>NC_141698.1:757867611-760342078 GCF_964263255.1 Lissotriton vulgaris
CAGATTTACATGTGTTCAGATCTTATGTATTTTTATTGCAACTTTTTGCACTATTATCTCTTGCATTATGTTATTGTTTTTTGCTTAGTGGTAATAGAGTTTTGATGAGGTTTCTCTTCTACTTTTCCTCATCTTCTCAAAATGAAAGTTTCTTTTGTTCTTTCTCTTTTCTTTTGCCTTCCTTTATTTTCTTCCTTTTAGTTCAGTAAGAAGAGAGGATGGTTTATATGGTGCAAGAAGGGTGGATGGTTTATACGTTTTTTTCCATTCTTCTCTCTTGTTCTCTTTCTTAAGGTGTTTCCTCTTTACTGTTGTTCTTTTTCCGCTTTTTCTTATTTTACTCGCTTTCATTTTCTCCCGTTCTCCGTTCCTGTTTTAAGCTTTTCATTTTCTGTTTAAGGAGAGAGGATAATGTAGTATCTTAGTATTCTCTATGCTATCCCTCTTAACCTCTATTGGAATGATGATGTCATGCATCTATCAGAATGTTGGTGATCTGCCTGACAGATTACAGTTGGCTGGGCTGAGCACCATGTTGGATGCTCCTGGTGGGGTCTCTCTGTACATCTTGGAATAAAGCATCACTAAATACTACTCAACGTGTGGACTTCCCATCATTACACATACTCTCCTATATTTATAAGTAGGGAAGTGTATTCCTTCCAACTTGTCCCTTTCTTCTTGCACTTTGGGTGTGGTGATGGCAATCTGAGTACAAACAGGATAGACCACTGACTGCTATTTCTTTCTCTTGGAGGCACTCCGGGAAGGCACCCCAGACCCAGAAGACCGGCAGAAGACCGGAAACCTCCTCATGTACCAAGCATTTGACTGTCTCAAATATATATCCATTTAACACCATCCTGACCACTTTATCTTACTACAATAAAACTCAACCATTCAACCACCACTCAGGCCTCCGAGTTTCTATTTCCGCCCATCCTCCGACACCTCCCTACATAAAATAAATATACATAAAATCAGTGAAAACATTATGTACATCTCAATACATAGGAACAGTTCATTATCCTTTCCTGTACTTAAGATTTATGGAATTATGTCTACAGGATTCAATGAATGCCCACAGGACTTAATTTCACTCCTATCAGCGAAATTGATCCCCATATTCTATTGTTTCAGGTTTCTCTCTCCTGTTCTAACGTAATGATGCAAAAGTGGGCGGATAGGGAGAAGACTGATTTGCCTTTAACTGGGTCCAAACTGAGGTAGCGTAGTGGGCAAAAGAACAATGGATTTAACCCAGATTTTTTGACTGGGGGAGAATGTTTACATTGACAGCATTCCGTCAATCATTTGTTTGCTGTAACACTTTTCACCCTAAGTGGGATGGGTTTGCACAGATATGGGTCCCTTCCTCACTGTGCCACTGGAATCAAGCTAGCCTGGCTGAAGGGTGACATACCCTGAAACTGGTCCCAGGATGCTTGTTTCCGGTCCAGGGTGGACCTGGTCTGGCAGTTCGGTCTGGACTGTTCCCATGTGGCATTGGGTAAAGATTGATTTCCATATGGCTTGGACCAAACTGGGGTGGTGGAGTGGGCAAAAGAACAATGGATTTAACCCATATCTTTTGACTGGGGGAGAATGATTGCATTGTCAGCATTCCGTCCATCATTTGTTTGCTGTAATTCACTACTGTGACAGGGATATCATACTGCAAAAAGTTTGCTCGGAAGGCCTCTATGTGGTGGATAATGGGAAGGTCTCTATATTCCCAGACTTTACGGTGGCTGTGCAGGCCAGGAGATCCTCATTCATAGAAATTAAGAGAGCCCTCCCAGATAATGGAATTCAATATTCATTGATGTTCCCAGCAAAACTTCCCATTGTGCTTGATGGCTCCACAAATTTTTGCAAGGACCCCGAATCTGCTTGGACCTTGTTGGAGGCCTAGAAGGCGGAAACAATCCTCCCCAACACATGCACAAGATCTTCGGCTCCGCAGAGGCATCAGCTCTGGCCCCCGAGAGGAGGCCTCAAGGGCAGCCCATTGTCCTGAGGTGCCGGGTTTTTAGGAACCCGGTGGTGCCAGGGGACAACACCCGAAGACCTCTGAGTTCTCCCTGTTCCGGACCACAGAAACACAGAGTCTTCTAGGTGAAGTCAGATATCGAGTTTTATTGGCTGCAACCAAGTAACAAGTGTCCTAGAAGTACAACAGCACGGGATGTAAGTTCTCAGGAGACTGTTCGTTCTTACAGAACCAGCCTTCTCTTTTTATACAAAATATTACACTTCAGGCAAGAATTCTTTGTTTTATGATGCAACCATATACATATTTGTTCAACAAAAGGAAAAGCACAGTCATGACGGCCAGCCTATAATTTTGTGTGTACAGTTAGTGATAGATTACCCAGCTCGGCCCAGAACTACCATCAGATATCGATGAAACCCCAATAAACTCGGGCACCTCCTCATCGTAACACTGGCCATAAACAAGGGACATGGACAGGTGTGTGGATAACATGGTTTGTATGTAGTGAATAGTTTATGGCATGTCGTGCCTTGATGCTATCTTACTCGGCCACTGGACGAGGGACTGCCGGAACAGGTTCAGCTGGAGGCAGTGGAGTCAGCTCGGCCAGGTCATGGGGAAGTCAGCTAAGGTGAACGTGTCCTTTCAGATCAAACTCGGCCTTAATCAATTGACTATATGAGGGCAAGCCACAAGATGGATGCCGTTCACAAAATGGAGTCTGAGAGTTCGGGACGGAAACCATGAAATGAAATGAAATGAAATGAATGAGACTTATATAGCGCACGACTTACCCTGGGGCATCTCAGCGCTTGCTTAGGGAACCCGTCCTGGTATTCCCCTGTGAGATACCCTGCAGGGTATCCACAAGGTGAAAGCCAGGCATCCCACCGCGAGGGGCCGTTGTGGAGATTAAGCAAGCTATTGCCCAGAGTCGCAGAGTGTGAACCCGTGAGTCGAGAAGGCACCGGAGTGAGAATTAACGAGTCCGTGGAATTTTTTGAGCCCAAGACCCGCCGGGGAATTGAACCCTGGTCCCAGGCCGAACTCAAGCTCCAGGTCTGCCGCCTCTAACCCCTGAGCCACACTTCTCCAACCATGATTTAAGGGTGATAGCATCACTTAATCATGACGCAAATGCATAGGGATAATGTCCTAATCATTACCGGTTTGTAGACACCAAATTCGTCATGGTACGATGATATTTTGTGACACGAGTGTCGGGCCTCGGTACCATGTTACAGCAGGGTCCAGAATTTCAGAACCACAGACCCTCCTTTTGGCCTCATATTAGGCAATAACTCATGCTAATCTGAGTCCAAATCTGTATTCAGGAAGTCATGGAGATGCTGCTGTAGCATCATTCTGTTGCTCAATTCGTCCCTTGACACAGGATTCCTTACACATGATGTAGCACAGAGGCCACATATTGCAGGAGCGCACTGCACAAACAGGCAAAACATAAACAGAATGGCTAAGATCACCCCAATGAATATCAGAGTTTTCCATCCCCAGGCAGATATCAGTTCCCAGAACCACCCTAGCAAGGACCAATCCCCTTTATCCACATGAAGGGAGTCAGAGATTTTGTGCAGTTTGGAGATGGCCTGGTACACTGTCGGAGCATTATCAGGGATGAAAATGCAGCAACTGGATTGGATCACTCTACATACACCATCACGGTCTGCAAGTATGACATCTAGGGCAACCCTATTTTGAAGAGTCATAAGTCGGTCCGACTGGAGCTCAGCTGTCACGTTACTAAGGGCACCGGCCGTTTCGGCCACAGCGGATTCAACTACCCTCGTCAACTGGCGAATGTTCCTGCTGTTCACCATAGGCCCCTAAAACGGCAGAAAACCCTTTGCGAAGTCTCCAAACTCTTGACCTGCAGTGTCGTCTTTACTCACGACACCCCTAACTATCCTTGTCTGTGGAAATTGAAGAAATTGATGTACATAAACAGCGTTCATTTCCCTTTTTCCCACTCCTCTCCCTGTGAGCACCATGAATACCGTAAAATATTGACCGCATCACTCCGCCAGTAAAAGCCCGTACCCATATGTACGTGACAGCCACTCTAGGCACCATGGCCTTTTGCCCATTGGAATCCCCGGCTTCCCTCCTGCGCGTATCTTAAACCCCCTCTCACATGCATAGACCATGACACCCTCTCCCTCTGCACGACCCTGCTATGAAAGGCAACCCTCCTGCTTGACCCACGCCAACCCCCCAGCTGTATCTGACTGCCCCTGTTCTCTCATGTACAGATCAGAAGACCTTTCTCTCTGTGCGACTCTGTCCCTGTGCGCACCCTGGCTCCCCCCCTCCTCCCTCACATGGACAAGTCATAAACCTTCTTCTTCTGCAAGACCCTGTCCTTGGGAGTCACGGCCGCGCCTGACCAGCACCTCCTTTCCTTTTATGAATAACCCCTCTGTTAGTAAACCCTCCCTCCGCGATGGACTGTCCACACATGTCCGAGGCCATCGCCTAAGCCGGAAGATACTGTTTATTGCCCCTTATGGTATGGAGTCACTCCTCTTCAAAGAACCCACTATTGATCCTGGCCACCCCACCCCCTGGGCTACGATCAGGCGCACACATCTCCTAATAATCAGCGGAACACTCCGCTGCGTCATTGCCCCCTCCCTTATCTACAGTTCAAGGGTCTCTATTGATAACATATGTGGGGTAGGATTGACACGAGGATTATAGGGATGTCTTTTCTTTGTGTCACAATGTCCTGATTGTAATGCCAAGTGTTTTGTAAGGTATAAAAGAAGATGTCTCAGCTCACTTGTTAGAGCACCTCCCGAAAGACACTGTGTTTCGTGTCCGAAATGACAGGCTCTCCTCATGAGTAATAAACTCTGTTCTTGATTCCTGCTTCCAGCGCCCGTCTCTTTATTTGGTAGTTATTCAGAATGGAAACTAAGAGGCGTCTTGCGCCGGCAGCCTGGGCATCGAGGGTAATTTGGGCTCACCTTTTACATGTCCGATGGTAATCTGCCTCGGCCGTGTAGGTGGGTGGCAGCAGAAACGAGATAAAACATGTGCTCGAGAAGTCAGGGGGCAACCATGTATACGCTCTATCGTGGCAGATGAAGTAAGTACCCTTAGCCGCTAGCAATGAAGGGGAGGTCTGAGACGAGAAAACGTAAGTCTCAGTGCAGACACTCTTTCCCAACTGAGCTCTAGGGTTCTTGCCATTTCCCTGCAGACATAAGTGACCTTGGTGGGGTACTATCCAGACTGGGGAGGATTTCTTTCCTTTCAGACTCTCAGCCAAGGAAATTCCATATTGCATTATATTCCATCTGCTGTAAGGTATCAATTCATCTCTGGGGATCGTTTTGTATGTGTCGACATCCCTACTCATATTCCTAATTCCCGCCACTAGTGCCTTGTTGCTTGAGTTTTTCCCTGGAACATATGGTTCGAGGTCAAACAGGAACATTGCTCTAAATGCCCACAGAGAACCATGGTAGCCAAATGGCAGGACAAAATACGGCTTACCCTTATCTGTTGTGTGTGACATAAGTCCACATACCCAACAATTCGTGGTGTTCATTACGGATTGGTGCTGGTGTAGGAGTTGGACGAATGAATTATTTACAAATTCTAAACTTCTGGCAGACTCGTGTTCAGGTAGAGGGTGAAAAGAATGCGGGGAAACAGTAGGAGGAGGTGTGGGCTGAGTGTTGTGTACAAAGGTAACTCGATAAATGAACAGAGCATAGCCAATTAAAAACATTATTATGCTACACAACATTAAAATACATACTACTAAAAATCTTTTTCTTGCCATCACAGCGCAAACTCTCTTTTCAAAGTTCGTAGATCTAGCAGGTCTCTCTACCCTCGGAAACTCCATCCTAGTTGCTGCCCGCGGTGGGAGATTGATTCTGCCAAGGAGTGCTTTCTGTTCAGCCCAGGGTAATTCCCTTAGACCAACCAGAACCGTTGACCTAAACGTCTCCAGCTGCACTCCCCAGACTGTCAACCGCGACCCTAGCAGCAGAACCGCATGGCGGTTCGAAAATCAAAAATGAGCAAGTTCCCTGGGCGAGAGAGCTGTAAAATTAAAAATAGTTCTTGGGGGAAAGAAAAATCTTATTCGTTTGCTTTTATTAGTTTGTTTTTCTTGACCTCACATTATAGTGTTGTGTCCCAGGTATGGTGTTGTCTTCAAACAAAGTTTCAGGTTCTGTAGTGTCCAACTGCATTGACGGTGGCACAAATCCTTGCAGAACTCGGTCGCTCTCCTTTTCCGTACCAGTTTCTTTCAAACGTGCATCACTGAAAGGCACGAAGCGGGGCACAGACTCAGTCTCTGAGTCAGCAATTCCCTCCTGGACCCACCGGTCATATGGAAGGGGCAGCGGGACCCATTTACAATGGGCGCCGTGCACCCAATGTTTCTTGCCGTGGACACGTACTGCAGAGCGGGTGGTTAGCAGGACTTGAAAGGGTCCGGTCCAGCGAGGCTCCTCGTTCTTTGTTCGCCTGAAGTTCCGCACTAGGACCCAGGAACCAGGTCGAATGGCGTGGCCTGGATCATCAGACGCTGGCGGAGAGGAGCTGTGGACCTGTTGGTGTAAAACACGCAATTTAGCTGTCAATTCGTGCAAATAGTCAAGCAATACAGGGTGCTCTATCTCACTTAGTTTCTTGGACCTTGGCACTCCCCATATGTTTGCTGGGCGCCCGAACACGACTTCGTGGGGGCTAAGTCCCAGTCTAGAATGGACAGTCATTCTTGTAGATAGGAGTGCTAAAGGCAGGGCGTCAGGCCACTTAAGACCTGTGCTGGCTTGGATCTTGGCTAATTTTAACTTCAATGTGCCGTTGTAGCATTCTACTAATCCGGCTGATTGGGGGTGATTTGCAGCGTGGAACTTCTGGTGTATGCCTAGACATTCACACACTCTCTTCATCACTTGTCCCACGAATTCACTTCCATTATCACTCCAGACAATTCTAGGCATACCATACCTAGGGAAGAATTCCTTGACCTGGGCTTTGGCAGTAGACAAGGCAGTGTTGCCTTTAAGGGGATATGCTTCCACCCACCTGGAGAAGGCGCAAACAACAACAAGCACGTATTTCAGATTGTTGCACCTCTCCATGTGGCTGAAATCGAGCTGCAAAACCTCGAACGGATACGTTGGAGGCGCAAAATGACCAGCTGGAGTTGGAGTTCCCCTACCGGGATTGTATTTCAAACACACCATACAGTTCTTGACCACATTCTCTGCGCATTTCGGGATTCCACTATTCTGCCATACTGGGGCCAACAACTTACAGATTCCTTTCATACTGATGTGAGCCATCCCATGAGCCATCGACACCACTGCAAGTACATATGCATCGGGTAACAGCCATCTTTGATGCTCTGACAATTCGACCCAACAACCATTCACATCCAATCTACCCTTGCTTTCCCTCCATTCATTCACTTCTTTCGATAGTGTCCTCACACATACTTACATCGGCAATCCATCTCGCAGGACCTACAACATACATTCGACTCATTGTGTTCCTTGCAGTCTCTTTCGCGACTTCATCTGCAAATGCATTCCCATGACCAACCTCATCTTGAATCTTTCTGTGTACATTGCTTTTCACGATCACAACTGGTAGTGGCAAGGTCAGTGACTCGTGAAGCTCGTTAACTAACTGACCGTGCTGTATCTTTGCACCATGCGATGTCAGGAACCAACGTTCATGCCACAATCGTCCAAAACTATGGGCCACACCAAAGGTGTATTGGCTGTCTGTATACACATTCACTCGCTTTCCTTTTGCCAACACACACGCTCTTGTAAGTGCAATTAACTCTGCTGCTTGCGCAGAATTATGGGGAATGCGCGCAGTTTCTACAATCATGTGCAATGTTGTCACCGCATATGCTGCAGTCGTATCACCATTTGGCAACTTGAAGCATGAACCATCAACCCACAAAGCATCATTACATTCAGGAAGGGGAGTGTCCAATAAGTCTACTCTCCCTTTTGTCTCTTCTTCTGTCCTAAAACAGCAATCATGTTTTTCGACCTCATCTGTCTCTGCTGGAATGGGCAATAACGTGGCTAGGTTGAGTGTATCGCACCTCTTTATGTGAATGTGACTCGCTAATAGTGTCAGTTCATAACTTGACAGTCGAGCACTAGTTAAATGCTGTGTCTTCGTTCTATTCAGCAAAATGTCTATTGCATGTGGGACCATAACGATCAGAGTGTTATTCATGACTAACCCAGCAGACTGTCGAATACAGACAGCTGCTGCAGCAGTGGCCCTCAAGCAACTTGGTAATGCCTTAGCTACAGGATCTAGAGTCGCGAAAAAGTACGCGCATGGACGCTGTTTGTCCCCAAAGGATTGTGTCAGGACTGATAATGCGCAACCTTCCCTCTCATGGACGTATAATGTGAAAGGTTTACTGTAGTCGGGGTTACCCAACACAGGAGCCGAACACAATGCATCACGCAACTCGTGAAAACTCTTCTGACAATCTTCAGACCAAGGCATGGGATTGGGTGTATCCTTACAGATTAGTGCCAGCAAAGGTTTAGCCAACAGTGAGAAATTCGGTATCCATTGTCTGCAATACGATGTAATGCCCAAGAAAGCACGCACTTCTCTCTGTGTCCTTGGGACACTCAATCTTGCAATTGCCTGTATTCTCTCTGGGGTCAGTCTCCTTCCCTCCTTTGATAAGATGTGACCTAAGTAGGTCACTTCTTGTCGACAAAATTGCAATTTTGAAAGAGAGACTTTGTGCTTCATGTCACATAAATGACGCAACAACGACAATGTGGCTTCATTGCAAATCTCTTCAGTATCTGCAGCGATCAGCAGATCGTCTACATACTGAATCAGAGTCGCACCATCAGGTAGAACAATCGTGTCAAGTTGCGATTTCAGAGCCTGACTGAATATCGATGGACTTTCACAGTAGCCCTGAGGAGTGCGTTTGAAGCGGAAGCTTCGTCCTCCTAAATTGAAGCCAAAAATATCTCTGCTCTCCTCACCAATCGGGATGCTGAAGAAGGCGTTCTTCAAATCAATCACCGAGAACCAAGTGGCTGAAGGTGGAACCATAGTCAATAGGGCAGTAATATCGGGAACGACTGGAAACTGTGGCACAACAATTTTGTTCACTTCTCTGAGATCAATCACAAATCTGTACACAGGTGGCTGAGACGGATCAGTACGCTTTAAAACTGGCAAAATAGGACTGTTACAAATGTTTCCTGTCGTCTCGTCAATGACATCTTTCTCAATCAGATCGTAAACGATCGTTAACAAAGCCTTTTCACATTCGCTAGAGATCTTGTATTGGGGAATACGTGGCAATCTAACGTTAGCTCTCAACGTTATGACATATGGCACTATCTCCAAAAGACCCACGTCGTTAGAACCAGTAGCCCAAAGTATATCTGGAAGAGATGACAATTCAGTTGGAATATTTTCCTTTGACAAATACATTGGGGAAATTACTTTCTTTCCTAGAGTAAGTTGTACTCCCGAAGGAGAACAGTACAAAGTCGCATATAATCTCTTTAACAAATCCAACCCTAACAAGTTTTCGCCACAACCTGTTGTAAGAATGAGGGGTGCTTTTAATTCACATGGCCCAACAGAAAGGGGCATAGGACTAGATATCGGGTTTCTAACAGGGGCGCCAGAAAAACCTACTGAAACGTTCATTTTGCCAGACAAAGGTGCGCCAGGAAGTTTGGAGTGCATAATAGAACTTTTTGTAGCACCAGTATCCAGCAGAAAAGGTTCCGACACTCCTGATGTAGTCACCTCAACATAAGGTCCACTCTGATCTACTGGAACTGAAACAACTCCCTCTCTTTGTCCATGGCTGTCCTAACAATTATTATCCTCATTCTCATTTTCTGCGTAATAGTCATCAGCATAGTACTGAGCTGACCTAGAAGACGCATTATTCTGTTGATCAAAGCTATTCATAGAATTCTGAGGCGGAAAAGGACGAGCATTCTGGGGGACATTTCCACGGCCCCTACCCCTAGGAGCCTGTTGAACACATCTACCTCTTGAACCAGAGACACCATTCAAACGTCGCGATAGGGCTGGACAACTATTCTTGAAATGACCCTCTTCCTTGCAATACGCACACTGGTTCGAACCCTAAGGCAAACGCTGTTGAGAAGACTCACACCTTTGTGAGTTTCTCGAATACTGCTGAGGTTGCTGATAATGGGGCTGACTAGGAGTGCGAGGCGGATAGGCTTGCTGGAGAAGGGCTTTAGTTTTCAAATCTTTAGTCTTTTTGTCTGCTTTATCTAGCTCGTCTTTGCGCCTATTTTCGTAGTACTGGGCTGTGGCCAAAATCTGTGCTGACGTGGAAACAGCCCAAGCACTCTCCGAATCTTTCAATTTATTACACAGTTCAGGAAGTAGATTATGTACGAACTTATCTACGAACAATCTTTGGCCACCCTCGGTAGCCATATCCTGACCACTATGATCGACGAAAGTCTCTTCAAATCTCGTGAAAAAGTAAGACACATTGTCATCTTGTTTCTGCTTGCACGCAGATAACTTATCCCAATTTACACGCAATTCAGGCATTAAAGTCTTGATATAGGTAATAATTCAACCAGGAAGTTCAGCTACTAGAGGCTCAGGCTTAGAGCCGCCAATTCGTCTAGCATCAGCAGTAGTGATATTAGCCCATGTGTCACCTAATTCTTGATCATGATCTGTATGACGAATCTTACTCCATAAAGGCTGTAGAACAACGTTCCCAAACAACATGTCTACATCGGCTAAATTCATTATACATGAGCTGGCAGTCTGCGATAACTCCTTATAATATCCTGCTGGATTTTTACGGGGATCAGGCAATGTCTGTTTGAGCGCTAAGACTTCAGATCTTTTCCAGAGGACATGTACCCAAACACGCTGGAAATGTGGTGGAATTAGTGGATTTGCGTTCGCATCACCTTCCCTCCAAACTGGAGGAACCTCTCTCATGGGATACTGTCGCGGCTTTTTCCTACCTGACATGTCATCCTCATATAGTGATCTAGAGACGTTTCCCTTACTCCTATAAGATAACAATAAATCTATTGCTCGTTCAACATCGGCACCTACAATCATGCCTTTGTAGAACTTAAAACGCATACGGAATAATTCCTTCCTTTTGCGTTTTGGATCATTTGTCTCCAAATCTTCGCAAAGATATACACACATCTCTTCAAATACATATCTCTGAGTGGGTGCATCCCACTGACGGAAGACTTCCATAACCGACTGAACATCGTATTTTACAGTATCAGTAACCCATTTACGTGCTAACTCATTCAGTACTTCTCTTTCCTCGTAATCAGGCAGTTGACTACGCAACTGTCTACGTCCTGTTTTAGGGGTTGTTTTAGGCGACCCAAAGAAAGGTGAGAACAGACCAGTGACAGTACTTGCCACTCTCTGTCGAACAGAAGGAGAAGCTTGCGGAGAGGCAGATGTGCCAGAAACGACAGGCTGATGCAAAGAGGAAGTCGAGGCAATAGCAGAAGTAGTATCAGGATAAACAGTTGGAGCAGTAGGCAAAGTTGTAGAAGAAGTAGATGGAGTATGCAGCAAAGGCGGCGGCCCTTGAGAGGGCTGCGCCGGAGAAGTAGGAACCAGCTGAAGAGGAGCTGGTGTTTGTGCAAGAGCTGCATTTTGCGCACCGGGGCGTGGTATAACAAAACGCTTCGGGGATGCAGTAGCATCTAACGCATATGGAGGTGGTGAACTCAGTAAATGGGACAATAATGGATCTTTCTCGGATGTCCCCTTTGAACCTTGTCCTTCATGCGGCAACATTGGGTAGCATTTATCTACTGCTAATTTCTTGCTTCTGAGCATTTGTTCAGTCTCTTGCTCTTCCTCATTATCTCTGTATGCAACGGCGGCTTGCACCATTGACATACCTCTTTCATTTTTCTAAGCTAATTTCATTTCTTTCTGTTTGGCTTCTTTGCGCCACAAGCGAAAGGAGTCAAACATCGCCGGCCGGGCTTTCTTCTTAAACAGTTTGACCTCTAAATTATCTAGTATTTCTGCGCCAAAGCTACCATATTGGGGCCATTTTAAAACACCATCCTTTCTGGTGTATTTCATCCATACTTCATTATATGTGATAGGACCTACTCCGTGCTTTATATAGAGCTCATATGTTGGAGTTCCAATTGGAGGAACCGGACACGAATCCTCTAATCGGGAGTCCTTACTACAACCAAGACAAAACAAGTTTCAAAGTCTGCTAAAACCAGGCATCTTCGCTCACTAGTCTAGCTTCAAACTTCAAAGGATTATTGAATACGATATTTTCGTGAATACACGAATCCCTTGGTTTTGGCGCTTGGAAGTTCCAAACAAGGTGTATCTCAAGGATACCAAAACTAAGAACAAAACTAAGGACTGGGAGACGCTCCACTTATACTTAACTGAAGTATTGAAGATCGATGACGTCACTAGAAGACTCGTCTATAGTTTCGCTCTACCAAGGATCACTGGGTCCAAAACAGGGCGATAGTCAGGGCAGCAGTCCTTCGTAGCCGTCGGGACGCGGGGAACCTCGCAGCAAAGACCTTCGGAACCACGTCGACATACAGGGGTCGCTGAAGTGGCAGGCCGTCCTCTGGAATTTTCACACGAAGCTCCTCACGAACATCTGGCTTGGACCGATACCGCTTGATACCGCCCCACGTGGGCGCCAACTGAGGTGCCGGGTTTTTAGGAACCCGGTGGTGCCAGGGGACAACACCCGAAGACCTCTGAGTTCTCCCTGTTCCGGACCACAGAAACACAGAGTCTTCTAGGTGAAGTCAGAGATCGAGTTTTATTGGCTGCAACCAAGTAACAAGTGTCCTAGAAGTACAACAGCATGGGATGTAAGTTCTCAGGAGACTGTTCGTTCTTACAGAACCAGCCTTCTCCTTTTATACAAAATATTACACTTCAGGCAAGAATTCTTTGTTTTATGATGCAACCATATACATATTTGTTCAACAAAAGGAAAAGCACAGTCATGACGGCCAGCCTATAATTTTGTGTGTACAGTTAGTGATAGATTACCCAGCTCGGCCAAGAACTACCATCAGATATCGATGAAACCCCAATAAACTCGGGCACCTCCTCATCGTAAAACTGGCCATAAACAAGGGACATGGACAGGTGTATGTGTGTGGATAACATGGTTTGTATGTAGTGAATGGTTTATGGCATGTCGTGCCTTGATGCTTTCTTACTCGGCCACTGGGCGAGGGACTGCCCGAACAGGTTCAGTTGGAGGCAGTGGAGTCAGCTCGGCCAGGTCATGGGGAAGTCAGCTAAGGTGGACGTGTCCTTTCAGATCAAACTCGGCCTTAATCAATTGACTATATGTAAATGTAAATGTGTTTCGATTTATATAGCGCAACACTTTAACCCAGGGGTCTCAAGGCGCTTGCTTAGGGAACCTGTCCTGGTATTCCCCTGTGAGATACCCCGGCCAGGTGTCCACAAGGTGAAAGCCAGGCATCCTGCCGCGAGGGGCCATAGTGGAGATTAAGCAAGCTATTGCCCAGAGTCGCAGAGTGTGACCCCATGAGTCGAGTAGGCACCAGAGCGAGAATTGTCGACTCCGTGGAATTTTGAGCCCGAGACCCACCAAGGCGGGGAATCGAACCCTGGTCCAGGGCCGATCTCAGCTTCCGGGTCTGCCGCCTCTAACCACTGAGCCACGCTTCTCCACAACATATGAGGGCAAGCCACAAGATGGATGCCGTTCACAAAATGGAGTCTGAGAGTTCGGGACGGAAACCATGATTTAAGGGTGATAGCATCACTTAATCACGACGCAAATGCATAGGGATAATGTCCTAATCATTACCGGTCTGTAGACACCAAATTCGTCATGGTACGATGATATTTTGTGACACGAGTGTCGGGCCTCGGTACCATGTTACAGCAGGGTCCAGAATTTCAGAACCACAGACCTCCCGGACCAAATTGCAAAATGTAGCAGCTCTGCAGGCAGTAGTGGACATTATCCAGGAGTGCAAGAAGGTTTCGGAGGCGGATACTAATTCAGACCAAAAAATCATAGCTATCGGACTCTCTGTCCTCCCATGGTGTCAAGACTGGACTTCCAGCGGTTATACCCTGTACTGCAGATGATCTGATTTGACATCCTTTCTTGTGATGGGGCCTAGGGATCTGGGTACTGATAGAGGCTGGTGAGTGGGGGGAGTGAGTGTGGCTCAATGGTTAGAGCGGCAGACCCTGATGCAGAGGTCTGGCCCGGGACCAGGGTTCAATTCCCCGCCTCGGCGGGTCTTGGGCTCAAAATTCCATGGACCTGATAATTTTCACCTCTGTGCCTATTCCAATCATGGAGTCCCACTCTGGGCAATAGCTTGCTTAATCTCCACAACGGCCCCCACAACGCTAAGGATGCCTGGCCTCCACCTTGGGGGTGCCCTGGAGTGGACGCCTCACAGGGAAATGCCAGGATGGGTTCCACAGCGGTATTCGTACAAGCGCCTTGAGACCCTTGCGGGTGAGTAGTGCGCTATACAAGTATAAATTTACATTTACATTTACTCCTGGGCGGCCTTATATTGCTTAGTATGTTTTTTAGAAACATTGCCTCCTAGGTGTATTTAGCTGTCCATCGGAAATCAATGAATCTATGCCCAGGAAATGGATATGCCCATACATGGGTCCCTTGCTCACTTTGCCACTAGATTCAAGCTAGCCTGGCTGATGAGGGGTGTTACCCCGAAACCGGTCCCACAATGCTTGTTTCTGTTCCAGGGAAGACCTGGCTTGGCAGTTCGGAATGGACTTTTTCCCAAGAGGAACAAGGTCAAGATCGATTTGCATATGGCTGGGTCTGAACCGAGATGGCGAAGTGAGCTAAAGAACGATGATGGATTCAACCCAGATCTGTGACTGTTTCAGCGCTCCGTCCATCATCTCCTTATGTTTGCAGATGTAGATTGTACCCATGTATAATTAGTGCCACCTTTAGTAACTGCGAACAGGTACAGAAACATTGTTACTTCATCAGTGTCCAAGCCATTGTGATTTTGAGGGGGGGGTTTCGCACTCCGACTCACCCACCAGCAGGTGTGCCCCAGGAGCATCATGGTAGATGCAGTCTCTTGATAGCGTGTGCGCTATTGCGATGAAAGTGTGTCGTAGCAAGGTTGCAGCACCAACTCTGGACACCGGTGTTTCGGAATTCTTGTTCCTCGTCAGCAGAGTGTAGGTTTTTCGGGGATTAGCTGTGCAGGCTACCAAGTGTTCTCAGGTATGTACCTCTCTGGCGCGGGTGCGAGATCCGAGCTCGTCAGCTCTAGCTCGAGGGAGCCAATCAACTTTGAGGGGGGGTTTCGCACTCCGACTCACCCACCAGCAGGTGTGCCCCAGGAGCATCATGGTAGATGCAGTCTCTTGATAGCGTGTGCGCTATTGCGATGAAAGTGTGTCGTAGCAAGGTTGCAGCACCAACTCTGGACACCGGTGTTTCGGAATTCTTGTTCCTCGTCAGCAGAGTGTAGGTTTTTCGGGGTTAGCTGTGCAGGCTGCCAAGTGTTCTCAGGTATGTACCTCTCTGGCGCGGGTGCGAGATCCGAGCTCGTCAGCTCTAGCTCGAGGGAGCCAATCAACTTTGAGGGGGGGTTTCGCACTCCGACTCACCCACCAGCAGGTTTGCCCCAGGGGCATCATGGTAGATGCAGTCTCTTGATAGCGTGTGCGCTATTGCGATGAAAGTGTGTCGTAGCAAGGTTGCAGCACCAACTCTGGACACCGGTGTTTCGGAATTCTTGTTCCTCGTCAGCAGAGTGTAGGTTTTTCGGGGATTAGCTGTGCAGGCTGCCAAGTGTTCTCAGGTATGTACCTCTCTGGCGCGGGTGCGAGATCCAAGCTCGTCAGCTTTAGCTCGAGGGAGCCAATCAACTTTGAGGGGGGGGTTTCGCACTCCGACTCACCCACCAGCAGGTGTGCCCCAGGAGCATCATGGTAGATGCAGTCTCTTGATAGCGTGTGCGCTATTGCGATGAAAGTGTGTCGTAGCAAGGTTGCAGCACCAACTCTGGACACCGGTGTTTCGGAATTCTTGTTCCTCGTCAGCAGAGTGTAGGTTTTTCGGGGATTAGCTGTGCAGGCTGCCAAGTGTTCTCAGGTATGTACCTCTCTGGCGCGGATGCGAGATCCGAGCTCGTCAGCTCTAGCTCGAGGGAGCCAATCAACTTTGAGGGGGGGTTTCGCACTCCGACTCACCCACCAGCAGGTGTGCCCCAGGAGAATCGTCAGTTCACAAAATGGAGTCTGAGAGTTCGGGACGGAAACCATGATTTAAGGGTGATAGCATCACTTAATCACGACGCAAATCCACAGGGATAATGTCGAGCTAGAGCTGACGAGCTCGGATCTCGCACCCGCGCCAGAGAGGTACATACCTGAGAACACTTGGCAGCCTGCACAGCTAATCCCCGAAAAACCTACACTCTGCTGAGGAACAAGAATTCCGAAACACCGGTGTCCAGAGTTGGTGCTGCAACCTTGCTACAACACACTTTCATCGCAATAGCGCACACGCTATCAAGAGACTGCATCTACCATGATGCTCCTGGGGCACACCTGCTGGTGGGTGAGTCGGAGTGCGAAACCCCCCCCCCCTCAAAGTTGATTGGCTCCCTCGAGCTAGAGCTGACGAGCTCGGATCTCGCGCCCGCGCCAGAAAGGTACATACCTGAGAACACTTGGCAGCCTGCACAGCTAATCCCCGAAAAACCTACACTCTGCTGACGAGGAACAAGAATTCCGAAACACCGGTGTCCAGAGTTGGTGCTGCAACCTTGCTACGACACACTTTCATCGCAATAGCGCACACGCTATCAAGAGCCTGCATCTACCATGATGCTCCTGGGGCACACCTGCTGGTGGGTGAGTCGGAGTGCGAAACCCCCCCCCTCAAAGTCGATTGGCTCCCTCGAGCTAGAGCTGACGAGCTCGGATCTCGCACCCGCGCCAGAGAGGTACATACCTGAGAATACTTGGCAGCCTGCACAGCTAATCCCCGAAAAACCTACACTCTGCTGACGAGGAACAAGAATTCCGAAACACCGGTGTCCAAGCCTTTGTGAATTTCAACTGCTGATTTACCAACCATAAGCAAATATAGAGGAAGCGACCAATATGCATCATTTTCAATTCCCGTCTGAAAGGATGCATTGCAGCATTTTCAATTCCCCTATTTTATGTCACATTCATCACATATCTTGGATACTTTTAGAGGGCAAGGTCTCAATGCCAAGGCCACTTCTTGCAGAGCTGGAGTACGAGGTCTGCAACAGGCTGTCATCTCATACACTGTGGGCATTGAGGATCCAAATAGGTAAGCATACAATGTACAGTTATAGTTTAGGTCAGCAGTACCTCATTGTTGGCTCTGTGGTTACTAACAGACATGGATGGATCAGCCTTTGGCGTTGGCTTAGCCAGGGTGTGTCCCATGCCGCAGGAGAACGGGAGCACTTTTAAGCTCTAACAAATGCTAGGTCCTGCAATCTCCTCCTGCTACCTCCTAGAAGTCTTGGGGTTGAAGTCCAGTGGTGGTACCCTGCGAATGCACCCCGTGCCGATCGAGAACAGGAGCGCTTTAAACCCTAACAAATGCCATGTGCTGTAATTTCCTCCTGTTGTCCCCAAGAGTCTGGGGTAGAAACTAGAAATCCAGTGGTGGTGCCCTGCAAACAACGTCCTGCTCATGCTCTTAACTTATCGTCGTTCCAACATCTCGAAGCCTTAATGGCATTTCTCATTGTTAGCAGTATTATAACTCTCACGAATTTGTGTTTCAGAATACCATCGCATTATTCAGGGAGACTAATATTGAACCTACAGTGAATACCCTAACTAATAAAACTCTAATCCTAATACCTCCATTTATACTTATCGATCAGACTTTTTACCATCCGAAATAATGCAACCCCGAATTTGTGGTGAACCCGAAGACTAGGATCGACATAATGGTGGGACAAAATTGTGGGTCTGAAATTGGGGTGGTAAACCTTCTTGTCACCCAGATGGGGAACTGTTACAGCCAGAGGCAAAAGGCAGGGCAGCAAGGCAAGATCAGGCAATAGTTGGATTGTTTGATCTTATTTTTAAAGAAGTAGCATCGGACTTATTGTCCAGTTGTATAATGTTTAACTTCGTACAGTCTCATTGGACACGTTTCAAACTCAAATATGATAAGGGTACCCTAGACTGCACGACAATGAATGTATGCATTAATTCTAAAAAGCAGAAGGACGAGCAATGGAATATTTTTAGTTTGAGAGAGCAGCCCATTGTTGACTATATTCCTGTGAGCCATGGAATGTCCTGACGCTGAGATAATGAGAAGCTGGTGTGTGAGGAAATGAATAAGTAGCCATTGGAAGCATACCGGTGCCAGATGAAACTGCAGATGCAGGAGTGTACCGCAGAGAATGGCTGCTTATCTGGCAAACGCACAACATTATCAGCAAAGAATGCGAGCAGATAATGTCAACGCGCTGTTTGCTCTCCTTGTGAATGTTCTTTTGATTTGCGAGGAATGCGGAGAGCCACCGGTGCCAGAATGCTTCAGTGCCTACCTACAAAGTCTTGGGTAAAGTCTGAGCCCTGCCATGCTGAGTAAAACATGCCTGGTGACTTATTAAGCCAGCTCACAATAGGGGGAGTGGCATCAGGGGAATGCTTAAAATGCAAAGCGCCCTGCTGGAAGCTGAGAAAAAACGTGTGTCATATGTGATCGCCAGAGAGTCTAACATTTATTTATGGAAAACCAGTAACAAATTCATTTCCTCAGCAGAAAGGAAAGAGGAAATCTGAGTACGTCACGGTACAGTCTCAGGAAGACCAATTCTGGAAAAACAGTCATTCATCTCCGTAGAAGCACAATGCTTGCGTTTCACAAAAACACAGCCTTGTGTGTAGGATGTTTATGTTGACCGATTTTTTGCACCATCTAAAATAATTAATAATAATTCTGCAACAATAACTAAGGACATGTTCAGTTAATTATTTTTTAATCGCAGGCATTAAGGCACTTGTCTGTCCAACTTTGAAGGAAACTAACTCAAGGTTGATGCCTGATTCTTCAACATGTCTCTCTTGGCATCGCTTTGTGATTCTTGGCTGGTGGTGCCTGTAACAGTAAAAACATGATGTGTTTTTATCGCTGTGATCCGGTCATTTCAATCAGCAACAAAAGATTAATATGTTCTTGCTAAAAGACAACTACATGCAGGAGAAAAAAAACAATTGACCCGATCAAGTATGGGATAGTTGCCAAGATTGAACAACTACCCCATACTTCATCTAAATGAGTAGAAAAATTAGAGAACTACAAAAGTGAGGAAAACACTGGAAAGTTGGTCGCTGATTCATAAGCTAACAGCGGCTACAGTGAGAAAGTTGAGGCAAATGGAGACCAACATTTCAAATTCAAGTTTGCAGCAATAAACTATATAATATGGAGATTTCAGTCATAAGGAGGTGATTGAGACAAACAGTACAAAGATGGGCACTGGGCACTAACGCTCTGGGCTGGAAACCAAAATCCACCCAGGTAAAAATGTCCAAAGCAGTCTTTCAAAGCAAGACTTTGCCTTTGTATTGGATCCAGGGGGCATAGTTGGGTCAGCCCATCCTGCTCTAAGCAGTGCCTGAGCCAGCAACCCATGGTGATATGCCACAGTGGCAGAGTGGCTTTTCCAGCCCTGCTAACATTATAATTACACCAAGACAGGACTGTCACAATCTATCATTTGGGAGAAAATCCATCATAGAGGCTAAATATTCAAAAATACAAGTACAGAGCAGGCCACCCAGCAACAAGTATTTCACATGGAACCAAGAGCATACGTGCAACACCACTTTCCAACAGCAAACATAGAAAGTTGAAATATTTGATTGGAAGTGAGAAGTGTAAGTCCACAGTCCAGAAACGACTGTATAGGCTTGGGTAGCTCTTTTTCCCACTAAATATGCCTGAATCAATTTGACTCAATATTGCCTTATTACTGGGGTAGTCTGATTCTTTGCCATAGAAGCATGTACATGTACAAGGTATTGTGGTGAAGTTGAGAATTGGCTTTACTTTAAAAATAAACATGAATTTCTGCATTTTATTGGAGGAGTGAAAATGGGTTTGGTCCATTAGGATAAGTTAGTCAAGAATGAAAATGTCTTGCTGCTGGTGTAATTTGTGAAGAAAAAATGCTTGTCTACTTTGAATCCCAGTAAACAGATAAGATTTGATGCCAGTCTTTAAAACAATTTTGCATCTGCGCTCTTCAGTGAAAAAACAGAATAGGCTCTTTAGTAAAGACTCTCTGGCCATTGTTTTTACTGAAAGTTTTCTTTTGTTTTTTAAACTCGACAGGGAAATGCAGGGCACGATATTTCTACAGACACTATTAATAACTGAATTTTACCTTAAAATCACGAGAAAGGTACCTGTTGTCTGTCCGCAGTTTTCTTTACACTATTATTGACACCTATCTGAATCATAGTCAGAGGTATCGATACTGGAAGGTAACAACATTCCAGTCACCTACTTGTTCAACCACAGGTTTCTCATTGACAATGTTACCCCGGAAATGCATCTTCATGACCATTAATTGGTGATTGTATATAGTGTACACCCAGTGCAATTATGGCTATTCCTAACTTCTGTCTTCAACTTTCCTCAGGGTTCCATTCAGCATTGTGAGTAGATAACCACCACCAACAAGGTCCCCTTTCAGAGGATAAAAAATTCTAAAATGCATTTTCCCTCTTCTGATGTAACAGTCTGTATTTGATTGTAGACTTCCCTAGAACCCAACCACCCGCCCCTACAAAAAAATCTTCAAAGATCACTTGCAACAGCTTGTTCACATTTCTAAATGTTTTAGTCAGTGTATAGCTGATACTTTGGGGTGATTTCCATCCTGGAGTAAGAAATATAAAAAGAAGAAGCTTCCTGTAGTTACTTCCACGGAGACTCACACAACAAGGCTACAAACTGTGGAATCATTTAAACTTGTGCTGAAGCAATTGCACTCAGAAGAAGAGATTTCGCCGGTTTCTGCAGACAACCTCAAAAACAGGGGGAGGCAAAGGTATGCTGATCCTCTGAGACCCTCACGTGGAAAGAGAATTCCTCCATATGGCCAATGCCGCCATCACCTTCAAAATGGTTAAAGATCTTATTCAATTCAAAAATCTTTATTTCGATCATAAAAGATCATAAAAGATGTACAATTTAATTAATCACTTTGAGCAATTTAAAAGCTTTATACCAATATACTATCCTTTTTAAAATACAGTTCCCAAAGGAGATGGTTACGCCAATGGTTGATAAAATACCATTTTTGAAAAACAGAATCAGACCATTTATACGAGGGAGTAAAAAGATTTCACACAATTATAGTGTCCTTGATTATTCTTGCACGCACTCGCCACATTGCAGTCAGGAATTTTGCCATGGCAAACACTGTTGGTGCAGATAGATCTGTCTTTAAAACTCTGTAGGCCGGAGCGTATGTTCTGAAGCCCAGGTTTTTTAAATGAAGGACCAACCAGTAACTCCTCTTATATTATGATTGGAGGCCCTTGTCCTGGTTGGTCTAATAGGCAGATATTTCCTCTTATATTCTACTAAGTCACTAAACACAAAAGAATACACATTTGCCAGTGTTTTAAAGGATATGTATAGCTGATAACACAAGCAAACCACCTGCATTTTTTCAGAGCATGGAGCTTTTACTTCAATAGCAATAACTTACAGCCTCATGTATAACACAGCTCCCGATCACTACAATTAAAGATTTAATATGTGAGCGTACAACTGCCATAATTGCATTTTCAAACTAACTCACTTTGTGGCCCATTCTATGTATGCTGGAGCAGTCAGTGGTTATGGGCCAGATCTCTGGTCGGTAGTGTTGTTTGCTACTGATGTTCCAGGACCTACTTTTCTACTGCACTCCGATAGGATATTCAAATTTCTCTTTCAACACGTGATTCTTCTCAAAGGTTTCTTACTTCAAAAGGTTCTAGAAGGTATGGAAATCAGCTACTCTATTACCCAATTAGAGTAATAGCCATGAGTCGTATCTTTGAAAAATAATCAGTCTTTCATTTACAGGTAGCACAGAGTGGATTTTCAAATTGGGAAGAAAACAAAACACCAGGACGTCTTTGCATCTTCAGGGACCCCTAAGGATCTAACTGGTATTACAGACAAAGTTCAACACACAGAGACTATCAGTCCTGAGGCTGGGGTGAGGGTGGGGGTGGAGGGGTGCGGCATTGTGAACGCCAATGCCATAGGTCACGGATTTTGGAGCTCCCGCCTGGTGATCCCCCATCCAACTATCCTACCAGAATATCGACCCTAGGAGACCCCCAACCATATCAAGGGATCATTGATGCTCCGAGGCATGCACTGGCCTCCTTTGGGATAATTATTTTTGCAATAAAAAATAACTTTGTGAGACTCTGCAGATCCAGCGTGGTGGCGTTCACAAGATGGCGCACGCGGGGAGCTGGAGACAGAGCTGAGCCCTGGATCTGAGAACAATAGCAGTCCTGGGTGCAGCGTCACTGTGGAGGTGTGACTATACAATGAGGACCCGGTCTGCCCTGACTGAGTGGATCTGAGAGAAGATGGCAGAGCCCTGCATTTGTACAGGGACCCGGAGAAACTAGCCCAGACCGGGTAAGGGCAAGGGCACAAAAAGAGAGCGGTTGTGATGCGGGGCCCACTCATGTGGGAGTGGCAGAAAAATGTTGATGCAGCCTGGTGTTTGAAGCTCCGCGAGAGCAGTGGAGGCATTGAAATGGCGACATAATACGGCCGACCAGGAGCTACTATGCTCACACCCCCGAAAGACCCTGTGGGCTGGCCGGGGCACTGAAGCAAGTGAGAGGCGGCAGCCTGGATCTCCTAGGGGCTCTTGAGGATCTGACAAGGCCCTGCCGGAGCATGCTGGGTACTTGGCCGATTCCTGGGTGTTTCTCCCCTTCACGGTTTCCCTGTGATTTGATGGTGGACAGTGTTCAAGCGGGGAATCAGAGCCCTGGGCGCTTCACGTTTATGGATGCCAAGCGTTGGCATGGTCAGCTGGGCCTACCCTATGCCATGTTGCTTCCTGCCCATCTAAGAGTGGTGGCACCGGAGGGGTTGTAGTTTTTCAGAGCGCCGCAAGAAGTGTGGAACTGAATTGACACACACCCACAAGCTGGCCTCAGCCAGGGGTCACCACGGCGCACCCTTAAGCGAAAGAAAGTGAAGAGGCGAGGGGACAGGGCTCCTTCTGATGCTGAAGTACAGAGAGAGCAGCAGTGAACAGTTGAAGTGGTGGCTGCAATGAGCAGGGTGGAGTGAGCCTGACCACATCACTGAGTGACAAAGGTGCCCAGGACTCTGACCGTACAAGAGATACCAATTCGGCAGAAAACTCAGATACTTGACTGCCTAGGGTCACACCTGGCACAGCAGTTGAACTCATATGACACTGGTGGTGAACTACAGGATCGCGTGCCTCAATGTTGGTGGTGGATGGCCTTTAGTGTATATCATACAAGTTACTATGATGACATGTATCAGGGGTCCTGGGGGCCAACTTTTGCTTACCTCAACTATTTGGATGGGGGGCGATTGGGGGACCAGTAAGTGGTCACTGCTTTTATCCCATTGATGTTTTTGTGGGTACATCCACAAATGTATGCCTTAATGTTTGGATGAGGGGGTGCCCTGCTTTTGCTGGGGAGTGGGAGTTGGGATGTTTGCTGTTTGTTTGTTGAGGGGCGGGATTTGGTATGTGCCTTGAGTAAGACTTCCTTTTTGTGCGAAAACGTGGGGAGCTGGCAATGCTGGAAAACACATGTCGGATGTGGTCATCCGATGTATTCTCTCAATGCTCAATGAAGTCCACTGTGATGTATAACGTTTTATCGTGGAATATTAGGGGGATGCACACGATGCCTAAAAGGCATAAGTTCTGCTCATATCTTCATAGGTGAGGGGGGCAGCTAGCACTACTTCAGGATTCACAACTTATTGCTAAAGAGGGGGCAGCGCTACAGCGTAGGTGGAGAGAACAGGCTTAATATACTCACTACCATGCTTTTGAAAGTGGGGTCCTAGTGTGGGTTAGACCTGGGGTCCCCTTTCAATATACTGGACATCTGATTGATCTGGAGAGCCGCTATGTGGTGGTCACTGAATGGTTAGATGGCAAAGATATTACAATAGGCAGCATTTATGGCCCAAATGTTAATCAAACATTTTTGGCTGAGCTTTCGATAGTATTAGCCTTGTATCTGGTGGGCCTGTTTCTCCTGGAAGAAGATTATAACTGTGTGGCTGATCCTGCACTTGACCGCTCGCATCCTTTATTACGGGACTCCCCAGATCATCAGGGTGGCCAAAGAGCTCACGGACTGACAGACACAATGGGGCCTCATTGATTCCTGGAGGTTGCATCACCCAGAGGAAAGGGACTACTCCTTCTTTTCCATGTGCGGCTGGATGCATCCTTGTGCACGCCTCCTGTTCACAAGCTGGTCAAAACCACTGAATATCTCCCCAGGACACTCTCTGATCATAATCCCCTGCTGCTTGGAATGGGTTGTGTGGGGGTACAACCCTGTATTCCGACGTAGAGGCTGAAGCTGGAGGCATTGGATGACCCGTTTTTCTGGGACGCTATCGGGACAGCCATTAGACCACAATGCTAGTTCCGCCTCAACCCCTCAAGTAGAGTGCAATGCATTTAAGGCAATGATCGGTGTAGGTATATTTTGGAGTCAGTGGGAGTCTGGAGGACCTTAATGACAGAGGGTCGCAGCTGAGGAGTCGTTGAAGGCAACTGAGCAACACAGACCCGGGGACCCTGATGTGCAATTGGAACTCTTGGAGACTAAAGAAAGAGTTGCAGAACATGTGGAGTGGCTGCGGTGTTTAGACTACAGAAACTATATGATAAGGGCATATGCAGAGAGGGACCAAACTAGCTCGTTCTTAGCGTGGCTTGTAAATCCAACGAATCAGGGCTCAGTGATCGTGGAGCTTACTGTGGACCGCGGCCACAAACTGAACCGTCATGTAGACATAAATCTTGAGCTTCATGGCTACTACTCTAACCTTTATAGTAGTGTGGTTGATTGCTCAGTCACCAACATTGAGGCCTTTCTGGCACTAGTAGAACTACCAACTGTAATGCTGGTGAAGGCAGATGAATTGGAGGGAGATATTATGCTCCCGGGGATTTGGGAAGCAATAAAATCCATGGCCTGGAACAAAACTCCTGACATGGACAGACTGCGGGTGCATTTTAATAGATAACTCAAGACCAAAATGATAAATAGCCAATCAGTAAAATCGGAGATATGTCATTTTAAAGATTTCAGTTAAAATAGTGCCAAAAAGCAGAAATTAACAACTGTCATTATCTGGTCGCGCCGGACAGGGACAAAGTCACAAGTTCAGGCTGACCTCGATGTAGCACAGATCGGCTAAAGGGATCTACTTAGGCCTGCTGATCAAGAGTACCTTAAATTCTGGTTGCGAAGAGATGCAGAGTCTTGTGTTGAGGATGCATTGCGCAGCGGTGGTTCCAATGAGCTGCGATAGGCAATGCAACAGCCTTGCAACTGGGAAGTCCAAGCAGCAATGGTGATACATCGGATCCGAGGGCGATGCAGCAAAGGCGATGTGCCCGTTTTGCAGGAGATGCACTGTGCCGCTAAGGAGATGCATTGGTTCTGCTGAATCCACAGATGAGCTGGCAGAACAACTTCATGCCCACTACCAGGGGTTCAGGTCTGGGGTAACAACACTTGAGAGGACAGGACTCACAGATGGCAGAGTCCAGGTGTTGAGTTCAAGGTTGCTGGAATCCTATTCTGTATTGTCCCTGAGGCTTCTGTTGAGGAGGCCAGCCAACTAGTCCTTGGAGTCACTCTGGATTAGAGATGCAGGCCCAGTCCTTCTTACCCATGCAAGAAGGCCACAGGGCAATAGGTCAGCACAGCATGGCTGTAGTCATTCAGGGCAGCAATCCAGCAGAATTGCAGTACTTTCTGCAGCACGACAGTCCTTCCTCCTAGCAGAATCTATAGGTCCAGGAGAGTACTGAATACTGAAGAGTTGGCTCTAAGGGTCCAATATTTATACCAAGTGCCCACTTTGAAGTGGCGGAAGCTTCTATAGGTTTACTCGTCCCTGAGGTGTCAGGCACCCCTTCATCCCTGTCCTGGCTCCAGCCTGTCTGGTTTTACAAAAGACCAGTGCCAAACGCTTTGTGAAAGTGCTCAGGCAGAGCCTTTGTGATGTGCAAGTGTGGTGGTGACAGCTCCTCCCTCTCATCAACTCAGAGTAGCCCATCTTGCGAATACCTAGCTTCCCTTTGTCTCACTGTCTGGGAGCAATACACAAAGACCAACTGCCAGATACACCCATTCATGTGACATGTTTAAAAGGCTCCTTAAGTGGGTGGCAGAATCAGTGCTGCAGGCCCCCTAGTAGCATTTAATTTAAATACCCTGAGCACATGTAGTCCTTTACTAGGGATTTGCAAGTAAAATAAATAGGCCAATTGGGTGTAAGTAAATTCCACCATGTTTTAAGGAGAAAGTACAAGCACTTCAACACTGGTTAGCAGTGGTAAAGTGTGCAGAGGCAAAACGAGTGGGGATGTCCCTACTGAAAGGACAAGTTCTGCACTGGCAATAGCCATCATAACAAGAAAGGGGGGAAATAGCTCAGTCACTCATTTTGACCATGCTAGCACCATCGTAGTCCTTCCTTAAAAGGAGTCAGCTCTTCTCTAAGTCCTCACCTCATCTGCCAGTCCCAGTCTGCAATTCAGATTGTGAAAGTTCCGAACAGAATTTCATTGTGTTTGGGGATGTTTAGAGGCAAAGTTCATTGTCTCATATGTTAGTTTTCAGACAGGTGGCCATGCTCCAAAAATAAGATGATTTAAATGGCAATCAGAAGCATCCTTTAACCTTTGCAATGTCCATTCACATTCAAATAGCAGTTACCAACCTTCACAAAGGAATGGTATCAAGTAACGCTCGTGTGTAAACCTTGCAAACATATACACAGAACTGTGTAGTTGAGTACAAAGTGGCATTGTAATCAAACTCTACCATTAGAAGCAACATATTGCAATTTCTCACGGTGACATGTTTAAAGCATTACAGTATTTTTCTCTAACTTCTGGATGACCATTAAACTGAGGATCTTGGGCACAGGGCAAAACACAATCATGTCCCAGCTTTCAATATTTTCAAATTTGAAAACATTTTGCCTTCTCCGAGGCTAATGAAATCTTCTGATTAGGTGAAAAATGTGTACGTTTTTAAATAGGTTCACGAAATTCGTCACCTTTCAGACAGAAAACACACCCTGCCAGTTCCGTAGTGACGAAGAGTCGACCCAAAAGAGTGCTGGTGCAAGAAAGTTTATTCAAATGAAGCCAGCGCTGCCGCCATGACGCGTTTCGCCTTCGAAGAGGCTTGATCACATGACAAACTGCTCGTCATAGAGCAGGGCTTTTAAAGTGACAGTGCATCAAACTTGTTCAGAGACAAGGAAAAAATACTACACAAATTAACAAAGTGGATTCCGTACCCTTGGTTGACTACCAAGTAATGTCAATGAACTGTTTAAAAGATCATTTAAGACACATAAATATCTTTAAAAATCCTTACATCCAATGAGAAATATATATATTTACACGTCATGGAAAAAATGAAGTTGATACTAGGAAAACTTATACATGACAATTAATTATGTCTATGTTAAAAACGTATCAAAAAAGTGTATAAATACATTTAAATAACCATATTGTGTAAACAAACAGTTCTATATATATAGGCACTGGAATACAACGTTGAAAAAGATGTTAAAAACAGTTCAAGTGTAAAGTGCTGATTCCTTATTGTCATACTGAAAGCCAATATAAATTGGTCTAAATAGATTTTTAAATAAGTATCTACATTCACCGTATTTGTAGTAGATCCTTGAGACAAATGAGGTCATCAATAAAATCAGTAGGCATGATGGATCATGGTTTCAATGAAAGCATGAACAAGTCCAAGCAAGTCTATTACGCAAATCTTTAATCTGTGCAGCTACCGATACCCTACACAAAATATTGAATACCTACAGTTACCTACCAGAAAGAGCTTTGTGTCAATTGAAATATAGACACAATTCTTTTATCATCAGCAAACAAAACATCATGGCACGAGCAAAGAATTTGTCTTGAAGTTCTACTGGAAAAACAAAAAGGTTTTTCAACTTAAAAAACATGAACCATCACCTAACAATGATAGGTAGCAACAGATACTAAGGACATATCTTTTTCATTTACTCCAAAAATGTCTCTTCCAACCCAACTTAGTAGGTTTGGAATATGATTTGTTGTGTTATAATATAATAGTTTCTAGAATATAGCCAATAGTAAATTAATGTTGACAAAATACTTCATAGATACAATAAACAAGGACGCATCTACAGGAGAAAAAGGTGTCTGAGATAGGCAATTTTTGGGAAGATGTTTCTTCAAATAATTCCGGCTGTTTGTAAATATGACACTTAGAAATGGGAGAAAATTTCAATGATGAATTTTATGGAATACATATAAACATAAAGTTATCTCTTCAGTTTAATTTTATCCCATTTCAAAGTGTTGCATGTACAAACAGTAGAAATCTTGTTCCTTTAGGCTGGTAGAGAGCGTGCCATATTTATAACAGCCAACATTTTACAGTAAGAAAAAGTTAAGTTGCAGAAAAAAAGTTCAATATTATGAACATTTTTGCTGAACATTTTTCTGCACTGTAATGTTCTCCCATTTAAAAAAATGGTTGTATATTTGTGTTATAATCTAATAGTGCCACATATGGAGAAAATTATATTATGTGCCACAAGTATGTATGACTGACACAGGTTCTTAGTCACCTATACAAATATATCCCATTCACATGCAAACATGTTAATACATCCCCAAAGACCACATTCTCACTAGCACACATGGAAGGCCTTTCATAGTGCCCCCAGTCAAAGTATTTTGTTCAAACCATAGTATCTGTCTCTATGAACGTAAGGCTTAAAGGCAATGAAGCTGGGCGTGGGGCATGTCTGGTAACATTGCAAGAGTTGCTTGGCCTTCAGCAGCTCAAAATGATTTTTACTGATCAGAAGTAGCTCTCACTACAGAAAAAGTTTGGAGACCCCTGATCTAGATATTCTCTTCTTAGAAAGCCACTCTTTGTTACTTTCTATTGTAATAACGTGTGATGCAGTCTAGTGTTTAGGGGTGGAGCTGGGGAAGGAACAGGAACGGGAGGAGCTAGGGAACAGGCTCGAGGCAGTTAGAGCAGGTACGTGATAGAGGATAGGGATAGTGAATAAAGCTCCTTCACCATATCAACCGTGTCCGAGTCTTACTTACAAGAAGGACACAACACTGGCGGTGAGGGTGGGATGGTCACATTGTGCCACCCACGTTAACTCTAGGAGCTGAAGAACCCATCCCACAAAGCGTAGACCGCAAGTTGCTGCCGCGACAAACTGGCCCGAACGAGAGGACTGCTGCAAAGTCAATGCAGACGATCTGATGACCTAGCCACGCATCTCTGGAGCCCAGAGAACCTGGAGGAGTGCCTGCCTGGGAGCGCTGGCAAGCGCGAGACTATGCGCCGTCGCCCGCCAAAACTGCAAGTGCTCACCCCCGATGCGTGAGGGTGCGCAAGGCCACTCAAAGTCAAAGGACGCCGGGAACCCACCCCAGTCCTACCTGATCCAGCAGAGAGGTGCAGCAGCCCTGACCTCCGTGAGAGTCCCACTGCCTGACAGCCGGTATGGTGAGTGAACACCGGTAATGAGAAGCTGAAAGTGAGAGAGGTCCGAAATCTCGTTGAAAATGAGATTCTCACAGCGGCGGCCATTTTTGGGTCAGGCAGAGTTGCTCCCATCCCCTGTCAAATGCATTAAGCGGCCATTTTGAAGTCAGGCAGAATACAATTCAAGGGACAAGCATTGGTAAATACAAACAAACAAACATTGGTAAATATAAAGAACCAGCACTGGTCAATGCACAAGAGCAGGCAGTGGCATATGTAAAGCAACAAGCATTGGTAAAGGCAAGAAATATAAATGAAACAAGCACGGGCAAGCACAAGTAACAAACAAAGACGAGCTTGAGCACGATCAATCACTGTTACAAGCCAGTACAAACCTCGAATGCGACAAATGTAAGAGGTAAAGCAACTACAAACAAGCATTGGCAAAGGCAAAAGAGCAAGCATTGGCAAAGGTCAACGGACAAACACTGATACAAGCAACAAAAGTGGAATGAACAAAAGTGACTGTTAGCAACAAGCGAAGATCGCACTGAATATAAACAAGCACGAGTACAAGCAACATGAAGTGAAAGGAACAAAAGTGTCAATAAACACAACAAGCACTGGCGAGTGCAGGAGATACACTGAAACAAGCACAAGCCCACACCAATCCCGAATATAACGAACACGATGTCAAATTTACCATGCCTCATCGCGGAAGATCCAAAAAACACCTCCAGCTAGCATGCAACTCTAAAGGAAACAGGAGTTCACTGAGCCACGAGTCACGAGTCACGCATGGAGTAGCTGAGTGGTGGTCATTCCGAACTCAAGAAATCCAAATCTCACTCACGGAAGCATACCAAGATAGTTGCGAACCTTACCAACCTCAAAAGGAAACAACCAGATCAAGGATTTCGGCCGAAGAGAGCCAGCAAAGAATAAGGGTAGCAAAGTGAACAGTTCTGTGACCGTATCAGATCATGGCGGTGGGAGAAGCAACACGACGGTCCAATCCCTGCATTGAAGTGCCGCTCCCAGTGACACAGACTGACGTTCAGAGTTTGGGTCCCAAATGGAACCGGTGGCTGGAATCACTAGTTGACTTTCTTGACGCAATCGGTGAGTGAAGAGATGGAAAATGTTGGATGCTACTCCTCCAACTGGTAGGTCATGAGGGCCGACGCTTAATCAGAGAATTCTCTGAAAAGGACACAGAGACCTATGAAAGACTCCAAGGAAAGCTACGCGCCCATTTCAACGCACAGGCAGACGTGGATCATGATCGCATTGCCTTCAACACAGCACGGCAGGAACCAGGAGAACCACTGCCAAACTTCATCACCCGGTTGCAAAATCTGGTACAATGCTGCCACTTCAACACATTTACAAATGAGGAAGCAGTTCGACTCCGGATAATCGAAGGCTGTTCAAGTTCTAACATGAAGCGCAAGATCCTTCAAGGGCATTGGTCGCTAAAGGATATCATCAGGAAGGCCGAAGTTGGAGAGCGGGTCAAAGCAAGGAAAATATTCAATAAACTGCACCCGAGTGCAAGACGAAAAGACACTAATAAAGCTCAAGAAACAAACAAAACCTGAAACGGGGAGGGTGAAGGAAGATCAGAGTCAAGACAACAGGAGAGACAAAGTGACATGAAATACTCTGAGTCAACAACACAAAAGACCGAGATGATCCAGGATTGCGACAGCTTCACTGATACAACCTTAAGAAGTTATTCAACCTCAAGGAGTCATTCAACATATGGTGCAAACGATTCTGAAGCAGATGACGTGTCGAGTGGGACAGACCGCACAAATGGACCGGATGACAGCCTGCCCAACAAAGGTGCAAGAAGGGCAAATTATAGAAGACTGGACCAGTCACGTCAACACTGGAAATCGACACACTATCACACCCGTAACACAGATGTCAGTGCACAAAACAAGCGGAAAGAAAAAGCAAACCGCACAAGACGGGCTGATCCACTCAGACACTGGAAAGGGAAGACAAACGCATCCACGACATCCGAGACAACGAGGAAATTGAGAGGAGGCCATCACCATCATACAAGAGAGGTAGAGATGAAGTACCCGGAGATCAAACACAAGAAATAAGCATGTGGTTATCAAACAACCTCTCCATCGAAATGACAACGAAGACATGTCGAGAACGGTACCCAGAGAAATATCCCAAAGATAACTCTGACTAAAGGAGCAGCTCGTCACGGCCTACCCGTTTCAGAAATCTACCATTCAAGACACACTAAAAGGAACGTTCTCAAAGGAAATCAACAAAAGACTCCTCCGATTCAGAAAGCATGTCTGTCCGATCTCTCGGGTCGACTGAGTCATGGTCCCGACAATGGCCATGGCATCAACCACCCGAATACACCATAGAACCACAGGACATTCTTACCGTCCATAGCGATATATCTCACACCAATGTCTCTGAATACTCAAACACCCCACAAGACAACATGTCATGTCAGTCGCAGGTATATCAACACATCAATAATATACCGTCACCCCTGAAGGGGTCAGCGAAGCTGACTCAAAGGGCCTACAGAAGGAAAACAGAGATAGAGGGCATTACCAACTGGATGGGAAAGGACTATCCAGTCACTCTGCAAAGAAGGCCGGACATGGTGACAACGACAGGTCATCATCGGATGAGAGAGAAACAGGCACATGCCCAGATAGTCAAAGGATTCACCAGTCTCAAACGCGAGTGGGAGTGGGCTAGAGAACCAGAGGCAGCAAATGAGTCCCCGAACCAAATTAGAATGACCCTTTATGATAGTACCCTACCGTCTGGCATGCATGACTCTGAACAGGAGGACAGTGGTGCCCTCAACCGGACAAGACAAAAGGAAGTAAAAGTATATGCGGGTGCTCGGAAGAGAACCAGAACTACATCCACTCATGAAGGAGATCGAGCGTCAATCGAACAAGAGCCACAAAGGAAGACAGACTGCCGCCATCAAGCTAAGCCCTTCACAGTCACCTCACTAGGGGCACTCATGATCGCCTCAGAAACTGAAGATGAGTGGATAACCCAGGAGCTCAGTGGAAACCTCCACGAATCTGAGAACCAGAAGATCACGCGAGACATTTCGCAATTTCAAATATGCACTCCTGTAGTCAAGGATGCTCTCGTCAAGGCAACGGAAAGCCACATAAAAGAAAAGGAGATGCATCTCCATAGCTTAAACGGGCGGCCCACAGACACATGTGACTGATTGAGGAACTATAAGCATGTTGGACGCAAAGTTTATTTTGTTAACAAAGGGGGAGATGTAATAACGTGTGATGCAGTCTAGTGTTTAGGGGTGGAGCTGGGGAAGGAACAGGAACGGGAGGAGCTAGGGAACAGGCTTGAGGCAGTTAGAGCAGGGACGTGATAGAGGATAGGGATAGTGAATAAAGCTCCTTCCCCATATCAACCGTGTCCGAGTCTTATGTACAAGAAGGACACGACACTGGCAACGAGGGTGGGATGGTCACATTGTGCCACCCACGTTAACCCTAGGAGCTGAAGAACCCGTCCCACAAAGCGTAGACCGCAAGTTGCTGCCGCGACGAACTGGCCCGAACGAGAGGACTGCTGCAAAGTCGATGCAAACGATCTGATGACCCAGCCACGCATCTCTGGAGCCCAGAGAACCTGAAGGAGTGCCTGCCTGGGAGCGCTGGCAAGCACGAGACTGTATGCGCCGTCGCCCGCCAAAACTGCAAGTGCTCACCCCCGATGCGTGAGGGTACGCAGGGCCACTCAAAGTAACGCGGCCAAAAGTCAAAGGACGCCGGGAGCCCACCCCAGTCCTACCTGATCCAGCAGAGAGGTGCAGCAGCCCTGACCTCCGTGATAGTCCGACTGCCTGACAGCCGGTCTGGTGAGTGAACACCGGTAATGAGAAGCTGAAAGTGAGAGAGGTCCGAAATCTCGTTGAAAATGAGATTCTCACAGCGGCGGCCATTTTTGAGTCAGGCAGAGTTGCTCCCATCCCCTGTCAAATGCATTAAGCGGCCATTTTGAAGTCAGGCAAAATACAATTCAAGGGACAAGCATTGGTAAATACAAACAAACAAACATTGGTAAATATAAAGAACCAACACTGGTCAATGCACAAGAGCAGGCATTGGCATATGTAAAGCAACAAACATTGGTAAAGGCAAGAAATATAAATGAAACAAGCACGGGCAAGCACAAGTAACAAACAAAGACAACATTGAGCATGATCAATCACTGTTACGAGCCAGTACAAACCTTGAATGCGACAAATGTAAGAGGTAAAGCAACTACAAACAAGCATTGGCAAAGGCAAAAGAGCAAGCATTGGCAAAGGTCAACGGACAAACACTGATACAAGCAATAAAAGTGGAATGAACAAAAGCGACTGTTAGCAACAAGCGAAGATCGCACTGAATATAAACAAGCACGAGTACAAGCAACGTGAAGTGAAAAGAACAAAAGTGTCAATAAACACAACAAGCACTGGTGAGTGCAGTAGATACACTGAAACAAGCGCAAGCCCACACCAATCCCGAATATAACGAACACGATGTCAAATTTACCATGCCTCATCGCGGAAGAGCCACAAAACACCTGCAGCTAGCATGCAACTCTAAAGGAAGCGGGAGTTCGCTGAGCCACGAGTCACGAGTCACGCATGGTGTAGCTGAGTGGTGGCAATTCCGAACTCAAGAAATCCAAATCTCACTCACAGAAGCATACCAAGATAGTTGCGAACCTTACCAACCTCAAAAGGAAACGACCAGATGAAGGATTTCGGCCGAAGAGAGCCAGCAAAGAATACGGGTAGCAAAGTGAACAGTTCTGTGACCGTATCAGATCATGGCGGTGGGAGAAGCAACACGACGGTCCAATCCCTGCATTGAAGTGCCGCTCCCAGTGACACAGACTGATGTTCAGAGTTTGGGTCCCAAATGGAACCATTGGCTGGAATCACTAGATGACTTTCTTGCCGCAATCGGTGAGCGAAGAGATGGAAAATGTCGGATGCTACTCCTCCAACTGGTAGGACATGAGGGCCGACGCTTAATCAGAGCATTCTCTGAAAAGGACACAGAGACCTATGAAAGACTCAAAGAAAAGCTACGCGCCCATTTCAACACACAGGCAGACGTGGATCATGATCGCATTGCCTTCAACACAGCACGGCAGGAACCAGGAGAACCACTGCCAAACTTCATCACCAGGTTGCAAAATCTGGTACAATGCTGCCACTTCAACACATTTACAAATGAGGAAGCAGTTTGACTCCGGATAATCGAAGGCTGTTCAAGATCTAACATGAAGCGCAAGATCCTTCAAGGGCATTGGTCGCTAAAGGATATCATCAGGAAGGCCGAAGTTGGAGAGCGGGTCAAAGCAAGGAAAATATTCAATAAACTGCACCCGAGTGCAAGACGCAAAAACACTAATAAAGCTCAAGAAACAAACAAAACCTGAAACGGGGAGGGTGAAGGAAGACCAGAGTCAAGACAACAGGAGAGACAAAGTGACATGAAATACTCTGAGTCAACAACACAAAAGACCAAGATGATCCAGGATTGCGACAGCTTCACTGATACAACCTCAAGGAGTTATTCAACCTCAAGGAGTCATTCAACATATGGTGCAAACGATTCTGAAGCAGATGACGTGTCAAGTGGGACAGACCGCACAAATGGACTGGATGACAGCCTGCCCAACAAAGGTGCAAGAAGGGCAAATTATAGAAGACTGGACCAGTCACGTCAACACTGGAAATCGACACACGAACACACCCGTAACACAGATGTCAGTGCACAAAACATGCGGGAAGAAGAGGCAAACCGCACAAGACGGACTGATCCACTCAGACACCGGAAAGGGAAGACAAACGCATTCACGACATCCGAGACAACGAGGAAATTGAGAGGAGGCCATCACCATAATATGAGAGAGGCAGAGACGAAGTACCCGGAGATCAAACACAAGAAATAAGCATGCGGTTATCAAACAACCTCTCCATCGAAATGACAACGAAGACATGTTGAGAAAGGTACCCGGAGAAATATCCCAAAGATAACTCTGACTCAAGGAGCAGCTCGTCACGGCCTACCCGTTTCAGAAATCTACCATTCAAGACACACTCAAAGGAACGTTCTCAAAGGAAATCAACAAAAGACTCCTCCGATTCAGAAAGCATGTCTGTCCGATCTCTCGGGTCGACTGAGTCATGGTCCCGACAGTGGCCATGGCATCAACCACCCGAATACACCATAGAACCACAGGACATTCCTCCCGTCCAGAGTGACATATCTCACACCAATGTCTCTGAATACTCAATCAACCCACAAGACAACATGTCATGTCAGTCGCAGGTATATCAAGACATCAATAATATACCGTCACCCCTGAAGGGGTCAGCGAGGCTGACTCAAAGGGCCTACAGAAGGAAAACAGAGATAGAGGGCATTACCAACTGGATGGGAAAGGACTATACAGTCACTCTGCAAGGAAGGCCGGACGTGGTGACAGCGACAGGTCATCATCGGATGAGAGAGAAACAGGCACATGCCCAGATAGTCAAAGGATTCACCAGTCTCAAACGCGAGTGGGAGTGGGCGAGAGAACCAGAGGCAGCAAATGACTCCCCGAACCAAATTAGAATTACCCTTTCAGATAGTGCCCTACCGTCTGGCATGCATGATTATGAACAGGAGGACAGTGGTGCCCTCAACCGGACAAGACAAAAGGAAGTAAAAGTATATGCGGGTGCTCGGAAGAGAACCAGAACAACATCCACTCATGAAGGAGATCGAGCGTCAATCGAACAAGAGCCACAAAGGAAGACAGACTGCCGCCATCAAGCTAAGCCCTTCACAGTCACCTCACGAGGGGCACTCATGATCGCCTCAGAAACTGAAGATGAGTGGATAACCCAGGAGCTCAGTGGAAACCGCCACGAATCTGAGAACCAGAAGATCACGCGAGACATTTCGCAATTTCAAATATGCACTCCTGTAGTCAAGGATGCTCTCGTCAAGGCAACGGAAAGCCACATAAAAGAAAAGTAGATGCATCTCCATAGCTTAAACGGGCGGCCCACAGACACGTGTGACTGATTGAGGAACTATAAACATGTTGGACGCAAAGTTTATTTTGTTAACAAAGGGGGAGATGTAATAACATGTGATGCAGTCTAGTGTTTAGGGGTGGATCTGGGGAGCTAGGGAACAGGCTCGAGGCAGTTAGAGCAGGGACGTGATAGAGGATAGGGATAGTGAATAACGCTCCTTCACCATATCAACTGTGTCCGATTCTTATGTACAAGGACACAACACCTATCTGCATAAGTTCTCCAATGGAAGCCAAGGTAGCTCCAGTGGTAGCCACTTGCCAGACATTTTACCAGGCACCTTCTTTTGGCCAGTCCGAAAATGTATGATTCTACAAGCAAACCAGTTCGTCTTTAATCTTATCACAAAGTCCGCTTTGAACATGTCTTAACTGGGGTCTCTCTGAAGGTAGATAACCTCAACCCAGACAGTCTCTTTCAACAGCTTGGCATTTGCTGAACACAGCTGATGTCTGCTCAGTGATTGTTCCACAGATTCTTTGGAATTCAGTCAATCAGTCATATGTTTAAACGTCACCAAGAACGCAGCATAATTAGATTCCTTAATGGAATTGCCCATATTATGATCCTATCAGTCAGACTACTTATTAAGTATGTTACAGTAGCGCAATAGGCAAGTAACTTCATGAGAATAAATGAAAAGTAACCTGAAAGGCACAAAATCTATTTTTTTGGGGGGGGGGGGGCTACTGCACCTCTGCCACGGATCACTGGGCATTCATCTTTAAAGTTGATGCATGATACCAGAAGGACCACAAACTCCTTGGAATTGCTGCATGGCAAGTACTGAATATGGAGATTGATCCTTTACTATCTTGAAGAAAGATTGAGCCTTCAAATAGCCTCACATTTGAGACAGATGTCCACTTTCAGTAGCGGAAAAAAATCAAAAGAGGCAAAACCTACAAAAACACAAAAACTTTGTTGGCATTAGTCAATTTTGTTGCATCTGTCTTCTTCACAGGTTTTTAGTGTTCATATTTGCTAGACATAATTAGCAAAGATGGATTGGGATCTTTAGGCATAACAATGCTGGTCTGTAGTAACTGTCAAAAGGCAAATACTGCACAGAAATGTGAAGGTAAATAGGAGCACAAAAAGTCGGTAGCAATCAGGGCTCGAAACAGTGGCGGCTCCTCCATAGGGGCATTTGGGCGTCGCCCCACTGCGCTCTCGCAGTGCGAGAAGCAGAAACATAAAATGGTAAAAACTACCAATTTGTTTTTCTGCTTCTCGCAATGCGAGAAAGCAGAAGTGCCTGGTTGGGTCAGGAGGGTGGGCGGTTGCACTCGAGGACGGGGGGAGTGGCTTACCCACTATTGTGGGTAAGCCACTACCTCCTGCCCTTGAGCGTGACCGCCCCCTCTCCCTTTTCTCTATGCAGGTGAAAATGGCGCGGCTGGGGCACTCTCCCCTGCGCCTCACCGCAGCGTTGTGATTGGCAAAGGGGAGGGAGCGAGGCTGCCTTTCCTGATGACGTGGTCACAAGGAGAGCTGCAGGAATTGGTGCAGGACGGCGGGAGTCGGACCCATTGATAAGCTGAGTAAGTACTTTTATTTGATATTTTTATTTAATTAAACCCCTCCCGCCTCCCACCATCCCTCCCGCGATGACCCCATTTCCACCCCCCCCAGCCGCCCGTAATTCCGGCCGTGACTGGCTCGAAACATAGAAAGAGAATACACTGCAAAACAATGATTGTATCCAAGAGTGCATTCTTCCTATGCAGATTAACCCGTTTACCTCGGCGGAATTGCGGGCATTCGACGCAGTGGGCGGGGCTGCGTCGGCCGTTGTACGTGTGCAGCGCCCGGGAGGTAGTGCGCCGACGTGAGCACGCAACGGGTTAATTATTATGGCTAGCCCTGATCTGGAGCCTGACTTTTTAAAGTTGACTATATGTTTCTTATTAATACAGTATAAACACATAAATAAAGCCATCATCCATCCAGTATAACTAGATTAATCACTTCAAGGAATGCCTACTAGGTACTTAATTATTGTATTCAGATCCCTACCGACGAAATTCCACAAAGAAATATACTTTCATCAAATTTGCAATTATCAGTAAATAACACATATGTACCTGATTCCAAGTTTATTGGACTTTGTACCTTCCACACACATCCCTGTTTGCGAAGATGTTGGCATTCTGAGTTGGGTGGTATTTACCCCACGCTTTAAGTATTAGGTGCAGTAAACACTTCACCCTTTGTTAAATTGTGGCATTCCAAATCATCCAGAATTTAGCTGTAGAAAATAATATGGTATTCACATGCAGATTTGGGTGCAGCAAGTATCAAAATCCACATGTTATTTCCAAAAACCTTGGAATATGTGCTACTTATCACTCCAGATACACTCCAAATCCTACAGTGTCGGATGTTATTTGGTGTGCTAAATGGCACCTATTCCTCAAATATACTCAGAATCAGGGCCATAGTCTCTTAAAATGTATTGGTTGAATACATCAAACTACACATTCTTTTTCAATATTTTCACTATATCTTGGCCTATTTGAAATTCCTTCCCAATTTTATAAATAACAAAATCCCTTTTACACTTTGATGATAGCTATTCAAATTAATTTGAGGATCACTGAGCGTTCACAATCTCTCTTCATATTGTAACCTTGCCCTTACCCCCTCCCCCGCATTAAAAGCAATATGTTGCTTATACTCATAATTTCTTGGATAACATTTATGGTTTTAATATGACCCTGGAAGATGCTTGAAAATGGTGAATCCTATTGCTGCCTTTTCTCATTTTGTACAAAAGAGCAATAACTTTCAACAGATCCCACAGGAAAGAGGAATGTCTGGAAGAGATGCTGCACCAGAGCTTTCCAAACAGATGGACACCTAAACCCCATAGTATGCTGAGTTATTGTAATATGTTTGATGGTCTGTTTGCCAGGACTTTTAACACTACTACATAGTATGACCAGATGGAGTAAAAGAATGCAAAATGTAACACTTGGTAATTCTAGGATGTAAAGCAGAAGCTACTAGCTTTATATTTAAATTGGATATTGCAAAACCAATATAAATGCAGCATAAAAACGTTCATGGAATATAGCGTTGATTTTGTATTGCAATCCATTGGGGTTCCAAACTCTTATCACTGTCTAAAGAAAGCATTTCTACCCGGAATGGGCAGTGCCATCATGTCCAATGCATCAGGACCTGTTGGTTACTCACCAGAGAACTGCCTGAAAACCCCCTGACTACCCAGGACCTGACAAAAAACCTGAAAGGCAGTCTGATGGTCTCCCATAGTGACACAGAGGAAGGTACATACAATCATAGGACATTGCTTTATATGCTTTCTCCACTGAACCCTCTGAAATTAAAGGTATTAAGCCTCAACAGAGAAACGCTACCTTTTGTGACCACAGACCGAAGTGTCTTTTTATAAAGCAAAATAATCGCGCAGTGTAAGCAAAGTGTGGTGGATGCAACTCGCAGTATCTTTGGAGTCCAGCGGGACCCTTTATTTTATTTGCTGCTAAGGGCTGATGTTTTGGATAGGGCTAAAGCAACACGTATTTTTGATCACTGACCCTCGTCTGCTATCAATTGCTGGCATTGTCTGAGATCAAAGAAAGTCCTGAAAGTGTAATTCTAAATATTGGAGTGCCCTACTTTGCTGGACTGACAGAGTAGACTAGGCGGGTCCAGCGTAGGTCCAGGAGGGCCTCAACTCTGTTGGATTTTCAGAACAACAACTTCCAAAATGCGTTCCATTTAAAGTTACACGTATATACATGTATTTATATGGAAATCCTGAAAAACTGGCATGGAATAAGGCCTGGCTTTTGATTGGGCACCCTCAATGGAGACCACTGAAAGTGGACGAGATCACGGCTTAGTTTCTACCCCCATGACTTCTGAGTGGTTATGGCCCTTATTCCGTATCACAGCAGTAGACAGAATGGCTGTGGCACAGGGATCAGAAAGCGACGAGGAGGCGTTACAGAAAGGTAGAATCAGGAAGAAGGGAAACATTGCGATTTTGGGTTATTCTAGAGTAGCTGCTCATTACCAATACGGTGATACTGTCTGTCAATATGTATTGTAGACGTTCTTCTGAAAGGGCTATTCACCTCATGTATTGTCTGTTGCATGCTTTGTGTCGAGAGGCCTGCTGGAATCTTACCTCTAAACCGCCGCCGCGAAAGTGCTCATTAAATGAAGCACACTGGCCAAAAACGAACGCGAAAAACCGCAACGCACACCAAAATACCTGTTTCAGCTCGAACAATTTAAACACAGGCGCTTTCATTTTTTAGCCTGCCAGAATATCTCTCCTCCGGAGCTACTGTTTATATAAAAACCCTGCTGTGAAGTCACACGCTGCTGCTGTAAATTATTTATTTATGCTCTTTGAAAAAGGTCTTTCACTTCCTGGTAGCGGTTGATGGCGCAGTCCGCGTCGAACAATCGCGGCCTTTATCACCAAGCCGAGGCAAACAAACAGCATGCGAAGATTTTATAGCGAACTCCGTTGCGCATTTGTATTTTAAACATTGCTGACGTCACGCGGCACTATAAGGACCAACATTATTTATTGGATTTAAAGGAAGTAGAATTAAAGGCCCCGGGTGGAAATGAAAGCTCCAATTGTGTTCAACTTCCCAGGTTCGTGCCTACCCACGCGGCCTCCTCGATAAACTAAAATTATATCTATCACGCGGCACAAAGTAGGTTTTTCCCGTTCTCGACTTTGCACCTGACCTAGTTCTAACAGGATTTTTACATTCCTGATTGTAAAGACGGCAAGCTGCAGACTCTACTATTTTTAGGTGTTGACGTTAATACAAACAGTGACTCAGAAATCTGGCAAACAATCCCAAGTCTACTAATTTATGAGTTTGTTTAATAGTTTATACTTTTGCTCAGTCCTAGGCGTACCCGCAGTTAGAGACAATTAAAAAAAATAGTGTTGTTCTGCAAGTTCTGATCTTGAATGCATACATATGTGGAAACTTTGACATTGGACTTCTAATTTAAGAGGCACGCCCTCTTTCTCTGAAAGCTACCTACAAGGTGTTTAGTTCTTGACTGTAGGGGTCCTCAGTATGAAAACTTTTAGAATATGGGCCTTAGTTGTTACAATGTGCAGCCCTAAAGCATACACACTAGCCTCACCATCACAGCTCGGATAGCTCCCCATTGGTAGAACCACGAACTTCAACAGCGATTTTCCCCATAGTGATTTAAGGGGTCACGACGAAGGTGCGGTAAATTAAATTTGTCTTTGTGATTGAATTATACTTGTCCCTTTAACCGCATCGCTGCGGCGGTTATTTTTCCGCTACGCAGCTTTTTTCTAAAAGCCGCGTTAGATGACGAGCTCAGCTCGTCATCCGCACACGACCACCGTGGCTGATGACGAGCTGAGCTCGGCATCAGCATCGAAGGGGTTAATGTTACAGTGTGACTGTCTTGTGCAGGGTGCCTGATCCCTTGGTAGACAGGTATGAATACCAGCAGAATTCACCGAGCCAATTCACCCTACTAAGATCGTTCACAAGAGTACGGGTTAACTCATAATAAGTTGCTTAAAGTCCTAGACATGACAAAAGAAAATGTGCTACAGAACTTTAAGGCTTTATTATATAGCCCAAAAATAAAGCAATGCAATCCGCTTAGATTCATTGTTTTCAGCAGACTGCTCTTTGGCTGTTTGTAGAATGTAATCCTTTTGACCTTGGTGGAAATGCTTTTGACCTGTTTCAACTGTGGATTCACAACTGAATATTCTCAATTCTAAACCAGATTTTTAGACTTCACAGCTTCTTCTCCTCAAATGATTAGTCTCAGTCAAGAGCACTAGCCCAACACTGTTCTTTGTCAAGAATGTAGTTGACTAGCTCCTGGTACTTGTCGTAATTAACATGTTTTTAGTTAATGGCAAATTTAGTGATTTACATTTTTGGCTTTAGCTCCTATCTGATAAAAGCTCAAGTGGAGAACATCCGCTGATAACCACATTCTCCTAAAATTAGAATATTTCTGGGCCTTAGCACCACTTTTGATGTTATTGACCATAACACTTTGTTGAGCCATAGCACCACATTTGATGCAATGTACCATAATATAATGCAAAGTGAACTTGGACATTTCTTTGAAATGCTTCAGATCCTTTCTGCACAATAGTTTCACTCATGTGAACCACCTCACGAGTCTCTTGTTGCCAGAGGTGCTCAAAATCTAAGCGAAATCAATAGATGAATTACTTATGGTGACCAGAGTGGGATTTCACATACACACTGACAGCACACAGTTGGTGATCCCCCTGAAATTACTATTATAGCCTTAGAGTCTTCCATAGCGGCCTCTACCGGCCATTAAAGGCCCACTCCAGCATTAGAGGGGGATGGGCGTTTAATGGCCAGTAGAGTCCGCTAGGGTGTGCTCTAACTCTATTAGAAAATTTCGCCCCTAGAGGGCAGAATGTTCAAATTACTAAAAGCAAGCGCCTCCCCGAGCCCGAGGGAGTTTAAATACCCTCGGGCCCGAGAAGCCTTTGTTCACAGCAACAGCTGTGGCGGTGCAGTTCTGCTCTCTCCCTGCTGTGGCATGCTTTGGGCGATCTATCTCCAATGTAAGAGTGTCTGCGTTATGGTTGGGATAGTTTTTGTGCAGGAAATGGTACCTTACTGCACAAAAGATACCCTTTGAGGCTTTTTCCTCTTTACATGTGTGTTGCAGAATTCAGCACACATGCCAACAGGAAATAACACTGAGAAATAAAGATAATTCTCCTTGCTACACTAACCTCAGTATTCTGGCACAAACACATGTCTACAACTCTTTGTAAATATAGGTTTGTTACAAAATCTAAACGTGGATGCATGGGAACGCCAATGCCCCACCCATGGAGTGCTTCCCTGATGCAAAGTAACACAAGGCATTTCAAAGCAGCGCGTTGTGTTACTTTCTTTTACAAAGCAAAGTTAATTGCCATTTACTTTGCCTTGTAAATATCAAAAAATATTTTGCATCGGGTCTGCTTCAAAAAAAGTGATACAAACCTGAAGAAAAATCTTTGAAAATCTGAGTCAATATGTATAGAAGATTCTGAGATTTAGTTGCCTCATGCAGTTAAGTTTGTAATTTTTAGGTCGTTGAGAAACTATGATCAGTAGGGCATGTTACTAAGCTGGTACTTTTAGGTTTTATATTTTTACCCTGGCGAAGCTACCATCCATAGTGAAAGAGAAAGACTTTCCAATTAACCAAAAGTCATTATTGGCCCATGTTTAGAAAACTGGTGATCTTCGTTCCTGGGAGTCCTTGGGAAAATGATGAAAGGCTACAGTATATCTATATTTATGCATCCAGAGTGGTAGCCAAACTTAGATACCAACAACATATTTACACTATGATACACCTGGCTTCAGCTGAAAGGAAGGGTGTGAAGGGTGCAGCTAAGTGTTTAGTATTTAAGGCAGTCATTGAAGGAGGACATGTAACAATAAAGGCAGAGCTTTAGAAAGATCTCTAAGATAAAGCAAAAAAGAAATATTGGTGTTTCTGCAAATTTCACAGAAGCCCAAAGATTGAAGGTTAATCATACAAGGGAGGACTACTAGCTGTAGTAAAACCTCCAAAAATGGGAGAGGCACTTTTGTTTGTCTAGCTGAGTCATTGTGACTTTGTGTGAGCGCCTCAATACCTATTAAGATTTTCTGCGTTATGGGCATCTCTGGACTGGAATGGCGAAAAGGGGGATGTAGAGAAGACAGACTATCCAAATATCCTTCTAAAACTTAAATTCACAAATACAAGATCCTGGGTGATAACTTACAATGTCTGCCCTCTACAAAGGGTTGTAACAAAATGATTGAACAGCGTTGAAATGGTCTGGTCAGGGTACCGCACGCACGCTGTTTATAGAAACATAGTCTTCACTTATTCTGCTAGGAGAGATGGCAGATTCCTAAAAACTGTCAAATCTCTCCTGGTAGTAGAAGAATACAGGAGAGAAATCTGAGTGTGGTGTTGTGGCACCATGTGAAGCGCTTATTTTGTAAGGGAACTATGGAGCAGATGCAGAATCTCACAAATGCTCGAAGCCGCTAATGAACAGGTTCCTTCATGGAGTGTGCTGCTGGTGCCATCTTTGTGCACTTTTATTACCGCTAACCAGTGCTGAGGTGCTTGTTCTCACTTTCCTAAACATGGTTCGATTGGCATATACCTAATTGGCATATTTTATTTACTTTTAAGTCACTTGTAGAGTGGTATACCACATACCTAGGGGCTGTAAATTAAATGCTACCAGTGCACTTGCAGCACTTATGGTGCCGCCCACTTAAAGAGTGCCCAAAAACATGCGCCAGACCTTCCGTTGCAGCCTGGAATGCAGTTTTAAACTGGCACATGAACTTGGCATTTAAACCCCTTGCCATGCCTTAAACTCCCCTTTTATTACATATAAGTAAGGGCCTAGGTAGCCGATAGGGCAGGGTGCTGTCTAATTATAAAGTTGGACATGTACTTTTAAGTTCCTGGTAGTGAAAAACTCCTAAATTTGTTTTTCAATACTTTGAGGCTTACACCTCCTATAGGATAACATTGGGGATTCCTTATTACATTAAATAAGCTGTAATTTACAATTGGAGCAGTAACTTTGTAACATTTTGCATGTATGAAACTGTAACAAGAAACCCTCTTTAATTGTAGTCTTATGTTTCATTTCAATTATGAAAATGCAGTTTTTAGAAAGTTGGCATTTTCTTGCCCTTTATTCCTGCCTGCAGACTGCTTTGGGTTATATGACAGGGTGTAGCTGACAGTTAGACTTTATAAATTCCCCTCAGACAGTCACACAATAGAGGGATTAGGTGTGCCTGAATGGACCACCTGGTGATAGGTAGGGGTGTGTGGAGTTGATCACAGCGCAACTTACAACAGAATAGCCTGTCCTCTACCTTCACACAAAGGGCCTAACGACCTTGCATTGTCACTGCAGCCTGTGTGGAGCCTGAGCAGGGGAGTCAAGAAATTCTATGCACTTCAAAGAACCTTTCCAAAAGCTTCTCCCACTTTCCAGAAGAAGGACACCAAGGTATAAAAATATTACCTTCAGACCCACTAGTTTACTACTGGACCTGTGGAAGGACTCTCAGAGGACTGCCTGATGCTGTGACCTGCTGTGCACTCTGCCAGACTGCTGATGTACCTGGAAGGACTATTTTGCTGCCTGGAGCCTGGCTTGAACCCTTAGAGGCCATCCCTTCCAGGACCAATCTGCTCGCCTATCCGCCCGTGGTGCATCATTCACCGGTCGGTTTGACTTTGAGGCTTCTCCTGATATGCTCTTCTCTGCAGCAGCAAATCCTTTTCAACGGTCCTTCACCAAAGGAGAATCTGATTTCATGGAACTGTCTTCAGAGACAGTCCTCTGACTCGTCCCACTGAAGATTCCATTTCGACGACTAAGTCCGAACGTAGAAATCTTCACGGCAACTTCAACCCAAGGCCATCCAACGATGACGCTTACCTTCTCAGACACTTTTTTTCAGAATTTCTTACAAGTCCGAAGGTAACTGCTGACAGAGCCCAGTCCACTTCTTGTATCCAAACCAAGCTCCATCACGGTCAACCATAACTTTCAACGTTGACCCGGTCTTGCTTGACTTGATGTCTGCGGTTGGAGTTTTGATCTGTTAGGCACTTGTTTTTACTAAAAACTTTAAACATTCATAACTCTGGTTCTACTGGTTGGACTATAGTCATTTTTGGTGCCAAATACTTTATTAAAATGTATTCTATGTTTCTAAATTGGTTTGGGATTTTTCTTGTGTTGTGTTATCACTTTATTACTGTTTGAATGCTGCATGAATATTTTACACATTGCCTAACTGCTTTTTGTGCCAAGCTACGAGAGGTTAAGCACAGGTTACTTTAATGATTTTTTGTGGTTCACCCTGCAAGGGTTTGTGGCTGTTGCTTGACCAGTGTTTACACCTCAGTCAACCAACAACCCAATTTCTGACATATTCGCTACAGTTTGCTTCCCAGTAGACCTAAAAGTGATTGCTGGAAATTGAACAAGGGGCTGCGTTGAGTCTACAACATGGGTAGCTATAGAACGGCTTACGCTGTGCTAAGGCGCCTGCTGTCTCCTGCTCATCTGCATCTGGCTTCCTTGTAATGTTAGTCAGTTTGGATATTCTTCTTAGTGCATATATGCTAATTAAGTGAGCACACTTTGCAGCCCGAAGGCCAGAGATTCAGACTCTGCTAGGGTCAACTCATCGTTTTTTTCTTTCAGATATTGATAAGCTAGTAAGAGTAAAACCTGCTATTTTACAGAAACAAATCACTGTAAACTGTGAAAGCTATACTCAAAAAAGTTACTTCACCTCAAGGACTCCCAGTGTTCTAGAAAAGGCAACAACCTGATTGGTCACTCAGCCCACAGCAATGTTTACTCTCATTGTTTCTGTATTTGAATGCACTTGAAATACCAGAGCCTTAAATAAATAAAAAACTGTGAACGCAAAATAAAGCAAACAAAAAGTTTCTGCGATCCTCCCACAGTTGTTTGCTCCAGAATATAGACGTTGGTGTTTGATTGCCGTGCATCTTTTTAATATACACCAAGTCGTTTTCCAAGTCCTACCCTTAGACTTTATTTTTCTTGTTTGATAAATCACACTCAGGTTTTAAAAAAAAAACATGCTGGCAGTGTAGAAATGTTTCTGTCTTTAACTGAAGCAGGTATGCGTACCCCTGATCACTTTCATTTGTAGAAAATCAAATTATAACTTTAAAGGAGATCGTGGTGTACTGCAAAGTTGTCCAATCTTTACAGTCACACATTACGACAGAAAGTGTCCACAGTGACATGAACGTGCATCTAGCACACGTTTCTTAATTTATTCAATAATTTATGAAAGCGTTAGACTCGACACTACTTTCAGAATTAGAAAAATCTATTCATAAAAGTGTTTAACAATGCTAATTTAGATGTTTAATGACGAATACAACTATTCTAATTTTATCAATAGTATACTTTCATTGATGAAGAAACCCGACTTTCCTAAATGTGTGCTATACTGTATGATTAAAATATTCAAAACAAGGTGAAACAGTGGGCCAATGTACCAACTGCACCTCCCTCTTTGTCCCAATGTCCTTGAATGAGATATGATTTTACGGCGGGAACAAAAACTGCACCCGCGGGGGCGTGGCTAGCAGCCGATGATGGCGGCAGCAAACTAGAGAGGCTCCCGTAGCGTGGCGGCTTCCCGCATCAATCCGCATGCCTATCCGCTCAACAAAGAACCCAGAAGGGATGCCCCGGGTCCGGTGACCGAACGACAGCTGCAGGAGAAGTTTGGGAGCGTTTACGCCCCGGGAACGGGAGGAAACAGCTGCCTCAACTGACCTCAGAGTGCGGCCTGGTGGCACAAGTGCAGCCGCGGTGGCTGAGTTGAGACCTGCCCGGGCAGAAGTGGAACATTGTCGGCGCAGCCAAGCGGAAGTGCCCGCGGCGGACACAGACCCACGCCATCGGAGCTTGAAATTTGCAGATCCTTTTCGGTCACTCAAGAGATTGCTTTATCGCTCCGACGTCAAGCAGTACAGTGAACAACAGCGGCGATAAGCGTAACTGAAGTTGGAAAGTAACTGCGTAGTCGCCGCCATCTTGCATCTCGTCCGCCAGTGTTGGTACGGACTCATCACCGAAGGGACTAGACGCCATCAGTGACTCGCAATCAACGACTGGCGCGTCTGCCTGCTAAAAAGACTGGACACCGCTGAAACAAGGGTGGCCTGACCACCCTCCGACGGCGTATCACTATGGCGGGGAAAGGACTCCGACAAACCACCACTCAGGCTAAACTCGATAAATTCGCTTACGATAAACAATCACTCTCCCAACCGGAGCAGCGCAAATCTGTGGGCAAAGACACGGAGGGTGACGGGGCAAGGAAGGCTACCCTGGAAGATGTCTTGCACGCCCTGGCGCAGGTACAAGCAACGGTGGGTGCGACTGCTACAGAAGTTACCCTGATACGAGCGGACCTCCAGAAGATGAGTGAAAGAGTGAAGCAGGTGGAGGTGGTAGCTAAATCATTGGTGGAGGATGTCTCAGATCTACAGGTCGCAATGGAGAAGCTGCAGGCCGATAATAAACTGCTCAAAGACAAACTGGACGATCATGAAGGACGCTCCCGGCGGAACAACGTCCGCATTTTGGGGGTCCCGGAATCTGAAACCAAAGGGGCCATGGACCTGTATGTGGAGGATTTGATAAAAAACCAACTGGCCCCCAAGGGACTCTCTAACTTCTTCACGGTGGAAAAAGCTCATAGGGTACCTGGAGGAACACCTAAGCCAGGGGCCCTCCCGCGTCCGATCCTATCGAGACTTTTTAACTTTAGAGATCGTGACACGATCCTCCAGGCGGCCAGAGTGGCACCAGCCATTCAAATCCAAAACTCGCGGATATCCTTTTTTCCGGACTATACAGCGGAGGTTACGAGACGGAGGAGAACTTTTCTGGAAGTGAAGACACTACGCGAACAGGAATTGCCGTACTCTATGCTATTCCCGGCCCGGCTACGGGTGGTTGCTGACAAGAAGGTTTGGTTTTTCGACTCCCCCGAGGCAGCGAGAGATTGGCTTGAAGGATGGCGCACAGTAGATCGCACGTCTGGCCGACAGCGCAACAGACATCAAAACGACAGCCGGCCCGGCTCACAGACTTCAGTCGAAAGGAGTGCGAGTGCGCCGCCGACACAGAACCTGTCCGGGGCTGCCGGGGGCAAATAAGGTCAGCAGGCCGTGAACTGTTTGGACATGGACTTCCTCCCACATTGGTTGCTCATACAGGTCGTTTGTGGACGCCGGCCTGGGTATTCCGAGGGCAGCAAGGGAGCCGCCTGCTTTGGGAGACACTCTCCCCCGACGGACAAGTACTCTGTTTGTGGGATGGGTTAAGCGCTCTGCTAAGTTGGGTGGTGGGCAGTTGTAGGTCCGTTAAGCAGGGAGGCAGGGAGGGAAGGGATGGGGGGGGACTGTTCTTTTTTCATTGGAAATTCACTTAGTCGGACAAGAACTGGAGAGTGTGGCGTAACCAGAATGGTGTTATTGCAGGTGCGATTCATTCGTTATGGACGATTTGCATGTGGCAGCGTTATTAAAGATGGCGGATGAACAACTCGTTGCCGCGGGGCAAGATGGGTCGCGGTCCAATGGCTCCGCCCTTAGAATACTTTCTTGGGATGTTAGGGGCCTAGGGGACAGGGTGAAACGCGGCCTAGTACTAACCGAGCTAAAACGACATAAACCCCAATTAGCACTCTTGCAGGAAACACACTTGGTGGGAGGGGCTGCTAAGGCCTTAGATAGGAAAGGATACAAGATGATTGTGCATTCGGAATTCTCATCGGGTTCCCGAGGTACGGTGTCCTGGTCAAAAAATCCTCACACTTCATTCCACTGAGCACGAAAACTGATAGTCATGGATGCTTTGCGGCGTTGCTGGGACAATGGGACGGTCGTCCTTTGACAGTGGTTTCTGTGTATATTCCGCCGTCCCCCCACTCAGTAATGCTTCCAGCCCTTGGTGATTTTTTGTTATCTCTCCCCGAAGGTGATGTCATTTTGGGTGGGGATTTCAACGCAACAGCGGATCTACAGCTTGATAGGTTTCCGGTGACAGCTTCGCCTGGGGGACCCTCCCGGTTTCAGCGATTCCTAGTAGCACTGGGATTGGTAGATATTTGGCGTCATGTTCATCCTCAGGTCAGACAGTACACGTTCCACTCCACAGTCCATAACAGTCTTTCCCGCATTGATTACTTTTTGGCGTTGGGGGAAGGGATACAGCGAGTCGACACTGCCGACATACACCCTCGAGGCATTTCAGATCACTCCCCGATAACTCTCACCATTTCCACCCAGGCAAAATCACTTCACCGCATATACCCCATTCAGGCATCTTATCTTAAAGTCCCAAAAATCAAAAAGGCTCTTCAGAAGGCTACGGAACAATACTTTGTTGAGAATGTGTCAACTGTGGCCTCCTCCAAGGTTCTCTGGGAGGCCTACAAAACAGTGCTGAGGGGGCAGGCTATAAGCTCAATCGCGGCTCATAAGAGGGAACAGGCAGCTGAACAGTCTACACTTGAGCTCCAACTGCGCACAGTCACAACTTTACACGAGGCTGACCCTACAGAGGACACGGCACATACCCTTGCACTTCAGCAGCGACTGTACACAGACCATGCTTGTCTCACAGTACAGGGGCACATTACCGATACACAGAATCGGGTGTACGACGTAGGCGATAAGGCGGGAAGGATGTTGGCCTGGCTTGACAAAAGAGGGGGTAGCTCCAGAGGGATTCAACAGGTGAAGGATAGGAATGGCGTGATGCAGACCAACCCTGAACAGGTAGTGGAAGCACTGGCGGCCAATTTCGAACAGGTGTATACTCCTGAAAGGGAGGTGACCGCGATCATGGCCCAGGGTGCACTGTGCGGAATAGATATCCCAATATTGCAACCGGAGGCAGTGGCCGACCTAGATGCGGCATTAACCACCGACGAAATACAGCTTGCCATAAGGGCACTCCAACCCGGAAAAGCCCTCGGTCCGAACGGCATTCCGGTGGAATGTATCAAGCACGATCTGAGGACCTTAGTCCCTACTTGCTCAACATGTATGAGGAATGCCCTGAGAAGGGGCTGCCCCCACTAGACCAGAGAACGGCCACTATCGTGGCAATACCAAAGCCTGGTAAGCCACAGGAGTAATGCTCCTCTTACCGCCCCATCTCTCTACTGAATGCAGAAAGCAAAATCTTGGCTAAACTCCTGGCCAACCGGCTGATGGCTCATCTGCGTGATCTTATCCACCCAGATCAATCGGGGTTTATGCCTCATAGGAACACTGCACTAAATCTTCGTAGGGTTCACGGGGTGCTGGCGAGGGCATACCAGATTAGTGACAGTGCAGTCATATTGGCCCTGGACGCGAAGATGGCTTTTGACCTGGTGGAATGGGCCTATCTTTTTGAGGTGTTGTCTTACATGGGCTTCGGCCCGAACTTCATATCATGGATTAAGCTACTATATGCGGCGCCGGTGGCACACGTGGTAGCAAATGGCCACATTTCGCGCACATTCTCGCTGGGAAGAGGCACCCGGCAGGGCTGCCCCCTATCTCCCTTGCTCTTTGCGCTAACCTTGGAACCACTGGCTAATCGCATAAGACAAACACCCTTGCTTAAAGGGATACAATGGGGGGAGGGATGGGAAGACCGCCTGTCCCTATATGCGGACGATATGCTGGTATATTTAACGAATCCCGAGCATGGAGTACCGGCTCTTTTGAACCTATGCGACGAGCATGGCAGGGTTTCAGGATACACCATTAATTGGAACAAATCAGAGATGTACGTACTGAAAGGCCAGATCCCGACGCTCGGACCAGACTGCCCCCTGAGATTGGCCGGTTCCTCCTTCAAATATTTAGGGATCCATGTCACGAGGGATCCACTTGAATATAAGAGACTGAATTTAGTGCCGCCGCTGGAACGCCTCAAGCAAGACGCCAACTTCTGGGCAGGGTTACCACTGACCATGCTGGGGAAAGCAGCACTGTACAAAATGAAGTCGCTGCCCCGCTTTCTATATATCCTAGATAACACGCCCTTTTCGGTGGCATCAGGATACTTCAAAAATGTAGCCGCGGTTGTTTCGGGGCTGCTGTGGGGCAATCGGCCGGCGCGCATAGCACAGGCTAAACTATGCAGAGGCTGGTACGATGGGGGCATTGCACTGCCGAATCTGCACCTGTATTACTGGGCAGCGCAACTTAAGCCCATTAACCAATGGATACACGCCCCACAGTCTGATCCGGCATTTCAAGCAGACAGGGCGCAGCTGGGCATTAACAACATACTTGCCCCACTCTATGACCGACGAAAACTGAGACTCTTATCAGGGCCCACTAAACTCACTGTAGAAACCTGGCACGCGGCGACGGCTGCGTTGGGCTGGAAGGGGAAAATCACCAAACTCACCCCGCTCTGGGATACACGCGCCTTGGGTAACTTGAGAAATAGCATGGGCTTTTCCCACTGGGATTCCATCAGAATATCCACGGTGGGCGACATGTGGGAGCGGGGTGAAGTTATTTCATTCACCCGCCTGAGAGAAATATATGACCTAGGGCCACACGAATCATACCGTTACGTACAAATTCGTCATGCTCTGCTCGCGGCCATCCCCTCTGGGTCGACTCTACCTGAGTCCTCCCCGCTGGAGGATCGCCTCCTAACTGACTTTATGGCGGAAAGAGCGACATCGCTGACTTATCATCAGCTCCTGAACAACTCGCCAGACCCGCTGGCTCCCCTGAAGGAAAGGTGGGAACGGGAAGTGGACGCCCTAGATGAACACGAATGGAATGAGGCATTGGCGTCACCGAAAGAAGTGGGCATCTCGGCTAGGATGAGACTCGTCCAACTCAAGGTTCTCCATAGAGTATATTATACAAGAACACTGCTACACCGCATCCGCAGAACACAACACCCTTTCTGTCTACGTGGCTGTGGGGAAGAGGGTACCTTTTTTCACACATTTTGGGACTGCCCACGCATACAAAACTACTGGCGGCAAATACTGCGTACTGTATCCCAGGCCCTAGAGTTCTCGCTCCTCCCAGAACCAAGGCGATGTCTCCTAAACGTGTGGGAACCAACAGATTTACCCAGACATAGTCGACTTTGGCTGACGTTGGGAATGATTGTGGCGAAGCGAGATATTGCTCAGCGTTGGGGGGTGGCGGAACTGCCAACGAAGTCGCAGTGGTGCATGAATATGGACAAGATAATGATAACTGAAAGGGCGGTGTACTTGAGACGTGCGTGCCCAGGCAAATGGAATAAGGTGTGGTCCCCATGGAATGTGTACCGTGGCGAAATCTGTGACCCGCTGCCGGAAGATGATCAGTTGGAATCAGATGATGAGGGAGGGGTGGAGTGAAGGGTGGAGGGAGAGATAAGGGCACCACTTGGGTAGAGATGAGGGTGGGGGGAATGTCCTTCCTCGTTCTGGATAAGATCCCCGGACAATACATAGCAACTTCTACTGTCCTAAGAATCTTCCATACAGCTAACCTGCACTATTACTTCTCAATGACCGCAATGTGATTTCCTGTTTGTTCTTTTGGTCCTTTTCAAAAACAAAAAATGAAAACCTCACTTAATTTGTAATGTGATTTTGGCTAAATACCTTCAACTTGTTTTAGTGATGTGCCCCTTCACTACAGTAGCGTACTTAACGCATGGACTTCATTTATGCATGGCTATCACTGCTATTTTCTCCTATTTTTAGCGGCCGGCCCCTCGGGGTTGTAGGCGACTTGCTGTGTAACTGTGAGAAGGTACAATAAAGGTTTTCAAAAAAAAAAAACTGCACCCGCTGCTTCAAAGGTGCGACCATATGGCCAGATAGATCCAACACAAACATATGAAGAGCACTGCAAAATCAAAAATCCAGTATATATGTCAGTCCAATCAATCATGTACATTCTAACATTCTTTATTTTTCTTGATGATAGCACAGGACAGCCAACGGGTTTCGTTCACTTGCATGTAACTTTGTCCGGGCAAGTAAAATCATAGGTCAAGCGCACCAGTTCACCAGGGACCTTTTGGGCACCGTGATAAATGCCGAAAGTAGTCCAAGCATGAAAGTATCTCTTGATGATAATTTTCAAAGGAAAGTTATCATCAAGACGTGCTTTCTTGCTTGGACTTCTTTTAGCATTTATCACTGTGTTGTGACTCTCGTGATCATACCACCTAACTATCCTATGGAGTTTGGATTGACCTTACCAGGACTTTGATATTTTTGGAGAGAAAAAAACTCAATTGGGATTAAGTAAAGAATACAGGATTGCGAGGCTCTAAATGAAATGTACAACAGTGTTAGTACACTGTTTTGTGATTCCCAAAGGGGTCGCAAATTGTGAGGCTTATTAATGTTAATGAGCCTCTCGCACTTTGCAAGTCCATTTGGAATTTCAGCCCTTCCAGGGAAGGTGGCCTGCTGGGCTCAGCAGACCACCATGTCTAGGACTACTTTTTAAGAAAGCAGCTTTTTCTTTTTTTTTACTGCACACATCCATTAAAAAAAAAGAATGAAAAGTTTTCATTTAATTTTTTAAGGGTAGGCAGTGGTCCCTGGGACCATTGCCTGCCCTTAAAAAATATTTTTAGAGACAGTCACAAAGTGGAACGTGTCCCCTGAGGACTTTTTCCAAATTGCGACTGCATTATCACCCTCTTGAAGAGGGTGGTAATTTGCGAGTGTTTTGCGACCGCAATTGCGGTCACAAAACATTCACACATAGCATTGCGGACGCAATTAGGAATGGAACGCCACATGCATTTTAAATGTGCACCTGAAATTTTAATGGTTAACTTGACTTTATAGTTTAGGCCTGTATTCCACCATGCTGCATTTCATAAGCTACTGTATTCCAGTTTTTGATAACTTAACTTTCTTGCAGGTATTCAGACACATTATTGGTTTAGAATAGATACATTTCTGTACTAGAGATAGATACATAGCCTGAGAAACAGACCTTGACGAAAGTACATGAGAAACCGGGATGCTAATGAATGGACTATTCTTTACTGACTTGGGTGTTAGAAAGAGATGCAGTTCCCTAGTCTAGTGTGGGACACTTGGGGAAATGTTGTGGTCTGCAATGGGAAAATGCAACAAAGACAATGGGCACTTGATGATTGTGTGACCAAAGGGCATCACCGACATACTTTAAGGATTATAATATACTGTTCATCCTGGCTGACTTTGGGAAAAAGACTTCAGATCTGCCCCTGGATTTATTTGGTGGACTTATTTGCTAAACCCATTTTCTGCAGACTCTATGCAAAATCTTCCTTGGATTCCTGGCAGACCCCTTCCATGATTCCCAATTACTCCTTGAATGAACTTTAAGAGGTATTGACCACAATGTTTCCCTTGGATTCTGTCCTAAGTGTGGCTTAGGCTAACACTTATTCTTGACCCCCTGAAGACTCTTGACTGAGATGCTAACACTTGTCCTACTTAATATTGCTTGCTTTGTCCCCATTCCCAGGATGGACCCCTTTGATTTCCTAGACTCTTTAGATACCTGAACCATCCCTTGGTTTGTACTATGCTTGGAAGATTTAGATGACTAATATATAGACGAGAGAACTTAAGATTGTCTTCTGAGCACCAAATTTTGATGTTGTTGTTTTTCATTGCTATTACTGAATTGCTTGTCTGCTTAATATTGATCCGCCTCAATACCTTCAGACTCCCTGTTGTTATTTTGTACCTTTATAGCACGGTCTTTAGAGTGAGGTGCCCGAATTTATTTGCTTATTTGTAATAAGCATTCTTAAACTTGGCAACTGACTCCAGGTCCTCATTGTGTAGCCACATGGGTTGCACCTTAAATGGGATTGATTGAGGACATTACATCTTAACACCCTTTCCCCTCAGTGCGATGGAAAAGATCCAACAAAGGACCAAGAGTAAGACTGTAAGTTTGGGCCCAGAAAACACTGGATCAAATAGTTTCACCATGATAGGCTCTAACTACTGTGTGCTAACATGCAGGCAACATCTGCTTGAACGCCATGCTCATATTATAACATGTTGGCAGTCCAAGCTCTACTCTAACCAAGTTCCTTTTCATCAACCGCCTCGCACACAGGATGCAGTCTTGGCTAATTAAAATGTCCGGGTCAGTGGCATCCCCACTTTTACCAAATGTGTCATGTCGCTCTTCTTTTACTTTGAATACAACCTCTATTTCACAGACACATTTCTAATTTAATGAGAGTTCCCCTGTGATAGGATGCACTCTTTCAGTATCATTATGTTTTTTCTGTACGCAAATGCCGCCAAGATTTCCGCTGGACTGTGGGTGGTCATGAATACCTATCAATTTGAGGATTCCATTAGGACATAGTGTACATGTTAGTTAACCAATTTGTTATTATAAACAATAGTAATTGTTAAGGTTTGTTGCTATTCATCTTAAAGGGACATGGAAATAACTTAAAGGTTTCAAACAGTGTTTTATACATTTTAAAGAAGCTAGTTCAGAAGATCAAAAAATAATGATCAGCCTAAAAGTCCATCTCCACCATCCACAATTGGTTACTGTCACATTGATAGTGGTGATATTCTTCTTGCTAGTCACCCTGACTCCAGTCTGAGCCCTATGAAGGCTACCCTCCATGTAGCCATATGTACTGTCACAAGTCAAAAGAAATTCAATCACATCACCCCTTCCCTTAGAGATCTTCAAAGTCTCCCTCTCCCAGATTGTATCAAATGTAAAAGATACTGCATTATCTTCAAAGCATAAACCTGAAGACGCCAAACTTTGAATTTGCATACACATCAATGCCACAGAGAGTACCACCATGGTAAAACTGTTAATCAGGAAAGCACTCAAGAAAGAGCAAGGAACCCTCAACTCGAGGTTGCAGAACAATCTTCCTCTATACCCGAGACTCTTTCCATCCGACCTGCAGTGTAAGAAGGCTCTCAAGAGTTGACAGCCTCCTAACATCCTAACTGTACTACCACTCTCTATGACTCCAGTTCACCTTGTTCGTTAGGCTTCTTTGTGTTCCATCTGGGCCTTACTGCTTGCATTCCCTTTTGTCCATCAGGCCGTGCGTTGAATCCTTGACCCTGAAATGCCTGTAAAAAATGTGTGTCTAACCTGTCCTGAATGAATTATCTTTAACCTATGCAAATTACTTTTGAGTACTTTAAGCCTGATTTAGATCTTGGTGGACGGGTTTCTCCCTCACAGCGGTGACAGATATCCCGTCCACCAAAATATAAATCCCATTATGTCGTATGGGATCTATATTTCGGCAGACGGGATATCCATCACCGTTGTGACAGAGTTAACCGTCCACCAAGATCTAATCAGGCCCTTTGTCTTTGAGATATGTAAACTACAATAAAGGCAATTTCTTTGAGCAAGTTTGGATACACTACCTTATTGCTATTATGTAAATTATTCCAAATTCAATGTCTCAGACCAGTGTAAACAATATTGTATCTCTGCATCAGCAGGCGTTTATGTCTCAACTACGCCAAGTAATTTACTATCATGTGCAGTTAGGACAGCGCTGTATACATACTAAACATTAAATAAATTGGATAAAATAGTGTAAAATCTCACTCATAGCCCAGAGATACAGGTGATAAAAACAATGATACTGAAGGCAACAGCTGCTGCTATGCCAAAAGCAATATTTCTGGAATACAGGCAATGACTGCTTGTCCCTCCAGTTTTGGCATGAGTATGTAGTTGAAAGTCATGCAAGTATGATGAACGCAAGCAGAAGTAAATGAGTAACCTTAAAAGTGCATATACAAGTCTCTCAAACAACTCAATTTCTTGATTTCCTCAAGATATACCAGTGTGCTGACTCCTTCTCCCCAAGGGCTCTATAAGGTAAAAATACAAGTCAATGTGCTTAGCTGTGGGCTCATTAAGTGCGAGCAGGTGTGTCATGCGCTTTCATGGCAAACCGTCTCTTTGTGTTTTTTCCTTGCTCTTTCCTTCTTTTTATTGACCACTGGAAATTTCAGAAGTGAGACTTCCAAACAAAGGAATTTTATATTTGCCCCCACTGGAAGTGTGTTTTTCACTACCCTGTTGAAATCCCAGAGATCAATCCATACGTTATTTTAGAATACCTAAAGGTGTACTCCTGTATTACTCTTTTTCATACTCTTGTATGCCTTTGTGAATTGGCTCCACAACACCTACAATTATAATAAAATGGGAATTTTCAGGGAGTACTCCTGTACTAACAGTACAGATAAAAAGTACTATGCCTTTTTGCACTTTAACAAATAAGAAGTTGGACACACAAAGGCATGTAAGAGTACGTAAAAGAGTACTACTGTAGCACTGCTTCCTACACTCATAAATGGTTTTGTGAATTGCCCTTCACCAAACCACTCAACTTAGTTACAAAACCATGAGTTCTTCCAGTGTGGTGGTGGGTGATAAGACAATGGGTAAAAAGTAGCACAAATTTACACTATTTCCACAATAAGACAACCCACAAAAGCTATTGCCGCACAAAACGCAATCCATCTGTATTTCAAGTTTGGATTTCGGTCATATGCATGCCTCAGGCAGATTATATTTTGCTGCAGCTAGTGGGATGCCTGTTTCCTTCCAGTTGCCCCTCTGTACAGGCTGTCACCTGAAATCACATTCCAAATTAGACACTCCTCATTGGCAAGACCTTGAGTGGTAGTCAGACACCTTAACCATCCAAATTCTCTTTGGTGTGTTTCTCCTCAATAATCGACTAGTGATGCTTCACCTTCCAATCGTTTAGGTCTAGATACGGAGAAAGGTTGAGTTTGTAGGGTGCTCAATACAATCAGATAAATCAGTTCTGAAAGGCTCTTTCCACCTATACAACCAAGGAATATATTTCATGTGCTCTTTTTCCACAGATTCCAGCACCAGCAGACTAGGACTGATGCCTGTTTGGCATCACTGGGAACGGTCATCTCAGTCACAATTTAATGACAGTGCCACTTGCCATTGGGTGTAGTCTATCGGGAGCACTATGTTTCCTATAAACAAAGGAGCTATTTCATCCATTGGGATCTGGGCGTTTATGACAACATTTATCAATGGGAGGATTCCATTCTGTATGGTATGTGTTAATTAGCCATGTTGTTATTTTTAACAATAGATATTATTATTGTTTGCATTATTTAAATGAATATGGGAGAGCCATTCGTATCAAAATTGCATCTCTCTAAACATAACATTGCTTGAAAGATATTGCGCCTATTTCAATAAATATAGCCTACACAGAAGTAACATGTTAATACAAATATGAAGCACATCAGAATGAATATGTATGCATGTATGTGTTTATTGATGTATAGTTGTATGTATATACGTATGCATGTATGTATGTGTTACACATTTAGTGCAAGTCTAACCAAAGGAAAGGAAGTTGCTGTACAGAGTCACAGGCAAGGAAAACAGCCAACATGTGATTGGAGAGGTAGCTGGGTTTGCAAACAGCAGTATATTGTTACAGAATCATGGTGCAGTGTTCTTTACAAAGGGACACCTTCAACTCTTTACTAAGTTGGAGCACAATGGGGCTAGTCCTGCAGGACACAAGGATAATGTTTCAGAGCCTTGGTGTATAAAAGGAAAAGGCCTCCCTGTTGTCCTGTGTTTTTTTTATTTTTTACACTTCTTTGTCTACAGTTTAATGGTGTCCTGGCTGTGTGTGTGCTGACAACCACCAGAGATTGTCAGCCATTTAGGCAAGGGTGCTGGTCATGATAGGTTTGTAAATGGCATAGCTGGTTTTGAAGACAGGACAGATCAAAGCTATCGAGCATCATGGCATTGAGCCTGGCTCAGACTCTCTTAATTGTTCCTGGCAAAAAAACTGAAGTTCTGTCTTACTGGCTTGAGCTTCAGGTAGGTGATGGGCATCCAGGCGATGATGAGGTAAAGGCGGTGTTTAAGGTTTTGAAGCTCTGGAGTGAGCAAGGTTTAAGAGTAGAGACAGGAATAGTTGGCATATTGATTTATTTGATTGCTGTGATGGGTGGGGAGAGATGCATTTGGCTTCATGTAGATGATGAAGATGACGGTAGATAGGAAGGAATCCATAAGGATCATCTGGGAACTGGAGGCGCTTATGTGAACAAACTGATTATGAATTGAATACAATGCACACTAAATTGACTAAGACCCGCACTGAAAATATAACCACAGAAATGAATAAGACACATTGAAAGAATAGAACACTTGCTGAAAAATTGTTTAGAATGACCATCATTGAAACTAATAAGGCATCTGCCTTTGCCCACTTGACCTGCAACTGGGCCTGCAACTGGGCCTGTCAGAGTCCTGCTGGCTTCTGCTGAAGAGAGTCTCTGATTCCCAAGAGGTGCTCCTCAGATCCTGGACCCTTGGTGTGACATCTGTTGAGCAACCACCTCAAGAAAAGAAGAAATCCTGAAGTTTTATCTGTTTGCGCCAAGATTTGGCTGCCTGCGTTGAACACCAATGCAAAGCTCCAGTGAACCTGACTCTTCACGCTACAGTGACTTTCAGCCACGACCGACAACGCAAAAGCTGCATTTCACACTACAGCATCAACCGCCCATAGTAACCACCAACATGAATCTCCAGCAACAACCATCTGCGACGCCCAACAGGATATCTGCTCTACAGCGACAACCACCCGCGATGCCTGGTCTGCTTTTCCCCCTACAGTGACGACCGACCGTGATGCTCTCCCTGTTCCTCGCAGCCCACTCCACCGTAAATGGAACTCTTTTTGCTGGACTTTAGAAGAACTCCTTTACAAGGACTAACCTGATACCTGTGGCCGGCTCATGCTCCATTGTGGCCGGCCTGAACTTGTAAGTTTCACCCGGTCTTGCAAAGCCAGATAACCGTGAGTGGCACCGTGAGAAATTGTGTTGCTTGTTGAATGGGGGTAACCCTGTTTAAGCAACAGCCCGAATCCCCGTCAAGGTAAGCCACAAAAGTCACTAAATTAACCTGTGCTTAACACTTCGTTTTGCTGTCAAGCGCACTTGTGGACCAGCGCTCACCTCTCCGTTTGTTTGCTGCTGTACTGCTCGCCGAGGGATTTCCTGCTGGTGCTGACTCTGCCCGCCTTCGGTGGGGGTGACCTCTGGTGAACTCGGGAACCCCAGGGCTGCGAGCGTGCAGGGACTACCTTACCCAGGTGTCCCTGCGAGACCGTGGTCAGCTTCCGGTCCGCTCTCCCTGGAGCTCCGCCCCCCGCCCATCAGAAGGCAGTTAAAAACACCTGGGCTTGCTCCTGACCTTTGGGACACTTCGTTTTGCTGTCAAGCGCACTTGTGGACCAGCGCTCACCTCTCCGTTTGTTTCCTGCTGTACTGCTCGCCGCACCCGCTCCGCGGGTGCCGCTTCGCCGAGGGATTTCCTGCTGGTGCTGACTCTGCCCGCCTTCGTTGGGGGTGACCTCTGGTGAGCTCGGGAACCCCAGGGCTGCGAGCGTGCAGGGACTACCTTACCCATGTGTCCCTGCGAGACCGTGGTCAGCTTCCGGTCCGCTCTCCCTGGAGCTCCGCCCCCCACCCTTTCCCAAACACTATAAACATTGCTTGCTCTCCCGCAGCGCGGGACGCAGCCTCGGGGCGAAGACCGGGCTAAGAGCGGGCCGTTTGAGGCCGTTCGAGGACGGCAGAGGACGGCCCTGGCCCTGAACCCCTGCATCGCTGCCTCCTATCTATTGGCAAGGTAGGCGGCATTGTGATTCTTACCCTTTCTCCCTGCATAGAGTGGCCGGCTACTAAACCTAACATTTACTGTCTCTGAGGACCACTTTGCTGTATTAGGCCCCGAGGCGCAGATGTCAACCATGCGCAACAGAACCAGAAGTTGCACAAAAAAAGCTATGGCCGTGGCACAAGTGACTGGCCCCATAGATCATTTCATTTCACGGGTAAATGAAACCATCGACAAGAGCATCATTCTGCTGGAAAAAAGAGTTTCCTTGGATCTCATGAACGCTAAGCGCTCGTCTTTGGGCTCTCTTGCAACTGCAAAATCTCCCTCCCAACAAGCCTCGAACCATTGTTCTCTACCCCTACCCCTAACTACTACCGGCACGTTCACAGTCCCGAACGCTGTCGATCTATCAGTGACTCAATCCGACTCCGATCCGTCCTATGTTGACCTTGAGGCCACCCCAGATTTAGAAGCCTGCCAGCCATCTGACAAGCCAGATCTGAGTGCTGATAGGCAACCTGACATAGGAGCGGCTCCTGTAGTGATCGACTCAGGGAGAAGGGCCACTATTCCTGCAAAGGTCGCGCCTAAGACAAAAATCAAGGATAAACCCAAGACTAAAGCTAGGAATCACAACCTGGTATCGCCCACCCCACACTCTGCATCAGGCATACCCTGCTGGGTCGAAAATATGGTAATAGATCTAAAATTGGACCTTGAAGCTACAATAGCAGCGCAAATCAAGCCTTTAATTTCTAAACTTGATAGGCTAACGTCGCTAATAAACTCGAAATGTGCTAACAAGGCGAGTGGGGTTGGGCCCACTCAGCCGCAAGGGACAAAAGAAGCACTGTCCAAGACTGCACCTTGCACTAAGCATGTAAAAGACCCATCCAGCAAGGCTAATATCCCATTAGCCAGCAAGGATCCAGCTACACTACACTCGACCCTAACAGGAAACAATCCTGCTTTACCTTTATCCCTACCTACCCCTAATGTGGTGGGCTCTGCTCCAGCATCACAAACATCTACTGGTCTACCCAAAGCAGACAATCTACAAGCCAGAGATCCAAATGGGAACTCCACCAACCCAACAGTACCTTCTTCCTCAAACAAGCCTCAAGGATCTAAGCCAAAACAGTCACGCTTTAAGACAATTAGCCTGCCACCGGAAGTCTCTCCCTTTGTGGTAGTGTTGACGGCCGTTCCGTCACTGAAGGAGGGCGTAAAAGAAACTTTTGTAGAGTTAAGAAATAAATGCGCCCAGTGGCTCCAGTTACACAAGCCTCTACCTAGCCATATGAGTGGGGAAATTCTCTCTGTGCGTAGAGGGGATTGGGTGGGCAGGAATACGAAAACTATAGCAGGTGATGTAATCACAGTTAACTTCAGGGATATAGGGGCAGCAAGTTATATATGTAACACACCCAACAGTGGACCTGCTACCCAAATCAATCCACTCCCCTTGTCCTATTTTCTTTCCATGCCCCCAAGATTAAACTCCCATCGGCCTGTTTTCCCAAATAGCAGAGGGTTTACTTACCCTCCGCAGTATACCACCAAACAATGGCAGCAACCTCTACATTTCCCACAACTTCCACAGCATACTACTCCTCAGTGGCAACAACCTTTTCAACCTCCACAACCCCTCCATCATCCTGCTCAGCAGTGGCAGCAACCCCTTCAGCCCACACAACTTGCAAACCACCAGTGGCAACAGCCGTGGCAAGGATTGCCCCCTCCTTTTGATCCCTTTTTTTCACAGTTCGCTCACCCAAATAGATTCTGTGTGTTAGATGAGGTAGATTGACTTAACCTCACGGAAACCCCAGCCCTAAACTCTGACACCAATAGGGACATGGAGGATGTTCCCTCAGCCATCCCTCACCCTATTTGTCCCGAATCTCCAACAGTGGCAGCTGTTATACCACTATCCGATGCTCCAACCAGGGACTGCGAAGACCTAACTAACCCCAAAAGTACTACCAACATTAGAGGTAATCTAACATATGGTGAAATAAAAATCCTTAGTTGGAACCTTGCGGGGATTACTAGGAAATTAGGTCTGCCTGAGTGGAACGTCCTGATTGAAGCCCACAAGATCTGTGTATTCCAGGAGACCTGGAGCACTGAGCCACTATATCGAGTTAGGTTTGTTACCATCTTTGCACCAGCTGATAAACCTAAGCATAGGAAGGGGCGTCCATCAGGGGGCTTATCATTTGGGTAAGCATTTCGCTCAATTGTCGAATAACTATTAAGCGGACAGGTAACCCAGATATTCTTGGCATTTCTCTATCTGGCCATCGTGGGGGATTAACAGTAGATCTCTACGATGTCTATGCTAGAGGTTCCAAAAATGGGTGTACTTCACCCGTAATATCCGAGCTTGAGGCCCAACTTGGGGATCATACAGATTCTGATCATATTATAATAGCAGGAGATTTTAACTGCACATATGAGCCACTTCCCCTAGAAGGAATACCTGATCTAGGAGAAGAGGATAGTAGATGGGGTATTCCTACGCTTTCTATCCCTCCTATTAAGCGCTGGACTCGTAGTGCAATATGGCTTAATGCATTGACTTTAGAGTTCGGATTAAGGGCAGCTAATGGCCGCACATCCTCTGACCAGATGGGTGCCCCAACATTCAACAGAGTTGGCCATTCCTCGAGGATTGACTATATTCTGTTGGATCGGGGGCTCTGGAGTTCGGTCATTGATATGGCTATTATCCCGACCATAGAGAGTGACCATAATTCACTTTCTTTATCCATAATGAATCCCTGGTCCCCCGGAGTGCCGTTAGCACCTCCAAACTGTCCCCAGGGGATCACTGTTTCCTCTTGTGGAAGACGCCTTAAGTGGAATAAAATCTCGGGTAATGTTGACAAACTCTCCACTATCGAAGAAGTGCTCAAAGGCTCACAAGAGGAAATCAGTTCCATAGACTCACTCATGGCAGCTGACAGGGTAACTCCTATTTATGAAGCAGCCGTAAAAACAATAGGGGATGTTTTTTGGCTAAAAGGGACTGCAGGGAAAACCATGCCCCAAAACAAAACTAAAGGGAGACACGACTGGTACTCTGCATCATGTAGGAAAGCCAAAGCACGCCTAATTGAGGCAGTCAAAGGAAAGTCCCAACCACTAATACAGACGGCTAGGCGAGAACATAAAAGAGCTTTGGAGCTAGCGAAAAGGGAGTGGGAAGACGCCTATTGGTCAACTCTCAAAGAAGCTAGCTCTAAAAAAGACTCGAAATGGTTCTGGGATACCATAAGAGCCCGCAATAGACCAGATAGTGATCTGATAACTTGTAATATCCCAAGCCAGGCGTGGGTCGATCACTTCTCTAAACTTTATACTTGCCATGATGATCTTGATGAGGGTGGGGTGGTCCTACCTTCGTTCACTCTTAATCATGAAATCTGGCATATTGACCTGGATTTTACGGTCAAGGAAGTGGAATATGCAATAAGCACTATTATTCCACAAAAAGCGGCTGGTCCCGATGGCATTCCTGGCGACCTCTTAAAGGCTGATAGTGCAAAATGGGGTAAATTGATCCATTCTCTCCTTGTTGCCATTTGTAAAGGTGCCCCTATTCCCTCATCGTGGAAGGGGGCCGAGGTGGTCCCTATCTACAAGAAAGGATCAAGGGCTGATCCATCCAACTATATGCCGATCAGCTTGTTGGACATTGGCCAAAAAGTTGTCGGCAAAGTCCTGTTAGTTAGAATTCTAAATTGGGTAGAAGAAAATAAAATTCTTTCTGACTTTCAGGCAGGTTTCAGAGTGGGCACTGGGACGATTGAGCAAGCTTTTAGTCTCATGATGGTGTACTGGAAGGTGGTGGTTATAGGCAAGGGCAGTCTTTATCTCGCGTTTATCGATTTAAAGACTGCCTTTGACCTTGTACCTAGGGAATCACTTTTGAAAGTACTCGCTGACAGGGGGCTGCCACACTATTTGCTGTCCCTACTAGTTAGGTTGCACCAAGATAGCTTTGCCCAAGTTAGGTGGGGCCCTGGAGGGGAGAAAACGGGTAGTATTCCGGTTGAGAGAGGTGTCCGCCAGGGATGTGTTCTGGCTCCCACCCTTTTCTCTCTTTACATCAATGGGGTGGTTGAGCATCTCCTCGAACATCCTTCTGACGAACCATCCCTGGCTGGTGAACGCATACCGACCCTCCTCTTCGCGGATGATACGCTTTTAATTTCCAAATCCCCAATGGGACTCCAGAGACTTTTGGACAATTTTCAATCCTTTTGCACCAAACGAGGTCTGGTAATAAACACAAACAAAACGAAATACCTCGTGCTGAATCCACCGAAGCAACATGTGCGCTCTCCCACTCTGAATGCCGAGCTCTTGGAAAGGGTAAAGGTCTTTGACTATCTTGGGATACGACTATCGCACAAAATGGACTGGACCCCACACTTAGACAAAATGCTGATGAGCCACAAAAGGATTACAGGAGCCCTTTTGAAAGAGCAACGATCTTGCACAACAAGGCCTATAGCTACAGTCGTCGAGATTTATTCAGCTAAAGGCGTCAGCTCTGCCCTCTATGGGGCTGAACTTTGGGGTTCATCTACCACTGATGCTCTGCAGAGATCTGAAAACAAATTCTGCAGAGCAATTATGTCCCTCCCTCAAGGCACCCCTACACTTCCTCTAATGCTGGACTTAGGCTGCCCCCAGATTGATGATATTGCCAAATTCCGTCCATTATTGTTATGGGCACGCATCTGGCGGGTGGAAGAACTAAGTGGATATGCCAGAGGTCTAGCAGAAATCATGTCATCGCCAAGTTGGCACAAAATCAAATGGCTGAGAGACATGAAGAGCTTACTAACAAAGTTGGGCCATATTGAATCATGGTCGAGTAGAACATCACCCCCGAAGCCAGTCCTCAAAAAGCTTTACTGGGACTGGATCTGCTCACAAAGGAATTCTAGTACCACCCTGGGCAGGCTCACAGAGGATTTCTTGAAGTTCAAAGATTGTCCCAGACGGGAATTGTACCTTGATGCAATTGGAAAACCCTTTGATAGGGCCTTGTACTTTAGGTTCAGAGTGGGAACCCTTCCACTTAATACTTTTACCGCAAGATGGAAATCCCACATGGAAATGTCCGAGCTAAGCCCAGCCTGCCTTGCCAAACCGGAGTCACTGGCACATTTCATGTTCGAGTGCAGTGAGTACGCAACTCCAAGGAGGGTCTGGCTCAAAAACTTATGCCGCCAGCTGGGGACCAGGAGCCATGACGTGGCAATTAGGATGCTCATATCCGACAGTAGTGTACCCTATGCTTGTGCCCTAGCCAAATTTCTCTCATGGGCTTGGGCTATTCGAGCCAAAAGGCTGAAATCAACTGTTTAATTCTATTTTTATAAATGTTTTAACTGAAATGAACTGCCATCTTTTTTCTTCTTGATTAAGAAATCTGTGAAAATTTAACCAATTAATTGGCTAGTTTTTTTTTGATTGTACAAACAATTATTACCGAAATCACTGTCACTTTTAATGTTTATGCACATAGACAACAAAATCTTTTTTTTTAATCTATTACTGTTTTTATATGTACGATTTGACCTACTGTGCTGCTTTTATGATAATTGTTTTATCGAAATAAAGCTTTTTGACTTGACTTGACCTGTGCTTAACCCTCTTGTAGCTTGGCACAAAAGCAGTCAGGTTTACCTTAGAGGCAATGTGTAAAATATTTATGCACAAGGGTTTTCCTCTGCCGGTGGAAAGCGTCCCCGGCAGAGGAAAATGCTTGTTCTTATTTGATCAATAATTGCTCATACTCAGGAGGTTACACCAACCTGCACCAAAAACATGAGTACCTGTTCTTACATTCTACATACCAGTGAGTGTGTTGGTCTTACCACATTTGGAATTGCTAAAGTATTTATGCAGCACTCAAACAGTACTTTAAAGAAAACACAACACAAGAAAAATCTAACACCAATTTCGAAAAATAGAGTACAATTTAATAAATTATTTTACACAAGAACACCCAAAATGCAATCAGTAGAACCGGAGTTATGAATCTTTAAAGTTTTTAGTAAAATCTAGCGCCAAAAAGATCAAAGCGCCAATCAAGTATATCTAATCGCGTCAAACCGTGTCCAAGTCTAAAAATATGGCTGACCACGATGGAGCGCGGGTTGGATATAAGAACTGGATTGGGCTCAGTTGGCACTTACCGTCTGTAGAAACTTTGAAAAAAATGTTCTGAGATGGTAAAGTTCAGTGTACAAGGCTGCAGGTGGTGTCTGAAGAGGAGGTGTCATCATCGAGCAGTTACTGGACAAAGTCATGGTGAGGATTTCTACATTCTGACTAAAGGTCCAATCCGATGTGGGCAGGAAAGGCTCCGACTGTCGGTTGGAGCCCACCGGCCCGCATCAGAATGTACCATTCAGTTGAAGCCCGTCCGCCATCGGCAAACCTTTACGTGCGCCTGTGGTGGCGCACGTAAAGGGCCCGTCCGCCATCGGCAAACCTTTACATGCGCCTGTGGTGGCCCTTCAAGGCTGAGGGAATACAATGACAGTTTCCCATTATCTTTTTTTGCCTGTCTTTCTGGCCCCAACAGCGGTGGGAAACTGTCTTTGGGGGCACCCAGCAGGACCCCCATGGGTGCAAGGCCTCCAAATGGCGGCCTAGGGGGCCCCCTGTGCATGCCTGCACCCAGTGGCAGGCACTTTAGGGTGCCTGCCACTGGGTGCAGGGATGAACTGTACCCCTGCTCTTTCAATGAGAGCATGCAAAGCAGAACTCAAGCAGCAGGGCAGGCCTCTGAGGGTTCATGGCAGGCTCCAGGCAGCAAAGCAGTATTGTGGAGTACACAGCAGTCCGCAGCAGTAAGTAGTCCTCTGAGAGTACTTCCGCAGGTCCAGAAAGTGAACTGAAGAGTTGGGTCTGAGGGTCTTATTTTTATGCTTAGTGCCGTTTTGAAGTAGTAGGAGTCTCTAGAGAATTCTCTTTGAAGTTCTTGAAGTTTGGTGCCACCCCTGCCCTGGCTCCAAGCTGGCTGCATGAACAATGCGGTGGTGACAAGTCCTTTGTGTGAAGGCAGGGCACAGCCAACTCAGTTGCAAGTGGGGCTGTTCACAGCTCCATCCCCATCCTGCCATTTGATGGCCCATCCGGGCTCACCTAATACCTGTACTGTATGGCTGCCTGGAAGGAACAAACAACGTCCAACTGTCAACTTCAAGCAGTCATGTGACCTAGGAACTAACTACAAGCACCAAATAGTTAAGATAGGAAAATGGCTACTTTAAAAAAATGATATTTTCAAAATTTTAACTTAAAACCCAACTTTACTATTAAAAAGGAATTTTAATTATAGTTTCTTAGACACCAAACATGAAAGGTTTACCTGTTCCCAATCAGCACTTATTAAATGTAATAAGGCAACCAAATGTTAGCCTATGAAACAGGTAGACCTCACAGTACTGAATAACAAATGTAGGCGTTTTTCACTACCAGGGCATGTAAAAGTTAAAATTAATGTCCAGCCCTTTAGTTACGATGCATCCTGCCCTATGGCCTACCTATTTCCCAACTTAGTGGGCGACTTATATACAATAAAAGTGGATTTTAAGGCTTGACAATGGAGTTATATTAATAGGGTGAATTTGAAGTTTAAAGCTGCATTCAGGCTGCAATGGCAGGCCTGGCACATGTTTTAAGGGGCTAGTTAAGTGGGTGGGACATCAGTAGCCTTTAATTTACAAGCGCTGGGTAGATGGTATACCACTCTACAAGGGACCTATAAGTAAATTAAATATGCCAATCAGGTGTAAGCCAATTTTACCATGATTTAGGGATTGAGCACAAGCATTTTAGCACTGGTTAGCAGTGGTAAAGTGCACATAGTCCTATAGCCAACAAAAACAAATTTAACAAAAATAGGAGGATTACAGGCAAAATGTTTGGGAGTAACCCTGCAGAGAGGGCAAAATCAATCATGCATTTTTTGCTTATAGGTGTTATACTTACCTTAAATCTTTAAAAGGACACATCTCTGGTTGTATTAATTATAATTGTGACCTGTTGGTGTCGAAAAATGTATTACATTTCACTCTATGTTTCTAAATTTGTGTTTTTTTATTTTTCTTGTGTTGTGTTTTCACTTTATTACTGTTTGAAGTGCTTCATAAATAAATTCTTTACACATTGCCTCTACATTTAGCCAGACTGCTTTGTACCAAGCTACCAGAGTGTTAATCATAGGGCTTGCTTGTGTTTTATCCTGATGAGAATTGTGGTTGCTGCTTGAGTAGAGTTTCACCCCCTTGAACCAGTAACCCAATTTCCTACAGAAAACCACATTGAAATGATTACAACAAGCACCGAAATAAATTGTGGCATTGACTAAAAATGTATAAAATACATATTTCTTTTTAACTGAGTTTTATATAGCGCAAACTTGACCCAAATGCATCGGGTATCAGAGCGCTTTACACGAGCACCAGTTGCATTACATGAGAACACATTCGTTTTTGTTGGGCACAGTGAGATTAAGTTATTGCCCAGAATCACAGGATGTTGCGTATCCTTGCCGAGACTCGAACCCTGTTCCCCAGATTGGTGGTTGACTGCCATAGCGGTTAGGCCAACTCCTGCAATAGGGATGCAATAAAGTGTAGATGACACACAATGAAACTGACTACACTAAGGGGGTGATTATGATGGCGGGTGGATCGCCACCCGCCGGCCGACGTAGGCGATCTGCCCGCCATCACAATCTGGTTTACCCCCCCTTCATATAACCATGGCGGGGGTATCGCAGCGGCCGCAACCTGCGTCTGCCACTTTTCTGCCGGTCGGCAATCGTTACGATTGCTGGCCGGGCGGGCTTGGGCACTAATATGGTGGCAGTGCCTGCCAGGCACTGCCATCCATATTAGGATGGGTGTTCTCAAAGGCCTTTCCATAGTGGCGATGCCGCCATGGAAAGGCTTGCAGGGAATTGCTTTGAGGGAGTGGGGGGCAGCACTTGGGGGGTACCTATGGTACCTACTACATTGCCATGCACAAGGTGGCAGGCACCGCATGGCAATTCACAACTTGTTACTTTGGCATTGCTTACAGCAGCACCCGCCACAATGTCAAGAGTGCGGAATGCGACCTCTAGGGTGGCGGTCGCATCCGAATCAGTGGTCCCAGCACCACTAGGGTGACGGGCAGACGAAAGTCAGCCCGCCATCCTAATGGACCCCTAAGTGTTGGAGTGAATGTTGCACCTGCTGAAATGACTATGACATGTGCAAAAATTAATATGGTACACATTACAGTGAACACACAGAAAACAATATGATCTTTTGAAATAAATTTGACCTGCTTTAAAATCAATAATAGATGTGTTGAAATAAATACGGCATGCTGAGATTAATATAACATGAACTGAAAACACATGGCACATGTAGACATCAATGGGACACATTTTTACATAATATTGGCACACACAGAACGAAATATGATACAAATAGAAATGAATATAGCAATTAACTGTAAGAACATCATTGCCAATTGACTGCGAGTGCACACTGCCAGTTCACTGTAAGTACAGCACAATAGTGAAAGTAGCCTGCAGTAATGTGCACCATTAACAGTTCACTGAAAATAGGTGGTTTGATTAAATGGATGAGGAAATGTTAATCCCTTGCATACATCAGTTCTGGGGTGCATATGCAGCAACCCAAACAACTGCAGCATTATGGTACAAACAAGTTCAGATAGTGGTCATTATAGCTTTTGCCAAACGTCTATGAAAACTGCATTATGGCACATCATTTGAAGCTTAAGAATAGATACTGTGAAGTGATTTTTTCTCTGCCTACAAATGCTGAACCTGACCAAAGTAGATGTGTGTTAAATTAAACTTACCCTACAAATGCACTAACCTGTAGGGACTTATTTTAATCTCTCTTCTCCCATAGCACAATGATGTTTGTGTAGATTTCAAAACTGTTCTTAGAATCAGGCCATTTGATGTACTTGTGGACAGTTGCTGTATGCTCATAAAGTCCTGATGAAGGATGACAGATTAAGTTTACAATAGCTGAATCAATATTTTCAACATTATGTTTGGTATTTGCTTAAGTAACGAATTGTAGTCTTATTTCAAACTGCAGGTGTGGATCTACCATTGACAAACAAAAAAGCTAGAGCTGTTCTAAGACTATATCAATACACTGGTATTACTGTGAGTGGTTTGATCAGAGAAGCTGTGTTGTAGCCATATTACATTTAATTCAATTTAAAACATATCTAAGCTATTTCTGCTAGATCTTTTTAAGTTTCAACTACTGGCATTCGTGTATTTGTTAACATTTTTGCTCTGAGTTAAAAACAACAGAATGAATATATTATTTTGGACAATATGTAATAAGGACAAGAAAGACAAATGTGATGACTTACCCAAAGGGTTTCTTAAAGTCTAATAAGTAGTAAAATACCCTGACCATAGGTGCACTGTAAAAACAAGGGCATTTAATATCAGAAGGACTTGGACTTGATGACTTTAGAAAACAATTATTACTGATCTAATCCAAGAGAGTGCCTTCCAATATGTTTACCGGAATACTCCAAGGTTGATATTGGCTGTAATATATTATTGTATTTACATATAGCTGCTAGGGAGTTATTCATCTGTATGCACCATGAATTAGACACTCCCCTGGATTGCCCAGTATAGTTATTGGCCGCTACTGCTCGAACAGCCAGGTCTTGAGCTTCTTCCTGAAGGAGAGGTGGTCTTGGGTCAGGCGCAGGTCGGGAGGGAGGGAGTTCCAGGTCTTGGCGGCCAGGTAGGAGAAGGACCTTCCTCCTGTTCTCGCTCTTCGGATGCGGGGGACGGCGGCGAGGGCGTGACTGGTTGATCGGAGATGGCGTTTGGGAGCGTAGAAGTTGAGGCGGTTGTTGAGGTAGGTCGGGCCTTGGTCGTGTAGGGCTTTGTGTGCGTGGGTGAGGAGACGGAAGGTGATTCTCTTGTTGACGGGGAGCCAGTGCAGGTCTCTCAGATGTCCGGAGATGTGGCTGCTTCGGGGGATGTCGAGGATGAGTCTGGCTGAGGCGTTCTGTATCCGCTGGAGTCTCTTCTGGAGCTTGGCGGTGGTTCCGGCGTAGAAGGCGTTGCCGTAGTCCAGTCGGCTGGTGACGAGGGCCTGGGTGACCGTCTTCCTGGTCTCAGTGGGGATCCACCGGAAGATCTTCTGTAGCATGCGCAGGATGTTGAAACAGGACGAGGAGACGGCGTTGACTTGTCTGGTCATGGAGAGGGAGGAGTCCAGGATGAAGCCCAGGTTGCGTGCATGGTCTGTTGGTTTGGGTGCGGTGCCCAGGGCGGGGGGCCACCAGGAGTCGTCCCAGGCGGAGGGCGAGGAGCCCAGGATGAGGACTTCCGTCTTGTCTGAGTTCAGTTTCAGGCGGCTGGTCCTCATCCACTCGGCTACGTCTTTCATCCCTTCGTGGAGGTTGGCTCTGGCGGCGGCGGGGTCGTTGGTCAGGGAGAGGATCAGCTGGGTGTCGTCGGCGTAGGAGATGATGTTGAGGCTGTGTTGGCGTGCGATGGCCGCAAGGGGGCTCATGTAGACGTTGAAGAGGGTGGGGCTGAGCGAGGATCCTTGAGAGACGCCGCAGATGACTTCGGTGGCCTCTGACTTGTACGGTGGTAGGCGGACTCTCTGTGTCCTTCCGTTGAGGAAGGAGATGATCCATTCCAGTGCCTTCTCCTGGATTCCGACGTTGCTGAGGCGCTGCACTAGGGTGCGGTGGCAGACAGTGTTGAATGCTGCGGAGAGGTCTAGGAGGATGAGGGCCGCTGTTTCTCCGTTGTCCAGCAGGGCTCGGATGTCATCGGTGGCAGCGATGAGGGCGGTCTCGGTGCTGTGGTTGGATCGGAAGCCAGATTGTGAGGGGTCGAGGGATCCATTTGTCTCGAGGAAGGCGGCCAGCTGCTTGTTGACGGTCTTCTCGATGACTTTGGCTGGAAACGGGAGGAGCAAGATGGGGCGGTAATTCTTGAGTTCGGTGGGGTCCGCTGTTGGTTTCTTTAGTAGAGCGCTGAGTTCGGCGTGCTTCCAGCTCTCAGGGAAGGTGGCGGTGTCGAAGGAGGTGTTGATGATGTCCCGCAGGTGGGGTGCGATGACAGCGTCGGCCTTGTTGAATACGTGGTGAGGGCAGGGGTCGGTCGGAGATCCGGAGTGGATAGAGTTCATCATGCGGATGGTGTCTTCTGTGTTGATCGGGTCCAGGCGCTGAGGGTGGTGGTGGGGGGCGTTGGTGCGGTCATGGGGAGCGTTGTTTGTGGGATGAAGCTGTTGTGTATGACAGCGATCTTGTTGTGGAAGTAGGAGGCGAGGGAGTTGCAGAGGTCTTGCGATGGGGTGATGTCGTTGTTTCCGGCGTTGGGGTTGGAGAGCTCTTTCACGATGTTGAAGAGTTCCTTGCAGTTGTGTGCGTTGTTGTCCAGCCGGTCCTTGAATGCTGTTTTCTTGGTGGCGTGGATCAGTTGATGGTGCTTCCGGGTGGCGAGCTTGAGGGTGGTCATGTTGTCCGGTGTTGGCTCCCTTCTCCAGGCTTTCTCGAGGGCTCGGCAGTTCTTCTTGGAGCTCTTGAGTTCGTCGGTGAACCATGGGGCCTTCTTGCTGCCGGGTCTGCTGGGCGGGGTCCTCAGTGGGGCGAGTTCGTCCGCGCAGGTGCTGATCCACTTCGTGAGGTTGTCGGCGGCCTGGCTGGGGTTCGCTGAGCTGGCGGGGGGGTGCTGGCTCAGGGAAGCGGCGAGCTGGTCGGCTGTGATCTTGTTCCAGCTTCTTCGAGCAACCTGTTGCTGGTGGTGGTGGATCGTGGTTCTTCTGAAGGTGAAGTGGACGCAGCTGTGGTCCGTCCAGTGGAGTCCAGTGGCGTGGCTGAAGGCGATGTCTTGGCTGGATGAGAAGACAGCGTCGAGTGTGTGTCCGGCGAGGTGGGTGGGGGTGGACACCAGCTGCTTGAGTCCGAGGTTGGCGAGGTTGTCAAGCAGGGTGGTGGTGTTGCGGTCGTTGTTGTTCTCCAGGTGGAAGTTGATGTCCCCCAGGAGGATGTAGTCAGCGGAGGGGAGGGCGTGCGGGCTGATGAAGTCGGCGATGTCTTCGCTGAATGGTGTGCGTGGTCCCGGGGGTCGGTAGATCAGGGTGTCTCTGAGGGTGGTCTTGGGGTCGGTGTGGATCTGGAAGTGTAGGTGTTCGGCGGTAGTCAGGGTGTCGTCGGTGTTGGTCGTGATGCGGATGGTGTCCCTGTGGATGATGGCGATGCCTCCTCCAGTCTGGTTGTCGCGATCTCTCCGGGTGATCTTGTATCCCTCTGGGATGGCGATGGCGGTGTCGGGCGCTGAGGAGTCGTTCATCCAGGTTTCCGTGAGGAAGGCAACGTCTGGAGATGTGGTGTCGAGGAGCTTCTTGTGTCTATAATAGGAGGAGTTGGTATGATTCTGGGTAAACCACTTAATCTCCATGTGCCTAAAAAAAAAAGATTTGACCTTGTGTAATATGATCTGGTGCTAATGGTACTCATGTAAAGTGCTCTGACGCTCTTGGGCAAAGTTTGTGCTACATAAAACTGCAAAAATATGACTAATCCAATCATCTCAATGAGATTTTCAAAGTAGCTTACTGCCATGCTTCAGAACACGAATCCAGTGCAGAAAAAATAATGAATGCCAATAAATCTCCCTTAGTCACTGCTGTACTGAGACAATTTCCCCAGTTTTCAGTGGATGCCAAACTTAGGACCATAGTTCTTCCATTAACTCCATGGAAAACTAAAGGCATGCTCCCTCCTGGGTTCTTAGGAAGGTTAGCTTCCTCCAAATGTCTACATTGTTTGCATCTTACAGGTATTGTACCCTGAAGAAGTATAGATTGAAATGATGCCATATCAAAGAATCCACCTTCACTTACTAGGGAAACATCAGTACTCCAGTTTCTCGACCAGCAGCGGCTGTTTCAATTGTTAGCCTCTAAGTGCTATCCACTTTATGCAGTTAGCACCCGGGTAATCTAGGCACAATTAAACAGGGGTGTGAAAGGACATCAGTTTCAAAGATATAATTGTCTGCTCTGCATCACTTTGAAATCAAGGCTAAAAATGAATCTGTATTAATAGAGCGAAGATCAAGAAGATAAATTAAATTCAAAGGGCAAGTGAAGACACCACTTGCAAAGCCTTATTAATTAGTGATGAAAAACACATCCACAAAACACACCTGTAAGTACATTTACCGAACAATATGTCATTCCACTGACACCGAAATATGCACATTGGCATGCGTTCATGACTCATGCTACAAGCAAGCTAGAACAGGCAAGACAAAATGTGCTGGCAATCATGCCACCTGAATCAAAAGGGATACACACAGCAATCCAGAGTGGCACAAATAACATTTGTAGGTAACACAAACATCTTTCTCTTCCCCCCAAAATTGTGAATGTGGGTCCATGACCAAAATTGATTCTGTTAGTATTTGTTGGTGATTCCTTAAGTTCTGTTTGCAGCGAGCTTCAGAGTGCCAGGAGGAGGAAACAGGTGGGGGGACACAAGGTGTGAGTACTGAAAACAGTAAGAAGTCAGGAGACAGCTATTGCCACACTCCATCGTGTTGTATTGCAGTTCTATTTGATTAAATTCTATGAATCTTGTAAAGCACATGGCTACCAGAAGGCCTCCCAATCCTGGAGTCAGGATCATCGACAGCTCACCAGCAAGAACGAATTACTATAAAGTCACGTTTTTCTAGGCCTTATGAAAGGAGAGCTCATTGGATAGCTGGCATAGTTCAAAGGGGAGAGTGTTGCAAAATGTGGGGGCCTGATTGGAAAATGAACAGCCACTCCAACGAGATCTAAACTTGGGGACCTGTAGCAAGTGAGCTGAGGGACATCTGAGTGACCTTCCAGAAATATAAGGAGTAGCTAGCGATCTTAGCAGAGTGAGACCTCTCTTGTGAAGTGATCTATGCAAGATACATAAGGCTTTAACTTGAACCATCGCTCGACTGGGAGCCAGTGGAGATCCTTCAAAGCCTTTTTTGATGATTGATGTCTAGGGAGGTTCATAACAAGCAGAGTGGCAGTATGCTGTGTGATCTGTAACCTCTTTGTCACATAATGAAGTGAGCCAAGGTATAGAGCATTGCCATAATCAAGGCGGGAGATGATGAGAGCCTGGACAATTAGTCTCCTGGCTAAGAAAAGGAGAAGGTTTAAGATATTTCTGAGCAGTCTCAGAACACCAAAGCAACTGGTTGCAATTTATTTAGCTTGGTCCTCCATGGTAAGATTACAATCTCATTTCAAGGCTCTTAATCACCACTTTGGGGCTGGGAAGTCTATGCAGACTGTGATTCAATGGAAGTAGGATTTTAAGCTGAAACTGTTGCCCAATAACATAACCTCAGTCTTGCCTTCATTGAGCTTGAATTTACAGTTAGTCTCCATCTAGCCACTTCCTGGAGAAAGAGGGCCAGGCTGAAGTGATTGGAGCTGGCATCAGGGGAATTAGAAATCACCAGCTGGGTGTCGTCGGCATAGGAGACCAGTGACAACCCAAAAGAGTGAACACGTTCGGCTAGGGGATACTTATAATTATTAAAAAGGGTGGGGATCAGGGAGGACCTCTACAGTACCCCACTGTACAAAGGAAGACTGCTGGAGTACCAGAATGGATCATGCACCTGGAATGTTCTATTCTTCAAAAAAGAAGAGAGCCAATTCAAGGCATGACCGATGACACCTACTTTTGCTTTTGTGTGGATGAGTGTGGCATGATCTACAGTGTTGAAGGCCGCGATCAGGTCTAATAGGATAATGGCCTCCAAACCTCCTTTATGCAGCAAGGATCTGAGTTCCTGGACCACAGCCAGCTGAGCTGTTTCTGTGCTATGCTGTGGTCTGAACCCCATTTGTGTTGGGTGGAGGATATCGTTGGTGTTAGACCTGGCACCATTGGCGTGGGTCTCCCTTCCATTTTTCCGGTTGCCTCATGTATTCTTGCTGGTGTTAGATGCTTTGGGCACTGTGCCACTGCTATTCAGTGCCACAGTGCAAGTGCTCCCTATTGTAAATTGATGTATGGATTAGTGATTCCATGTTTGGCTATTTTGGTTTACTTGTCAGACCCTAGTCTAGTGCACTGAGTGTGCCAGGGCGTGTAATCCAAATGCTGCTGATGGGCCTGCAGCACTGGTGGTGCCACCCACAGAAGCAGCCTTGTAAAATGTGTCTAAGGTGTGCCATTGCAGAGCCTGCGTGCAGTCTGGTACTGTCATGCTGACTGGGAAAGTGCACCCACTTCCCAGTCCCTAAACCTTCCCTTTTATTCATTTCAGTCACCCCTATGGTAGGCCCAAGGGCAGGGTGCATTGTAAGTATAAGGTAGGTCAAGCCCTGGTGTGTGTGGCATGTCCTAATAGTGAATTAAAGCCATTTTTGTTTTTCACTATCACAAGGCTACCTGTTCTCCATAGGCCAGAATGTTACATTTTATAATCCTAACAGGCTCAGAGAACATGGTGGATATTCGAGTTTAGTATGCCTGAACTCAGAATAATAAAATACACCTGAACTCCGAATAGGGCTGTGCCTGCCTTCCACAATGCTGGCTACACCTCCTGTGGGGCGTCTGATGTGCATGCCCTGCACTATGAAAGGAAAGGAGAAGTCTGGTAAACTAAGTGCTCAGGAACTGGTTTGGACTAGGCACATGCCCCTCTCCCCTCATAGAACAAAGGATTTCTGGGTATAAATATTGGGACCCTGATCTCAAGAAATTAGATCACTTTTGGACTACAAGAAGAAACCTTTACTGAGGAGAGGAACCTGAAGAAGAGACTAGTCCCAAGCTGAAGTGCTGTTTGGGGGATTGGCCGGCAGTGGTTGCCTTACTGCCAAAGGAAGGAGAAAGGAACTTTGTGAACTTTGCTTTCAACTTGTGAAGGATCTCCAAGGGCTTGGAAAAGAGCTTGCCTCCTGCTGAACTCTCAGGGACAACAGACTTCACACCCCCCCCAACTCCTCAGAGTTCTTGTGGAAGTGCCTGCTGCTGTTTTGGGCCTTCTGAGGAACTGCTTGTCGCAAGGAGCTGGAAGCGCGACTCAACGAGAAGAAGCGTGTCACCGTCGCTGTGCCTGCCGTCGCAACTCCGGAGAAAGGAGGGTGTCGCCGATGGAACTGTCGCAGTGCACCGCATCAGAGAGAAGCGTGCCGCAACGAAGAGGAAGTGTGTCGCCGTCGCTTTTGCTGCCGTCGCAACTCCGAAGAAGGGGGGTGTCGCCGCTGGAGCTGTTGCACTGCAGGGCATCGACCAAGAGCACCTCGCATCCCCGAGAAGCGCGCCGCCGTCAGAGCTGCTGCCGTCGCATCTTGGATGTCGCCGCTGTAGTTGTCGCATCTAGCGGAAGCTTCACGCATCATGGGAGAAGAGCATCGCCGCTGGAGCTGTTGCAGTCGCTTCGTAAGGGTGTCACCGCTGCAGTCCACGCATCGAACCAAGAGCTTCTCGCATCCCTGAGAAGCGTGCCGCATCTGGAATATCTTCACGTCTTTATTTCTTTGTATCTGACCTTTTCTGCATTTCCCATTGCTGCGACATTGCTTGTCGTGGAAGCCCAACGCAACTTTAGGTACATTGACGCAGAGTGTCGCCTCTAAGAACTAAAATGAACTAAGCTTAATCTACCATAAAGTAATCATAGTGTGTATTTTTGTCGATTATGGTCTTGTGGTAACTCTATATAAAGTCTAATTATTTTTTATATAAAACCTGTGTGGTGTCCATTTGTAGAGTTGTCACTGGGTTACTGTACGTGGTCACAACTGCTTAACTTACAACGCCTCTGAAACCTAGAGGGTGAGCAGGGGTTATTTTTGGAGTGTAATCCCCTTTCCCTGACTAGAGTAGAGGGTCCCTATTTGTCACAAGTACCTACCTGTGACAAACCAGAGACCCCAAATCTAACAGTTGAACTCAAGAAAGGCGGAAAAATGTTTTAACATGCTTTTCCAGAAGCTTTAAAAGACCTGGTAACAAAGAGATTGGCCTGTAGTTTCTCAGGCAGAGGGGATCTAACCCAGACTTTTTTAGGAGGGGCTTAACCACTGCATGTGTCCATTGCAGGGGGACATGCCCACTAGTAAGGGAGAGATTCAACAGATCTACCAGAGATGGGGCAATACTGTCAGACCCTTGATGCAAGATATGGAGAGGGGCAGGGTCAAAGGGAGAACCTGACTTTACTAAATTTAGTAGGTATGTGAGAGGCTCACAGTGAGGTCAGGAAAACCGAAAGAGTCCCTCCAGACTGTGCTAGAAGAAGCTTACTTCCTGAGGGCTCCTCTGTAGTTGGACAACTAGAGAAAGAGGAGTAGATGTCCGAAATCTTCCTATGGAAGAAGAGAGACAGGTCATTGCTACACTCAATTGAGGCTTCTAGTACAGAACTAACAGATTTAGGTTCCATAATGTCCTTGAGAATCTGGAAGATCTTCTTGGGGGAGTTGGCAGATTGCTCCATTTTGGTGGAGAAATAGGTGGATTGAGCAGCTTTTATTTCCCCCATGATAGCCCCTGATTGCGCTGCTATACTTAGCTTTGCTAACTTCATTATAAGACTTTCTCTAGCATCTTTCAAGACGATTACAGTCCTTTTTTAGACCTAGTAAGTTGGCATTAATCCATAAGGATCCTTTTTTCCTTTGGATGGTCTTAAACCACCTTGGTGGAAAGACCAACTCCAATGAATTGGCAATCCAATAATTGAAGCTAAAGAAGTTATGTTATCCATCAAATTAGGTCTCATAGTCTGAAGGGCATCTGGCCAGTCCTCCTTATTTAACTTAGGCCAATGTCATTCGAGTCGTGTGACCAACGGTACGACATTGGGAGAAGAGGGGACAGATAAAACAACTGGAAGCCAAAAATGTTTTGACTATGTTACAGGGATGGGGCTTTGCACCTGTAGATTGGTAGTATTATTGAATACTAAGTCAATGGTCTGGCCTTTTTCATGGGTGATCTCTTCTACCAGTTGCAGCAAATGCAGAGGCGCAAAATCTTGTAGCAAGTTCTTAGAGGCAGCATTATTGGGATCATCAATAAGTAGATTAAAATCACCAAGTACGGTGAAATTACCTGTGGAGGGGGGTGCTGTGTTTAGCAATATCTTACTGTAGGAGAAATGAGGGGCACATTTGCAGGAGATAGGGAGAGAATCCGAGGAGGCAGTCATAGGACGTGGGGGCGCCAAAAGTGACTGTCGCACCGTGCGCCACCAGAGCTAAAGCCAGCCCTGGTATACCCCAGGTCTTTAACTGTGTGGTGGAACTGGCTTATCATCATGAGGGATTCCAAGTAGCCCTGTGCCTCTGCACCCGGTAATTTCCGGACTTGAGCCACCTTATCCAGGTTCACCAGTTCCGAGTAACGCTACTTACTCTGACCCCAACCATACATCCTCTACTCCCAACTTCCACTGGCGGTTTTCTATCTGCTCCTAAGACGGGGAGAAATGTCAGAGGATTTGTCCCTCGAATCAGGAGTAACTACTAAAAAAGGAATCAGTATTTCTGGAAGGAGGTGGTTACCAGAGGTACCACCCCTCAGTATTCCCACCCCAAAGCAAAAGAACTTCACTCCCAACATACAGAGGGTCCTCTGCCCGCCAGATTTAGAGTTGTCCACCATCTCTGTGGACAGCTCTAAACATTAGCAGAATGTTTAATTGAATTGAATTGGCAAAACTGCTGTCACGGCGGCTCTTAACGTATTAAATGTTTGATGGACTGTACCATCAAAATGAATGTACCGTCCATCACATTTTTAACAATTTTTTGATTGTTCCAAAACAAAATCCCAAAGTAGGATTTTCTTTCTGAAAAAAACAAAACCTAATGACTCCCACACCATGGGAGTTTTCTCCCATGGTGTCAAAGTTATTTAAACGTTTTACTATTCCTTACCGCCATGTTTTTCTTCGCGGCAAGCGAAATTTGAAACTGACCTTTCAACCGTCGTTTCTAAATCCAGCAGGCAGTAGAACGGTTAAACATCCAAAGGCCCTTCCTCCATTGGGCTGTGGAGGAGTATGTCAGCAATGGAGACAAAGTTGTCTCCAACGCTGACATTCTTAAGGGCTGTCCGTCTGAAAATCAGTCTGGCGGATCTTCAGTTTGGCAGAAAGGGTACTACATTGTGCTGCAGTATCTCTCTGCCAAACTTTAAATCAGCCCCACAGCCTGCAATCAAGCAAACACCCAAGGAGGTTGCATCCACCTACAAGTATCATCTCCTCCAGGGTATTTACATCCTCTATTGCCACCATCTTGACATTAGCAAGACTGAATGCTGCAGCCCCTGCCACATTCTCTACTACTCCAGCTATCTTGGCCACCTCCACCTCTGCTGTCACAGCTATCTCAGATGCATCTGCAACCTCTGTTGTCCCAGGTGTCTTGACCACCCTCACCTCTATCTCCACCGTTGTCTCAGACACAGCAGCCGCCTCTGCTGCCCCAGCTGTCTTGGCCTGCACAATGGAAAGATTACCAACTGCAGCTCCAGCCACACCCACGTCTGCACCAGCTGTCGTGACCACCACTTGTTCAGCCACAGCTGTCTGAGACTCAGTTGCCAGCTCTGTTGGCCCCTTGCCCTCAGGTGCCCTGGATGTACTGGTCCAACAGTTTACAAACCAAACAGAGGTGAGCCAGTAGACACCATATTGATCAGGATGTGTACCGGCAAATCGCACGTCTGGGCAACTTCCCCGAGGGAACACACTGGGTCAGTGACTCAGAGTGTGATCATGATGTATTCCCTCCTCTAAGTCCTGAGTCACAGTGGTGTGCTGGCAGTGCGGCCAGGGATTTGGATAACATAATGGGTAGGAGGAAGCCCGGCAGGCATGTCAACCATCACTGCTGGAGAACTCCCAAACCTTAGCAAATGCGTTAGCAGCACTCCCAATATTCAAGCATACATCACAAGAACTGGTGCAAGTGTATGGCGCAGACGATGGTGCCATCAAGACTTTATCGCAAAGCTTGCTCAAGGACATTAAGCAGAGACAATTGTTAGTGCCTTAGAAACAAAACTGCACACTTGGAAGAGGGGAGCTGCAAATGTTGCTTGGTAGGTAGCCACCCCTCTGGGTAACAGCACGCAGCACAGCCACTCCTTCTCCCACTGTCTCCTCTACACTTTCCGATGCCTCCCAGCCTGCCACACCAAGTCAGACCCAAAGGAGGCCTGTACACAGCACCCAGCTATCTGAGCCTGCCCAACTTTTAGAGGCTGGAATGACAACAGACTTCCCTGCCCCCTTCCAACGGTTGTACAACAGTACAATGCAGGTAAAGACATTGTATGCCTTTACCACGCATGTTTTTACCATGGACATGTTTTTACAACGCATGCCATTGCCATGCATTGTTTTTATATATAAAAACAATGTGTTTGTGGGGGGAGACCCCCCACTCCGCCAGCTTACCTTACATCCGTGGTAAAGGCATGCTTTGTAAAAGCATGCACGTGGTAAAAATATGCGTGCTAAAAAATGGGTGGTAGAGGCCCAACGAGGTAAAAACCTTGTTGTAAAGGATGTTTCCCCTTCTAACAGCCTTTGTAACAGCACAAGTGAACATCTCTCTATTAGCAATTTCACCCTTCCCCCCTGTTAGTGTCCTAGCAGGACTCTTTGGTAATTCAGAGATGTGTTCATGCAAAGAAGGCTTCCAGTGGCTATTACCTCCCCTTGCAATCTGTAGCAGTGGCTGGCTTTGGTAGTGTGAGAAGTCAAGTATCCTGTATTCCAGGACTCTCTATCCTGTGTCTGACACCCTTCCACTCCTATTTTGGTTGTAGAGGCTGTGAGTTAATCTAACTGCATGCTAATGGAGGCCATGATCCCTGTGAGAGTCAGCCTGAATGCTTGGGGCCATGCAACTGGAGGCTGTAGACATGATACGCTCATAGTGGTAGCCCAGTGGCAGACACACTTTGAAGGCAAGGGTTTCCAATGACAGAGCCACCTTAGGCTCCGACACTGCAAACCCAGTGGTTGCCCCCCGACACTAAACCAGGCTGGGTCACGGCGAATTTTGAAGGGTGGGTGCGCTACCAGTTGATGATGGTTCTCTTGCCTTGCCAAAAACCTACAGGTTGTACAGGATGTGAGGTTTATTTTCTTTGTTCATCTTGATGGTGCGGTCATGAAATTATGTTAGTAATAGCAACACTTACATATTCATTACAGGCTTCATTGCAATCCAATGCTAGTAGAAACAAGTTTGGGTCAAAACACATTACTTTTTAGGTCGAGACTGGGCAGCGAATGCGCTGCTCTGTGAGGCATGCTGTATTAAAGTATGGACTTGGAGCTCCGCCCACTCTCCGCCCATATTTTGCATTGGCTTGTGTCATTGTGCTTTGTAATTCCTGGCTTCTGATTCGTTAATAGGCTTGTCAGTCACTCCATGGTACAGCCTTGCCTTCATTTATAACCTCCCATGCAGACTGGCCCTTTTACTTCTGTTGTTACGCAGCATGTCTTATTTAGTCTGTAAGCACTATTTTCTTTAATTAGTTTCTCCTACTCCAGGCACGACATGCTTTCCAGCAATATTCAGCACACCATGTGCACTTTCACTTTCCAAGCAGCCCGAGACAATGCCGGCGACCTCTTTCAATGAAATAGGTTTAGCATTTACAAGAGTTTGAGCTATTGGCATTGTAAATGACTATGCCTTTTAATTATTTGTTAATTGCCAAAACAGATAAATAAAAGGCATTGTCATTTACAATGCCAATAGCTTATCCTCTCGCAAATGCGAGACCTATTGCATTGCAAATGCTTGTTTTATTTCCCCAAGCGTATTTGTGCAGTTGAAAGCTACCAAAATATATGAGGCGAAAAAGGCCTGGAATGGAAGAGAGTCATTTCCCATTTCGCAGGGGTTTACTTGCAAAGTGGTTCTGACACCTCAAATAATGGGGGCCTTACTGCCCAATTCAGAGATGGGATGGATTATGAAAATGTTTCCTGGCAAGACCTCAAAGAAGCTAGCACTCAGAATAATAGCAAATTGTTCTGGAGCATCATAAAATGGGATCGGGGTGGGCAACCTGAACAACCTCAAAATCACTTCATGAAGGAAGATTGGGTCACACACTTCAGACCGCAAAATGAGCAAAGCCAGATAGCGAATACTTTTGTCAATCCCAGCTATGTACTTTACACTGAAGATGTTTTTAACATAAATGATGTGGTGTTAGCTCTCAATGCAGTAACAGGCGGGAGAGCGCCTGACCCTGATGGCATCCCTGCCGATGTCTTTATTCATGACAAAGCAAGATGGGGAAGATACATCGCCACAGTGGCCAATGGAGGTTCCCAAGGCACCGCCGTACCGGACTCCTGGAAAGGAGCGAAAATAATTCCAGTGCACAAAAAAGGGCATAAATCACAACCAGGCAACTACCGACCCATTAGTTTGATCGACACAATGCAAAAGATTGTGGGTCGAATGATTCTCATTAAGATCAACGATTGTATAGACAAACATAGCATACTGACTAGTACCATCGACCAGGTGTTTTGGTTCATCTTATTACTGTGGAAAACAGTGGTACTGGGCAAAGGCAGCATATACGCTTCCCGCGTTCGATCTTGCCCCCCGTTCCTGTTTGTGGATGAAATTGCAGGACATGGGGTTGCCTAACGATCTCCTTACACTCATAATGAGACTGCATGAGAATAATTATGCTAAAATCTGCCAGGGTATCCAGAATATGGTCACCAGTCCGTTTCCAATTGAACGAGAGGTGCGACAGGTGTGTGCAATGGCCCCTACCTTATTTTCTTTGTTCATCAATGGAATTGTCGATTAAATGGCACCAGAAAATATTGATGCCCCGACTTTAGCAGGGGTCAAAATACCAATCCTAATGTTCGCCAACAACACGTTAATAATCTCGAAGACTCCGAGCGGGCTCCAGCGTGCCCTATCAATTTCTGAAGCGTGGCCCCGAAATCAACGTGTCGAAGAGGAAATTCATTTTTTTTTTCTTACACTAAGGAGTTAGGTCCTTGGCCATGAAGTCGGCTGGACCATCAATAAATTGTATACAAAAATAATTGCCAACTTCACCTTACTTGACAACTCCCAATTGAGGAAAACAAACCAGAATTACTATATAGAATTACTATATAGTGGAGAAGTGTGGCTCAATGGTTAGAGCGGCAGACCCTGATGCAGAGGTCTAGCCCGGGACCAGGGTTCAATTCCCCGCCTCGGCGGGTCTTGGGCTCAAAAATTCCATGGACATGATAATTCTCGCCTCGGTGCCTATTCTAATCATAGTGTCCCACTCTGCAACTCTGGGCAATAGCTTGCTTAATCTCCACAACGGCCCCCTCAACGCTAAAGGATGCCTGGCCTTCACCCTGGGGGTGCCCAGGAGTGGACGCCTCACAGGGAAAGCCAGGACGGGTTCCACAGCGGTATTCGTACAAGCGCCTTGAGACCCTTGCGTGTGAGTAGCGCGCTATACAAGTATCAATTTATTATATGGTCTGTTTGGTATATTTACTTAATACCTTTTTGCTTTTTTATTTCATTATATTCGAAAAGTTTTAGGTACAAAAAAGACACTTAGATACATTCAACAATTTCAACATAAATTTTCAAAACAAATTACATTCCACATTGCATATAAGAACACCACATAAATTGACATTACATATATAGACACCGTATTAATTTTGATCAACAATTAGACTCACATAAATGATCTCTAACTAAACAAAGGACAAAGTAAACATTTAGATACTATTATTTAACAAGCAGCAAATTAATGCATTTCAATTTGTCAAAGTCATTAAATGTACTGCAAATTAATGCATTCCTGACTCAAAAGCCGACGCGTTTCGAACTCATTCCTGTCACTTTATGGGTTCTCATCAGGGCTCTGTCTCTTTTATTTATCTACAGGATATATGTAAAAAAAGAGAGAATGGAATTCTATTTTAGTATTTGGGTATATTTCTTGTCAATCACCTCTCTACCATTCGCAAAATGACGAAACCTGTACCTGAATCGTTGCCGGTCGTGTGCTCTAGTATTCACTTTCTACATCGTGTGTTTCTTCATCTATAATGTAAAGTATCATTGTCAGGATTTTTATCTTTTCTTTAAGAGCTCGGGAACTCGTTTGCAAAAGCATTGCTACACAGCCTACCTTGTATGATCATTATCTTTGTGTTTGCACCCTTATCGTTTTTATGTTTCGTGATGTATTCAACTACTGTGAACAAAATGGAAACATTTAATTTAATATAAGTTTTCCATTTGGTTTATTTGTCTACTTATCCTCCCATAAAGGCGACTTTAAAAGCATACTTCATTTTACTTCAGCGCCTTCATGCGCGGGGTGCTGCACGTCTCGGTTTTATTTTATGCAATAAAAGGGATGATCCTCGTGTTCCTACAAGTTATTCAAAGGCAAACGGGGGAGAATTCTGTCACCCGTGTGAACTCATTTTATATGTATGTTTCTACATTGTTTCTCGATCGGTTAGGCATACCTGCTTTCTTTAGAAGTGCGATCCCACGCTGTATTTTAAGTGCGTCTTGTTTTACTTCGCAACTGCACTGTTCCCCTCCATCGCTGGTCTGTGATTACACGGAGAGATGAATTAAGTATCTGATACATGTAACTTAGTATCTGTTCGCATAAATGTATTGCGCATCTTACCTCCTTATCGTGTATGCCGAGTATGAATCCGCTATGTCCATTGACATCGCGGCCATCTTGTAACGTGTTATTTAAGTATGTGCGTGCCTTCAGTGGATGGGGATATTAACAACAAGGGGTGGTGAGGGACAGAGTCTCTGAATTAAACAGAATACTCTCACCCAGTCAAGAGATCAGGGCTAGATCCAACACCGTTTTTTAGCTCACTGCACCATCCCAGTTTCAGAACCTGGCTGTATGCAAATTAGTCTGTTCCTGTCCCAGTGCATGATGGGAACAGGGCAAACCAAACTACAAAAGCCAATTCTTTCACTGGGAAGGAAACAAGCTACCGGGGACCGGTTTCTGGCATTTCAGCCTCTTCGGCCCGGCTTGCTTGAATCCTGATGGTGCAATGAGCAAGGGACATAAATAACGGTGATGGATCAAGCCCTGATCTTTGGACTGGGTAAGAGTGGTCTGCTCAATTCAGACACTCTGTTCATCACCACCCCCTTTTGTAAATCGATTTTGGCCACTATAGGTGTGGCAGGGTATACTCAGACATGAGTCCCTTTCTCACTGCTCCATCAGGATTCAAGCAAGCCGGGCCGAAGAGGCTGAAATGCCAGAAACCGGTCCCCGGTAGCTTGTCTCCTTTCTGGTAAAGAATTGGCTTGGTAGTTTAGTCTGCCCTGTTCCCATGATGCACTGGGCCAGGGACAGACTGATTTGCATATAGCCAGATTCTGAGCTGGGATGGGGCAGTGAGATAAATAACGGTGATGGATCAAGCCCTGATCTTTGGACTGGGTAAGAGTGGTCTGCTCAATTCAGACACTCTGTTCATCACCACCCCCTTTTGTAAATCGATTTTGGCCACTATAGGTGTGGCAGGGTATACTCAGACATGAGTCCCTTTCTCACTGCTCCATCAGGATTCAAGCAAGCCGGGCCGAAGAGGCTGAAATGCCAGAAACCGGTCCCCGGTAGCTTGTCTCCTTTCTGGTAAAGAATTGGCTTGGTAGTTTAGTCTGCCCTGTTCCCATGATGCACTGGGCCAGGGACAGACTGATTTGCATATAGCCAGATTCTGAGCTGGGATGGGGCAGTGAGATAAATAACGGTGATGGATCAAGCCCTGATCTTTGGACTGGGTAAGAGTGGTCTGCTCAATTCAGACACTCTGTTCATCACCACCCCCTTTTGTAAATCGATTTTGGCCACTATAGGTGTGGCAGGGTATACTCAGACATGAGTCCCTTTCTCACTGCTCCATCAGGATTCAAGCAAGCCGGGCCGAAGAGGCTGAAATGCCAGAAACCGGTCCCCGGTAGCTTGTCTCCTTTCTGGTAAAGAATTGGCTTGGTAGTTTAGTCTGCCCTGTTCCCATGATGCACTGGGCCAGGGACAGACTGATTTGCATATAGCCAGATTCTGAGCTGGGATGGGGCAGTGAGATAAATAACGGTGATGGATCAAGCCCTGATCTTTGGACTGGGTAAGAGTGGTCTGCTCAATTCAGACACTCTGTTCATCACCACCCCCTTTTGTAAATCGATTTTGGCCACTATAGGTGTGGCAGGGTATACTCAGACATGAGTCCCTTTCTCACTGCTCCATCAGGATTCAAGCAAGCCGGGCCGAAGAGGCTGAAATGCCAGAAACCGGTCCCCGGTAGCTTGTCTCCTTTCTGGTAAAGAATTGGCTTGGTAGTTTAGTCTGCCCTGTTCCCATGATGCACTGGGCCAGGGACAGACTGATTTGCATATAGCCAGATTCTGAGCTGGGATGGGGCAGTGAGATAAATAACGGTGATGGATCAAGCCCTGATCTTTGGACTGGGTAAGAGTGGTCTGCTCAATTCAGACACTCTGTTCATCACCACCCCCTTTTGTAAATCGATTTTGGCCACTATAGGTGTGGCAGGGTATACTCAGACATGAGTCCCTTTCTCACTGCTCCATCAGGATTCAAGCAAGCCGGGCCGAAGAGGCTGAAATGCCAGAAACCGGTCCCCGGTAGCTTGTCTCCTTTCTGGTAAAGAATTGGCTTGGTAGTTTAGTCTGCCCTGTTCCCATGATGCACTGGGCCAGGGACAGACTGATTTGCATATAGCCAGATTCTGAGCTGGGATGGGGCAGTGAGATAAATAACGGTGATGGATCAAGCCCTGATCTTTGGACTGGGTAAGAGTGGTCTGCTCAATTCAGACACTCTGTTCATCACCACCCCCTTTTGTAAATCGATTTTGGCCACTATAGGTGTGGCAGGGTATACTCAGACATGAGTCCCTTTCTCACTGCTCCATCAGGATTCAAGCAAGCCGGGCCGAAGAGGCTGAAATGCCAGAAACCGGTCCCCGGTAGCTTGTCTCCTTTCTGGTAAAGAATTGGCTTGGTAGTTTAGTCTGCCCTGTTCCCATGATGCACTGGGCCAGGGACAGACTGATTTGCATATAGCCAGATTCTGAGCTGGGATGGGGCAGTGAGATAAATAACGGTGATGGATCAAGCCCTGATCTTTGGACTGGGTAAGAGTGGTCTGCTCAATTCAGACACTCTGTTCATCACCACCCCCTTTTGTAAATCGATTTTGGCCACTATAGGTGTGGCAGGGTATACTCAGACATGAGTCCCTTTCTCACTGCTCCATCAGGATTCAAGCAAGCCGGGCCGAAGAGGCTGAAATGCCAGAAACCGGTCCCCGGTAGCTTGTCTCCTTTCTGGTAAAGAATTGGCTTGGTAGTTTAGTCTGCCCTGTTCCCATGATGCACTGGGCCAGGGACAGACTGATTTGCATATAGCCAGATTCTGAGCTGGGATGGGGCAGTGAGATAAATAACGGTGATGGATCAAGCCCTGATCTTTGGACTGGGTAAGAGTGGTCTGCTCAATTCAGACACTCTGTTCATCACCACCCCCTTTTGTAATTCAGTGGATGGGGGCCATCTTGGAACGGGCTAGTTGTAAGCTTCCAAGTTTGCTAGTGTGTTGTGTTGCTGAAACCACCGTTTGTCATTTAGTGATCTGGTAGCTACCCATTGCTATTAAAGGCTCCCTACTTTTCAGTGCACATAAGACAGTCTGCAGCAGTTAATGTTTCAGATTAGTTTGAGGGTCAGGCATTCATTATAGTCGCGAAACCTCGGACAATGTATTCAGTCCGGTTAAAGCGCTATTACATTTCAAAATCAGATAGGCTTCTTTATGCAGAAGTAGCTTTTCTGAATCTATGGGGCATTTTAACTGATTTACAGTGTACAAGACCGACCATTTAAAATCTGTCTCCCCATGCTGCTTATCAATAAAGTGTTCGACCATAGAGGCTGATATCACCTTGTTTTTAATGCGTGACCTGTGCTGTGTTATTCTCACATTTATTTGCTGGTTAGTCTTCCCTATGTAAATTTTTGGACAAGGGCATGTGACTACGCACACAACATTTTTTGTTCGACAATTGGAAAAACCATCATGTTTCCATTTGATGTTATTATATTCAAATTCCTTCCCTTCGATCGTGATAACACAGGACACGCAGTTTCCACACTTGTGGTGTCCTGCAATAGGTTTTAACCCCAATTTAGATAGCTGGTCGCTTTTAGGTTTAGCCAAACCGATTTCAGCACGGACCACAGTTTGGCCAATGCTTTTGTTCTTTTTATATGCAAACAGTGGGCGAGGGAAGGGGCATTCCAAGTTCTCTAGGAGATGCCAATTTTTTTAAAACCATTTGTCTGATCTTATGGGTGTCGGGACCGAACGTAGTCACACAGACTAGTCGATTCAGTTCTTGTTTTTCTTTAACTTCCAACAGGCATTCGCGGGGTGTACAGCGAGCCCTCTTGTAGGAATGTTTTAACATTTTGCGTGGATAGCCTCTGTTCTGCATTTCCCCACAGAATGTTTCTGCATAATGGTCATACTCTTCAATTTGCGTACAATTCCTCCTGATTTGGAGTAGCTGACCATAAGGCAGGTTAGCCTTCAGGCTCCTGGGGTGAGCACTACGATGATGAAGTATCGTATTTTTGTCAGTTTTCTTCTTATATAGTGATGATTGCAGGCAGCCGTCAACACATATAATCTGTACATCCAAAAAAGTCATTCTTGTACCACTTGACTCTATAGAAAATGTTATGTCTGGGTGCCTCGAGTTGAGCCATTCATGGAACTGCATCAACTCTGCGTGGCTCCCCTGCCACAGGAGCCACACATCGTCGATATAGCGCAGCCACTGAATTATGTGTCCCATGTGTGGATTATTTTTATCCACAAACTTCCTTTCGTATTCGGCCATGACTAATACGGCCATTTCTGGGGCATAAGGACATCCCATGGCTGTACCTTTTGTCTGCATAAAGAACTTGCAGTGAAATTTAAAATAGTTTTTTTTCAAGGCGATTTCTGCTAAGTTAAGGATGAATTGAGTGGGGACTCTATGCGGTCTTTCTTGAGCATCTGAGCAGAGCTCCATCACTTCTAGCGCTTCCTCCTGGAGAATCTGAGTATATAAGGACGTAACGTCCATGGTTACCATCAGTTGATTTACCGGATCAAACGAGGTTCCTTCCACCTTGTTTAAAAAATCAACAGTGTCTCTCAAATATGACTTTACCTGATTTACGAAGGGTTTTAAAAAGAAATCCACATATTTAGCTAGTGGTTCTAAGCATGAGTCGCATCCGGAGACGATTGGATGTCCCGGGGGCTCGTTTAAGTTTTTATGAATTTTTGGGAGGAAATAAAGGAGGGGGGTCCTCGGAATTTCTTCACCAAGTACTCCCCCTCCTTTAGTCCTACAGAACCACTTTCCATACCTTTTTGAATGATTGGCGCTATGATGCCTTGTATCTCTTTTGTGGGATCTTCATTTAGCTGCCTATACCACATTTGGTTGTTTATTTGTGAAAAAGATTCAGCTAGGTATTTATCCCTTGGCCAGATGACAACCGCTCCGCCCTTGTCGGCCTGCTTTAGCACAATCGAGGTATCATCTTTTAGATTTTTTAATGCAGTTCTTTGGCCCTTCGTGATGTTTTGTTGAATGTATTTTCTACTTGGGGGCGTGGCCACGGCGGCGAACAAAATGGCCGCTCTGCCGTGAAGCTCCTCCAAGCGGGCTCCCAGCGACAGCGAACGAGATGTGACCCGCGTCTCATTCCTCCCCCAGCCACGCGGAGCCGTCTCCTAATGCCCACTAGACCACCTGGGCGAAGTTTCCACGCCGCAGGAGCAACCTGGCACTGAATACACGGCGGAGGGGACTTGAGGCCTCCGGACCTCGGCGTAATCTTCCCTTCTGCGCTGGTGCGCCGGGTGAGTGCTGCTCGGCCATTGGCGGTCTTGCTTCCTTTCCCCACTGTTCCCCTCGTTGGGCTCACGTGGGCATCGTCCTTCCTGCCCGGTTCCCGTATTTCTGGGATGCTTGGTTCCTGGCGTGAGGCAGCGGCCTTTGGCCCGGGTGAGCGCCGGGGCTGGGACCTAGATTTCGGGCCCGTGCGGGCGTACGGGTGGTGGCTGTGGGGCTTGATCGGGGGCGGTGGGGCGTGTGGCTGCTGGGGGCTCTGGTGGCGGTCTCCGGTAACACACAGCGGCCCCGCCGTGCGCCTGCCGACACGGAGCTTGTGCCTCTCCGCTTTCCTCCGGCGTGAACTCCACGAGAGGGTTGCTCCCTGACTAACAATGCCGGGTGTGGCGAGGGCCCATGAATCTAAGGGGCCCTTTTTAGCATTACTGTGCTGGCTGTTCCTGACCGCTGTTTACCTGACCTCGCTCCCTGAGATTGGGTCCTGCTTACAGTGTTCATTCACCGCCAGGTCTGCACACACTCTGGTGGCTTCGGAGGTGGGGCTGCCATCTGGTTTATTGGTTCCTGTCCTTCACTATTGTCGCTGCGTCTGCGGCTTCTCCACGCGACCTTGGAGATGGGGAAAAGGGATCCTTCCCAAAAGAAGCTCAGCTTCGACAAAACACCTCTCCTCACCGCTGACCCCCCGCCTGGTGTGGCCTCTGGCACTCATGGATTACCGGACGGTGGCGACGCAGCGTCCATGATGGCCGCCATGATAGGGGAAATGCGTGCTGGCTTCAAGGCGCTTGATACTCGCTTTGACAGCCTGGAGAAGAAGCTGTCTGACATTGGTTCCACAGCACAGGCCCATGACCGACGCCTCGACTTAGCTGAGTCCAGAATATCGGATATGGAGGACGGGTCCTCTAAAATGCTGAAACGGCTGGAACGTGTCGAGAAAATTCTTAAAGACGTGCCCATTAAGAATGAGGACTTGGAAGCGCGTAGCCGGAGGAATAACATTCGTATCCTTGGTGTGGCGGAGACAACTGCCACGGGCCGGTTTGATACCTTTGTAGAACGCCTCCTCATTGAACTGTTCGGAAAAGACACCTTCACGGCTGGCTTTGTGGTGGAGCGGGCGCATAGGTCACTGGGGCCTAAACCGCGCACGGGGCAACTGCCCCGTCCCATTATTGCCAGGATTATGAACTTTCGTGACTGTGACGCCGCGATCCGAGCTGCACGTGAGATGGGAGAGGTGCAGTGGCAGGGGAGCAAGTTGTCCTTCTTTCCGGACTACACTCATGGTGCAAGAGGCACGACGGAAATTCACTAGTGTCAAAGCTGCTCTTCGCAATCTTGGCTTGAAATACAGTATGCTTTACCCGGCGCGTCTGAAAGTAGACGTGAACGGCCGATTCCGCATTTTTGACTCTCCGGCCGAGGCCCAAGATTTCTGTCATGACTACAAAAAGGGTCTGGGCTCGGCCTCCGGCTCCAGGCCTAACTCTCCACCTCAATCTGACACACAGGCTAGTGCTGACTTGTTCGCTGCAACTGGCCTAGGCTGATCATCCGATGATACTCTATGCATCAATCAATCATCACATTTATATAGCGCACTACTTACCCAGAGGGTCTCAAGGCGCTGGGGGAGGGGGATCTGCTACTGCTCGAACAACCAGGTCTTGAGTTGCTTCCTGAAGGCGAGGTGGTCCTGGGTCAGGCGGAGGTGGGTGGGGAGGGAGTTCCATTTCTTGGCGGCGAGGTAGGAGAAGGACCGTCCCCCAGTGGTGGCTCTTTGGATGCGGGGCACCTTATCTATGGTGGATAACGGTCCGACTCTGCTGGGTTTAATTACATGCCAGTATCTCGTGTGTCGCGCAGCTGGGTCGCCAGCATGGGGGTAGCGTTGCGTCCCCCTATGGCGTATGCCTGTTTATTTTGTTCTTCTTGGGGTTTGTTATCTTTAAGTTTGCAGATATGTTCTACTACTATGTATAATTGGCTATTGGTGTTCTGCACTGCTGTTCAGAGCTTGTCTGGGTTCTGCCTCTCCTGGGGTGCTGGGAGGCTGGGTGGTGGGTGGGGGACGGGTTGTGTGTTTTTTTTGTGGCACATTTTATTTTTTTTGTTTGATTGCGAGACTTATGGTATCGGCTTGTTTGATGACCACTCATTGCTTACGGTCCTTGATCTGACAATATGGCCGGGTTAGGTCTGCAGTCTGGTCCTTCCAGACTAAAATTGATGTCATGGAATGTTCGTGGCTTGAACACCACTCGTAAACGTAAACAGGTTTTGCAATATGCTGACCGGCATAAAGTGGATGTTCTCTTCCTGCAGGAAACCCACATGGTGCAGGCAGACACAGCTTCATTGGCCAGGGGTTGGGGTACCCATAGAGTGTTTTCAACCTACAGTAGGTATACACGCGGGGTTGCAATTCTGATCCATAAACGGATACCCTTTGTGTTCACAGACAGTAGGGTGGAGGGAGAAGGCAGATATGCGATACTTTCTGGTGTTTTGTATGGTTACAAGATTGCCTTGGTGGGGGTCTACGATCCTAATACTGACTCCCCGGCCTGTTTCCACGACCTGTACCTATCACTGCTCCACTCAAAGATAGAGCTGCTGGCGTTGGGGGTGATTTCAATCTATTGATGGACCCTTGCAGGGATAGCACGTCTTCCTCCCCGGATCGCAAGCCACTTGCCCGTGCGGCTGTAGCGGCTATATGTTCGCATTTCTCACTGCTTGACATAGAGGCCAAACTGCACGCTAATGCCCCAGCTTTTACTCACCACTCCAGCTACCACAACACGAGCACCAGACTTGACTACTGGCTACTCTCTCCGGGCTTAGCGGGATGGGTGACTGATCTTTGCACACTTCCGCGCACTCTTTCTGACCACTCTCCAGTGGTATTGATACTAGCGGTCCCTAGGTTGGGCGGATATGAACGGCAGTGGCGTTTCCCGGGGAGAGCCCTAGCGGACCCGGTCTTTATTGAGGAGTTCCGTACTGCCATTGAGGATTATTTTGACATCAACACTGGCTCTGTGACCACTTGGGCCATGTTGTGGGAGGGGTTTAAGGCCACCATTAGGGGGGTTTGCATCACCAAGCATGTTGGGGCACTGCGTGCGATCCGTGCTACTCTGAGCCGACTTGAGACCGAGCTATTAACGGTTGAAAGTGAGATCCTCGCTGACCCTTCGCCGAGACGCGAAGCTCGGCGTCTCGAGCTACTACTGGAGTTCAGGGAAACCGCGGACAGAGAGTTGCGGTTTCGGGGCAAATACCACACAGCGTGCCGATATGGTGAAGGGGATAGGCCGGGCAGGTTATTGGCTCAGCTGCTGCGCCCGCTGCGGCAAGCCGCATATATCACTGACATAACTGACGCACAAGACAGGCATCATTTTTCCACCCCGGCTATTTGCGACACCTTTTTAACCTACTACCGCCACCTTTACACGTCTGCCCTTCCAGAGGATTGCCGCGACCCGGGGTCATATATTAACGAAATTGCCATGGTATACTTGGAAAAATATATGCAAGACTTTCTGGCCCATCCCATCACACCGGAATTGATCGCTGAGGCCATTGACTCCTTGAGGGGTTCCTCGGCGCCTGGTCTTGATGGCTTCACGGCCGACTTTTACAAAGAATACAAAGAGGAGTTGGTGCCCAGACTTGTTGAAGTGTATGCGGAGGCACTGGAGTCTGGTGTTCTTCCCCCCACGCTCCGGGAAGCGGTCATCTTTTTGCTGCCCAAACCGGGTCGCGACCCCACGGTCTGTAGCTCCTATCGTCCGCTGTCGCTCCTTAATCTCGATTACAAGATTTTGGCCAAAGTCCTGGTGATGCGGCTAGCACTGCTGGTGGATACCATTGTTTCACCGGCCCAGTCTGGCTTTGTCCCTCAAAGGCCCACCTCCCTGAATCTCAGTACACTTTTCTCGGTCCTACACAGGATCGAACCCTCCACTCCGGCGGCCGCTGTATTTTTAGACGCCGAAAAGGCATTCGACACTCTAGAGTGGCCTTTTTTCTTGGAAGTAACGCGGAGGATGGGCATGCCCACACTGTTTGTTGCGACGGTGGAGCTGCTGTATACTGCACCCACGGCTCGCATTCGCTTAAATGGCACCATTACTGAGAGGTTCACACTCTCCAGAGGCACCCGACAGTGATGCCCCTTATCCCCACTCCTTTTCATCCTTGCGATGGACCCCCTGGTGCGACACTTCCAGGAGAAACATTTCCACAGGGGGCTCCAATTCCGCACCGGCCCTCTATTGGTCTCGCTCTATGCGGACGATATGGTCCTATATGTCCGTACCCCGGAGGCCAACCTGCAACCCTTATTGTCGGAGATTGCTCGATTTGGCGAATACTCGGGGCTCAAGGTCAACTGGCACAAATCACAACTATTTCCGCTCACCCCGCCACCACACAGTGGCCTTGCTCCCTCCCATTGGAGTGGTGCGAGGACTCTATCAAACACCTGGGGATCCATATACACCTTGACACAGTGTCCATCATTCGTCTGAACTACGAACAAGCCCTGGATTTTTTGGAGGATAACACGGACAGATGGCTCCGACTCCCTCTGTCTATGGCTGGCCGGATCGCCATCGTCAAGATGGTAGTTCTCCCCCGGTTTTTGCACCTTTTCAACAACATCCCAATCCCTCTAACCAAGCTTTTTTTCACACAACTACGCACTGCCCAGTTATGATTGGTGTGGGGCGGTAAAAACCCATGCGAAGCCTGGCGCACACTGACACTACTATACGAGAGGGGTGGCTTTGGGGTCCCGGATTTTTATCTCTACTACTTGGTCGCCCAATGTTCGTACGCCCATCCTTGGTACCATCCGGATGCCAGAATTCCACATTTGAAACCAGAGGCTGATGCGGCGCTCCCAGTGTCACTTAACGCAGTCCTCCCCAAGGGTCTCCCTCGGGACCCACACGACATACACCCGCTCACCACGACGGCCTGGGCTTGGGACAAGATCAGGTGCTTACTACACACAGACATACTGTACTCCTCTGCCCTTCCTTTGCCCAACCCACACTGGCTCCCCATCACGGGCGAATCGGTGGTCCGTCGTTCGCTGTCCAAATTCCAGCTACTCACGATCGGTGACTTGTTCCCCGATGGTCATGCCTTCTCTATGACAGAAGACCCCCGCTTCAGTGACCGAACATTTATGGATGCTTTCATTCTCACGAGACTCCGTGCGAAGTTGCGAGCTGCATTTCCCACATTCCCCCTTCCACCTGAAGACAATCCCGCACTTACATTCATTATACAAAACAATTCAGGGGCACACGTGGTGTCCAAACTCTATAAGTTGTGCTTTTCCTCTCTTCCATCGTCAGACGGGGTGGTGCACTCTGCATGGGAAGATGATGTGGGCACGCAGATTTCGGATGACCAATGGGAGGCATGTTGTGCTATGACCAGGGAGGTCTCCATGAATAGTAGACACAAGCTCATACACTTTAAATTCCTGCGAAGGATGTATCACACATCGGCACTTGCTCACAGAATTGATGCCAATAGACCCCATGTCTGCCCCAAATGTAACGCCCCGCAGGCGGACTTCGTACACCTGTCTTGGACTTGCCCGAGGCTACACACTTACTGGGTAGAGGTACACAAGATTTTGAATGACTTATTGGGTCTGCCGTTAACAGTTACACCGGAAATTGCACTGCTGGGCTATCTGGCAAATTTCCCCCGCAAACTTCGTAAACTAGCGTCTAATTGCTTCCTCCTGGCCAAAAGAGAGGTGGCACTGCTCTGGTGCGCAAGACGCGCCCCGACCATCACCTCGTGGCTTGGGAGTGTGGCATACTGCAATGTGAATAGTGTGGAATATTCGGAACAACTCCCAACCTCTTCCCGCCCAACAGACATCTGGGGTCCGTATCGCCAATACATTGCGAAAATGGCTCAAGAAACGCCATCTCAGTCACTTCATCCTAACACACCAACTGGGGTGGGCTAGAGCAAGAGGGGCTCCTTCGCTGTACCTGACAACGCATGGATACCAGTGCGGCTCCCATAGGCCCCTCGATTCACGAGGCTAGGTTCTTGTCGTCTGGTGGCACATTGCCCTTCGTGGCACCTGGGGTGTCTTGCCTGATATTCATGGGGGGTTTATTGTGCTTGTTCTGTCCTCCGGCTCTTATTGTTAACACTCAGCTGTATGGGCTGCATTGTGCCGCCCGTGGCCAGGTTGTGGGGTACTTGGTGTCGTCTGCTGTGTCTTGGCTTAGGATGTTGTCCGATGTGGTGGTTGACACATCGCGAGCTGACTTGCTGTATTGGTCTTGCAATCTCGTAGATATGATTTTTATTTCTTTTATCTTGCTTTCAACTTCTGTGATGTTCATTATGTTCTTTGTGATTTTCTGTTGCCTTATCAAAAATATACACCTTGTATCATTCTCTATGTCCAAATACGCAATCCTACTGAGTACACCAGTGTTTTACTTGCAATGTTCTGTATGGTACCTGATGTCCTTTTGTACTTGATATGTAATTGGTCATTACAAATGTGGATTGCCTCAGTTGCTTCAATAAAGTGTTTAATAAAAAAAAAAGAATGTATTTTCTACTTTTTTCTAGTTTATTTATTGAGGACAGCATGATTTGCTCAAAAGCAAGTACCTGTTTGGGTATATTAAGAGGAAAAAGCAACAGTGGAAGGTTCCCAAGTTGACAGCACCTAGTCAAGGATTCTCCCAAAAATTATTGTCTTAGGGACCCACCCCCTAGTACCCGGGGCAGTCTGTGTGCACACTCCACAACACCCACTGTTTCAGTGTCGGTTCAAAACATGAACTATGAGATAATTTGAGAAAAGGTCAAGGTGCACCACTTAAACGTTCTTTGAAAACTGTTATCTCTATTCAGGTAAAACAGTAATTATCACAGCAGCTATTTCTTATATTCTTGAGTTTTCTTTATTCAATTCAGTTGAGAAACTATACACAGGGTCTACAGCCGACGCGTTTCGTCCTCAAGGGACTTCTTCAGGGCTGTCACAGAAAAACAATATACAAAATATACAATTAAAACTTAGATTAAAAAGCACAAAACATTTAAAAAGCAACTAAGCTAGTACAAAAAAAGAGAAGAAGAGAGCCAGGCTTCATTAACAGTTCAATGACAAATTGAGTCTAGCACAGATCCTATGGTAACGATCCCATGAATTGGGATATACCCTGGGGACTCCAGGTTAAAAACATACCAGTCATATTCACAGAAGATGTTGAGTATAGAAAGGGATTTAGCTACATAAATACTAAATGTAGCAGAGACCTAATGGTCCATACGATAGAGACAGCTCAAAGGCTCTGTGCAAAAGAACTTCAGGAAATAGAAGAGCTATCACAAGCAATTAAAAACAGCGAGGTGATATTGGTTGCAAAAGCATTGCTGGAAAAGATAGAGAAGGAAATCCTTTCTTTTAAAGACATTACAATCACAAGTAAAACCGCACAATACGAGAGAGACTCAAAATTGTTTTCACTCGAGAAGGCATACCTTTTTTTGAAGGACGAATTTTACACACAAGCTGACTCAAGGGGTGCTCTATATAACTATCAAGGCAGATCTAAAAATAGATTTAAGACATTTTCAGAGACGTCATCGTCCGATTCATCTGGATCAGGAACTGACTCTCGGGGTAATTCCAATAAAAAACAGGTCTCTTTTTTAAAGAAAGGACAGCAACCAAAAGCAAGATTCAAGACTCCGTGGGAAATGAGGACAAGGAAAAACTTTAACAAATCGTAAAAGTTCCCTCAACTATAGTTAATCTGTCATCCAGAGAATTAACGAGAGAGGAGGAGTCTGTCCTAAATCTTGGACTAAAATTTGTCCCAAGCCAATAGACAGATTTTACTAAAATTAAGCTTGAAACCATTGAGTTTTGCCGCAAAATAAGACTTAAGGTCTTTTTTGCCAACCAACCACCTAGCATAGGGATTGAAACTACTGGCTTGCGAAATCGATCAACCTTTGTACCAAATCAAAATATACCCAAACAGGTAATTTGAGAAAAGGTCAAGGTGCACCACTTAAACGTTCTTTGAAAACTGTTATCTCTATTCAGGTAAAACAGTAATGATCACAGCAACTATTTCTTATATTCTTGAGTTTTCTTTATTCAATTCAGTTGAGAAACTATACACAGGGTCTACAGCCGACGCGTTTCGTCCTCAAGGGACTTCTTCAGGGCTGTCACAAAAAAACAATATACAAAATATACAATTAAAACTTAGATTAAAAAGCACAAAACTTTTAAAAAGCAACTAAGCTAGTACAAAAAAAGAAAAGAAGAGAGCCAGGCTTCATTAACAGTTCAATGACAAATTGAGTCTAGCACAGATCCTATGGTAACGATCCCATAAATTGGGATATACGTTGAACTAACTGATTCTATCAGAGACAAGTTTTTTTGTTAACACAGTTTTTTAGCTGTTATGAATAAGAATAGTATTTCAAATTAGAGTCCTTAGTCAAGATTGTCTGTCTGATTCAAGAAAACCACGATATTACATTCCTGATTGTCCTTTCCCCCATTACAGGCTTTAAGGGTTGACAAGGATACACGCAACATTATTTCAAGGATAAAACATGTTACTGATGTTTGCATATAATTTTCCAAATTGGCATGCCCCTATGTTGTTGATGGCACCCATATTCTAGATTTGTTGGCCCCCATGAGAGTTTAGAAAACAGAGAAAAGGAAAACATACCAAAGTTGTAATTGATGGTGACATCAATGGATCTTCTCCCGTTATCCAGGGGTATATATCTTTGTCCGCGATGTTGCACTATAGTACGTTGGGCATCTGAGGATGATCAACACAGGGTCATTTAATCTAACGTTTTCAGGCAGGAATGAGATAAACCCGCCTATACGTACACCAAAAAAATGTGCACTATTAATTCCATTAGCTGAAATGGGGTTAGGAGTTTTTTAACATACCACATTGTAATACACACCTATTTATTTTTGATTCTTTTCCAGAGGATCAATATCTCTGTTGAACCACCGGTAGTATGGTAAGTTTCAATATAATACTTTCAAGCCACCTGCAAGGTAGACAAGGGCTCATGAAGTTACTCGATAAAAGAAAATGAGAGCTAGTGAAAAGAAGAGATTAGCTAAGTATCAAGTATCACTTGTTGTCTTTTTTAGGGGCCCTTGTTTCCAATGTACTTTCCCTAGTTACTTTAGCTACTCTTTCCTTCGCCTTGTTGAGTACTTTTTGGGGGTAACCTCTTTGATAGAAACGTTCCACAGTCTCCCTGAAAAAAAAAACCAACAAGTTTCCCTTTGCTTTTGCTACGAAATATACTGAGGAGAACAGTAGGGTTTACAACACCCTAAGGAAACATTGGCATCTCTTGACAGAGATTCCAAGTATTAAAAATGATCTCCCCTCCAAACCTAAAATTACCTATAGACGAGGCTATAACTTGAGGAATATGTTATGTCCCAGTCTTGTGACCACTGGGAAACAGAAACCATGTTGGCTTCCCCCAAAAACTGTGGGTTTCTTTACGTGTAGAAGCTGCAATGTATGCAGTTTAGGAAGGGACAAAACGAAAACCTTTTGTTTCAACACAAACAAAACACATAGGATGAAGCATCTCATAAACTGCAACACAACTTTTGTAGTGTACATTGTAGGCTGCCCATGTGAGAAAATCTATGTGGGCAGCACAAAACGACCCTTAAAGCAGCGGATTCAGGAACACGTTAGGGCTCATCGCAATAACGATTACAAATATGCGATGACATTTCACATGCCAATGTTTCCTTAGGGTGTTGTAAACCCTACTGTTCTCCTCAGTATATTTCGTAGCAAAGGGAAACTTGTTTTTTTTTTTTTCAGGGAGACTGTGGAACGTTTCTATCAAAGAGGTTACCCCCAAAAAGTACTCAACAAGGCGAAGGAAAGAGTAGCTAAAGTAACTAGGGAAAGTACATTGGAAACAAGGGCCCCTAAAAAAGACAACAAGTGATACTTGATACTTAGCTAATCTCTTCTTTTCACTAGCTCTCATTTTCTTTTATCGAGTAACTTCATGAGCCCTTGTCTACCTTGCAGGTGGCTTGAAAGTATTATATTGAAACTTACCATACTACCGGTGTAACGTTCAATTTTAAATAGACCTACACTGTTCAACAGAGATATTGATCCTCTGGAAAAGAATCAAAAATAAATAGGTGTGTATTACAATGTGGTATGTTAAAAAACTCCTAACCCCATTTCAGCTAATGGAATTAATAGTGCACATTTTTTTGGTGTACGTATAGGCGGGTTTATCTCATTCCTGCCTGAAAACGTTAGATTAAATGACCCTGTGTTGATCATCCTCAGATGCCCAACGTACTATAGTGCAACATCGCGGACAAAGATATATACCCCTGGATAACGGGAGAAGATCCATTGATGTCACCATCAATTACAACTTTGGTATGTTTTCCTTTTCTCTGTTTTCTAAACTCTCATGGGGGCCAACAAATCTAGAATATGGGTGCCATCAACAACATAGGGGCATGCCAATTTGGAAAATGATATGCAAACATCAGTAACATGTTTTATCCTTGAAATAATATTGCGTGTATCCTTGTCAACCCTTAAAGCCTGTAATGGGGGAAAGGACAATCAGGAATGTAATATCGTGGTTTTCTTGAATCAGACAGACAATCTTGACTAAGGACTCTAATTTGAAATATTATTCTTATTCATAACAGCTAAAAAACTGTGTTAACAAAAAAACTTGTCTCTGATAGAATCAGTTAGTTCAACGTATATCCCAATTTATGGGATCGTTACCATAGGATCTGTGCTAGACTCAATTTGTCATTGAACTGTTAATGAAGCCTGGCTCTCTTCTTTTCTTTTTTTGTACTAGCTTAGTTGCTTTTTAAATGTTTTGTGCTTTTTAATCTAAGTTTTAATTGTATATTTTGTATATTGTTTTTTTGTGACAGCCCTGAAGAAGTCCCTTGAGGACGAAACGCGTCGGCTGTAGACCCTGTGTATAGTTTCTCAACTGAATTGAATAAAGAAAACTCAAGAATATAAGAAATAGTTGCTGTGATCATTACTGTTTTACCTGAATAGAGATAACAGTTTTCAAAGAACGTTTAAGTGGTGCACCTTGACCTTCTCTCAAATTACCTGTTTGGGTATATTTTGATTTGGTACAAAGGTTGATCGATTTCGCAAGCCAGTAGTTTCAATCCCTATGCTAGGTGGTTGGTTGGCAAAAAAGACCTTAAGTCTTATTTTGCGGCAAAACTCAATGGTTTCAAGCTTAATTTTAGTAAAATCTGTCTATTGGCTTGGGACAAATTTTTGTCCAAGATTTAGGACAGACTCCTCTCTCGTTAATTCTCTGGATGACAGAATAACTATAGTTGAGGGAACTTTTACAATTTGTTAAAGTTTTTCCTTGTCCTCATTTCCCACGGAGTCTTGAATCTTGCTTTTGGTTGCTGTCCTTTCTTTAAAAAAGAGACCTGTTTTTTATTGGAATTACCCCGAGAGTCAGTTCCTGATCCAGATGAATCGGACGATGACGTCTCTGAAAATGTCTTAAATCTATTTTTAGATCTGCCTTGATAGTTATATAGAGCACCCCTTGAGTCAGCTTGTGTGTAAAATTCGTCCTTCAAAAAAGGGTATGCCTTCTGGAGTGAAAACAATTTTGAGTCTCTCTCGTATTGTGCAGTTTTACTTGTGATTGTAATGTCTTTAAATGAAAGGATTTCCTTCTCTATCTTTTCCAGTAATGCTTTTGCAACCGATATCACCTCGCTGTTTTTAATTGCTTGTGATAGCTCTTCTATTTCCTGAAGTTCTTTTGCACAGAGCCTTTGAGCTGTCTCTATCGTATGGACCATTAGGTCTCTGCTACAGTTAGTATTTATGCAGCTAAATCCCTTTCTATACTCAACAAAGGGTATGCCTTCTGGAGTGAAAACAATTTTGAGTCTCTCTCGTATTGTGCAGTTTTACTTGTGATTGTAATGTCTTTAAATGAAAGGATTTCCTTCTCTATCTTTTCTTCTGTGAATATGACTGGTATGTTTTTAACCTGGAGTCCCCAGGGTATCGTTCCTCCCCTTAAATGTTTCAACAGGAAGTGTCCGTGGAGCTCAGTACGGATATGTTTTTTACTCAGTCTAATAAGTCTATCTGATTTGTTTTGCTGTTGTGCACTGGTACTTAGTTTCACATTTGCGAATGGGTCGGAGGCAATTAGATTCTGTATGTGACTTTCGGTGAATGACAGAGTGTCTTTTTCAGCCATTACACGGAAGGGAAAGTTTGCCCCTTCCTAATTACTTATTTATCTAGTACTAGAACTGGACTAGATTATGTCCTCCTGGCACTCTCGCGGGAGTTCTCCCGCTCTATAATTTCTTACTCTAAGGAGTTAGGTCCTTGGCCATGAAGTCGACTGGACCATCAATAAATTGTATACAAAAATAATTGCCAACTTCACCTTACTTGACACCTTCCAATTGAGGAAAACAAACCAGAATTACTATATGGTCTGTTTGGTATATTTACTTAATGCCTTTTTGCTTTTTTATTTCATTATATTCGAAAAGTTTTAGGTACAAAAAAGACACTTAGATACATTCAACAATTTCAACATAAATTTTCAAAACAAATTACATTCCACATTGCATATATGAACACCACATAAATTGACATTACATATATAGACACCGTATTAATTTTGATCAACAATTAGACTCACATAAATGATCTCTAACTAAACAAAGGACAAAGTAAACATTTAGATACTATTGTTCAACAAGCAGCAAATTAATGCATTTCAATTTGTCAAAGTCATTAAATGTACTGCAAATTAATGCATTCCTGATTCAAAAGCCGACACGTTTCGAACCCATTCCTGTCACTTTATGGGTTCTCATCAGGGCTCTGTCTCTTTTATTTATCTACAGGATATATGTAAAAAAAGAGAGAATGGAATTCTATTTTAGTATTGGGGTATATTTCTTGTCAATCACCTCTCTACCATTCGCAAAATGACGAAACCTGTACCTAAATCGTTGCCGGTCGTGTGCTCTAGTATTCACTTTCTAGATCGTGTGTTTCTTTATCTATAATGTAAAGTATCATTGTCAAGATTTTGATCTTTTCTTTAAGAGCTCGGGAACTCGTTTGCAAAAGCATTGCTACACAGCCTACCTTGTATGATCTTTATCTTCGTGGTTGCACCCTTATCGTTTTTATGTTTCGTGATGTATTCAACTACTGTAAACAAAATGGAAACATTTAATTTAATATAAGTTTTCCATTTGGTTTATTTGTCTACTTATCCTCCCATAAAGGCGATTTTAAAAGCATACCTCATTTTACTTCAGCGCCTTCATGCGCGGGGTGCTGCACGTCTCGGTTTTATTTTATGCAATAGAAGGGATGATCCTCGTGTTCCTACAAGTTATTCAAAGGCAAACGGGGGAGAATTCTGTCACCCGTGTGAACTCATTTTATATGTATGTTTCTACATTGTTTCTCGATCGGTTAGGCATACCTGCTTTCTTTAGAAGCACGATCCCGCGCTGTATTTTAAGTGCGTCTTGTTTTACTTCGCAACTGCACTGTTCCCCATCGCTGGTCTCCTGTGATTACACGGAGACATGAATTAAGTATCTGATACATGTAACTTAGTATCTGTTTGCATAAATGTATCGCGCATCTTACCTCCTTATCGTGTATGCCGAGTATGAATCCGCTATGTCCATTGACATCGCGGCCATCTTGTAACGTGTTATTTAAGTATGTGCGTGCCTTCAATGGATGGGGGCATTCTTGGAACGGGCTAGTTGTAAGCTTCCAAGTTTGCTAGTGTGTTGTGTTGCTGAAACCACTGTTTGTCATTTAGTGTTCCGGTAGTTACCCATTGCTATTAAAGGCTCCCTACTTTTCAGTGCACATATAACAGTCTGCAGCAGTTAATGTTTCAGATTAGTTCAAGGGTCAGGCATTCATTATAGTCGCGAAACCTCGGACAATGTATTCAGTCCGGTTAAAGCGCTTTTAAATTTCAAAATCAGATAGGCTTCTTTATGCAGAAGTAGCTTTTCTGAATCAATGGGACATTTTAACTGATTTACAGTGTACAAGACCGACCATTTAAAATCTGTCTCCCCATGCTGCTTATCAATAAAGTGTTCGACCATAGGGGCTGATATCACCTTGTTTTTAATGCGTGACCTGTGCTGTGTTATTCTCACATTTATTTGCTGGTTAGTCTTCCCTATGTCAATTTTTGGACAAGGGGGAATTCATGGCCTTTAACCCACACAAAAGTTTTAAAGGCAATATATATATGAATAATCGACCATTGGATCGGGTAGGAGCGCTCACATATCTGGGGGTACATATACAGAGTAACCTGAAGTGGAACCAACAAATTGACCTAGCATCACTTAAGCACCAGCAACTGGCGGGAGCACCACATCTTGAGCATAAAAAGTTGCTTACGAAACCCATTTGACCAGTCCTCCAGGTCTACGACATGAAAGTGGTCAGCTCAGCCCTCTATGGTGCAGAACTTTGGTGGCTAGAGAATACATCCAATCTTACCGTATCCGAAAACAGGTTTATAAGTACATTTCCAATCTCCCCCAAAGTACAACATCGTGCCCGCTACACCATGATCTGGGAAGAAATTTTTTATCAGACATAAAACTACGCCCAGTCTTATATTGGCGCAGGCTATGGACAACACTGGAACTAAAAGACTATGCCCCAAGTTTTGTGGATATTATTAAATCTAACAGCTTCCACAAGATCAAATGACTCCGGGGTGTTAGAGATACTCTGGTAGATCTTGGCCTGATATTGCTATGGGAAGATCCATCAACGGCTAGATTTCCAACAAAAAAGTATTTGAAGGAAAAATATTGGGAGAGGATCACTTTTAACACCTGAAGACATAGTGAAGCACTGACATTGACAGGAAGATTCCTAGAATTCAAATACACTACCCACTTCGAACCTTACTGGGATATCATAACTAAACCACAAGAAAGGAAGCTGTATTTCCAGTTGAGAGTGGGTTCGTTACCCTTGAGATCTTTCACGGCAAGATGGTCTAATGCAACTGACAATAAGTGCCCATTCTGCCCGACCCATAAAGAAACAGTCGCACACATGCTTTTTGCATGTCCAGCCTATGCAATTCCACGTCGGGTTTGGCTGAGACACTGAGGCATACGCAGTAGCGCAGAAGGCGAAAGAATCACATGCACAAGCACATCATGTGCCATAGTAACAGCTGTTGCAAAGTATCTTGGATGGGCGTGGGTACTAAGGACAAAATCAATGTTATAATAACATCTATAGGTTTGTCTCCAACTACTGATGCATTGTTGCAAACATTATTTGACACTTGTTCAGGGGCTTTCTCCCCTAGGTCTTTATGATGAAGTTAATCTTGTTGTGAACTGCCATTTTAAAACCATGTACAGTTTTTTTATTTATCATATATTTTTAATAACCCAAGGGTTTTTTAAATGATATTTTTTTCATCAAAGCCGGCATACATATCAATCCTATTGTTAAATTGGGGGTTTATGTGAAACTATGGTCATTTCTTGTTATATGCTTTTATGATTATATGTCGAAAAAGCTTTAAAAAACGAAACGAAAATGTTTTCAATTTCTGGAGCAAGGGCTAAATCTAGAAGAGAATGTGTCAATTATATGTCATTCAATATATTATTCCGATGGTGGAGGAAATTCCACCAGTTAATTCTCCTGCAGATTTAGCTTTTCCTCACTCTAATCACATCAAGGGCCAGATGTATCAAGATTCAGTTTTGCGAATCCTAAATAGCGATTTTTTGCGAATCGCTATTTAGAATTTGCCAAACGGTATGTATGTACAAAATCGCTATTTTTTAGAGATTCCTTAGTATTCTTTAGTTGCGAATTTGCAATTTGCGAATTCGCAAATAAAGAATAATTTCCAATGCATTCCTATGGGCCAGGAGGCCCATAGGAATGATAGTGCAAAAATTCTCAAATTGCAAATTCGCAATTTGTTAATCGCAATTTGAGAATTATTTCAAGGGTGCAGGGGTGTCTCAAAGACACCCTGCTGCACCCCTGAAATCTACATGTGTGTGCATGTGGCACACATACATGCCCTATGGGCATGTATGTGTGTCACATGCCACCCTCACAAATGCCAAATAGGGCATTTTTTAAAAGAAATCGCAAATTATCACCAACTACAAGTTGGTGATAAATTGCGATTTCTTACCACAAATTCGCAATTCAAAAATGTTTCATAAATATCATTTAAGGAATCGCAAAATTTGCGATTCCTCAAATGCTATGGCAAAAGAAGGAATCGCAAATTATTGCGATTCCTTAAATTGCGATTTTTTCATACATAAGAAAAAATGCTAAAAGGCCGTTTGCGAGTCACAAAGGCCGAAATTCTGCGAATTTCGGCCTTTGCGAGTCGCAAAAGCCTTGATACATCTGGCCCCTAGTCCCTTACTGTGCCTTTCTTTTGCCCAAGCCACTTCAATTACCATTGCTAGGGATTTTGTTGCTGTAAATGGTGCTTGTTTTCGCACCATAAATTGGCAGATTTTACATCTGTTTTCCACACATTATACAGAGATTATTACTTTGCTCGGTCTGACCTGCAAAGTTGGTTAAAGACTCATTTCCTTAATATAGATCATGGATTTCTGACTTCAGTGAAAAAATATTTGCCTCGACGTCAGCAAAGCCTTTTCACAAAGAGTTGGACATGTTTAATACCACACCCATCCCTAGAGCAAATTCAAGGAGCAGCTTTCTAGCTCCCTTTCCTTGTCCGTAATTGACTGTGATTTGCTCTCCTCTGCTGCATTCTTCAGTTTGACTTTTACACTTGGAGCTTGTTGCCTTTTGAAGGGCAGATTATCATATAACAGCTTCAAGCTCAGACCGAATATCTCTCTGGCTGGAAGTCAGCATTATTCCATTGTCTTTGGCATTAACGCACGGGGATTGTAAAGCTCCCACCCTGCAGCTGGTTTGTATTACTGACCTTCCTCCGTTGACTCATCTAGTTTTAAGACATTTCTCATAGACATTAGATCTCAGGAAAACCAGCACAATGAAGCTGTGGTACCTTTCCATTCATCTAATTGTTTTTAGCTGTTATTCCTCGCTCGACTTTAAATACAGCGTTTTGGAAAACTGCCCTTCTGTCATAGCTCTTGATACTGGAGAATTGTGGCTCAATGGTTAGAGCGGCAAACCCTGATGCAGTGGTCTAGCCCGGGACCAGGGTTCAATTCCCCGCCTCGGCGGGTCTTGGGCTCAAAATTCCGCGGACCTGATAAATCCCGCCTCGGTGCCTATTCCAATCATGGAGTGCAACTCTGGGCAATAGCTTGCTTAATCTCCACAACGGCCCCCACAACGCTAAGGATGCCCCTGGGGGTGCCCAGGAGTGGACACCTCACAGGGAAAGCCAGGATGGGTTCCACAGCAGTCTCTGGTGAGTAATACGCTATACAAGTATCATTTTACATACTGACATGTGAAAAAAGATATATTTATACGCCCAAAATACGAGTGGCCCAGAGCAGTATTCTTAGAAAGCCAAGAATTTCTGGTCCCACGATTAATACCAGACCCGGTAATACTGTGTTGTGATGGAGATACCGGGCCACATAGGAAGGTGATGAAACATTTAATGAACGATGTCAGGCACAACGTGATCCTCCCTTAGCCAGCCGCGTAGTAACCGAGGAAGCTCGAATCAATACATTACAAAAATTCTAACAGAACTCTTGTGGTAAAACATTCTATCAGCTAAAGGCAAACAACAATGAAAGAGTTCACATTACTACACATCCCTTCCCTCTCTACTCAAACACTAAACAAAAAAAATTAAATAACCCGTTAAAGCAATGAACTAAAAATAATATAGACATAAGATTAAATAGGTCTGCACATGATCCTCCAGCAAATGAGGAGGTATAAGAATTCAAAAATACTGTGTAAACATGAAATAACCAACGACCCACAAAGTTTGCACATAATCTTCCAAATAGCGAGGAGGTTTGCGGATCCTGGGATTCCGTGTTTCTCTCATCCCTGCAGGAGGCAGATCATTGTTACATCCACGCTCCTCTCCATCCCCTCCACAATTCTCACCATGATTTCTCACTCCAACTACTGTATCCCTCACCAGCTCTTCATCACCCATCAACATAAAACTGTTGAGCCCCCCTTGGGATTTTGCCTCAATTTTGCTAACAGTGCCTCCTCTTTGGTATAAGGTCACTCTGCGCTTACTCCATCTGTTTACATTCTCTAACTCCACATGCTGTCAAACACCTCATTTACCTTGAACAGATCCCAAAATTTGGTTAATCCTTTTCTTACTCTTCTGTCCTTCATTTTTACCCAGGCGCCAGCTTTTACCACACTTTTGCCTTCCCTATCCCACTCATGTTCTCTCTTTTCACGGCTACTAATGGTCAACCAGGCTGGGGTCAACTTAGTGCTCGGCTTCTCCCTTGCATTTTTGAAATGGGAAAAAATTGATCACATAATGTGCTGTGGTGCAATAGGCCCAAATAATGTCATTCACCATCACCTAAACATCTCTTCAGCTCTGACTGGCCATAGATATGGTGCTCTTCTCTAAGTGGTTGGCCTGTTCCATCATGCCATTGGCTTTGGGGTTGTACAGCGCAGTACGATTGTGTTTTGATCCTTAATTATTTAGAAAAAAATTCATTTTATGTAACATGAGTTGTGTCCCATTATCTGTAATCAAAGTGCAGGGAAATTCTTCCTTCAAGAACGCCTTTTTCAAAGTCTCAATGGTACTTCTCGTGGTCACTTAAGTCATAAACTTCACAACCAACCACTTGGAATGTACATCTACCATTACCATAGTATTGTTAATGCTATCCCTCATCCTATGCATAGGTCCAATGACATCCAAGCACACTGTATTCCATGGTGTGTCAGGGTCTTCCATATGTACCCGTACTACTTGAAGGTCAGTCTTTAGTCTTTTCTCACTCTCTTTACATACTCCACATTTCTCCACCCAAGATGTAATCTGATCATCCCTGCACAGCCACCAAAAATTCTCCCTCACTCTGTTTTTGTCATGGTTTGCCCCAAATGACCCTCATGAGCTAGATTTATAATCCTTCCCTTCAGGCGTTCAAGTGGCACAAACTTATCGTTCCTCATAATGACCCCTTTGTCACCAAGTGTCAACTCATCTAAGATCTTCACAAACGGTCTTACAGAAGGAGCCACTGCACTTTCTCTACGTTCCTCATTCACCACCATTTGTTCATCTTCTTTAAAAACAATATCGCATTCCATGCTCCTATTCCATTCTTCCGCTGTAAAGGTCCCTCCAATGCATTCTTTTACATAACACAATGACGCTGTAGGTCCCTCCTGCTCTTTGGCTAAAATCCCCAGTCCGTCAACCTCTTCCCAATGTAAGGACAAGCATGCGAGACAGTCTGCTTGCACGTTTTGCCACCTATTTTTTCAACCCGGAATCTATATTCTTTCAGTCTGGAGGCTAACCTTGCTAGCCCGACGGACCCCTAGTCAGCTCCTTCAGGGCTCAATACCTCCATGAGGGGCATATGATATGTGAGGGTGCAAAGAGCCAGACCCCACAAGAAAGCTCTGAAATGTTTCACAAACTATGCCGCAGCCAGGGCCTCTTGCTCTATCACGGAATAGTTACTCGCGCTCTCTGTTAAGGAGCATGAGGCAAAGGCCACAGTTTTTTTCCTTCAATGCTTCTGGGACAGTACAGCTCCCTCTCCACAGGCGCTTGCATCCACTGTTAAAATTGATCTGAGCTGGATGTTGAAGGATGCCAGAATCCCTGCCTCACACATGTCTTTTCTCACAACACCAAAAATGTCTTGCTGAACATCATCCCATTTAAATGTACAACACTTTCGCAACTACATTATTAATCTGTCAGTCTTCTTTGTGAAAGTGCTGATAAATTTGGAATAATATTCGATCAGACCCATAAAGGATCGTAGCTGATCTTTATCACGGGGCAAAGGTGCAGCTCTGAGATCGCTAAACAAACCTTCCTTGCGTTTGACAAAGGAGGGCAGGCATTACCCTACATTTTTAATTTACAAAGTTTTATATAGCGCAAAATTGACCCGAATCAGGTATCAGAGCGCTTTACATAGCACCAGTTGCATCACATGAGGACACATTGATTTTTGTTAGGCACAGGGAGGTTAAGTGATCTGCCGAGAACCCAGTTACTTAGATTCGAGGTCAACCGCCCTAGCGGTTAGGCCAACTCCTCTCCCATTGATGTTTAGGTCTTGGTTGACTGTGAAACTAACAAATGACCTTTTAACCTACACCAATATTATTCTACACTCTTTTCTTCCATACAAACTCGTATCCATTTCCATGCTATTTAGTTGTAATGTTTCACATTACCATGGTTGTAATGTTTCACATTACCATTCAACATTCCTTTAAAGCTAGAAATATTGGCATGACAACGCTTATTCTTTTTTTTGCAAGAATAGCCCTACATGTTCAGCCCTGCACGGTCTGCAGGCCATTGCATATAAGTGCACTGTTTCCATCTCCAATGGTGGCCAGCCCCAGCATAGCAGTATTTTTTTAATCACCTGCAGTAGAGAACAAGTGTGACAGCAGGTTTGTAGCACTTTTGTTTTTTTAAATTAAATTTATACTTTATTACACCTTCAAGTCACATACACAGCCAGCATCGCCTACAACCCGGAGGCCGGCGGCATCAAAAAAAATGTTTCCCTCCAATCCCTGGGTAAAGATAAGTTACACAGCCGTAAAGACCAACAGCCCGAAGGCCTGGCGGCGAAACTGCAGGTGTGGAACAAGTGTGCAGAGGCAATAGTTCATAGCAGCTACATTTGGATGATCACAACATATAAGCAGGATGCACACCCCACAAAGCCAAAAAAATCAGACCCAGGTGTAGCTAGGCGTGCCAGACTGGCAGGATCGAAATAGCCACCCGGGAAGTACTGCGTATATAACCAGAGTCGAGGGCATCACCAACGGGGACCCAGGGAAAGGTGTATAAAGGGAAGGAGACCCCCCAGACAATAACAAACCCACCCACCCCGAAAGAAGAACAAGCCAAACTACCTAAATCCGTGTCCACCACCCACCTCCCACTCTGCACCACAACCCTGGACCCCTCAGCCGGGCTAAGGGAGGGAAGCAAATGCCCACTAGGGCGGGATAACGCTTTGGGAAGGGGACAGCGGTCGCTACAAGTCAGAACAGCCGTCACAAGCAACCCCCAACACAAAACACCACAAAAAGCAGGCACGACTCACCACACTGTCACAACATGAAGGCCTTCAACTGACACACTCCTCATCCATAGCTGACGCAGCCCCCTCCTCCTGTAGCACATCCAGTTCCACACTCTCTGGATCCGACTCACCATCCTCTTTCGAACTTTGAAACGCCCTAAACAAACCCCAAAAGTTTTTGGGTCTACTCATCGGGGGTAGGAGTTCACTATACACCTCCGATTGCGTGCAACAGTAAAGCAAGTCTGTTTCCCATCGTTTTTTAGTAGGGACCGGCCCCCGCATCCAGCATAGAGCTATCAGCCGCTTTGCTGTCAGTAATGCCATGTCCGCAAGTCGCCGCATAGCCACAGGAAGAGGTTTTGAAAAACCGAGTAAGGCGAGCGCCGGGTCAGGCAAGATCACCTCACCAAGGATAGCGCTGAGGTCCGCAAAGACCTCTACCCAGTACTTATGTATGGCAGGACAAGTCCAGGCCATATGGAGAAAGTCTGCTGTGTGAAAGTGGCATCGCTCACACTCCGCCGACTCCCTAAGGCCGTACCTGTGCAACCTCTCGGGCGTGTAGTAGACACACTGTAGGAATTTAAAATGCACCAGGCGGTGCCTACCGTTGAGCGAGATTTTCCTAGTATTAGTCGCACAATAATGCCACATGTCGTCTGAGATGGGAGATTGGAGGTCAGCCTGCCAGGCCAGGCGGGCCTTGGAGGGGGGATAATGCCGTTGTCTATCACCCAGTGACCTAAGAGCCGTGACCAGTTTGCGAGACGAGGGGGTCTTGATGACATAGGTGAGTTCTGGCATCTCCGGCGGTTCAGCTAAGTCCGGGCCTAAAACGGCGAGGGCCGCTCTACGAACCCTGTGGTATTGAAAACTATGAAGCAGCGTTGCCCCGGGACAGGATTGAAGGACCTGCTGCAACGTTTTCAGAGTGCCCTTTGAGAAGAGCTCTCCCATGGTAACAATGCCTAGGTCACGTAGCGCCTTCAGGACGCCCTTCTCCGTCAATGGAGCCAACCAGGCCGCCCATTCTACACGGAGCAAAGGTGAATATAGCAGCGTGCACTCACGGGAGCCAATCAGTGCGTGCCAAGCATGATTCGTGGCAGCTATGGAGTCCAGATTGCCGACCCTTCTATCAGGTGGGTAACATACTGTCGCCGGTAGCGGGACGGGGTCTGCGAAGAGTCGCTCCAGTTTCACATGAGGGATACCTGGATCCCCATGGATCCACATATGTAGATGTGCACCCTGGGCAAGCCTATAGTATCGCTCCAGGTCTGGAGCCCCAAGGCCTCCCTGTTCGTACGGAAGGGTGAGCGTCTGCCACTGCACCCGCGGCTGTTTGCCCCCCCACGCCAGGCGGACAAGTGTCTGGGTAAGCTGCCGGAAAAAGGCTTTGGAAAGGACTACCGGTATATTCACAAATAGGAAAAGGAACCTAGGGAGCACCACCATTTTCATGAGTGCAATCCTGCCCATAAGGGAAAGCGGGAGCCTGGACCACACTTCGACATCATCCACCAGTTTGGAGTAGGCAACTCCATAATTCTCGCGGATCAGGACCTCCGGATCCGTATGAATGCGTATTCCTAAGTAGCGGATAGAGTCCGTGGTCCATTGCAGGGGGTACTCCGAGTCGAAAGGGAGCGTCACCGGTGTCAGGGGCAACGCCACTGACTTATTCCAGTTGACGCGGAGGCCAGAAAGAGCTCCGAACCTCACCACCTCCCGCAGAACCGCAGAGAGGTTAGTCTCCGGGGCCCGGACATATAGCAGAGTGTCATCCGCATACGTTGAGATACCGATCTGGTACGTCGGAAAGTTTATCCCCTCAAACCGATGATACTCTCGTATAGCGCAGGCGAGAGGCTCCGCTACCATGGCATACAGCAACGGAGAGAGGGGGCAGCCCTGACGCGTGCCCCTCCCAATCTCGATGGGAGCAGTGACCAGGTTACCTATCTTTAGCCTCGCGGTGGGTTTGTAGTACAGGGCTCCCAACATTTGTAGAAACGGTTCCCCTAGGCCGAACTTACGAAGGACCCTCAGCATGAACGACCACTCAACAGAATCGAAGGCCTTCTCCATATCCAAGAAGATGGCCACAGCTTTGTTTTCTTGTTTGACATGCTGGATCGTGCCTAGGACCGTGCGGATATTATAAGTGAGATTGCCTGAGGGAACAAACCCAGCCTGCTCCGGAGCAACTAGATCCGGGACCAGCAACGCCAAACGAGTCGCAAGCACCTTAGCATACAGTTTCGCGTCCACATTTATCAGCGATAGCGGTCGGTAGGAGCCACACTGATTAAGGGGTTTGCCAGGTTTCGGGATGGTAATAAGCAACGCCTCTCTCATGGATTTCGACATGCTGCCCTGTTGGCAAATGTCATCGAACAGGAGCATTAAGTACGGGACCAGTTGTTCCTGAAAGGCCTTATAGAAGGACACCGTGAGACCATCCGCTCCAGGAGCGCTACCAGATCTCATGTCCCCCAGCGCTTCCGTTACCTCCTCCTTCTGTATGGGGGCCATAAGGAACTCCCTCTGCCAGTCGGCTAGGAAGGGCATTTGAATGAAACTCAAATAGTCATCGATTTCGTCTTCGAGGTGTGCATCCCTCGAGGAGTAGAGGGCAGTGTAGTAGGCATGAAATTCCGCCAAGATATCCTGCTCCTCCGTAACCACCGCCCCAGTAGCTGTCACCAACTCCTCGATAACCAATGGGGGCCTACTGTTGTGCATAAGTTTAGCTAGGAGGGCACCAGGCCGCTCCCGTTCCCCATACACGCGCGCCGTCGCGTATTTGCCCATGTGTTTAATTTCCCTGTCCGCTTCCTCCTGAAATTCATCTAGCAAGGACTTAAGCTTGACCGTGTCAGCTGTGTCCCCCGAGTTCACCGCCTGACCATCCAGATCAGCGAGCTGTGTCTCGAGCGACTGCAGGCGTCTCCTGATAGCTTTGAGCACCCCAGAATGCTTCGCCATAGTCATTCCTCTTATGTAGACCTTAAATGCGTCCCAGAGAACTTGTACGCTGTCCACGGAGCCCACATTGGTTGCGAAATAGGCCTCTATGTCTTCGGCGAGTTCCCCTCTGAAAACCTCATCCAAGAGGGAGTACGGGGGGAACCTCCACGTAAAGGGGGGAATCCTCCTGGGAGAAGCCACCAGCAACAAGAGAAAGGGCGAGTGATCCGACAGCGTGCGCGGGAGAACTGTACAATCCTTAACCATATCCAGCAAAGAGCGGGAAACAAACCAATAATCTATGCGTGTATGAATGTTGTGATAGGCCGAGTAGTGAGTGTACCCACCCCGCCCCGAGTGCCTATGCCGCCATACATCAAGCAAATCAAGTTTCACACATTCCGACAGGAGGAGGGACGCGGAAGGTGCAGGGGACCTAGGGGGGCCCGCAGATCTGTCAAGGTCCGGGTTCAGCACCAAGTTAAAATCCCCCCCCCCCACAGCATTCTAGAGCCCACAAACTGCCTGCAGCTGTCAGCAAGCGAAGAATAGAACTCCGGGGAATCATAGTTGGGGCCATACACATTCACCAGCAGAAGATCATGATCCTTTCCAACACAACGTGCGACCACAAACCTCCCTTCCGGGTCTACCGCCACCGGGGTCAGCGACAGTTGGGATTTGGGATTAGCCCATATGAGCACCCCCCTAGCATGCGTTGTGAACCCCGCAGCGACACAAGCGGGGCCAAGGCCCCTCACTTGCAACATAGGGCTGGAAAGCGGCAGATGTGTTTCCTGCAGTAAAGCAAGGTCAATGTGATGGCGTTGCAAATAGGCTAAGACCTTCCTGAGTTTGCGGAAATCGTTAAGCCCCCTCACATTCCAGGACAGCAATCGCAGAGAGCCCAGGGAGCTCTCCGCACTCAGTGAGTCAGCAGCCGACATGGCAGTTTAGAAGTAAAATGTCGCAGAGCAGATAGTGTGGCAGACACAGTGCAGTAGTTGGCAAAAACAAACCCCCCACCCGACGAACCCTGAACCCCAAACAGCATGGCAGCAGCAATACACAAACACAGCTAACAACCACCCACCCACAGCCGACCAACCCCAACCCGGTCAGACAGAGCATAGCACTACCCACCCTGAGCCCACCCAAAACACCCCACCACAAACCCAGGACCCCCTAGAGGGTCAGAAAGCCGAAAGCGCAGGGGCAGAGGTTCTGGCCAGACCACAATACTCTCCAACAAGGGCCAGATACAGTCGTTGCTCCCAGCCCCACCCCCATTGCATTCGGCACCCCACTTAAGCCCCAGCAGCAGAACAAGCAAAGTGGTGAATAAACAGTCCCCACGTGCCACCTGGAGCACCCCCCCCGATAACAGACGGAAAGCAACAAATGTTCGAGCCCCAAGTCGTGGCGCCACCACTAGCCAGGCAATTCAAGAGTCACAACCAAAATGTTATGGTGGCAAAGGAGAGACACTTCAAGAACTGGAATGCAATACATACAGTCGCGGTGAAGTAGCCAAGCCAAGCTACACAGCCAGAGACAGTTCAGCCCTGACCCTCCAAAGATACAGCTACCTCATCCTCCGTACGCTGATCCCTCGGGCTGTTGCGCTGTTCTTTGGCCCATTCTTTAAGCGATTTTTTCAGGTCAGCCGGGTCGGTGAAAAAATGCGAATGACCTTGTTTATTGATCCGGACTCTCGCCGGGTATAGCATGGCGTAGTCGAGCCCCATGTCTCTCATCTGTTTCTTGTAGGGGGCGAATCGCTTCCGCTCCTCTTGCACCCTAGCTGTAAAGTCAGGATAGAGGGAGATGTTCATTCCTTCAAACTGCAAGTCCCCCTTTTCCCTCGCCAGACGGAGGGCCAGGTCGCGGTCCCTGTAGTTCAAAAGTTTTGCAATGATTGGTCTCGGGGGGAGGCCAGGCTGCGGTTTGGGACCGAGAGTGCGATGGGCCCTCTCAACAATAAACATGGGGGAGAAGACGTCCTCCCCTAGGAGCTTGAGGAGCAACTTCTCGACGAACAGTTCCATCTTTCCGGTGTTGGTGGATTCCGCAACCCCCGTGATGCGGACGTTGGAGCGCCGTGAACGCGCTTCCAGGTCCTCCGTTTTGTCCTGTATGACTTGGAGGAGGCGGCCGAATTGCTTACGGTCCTTATCCCACTCCGTTTGGGCCTCCTCCACCTCCGTCAGCCTACGCTCCGCCATGTCCAAACGTTCCACATGCTTGTCCACCCTCTCGGACATCCTGTCCATACGGAACGATAACGCATCGATTTTCGAGCCGATCGCTGACATGCTGTCCTGCAGGCCTTTCTCCATGGCGCCGAGCATTTCACGTATGTCCGCACAGACCGAGCCCTCCGCCGCCTGTGATGATGTTTCCGGGGGAGCACCCTCCGCGCCCTTCGGCCTCCGTTGCTCAAACGTGAGCTTCGGCTGATTTCTGTCCCCTTTCCCCATGGCAGAGCTCACAAAATATGTGCCAAGCAAGAAGCAAGAGGCGGCCCGATGTAGGGGGAGAGCCGGAGGGAGCGAACTCCGCGAAGCAGTCCGGTGCGCAGCAAGGGATGGAGGTCAAAGATGGCGGCCGCGAGCCGCGTGGCCCAGATTAGTCCAGGGGGAGAGATCCAAACTCCAGACTCGGTGCAGGTCACACCGCAGGGTGTCGAGAAACGCCAGTACACACCAAAGCACACAGCCCAACACCAGCGTCTCTCCAGTTCTCAGGCCGATCAGAGTAGTGGCGGAGCCCGCCAACTGGCAACCGTAGGGCGCAACTTCCCGCGGTCCGGTCCGTAGGCCACTTCGGGGAGCCCCAGGTCTCCACCCAGGAGATGCAGCAAACACACACGAGGCAGAGGGGCAACAGTGAGCCAGCACTGGCGAGGATCGGTCCAGAATCAGCTCAGGGTAGAAGGCAGTCCGGCAGACCGGGGCCACACAGCAACCTCACGCCGCACGTAGTGTTACGTAGGGCGGGCAGCCCCCAAGGATAGTCCGCGGATCGCGGCCTGGTCCGCAACTCCAAACTCCGCCGGTCCGTTGATCGATGCCACCACCGATTTCGACCAGGAAAGGTGCCCCCAGCAGCCCCAGGGGTCGTAGAAGCAAAAACCGCCCTCGCTGAGGGCAGTGAGGCGCCAAAAAGGATCAATTTGTCGAATATTAACGGGGCTCAGACGAGGAGCTCAGCTCTCACACGTCTTGCATGGACGCCAGCAAGCTCCGTCCCCCCAGGTTTGTAGCACTTTTGTAAAGTCTGCTGCAGGGCTGAACTCCGCAGGCAGTAAGGTGTCATTTAATATTTCCACTACATAAATATGTATGTATTTATGTATGTATGTATGTATGTGGTATTTATCGTGCCTGAATCTACTCTTAAGGCATTGGAGTGCCATAAAGGGCCAAAGGCAGAGGTACAGTCAATGACTGATTCAAGGAGTAGCAGGGTTCTGAGAGTGGTGGTGCACTGTTTCTTCATTGAGATGTGGATTTTTCTTAATGAGGGGTGTCTCCAGCTCTTTACTAAATTGATGCAGGGTTGAAGTAGTTCTAATCAATATGGAGATGTCTTTGTTTTTTCTTTGTGTTATTTCTCTTTTGCACTATTTTGTCAGATGATCCAACTGGTTTTGAAAATCGCCAGGAGTTCACTAGATTTCTGTCTGTCTGGGGTCTGTCTGGGGTGATGTGGTCATATATCTTTAGTCCCTTGCTGAGGTGTCCCGCGGCATAAAGGGGCCAGCGTGGAGTCTGAGAGACTACCGTGCAAGTTGTTGTTACCTTCAAGATGTGAGAGTACCACGTCTTTAACACCAGTATTGAAGTTTTTTTTGGGGAGGAAAGGCTTCACTTTCCTTAGCAGAGCAAGTTGGTACTAGGACATATTGGTTTTCTTGGAAATATTACCTTAAGGTGATGTCAGTATCAAGTGTGAATATGAGTGACTTGGCAGTGGGGATAAATTGGCATTCAAATCCATCTGTGTTACTATCAGTAAGCAAAATTTGGATTCGTTTATGCTTGTGTTCTTTGCAAATACTAGGAATTCAGTTGTGGTGGGATTGAGCTTCAGGTGGGTGTTGGATTTACATGTCTGGATGATGTTTAGGCTGGATTTGTGGTATTGGATATCTGGAGCGGAGCAAACTTTCACGTAGAGTTGTGTGTTGTCAGAATACTCGGGAGCTGTGATACTTTGATGGGCGAATAGAGTCCATGTAGAGGCTGAAGACGACCTGGGGCAAGAAAGAACATTGGGGGACTCAGCAATTGATAGGGATGTGGAGGTGCACATGTGAATGAGTTGTTGCCAGTTAGGCATGGAACAGGAGAACCAATGGAAGACATTTTAGTCACTTGCATTCAAGACTTCAGGGTATGGATGACAGTGGGATGATCGATGGTGTTGAAGATGACAGAGGTCCAGTAATATCAGGAGGCAGGAAGCATCATTATCTGTGGCCAGGCAGGCATGTTCTGTGATTTGCATGGTAGCAGTCTCAGAACAATAGATTTGACTGAAGCCAGATTGGTGGGCATGCAGGAGATAGTTGATGTTTATGTGAACTTGGCAGGGTACTGAAGCAATGTTTGATTGTTCTGAAGAGGTTCTGTTTCTGTTCGTAGCTTAATTGATGGTGTTGGCAAGGTGCATGGCTTTGGATGATGGAATGAGTTGTCTCTAAAATATTTCAGAAACAGACATGCTGGATTTGCTTACTCCTCACTTGCCTACTGTGCTTATATTGCTTATTAGACAATGAAAGAAGCTTACTCTGTTACATAACCATAAATGCAAATATGTCTATCACTCTAGTGGAGCAGATGGTGGTTTTATAGCTAGCCGTCTCTCAGAGATACAAAAAATTGTTTTTTGCTGCTCCTCAGGGCCCTGCACTTCCTTGCAAGGTATTAAAGAGAGCACTACCATATAAGAGCTGCCACTTCCCTGCAAGGCTTGAATATACACAAAAATCAGCTTACTTTCTGCACTGACCACTGAGAGCCACTTGCTCCAGCAGAGGTTTTAAAAAACTCAGTATTTAATGCAATCTTTAAACTTGAGCATTGGTTTGAAAACTTTCCAAGAGGTAGAACAAAGGTGTGTTAACATCACACAAATTCAGTATACCGTGATGTCACACCCTGTTTGGGGAGCCACCGGAAAGACAGGGGCTACTAGACCCCAACAGTGGTGGTTCTGGTTGTTTGCCACTAGTGTCCTGGAGTTCAGACTACCATGGCTCTGCAAACTGGGCCAAGTACACCCCTTCCCACTTGACAGTCAAAGGCTTCTCAGCAAACAGTCAAATAACAAACGCAATAAATCCCTGTCCAGCTCAGTGCTTATCTTTAGTAAAACAAAGTAAGTTATTATAACAGCAAAATGTAATACTACACAGTTAGGTGAGGCACAGTGACAGAATATGCGGTCTCACCTACTGGCTGTTATTCAAGCGCTACACTCACTATACTGCCCTCCCAATCTAGAGTGCTGCCTTCAGTATCTACAGAGATCTCTCATATATATGGAAATAGGCACAAATTAGGAACAGGTGCAAATTCACTAAGAAATCATCAAATTGGCAGTTTGGAGGTCCGTTCAAACAGTTATCGAGCCAAAGAATTCATACTACCAAAACATTAAGTAGCTAGTGGCAGCCTTATGAGCTTTGTCGCATGAACCACGTTCTGGGAGACCAGGTGAACACTAATGACTTCAGTCACCACTTGCTTCGCTCCTGATAGCAGTCAGCTTCATCTGGGTGCTCAACTCTCCCCCTGAACCATATGTCCTCCTGCAGGGCCAGGTACTCGCCTTCCTTCTCTCATCAGGCTGGAAGGCTTCTAGGTGCTATGCAGAGCCACAGTTTCTTCAGCAAGTTGTGCAGACTGCAGTTGATGTACCCTCACCTCTGGAAGACTGGCTGCCATACACACAGCAGCCCTGGTCTCTCAGCAGCTCACCGAGTACTGTGCAGAGTACTGTCCTCCCTCATCAAGAAGAACTTTGAAAGTATGGTCTGGGTATCACTTCTGTACTCATTATCCGGACAGGCGATATGGATCTACTGTCTAAGGTCCTGGAACTGGTTTGAGGCTGTTCACTTTCAAAGGTCAATGCTGGTTCCAAAGCAGACGTTGTGCAAGGTGATAGCTTTCACAGCAGGCCTAAATGTTGTCACAATAAAGTGTGAAAGCAGTGCACATGACAGTCATCAGCCTTCCTGAAGAAGTCATCAGAGACAGACAAAAGGGGAGGCCCTGCCTAGAAACGTCTTCACCTTTAACAACAGAATCTGCTGACTCACACCAATACCCTATCATCAGCTAAATTGCAGTGCTCATGAATAAATATATAACCAGCAATCTCCTACTTAAAGGTCCCTAAATATTTTCTAAGGGTAGCCGTCTCCTCAAACACAGAAATAGAGACAATACACTTCCACTGTCTGTGGAAGCTGTCTCCCCCATCCATCGTGTACCAGGCTGCAGCACAGTAAAGCCACAATAGATCCTACTGGTGCCAGCAACCCTAATCACATCTTACTACACAGGAAACAAAGTCTGTTCAAGTTTATCAATTCACAAAAATTGGTATGCTGCCCTCAAATTCTTCATATCAACAACCCAGTACATGGCCAGTATTCCCATGTTGACAAAATAAGGTAGGCTTGCTGCACCCATCCAAGTCACGGAACCGGTCCTAGAACTTGGCAGTATCAGGGACGGGCCTCGGCCTTCAGTACATACACGCTAGATTAGCATGTTATCTGAGCCAGTATAAACATACAATACCAATTTCACATAGGGTGCGGTCACTCAGGGCAGGGGTACATATCCATTTACCATGCAGAAGACCTTCTTGTCACAATTCCTGACCTATGTCGGATTACACACATTTGCATTTAAACTGTGAATGTTTGTCCAGACTTTTGCACCAACCGACAAATGTCAAAATAACATTTATATTGACAGGTTGTGCAAAAGTACAATTTGTGCTCTGGTCAGTTAGTGCAAAGATCAGTAAAAAATATAAAACACCATCAAATTACAAAGATAAAATAGCTTCTCGTGCAGACAAAGGTTATGTAACCCTTCAGTCTGCTCAGCCCCTCAAGCAACCCACATTATGATACTTATCTAAAAAGAAATTACACATGCTACTTGTGGGGTTATGACACCTGGCTGGGCTCAAGCTTCTAAATCTATCTTCCATGCTGTTTTCAGGGAGTATGTCATTTGCCCTTTCCCAATGATTCACCACGTACACATCCATGGTATGGCTTCACAACTGTCTAGTGTTAAATAGGGGACGAATTAGAAGCCACAACAGACAACAGTGAAGATTACAAACATGGAGGTCTGTGTCATGGATTCTCTTATCTAATTTCAAGACAATACATTAGACCCTGGTTATTGCTACATTTGTAGCAATAACCTGTTAAATATTGTAGATAATAGTTTGGGTGTTACCCCTTAAAAGAAGTTCTTCTCTAATGGCTGCATTTAGTTTCTTAATTTTATTCCAAAATTGAAGCCTAGGCTCTCCCATGTTGACAAAGGTTTCGCTCATTACTTGTATGTTGTGTGATGGCTATGATGTGAGTCTGGTTTGGCTTGGTTGTGGTACAGCAGTTGTAGGCCACTCCTTATTGTTAAATGGCAGTACCTAAATAACAATGCAAAGAAACAATGTCACTACAACTGTGATTTCCAAAACCAGAAACACAAAACAGCGTGTTCCAAAAGAAACAACAAAAATGCAAACATAGGGGCATATTAACAAGGGTGTTGAGCTACCGGAACGTCACTTTTTACGACATTCTGGTGGCGCAATGCCCTGCTCCATATCTACAAAGTGGCGTTTATCCACTTTTTGTGGCATAATGCCGCTTTGTGAATATCATCCCCTTTCACGCAGGTATCTACGTGAAAGGGGCGTGCAAAGGGGTGTTCTATGGGTGTTCAACTGCAACACCCATTGCTTTTTCACGCTGCCCCAGATTTGCAACGATCTGCAAATCTGAGACAGCGCCAAAAATAACGTCACTAAATAGCAGGTGTTTGATTGGTGCACCAAGGAGAAATACTTTTATTTCTCCTTGTTATTGCTCTTTCTATGTGTGCTGCAGAAGCACACATAGAAATAGCAAATCCCCTTCAAAGATTGGTGTAAGGTTGTGATCATTACAGGGAATCATCCCTGTAACGTAGGCACCCTTGCACTACGTCGCAAGGGTGTCTGTGTTGGCGCTAGGCAGCTTTTTTTAGTGCCAGCGCAAGGGAAAACACAGGAGTGTGCCATTATCTTGTAAATAAAGCGCATCCCTGCGTTTTTTTAGATGGCGCAGCGCAGCACTGTTAAATTGCGTGCAGCACTGCACTATTTCCTTGTAAATATTCCCATCAGGACCTTTGCAACTGATAAAATCAAGCAAAACTTTTCAAACAGATCAATATAAGGAATTGTAAAACCTCCAATATTTCAGTCTAGTCTAACTTCTTTAAGCAAGGGTGAAGGGTAGATGAGTAAAAAGTTAAACAACCAATCCCCATCTATAAAGATGGGTATCATTATATTTATTTAATTTCGTCAATTAAATGTAATATAACAAGATGTGTGATGTTCCGTAAGCAATTATCCAATACAAGAATACAAATATGAACTACAATTCTCTGTGTCTCTTTTGACAACTATAATTTTCACTGTTTAAGGAGGGGCTGGGGGGGGAGAACTAAACACAAACTGTGTTTTTATCCCAAGGAAATATGTGTTTTCTTGAAGTTTATTAAAGCCCGTAAGTCTTTCTGATGAAGCAGTGCAACCCTAAGAAACTAACTGCAGCCAGAAAACTGATGCTAAATACAAGAAATACAACCCGAAGAAAACCAAGCGTGTTCAAATCTAAAAATCATTGACGAAAAAAAAGGAAACCATGTTTCAGGAAATGCACACTACAGGATGCTGTTTACAGATTACCACTGCACAAATATCCCCTCGGTGAAATCTACTAAAGCCATGACAGCTCTGCAGGTAAGTTTGTCTCTCTTTTTGATCACAAAAACTGAATGTCAGCTTCAAATACACAGAAGGTACGCCTTTATCACTGCATCGTGTGCAGTTTGCTGGTCATCTTGAATGTCTGCTCTGTTTTCCATATGCTGCATTCATGTGCCCTCATTACCCTGCTGTGTCTTTTCCTCTTTGTATGTTGCAGAACAACCTGACACGGTAACTCATGCGTGAATATTAGCAACTTGGCCGCGGAGCCGCCACGAGACCCCTGTGCTTGTCTAGACTGCTCCAGATACAGTGTGAGAAACAATTAGAGGCTGGTCCCGGGAGGGGGGCGCCAGCTGCCTCCATCTCACGGTCCCTTCATCCGCTTAATTCAGGGGCTCTGAGACAAAGAGGTGACGAGGTGCACTAAGTGTCCATTAGAGGGGAGGGCGTGGAGGATGGGCGGGGAGACCCAGGCCAGAAGAAAGGGGTACATAAATGAATAAATGGAGCTAAATGACTCCCCTGAACCTGTACCTGTAGTGTAAGCGTGTCTGTGGTGCCGAAAGAAACAACACATGCACCACATTACCTGTCAGAATCCTTTCGAGAAAACATTCACGTTGCCTGGTAACAACAGCATCAGCATCCACTTAACTACAGATGCAGACATCATTATTGGTAAACCCATACATTAATTTAAATTTCGCATTCATGCATTCAGGTAAGATTACCTCCCAGGATACACCTTACCCTTTGTTTTTCATTTTGCAGCCTGCAGTAAGTGTACATTATGGTTCTTTCCATAAAATGTGACCGAGTAGATTTGTTTTCTTTGCTTTATTTCAGTGTTTGTGTTAACTTGGTTAACAACAATGACTGCCTTATAACTTCATAGACTCACGCTGTCTTACTCTATTAAGAATAGCTCAAGCTGGGGGAGGAGCCAAGCTGGCAACCGAAATGGCCGCATAGTCGCTCGCCTCTGCGAGCCCTTCGCGCCATACATCTATCCTGCTGCATATCCTGACCCACGGAGGCATACATTGATAAAGGAAAGAAAACTAGCACATGCCGTTTGCTTCCTGAGCTCCGGCGTGCCTCTGATCCTGGGAATTATCCCCGACTGATCTGCGGCCCACGCGATGGTGTGACCGGGGCGTTGATTAGGCGGGGCCTCCGGCCACAGCTGTAGCACCAACGGCCGTTGATGGCGGCGGAGATCCTGCTGGTGGGTGCCGATGTCATGAAAGACCGCTGCCAGCGGTGAAGACCCGATCCGCTCGTCGGAGACCCTTGTGGGGCAGATTGGAGGCGCTGGATCAGAGGGGGCGCTTGACTCCTGCCCCCTCCCCAGATTTTGTTGCCCGGGCATAACCAAGGATTGCCCCCGGCATAGGCGGGCGACTCCCGGGGCCCGGCGGGACTTGGTGACTCTCCTTTCTGGACCCTGCCCCACATTTCGTTTGCCCTGGGGACGCATCCCGCGGTGCCCTTAAAGTAAGGCCTGGTCCCTGAAGGCGGTGAAGAGAGACGGGGCCGACTGGATTAAAATGGCGGCTGGTGCCCTTCTCCACGGCGCACATCCGGGTTGGGCGGCTGTCGCAAAGACGGGGCTGGGATGCCCGCAACACACGACGGAGTTCACACCCCAGGATGTGCTGGCTGCCCTAACAGTTCTACATGAGACCATTGATTGCCATGTTCGAGACCTGGGTGCTAGGATGGGCGCCATTGCTGTTTCGCCATCTATGGCGGCCACGGTCCTAATCCAGGGGCCGGCCGCTGAACCTGCTGCTGTATCCATGGAGGAGGTTACGGATCCTTGGGAGCACCTTGGGCCGCTTGAAGACTGGACTCCCATGCCCGCACAGACTGCCTTGAGTGTTCATACGGATGTATCCTTTGGACACCTGTCCGGCTGGCGGTTGGGGGTGGAGTGCTGTTTTCCTTCTTGGACTGGCCGGGGTGTGTTGCGGTGGTGGCCGGACTACTTGACTCTCACTTCCTGGATGATGTTATTAGTTGCCAGTTTTGCAAGGTTCATGAGGCCGGCATTGTTGCTGACTGATCTCTGCTACCGATATTTGGATAGATTTGGATTACTATGCTCTTTTGTGGCTTCGCCCCGTCCGGGCTCAACCATGCTGTTTGGATCCTTAGGACTGTGCTTTGTATTGATCAACGTGAGGACTTTGGGCGGCACTACTGCTAGACGGGGTCAAGGATGAGGTGGCTTACAATCTATTTGCTTTATACTGACAATCGGTGCAATGGGTATTTTTGATCGATATTTCATTGTTTTTGTGCTCGGGATTTGCTACTCTTCCCTATGGTATTGTCCCCTCTCTGGGATTTCCGAAGTGTGGGGGCGGAGGGCGGGGCCGGGTGGCGCGATGAGGGCCCTCCTCCACTTATATACTTTTCTTTCTACTTTTCTCTATCTTCTATATTTCGGGTTCTATTAGGGCGACAGACACGCGGCTGGGGGGTAGGCCATGGCCTTCTGCGGGTGTGCAGGGTGGGGGGTAGCGGGATGGGTGTTAGATTAGTATTTGTTTCTATGGCCCTTTTGTCTTTCTTCTCTTTTAGTGTCGCCGTCGCCCATGTTCCGTGCGGTGTGTTTGGGGTTGAGGGGCGGGGTTTAGACTTGTTACACAATGGGAATGTACTCCACTTCTCCTGCTTTGTATATTTTATCCCTGGATGCCCCCCCCCCGCATTGTTGCTGTTCCGGATATCCTGATTCGTACACTATCGTGGGATTGGGTGCGACTGTGCGGCACTTCTTTTTAGTTCTTTATTTGAAAATGAACCTTTTACATCCTGCCTCAAGCTATTGGGTCCGCTTACAAACTATGTACTGTTACATTATTATCCTGAGCTCCGCACTGTTACAACTATGCATATTGCTTGCAAAGTTTTGGTTTTGTCTAGCGGCCGGCCGTGATGGTTGTAGGCCCATACCTGTAATCACATGTGCTCCAAATAAAGGTTCACCAAAAAAAAAAAAAAGAATAGCTCAAGCTAAACAATAAAGGTGCATTTCCAGATAAACGTTTTAAGAAGAAATACATTTAAGGAATCTGCAAAACCTTCAAGGTGCAGGAAAATTATTCTAGACAATATTTGTGGCACGTTGTGGCAGTATAAAGCTGACAGAACCAGCAAACCTCAAGCCAAGGTTAATGCCCATAAAATGCCATTCCTCAATAATTACTCAGGCATGACTCATCCTTGCCTCCTAGCAACAAAGTTGCAGAAACAGAGGTAGGAAGGGGTAGTCAGTATCTGCCAAGGATGTCACCTTCCCATAACATGCATTGGGAAAACCAATACACCTTGCTTTCATGTGCTAACACATGCAAACACAGGCATGTACAAATACACACAGGATATTTGTGTGATGTCTCTGGTCAACCTGCTTATTTCTGTACCTACGGTGCATCTGTCCTGTTTGGTATTCCCCACCCTTACAGTTTCCTTTTCCCAAAGTGTGCGGTACTGGTGTCCTGCAGCCCTACATCCTTGGGGAATAAATAAGGGAGCATACGTAGAAGGTTCAGAACAGCAGGCTGCATAGTGACAATGTGTGGTTTGTGCATGTCTTTATTTGTATGCATCAGTACACTACAAAAGCCAGACCAATTGGTTTTGGAGGTACTTGTTTTCTATGCTTCGCAAAATGGTCCAATGCACTCCTATTGCAGGGACTGACATCCCTTGACTTTAGAAGAAGCAAGTTGCAGCAGAGCCCGTTGGCATGACTTGTAGAGCTTGGATGTAAGAAGGCCATACACTCCAGATCCTCTAATGGTTCCAGCCCTTTACTGCTCAAGCCACAACAATTCCATAAAAAGAAAACCTACAATCAAGCATTCTCAGATATTGCACCAAGAATCTGGAATTCCCTGCCACCTGAAATAAGACTGAATAATTCCACGGCTTTCTTCAAAAGGGGAGTTAAAGCGATACTGCTGAAAACATTTCTGGACTAGATCCCCAGCCCCCAGGCACCTTAGGACTCGCTTGTTTATATTGGTCTATATTGAATTTTTGTGATTGTTTCTTGTCCGGCTGGTATATTGTTACCACTTCCAGTACCTTCGTAACTGCCAATCTGTAAAGCGCTCTGATAACGCCTGTAGTCATGTTTGCGCTATATACAACTTTAAAAAAGAATACTAATAAAATAAATACTGCTGCTCCAAGCCTCTGTGAGTCTCCCCTGCCAGCGTTATCATCCATCCGGAGTGGCCAGCTCGGAAAGGGCAGGGACATACATGTTACTTTCTGGCGGGTGACCTCCTGCTTTCAGACAAGTACCTGATGCCCAGATCTGCTATTGACCAGGGCTTCACACCATTCGTTGATCTTAATGTTTGAATCTCTGCAAACTAGAAAAAGAAAGGCACCAGTATGCATTGGAAGCTGCTGCACTTTGTTACTCACACAGGCACTAATTCAATCAGCATGAAGATGCCTAACAAAAAAATTATTGTCTGTCCCCATGTAACGCAACTTGTACTCGTGTATTGCACTCTGATACCCGATACATTCGGGCCAAGTTCGCGCTATATAAAACTCTGTAAAAAATAGAAAATAAAATAAATATATAAATAAATACAAATTTTAAAAAATGTACTCGTCCGGGCATCATTTCTGGACCTCAGGCTTTCAACTGGAAGGCGGGCTTGGCCCTACAGTAATCACACCACAAAGTCAGACATACTGGCGAATTGCAAATCAGATTCTTGAAAAATCAATTCCACTTGTTTGTTGCGTGTGAAGGGTTTTCAAGCTTTGTCACCGTGTGGTAAGCATGTTCACCACTTTGCATGTTATTTAGATCAGGCAGCCAACAAGAATTTCTTCTCTAACCCAACAGTAACTTGTCTTAATCCCCTTGCTGCTGTCCCTAGAGAAAGAAAAACCTTAAACCATTGAGTAAGCACGTAGGGTGATGCTAGCCTGGGCAGAGGTGTGATGTAAATCAATTCATAATTATCATGTTAATAAATACAGGTGGCTTCTCCTATGAAAGAAATTGTCTCAATATGTAGAGGTATTGAGTGGAGCTCGAGCGTTTCGAAAAGTTTCTCACTTGTAGATGGTGCTGTGTATTCAACAGTTTGGGAATAACACAACATCAGTAAGGGGCCGCAGCTGCTAATTCAAGTGAGCCCGATAATTAATTCTTAATCTTTCGGATTAACGCCTCTGATCTGTCCTTCTGCAACACATTTTCATTGTGTAAATGACGTTCACGTTAGTTATTTATACATGTTCTTAAAGCACAAAGAGTGCAGGGCACAGGTTTATTTAAACAGAGAGAAAAACAAAAGGTTACCAGTGATCAGCTTTCAACTAAGAGCTCAGAAGGTACGGTCTAATGACAGAATATGCTTCATCTTCTAAATGGAATAGTTTTCTGCCTCCTCCACTCATTCATCGCTCTTACCAAACATGTCCGCCTTCTATTAAGAACCATTGCGAGGGGACTCCCAGTGACCCCTTTACGATCAGTTCCTGCCGGGGGCACTGGGCCTAGTCACACAAGTGGCATAGTTTTTTTATCTGCACAAGTGGGGCGAAATTGGGTGGAAAATGTGTGATTTCAGGCAAATTTTTAGCTTTGCAGGGCATTATGGGTCAGAAAACCTCATGGGATCCATGCAAGACACAGCACCCTGGAATCCCCTGGTTGTCTAATTTCCAAAAATGTCCATGGTTGGTAGGCTTCTATGGATGGTGGCCGAGCACAACCCCAAGTCCTGCAGCTGCCCCTATCGCTGATCTCTCCACGTAGCCCTTTGGGTCTTTTTGGGTTAAGGTCTCTTGGTCCACCCACATAAGTGAGGTACCATTGTTATCAGGAGACTTGTGAGAATGCTGGGTGTTAGGAAATTTGTGGCTCCCTGCCAACTGCTGACGTTTTCCTCACAGACATGTGAGGAAAGTGTGTGTTTTTAATAAAAATTTGAGTTTTGCAGGGCATTGTGGGTAAGAAAATGTTGTGGGATCCACATGAAGCACATCACCCTGGACTCCCCTGGGTGTCTAGTTTTCAGAACTTTCTATGGCTGGTAGGTTTTTCTAGGTTTACCCATACCCAAGCCCAAAAAGTGCAGCTATTCACTATTGCAAGTGGGAGTTAGCTACACTCTCCTGGCCCATATGGAATAACAACACCCAAAGAAATCAAATGTCCTCTTGCTTGCCATTTGGATGGGATTTCTTAGTCTGCGGGGGACCAGAGAACACAAAATGGCACAAAAATAAAAAAAGGAGGGTGCAGCCTGCCCTGGCATCAAGCCTTACCTCTGGCCCAGAGGGGCAATAGTGTCATTATGTCCCCCAAGGGCAGATAGGAGGTTTACGCCCCAAACTTGCGCCCTGGGGGAAGAAAGTCCACCCGACACAAGGATTTTGCCTTTGGGGTACAAGAAAGTGGTGTAGGTGTTGCACTCCGGTACCGGCCACACCCGCAGCCCTACTATATTTTGTTTTTAAAAAACATTCCCTGGTGTCTAGTGGGCTTTCTGCCCTCAACCCGGGGGGACAGATGGTGGTAAATACCTGCATCCGCCCTGAGGGTGTGGCAGAAAGACTGTCACCACAGTTTTTTTGGGGTGAGGCATGGCCATGCCCATAGTAGGCAGCCACTACCCCTATATTTATTTATGTATTATACTCTGGTGTCTGGCAGGCTTTCGGCCCCTGGGGGACAGATTGGGGATAATCACATTCATCCACTCCCCAATGGGGGGGTGGGCAGAAAAACTGGCTTCTTGTTTGGGTGGGGCATGTCTATGCCCTTGGTGGGCAGCCCCCCCATATATATATATTTTTTAAATAATATCCCTTCTATCCATTGGGATTTCCTGCCCCCCCTCCCGGGAGTCAGTGAAACATTGCTGATTTAACACCACAACCAGAATGGGATTAGAGAAAAGGATTTGTCCATTATGTACTTGAGCCTCTCAGTATGGTTCCCCTCAACCAGGATTGTATGATTTCTTTCTCTCTTTCTTCTGCTTCCCCTTCCTTGTTCTCTCATCTCACTGGCATTTCTCACAGGTAGACCTCAGGCAGACAGGGTGTTGCAGGTCCCTCATAAAAAGCACACAGGGATAAGATCAATGATCTAGGCCCCGGGTTATGGAGTCTCTATCACCAGTGCTACCAATCACCCGGTTTACGTGCAGCTAATTTTGTGTGGGTATGTGCCTGTGTTCTCCACCCTCTCCACCTTCCTTGTTAATTAGTCTTTGTACCTGTGCTCCACTCTTATCCTCATGTGTTTACCACCATTTAAGGATTAGCAATTGGGCAAAGAAGGATACTTCCCTGCGGACGCAACCCAATGCCTGGGTAATGGCAAGGGGGACTTCAGCGCCTTTCTCCTGTTGGTCTGTTGGCAGTCTGCTCACGTTCCGGGTATTCTTTGGTTCCCTCACCTGACTCGAAATGCTGGATGTTGCCGATATCTTTGTATTGCTCAGGCTCCACGGGGTTAGCGTCCAGACTCTCCATCGCATCTGTTCCCAGCACCTGTGGCTCCTCCACCCTCACAGTCCACTGGAACAAACCGCGCTGTGTCACTTCCTACTCACAATCCTCAGCCGCCGCCACCTCTGTGGTTTCTTTGTCATTGTCCTCCTCCAACAAAGTGGCTTCCTGTCTCTCTCTCCCTCTATCATCTTCTGGCCTACATTTGTGGGTCTGCGCTTGAACAACTCGGTATTTTCCTCTTTTTCCATCTGTTGGTAGTGCGTCCATTATCCTGGAGTCCTCAGACTTCTCGCTGACTCCATTGCGGGCTGGTTGGTGGTAATCACCATATCTACCCTCCTGAGGCGAGGTAGAAAGACTGTCACCAGATTTTTTCGGGGTGGGGCATGGCCATGCCCATAGTGGGCAGCCCCCACCCCAATATTAATTTTTATGTTATGCCCTGATGTCTAATGGGCTTTCTATCCCCCTCTGGGGGGGCATTTTGGGGTAATCACCCTTTCTGACCCCTGGCAGGGCAGAAAGACTGTTTGGCCTCTTTTTGGGGTGGGGGATGTCCCCACTGCGATGTTTAAAAATAATCCATGGTGTCTAGTGGGCTTTCTGCCCCCCAGAGGTGGCAGATTGGGGATAATTCCCCCATTCTCCCCCGGGGGGACAGACAGATTGTCACCAGAGTTTTGGAGGTGGGGCCATGGACATGCCCATAGTGGGCACAGCCCACTCCTATATTAATATTTTTATTATACCCTGATGTCTAATAGGATTTCTGCCCCCGGAGATAATGATACCTCTCCCAAGATAAACAGTGCTCGGGGGCTGAGATATGCCCCTGAGCACTGATGCAGTGAAAGTAAAGCAAGCCTATTGGCTTGTTTGACTTTAACTTTGCTATAATGACATCAACATGCCCTGCGCTCTTCCCGAGCACCAGAGGGGCCAATGATGAACTGACGCACTGGGGAGGTAGTGCGGGTGTTGGCCATTGGACGGCACCCATACTTAAGAGGCTAAAGGCCCTTATAACTAAAGAAGTGTGAGAGTGATTTATGCTCAAAAGCAACTCTGCAGAATGAGTCTTAGCAGGACTATATAAGATCTTTGGCAGCCAGATGAGTCTGATTAATGCCCCACTTAATGCACCCATATCAAATGGATTCATTAGTTGTAGACAAGCAAGTGATGACACAGGTACATTTTTCCAAGAAGATCTGCAAAAAGGATGCTCTCATTTGTCTGTAGAATGGGCCCTCAGGGAGACCATACACTTGACTAGGGGTTTAAAGTGAGTTATGTGACCTGGGTGATAGCCACTCTCCTGGAGCAGGAATTCATGCAAAACAGCACTCAACTGGGGAACTGAAAAAGGTATGGTGCAAGGCAGAGGTATCCATTGTTATGATATGTTAAGTTTATTTGTAAGTGCACAAATATTCTTCTTGGAGCTATAGATTCAGACGTCATGACGTAGACTAACGATAAATCATATACGACTCAGAAAAAGTCTATTAAAACAATTACTGGTTAAATAGCGATGTTTTCAACAATTGTGTAAAATGTTGTCAATTTTGTAAACTGCAACAATTTGGAGTGCAAATACAAAGAATTGGAATTCGAAATTCTGGGAGCAACAATGGAAAATACTGTATCTAAATAAGAAGACAACCCAGATTTGGGTATCCATAGAAGGAACTGATCTGCCTATCGCAACATTCTGGAGGATCTGTACCATGAAAATTTAAAGACCAGTATTGATGGAGTTTTCTGGTAGATGGGTTTATGCATGATGGTCATATATTTGAATATGACTCTTTTCTACGGATGGGCAACCAATGAAGTGACCTCAAAACTAGGGTAATGTTGTTTTCTTTGAAGCATACACCAACCAGGCGAGTTGCTGTATTTTGCTGGAGGCATTGACAAAAGTTGGCAGGTGAGGCTTCATAGATCAAATTGCAATACAGTCTGGAGGGAATTAAGTCATTGACAACTGGCAGGTGAAGATGAGAGTTCAGAAATGGGAGCATTGTTTACGATCCTTAGATGGAAAAAATAACTACTGTCCACCTTAATGGCTTAATGCTTGACAGAAAGAGAGGAATCTAGAAAACTACCCAGGTTTCTTACAGTGCTGGTAGATAGAGGGTGAGGTCTGATAAATGACCAACATATATTGTTTGTGTTCTGTTTTTTGCAGGGGTGAGTAAGATGTCAATTTGGGGAGAGTTTTTGTTTTAAAAGACTAGTGGGCATCATTTATCAGATGATTCCTAAATAACTTATTCATTAGGGTTTGATTATCAAACAGAGATGGAATTTTTGGCGAGCGAGAAAGAGAAAGGAAGATCTGCTTATCATTTGTGTATATGTAGAATTGTACTCATTGCTGATGGAATACAATTGATAATGATGCTCATGCAGATTAAACAGCAGGGGCAAGAGAGTGCAACCTTGTGGTACAGTATATTTCAATTGTCTGGACTTTGAAGAGAAAGGGCAAGGGATTCAGACTGTGCCCTATCTGTTAGAAATTACTTAATACAATTTAGCATTAGGAGTAAAAAAAAAAAAAACATCTTTTCATGAGTTTTAATGAGTACCATGTGGTTGATGCGTCAATGCAACTGAAAAATATAAAAGTAGCAATGCACCACCACTGCACACTGGGCTACCTAGGTCGTCAAGGACTGAGTACAACTGACCTCATGCTGTGATTAGACAGTGCTTAATTTGTTTAAAAACCATAAGTGACAGGACCCCCTCGGGAGAACACTGTCATATGCACCACCTATTGCCCCGGCTAGCGCTACCAATTATTTTGTTGTTGTAGTTTTATATAGTGCAAACTCGACCTGAAGGTATCACAGTGCTTCACATGAGCACCAGTTGCATTACAGACAGAAACATTCATTTTTTGGGCACAGGGAGATTAGGGGCCAGATGTAGGTAGGCATTTACCGGTCGGTAACGGCCGAAATCGGCCGTTACCGACCGGTAAATGCAATTTGAGATGTAGGGCCCTGTATTTTACAGAATCGGTAAATTTTCCGATCGGTAAATTTACCGATTCTGTAAAATACCGAATCGGTATTTTTTCCGATTCGGTAAAATTGATATGTAGGTGGGACTCTTCTGAGTCCCACAAGCATTACAGAATCGGTATTTTACCATCAAAAACTATTTGATGGTAAAATACCGATTCTGGTGTGCATGCACATGTGTGCATGCACACCTGTGCCATATGACAGGCAGACCTGCCCCTAGGGCTTGTATGCCTGCCACATGGCACCCAATCCTGTTTAGAGGGTGCCAGGGGGTGTCAAAGTGACACCCCCTGCACCCTTGTGAAATTCGGTATTTACCGATTCGGTAAATACCGAATCGGTAAAGCCTATTGATTTCTATGGGCTTTGAAGCCCATAGGAATCAATAGGCTTTACCGATTCGGTATTTACCGAATTTTACCGATTCGGTAAAAGGGAACATCTGGATTCCCTACATACCAACCCCTCACATTTACCGAATCTTAATTACCGAATCGGTAAAATTCGGTAATTTTCGGTAATTAAGATTCGGTAAATGTTACTTACCTACATCTGGCCCCAGGTGATTTGCCCAGAATCACAGGATGTTTGATCTTCCTGCGAGAGGCAAACCTGGTTCCCCAGCTTCAAATTCGGCAGCCCTAGCCAATGACCCACACCCTCTCCTCACACTAATGACAGAGCCAAACCACCTACTAACCATCACAACCTACAAGTGTGACGATTCAGACTATTCCAGGCGCCAGTGCTATTAGAATGGCTGGGTGGCAGGTATTAATCATTGTTAATGTATTTTGAATTCATGAACAACTATTTTGTGCTCATCATAACATTAGAAAGTCATCACCACCATTCAGTCAACTGTCATTAATGCTGATACAGAGAATTAAGTGCTGGTACCGAACGCTGGTAACCACTGGCGCAAATTAAGCACTGGATTAGGAAGAAATTTTATCTGAGAGACATCAAACAGAGTGTTTCTTTCAAAGAAATTCTATAGTTGGCTAAATAATTGTATCACTAGCAAATTAAGCTGGCCCTTGCTCAGATGGTACCATGGCCGGACAGTTACGTGGAGATCTCGCTGATGAATAAAATGTAGAAGCAAGGGGTCCCTTTTGTGTACTAAACACTTTTACTCACCGATCCCCTCCTCCCCGGAATCACACACAGATTAGCTCCATCATGCTGATGCCACGTTATTTGTTGGGGGAAGTAGGGTTTGTGTTGTAACTAGATTACCTCTGATGCATCCTCTCCTTAGCTACTCAGCCGAAATGAATGTGGTGTCTGCGTGGAATGTTGGAGTGCCTGATGAGAGAGAGATTGGAATGTTGGTGTGCCTGCTTGTGTGGAGAATGACAGTTGGAGAGAGTGGGCTGAGTAGCCAAGATGCTGCTCCTGGTGGAACCTTTATGTGATCTTCTTGAGACCTTCTTGTAACCTGTAACTTCTTATGAATAAACCCTCCACTTGAAAATATACCTCCTGGCTTCCTCGGTCATTCCTACAAGTTTACTTACAACAGTTTGTTGATGAATGGCGGCAAGAGGTGAAAGGTAGACGGGCAACGAAGGGACCTTTAAGTAGAGCATGCATCATGTAAAAATGATTAAAAGGTCTCTACACTGAAGAACTGGAGACATGTGAGAGGAGCACTGCTGTTAAAATGACCCTGATGAACACACCGCTGAAGTTCAGCGCCCTGGGCCTAGGCCCAGCTCGCCTATGCCAAAAAGCCCACCCTACTAACAATCTGTGTAAATACAGAGCCAGACAGATCAATCGAAAAGTTCTAGGAACATCCAAATTAAGTGAGGGCGTCTTTAGGAAAGATTTGACCACTGCTTGCTCCCAATTTACAGGGAACAATCTCTGGGAAAGATAACTATTAAAAAGTAACAAAGTATCATTTTTCAAGTATTGACAGTGATGTTTCGTTAATTTTGCAAAACATTGGTTGTTTGGGGAACCGGCGGGCCAGGTTTCAGAAATTATGTCTATCAGATGTGTTACCGTAATGAGCTTAAATGTAGTCAAGAGGTTGCCACCTTTCCCAGGGAATAATACTGGCCATTTGTTCACGTTTTAATATTCCTCAAAACATTAATAGAACTTTATATAAAATCACCAGTTTTCATATTTAAAATTGCCTTTTCATCTTTACTTTATTTATCAGGTAAGGATAATTAAGGCAACTCTAGGGCACATTTAAAGTGCTTTCACCTTATATTTACTTTTTAAAATACTAGTCATGCCGGAGAACGCTCTATCTTTTGCCCCGCTTATGAGATTGATGGTCTGAACACCTGAGAACTGCATCTGTCTACTCAATGCCGCCGCTGCGCCGGCCGACAACCGCTCCTCCTATTACAAGTTGAGCAGTCCCAAACACACACCGCGCCCTGGAGATCCTGTCAGTGATTCTGCTGCGGAGTTGCAGTGGGCTGATTTGCCGGCGGTGAGACGGCTTACAAAGCCAGGATAGCGTTTCTACCACTGAGTGTATTGCGAGTACAAAGTGACATTGGTGGTCACACAGTGGCAGACGGCCAACAGCGGTTAATCAAAGGCGGTCCATAGCCAATATGCAAAAGATCCAAAAATTTCAACTATAAATCCAGAAAAAGACTTTTTACTGGAGCCACATACCACACCTCTGAAATAATGCGTGCAAAACAAACTATAAAACACACCCCTAACTTGACCTACATCCTTTGCCATTCCAGACCGAGCAGCCATATCCACTATAACCATAAATACTCTTTGGGGCGGAGCTAGACACGGAACGAGATGGCTGCTAACCAAGGCCCCCATTAGGATGGCGGGTGGACTTTGCCTGCCCGCCATTCTGCCAGTACAATGGACCGCCCACCATAAGGCCATCGCTGTGGGGGCACCTGCCTACCTAGGAACCGTTATAGAAAGGGCCCAGACGGAAGAAGAAAGTAAGCAATCCCTAGCGCTTCAGGTGAGACTTTGTTTGCACACAACACAGCGGCGCTGAGGAGACCCTCTTGAACGTTGAGAGTCCCCCTCTCTTCTCTCGCGCTGCTGACAAAACCTGCATTGTGGAGCACTAAAGGGGGCCCAGCAGGGAAGCTACATAGCCTCAGGTGGACTGGGAGGAGGTGGCTGTACATCAGGCCATTCCAGGCTCTGCGACACCGGCGCTATGGGAGGCCTGGTATAAGCGCAATTTGTGGAATCAGCAGTCCAAGTGATGGAGCGGTAATTTCTTCTGGTAATTTCTCAATGCAAAACCCTCATGCTACCTCTAATTTGCCGCTCAAAAGGTGTTGGGCCCTTCATACCATGTATTACCTTCAGGAGACTTTTAAATAAAGATGAACAGTCAAAATACAATTATTATTGTAAGCCAATAAAGGGAGTTGTTGAGTATTTAAAGGGTTTTATTTTCTAGTCAAAAGTAAATTTTTCTCTGACCCTTTATTAATTAGTAAAATATCAATCAGGTTACAGAATTTGGAAAACAGGAAAAATAGCAATAATACAGAACATATTACAGTCTGCATATAAGCATTACATATAGGAATGTGGCGCAAAATGTCATTCAAAATTCTTAAAGAGTTTCTAAGAAAAAATAGTCTTGCAAGGCAAATCAAAAATCAAATAGTTTGCAAAAATCTCCAATAAAGAGAAATAAATGCATAAAACAAATAAATCTTTTCAGAACGAATTAATTAGTCAAAGCATAACTTGAAGTTTAGCATCTAATTCTATTTAATCAGCTGCACTCTCTGTCTGTCTGTGTCTAAAGAGCAAGCAGGGAGGGAGATAGCCCCTCCTTCACAGGCTTCACAGGAATGTGGCCTGCAGTGCCAAGATATGACGTGGAAGCAAGAAACCTCCCCTTGACTCTCCTCGGACGCACCTCCCCTTCAGCAATCTCCCGGGACGTTCTCGTACCTAACCCATAGGATGTCTGGCCTAATCTGTTCCTTCTCTCAAGAGCTCACACACACCCCTAATGAGCCTAGAAGCCAGCTGAGCTGAAAAAGCCAGCCCCTCCTCCGGAGAGGTAGTATTTATACACAAAATTTTGGCAGACTACACAAAATATTTCAACTTTCAGGAAAACCAGTACCTGATTGGTCGGTTATGATGGCATGAGTTCTCATCACCCTGACTCATTCTAAAAACCTGACTATATCAGTTTTAACAAAAGAAGCATACATAATAAATACATTTTATAAGTTTGCAACAATTGCTAGGGAAAATGTTTCTATAGTTTTTCTTCCTTCCTTCACAGAGCAGTCAGATGGATACTTTTAACTAACACTGGTACATTGGCAGAATCACAGGAATGTACAGTTCAAGCTGTCCTTGACTCCTTTAGGAAGGCTGGTACAGTCTGCGCATGCTCTCTTCCCTTTCAAAGCAAGCCATAGCCTGGTTTCACAGGCAGCCATTTAATGGTAGGCCCCAAAATAAAACAAACAAAAAGATAATATTAATGTCATGTATAAATGTTTACCTATCCAAGCTACTAGTGTAAAGCAGCTGTTCTATTATTTATGACAACATGGCAATGTGCAACAAAGAAAAAGAGATGTTATTAACTGAAAATATTTATCAAAATATGCAACCAGTCAAAGTCTATTAAGACAGAAATAGTGGATTTAGGGATGAGCTGGGAAGAGAGAAACACATTCTATTAATCTTCAAAGCTAAAAAGGTCACTTTTCTCTACATTGCAAAAACACATGTTAATTCAGCAAAAGCATTTTAGACTGAATAGGCCTCACTTTCATATTTTTCATGTGCCATGTTTTTTTAACTTGCACCAAAAGGTGCGTGGCAATTTAAATGCAGTTTGTCTGAAGCACAAAAAATAAAACAATGCCTGACTGCAGATGAAATCTGCTCCATCAATCCACCCTTCTGATGATTCAAATCATAATAAATTGATTTATTATTCATCACACATATTTCATTTTCAAAAGTGATATATATATATATATATATATATATATATATATATATATATATATATATATATATATATATATATATATATATATATATATATATATTTTTTAATTGCAAAAGCTAAGCATATAACAATTTTACTTCTATTTCTAAGGCAAACACAAGTCTATCTGTAACCAGATCATATATAGCCAAGCTCGAACAGTTAGTCTTCTTTAAAATAAGTAACTAAAATAATAAAAAAGGAATTCAACAGGACAGTTTCAGCATTTCTTTGCTCTTTGTCATGAGCTTGCCAGCAGAATGGCTCATTGGCATTCTGTACCTTTTTCAATGCAAATTAGACTACTTAGGTGCTGAGAAACTCTGACAGAGCACCATCAATCCTTTGCACTTTTTAACCAATGCCTTTCACTCTTATTTTCGCTTTGATCAGATTCAGATGTTTTAACACAGCATCTCTCAGATCAAAGCCGTTGCACCATCCATTATGCAGATCTTGTGTAGCAGCTGCAATCTGGTGAGAAACTGCACACTGTACATCAACCAGACCTACACAGCAATGGCTAGTGTTCACATCATTGTTTTTCACAAATGCATTTACATATGCATTTTCAAGCCACTTTAGTGTTGGTGAGACACCGTCTTTTGCAAAAGGTAACTCATTGCTGCCATTGTGTTGCTTTATTATGCTTGACACTTCAGGCAGACAGCTACAATCCATTCCTTGTCCAATCTGTTGTTCTGCACTCATTATCTTTGAGACCACATTATGATCTGATTTCAGAGAAACTGGCAATCTATACCTGGGCATCAGTCTTTGCAATAACACTTTTGCCACTATGCAGTTGTCACTTTTCTCAAAAACAGTTCTGATACAACCCTGTTGTGCTGCTTCAAAAACATTTTCTTGAGCCTCTTTTAATTCACCTGTGAAGATTCCATAGAATGTACATGCTAACAGAACGCAAATGTGTGCAACTGAATAAGCATTTCTCTCTCCCATGACAACAGTGATTTCGAATTTTGGGCTGAGGTAACTACTGAAAGCCATGAAGCTTTGACAACATAATGTATAAGGAGCACAGCATGTGCTGCTTTTAATGTGTCACCTTTCAAACATGGGCCATCTACAAAATGAAAATTGTTGGGCTGACTCAGACGTTCATCTTTAAAGTCTGATTTTGGCTTTATGCATATTTTCATGATATTTAGACACTCATATTCAGTTTCATCACAATCCAATTCATTTGCTGACATTTTTGTGAAGTTAGGGTCAAGGGTCATTGGGCAATACATCACAGACCTTTGAACACAGTCATCTTTTTCAATAGGCAATGAGAGAGTGCAGCCCTCCCTCTCACTGCAAATTGGTGTATTTTCTTTTAAATAAACTTTCATTCCTAGTGCTGGGGTGCAACATTCTTTCTCTTTCAACTCTAGGAATGCTTTTGTGCAATTGTTATCCAATTGAAGCGGATCAGACACATCCTCATGTGTCAGCCTCAGTAAAGGCTTAGCCACTAGGGAAAGGTTTAGTAACCACTCTCTACAGCAGCTAACCATTCCCAAAAATGTCATGACTTCTTTCTTTATTTGAGGTGGATTAATCTTGGAAATCATTTCCACCCTCTCTGGTGACACCTTTCTACCTCCCTTTCCAATTTTGTGTCCCAGGTATTCATCTTCTTTTTGACAGTACTCCTGACTATTCTCATGCAATGACACTGTAACATGGACTTCGCAAAAATCAATAAAAGTAAGCCATTCTTCAGCACATGGAATGTGAAAAAATATATTGGCTGGATTCGGTACCACAGGACAACATGAAAAAAATATGCTTTTAATCTCCTGCACTATTCTGCTCTTTTCATTTATTTTCTGTGAGCCTGTGATCAGAAAGTTAAACAAACTTCCAATCAATTCCATCAAAAATCCTTTTATTGGTAACATTTCTGCAACTGATGGTGTTCCTGAATACAGGTCATTTGGTTCTAATTTTAATAAGACAGGTTCTGCACATTTTATTAATCTGGCATCCTTCTCTGTGAACTCTCTTATTTCTGTGTTTATTATTTTTTCAAAATCAGAAGGTAATTTTTCAACTGTCTTTTCTGAAAATAATGCTACAGCTGTTTCTTGTTGGGCCATTTTAAAATGTACATCCTCATCAGGAATCTGAAAAATAACGTTATCTGATGGACAGTATTCTGTGCTGTTTAATTCGCAAAACAATTGTTTTTCTGGTAGGCCAGAGTCACAGACAACAGTTTTGCAGTTTTCCTCAAATGGGCCTAATTTTGGTGCAAATATTTCTAAAACTGGGTTTGTAATTTCTTTGTTTAAAACTCCTGCATTTAAATCTGGACTTTCCACTGCCTTCACAATGGACTTGGTAAATTCAGAATTGTGAGTGTTAAAACTCTCATTTTCAAACACAGCAACCTGTTGGACTGGGTTCTGATTTTGTCTCTGGAAATAATTCACTCTTGCTCTGGACACCTTATTTAAATTAATTTGAGCTTTTTCCATATTTTGTGGGACCATCTTTGCTTGGAAAATTCCTGCCATAGGTACCTGTTTCTGAACTGACATTTGCATTTGCTTAGCTGGTATATTTTGCATCTGCATTTCTCCATGTTTTTGTGCATCATGTTTAAATTTATTTTTCTTCTTCCAATGCTCAAGTCTGCTATAAAGATGGCAAAAGGACACATTTTCCAGCAGTACAACATCTATACCTGAATTTTCACAAACCAAAACACTTTTACTTCCATCCTGTGTTCTTGTAATCTGTACCCAATCAACATCCTTTGCTGGCACTCCACCCTTCAGGAAAATAATCACTGCTATGTTTTCCTCCATATCAACAGAAAATGATGGTGCATTCATGCAAACCCTTTTTATTGCCTCTTCACTTGGCCTTTGCACAACTTTAGATTCAAACCACAATTCAGTCTGCATGACAATTTAAAGAACATTTCCAAATTAATGCACAGCTCTTTTAAAATCTCAACAAATCCATCAACTTGTGGGTACCACAGCATAATTCTGTCTCTCAATTGTGGGTATGTGTTCAGAAATGCTGCAAGTTCACTTTTATTCTGTGGCATAGGAAAATGCACTTCTCCCACCTTTTCTCTCAATGAGTATGCAAAAGCTTCTCCCTCATTCTTCTTATTATTTTTCTCAACTAAATCTGGTGGCTTCTTTTCCTTATCAATTTTCCTTGCTAGGTCTGGTGGTTTCTTTTTCTTCTCATGTTTTCTTGCTCATTTGTCTCCTAATTTCTCAAACCCATTGCATTTTAAAATATATTTTATTTCTGCAATGTGCAATTGCATTCCTGAAGAACACATTTTCTCATTTGCTTCATCATCCATATGTACCCTAAAACTTTTCTGAGATGGAAAACTTCCTGAAACATCAAATTCATACTTTTGAGCCAAATCTGTCAGGCCATTATGTGTAGTTAATGCACATGCAACTGTTTCCTTACTCAGGGAAATTAATTCTTTTTCCTGACACTGGTTCACATTTTCATTATTTAAACAGCATGGACTGTTATTTTCTCCATGTTCAAGTGCTAAATTTAAAACACTAAGCTGTTTATCTTTTTTCAGAGCCTGTGTTAATATGTTCTCCCATGTCTTCAATCTTTTTAATCACTACCGCTTCCTCTAAGCAGGTTTGAAAAATAACATTTTCAATTACATTTATTTTATTCTGAGCTGCAGATGTTGTAAATACCATTTTCCCCCCACCTTTCAGTGCTTGGGGTAATTTCTGTTCAATAATCGGTGTATTCTGAGTTTCTGAAATAAACCCTGCCATAATCACTCCTTCTGCAGCTCTTTGAACCTTTTCAGTAGGGACCATATTAATTGGGACAGTCATAATTTTTCTATGCATTATCTGTGCATCTGCAGTTAGCAATTCTTGGACTGAATCAGGCACATTTGAAGCAGTAACACCTGGAGGTATCACTGTCAGTGCTGAATCAACAGGTAATGGGTCAATCTGAAATGTCTGCACAGTTTTCTCAATCTGTGTTTTTCTCTGCTCAACAGAAGCAGTAGCCACTGTAGTGCTTACTAGTACACTATTTTCAGTATTTTTAATGGGAACCACATAATGTGGTGGACACTCAGTTAGCAATGCATCCATTATTTTATCCCCTGAATCATTATTTATTTGAAGCTCTTTATCATCATTAATTCTCTTCTCCTGCATTTGGGGCTTTACCTTTTTATCCTCACTTGCTTTCTCTCTTGCTACCTTTTCCCATAAGCTTAAGGCCTCAAATTGTGCAGCTTTAGATGGTGTCTTTATTTCACATAAGACTTCCCTTAATTTGTCAATAATTTGCAATTCAAAAGTACCATTTTTTGGAAACCTCAAAGCACCCTCTTTTTCAGTAATCTTGCACCATTGGTGAACCCACATACATTTATTTTGTCCCAAATTGGTAGACATAAAATGCACAGGTGTTCCTTCAGGAGCATCACCAATAAAAAACGAATTTTTCACTTTACCTCCTAACAGCTTCTTTAAACCTTCAAACATTTTCCTTTTTTTTTGTTGCAATAGTTCAATGCAATTTCTTTTTTCCAAAGCTGTCAGTCTCAATTTTAGTCAGTTTTACTCCTACTACTGACCCTCCACAAAATCTTACTGCAAATATTTCTCAATCAATAACTCTGTTAGTAACAACATAAATACATTCGCTACTCTGTCTATTGTGCTAAATAAAGGATAGAGTTATATTCACTGCAAGTAACACATTCCGCTTACCCTTCACAAAGTAAGACCTTCTGTTCACTCTTTAAACACTACAGGTAAATCCCTTCCGCTTACCTTTCACTCAAGCTCAGAAGAACCTGCTACTCCTTTGGCCTTATCCTTCAGGATATATCTTAGGCCAAAGTTTCACCAGCGAACCCTTTTGCTGTCAATCAAGCTCAGAAGAACCTGCTACTCCTTCGGTGTGACCCTTTCTAGGTGATATCAGGCCAAAGTTTCACCAGCGAACTCTTTGCTACAATCACTCACACAGAAAATAGTCCCTAATTTAACACTGCCAGCCCTACCTAGCTTCTCAGTGCTATTCAAACAGACAAGTAACCTCAGTGCAGTGTGGCTTCCATTTACCACCCGCTATTCCTTCCCGGTATTCCACAGGTGTGCATACCTGCGTGTTCCAGACAACATAGAACAAGACACTTACTTAACATAAAGAGTTAAAACATGTAATCAATAACCAAAAATGATGTCCTATGAAATTACCAATATAATCAATAACACCATCAATTCAAAATGAGCAAAATGTCACCAACAGTAAAAACCCTTACTATTTTCAACGCTTCAAAAAAAACATGCTAGCATATTAACAACATTTCACAACCCTATTCATACTCACACCACTTCTTGCATCACCTTCCAGTACTGCTTTGCCAGTCTTCAGGTTCTGAGCATTGGAGTCAGGAATCAGGACTTAGACATTTATCTAACTTGGGCAATTATTTTACTTCCCTCTTAAGGTCAATGATCCATTAGTTGAGTAGTTGATGGTGAAATCAATAATCATTAATCACCAAACTAATCAATAATGACCATCCTCTGCTTACCAAAAACTGATGGAGCGGTAATTTCTTCTGGTAATTTCTCAGTGCAAAACCCTCATGCTACCTCTAATTTACCGCTCAAAAGGTGTTGGGCCCTTCATACCATGTATTACCTTCAGGAGACTTTTAAATAAAGATGAACAGTCAAAATACAATTATTATTGTAAGCCAATAAAGGGAGTTGTTGAGTATTTAAAGGGTTTTATTTTCTAGTCAAAAGTAAATTTTTCTCTGACCCTTTATTAATTAGTAAAATATCAATCAGGTTACAGAATTTGGAAAACAGGAAAAATAGCATTAATACAGAACATATTACAGTCTGCATATAAGCATTACATATAGGAATGTGGCGCAAAATGTAATTCAAAATTCTTAAAGAGTTTCTAAGAAAAAATAGTCTTGCAAGGCAAATCAAAAATCAAATAGTTTGCAAAAATCTCCAATAAAGAGAAATAAATGCATAAAACAAATAAATCTTTTCAGACCTAATTAATTAGTCAAAGCATAACTTGAAGTTTAGTATCTAATGCTATTTAATCAGCTGCACTCTCTGTCTGTCTGTGTCTAAAGAGCAAGCAGGGAGGGAGATAGCCCCTCCTTCACAGGCTTCAAAGGAATGTGGCCTGCAGTGCCAAGATATGACGTGGAAGCAAGAAACCTGCCCCTGACTCTCCTCGGACGCACCTCCCCTTCAGCAATCTCCCGGGACGTTCTCGTACCTAACCCATAGGATGTCTGGCCTAATCTGTTCCTTCTCTCAAGAGCTCACACACCCCCCTAATGAGCCTAGGAGCCAGCTGAGCTAAAAAAGCCAGCCCCTCCTCCGGAGAGGTAGTATTTATACACAAAATTTTGGCAGACTACACAAAATATTTCAACTTTCAGGAAAACCAGTACCTGATTGGTCCGTTATGATGGCATGAGTTCTCATCACCCTGACTCATTCTAAAAACCTGACTATATCAGTTTTAACAAAAGAAGCATACATAATAAATACATTTTATAAGTTTGCAACAATTGCTAGGGAAAATGTTTCTATAGTTTTCCTTCCTTCCTTCACAGAGCAGTCAGATGGATACTTTTAACTAGCACTGGTACATTGGCAGAATCACAAGAATGTACAGTTCAAGCTGTCCTTGACTCCTTTAGGAAGGCGCCAGTAGTTTTGGATCCACGGACATTCCCACAGTATGTGGAAGAACGACCCCTCCACCCTACATCCTCTCCTGCAAAGCCCATCCTCACTGCGGCCCATCAACCTCAGCCTAGTACCAGATATGTAGACTCTATGGAGAATCTTAAGTTGAATTAGCCACAGTCTGGCCGATATGGCCACCTTCTTTGGGGATGCCAGGGCAGACCTCCATTCCTTCTCATCAATTTCCAACCCGTCCGCCTCCCACTTCCCTTTAAGTAACTGGAGTAGATCTGGGGAGTTGTTAATAATCTTCTTGTATGTAAGGGGTATGGCATGTTCAGGCAGGTGGCCATCAAGGAGTCTATCCTCCATGGGGGAGGCAGCAGGGGGCATGGTTCCCTGGGGAATATTAGATTGCAGTGAGTGTCTGACTTGCAAGTATCTAAAATGTTCTGTGCGGGCAAGCTTATACGTGCGCTGCAGTGAGTCAAAGGGACGCCCCCCCCCGGGGCCCCACAGGTCACGGATATGGGAAATCCCAATGAGGTCCCAATTGTGAAACCCTTTCGTCCGACCAAGGGTACCTAGCTTTTCGGACACCCACAGCGGGGTAGCCATCGTTATGGTGTTGGCCCATCCCAGCTTTCGCTGGACGGTATGCCATAGTTTGACCGAATGATTGGTGTGCCCCGTGAGGAGGTATCTGCCGGCCCTTGAGTATAGTGCAGCCTCAAAATTACCCCCCGGTAGTAGCCAGGGGTCCATTGCAAAGCCTGGATCGGCGACGTCTGCGTACGTGCCTTGATTAATGGCTGAAAGGTGGGCGGTCCAATAATATGACTGAATGTCCAGCAGTGCAATTCCCCCGTCATACCAGCCCAGAGTGAGTCTCTTGAGGGAGATGCGGGGCATCCCCATCCATAGCAGCTCTAGTAGAGTGGACTCAATAGAAGCAAAATAAGATTGTGGGACCAAGTCAGGATGGTTCTGTAGGGCGTATAGAAATCGCTGCAGTGCCATCATTTTAAAGAGGGATGCCCGTCCAAGGAGGGATACCGGTAATTTCCTCCACGATGCAGAGTCCCGCTGGAAACACTGCAGTGGGGGCAGGAGGTTACGTTCGTATCTGATGGTCTACTCTTTGGAAATAAAAAATCCCAGATAGCGGAACCCATCCGTGGGGGTAGCGATGGAACAATTCCGAGGGGGCACGGGAGGGTCCCCATGAAGGACGTACATCACTGATTTGCCCCAGTTAATACTGTATCCCGAGTTCCTTGTGAGAAGTGTGGCTCAGGGGTTAGAGGCGGCAGACCTGGAGCTTGAGTTCGGCCCTGGACCAGGGTTCAATTCCCCGCCTCGGCGGGTGTTGGGCTAAAAATTCCACGGACTCGTTAATTCTCGCTCCGGTGCCTTCTCGACTCACGGGTTCACACTCTGCGACTCTGGGCAATAGCTTGCTTAATCTCCACAACGGCCCCTCGCGGTGGGATGCCTGGCTTTCACCTTGTGGATACCCTGCCAGGGTTATCTCACAGGGGAATACCAGGACGGGTTCCCTAAGCAAGCGCTGAGATGCCCCAGGGTAAGTCGTGCGCTATATAAGTTTCATTCATTTCATTTCATTTCCTTCCGAAACTCGTAAATATATCCACGGCTACGTTAAGTGATTGGCGGGGTCGCATGAGATAAAGCAGGATATCGTCCACGTACAACAAAATCCTGTCCTCCCATCCATCCGTCCAACGGATACCCTTCAGAAACAGGTCCTGCCTGATCCAGGCCGCAAGAGGCTCCAAGGATAAGGCGAACACTAGGGGGGACAGGGGGCACCCTTGTCTCGTCCCCCTCTCCAGATTGAAAACGTCGGAAAGCTTGTTATTGACTGTCACCTGGGCCGGAGGCTCAGCATAGAGGAGACAAATCCACCTCATAAACTCAGGGCCGAAGCCCAGCTTCCGGAGGACCACCATCATATATGGCCATTCCAGGGTGTCAAATGCCATAGTGGCATCTAGCGACACCTCTATCGCATCCTCCCCAAGAGTGTGGCAACGCCCCAGAACTCCGTGTAGTCGCCGAAGATTAAGTGCTGTGTTACAGCAGGGCATTAAGCCCGATTGGTCCGGATGGACCAGCGTGTGTAGGACAGGACGGAAGCAGGACGGACAGGACGGAGTTGGTTAGCCAGCACCTTGGCCAACACCTTCGGCTCCGCGTTGAGCAATGAGATGGGTCTATATGAGGCGCATGAGTCTCTAGGCTTGCCTTCTTTAGGGATGGCCACTACAGTGGCTGTGCGTTGGTCCCGCGGCAGTTGACCCCGATCTCTGCTTTCTTCGAACATCTGCTTCAGGTAAGGACTGATAGTATCAGCCTTGAGCTTGAAAAGCTCAATGGGCAGACCGTTCGGACCAAGAGCTTTCCCTGAGTGAAGGTCGCCAATGGCACGGCTCACCTCCTCGTTAGTGAGTGGCGCCTCAAGGGCCTCACGGTCTTCTTCCGACAGGGCAGGTAGCCGGATGTCCTTCAATAAGTCAGTGGAGTCTTCCTCCGGTCTATCTGACCCCCTACTATAAACCTTCCGGTAATGTAGTTCAAACTCGTGGACAATATCAGCTGGGTCTGTGACCGTGACTCCTGAGTCAGTTCTGAGCTCCGTTACTACCTTTGCATCTGCTGTTTTCTGTCTAGCCAGGCTCTCAGCTTGCCCGCCTTATCCTCTTGGTCGTATATCTTCCCTTCTTTGTCTCTAATGACTTTTTTAGCGGCATCGGTGGCTATTGTTCTATATTCCGCGCTTTTAAGCTGCATCTGGTGGGTAATTCTCGGATCGTCCTGGGTCAGCGCTGCCGCCTCCAATACACAGAGGTCTGCCTCAAGTTGGACCATTTGAGCCTCTCGCTCCTTGCGGCGACCAGCGATCTTCGAGAGGGCTTCCCCTCAGATCACCGTTTTGAAGGCCTCCCATAGGGCAACCGCGGAGTCTACCGTGCCAACATTTTCAGCAAAGTAATGGGTGCTGGCCAGGGTCAATGTCTTTCTAGTATCTTCATTGCGGAGGTACCACGCGTTTATAGGTGCTATGAAGCCCACCCTCCTTTCGCCCAAGGTGAAATGTACCAGCACTGGGGAGTGGTCTGAAATGCCCCTCGCCAGGAGCGTGGCTTCTCGTACGGTGGTTACCTGCTGTATAGGTGCTAAAATGTAGTCGATGCGGGAGAAGGCTCGGTGTGGGCCCGAGAAAAAGGTGTATTGGGTGTCATGTGGGTGTTTAAGTCGCCAGAGGTTAGTAAGGCCGAATGTATCCGTGAAGTCTGCCAACCATGTGTGTCCCAATGGCAGGATCCTAGGAGGGTGCCTATCCAGATTGCCCGAAACCACCGCGTTGAAGTCTCCTCCCACTACTAGTTGCCCATCAGGAAGGGACAGAAGCAACTGTCCCAAGTCTTGGTATGTTTGTGTCTGCAACCCGGGTGGTACATATGTGGAAACCAGGTTCACCCCGTGGCCCTCCCACTTCCCTGAAATAGCAGCATAGCGACCTAGAGGGTCCATGTCTGTGCGATCCACTACCAATGGCAGACTACGACGCACCATGAGGTCCACCCCGCGTGACCCAGAGGTGAACCCAGCATGCACCAAGAGCGAGTACCCACACCTGTTAAGAGCTTGGCAGGAGTTGCCCAATAAGTGGGTCTCCTGGAGGAGCACAATGTCGGGCCCATGTCGTTTGATGAATTGCATCACAACAGTCCTCTTGAGCTTGTCCCCCAGCCCGTTGACGTTCTAACTCATGACCTTGAGGCTCTTATCCCACCTCATACTGGCAAGTATTCTTTCCTGCTACTGGTTTCACCGGGTTCCAGGCAAAGTGTAATTCCAGATGCACAGGGATTTGTAGTGACCTCACCAGGCAATGCCCGCCCCCCCTTCCCTTCCTCCCCCAACTCGCCCCAGCCCGCCCCCCTCCCTGCTGCCCTGCTCCGTAGGTTCAAAACTACCCACATCCCCAATTAGCAGGGTGCCTATCGACCTACCCTAAGGAAGAAAACCTAGCAGAGAACACCCCCTGCCGTCCCTCCTCTCGGTACCTTCCCTGTTCGGTGCGTGGATCAGCCCCAACTCAAGCCGCCCCCCTCCTCCCCCCCTCCCATCCCAAGAAATAATGAACATCGAATGAACCATCATCACCTGACCCCCCCCCCCACCCCACACCTCGTCAGAATCTAATCTTCTCCTGTCTTTGTTCCTGGGTTGGAACAGGCTATACTACCACCCTTGAGGGTATCGCCAGTCTTGAACACAGCTTGGCCCGGATGGGGACATCTGAAACCGAGAAGGTACGTGCTCGGCCCCCTCTCTGCTTGTGAAGAAGTGTCTGAGTTATGCCCTCACAGCAGGACATTAAAGGCCAATAGGCCCTTTCCCCTGAGTCATAAAACATTGTACTTTACTGTGTCAGCGTGAAGCAGCAGTGGTCTCTCCTCCGTCAGTTCTCCGTCGCCCCTCCAGAGGACCTGTGGCCAGGACTCGCCGATCTCGATCTCCACGAGCGTTGGCTCTGCGTGTCCATCTCCAGCCTTCCGATCGGTGATGCCGGTGAAGCCGGTTGGGTGTCCCCCCAGTTTTTGCCCTCTGATCGGTCCCTGGGATGGGGCGACTGCCGATCGATCCAATCCTGCACTTCCGCCGGTGAAGTAAAAAAGAAGGACTTGCCATAAGAGAGGACCTTCAGTTTGGCCGGGAAGATCATCATGTATTAGATCACTCTCTCACGTAGTGCCGCTTTCACCCCCAGGAAGGACCGTCTGTCTTTTTGCACCTGAATGGTGAAGTCTGGGAAGAAGCGTATCGTGGCATTCTCGTAAGGTAAGTCCCCGACCTGCCTGGCCGTCTGCAGGATGGCGTCCCTGTCCCTATAGTTCAGGATTTTGCCTATGATTGTCCTAGGTGGGGCACCCGGCCTGGGTTTAGGGACAGGAGCTCGGTGAGCCCGCTCTATGGTGAAGAATTTCGACAGGCGCTTGGGCTTCTGGTGCTTAAGGATTAGGTCTTCAAGAAAAAGTTCGACACTGGGCCCCTCAAGTTCCTCCGGAACTCCTACCACACGTACGTTGCTCCTTCGGGCCCTCCCTTCTTGGTCCTCTAGCCGGATGGACATCTGACGGTGCTGGTGCACCAGTTCGTTGACACGCTGTTCCAGTGCCGTGGACGCCGTCCGGAGCTCGCGGATGTCAGCCTCATTGGTCTTGGCTTTCTCGGAGGTCTTGCTGAGGTCCGCCCGTAGTAGGTTCACCTCTATTGAGACTTTGTCAATCTTGGTTTCTAACGTGGCACCAAGCGTCTGGATGGCAGACAAGATGGAGGTCAGGGAGGGTTCTTTAGTCCCAGGTTGCTCGCCTGTGGCGGCGTCCGCTTGCGGTGCCCCCTTTTGGACCGTGTATTTGTCCAACTTGTTGGACTGTGAGGACGTCGTCTGTTTCGGCCTCATGATTGCCGAGTGGGGTCTTCTCCCCAGCTGGCCCCTGCTTTAGCGGCCCTGCATGGGTTTTGTTCGACGTATTGCCTTTGAGTCTGCCCCTCACTATCTCACCATTGATGCCACATCGGTCAGAGCGCTGTGCACCACTGCAAAGAGATCCCAGGGTTGTGCTGTACGAGTGTCCCCAATGCGACCACTCTCCCTTTGGCGCTGTGTGAGGTTGTTCCTCAATTGCTCCCCAGGGGCACGGTCAGTCGTTTATCTTCGGTGGGCCTCTTAATTGTCCCTCTTGTCCTTCCTCAGGGTCGCTGGCCTCAGACCCAGCACAGCCACAGATAGCCACAGATAGGATTAACCCCCGCGAGGAGGCCCTCACAAAGGTGAAACAAGATGGCGCCCGGGGCTACTGCTGGTACCTGGCCCCAGGCGCTCGCACTCCGTTTGTCTCCCCCCCCGGCGTTCTGGAGGCCAGCAGGACTTCGCGCTGTGTGTGCGCAGCAGCAGCAAAGTCGCTCCGGTGGATTACGGCCCCCCGGGGAGGCCATGGAAGAGGGTGAAGTACCAGGTCCCGGCCCGACTAGGCCCAAGAGCCAGGGCCTCGATTTCAGGGTAGGGCCGCCCGAAGAGCACCAGCAGCGTAAGCCGGCAGCCAGCGCTCAGCCGGAGTCCCATAGCTCACACGAAGCCGGTCCGATTTGCCCCGGGGCCAAGCCGTCGCCTTCTGCCTCTGTTCCGCAGGTCGATCAGGGCGTGGGGCTCGTGTGGGGCAGGCGATGAACGGATATTTTACGGGATGGAAGGCTGCAGCTGCGGGGAGCTCCGGGCTGAGCGGCCATCTCCATTGGCGCATAGCACTTGCTTAGACCCCACACTAGACAGTTCCACCGGAAACTATAGATACGGCAAACACTCGGCGAAAATCTTAATGGAGGGGATGGACGACTGGGACATGGTGGACATATGGAGGTTAAGAAACCAAGACCGTAGAGAAGGTACCTGTTTTTCACTGATACATCTTACATGGTCCAGGCTTGATTACTGGCTAGGGACCCAAGACGTGTGCACATGGACAACTACCATAGACCACTCACCCAAAACATTGTCAGATTACGCCCCAGTTCGCAATTCCAACACACACCCCGCGACAATTCACATGGAGACTAAGACAAACAGCGCTTCAAGACCAGGTGTTCCGAGAGGAACTTCGGCAGGCAATAACGGAGTATTTTGAACATAATTCCGGATCGGTCACAAGCACAAAGACACTTTGGGAGGCTTTTAAAGCCACCATTAGAGGACATTGTATTAGCAAACATGCAGGCATTCTAAAAGACAATCAGCAACAATTGACAAGGATAAAAGTTGATATCACTAGAATGGAACAGGAATTTGAAAGTACTCACAATGAATCGTTACTAGCTGACATCAGGACACAGATAGATGAATATAATGAGTTTGCCAACGACGAGATAAAATATATTTCACGGAAATACACGGCTAGAAACTATGGAACGGGCTGGAGGCCGGGACAAGCATTGTCATATAAAATCAGACCCACTCACACCACGGCGTATAAAACACATCCAGAATGATCAGCGTCAAGCAGTATATGACACTCCGGCAATACTGGATTGCTTCACTAAATATTATGCTAAATTATACGAGGCCCAGGCGAAGATCCCTATATCTGAAATACATGAATACTCAGATGATGTGGCACTGGCGTGGCTGTCAGACACATATCGGGAGTACTTCTGCCATCATATAACGAAAGACGAAATTGTAGATGCCATTAAATCTCTCCCAAATAATAAGGCTCCGGGCCTAGATGGACTCCCGGGAGAATTCTATAAGGAATTTCTAGACCTGCTGATTCCACATCTAGCTGAAATATTTGAGGAGGCGTATAAGGAGGGCACACTAACGGCATCCTTAAGCGAGGCACTTCTGATAGCACTTTCGAAACCGGGAAAAGACCCTACGGAATGTGAGTCGTATAGGCCATTATCCCTGATTAACATAGATGCCAAGATACTGGCAAAAATAATAGCGACCAGAATACAACCCTTACTGTGTAATCTAGTGTTGCCGGATATGGCAGGTTTCGTGCCAACACGATCCACTACTCACAACATACGCACCATATTTGCGTTGTTCCATCAGTTGGATCCGGACAAGGCAGCTGCTGCAGCCCTATTCGACGCAGCCAAAGCATTTGATTCGGTGGAGTGGGAATTCATGTATGTCACTCTCCTCAGGATGGGGTTCCCAGTACCATTCCTAAAATGGATACCATTTCTGTATGCCACGCCCAAAGCAGGGGTTAGAATAAACTGGAACATATCCAGCCCAATAGTGATCACACGGGTTACCAGACAAGGCTGCCCCTTATCACCAATGCTATTTGCACTAATCCTGGAACCATTGGCCTGCAACATTAGGCAAAAACATTTTGAGGCTGCCCTGCAATTTGATCTGCGACCCATCGGCATTGCGCTATATGCAGATGACATGGTTCTATACACCACGCACCCCAACAAGAATCTAAATCCTCTCATAAGGGAATATATCCTATATGAGCCATATTCAGGCCTCCGTATAAACTGGGATAATCCAGTCGTGATACCCCTCACTGCTGACACCCAGAAACCCGACTTAGAATATAACTAAAATGGCAAACAGATCCTGTTAAATATTTGGGAGTCTCGATTCATCGAGATCCAGAATTGGTAGTCAGAGAAAATTATGATAAGCGCTGGTGAGGTTGGTAGAACAGGTGGATAAATGGATCAGAATGCCCATTTCCCTAGCAGACAGGATAGCAATACAGAAAATGATTATACTGCCTAGGTTTCTGTACCTATTTTGGCACATACCGATATGGCTGACTAAGGCATGCTTTGTCAAGGTACGTTCAATCTTGCAACGATTAACGTGAGAAGGGAAGCAAGTTAGGACTAGTTGGAGGACCCTGACCCAACCGTATCATCTAGGAGGCTTTGGAGCACCAGATTTCGAACTATATTTCCTCAGCATGCCCACTACTGGACAAAACCACACGCACATATCCCACATATAGGGTGGAAAAAGATAGCGTACATCCCATACCATTGACTGCTCTTCTAGCGGACCCGATGAAGCACATACCACAAGATAAGATACAAACAGCTAAATGCACCTCTAGCGAATGGCACACGCTGGCACACAAGTCAAATAAACTCCTGATCTATGCAAGGGCGTTACCGGTGGCAAAACACCCCAAACTAACAGTCACGCAGGAAAAAAAGATGTATGATCTATTAGTTGAGATGAGGCTGATCACTATGGGCACTATATTCCACATAATATAATAAATTCATTAACTTGACAGATCCCTCACTTTGCACCCACCAGGCCCATTTAAAGAAATTTGCGTACCTACGGCTGCGCACAGCACTACAGACATTATACACAACATTTCCGGAAGACCCTATTCAATTAAATACGCTGCAAAATCTCTTAATAGCACCGACACGCCAGAATTTGGTGACACGCTTATACAACGCAGCCCAAGAAGAACAGGCAGAGAAGCCAAATGTTGTGGTGCATAGATGGGAAGCAGCACTGTGTGAGACAATAGACGAACATGACTGGCAGTATAGCTGCACGCAACTCACACTTCTCACGTCAAACTGCAATTTGCACATTATCGATTGTAAGTTTCTTCTTCAATTATATTACTCGCCGGCTAAATTACACGGCTTTGGACTTAGAGAGTCAGATAAATGCCAAAGATGTAATGCCTTTGGTGCTAACTTCTTACATATGTCCTGGTCATGCCCTCAATTACAGGTATATTGGCGAGACGTCACAAACACACTCACTGAAATGCTATCGGAACAGATCCCCAACACGCCCTTGGTGTGTTTACTAGGAGGTAGGAAGCTTAAATATGCTAGACGTAGGAAATTTTTTTGCGGTCGCATTATTACTTGCTAAGAGAAGAATAGCTATACGTTGGGGGAGCAAGAGACCACCAAGGTTCAAGGACTGGATCACAGATATGACACATTGCAAAACAATGTTAGAGAACTATGCAGAAGACATTCTACAAGCCTCAAGGCCCAGAGATTTCTGGGAACCACTTGTACAATACCTGCAGACGACCGCAGACCTGATACCACAGATTGAACTGCTTGAACACACTATGTACATACAAATGTGCGGTCAAAAAGGGAAAAAGCAGTGGGTACATATGATGGGTCCAATGCATATGAACTAGGTTGAGGAAAAGATTTTTTCTTTTTACAGCGTATCAGTTTGCCATCTGCCAAAATAATGGAAATTTACAGTGATAAATATATAGTATTTCATGTAAATTGTACTCTCAAGCGCTTTGTAAGACTTCTATGTACAGAAATGTGATGATTATCAAGCGAGTGTAACTACTGGTTGGATAAAAATAAAACATAAATACTCCTTCATCAATCCTTTCCATAGTTTCACTCTTTAACCACCACGACCACCCTTTAAGTACATTTGCACAACCCAAGCTGATTTTCCTCTCACAAAAAATATTTTCAACTTACTACCCTCACATTTATTTTCACCCCTCACTTTGGGCCCAAAAAAACAGCCTTCAGTGAAAGGGAATAAACAAGCATTGTGGATGAAGTCATCAAAGTTGAAACCCAAATTTTGGTACCCAAGTCCAGCATACTCCTCATAGCACGAGATTTGAAATGTGGGAGAGGATAGTCAACAGTTTGAATGCTGTTGGAAACACCCCCAGCACACAGATTGACATTAGGAAGAGGTGAAACAACCTCCAGTAGAAGGTTCGTAAGAAGTACAGCAACCACTTTCTGGAGGCACTACCAGCGCGCCGTTAAGACTCATGCCCTGGGAGGAGAAAGTCTCTGCCATCCTACACCCTGAGGGCTTGGAAGGAATACAGGAAAGAATGGACTCTGGTAAGCGGTATTCATACAAAATATCTGGAATTGGGTCCAGCAATAACCAGTCTTCTAGTGGACTATATTCGGGAATCTGATCCCCATCTTTAAGGTGCCTGCCCAATCATGCTTCAATTGTAAATATCTATAGTGCTCCGTGGGTGCCAATAGAAAGTCTATCTGCAGTTCTGAATACGACATCACTGCCTTCCGCCACCTCACATCTCCTAGGCGTATAATATCTATTAATTTCTATTTTTAGAAGCCCCAGTAGTCGACCCACCTCCCGGTGCATTTCACTAGTCCACAAAGGAGTCTGGTCCGTCAGTCGGCCAGCCCAGCCCAGGAACCGATTAGCCTCAGCCCATTCTGTCAGCACTGACTGGGTATGCGGGGGCATTCCGGCCTGTCTCTCCCGGCCATACAGTGCCCTTAGGTATCCATCGGCCCCCATCGCTCTGTGATCAACCCTGTACGCCGGGTCATTCTGATGTGCAAAAGCCTGTAGGCCGCTAGGAATGAATGGGAAGCCATTCCTTAATTGCGACTCGCAAATTGCGAGTCACAATTAAGGAATGTTTAGGAATCGCTATTCTTTTTTTTTTAAACTCTTTTTATTGTAATTATAATCAAGGCACAAATTGGTCGATTAGTACATACAGACAATCAATTCAGACATCATCGGCAATATGGCAGAGTGCGCAATAATAGTACAAACATAATAGCTGAGTGCAGTGTTCCCCTCATGAACTTTCCATCCCCCATCCTTGTCCCCTTCCGACTCACTGTCCTTCTGTGTCCTTGGGGGCTCACAAATGTACCCCCTGAATTTGTTCCATGCCCCCATACCTTGCTCCACTTCTGAGGACATCCTCGATTAATGAATGCTGCTTTCTCGGCCACCATGGCCGTGTCTAGATCCCCACACCATGCTGTGAGTGTTGGTGACTCTCCCGCACCCTACTTTTGTGCTATATTGCGCTTCGCTACCATTATTCCCAGTGTGGCCCACGTTTGCGCCGGGCGTGTTAGATCGTTCGGTTACCACACATTCAGTAAGCATCGTCTAGGCTCAGGCGTTAATGAAATCTCCACCGTCTGTGATATAGTTCTCATAATCTTTGCCCAATATTCAGCAATCCTTTGACATTCCCACACTGTATGAAAAAACTTTTGCTCCTCCCCACATCGTCTCAAACAGTCACGTGTGTGGTGCTGTTCCTATTTTATGTAGGGTGCGCCTCGTATAGTAAGTTCTATGTAAACATTTTTGCTGTACTAGTTTGAGTCTTGAGGGTAATGCCCACCTCCCTCAGGGAGGCCGTCGCCTCCTGCCATTCAGAATCCTCGAAGACCCTCACATCCTGAGACCACTTTTCTCTAAGTGACACATTTGGGTCAGGCAAATTATTTACTAATTTGCGGTAGGTGAGGGAAGTTGCTCGCTTCTGCATGTGCTCTGTCAGTAGTCTGTCCTCTAGGGGGGCTGCCTCTGGAACCTCTGAGCTGGACGGTAAGACCGCCTGCAGAGCATGCTTTATCTGCACATACTTAAAAAATTCAGTAGGTGCTAGCTCATAATGCGTCTGGAGACGTTCAAATGTCTTTACCTCCCCTTAATACCACATGTCACCCACAGTGGATAAACCGATAGCATCCCATTTATCGAATCCTTTACAGTTTCGAAGGCCACCCAGGTGTTTCGTGTCCCATAGAGGGGTAAGTTCGATTATTGTTCCTTTCCAGTGCAACTTTGCGTGTGCTTCATGCCATATGTAGACCGTCTGCCCCGTGGGACCAACCACTGCTGGCGCACGCTTCTTGTTATAGAGTGCCGACATCATGCCCTCAACCCCAAGTCCGTTCCTATCTGCCTTAAAGGCCGGATCTGTCTGTGGGGCGTGAATCCACTGGTTGACCACCTTCAGTAGGGCCGCCCAATCATATAACTGTATGTCGGGGAGCGCAATGCCGCCATCATACCACACTCTAGTCAATTTACGCTGGGCTATGCGTGCAGGTCTGTTCCCCCATTACAGCCCGGAAACCTGAGCCGCTATTTTTTTTTAAATAGTCCGCTGGCACTGGGTATGGGGTATTTTCCAGCACATACAGGAAACGAGGCAGCCCCATCATCTTAAAGAGTGCTGCCTTACCCAATAACGTCAACGGAAGGGTTGCCCAGTGAGTTGCATCTCTTTTTAGGCGCTCCAGGGGGGGTGTTAGATTCCTTTTCATAAACTCGCCCGGGTCCGGTGTGATATAAATACCTAGATATTTAAAGGCCTCGCCAGAGATCTGCAGTGGGCAGTCCTTTGGGAGCTGTGGCGGTGGACCATGGAGCACAAATAGTATCGATTTTGACCAAATTATTGTATAGCCTGAATCTCGCCCATAAAGTTCACATATGTTCATGAGCACCAGAATGGCCCGCTTGGGGGAGGTCAGGTAGAGTAAAACGTCATCCGCATATAGTGAGAAGCGGTCTTCCCAGCAGTCTGCCCATTTAAGACCTCAGATCATTGGCTCCCATCTGATCCACGCCGCCAGCGGTTCCAACACTAGAGCGAAAAGTAGCGGCGACAGCGGGCAGCCCTGACGCGTGCCCCGGGTCAATGGGAAGTCATGGGAGATATGACCATTAGCGGTCAGGTGCGCCAATGGTTTTGTGTACTGGAGATGCACCCAGGCGCAGAATTTTGGGCCGAAGCCCAGGTGTTGAAACACCGCGAACAAGAAGGGCCACTCCACCATATCGAATGCCATACAAGCATCCAATGACAGGAGAACAGCCGGTTCTTGGGGTTTGCTGGCCAATACTCCATGCAAATGCCTCAAATTTAATGCAGTACTTCTACTGGGCATGAACCTATACTGACCTGGGTGAATCAGGGTAGTGAGGTGTGGGGTCAATCTAATCACAAGGAGTTTCACTAGGCCTCAGTGTTTATTAAGGATATGGGGCGATAAGAGGCGCACTCCTCCGGCGGCTTCTACGGCTTCGGGGTCACCACCACCCTGGCCAGAGGTTGGTCCAATGGGAGCCCGCCCGTCTGTAGACAATCGAGAAACATTTCCAGCATATATGGGGCCACTATACCCGCCGTCTTTTTATAAAGTTCTACGGGGATGCCGTTAGGCCCCACCGTCTTCCCTGATTATAAGGAATCCCTATTCTTATAGCGATTCCTACATGCATAGGCTTTTGCAAGTCCTTAATTGCAATTCCTTAATAATCGCAATAAAGGACTCGTAAAAGCATGTATTGATGCATGTGCCCCTTAATGTTTTATTTAGTAATCACATTTTTTATATGATTTTATGTAGGCCTGGGCGTTAAATTCTGTTCCACTCGCGGAATTTTTTGAATTTTTGGAATTTCGCGTTCCGCAGAGATCGCGAAATTGCCCTAAATTCTGCGTTCCGCAACTTAGCGAAATGGTTTGCTTGTTTGCGTTCTCAAATGCGTGTTCACGAGATATTTCCCCCCCGAGCACGCCAGCAATGATTGCGGACAGTAAAAAAGCATCGCGAACAATCCATTCCCGCGTGTTTCCTGAATTTCTGCATGTTTGCGGAGATTTTTTACAGCTTTGCAGAGATTTGTGTAACGCGATTACGCAAATTCTGCCCACCCCTAATTTTATGTTATATGTACATTTTTAAATGATAAAATAAATTAAAATTATTAGTTTATTAATTGTTTAAAGTAAATATGTATATATATTTATTATTATGTATGTGTGTTTAACTTTTTTAATTACGAATATTTGTTATATTTGTTAAAATGTATATTAAATATACTTTCTTTTTTAATTAATATTAATTTTATTAATTAATATATTTAATATATATTATTTTATATATTTATATATATATATATATATATATATATATATATATATATATATATATATATATATATTTTGTACAACTATATTTTTGACATTGCTATTTCCCCGCGATATTTTTGTGCTTACCGGTTTAAGTATAGGGAGTCTATATATTTGCATTCTATATTTTTACCTCAATATTTTTTACATCTATATATTTTTTAGGTCAATATTCTGTCAGTGAACCCTGGTAAGCCATACTACACAAACTGACACAATATGGCTATGTCCTGTATGCAATCAAATAGGCATTTCCTCTCCACATAGAATCTATCTCTAAAGTTGGTTTGAATGTCCAAAGAATATTGTTGCTAACTATACTACTGATATTCAATGCAAACCTTTTGTCATATTCAAATGCTGACTATAGGTGCTGCATTAAACACTACTAGAATGGAAGCATGTAATGTGGAATCATATAAATGTGTGTTCAATCAAAGATCTGCACAATATACAGCCATGGCACAATACTCATCACAAAAGTCATTAATCACTATATCTACCATGAGGCCGTGTCTCCTCATCCCTACTCAACATGCTACACCCCTCACCCCCTTCTCACCTAGCAGCCATCTTGCTACTGAACTAGCTCTACTCAAGGAGCACAAATCTTCGCAACCGTTTACAAAGTCACATCCAAGTCACTACATCTACCAAGAGTCCTTGTCTCTTCACCACCACCCAGCATGCTACACCCCTCACCCACCTTCCCACGAGGCAGCCATCTTGCTACTGAACTAACACCACTCAAGGAGCACAACTCTTCTCTGCCCGTTCAACACATCTACCAGGAGGCCTTGTCTTTCCACTACCCCTCTCACCCGGCAGCCATCTTGCTACTCAAATATCCAATATGAAATATGTCACATTGAGAAAAGTACAGAAATGTAATCTGAGGTAGCCAGATTAGGTTGTTGGTGTCATGCACACAAAAACAAAGCAATGTTGTCCTGAGCTACTAAATTACACAACTATACAACTAAGAAATGTGTGCAAAACAAAACACTCAGATAATCTACAATGGCAACTGAGCCCATGCTCACAAGTCTAAATTTCCATTGAGGACAAAATAAGTCTTCAAAGCTCATTGTTGACAACATAGAAAACAATATGTCTTACTGCAGGTACAGATATACATTGGAACCACAACCTGTCAGTGTAGGTAATTGCTGAAGACTCACTGAGGAAACTGCAAAGTCAGGGGAACAATAATTTCACCTTTAAAGAAATTATATGATATCTTTGCAGATTTACATCTTTAATGTTGAAGATGAGTTATGTCACAGGTTGCAGATATCAGTTCTTCAGCTCAGCAATAGACTGGACACAAATGTCATAGATGTACACCCATTAATGCTGCCAATAACTCTAATCGCCATTTCAATCCATAGCTGACCCAGCAACTGCTATCGAGAACACAGAGGAAAATCAGCAGAGTCCCTCCCAAGATGACGATGATGAAGCCCTTAGTGACTAACAAGCCCCTGAAGCATTGGGCGTCGATGACCGGCCAAGCAAATCTGGGCAGTCTGGGTAGACCTCAACAGTTGGCAACTCTAGGACCACACCTCCCACCACGGATGCAACAACTCAGACAACATCTGCCCCCATGACCACTGTGCCTAGCACAGGGAGTACCCTATCCTGCCCCCCAGTCCTGGCTTGTCAGACTGCCACCTGTGGTGATCTGCATTGTCTACTGCTTGTTGTTATTTCATTACTGAACCCTGTGATGTCACCTGTGGGGTTTCCGTGTACAGAGTATTCCACCCCAGTATTCCCTGTGTGGCAGTTACAGCTGCTCTGCTCCCCTTCAAGCTGGACGGCTCTCTTCCCTGCAATAAATCTTCAACTACAATTTCCTGCCTGCGCCTCATCTTTACATTGGCGACAGAGGATGGTCAGCTGTTCTTCAGCTGTCTTTTCAACCTCTACAACAACATCCTTGCGTAAAGCGCTCTGAAACTCAGGACATTTTCTTCTTTTACGAACGACATTCATGTGAGTACTCTAACAAACTGCTACTTTGCTTGCTGTACACCTTGAGAGCCGTCACAGCCGCAGGATTTCCGTTCATTTTTTTTTTCCTGCTATTTTACTATCATTTGCCGATTAAGCCTAAGCTGCGTGTAACCAGGCTGCGTGTGATTTTCTCCTGTGCCAGCCCACATTGTTTCCACGGCTGATTTTATTAAGACTTTTCCTCCGCTATTTAATACTTTTTTTACCTTCAACTCTGCTTTTCCTGCGCTATGTGTATCTCCACCGCTTGTTCCTCTCCTTCCGAGCTGCGCTTCGTAAAGATGACGTTGTAGAATTTCCAACGTACCTCAACCAAGCGCCATCACGTCTCACGCATGCTGGTTACCATAACAATTTTCATTCGCCAAGACGCTCACGCTGTCTGTTAGCTACCACGTCACAACGACGCTCTTGCTGCCTTTCAGCTGCTACACGTCACAAAGCATCTATTCGTCACAAAGGCTTCATCTGCTGCATTCAAGTATTCATTGTTCCTGTCGTGCACAGCTGACCAGCTATAAAGCTTTTATCTTCGCTGATGCACACAGCCATTGATGTTTTGTTTGGATCATCCACGCTCTGACGTACACAGCTCTTCATTCACACGCCGATGTACACAGCTCTTGTGTGCATATTCATGTTTACCTGCACAACCTCTTTCTGCTGAAAAGAGTCTCATCACGCTGATGTGCAGAGCTTGGGTACACAGCAAACGATTTTTTTTGTCACGCTGATGTGCACAGCTATATATATATAACAGCTCCAAAACACCAACCAATTGCACACGCGAGTGGGTGCACACGAAAACGGGGGTGTGCCCGAGTCTAAAATTCGCTCCAAGTATCCCAGGAAAATCACTCCAAAAGGAAAGTAGCACACGCAAGGGAGGTTCCACAAGATTTAATGGGAAAAACCAACAGCAACAACGCGTTTCGCCTTGGGGCTTCGTCAAGTTGTGCTATATATATATATATATATATATATATATATTTTTAAAAAAACAACGTTTTCGCGCTGATGCGCACAGCCTTTACTTACTAAAGCAACGTTTACACGCTGGTGTGCACAGCTTCTGCACACACCAAAAGAACATCTACACATCTGTGCTGCAGTACATTTTCTTAATTATTTCGCTCATTGTTAAGTGCAGTTTTCATTCCCAAAAACTTATTCACAGTAGTCACTTTCATTTCCCCTTTTTGTTCATATATTTTATACTCTTCAAGACATTTTTTTTTCTTCTTCTTTTCTTTTTCATTTCAATTAAAAAAAAAAGAAAATAGAAGATTCCACGATGCAAAGCGTCTCTCCCCCAGCTCCGTTTCTTCAGACTCCTGGCGATCCTCCTCTTGAATGGAAGCTCTGGTTGAGATCTTTCATGGCTTATCTAGGTGCAATTGATGGTCTTAGATATCGTGCAGAAAGGAAAAAAAGTCTTATGTATTATCATCTTGGTGTGGAAGGCCAGAATGTTTTTGACCATTTACCTCCTTATGTTCCGCCTCCCGGTGAAGCTCCAGATGAATTCGACATAGCTATAGCCAAATTAGACAAGTATTTTGTGAAAACTAAAAACATGGTTGTACATCGTTACAAATTTTTCACCAGGGCTCAAAAACCTGAGGAAAGCATTGACACCTTTGTTACTGCTTTGAAAATACTTGCTTCCAAATGTGAATTTGATAATTTCACCTCACAACTTATTAGGGATCAACTGGTTGCTCGCTGTTCTTGCAAACAAATTCAAGGGAAATTATTATCTTGCAAAGATCCTTCTCTGGATAAGGCTATTGACATAGCTAAAAGTATAGAGACATCTCTGGAGGATTCTAAACAATTAGAAGTTTCTCTCTCCAATACCTCTATTTCAAGTGCAGTCTCCACCAAAGCGCCTGTCTCTACCAAGACACCTAACTTTATTCCTCGTGACACACGTGGTTATTTTAGAAGAATGGGAACTACCAGTACCAGAAGACCTTTTATGCCTAATAGACAATTTAGTCAAAGTACTTTTTGTTTCAGATGTGGTTCTTCTTACCATGTTTCTAACTTCAAAAATTGTCCTGCTGTCAACCAACAATGCAGCCAATGTGGCAAAAATGGTCATTTCTCAAGAGTTTGTATGAGAGGTAGAAGAGGCAGTGTGCGATGTGTCATGAATGAGAGTGATTCTTCCCCTGATTTAAATTCTCCAGTGCATTCAACTGAATATTCAGAATGTGATGTAACTACTCAGGAGTATGTAGTTGTTGTGAAAGATAGTGACAACCTCAGCCATACATTTCACGTTCCTGATCCCGAAGTCGACACTATCATTGAAAACCATCATGTTCAATTACTTGTAGATACCGGGGCTCGTATGTGTGTATTTAGCAAGGACCCCCTGAGTATATGAATCTTATAATTCCTAGGTCAGGGAAAACAGTACAATTGAAAAATAACAACCTAGGCAACTAATATTTAAAATACCTTAATGGTAAAAAATGATGAATAGTTGACTACAGCTGACTAAAAGACATAGTTTTTTATTTAGTAATTAAAACAGTTGACAATTCATTCACATAACACAAAATCAGGGTTAAAAATTCACAATGTACATTATCATAAACACCATTACACAAAAGTTAATAAACAGTATAAAAGGATTCTTTATCTATAGTAGATAGGTGGCACAAAAATAAGTCTCTACGCGCGTTTCGGCGGCCAGCGCCTTCTTCCTGGAGCAGCCACGTAATATTAGTAGGAAATTTTTGTTTTAAAGAAACGGTCAAGTAAAGTTTCTGCTTCTTATTATGATTCTTTCAACGTCTGGTGTTGCCGAAACTGATTGGTTTGGAAGTTAAATAGTTATTGCCCGCCAACCGGAACCCTTTATATAGAATAGCGCTGGATAATATTCAGGGTGAGTTCTTCCAGGGATATTCTGGGTATCTATTAAGTTAGCAATGTTTTCTTGATATCTTGAGCTTAGGCTTCCGTTCTATGATCTGATCTGTTAACAAAGTATTGCTTTTGATGGCTTCCTATTGGCCTAGAAAATTGGATTCTTGTACTTCAGAGATCTCGATGATATTAAAAAAGATTCTCGAATCTTGTATATGAAGGATTAGTGTTAAAAGACCTCCCTGCCTGAGGATGGTCGGCAGGGCTCTCTATGTCCGGTGGCGGGTAAGTACGTCAGGTAACAGCAAGCGCGGGGAAATGATGAACCGGGGCTCGTATCACTATCGTTTCTCATGACAAATACTCTCATTTTTGGCAAGATAAGTGTTTACTTCCTCCTGATGTTCTAACTGTGGCTTTTGAAGGAAACAGAATTAATCTTTTAGGTTATTTCTGGGCTGAAATCTCTATTTTTGGCAAATCTATTAAAGGGAAGGTTTATGTTGCCAAGCGAGGCATTAATGTCCTTGGTTTTCTACATCAGGCTGATTTTGGTATTACTATCAAACCTGGTTTACCTAATCCTGTATTTATTGAAGGGTGTAATCCTCCTTGTTCCATACCTTCATTTTCTGTTCCTGTATGCAACACTTTGGATGGTAAATGGTGGGAAAGCAAATATGAAAACATTTTTGAAGATCGCCTTGGGAAAATCACCAATTTTCAGCATTTTATTAAGAGTGTAGAGAAATTCAAATCTTATTTATGGGGTAGACCGTTTGTTCTTCAGACCGACCATCGACCTCTCGTCGATATTTTGTCAGGCAGAAATATCAAACGTACAACTGCACGGTTGGCTAGACTCTCCACTAAATTATTGGAGTTCAATTTCAAAGTTATTTATATCCCAGGCGGTAAAAACAAACGGGCAGATTGTTTGTCCAGGTTGCCCATACAAGCTCCTGACGAAAATGATTGGGAAACTGAGGTTGAAGAATGCTTTGTGGCCAATATTTCCCAAGATTCTATTTCTTTTGCCGAAAGTGATTGGATTAAAGCAGTTGAAAATGATGTTGTACTTAAAGATGTAACTTCTTTCATACAAAAAGGGTGGCCTAAAGAAAAATCTCTTTCCCCCGAACTTCAGATCTATTGGAAAATTAATTCAGAGCTTTCTTTAGAAAATGGTAAAATTGTTAGAGGTAACAAATTCATTCCCCCTTCTGTTTATCGTGAGAAAATAATTGCTGATGCCCATTCTGGACATCTAGGAGCCACTATTACTAAGAGAAATGTCAGATCGAATTTTTGGTGGCCTAAAATGGACAATCAAATTGTGGAAGCCATTAAACTTTGTACACGTTGCAGCACTAGTGACAAGGTCCTTGTCTTAGAATGTGTTAGTGATTCTGTTGTTCCTCCTCCTATCAGAGCCTGGCAGAAAATTGGCCTGGACTTTCTAGGTCCATTCCAGGTCCTTCCCAATACTTCTAATTACTTCCTGGTCCTTGTTGATCACCTTTCTAGGTGGGTTGAAGTTGAACCTATCAATGTTCCCAACTCTAAAAGTGTCATTGATTGCTTGAGTAAAATTTTCTTGAGGGAGGGTTGTCCGGAAGAAATCCTCACTGACAACGGAGTACAGTTCATTTCCAAGGAAATGTTTTTTTTTTTTTAAAAAACTGCTGTATTAAACACACCAGAACTCCTTTGTACCATCCCCAGAGCAACGGCAAGACCGAGAGATTCAATAGAGTCATTGTTGAATGTGTGCAAGCTGCTTTCAGGTCTAATAATTGTATCTTTCAAGCTGTAAAAGATCTTATATGGTCTTATCGCATTTCCCCTCATGTTGCCACCGGTTTTTCTCCCTTCGAACTCATGAGAGGAAGGAAAGCTTGCTCCCAGGCTTTCCCTTTTTGGATGGTCAAAAGTTTCCACCGGGGCTGTGATTTAGAAGAGGTTTGGGAATGTGCTAATAAAAAATCTTCAAGTTCACTGCCCTATAATGAAGAATTATGCAAAAAGTCTTTTCACAGTATTCGTACAGGTGATTGGGTTAGAATTAAGAATCCTGTCACTGTTAAAAAAGGTTTCTCAAAATTTCTTGATTCTCAGCAGGTTGTGGAAGTTCGCAAGAATGCTGTCAAATTGTTTAAAGGCAATTGGTGGAGCACTTCTCGTGTTGCTAAAGATCCTTCCCGTGCAACTGCTCCTTCGCCTAAAATTGTCAATGTTGGGAATAGTTTAAGGAAAAGCTCTAGAGTAACCGTTAGACCTAACAGATTTCGTGATTATATCTGATTTGTTTTTCCTTGTTATTCTGCTTTCTGGATTGTTAACAGATTTCGTGACTATTTCTGATTTGTTTTTCCTTGTTATTCTGCTTTCAGGATGGGGTTTTTTTCTGTGTTTTTTTTTAAAAAAGGGGGGAGGTGTGTGGTGATCTGCATTGTCTACTGCTTGTTGTTATTTCATTACTGAACCCTGTGATGTCACCTGTGGGGTTTGCGTGTACAGAGTATTCCACCCCAGGATTCCCTGTGTGGCAGTTACAGCTGCTCTGCTCCCCTTCAAGCTGGACGGCTCTCTTCCCTGCAATAAATCTTCAACTACAGTTTCCTGCCTGCGCCTCATCTTTACACCACCCCTTCCCCAGTCAGTCAGGAGCCAAGACCCAGTCAGAGTGTGCAGTCTGTGTCTAGGGCAGAGGGCAGTGGGGCTAGACGGCAGAGGAGGGCCAATGGTAATCCCCAGTGTGAGCTCCTGATTCCCCCACACCCAGAAAGAGGGGACGTCCTTGTCAGACTTCAGGAGGGAAGGACGGCAAGATCAGAACCATGGCAGGGAACCACCTTGCCATTAATGTCGTGGCTGTGTGTGCTACACATTCATGTTGTTGAAAAAACCTCCTCTTAATTCCCACTCTGATGTGAGGAGTCATTTGGACTTTGGTACCCGGAAATTAGGGACGCACCTTCAATCTTTTCATCCACCATGATTGTATCCTCCACTTCAAACGTTTGTGTTCATCCACACTCCTATCACTGTCATCCTCACGATCACTCATTATTTTTTTTTACTTGAATTCTCATTCAAGCAATCTAATCATATTGTCCATCGTATTCTTTCAAACATTGTTTCATGTGATGATTCATCCATTGTCAAATAACATTGTCTGTTTGTAAAGGACACATTTCTTACTCCTATGTAAATATAGTTGTGTCTGCATAACAGCAATTCTATCCACTCTGTACAGTATTAGCTCACATGAGGATAGACATACATTGTCTGATCATCTACATCATTGAATCTTTACATATAGAGACTGTCTAAATGTGTGTCAGGTCAGCTAGACATCTTCAGCAGAACTTGCTGCAAAGCTAAGATCTGTACTATCGCTTGTTTTACAACTTTTTTTCCGAATACAAAGTTGTCACAAACTCACTTAATGTGAAGAACATATAATTTAGCCAAAAAATATGACATGCACATGAAGTTTGATTCAAAGTTCATTTAATCAAAATAACAGATAGACATTAAGTACACAGACACAAGTGTGCACCACAGTCCTTGACTCCAGGAACTTAACAATCAAGTGTTGACTACATCTGGTGGCATAACACATGTACATGTCAGTCATGTGTGAAGAGAAGACTCGAAACATTATGATAAGAAACAGAAACAGTCACATGCAGTTCATAAGCAATGAGGATTGAGGCATGTGAAGTCAGGTTTACAGCAACTAGTCTTAACCCAAACATTTGTTTTGACACATGATGGCACACATATTGCTTTGGGTACAACACACCATGAGACAAAATATCATGAAAAGCAAGGTACTTGCCAAACCATTGTAGAACAAGCTGTCCTTACAAAGATGTGTCACACCCATCATCTATGACACACAGTTCCAGGAACAAACCATGGTCACTCCATTTTCTCAGAAACAGCAAAACATACCAGCTGAAGTCACAACTCCATTATGATCACATGAAGACGCCATGGTGCACAAACCTACAAGTAAACAATACAGTGATCAGTCCTGTCATAAATATATACATATACATCATGTCTAGTTTACCAGAGCCCCAACATTTTTAATCAATGACACTACACATTGGCATCATTAATCACATTAAAAATGTCATACTACAGCACTTCCTCTTTTCTCTACATGGTTTGATTCACTCAAAAAATGTCCTCAGTCTGTACTATAGGGCCTAGCGCAGCTGTGAACAACACATCCCACAGATACACTTACCTTCAGGAGAAGTAGTTGCGGATGAGTTCCTGACGCACATCTGCACCATTATCCTCACCACTATCATCATCATCACTTGGCATTTCCCAGCGCCCTGCAGCTGGCTTCCCATGCTCTTTATCTTCTGGGATATACGGTCCCTCCTGTGTCAGGGCAATGTTGTGACCAATGCAAAGAGGCCCTGTTATATGGCATACCTTCCCCAGTGAGTATTGGAGGGCTCCACCAGTCCTGTCCAGGCAGCGGGACCTGGCTTTCAGAGGTCAAAAGTCCACCCAACTGTCCTCCTTGTCCTTTCTTGTGCGTCATTGAAGCGTTGTTCATCAGGCGTTGTTGGATTTCAGCATGGCGTCAACAACCATGGGCGGTTAGGATATCCCGAGTCTCCTAAATGTGAAATATGTAGGATGTAAAAGTTAATTCACACACTCATATCAGTTTGCATGACATGCATGCATAATCAATCTACCACACATCACACTTACCCACAAGCCAGGCCCTTTCGAGTTGAAACTGTGACATCAGCCTTGGTATGTTACTGTTCTGCAGGAGGAAGCTGTCATGGGCAGAGCGTTGGAGATGTACGGATCTGCCAAGCAGACAACTTGCACGTTATAGGTAAAGAGGACAGGGTTTTCGTGGACAGGAAGTGATGGTGCTCTGCTAATATCAATGTGATAGTGTATGGATGGCAATGATATGTTATGGTCCTGACAGGTAAGGGGAGACCTACAACCCCTTAATCAGTGTAGGAGAATCCCAACACAAGTAAATATAGCAACAGTCCTGCGCACTCATATAGAATAGTAATACATTTGGTTGATGCAGTGTAAAAGCAAATGGAACTAATCCAAAGTTGAAGTTCTTTGATTTCTTTATTTGGTCATCACACAAAAGAAACTATAAATCAGGATGCCAGTAAGGGTGAGTGAGCAGGAAATTTTTCAATCTTAATTGTTACATAAAACAGAAGAATCAATTTTCCCGTGTTCGTGCCCTCCGATACTTTTGTTCCGTCAAGATGCTGGCATCCTGGCGTCTGTATTGCAATCCTGGGGTACGTGCATTTCCTGCTCACTCACCCTTACTGGCGTCCTGATTTATAGTTTCTTTTGAATAGCTCGCAATTTTGAGTCTTGGGAGGTGATCGCCTCACTGTGAACTAGCATACCCTACTGGGTTGGAATTATCACTCGCTTGGGGATGTTATTGACGTGGAATTTAGCCATAGAACCCTGAAGAGTCGGAGAACACTGTTTCTCTGATGAAACACGTGTCGGCTGGCTGTGTGTCCTTTTGTTTGATGACCAAATAAAGAAATCAAAGAACTTCAACGTTGGATTGGTTCCATTTGCTTTAACACTGCATCAATAGGATGTTTTACTATTCTATATGAGTGTGCAGGACTGTTGCTAGACAACTTGCACGTTAATGGAGTGGTACTGTTTGCGGTTCCTGTAAACTTGCTCACGGTTGTGTGGTATGGGAAATGACCTGGCCCATAGAAAGCTGCCTTCACTGCAGCCAAAATGTCATGGCCAGGTACTGAATGTAGCTGCTCACGTCTTTAAACAATGCAGCAAGGGCACGAATGAACATCGCTTGTGACATTCCAACTGTAGTGGCAACAGTAAACTAAAAGTACCAGCGGCAAAAAAATGCGAAACAGCTCAAACCTTTACAAGCGGGGTGATACTGTGGGGATCTCTAGCCAGAGATCCCGCTCCAACTGACTAGTCAGCTCCAGGATGGTCAGACGATCCAATCTGTATTTCTGGATGATGTGTATCTCCTACATGGTCTGGAGGTCAGGGATTAGATGGAGCACTGGAGGATGAAAACCTCCTCCTCTCCCAGGGTGCCTAAGTGAGAGTGTAGTGGAGCATCATTGCACTCTATTAGCAACGTCAGTAAACTCTTCACATGTAAAGCATTGCACAAAAGTAAAGGACATATGCAGGATGTTGTTAACCAGCTAAGTACCCTGAGGCGGAAGCCGGGGTGTCTGTGTTGCTGCTAGACTAGCGCTTTTTTTAAAATTGTCAATTGCACTTGTGTTGTATGTTGATTTTAAACCTAAAACTTACTTAGTTCTTTGTTTTGCTCGATTGCACTAAAACAGCGCCTGAGGGGGAAGATCAAAATCCCTACTCAGCGTCACTGCACCCACGTGACTCGGGGCCACGCCCACCCGCGTAGCCACGCCCACTCCTCTATCTCCTCCTTATCATGCTCACTTCTCGACAGCGCAGCGGTCGAGCGCAGCGGGCACACCATCAGCACGCCGAAGACACGCCAAAGACTAGCCCGTCTGTGCCCGTCCGTGCCAGGACGGGGCACGAGGCCGAGGCTCTCATTCCTACTTCACCCCCTAGGCTGGTAAGAACATCCTCCGCTCTGAAAGCGTTGCGCCCTACCCCCAATCTGAGTTGCTCTATGTTTAACCTTCATAAAGTTGGAACTCATGTTTGCTCCGAATGTAAGCTGTCTACCACCATATATCAACCCCACCCCGACTCATCTAGGAGACACAGGAAATGCAAACTGTTACGTAAAAACGTGCCGCCAACTTATGTTTTTTATAGTACAAATTGTCGATCATTGCCCAAGCATAAGCATGATATATTCAATCTCCTTACCGAAAAAAGCCCTAGTGCTCTTTTCTTAACTGAGACATGGCTGCATGACAGCGCCGGCCCGGATGTTGCTATTGCCCTCCCCGATAACTATGCCATTGTCAGAATAGACAGGGAAACACAGGTAGGGGGTGGGATAGCTATCATCTTTAACAGAGAACTCAAATGCACTTTGGAATCTGTATCGCTTCCAGACTGTGAAGCGGGTCTTTTTAAAATCTCTTTGAACCCCAATTTTACAATGTCAGTAACCCTTCAAAATGGGTATCAAACTTTGCAAATCTTATTACTCCCTACTATATGTCATCAAGCAATTTTTCCTTGCTGGGTGATTTAAATCTGCATCTAGAAGATTCCACCATTCCCTCATGCTCTAATCTGTTGGAAGACTTAGCAGCACTAAATTTGTCTATAAAATTTTTTAGCCCCACTCACATAGCGGGCCACCTGTTGGACCCCATAATATCCAACATCAGGGAACTTACGTGCATTGCCACCTTACCCTCCGGCTGGTCCGACCACCATCTTATCAATTTTAGCATTACCCTTCCACCTTCCCCCAGTTTGGAACAAAACACTGACGCCACATACAGAAAAAATTGGAAGTCAGTAGACATTGATGCATTAAATGCGGCACTAAAACAAAACCCTCCAAACCTAAACTCCAACATGGACTGCGTAGCAACTGAAACACAAAACTGGCTAACTAATGCAGCAAACAAATGTCTGCCTTCTACTCGCACCAAAGGGAGTAGGCATCGCCCTCCGGCCCCATGGTTTAATGACAGCCTTAAAATTGAAAAATCAAAATGTAAAGTACTAGAACGCAAATGGCGTAAAAAGTACGACCCCAATGCTAAAAGATGCTATCATGAAGCCAGGAATCATTATCACGCTGCCTGCACAAAAGCAAGAGCTGCTTTTGTCTCTAAAACAATTATCGAAGCAACTAACATGCCTAAAACTCTTTTTTCCAAAGTCAAGGATTTGGCAGGCGCACATACCACAGCTGCTGCACCCCCACTAAGCACACAACAATGCCAGGCGCTAGCATGCTTCTTTACTGAGAAAATCGATAAAATTATCTCAGACATTAAGACATAAATTTTGGATCCAGACCTTCCCCCTACTTCTGACCCAATATTGACTCAACCCACTTCTCTAGGTGAAAATTTACTGGAATCCTGGCCGGCTCTTTCAATAGAGAATTTGAAAGAAATCCTAAAAACTGTTAAATCCGGCTCCCCTAGGGACCCCATCCCTATCAAAATTATTAAAAAATTGGATGACCAGTGTTTGGAAATCATTGCCAATCTCCTAAACTCATCCCTCGACCTCGCCACTATCCCTGCGTTATGGAAGCATGCCATGGTGACACCCCTTCTGAAAAAGCCAACTGCCAACCCAGAAATACTGGCCAATTATAGGCCCATATCTCTGCTCCCAGCTTTTTCTAAATGTCTTGAGAGACACGTACACTCTACTTTAGCCACTTTTGCAGAAGAAAACTCCCTACTCCATCCTTCGCAATCTGGCTTCAGGGCTGGTTTCTCGACTGAAACTGCACTATTAGGTGTCACTGAACACATCAGAAAACTGCTTGACCAAGGCCAGACTGTCGCACTAGTGTTATTGGACCTAAGTGCGGCGTTCGACACCATCTCCCATGAAACTCTCATTAAAGAGCTATATTCAAATGGTGTAAGAGGAAAGGCTCTGGATTGGATCAAATCTTTCCTGGCAAATAGAACCTTTTAGATCGCATCTGCACAAGCCGTGTCAGATACCCTACCTGCATCACATGGAGTGCCTCAGGGGTCCATCCTGAGCCCTCTATTTTTTAATATTTATCTTAAACCTCTGGCCGATCTTGTTGAAAAGTTAGGTCTAACGCTTATGAACTACGCCGACGATCCCCAAATCATTTTTTCCCTATCTGAATCTTGTCCCCACTCTCCTTCGTTACTTAAGGAAGGATTATCAAAAATATTGAACTGGATGACAACAAACCAGTTAAAACTGAACGGCGACAAGACGGAAATACTGATTTTGGGAAAGGACCAAGCTCTCTGGAACCCTGCACATTGGCCGGACCAGATGGGCGCTTTTCCTACCCCGGTGTCCCATGCTCGAAATTTGGGCTTTATACTGGACAATGCCTTATCCATGAACAAACAGGCCAGCAAAGTAACCGGCCTTTGTCTCACCATAGCTAAATGGTTGAGGAAGATCCTGTGGATGCTGCCAGTGTCAACGCAAAAGACCGTAGTCAATGCCCTTATCACATCAAGGCTTGACTACGGCAACATCCTCTATTTGGGCGCAAACAAATCTGTGATCGGACGACTACAGGTAGCGCAAAATGCTGCGGTCAGACTCCTCTGCAATATTCCGAAGAACTCTGGAGTCTCGAACCATCGTCGGAATCTTCATTGGCTCAGGATCGAGAGCAGAATCCGTTTCAAGGCCCTGAACTACATGTTCAGAATAAAAGCAGAAACAGCACCAAAATATCTCCAATCTCTTGCCTGCCTCTATACGCCCAAGAGAAACCTTCGGTCACAGACAGCAGCCCGTTTCTGCATACCAAGGTTTAAACGCGCAAGAACAGGTGGCAGATCTTTTGCCTATCTGGGACCCTCCCTTTGGAACACGCTTCCCCCTTGTATCCGGAAGGAAGAAAACTACCTTAGGTTCAGAAAGCTTGTAAAAACCTGGCTGTATGAACAATAACCACTTTAACAGTCACCTCTTTTTTCTGCCCTCAATCTAGCTGTGTCTAGGCGCCGGGAAACCCTTTTTGGGTAGCTGTTGCGCCCTATAAATTGATTAAAAAAAAATAAATGCAAGAAACTAGGTACTGTGAATTTATTAGTGGTCAGCCTGCCTTCACTAACAGTCACCTACAAGGTCACAATTCACAATCCAACACCTTGATCAGGCACTAGATCAAGGAAAGGTAGCTGACATGTCAAAAAGAGTGGTTTGTCTGATATGTTTTAAGTGGTACACCATCACACATGTACCAAAGTTTGCCAACCTGCCATGTACATCTAAGCATTGCACAATGAGTACCATGTCCAAAACTTTGACTGGGATTATGAGCATGTGAAAAAGTAACCCTTAACAAGTACTTGTAGTGGTAGTGTTGCATATACAATTGTTAAAAAAAAAAACAAGTGGGTCTGAGCACATTGCAAACACATATCACAGTTGACCACTGACATGGCGGTAGTCAGAACTTGCTCTAATATGAAAATATAGACGATCACCGCCAGTTGACAAAGACCGCGCGCTTGCCGGTTTCATGCACGGCAGGCTCCCTCATAGGGTAATTTTGCCTAAATTTGATTGTGGTCGACCAATGGCTATGTGCATTTACGCTTATGCATGTCTTTGCGCCATAGAAGTACACTGCAATTTGAAAATACACTCACTTGCCTACAAATACTGCTGCCATTACCCCTAACGGTAACATGGATGAACGCTTCCTCCGCCCCTGACATCGCCATCGCTATCCCTGATGACTATAAGATCACACGCAAGGACCGCACCGACCATACAGGAGGTGAAATCGCTATCGTCCATAAGAAATCAATCCGCATCTCAACCAGCTCTGACGCCAACCTCGCTAACTCCGAACACCTTCACTTCCAGATCCACATCGACCCCAAGACCACACTCAGAGGCACCCTCCTCTACAGACCACCAGGACCCCGCGCAAAATTCAGTGAAGACATCACGGACTTCATCACCCCACACGCGCTCCCCTCCAAAGACTACATCCTTCTGGGAGACCTCAACTTCCACCTTGAAAAGATCAACGACCGCAACACCGCCACCCTCTTGGACAACCTAGCCAACCTCGGACTTAAACAACTGGTCACTTCCCCCACCCACATCGCAGGTCCCACACTCGACCCCATCTTCACCTCCAGCAATCATGTCTCCTTCAGCCACACTACGGATCTCCTCTGGACTGACCACAGCTGCGTTCACTTCACCTACAACAAGCCGAAACCCATCATCCACCTCCAACCAACTCTACAAAGAAACTGGAACAAAATCACCACGGATCAGATCTCCACATCGCTCCTTCGAACCTCCCCAGCCCTCTCTTCTAACGCCAACGAAGCCGCCTCCAACCTCACCCTTTGGTTATCCAACACCGCCGACACCTTAGCACCACTGAAAAAACGTCAACACAAACTTGGCATCAAGAAGGCCTCATGGTTCAACGATGACCTCAAGAAGTCCAAGAAACTGTGCCGCTCCCTTGAAAAGGCCTGGAAAAAAGACCCATCCACCAGCAACAAGGACGCCTTCAAAAGCGCCATCCGTACTCACCACCAACTGATCCGAAAAGCCAAGAAAACAGCATTCAAGGATCGACTTGACAACAACGCCCACAACAGCAAGGAACTTTTCAACATCGTCAAGGAATTTTCCAACCCCTCGGCCAACTCCAACGACATCACCCCCTCTCAAACCCTCTGCGATTCCCTAGCCTCTTTTTTCCACAACAAGATTGCTGACATCCACAACAGCTTTGACAACCAACCCGGAAGCCAACCCACCCTACCATCAGCTGACCATCTTCCCCCCGTTAACACCCTTAACGCCTGGAACCCAATCTCCACTGAGGACACCATCCGCCTGATGAATTCCATCCACTCTGGATCCCCCACAGACCCATGCCCTCACCACATCTTCAACAAAGCAGACTCCGTCATAGCTCCGCACCTCCGAGACGTCATCAACTGCTCCTTCAACTCCGCTACCTTCCCAGAAGACTGGAAACACGCTGAACTCACCGCCCTTCTGAAAAAACCAACAGCAGACCCCACCGAACTCAAAAACTACCGCCCCATCTCGCTTCTTCCATTCCCGGCCAAAGTCATCGAGAAAGCTGTCAACAACCAGCTCGCCGCCTTCCTCGAAGCCAACAAATCACTCGACCCCTCACAATCTGGCTTCCGAGCCAAACACAGCACTGAGACCGCCCTCATCGCAGCAACAGACGACATTCGAACTCTACTGGACAATGGAGACACAGTCGCCCTCATCCTCCTCGACCTCTCTGCAGCCTTCGACACAGTCTGCCACAGCACCCTTTTACAACGCCTCAGAAACATCGGAATCCAAGGAAAGGCACTGGAATGGATCACCTCGTTCCTCACCGGAAGAACCCAGAGAGTCCGCCTCCCACCATTCAAGTCCGAGGCCTCTGAAATCATCTGCGGCGTACCACAAGGATCCTCACTCAGTCCCACCCTCTTCAACGTATACATGAGCCCCCTCGCGGCCATCGCACGCCAACACAACCTCAACATCATCTCTTATGCGGATGACACTCAACTGATCCTTTCTCTCACCAATGACCCCAGCACCGCCAAAACTAACCTACACGAAGGAATGAAAGAAGTCGCCGAATGGATGAAACAAAGCCGTCTGAAACTGAACTCAGACAAAACAGAAGTCCTCATCTTAGGTAAATCCCCCTCTGCATGGGACGACTCCTGGTGGCCGGAAGCCCTCGGAAATGCACCCATCCCGACAAACCACGCACGGAACCATGGCGTCATCCTGGATTCTTCACTCTCAATGAACAGACAAGTCAGCGCCGTATCCTCTTCCTGCTTTAACATTCTTCGCATGCTCAGAAAAACATTTCGCTGGATCCCCACCGAAACAAGGAAAACAGTCACCCACGCTCTAGTCACGAGCCGACTGGACTACGGAAACACCCTCTACGCAGGTACCACCGCTAAACTCCAGAAGAAACTACAACGAATCCAAAACGCCTCAGCCAGGCTCATATTAGACATCCCACGCAACGAACACATCTCTGGTCACCTTAAAGACCTCCACTGGCTACCCGTCAATAAGAGGATTACTTTCCGACTGCTTACCCACGCACACAAATCACTCTACGACATCGGACCAGATTGCCTCAACTCTCGACTGTCCTTCTACACCCCCTCCCGCCAACTTCGCTCTTCCAGCCAAGCCTTCGCCACTGTACCTCGCATCAACAAGACCACCATGGGAGGCAGATCCTTCTCATACCTGGCTGCCAAAACATGGAACTCACTCCCCGCTTACCTTCGCCTCACCCAGAATCACCTAGCGTTCAGAAAGCAGCTTAAAACGTGGATATTTGACAAATAATCCTCCTCCCCTTCCTAAGCGCCTTGAAACCCTCTGGGTATGTAGTGCGCTATATAAATTTTATGACTTGACTTGACTTGACTCCTAGTGCTTAGTGCACGAAATGTGTAAGCATGTGATAGCAATTAAGTTGTATGCAATTAACAACCATACTATTGAAATATGTACAGCACCACATCTGAGACCTGTGGCAGGGATGATCAACTAGATGAGTGTCTGCATGTGGAATCCATTTGCATAGTACTGTGAAATGTGTTCAAGCCTTATGAAAAGTGGTTAGGTAGCTATACATACCAGTCGGGGGAAATAATTTGGTACAGCATCAGAGGAATGATGGTATGTGTATGGACATCCACACGTCTCAAAACAGGTGACTCAGCATGAAATACGATGCTAGTGAGAAAGCCTCCTCAAAAGTTGTCACTATGAACAATCACATTCTGTTTGATTTTTTTAGCAGGGACATTGGATGTGCATAAAATACAGGTATTCCAAAACATATGCAGTGCCAGTGGGAATGTGATGCCTAACTCACAAACAGACAATTCTGACAAGATGACACTATACCTAGGTCAGCATAGCTGATGCAACTTGTCTCCCAAAATCATTCCATTCTGTTTTGCACAGCATGTTAACAATCACATGCCATGTACATTTTTAGGATCCGATTTCTCATACTTTCGACACTCCTGTGTCTATTCCTAAGCATCAATTCCATGATCATCAGGAGACACATAATGCCAAGCATCCACATGTGTCTGATAAAGGTTGTAAGAACCCAAAATATGTTTGTTTACTTTTAATCATACATGTAGCATTGCTTTCAAATCCAAAATGTTGAAACTCAGTATATCTGACATTGCACACAAGACCCATGCTCATGACATGTGCCACTCTCAGAGTCACACAGATGCCAACATTGTTTTATGCTGATAGTGTGAGTCATCACACATGGGAGCAATTCAGTTTGTAAAAACATACTGGAACATGTCACAGTAGTCAGAAATATGTTGTGTGCTCCATCTTGGCCCTCACTACTGGAATGAGCTGCCCCTACCTCTGAGACAGTGTTTAGCCCATCTAAAATTCAGGAAGCTGCTTAAAACTACTCTTTTTTTGTACCTGTTAGCTTGCTGGGGCCACACACCACGTTCATGTTCTGCTTAAGCGCAGAGATACCCCTTCGTGGGTCAATTCTAGCACTATATAAGCATATAAATAATAAACGTATGGAGTCATAGTCTGGCTTTGTCATCGCACCTGTACTGTACTGCCAGCGGCGTTTAGAGTGATTTCATGACTGATTACACAGACTGTGTGTGTTGGCCCTGTCTTTTGTTTGGATGTGAAATCAGCATGACTCCTGGACCAAGATAAATATATCAAAGTATTCAAAGCATATATGTGTGATGTGATCTGATGTGTGTGTACCTGCAGAACATTGTTTCTAATGACCTCTATCCTGTAGCAATGGACGTCTTGCACATGTTAGTTCTATAAAAATGCATTCATCTTTGTTGTAAAAGGCATATGTAATGCATGTGCAGTCCATTAAGGCTCTGTGTCATCACTCCAGGTCAACGCCGAACTGAAGCAAATGATTTGAAAAGCCATTGCCAGGAAACTGCAGAGCCAGGGAGTCTATCACCTGTGCAGCTTCCATAGCCGGAACAGGTGGGAGGATCTCAAATGTTGGAGCCGAAAGACCACTCTAGTCCAGCTGGGAAAGTCCACACCACTTTGAAGGGGCAGGTGCCAGTCCCTGACTCCCCTCATGGCCCGTATTCTGGCAAATACCTATCCTGAGCTTGATGGGCAGGTGAGGGTCCAACAGCAGCTAGGATAGGGTGAGCACAGCCCTAGACCCACGGATCAACACCTCAGCACACTTGTAATGTCACAGGTACCCATAAACTGATCTATCTGTATTGTGAGGAATGCAAATTCACATTACGGAGTACATGCCTGTGTATTGTTTTCAGGTTTGGCACACATATGTGTCTTGGTCCACCCTCAGCACTGTAGTATGCAAATAAATCTATGGCTCTTCATGGCATGGCCTCAGTGCCCAACATAATAGAAGTAGGCTGGTAAGGTGTCACGGACGAATGTGTGAGGTTTAGGTACAGCATCATACGGCTCATTAGTTAAAGTGATGTGAGGACATGGGTGTTTTTTCACACATACTCATCGACATGAGTGCCTTGAGATGATATAAATCTGATGTAGAGGCTTAGATATCAGTCCTTATTGCAGGCCTCATTGTGCAAGTTTGGTGATTGTGCCATGTCCATGTGAGGAATGGGTATGATTGGAGTAAGAAATGTCTTGAGAGTTGTATTCATGTTTCCCAATCATGTGTGAATCTGACACATATACAGAGGGCAAAACAAGATCCTGCTACAGACATGGATGAGGAGTAGAAAACGGATGCTTTCAATTGTCAGATCCTGTGTTCAATGCCACCATGTGTGGAGGGATTACTAGCTCATGTTGTGGACATGCAGGTGCTCTTTACATATCAGTGTCACTACTATCATGTAGATTGGGATAGTTTTGATGTCCACATTGCTAGTTGCTCAGAGTGCTAAGCTTTGCCTCCTGTAAGTCTACAAAGTTTACCATAACAGCTATTCTTCCATTCCAGCATCTACACAGCCAAGAGGAGGAGACATCTGCCTAGATGTTGGGGAAGCAGTTGGTCCCGAGTGGTGCCAGTCAGGACACTGACACTAATGGACCCAGTGGGCAACAGGGTGATGGGAGTGCCATGGATGATCAAGACCGGACCAATACAACCATTGAGTTAGACTGCATGGACTCTCCCTTGGTGGTGGTAGCTACCCCCGAACCTGGTGCAGTATCATCAGTGCCCGCCACCCCCTGTCATCTCCACCCTCCTTGCTGCTCCCCAACCAGTTGCACATGCCCATACCCATCCAGGGTTGACCATCTCCTCTGCTGCAGGCACCTCTACCCCTGTCCCTGAGTCCTCAGCTGCCCTTGATGAGGAGGGTATTGACCTTCTGAAAAAGATCAATGTTGGGCAGACTGCGCTGCTGAATGCCATCCAGGGTCTGGGCAGCCAATATGCACAGATGGGTGCCTCCCAGGTTGGATTTTGCAGTGGGATGTGTGCCCTACAGGGGTTCTTATTAATAGCAGCTATTCCCCTACCCCAGACTTTCATCCAACAGCCTTCACCGACCACAACACCAGGCCCATCCCCATCCCTATCCCCATCCCCAGATCCTAAACCTCTGCCTGCCCCAAGCACACACACACCTGTGCAGGCACCCACACAAACACACACCTGCAATACACAACCACTAACATCCCCAGCAATCACTACATGCAACGCACCTTCAAACATACAGATAGCAACAACACCTCCTATCAGCACAGACCCTACCTCTCCATCCATATCACCTTTTCAAGTACCTGACACCTCAATTTCCTCTTCCTCTCAACCTGACCCAAGCTCTGATTTACCCTCAACCTATACCTGTGACCATTACTTATTGTCCTTTGGACTTTGCCCTGTTGGACAACTCCACTACCATCCAAGGACTACTTTTTCCAAACCCATTCCTTATCCTTTGCCAGCTCTCCCTACTCATCCTAAATCCAACGCCAGGAAGATGAAGAGAGGCAGGATCAATTTCACCCACAGAAAGCACTCTGCCAGGGCAAAGTCCACCCCCAACCCAAATCCGCCCTACCGATCAAAAAGCCTGTTATTCAAACCCTAGCCCCGTTGTCACTATTCTTCCCTGAAGTTCCTGCCCAAACCATATGATGCCAATCCAGGGAAGTGTGTTCACAGTGTTTGTTTGGCAACTGAAGTGACATGTCTCCTGTTGAGCTGCCACCGGAATGTATTGCCATTTCATAATGTCATGCCTGATGTGTTATTTTATATAGTTATGATGTTATAAACATACCTTCTTTTGTTTAACTAGTCAAGTGTGATGTCTGGGTTATTCTTTAGAAATCTCTACAGTCCAGATCTCTGTGATGTTTTTAAGCATCTCTGGTTTGCACATGTATGGTCTTGAATAACCCTGGGTGTAGTTTGCATAGTAGCGCTATGCGTAGCTACGCGAAGTGCACTTTGCACTACACGTAGCACTATGCGAACTGGGTAGTGCAGTGAGTAAAGGCTATTCGCAATGATTACAGAGTGCCAGATGCTTGTCCGCACTGCGCAATCATTACAAACTGCATATTGCACTGTGCAACCAGTTGTTTTATGTTGCTCGAGTAGATTTGTACACAGCAGTTTTCTCAACGCGGACTAGTAGTTTCTCATCCCGAGCGGTCGCGAGCATACACGACCACTCGCAATGAGAAACCTGACCTCCCCACATTGAGAATCTCGCCGAGAGGTTTATTTTCCACGCTCGCGATCGGCAACTTGATGTTGCTGATCAAGAACGAGGAAAAGTCTTGCCGGGATGTCATTTTACTCGCTCGCGGTCGCCAACTTGACATGAGAACCGCGAACAACCAAAAAATGCCTGTTACGCTATGCTACGCGTTTTTGCACTGCGCTACGTGCAATTGGTGTAGCGCTTAGTTGCGCAAACTCCGCGAGCGTAGCATAGTTTTCCGCCCAGGCCTAGTCTTGAATCCGAAAACATTGATAGGGGACTAAATCAGGAAATGGCAATGATAAATACAAACAGTTTAAGAGGTACATGAGTTACATGAATTTGCATGCTGGCACACATGGATTGAAGTTGCACTGAATAATGTCAGTCATGTGTAATGGTCATTATGACAATGAGGGGAAAACATGAAGGGGTGTTCCCTAGAAAAACAGGATTCAAAAATTCAACCCACATCAGCAGCTCACCCATACATAATAATACAGATGATTTTATTCAAAAAAGTTTTTAATTTTCATTTTTTGCACATATAAGTATCGAAATACTTCTTTTAGATAAATTCATTAAACAGTAGAAAACATTAGAAAAAATTGACATAATCATAAATGAACAATGACAGTCTAAAAACTAGGACACGCAATGTCAATTAAAGAAGGGCACCAAATACATCCACTCATACATGCAAACATCACTTTTATACAGTCACTTCCACACACAGGTATTCACATCCATATCACTACACACAAGAACAAGAAAAGCGCCGACGCGCGTTTCGGACAAGTGCCATTAGAGGCTTCCTTCATCAGGGCGCACTTGGAAAGACATGGGCAGACACAGAAATGATGTCTGTAACAAGGTCTTGAAAGGCGGTCCTAGGTAACAGCAAGGCTGAGGGAGGGTAATCTAGAAGGCCTAGGGTAAACGAGACCAATTGAGATATATAAAAGGGTCTGTAGATAAATGGGAGACCTTATAAATTCGAAAAATAATCTCCAGGTTCCACAGGTCAGGGGGTCACAATTTAAGAATAGCCCCACAGGGGATCCAGGCGTTCACAAGGAGCAAGAGTGCAAAAACAATTCCGCAGAGAGCATCAAGTGTCTCAAAGAGAATAGCAAGAACTGTTGTTAATACAGGAGATAACGAAGATGCCTTTTAGGAAAATAAGAACGACCTCAATAGAAGGTACTCAGAAGCGTTTGGTCAGCGGTCAAAATGGAGACATGAAGTATCCAGCTAGTGCAGGACATCGATTCAAGAAAGGTACTGGGGGCCTGATAAGACCCGTAGGTCTGAGTGAAAAGTGGCGTCCTCAAAGATGAAGACCGCGGAGCTCCTTCTCCCTGCAGCGTGAGAGTTTCTCAGAAAGGCCCCCAGTACCTTTCTTGAATCGATGTCCTGCACTAGCTGGATACTTCATGTCTCCATTTTGACCGCTGACCAAACGCTTCTGAGTACCTTCTATTGAGGTCGTTCTTATTTTCCTAAAAGGCATCTTCGTTATCTCCTGTATTAACAACAGTTCTTGCTATTCTCTTTGAGACACTTGATGCTCTCTGCGGAATTGTTTTTGCACTCTTGCTCCTTGTGAACGCCTGGATCCCCTGTGGGGCTATTCTTAAATTGTGACCCCCTGACCTGTGGAACCTGGAGATTATTTTTCGAATTTATAAGGTCTCCCATTTATCTACAGGCCCTTTTATATATCTCAATTGGTCTCGTTTACCCTAGGCCTTCTAGATTACCCTCCCTCAGCCTTGCTGTTACCTAGGACCGCCTTTCAAGACCTTGTTACAGACATCATTTCTGTGTCTGCCCATGTCTTTCCAAGTGCGCCCTGATGAAGGAAGCCTCTAATGGCACTTGTCCGAAACGCGCGTCGGCGCTTTTCTTGTTCTTGTGTGTAGTGATATGGATGTGAATACCTGTGTGTGGAAGTGACTGTATAAAAGTGATGTTTGCATGTATGAGTGGATGTATTTGGTGCCCTTCTTTAATTGACATTGCGTGTCCTAGTTTTTAGACTGTCATTGTTCATTTATGATTATGTCAATTTTTTCTAATGTTTTCTACTGTTTAATGAATTTATCTAAAAGAAGTATTTCGATACTTATATGTGCAAAAAATGAAAATTAAAAACTTTTTTGAATAAAATCATCTGTATTATTATGTATGGGTGTCTGCTGATGTGGGTTGAATTTTTGAATCCTGTTTTTCTAGGGAACACCCCTTCATGTTTTCCCCTTTTGTTCTCGCCCTGGCGGGTTGTTCCCCTTCTGCAGTATTTCCTTAGATACAGGGTCCCTCTTCTGTTTAATTATTTATTATTTATTCATTATGACAATGAGGACCTGTTTGAATATAGATACTCTGGTTATGGTCGGATGTCATATCTTGCACATGTCATTGGTTGACAAATATCACTGTTAAAAGTGCTCGATACATTGTTCTTACACATGTTCACAGAGTATAACAGTCCAAACGTTCACACATGTGTACACTATTTTCACATGGCTGATCTGCCTGTATCCCGAAACCAATATTACCATGGTTTGATGAGTCATGACCACTACACATTTACATGACTTACATGTCAGATAGGAACAGTTAGAGCTCTCCCCAAGTGAATGGTTTTCACAATGCAACTGTACACATAATTATTAAGTGGTATATGCAACAGTTTCTGTATGCACAGACACGTTCCGACATACTGGTCTGATTGTAAACATGTTCATTGGAAACAGTCAATGTCTCACATTAAGACTGTGATAAAGTCTCATATTTGGCACATTTTCCCCTCTTTTGTGAATGTTATGGACAGGACTAGATACCCTCTACATACTATAATTTATTTATTTATTTATTTAGGAGTTTCATATAGCGTTAGCCTGACCCGAGGGTTTCGGAGCGCTTCACAACAGTTTTTGAGCAAGATTCATACAATAAGCAATATTCTACATATACGTTCGGCAGCCCAAGTATGCTGAGCAGCATTGAGGCAGTACATGAGTCCTGATATAACCTCATAGAGTGCAAATTGCCTGAGATAACCTCATAGAGTGCAAATTGTCTTGGGGTTGATACAATAAAGCAGGATTCTACATTATAGGTTCGGAAGTACAAGTGTGCTGAACAGCATTGAGGTAGTCCGTGAGTGCTGGGATAACCTCATAGAGTGCACATTGTCTTGGGGTTGAACGAATTAAGGGGGGGAGGGAGCAGTTGAGGGTCGAATAGCAGGGAGGAGCTAAGTCTTAGAGCTACAATGTCAGGAAAAGACGACGAGCAGGAGATAACGTTTTGATGATGGCTATCCATTCCGGAGGGAGCGGTTGAGGAAAAGGAGTTTCAGTTGTTTTTTTAATTTTGTGAAGGTCTGGATAGTCCTGTTACCGACTGGGATGGGGTTCCAAATTTTGGGTGTGTTTCCGGTGAAGGCCTGTGCAGCAGTTTTTTGTTAGCGTGTTTTCATAGGGATGTGTAGTAGGGTTCTGGAGCTCTTGAGGTTCCTTGTCTGGCCAGCCATCATGAGTTTGGCAGCCAAATACTCAGGTTTTCCTGTGTGCAGGGCATTATGTGTGAGGCAGGCAGTTCTGTATCTGGCATGCAGTTCGATTGGGAGCCATTTTAGTTCTCTGAGTGCTAGTGAGATGTGATCGTATTTCCTGATTCCAGTGACCATTCTTGCTGCTCTGTTGAGAGTAGTTTTGATGGGGTGGGGGCTCGGAGAGATTTTGTTGTGCCAGTGAGGGTGGCATTCTCATAGTCGAGTCTGGGTAGCACCAGCGTTTGGGTGGCATGTTTGAGGTCGTTGGTTGGGATGAATGGTATTATTTTGCTAAGTAACTTCAGGTTGACGAAGACACTCTTTGCGGAGTTCTTGATGTGATTGGCCATGTCGAGTTTTGAGTCTAGGGTAATTCCTAATGATTTAACGGAGTGGGTCAGAGTGTGATTGCCGTTAAGAGCATCCAAGACTTTTTGAGCCATTCTGAAATATGAGGGTTCTCCTCTTTGTTGGAGATGAGGAGTATTTCGGTTTTGTCTTGGTTGAGTTGTAAGTGATTAAGTGACAGCCAATGTTGGATTTCTTTTAGAGTGACATTTAGTCTGTGAATGTCATCAATGGAGGAGGTTTCAAGATACATTTGGGTGTCATCTGCATAGAGGTGGAAAGGGATGTTAGCATTTTTGGGTAGGGTGGTGAGGGGTTCCATGTATATGTTGAAGAGTTGAGGTGAGAGCACCGAACCTTGGGGGACGCTCATGTTGACAGAGTGTAGGTTGGAGGCAAATTTATTTTTTTTATCCTTTGTGAGCGGCTGTGTAAGAAGGAGAACCAGCGTAGGACCACCTCATCAGCTCCTACCCTTCCTTGTAAAGCCTTGATGAGAAGTTGGTGATCAACCATGTCAAAGGCTGCCAATAGGTCTAGGAGGATGAGGAGGCAGCATTGGTCGGTATTGAGGGATTTGTGGATGTCGTCTGTGATGTTAAGGATCGCGGTCTCGGTTCTGTAGACTTTTCTGAGACCTGATTGGTGTGGGTCAAGAAGATTGATGTTATCCATGTGCTAAGTCAGTTGTTGGAGGATACATTTCTCTAGGATTTTGGATAGGAGGGGGAGATTGGAGAAGGAGTCTGAAGTAATTCAGTTCCTTGGAGTCAAGGCCTGTTTTTTTTAGTAGTGGTGTGGCTTGGCCAACTTTGAGGCATTCAGGTATGATGCCGGTTCTTAGCGGGCTGTTAATGATCTTGCACCAGAACAGGGCTATGGAGAGACTCAAGGACGTGAGAGGCTGGTTTGGAGGTGGAGATCAGTTTGGGGACCTCGGTTTCTGGGATGTGGTTGAAGGACTTCCAGGTTTTTGTGGGGTGCTTGGGCGACCTATCTACTTTTACTGGAGGCAGGTATTTGCAGACGAGGTTTCACACAAGTCTTTGGAGGCCTGTAGGAAGGATACCGTGGATTTGGAGGTTTGGTGTCTGATTTTGAACAGTTCGTTGGGCCTGTTTTTTGCGTTGTCCACGGTGGTGCAGAAGAAGGTGTTTTTTTGCTGCTGATGTGTTTTTTGTATTTCCTTCGGGCTGCTTTGAGTTGTTCGAGTAGGTTCGAGGAAGGGTTGCTCCTCCATAGTCTTTCTGTAGCTCTTAGTTGTCTTCTTTCATTGTTAATGTCTGTGTTGAACCAAGATCTGGATGGGATGTTCCTTTTTTTGTTTTAGAGGCTACTTGATCTAGAATGGATGTCATGTTTGTATTGTAGTGAGCGGGGAGTTCTGTTGTGGATAGATCGTCCGTGGAGGCAGTGAGGAGAGAGTTAACCCTTCCCTCTAGGTCAGTCATGTTAATCTGGGTGAAGTTTCTAGTCCATTTCGGAGGATCTTGGGTGGGGGGTTTAGGTGTGATAGGCTAAGTGAGGTGGAAAAGGATTAAGTGGTGGTCGGACCAGTTCACAGGCAGGTAGAGGTCTATCATGATGGTGTCGTGCTGGGCGATAATGGCGTCTAGGATTGCTCCTTTGTTATGGGTTTCCTCTAAGCAGTGTTGGGTAAGGTTGTTGCTGTGAAGCAGCCCCTTCAGGTTCTGGATTAGCAGGTTGCCTTCTTTATTCCAGTGAAAATTGAGGTCTCCCAGAATAAGGGTGTTCATATCTCGGAGAGAGCAGTGGCCAATCATGTTGGACAGGTGTTCAGTGAATGTGGTGGTATTGCCTGGAGGGTGGTAAATGAGGTGGCAGATGAATGTTTTGTTGTTGCTAGAGGTAATGTTGGCGATTAGGCACTCAAAGGTGTTGTAGGTGAAGGAGTCTATTTCCGTCACGGAAATATTTTTTTTTGTGGATGATGGCTATGCCTCCACCTCTTTGATCTTTTCTATCTTTGTTGGTGATAACAAAGCCAAGGGGGACAAAAGTATGCATGAGTGGAAATGAGGAGTCATTTAGCCATGTCTCAGTGATGAATGCTATGTCTATGTTGTGGGCGAGGATGGATTTCGCTAGCTCTGTGGCATGCTTGGTGGCTGATCTGTAGTTTATGAGCATGCAGTTTGTGGGGGACGTCTCTGTTGTGCGTTTTATCGTTCAGGGGACGTGGGGATGATAGTCCGGGTGGCCGGGGGTGTGCGGGATTTCGGAGGGGCCTGTTCTCTTCCCAGTCTGGTGATCACCTGTATTTTGGATTGGGGGGTGGCAGTAATAAGATTGTCGTACGAGGAAGCGAGAGCTGCTGCTTCACTCTCTAGTTCTTTTGGTTCTCTGTGTCTGATGAGAGAGGGGGCTAGAGATCACTTCCCGATGGTGGGCATTGGGAGGTCTCTGTTGAGAGAGAGGGGGGAAGGAAGGGTAATGATGAGGCGTTATGGGTGCAGCGAGGTTGGTAAGGATTTCACTAAGACCCTGGATTATGGTGGTAATTTGGCTTTCAAGCATGGTGAGCCGCTGCCCAGTCTCTATGTCAGTGTGGGTGTTCTGTGCTGGAAAGTTAAACCTGAGGGGAGAGAGCCTAATGTTGTTAGGTTGCCCTTTAGTGGGTGAGGTGTCCTTGTGGGATTTAGGCAGGGTCAGTGGTGCAGGGAGGCGGGGGCTATGTTGTGGTGTGGATGCTAAATTGCATGAGGGACTAGGGAGGGGGTTGGGAGTCACGAAATGTATGGTGAGGTCATTTGAAGTAGGTTGGGAGGGAAGGAGGGCGAGGGTCAGGAGAGGTAGGTTGCCGGAGGGGGGCAGAGGGGTTTTGTCTTTTCTGGTAGTGTTGGAGGTGGACTTGTGGCGGGAGGCAGGTGGTATTACTAGGGTGCACTGGGATGGTGAGTGAGTTCTGTTGGCAGGTCGGGTTCTTCAGGGAGAGGAGGGTGGGTGGGCAGGGGAGGAGTGAGTGGGAGGGGGAAGTCCAGAGGGATGGGAAGAAAGCATCAAAGATTTCTAGGTTGTCATTGTTGGCGTGTATCAGGATTGTGCCATTGGAGTAAATGGTCGCAATGGTGTACCCATTTCGCCTACTTAGGTTATGGGCTGAGAAAGTCAGTTTGTAGCTGTGGAACGTGTTAGTCGTTTTAGAGATATTGAGTTGCGATCTGAGGATGGAGTTCCATGTTTCGGGTATTTCCGTGTGGAAGATGAGATCCATTTTTACTTGGCTTTTGGAGGCGCAGTGATAGATGTCCACAAATAGTGATTCAGGATGTTGTCTGATCAGTTTTTGTTTAAAGTTTGTTTTGCTTTGTGTGAGAGGTTAGGGGGTAAGCTGATCGCAAAGGAGTTCAAGCTGTGCAGTTTTGAGTGGTTCGCAGAGGCGGGGTTTGAGGGGGCTGATGTGGCGTATGGCATGGTGACTAATAATGCTAACACAATTGTCTATTACAGTTGGTTTGGTATAGATCCCAGAGACTGTTGTAACAATTACAGAGCTTAAATCTTACACTTGTAAGGCACTCTTTCTGCCCTAAAACTCACAGTTTTTAACAAACAATAGGGTATTGGAACACCTATGAAAGTTGACTCCATATCCCAAGCATCAGACCTCTTCCTCAGTCAATTTGTTTATGGAACATTGGATACTGAGTCAGAAAAGTATAAACACACCAACGTGCCACATGGTGCACCTTTTCAAAGAGATAGCTGGCAGTGTAACTGTGGGTCAACACAATCAATCAATCATTCAAAGCATTTATATAGCGCACTACTCCCCCAGAGGGTCTCAAGGCGCTCGGGGAGGGGGGTCCGCTACTGCTCGAACAGCCAGGTCTTGAGTTGCTTCCTGAAGGCGAGGTGGTCCTGGGTCAGGCGGAGGCGGGTCGGTAGGGAGTTCCATGTCTTGGCGGCGATGTAGGAGAAGGACCGTCCCCCTGTGGTGGCTCTTCGGATGCGGTGGACGGCGGCGAGGGCGTGGCCGGTCGATCGAAGCTGGCGTTTGGGAGTGTAGAAGTTGAGGCGGCTGTTGAGGTATCCTGGGCCTTGGTTGTGTAGGGCTTTGTGTGCGTGGGTGAGGAGACGGAAGGTGATTCTCTTGTTGACCGGGAGCCAGTGCAGATCTCTCAGGTGTCCAGAGATGTGGCTGCGACAGGGGATGTCCAGGATGAGTCGTGCTGAGGCGTTCTGGATCCGCTGGAGTCTCTTCTGGAGTTTGGCGGTGGTTCCGGCGTAGAGAGAGTTGTCGTAGTCCAGACGGCTGGTGACGAGGGCCTGGGTGACCGTCTTCCTGGTCTCGGTGGGGATCCACCGGAAGATCTTACGTAGCATACCCAGGATGTTGAAGCACGACGAGGAGACGGCGTTGACTTGTCTGGTCATGGAGAGGGAGGAGTCCAGGATGAAGCCCAGGTTGCGTGCGTGGTCTGTTGGTTTGGGTGCGCTGCCTAGGGCGGGGGGCCACCAGGAGTCGTCCCAGGCGGAGGGTGAGGATCCTAGGATGAGAACACATAGATGGTTGACATGAAATGTCATCTATGATTTTTTCTATGGCAGGCCCAGCATTGCTCCTCTATTAACAAGCTATACCCCCTCTGTCTCCATGTCAAAACATGCTTGTAAATGTACATTGATTCTGCCAGGCTCCTCCTGACACTCAAGCCAGCGAGTACTGGCATGCCTGAGAGGATAGTGTTCCCAATCCGAATCTGTCTGTCTTCACACACTCTGCCTCTTACACAGGGGTACCTATGTGCCATGGTACCAGCGCACAGAGTCTCTGTGGTGTATTCTCAGAGAACTCAGTGATTCCAGACCATATTCATTCTAGTACCTTCCGTAGTGGTTTTTGTATGAAGATAATCGCAACGGACAAGATCATGTTATGGCGTTTTATATTTCTGTATAATTGGCATCTGCAGTAACTGTATTTAACAAACTTTATTTAATGCATCCATAAGAATTTCCATGTTGGAAATTCACTCAGTAATGAACAAATGTGTTGTCACACAATAGTAGTCGCTCATGAGTACATAAGGGAGTCAGACGTTAAGCCAGGATCTGATCCCTGTCTACCAGGCCATGAAAATTTCCTGCTCAATTTTAAAAAAGATTACACATCACATTGCAGGGATTGCAAGCCTTAGTTTAGCACTGGATCTTTGAAAAATAGCAGCTAACAAAATGCCCACACCTGGCATCGGTACACAGACACTCAAAAAACAACAAACTGCATTGGATATTGGCCACGAGAAAGGTGGTCTTGCACGCGGAAGTTGTATACTTTATACCACATTGTCAATTTTTTAAAGTCACCGACCAATGGAGGTCTCCGTGCATAGCTTAGACCTCCTATGTGGTGAACAAATACATCAAGGTTAACGATACACTCACTTGCTTCTTGGCACTGCTACAAGATACACCTACACAACTACAGCTGCTGTGTGCCATCTCAGTGAGCCATCACGAGTTGTGTGGAAGGTGTGTGGGCCCCAGCCTTCTACCCAGAGGAGCTGGAAAGCCTGTTGGAAGAGTTACACCCCCACTACAATAAACTTTACGGATCACCAGCCGAGCAGGTGTGTGCCTCACATTCCTTCAACTCTCTGTTGCTCTGCACATCTTAGTGTATATCTATTTGGAATGGTACTTGTGTGGCCATTGTGTAACATGTGAAATATTAAGGGGCCCATGGAGGCATGCACTGGTACAGAGCTGTGGTATATATTGAAAAGGTATGTTTATCAATTACCTTCAGGCTTCAGTTAAATCTCCAAGAAACAACACACGTCTTGTGGCATAGGTTGCACAGTACAATGAATGTGTACATGTATTTACACTTAGGTGATATATGTGTGTTCTGTAGTCATTGCTGTTCTCACATGAAACAGGCATTTATTCAGAAGACATTGGGTGTAAAATGAATGTGAAAGCACATACACCTACGTTTGATGACTTGTGTATGTACAGACTGTATAGTGAATCATACACAAGGCTTAATCGTCCTGCTGTCTGGGGCAAATCTGTCCTGTTGAACACTGAACTGGGATTGGCTATATACCTAACTGAAAAACATGTGATGAAAACTGAGATGTTTCCATACGAACGTGAAATAACTGAGTTTCACTTTAATCTTGGAAGTTCTGGCTCACGATCAAGGCTGTCTGTGGTTCGTGATTTCCCTTTACTTATGTGCTTTAGTTCCATAAATTTAGCCTTGGTGTGCACAAGTTAATTTCTGCGCCTGCACAAAATGTTAGGGGGTTGCAGTAACTGTATGTTCGATTAATTCATTACACTTTATCACTCTGAACACACTGAAGGCCATGCTGTTCAAAACGGTTATAGCCTCAAATTACACCAGAGAGCTGTTTGATCTTCAGTTTGAAGGTCAGCATCCAAGCTAGATACGGAACATCCTACCAACTTGACATAGCATGTGGAGAAGCAGATTCTCATATCTGGTACATGTGTGATAGCAAGGTAATCTTATACTTTATTTAAAGTCATTTGTCTCTGGTCTCGTCGGCTACTTTGAGACACAGGCCTGTGTGATTCCAACTGTTGCTCATTACGGACTTACATACTTTCATGAAGGCATACAGATTTTGATTCGGTTGGAAGCAGGAACTGCATTTCTATTGTTGGCAACCAGCTATGGATGTCTAAGTTCAAGGCAAAATGGACCAATCACTGACACTGGTCCTGCTGTGCCGTGAACGTATGGTTCAGTGCTTCATTGCAGTGCGGCTTTTAGAGCTAAATGAACATTGGTTTCTGTTCTTTAGGCCAGTGTGGCATCATTGTGTACAACCTGTTTTCCACTGTCTGTTGTGCCTGTACGAATTGGCAGTGGGTTTCTGTATCGGTTTGCCAATGTGAGTATCTTCTGACCTGATTGTACTGTTGGCTCACTTGGAAGTCCCCAGCAAATACAACTTCTGCTAAATGCTTTTTAGGTCTCGGCTAGCGTGGCTGGGCACATGCGCAACTCGCTCGGCGAGATTTAATGTTTTTGAGGACTTTGAGTAAAGGGCTTCAAGCCCCGCCCCTCTTCCCCATTGGTTGGCGTCACCGTTTATGCTAAAAGGTAGCCAGCCATTGGAAAAGAGCTTTTTGTGTCGTGTACTTTTGGCTTTTTCCACTTGGACAGGCTCGCCTGCTTTCCATGCGTTGCAAATGGATTCTTATCTTTATGGGGCCATGTGTTTCAAACACATGGCCCCATAAAGACAAGAAATCGTTTTTGCTCCGGACGAAAGTGAAAGCGGACCGTGCTTGTTTAGTAAGTCATTAAAGCCTTGGCTTTTTACTCAGTAACCGTCAACTGAAGTCCCTCTCACGCTGCTCTCACAGCACCAAGACCCCCCAGGCGCCTTTCGTTGCACTATATGAGTCACCTATTTCCTTTATTCATGAGTAAATCATTAGGTTGTCAAAAGCGCTATGGAGCCATGCCAATGGTGGAATGGGTGCTACTCGGATGCAAATGACAGCCAGGGTGCATACCTGTGGGACAACCCCATGCTAGGGTGTTGAGAGACATTACTGGCCACGTTGGTGGTGTGTCGGGCCGCACTCATTTGGTCTGTGGTTTCTAGGAGAGACTCTCTTTATCTGAGATTTTGTGCCTGATGTGCGTTTATCACTTTTAAATGGCGTTTAAAGTGTGTTGATACTTTAGTTTTCAAGCGCGTTCATTCTTTGGTTTTTAAGTGCGTTCATACTTTGGTTTTCAAGTGCGTTCATACTTTGGTTTTCTTTCAAGGCAGCTATCATGTTGTCCGGCTGTTGCTCTGCTAGTTTTATACGTCGGCGTGGTTACGTCCTTCTGGGTCTCTTGATTTCGGGCCGTTCACCGGCACTGAAATGTTGCTCAGGCACATTCGTCATTGCTGTGGTTTCTCTCTTCTGTTGCTTCCTTTGAAACAACAGCTGTCGCCACAGCAGGGATGAAAAATCCCCGCCTGTGGTTGGCTAGGGCGGGGGATGGACGCATGAAGTAAGGCCTTTGTTTGCTTGCTGATCCTGGGGCCACTTTCTGCTTTTAGTGGCTTGCTGGCAGAGAGAGAGGAGTTACAGTGTCACAGGTCTGCGCACAGGGAGTTGGTGTTGGCAGATATCTGTGGCCTGCCAGCTGCTGTGAGGCATACTGTGGGTGGGGTGGCACAATGCCACCAGAGCTCAGCTGTTACCAACAGCGGCGCAGTTCCTCTTAGTCCCACCTTCACCCTCCACCCTCGGTTCTCTTTTTGGTACTAATCATTCACTAATCTGCCTGCCTCCGCCCTGGCTTCTGTCTCATTGTCACCTGTCCCACAATTCTCTATGCTGCCCAACCTCATCTGGTGTGCTAATAATAACAACAGGAAGAATAATGTGTTTTTGTAGAGTGCTTTATATACCAGACCTCGTTTATAAGGACTGGAAATAGCAAGTGATATTATGCAATCATATAAACTCCAAATGCATGTGGATGTGGGCAGTGAGCGTTTAATTGACTTCCGGTGTGATGCATGGCATGGCAAGAGTGTTCCAGGCCCTCCGGGCCCCGTCATCACAGCTATTCCAAGATATGAGCATACTCTTTATTTCACATAAAGAAAACTCTGACATTGTAAAAGTATTACTTCTTGTACATGTGCAAATTTCTGAATATTAACACACATATATTATATCCAGTATTTTATAACAGGGGTAGCGTTGACTCCCACAAGACTCCGGGAGGATGGGAAAAAGTTTATAAAACAAGAATTTGCAATGCAATAGGTCACGTATTTACTACGAGTTTTGGCTACTGGTATTGTAAATGAAAATGCCTTTTATTTATGTTTTGACTTTTAAAAAATAAATAAAAGGCATTGTTTCATTTCATTTCATTTATAAACTTTATTTCGATTTTAAAAATAAAATCACAAAAATTGAACCAGCATACACATGGAGATGAAAATAAAAAGCATCAACATATTTTTAAGTAATATTGTCTAAAATGAGAAAAACACCCTGGAATTTCATTATAATACAATAAATAAGTTACAAAATACTAAAATGCACCTGGCAGGGTTGCCGTCTAGGGAAACATCCTTCATTGTTTCAATTTACAGACAATCATCAATACAATAAAGTGTAAAGTGCGAGATTGGTCGTATTAGACTACAAAACATAGGCATAAACATTTACCTAGGCCTCCTTCCTTTCCAAATAATCAACCATGCCCAGCCCGGGAACTTTGCAACAGCGATCACTATAGGCCCTTCCACAGATGTGTTTAGGATCCAAAATGCCACGCTGCTGAACCTGGTCCCCAATTTTAAACATATGGGTTTCAGCCATCGGGACCTAGATTTACGGTATGCTGGGCAGGCCAAGAAGATATGTGCCAGTGATTCGTTCATATCAGGACAAAAGGGGCAATTACTAATGTTTGCGCTGCTCCATTTATTAGTAAAAACGTTCGTAAGGAGCGATTCCACCCTAAACTGGTAATACAGTTTCCTATCTTTGGGGATGGTAATTAAATCCCAATGGCCCTCGTATTTTGCATCATGCTTGATGTCAAGGAAAGCTTTGGACGAGGAAGGGCTAGTAGTAGCTGCAAACCGCCTCATGATTATCATGTTCCAGTAGGCTCCCTTAAGCTCCGCTTTTGTTGGAAATGAGCTTTGAACAGGGGATGTCCATACAGGTCATCCCCATCTCGCAAAGGGTATTTTTAACACACCTTAACCACAGAAATTTCCTAGACACATCAGTTTCTATAACTTCTAATAGAGCCAGAGCATAGTGTGAAAGCTCGGGTGTCACCCAAAGCCTCCTCCAGTAAGCAACTGGCGTATAATGTGCCACATCCCTAATCGAATGGCATCCCAGATCTAGGTATAGAGGTAATAGTGGGGTGGACTGAGGGAGGCCAATTATGGACCTCAGGAATTTGTTTTGTGCTCCCATCAGAGGATCCAAATTGGCATAACCCCATAGCTCAGCCCTGTATAAGATCGGAGCGCCAATTTTGGTGTTATAAATTTCAAGGACTGGTGCAATTGGTCTGGTGTGAGATAACCTCTGCTCCTTCAGCAAACCACCCGAAAGTTGTGCATCCTTCACAGTGAGCAGATCTATTTGGGGCTTCCAGCTAAGTTTTTTGTCAATTGTTACCCCCAAATAATAAAAAATCTCAGTTTGTTCTAGGGTTCCACCCTTCATTTTGACACCACCCACGATATTCTTGTGATTGTGTAGGATCATATATTTTATTTCGTCCACATTGACAATAAGATCGTGGTCCTCGCAGTACTCCTCGAACCTCATAAGGGCACGTTGGAAGCCCTGTCTCGTCTTCGAGAGAATGAGGGTGTCAGCAGCAAACATAAGTGAAGGGATTTAGACCCAACTAGAGACGGTGCATCAATAGGAAAATTCTCGAAGTATTGCACTACCCCACTGATGTAAATTGAGAAGAGGGTGGGGGCTAAAACACACCCCTGTCTCACCCCCTTCTCAAATGAAAACTTTTCGGTGGTGCTTCCCCGCGCATCCCATCTCACCTGCGCATAGTTATCAGTATGCAACTTAATCAAGAAACCCAGAATATCCAGTGGCATACCTATCTCTAAAAAAATGCGCCACATCTTGGTACGGGGAACGAGGTTGAATGCCGACTTAAGGTCGACAAAGACTGCGTAGAGGGTGCCTCCCCCAAGTACTACGGTACGCCAATAAATAAGGATAAACCTAAGCACCTGGTCTACAGTGCTAGTGCATGACCGAATCCCCGCCTGGAGATGGGAGAGGATTTCGCGTTCCTCCATCCAAGCCTGTATTCTACTTAGTACCAACCTTGCTGATACCATTTGGATGCAATCGATAAGGCTTATGGGCCTGTAATTCCTTGGTTTGGAGCAATCACCTTTTTTGTAGATGGGAAGTATTACTGCGCCTGCCCAAGTACCGGGCATAGATGCTCCACTAGCGATAGCATTCGCAAGAAGCTGAATGTATGATGCCCAAGTATCTATATAGTGGAGGAATAAATCAGCAGATATGCAATCAGGCCCAGGCACCCAGCCTCTTGGGACTAGGAGTAGAGCTTTATCCACTTCTTTCTTAATAAAATATAGAGTGGAATTGGTGGATGGCATTACAAACAGATTGTTTGCTTCTCCAGCATTACCATACTGAGCTTTAAAATGAGAGACCCATTGGTCTGGCTCCACGTGGTTCGTGGGCACCTTGCTAGCGGGCCCACTACCCCACTTCACCAAGTGCCGGAAAGCAGTCATGTCTCTCCCTGAACATGCTTTAAGCAGTTCCGCCCAATGTTCTTCATCCCAGTCCCTTTTGGCACGAGCTTGGACTGCCTTGATTGCAGTCCTAGCCTTTCGTATGTTATCCCTATCTTTGGACCTGATTGCCACAACTAAACTCCTATAGGCCTTGCGACAAGAGGTGTCATACCAAGCAACAGCCTTAATTCCCGAGTGAGGAATGTTTTTTTAGTTTTGGTAATAAAAAAGCTTTTAAGCTTAATAAAAAGATCCTCATGGACCTGCACTACTTTAAAATTGAAGTCTTCCTGTGTTGCAGAAGCCTAAAGGGTACCTAAGACGTTGACTACCAGCCTATTCATTTGTTTTGTGTGCTCTTCCTTTTTAATCACATTTGCCCATTTGACACGTCAAGTATCATTTGTCAATTGGGCCTCTACATAATCAGTGCATTATACCAACCTAGCTCCACGAAATGTATGCAGGGAACGTAAGGAGAGTAACAAAGCGTCGTGGTCCCTTTCGCGTCTTTCACAGACCACCAAATCCATTGAATTTGACCAGAACTCCTTATTGAGTAGGAAGAAGTCTATTCGACTGGTACGCTGCCCAGTACTAAAGGTAGGCATACCATGTTTGTCACAAACCGATCTCCCGTTGGCTGCCCTAACCCCTTGTTCTAGGCAGAAGACTTTTAACTGGAGTGCTGCGTTCAACCATCTTTTTATTACAGGAAGATCAAGGGGAGGAATCAACCACAGAGCATCCTCCTGTGCACTAAAATGTATGTCATGAAATTCCAGGGGTTCAAATGTGCAATTAAAATCGCCTGCAATTATTACGTTTTTGTCACCTCTATGATCTGATAAAAATGTTTCTAAGAGTGCTATTGTAGGAGAGGCTTTCCCACAATGCAAACCCCTTGAATAGACATTAATGAGTAACAAGCCTAAGTCATATGCCCGCTGAAGCCTAATTATAAGAATGTGTCTTTGGAGGGGGTGATGAGTGTGTTTTACCAAGTTGTTAATGTCCTTAGGCTGAATCCTTATTCTTGTAATCAAAATCAGGAGTCCATATGATGTAGAAAAATTGCTTTTATTAAATAAGATTAAAACATGAACAGCCGACACGTGTTTCGCCCCCTGTGGCGATTTGCGCCGGGGCTTTTTCAAGGCTATTTACAATATCATATGTTGATTTTGCAAGTCTTCATAATATTGACTTATTTTTCAAAATCTCCGATTCTTTTTCAAATTTTGATTTCTCAGGGTGTAATCCTTGAGTCACGTCCTATTTCGTCCGCTCGGTTTTGGCCGCTTTCGCCGAGCGGACGAAATAGGACGTAACTCAAGGATTACACCCTGAGAAATCAAAATTTGAAAAAGAATCGGAGATTTTGAAAAATAAGTCAATATTATGAAGACTTGCAAAATCAACATATGATATTGTAAATAGCCTTGAAAAAGCCCCAGCGCAAATCGCCACAGGGGGCGAAACACGTGTCGGCTGTTCATGTTTTAATCTTATTTAATAAAAGCAATTTTTCTACATCATATGGACTCCTGATTTTGATTACAAGTATAAGGATTCAGCCTAAGGACATTAACAACTTGGTAAAACACACTCATCACCCCCTCCAAAGACTCATTTGTTACAAAACTCAAGCGGTCCAGAGTTTTTTGAGTGTGTTCCTCTCAATGCATGAAACGTGAAAACCGATATAGACTTGGCATTTCCTGTGGACCACTTCTTTTCCCTAGAAACGTAATTATAAGAATGTCCCTGCAGTCAATGTGAATCTCCTCCACCTTGTGCTGATCACATTGTCTTACACAAGTAGTCAGTCCCTCTTTTGGTCTACCACGCTGCCCATGTTCCGCCGCTTTAGAAAAGTTTAAATAACCATGACGGAATACTTGGTCCACAGCCCAGGTCTCTTGAAAAAACAAGATATCTATCTCCTCAATAAATATAGACCAATCAACAGAGGCTATTTTGTGTGGAAGCCCCGCAATATTCCATGAAGCTAGTTTGGGTCCTATATTGTCATTGGGATTAACAGTGAGGCCTGGCTGAACGCATAGGCCACATCTCACCACTGAAGAATTAACCCCTTCGTTCAGGTAATTAACTGTGAGTGTTGGACTAAAATCCCTCCCTGTACCACTCCTATGAGTGCCCGGAGACTCAACAATATTTGGCCCATAAGGTGTAGATAAAGGTAAATTCCCTTTATTAGAGGGGCCTAAGCCCCAATCACCCTCTCCCAACTCAATTACTGGAGGCACAATCTTATTCGAGACTAATGAACTCCTTAGTCGATCAATGTCCTCCAAGTTAGAAAAAAGCTCAAATCTGTTGAGAATTGGTACTTCATAATCATAGGAACTTTGTGCATGGACTGCGTCCCTGGGACCAACCCTTTCAGTTACTTGGAGCCGTTTGTTTTGATTAAATAAAACAATGGCAGAATACTGAATTTATCCCTACTCAGGTGCCTGGCCCCCGCCCTGTCTAGAATGGTTTTGACTATCGCTGGGACCCAAAATTCAACACCACACAGTCACCTCTAGAAGATTTCGATGATTTCCCTACCCATGAAACTCTGCGTATCATTTTAAATTCTTGAAATAAATGATTACCCAGCCCGATTCTGATGTTCAACAAATGGAGAGCCTTGTTCCTGAGTGAGGACCAATGTTCCTCATTTCTAGATGGTAGGACTGGGACATTAGAGAGTATAATGGTGTATGGCGTGGCTTCGGGCGGTGAGTTATGGAAGTCACTGGGGGTCGCACCGCCACCCTGTGACATCCCTGGATCTTGGCGCCCAACATGTTCCCGCCTGGGGCCGGCCTTGGCTGTGGTTGGAGTTAAACAGCGAGAATTTACTAAGGGACATGGCGCTAGAGTATTGGCACAACGACCGACCTCAAGAGTGGGCGGTCTTGATATATGAGCCATTACCGAACTTGGTTCAATTAGATCGCCAGGGTTACCATTACTCAATGTGGACTTTGGGGGGAAAAGGTGTTGCTCAATTTTGGTCAGTCTTAAATCAATCCTTCTACACAAAGGAGCTATAGGGGTAGTGAGCAGGCCACCCCCCTCTCAAAGTCTTATACACAGCAATGGAACCAGCTCACTCTGTGAACTTTATCCAGCGGTCTGAACCCCATATCGGAATTTTCCTAGGGACAGCGGTTGCAATCTATACCGTCTGTATTTACCAGATCCACCTCTTTAAAAATGATTTGCTGAAATGTTTTTTATTCAAAGTAGTGTTGTTTCCTAGATATGTATTGTCCCAACTCTCCCTCCCAAGAGATGAGACTTCTTGAAAAGGAGAGAGAAGCGGAGAAAAGGAATAAAATAAAAATGTGTGAAATGGAGGGAGGTGCCTCACGGAAGTAACACCTGCGCGCGCCCCACACTGCGGGAACCCTAGAACATTTTTGAAGCGCCTCCTGGCGCTCAGCTGTGACACTGGTGGTAGGCGCCACAGGGGGACGCTGGGAATTGAAGTCCCTGGCACCCTTGGCAGATCCAAGTGTTCACGGGAGGTTTGTGGCAGCAGGGACGGTGTTGCAGTCTCCAAGGACTGGTGCAGGCAAGCAGGTGAGGACCAACAAGAATGGCCAGCAGGTTAGGCAAGGGACCCGCGCTGTGGGAGCCCTAGAACGTTTTAAAGCACCTCCTGCCGCTCAGCTGTGACGCTGGTCGGAAGCGCCACAGGGGGACGCTGGGAATTGAAGTCCTTGGCACCCTCGACAAATCCAAGTGTTCACCGGAGGTTCGTGGCAGCAGGGACGGCGTTGCAGTCCCCAAGGACTGGTGCAGGCAAGCAGGTGAGGATCAACAAGAACGGCCAGCAGGGTAACCAAGGAACCCGCGCTGCGGGAGCCCTAGAATGTTTTTAAAGCACCTCCTGGTGCTCAGCTGTGACGCTGGTGGTAGGCGCCACAGGGGGATGCTGGGAATTGAAGTCCCCAGCACCCTCGACAGATCCAAGTGTTCACTGGAGGTTAGTGGCAGCAGGGACAGAGTTGCAGTCCTCAAGGACTGGTGCAGGCAAGCAGGTGAGGACCAACAAGAACGGCCAGCAGGTTAGGCAATGCATTGTCATTTTAGAATGCTCATAGCTGAAACTCTCGGAAATACGAGACCTATTGGATTACAAATGCTTTATTAATCTGCTTGACCCACACAAAATACAACAGGGCATCTCCTTACTATTCAAAGGTTCCAGAGCATCATTTTTTTTAATACCTAGTAAATCTAAGTTATTTTTTCTACCCCTATTTTGATGGCTAGTGCCATGAACCTTTGTTTGGCCCACGTGGGCAAATAAAGTCCTTCTGTCATTGACCTCGTGGATCCTGTATGATGCGATCTAGTAGGCATGTATTGTATTTTTCGAATGGTAATGGCCATTTGACTAGTGTCTCCTTGTACTCCAGAGATGCTGGTCTCACTGGCATCTACTGATTGGTTGACCTTGGGAGGAGGACCATTGGCAAGGCTTCCCTTGGCCTTGTTTAGGCTCCTACGGAACTGAGGTTGGCTGGCTGGAAATCACATAGGAGGATAATCTGTGTGCTTGTGCAGTGTGGTTAAAAAAGCACATAGGTGAACTGATGTCATTTTGTGTGCATGTTTATTTCTGGGTGGGTGCAACTATCTCCACGAGCTTAGAAGCACATTCCTCCCACCCTTACTTGAAGGCAAATACATAGCTGGTCACAGAAACGTGCTCCAATCCTCTTTCCTGCTGGTGAGGCCATCGTAGCCTCCCTGTCACTGTAGGTCTTGGGGTGTGCTGTGATGGGTGCAGGTGAGGCTTTTCAAAGGCATTTTTCAAACTATGTGTGCAGCTGATGGGATCGCAAAAATAACTTCAAAAGGTGGCGGGTGTGAATCATGGTAGAGTTGTCAGTCTTTCCCCTTCCTTGTATGGCTGAGAATGGTGCTGTAGATACTACAGCATCTGTGAGGTTGTGGGAGGGATTGAATTATAATCCCTTGTTTGTGTCTGGGGGGAGGGCTTCACTTCACTCTAAGACACACGTGCTAGCAGGGTCCCCTCCTCACTGAATTCAAAATGCATTGTTGTCCTATATTCTGAAGATGACCACATCTGTTCCTGTCATAAATGTTTAAGCCCTCTATGCATCATAGGCTTTGCAGGGAAGAATGCCTTCTCCAGGTAATTGTATTTGTGGTAAGTTAGTCTGGCTGGAGTCTGAAGCCCAGATGGAGGTCCTGAGTGCAGGGTCGCCGAGTTACTTGTCCTCTTATGGGTTAGTTGGATTTCCTCAACCCAAAATGTGGTGGAAGATGCAGAGTGCTAGGTCCAGTCCAGAAGGAAAGGAATGCCCACTCAGTTTTCAGAACACTCGTCCAAAAACAAGCATTCAAAATGCAATTGGTCTCGCCTTTCATTAAGTTAAAGCCATTTGCTTTGCTATATAATGCCATTAGCAAAGCAAATGGCTTTGACTTAAACAAAGGCGAGACCTATTGAATTTTCAATGCTTGTTTTTAAAGCATGCAGAAATTCATCCGGTCCAAGTACAAGGGCATTTAAAATGCATCAGGGTGGAATCCTTCCCTCTGCGGCTGCACTAGCAACAGGCTGGGAACATACATGCTCAATTGACTTGCTAGGACTTCCACTATTGGTACCTCCAACTGCATTTGCTGGTACCATCAAAGATGCATCAACCATTGGTCACACAGAGTTGTAATTAGGCTAGGTGGTGCGGGGTGAGATCAGTTTGCTGATCTCATTAAAATTTCGGACAACACAAGATTATCCGTACCGGTTTTTAAGTTAACATTCATTTCAGTGTGCTCAGACTGCAGCACAACCTGGCCGTCATTAGCTAAAACCTGACATGCTTAGTTGCTATCTGCTTTCCTACTCATTTACCATGTTTTGTGGGTCAGATGGCTGAAACACGCACTAGATTTAGAAGGCAAATTGTAAGCATTTGCTTTGATACAATGCTATTTAGCAGTTGTTCTTTGATGCCGTCCATTTGAGTAAGCTGTAGCTATCATGTATGTCCATCATGTCAAACATTATATAAACATTTGTGGGACTTACCATTTAGTTATGTGTAAGAGGCATTTAACCAATACGCAAAATGTTTAATTAAATGTGCCTTTCTTTATCTTCTCATTTTGTGAAAATAGTGATGTTGGTGCCTGCGACTTGGCCAATGACTACTAGAATTCACAGACTGTTGTAAGATGTGAGTCAAAATGACATGCATGGGCTGATACGTATATGTGCTTAGCCATAAACAATTGTACATAATGTGTTTTCTGTGAGTATGCTTTTCGATTTTGCATATTGGCACCATTTCTTGTATTGATGTAGCATAGAAACTCCTGGTGACATATTTATGTGTGTTTCATGCTGAGAGTGTGCCTATCAAGTTAATGTGTTTGACACAAAGAGTGGGCATGTATTATCAGCATGTTCTTGATTGACAGCAAATGTACTATTAAACTTGTTAAAGTTAAAGTTGCTTTCACTTCGCCTAGATCAATGAATTTGGGCCAGACAAGTCTGAACATAAATGTTTTGGTGTAATTCTCAGACATACCATGCTTAAGCTATCCATGGACATGAGTGAGCATGAATGGTTTGTCAAGCAGAAATATTTTGGGTAGAATGATGTGTAGACATGTATCCATGTTCACCATGTTTGAATGTACTGATCATATGTGCACATGGACTATGTACTCTGTCATTTAATTTGTCTAATGAATACATTTTAGTGCCAAGTGTCTCCCTTGTACCATTACATTGCCATGAATGAACACGAGTGGCATTACAGTTGTCTTCTTGCTCTATTCTCCCAGGGTATCTGTTGTAAAGAAATGTTGTTTCTGTAAAAGTCCAAAAGCAAACAAATATTGGTACTTGATGGTTTTACAGTGGTACTTGGATGTGGCTTTTGGCTACTCACACATATCTTGCATGTGTAGATTGTATATGTGTATCAACAATTGCTAAGTGTACATGAGTACCCAGTCCACACATGCTTTAGGTAGAATGTAAGCAGGTAATGGACATACTTGGGTATTGAAATGGTGAGGAAGCTTGTTAGATGGTTTGAATTTCAGAGTCTATGGTGTATGTTAGTCATGTGATGCTCACTTCAGTAGCAAATGAGGATTGTTCACAAACATATTACCATATATTTCAAGTCTGCCCTGCAGTGAGGGAACTGGCTACTCCTTGACCTACTTTTGATCTATTTACCGGCTCACCGGATCCTGCTTTGGCTACCAGGAACTTTGCCTTCCATTTCGCCGTGAAGGGAACGGCCGACGATACCTCCCTGCCTACACTCCCCAGAGTGCTTTGCTGGGCGCCAGTCATCGCATCAGCAGAGGGCCCCGGAGGCCCTCAAAGGACACCCGGCCCTCCCGCAGCGAGGTACGCGCAACTTTGATCTGCCCTGCCGTGAGGGAAAGGGCTAGTCTTACCTACTTTTGATCTATTTACCGGCTCACCAGCTCCTTCTTTGGCTGCCAGGAACTGTGCCTTCCATTTCGCCATGAGGGGAACGACTGACGATATTCCTCCCTGCCTACACTCCCCAGAGTGCTTTGCTGGGTGCCAGTCATCGCGTCAGCAGAGGGCACAAGAGGCCCTCAAAGGACGCCCGGCCCTCCCGCAGTGCGGGACGCGCGCGAGCGTGCCCAGGAGCTGCCTGGGCAAAGCCCGGGAGCTACCCAGGCAAAGCCCGGGCCAAGGGCGGGCCCGTCCAGCACCCGTCAGTGCCAGAAAGAGCCAGGGCCACCTCCCTTGAATCTTTGTTTAAGCCAGCCCGTGGCTTGGTGGCACAATTGTTGTTTCACATACAAAGGTACTGTTCCCCTGTTATTGATAATCGTTTTGAAAAAGCTGGTGGGCTCACTCCTCCTTGTGGTCAATTAATGGACTACTGAATAAGTGGTTTCTTCCTTGTATTATATTTGTTTGGTACTCCACGAGAAGGGGCTGATCCGGATGGGGAAGCGCAAAACATGGAGGCGGGTAGTGGGGGGGCCGAGGCTATGACAGGGAAAGGGAAAGAAGGCAAGGAAGGTGGCTAGACACGCAGCTGCCAACTGTGTCCTTGATCGTATTGACAATCTTGTAGAAGAATGTGAGTCAATTCTAGGCAGTGATACTAATGTAAAAGTAACTGGTGTCGTTTCGCAATTGGATATAGGTGATGTGGGGGCAGGAAAAGGGGACAATGTTTTGCCTCTTATTCCTGCTATGTTTCTCACAAAACATAAGGGTGCAATTGAATTTAATTCTGGCACAAGAGGGTTTTTAACTGTACCAACTAAGAGCATTATAGAGATTAACACTGATAATTTGACTCTAGTAGATAGTTGCCAGTTTTCTGTACCCAACCAATTTGCACCCTGTGTTAACAGGTTTTCTGTCCTGGCTAATATACATAGTGATAGTCCTACGATAGATATACCTCTCGTAGCTGACATTGATCTAGCCCCCACCCTCAACCCTATTTCTAAATTTTTGCCAAATCAAGTACCTGTTCCTTTAGTACAATCTGGTTCCAAGTGCAACAATTTTTCGCAGGAGATTTGTGTCTTAAAGAATTTAGTTTCACTTCTAAGAGATGAGACCGAGTCTATGAAAACCCTAATTTTAAACTTATCTGCCAAGGTAGGACCCCAGATAAGTGAGAGTATAAGTCCCACACTGAACCCTTGCACAACTAATGTTAATGCGTTCCCTTTGAAAACCAGCAGTATTAGGCCTAGGTCCCAAGTTGAGGGTAATATAGCCAGGGTTGGGAATACAATACAACCCACCCACACAGAGCGGGCTAGGGCAAGTAGTTTTACAGCATTTGGGAAAGGCCAAACCAAATTGCCAACATCGTTGGAGTATAAGCTGACACATCAGTTGAAGGCACCAGTGAGGGAGCACTCCACACCAGATATTAGGGGGGGCATTACTGATAAAGCACACTAGAGGCAAAATTCCAACAAGAAGAGAGGGTGCTGAATCTAGTAGACCCCATAGTCCCAACAAAATCTACATGACAAATGTGCCCAAGTTAGGTACGGGGGTAAATTTGAGAGCGCTGACTCCCTGACCAATACAGCCATTCACTGGCTACGTTATGTTAGAGGTTGCAGATCAGTAATTAGGGAAGATATTACTAAGGCAACTAGTCTAACCTCGGATGCTGGCCAATGTGATGGAATTGAATTGATTTTAAGAACAGAGACACTGTCCGATAATGTATTTGCTTTGGAATTCAGAACTAGCCCTCCAGCCCATTCCCGTATCCATCTTAGGAAATTTCCTTTAAATGTATCTTACAGGCAGAATTCGCGGGATATCACTGGGGGCTCTGGCCTAGAAAATATTGACTGACTCCCAGTTGTTTCTGCGATAACTCTCTCTGGCTTAAATCCTGGGGGCCTCGTCAGGGGAGGGCTTGATATAGAAATGAAAATTATTGACAGTAGCTTAGGGCCCAGTAATAGTGCAGAGGTACAAACTGGTAATGTTAATATGGCTGATCACTCTATTGAAGTAATATCCTGTAAGGGGTCTGGGTGCCCCCCTGGTGTTTGCGCAAACAATATGGCAGACTGTTTGCGACAAGACAATACATGCCCCTCTACTGTTTCTAGCCAGGATAGGCTTATCAGTGTAATAGTCAAGTACTTTCTATGATCTAGGGTCAGATAGGTGGTCTAAGGCAAATCCTATGAATGAGGTAAATATTTTACCACCTGTGGGCTGTGGTCCCAAGGGGGGACACTAATTTCCTGGGGCCTCATTTATGAAAAGTGACGCATCGCTGCGTGAAAACAGCGATGCGTCACTTTTCACTGCGCACTCCTTGCGACACCAATGATGCGTCATATTTAATGTATGACGCATCATGTCGCAAGGACTTACAGATACGTCAGTATTTCTGACGCATCTGTAAGCGCAAAAGTGACGCATTGCTGGAGTGTGTCACAAAAGTGACGCATCTCCAGCAATGCGTCCTTTCACATGGGGAGAGCCCCATGTGAAAGGGCTTGCGTCAGTCTTACGCCTGCTGTGAGGCAGGCGCAAGATTTTGACGCAACAGCATCCTAAAAGTGACGCAGTGAAATCTCATAGATTTCACTGCGTCACTATTACGAGGCTTTTTGCGGGGGAACGCCCCCTCTGCATACATTATACCTGACGCAGGTATAATGTGGCGCAGGGGTTTAAAAAGTGACGCATCTACCTAGATGCGTCACTTTTTAAATATGGCGCAACAAGGCGCATGTTTTACGCCGCAGATGCGTCACAAAAAGTGACGCATCCGCAGCGCAAGACTGACGCAAGGCCTCATAAATGAGGCCCCTGGAACATAGCAGGCTTGGACCCCAAAGTGTCATCACCGGAATGGTTAGCGTTCATTAGAGATTTTGATGTCTGTCTCTTCTAGGAGACCTGGTCATCTCAGCCACATTTCTGCCCTGGCTATCTAAATTTTTTTGTGCCTGCAATAAAAGGGGTTAAGGGGCGTGCAATGGGTGGGGTAAACATTTGGGTGCGACAGCATCTCCCTTTAGCAATCAAAGAATTACCCTCAGGGACTAATGATATTCAAATTTTAAGATTGGATTTGGGCTCTATGGGACGCTTGGACATCTATAATGTCTATGTGAGGTGGGTTCGAGGGGGTAGATCGCAGGTCATAGCGGCCTTGGACTCCCTCATTGAGCTCCACTCGATAGACACCAACGTGATCGTTGCGGGTGACCTAAACTCTACCTTTGAGCCCCTGGTAGCTACTGATTGGTATCCTGCGGACAAAGATGAAGATAGTCAGTGGGAGGTACCAAAAGTAGAACTTGAACCTGTTAAGAAGTGGACAGAGGTAGTCATACAGATTAACACTGTCTGTTATGAAAGGGGACTTAGGGCACTTAATGGCAGGACTCCGAAGGATAGGATTGGGGCTGTTACTTTTTACAATGGGCGTAGAAAAAGTAGAATTGATTATGTCCTTTGTAGCCTGAAGATCTGGCACACAATCGCTGATGTGATGGTTAAAGACCGCATGGAAAGCGACCACAATCCCCTGTGCGTCACCCATGATTGGTGGGAGCGGGACCTACCTCATGCAGATTGGGTTGAGCTTTGTCCCCCAACTATTGTTCCCACCAATGATACGAGGCGTCTTAATTGGCCAAACGTAGCTTCCAACCTAGAAGTTTTGAATAAAATAGCTGAGGAGGTTGATAGTGCTCTGCTGGCCCTAGAACATGTTAATGTTAACACTGATTTGAGTTGTGTAACTCCAATCCATGACAGCCTGTTTAAATGTATTAGTGCCCATTTTCTAGTGCCTGTCAAAACAACAAATTAGCTACCCTAAAATCACTAAGGTGGTAAAATGATGATTGTAGGAAAGCTAGAGTTGATATGGGCAATGCCATTAGGGCTGGCAATGTGGATGCTGTCCACCGCGGCAGACAGATGTATAAAAGAGCTATCCTTAAGGCCAAGAGTTTATGGGACAAGCGTCGATGGCAGGAGCTTAAAGAAGCAAGTGACAAAAAGAATTCCAGATTATTCTCGAATATTATTAAGTGGGGTAGAGGGGGTAAGTCTGAACAGCCTGAAAACTATGTTTCTCAAGAAGGGTGAATGAATTAATTTAGACCACAATATGCGTGTAACCCTTCGGGAAATCAAATGGAAGATTTAAGCTTTGTTTTTTTAAAGATGATGCTTTTAATAGTAATGATGTTTTAATTGCTCTTAATGCTGTGGCAGGAAGTTGAGCTCCGGGGCCCGATGGTGTCCCCGCCAATGTCTTTTTGTATGATAAGGCTCGCTGGGGCAGATATATACTGCTGTTGGCAAATGCTACAGCACAAGGTGCCCCGGTCCCGGCCTCATTGAAAGGGGCGGTGATAATTCCAGTGTACAAAAAGGACAATGAGACACAACCTGGAAATTACAGACCTATCAGTCTGATAGATACAATTCATAAAATAATTGGGAGGATGACCCTAAAAAAATATAGGACTGGATTGAAGAGAATAATGTACTGTCCCCCTTTCAAGCAGGTTTTCGTAAATACAACAGTACTATCGATCAAGTCTTTCGTTTTACTTTTCTCCATTGGAAGACTGTGACCTTGGGCAAAGGCAGTCTCTATGCTGCCTTTGTCGACCCGCGTGCAGCCTTTTACCTTGTTCCCCGCTCACAGCTATGGGTGACATTAAATGCAATTAGGTCTCTCTGCCGAGATTTTAACTATGGTGATGTGGCAGCACGAGGCCAAATATGCTAAAATCCAATGGGGAGGCTATGGCAGGGTCACTGCCCAATTCCCGGTTGAGCGTGGTGTGAGGCAAGGCTGCGCCATGGCCCCAACCTCTGTTGTCTTTGTACATTAACGGTATAGTTGATTGGTTTTCACCAGTAAACACAGATGCCCCTTGGTTAGGTGGTGTAAAGGTTCCGATTTTAATGTTTGCGGATGACACGCTAATTATTTCCAAAACCCCAAGTGGCTTCCAGAGCGCATTAGTAATTTTCCAAGAGTTTTGCTTCGCGCGGGGCCTAGAAGTTAATGTGGCCAAAATTAAAATGATGACTTTTAATCTGCATCCTACTTTTAAGGGGAAAGTTTTTATGAACGGGAAACCACTCGAACTGGTCAAGGCTTATACTTACTTGGGTGTTCATTTGGGTACGGTTCTTAAATGGGAACACCATATAGACATAGCTGCTCTCAAACATCGCCAAATTGCAGGAGCTCTAAGCTTGGAGCATAAAAAGTTGTTGACTAAACCAATTCAGCCGGTTTTGCAAGTCTACTAACTATGGTGCAGAAATGTGGGGCTTTGAGAAGTTGGCACCATTATTAGTCTCCCCCAGAGCACACCCCTATTGCCACTAAGATATGACTTGGGCAGGAAGGCTAGTGATGTCGCCAGGCTACGCCCTATTTAATATTGGCGCAGTCTGTGGTCGACACCTGAGCTTTCCGTATATGCCGCAGGGTTTATAGATGTTCTAAAATCAGACTCTTTCCGTAAGATTTGGTGGCTTGGTCAGTTAAGAAAGAGCCTGGTAGCTCTGGGCATGCAAATGCTCTGGGGTAGTCCTGCGGAAGTCCCACTGCCGTCTAAGAAAATCTTGAAGGAAAAATATTGGGACAGATTGCCTACCAGGCCTGGAGCGATATTGATTCATCCACTATGGCGGGGGTTTTTCTAGGGGCAAAACTTGCACCCAAATTTGAATCTTATTGGGAAACTGTTACTAAGCCTGGGGATAGGAAGCTCTATTTTCAGCTCAGAGATGGTTCTCTGCCCCTGAAGGCATTGACCTCTAGAAGGTCTGATGCAAGTATTAACATCTGCCTGGCCTGTGGGAACCATACGGAAACTCTTGCGCATCTCCTTTTTGTCTGCCCAGCCTATGTAACCCCAAGGCGTGTTTGACTTACACCAATGTTCAAGTTACTGGGTACTAATAGAAGTTCTATAGCTGAAAGGCTGATATGTACCAGCACCATGCAATTTATTTCAATAGCAGTAGCCAAATACTTGGGATGGGTATGGGTGTTAAGGCAGAATTTAATTCGAGGCCAATTGATTGTTTCTGAATAACGCACATAAGTGATGTCCTTGACCATGTATCGACTATTTGCCAATTGATTTTACTACTTTTTAACTTTTATACCAAATGATTTTATTTATTGTATTTTATGAAATTGGTTTTCTAATTCTTCCATTTGCTGTTTATTTTTGTACTTTTAATCTCCTATTTTAACTATGTTTTTTTTAACTCTGATTCATGTAATTCTGATTGAACTATGGATATTTTGTCGTTGCTTTTATGAGATTACCTCGAATAAAGCTACTTTGACTGACTGATGTACTTTTTTCGTAGTCATGGACCTATGGCGTTAGAGGCACTCCAAAGTCTACCTCCTATTCCCACACCTAGTTGTGTCACATGTGTCATGTGCCCGGAATGCATATATGCATTTGTGATCATGTAAATGTGTTGGTCAATATAAAATAAGTGTGTTTTGGTGATCATGGATTGTGTATGTATGATGCATATTGAATAACATGTGAAATGACATTGTCTGAGAGGCTGAACATTCTGATGATCTTCCTATGTGTGGACATTTGTATCCACAGTATTCAACATGTTGGTATCAAGTTCAGCAGGTGTAATCCTGCCATCACACATCTTGCGATGTGGTTTTTCATTGAGAGGAATGTTGTTTTCCATGCAGTGATGATCTGCTCCGACCTAACTTTGTGGGTATTGGTTACATAGTCAATTACATTGTACACCAAAAATTAGTGTGTATTGCAAGTGTCACAAGTTGACTCATTTTTTAAAATGTTTTACTCTAGAACTGATTGTGGTCAAGCAGGTACCAACTATTATTGGATTTTTCTTTGGGCCCTTCATGTGCGAGTGCCTATTATGGCAGTGGGTATGTGCCATGATGTGATTCACCACCTGGATATATGTTAGTCTTCTGTTGGTATGTGATATGTATGATTGGACAACATCTGCTTGCCATGTATGAGTAGTCTCTGTAACTGTGACACATACAAATGCATGCATTGAGCCTTCTCATGGTAGTGGCCAGTATGCACACCAGTGTTAGGTTGTTTGAGTCATTTGTATGTTGAGTGTCAGGTGAGTACAGGGTGTATGCTAACATGCACCAGTTTCCTCCCCTGCACGAAAAGCCATTATTTTGTGATTTTCACATGTTAACCTCAGCAGGGTACAATACTAGAAGACATGCATTCCATGTATTGAGGCTGTGCTGGCTAGTGCGTTACACCACAAGGGTGAATTGTAGAGCAACTAGTTATTACAGATTTTGTCTACAGTTGGAGATGGATTTTACAATGTGTTGAGTCCCCATGTTGTGTGGTGAGATTCCACACACATGCTCATACAGTTTCTTCATTTTAATGTTTATGAAGTTTGTAAATTGCTACAATCTCTTGCTGCTTAATGTCTTCTGTGTGTACATGTCAATGCCCATCAGAAGAAGGCATTATGGAAAGCCATAGCCCGAAAAGTGCAGTCCCTGGGGATATATTGCGGGCACAGTACCCACTTCAAGAAACGGTGGGAGGGTATAAGACGCTGGACCCATAAGATCGCGGAAGTCCAGGCGAGGCAGTCTGCCCCAGGTCTTAGAGGCTCGTGCCAGAAACTGACTCCCCTTCTTGGCAGTATCCTGGCGGGGGTCTACCCTTAGCTGGATGGGTTGTTTAAGGCCTCACAGCAGCCACAGGGGGTACGTTTTCTACTGAGTTTGACTGTGTAACTAAACTATTGCCTCCTGTCTCAGGCAGAATTTTCCTTGCAGAAGATGTAGGTGAGTATAGGTATGGGGATGACTTTTATTCAAGCAAGTATGGATAGTGAAGAGCAACCATACTGTTCTTACCATACTTATGCCCAAGTTCCAGAAATGAGGGAAGTTAAATTACTTATTTAGTACTTGTAGTAATACCTGGAAGAATTATGTGTCATGTCACATACACATGTATGATGTGATGTGTGTATGAGATGTCACACACAGACCATATATATTCTGATGTTGTGCAATTCTGCACACACAACACTGTGCATGTTGTTAGAGTACATTTCTGACAAGTGAGACTGTCTACATTGCACAAAGGAATAAAGATAAGACATGTAATTGGACCTCGGATCTGATGTGAAGCTGCATACATGTGTCCATGCGTATATAGTTGATTTGCACAAGAGAGGCTAGTGAACACATATTTAAGTTGTATATATGTACATATGATTGTGTTTGTATTTTTATGATTTTAATTAATCGAAATAAAGTGTTTTGACTGACTGACTGACATATTTAAGTTATTCACCATGGATGATCTTAGTTATACAAATTATGTTTTCTTATACTTTGTGTAACGTGCAATTTACATTCCAGATGGATGACATGTTGATTTTAACACAAAGAGAAATTTGTGGATATATCTTCGTTATTTGGTGATACATAGTCATAGAGATCTCCCTTCATGGTAATGTCCTGATGTCATGATCATGTTGTAGAATGATGACGTTGTGGGCTTTGTGTTTCAGACACTGGACTGTAATGTCCTTGGTTTTAATGTATGGAATATTTGTGGAGTTTATAGCTCCTCTGTTGGTTGTGCTCTCACTGACTGATTGCATGTGTGAGTGAAGTCTATGTATTATTTGAGCCTTTTGGTGGGCTCAGATCTTGAGGTATTTACAATGGTCTAGCATTTTTGGTGGTGACCAAATGTATTATGTTTTGTGTGCTATGCACACTGTTAAGACCACAGGTGACCCCTCATGTTGGATACATGGGACTAAGCTGACCAAGCTAGGCATCCATTGTCAACTTATGTGTGATACATACAATGCAATGTTGGTGTGGACAGCCAGACCATTTTGAATTGATATGTCCCTAGCTGTAGGTGGCAATTTTAGTCCTGTCATATGTCCTGCTACTGGACACTTATGGTGAGCCATGTAGTTAATATAGAAGTTATGAACGTAGTTCACTGTGTCCTTTTGAGGATGTTGCAACTGTGTAATGCTAGTGGATGAAATGCCTTCAGTGTCCTTACATCTATTTGAACTGTCTTTTCAGGCAGGCAGCAGAGACGTTGCCAGAGACGTTGGGGATAATGTTGGCCAGAGTGGCTCTGGTCAGGATACTAACAGCGACAGAGAGGGTGAGGAGGGTGCCCAGAAAGAACAACATTCAACCTCTTCATCAGATTGTCCCTCTAGTGGCAGGTGGTGGACAGCCCAGGACTTGAGACATCATCATTACCCGCCACCTCCATTCCCTTATCCACCCTCCCTGCTGGTCCCCACAAATTGGTTCGGCTCTGCAACCGTAAGGTGTGGAACGTCTCCTTTGGCCCGGGTACCTCATCCCCTGCACCGTGGCCCCAGCTGTCTTGAGTAAGGAGGCTATTGACCTCCTGGGATGCATCTCTGTTGGGCAGGATGCACTGCTGACGCCCTTCAGTGGCATTCCACTGTAATGGGCCAGACGCTGGAGATCCTGGAGGGAATTCACAGTAGTATGTCTGTAATACAGAGGTCGTTTCAGGCTCTGGCCTCCTCACTGACAGCAGCCTTCCCCTCAGACAAGCCTTCCAGCCCACCTCTTGCCTCTTCCCAAAGCCAAAACCCTGTTTCCATACCTTTCCTATCCAGATGCAAACATAAACAGACACACAGTCCAACATCCACATGCACCACAACACTCCCTAACGTAGAAAAATTGACATTCATGCACCCACCAAACAGACACTCGCCACCCTCACCAGGGCCAGCCCACACATACAGACTGAGCATGTACCAACAGACACAAGCCAGACACAATCAACATCATGACCCCCAGACACTTGCACTAACTCAGACACCCCCATAACAGTGACATACAGCCCCGCAACCTCCCAGAGCCCACCCTTAGCCATCCCATCTGCCCAGGATCCCATGGATGCCCCTCTTGTACCTCGTGACGTTATTTCTGGCCCAAACACTGCGCCACCTACCTTTGACAACCCAACAACACACAGTCCTGACCTTAGTTCTCCCTAATTTGTGGTTTTGAGGTGTCTGGCCTGCCCACTATATGCCCTATCCTGAGGAGATTCCCCAAGCAGTATCATGTTTGGCAAGTACTTTGATGCAGAAAGGTGTTCATGCACTTTGGAACATTGGACTGGCCATTGGCTTAAAAGTTGGTTAACTGTAATAAATTATTTTAATTTTTCTTAGTCAGATCTCCCATCTTATCCATTACATAGTTTTAGCTGTATGTGGTAACTGGAGTACATACGTGTATTGGAGTTCCTTGGTAAATTAAATTTGTAATGTGACCTTTGTACATGTTGTGGAGTTTCACTGAATCGTATGACATGTTCATGGTATGGGCTACTGTCCTTTAGAATGACTAATTGTGTCCTAGCAGTGTGTATTTGTGCGTGTTTTATGTATTTCTTTTTTTCAATGGTCAGCAAGAACTAGCTTGCCCTGCTCCCATTGATGTAAGTTAATATATGTTTTGTTATTTTGACTACTCAATGTGTGCCTCCAGACATGAAGTGCATCAGCATTGCTTAAGTATGTGTGAGTCTACATGTAGATGTGCAAAATGGGCAGTGTGTGCTTTCGGCTACTTACAATTGATGTCTGACAGATGTTGTGTTAGCTATTTGTTTGGCTGCTTTGCACTTTTCAAAATCCTACACTGGTTCGGCATCTTTCTGTATAAACGATCTAAAAGACGCATCTGGGATTTATTTGGGCCAGTGATTCTATGACTGTCAGCGCATGTGGTAGTTGTTTTGTTGGGCCACTGGCTTGGCTTGTTTTGTTTCCCTGATTTTGTCATTAGTATCCTGTGGGTTAAGTTTAGATAGGGCATTTAGGATATGTTTCCCACTGTTTGACGGCTATGGCACAGTATGAATTGGCTTTTGATGTGAGCTATGTGTGTGAGTTTACTTCTACATTGTGACAGGGAACCTTTTTTTTACTTTGATGAGTCGTTACTACTGATATGTAATTACAATTACAAAAGGAGCTTTGATGTGTGCATTGTAATGGGGTCCTTTTAAGTGATGTCTCTTATTCAGATTTAGATTAACAAGGCCTCATGGTAGTTGTATTCATTTCCCAGAGACACATTAGATTCTTTGGGTTATGTTGTAGTGGACGACTGGAGGAGAACTGGAGGGAAGTGGTGTTGTGTGTAATACATATAGGTATCTATTTTTAGGGGTGGGGATATTGCTTATCACAGAAAATGATGACATTACTTTCACTTTTGTGGTACTGACACATGATCGTGTGTAGACTGTGTAGGTGTGTTCTTCATATGTTTGTGGCATTGATTGCACAATGTACTACACAATTTTGAATGTGTACTATGTGTAATGTGGACCTGTGACTATGTTAAATACAGATAAAGGAAAACTCCATTGCATGTCTGCTGACGACGCATTCACTTAGCATGGGTCACAATGGATACATGGAGTGATGAGACTCACCTTCGATTTTGTCTTCGACAGGCTTTTCTACGGAGCTGATCAATGAGGTAGAGCATGGCATAACAGGTAGGATAGCCTCCATGTCGGCACAGGACATGTGGATGAGCATATAGAGTTGAATTGCTGCCTTCTATCCCTCCCTTTCCACTGCTTCTTGCCTGGTGGGACTGCAGTACATCCACCAGCTGTGAAGCAACTCGTAATGTGGCGGAAGATTGAAGTGGCAGTCAGATCCTCATTGGCCCTCACTGCTAGCCTGGTGTCAGCAGAGTGATGGCAGTGTGCAGCGAGCCTTAGGTTGTAACTCGTAATCGGTCAGTTGGGACAGCCGGTTAAACAGCCGTCCCCATGCCACCACCACCTGAGCAGTTCACGGAACGCCAACCTCCTAATAGGCCCCTTAGTGTTCTCTGGTGGAGGATTTTTTCTCCATACGAATGGCGTTTCTGATTTTAGTAATTATTTTAATCAAAAGAGGAGGACAAATCATCAAATGGCTCCCTCGAAAAGACACAATAGAAAGCCTACAGCCAGCTGAGTGGCATTTCCACACAATGCCAAAGATCTCTTTAGGCAAGTTGCAGGCAGATATAATCCATTACAGGAAATACATTTTTTTCCTGTCTGGATGCTGTTTCTTATATATGGCCATATGAGCAACAAAATGATGTTTGAAGGCCAGTGAGTAATCTAACCCCCATTTCCTTTGTACTCGTATAAAGATGTTCTAGCCATTCACCAGTCTATTCTTCCCTCCACACTACAAATACTAGCAAAAAACATTAGTAATATCTTGCAGATAACAGTGGCCTAACAAATCTTGAGTCCCTACCCCGCAAAGTAAATGGAGGTGGACCCCCACACTCCGGACCCAGTCAGAGCTCTCAGGCCAGGAACCCGTGCACAGTCCAGAGGGGGCACTTCAGAACTCGGGGTCCTCTGCACTGTGGGGACTGTTGGGGCTATTGTTACACCATGGACAGGAGGGATCTCACTGGTGCTAGATGATGGCAAACTAACCGTTTTTGCCCAGCCATAATGACCTCAGCACCTCCGTCCCTATGCTGCTGACAGATTTAGATAAACACAAGAAGACCTAAGGATTAAAAATGAATACAACTGGCACTTCACTGAGGAAATGATTTAGGTCAGTCAAGTATTTGAGTTGCTCGTGAAAGTTATTCATGGTTTAGGGACATTTTAATCCTCGACGTTCTTAATTGCGTTGTGTAATATTTAGCATCTACTCTCTGGTAAATTCAAGAAAGAAGAAGAAGACATTTAACTATACCCTGTGTCATGCATCCCTTGTTTCCTCGTAATAAATCCAGAATTCAAGAGGCTTGACCCATAGCTGAACTCTTTCGGGCTGGTTGTATAATTATAGCAATCTCACTCCTTGTAAACTGCTTTCTGTTAATGACTTTTGGAATTCAATTCAGTCAGCCGTGGCTGGCATTGATCTCTCTCTCAGCTGAGGAGAATTCACACGTGTTTGTTTAATAGGAGCCCCAAAAAAGATTGAAACAAGCAGCAAGTTAAAAGAAGAAACTTCTCACTTCTGTCTAAACATTTTGAATTTTATGCAAAGAAAAATTAACCCTTCAATAACCCAGTTAAAGAGAAAAGTCAAGGCGTATGTTGTACAATTACAGGCCTGCAGTTTTTCAGATCTAGTGAAAAGTAAATAACAATAAAACTTCTGCACTTACCGGAAGAGAGGATTCTCTTCTTCTTGATCCTGAAGATAGACACGCAAATAACCTATAAGAACTTGCAAACTTACAATAACCTCACATCGAGAAGACCCATTGCTGATGAAAAGAGCTTACAAACGCCTTTTGCACAAACGAGTTGAGGAGGCGAAAGTACGTGCTGCTTCTGTAGAAAGAATAAAAACACTGAGCCAGCAACTCAGCCAAAAAGAAGAGCGATCCCAACAAATCCTCTTTGGAGTGCTAAAAAAGATGCTCTTTTAACAGTTGCTGAGGCTACAGCCCAAGAACTTCAAAGATAATTCACAAATCGGATGAACTGCAGAAACGTATTAGAAGAATTACGTGAACAAAACAGATCCTTTCATGCAAGGATGACTGCAGATCTGAGCTGCATGAGAGAAGTAGTGCAGAGTGCACAAAATTGTAAGTTACACAGCTTTTTCTTCTTTGCCTAAATTTCACAGATTTATTCAGCCCTTTGATTGGTAATTGAGCCTTCCAGCAAACTATTCACCTGTGCTGTCAATTTCCTTCAGTGTGAATTTTTCTTAAACTGCCATTTTCTTCACCACTTACCTGCTTTATTCTGGAGAATCAGATTTCGTTTCTCACCTATTCCATAAGTTGATGGGTAGGACAAAAGGAACTATCTGCATATCATCAAAGCTTAACCGCTCCTTCATTAAAAATTCTAAAATATTCACAGAACTTTTCAGGCTTGAGGATTCAGGTTTGCTCGAGATAGAAGATACTGATACGACAATGGATTCCAACCCAACAGCGTCAGGAAAATAAAATGTAAAACATTTGAAGAAGGATCCACCCTCACAACCAAAATGGTCCTCTCCAGTCTCCATGCAACTGGTATTACAAGAGATACGTGCCCTTATACCCCTTGTTGAAGAAGCCAATTCTAAATTACAAATTCTGTCTGATAATTGGTCTCTACTTGATACAAGGCTACCAACAGTGGAACAACATGTCTCTTCCTTCACTGAAACATACAAGTGTGTTGCTTTTATGCAGACTCAAGTATCTTCACTACAAAAGCAGGTTAAAGACCTTGAAAATGGCAATAGAAGAAATAGCATACACATATATGGTCTGGCAGAAGAAGCCGAGGGGGCAGACCCTATTGGTTTCTTCAAAACCTTCCTCCCTAGTATCCTCCATCTATCAGACAATGTCATGCTAAATATACAACGCGCCCATAGATTGGGTCGAGCCTCCATCAATAGTTCCTCATCTCAACGACCAAGAGGAGTCATCTTGTATTTTCTTGAGTATACGGATTTCCTAAAAGATCTGTCAGCTGCTAAAGCTATCCAACGTACTACATAGTCTGGATCCACGTTGATTTTTGCGCAAGACTACTCCAAGGCCACAGCCGCTAGACGGAAATCTTTACTACCCTTGTCTATTCAAAGTCACTTACAACAATAAAACAACATCTTATGAGGATCCAATTCATCTACAAAGCTTTATTAACTCACATAAGATGGCCCATATGGTTTCTTCAGGTTCTACTTCTTCTAGCATTACATGACTTTGCTGAGATGTGATTTTGACATGTCATCATTTCTTATAATACAGGTTCTACATTGTTATCCGTTTTTTACAAACGTATTGGCAGCTTACCTTTCAACAGGTTTATAGTCTATAGCGAATACACCTTTTAATCCCCAATGCGCAAAACTCACTCAAGGATTGATTACATATTTGTCTCTCACAACATTTCGCAGTCCCTCTCGTACGCCGATATTGGTCCTATTCTTTTATCAGACCATGCCCCTGTTTCAATTGGCCTAGACATATTACCCAAGGTTAAAGTCCCTAAGAGGTGGCGATTTAATAATGCGCTGCTCTTAGACCCAAAGTTTACTGCTTCCTTTATTGCCTTTTTTAATGATTACTTTGCGATAAATCAAAATGAATCTCTGCCTTTCTCTACCATATTGGATGCTTTCAAAGCCTTGGCCTGAGACTTCATCATCAGTTTTGTTGCAAAGAAACAAAAAGAGAAATTACCCTTCAATAACCCAGTTATATATCTTAATAAAAAGAAAAGTCAAGGCGTATGTTGTACAATTACAGGCCTGCAGTTTTTCAGATCTAGTGAAAAGTAAATAACAATAAAACTTCTGCACTTACCTGAAGAGAGGATTCTCTTCTTCTGGATCCTGAAGATAGACAAGCAAGTACCCCATAAGAACTTGCAAACTTAAGATATCCTCACATCGAGAAGACCCATTGCTGATGAAAGAGCTTACAAAAGCCTTTTGCACAAACGAGTTGAGGAGGCGAAAGAACGTGCTGCTTCCGTCGAAAGAATAAAAACACCGAGCCAGCAACTCAGCCAAAAAGAAGAGCAATACCAACAAATCCTCTTTGGAGTGCTAAAAGATATGCTCTATTAACAGTTGCTGAGGCTACAGGCCAAGAACTCCAAAGAGAATTCACAAATCGAATGAACTGCAGAAACGTATTAGAAGAATTACGTGAACAAAACAGATCCTTTCATGCGAGGATGACTGCAGATCTGAGCTGCATGAGAGAAGTAGTGCAGAGTACACAACATTGTAAGTCACACAGCTTTTTCTTCTTTGCCTAAATTTCACAGATTTATTCAGCCCTTTAATCGGTAATTGAGCCTTCCAGCAAAATATTCACCTGTACTGTCAATTTCCTTCAGTGTGAATTTTTCTTAAACTGACATTTTCTTCACCACTTACCTGCTTTATTCTGGAGAATCAGATTTCGTTTTTCACCTATTCCATAAGTTGATGGGTAGGACAAAAGGAACTATCTGCATATCATCAAAGCTTAAATGCTACTTCATTAAAAATTCTAAAATATTCGCAGAACTTTCCAGGCTTGAGGATTCAGGTTTGCTCGAGATAGAAGATACTGATACGACAATGGATTCCAACCCAACAGCGTCAGGAAAATCAAATGTAAAACATTTGAAGAGGGATCCACCCTCACCACCTAAATGGTCGTCTCCAGTCTCCATGGAACTGTTATTACAAGAGATAAGTGCCCTTATACCCCTTGTTGAAGAAACCCATTCTAAATTACAAATTCTTTCTGATAATTGGTCTCTACTTGATACAAGGCTCACAACAGTGGAACAGCATGTCTCTTCCTTCACTGAAACATCCAAGTGTGTTGCTTCCATGCAGACTCAAGTATCTTCACTACAAAAGCAGGTTAAAGACCTTGAAAATCACAATAGAAGAAATAACATACACATATATGGTCTGGCAAAAGGAGCCGAGGGGGCAGACCCTATTGGTTTTTTCAAAACCTTCCTCCCTAGGATCCTTCATCTATCAGACAATGTCATGCTAAATATACAACGCGCCCATAGATTGGGTCGAGCCTCCATCAATAGTTCCTCATCTCAAGAACCAAGAGGAGTCATCTTGTATTTTCTTGAGTACACGGATTTCCTAAAAGTTCTGTCAGCTGCTAAAGCTATTCAACGTATTACATGGTCTGGATCCACGTTGTTTTTTGCGCAAGACTACTCCAAGGCCTCAGCCGCTAGACGCAAAGCTTTCCTAAATATGAGTCCTGACCTTCGTTCTATGGGCAACAGACATGGTCTTTACTACCCTTGTCTATTCAAAGTCACTTACAAGAATAAAACATCTTATGAGGATCCAATTCATCTACAAAGCGTCATTAACTCACAAAAGATGGCCCATATGGTTTCTTCAGGTTCTCCTTCTTCTAGCATTACATGACTTTCCTGATATGTGATTTTGACATGTCATCGTTCCTTATCATACAGGTTCTACATTGTTATCCGTTTTTTACAAACGTATTTGTAGCTTACCTTGCAATAGCTTTATAGTCTATGGCTGTATTTGTCATTCTTTTCATGTCGCTATGGTTTTAGTATGACATGTTCTTCGTTCTTTATTTGTTAGAGCATTAAATATGGTACTATTTTTCACCTCACAGTAGTGTCTACAGCACAGCGTGATGCTTCCCGGTTCTGTCCAGTCTTCCCCAGACGGGTCGTCTGCTCCATGTAGTCTCACCCAACCCCCAAATCCATGTTCCCTTTGTTTAGGTATGTTATTTGTTTTGTCTTTTGTTTTTTGTTATGTTCTTCATTCCCTCATTTCTCTCTCTTCAGATGTCTGCTTTCTCTTTACATCTCTATTTATCATTATACTTGAATTTTTTTCTGTCAATATATTTCTGAACTTTCCTTTTTCACTCTTTTCTCAACAATTACTTACTAATTCTTTCTTTCTCTGCGATGCTCTACTTGAGTCTCTTCTCTGGCTTCAGTTTTCTGTTTCTCTTAATTTTCTTTCGCTTGGGACATATTCATTCATGAACCTCTTTCTTCTCTATTTATGCATTCTCATATATGATTTCATTGAATTGGACTTTTATTTTGGCTTTCTTTGTCAATCTATTGTTGATGTTCCATGTCACTAAAACTAATATCTTGGAACTGAGGGCATTAAATTCTCCCATTAAGAGACAAAGAGTCCTAACTCATCTTGCCAAACTAGGCGCTGACATTGTTTTTCTGCAAGAAACACATCTTACGGAGGCTGAATCGCTGAAATTAAAAATAAGTTGGGTGGAGGATCTTTTTTTCTCTCAAGGAGAAGGTAAGCGAAACTGAGTTATGATATTGTGCCGTAAATGCCTCCCAGTTACATTTATATCGGAAGAATTAGATGCGGATGGCAGATGGTTAATTGTTAAAATTTTACTGAGGAGTGTTCCAGTTTCATTCCTTAATGTCTATGCCCCTACTGAAGGAGATGCTTCTTTTTGGCCCACATTAGCGAAACAAGTTTCTCAATGCATTGAGGACAATTTTATACTAGCAAGTGATTGTAATCGAGTGTTGGACCCATTTATAGATAGGAACTCTAAAGCGTCCTTTGTACCCAACAAACCCCACAAATCCTTTGTCCACACTATTAACCAACATAAACTTCTAGATGCTTGGCATCTATGTAATCCGACCAATAGCGAATACACCTTTTACTCCCCAATGCACAAAACTCACTCAAGGATTGATTACATATTTGTCTCTCACAACATTTCGCAGTCCCTCTCGTACACCGATATTGGTCCTATTCTTTTATCAGACCATACCCCTGTTTCAATTGGCCTAGACATATTACCCAAGGTTAAAGTCCCTAAGAGGTGGCGATTTAAAAATGCGCTGCTCTTAGACCCAAAGTTTACTGCTTCCTTTATTGCCTTTTTTAATGATTACTTTGCAATAAATCAAAATGAATCCTTGCCTTTCTCTACCATATTGGATGCTTTCAAAGCCTCAGCTAGAGACTTCATCATCTGTTTTGTTGCAAAGAAACAAAAAGAGAAATTAACCCTTCAATAACCCAGTTATATATCTTAATAAAAAGAAAAGTCAAGGTGTATGTTGTACAATTACAGGCCTGCAGTTTTTCAGATCTAGTAAAAAGTAAATAACAATAAAACTTGTGCACTTACCTGAAGAGAGGATTCTCTTCTTCTTGATCCTGAAGATAGACACGCAAGTACCCTATAAGAACTTGCAAACTTAAGATAACCTCACATCGATAAGACCCATTGCTGATGAAAGAGCATACAAACGCCTTTTGCAAAAACGAATTGAGGAGGCGAAAAACGTGCTGCTTCTGTCGAAAGAATAAAAACACTGAGCCAGCAACTCAGCCAAAAAGAAGAGCGATACCAACAAATCTTCTTTAGAGTGCTAAAAGATATGCTCTTTTAACAGTTGCTGAGGCTACAGCCTAAGAACTCCAAAGAGAATTCACAAATTGGATGAACTGCAGAAACGTATTAGAAGAATTACGTGAACAAAACAGATCTTTTCATGCGAGGATGACTGCAGATCTGAGCTGCATGGGAGAAGTAGTGCAGAGTACACTAAATTGTAAGTCACACAGCTTTTTCTTCTTTGCCTAAATTTCACAGATTTATTCAGCCCTTTGATTGGTAATTGAGCCTTCCAGCAAAGTATTCACCTGTACTGTCAATTTCCTTCAGTGTGAATTTTTCTTAAACTGACATTTTCTTCACCACTTACCTGCTTTATTCTGGAGAATCAGATTTCGTTTCTCACCTATTCCATAAGTTGATGGGTAGGACAAAAGGAACTATCTGCATATCATCAAAGCTTAAATGCTCCTTCATCAAAAATTCTAAAATATTTGCAGAACTTTCTAGGCTTGAGGATTCAGGTTTTTTCAAGATAGAAGATACTGATACGACAATGGATTCCAACCCAACAGCGTCAGGAAAACCAAATGTAAATCATTTGAAGAAGGATCCACCCTCACCACCTAAACAGTCCTCTCCAGTCTCCATGGAACTGTTATTACAAGAGATAAGTGCCCTGATACCCCTTGTTGAAGAAACCCATTCTAAATTACAAATTCTTTCTGATAATTGGTCTCTACTTGATAAAAGGCTCACAACAGTGGAACAACATGTCTCTTCCTTCACTGAAACATCCAAGTGTGTTGCTTCCATGCAGACTCAAGTATCTTCACTACAAAAGCAGGTTAAAGACCTTGAAAATCGCAATAGAAGAAATAACATACATATATATGGTCTGGCAGAAGGAGCCGAGGGGGCAGACCCTATTGGTTTCTTCAAAACCTTCCTCCCTAAGATCGTACATTTATCAGAAATTTTCATGCTAAATATTCAACGCGCCCATAGATTGGGTAGAGCCTCCATCAATCGTTCCTCATCTCAATGACCAAGAGGAGTCATCTTGTATTTTCTTGAGTACACAGATTTCCTAAAAGTTCTGTCAGCTGCTAAAGCTATCCAACGTATTACATGGTCTGGATCCACGTTGTTTTTTGTGCAAGACTACTCCAAGGCCACAGCCGCTAGACGCAAAGCTTTCCTAAATATGAGTCCTGACCTTCGTTCTATGGGCACCAGACATGGTCTTTACTACCCTTGTCTATTCAAAGTCACTTACAACAATAAAACATCTTATGAGGATCCAATTCATCTACAAAGCGTCATTAACTCACATAAGATGGCCCATATGGTTTCTTCAGGTACTCCTTCTTCTAGCATTACATGACTTTCCTGAGATGTGATTTTGACATGTCATCATTCCTTATAATACAGGTTCTACATTGTTATCCGTTTTTTACAAACATATTGGTAGCTTACCTTTCAACAGTTTTATAGTCTATGGCTGTATTTGTCATTCTTTTCATGTCGTTATGGTTTTAGTATTACATGTTCTTCATTCTTTATTTGTTAGAGCATTAAATATGGTACTATTTTTCACCTCACAGTAGTGTCTACAGCACAGCGTGATGCTTCCCTGGTTCCGTCCAGTCTTCCCCAGATGGGTCGTCTGCTCCATGTGGTCTCACCCAACCCCACATCCATGTTCCCTTTTTTTAGGTACCTTATGTGTTTTGTCTTTTGTTTTTTGATATATTCTTCATTCCCTCATTTCTCTCTTTTCAGATGTCTGCTTTCTCTTTACTTCTCTCTTTATCATCATACTTGAAATTGTTTCTATCAATATATTTCTGAACTTTCCCTGTTCACTCTTTTCTCAACAATTACTTACTAATTCTTTTGTAGTGTAGTTCCTATATTCCAGTAGGCTCTGCGTATTGGAATAACATAAATGTCAGTTTAGACGTAGGACTGAGGTCGACTAGGTCTCTACTGAATATGTTAGACTTAATTAGGTATGCCAGCTAGCTCAGAGGTCACTAGAAACTTTCTCAAATGAACAGGGAGGAGTTAACTTTCCTGACTAGACAAAAAGGGATTAGTTTCTGACAACCACATAAACATGACAACTTTGCTCCCTCCAGAATAAGGAGTATATCTCCAGAGTCATGTGAAAACAATAGATAGCTATTTCACTCAGTCAATCGTGCATACTTAGTTTCACCAGAGTGCAGAGAAATAGAGAGACGGGCGTTTTCAATAAAAGGTGTTATTTATTGAGCAGTCTTCTTTCTCGTGCAAGAGAAGTGAATTGCAACAATTGCAATACTTATCATAAAGTAAAGTGAGTACAGTAAAAGGAGTTTTATGAAATAATACTATAAAAGCATTGATATGGTTTCTTAGCCATATGATAAATTTCAGACAGTGAGGACGAAAGGGAAAGAGTTAGACTAGCAGCTCAACTGTTATTGGAGGACGCAGTCATCCAAAATGACGAACCGAATGCAATACTCATCCCGGTCAATATAAGAAAAACCATAACTATAAAAATTATAGAAAATGGCTTAAACCTAAGTCACGTCGATCAATTAATAATAATATGTCTATTCTCGATCTATGTGATCTTAGGCGAACACAGAACCCACAAAATAAAGAATGCACCTGCTGGTCAGGCAGTTTCAAATCTTCCTCATGTATTGATTTCTTTTTGGCTTCCCGGAAATTAAAATGTTCTCATCAAAGAATTCTTCATAATGGGTTTTCAGACCACTCAATGCTGATAGCCGAGTTTGTCCTGGGAGAAGATTCTAGAACTCCGAAGCGATGGATATTTAATAAATTATATCTACAAGATGATGACTGGGTTACTTTCCTTAAATTAGAAATCTCAGACTTCATAGTTCGTAATTTTGACACCGCCCCTCTACATATCATTTAGGACTCCCTGAAAGCGTTTATCCATGGTATTGTAATAAGTAAGGACGCAGCTGAATGATCGAATATTAAGAAAGATAGAAACTCACTACAAGAAAAAATTCAGATTTTAACTCTAAAAGGACAGGTTGATTTTTCTAGTCAGGTTCAGAACAAATTGAATGAAGCCAAACGTGAACTTTGCTCTAATTTTTTCTCACAGAGCAAAGCAATTTTTCTTAGACAGAACCACAAAATTTATGAGGAAAGTAATTTCACAGGAAAGCGTCTAGCTTGGCAGGCTAAAGAACAAGCTGCCGCAAATCAGATACGTTGTTTAAAATGTCCCGTCCAAAACAGTGAGATATCACAGCCGGCGGCAATTGCCTTCATAATGCTTTCAAATTACCAACAGATTTACAGTAAACATCAAGCCATTGACCATCAAAAGCTCTCTAATTTTCTTGGTAGATACCCAATTCCCTTCCTTAAGAATATTGAGCAGGAGAAAATGTTTAGTCCATTCACTAAAACTGAACTAGAATTGGTGATTAAGGATTTACCGCTCTGTAAGGCTTGCGGCCCGGATGGGCTGACTTCTGAATTCTTTAAAGTTTTCTTTAATTCTTTTTCTGACTTGTTATTAAAATTATTAAATTTTATGTTAAATGGAGGTCTAGTTTCAGATTCTTTTCACAAAGGTATGGTAGTGAGTTTCCTGAAGGAGGGGAAAGATTCCAAAGATCCTAGTTCATACAGACCGATCACTTTATTAAACTCCGATTACAAAATTAGCAGCAAATATTATCTATGCGTTTTAACACCATTGCTGCTGATTTAATACACTTTGGTCAAAATGGTTTCATAGCAGGTCGCCTATTAAACACTAACACACACTTTTTAATTGAGGCATTAGATTTTTTTCAGGTAAGGAGTATTCCTGCACTAATTTTGTTTTTAGATGCAGAAAAGGCTTTTGATTTGGTGGTTTGGGAAACTCTTTTTTCTATCTTAACGCACTTTAAAACTCCCTTACAGATTATTACTTTAATTAAAAATTTATACACTGGTGCCAAAGCTAATATTATTATTAATTCTGTTATGGTGGGCTCAGTTGTGGTGCAACGTGGGACCAGACAAGGGTGTCCCCGGTCACCTATTCTTTTTGCTTTTTTTATTGAACCATTGGCCACTGCAATTAGGAACTCCATGACTATTACGCCTCCGATTACCTCTATGTCTAAAATTAAATTGTATGCGGGTGACATTATGTTATTAATCCAACCTGTTATAAACAACAAAGGAGTGACTCTAGTGAAAAACAAAAAGTGATAATCAAAATAGAATCATGAAATAAAGCTTCACTGTATGCTGCACGCGTGATCAATGCTCACACGCGTGCAGGGAATACAGTGAGGCAGTCTTAGAAGTCCCTAGGGGGGCCCGGACGACCGTCTTCAATCGGAAGAAAGTCAGGGCGTTTGCTAGTCACCATCTAGTGGGTGGGGGGAAGGACCTAAGTTCTTAGAAGGACCCTCACTCACCACTAGTTGGTGACATGCTTCATCATCGGGTCCCCGCTGGGGTGACCGAATGTCTCCCCAGCGTGCTACGACGCCTGATTACAGCGGAGCAGGATGTGGTGGGTGCAACAGTGCCCAAATTAGGAAGTGACTAAACGTGATAGTGCAAAAGTGTATTAAACAATTAAAAATGCAGAGGTTGTGCCTTTAGAAAAATTTTAATAATGGCCAACCCGCATTGGTTAAAAACAAAGTGAGCGGACTCCCACGGTTCTTAATTAAGGAACCGGAGTCCTAAATCAGAGGTAAAATTTGGTCGACATGTTTCAGCTGTTAGGGTTGCATGTAGCTCAGCTTTCTTCAGGACCTACAACATAAGTCCTCCGGTGGTGTGCACGCTCTAAGGTGCACCCTCCCGTGAGGCTCTAAGTGTGAAAAAATTGTTATTATTTAAAATCAAAGGATGGAAGGACATTCCATCTCCACCACACTACTCACTCTGGTAGGGGTGTACAAAAACGGGAACTTTCTGAGGGAACAGATTGTGCTCCTTCGGAAATGGCAGCCTGGGTTATTTTCACGCGGCGCTATTTTCCACGCCTGCGGCTCCCCACTGTGTACCTACACGGACTATGGCTGTCTCCCGGAACGAAAATTAAATTGTATGCGGGTGACATTATGTTAATAATCCAACCTGACCTGCAATCCCAGACCCAGGTTTTACAGATTTTCAAAGAATTTGAAGCCCTAGGAGGATATCGGATCAATACGAAAAAAAAAATCGAAATTCTGGTGTGCGGGGGTGCAGATCCAGAGCTACACCCAGATCTAGTTAGCTGTATTAATCCTAGGCCTAAAAGGTATGTAGGAGTTCTGTTTTCCGTGTTTGTTTCGGATCTATATGTGCTTAACTTTGACCCGCTTCTTCAGAGGGTTTTCTCCATGTTTACTAGATGGAACCCGCTCCCATTATCCATTTTGGGCCGAGTCGCCCTGATTAAAATGTCTATTCTCCCACTTTTTAATTTCCTATTTTCAACAATTCCTTGTTTTCTTCCAGGCTCTTTTTTCTTAAAAATAGAGTCTTTGTTTTCTGGTTTTATATGGGGTAAGAAGACTCCTCGTATAGCAATAGGGACACTATATGCAGATAGGGAGCAAGGAGGCCTTTTGTTACCAAACATTAAAGATTACGATATCGCCTATCTGGCATAATACCTAAACAGATTTAAAACCGAAATACAAGGCCCAGATCTATTGATCAATTTTTTTGTGGATTTAATTTGTTTTGAAGCTCAAATTCCCTCCCCGTTATTAATGCCTAGATCTCCAAAACTCGTCAGATACAAGACTATGAACTGGTTCCCTAAAAGAAGAGATGGCATGCTTAAAAGATACTCTCTTCCACAGTTTAACCTTATGACTCCTATAAGACACGTTTTTGTACATACTGAGATCAAAATTATCTCGGAAATTGTAGGTAATTGGCACCGTGCTGGGTTCCATACATTAGCAGACTTTTGCCGAGATGGCAGGTGGATAACCCCGGTACAGATGTCACGACTGATTCAAGGAAACTTTCTGTTAAGTGGCTCTTATATTAAGTTTTACAAAATGCTGAATCTACTTGATTTCAAACATATTAGCACCCCTAATCAGATATGGAATGATCTTTTTGTAACATCACTGGTTAGAAAACCGGGGGAATGGAAACGCTTTCTTGCTCAGAGCATTGAGAAAGACCTTATTATAAAAGCAATTAAAAATGGCAGGAACATGAGAATCATAATATATCTCTCAATACTTGAAAAACCTTAAATAAATTAAACTTCTGTGTACTGAGAGGGTCCAACTGGCGCAGAATGCTCTTTTTTAATAAATGGTTACTATATCGCACTCCTGCTCTCATCGCTAAAATGTATGCTAATATGTCTGCTACCTGTTGTAGATGTAGGCATTTTGCTCCTGCCAATTGGTCCCATATAATTGTACTGTGTCCGAAAATCCTGACATTCTGGAATGAAATTTTTGAATTCCTTGGCTCTGACTACAATATTAGGATTGCTCACGCCCTTCAATTAGCGCTTTATGGCTATGATCCCGAACTTGGCTTGGTAGATCATTTGGTTAAACTGTTGTATATAGTCTCAGCTGTAGCAAGATCCCTGATACTACAGAACTGGCAGTCAATACAAGTTCCCTTGTTCCAGGAATGGTTACATAAAATGAAAAGATTCAGAAAGACTGAAATGTTATATTTACAGCGAACTGGAGGGATTAGAAAGTTCGATAAAATCTGGAAATCATTTTTTGATTAATTGTACTTTTTTGTTTAATTGTACTTTTATGTTTGATGTCTAAAAAGCATATTATGATTTCTCCCTGTATCTGTTACTTAGAACTTCTGATATTACCTTATTTCCTTTCTGTCGATTGGCCTTATATAAGTTTTTGTCTATTTTGATTCCAAGGTACCTCAATAAAAAATTCTTTACAAAAAAAAGAGGTGGTACAGTTGTATTTGTGGTAGGGGCCCATGAGTACCGGCAGACAGAGGTATTCTATTCCTGGATAACTTTTCCAGCAGCACATGCTGTGACACGTGAGTTACACTACTATAAAGTAGCGGAGTCTCCAGAGAAATACTCTCCTTTCGAGGAAATTGAAATTCCACTAACATACCAAGAGCACCTAAAACATCAAAATCACATTACCAGGCTCGGTCCACTAGGTAGACCAGGGGCCACGTGGCCGGTTCTAGCCAGCTACACACCACAACCAGACATTGAAACAATGTCAAACGGAGAACTTTTGGTTCAGCTCAAACAACTAATTAAAATTCATAGACAATTGGTCCAATATGTCATGCAGACTTCAACAGTCCAAACTACAATTAAAATTCCACAAAACACCCCTCATCAGGGGAACACAAATAAAATTACACCACAGAATATACAATCATGTCTTGGTAAAACATCCGCAAAACGGGAACAAATTCCTTTCTGGTTAGCTCAAAAAATCACTCAGATAGAGGCAGCATTTCCTGATACTACCCCTCACGAAAACCACAGAATTCTGAATATCTGTCTCACAATGGGGTTCGCACCACTTGTGGAGGACTGTGACACTTGGGGCATGGTCTTTGCTTCTATCTACACAAAAACGCACGGTGTTCCGTCAATGGCGGTTATACCAGATGTACTAAGACAGATTCAAAACGAATACGGTCCAGAACCTGCTTTAACTCTGGGTATGAAATTACTGAAAGCCTTTAAGCAGGTCTCGGCTATATTATTAGCCAACATAAAAGGAGAAGCAGCATGTGTGGCAATCCACCAAAAATTGAAGGAGATGGATATAACAGACCAACCTTTTGAGCTTGCTAAAATAATTGAAAAATCCTATGAAGAATTAGGCAGAGATAGTTTGGGTGGTAAACCAGAAAAACCCCAACTAATTGAAAATCCTAAAAAAACTTTATTAAAAACAATCTCAATTCTCAAAAGAAGAAGTGGGAGGGTAATAAACAGACCACTCCCAGAGAAAAACAATTTCAGTCCAGAGGAAGGTCTCCCCAACGGAGAAATAGATCTCCAGAAGGAGGGTGCTATTCTCCCCAAAGGGAGCCCTCTGAAAAAAGATACAACCTTAGAGATAGGGATAAATTAAGTAAACCTGAGAGATATCAAGATATTGATACACGTCCCTCTTGATCTTTTCATACTTCCTCACAGAAATCGGAAAGAAGAGGACGGTCAGAACACAAGGAAGAGCACGTCAAGTCCAAAGACAAGGAACCTGCTCATCAAAGTAAAAAATCAAAATTTCCCTGAAAGAAGGTAGCAAGTATGAAAATTAAACATGGCGAGAATCCTGAGGACACAACCGAAAAACGGAGAGTGGGCCCAGACAATGCTAGACAGCGCAGCAGAAGTGACCATAGCTTGCAAGATCCTGATGAATGTTCTGGAGACAGTGGACACGAATCAATACATTCAGGTGGAAACTGCAGACATGCGAGTTAGCATGCCCCATAAACTATATGAAATAACATTACGTATAGAGGGAGATAAAACTAGGAAAATAAAAGGTCTCTTTTGGGAGAATCTATCTAAAGGCTATGATATCCTGTTAGCTGAAAAAGACTGGCCACCAGAGTTTGTCAGGGAGTGCCCTCATGGCAAAGAAATCATTATGCCTGCCTTCTCAAATCATATCCCAATTCATAAAAAATACACATTTACAAGAAAATGGGCAGTGGCCCAAGCCCCTGCTTTATATAAAAATCATGTAGGATGGGATGAGGATTCTCCTCCCCACAAAATCCAGTTAAAAAATCAACCTACTGCACAAAGGCAGTACCCAGTTAAACAATAAGCTAAAAAGCAAGTCAGGGAGATCTTAGATCAACCTGAATATCAAGGGGTGATTGAAACATGCACCTCACAAATGAACAATCCTTTGTTTCCTGTCTCCAAGCCAGACGATTCGTATAGTCTAGTTTTGGACTATAGACATCTAAACTCCTGCTGTAAAACTTTTGCAGTCCAAAACTCACACAGTGCAGCACTAATGAATAACATAAAACAACATTAGATATCTCTAATGGATTCTTCTGTCAAAACATTGCACCTGAAAGCAGGTATTTGACCACTTTCTAAATAATGGGGTCGCAAAAACAATTTTTTCCACTCCCACAGGGATTCAAGAATAGCCCAGGATTATTCTCAGCAAGGGTAACAGAATTACTACAAATATATGATGATGAGGCATTATCCTATGTCGATGACATCTATCTTACAGACGATGACCTGGAGACTCACTTGAAAAGAGTGAACACCATAATACTTGGGTTCGCATCGGAAGGTTACAAATTCAACTTTAAATAGTCAAGAATAGCTCATCTAACTGTCCTGTTTTTAGGATACGAATTATCAAGTGAAGGCAAAAGCCTAGCAGACAATTTCTTAGAGAAATGTGCTGTACTCCTAGCACCTAAAACGCTAAAGAATTTACAATCAATACTATATTTCCTGAATTTCGGAAGAACATACATTCTAAATTATGCAGAGAGGTTTAAACCTCTCTACGAATTAATAAAACCTGATTTCAAATCAATTAATTGGACTCAAAAACACACAGAAATTTTTAGATCATTACAGACAGACATGTTAACTAAAAACAAAACTGCAAACACGCGCAAACGAACACAACCTTGTAATCCGAGTCATCCCAGGAAGATGCAGATTCACATACCTGACCTCTAATGAGGGAGAAACGATACCAATAGCTTGCAAATCACATTTGTACACACAAGCTGAAATGAAATTCAGTTCTACAGAAAAAATTCTGATAGTGGTTCAAACTGCTGTAGCAAGAGAAAGAGCCCTAGCCCAAAGCAAGAGAATATCTGTTTTTACAGCAGAATCAGCCATTGAGGCATTAACAAGCCCACGCAATCTAAATGCTGTGGCATTAGATCCAAAATGGATACAATGGGAAAATTATCTTGCTGCAGAAGACGTGAAACACTATTTTGATCCAAAAATGAAAAAACTAGAAAATCTGGAATACGAATATGAATATCCTCTGCCGACCGAAATCCTGCCTCTCGAACAGTACACCTGTGTAATCTAAACAGACAGATTTGCACAACATTTTGTTGTAGAAAAGCAAATTTACAACAACGCGTGCGCGATTGTTAAAGGTTGTTGGCGCTTAGGTAAATTCAGACCAATGGTCCCTAAAACCGAATCATTCAGAAACTGTACAGCTCAGCGAGCTGAAATAAGATCTCTAAAGATGGCGCTTGAAAATGCTGATCGTGAATTCCCCACACTAATAGTGTACGATTCACATTACTGCGTCCAATCTTACAATAAGAACATGCAGACTTGGATTCAAAACGGTTACAAGGATGACACAGGTGCCACAATAAAGCATAAAAAGCTTTGGGAACAAGTAGTTCTTTTACAGAAAGAACTACAAATGGCTCACGTGATACATACACTGAGTCATTGACGTGATGGCGTTCACGTTGCAGGGAATTCATTGGCTGATAAAGCCACAGCGGTAGCTGGTCAACCGGCTTCCATAGCCACTAAATAGCGTTCAGAAAAACCAATAGATGGAGAAACCATGCTGGCAGTAAAAGCCTCATTAAAAAGGGACTATGCGGCATTACCTCTCAACTATCCACTCAATAATACATACATAATTGATGTAAACTCCGTTCCGTTTGCTCAAATCCCTGGAGTAGGGGATAGAGTAATTCTAAACACGAACCGGAGAATCTTCTTGATACAAAAAGCACACATGGGATTGGGTCTGAGGCACCAAGAGATCCTGAAATCTCTGATAGAATTACAATCACAATACAGGTGGCCGGGGATGAGCATAGAAATTTACAATTTTGCAATGAATTTTGAGGACTGCAACAGAGATCGCAGTTGTGAACCAGCCCAGACACCACTATTAGACAGCATCAGGCTATCTATGCGCAGACGTCCGACCGGACAACTGCGGCCCCATAATTATTAGGACTAGTTTCACTAAAGATGTGGCCCCAGCGCTCGGCTGACGCCAGAACTGTTATAAAAGATTTGCGAGTCTTTATCGGCACATACGCAATTGGCATGCTACATTTTGACCAGGGTCCTGCGTTTAGCTCTCAAGCTTACAAAGAGGCCATGACCAGCATGGGCATTGCATTGCGGTACTCTTCTCCCTTCCATCCTGAGGGAAATGCGGTTGTGGAAAGAAAAAAACGTGACATAAAGCAATCTTTAACAGCGAGGGTATTAGGTTCGGGTGATGGGTGGGTCAAACATCTAACAAGTGTCCAACGTAGTCTTAACAATCTGCCAAGAAATTCTCTAAAGGGTTTCACTCCATACGAACTATTGTTCGGCACTAGAATGAAAATCCAGGATTTAGATTGTCAAACTTCAGTGGTGGAAGAAAAAACCTTTGATATCAAAGATCGTTTGGCTGTTTTGCAGGACTTGAATGAAACAAGAAAAAGTCTAAGTAACATAAAGTCTAAGCCAACAACCACTGAAGACCCACCTGTCCCAGGAAGACCTGTCTGGATTCCAAAGATTGGGGATCTGGTCAGAGAAAAGATTGTGGTGAAGAAGGAATTTGGGCCTTCTTACAGAAAAGCAGTACCTGTCTTAGCTGTCAGCGGAACAAGATCAGTAGTACTACCGCCACTTGCTGGTAAAAAGGAGAACAGAGTTGTATCCATCAACCTGGTGAAACCACAATCATGTGGCCAATAATAAGTAGTAGGCCCAGTGGACTCCCAAGAAATAGCAGACGATTAATTCTTGCTACAATCCAAGAGGTTCAAACTGAAAGACTAATCACTTTCGATAAACCATCAGTGAATAAAAAAGGACTATGCAACAAAGCCATGAAATTTGTGCCACTTGAAACCCAAATCGCAACAGTTCATGAAGAAACACCAGTCTACAGCGATGTAGCCTCGGACTATACAAATGTAACAAAAGAAAATGCAAAGATCAATGGAAATCCAGTAGCAATCACACCAATTGACAGAACTGCATCTGGCTACTTTATCAACTTTGATGATTTTTCCGATGATCCGAGTGAACATGGAGACAAGCCAGCAACAAAAACTTTCAAAAAGAAAATTACAGAGCTTTTTCATCAACTCAAAGATACATATCTGATTTCCCCTTGGATTGAACTATGGATTGTGTTAGGTGTACTTATCCTACTACTTTGGCTAATCTTAGTTCTATGGTTGGGAAAATTTATTGATGGAAAATACAGTACAATGGAAACAGCAAGTCAGAACATCAACTTGGTCCTGAAACCACACAGATCATCTCACATAGAGAAAAGAAAACTATCATCAGTGAACATCACAGCAAAGCCTATACCTGGTGGTATAGCATGGGACAGAACTGACTATGAAATCTATGTCCCGGTAGAGCTCTTGAAATATCCACACCAATTCAAGATTTCATTAAGTGACTTTGTGACATCAAGTTCTTTCTCTGATGATTGGGACTTTGAAAATATTAATAATATGATGTCAGATTTAGAAATGTCAGCAAAATTTACAGAACATGATTATTTACAAGGTTCATTGAATTATGAAGAAATGTATTGTTATAACCACTATGGTCATCCTTATCTGCATAAGTCTGCGAATCCTAGAAATGTTTTTACTTATAATCAGTGGGAACATTGTCCAACTCCGCCAATAGGCAGTTCAAAAACATTTTATGAAAAATTCCCATACTTTTCAGGGTTTAATCACACTGATCCAGAAATGTTTTATTTCAGAATGTTAAATAAGACAGGAATGAAAAACATGCTGACAAATACTAAATTGATTTATTCTGAAAAAATTTATGATAAAATGTCTACACTTGGTTTTGAGTTTTGGAAAAACAGCATTGAAACAAAAACCATCTGGGGAACAAAAGAATGGCAGGTACAAGGTCTAGAAGCATTATTCGGAGCCTGCATGATCCCAGAACAAATATTGTTCCTGAATGACACAATTCAGCAAACAACCTGTCTTGGTTTAGCCAAGATAAAAGATTTAAATAACCCGTCTATACCAAAGCCTATGCCTGATTGAAACACCACTACAGATGAAGGGTTAGACGTGTTCTATATTTTAAAACAAAACAGAACAAATCCTGATTGGAAAAAATGGTTGATCTGGCCCATAGACACAAATATCTGTCAAAATAGATTCCTGACCAAAATACAGGGATCAAACAGAACAGGCCAGACCCTAGATATTCCTAGAGACAACATCCAGGGATAGTCACAACATATAGTGTAAGAAAACTATGCATTGACTGGCTACAGAAATCCACACTTCCCGAAATCAAGCAACACTTAACTTTACTTAAAGAAGGTGCTGACTTGCGAGATTTCATAATGGGACCTCGCAAACAGCATCAAAAACGTTTCATATACGCCGGTATATACGCAGCTTACAATGAAGCTTGGAAATTAAAACAAATTGAAACTGCAGAAAAAATACGGGAAATTGATCGTATTAATTTGGAGAAATCACTTTCTGTCGTGGACAATGGGTTAACGACTCTGTCCTCCAGAATCTATTCACTGGACAGCATTGTATCATCTGCTATTGATATAATAGAGCAGGCCATGGTAATGTTACAACATGGCCAGTCCCAATTATGTTCTATTGTACAGCTAGGCTGGACGTTGCAAAACCTGCGTTCAGGCTATGTGCCATGGCGTTTAAAATAACACAGCGTCATTGTTTTCTATCTTTAACCTTACTGATAGACAAATCAGTTTGGCACAAAAAGGAGCAGACTATACGATACTGAGCATTGAGAAACTTGAGAGATTACCATTGACAATGTCAGAAAGACCTGTCATTGAATGGATAATACATGGCACCATTACAATTCCGATAGCAACTTTTCAGTTTCAATACTGCCAAAAATATATGCCAGCAGGCCTGTATGAAAGGTTGGGTAAAGGATACATCAAATCGACCTGGAATTTACCTTATACACACAAATGCTACAGTGAAGGGAAAAAAGAGGTATTTCTTAGTGGTATTGATTGTAAAAAATCACTAAGCAGTACACTCCTGTGTCAAGGTATTAACTTGCACGGGGCCTGTGAAGGTTCATCAAACAACCTTTCATGTCATCTGCAGGGCACCCCTACTACACAGATAGAGCCATTTTTCAGACAACTATCCAACGGTAGCTACGTTCTAATAAGTGACCACAGCTGCTGTGGCATGGTGCCAGGAAAACCCTATCTCGTAACTGTAACATCCAGGGTCATTTGCTGTATGCAAGTATTGTATCCTAACAGCAATCCAGACATGGAGGCGGCAATATGGCCTTATGTGAATATCTTTTCTATTCAAATTGATACTTTAAGCAGAATGAAGTCTATTCTTTTACAGACAACTGTGCCTTTAACCTCGTCCAAAGAGACGTATGACCTGCAGGTTGCAAGGACAGCGGCAGAGATACATACCCTATTATCGACAAATTGCCCCGTGCATTTCGTAGAAATGTTAAGTCAGATCTTAAACATGTCAGATACCAGTGGCATCGCACATGTATTTAAGACAATTTTTTCGGTACTGCTAACAGCCTTCAAAGCAGTTCTTGGCATCTTCCCGAATTTTGTGCATTTGCTCTTTGGTGGCCTGCCTCTTATTTTGGGACTCGTAGCAGTAATTTTATTTTTGTTCCTTCTGCTCTGATATGGCAAGCCAAGTCACAGACAAAACTCTGGCTACGATGGAAGAAACGATCCTAGCAGTACGATACCGAGAACGTATCACTAAAGTCCTCGGATAGGCCCGGCTAAGAGATCTGAATACTACCTGGTTTCTTTCATTCAGACCAATTTGGCAAAATTGCATCTTACCTGTGCTTCGATGCCTGCTATGTGGAGAAGAATGCGTGTTGGACGTTTGTCTTACACTACCATCAGCAGTACCAATGGATATCGATGCTTTGCTTTGTCCGGTAACGACTCATGCAACGTGTTGTCCCCAGCGGCTACCTATTCTGATGACGGCATTCATTTAGACTTCACCATTACAATTAGGTGGCAGTGAGGTACAAGATGAAAGCGGCACCACACAGGTACAACCTTCTGTGAACATTGCTGATCCTGACATCTATGATGGCAATGCATCGCACATATGCACTATTTCCACCTTTTCGGAGTTGGCCCAACTTTCACCTACTGTTGTAGACGCATTTTTTAACGGCCTATCAGAAGTAATGTTCTCCCCTAACAACGAGAATAATATTTGAAAAAGCGAGCTCACAGGGTTCCCTGAACTCTGAATTCGGCCTTCAGTTTTGATAAACAGAACTCTAAAAAGACAGTGAAACTATTTTTTTCTCCCTTCCCGAGAACAAAATTATTTTTCCCAAATTTCCAAAATATTTACAATTTTTTTGGGCACATGGTACTCTGCTTAAAGTAGAACTATTCTTAGAGAACAGAACTTCTATTTTTAGAGACTCTAGAGACAATAATTCGAATCAGCCTCTAGACTATGTACAATCTTGTATAACTATGTGATGAAATGGTCTCGATTTTTTTTTCTGTATTCAGAGCCATTTCATAAATGTAATTTTCGCAATTCATTCAGCCAATATTTATATTTGCATTTCCTGAATGATAACTCTGCTTGAAAGCGTACAGTATAATACTCATTTCGTGTATCTATACCATTTCAAATGCATCCATTGTATTTTGGGGTGGGCTGGAAAACACATGCATACCTATATGTTTATATATTGCTTAGTATTTAGTAATGATGGACATTATACGTGGAGTGGGTGTTGTGAATGTATCTAGGACCCTAATTAAATATTCCTGATTCATGCCCTTATGTGGTTATAATAACTCATGTCCTTATGAAGGCATAACAATCATACCCCTATTTAGTCTTAGCCAACGCAGCCCAAATACGGCAAGGCTACTTCCTTAGATTCCTAGAGAGCACAACGAGTTCTTTCGACACACCAAACCTCCAGCAACCTGGGAATTCCCCATGTCTTTGTTTTGTCATAGAACTCCTGCGAGCACTAAAGGAACAGCCAGTTCTTAGTGACATCTTTTATTGACGTTTTATGTCCAACCTTACGTCAAACACGGCACCTTCCAGGTATAAATATACCAACACTTGCTTTAAGCAACACACGGTTGAGTGGAGCAGAGTGGCTATCTACTTATCCGAAGCCCAGCTGATGCAAGAGCCGAAGGAAGCCGTCCCTCCCCTCTGACACACCGGGAAAGAAGCTGCCTTTTCTCACGCCGAGAAATCCAGCTCCAGTATTTCCAGTCACCCTTGCGGGTTACTGGGAGATCGAGTCCTGAGAAACGAGATACAAGACCTCCTTCATTCTATAACCAAGGTACGGAGCGGATTCAAACCTTAAAGAGAATTCTTGATTCAGATTCTTGGCAAAAACCCAACTTAACTTAAAACTGCAACTTACTTACTCCTTCCCACGTATTAGGCTTAGGTCAGGTACACCGGGGTAGGCGTATCTTAGAAGCACCAGTTGAGTTCGTTAGTCAAATGTTTTTATGTACGTAAATATTTTATCCGTTTTAAGTATCATATGGCTAAGAAACCATATTAATGCTTTTACAGTATTATTTCATAATACTCCTTTTACTGTACGCACTTTACTTCATAATAAGTATTGCAATTGTGGCAATTCATTTCTCTTGCATGAGAAAGAAGACTGCTCAATAAAATAACACCTTTTATTGAAAATGCCTGTCTCTCTATTTCTCTGCACTCTGGTGAAATTAAGCATGCACGATTGACTGAGTGAAATAGCTGTCTATTGTTTTCACACAACTCTGGAGATATACTCCTTATTCTGGGGGAGCAAAAATGTCATGTTATATGGTTGTCAGAAGCTAATCCCCTCTTGTCTAAATCAGGGGACACTTTCCTAAATTGTTTGCACACCAAACGGAGGAGCATAGCACTGCCAGCGTGATACAGCGGCTCACCCTTCTACAACTCGGCGCACTTCCACCACTCGGCGCACCCGCTTCGCCTGTGCTGAGGAGGGGAACATACCTGACGTTCGTGAGGAGCACTGAGGCGGTAAGGAGGAAAAGCGGCATCGGGCGTGTGGCTGCAGCGGGGCTGCGAGCGTGCGGGGACTTCAATTCCCAGAAGTCCCTGCTAGACCGACGGAGAGCTTCCGGTCCGCTCTCCCTGCTGGCCCGCCCCCCGCCCTCCTGAGGCTTCATAACTTCAGTTTGCTGCCAAAACGAGTGGGACACTTTCCTAAATTGTTTGCACACCAAACGGAGGAACATAGCACTGCCAGCGTGAATCTGCGTGATACAGCGGCTCACCCTTCTACAACTCGGCGCACTTCCACCACTCGGCGCACCCGCTTCGCGGGTGCCCCTTCGCCTGTGCTGAGGAGGGGAACATACCTGACGTTCGTGAGGAGCACTGAGGCGGTAAGGAGGAAAAGCGGCATCGGGCGTGTGGCTGCAGCGGGGCTGCGAGCGTGCGGGGACTTCAATTCCCAGAAGTCCCTGCTAGACCGACGGAGAGCTTCTGGTCCACTCTCCCTGCTGGCCCGCCCCCCGCCCTCCTGAGGCTTCATAACTTCAGTTTGCTGCCAAAACGAGTGGGACACTTTCCTAAATTGTTTGCACACCAAACGGAGGAACATAGCACTGCCAGCGTGATACAGCGGCTCACCCTTCTACAACTCGGCGCACTTCCACCACTCGGCGCACCCGCTTCGCGGGTGCCCCTTCGCCTGTGCTGAGGAGGGGAACATACCTGACGTTCGTGAGGAGCACTGAGGCGGTAAGGAGGAAAAGCGGCATCGGGCGTGTGGCTGCAGCGGGACTGCGAGCGTGCGGGGACTTCAATTCCCAGAAGTCCCTGCTAGACCGACGGAGAGCTTCCGGTCCGCTCTCCCTGCTGGCCCGCCCCCCGCCCTCCTGAGGCTTCATAACAACATCCTTCTCCCGCAGCGCGGGACGCAGCCCGGGCGAAGACGGGGCAAAGACAGGGCCGTTTTAGGCCGTTAGAGACCGTTTAAGACCGGACCGGGCCATTCCTCTTGGCTTTTAATTTCTGTGTTTCATTAGCTGGCCTTCCTGCACTACTCATATATTTATTTGTAATATCCCTTCCACACAATGTCCTCGCGCGAAACTAGGAGTAAGGCTACTAAGACCTCCAAAAAAGCCACAGGCACCTTAGATGATTTTATCACCAGGACCAGCCTCTCTATTGACAATGAAATAACTAAACTTCAGCACAAAGTATCAATAGAACTTGAGTGTGCTAGGAGGCTCTCAACTGAACTTGCACTCAGAAAAAAATCTTCTCTAGGCAGCATTGCAACCTCCAAAACGCCTGAACGCATTACTGGCCCAAAACCAATTATAACCTCGGCCGAGGTTTACTCAACAGTAGAGGAAACAACCCCTCCTATTAATCAAGAACCTCCTGGGCCTTCCGTTAGAGCCGAATCTGAAAGCCTATCACCGCTGAATCTTTCAAAGGAGAGTGCTGAGGATATCGCAAATGGGGCGCCCTGTCAGCTACCAGCTGAGACAGAGTCTAATAAAAGCAAGTCACCCGCCAAGGCACCATCAAAGCATAAAAGAAAGCGCAAACACCTAACCGCTTTCGCTAGGAAAAAAGCAAAAGTAGCCCTTAGCCACAATATCACGGGGGGAACACCAAGTATGCCTACTGTAACAACTGATAACACTGTAGACGATGTAGCGCCAGCAACTGTAGAAAATACTAATGCTAACATAGATGAACAAATCTCTATCGTCATGTCTGATCATTCAGCCAGTGAGGGGCAAAGAGTCTCGTCTGATATGGCAGAACAAGATGGTGGAAGGGAAGAATTTTTAAAAATAGTGTGGGAGACGCTTAAGAGACTACTTAAACCACTAGAAATCAGGCTAACTGGCATTGAGAACCAGCTACTTGAAGTTGAGAAAAGTGTCATCACCTTGTCAAGTGTAAGCCTTAACTGTACTGAAGTGCCTAGAGCCATCCAGCAAGCTCCAGTCCCCGCCCCGGTCTTAACAATAAATACAAATTCATCGAATGTGCAGCAAAAAAAGGAGGGGATAGTAAGAAATACAAATGTTAAACAACCAACTAGCACTAAAGAAAAACCTAATCCAACTCCCTCAACTTCTACAGCTCTAAATATTACTAGTAAACCTTCACAGAAAAATCAGGTACATAGTAATACTTCTCAATTGCCAATTCTTCCCTCTACCCACTATTCCAACCAGAGCGTATTAGTCCCAAATAAACCCCAATCCAATCCGCCTGCATATCCTTATATTACTCCTGCAAGCAACCAATCCTTGCCTGATAAATCTTTTATAAATACCACTCATAAGTCAAACCATCAGTCTAGCCACATGTACAGTAATTTTAGAGGAGGGTATATAGATCTGCCACCAGACGCTAGTCCATTTGTAGCTGTCCTCACAGGGGTGCCAGAATTGGATAGCCAATATGAAGAAAACTTCCAATCTTTAAAAAACAAAGTGATTTTTTGGCTAAACAAATATAAACCCATTCCTAACCAGATGAAAAGTAAGATCCTTATGGTTAGGAGGGTACCATGGGTAGGGCCAACGGCCAAATCAACCACGGGTGACTGTATTGTCATATCCTTTGAAGAACCCCAAAGTGCTGAACAAATATGCAATTGGAAATCGTACGGTGCGAATCCTCCCATTGAAGCTAGACCCCTATCATTCTTTTACCCTCCACCTAGAACCCATTCATCATGTCCCCAAGTGGAACCCTGTCAACCAGTATTATGGCAGTGCTCCCAATTCGGCTAGACATGGCGATTATAATATGTGGTCTGGCATCCCCACCTTCAATAGATTCAGTTGCCTTGACGCTGTCGATTGACTTGCCACTATGCCTGACTGTATCTCTGATTTATATGACACCTTCTGTAGCATGGACAAAGGTAATCCCAAACTAAAAAATGTCCTACAATTGCATGATGATGATCAGATCATTAAGGATAGGATGCATAGGACCATCTCAAATCCCCAGAAAATGGAATTACCTTATAAAGCCGGAAATGCATGCTATAGTAAAGCTAAGGGTGGTCCGGATGGGGGATCTAATACTGTAGTGAAAGAAAGAGCCAGGGATGCAGAGAAAGACATGCCAAACCTACAGCTAGGCAGCGTATTTAAACAGTGTGTAGTAAATCCCTCCCCTGACACTCAGAGCCTATCACCTCGTTTACTTATTCTATCGTGGAACATCGCAGGTGTTTGCAAGAACTTAAAAGACCCTGACTGGGCAGACTACATTGACACCTGTGACATTTGTCTGCTACAAGAAACCTGGGCTACAGAAGTTCCACACCGGGTAGGATATAAAACATATGGTATTGAGGCAGTCCAGTCCGACCGAGGAAGACCATCAGGGGGCCTAATAATTTGGCTAAAAATCACCTTGGTCATGCAGGTTGATCTTGTTGATACAGGCTCTCCTGATATCTTGGCCCTAAGGGTTACTCTACCCTGTGGAAACGAATGTTACATCGTTAATGTTTATAACAGACCGATCGGCCACTCCAAGGTTTCACCAACACTTGAAGCCCTGGATCTCCTCTTGAAAAACGTAGTTGGAGACACCCCGGTTATCTTGGGAGGAGACCTAAATTGTAATTACGAACCTGTTCCGGGCATCTCTGATGTGTTTGAAGATGAGGACCAAGCGTATAATATTCCCCAGCTTGAAACCACAAAATCTGTTAAATACTCGACACTTGGCCAGCCAATTACTATGACTCACCGCAGATCACGGCCTTAGAGCAGGCAATGGCCGTCTCCCATCGGACTTGCATAAACAACCAACCTTCTCTAAAGCTAAAAGCAATCTAGATTTTGTACTTGTTTCTCTTAGCATCTGGCACTTTTTGATTGATCTGAAAGTAATAAGTAGGGGGGAAAGCGATCACTATCCTTTGGAACTTTACATCAACATGAATATGGTTAGTGACACCATCACAACATCAACTGAGAATATCCATGTAAGCATGTGTGAGGACGTCCACACAAACAACAACAGACGTGCAGTAAGATGGCCACGTGTTCTGGCGGATGGTAAGGCCTTAGCGTTGGTGTACTCTCTTTTCGAGCAAACGTTTGCACATATAGTTGACCATGCCTTCTTACCTGAACACTTTGATCATTTCGTTGATCTTCACAAAGTCTTCTTTTCAGAACTAAAAAAGTATCTATCAAAAATGCCGAGAAAAAAGCAACAAAACATAAGAGTGGCCAATCACGGACAGTTATGGTATGACCACTCGTGCAGGATTGCTAAAAGAAACTTATTGCTTGCCATTAAAAACAAGGCAAAAGAAGAAGTTAAACTTGCAAGGGTGGAATACAAACGTATACTAAAAACATCCAAAAAACTATGGGAGGAATCAATTTGGGCTGAAATGCTAGCTGCTGCAAAAATTAATGATAATGTTGGCTTCTGGAGGCTGGTGGCTAATGGGGGGCACGCTGGGAGAGCTGTGAAAGATGTATTCCTGGATGAGATGACCTGGGTAACTCACTTTACAAATCTCTATAAACAATACAATGGCGACAGTAAAGGGAGCTTATGGTCCCCCCCCCCTTATTGAACCCCTCAATTTTACACTGGATGAGACAGTAAGGGCGATCAACGAACTTAAAAACACCAAAGCCCCTGGCCCGGATAAAATACCGGGGGATCTTTAAAAACACGAAGTTGACGTCTGGGCCCCATATGTGAACCGCCTGTTTAATGTTTTATCATCAAACTGCAACTTTCCAGATAGTTGGCGTGCAGCGGAGGTTGTGTTAATATTTAAAAAGGGGGATAGACTGATACCCTCTAACTACAGACCCATTAGTCTTATGGACACGCTCCAAAAATTATATGCTAAACACTTGCTATTCAGGATTAATGACTGGCTGGAAGATTCAAACATAATTTCCAAATTCCAAGCTGGTTTTAGGAGTAAGACCAGCACTATTGACCAAATTTTTCGATTTTGTTGTTTGATTTGGAAGTATGTGCACATTAAAAAAGGTCACCTGTATGTAGCCTTCGTTGACCTGAGGGCTGCATTCGATCTTGTCCCACGCAGTCTACTTTGGAAAACTTTAAGAGAAATAGGTCTACCGGGATGCCTCCTAGACCAAATAGTTGAGCTGCATGCTGACAACTTTGCAAACATCAGGTGGGGCCCTAATGGCGAGTTGACACGCAATATTCCTATTGAACGCGGGGTTCGCCAGGGATGTGTCCTGGCCCCTACCTTGTTTTCTCTGTTTATTAATGATGTCCCCGAATATTTGAATGCTTGTGTTAATGATTCGCCGCAGCTCAATGGTGAAAGGGTGCCTGCGTTGCTCTTCCCAGATGACACAATACTTATATCTCAAACAAAAAAGGGCCTCCAGGCACTCCTTAATTCCTTCAGTTGCTATTGTCAGACAAAGGGCTTGGAAATTAATGCTGATAAAACAAAATGCATGTCATTAAATCCCAGTATGCCAGATAGAGGGTTCCTGACCCTGAATAGCCAAAAATTAGGTATTGTGGAAAACTTTTCCTATTTGGGTGTTGTACTCGATTCCAAACTAAGTTGGAAAGCCCAAATCGAGAAAAGCAAGATAACATATGCCCAAAATGTTAAGCCAATTTTATGCAAAATGAATACTAGCACGAGCAAAAGTGTAACCCCGGTTTTAGAACTTTTTAAATTTAAAATACAATCTGCTGTGCTATATGGAGCAGAGATATGGGGCCCATGGGCCAAGAATAGTTTTCAAAATCTGGACAACAAATTCATGCGTGCTTCTGTAAGGGTTCCTAATAGTACACCTCTTTTACCTCTCCAACTTGACCTGAACTTTAGGAGAACAGACCACCTAGCTATCCTAAGACCATTAATATTCTGGGTTAGGCTCTGGACCACCCCGGAACTGATAGAATACAGAAATGGTCTACATGAATTGATGACTCTTGATTCCTTTAATTCCATCCAATGGCTAGTGCATATTAAAAAATGGTTTACACTCCTGGGCTTATATTCAATGTGGGAGACTCCCGACAAAATGTCCACCTCTTCCAAACTAATAGTTAAGCGAGCTTTTCGGACCCACATGAGCGGAAAATTAGTGGATGGAAGTAGTGTTGGTTCCGCAGTCCAGGTCTTTCTGTCATTTAAGGATGAGCTCCGTTTTGAACCATTCCTGGACGAGATAGAGCCACCCATTGCAAAAACCCTTTACTTAAAGTTCAGATACGGGATATTTATGCTGAATTACAACACCGAAAGATGGGCACAAAAAAGACTGGGAGAATTGAATGTTAAAACGGGGTGTTGCCCTATGTGTTCCAATGTCTGTTCTGAGAATGAGGTTCACATGTTTTTTGTTTGTAGCGCCTACATGAATGCTAGAAAGAAATGGCTAAAACCAATGTGCAACCTCTTGGGAACTAGGTCCTGCTCAATAGCTTTTAGGATCATGAAAAGTAATTCAACCCAGTACATTGTATTTAGCATAAGTAAATTCCTATATTCTGCCTACATAACCCGTAAGAAACAAGGACAGGTACTTTGAGTTGGAAAGGTGTATATGTTTACATAACTCTTACATTTTTAATATTTTTATATATTTTTAAAATTGAAATGAAATATATTGCGTGTTTTTTATTTTAAAAAAAAATGAATTGTAAAAGCTATTCTTTCTCCATGTACCATTTTCTTAATTGCTGCCATGCTTACAGCTTGATTTTCTATGTATGTATGTGACTTTTATGGCCAAATTGGCCGAAATAAAGTAATAAATAAATAAAAAATAAATAAATCAGGGAAGTTAACCCCTCCCTATTCATTCGAGAAAGTTTCTAGTGACCTCTGAGCTAGCTGGCAAAACTAATTAAGTCTAACATAGTCAGTAGAGACCTAGATGACCTCAGTCCTACGTCTACACTGCTGTTTATGTTATTCCAATGTGCAGAGCCTATTGGCAATATAGGAACTACACTGCAATGCTGTCTAATAGAGGTGTCTGGGCAGGTGTCTGGTCCGGTTCACAACTGCGATCTCTGTTGCAGTCCTGACAATTCATTGCAAAGTTATAAATTTGCACGCTCATCCCCGGCCACCAGTATTTTGATTGTAATTCTATTAGAGATTTCAGGATCTCTTGGTGCCTCTGACCCAAACCCATGTGCACTTCTTCAATCAAGAAGACTCTCCAGTTCGTGTTTGGAATTACTCTATCCCCCACTCCAGGGATTTGAGCAAACGGAACGGAGTTCGCATCAATTATGTATGCATTTCCGAGTGGATAGTTTAGAGGTAACGCCGCATAATTGCCTTCCATTTAGGCTTTTACTGCAAGCAGCGTTTCGCCATCTATTTGTTTTTTCGTACGCTTTTTTGTAGCTACGGAAGCCGAGTGATCAGCTGCAGCTGTGGCTCTGTCAGCCAATGAATTCCCTGCAACGTGAACGCCATCACGTATGTATCACGTGAGTCTTTCATAGTTCTTTCTGTAAAATAACTACTTGTTCCCATAGCTTTTTATGCTTTATTGTGGCACCTGTCTCATCTTTGTAATCGTGTTTTATCCAGGTCTGCATGGAGTTATTGTAAGATCGGATGCAGTAATGCGAATCGCACACTATTAGTGTGGGGAATTCGCGATCTGCATTTTCAAGCGCCATCTTTAGAGATCTTATTTCAGCTCGCTGAGCTGTACAGTTTCTGAGTGATTCAGTTTTAGTGACCATCAGTCTGAATTTACCTAGGCGCCAGCGACCTTTAACAATCGCGCACGCAGCATTGTAAATTTGTTTTTCCACAACGTATTGTTATGCAAATATGTCTGTGTAGATTACACAGGTGTACTGTTCGAGAGGCAGAATTTCGATTGACAGAGGGTATTCATGTTCGTATTCTAGATCTTCTAGTTTTTTTATTTTCGGATCAAAAGCGTGTTTCAAGTCTTCTGTAGCAAGAGAATTTTCCCATTGTATCCATTTTGGATCTAGAGCTATAGCATTTGGAATGCCTGGTCTTGTTGCTGCCTCAAGGGCTGATACTGCTGTTAAAACAGATATCCTTTTCCCTTGGGCTTTGGCTCTTTCTTTTGCTACAGCTGTTTGAACCGCAGTTAGACTTTTTTCAGTAGAACTGAATTTCATTTCAGCTTGTGTGTACAAGTGTGATTTGTAAGCTATTGGTACCGTTTCTCTCTCATTAGAGGTCAGGTTTGTGAATCCGCATCTTCCTGGGATGACTCGGATTACAAGGTTGTGTTCGTTTGCGCGTGTTTGCAGTTTTGTTTTAGTTAACATGTCTGTCTGTAATCTTAAAATTTCTGTGTGTTTTTGAGTCAAATTAATTGGTTTAAAATCAGGTTTTATTAGTTCGTAGAGAGGTTTAACCCTCTCTGCATAATTTAGAATGTATGTTCTTCCGAAATTCAGGAAACCTAGTATTGATTGTAAGTTTTTCAGCGTTTTTGGAGCTTGGAGTACTGCACACTTCTCTAAGAAGTTGTCTGCTAGGCTTTTGCCTTCACTTGATAATTCATATCCTAAAAATAGGAAAGTTAGATGGGCAATTCGTGATTTTTTAAAGTTAAATTTGTACCCTTCAGATACGAACCCAAGTATTATGGTGTTCACTCTTTTCAAGTGAGTCTCCAGGTCATCGTCTGTAAGATAGATGTCATCGACATAAGATAATGCCTCATCACCATATATTTGTAGTAACTCTGTTACCCTGGCTGAAAATAATCCTGGGCTATTCTTGAATCCCTGTGGGAGACGACAAAATTGTTTTTGGGTCCCCATGCTGGAGAAAGCGGTCAAATATCTGCTTTCAGGTGCTATGTTTTGACAGAAGAAACTATTTGAAATATCTAATGTCGTTTTATATTTCTTGCGCACAATGTTATTCATTAGTGCTGCACTGTATGAGATTTGTACTGCAAAGGTTTTACAGCAGGAGTTTAGGTGTCTGTAGTCCAAAACTAGACAATATGAATCGTCTGGCTTGGAGACAGGAAACAAAGGATTGTTAATTTGTGAGGTGCATGTTTCAATCACCCCCTGATATTCAAGTTGATCTAAAATTTCTCTTACTTGTATTTAACTTCTTGCTTAACAGGATACTGCCTCTGTGCAGTAGGTTGATTTTTTTAATGGATTTTATGATGAGGCGAATCCTCATCCCATCCTACATGATTTTTATATAATGCAGGGGCTTGGGCCACTGCCCATTTTCTAGCAAATGTGTATTTTTTATGAATTGGAATGTGATTTGAGAAGGCAGGCATAATCATTTCTTTGCCATGTGGGCACTCCCTGACAAACTCTGGTGGGCAGTCTTTTTCTGCTAGAAGGATATCATAGCCTTTAGATAGATTCTCCCAAAAGAGACCTCTTATTTTCCTAGTTTTATCTCCCTCTATACGTAATGTTATTTCATATAGTTTATGGGGCATGCTAACTCGGGTGTCTGCAGTTTCCACTTGAATGTATTCATTCGTGTCCACTGTCTCCAGAAGATTCATCAGGATCTTGCGAGCTATGGTCACTTCTGCTGCGCTGTCTAGCATTGTCTGGGCCCACTCTCCGTTTTTCAGTTGTGTCCTAAGAATTCTCTGCATGTTTTATTTTAATACTGGCTACCTTCTTTCTGGGTATTTGTAATGTTTTACTTTGATGAGCAGGTTCCTTGTCTTTGGACTTGATGTGCTCTTCTTTATGTTCTGACCGTCCTCTTCTTTCCGATTTCTTTGAGGAAGTCTGAAAAGATCGAGAGGGACGTGTATCAATATCTTGATATCTGTCAGGTTTTCTCAAATTTTCCCTATTTCCAAGGTTATATCTCTTTTTAGAGGGCTCCCTTTGGGGAGACTTGCCCCCCCCCTCTGGAGATCTATTTCTTTGTTGGGGAGACCTTCCTCTGGACTGAAATTGTTTTTCTCTGGGAGAAGTTTGTTTATTACCCTCCCACTTCTTCTTTTGAGAATTGAGATTATTTTTTTTTAAAGTCTTTTCAGGATTTTCAGTTAGTGAATTAAGTCTGTAGGTTGTACCATCAACTGTTAATTGAACTAAATCTCTATATGCTTTTGTTAATTCTTTTATTTTAACTAAGAGTTCTTCGCTTGACATTTTTTCAATGTCGGAGTATGGTGTATAGCTGGCTAGAACAGGCCATGTGGCTCCTGGTCTACCTAGTGGACCGAGCCTGGTAATGTGATTTTGATGTTTTAGGGCACCATTTAACCAGAGCAGGTGCTCTTGGTATGTTAGTGGAATTTCAACTTCCTCGAAAGGAAAGTATTCCTCTGGAGATTCCGCTATTTTGTAGTAGTGGAACTCATGTGTTACCGCATGTGCTGCTGGAAAATTTATCCAGGAATTCCTCTGTCTGCCGATATTCATGTGCCTCTACCACAAATACGACTGTACTACCTCTTGATGATACTCCATTCTCTATAAGTTTTATAGTTATTGTTTTTCTTATATTGACCGGGATGATTATTGCATCCGGGTCGTTATCTTCATTAAACCCTGTAACGTCTGCACCCGGTTGATTCGCATCTACTGCAGCTCCACCGGTTTCGTTGTTGTCGCCTTGATTTGAAATTATTTAATGAAAGTTTTGGAGAGCAAGTTTTGAGGAAACAAAGATTAGGTGCACAATATTTTGGAACACTGTATCCTTCAACGTTGACTAAACCAAAAACTAATACATAGGAATCTCTTCCTACTAAGTTCTGGCTGATATTAACCTTTCACCCACTCCAGACGTCTATTGGAGTTTTTACGGGAAAAAGATGTCTGTGTGAAAAAGCACGACTAAGTTACTCTAGTATCTTGCGTTAGATTATCACCTTACCAAACGTTGGCCGCCATGTAGTGTAGTTCCTATATTCCCAATAGGCTCTGCGCATTGGAATAACATAAACAGCAGTTTAGACGTAGGACTGAGGTCGACTAGGTCTCTACTGAATATGTTAGACTTAATTAGGTATGCCAGCTAGCTCAGAGGTCACTAGAAACTTTCTTGAATGAACAGGGAGGAGTTAACTTCCCTGATTAGACAAGAAGGGATTAGTTTCTGACAACCGCATAAACATGACAACTTTGCTCCCTCCAGAATAAGGAGTATATCTCCAGAGTCGTGTGAAAACAATAGATAGCTATTTCACTCAGTCAATCGTGCATACTTAGTTTCACCAGAGTGCAGAGAAATAGAGAGACGGGCGTTTTCAATAAAAGGTGTTATTTATTGAGCAGTCTTCTTTCTCGTGCAAGAGAAGTGAATTGCCACAATTGCAATACTTATCATAAAGTAAAGTGAGTACAGTAAAAGGAGTATTTTGAAATAATACTGTAAAAGCATTGATATGGTTTCTAAACCATATGATACTTAAAACGGATAAAATATATACAATACTTACAAAGATAATAGTTTGACTACACGTACTCAACTGGTGCTTCTAAATTACGCCTACCCCAGTGTACCTAACCTAAGCCTAGTACGTGGGAAGGAGTAAGGGAGTTGCAGTTTAAGTTTAAGTTAGTTTTGCCAAGAATCTGAATCAAGAATTCTCTAAGGATCTAATCAGCTCCATACCTTGGTTTTAGAATGAAGGAGGTCTTGTATCTCGTTCTCAGGACTCGATCTCCCAGTAACCCGCAAGGGTGACTGGAAACACTGGAGCTGGATTTTCTCGGCAGGAGAAAAGACAGCGTCTTTCTCAGTGCGTCAAATGGGAGGGACGGCTTCCTTCGGCACTCGCATCAGCGGGGCTTTGGGTGAGTAGATAGCCGCTCTGCTCCAAACCACTGTCTGTTGCTTAAGGCAAATGCTGGTATATTTATACCTGGAAGGTGCCATGTTTGACGTAAGGTTGGACATAAAACGTCACTAAGAACTGTCACTAAGAACTGGCAGTTCTTTCAGGACTCGCAGGAGTTCTAGGACAAATCAAAACAAAAGCAGGGGGAATTCCCGGGTTGCTGGAGGTTTGATTTGTTCAAAGAACGTCTTGTACTTTCTAGGAGTCTAAGGAAGTAGCCTTGCCGTATTTGGACTGCATTGGCTATGACTAAATATGGATATGATTCTTATGCCTTTATAAGGATATGTTTTGTTATAACCACATAAGGGCATAAATCGGGAATATTTAATTAGGGTCCTAGATATGTTTACAACACTTTCTTTCTCTGCGATGCTCTACTTGAGTCTCTTCTCTGGCTTCAGTTTTCTGTTTCTCTTAATTTTCTTTGGCTTGGGACATATTCATTCATAAACCTCTTTCTTCTCTATTTATGCATTCTCATATATGATTTCATTGAATTGGACTTTTATTTTGGCTTTCTTTGTCAATCTATTGTTGATATTCCATGTCACTAAAACTAATATCTTGGAACTTGAGGGCATTAAATTCTCCCATTAAGAGACAAAGGGCCAGATGTAGGTAGCCAAATACCGGTCGGTAACGGCCGAAATTCGGTAATTTCAGCCGTTACCGAACAGTATTTGGAAAATGAGATGTAGGTGGGCATTTTACTGAATCGGTAATTTACCGAATCAGTATTTTAAGGAATCTGTAAATTACCGATTCCTTAAAATACCAAATTGGTAAATTACCGATTATGCTATGTAGGGATCGCTCAAATGAGTGCTTTTCCCCTTTTAGGATTCGTTATTTACCACCAACTACAAGTTGGTGGTAAATAATGAAAACCTTGGAAAAAGCATTTTTTTGCTTTTCCAACAATGCCATGTTGCCGACATACATGCCCTTAGGGCATGTATGTATGCAACATGTGCACCCATACACTATTGAGGGGTGCAACAGGATCAAAGTGACACCCTGCCACCCTTCAATGTTCCCCCTTTTACCGAATTGGTAAATACCGATTCGGTAATTGGCATTCATTCCTATGGGCCTCCAGGCCCATAGGAATGAATGGCAATTACCGAATCGGTATTTACCGATTCGGTAATTACCGAAACTTACCGATTCGGTAATTTTTTGGGTAAAAATACCTACATCCCATTTGCCTGTTCTTAAATACCGAATCGGTATGATTCGTTATTTAAGAGTCGGTAATCTGGGATTACCTACATCGGGCCCAAAGAGTCTTCACTCATTTTGCCAAACTAGGTGCTGACATTGTTTTTCTGCAAGAAACACATCTTACGGAGGCTGAATCGCTGAAATTAAAAAAAGGTTGGGTGGGGGAATTTTTTTTCTCTCAAGGAGAAGGTAAGCGAAACTGGGTTATGATACTGTGCCGTAAATGCCTCCCAGTTACATTTATATCGCAAGAATCAGATGCGGATGGCAGATGGTTAATTGTTAAAATGTTACTGAGGAGTTTTCCAGTTTCTTTCCTTAATTTCTATGCCCCTACTGAAGGAGATGCTTCTTTTTGGCCCACATTACGGAAACCAATTTCTCAATGCATTGAGGACAATTTTATACTAGCAGGTGATTGTAATCAAGTGTTGGACCCATTTATAGATAGGAACTCTAAAGCGTCTTTTGTCCCCAACAAACCCCACAAATCCTTTGTCCACACTATTAACCAACATAAACTTCTAGATGCTTGGCATCTATGTAATCCGATCAATAGCGAATACACCTTTTACTCCCGAATGCACCAAACTCACTCAAGGATTGATTACATATTTGTCTTTCACAACATTTCGCTGTCCCTCACGTATGCCGATATTGGTCCTATTCTTTTATCAGACCGTGCCCCTGTTTCAATTGGCCTAGACATATTACCCAAGGTAAAAGTCCCTAAAAGGTCGCGATTTAATAATGCGTTGCTCTTAGACCCAAAGTTTACAGCTTCCTTTATTGCCTTTTTTAATGATTACTTTGCGATAAATCAAAATGAATCCTTGCCTTTCTCTACCATATTGGATGCTTTCAAAGCCTCAGCTAGAGACTTCATCATCAGTTCTGTTGCAAAGAAACAAAAAAACGCTCGTAAACTCACCAATGATCTCCTTAACGACATTAAGAAGCTGGAGCGCTCCTATTATGTTTCTCATTCGCAGGAAAGTTTAACGGCTCTTATAAAGGCCAAATTACAATTTAACAAAAGCTCAACCGACGATGCCTCCTTATATCTTTTAAAATCAAGTGCAAAATTCTATGGTGGCAAAAAAAGGCAGGGAAAATATTAGCTAATTACTTAAAAGTTAGGCAGAACAAATTAAATATTGATTCTATATATGATAGTCAATCTGTTTTAAAATTCAGAGACACTGATATTTTAAATTAATTTTCTCTCTTTTACCAATCACTATATACATCTGAAACAAAACCCTCTGACCATTTATTGTCACAGTTCTTCTCAAACATCCAAAAGCCCCATTACGACCCATTGGATTTATTTTCATTAGAGGCAGAATTAACACAACAAGAACTCTTAAAGGCTCTCCAACACCTAAAAAAAGAAAAGTCACCTGGCCCAGATGGCTTTACTGTCGAGTTCTACCTTCATTTTTCCAAACTCCTACTCCCCAAACTGCATACTTTGTTATACTTTTTTCATACTGCGAATAGTTCCGCAGGCTCCTTCTCAGAAGCACACATTTGCCTTATTCCCAAGGAGGGTAAAGATTCCAAATATATTAAAAATTACAGACCCATCTCCCTGATTAACATTGAATACAAAATATTCTCTAAAGCACTAGCCATACGTTTGGATTCCCACTTACCAACTTTGTTAGGAAGAGAACAGTCAGGCTTCGTTAAAGGAAGGGTCATAACGGATAATTCGCAACTGTTTTTAAGTGACCTAAAGTGAGGTAAATAAATAATTTAAGTGAAAAGTGATGTGTGCACACCTACTATGTGTGCACTTTTATACATACGATTTAAACTCAATTGATCGTAGTATTTTAAATGAGGTTCAGAATGGCCCCATGGTCTGGACGGGGTGAGGGGCTCATAGTCTTACTTAGAGTCGTGCTCGCAACGTTGGATATTCACCTATTCGTCCCTCGGAGGCTGCATATGTGGTCTAAGGGGGGTTAAATCATATGTATAAAAGTGCACGCACAGAAGGTGTGCACACATCACTTCTCACTTAAATTGTTTATTTACCTCACTTTTAGGTCACTTAGGAGTGGAACGCTCAGGGTTGGCCCATCTGTGGTCCTGAAGAAGAGCCGTGGGGTGGCTCGAAACATGTTTACCAATGCTAGGAACATTTAACTCATTATGGTTAATTAGTTGTCTAGCACCCACTAATTTTATTATACCGACTAGGAGGCAGAATAAAGTGTTTTGCCTACTAGCCAGGTATTTTTAGATTTCCTATCAACTCTACCTACACTGCACCACACATAGTCGCCTGTTCAGTGCTCCTACGTAATTCGCAAGTTGAAGCACGCCTCAATCCGCAGCGGATTGGGAGGACCCCTATGATGAAGCATGTCACCAGTTGGAAACCCCGGTGAGTGAGGGGACTCATGAAAGCATTTGCTTTTTCTTGCTATGAATACCTGAACTTTCAATTCTATTTTGTCTTGGGGTCAAACGCCACTTTAACTAGGTCCTCGATCCGCTAACCCCGGGTCTTTTTGCTAAGACTATTGAAAGGAGGGTGGACCTAGCCTGGAAACCTTCTATCTCCCCTTGTTTTTGAATTGTGCAAACGGTTTAGTCTCCCCCTTTTTCAATTTTGGCAGAGGTGTGCACCAAGGATGCCCCCTTTCTCCTTTCTTATTCAATTTGGCCTTAGAACCTTTTTTGTCTAAATTACATCAAAACCCAAACATATACGGTTTTCAAACTTTGAACGCCCATATTAAAATTACAGCCGATGCTGATGATATTTTGCTCTTCATGTCAAAGCCGGATTACTCAATTCCTGCTTTTTTAACAGAAGTGCTGTCATATTCCCTCATATCTGGTTATAAATTGAACAATGACAAATGTGAAATTTTGCCCCTAACCAAATATACTTTCAAAACAGAATTCAGTGCTTCTAATTTCTCTTGGAGTTCCAATCATGTTAAGTATCTAGGCTTATAGATCACCTCATCTATTTTGGATACGATAACATTATGTATGAATACATGTATTCAAAAAATGTCAGAGTTAACGGCTAAGTGGCCCCCCCTTTATTTATCCTGGTGGGGGTGTTTAGACATTATAAAGATGATGTTATCACCTATAGTTTTATATACGATTCCCAATATCCCAATCCCTATTACCGCTAAACTTCTAAAGAAGGTTAACTCCATCCTTTCCTCCTTTTTATGGAATAATAAGAAAAGTTGAATGTCTATCTTTAAATTTCGTGCCCCAAGATAGAGGGAGGTGTCAATTGTCCTGATTTTAAGACTTACCAGAACGCTTTCCTTTTGCGTCAAGCTTCTCTTTGGCTGCTTGACTCCACGGATGACTGTCCTCTTTGGACTTCTATGGAACACCTTTTTTTTCTCCCTTTTCCTTTCATGAATACCTCTCCTTCTCATGTAAGCCACAATGTCTCTCTACACCTAAAATAAAACATACCTCTAAACTCCTTGACCTAGCCCCCCCTTCCACTCACCTTACTATTAATTCTTTTGTTGAATCAACGATTTAGCACAACAAAAATCTAACTATTCGAGGTAAACCATTTTATTGGAAAATATGAAGACAAAGGGGGTTAATATGGGTTTATCAGCTATTTTCACATTCGACTTTCATAACTTTCAATACACTTAGTCACTCTTTTAGCCTACCTTCATCCTTTATCTACAAATATGACCTGCTCAAAAAAATCGGTTATGGATGTGTACACTCAACTTCTTATTGCACATAGCACTCCTGCTATTTCGGACTCTTCTTCACAACTTCATATTTTACTAAAGACTGCTCCCAAAGCTTCCACTATTTATAGATATTTGCAAGATGCTGCTGTTGTTAGACAAAAATCCAAAATAGAGGAGGCATGGGAACAGGATTTTACAACCAATTGGTCAACATCCCTTCGGAAAAACATCTGGATTAAGATACACAGGTCATCCAGAGCAGCCAATACAACGCAAACTTTGTTCTTTGTTTATAACAGACTCCTATTAACACCGGCTACTTTGAACAAGAGATTTCCGACCACACCAGTTACGTGTTGGACGTGTACGACATCAAAAGCTGATCTATTTCACATGCTATTTTCATTTCCATTTGTTTATACTTTCTGGCAACAAGTATGGTCTTAAAATAATTTGATTTTTGATACTAAGTTTCCTTTCTCCTTTATTCATATTTTCTTGGGTAGTCTTTCTTCTGTTTGGAAGAATGTTGCATTCAATGTCAAGTCATTGATTTATTGTTAGCAATTGCTTTCCAGCAAATGACTATTAATTGGAAATATTTCAAAATGATCTCCTATAAGGCCTGGTTGTATGCTGTCTGCCACAATCATAGACTGGATACCACCTTTGTTTATCCCCTTCGTATGGTGATGAAACGCTTGGACTTGTGGTCACCAGTTACAATATATATTGATGCAAGTGCCAAAAGATTTTCTAAACCTCTGGCATCCCAGCAGGAAGTTCCGAAACCACCTTGACTCCCCTAACTTGTGAGCTAAAGAATGATGATGGATTAAATCCAGATCAGCTGACTGGGGTGAGTGGTTGCATTGTTCAACACTCCGTCCATCATCCCCTTTGGTTTTGCTTAAAGATGAACTGGCTGAGAGATAGAGAATCACAATCCCCCTTTTTTGCATCTTAGTAAGGATTGGGATTTTCTTCATATTATTAAAATGTTATCTTTGCACTTCACAATGTAATTTTAATGCCATTCTTTATGTGAATTTTACACCTTGCATTGACACTTTATTTTTTTAAATTATGAATTTGTATTGCTTCATCTTAGAGAAGACTGAGATGCTTTGTACATTTTGTTTAGACGTATTTAGTACTTTGCACTGTCACATTCTGAGCTATTAGTATTATTATATTTTAATCAATTGAACATATTACAAGGCAATATTTATTATAAATTTATAAGGCTATATCTTTTTCAATCAAAAACAAAGAGTTGTCCAAACAGGTTTCAAATAACATACTGGATGAGGAGAAGTAACCCATAGGTTGCAAACATGCTAATGAATAGAGAGATGGTTTCCCACGAGAGGTTGGTATATGGAAATTAACCAATCACAGGATTGGAATGGAGTGACTGATGGGAATTGTTGGTACATTTGACATTTAAAACAGTTTATGAAGTAGACAGGTAAACATCATGAGTGTTATTCAAGGTGGTAATGTCTGCCTTGAAAGCTGCAAAAAACGTACGGAACACATATTGAAACCTAAAACTGCCCTTGTCATAGGATTTGACTTTCTTAACAATCATATGTATATCATGTGTTTCAACAGAGAATTGGAACTTTTTTTCAGACTTAAAGTACCCTAATGTGGATGTCATATTGTAGGGGTATTTCAAACCATTAATGTCATATAGTTTGCCTATACAATCCGCATTCATATATTTGTTTAAATTAGTAACTTACCAGCAAATATATTCTAAGAACAATAATAAAGCATGCACAAGATGAGATTCTACTGACTCTTTTAAAAAAACCAGCAATTTATTATTTAGTATGTAATCCTAAAATGACTCCTTTTGGAACTAAAGAAAGTGCAAAATAAAGTTTGTAGTCCTAATGGATTTCTCGTTTTGGAAATAAGCAAAATGAAAAATAAGAATTAGTAGTCCAACTGGACTACTCCTTATGAAAAAATATACAAGTGCAAGTCAATATCATTGTATGAGAGTAATCAAGAATACTTCTCTAACTCCACAGATATCTTCCACAAACAGGTTTTGAGGATTCCAATTTACTAATCATTAAGCAACTATATATCACAGTTGCCTAGCAAGGACACTATGGACCAAGAGGAGCTTAGACTCAGAGCTTTGAAGATGGCACCACCATTTGCACGTCTCATAAAAGTCTTCTGGCTCCATGGGACATGCATTCCTTTTAGCCTGCTCAAAGATGTTTAGACTAAACTGTCCCTCTGAGAAGCAAGACTTCAGCACAGGGGGCACCCACATTCCCTGCACCCGTCCATTACACCTGAGGAAGTGCATATTAAGGACGCTCAAAACAGTGAGCTTTCCCACAGGATCTGTGCAAAGGCACCCATTTAACAAACTGCCAAATGTTACCAATTATGTATTCTTTCATATTACATGTTTATTTGGGAAAAGTTAGATTGCAAAAGGTGTTTTTCTTTAAAGTCCAGCTAACAATAGGTACAGTTTGGACTTAAATGTTTAGCTTTACATTTCATGTAAAAAATAATGGACAATTGATGGCATTCTGCAACTGCAGCATTTCCCCATAATTACGGATCTAAACAATTTGCGGCATACTTTGCAGATTTCACAGAAATGTTGCTTCTTGCTCAAATGAATGAAAATAATACTGACAGAGAATGTGTCTTAATATTTGGCTTTTTGGCTGCATAATTTACATAACCTTTTATATTCACTGAAACCACATTGCTAAATTGAAGTTGCATTTGGTGTACGAGTTTTATAATAGATTGTATGGCATATGTGTGAACTTTGGTTTTCGGAGCTAACCATGAATGACAAATTCCAAAGGTTTTTCAGTTTTATTTAATAAATAAAAATGCACTGTAAATGCAGCTTTTAATGTGAATTGCTTAATTTTAATATATGTTAAAGTGTTATGACCAAAGCTAATTATAGCTTTGCTTCCAAGGGGAATTTCTTAGTTGTTTTGACAAAAAACTACAAACAACTTCTAAAAAGCGTATGGTCAACCCCTGCTTTGTGTAGCCTTTGGCAGTAGACAGAGGTGGTGGCAGTAGGGCCTGTCCTATGGCCAGTGCTTGATTTGTAAAAAAGTAAGTGCCAGGGCCTTCGTCAGGCGGCGACTGCAGCCAGCACCACCCATTGCTTCTGTTAGCTCTGCCAATGACCATTGTAACACAAACACTAAGCATCTCCCTCTTCTAACTGTGAGAATACAGAATATTCGATGCCATTCAAAGCTGTAATAATGGCGGGAGCAGAGGGTATTGTTTTTTTTTCAATGTATTTTCTCTTATTATACAAAATTGTTGTACTCATCTCAGAATTTGACAGACAGTGCCACCATGTGGTGGACGGTCACTAGAGCAGGTGTGACAACTAAGTGCTGGTGCCAAGAACCGGAAACCACTGGCTCATATTAAGCACTGCCTAGGCCCTTGTTCCCAACACACGCTGTGCATTGCCATTGATTTTAATACTTTCATATTTTTTCATTATTCACCGGTCATGAAATCCACATTAGGATCTGTGGGGTCCAAAGCGGGGGCAACATGATTTTCAAACCCGTCCAGGATCTGTGAAACCCATGACGAATTTACTTTTTGAGAATTCATTTTTATTTTTATTTTATGGAGGCATCTTTGGAGCTCCCCGCATGGACTTGGGAGATAGAGTATGTTCGGCCTGCCCCATTAAACCTTTTTTTAATTTTTCCCAAAGTGGTGCCAGTCACTTAAAGCATGTGGATTTGTGTACACGGATCTGGATCCACAATTTCACAACGGATGATGAGTTACATTTTGTTTAATGAATTCACAAATCATTTGCAGATTCACAACTCTGCTGAGGACCTATTAATTAATGGGCAAGACATCTCTATGATTTAACATTTTGAACCCTGCAGCACACCTTGTTGCAAATGTTAAATTCTCAAAAACTACTGAAAGAATTTACATGAAACCAAACAAAGGTCCCTCCGTGAAAAAAAATTCTAGTTTCATGGCTAGTTTGGTGTCCTTCCTTATACCATTTTTGGTGTAGCAGAAAACAACATTTCCTATGGAAATTAAAACGAAAAAGCTAATTTGTAAGCCCCCTTTATACCTGCTCTCTCTGTACACATCTGCATGAATATTGACACGCCAAAACGTAGCCAAGTTTATGAAGATTCATCAAATGGTGCTACATTTATAAGCAATTAAACATTGCCTTTTTCAGTAGAAACTTAGACCTACCTATTTACAATTGTTCCCTCTATATATTACCACTAATCAGGTCTTACAAAATGGCATCTTTTTAAATCAAGCAAGGCACTTAAGAACACAGATTCTGACTCAGCAGTGGTGAAGACCAGCCCTCTCAGTTTCTACTATAAACCTTTTTCCTGCATCAGTAAACTGTAGTGGTCGTAATAATGTACTTTTGTTATGTTCTTTAATCCAGCTTAAAATGCATAATGTGATGCTGGGGACAAGTCAGACGCAACCCTGGCATCCACTTCATATCCAATGCTCTTGCGATTTAAGGAGGCAGCGCTGCCCAAACCTTTTCTTGCTCTACCCATCATGCCAGGCAAAGCAAGCACTTTATATCACATACTTCAATTCAAAAGTAACAAGAATCAAGAAATGAAAGATGATAGTGAATTAATTGTAACCAAAGGCAGAGAAGTACAATAATACAAACTAGCTTATATGCTATCAAATATTTTATTTTGCATCACGGTAAACAAGAGAATAACACCCAACTCTATTAACCTTACAAAAATCACAGCTTGAGTCAGCTTTGTCCAGATTCAAATCTGGTTACATGGGAACTTAGAAACAGCTGGCTGGCTCACTGTAAATGTAAAATCAATTCTGTGACCGTGGCTTCACAGCCAATGGTGATACTGTTTACAAAAGTGCTCAAACACAGACCAATCAGCAGTTGAATGCATGCTCTCATTGTAGTGAAAGTGAAAAACCTGCATTCATGAAAAAAACGATGCATAGAGGCCTTTCTGTCTCTCCTTCAAAACTTGTTTGTAATTGCCTGTGCTGGCAGCCAAGACCAGAAATGTCCTAATATAGAATGAGCCCACCAGCACAATATTTCCCTGTGGGTACGAACTCTGAGTTCACCCGCAGACTATCAGTCATCTTGGTCCAGTTTCCAAAGTTTCAACCTAATTTGTTTGATTATGAATACACCCATGCAACTTGCAATATTAACATTAAATACTATATTGCCCGACATAAGACCATGTAAAGAAATCGTCACAAACTCCAAAAGGAGTTATTATTTCCACCAAGAAATTCAGAGCCCTTGAAATATCAATGTTTTTTAGGCAGTGGAAGGTTGTGGCCTATGATGAAAGTCAAGAAGGATTAATCTGTGATTTAAATGCAAATCCATTAGGAACTTTCGGTATTAAGGAAACATTAAATTAATAACCTTGTTCTTATGGATGACTGTGTAAGGTTTTTCTGATAAACAACATGCATGGACGCAGAGAGTTGGTGCATCAGAGAGTTTAAACTACTTTTTAAATAGTCATCTGTATTTTGAATACAGAGATGCACACGTCCATCTACTGATTCTTCAGACCCACTGTTAAGCCATCATTCAAGAAAGCATTGAGAGAATCTAAGTCACTTGCATTTGCCTTGCTTCTTGGTTGATTCCTTCTTACAAGCAGATGATGACAACCAGATGTGGGTAAGCTATTATCCAAGACGCAGGCCCTCAAATTCTATAATCGTAGGTACTCATTAGAAATCAACTTCCCTTCCTGATGTTGGTGATCTAAGACCTTTGGAAGTGTGAGGTTGGTTTATGGGAGCAGTAAGACATGCTAGGGCCAAGCCCGTTGAGACAAATCATCACTTTGGAGCCAGGAACCTCTTGCAGTTTTGAAAGACCAGATGTATTAGGGGAATCAGAAGGAAGGCATTAAGAAGCATTGCCAAGTCCAGGAGTAGATAATCTCCCTGATTCCAACAAAAAGGCAAAATCTGATGAGAAACGTTTCCTTCCCAAAAACTTTCAGTAGCACCTGGGTAGTAACCGCTCATCAATGTGGAACATAATGAACTCTGTTTAGAGTTTTTTCTTTCGTATTCTTATTCTCTTCTAAGTTGCATAGCGTCAGGGGTCCCGAATGCTGAGTCATAACATGGCAAAGAGAGCGAGACCGATTGTAACAAAGGTAGATTCCATCTAAAATCGAAACATCAAACTTAAGGAGGTCGTTTTAAAAGGTTTATTTTAGTATAACAGTTCGAAGCCCAATGTGACAAATAATCTATTAGCATCATCATGTATCTCAGACGAGCCGGAAACAACTGAAATGGCCCAGCAAAGTCTGAGGCTACGTTTTGTCAAGACTCTTCTGGAAAAGGTACAGGAAGAAGAGGTGTTTCAGGTGTTTTCCAGTGCTTGCCAGAAACCAAGCTCCTAGGACAACTGTCAACAAAAGAAGCTACTTGGATCTCCAATTATGGCCACCAATAAAACTGCTTAAGCGCCTTAAAAGTGCTGCTGACACCCAGGTGTCCCTTATGGGCTTCTTCAATAAGAAGTTATCCTAATGAAGAGAGAAGTACACAATGGTCAGACTGTAATAAAACTGCATTAACTAAATATAATTCCTCTAAGACTTGCACATAAGGTTGTAATACAGCTTCCACACTCCTTTTCTGAAGCCACCCATTCTTTACAAACTTAGCAACTCTTGTTAAAACAGAATCAGAAGAAAAAGCTTCTAACCACCTCTCATGCGAAATAGGGCGAGAGTTATGCAAAATATCATCCACTAATGCCACTACATATTCTTCCTCACAAACAAGGTGCAGGTGTCATCAGAAGCAAGTAACCTTGACAGGCAATCAGCGTGGATATTTCTGCCACCAGAACTGTACTTCAAAATAAAATCAAATTCTTGCAACTTGGCAAAAATATGACTAGGTGTACAGAGGCTATATCAGAACCCTTGCCGATGGTCAGATGTATTAGGGGTTTGTGATCCAAGAAGATGTCAAAATGTGTTTCCCATAAGAAATCTTTAAATCTCTCCACCTTCCAGGAGGAAGCTAATGCCTCTCGTTCAATTATGCTGTAATGTGACTCAGCCACACAAAGATAACGTAAGGCAAAAGCAATAGTGAGCTCCTTTCCTTGAACAAACTGGGACAAAATGGCTCCCAAGCTCACCTGACTAGCATCCACTGTAATCACACATTAAGGGGCCGATTATGATGGCGGACGGACTTGCGTCCGTCCGCCACAATAGAGTAGGAGGGACCGTCCGCAGGGGCTGCGGAGGTCCCTCCGTGCAGATTAGGATGTGACCGCCAGGGTGGCGGTCACATCCTCAATCTTTAACATTGCGGCGGGTGCAGCTTGAAGCTGCACCTGCCGCAATGTTAAAAAAGCATGCACAGCATTTGCGTGCACAAAGCGGCAGGCACCGCGCGGTGCCTGCTGCTTTGTGCACGCAAATGCAGGGGGGTACCATAGGTACCCCCCATGTGCACCCCCCACCCCCCCTTCACCTAGGGGGCCCGCAACGGGCCCCCGCAGTGAAGTTCCGTATGCTTTTCCACGGCGGAAAACCCGCCGCGGAAAAGCATATTGTACTGCCCATCCTAATATGGTGGACGGTGTCTGGAAGACACCGTCACCATATTAAAGCTTTTCCGCCGCGGTTGTAAGCCGACCGCGGCGGAAAAGCTGCGGACGGAAACCAGGACCCACCAGCCATCCTAATGTGGCGGTGGGTCCTTGGTCAGTCCGCTGCGGTTTTTCCGCATCCTCGGGGCCGGCGGTGGCTTCCGCCGGCCCGAGGATGCGGAAAAAACGCAATCCTAATGACCCCCTTAGTGCCTGCCAAAAATGGAGAAAGTACAGGAGCTGAAACAATAAGATCATTCACCTCCTGAAACGCTTTCTGAACCTCATAAGACCATATGTATTGTATGCCTTTTTTCAATAGGCTTCACAACATATGCGTAATCTTTAATGAACTGTGAATAATACTCATTAACCCAAGAAATGGTTTAGGAGTTAGAGAGTCTTTGTCCCTGGGAAGCTGTGCTTGTTGAATGGCCTTAACAAGCGAAAATTTCAGAGCAATTACTTGTGGAGTAATGGTATGCCCCAAATACTTTGAGTGTTAAACCTGCACTTATCAGCACAAAGCGTAATACCAAAATCCTTGAACCTGGAAAAGACAGTGTTTAATACTTTGTTATGCTCAGACACTATTTTAGCAAAAATGAGGACATCTTCTTGGAAAGCCAGAAATACCCTTTGAGACAGTGTGCTTGACCTTCTGAAAGACACTGGCTGCAAAAGTCAAGCCAAAAGGGAGCCTAGCAAATTTGAATGCCCCAAAAGGTGTGACAAATGGCATGAGACCTTGTGAAACCTAATCCAGGGGAATCTGATGATATGCAGATTTAAGATCCAAAAGGGAAAAAAATGCATTACCAATATTTGCCAATAGTTCCTGCACCTTTGACAGGGGGTGACTCTCAACAGCAATCTTCCCATTGAGACTGCGATGGTCCGCACATCACTGTCCCTTTTTTTGGCGATAACTGTGGGGCTCACCCATTCAGAAGCTTCTGTCTCCTAATAATGCCATCACAGGCCATTTGATCAAGTAAGCTTTTCAATTCGGATCTAACACTTAAAGGTACCGGCCGAACTTTGTGTGTAACCGGTATAGCTTTCTTTTTGAGTTTGATGGTATGTACATAACTTTGTATGCACCCAATAGTTGTATTAAATATCTCTGAAAAACCTTTGCAAATAGTTTTTACTGACAACTCACTTTGAACTTGCACATGGGAGATAGGAACATTGTAAATCCTAACAGGAGGATAAGCGCCTGGGGCTAGCATGATCCCTAATTTGGCAAGATCCTTCCAACCATCTATATGCCTACCCTTCACCCCCACATATATTTTTGTAAAAACATTACTGGCAAAACAGGTTATGAATGTTCAAAGAATTCAATCATATCAATATCCTGATCCCCATATAATTTTGGGTGAACATCAGTTTCCTTCAGATCCACAGTGCCTTTCCAGTGAGTATCAAAAAGGGAATCAAAAATTATAGTAATGGGTGCACCTAAATGACACATCATGTCAATGGAAACTGATTCACCCAAGATTACTTGGCATACAGGATCTTTGACCTTGACTTCAGAAATAATAGCAACTTCTAAATCTAAATCAAGCGACTCCCCCTAACCCTAACCCTGTACCTCAATACTATGCACCTTAGAAATATTCTTGCCCATTCTGCACACACTGTAAAAATGACCATGTTTTTTATATTTGGTATAATGTTTATCTAGCGCTGGAAACTGCGAAGAGTTATGTGATGGGGTCTCCTCGGAGGACAGCCCTGCATACCCCGGGGGCACCAGAAGATGCCTACTTCAGCCGTCGCTGGTCAGGCCAGGGGGCGGGGCCCGCAACACTACTAGATCAAGGAGTGGAGCCAGAAGGGTCATCGGAGGCGAGCGAGGAGAAGGCGGCGTGGAAAGAGGAAAGGAAGAAAGCGGCAAAGCAGAGCGGGAGACAGAGGAAGCAGGACTGAGCAACAAAGTCCGGGAGAGCAGAGCGAAGGAAGGAGCAGAGGCGAACGGAGGCCCTGAGAAGGAGGAAGGGGGCACCCAAGGGACGGAAGAGGCGTCCCCAGAGGAAGGCTCCAAGGACGAGGCGGCCACGACCCTATCAACAGGTCACAGCTTCAGGCAAGGGCTGCGGGAGACAGGGCACTTGCTGGGAAGGTGGTGGTGGGCACAGTTGTCTTTCACGGGGCTCTGGGGAGGGACAAGGGAGAAAAGGAAAGAAACAGGACCGTTCACCATTCCTCCCTCCCACAAGGAGCATCACTGAAAATAACCGCACAAAGGGATCACTTACAGGATAAGAACCCTCCTGAGATGGCACTCACCGAAAGGTGTGAGGAAACACCTAGTACCCTCACAGGTTCAAAGGAGGTACAGAGGACCCTAGGAAGGGAGGGATGACACTGTGGTCAAGCGTAAGAGGGGCAAAGACCAAACGCTGATAGCCTCTCCTTGCTCTTTTTCCAGAGGAGACGCAGGCACAAGGATAAGAAGTGAAGGCAAAATCCAGAAAGAAGAAGAAAACAGGGAAAACAAAAGCAGAGACAACTGTATCGGGACCACGCTCCCAACCGCAGTATTCTCAATAAAACCTTTATTATATGCAACCCAGTGGTTTGTGGTTCTTGGGCCGGTGACAAGTTACCTAAATGTGACTTTGAGCCGCACCTATAACAAAATGTGTTAAACATTACCAGCTTTCACATTTTGCCCTTTAGTTTGATTAAATCAACATGTTCTGAGTCATCAAGCACATTGATCGGTATAGTAGAAGGTCTTGCACATTCCTGCCCCATTGCTCGTGTGGATTCAATTGAGCATTGAATGACCATGGCGATATCCAGTACCTCAGATAATAAGGGATCCCTGCAAATTATCAGCTTTTATTGAATTGTTTTAGTGAAATATCCACATCAAATTGATCCCGTAAGTACGTGTCTAATGCTGCCCCAAAATGACACTAGTTGCCAGGTGCTTTAAAGCAGATAAGTAATTCTCCATTCACTTATCAGCTCATTGCTACTGCTTAAAAAAAATAAAAATTTCCAATCATACCCTAGGCTCCTTGTTGAACTTCTTTTGAAGCTGAGCTATTGTTTCTGTAAAGATATTCCAATCACCTGCTGGAGCTACAACCTTTCTTAAATTGTCAAACCCTTGTTGAACTTCTTGGCCCAAATAACAGAATAAAATGTCAGTTTGCTCCCACAGCAGCCAAATAATTCTCAAATTATCTCAACCAAATAGACCAGTTACCTGGAGGTTTACCAGGATGCTCCAAAAAAGTATTAATGTGCCAAATTTGTTGTTGTTGATGACAACATAATGAAAACAATTTCTTATACAATGCGCCAAAATTCAAACTCAAAATGAGCACAGAGAAACAAAAACAATAGGAAAAAGAGAAAAAAATATGTATGTGTCAATATGTATGTAGCTTAGTAGTTAGAGCAAAGGTGTGCCTGTCACTAATGTGCAGGCAAAGCTATTTAAAAGCTTACAAACCATACACAGGTGTGCCTCTCACCAATGTGCAGGCAATGTTATTTAATCCCCAATATGATTAAACCATACCAATCCTTAAACACTATGACACATAGCGCTAAGCCAACACCTCATGATGAAATACCAGCACCAGGAAGAAATCTGTATCAAGCACTGTCATGAGTACCAAACGTATAAAACCAAAAGGCTGGCTTTAATAATTTTGTGTGCGCATCATCATGACATGCATCCTGTTTATGCTGCAAGGTATGCACCAAAATAATAACGCGACCACTGCTGCACAAAATATGTAACCACACCCCTAGAAAAGCAGCTCCTACCAATGAGTGAAGACCAAGAAAGCAAGTCCGGCATCACAAGACTGCTAGCCCTACCTCCTAACAGCGTGACTCTTGAGTTGAAAAGGAAATTGCCTCAACTCCAATTAAATACTGCCAATCGACCAGCAAAACGAGGCTGACCGCCCCGCCTGACTTGCAGCGTTTGCCAATGGACTGGAGAGATGCTGCCAGTTATCCAGGTAAATGCTGATAAATGATATCCAATAGGAATCTGCCTGGAGGCCAGCGTACGAATCCGAAAGCAAATCTATGAAAAGTGGTAATAAAGTAGTGTTGGAACTGCTTTTAGCTGTGGGCTCTGTACAATTTTACTCCATCAACACAATGACCAACCAGAAGTATTAAAAAAATCCTTACAAATTTGAGTTTCAACTCGTCACCAAATGTAACAAAGGTAGATTTCATCCAAAACTGAAACTCCAAACTCAAGGACGTAGTTTTAAAAGGTTTGTTTTAGTATAACAGATCAAAGTCCACAGCATGTGCTACCTGAGCCTCAGGCAGCCAGTGTAAACGGACTCAACCAAAGGGCAGGCTGCACACAGCAAGGCTAGCATACTTGAAACAATAACAAGGTATGTGCATGAGAAAAACAACTTTAAAATATAACAACTCTATACAGGAATGTTTTACAGAAGGCTGCTCTTGAGTGCCACGCTGCGACGTAGTCTTGAGAGCAGTGTCAGACTGGCTACGGGGCCTTTCTAAGTAAAGAATGGAAATCCAAAAGGTTTTAAAGTATGCTTTTAAACCATTTGTTTTGCTTTCTTTACTTAGAAGCAAATGCAGGCCCCCACCAACATAAATCAGTCCCCACTGCAGTAAAATTGGGCCCCAGCTAGGCAGCCGACCAAAACGCCCCGTAGCCAGTCCGGCCCTGCTTGAGAGTAGTGCTTACAATAGCATACAGTCGTAGTACAGCACCAAGTCACTGCTTTGTTCAATAAAGCATTTCAGTAGCATAGGAGACTGTCAGCAGCGGCTGCCCCATGTCCTGCTGCTGACGTTTGTGGAATCGACTTTCCCTGTCCCAGCCCTCTTCCTCCGTCCAACGCATTTGTCTCCACGTACGGTGATCCGGGGGGATGAATCGGAAAAAGCAGAAAGAGCCAGCGGTACGGCTAAAAAAAGCCTCGGGAGTTGCCACCTAGGTTTTGTTGAGTTTCTGCTGTGTGTTGATGGATCTGAAAAATGGAAGGAGCTGGCGGCATGGCTAAAAAGTCTTGGGAGTTCCTACTTTGATCTGACTGAGGTTGTGCCTGCGAGTTTGCTGTCTAGATGATTGACCAACTCCGGTCCTCGTGCAGGCAGTGAAGCTCAGATTGCTCCGTGGTCCATCAGGGTTCTTTTCCTTGATTGGCCTATGACTGTTCAGGACCCGTGGCTGTTTTCTGAAAAGGAGGCGGCAAGGCAACCCTCAAGGCATGTTGTTATATTCTAAGTTTAAGATTACATGTGTTGCCCCTCTAAGTTTTCTAGTCACCTGGTCATGCCCCTGCATGCAACATGTTATTATTCCAATGATGTTATAAGTTCCAGCTTCTTGAGCAATGCATCAACCACTGTTGTATTTAGTTGTACTTGGATGCTTGAATATACATGGTCTTCTTATGCCGTGTTGCTATTAAAGGAATCTTTTATTGATTTGGAGTCCTCATCATTTTAATATATGTGCTCCTCGCTGGTTCTTGCTTAAAGGGGGTCTTGCCTGTCATTAAATATTCTGCAGCAATAGGAGTATTATATTCATTGACATTATATGCACCCTACTGTCATGCGACAACTTCACACTAAAATTGCTTCTCCATTCCCTCCTTTCCCCCAGAACAACGTAAGAAAGCTTCTCAAAGCAGAGTTGCTGGATGGCAAGATAAACGGATGGATATTCCGGCAGGCGCTCTGGTTTTTCCTTTCAATCCTGGCCAGATACTGGAAGAGGAGGGCAAGGGTGCAGTTGGTGGTTCATTCTTGCACAAGTTAAGCATGGCTGAGGCTCAAGCAGAAGCAGCACATGCCCCCTTCTCAATTTTTAGCAGCTCAGAGGACTTAACTCCTTTTCCAGCACTACTGACAACAAATGTGAAGCTCGATAAAAATGAAGAGAGCCGGCATTCTCAATTTTTTAAAACTTTTACCCAATTTCAAAACTTTAGGCTTAAGCCTGCCTGTGTGGAGGGCCATGCTGAGGCCAGAATGGGGTTATCACCTGGCAACTCCTATGACAATATGACATTAGATGGATCAACGCCGTTAACAACAGAGGATGAGATTCTCAAAATGAGAGAGAGAAGCCGAACTGTAGCGCTCCAGTTGTCCTCCTGATCTCAGATGAACTTCCTTCTGGGCCCTCTGTAGTATAGAGTTTTGACTTTCAAGCGATCGCCACTCTTGAGCCTAATGCTCACTCTTGCCTTAAAAATCCCAGCGCTCCACTAGATCTCCACTAGTTCTACTAGATTCTGTTAAAAAGGTGCTCAATACAATTCTGGTGGAGATTCGTGGGCTAAAGATACAGCAAACTTTGGACACAGAGTTAATAAATCAAGGACTTACTAATGTTGAAGAATGAAACAGTTGTTTGTTTAAGTTAGCCAATTTTGTCCTATTCAACCATTTAGTTCACCCTGTTTGAACTTATGCCCTCCAAGAAGCTATCTACATGTTGTAACTTGAGCCTAAACCAGGTGTGCACTTCAAATGTTTTATTGCATTCTGATGCTGATAAACCACAAACTGCCAGGGGCGGGGAGTGTTTTTCCGTGTTTATTATAGGAACTGCGGGGAAGGGGGAAGAGAGATTATGATCTGGATTTGGCAGGGTGAAGCTGGGGAATTTCCAAACTACGCGTCATGTGGCCTGAAGGCTTGTAATCATGCATATAATATGCAGTGCTTCTCTGTGAAGGCAGTTGCCTCTCAGACACTTGCAGTGTCTGTATGACGGAGCCCGCTCATGAGTGTAATAAACTTGCATTTTGTTTCCACTCCAGTGTCAATCCTCATTTGTGAACCCGTAGACTAAGGGTGTCCCTGCACCGGTGAGATAGGAAAAAATCCCATTTCCATAATTGGCGCTCAACATGGGACCCCATTCAAGACCACTGTTGGACCACAGAGAGGTTGTTTCAAGAGGACGGTAACGCCTATGGGCGCCCCACAACATAGAGACCTGTTCTCGTGGCCGAGGTGACTATTCAGCCAATCGACTAGATCTTGGCGGCGGCCGTTGGTCTCAACTGTTAGATCTGTATGGTACTTTCCTGAGGCTCAGCCGGGAATTTTAGGACTGTAATTAATTTTATAACTGCCTGTTTTTAAAATCACTTTTTATTTTTGGTGCCCTTACACGTATTTCGCGCGGTGCTTGTTTTCACCCGCAGTGCTACCGCGAACCCTTGCAGACGAATAGGTGCTGTCCTGGGATTCACGCGGGCCCAGACGCCATCTTGGGAGGATTTTGGGGTGGCGGTATAGTTGTTCTGAGACTCCCGCCCTCCTCTCACCTCTACATATGGCCATCACTAAACATCCGCGCAGCGGGCGGGCGCAGCGGGCGGGCGCGATGGCGGCGCGCCAAAGGCAAGCCCGTCTGCGCCCGTCATCGCCAGGACATCGCCTCTCGCCAGTACCCCTGGCCGAGGTCTGCGGGAGCCCCTGCTCTATGACACAGAGGTACTCTTAGCTCTAAGGTCAGGTGGCCGGATTTGTGAGGAATTGCCTTCCCTAGTAGGTGAGTCAGGTCTGAACTGTGATACTTGTGATTTCACCACTCCTGCACCTTGTCGGGTGGGATGAGAAATGAGATTAGATAAACAATCGCAGCTTAAGGTTCTCCAACTAAATGTGAGGTCACTTGTTAAACACCATATGGAGATGCAAACGCTCATTGTGGAGGAATCCCCTGACGTTCCCTTCATCTGTGAGACATGGCTGCGAGATGAAATGACAGGGATACTTAGCCTCACTCTCCCTGCTGGCTACTTAATCAATACCCTAAATATGGACTTAAGGAGCGGTGGTATAGCGATAATTTATAAAGCGCAATACCCCTGCTCCTTTATTAAGGAAAACATATGGGGCTGTGAGGGTGCTCGTTTTAGAATGAAATAAGCTCGCATTTCACATTCTCAGGATTATATATATATCGTGCCCCGGGGCCTGCTGCTAAGTTTATTGAGGCACTATTAGAGACTGTTAGTTCTTTGGTGGTGGGGTCTGCCAATTTTACGATTCTGGGGGATCTGAATCTTCATTTTGATCAGGCCCACAATACCACCATCTGTAACCTGCTGGCGGATCTAGCGGCACTACAATTAGATCAATTAATACTAGATGTTACCCGTACGGCCGGGCATATAATGAATCTGTTTTTTTCCAATATTCCGGCCATGAGTACAGCTACACCCAAGCCTATGGGATGGACAGACCATTACCTGATAGAAGCCAGGCTGGAGATAACTGAGCCATTTAGGGCTGACAGGCTGAACCCGGTCCTTAAGAGGCCCTGGCACAAACTTAAACTAGAGGACTTCGATTCCTTTCTCTGGGGTTTTTCCTTGGCAGACATGGTGGATCCTGAGGTAGCGTACACTGCCTTCTGTGACTGGATTGTAGGGGGTCTAGACACCTTCATCCCGGCTAAATGGACCAAGGGGCATATGTCCAACTCAAGTCCATGGTACAGCGAGTCCCTGAGAGCCCTGAGAAAGGAATGCAAAAGAGCAGAGCCGGCATGGATAAGGGATTACAAAGGTGGTGATGAAGTAATCTACTTGGCTAAAATAAAGTGTTATCATAAAGCTATCTGCTCTGCACGTGCCACGTTCTATGCTGGAGAAATTAAAGCTAGCGCTAACCCCACTAAATGCATTTTTAAAATTGTTCAGGAGCTCAAGAGCAATAGAGCCACTGCATCCAGTATACATCTACGCAGCAGTGTGAGGAACTCGCAATCTTTTTTTGTAGAAAAAAGTGCAAAAAATCTACAAATCATTTCCGCAGCGTTCCCAGGCTTAGCTGTCCTTGCAAGTGCTAAGGTGAGCGGTCCCATCTTAGCAGCTATACCGGAGATTTCCAGTGAAGAGCTTGCCAGATTATGTGGCAAAGTTAAATCTGGGTCGCCCTCGGACCCTATGAGGCCGGCACAATTCATCGAGTCTCTGGTACTCTTTCAGCAGCCGCTAGGGCTTATACTCAACCTGTCTTTTTCTACGGGCAGAGTTCCTATGGCCTGGAAACAGGCTTGGGTTTCTCCCATCATTAAGAAACCCAGGCTGGATCCTTCTAAATCGGAGAACTTTAGACCAATCTCCCTTCTCCCGTGGGTAGCTAAGATTGCAGAGGCCCATGTAAATAATGTTCTTTCTCAATACATGAGCCACAATGGTATTCTGGATCCGTCCCAAAACGGCTTTAGGCCGGGCCATAGTACCGAGTCCGCCCTACTAGCCACGACTGAACATCTGTGAACGATCCTTGATGCCTGTCAGAGTGCAGCGCTGATCCTGTTGGATCTCAGCGCTGCCTTCGACACAGTGTCTCATGACATTCTCCTGTATCATCTGGAGGCAGTAGGGATCAGGGAAACCGCCCTAGAGTGGTGCAGATCATTTCTGAAAGAAATATCCTTCAGGGTTTCGGCGCCGCCGTTCCTCTCTCAATCCCATTCCATCGGTCAGGGGGTCCCTCAGGGCTTGGCATTAAGCCCATCTCTGTTCAATGTATATGTTCAGCCACTCGTGGCTGTGGCAAAGGAGTGGGACCTAACGATGGTATCATATGCCGATGATACCCAGCTTGTCATAACCTTAGCTGAAGGGCCATCTACATCGGCCACTAGGTTCAGAGACGGGATGGCAGCAGTAGCCCAATGGATGGCAGACAACTGTTTACAGCTTAATGCGAACAAAACTGAGGTCCTACTGGTAGGGAAGAACATCTCCCTCTGGAACGAGCACTGGTGACCGGACTCGCTGGGGATTTTGCCAACGCCAAAGACTCTAGTTAAGAACTTAGGAGTCTGGATGGACTCCACGCTTGGCTTTCAGACCCACACTAAGAGAGTGGCAGCCACTTGTGTTGGCTTGTTAAGAGGTCTTAATCCTCTCCTGAAGTTCTTCGCTCCAGCATTCCGGCAGCTCATTGTCTAATCCACTATACTATCGCGCCTGGACTATGCCAGTGTGCTGCTTTTAGGGGCTAACAAAGCTGAGATACAGCGACTCCAACGAGTCCAAAACTCAGCAGCAAGAACTCTGGTTGGACTTCCTCGTCGGTGCTCGGCTAGAGCTACGATCAGAAGGCTGCACTGGCTTCCGATCAATGCCCGGATCCAGTTCAAAGCTCTTTGTCTTCCGTTTAAGATTCTAAAATCCGGGAGTCAGGAACTTTTGCACCCACTTCTGATCCTGTATGTTCCCCAGCTAAACTTGCGCTCACTCGGACAACACTTGGTGATCGTACCACGGACCAAACTCTGCCGAATCGGTGGTCGTTCTTTTCGGGTCATGGCAGCCAAGCTGTGGAATTCCTTGCCGGTCCATACTCGCAGATTGGAGGATCTGCTTGCCTTCCGGAAATCCATTAAAACCTTCCTCTTTCCGTTAACATAGTGTTTGTGACCATCGTAGGCTAGTGTTCAGTTGATTCTGTACCATTTGGATTTACCAGCGCCTGGACGCCTCTTTGCTGGGGCAGCTGTTACGCTTTAGAAAACACTTAACATAACATAACATAACATATCTGGGGCTCCATTGATGGCAAACAGAGACTGATCGATTGATCAGAAGATCGACAGGTGGGAATTGGATTTGACTACGATCAGGGAGGATTGTCTTTGTTTGAAATTGTGTCTTGATAAAACATTTGCAAATCTTCTAGACAGGTAACGTGAGAAATTTTTCTCTAAATCAGTTCTGAACAGATTTGACCTTATTTTTGAAAGTAAAACATGCCTGTTTTCAGTAAAATTGCCACCCCATGTTGTTGTTGTTGTAACGAAAATAGGGTTTTAGAAGAACATGCGCCGGCGCCCATAGAAGGCACGCTTCATCATGAGATGTACGTAAAATACGGTATTTCTTCCCATATTGTTTAGTACGTTATGAAATAAATATACTAAGGAAAATCTGGACTTATGATGCCCATTAAATGGTAGTTTTGATTTGCAAAAATTAAGTTATGTCGAAGAAAAATTGTTTAAAAAGAAGTCTAGGCAATCTATGTTTGATTCTGTGTACATGTGGCATAAACACATAGCCCAGAAACAAATGAAAGAGGCAAAAGATAGAAAGAAACAAGAAGAAAAAATGATTGTACAAAAGGCAATACAATTAAATGAAATTAGGTCAACACAGATGATAGAAGAAGAAAATAGGTGATTAGAAACCTTAAAACAATATGTCAGACAACCCTTGCAATGATGACTCCCTTTTGGAAAAATTGTTGTCAAGACAACCACCACATCCCTATGTTAATGTCACTCCACAACGCAATGTTGTGGACGGTGTTAATCCCACTGCCCCTCCCGCTGACCAACTTCATGACACCTTACCAGAGCCTACTAGCCCGGTTCAACCAATTATGCGGACGAAGGCTCTTAAGACTCCTCCTTCTAATGAAAATTGGAAAAAGTTGAAGAAATCGCATAAAAGAGACTTAGGTCCAGGTTGAATGTTTATGATAGACAGCATATAGACATACAAGTAGAACAATGGATTAGAAATAATTCCGTCCAAAAGGATTAAATATTGTTAACAAGGTCCGCCTATTCCTTCCCCGCAAAACATTACTTAATTGAAGAACTGTCTTGAATTTTATTAAATGATTGGAAACGAGTGACGCGTACGGTTGGGCCCCAGAGTTGAAGGGCATCTAGAAAGCCACAGCTGACGGAACTTTCCATGAGGGTAACATTAAACATGCAGTACGTATTATTGATCATTATAAGATAAACTATTAGAATATGGCCCCAGTAAACTCCTTCCTATGAGAGAGGCCACTCCTCAATTTATTTCCGCTGTAGGAGATTGTCATGGTGACAATGCAGCACGTTTTGAATTTCAGTAGGTATAGTCCCCATGAAAAAGGTCCGACGTTCTGACCCTTAAAGCTTCCCTACCACATCCCAGAAAAAAAATCCTAGTGCCTATTACGACGAAATGAGTGCAGCACTAAGTTCCTGTGTCATGACTCTGGCGGACATTGATATGCTCTTCGGCCTTACAGTACCAGCTGATCTATGGCGCCACATTAGGAAAGAAGATCATGTAGAGGAATTGGGAGACCCATGGGTAAATCTGGTAACGGCGGATGCTGACTGAAAACCAGGGAAGAAGCCTCCTGAGATTATATTAAAACTCCCCAATAAAAGTATTGCTTATATGCAAACGATTGGTCCTCCACAGAAAATATAATGGGGTACCTTCACTGCCTGCAAACAGAAAAAGGATGAGGTCGTGACAGACTTCTTTACTAGGTTTGACGAGGTTTTTCACAATTTAGGTGGGTTAGATACTTCCACTGACACAGGAAAAAATCTATTTGTGAACCGTTTTGTCCCGAATGTATTGCCCAAAATTTCACACAAATTACGTTTGGCAGAATGTACTGGCGCAACATCTAGTATGACCAAAATATTAGACATGCAAAAACAACAGGTGATGGACCGAATGTGGATCAATGTCACACACTCACCCCAGTCCAAAGATCTGGGCCCAAATCCATCGTTTTTTTGCACTCCACACCACCCTGGGTTAGACAATGGCGATATGCAAATCAGCTCTGACCCTGTGCCCCATGGGAACAGTCCAGTCCGAACTACAAAAGCCATGTCCTTCCCAGAACGGAATCAAGCATCCGAGGACCGGACCGGTTTCGAGGTAACACCTCTCATCAGCCCGGCTAGCTTGACTCCAGTGGTGTGGAGTGCCTGGGACCCACGTCTGGGCATCCCCAGCGCACTTAGGGCGGAATATGCAAAAACAACAGGTGATGGACCGAATGTGGATCAATGTCACACACTCACCCCAGTCCAAAGATCTGGGCCCAAATCCATCGTTTTTTTGCACTCCACACCACCCTGGGTTAGACAATGGCGATATGCAAATCAGCTCTGACCCTGTGCCCCATGGGAACAGTCCAGTCCGAACTACAAAAGCCATGTCCTTCCCAGAACGGAATCAAGCATCCGAGGACCGGACCGGTTTCGACAGCGCACTTAGGGCGGAATATGCAAAAACAACGGGTGATGGACCGAATGTGGATCAATGTCACACACTCACCCCACAGCGCACTTAGGGCGGAATATGCAAAAACAACAGGTGATGGACCGAATGTGGATCAATGTCACAATTGCAATTGCAATTGCCGCCAAAATATTAGACATGACACTGTACTACGAGGCAAAAGTCAATGACAAAAAAGATGAAAAAGACAGTAAGACTAAAGAACTTAAGACAAAAATCCTCCTCCAACAGGCGTACAGTACTATACGAGGAAGAGGTGGGGGACGAGGCGGCCCACAGCCAAATCCTCCTAAATGCTTTATGCAGGAATCTCTGACTTCCAGCCCCCTCCAAAATAACCAATGTGCTAATTGTGAACAGGAGGGCCACTGGAGGGCAGAATGTCCACTTTTGCGCAGGCCAGGTGGTGTTCAAAGGGAAGTGGGGGATGGTACCCGTGGTAGGGGGTTACAACCACCAAATAAGGGACAACAACATTATTTTGATAAAAAACAATGTGAACAGATGATTTTTCACCAGAACAGGCAACTGGCACGTATTTTAACTAGGACAGCGAAGGACAAGAGTAAGGGTCAGTTCTTACACCAGTAAATCAAAGCGGTCCCTACGTCATTGCTAAGGTAATGGGCACTTTGAACAGTTTCTAGTAGATACTGGGGCTACACGGAGTGCTATTTCCCAACAATTGATCCATGGGACTCCATTGTCTGGCCATAATAACTTGTCTGTTGGTTTTGCTGGTAAACCAATAGTCAGTCCCGTCTCCAAACCACTTGATCTAACAGTCAGGCCATTCACTGTTCCCTACTCATGCCAACTTACTGGGCCTAGATCTCTTAAAATATTTCCATGCACGAATATACCATTCACCAGATGGGGAGTATGTTACATTTGGAAAACTGGACAAAACAAGACAATATGTTGCTCAGGACCTCCACCCAATGTTGTCCAACGTCCCCTCCGGTGTCTGGGCGGAGGGCGATACTGATGTTGGTCTATTATCCATTGAACCCGTACACATACAGGTTAAACAGAATGCCATTTTGCCTAGAATGCCGCAGTACAAGATATTTTTTTTTATCTCAAGAAGGCAAAAGTGCATTAGTCCAAATAATAGAAGAACTCATTAAAAAAGGGGTGGTGGTAGAAACTAAAACCAATATTTGCAATAGTCCCATTTTACCGGTCCTATAAAGTTCCTCCTCAGATGACTCCAAAGACAGTGTCTATAGATTTATTACTGACTTGCGCGAAATTAATAAAATAGTTCTTCCTCAGTTTCCTGAAGTCCCAGACATCCCCACCCTGCTGACAATGGTCCCACCAACAGCATGCGTCTTTTCAGTTATAGACCTCAAGAATGCAATTTTTCTCAATCCCTATTGTACCATCTAGTCTGTTCGGGTTCTCCTTAAAGGGACGCTCCTTCCAATTCTGTCGAGCTCCCGAAGGGTATACTGAGAGCCCTAGTATTTACAGTCAGGTACTGTAGAGACAACTGGACACATGGAACTTGCCGCCCAGCTCCTCATTGTTACAATATGTTGATGACCTACTGATAGCCCCTGACAACACTGAACCATGCACTCAGGCCACATTATTGTTATTGAACCACCTTGCTAAATTGAGCCACAAATTTTCTAGGAACAAATTGCAATTTTGTCGACCAGAAGTCACCAATTTAGGTCACCTCTTGTCAAAGGAGGGAAGGACATTGACCAAGGATAGAATTAAAACTATCATATACACACACACCTATTCCTCGGACATAGAAGGAGGTTACAGCATTGATAGGTATAACATCATACTATCGTCATTGGATACCAAATTACTCACTCAGCATTAAACCTCTACTTGCACTTACCATTTCCTTTACCCTGGTCTTCGGACTGTCAAAGTGCATATCAGCAACTTCGAGCAGCATTGTGTTCTACTCCAGTGTTAGGAACACCAGACTACACCAAGCCATATTTTCTCTACGTCATGAACGGAAGGGATGCGCACTCTCTGTCTTAACCCAGACACGCAGTAACAAACAACGTCCCTGTGCTTATTTTTAAGTGGTCTACGCCGTCTTAGACCCAGTGGCGAAAGCACTTCCTGGATGTTTGAGGGCGGTGGCGGCAAACCGCCATCTCTATCAGGCTATCAGCTGGATTGGTGTTAGATCACAAGTTAACCGTTTTGGTCCCTCACTTGGTCGACGTCCTGCTTAATCAAACCAAAACACAACATCTGACAAGTGCGCGTCTCACCGGTTATGAACTAACATTTTTAGCACCTAATATTACACTGAAACGTTGCTTAAGTTTGAATCCTGACACTCTGCTGTCTTTACCCTCCAAGCAACTGACAGATATGCATAATTGCATGTTTACCACAGAAGAACCGACAAAAGGTAGGGTTAACCTTAATGACACTCCTTTACCTGAACGTCAGGGTGAATTATATGTAGATGGGTCCTCCCTCAAATTGCCAGACGGTACTACACTAAGATGTAGGAAACCTTGCTGGTAATTCCAAAACAGCTACAGGCAGCTGAACGACAAATCTCAGACATTGAAGATAAACTGGCACTTCTGCAATCTCATTCTACACCTTAGTTTGCGAAAATTGCGGAATTGGAGATGAAATTAGAATCACTGGAGAATCACGCCAGATGTTCCAATCTCAGGTTCACAGGAATTCCGGAAAGAAGCGAATCCCAGGGTAAAATACAGTCAGTTCCTCAGCTCATCAATATGTTATGTTAAAGATCACATTTTACCATCCGCTCCAGGATTTGACAATAATGTGGGTACATAGAGTACATAGAGTTCCTTTCCATAAGCCACCAGGTGCCAAATGTCCACAAACTATCATGGTCTACTTTTTGGGTTTCCGGATCAAGGAACAAGTTCTTTCAAGAGCAATTCAGCAGAAAACATTAAGTCATGCAAAACATTTCCTTGAAGAGTTTTCTGATCTTTCCGTGGCTTCAGCTAGGCGAAGAAAGGCCTTTCAAGAACTGGCCTTTGAATTTAAGTCGATAGGCGCACAGGCCTCATTAGTTCAATCCACAAAACTCAAGGTTCTTTAGAAAGGACAATTCAAGATCTTCAATGTTCTTTCTGAAATGCAGGATTTTCCATAGTCAATTAGAAACTAAAGATGTATTAAGGATTCAAATGAACCCTTTCTTTTCTTTTTTTCTTTTGGGGGGGGCTGCGCCTTCTCAAGGGTGTTGACGGGGATGGGGGTGGGTGGTTGGGTGAGGCGATTTTGACAGGCTAAGATGCAATTCCATGGCATCCTTTCATTTAGGGATTACACGTGGCACAATGCAAAGGGGTGTCCCCCCACCTTGATGGGCTGGGTGGGCCGGGTTGAGGTAGCAAAGAAAAACGAGTGGATCAATGTTATTTTTTCTTTATACTTAGTTGTGTTAATTGTTTTGGTTTTCTATGTTTAAGCTTCTGTGTCATTTGTGCGATAAGAAGTTATAATTTATCAGAACAAATGGATAGTATCAAAATAATTTTGTGTAATGTGAATGGATTGATGAATTTTAGAAAAGCAAGCACAATGTTGACTTGGTTGTTTTTCCTTTTCTCCTCAGGTTCAGTTCATTCACGAAACTTATTTAAAGTCAAGCACACCTAAATTGATTCTCGCAAAGGGAAATATTCAAGCTTATTTTGCTTCCGCAAGCATGTCTGTTCACGGAGTTACTATTATATTTTCTAATAATAATAATTGTGAAGTACTAAAAGATAGTTGAGATGTTCAAGGCTGATAGATTTTTTTTAAAATTAAGCTCAGAGGTGCAATGTTTGATCTCTTGAACTATTATGACCCTATATTTGATGACACTTCGGCTTTGCTCCAAGTCTATAATTTTCTTATGCTTCATACAGTTACCCCGATATAGGCTCAGGTAGTAACCAAACCTTTCACCTATATTTCCCCTGCCATTACACTATATAACGGTTGTTGGTACTGACCCTTTATATAGTTACAGTACTGCTTACAGGACATGTGGTTTTCTCCGCAAAACTAGCCTCATTTATTATGCATGAGGATTCTTGGAATCTCAGCAGGACTACCATCTCCTGCATAATAACTATGTATAAGAGTCATTCCTTCCGTCATCCTAGTCCGACATGACACAGCAAGGTAGATCCCCTGAGGGTACCACTTCGGGTATATAAACAATATATCTTTGCTGAAGGGGAGGGAAATAGGACTTCCATGCTGATACACTGACGCAAGACGCTGAGGTTCCTGCATGCAGAAAATCCAGCTCACAGTGTTCTGACATTCTTCACGGGGTGTCCATCTCGAGACCAAGACGGGTTCCACAGTCTCTCACTTCAGGTAATGGGGTTGGTTATATTCTGGAGGAATTCTTGGCTCGAAACCTACATACATGCCAGGGACACATAGGTACTTTTAGTTAGGGTTGCATTGTAGAAGTACGCATTATTATTGTCATGTATTTTATATACTTACCTGTATTCATTGTTTTAGCACGATAGTAGGAATCTACCATCCTTTTACTCTGTTAGTGCTTATAATCATTTATATCTGTTTCTGCCTTAAGGTTGTTTCAGTACACCGACTTTACACTAGAATGACACTTCAATAAATGCCTATTGAAAACGTCTCCATCGTTTATTCTGTGTATCTCTCTGAGACAAAGTGAGCTTGATTGCCTGAGCGAAAAGTACTGTACTGTTTCTACAGTCCTGAGGGATCAGGGTTGTCATGTTCAATAGTTGTCAAGAACTATTCTCCCCTTGGTAAGAGGAGTTTACAGTGGCACTGTGAGCTAGCTGGTGTACCGGCGAACATACCTGGTGGGGGTGTCTGGAATCAGTCTAGACACCAATCCCACAATCTATGTTGTCTAAACGTGCAGCTCCAATATAGGTTTATAGGAACTACACAACAATGTATTGGCTGTTTCTGAGGGTTCAATAATTGGGGGGGTGGACTTTAACTATATTCAGGATATCCGCCTATAGACTTCAAATCCATCTAAGAAGCAGTTAAAACCTAAATCAACTAGGTTGATCAACAGAATGAACCAAGAGTTTGCCCTGTTGGATCCGTGGCGCCAATGTCATCCAGGGCAGTCAAACTATACTTGCTATGCCTCTAGGTACAATACTGCCTCCCGAATACATTTTTAAAAATTGACAACTTACTATTCAGAGGGGAGTCTGATTTGATTTCTAACTCCTTTTCCAATCATTCAGCTATCTCTTCGATAATTCATCTGAACGAAATGCGGTCTAGAAATATTAAGCAGTGATACTTTGATAAAATCCCATTTTGAAGATGCGGATGGGATCGCTGCAATACAGCTTTTTACTTATTTGAAATCAATGAGAATTCTGCCACTGTGTTTTTGTGTGGGAGGCTTTTAAAGCAGTCTTCAAAGGCCAGGTAATAGCGTATATGTCTGCGGCGAGTACACTACGATCCCAAGAGATACTTTTGCTACAATTAGCAGTTGAAAAAGCTAGTACTAGCTTAAAGAAGGGTAGGTCAGAATCCCCAAAACGGCCTCTCTCTAAGACCTAGCCGCAGCTGAAGACAATCTGAGGCACTTTTTAATCTACAGGCAATCAAGGGTAGTTAGGATTATAAACAAAAACTCTATGAGGAAAGTTAACATATAGGACGATATTTGGCCTGGCCTACAAAAATCCAGAATAGCCAAAATGTAGTCACTCAGATCAGAGATCCGGATACGAGTATAGTTGTGAACTCAAAGGATAAAATTGCCAAAGTTTTTCTGTGACATTTTAAAACTATCTATGAGGAAATCACGGAAATCAGCTTAGCTTCAATTACACAATATTTCGAATCTCTACAATTGCCCTCTATTTCAAAGAGCATGAGTGACTCCCTCAATAAACCTATCTCACAAACGGAAGTTAGTAATATAATAAAAACTATAGCCAATGCAAAAGCCACAGGTAATGACGGCACCTCCTTTGAAGACCTTCGAACCCCTGCTTTTGCCCTTTCTCACAAAATTTTATAATCTGATTAAAAATGGTGAGTTTGTATCTAAAAACTTTAAAGAAGTGGTGGTTGTTTGCTTTCTTAAGAAAGATAAGGATCCACGTGATCCCGGTGCATACCGCCCCATTAGTCTATTAAACTAGATTATAAAATATTTATGAAAATCCGGGCATCAAGGTTGGTTCCCTGTGCACAACAGGTGGTCCATCAGGACCAGACAGGTTTTATATCTCATTCAGTCTCCCTGAGTGTTGGACTTGGCCTTTTTCCCCCAAAATTTTTCGCTTTTGACCCCCTTACCTAGGATGTCTCCCCCATGGGATTAAACCTGTATAGGCCATGAGTGGTGTGAGACACCTTGTAGAAAATGTAAAAAATTACATGTCATAATGTGAGCACTTGTAAATATCCCCCATTTTGAAAATGCACCTGACTGAAATGTATTGTATTTTAAAATGGATGCCATGGCCATGGGTTTTGCCACTGGACTGACATAGGTCAGCGGTCTAGTTAATATTACCCAGCTACCCCTAGCTTTTGGAGGGAAAGCCTGGCACCCAGGGTGCTCACCCCCTCCCCTAGAACCAGTTTAGGCTAGATGTGCCAACATTCTAGAAGGTCCTGGCACTGCCTGGGAGGAGGGTATAAATAGGGGGAAGTGTCACCAGAGAGTCAGTCAGCGCGGGGACAAGGAAGGGAGGGGGACCTGCTGTGAGGTGCTACCGCCACATGGGCCTGTGAGCTGGGCCCTGCACCCCTATAAACCCCCCCCCGCTGCTGTCCCCATGGGCCCCTGACAAGGGAGGACTCTTCATAGGTCCCTGACGCCGTAGGACCTTGAACTACGCCAGCGCTGAGGGAAAAAGGTGACCAGAAGAGGAGGAATGCTGTGGGCCTGAGCCCCCCAGGAGGTGAGAAGTGTGCCCCTGGGGCTGGCTGTGGAGCTGTGCCCTTTGTGTCTCAGGACCCTGGAAGTTGAGGAGTCCTGAGCGCTAGAAGATCGCAAAGCACCCCCTGCCAGTGATAGCGCTGTGCCTGCTGTGTGGCCTGAGGAAGTTTGTGACTAAACAGCGCTGAGGGAGCTTACCCCTTGTTGTTGCGCGCGCTCTGCGTGAGGAGAAACTGACCAGAAGGGAGCCTACCCCTCATTGCTGTCCTCTGTGAAAGCGCTGGGTGAAGTTACGCATTGAACTGAACTGTACAGCTGGGGAAGCGCTATAATGGTGAAGCGCTAGGAACTTGAATTGTTCCCTGCATAGCGCTGTGTGGTGAAGCGCTGGAGAAGTGCTAAGTTCCTGCCCCCCCCCCCCTCTGCGTGTTCTGAGGAAGGAGCTGAGGTTGTGGGCAGAGGGAGGAGCAGAGCGCTGTGAAGTGTGCCGTTTGCTGAGGAGGAATAGCGCTGGAGGAGCATACCCTCGTTTTGGCCCTTTGTCCGCCATATAAATAATTAAATAAAGGGAGCCTACCCCTTATCACCGTCGCGGCCCGGGGAGTGTTGGCGCTGCCTCGCGCTGCCTGGTAGCTGTCCGGGAGGCCCCCCGCTGTGGTGTGGATCGACGCGGCGGCCCCCGGTACCAGGAGAGGGCCGCCGAAGTGAAGAAGGTGCCGCGCTAGGCTCTGAGGCCGCGGCACTCGCGTCATGTGACCGGGGCCTGGCCGCGTCATCGGCCCGCCCCCGCCGCGCACGGATTGGCCTGCGCAGCCGTGCCCTGGAGGGCCGTGCAGGGATTGGCCGCTCGCGGCAGCCCAGGAAGAAGAGCGTCGTGAAGCCCTGGGCCCCCGTGAGGGAGGGGGACCCAGGTGAAGGATTGGTGCGGGGCCCCTGGGACTGAGCCCCGATTGCCAGCGACCGGAGCGGGAGGCCACCCCGCCGGTTTGTGCTCCTGAGTGAGGGGCCGGTGACATAGGCGGGGCCGGGGCACACTGTCGGTGCCAGCCCGCCTACCATACGAAGCAGAGCCCTGGAAAGCCCGGGAGAGGGCCCAGACGGGGCCCGCAAGCCCCATCAGCCGGTGCCTGCAAAGGAGGAACCAGAGTATCTCCGCCGGTGAGGAAGTGCCCTGGGTGCTGCCGCGAGTCCCGCGGCTGGTTACAAGGCCACAGAGGGGGGCCTCGAGGCACATTGTCGGTGCTTGCCCCCCCCCTTATCTCGGAAGCCCCGGGAGAAGGCCGCGTGGAGCCTAAAGACCGCCCCCCCTTTGACAAAGGGGCCAGCAGTGTGGTTGGAGCCCGGAGCCAGAACTCAGGAACAGCCGGTGAGTGGGGCCTTAAGCCAATTGTGTGGGGAGCATAGAGGACAACGGGACAAAGGGTCGGTGTCCGCGCCCCTCCTGTCAACTGATAAGGGCCCGAGTGCCCAGAGCCGGGGTAAGGGCCGATAGTGACTGCTGGGGGACCAGTCAATCCCAGGATACCAGTTAGGCCCTTTTGAACTGCCGACATAGACCTCTGTTTACCAGGAAGGCGGAGGGGCAATATAAGATGTCCTAGTGGCCCCCAAGGAACAGTTGCACATTCATCAGTCAAGGGTGATAGACCTAAGGAGAAGCACATGTTTTCCGGGTGCCTCATTCCCTATGCTTAAGGAGATGGTTACTCCCTCTTAGTAGGTTGATTGCCCACCAGTAAGTGATGAAATGTTCTACGCTAGTCTCTGTTATACTAAACCACCTATCAGAAGGTAATGGAGGGCTAATTCGTTATTGAGATGTGTTGCATTGTTGACTTGCTCCCTTGACCCTACTCTAGGGAAATGTAATGCTGAAATGTTTTACTCCTGACCCAGGGAAGAGTAATTCCAACTTGATGCTACGGCTACTGAGGGGTGTTTCATTTGGGAAAGTGTTTATATCTAATGAGATGCTTTACAATGAAAGAAATGTTATGTCCTTATTCAATGAACTGTTTATTCCTGCTGACGGACAGGTGTTATTTTGGCATAAGTAATTTTATCCCTGCCTAGATCCTTACTGGCATATCCAGTCCTGCGTCAGGAATTGTCGGGGTATGCCCCATGTTAATGAGCAAGCCTCGCGGATTTATTCCAGGTGTTCCTGTTTATTGCATACTGTGATAACCTGTTGATATTCCCTTACAGGGGTGGGGAGTGGCGTATTACGCCTGCAATGTATGTATGTTAATGCGGGATTTTGAAATTACAGCAACCCCCCGAGGATGAGAGCCTGAGTTGGCCCCAGGTCTAATGTTCATTTAACCAACCACTTTTATTACAGCATGGACTTTGGTCTCAACCCTTTTTATCCCCTGTAAATAATCCCCCTCTGAAGTACTTGGCTCTGGTGCCAGTTGGCGCCGTGTTATGATGACACTGTTAATGCATTTTTGCCTTGCAGGTTGGAGATACTAAACTGCTTAATTTTCCAACTCAAATTGGTGTCCTGCCTCTTTTGTAGTGTGCCTGGTGTGTTGACTGAGGGTACTGCGTGAATGCTTCACATGTCTGGCCTGCCCGCTTGATGCCATGCTACCCCCTTTGAGACTTGGGCAACCCCCATTTCCAACACTGAGCAGTTGGTTAAAATGTTAAACGAGCTCTATATAGGTTCAGAGGCTAAAATGCTGATAAATAAAGAAGAGGCTGGCATAGTTAAGATCAGGCTGTCCCCTCTTCTATTCTCACTTTTTATAGAACCTCTGGCAATAAAAACTCATAATAATCTCCAGGTAGTGTCTCCTTTAGCAGCCATGCCAAAGATTAAATTATTTGCAGATTATAATATTCTTTACTTATCAGAAGAGTCATCTAATATTTTTAAAGCATTTGTTGAAATAACAGCTTTCAAACAAATAGGTGGGTGTGGGTTAAATCAAGCAAAGACTGAGGTGCTCTTGTTTAATGCTCCTTCTGTATCACTTCCTTTTCTTCCTCAACAGGTAGTCTCTAAACCTATTGGCTGTTTAGGCGTATTTGTGACTGAATGAATGAATGAATGACTACGCACTTATATAGCGCATGGCTACCCAAAGGCATCCCAGCTCATTAGATAACCGAGTAACCATCATGATCAATTATTTATGCTAAACTATGGAAGCATACTTAAACAAGCACTGGCGTTGCCAATAGGTCTCGCAGTAGGAAAGTTGGAGCTATTGGTTTTGTAAATGACAAAGCCCTTTATGTTTTTAAAATAAAAACAAAAATAAAAGGCATTGTTATTTGCAATTGTAATAGCTCCAACTTTCCTACTGCGAGACCTATTGGCAACGCCAGTGCTTGTTGATTAAGTATGCCAAATGTCGTGTGGAGGAAAGAATGGAAACACTGAGCCTGCCAACTTTTGATTGACCATTAAAGCCAATGATATATGTGCCTGTCAAAAGATGGACAATTAAATCAATATTGCAAAAAAAAAGTCGCCTTGACGGCTTGTTTTTATGTAAGAGCTGCCACAATGGATTACCCATTCACCATCATGCCCTTGTCAACTTTCAAACCTTTCATTTAGAAAAAAATGGTAGCATTTCAAGTTGCAGTCTCTGATTTCCCTTGCATTTGTCCTATAAAGGGGAGCCATGGGTTAGCGTTGTGCGTAAAAAAACTTATAGGGAACCTATTAAGATGTACGCCCTTGCAATTTGCCCCTGTAGGTGGATTCTGCTGAGACGATTAAACCTTTCATTGGATCAACGCAAACAATCTATGGATTTGACCAACATATGTTAGCTTCCGGGTCTAAATGTCCCTTTTATTGGGATAGAGCACGTTCTTTTGTTTTACCTCTCAATCGAAAATCTAAGAAGCGTAGACACTATATTTGTATGTTTGCCCTCAAAAACCATGCCATATGCTCCAGAATGAAAAAGAAAAAAGCACAAGTTCCTCCCACTCACTCCTCTGTGGTTGTGCAAAGCAGCCTTGCAAAGCCTGGCCTGAATTAAATATTCTGTCTTCGGTTTCACTTCCTGTGTAGATAATCCCCGACATCAAAGGCGCCTCCTCCTCCCCGGCGCAGACTAGCATCCCAGCTCCAAAGGGACATTCGGTTAGCTACAGCTGACCGGCTTGTGGAAATGTATGCATGCACGTAGGCTGTTATTAGCGCCGCATATAACGCGCTGTGCAGACAGGTACACAATCTTCAGAGCAGGCAGAATTGAGGGTTGCAAAACAGCATGCCTAAAGACTGTTATTCATATTTTTTAACATTATTAACCTTTTCCGATGGCCCTGCTGTCAGCACAACGTGGGCAGCAGCGTGGCCTCCGCTTCAATGGAAAGCAAGATAGGTGTATTAAAGAGTGCACTAGTAAGATAGAGTCGCCGGTGCACCAGTGTTCACACACAGGCCTCGAGCACCTGATGGGATAGCACGCCCACGTGCATCTGCGAGCCCTGGATGACAAGCAGCCTAAAACGGTCTTTCACAATGTTGATCGGAGGGGGAGGGGCTCAGAAAAGAAAGATTGCCTAGAGCAGCCATGCCTAGCTAAGACTGAAGCTGTTGGTCAGAGAAACACAAACTAAGAACCGAATACAGACTTTTTATTAGTTTTTTACAATTGCTTCGAAGCATGTGCCCATGTTGTGTGTAACCTACACCCGGGGCCACCCAATGATGTGCTTTTGCTGGTGCTGCGTTTTCCTCATAATTATGGATTTGGCGTATTTACCACATAATCCATCATCTGCTGTACAAGCTGCAGATTTGAACAAAAAGATAATTTGTTTCTAGCTCATACGGATCAAAAGTTACTAAAAATGAAGTGGATGTGACTTCGCAAAGGTTGACTGGTCACTTTGTATTTTCTTTAACTGTATTTGGGTGTTAAACTGGTACCAATTGGGTGAAAACTTCACTATTCCACTGTTAACTCAAAAAAAAAAAAATACGATCACAAAATATGCCGTATTATGCTGCATAAATTGCCTTTTCATGATGCATAATTTAGTATGCCTTATTTGGTCTTCCTCTACCGCATAATTCCAGTAGCCAGGCCTATGCCTTTCCCTTTAGTGAAGAGAGTACACTAAGCACAAAAACTGCATGTCTTCCAAAATGAGAACATTGAAAAGAGGACGGTCTTTCACACAGAGGCAAGGCCCCCCTTCACACAGAAATGCAATTGTGAGGAATTATTTGAAAAGGTGTTACGATACGCAAATACGGGATCTGGAATCAATTTCAAACATCAGAGTTATATTGTTAACTTGTTTTCAAAAAAGCGCTTCCATTCATAGGCTCGGACTTCGCAGCTCTTAAAGGTTAGAATGACTATAACCATCTGGAGGAAAGACTGAACCAGCATCACCCATTTTCGAACCTGCTGACTTCGGACTCTGCAACTGATTCTGAAACCCACTGAGTTGTTTTGCCCACTAAAAACTGAGCATTCCACTATAAATAATGATATATGGGCCTAAAAAAATTCACTTTATTCCTACCTGATGACAGAACTTATACATCTGAATAGCCTTTCTGTGAGCAGATTTTTCTCTCACTACTAGGGAAACGTGGCCGCCAGTTTTCAAGGTGACTCCAGAGGGACAAGCGTGAGTTGAAGCAAGCTTTCTCCAAGCATTTTATTCGCAGGAACAATATCGTATGACATGTGACAAAAACGTGAGTTATGAAATGAGCCAGTTGTGCCATTCGAACACTTCAAACCACCTGCGTCATTTGCACGTGAACAATCTCTCTCAGCCAAAGAAAGCTTTCGAAAAAGTCAAAATATGAGCAGCTGATGAAATTCAAGCAGGTCACCAGTCAGTTACCCCGAGGGAAAATGTACAACTAACAGATGAAGCTGCAGAAAGTAAACCTGGTCAGCATAAAATGGTTGCCAAAAAAAGCAAAATCACCACGAGAGATTCTCTTAATAAATGTAGAAAGACGCAGTCATGAAAATAATGGTGCGAGGGCGGCAGAGAATAATGTAAGCATGAAGCGAAGAAAGGGGAGGAGAAGTGCAGATAAACAGGCATAGGGGAGGAGAAGCCGCAGAGCGCACGCTGGGCGAAGCCCTTTGATGTGCTGTGAGCGGCCGGGAAGCTGAAAGTACAGCCGGCCTGCGGCCGGCCATGAATAATTAGGGGAGGAGAAGCCCTTGCCGGGAAACTGAAAGTAGGCCGTGAATGCGCGTGCTTGTTTGGTCACGTGATTCACGTGAACTTAAACAAAACCGCTCGTGAAACCCTTGGTTTCACGAGCGTTTTGAGGACATGAATTCTCGCTACGCTCAATGCGCTTGCGCGCATTGATAGGTCGCGAGACCTAAAAAGCTAATAGGTTATTAGACAGATGGTCTGTTCTCCTTTAACTTTAACAGGTCATGTATTCCCAGTTAAAATGTCAATTTTACCATTATTTTAATTTTTGTTCATCCACCTCACTATTAAAATACCTAAATCCTATTTTATTAAGGTACATAAATTAATTTGGAATTTTGTTTGGATAAATAGCAGCCAAGAACTTCGTTAGCAATTTTACAATTAGATCCAACTCAGGGTGTGGGGTGGGGGGGGGGGGCTCGCCCTCCCAACTTTTGAGCTGTATTATGCAGCATAATTAATTTTTTTGATTCAGCTCCCAAGATATAATCTAAATTTCTAAATTTCATGTTAATACGTTGTTGGTTGAGAGTTCAATTAAACTACCTGTTGTTCTTCATTCCCCAAAATTGCCCAAAAATTCTAGATACAAGACAATATCAGATCTAGGTTATCATATACAAGTATTTTTCAAACTACATAAAATTCCTAGATATCACTCATTCAAATTGATGATTGCCAGACCCCCGGCTTACAGCTTTCTTGAGGGTCCCGCAACTATGGAAGGAGGCAGGCTTTGAATGCTTGGGGAATTTTTTCAATGATCAAGTTTGATCACTATTGAGTCGCTGTCCCAGCAGCTGGGCCCTGGGTTTTTAGCTCTTTCATTTAGCTTCAATCAAATTTCAAGCTTTTTAAAAAAAAATTATGCTATGACCGGCTTATAGGATTTTAAGTCTACTATATGTTGAGGGCCTAACTGAAGTCGGCAATTGGTATTCTTGTTTATTGCAGTTGCGGGAACGGAAAGTGAGGGGTAACTTTTTTCTAAACTAATAGAAGTAACCGGGTGCAGTGTCAGCAAAAAAGAATTGCAAACATTATGTGAAGTAGGGCATAGGGCGCTGCGAGCTGCCAACTATAAAAGAATGGCCTTTTTGTCATGATGGCTAACCTATTATATCCCGAAAAGATTGAATAAGATGTTCCCGGCTTCCTCAGATTATTGTTTTAGGGGCATGGATCTAGAGATAGGGTCTTGGAATCATATTTTTTTAATTGTTGTGATCTACACCAATTTAGGTCCATTATATTTCAAAGGATTAATCAACCATTATCAGTCACATTACCCCTTCTCTTAAATTAGTCCTATTTGGAGTTCCAGCAATTGTCAAAGTACCAGCAATATTTTTGCTCTATAGCTATTGCAGTGGATAGGTCCCAAATTTTCCAGAATTGGTAGTCCGATAAGATTCATTCGATTCATCATTTGCACGAGAAGAGGGTTAAGAAATATATCTGAGAGAAAGCATATGCCAAACGCATATGGTCCCTTCGTAGATTCACAGCGACCTGGTCAGGGTTTTCTAACAATTTTATTTAGATTGCTTGGTGGCACTCTCACCCCTTAATGTCCTTAAATCTTTTCTACTATATAGGTCTTATCCCTTTTATATTGGAACCATGCTTTTGTATTAAAATAAACGTTAGCATTTTTGATTCAATTGTGATCCAGATTAAGTTATCCCTCAATAAAAAAAGCATTTCCGCAGAGTTGTCCATTACAATTTGATACATGCCTCCTATTGAGGATGCTAGGTCGAAGATTTTTCTAAGAAAGAACCCATTAACATATGTGGCAGGGCTTTCCTAATATCACATATAAGTTACCTACAAATCGGGCCTAGTTGTATATTTCAAATGAGACGCACTAACTCGTTAGTGTCCAGGAGGTATTTAGGGTCGAGGGAGTTAATATTATTGAACAGTAATAATAGACTGTGTGAGATCACTATATTGATTTAGCACACATGTTGACATTAGTAACTGTTGGCCCCCTCTGAAAGGTAAACCCAAAGTTTTTGCCTCCCTCCGTCTCTTTTTATAATCTTTTTGTTGGCTTTAGGATTTTGAGCCCTTTGCTATTGCTGACCAGTGCTAAAGTGCAGGTGCTTCTCACCTAAACATAGTAATATTTGTGTAAACACAATTACCATAATTAGTTCCCTTGTAAGTCCCTTGTAAAGTTGTATACCATATACCCAGGGCCTATAAATTAACTGCTACTAGGTGTCTTGCAACACTGATTGTGCCACGCATACAAGTAGCCTTTCAAACTGTCTCACGTCTGCCATTGCAGGACCAGTGTGTACAGTTTACTGCCACTTTGACTTGGCATTTAAAAGTACTTGCCAACCCTTAAACTCCGCTTTTATTACACATACGTCACCCTTAAGGAAGGCCCTACTAAGCCCATAGGGCAGTGTGCTGTGTAAGTAAAAGTTAGGATATGTAGTAGTAAGTTTTGCATATCCTTCTAGTGACAAACACCCATACTACTGTGAGGTCTATTCCTCTCATAGGTTAGCATTGGGAATTTCTTAATACTCTTTTAAGTTGTAATTCATAAAGGAGTAGCTGGATCATGTTTAGTAGCTTTGGAATGGTAATGATGAATCGCCTTTAATGGTAAAATTGGATTTATCATTTCTATTTTTGAAATGCCACTTTTAGAAAGTGGGTATTTCTCTGCCCTTCCTGCTCCGTGTGCCTGCAACCTTTCTCTAATACTCGTCTGTGGTAGGTGACAGCTACACATTGTGCATTCCCTCTTGACAGCCATAAACACAGGAAGGGTAGATGTGACAGAGAACTCATCTGCATTCTGCTAGCTCTTCCTGGGCAGAAAGAGAGGGGGAGCTGACACTTACAGCTGAATAGGCACTGTCCCGTTTACCATACAAAGGTCTGATTACCCCCCAACTGATAGTCTGGAGCCAGGGCTGGGACGAAAGGGCCTGAATGCACTTCAAAGACCCTTCTTTGAAGTCCCCCCCCCACTGAAAAGGCACAACTGGGTATAAGTACTGGGGCTATGACCGTACCAAGACAAGTAAACTACTGTCCCTGTGAAGATCTCTGCCAAGAGTAAGGCCTGCTATGCTACAAGGATTTCTACTCTGCTTGACTGCTGCTCTGGATGAACTGCTTTTCTGCTTTGCTGTGCGGCCCTGCTGCCTGCTGATCTCAGCCCTGCTAAGGACATGGACTGGGCCCATCTCACTTGAACCCAGAGTGACTGCAAGGGCTTGCTGGCTTGACCCCTGATCTGCATTCTCAGGGCCATCAAAGACTTCCTTCAACCCTGCAAAATCACTTGGACTCTACCATCTGTGGGTCCTGCCCTGCCAAGTGGTGCCAATCCAGTCCGGGGCCCTTCAAAGGTGATTTCTGGTGTGCTGATCAATCTAAAACCGACCCATCGACAACTTTGCGCCAATCTGAACTGATGCATCACCTTTCAACGCCAACGTGGCTACTGCTCCATGAAATCACTTTGACTGAATTCGGGGCTCGAAGGCAACAGACTGCATGGCTCAATGACAACACATTGCCTGCATGGTAAAGAGGTTCCTCAGCAAAGCCTTCTTCAACTGTGTGGATTGGAGCCAATGCATCACCTCCATCCACAGTCTCGACGACGATGCATCGCCTCCCCTGCTCCTTGCATAGAGTCTTGGACATTGGCACTTCCACCAAAAAGGTACTTTTTCATAAGGACCTGCATGAGTCCTGTAGCCAACCTGTGCTCCATCGCAGTCAGCCTGAACTTTGGATTTACACTTGTCTAGCGCTACCTCAAGTAACCCCTATGCGCTATTTTGTGCTATGCACTACATTTTGAGTTAATCTTTTAACATTCATAACTCCACTTCTACTTATGTGTGTGTATGTGTGGGTGTGTGCAGGTGTGTGTGTGTGTGTGTGTGTGTGTTGCACAAATACTTTACACATTGCCTCTTTAGATAAGCCTGGCTGCTCTGTGTCAATCTACCAGAGGGTGAGCACAGGTTATCTTTTCATGTAATCATGTATCTTTTCATTTCTTGAAAACAGGCCTTCAGGAAGTCTTCAGCTGGATGTCAACTAATCAGCTGAAGCTTAACGGGGAGAAGACGGAGATTCTTCTCCTAGGGAAAAAGAGAGATCTATGGCAGGATACCCATTGGCCACCCTCCCTGGGTGCTTTCCCCTGCCCGGCCACTCAAGTCAGAAACTTAGGGGTATGCATTGATGACTCTTTATCAATGAAACAGCAGGTAAACAAAGTAGCTGGTACGTGCTTCACCATCCTGAAATGGTTACGGAAGATCATCTGGATGCTGCCTATGGATACCCAGAAGACCGTAGTCAATGCACTGATTACATCTAGGCTTGACTACGGTAACATCTTATACCTGGGCTCCAATTTAGCTGTGATTAGGCGGCTCCAACTGGTCCAAAATTCCACCGCCAGGCTGCTTTGTAAGATCCCTAGGACAGCTAGGATATCAAAGCACCTAAAGGACCTTCACTGGCTTAGGGTTGAGAACCGGGTCCGGTTCAAAGCATTGACCTACATGTTTAGGATCAAGGCAGGGACCGCACCAAAGTACCTGCAGAATCTGGTTAGGCCCTATGTTCCTGAACAAAACCTCCGCTCTTCAAATGGAGCCAACTTTGTGGTTCCTAGATTTAAACTGGCCCGTATGGGGGGAAAGTCTTTCTCCCATCTGGGACCAGTTCTTTGGAACTCTTTGCCGTTAGCCCTGCGTAAGGAGGTAAATCTCGCCAGTTTTAAGAAAGGTGTAAAAACCTGGCTCTTTGATAAATAATTGCAGGCTTCTAATAGGTTGTTTTCTGCGCTTTCGGTGTTTTCTCAGCTCTCACATCTTTTGCGCCGGGAAACCCTTTGTGGGTATCTGTGCGCATTATAAGTGCAAAAAATAAATAATAAAATAAATAAATAATGTGTATCTATAGCTTACCTTGACTAGAGTGTTGGCTCCTGCTTGTACAGGGTGCATACCCTGACAACCAGAATCCCCATTTCCAATAGTCATACTAACAAAAACAGAGAAGAAAGGAATTTTCCATTCAGATGTCTAACAAACTAGGTGTAACTAATAAGTGTTGCAAGGCCGGGGGGCGTGGCCTGATAAAAAGGCCGGCTAGACGTGTTTTCGCACTGCTCCTAGCCAAATGGTTTTAAAATCCTGCATAATCCTGGTGTAATGGTATCTTTTGTGACCTGATCCAGTGGAGAAAACCCCCCAGACTTCCACGGTGCCGAAGTTGGGACGGGAAATCATTAAGCAACTGGAGGAAAACGTGTGTCCTGCAGCGGACCCCCCGGTAATGGCGGCCTACGCAAAGCAGTAACGGTGAGGAGCGGTAGCATAAATGAGGAACTCCCGTCACCCGAGTTAGGACATAGAGAGGCCCCGGCTGGGATTGCGGGCGGTTGGTGATGGCGGTCAACGAGACTCCGGCAGCCGGTGGCGGGACCCATGCAAGCCCCATGCGGTGCGGCCTACATGCTCCCGGCTACAACTGCCTGGAAGCGATGTGGGGGCCCGCACAATGACTCATGCCCAATGCAGCCTGGATGGCTGGAGTGAGATGCCCCCGAGCAATATTGAACCCTGAGGCTGCAGGTGCGGCCTACGTGAGGCTGGAGTGGCACAGCTTTGACTAGAGGGGCCCAGAGGTGGCGTGGGGATGCCTCCGAGCCGGCAGAGCGGATTGCTCTATCTGGGGCCATAGACTGGAGCCCGTATGATCGAGCAACCAGCACTGAGGCCTGAGCGAGACCAGTGAGGTGATCCATGCCTGTATTGTAGCGAAAAACGGCTGGACAGGACTTGGAGGACACCTGAGGGCCCGAGGGGTGGACTGCACAGCCGGTAATGCCCAGTAGCGGAGTACCCCCGTACAACAACGCATTCCCCCGGCGGAGACTTTCAGCGCGTTAGTGGCCCTGGGGGGTTCGCCTCGTGATTTGGAGAAGGACAAGCCGACCACGAAAGAGGAGACTAACTCACACGATGAAGGTCGCTTGGAGGGCCGGTGGTGACGATACCGACCCCGGTCGTCCCGGTGGTGACGATACCGACCCCGGTCGTCGGAAAGGATAGCCTGTGAGACATCGATGGCACTGAAGCTCTCGGGGGTGGGACAGATCGCCTGAGAGATCCCTCCCGCTGCACTGCTTGTGTCATTACCATTTCCCTGTCCGGGAGTGCACCGGGAGGCGACCTAGGACAGCCGCGCTGGATATGGGGAAGGACCGGCCTATAAGAGGAGCCCAAACAAATAAAATAATGTAATACACGGTTCCGGGCCCGACTTTTGCGGATCGCTTCAGAACGGACCTGGAGCAGGGGACCCACCAGGGCACAGCAGCTCAGAACAAGGCCGATATTTTAGATGCGATCCGTGGCTCCAGGGTGGCATTAGAAACTAAAATCGATGGGATGGCCATGGACATCAACCATTTGGGCCTGGATCTCAGGAAGGTGGCAGACAGGGTTACCACCACGGAGGAGTACCTGAGCGCTCTTCAAACCAAAGTCCGTCAGCTGAGGGAGACGGTAACAGCTCTCCAGGATCACACGGCCCAGCTGGAGGACTGGGCAGAAGATGCCGAAGGACGGTCAAGAAGGAATAATCTTCGCTTCCTGGGATTTCCAGAAAGGGCGGAAGGGCCGGCAGTGGAAATATTCTGGAAGACTGGATTGGCAAAGCATTCCCGAACTTACGACTCTCCAAAATGTTTGTAGTGGAGAGGGCTCACAGATCTCTGGGGCCGCCACCGAAACCAGGATCCCCGCCTAGAGCCATGATAGCCCAACTGTTCAATTTTAGAGACCGGGACGCGATCCTACAACACATTCGCACCAAAGACCCACCCAGATTTGACAATCATGACATCCATATATACCCAGACTTTACAAAAAAAGTGCAAGATCTACGGAACGACTTCCTGGGGTCCAACGCAGGATGCGAAGTCAGAATATTAAATACAGCATGCTGTTCCTGGCCAGGCTTCGAGTACAATACGGCGACAAGACACACTTGGTAACCCGTCGGAGGCAGCTGATTGGATGGACTCGTTGGGCCAGGCCGGGGCTAAACCAAAAACAAAGCTGGCAGGAGCAGAGATGCCGGAGCGGGCGGCGGCGGAACCAGTAAAGTCGAGATGAGGAACAGCACCCGAGAGGACGTGATCTAGCAGATGGAGGGCGTATCACGGTGGGACCGATTGGCACTCTCCTTGCGGAATAGGAGGCGATCCCAACACAGAACCAGTTCTCTCATTATTTCTTTTTGAATATTTTTATTAGCATTTCTTAAGCAATGACATTTATAATTAGTATACAGAGTGATAAAAAGCAGTTGAGGAATATCAATAAGTAAATTATACATCAGTCATTACCACTTCATACCGTGTTTGTGAGTGCTCCATCTATCAACGAGTTGCTCTTAACTGTTGGATGTTTAAGTGTGTTTCGCATAGATGTTGCAGAGAGTCTAATGAGGTCGCATGCGGCTTGTCTCCTGTTTTTGTCTGTGTGTATCGACATCTGTGTCCGGGGTCAGCAGAGCACCAGTTCTCTCATTATATTTGATACAGGAAACACAGTCGGAGTTGGGAGGTGCCCCCAGCCTGGTTGTTGAGAGCTCTGGAGACAAGTGAGTGGTAGACTTGGTGCTGAGATCGAGGAATTCGGGGTCATAGACACTGTGAGTGTTTGTTTCTGACCCATGGGGCACTGGACGGTCCCGAGAGACTTGTATGAGAGGACATTGACCCAGAGACTCTAGGAAAGGGGGGGGCTGGAAACATGTTTCTTAAGAAGGTTACACTATTACGCCATATATAGTTCCAACTTGCCGGCTGTAGAGTGCTGAGGCGGCCTGGCTAGACCACTGGTCAGGCGGGGCAGCGCGGTGCCAGTCAGTAGGCTGAACATCAGAATTGGGGGAGAGGGGTTCTTCCTGACTTGAGAAAGTAAGTTCATTTTTATTCGCTATTTCAAGTTAAGGGGGGTGGTATAGGGGGTGGGTGGAGCCCTGCAGCGGGGTTCTGAGTCCTCTGGCTAAGACCGGGTTATGAGAATGCAGTATTACCGCCTGTGGGTGAGGGGAGTTGGGGTTTCCGATATGGTTCCATTGGGGTTGCTGCCGGGTTTAGTCTTAGCTGTATCATGGGACGCAGGAGAAGTCTGCATCTTGGGGGTCACACTTCAATATTTCAAGGGGTCCCTTTTTATGACAGTCTGGTGCTGTGACATCAACAACTGCTAACAAATGACAGGTGACACGCAAAGGTATAAACTGATAACATGGAATGCTCGGGGGCTGAATAACATGGTCAAGCGAATACGGGTGGCAACCTAGCTTAGGCAGTATGGGGTAAGCATAGCCCTGCTACTGTGTTAAATATGTCCAACGTAGATGGCGGGGTCAGTTTTTTGCCAAATCTTATTCAGGATTTGCCAGGGGAGCACTGATATGAGTGGCGCACAGAGTTCCCTTTAAGGTTACGCACACTAAACAGGATCCTGAGGGGAGGTTTGTGATGGTAGAGGGGACGCTAGATGGGCGCAGTGTATGCCTGGTAAATATTTATGCTCCGAACAGTGATGATGGTGGGTTTCTGGGTCGGGTACTGGGACAGCTGGACCTGGACCCCGCCACGGAATTGATTATTGCAGGAGACTTTAATTGTGCCCTTGATGGGGAGTTAGACAGATACACCCCAAAACTGGATGCCAAGCCTAGAACTAGAGAAGCGATGGGCCAGATGCTTCAGAATTATGGCTTATTGGATGTATGGAGACACCGCAACCCCGGTCCTCGGGTACTCGTGCCACACACCTGCTGCCAATACCCACAGTAGACTGGCCTATTTTTTTATCCAAAAGATGGCGGTGCATCGGATTGCGGAGACACAATATCTGGCCTGCTATTTGTCCAATCACTCCCCGCTCTTAATCACATACTGGTTAGACAGACCGAGGCCTAAGGTACCACTATGGAGGCTAAACACCGAGGCTTTTGGCGACCCAATCTATAAAGACGCAATCTCACGCGGGCTTGAGGCTTATCTGGAGGTCAACTGGGGCTCAGCCAGCACCAGGGCGACCGAATTGGTAGCGATGAAGGTGGTGATAAGAGGGATATGTTTGTCCATGGAGGTGGGGGTTAAAAAAGTGTTAGAGCACGATCTCCGGTGGTTTGAGGAACGGTTGGCCGCGCTTGAGACGGACCTTCCCATGAACAAGGAGAGGCTGCCGGAATAGGCTGATGTGCACCAGAATTTAGGGGACACATGGACTCGCTCGGCAAACTTAATAGTAACGCCAGCAGGCGACGATGCTACACAGAAGGCGACAAGGCAGGGTGGTTACTAGCACGTCTGATTCGGGCGGAAACTAAACATCACCTGAATCTGGCACTTGAGAATGATCCGGGCCAGACGGTATATACCCAACATGAGATTAATAACGTATTTTGGGCCCATATATGTACAATATATTCCACGCCCCGGCCCCCCATTGCCCCCGAGGTCGTGGAGGCCTATCTTGAAGAGATGCAACTGCATTGCATAGACACAGACAGTCAGGAGGCCTTGGGTGGCCCCCCTAGGGGGGAGGAAATACGGGCGGTGATCGCCCACTTGAAGACTGGAAAGTCCCCCGGGATGGATAGCATAGCCGCCGAACTTTAGACGGAGTACGGGGTGGTCCTAATCCTGAAACTCCTCGAAATTACAGCAGAGGCCCATGATCGAGGTCTGCTCCCAGACTCCATGCGGGAAGCATTGATAGTGATGATCCCCAAGCCAGGAAAAGAACCCTCCTTCCCAGCTTTTAAAGGCCCATTTCAATGCTGAATGTGGATCTTAAAATTATCACCCAGGTGCTGGCATGTAGGCTCCTCCCCTATCTTTGGCAGCTGGTCCATGTTGACCAGTCCGGGGTTATACCGGGCAGGAATATGCTGCGGGAATATTCGCCGCCTCGCCCACGTTATGCAATCATTGGCGGGACAGGCCCAGCAGAACACCTTAGTGTTCCACGATATTGAACAAGCGTTCGACTCGATCAGATGGGGCTATCTCTGGCAGGTACTTTTAAAAATGGGATTAGAGGAAGGGTTTGTAGACTGGATAAAACTGCTCTATGCTCGACTGGTGGCTAAGGTTCACACAGGACATTACGTGTCGGACATTATACCCATAACGAGAGGGACACGGCAAGGGTGCCCGCTCTCCCCCTTGCTATTTGCCCTGGCAATGGAGCCATTGGCTTGTCATCTTCGCGGGGTACTTGAGGGACAGGGCATACGGGTGGGGAATATGGAGCATGTTGTATCGGTGTACGCCGCTGACGCGTTGATCTACTTGAATCGTCCGACACAGTCATTGCCGACTCTGAAAGCTGCACTGTCACAGTTTACAGCCACCTCCGGGCTTTCCATTAACAAAACAAAACACCAGCTTTACGTGGTTGGATTGGGGAACGACTGGGAGGGGGTCCAACGCCCGGAGATGGGACTTCCATGGGTAGAAGAAACGCTTCACTATCTGGGGATATGGATCGGAAGGAATGCAACAGTTTTTTACCAGCATAACATGGGGAGGATAATCCGGGGTCTGCAGGGTAGTATCGCCTTCTGGAACACACTTAAACTCTCCCTAATGGGGAAGAGTGCCTTAATAAAAATAGTAGTCCTGCCTCGATGTCTGTACATTATGCAAGGTTCCTTCTATAAACTTCCGCTCTGAGTATTCAGGGAACTGGATGCACTGCTGGTCCTATTACTGTGGAATGGAAAGCGATGTAGGGAGAGTTTAGAGGTTATGAAACGTAGATGGGGCAAAGGGGATTAAGAGATCCCGGATTTAGAATATTTTGCATCACAATTGCAACATGCTATCGCTTAGTTAGACAAGGACCTCTCTTGGGAGAGGTCCCTACTGGCAGGTACATATGGGGACCGACAGCTAGGAGCCCTTCTGTGGTGGGTAGGGGGGCAACGAGAACACGGTCCTCCATTGGTGCGGGTGGTGGCCACGATATGGAACCCGGGTGGTACGGCGACTAAACCGAGACAGGCCGTTTGCCCCAGAGATGGATTTTTAGCTGATGCCACTCTTTGCTCAAATAGACCAGATCATGTCAGCAGATAAATGGAAGGAGAGAGGCTGCCTGATGCTGTCCGACCTCTATCTGGACGATAAATTCATCACTTACCAGGAGGGTGTGCTCCAGAGGCTCCGGTGCACACCTTTACCTTGGTCACCATGATTGCGATGGCAGGGGTACGTAAGTTTGTAACTCACCTTTACGGGGCGCTGAGGGAAGATTGAAAGATAGGCCCCCTAAAGATAGAACAGAAATGGCAGCAGGTGTGCCTGCAGGAGATTACAACACGAGATTTGGAAAAAATACACAAGAATGTGTGGAAAGTGTAGGTAAGTAATCGCTTCAAACAAATTCAGTATAATATCATACACATGACTTATCTCTCACCCAAGAGACTCCAGCCATAGATGACACCAGGGATCCACATTGCCCAGCTATCATAGCGCTCAGGCGGATTTGTGGACGTGCCCAGCGATCCAGACATACTGGGTGGCGGTCCTCGAGGATCTGACCAGGGTAACGGGGTGGGCAGTAGCCCTAGGCCCGTCTCCTGGGCTTGATTCCTTGCGATCCTAAGTGAAAAGTAAGCAGGCGATTCCTGATGCTGGACCTGGTAGTAGCCAAGCGACGTAATGCTATCCATTGGTTATCCCAGCAAGGGCCATTATTAGCAAAATGGAGGGCGGATCTGCGGGAGTGGCAACTGGCGGAGGAGGAACACATGCAGAACACCAGGAGGGATGACAAACTACCCAAGGTCCTACTGGCGTGGGGAGCAATGATTCAAGAGATGGCGGGACAGGCCTCCCAGTCTATACCGGAAAGTTCAGGGTTGAAGTCTTCTGTGCAGAGGGAGGCCCAAGGACAAAGGGGAGAGATGCACGGAGACCCAGCATAGGGATTATGTTGCTTAGACCTCAAGTTATAAAGACCTGGCAGCAGAGGGAGGGTATTGAGAGGGGGGGCGGAAGGGGGGTTAGGGAGGAGGTGGGGGGAGTTTAACCCCTTCCGTGCTGTCATCGGCCGTTGACCGACGCGAGCACTACATCCCTGGTGCTGCGCAAGACCAACGGTTGACGCAGCCCCGCCCACTCCATCAAACGCCAGCAGCGCTGCAAATGTTCGCCGCAGTAAACGGGTTAATACTGTTGAGCTCTGTTTAAACACGAAATGATGCTGAGAATATTGATGATAGAGGAATCTCCACAAATGTAACCATTGATCTAGACTTTGACCTGTATTGTTGCTGGAACATGATCCACCTCGGCGGAGGCGGGCAAGCTGTATGATTGTATTTACGTTTGATCTACTGATTTGGAGGTATAAAACTAATAAAGAAATCCAAAAAAAAGTGTTGCAAGGCCATCTGCTTGTGCATGGAACACATTTAAAAAAGAAAAAGGAAGCAACTTGGATAGATTTGCTTGCCTTTTGAACATGACTCTGACTGACATAGTAATTATTTAGTACAGTGCAGATACAAAAAAGTGAACAGGCATTTTCTTTCCCCTCTCCATAGAGAATAATTGTAGAGAAGTGTATAAAGAGCCCTGGTGTATTAGGAGGGCAGACATGAAGACTGGCTGTTTGAGGAAAGATCCCGGAGTGATATTACCTGGCTGCAGGCCCCACAGCTTTCTGAGGAATGAGGGTATAAGTCCATGGTTTGGCATAAACAGTTCTTGCATGGAAAATTTCCTATGTGAATAGAGGTTTCTATGGTAGGGTTGTCTGACTCATGACACTATGAATACAGAAGAGCCTAACTTTCATATTCATAGTGTTATGGAAAGAGTAAGAGATACCGGTCTGTTTCCCTTTTCTCTCAAAGTGGCGTGGCATGCATGAGGCTAAGGAGTTCTGACCAGGCGTGCTCCGCATGCACCCCCCTCCCCTGTGGAAAGGATCACAACACTTTCAAAAGGATGAATAACATTATGTGTTGTCTGCCTCTATGATAGCAGAAGTTTTGGCCATGTTAGGTACTTGCATGAAACAATTCTAAATAACAAAACAAACAAGACCCAGTGGGCATTCCACAATGTGGGTACTGGTTCATCATGTCCATGTATTCAGGTCAATGCCAATTCAGAATGACTACATATTCATTCGGTATATCAGGGAATGCATATCTAGGATAATTCAATGTGGTAAATGTCAGGCATTCACCCAATCTATAAATTATTCTCTTTACTGTGGCAAGCAGAGGGTCCTTTAGCATATTTCTACCTTAGATAATATGGGTAGAGAGTTCTGCATCCTTATTTAAGCATGACGGATATTCCTATTATATATTTTTAATCAATTCTTCGTAATATTTTTCTCTATCACTACCTCTAGGAGGGAGGTGTAAACATGTCAGTACTGAAAAATGACAGTAGGTCAGCATTTTGATTGTGTAATTCTGAGGCATGTCTTGCTACCTAGTAAGAGGGCTCATTGTGTTTGGTGGTGCACATGTGTTCTAGTATTTCTTTACATGTGGGGAAGATGGTACTCCCAACATATCTAAGACCACCTGAACATTGTAGGACATATATGCACTTGTCAGTGGCGCAAGTTGCCTGATTCATAATAGTCCTTCTTTCCCCCTTGAATATGACATAGTCTTTTCTATTAGCACTATTTTGCATGGTTTACTATTCCTACATTTAGTAAACTCTTTAGGTGATTCAAACCAAGTGACAATTTCCTTTTTATGTAAACTGCTTTGTATCGAAGTATCCCACAATGATTTCGATTTTCGATAGGTAATGGGGCATGTTGGCCAATTTTTTTATCAATGATATTGTCCGCCCTCAAGTCGTTCCAATGTTTGGTTAGAATATTTCTAATTTCTTGGAATCTTGTATTGTAAATTGTAATAAATTGTGTGGTTAAATAATGTTTATGGTTATGTCTTTTTTTCTGTCATATGGTAGATTCTGCTTGTGTTTGCTTTCTGCCTTAATGCTAGCCTTTGTTAATATCTTCTTAGGATCACCTCAAAATCATTCTTATACTTTCTTCTTAATATAATCTAAAAAATCTATTTTAGCTCTTAAAAGGACACTAAAAAATATGTTTGATTTAATTCATGAAGGATGATGACTTTCAGCATGTAAGAATCTATTAACATATGTCTGTTTGATGAAAACACTTTGGATCACCTTATTATTTTGAATATTGACATGTATATCAAGAAAAACATCCTCATCCCTACTCATGTTGTGAGTAGATGACAATTTCATACCATTGTTCAGTAATGGAGAGATGGAGGCTTTAGCTTGTTTCATGTCACCATTCCGAACTATGAATGAGCTATCAATAAACTGTATGCATAGGTGTTTGTGATCTGTCATGGATTCTTTCTCAATATTCCTTATCACCTCACCACACCTACTAGACCATATTAATGTTTATGTGGCTTGGGGAGAAGCAGATTTCCCTAGATGTCCCTAATGTCTGCTGTAATATTTATTCTAAAAAAAAGGAATTTTTTATAAAGGGACAATATTCAATCATATCCATGAGCATAACTGTATGGTCATCCGTAGCAAGGAATCACTTTCTGAAAAATTATTTAAGTGCCTTAAGTCCAAAATCATGCTTGATGCAAGCATATAGTCAATTCACATCCATTGTAATCATCACGAATGTTGGTTCCCATTCTATGGCAGCATTTTTTTACAGGACGTCTGTACTATTCTTTCAATGTGATGATAAGACTAAGAGAAATGGTTCAGAAAATAGTTTAAGTACGCTGTAGTGTTTCCTAATAAACTACCAATTGATGCAACAACGGGCCTCCCAGGTAGTCTTGTAGAATATGTGTCTACCTTAGACAAATGGTAGTAACATGGGATGACGGTTTTATCACATTTAAGATAATTGTAATCATCAAAATCTAGTGTACCTCTTTCTTCAAATCCCATAATTCTCATGAATGATCTCAACAGAATTGTTATAAGTCATGAAATCAATCAAATCATGCTTGAAAAGTTTATAACAGAAAAACATGTCTCATGCATATTCATTTCTTGTCGTTTTTGGTTTGTAATGACTTCCTCCCATGAGGCATTTGATTTCTTCACCATGACTAATGATATGCTATGGGAGGGGTAGGCCTGACAGTAGTGAAAAACAAATGTAGAAGTTTTTCACTACCAGGACATGTAAAACGTAACGTTACAAGTCCAACGTTTAAATTACACAGCACCCTGCCCTGTGGGCTATCTAGATCCTAATTTAGGGGTGATTTATGTGTTATAAAAAGAGTGTTTTAAAGCTTGACAAAGGAGTTTAAATGCCAAGTCAACGTGACAGTTCATAACTGCAAATCAAAAACAAGGAGATGATGGACGGCGCACGAAAGCTTTTCAGACACTCACCCCAGTCCAGATCTGGATTTAATCCATCATCGTTCTTTAACTCACTTCACCACCCTAGGTCAGACCCAGCCATATGCAAACAGTCTTGACCCTGTGCCTCATTAGAACAGTCCAGCTTGAACTGCCAAGCCAGGTCTTCCCTGGACAGAAACAAGCATCCACAGACTAGTTTCAGGGTAAGACCCCTCTTCAGCCAGGCTAGCTTGAATCCAGTGGCATAGTGAGCAAAGGACCCACATCTGGGCATTCCCTGCCAAATTAGGGCGAACAAGGCAAACACAAGGAGATGATGGACGAAGCGCTGAAACTTTTCAGACACACAACCCTAGTCACAGATCTGGATTTAATCCATCATCATTATTTAATGCACTCAGGCTGCAATGGCAGACATGGGACATGTTTTAGGGTGTCCTCGCATCAGGCTGCACCCCACCCCTAGAACACCCGCAGTCTTTTTACCCCCTCCTCTCCCCGGGGGCCTGCAGCATGCCCATCCCCATTGCAAGTAAGAGGAAATTAGAATTCTTTTTGGGTGTCGTTTGGACATATGACCTGGCACAAAGGGGGTAAACGCCCATTTCTTTTCACTTGCAATGGTGAATCGCTATTCCGGTTCTGAGTCAAGCGACAACAAAGGAACCCTACCAGCCCTTGGCATGCCTGAAACCTAGACACCAATGGGAATCAATGCTGTTGTTGCTTTTATGGATTCCAGCACATTTTCTTATCCAGAAGTCCCTAGGAAAGTCAAATGATGTGTCAAAAAAAGCATATGGTCCCATATTTATTAGAAGGAAAACTCTGGCACTTTCAGCAAATGACCAACATCTTACCACCCTGCATACACACTCTTCTCCCAATTGAAAGGCTACTCCCTTATGTGTGAGTGCATCTAGTATTCTCAAATGCATAATAGGAGTGGTAGATAGGAATAGGCAAAAACTGTAACCATGTGAACACCTCATTGATACCACACAGACTTCACATGGTTACATTTTGAACCAGCTGCTTTTATGGATGACAGGCTTTCCCACAAAAGTGGTGGAACCTTTTTATTGGGAGAAGTGTGGGAACACTGCATGGTAGGACCTTTGTGAATCCTTGCAGATTCCAGAACTTCACCTCATAGAAATGTGAGGAAAATGTGTGACTTTCACCAATAATTTGCAGGGCATTCTGGTTTAGAGAATGTGTCAGGATCCATGCAAGTTGCAAAATTCCGGAGTCTCCTGGGTGTCTAGTTTTCAGAAAATGTCTCTGAGTTTCATAGATTTCAATGGGTGGTTAATGGAGTTACGCACATAACCAGAATCATTTAATTTGCAATGCAAAAATCTGTTGTCTCTATGTTGCTATTTGGAGTCTTTCCTGTTGGGGGCAATATACCCAGCCACACAAGTGGGCTATGCTTTTATTGAGAGAACTGTGAATGAAATGCTGGGTGGTAGGAATTATGTGGATCCCCAGAGTCCTGTACTTTTACTCAAATAAACATGAAAAAAATCTGTCCCTCCAAAAGTAGAACCCTTGTAAAGACAGTAGGCAAATAAAGAAATCAGAGTATGTCTGTTTTGTGTTAGTAAGCATATTTCTCCTTACAGGTGTAGGTGCAATCTTGTAATAATATGAGGTCGGGTCTGAAGTATTAAATCCAAAAAAAGAAAGCAAATGTGGACGGAATGGCTTTTGTGGGGAAAGGTTATGAAGACTTCTATGCAAATATCAAACAAATGCTCAGCACCGGGGCAGTGGGGGATGCCTCATCAGTTAGAGGGCTAAAGTGATAGGAACAGCCTTGTATTGTTGCTTCTATCATGGTTTATTCAAGGTCTGTGCTAATTTTTTGTAGATTACAGTTATTAGTGTTGTCTTTTATTATTGTTAGTATTTTGTGGCATATGGAGCTTTTGGGCAAAGGAGTATATATGCGGCGTACATTAGTATTTTGGTGTAGCCTGTGATTTGTGTATATTTGAGTGAATCTTGCAGGGCTAGATGTAAAGGCCCTCTCCATCAACCAGGTAGGCCATTGAATGAGAGTTAGTAAGCTATGACATTTTGGTATGTAAGAGTGAATTTCAATTTCTATTTCTTGAAAGGCCTTTGGGTCTTTGGTGACTTGTCTGGTGGGTCTTCTGATTGTATTTATGAGTCTTTTTAGATTAGAAATCGTTGATGGCTGTCCCATTGTTTCTTCTGGAAAATATCGGTTTATATTGTTTCATATTGTCCATCTTAGGGCAGAGAAAAAAATTTCTAGCTTCACTTAGGTCTTGCACTACTGTTCAGGCGTGTACATCTTTTATGTTGAGAGGGAAGTTATGTTCCTTAACTTTTTATGCTCTGTTGTTAACAGTAGTTGCTCTCCCACAGTGATCACTGTATATTTCTGGTAGGTTCTTTAATCTCTGTTACTTTCTTTACTATAAGTGTAACACATGTGACTTAGTAGGTAGGGGTTTCCCTTTTGTGAAGTAATATACGTTGGTGTGTCTGACATATAATTATTTTGGGAATAATAATAATGCAAAAAATATGTATTCATTAGATTAAATACCGTTTTCATGTTTTGCATTTTATACTTGTGTCAGTTATTTTCTTCTTGAGTTTTATCTTTGTATATTGTAGTTTTTCCAAGATGCTTCCTTTTAATTACATTTGGTCATTTCAGAAGGTTGTTTAATTTGTTTCAGCTATATAAATAAAATGTTGTTTTATGTATATGGTTATGAATACATTTTTCTTTTCTTTTTTTACATTACAGAGATGACCACCTTACTCCAGGTTACTATGGAAAGTGTCTTTCATCCTGAAATAGTTATATACAAATCATTACTATTATCGTATTTTAAAATTTCTATAATGCGATGAAAATATGGCTAGAACACCCAGACTGCCTTTCTATAGTATACAGTTGTGCAGGTCTGGAGACAGTGGGTCTGATTCACAAAGGTAAACTTGCACTTTTGTGTAAGTATATGATTGTTTGCTATTCACAAAGGTATTTTACAGGTACTACCTTTAAAACTGTGAAGTATCCGAACATAGACAGATAGGACTGTCCAATCTTTGTCTTTGCAAGAGGAAATGTGGATTCTTTTAGGTGCAGTTTTGACATATGGGCCAGTAGAGTGGGGGTAAATCCAAATGTTCTCTTATATGTCATACTGAAACGCTGCACTATTCAGACCTGTACTCCGTCACCAGCCAGGCAAGCCTACCAAACCCAGATATTCCAGAAAACTAGACACCTAGGGAAGTCAGAAAGTGTAAGTTGTGTGGATCCCATGATATTTTCTTATTCACAGTGCCCTTTAAACCTGAGACGTTGGCAAAAAATAATGCATTTTGACTTTTGGGGTTCAAGCAGTGACTTTTGGGGTTCAAGCAGTCGAGGGAAAACATGGCGGCTGCTGGCTAAGCGGTCGCGGTGCTCCGGAAGGAACTCCCAGGGAGATTTGCCACATTGCCACGTAAAAGAATGAAAATGTAGAGGAAAACATCGGTGATATTGAGATAATATCCCTGAGCCTAAAAAAACTTTTACTGCTTTCCAGAAGACCGAAGCTTACTTTGTAATCCCGGTAATGCAGTGCCGTCTCCCGATATCTGACGGGACGTGTTCAGCAGTCCGCTTTCTCCTCCTATGCGGCGCAGCAGTAGAGGGCGGAGTGAGTGTCGGTTGCGAACGGACAGGTCGAAGCCTTGTTGTCCGCACCGACTGCCGCTGTGCTTGTCTTTGTGGCTTCTGCTGTACGGCCGGGTGTGGAGCCCGGTGTGGAGTCTGGTGGCGGGGGTATTATCCCTCACGCTTGCTGCAGACACCATCAGGCGAGGAGGAACTATCAGACATAATCCTTGAGGAGGGCGTAGACGGTCTGGTCAGCCTCGGCGGGATTACGGCTAAAGAAGAGGAGGACGTGCACCGCTTTCCACAGAGGGCCCCCGTTCACCACATTGTCCGTAACCAACAGAATTCTTCACAGGATCCAGCAGGAAAGGAGAGGAAAACACCGCAGCTACGTTTCTGGTTAGCAGCGCTGGAGCTGAGGAGAGGGAGGGTATTGCGGAGCCTGGGGCAGCCTTTTCGTGTTGGTTCCTCGGATATAAATTTGTGTGGCACCCAAGGGGATGCAAGCCCTCAGGTAAGACAAGACCATTCCAACTTATTAACATCAGAGGCGGATATAGTGGAGGGGTCATCTCCAGGAAAGAGAGGTAAGGCGGTTCTGGATACATTAGACCCTCTCTCTGCTATACTGTCAGGGCAAGTGGGGGTTTCAGAGACGGTAGTTGCCCCTGACACATCTGTAAAGGGGCCACCCACCCTGAGTAAGGGGTACGGCAAGAGAGGGCGGAAGAAAAAAGCTGTCCTGTTAGAGGTGAAGAGAGGGGATCCAGGTATATCTAGTGGAATGGTTGACTGTACCGCAGAGGTGGTAAATAAAAAAAATCCTCTTCCTATTTAAATACAGAGGTTAAATGCAGAGGCACTAAACACACTTCAAAAATTAAGTCAAAATCAAAAACACCCATTACTGCATCAGCGAAAGGGTCTAAAATTACTCCCTCCTTACGCTCGTATTTCAAAGTTGTTCCCCAGATACTACATCTTACAGAGGATCAAGATATGGCATCTGTGGAGGCCTCCCCCCAGCAGAGGCATTGGACATAGTCTCTTCTCTATCTGGGCATGGTGTTGTAGAGCAAGAAGGAGCAGAAGTAAAGGTTATAGAGCATGAGGCCTGTATGTTGGCTCTCGGAGGTGGGGGGATGCCCAGCCTACACAAGAGAGTCTGCCGAGTCAGGAAAAGCATCTGGGATCATTGTCTTCTTCGGCTCGGGTGGAGTTAGAGCTGGGAACGGTACCGGCCACCCCTTCAGGAGATCTAGTGGTAATGGATTTGACTGTCACGGCAGCTAGTGGCACTAAAGGAGGAAAATCTACTGATGGGGGGGCCTTGCGGGCCAAGTTGAGGGGCCCACTGAAAGTCCCACGGATCAGACCGAATCCGAGGCCAAGGATGACATAACTCCGGCTTCTATAATGGCCATGTTTTCTGCTCTGACAGTGAAAATAAGGAGGGGTTTTGCAGAGTCTTCGGCGAATCAAGCCGAAATAAGAGCGTACTGTGAGTCCCTCGATAATAAAAACGACGGGCTCACCATTAGAACTGGGGTCCTCGAAGAGACAACAGCATCACTATCTATTTATTTGGACCAGGCGAAAGTTGACATCCAGAAGCTCTCTAGAGAGGATCAAGCATTGAGCGAAAGAATGGAAACATTAGAAAACAACGCAACGAGGGGGAATCTTCGCATTTTGAACGTACCAGAAGGTTCAGAGGTCTCTGACATAAAGCAATTTATAACAGTCTTGTTGAAGGAGTCCTTGAGGCTTGAGCAGTCATTGGAAGATCTAGCATTGGATATCCAAAGAGTACATAGGTATCCTTTAAACGCAGCCCCCAGAGATCAAAGCCTCGCAAAATACTAGTCAACTTTCACACATATGTTTTGAAAGAGCAAATTCTCAATATGGCGCTTAAGCAGAAATCTCTTGCTGGGAAGGGGTTTACTTTCTTAATAAGTTCGGACCTCTCCAGAATAACCTTAGAGAAACAATGGGAATTTGGGAGGCGTCTGGAGGCCTTCAGGGCGTTGGGGGCTACGGCCCAACTAACGTTCCCAGCTGCCATGAAAATTATGTATAACAACAAGATGACTAGCATCAGGTCAGTACAGGCAGCAGATGAACTCTTGTTGCAGATGGGCAGTAAAAATAAAATATGAAGCTTAGCTTAGATAGCTGATTAGAGAGTTGCTTAACTCTTTCAAATAATAAGGTGTAGCGATAGTTGCCCTAACATTTCGCGGCCTTCTCTCTTTCTCTGGTGATATTTGTAGCTAGAGTCCTGTTATTGCAAAACCTTTAGGAAGGGAAATATAATGATTCAATATTACTATTTGATTTAATCTTTTTTCACGTTTAATGGTGGGCATATTTCTCCGGGAGTTCACGGAGGGGCGCTATCAACTGGACATCGTTCCAGTTAGATATCGCAAGGGTTTTCAGGGGTTGGGTGGAGGGTTTGGGGGGGTCACTTAGGTAGGACAGGCGGTGGGGGGTGGGAAAAAAGGAAAAAAAAGTCCTCAGTAAACCAAGATATGTTAGAAAGGAAGGGAATTTGCAGTTTTTTGGAAAGAAATTTGGGCAACAATTGATTGGATTAGCCTTATTTGTTTGTTCCTCTCCTCAGTGGGTCTTCAATGATAAAGATGGGTGATATAAAATACTTCTCCTGGAATGTTAATGGCCTGCGCACAAAACTTAGGGTAAATAAAATTATGCAATATTTGAGAGACACGGAGGCGCAGGTCATTATACTCCAGGAGACTCACTTAACGCAAATAGAAATGCTTGACTTGATTAAAAGAAATAGATGGATAGACTTCGCAGTTTCAACTACCCAGACCACTAACACCAGAGGTGTCTCTATAATCTTCAAAAAAGGGGCTAAAGCCAGGCTGAAATCTCAAGTGGTGGACCCAGGTGGCAGATGGGCCATCGCATCTGTGGTAATAGCAGGTTCTCAAATTACAGTCTTGGGCTACTACGGCCCTGATCAGGATGATCCGGCTACATTGGAGGCTATGTTTTCTCATCTGCTTTCATTTCCAGAGCCAACCATCATCGTTGGCGACTTTAACATCGTGTTGGACCCTGTGTTGGACAAATCTCCTAATAGTCAATCTTTAGCTTCATCAAAATCTAGGTCCGTGCTACATTCTGCTATGAAAACATACGGCTACCTGGACATATGGAGAGAAAGGTCGGGTCGCCAGCAAGGGGTGTCTTTCCGGAACTATAAATATAAGCACCAGTAAAGGATTGACATTATTTTAATTAGTCTGAGGCTGGCTGAGCATGTTAGATCCATTGAATATCTACCAATACATCTTTCCGATCATTTGACAGTAGTAATGAAACTTGCTCAAGGTACGGAGAGATTGCTCGCTAGATGGTCCTTTGACCGATCACTTCTATCTTCTCCAGATGATACGGCTTACCTCAATTTAGAGACACATAACTTTTTCCTAGTTAACAACGATTCAGCGACCACGCAGATCATCTGGGACTCGTTTAAAGCATTTCTGAGAGGTCTTATAACAGGGAAAGTATCCTATAGAAGGAAGAAGTATAAGGAGCAAATCTCTACCATTGAAAAAGGGATTATCATCCTCCAAAGTCTCATCGATTCTAGTACTGGGGCGGATGAGTCCATCATAGACAGTCAACGAAAGGAAATGGCGACTTTGAAAGCCAGTTTAGGTTCAGCACTGAATCTCAGATTACAGCAGATTTGGGAGGCAAGCAAGTTGGCTCATTTTGAGTATAGCGAGGGTGCAGGCAAACTACTTGCCTGGAAAACCAAAGTTGATCAGGTCCGGAACAACATAGACCTTATCACCGTGGGTAATAACTCCTTCTCATCAGATGTTGAAATCAGGAAGGCCTTCAGGCAATTTTTTGAATCCATCTATAAGGAGGACATTGGCACTCGGCCATAGGAGGTCGAGGAGTGGTTAAGGCAAGTGGATCTACCCGGTCTTGCGTATGAACAGTCCCAATTCTTGGATAGTACCATCACTGAAGAAGAGGTTAGGGCTGCTCTAAAAAAATGCAAGAAGGGGAAGGCTGCAGGGCCCGACGGGCTACCTGCAGAAATCTATAGAAGCTTAGAGGCTGAGATAGTCCCCTTTCTCACCAAGCTTTTTAATCAGATTCTCTTGGAAGGATATACCCCTCCTTCATCATGGGATAGTGCATCAATAACGCTCATTCTGAAACCTGGGAAACCTAAGATTGCTTGTGAATCCTATAGGCCAATATCAATTCTAAATGTGGACTATAAGATCTTTACCACAGTATTGGCCTCTAGATTGGCTCTGGTAGCTCCATCGGTCCTTCATGTAGATCAAAAAGGCTTTGTAAAGGGGCGACAGTTATACGAATTGAAGTATGACTTAATAGGCGCAATTGATATAGCTGTGGCACAAAACTTGCCCTTGACCGCTCTCACGTTAGACGCAACTAAGGCCTTCGACAGGGTCAATTGGGTATACCTGTCGGGGGCCTTGGCCAAGTTTGGTGTGGGTGAGGGATTTTGCCGGGCGGTTCGGCTGCTGTATGGTAGCCCAGTGGCGAGCCTGTTGATAAATGGGGAGCTATCAGACCCTTTTTCAATAACTAGAGGGACACGGCAGGGGTGCCTGCTCTCCCCCCTACTGTTTGACTTTTACATCGAACCTCTCGCGCAACAACTGAGGAGAGAGATTGCCATCAGACCTTTTTGTCACAGAGGGTGGGAGAGGAAGGTGGCCCTTTATGCCGATGACCTCCTCATCCTCACATCAGACGTAACTACTGCTCTCCCTGTAATATTCGAAATGGCCCGGGGGTTTGGTCGGATATCAGGTTACCAGATTAACACATCAAAGACAGAGATGTTGGTCTGGAACGATGATGTGAGTGCATTGGAAGTACAGGCGAGTGAATCAATGCGCTATCTGGGCCTGAATATAATAAAGGATCTTAATAAACTTGCTACAGTAAACTTCACAGCAGTCGCTAAAGAATGTAGGAGATTAATGCAGTCATGGTTTCACCTTCAATTGTCTTTGATAGGGAGAGTAAACTTGATTAAAATGTTGATTTTGCCAAAAATGTCATTTCTTTTTAACACTATTCCCCTTTATTTTGACCAGACACATATATCCAAATTACAGTCAGAAATCACTTCCTTTATTTGGAACAAACAATTACCTAGAATAGCTTGGAAGAAGCTGAGGAGGCGTCAGGAGAAGGGGGGCTTAGCTGCCCCAGACTTGAAATTATATGCCTGGGCGTTTCAGCTGTCTCATACTCGAATGCTATTAAAAAGGCCTACAGACTGTGGGGTAGGCTTAATATTTTCTGCCATGTTGGAGGGGGAAGGTCTCGGCCAGTCGGGTTATCAATTTAAATTTGGCAACCCGAAATTAAAAAAAAAAAGTTAAACTGAAGGTCCTCTATGGACTAGCTAAAATGTGGTGTGAGGTAACAAACTCAATCAAGCAGGAGTATTTCTGCGATAAAACACCGCTTTGGGGGTTACCTGAAAGCCCAGCCTGGCTAGAAGACATCCTAGCCATGCCTCTGAAAGAGGCGGTCCTTGAAGTATGGGGAGACCTCTTTTATGAAGGGGATCTGCTTTCTTGGGAGCACCTCCAGAATAGGATAGGTCCAACTATTTCGAGGTTTAAATACCTACAAATGAGTAGTTGGACGCAAACCTATAAATTTATACCATCCAAAAGAAATAGATTCCCCCTTGGAGGGTATAGTCAATTAATTACCAATTTAGTGAACATCGGCCCGACTAAAAGCGAGATCTCACAATGGTATAAACTTTTAGTTGAGTAATCGGATGGGGAGTTCAAGTTACCTGCTCAGTTGTGGGGTGCATTAATAACTGACCAGGACGTGCAACAGCTTTGGTCCACCACATGTGAGCTCGCAAAAAGTATAGTAAAGCCTTCATGGCTGCGAAGGAACCATCTCTATACCCTCCATAGGGCGTATTATTCTCCCCAGAGACTATCTAAATTTGTTACAGGTAATTCAGTGGCATGTGAAAGGTGTGGGCTGCAAGCAGCATCAGACATTCATATGTTTTTTGAATGTCCTCGGGTTGCTAAATTTTGGGAAGCCATAGGTAATACTCTTACAGTGTCATTGGGCTACCCTGTCCCTTTTGATGTATCGTTAGTGATTTTTGGGATCTTGATAGGATCGCAGAATGCAGCCAGAAGTTTAGTGTTCTATACGGTTCTCTTAGCAAGGAGGGAGATATGTAGGAGGTGGAAGGACCCCTTACCCCCTTCCGATGGAGACTGTCTGGCCTCTTGTCTGCAGACGGCACAAATTGACCTTGCTAGACCGAGAAATCTAAGTAAAAGAGCTTTTTGACACATGCTTGTTTGGGCACAATAAAAATTCCGTTTTTTTTTTTCCCCCGGGTCCAATGATTACACTACTATGGTGCCTATTCTTTTTTGCACAGATATCCGGTCATAACCCGGCCCTGCCCTCGCTGCAGGCCCCCCAATGGTAGCCAAGATTGCGATCAACCAGAGACAGCAGAGGGATGCTTGGTCCCCCTTTCACGTTAGATCCCTTCCAGTTACAATACTGAGACTGCAGACCTATGGTTTGTTCTATATGGCTATCTTATACCATGGTGAAAATGAGGACAACAACAACAAAAAAAATGCATTTTACTACATTTATGTGAGAGAAAGTTCAGGAATCTGTGGTGATCCACACATTTTATATAACCCAACATTCCCACACTTTTCCAGATAGAAACACTGCCCCACTTGTGTGGCTCAACAAAGTGTCCGCGACACAAAAGTCCCGATAAGGCAATGTGCAGACATCACCAATAGGGGTAGTTCTGGTATTTTGTCCCAGACTCAGCTGCCTCCCAGGGAAACATACCAAATCTACACATTTTTGAAAGCTAGTCACCTGTTGAGCCTTGCATGGATCCCATCATGATTTCTTACCCTAATGCCTGGCAAACCTCAAACTGTACCTAAATTTACTCAATTGACTTGGTGGGAATCCACAAAATTAGTACGAGCCAGAGTTCCCAAACTTGCCCTGCTAAAAACACATGTATGACATTGCAACAACTGTCTATACCTTTACAACACATGCATTCTTTAGCATGCATGGTAACTATATTTAAGGTTTGTAAAGCCAATACATATATAGGCATGTGTACACATACAAACATATATCACATACATAGTCACTCTGTAGTTATAGTTAAGGTGACCAGAGATAGGGATTTGCCTGATTTTTGCCCCTTATTACCTTTGCACCTATATAACGAATGTGCAAAAACATTTGCAGACCAACTGCCACCGTTTAATTTTGGGAAGACTGAAAGTTTAAAAGCCATTGGTCAACGGGGTGGAAAGAAAAAAGGGGGTCCCAAAATGGGCTTGAAATCCAACTCATTTTCCTTAGATTTTTGGATTTTGCGAAGTGGAAAACCATCAACTGGATTTTTGTTAAAATTGGCATCATTATATAGTATGGGCCATAGATGATTCTGTGTGGTAGAGCAGGAAAGTAAATTGAGTAAATGTTCAATTATAAGGTCTTTTTTAGTGATATCCGCGGCTGTGGTAGTATTGCGGTACTACCACTGTACATAGTGATAACAAAGGGTTTTTTGACTGGCTAAAGTGTTCTTTTCCAAACCGTGAAGGGAGCCATGTTGTTTTTCCAAACAGTTTGCCGGTTTTTCAATATATACCTTAACAATCATTTTAAAACCAAGCTCTGTGTTCTACTGTTAAGTAGCATTACTTTACAATACTGCTGATAGAAACGGAATAATATGTGCAAATGTCTATATGTTCTTTTTTTTAAATATGGACTACAGCAGAACTATTGGGCATGTCTCTAGAGTACTGTTTTACTGCAAAAGTAAAGGGCCCATATAATTTTATATTTACTCTTCTTCTTAGGTTGACCCTTAAAAGAGCCTTTGATTACAAGTGTGTACTTTGGGTTTAGATATGCTTGAGCAGGAATTGACGAATATTATTAATGAACACCATATTGCCACCAGAGGTAAAATGTTCACTATCAGCACAATATAGGTCAGCTTGTGAAAAGACAATATTTAGGTGCTATGTAGAAGACATGCTGTGGTCTCTTAGGAAGGCAGACACTGTTTGGTGTATATGTCTGAGCATTTTCTTTTACTTTACCGCATTTGTGAATAAGCACTTCTATTTTATCCTTTGGCAAATATCTGAAAACACAAAATTGGCGTGAGGAAATAGTGTAATTAAAGATGTAAACGTCATCTCTATTTCAATTCGAACACCAATGAGGGGACCAATATCATTGCCTACGCAATGAATAATTATAAAATGGGGATACTCTCAATCAGTAAGAGAAAAAATAAGATGTAGGATGTTATTCAACCTTAAACCTCTTTCAGCCACCCATGTGATTTCAAGGTTTGAAAAAAACAAAATTTTGCTCAATTTCATGCTTCTTAGCATACTCTCAAGCTCAAAAGATATAACTGTGGTCAATGATCTATACACAAATCATCTTGTTTGAAGAGTAGTACAAACCTTCAAAACCCCTAGCTGGATGTAGGAAAGTGAAACTTGGATGTGCTCAGTCTACAACACTGTCTATTTATAATAATATTTAATTTACAATATTACATGTGTGAAAGAAATAGTGTGATTAGTTAAATGTAAGATTGGCCTACTAACATAGCCCAACCAGTAGTTAAGAAGCTCAGTATATATGAAATAGACCAGACTGTAAACTTTAAGAACTTTATACTCTACCTACAACTATTTCAGCAATATTCAGGGTCATATGACTTTGTAAACCGATAAAGGATAGGATTAGAAAGGAAAACCACCATTCATATCTTATGTACTGGGTGCTTTCTTGAAACGATATGTCAAACAGAGATGAACTTGAATTATATGGTAACATCATCTAATAGCATGCAACCTAACAAGCACAATTGAGCTGCAACACACATTGCTCATTGCATTGTCTTTTCCATTCCACTACAAACATAGACCAATACTGCTAGAGTTATGCAAACAGCATTTAAATTAGCTGCAAAATTAATGTGTGATTTTACAACACAGTTTGGATGTACAAATATAACACTAATGATGGCATTCATTTTATTTTTGGGAAATTTGACAGTATTAAGGAACCAAAACACAATGCAAGACCAACGGGAGAATTTTAGGTAAAAAATGTAGTTAGTTATTATAATGTGAACCTTTTGGGCTTTAACTACAACCTACAGTTGAAGAAGCACAATATTTATCTACACCCTACTGGGTGATAAATGAGGAGTAGTGTGAGGACTGATTTGCCGATTGATGTGTCCAAAAAAAAGAACAATGCACAGGAACGCTACCTGAGCTACTGCCAGTGATTAGACTTACTCTAAGCAGCCTAACATCACCTTTTGTGTGTTTCACGTACCACCCTAAGTGGGATAGAAATGTCACATCATCGTCTGCGCCTAATGTATGTATTGAAACTTTTTAGTTCAGTCAACAAACGCAACAAAACGTGGATGAACTCGACACGGGGGTGACCAGAAATGTTCTGCACTGTGTACCACCTGACCTTGCTACGCCACTTCAGGGGCAACACTGATTTGCACATGGCTGGGTCCAAAATCAGGTGTCATGGTGAGAAAAATAGGGATGGATTGGAGTGTGCCCCCGAGATATTGCCAGTGTTTATATATAGTGCAAACAGGCTCCCATTACCTTTTGTGTGTTTCATATATTGATATAAATGACATGGGTATGGCCAGACGTGGGTTCTTTGCTCACTCTGTCCTTGTAACTAAGCTGTACCCAGCTGATCACCTTTTAACTAGACCAACACCCCTCTGTAAATAGCCTTCCATCACCTCTTGTGTGTTTTATAGGTATGGCCAGCAGTGGTTTCGGTGCTCAGTGTGTCACTGGAACCAACCTGTACCCGACTGATGAGTCCATAACTAATCCAAAACTGCTCCTGGGTTGCTTGTGTTCCAGTTTAGAGAAGACCTGGCTTGCCAGTTTGGCCTACACTGTTCCCATGAGGAGCAGGGTGAAGAATATTTTTCATATAGCTGGGTCCAGACTGAGGTAGTATAGTGAGCAAAATAATGATGAGTTGGAGTCTTACCCCTAGCTATTGCCAGTGGTCAGATTTATTGAAAGTAGCCTCCCATGACATTTTGTCTGTTTTATTTACCGGCCAAAGTAGCGTGGGTATCCCCTGACATGGGTCCCATGGTCACTATGTCACTTAAACCAACCTGTACCTGATGGGCTGATGAGCCCATAACTAGGGCGAAACTGGTCCTGGCTTGCTTGTCTTTTTAGGTTAGTGAGGACCTGGCTTGGCTGTTCAGGCTGGACTGGACCCATAAGGAGCTGGGTGAAAACTAATTTGCAAGGCAAGGGGACATGATGAGCAAAATAACAATGTACTTAGCATTTATGGACTTAACTATGGCATTTGATTGTGTGAACCCTTCTAGACTTTGGCAAACACAATTAGAAATGGGGATTGAGGAATCACTTGTGCACCTTCTGGCTTCTATTCATATGAACACCAATGCTAGAGTGAGGTTTAGCCATGGAAGAGAGCTCACAAGAGAGATCCACATTGGACGTGGGGTGCGCCTGTGCTGCATGCTGGCTCCTCTACTGTTCATTCTGTATATAAACAAACTCAGCACAAATTTAACATCAAGTACGCCAAACATTTATTTGGTCCTTGGCACTCCATACCCTGTTTTGTTATATCGGGATGATGCAGTTTTAATGGCACACACAGCGAGAACCCTTACATTACTGGTAAAATCATCTGCGCAGTTTATGGGATCCCTTAATTTGCTGAAATATTTCTCAAAATCTTTTGTCATGGCATGTGGACTGAAGTCCATACTCCTCCCAAGCATTGTGGTTGGATCAAACAGCCTAGTTAGCACGAATACATTTTCCTATCTGGGGGTGTTTTGTAGCTCTAAGGGTACATGGATACCCAACATCATAGAGCTGAGAACCAAGCTCTCTAGGGCAGTTGATTCACTCTTCAGGTTACCTTCACCACCTAACTGCAGCGCATTTGCTTCTATGTTGCAAATATACTCTATGCAAAATATACTGGTTGCCGCTTATGGCGCGGGAGTTCGGGCGTAAGAAATCTATTAGCAATCCAGAATGAAGAAAACCACTTCTGTTGTATGCTCCTCTCAGTTCCTCTTTCTACGCCACACTTCATTTGTCATATTGAATTGGGACAAAGTTACATATCTGATCTCGCTCAAATAAAGTAACAAATAAAGAGCAAGGCGTGTGTCACTCTAAAACGCATAGGGTAAACAATCTTTTTCATGATGTATGCTGTTTGAGAATCATTCCTAGAATGGGAAATAAACCACAATGAATTTGCATCCCTTCTCAAGTGCATGTCATTTCCTCTGACTCAGCCGAGCCAGGAAGTTGCAATGTTTATATGGTGCAGGGAAGCCTCCCCTGGATGTGCACAGCTGTTAACAGTACATAAGGGATATTGAGGTATTGAGGCCCCGGGAGATAAGGATATATATAGACGAAAATAGATAAATAAATATATATACACATATATATATATATATATATATATTCAAAACGTTTTCCGCTCTGACCTCTGCCTTCTCAATGGTGGCGGGCTACCGGCGAGGTCCCGACCCTCTATACTCCAGCACCAATAATCCTTCTTTTCAAGAAATTGCGCTGAGCCCCAGTTTCTATTTTAAGCGTACTTTATTGCATAAAGTGTGTGGCAAACAGCTGTTTGCACCACTCCATAATCATCAGGAGGCCATGGGGAAAGATACACTGGCCTCGTGTGTGGAGCAACAGCAGTGGATTGAAGGCGTGCATGTTGGTTGGGGCTCAGTGGGAGCTTTATCGTCAGCATCCAGCAAGTGCACTCTTAATCTGAGTAGGGGATAAAAGGACACTACAACTCCCATAATTCAATGTGGAAAAATGTGCATTTAATCAGGAGTTGGGCGTCGCCCGAGCACGAACTTCCCACAAGCCTTTGAGAAAGGGGAAACTTGAAACGCGTCAGGCACTGTGGAAAGCTGCTTTAATCTACCCACGAACTTTGCATGCCTGTACTGATTAAAAAGGATGGTAACCTTTTGCTGTTGGACTTGTGTGTGTCTCTCTAGGTGAGCAACCTTCATATCGGCAAATATCAGGCGGACGGCTCTTCCGCCGAGATTGCACCACTCCATAATCATCAGGAGGCCATGGGGAAAGATACACTGCCCTTGTGTGTGGAGCAACAGCAGTGGATTGAAGGCGTGCATGTTGGTGGGGGCTCAGTGGGAGCTTTATCGTCAGCAGCCAGCAAGTGCACTCTTAATCTGAGTAGGGGATAAAAGGACACTATAACTCCCATAATTCAATGCGGAAAAATTTGCATTTAATCAGGAGTTGGGCGTCGCCCGAGCACGAACTTCCCACAAGCCTTTGAGAAAGGGGAAACTTGAAACGCGTCAGGCACTGTGGAAAGCTGCTTTAATCTACCCACGAACTTTGAATGCCTGTACTGATTAAAAAGGATGGTAACCTTTTGCTGTTGGACTCGTGTGTGTCTCTCTAGGTGAGCAACCTTCATATCGGCATATATATATACATATATATATATATATATCATACGCTTCACGGATGGTTCACAGTCGGGCGATGATGGCGCTATTGTGGTGGTGCGTCGCTCTTCGGCAGAACCATGCCGATAGTTATATCCACACTTCTCCCCATCAGGACAGAAAACGAGCCGCACACGTAACTTTCTTTGCCGCTTTAATTTCTCATCGGAACAACATGAGGCAGATTCCTAATGCATTTCGTTCTTCACAGAACTTCTTCAGAGGTAAGCCTGCACCAAAGCACGCCGCTTGCATTCACAGTCTTTAGCCCTTAGTTTATTGTCCTTCCTCTAATGGAATACTTTTAAAGTGCATTATGGGGCCTATGGTTCAAACGGTCATGCACAATTTTTTCCTCCCTCCAATGGGCGGTGCTGAGAGATGCTGTTCTGGGTAATAATACTCCTATTGGTCATTCTTTTTGGCACATAGTTACCCCACATCAAATCGATTTTCGAGACTCAATTGGGTTCAATACCGAAGCCAGTCTTCGGCGGCACCGCATATATATATATGTATATATATATATATATCTATATGTATGTATATTTATTTATTTATCTATTTTCGTCTCTCCTCTAGTAGGGAATCCCCTCAAAGCCTTGGTGAATCTTACTACACATGGATTATTGGGTAAAATTAATGCTGGGAGCCGGGACACACCTCTTGAAGTGCATTAACAGCACTAAACGGTCAAAACAAGGTTGCATCCTCGTTCCCACAATGTTCAATCTCTTTATGGTGGATTTACCCAGGATGTTGGATAACTGTATATTGCATGCCCCAAAACTCGGAAAGATGGCTCTTTTCAACCTCCTCTATGCGGATAACTTAGTCCTAATAAGTCGAACCCTAATAGGACTACATCACTTATTGGAAACCACCCAAGAATACTCACAGGAGAACGACCTGCAAATTAATCTAAGAAAAACAAAACCATGGCAATAAATTATACCCAAAATAAATAATTGTATTGGCATCTGGATGAACACCGCCTAGAACCACTAGCTGAATATAAATATCTTGGAGTTATACTAGATAATAAAGGTTACAATAACCACAAAAGGAAGCCCTGAGACAGAAAAGCAACACAACAACATTAGCCATGTAGTCTTTTAAAAAGGCACTATCTGGCCCTTCTAGCCCCTCCAGGTCCTTCAAATAAAACTCCTCTCAGTGTTAACTTATAGAAGGAAACCAATGCGAAGGAGGGATACAATCGCTTTGGACAAAATTATCCCCAGGGCCTACAGAACGATCATGCAACTCTGAAATTGTGTTTTCTTGTAACAATGTAACTTGTAACTATGCTATGAAACAATGCTCGTCCTCATGTAAAGCGCTCTGAGGCCTCCGGGTCTAGCCAGCGCTATATAAAACTTTGCAATTAAATAAATAAATAAAAATAAACAAACTACACTTCCCCTACACAAATACAGTTAGAATTTAGTTTACAGAAACAGGCCCTGGCCAGAAGGTTTTTTTTAAATAAAAATCTGGCAAAAGATCAAAGAAGCTGAGCAGGGCACATTAAATTTGCATCTCTGGGCTGAACTGTCACTTTGGGAAAACTCACCGGCCAGAGCGCACCTCCAAGACCCCTTACTGCAGCTAGGTCTGAATAACCTATGGGAGACTTCAGCAACCCATTCAAGCTTCATAAAAGTAGTATTGAAAGCCACAAAAGCTATTTCTCTAATCAAAGACAAATCAGCATTGGCGGGAAGGGTGCATGGCTGTTTGTCCTTAGCAACTATGTTGCGGTCAAACCGCAACCATTTCTGAGTGCAGGATTCAACATCTTGGTGGAGGAGAAATTTGACATCGCCTGGGCACACCTCCGACCGATTCTTCCTCACTTCCTCCATGGAAGAGGAAACCAGAAGTCAATCACTGTCGCCTATGTGGTAAAGGAAGAGAAGATCTTCTTCACATAATTTGCACTTGTACAAGCCTATTGAATGATCAACGCTCAATGCTCCACCCCATCTTCAATCAAAATGGCAGTCAGACTTGCAGACAGGCCATGCTGGCCCGTTTTGATCCAACTGCCACGCAATAAACTGCAATTAAACTGCAGCTTCACATGATTCCTTAAAGCAGAAGACAGGAGACTTGCACAACTTCCACCTTGCAATTAAAGAACAGGCGAGTAAATTAACAAAAAATTACAAAATGTAAGTTTGTCACCCATATTTTAACACCAAGGTTTATCCCATGATGCTGAACCAGAACAGGCTCCTACAATTACTTCTGAAACCTTGAAAACCTCGCCTTTTTATACAATATGCACATTGCAATTTCAATCAGAGAACCACAAAATGCTGTTAAAACTGGCAAGCTGCACAAGTGACTATCAATCAATCAATAAGAATACTTGTAAAGCGCGCTACTTACCCGTGAGGGTCCCAAGGCGCTGAGGGGAGGGAGGGGTGCTGCTACTGCTCAAAGAGCCAGGTCTTGAGGAGTCTTCTGAAGGTGAGTGGGTCTTGGGTCTGCCGTATGTGGGTAGGGAGGGTGTTCCAGGTCTTGGCGATGAGGTAGGAGAAGGATCTGCCGCCGGAGGTCGTTCATTGGATGCGGGGGACAGGGGCAAGGGCGAGACTGGCGGAGCGGAGCTGGCGGGTGGAGGTGTGGAAGCTGAGTCTGCTGTTCAGGTAGGCTGGTCCGGCGTTGTGGAGTGCTTTGTGTGCGTGAGTGAGGAGCTTGAAGGTGATCTTCCTGTCAACGGGGAGCCAGTGTAGGTCTCTCAGGTGGGGGGTGATGTGGCTGCGGCGGGGGACGTTGACGATCAGTCGGGCGGAGGCATTTTGGATGCGTTGTAGTCATTGTAGGTGTTTGGCTGGGATTCCTGTGTAGAGTGCGTTGCCGTAGTCCAGTATGCTGCTGACGAGGGCCTTTGTCATTGTTCTTCTTGTTTCCGTCGGGATCCACTTGTAGATCCTGCGGAGCATGCGGAGGGTTTGTAGCAGGAGGAGGAGACGGCATTGACCTGCTTAGACATGGAGAGGGAGGAGTCGAGGAAGAATCCTAGATTGCGTGCATGGTCGATGAGTGTTGGTGCTGTTCCCAGTGTGGTCGGCCACCAGGAGTCGACCCAGGCTGAGGGGGTGGGTCAGAGGATGAGGACCTCTGTCATGTTTGAGTTCAGCTTCAGACGGCTGCTCCGCATCCAATCGGCGACCGCCTTCATTCCCTCGTGGAGGTTGGTTTTGGCGGTGTGTGGGTCCTTGGTGAGGGAGATGATGAGCTGGGTGTCGTCAGCGTAGGAGATGATGTTGAGGTCGTGATGGTGGGCCACTTATGCGAGGGGGGCCATGTCGACGTTGAACAGCGTTGGGCTGAGGGATGAGCCCTGGGGGACGCCGTAGATGATGACGGTGGCTTCGGATCGGAAGGGTGGGAGGCGGACGCTCTGGGTTATGCTGGAGAGGAAGGAAGTGGTCCAGTCAAGAGCCTTCTCTTGGATTCCGGCTTCTAGGAGGCGTGTCTTTAGAGTGCGATGGCAGACCGTGTCAAAGGCGGCTGACAGGTCCAGGAGGATGAGGGCTGATGTTTCGCCGTTGCCTATTATTCACATAGATTTAAAATTATGCTTTTAAAGGACTACTTTGCACAGCGAATTTTGCACAGCACAAATTGCACTACATATGTTTACACCTGATACACTGCTACTTTGATCAGTAGAAAGCTGCAGCTTTATTCGGTCTATGGTCAAGGTCTGGGGAAGCAAGAACAATACCAGCACATTTTGACTGATAAGCCCCTCTCGGAGAATTAAACACAAATTCATGAGAAAAACCTTTTTTTTATGAACACGTGCTTTAAATGCATCTCTCTAGGCATTTATATGCCATTACAAAACGAATCCATGGAAGCTTATCTGTTCAAACACTGCTGCTATTGATATTCACTCATTGCTTGAAAGGTCAACGTTTTATCTTAAGTGGTCTGTACTATTGTGGTTTGTATTCCCTTTAAAATAATTTCTAATTTGTGTGAATGAATTTTTATAATGATATGTATATGCAACGTTTTTTTTTATTCAGGCATAATAAACTTACCTACTTACCTCAATCCTCCCCTTTTTTTTTATTTCCTCCTAATCTTCCTTTATCACTAACCATCCCAGCACTAAAATTACCCATACTTACCTTTACCATTACCCACCTCAAACCCTACATTCAATGTTTAATTTCTATAAAATATTTAATATATTATTATAAAACCTGATGAACAAAATTGTTTTCCTCCTGGAAGTACTTTAAAAACCTGGCAGTGATCTCCCGGCTGCAAATAACTAAAGGTGCATTATCTGCCTTTCACTGCTAGCCAAAATGCTCGAAAACCAACACTTTGATTACACTCTTACAACCACTTCTACAGTACACCAATGTCTACATTGAACTCTGTCACATTTGTTCAATCAGCACCTTTACCTCTCGCCCACAGGCTTAGATTAAATTGGCCATCATGTTCACAAAACATAACGCCTCAGAGTGTGTTGACCTTTTCCCTTCACTAGATAAAACCAGTGTACTATTTAACCACATCTCCACCCTCACACTCCCCCCTCAGAAAATATCCTCCCTATTCCTTCATTTTCACTTCTCTACTTTCCTCGCCTCACTGATTTTCCTTCTCCACTACTTCTTGCGTCATCTGTATGCCAACGACACCCTAATCTTTGTAAATTTCACCTTTTTCATGCCCTTCTCAAGTAAAAATCACGGAATGCCTAAAAGCTATGAGACAACAGATGACTCCATGCTCTCTGATGTTGGATTCCTCCCTGACATATATCCATCCCTTACCCTATGAACATCCTCTTCCACAGTCATGGACACATTTTACAAGTAAACTGTACTGTGTACCTAAACTTATCGCCTTTATGGCGAGGGTATCTTGGCCCTCCTTTGTGTCTGACTTCATTTGTTCTCACTATTCTCATATCCGGATTTTAATCCTCTTGACATGTGGAGCCCTGTCCAGCACTCTAATTCACATCACCTGGTTAATTCCCCTGGTTAGGTCAAGGGGTGTGGCATCTCTGGTAGGAGCAGGTCAAGACTCTGTTGAATGGGCTCTAATAATTCAGAGACATCCATGGTCAGGTGGTGTCATCCACAGAAGCCCAGAAAATTTGCTTAATAATGTAGACTAGGGTTGTGTGTCATGCTGTTCAGGATCCTCTGCTCGGCATGGTGTGATGACCATGATAAATATTTTCTTTTCATGCAGAAAATAATAAGAACACCAAGAACTGAACAAATCAGAGGGAGCACTGTCTATCACATTACACTGCCAGTCCTTTTGAGTACCGAAATGCAGTCGGGCACAATGGGGTGGTGCCACCAGATGTAGAAGCAGCCGTACGGCCAGGTGTGTGATTATGCCAGGGAGTCCTCAGGAGCTGGCACACACACACACAAACACACAGCAATACAGAGGCTGCTTCATACTCAGCTTGGGTCTATGAGAAGGTTGAAGTTGAAACTGGTGCCAGGAAGTCAGGCAAAAGAGGGGCTTGGTTCCGAAGTCCTGATGCCTGTCCCACCCGTCCCTGAATGCACGACGATGGTTGACCCTCAATGGCTGGTTGATGTGAGGAATATAGAGGTGTTATTACCTGAAAAGGCCTCACAGGCAGATGCTACTCCATCAACAGGGAAGGAAATGAAAGGAAGAAAGCAGCACAGATATAAACAAAGCTGGATTTCCAAACACAGACAACTAATTATGAGTGAGAGAGAAGTTAACTTCAACTTGACCATCAAACAGCAAAGAAAGAGAGGAGCCAGAAAGAAGATGTGAAGGTATGTACTGGAGAGGACCTTTACTGTTTGGGGTTTAGGACACTGTTTTTTTATAAATCTAAGTATCATGGGAGTTACCGTTTGGTAGTGTTTCATGTAATGTTTCCAGCTAGTTGTTGCTATTAAAGAAAGAGAAGCATTATAGGAGTATCAGTGTCTCAATGTAAAATCCCTCATGAACCACCATTGCCAGTAGCTCCTGCCACTAAACATTCCAACTAGACAAATCCCCGGTTAATGAACTGCTACTGTGCAAGGTGAACTACTATAACAGCTTGCTTCTGGCACTCCTTTCACACACATTGTTGCCCTGTGATAAGATTGTGCATTTCACAACCAGGAACAATTTAACTGCTCCACAAATCCACCTATTACTCTGTTTTCATTAAACATAGCAGGCGGCTTGCCTGCCAAAAACAACTTAAATTCTTACACAGCAGCGCCCACCCATACCACTCCCACGTCTCTATTAACTGGTCACATGCCACATCCACTCTTACTCCCTATATATTGCCAATCTTTACCTCCTTGTCCTCTTCAGATCTCCATGCACCCCCTCAAGCTTCACATCATTGGAACTACATGGTCCCAATTTCTGGAAATCATAACCTCTACAATTAGGACCACAGGCTTCCCAGCCAATTTTTGAAAGCATCTACGGGATTGGGAATGACTACGCCATTCCACACCACTCCTCCACTACCTGATAAAGTGTAAAAACACAGAGATAAAGTGTTCCTAAATGTACTGCCTATTAACGTATGGGCCTGTTGAAAAAGGTACAGGCAGAAGACTTTTTCCGAAGTTGCCCGGCGTTAGCCGCCTCTATACCCACTTAAGTTTACCAAACAAAGAGGCAGGCGCTGGAGACTTGGAAGGCAGGAAACAGAAGTTTTATTCTCTCCGGAGGAGAAACACATCAGTTCGGACAGCAAGTATCGTCACGAGGTGCTCTAACTGCATCTCCGAGGCCTGGCCTCTTATACACAGGTTTATTACTTTATTGCATAAAACACATCTCTGTCAACCCTTTGATGTACGGAAAGACATCCTCAGAATCCCCGCTTCAGGCCCGTTCCCACACACAATTTATAGTTGAAGTCCCCACTCCGGTCACAACGGATGATGATTATCGCGCAGCTGGACATTCCGCCGATTCACGGAATGTGTGAGGTTGATCGGATCTCATGGGGTGGGGGCTTTGATTAGCTCAAGGATCCTTTGATGGGGGGGGGGGGTGTTTCCTACTGTACAGGAGGAAGGGGGCAATGACAGTACCCGCAGGGCCAGGTGGCGGCTTGGGAACGAGTGAGACAAACGGGCACAAAGGAAAGAGGGGTGTTATCAAGGGATCCGGGACCATGAAAGGGATGGAGGGAAGTGTCGCGCTGGGAACAGGATGGGGTTCCGAGGCAGGGCTGCGTGGAAGAGGGGTTTATGACATAAGGCATGTGAGAGCGGGGGCTGGCAGCATGCGGGGGGGTATGCTTGTGAGGGTGAAGAGCCGTGCTAGGGGTCAGCGGCGTGCAGAGTGTGGTTCTGACCAAGGCACCTAAAATGGCGGGTGTGCATGATAAAAAGTGTGGCATTCGGGGGAAAAGGGCAAGATGACGCAGATAATGTTTACCAAACCATATTAATTTTCCACAGTCCTCCCTTTAACATTCACAAGACATCTTGCTGGCCTATTTCCCATCCATGTCTACTGTGGCAGTCATAAGTAAAGAAGTAGAAATTCAGGCAATGAAGCTGAGCATAAACATTACATTTAAAATCTTTCATCTTAGGAGGCGGGCCCATCGTTGAGCTTGTTGCAGGAGAGTCATAGTAATGAAATGTCGAACAAAAAATGATCCTGTAGTGATAGCGTTGGGTACATTTCATAGATGCTTATAGTCATTCGGAATATGAACTGATAGGTTATTACATATGTAAGTTCATTTCATACTTGGTTGGAGCATAATCAATACAATGGTGGCTGGGAGAGAAATGAGACGTAGTAAAAACGATAATCAGGGGTGTCACCGTTCGAAGAGGAGGGGTGTTGCTTTTTCCAGTGTTTTATTGTCGTGGACCATTATCAGTGAGTTCTCAGCATTCTTTGTCGTCTTCTGTTGGCACTGTTGAGCACCGGCGGTGGAGCTATGCGTTCAGCTCTATTCCGGGTCCTGCGTCCTCGTTTTTCTGGTCAAAAAGGTCCTTTTTCGCCCTGTGTCCTCACTGTTCTTTCATGGGTACCTTAGACAGGGCACCCAAGTTTCATTTTAGTTTGCAACAAAACCCTAGTCAATCAGACTGCAGTTTTTGCTCTTTTTCGAGTCGATTGTCAAAGAGTTCAGGTGGAAGAAGGGGGTGTGTGGGTAGTCCTTGTGGTAGGTCGGGGGAAGAGGGGATGGAGCAGGGCCAGATCGGGAACAGACCAAGGGGACGGAAAATTTCAGGTAGGTGGGCCCATGACCAGGCTCAGAGGGCGGGGACTTTTCGGCACATGTTGATCATCGAGCAGGGGCATCAGGTCAGCCCTTTCCTTTCATTTTGTCGGAAACAGTGCCTTGTCCTGCGACTCCTTACTGTTGCAGTCCCGCCTTGGTCGATGTCGCAGGTGTTCCGCGATCTGTAGTCAGGCCGCGTGCTCCCACATCCGGTCTCTCTCTCCTCCGACAGGGGTACCCTTAAATGAGTTTTGAAAAGACAGTCTTTAGAGAATTGGCAGAGGAAGGTAATCACATAAGTCTATTTCTCTCCCAACTCCAAGCAACTGGGGAAACATCCGTTACATTGGGGTTTACGACCAACGTATAAATAATTGATGATAGGTTTGCTGGATTCTCTACAACTTTCCATCGTAACTATTTCTTTGGCATTTGTCAGTATTACATTCATTGTCGTGGTACGAGGTCTGATACCTATTCACTGCATTCGTTTATTACAGTCACGTCAGCTCTACTGGCAGAGACCCACTTTTCTAGTACGAGTCTTACAAAGCTATACCGTTCTTCGGGGCTGTGTATTTTACGAAAAAGTGCAACGTGCTATCACCATGGCCTGATGGATATCTTTCTGAGAAATGAACATGGGCTAAACAATTTTCCATTATATCGATGCATCCTATCTTTCAGCTAAACATTTTACTCTCAACAGGGTTTACTGCAACAATTTCTTCATTTCAATCTAATCTTAACTTTGCAAACATCATTCTAATTTCTACATAGTCTCTTACAACCTGGCTACTTCATAAAAACGGGGGGGGGCTTGCGATAACTATTCGACTCATCTTTGGGGTGACCGGGGTTTTATGAAAAACAACTAGGAACATAGCAAACTGGGGTGAGGGACTATCGTCTTGTTTTGAGTCGCAAGGGTGTTATCTAGCAGAAGGCTACAGTTCAGTTGGTAAGCGTTCAGGGACATTTCTTAAATTCTAAATTTTGTAGCTTGTTCATCAAAAAAAATCATTTCTAGGAACAACGGTTGGCCTGGGTAAGCCGTAAGTCGACCCATCTCTTACGACCAGGGGTGAGCCACATTTTTCAAACTCTCGTCCGGGGCAGCTGATACAAGACTGGGGGCGTTCTGGGAAGACGGGGATGCTTTGATCATTTTTACTGTCTGGACATTGAGACAATTCGGGACGGGGAAGGTCGCGTTACCTGAGGCATTTTTATCATAGAAGCCACTGACATGTAGTTACCTTATTACGGGTCAGATTAGGGAACCTCAGTCGTCTTACCTGTCCTTTCCTTCTTGGCCAATCTAGATCACATCAATATTTAGCAGAAAGGAGAGGTAGTAACATGGTATCAATGTAATTTTAGTTAAGGCAAATTTGTGCAAATACTTGCGGTATTTGGAGCCAATTGGGTGGTGCACCAGGGATGGTGGTTCGCCAATTAGGTGCCAGTCGTTAGGAAGAGTGGGAGTGTGGAAGAGAGAGAGAGAGAGAAAAAGAGAGAGAGAGAGAGAGAGAGAGAGAGAGAGAGAGAGAGAAAAAGAGAGAGAGAGAGAGAGAGAGATATGCAACAATAGGCTAAATAGTACACGTGCAACATGGAGAGTGGCCGTGTACTAAGATAGGCCATTCAGCGCGTTACACAACATGAGACATTACAGATCTGTGTTAGAATATAGAAAGCATGCAGTTTGGGACGGACGAGCATTAGGTCTAGTACAGAGGGACATGCATTGAGTAAAAAGCACCATTGTGTTGCGCTTCTCGCACTCTCGGTCCTTTGCCTAGTTAAGTCAATGCTTCAGTCGCACAGAAAACCTTTTCTCATAGTTTTAGGCATACGTGACATGGGCTCATTCACGCAACACAGGTTAGGGGTGATTGCGTCTCATCATATCATACAATGATTGGCTCTTTCGTTACAAGAGCAGTGTGTGGGTGTCTTTAGGTGCCACCTTGCTGTGTTCGTCTGCATCATGTATCAGACATGGCACGGCTTCGGATCTTCACTATACCCCAGTCGTGATTCCAATGTAACCTGTAGTGGGAGGAAAAGAGGGGAAGGGAGGGGGGACAACATTCGAGCAGATCAAATGTACAGGCACGAAAATTCTTTACTTACCACATACTCGTCTTATCCCCCCCCAGGATACAATCCCTGGGGTCTTGGTTTCTGAAGCCAGGGACGCGGGAAGTGTGGTAAGGATGGCAAGCGATAGGTTGTTCATGAGGGAGACGGTCCGAGTGTGGCATTTATAGGTCATGTGTAGGGAAACGTTAAAAATCAGAGGCGCTTAGTGCGAGGTATCTAGTTTGTAGATGTATCCAGCTATCGGGATCCTTAAATCATTCCCCATGCGGTGATGTCCTAAGGCATATCGGCTCTTCGGCCAACCCTGTTCCTTAGTACCTGTGAGTACCATGCCTTTATAACATTTAATCATTTACACCGTGTCACTTTACCCGTTCTCAGAAGTCGAGGTCCTTCTTCATGCGTTTGTTCCTGGGTCAGTCGCACATTTGGAGGCAACGTAACGTGCCTTAGATTCGATCGTTAATCCAGGGCTGGGTAACCATTTTCTAATAACCTTAAAAAGAGAACAAAACGGATTGCACAGAAAAACCTTCCCGCTGATCCCACATTTACAAAAGTATGCGATACCTGTTCATAGTTTGAAAAACCTTTATTAACATGATTTGATCAGCATGTGAAATATGAGAGTGCAATCGTATTTGGCCGGACACGGTGTTGGTTGAAGCACGTACAGTAGGGGGCTATTTTGCAGCATTAATAAAACGTGTAAAAAGGGTTTGTTTTGTCATTTTGCAGGAGAATAAACACGTCTATCAATAGTTGAGGGATCAGGGGGCATTCGTTTCGTAATTGGAAGCATAGTTAGACTAGTTGCAATCAAATTTCCTAGATGCATACCGTGGGCGTGTGTCATAAGCGACGTTATGTATCAGTTGCAATAATATCATAATAAATCGTACATTGAAACCAACATTTTAACGGGATCATTTTACATGTTCGCCAAGTGAACCCTCCCTCCTTTTCGTCAAGTGTACAAAGGATCATATACATATTTCAGAACATCAAGTCTTATTAGCTAAAAACACCACGAGGTGTTCGTGAGTTCCTGTTGACACCGGCGCCATTTTGGGCGAGGCCGGGTTAGTCCGGAAGCAGCATCAGGGACAAAATGTCTCCAACAACCGGCGGTTGGACCAGAGTTCCTTTCGGTAGTTCAAAAAGACTTGTGCTAACAGAAGGGGCAGGCAATGTGGACCATCAATCAAAAAAAAAGGGGTGGGGAGGGAAGCAAAATTTCCCCTACCGGGTCACGTTGAGGTTCAGCCGGAACTTGCTCGAATTTGTTAGCCCACAATCTTTCTGGATGGTTCAGACTGAAGCTGGCGCTGACACGAGAGCACCACCATCTTGTGGCTATGTCGTTAGTGATCAAAGCAGTTGTTCCCCACCGGAAGCCTGTAGGGGCCGAGGGCTCCTGGGACTCTTGTAGAATCTTCAAGGTCGTGGAGATGCTGTCGGAGGTGGGGACTCGTGCCCAGGGGGGCAAGCGTCCTAGTTACATAGACTTCTTAGGGCGAAAAAAAACGGAACTGTGCTGTTGGAGCAGGACATTCGGCTTGGGGCGCTAGGGTGCAGCTGTGGTGCCTCCACCAGTACACTTGAGAGCCATCATATGTCTTGTGCTGCGCAAGTATGGTTGCGGGCCATTCTGTGTCCGGTGCTGCGCAAGTAGGGTGGCCAGCCATTCCATGTTCTGTGCTGCGCAAGTAGGGTGGCCAGCCATTCCATGTTCTGTGCTACGCAAGTAGGGTCGTCGCCCGGCTGGAGGATTTCTGCGCGGGGCTGGGAAACCTCCACCTGGGGAGGCGAGGGAGGCGAGGGAGGCTCGTTCGCGTCGCCTCCCTCTCCCAGCCCACCCTGCACCAATTTTCAGCGGAGGTATTCGTGATGGCCGGACCAGAAGATACGAGGGAGGGGGTCATCTGCATCCACCCCCTCCCTACTCGTGGCCCGGACCACGGCGGTGAAAACCAGGAATCCTAACCGCTAGACCATATGGGAGAAGAGGATGGGACATGCCGGGCCCATGGTGCCTTCTGGGCATCCCACCGGCGACCTCCGTGATTGCTGGCTGTCGGCAGGACCCCGCCCCACACGTGCTGAGTGTTTCACCTTCCGGATGGGCGTGACCGGTGACCTGTTGCATTTTGGGAACTTCCGGAGTGGGCGTAATATGTATTGTATTGCTCCTATTAGTATGGTTTTACTTTACTGGAATTAAATCTTAACTTATATTGACAGAGACTTGGCTTCCTTGAATCTTTTTACTACGAGAACCTCACTGCAGTGGGGGTAGGTATTTATGCCTGGGTAATGGGGGGGGTGGGGTGTCCACAAGAACAGTTTTCCTGAACGGGGGGTTGTCTATGTAGGCCTGTAATTGCTTTTGTCCACAGAGTGGGGGCAGCAGAGGGTAATCAGTCTCATTGCGCTCAAAGTTTGAGTTCTTTAATGGAATGTGTACTAATCTGTCCGAAACTACTGTGTGTTGTTTCTGTATGTTTATCCGAAAGGGTGGCTTTTGTGTTCGGGAACAGTAGCGGTAGTACGGGGTTCGTCACCGGGTAACCTAGAGCTTGACTGGGTTTCCTGTGTTAGCGCTGTTCGATCTATGAGAACTCAAACATGTCGCTGAAATCGGTCTGGCGAAATCTGTGCCATCGGGCGTAATCAAACGTGGTGGTTCTATCCGGCCTGTCTGTATCAGTCTGATTCATCTTTGTCTCACGCTTTTTCCCTCTCTGCCGGCCTGTTATCTCTGTCGGCTCTCTGCTCTTACCTGTGTTCAGTAGAGTCGGGCATTGGGCTTTCCAGTGCCCGGAATATTTACAAAAAGCACATTGATTTTGTCCTAAGTCTGTTCGCCCTGCGCGTAATGTCGGAGGATTACGTTCGGGTCGTCGTGTCTTGGGGTTGTCCTGTCGGTACATCCCTTTACACCGTTCCCTTCCTGTGTTTACTCCTTGGAACCGTGTCGCCGCTATCCCTTCCTTTGGCCTTTCAGATGCTTGGAAGGTTGTCTGTCGCGTTTCTTTACCTACTCTGACCTCGTCTCTTTCTTTTCGTAGCATTGCTTCTTTGCGCCACATACCGAGACTGTCGAGCATAATAGGCGTTGTCTTACTACTACAAAGGGCTATTTCTAACGTTTCTATTTTATCAAGGTCGAAGGATCCTACCAGTGGCCACTGTTTCTCTTGATTTACTTTGGTATACTTGTGCCATAGCTTACTATAAGCTATGGTAACTAATCCATATTTTGTGAACATGTCTTTATTAGGGGTGCCTTCCAGCGGAGCTAGATGGTCCACCTCTAATAAACGGTCCGGGTTGAACCAGCTACCAATCAGTGAGGAGAAGATAGACATGACGGATCACAATGGGGTCAAAAGTCAGCACTACCTATCTCATTACTGCGTGCAAAGACTAGACAGAATATTTCTATTCTACGTTGTTTGCAGGCAGTGAATATCTCAAGAACCAATATCAAAATGTTCGGCCAATCAAAACAATCAGTGGGGAGAATAAGTAGGCCCGCAAAGGTCTGCGTCACCTACCCTTTCACTATCTACAAAGAGGGAATCTGTTCTTTCCTGTTCGTAGACAGAGAATCTCCAGAAAACAATCCGCGAACAGTAGTTCGGGTTCAATCAATTAATCAGTGTGGGAGAGGGAAATCTCCCGAAAACAATCCACGAACCGTAGTTCGAGTTCAAACAATCAATCAGTGGGGGAGAAAGATAGGCACGACGGCTGCGTTACCTATCCTTCACTGCTTGCAAAGAGAGAGCCGGTTGTTTCTCCGTTTGCAGACAGCGAGCCTCCAAACAAATCAGCAAAGAGTAATACTAGTATTTTCCAAACAATCAAACAATCATTTCGCAATTTGTCGTGTTTACACGACCTTACCCGGACCGCATGGTCAGTTTTTTGTCTTCCAAATCCAGCGCCCGATCGTCCTCTTTTCTTCGTATTCCTCGCGGCACTCCTGATGGTTCCCAGTCAGGACCGTAGATCACTCGAGAGAGGTCTGTTCGGAACCAGTGAAGTTCGGATGATCGGCTGCCAGACGAGGATCTATTGGGCAGGAGCTCTCCCGATCGTTGCAGTCGTTCACTCTGTCGTCAGGACCTCTCTCACTGGATCCACGTGTCGCTGATGGGCCCCACGTTTGGGACGCCAATTGTTGAAAAAGGTACAGGCAGAAGACCTTTTCCGAAGTTGCCCGGCGTTAGCCGCCTCTATACCCACTTAAGTTTACCAAACAAAGAGGCAGGCGCTGGAGACTTGGAAGGCAGGAAGCAGAAGTTTTATTCTCTCCGGAGGAGAAACACATCAGTTCGGACAGCAAGTATCGTCACGAGGTGCTCTAACTGCATCTCCGAGGCCTGGCCTCTTATACACAGGTTTATTACTTTATTGCATAAAACACATCTCTGTCAACCCTTTGATGTACGGAAAGACATCCTCAGAATCCCCGCTTCAGGCCCGTTCCCACACACATTTATAGTTGAAGTCCCCACCCTGGTCACAACGGATGATGATTATCGCGCAGCTGGACATTCCGCCGATTCACGGAATGTGTGAGGTTGATCGGATCTCATGGGGTGGGGGCTTTGATTAGCTCAAGGATCCTTTGATGGGGGGGGGTGTTTCCTACTGTACAGGAGGAAGGGGGCAATGACAGTACCCGCAGGGCCAGGTGGCGGCTTGGGAACGAGTGAGACAAACGGGCACAAAGGAAAGAGGGGTGTTATCAAGGGATCCGGGACCATGAAAGGGATGGAGGGAAGTGTCGCGCTGGGAACAGGATGGGGTTCCGAGGCAGGGCTGCGTGGAAGAGGGGTTTATGACCTAAGGCATGTGAGAGCGGGGGCTGGCAGCATGCGGGGGGGGTGTGCTTGTGAGGGTGAAGAGCCGTGCTAGGGGTCAGCAGCGTGCAGAGTGTGGTTCTGACCAAGGCACCTAAAATGGCGGGTGTGCATGACAAAAAGTGTGGCATTCGGGGGAAAAGGGCAAGATGACGCAGATAATGTTTACCAAACCGTATTAATTTTCCACAGGCCCATATCTCACTAACCTTGAATGTGTCTCAACACTGAAATCTTCAGATATCACTACCCTTGTCCAATGCAACCATCCCAATCTGTAAATGTTCTCATAAAATTTTTAATTATATGTCAAGCACTTACATTAAAGGGGTACAGATTCTCCAGTACGTACAAGTAGAAAATACCAATATAGTGGCATGAAAGAATGGTCGATTATAATACGAGTGAAATATCAGTTATTGCGAGGAAAATTAATTATCTAAGTGATATGAAAAAATATAATATTGGTTATGTAATGGGTCTTTATTCAAATAAATAAGTTACTTTTCCTTTCCAAATGAAAACGTTCACAGAAAAGAAACATTAGACTGTTAACATATTTCTTCATAGCCCAGGGGTCTTACAAGATGCAACAGCGAATCTCTGGAATGCAAAAAGGCTTTGTTGGTTTAATAAAAAATTACAACTACAAGATATGAAAATGGATTTTATTTAAAATAACGCCTTAAGCAGAAACATTATACCCCTTAAAGTCAAGCGAAAGCAACGCTTATGCAAGATTTATGATTAAATCATACACATATTTCATTATTATAGTGCATATTTCCAACAACAGTGATACTTATTTTTTTTAAATGTCTACATGTCCTCATTCCTTACTTTAAACTTTTTTTAATGTGTTTAGCATGGAACTTCTTGCCGGCGTGGTACCAGAATATCAACTGCCATAAATATCATGTCCTAAACAAATATGACAAAAATATCCCCACATTGGAGTTATTAATAGTAAATCTACACCCAGTGGGGAGATATGTTTGTAAACAATATTTACGACGATATATTAATGTCAAATAATATTTGTGACTTTGATGCTGACATGCAGTCCATTCTGCATCACTTGAAGTCTAGGCAATGCAGTCCAGTAAATTAGAATATCTACGAAAGTCTTCATTTCATTTTAATTCTACCAAAGTTCACAGGATCTCAAATGTTTGTGTATGGAAGGGGGTGAGAAGGTTTCTAGTATTCTGGTCACCTACTACTACGTCGTAAAATTCACCATTTAAAATAATGTACAATACATTTTGCATTAGGTTTCAAGGATAATGATTTACATCTGATTTAGAATCGAGATCTATTCTATCTGCAACCAATTTAAACGTTGATGAATTATCCATCTTAAAGGGATTTAAACATAAGGCAGGCAGAATCTGCATGTTAACATTCGGAATTAATTTCATGTGAAACCATATTTTTAATTTGGCAAAGATAGCAGAAAACTGAGACCTAGGAGAATTATCTGACAGAAGAACAGCCCTTCTCTAAAGAGATGTCAAACACTTGATTGTGCTTGACTTTACATCAAACTCTGACACAACGTTCATAACCTAGACTCCATCTTGAGCAGGCCCAGTGTCAATTTTCTCTATTGTTTGCAGAATCATTGACCTGTCTGTCTTGTTGTCGCCTGTCCATATCTTTCCAAGTATCTGTGAACTGTGAATGTCAAGACACCTAGTGCATAAACAACAACCTTGATAAGACACTTGATGCCACATCAATCTGTAACAAGTGCCTGGTAAACTGTATTTCAAGGTCAGACAAGAATAACACCATAAACAGTGTAGTCTGGATTGATTTGTTCTTTTAACTTATTTGTTTATAAGAATGCATCTAAGACTAGCATCTTGATTCCTGAGTTTATGTCAGAAATTCCATTCTCAGATAAGAGATAGCTTAAAAGGCTCTCCAATCGACCACTTGGCAGGAGAAGTCTTTCGCCTCAGATTATTGCTCAAGATATTGTCAGAAGATCTTCAGGGTGCCGTGATGCTGCCACATCTCATTCTGTGCTGAAAACTGATAGCGAGCCAAGTCCGAGAGGCGAGAATCTGGTGTGACTTGTGTTTTCCTATAGAAGGGAAGACTTCCTCCCCGGTTTGTGATAACTACAGTGTTTTGCTATGAAAAGGTATGCAGTGTGTTAATCCTCCCTAAAAAACTCTAGATGCACGTTATGCTATTCCATGGTCTCTTAGTGTACCGCATAGAAGTAGGTTTTAGGGTGTTAGGTTGCTAGATGACATTTTAACTATGGTAGAAATTTTTTTTTTTCTTATTATATGTGTGCTTTTTTAATAATATTCTCAAATAAAAAAAAGTGTGGGTGTTAAAGGGTGTGCCACATTGGCTGACAGAATAACTCGTTTGGTACATTGGTGTTAACATTTCAAGACTTGGCCGACAGAATAAATAGTTTGGTGCAATGGTGTTAACATGTCAAGACTTGCTTTGGTATTCTAAAAAAGTGTCCTTGACTGATTTTCTTTTCCAAGTGTTTATTTCAATACAAATGTATGGTGGGCAATACAGCAATTTCCACCAAAAATGGTTGAGTTAAATTATTACACATCACAGTGTATGAAAAGTCTGTGTTTGTAAATGCGTGCTAATTACAACAATCTAGTCAAGTTGTCAAAACATATATGAAGATGGAGTGGTAACCCTTCCCGGTATACAATTATGTTGCGGTGTCAGGACTTCCATTTTCTGGAAAGCTATCTCTAGTCAACTCAGAGGAACCCTACCATATGTAATATATTCCATGTATGTAATGTAGTTTATATTTTATGTGAAACACACAAAAGTTGATTGCAATTTAGAATTTGTCTAACCTCTGGCGATTGCATGGGTTCGCATCCCAAACTATCATTATTTTGGTCACCATGTCATGCCAGCCGTATGACAATTAGCCTTGACCCTGCTCCTTATGGGAACAGTCTAGCCTGAACTGCTTGTTCAGGTTCTCCCTGATCCGGAACACAACCAACCCAGGACTGGTTTTGCCCTAGTTATTGGCTCATGAGCCAGGTATGGCTTGGTTCCAGTGACGCAGTGAGCATGGCACCCACGTCTGGGCATACCCATGCCACTAAGGGCGGTACATAAAACACACATTGGAGGAATGCTTGCAATTTGTTCAACTACTGGTGATCGCATGGGATAGCATCCTAACCCATTGTTCCTTTTCTCACCAAGAGTCCTGTGTCACACATCCTCAGGGTTGGGGTGATGCTAGTATGGGTCTACCTCTCAATAGCTACAAGTCCCAATGCTATACCAGCACGGACTATTGAAGTGGTTAAGCAGGGGAAGGAAAGTTAGGTGTCAGCAGGGAGGGAGATCTTTAAAAGAAAAACGGGAGATCTTTAAAAGAAAAACACATTTAATGACTTGATCTCCTACTCTCAATATAGCTTAATCACCACTCTGAAAACATTGTAATACCTGTACAAACTATAAGTCACATTCCATATCCGTAGGCAAAACTGTCCTGTGGTTCTTTCTAACTTGTGTTGTTGCTGTATGCAAAGCTACAAAAAGGGGAAATACCAAACGTTATACGGCTGTCACCAACTGATTCAACAATATATTCAGTAAGAATTTCACTACATACCCTCTTTTCTGAGATACCAAGAATCACAGGGGATGTGAGAAATGTCCTTTTATGGTTCTGACACAAAAACAGGTAAAAGAGAAAAGTATAAACATACTATTCCCAGCATAGCTTCAATAGCGTTTTAGCATGGTTATCTTAATCATGGGTAATTATTCCTTTAGCACGCTAATACAGCATATCCATGTGGACGAATCCAAATGTACTTTCACAATTAATTGTGGATATAAATAGAAAGCACAAAAGGAATCAATGAGTAAACAAATGTTTAGGAAGTTCCGACACTCCCAGTTACTCTGTTCCAGAGTAGACTGCTCACTAATTCCGATTCCACCGGGGCCCCTCCGAGAGTCTCCAATAATGTTACATTGCCAAAGAGTTATCGCGCAAATAAGGACTCTCACACAACTCTGAATATAGTATAAAAGGTCACCTTTATTACCAGGACAGCCAAAGACAGACCCGCAACATAACTTTTCCAACAAAACTTTATCTTTCTTTTTTCTCCAAACATTTTCCATATAACCATTTCCTTTTTTTTTCCAATTCTTTCTTTTCCGATAACATAACTTGTTTTGATACCATCCTTGAGTTTTCCTTCTTCTTTTTCCATCTCTTCCCCACCTACCCTCCCAAGCCCTCCCCCTTAGAGAAAGGATGAATACGCTCTAGATTATCCAATCCCCATCACACACGCCGACAAAACAACAAAAGAATCTGCCTGAGTTGTCCTGAGGTGACATCTTGACACTTTGACCAGAATCAAGAGGTAGGCATGCATGCCTGACTTTATTATCAAGCTGTGAAACCTTCCATTGCAGCTTGGTTTTTTTTTTTTTTTTATAACTGACAACATAAAGACGCGACAGACAACAAAAAACACCTACCCTTGATTTTTTTAAATCAGGGTGGGTGGGTGGGTCAAAAAACGACTCCACCGTTCCTCTCACTCGCTCAGAGTGACGTCAACCCTCCCTCCCCACCCTTCCCTTGACCCTAACCCCTCCCACCACCCAATCAGGTCGCGTGAGGTCGTCCCTCGCGCGAAATCCCCCAGGGGGACATTGGCTTTGCCAAGTGCCCCTGGGGGCCCATCGCGCAAATAAGGACTCTCACACAACTCTGAATATAGTATAAAAGGTCACCTTTATTACCAGGACAGCCAAAGACAGACCCGCAACATAACTTTTCCAACAAAACTTTATCTTTCTTTTTTCTCCAAACCTTTTCCATATAACCATTTCCTTTTTTTTTTCCAATTCTTTCTTTTCCGATAACATAACTTGTTTTGATACCATCCTTGAGTTTTCCTTCTTCTTTTTCCATCTCTTCCCCACCTACCCTCCCAAGCCCTCCCCCTTAGAGAAAGGATGAATCCGCTCTAGATTATCCAATCCCCATCACACACGCCACCCAGGAAAACCCTTGAGTTTTCCTGCCCCACCCACACAAACCCTCCCCTAATGCAGAAATAGTCCGCTCAAGACGATACCTAATGTCTGTGAAGGAAAACTTTTATCCTCAAATTCTTCCCTTCACTTCTTTGGTTTGGAGCACCACAAATCGACACACCAAAGATTGGCCAAAGTATCTCGGAGTTCCATCAAGTAATAGGACTGCCCCATTTGTGAGAGATGAACCCCATCCTCCCTTAACAAGTGCAGCATTTCGCCGTTAAAATGCTCGTGGGCAATGACCGTAATGCCCATTGCCACGCAGTATGTCTTCAATGCTTTATTAACTTTCTTGTGGGCCCTCTCAACAGCTGCCTGAACCCTAGCACCCTTCCACTGTCTCCTGTACAGAAATTCTGTCCACACAACCCTGGCCCCGTGCCATCTGACCAATTCGCTGCAACTCCTCTGCCCCCCAACCCAACTTCGCAGCTTCTGTAGCCGCACCTATTCTGAATGAATGCGTCCCAAAACAGTGCGCATTTTCACCCACGAAAGTCAATGCTTTCCGTAAGACCGCTAAGAATTGGAAACAAGTTAACTGTGTTTTGTTTTTATGGCAAAATATCCCACCCTCTCGAAATACCCCTGAAACCACAAATGCCTCCCACTCCCCAACCGGGCAGCAACCCTTCACCCCACTCCTGCCCAGACGCACCAACATCCCTTTCCCTGCCTGGTCTGTCTTTGACCTTCTCAATGTGATTTGCAAAACACCATTGCCCAGAAGAACAATATCAGATGAACAGATCCCTTCCTGATTTCGTAACCCCAATAATTCTGATATCCGAAATGCACCGAAAAACAACCATATCATGCATAACTTGAACCGAAACCATTCCTACTCATCATAACAGCAGGAGGGCAACACACCCAACAATTTTTGTAACAAGTCGAACGTAATGGGGTCCCTCAACTTCTTTGCCTGCCTAAAGGACCTCTCAAAACCCTTCAGCATTTTCTGCAAACGAAAGCCTTTCTGCACCTCACACCCCAACTCTAGTTGACTATAAAATGAAATGCCTGCCAACTTGCCTGAAATGGTTGAAGGCGACAAACCTTTGTCTATTAAACTCAGAACAAAATTCCACATAAACTTTTCATCCCGCACTGCCGTACCATCTTTGCCGTGCTGTGCAGTATAACTCAAAAAACCAGACCATGCCAGCTGATAGCTGCGTCGCGTGGATTCTGATAAGGACTGCTCCGCAAACTCTGCCATTCTCAATTCCCCAGGTCCCACATGTTCGGCGGAATCGGTGTTCTGCAATGGTCCGCTCCAGGTGCCAAATCCCGAAACCTCTGCCACTGGCAACGAGACAAAGCGTCGGCAATTGAATTGTGGACACCAGGGATGTGTTGGGCTTTAAACACAATATTCAGCTGCAGAACCCGCAACATGAAGGCCCGTAACAATTGTAACACCTTTAAGTCCTTTGCCCGCTGCCCGTTCACCAGACAAACCACCGCCATGTTGTCGATATGAAACAACACACAGCGGTCTCTGAACTCTTCACCCCAAATCTGCAGCACCACCAACAAGGGAAAGAATTCTAAAAAAGCAATGCTGCGGCCCTGCTGCAACCACTGTGCCGGCCATTGCTCTGCGCACTACCTTCCGTCCCAGAACACGCCGAAACCTAAGGCCCCAGCCGCATCCAAGAATATCCGCACTGGCCAGACCGTGTCTTCTGACACAAAATTGATGGACACACCATTGAAATCGTCCAAAAATCGCAGCCAAATGCTCAAATCCTCCTTGATTTTTGCTGTCAAACGTATGTGGTGGTGTGGCAAGTACGCCCCAGCCATAGCAAAGCCCAGCCGCCTGCAAAACGTCCTGCCTGCTCTGACAACTCGACAAGCAAAGTTCAAATAGCCCAGAAGCCTCTGGACTTGCCTCAGCTGCACTCTTTTAGCTCCCAGAATTTCCTGCAAAACAGACCTGACCTCTTGTACCTTTGGTCTGGGCAAACGGGCCACCATCTCTATTGTGTTTATTTCTATGCCCAGGAAGGTCAACCTAGGCGTTGGACCTTCCGTTTTGTCCTCCGCCAAAGGCACACCAAATTCTTTAGCCAAGTCCTGGAAACAAGCCAAGACTTTAGTACATTGCTCCGTACCCGCTTTGCCCACAAACAAAAAATCATCCAGGTAATGGCATACAGCTGCATGATCTGAGCGCTGGACTACACACCACTCCAAAAATGTACTAAAAGTTTCGAAAAGTGAGCAAGAGATAGCACAGCCCATAGGTAACACCCGGTCCACGTAATATTCTCCTGCAAAGTACATACCCAGCAAACCAAAATCGGCCGGATGAATAGGCAAAAGGCGAAAAGCGGCCTGTATGTCACATTTGGCAAGGTCAGCTCCTACCCCCGCCTTGCGCACCAATTCCAAAGCGTCATCCACTGACGCATATGTCACTGCCGAATCGGAAGTAGAAATGAAGTCGTTCACTGAAAGCCCCTCCGGCCAAGACAGATGATGTATCAGGCGGAACTCACCTTTTGCCTTCTTCGGGATAACACCGAGGGGCGACACAATTAGGTTTGGCAAGGGGCAAAACTCGAAAGGGCCAACTACTCTGCCTAATTCCACTTCCTTCTGCAACTTCACCTCTACCACCGACGCCATCTCCTTTGCTGACTTCAGGTTATCAGCCCAACGTGAAACTCTGGGGCCTTGATAACCAATCCTAAAGCCGAGCCGAAAACCCCCAAAACAACTTGGCCGCTCCTTCCACATCAGGGTAAGCTTCCAATGCGCTCAACATGGCCTGCAACCTAATTGGAGTAGGCGCCTTTTGGCATAAGAGGCGGCACAGATCCTCTCCCCCCCCTCTGACCCCTACCGTGATCTCCCGGGTGTTGGTTGGGGAAGCACTGAAAGATAGCATGTCCGCCCCCACACTGGGAGCATTCATGTGTAAATTTACAAAACTGGCGCACACAGGAACCTCTGTTGAAGCTCCAACATGCTCCAGTTGTGGGTAACTGTCCCCGTCCGCCGCCACTTGCCCCTTGTGTGGCGGGACGCTGAGAAAAGGGCCGGTAAGGAATCGGCAACCCACTGGCTGTATGGATCGTGTTAGCAGAAGAATGACCTGACATCCACTGCAACCACAACTCCTGATCAACCTCCCCCCATGGCTTATCGTGGAATAAACTCATTCGCGCCCGAAACTCTTCATCATAGTTCAGCCACGCGTAACCCCCTGCCTGCAAATGTGCCCTTCTAATGACATCTAAATATTTGAACAGCGAAACCGCCCTCTCAGGGTATCTTTCACTATATACGCTGGCATATATCAAAAAGGCCGCTGTCCAGTTTTCTATTGTTTTAGGTACTTTGGGACGGCGGGACAATTCAGCCTCCTCCTCCTTAGACCCTTCCTTTGCTTGCAGCTCCCTATGAAGGAGCCTGAACACATCTACATATTCATGGTCCCAAATACGCTGCCTAGTTCTGGTTGACAAATGTATGCCCAATGGCATTGATACTCCCATGTAAGGCAGTCTCGTACCACTCACTCTAGGCGACTCACTCTGTTCTGAACTAGTAACCGATGAACCTGGGCTGTCATACCCCGGCCTCCCCCCATTCCCTGACACTGCCTTTACATTTTCACTTTGCTTTGAACCCGAGCCGTCCCCAACCTCCACCCTTACTTGACCACCCTCTGCAGGCGCCCCACCTGAAAAACCAGCCAACGGCCGTGTCCAAGCAGCCCACCAGTCTGTCTTACCTGCTGGTAACTGCGCAGCCCGTTGTCGAAAGTCTTCCAGACCGTCACGCCGATGACGTCCGCCTTGCATCCCGTGTGCCGGTGAGAGAACCGCTCCAGAACTCTGTAACACACTGGCAGAAGTTAATCTCCTCTCCCCCCTCCCAGCCCCAGCTCCACCACCATGAGACAGACCACCTCTTGTCCCATAATCATTCTCTTTATCATAATCACCCTCATCACCTTCAAGGTGCTGATCATTTACCGACCTTGCCAAACTCATACCTGGCCTATTGCCAGACGCCAAGTTAGTAAAAGCACTTTGAAACTCAGACTCAGGCCGCCATGCAAAGCGCCCAGTCGCCGATGTTAAATCCGCACCCGATCCGCCTCTCAAATTCGCCCCCTCCCTAAACACCACGCTCTGCGGCGCCGCCTGAGAATAGCAGAACTGCTCATCTGGTACCAGACCAGCAGCTTCAGAAAGGTACTCGCCGCTCGAGCGAGGGCCCACACCATACTTACCTGCCACCTGAGTAGATGAAATACCCGCCCTGTCTGGCACAGGCAGCTCTGTATGTTCCACCCACACCCATTGGCCTTGCGGAATTGCAGACCCCATGTTATGACTCACCTCAGGACACCCAGGCGGGGGCCTGGCATTTGGGAACAATGTATCGGCTTCCTGCACCTGCCTGCCTTCACCCCTGTCACCCATGCCCCCCCACCTCCCACCCTTGAACTGCCTTGCTCGAGGTTTCCATCTCAAACCACCCAAACCCTGCTCATCCTGCAAAACCTGAAAATCACATGTTAAATCTACATTACAATCTTCTACCACCAATTGTCTCGGGGGGCCCCTAGGCCGAGGAACAAGAATGTTCTGGCAGTCCACGAACTCAACCAGCTGGTGTTGCTCATCGACGTCAGATGCGCCTCCCTCGACCTCCTCGCCTTCCTCAACTCCAGAAAGCTCATACTCCTCAGCCTCGCTATCACTGGAATAGTCCACTAACATTTGACTCCGCCTGGCAGCATCTAAATCTGGCGCTATATCGATTTTCTTGCCACTCGCCTGCTGCCCTGCTGCCCTCATATGTAGACTTGAAGCAGCCCTCATGCTGGGTCGTGGCGCCGCCTCGCAAGGCTCCTGGGACGTCGACGCGATCTGCACCTCAAACTCCCTGTCAGCCTCTCCTTCAATCAGCTGAACCTGAGACACGCGCGTGTCAAAACTAACACCAGCGCTGCCTCCGTGCCTGCCAGATCTACGTCGTAGCGTTGCCACACTGACATTACGCCCCCCCCTGAACTCACTTGGGGCTGATGACGAGCGCGGGGGCGGCTGCTTCTTACCCCGACTTCCTCGGATCGTCGAGCGCGCTCTCCTGATCCTCGCCGCTGGCGTCCTCATGACGCTGTCCTCCTCATGGCGATCGCTCCGAGCTGACTGACAGGCCGCCACCGCTCGTGACACCCCTTCTGCTGCCAAGCGACGTGGACGCTTCACCACAGATGTATCGTCAAAAGCGCCGGGCCTCAGTAAGTCGCTCTGCCCTACCGCCACCAAAGCTCGCACTGCCTCAAAGGCAATCTCTTCAGACGACATGCTTCGTTAACTGACAGGAAATTCCGTCGAAAATCACTCACAACAGTGAATGACAGCTCTGACAGGATCGAAAACAGAAGCGCCTCAAAAAACGACTCCACCGTTCCTCTCACTCGCTCAGAGTGACGTCAACCCTCCCTCCCCACCCTTCCCTTGACCCTAACCCCTCCCACCACCCAATCAGGTCGCGTGAGGTCGTCCCTCGCGCGAAATCCCCCAGGGGGACATTGGCTTTGCCAAGTGCCCCTGGGGGCCCAAAGTATCGAGAGAAAACCACCCTCCTCAACACTTCCCTGCACAAGCTCCTCGCTGAAGGTTCACAAACAAGGAAGAAGGGAATTACGTAGTTGGGACTTAGCCAGCATTTCTCCCCCACGGCGCCCAACTCAACCACAAATGAACCGTAACCGCACGGTACTGCAAAAGGACATGAGCCACTGGCTCGACTGAAAACAGGGTGGTGCAATGTGCACCCTTACAGGCCCTGGCTCCTTGCTTTCTCCCAGTCAGTCGGAGAATCCTCAAATAATCGGCCGCGTCTGTTGACCCGGACCGATTAGGTAGGCAGCAGGGAGAAGTGCATCATTTCCGATCATACAGCATGATGGGAATTGAAGTCCCTTTTCGTCTGGCCATCAGTGTTCACGGACTTGCATGGGACCTCTCAAGGTGGGAATTGACAGTACATCCCTTCCCAGGAGAACACTGACAGAGAAATGATTTCTGCGGATTCCGCTGATGAAATAAAGCCATTAACCTGGTTACGTGCACCCCAGAGGAAGGTTCTCATGAATTTTTCCTCTGGACCATACACTTTCCAGGCAAACAGATACCATCGCTTATTTTGTCTTATTTTTTTAATCAACTTTACCTTTGACTGCATATTCCTGTTCCTCATTGACCCAGATCGGATCGGGCCTTTTCTTGATAGGGGTGTGAGAGGGTTTCAGTAAAGATACATGAAAAACAGGATGTGTGCAGAGGTTACAGGGCGAGGCCAAGTGTACTGCCACCTGGTTAATATGTTTGATGACCTTATAAGGCCCAATAACTTGTGGTTAAAGATACTGTATCTTTTGAAGAGAATGTTTTTTTGGACAACCACACTCGGTTCCCTTTTTGTATATCGGGTTTGGCCTTCTGTGTTTATCAGCTTGGTTTTTATAGACTATTTTGGCCTGTTGTAACTTTTTTTGCGGATCTTTCAAGGTATTTTGAATGTGACAGATCCTGTCTTTGACTTCAGGTACTTTATGGGCTTCAGCAGGGTGTATAAATGGAATGAAGCGCGGATGGAACCCATATGTGCAATAGTAAGGGGAGGTGTGTAGGGATGTGTGTGTGGCACTATTATACGCAACCTCCGCTAACCACAACCAATGTTTTTATCTACGTAGCATCTAAGGTATTGTTTCAAGGTTTGGTTCAGATGCTCAGGTTGTCCATCTGTCTGTAGATGAAAGCAGGTGGATAGAGCTGATGACATACGTAGAGCAGACACCCCACACTCTCCAAAACTGCGCCATGAACTGAGTCCCTCTGTCTGACACTATGACTCTGGAGAGACTATGCAACCTCACAATGTTAACTAATAACAAATGGGCCCATTGACATGCGGTTGGAACTTTTTTGCATGTTATGAAATGTCCCATCTTAGTCAAGTAATCCACCACAACCAAAATAGCAGTATACCCCTGAGCCTTAGGTAATCCCACTATGAAGTCCAGTGAGATGTTTTTCCATAGACTTTTGGGGGTGGACAGAGGACGTAACAATATTTGTTGCTTCTTAGTGTTAGTTTTCATATGGGAACACACCTCACATCTTTTAACCCATGAAACCACATCCATCCAGACACTAAGCCAACAGAACTGACGTAACACCCTGTCTCTAGTCTTTTCAATCCCATTATGGCCTGTGCTGGGTACTTCATGGCCCCATTGAAACACTTGTTGCCATAGTATCTTCGTAGACATCAACACCTGTTGTCCGCAAATGGGTATTCCTTGTTTGATCGCCCATCCTGGGCAATTCTTCAACCAAGTTCTCCAGTGAACATTTGAATCCCCGAGCCACCTCGTTTAAAAAGGGGTCGCATTGGATAGCACAAACTACTCTTTGCAGATCAATGATTGCTCTTTCTGGCCTCTCTTCTGGTTTTTTAACGATGTCTTGTCGTGTGAGGGCGTCAGCCTTTTTATTTTTCCTTCCTGGACTGCATGTCAACACAAAATGATATCCTGCAAAGAACAACATCCATCTTAACTGCCTTGGTGTTAATTGCATAGCAGCCCGCCTAAATTGGAGATAGCGATGGTCAGTGAATATGGTGACGATGTGTTTGGCCCCCATCAACCAGTGTCTCAATTCGACAAAGGCGTCCCTGATAGCCAGTAGCTCTTATTCTGTGATGGTATAATTTCTTTTTTCCTTGTTCAGCTTCCGGGACATATAGGCCACTGGGTGCATTTGCCCAGTGGTTAAATTACATTGGGACAACATCGCTCACACAGCTACCTCTAATATGTCCGCTTCAACAATAAAAGGGCTTTTTGGGATTAGCATGCGCTAGAACTTGAGCAGTGGTAAACGCCTGTTTATGCTTATCAAATGCCTTTAGCGCTTCCTCTGTCCATTGGAAAACCGTCTTTTTGCGCAGCAACTTGTTTTTAAGGTCCACCAGGTGACAATACTGATTTATGAAATGTCTGTAAAAGTTGGCGAACCCCAGAAAACACTGGACATCACAAACAGTTTGAGGACAAGGCCACTCTGTTACAGCAAGTACCTTCTTTTCAGTTATTTCCTGTCCATAAGGAGTAAGCATCACCCCTAAGAATTCTAATGAAGTGACATGGAACTCACATTTCGTGATCTTGCAGAATAGAAGGTGTTCTGAGGGTGCATAATACTGCACTTTCGTGTTGTTTATGGCTCTTTTCAGTTTCTGAGTAAGGATATTGCCAATATACAGCACAGCATATCCATCCAGATACTCTCGGAGGACGTTGGTAAGGAAAAACTTTGAACGCCGCTGGAGCATTGCACAGCCTGAACAGCATGACCAAATACTCATATAATCTATAACAATTCTTGCAGGCAGTTTTCCACTCAGCTCCTTCCCTCATGCTCACTAGATGGTATGCCCCTTTGAGATCCAATTTGGTGTAGACCACCGCCTTTTTAACTTGTTCCAGCAATACGCGGATCAAGGGAAAGGGGTACTGAATCCTAACAGTGATGACATTCAATGTGCAGACGTCTATGCGAGTCCTTGAATCCCCATTAGCTTTGGGTATTAAGAACAAAAGCGATGCCACCAGGGACTTAAAATGGGGTATGAAACCCAAAGTCAAATACTTTTCTAGGAATAGGCACAGATGTTCATTCTACCATTCGGTCAGGGCATATATTCTCCGACAGGGTACGACTGCGCCCGGAACCAAATCAATTTGACAGTCATACTGTCTATGTTGTGGCAGGATTTCAAACATCTTGTCACTGAAGACGTCCGCAAATTCTTGATACTGCGTGATTTGATTTTGATTTTGATTTAAAATTATTTCTAGAGCGCACGTATACCAGCGGTTTCTTGGCGCTAACTCTAACTGGATCCAAAGCTAATAGGCGGAGAGGGGGGGGGGGGAAATTAATCAAAAGACTTCTTGAACAGGTAAGTCTTTAGGTGCCTACGGAATTGAGGGTACTGTGTAATGGAACGGAGTTCAAGGGGAAGGGAATTCCAAAGGGTCGGGGCAAGGGTGGCGAATTTAGATCCTCCCCACTTCTTTCTCCGGAAACGGGGAACAGTGAGGAGGGATTGAGAAGACGAGCGGAGTGCCCGAGTGGGAACGTATGGGATAATCTCGAACGAGATAAAGGCCGGAGCCAAGCCAAGTCGGGCCAGAAAGGTCATAGTTGCAAGCTTGAATTGGACCCTGGCACCCACAGGGAGCCAGTTTAAAGATTTCAAGAGGGGGGTAGAATGGTGGAATTTAGGAAGTTTAAAGGCCAGGCGGGCCGCCTGGTTCTGAATCTGTTGTAGACGCCGCAAGCTGTAAGCGGGAATGCCGGCATATAGAGCATTGCCGTAATCCAGGCGGGACACCACCATGGCCAGGATTATAAGCTTGAGGGCAGGAAAGGTGAAGAAGCGAGACACTCTGCGAATAGTGCGCAGGGAGAGAAAGGAGGAAGATACCACAGAGCTAACCTGGGAGTGAAGGGTGAGTTGTGAGTTGATTTTTATACCTAGGGTCTTAACAGAGGAGGAGGGAGCAGGGGAGGAGCCCAGAGAGGGAGGCCAAAAGAGAGAGGACCAGGGGCTGGATGAACCACCCGTCAACACCAACTCGGTCTTATCAGGGTTGAGTTTAAGATGGTTGTGGTTCATCCAGTCCCTGATATGGAGCATGACAGATTGAAAGTTTAGCATAGAAGAGGAGGAAGAGGATAGGTTGAAAACAAGCTGGAGGTCATCCGCATAGTTAAATACGGCGACCTCCATCTGTTGAAGGGAAAAGATAAGAGGGGCAAGATAAAGATTGAACAAGAGGGGAGAAAGGGAAGAGCCCTGGGGAACCCCGCACCGAACTCTCCGGACGTCCGCCGTAAAATCACCCAGACGAACAGCCTGGGTGCGGTCACTCAGGAAGGAGGACAACCAGACCAGGGCAGTCCCCCGGATCCCCGCCGCCTCGACACGGGACAACAAGATGGTATGGTCTACCGTGTCAAAGGCGGCTGAGAGATCGAGGAGCACAAGGGCCTGGTGCTGATTGGTGTCCATACCCTCCCTGAGGTTGTCCAGGACCGAGATGACGACGGACTCCGTAGAGTGAGCGGAGCGGAAGCCGGCCTGGCGGGGGGCAAGGGCTCCATGCGTCTCCACAAAGGAGCTCAGAGCGCGGGTGACGTGACGCTCGAGCACCTTAGCCAGGAATCGTAAGAGGGAGATGGGGCGGAAATTGGCAGGGACAGAGGGATCAGCCCCAGGTTTTTTTAAAATGGGCACAATGACCGCCGATTTCAAGGAGTTGGGAACTACGCCTTGGGCGAGGGAACTGTGGAGGAGGTGAAGGGGGGGATCCGGGCAGGTAGCAAAGATATGACGGAGGATGTGGGCCGGGCAAGGGTCAAGAGGAGAGCCAGACTTGACCACAGGCAGTAGAGCGAGCAGACTTTCTCTAGTGATGGGTGGGAGGGTGGTGAGTTCGCCCTGAGGAGGGGGACATTGAGGATCCACAAAGGAATGGGAGGGGGGGGGAATGTTGGCCTTGATGGTGGTGATTTTGTTAATAAAATAATTGTTTAGAGAAAGGCAGAGTTCTTCAGACGGGGCGGGCTTGAGGGTTGTTCTGTCTGAGAACGCTAGGCTGTGAACGATTGTGAATATTTCCTTGGACTGGTTTTCCGCGGCTAGAATTTTGGAGGAGAAGTATGATGTTTTGGCCTCCAGGATGGCTTTTTTGTATTGGGCGAGAGTGTTGGTATACTCCAGTTTGAGAATGGGGCAGTAGTTTCTTCTCCAAGCCCGTTCAGCGCGACGTACTTTTAGCTTGATGGTTTTAAGCTCGATGGTAAACCAATGGTTGGCGTCCTTCTCCCGTTTGGAGGTGATGCGTTTGAGCGGGGCGACAGAGTCGCGGCCGGAGGAAAGCCATTTATCTATGGCATCCACCTGGGAAAGAGTGGAGAGGCCGTGCAGAGAAGGGAGGGAGGAGCTAAGAAGGGAGGAAAAGCTATCTAGGTTAACTCGACCCCATGATCGGACCCAGGTGTTTTTGGGGCAAGGGGGCTTAGTGGGGGAGTGGATAGGAAGGGAGAAAGAAATCAAGTGATGATCGGACCATGGACAAGGTGAAATTAAGAGAGATTCCACAGGGCAATTCAGGGACCAGATCTGATCGAGCGTGTGACCTTTAATATGGGTGGGTGATTGAACAAAGGATGTGAAGTTAAGGGATTGAAGGGTTTCAGAAAATTCCTTGGAGGATGGACATTCAGCAGGATCAAATGGCCAGAAATTGAAGTCTCCAAGAAGCAGAATAGAAGAATTATTGATTGTGACTGTGGCCAGAACGTCCAAGAAGTCAGAGAGAAACTGTAGCGGGGATTGAGGAGGACGATAGGTAAGAAAACAGGTCAAAGGAGGAGAAATGGAGGTGGTACGGATCACCAAAAATTCAGAGGTTGCGATGTTAGGCAAGGATACGTTTTGGAAAGGTAGGTCGGTACGTACGATGACCGCTACACCGCCCCCGGCTTTGCCATGCGGGCGATCCGCCCTAAGGGCGTAGTAAGTGGCCGGTAGGGTGGATAATAGGGCGGGGAGGGAGTCGTCACAGAACCAAGTCTCCGTTAGAAAAAGGAGATCTGGGGCATGAAGATCTAACAGGACCGAAAGCTCATGCGCATGGGCGACAGCCGACCGGGTGTTAAGATAGAACACTTTAAGGGCTTTAAGGGTTGATTGGGGAACAGTACAACAGGGTGGGAGGAAGGTCCCGGGTATGGGAGGGGGAATAGGAAGGGGGGTGGTGGGGGTGAGACCAAGAGAGGAGATGCAAGAGAGTGTAGAGGCCATGATGGGCCAAGGTCCTTGGAGGCATCGCAGTTGGTCCGGGGAATAGATGATACGCGGGGCAGAGTGACGTGCCCCTAGCCCCGGCAGGCGCGGACGGGCGCAGACGGGCTTGCCTTAGGCGCGCCTTCGGCGCGCAATCGTCGCGCCCGCTGCGCTTCCTCCCCAGGCACATAATTTATGCAGGTTAGTCAGGTCTTAAAGGGGGCGTGGCCAACAGAGGGGGCGTGTCGCGTGGCACACCTCGCCCTCGAGACTGGCGACCCGGATCAGGTGGTTCGTTGCAGCGCCAGCGCGCTGTTTGGGAAAGTGCCAAGGAGTGCGAGCAAGTTGCAGGTTTTAAAATCAAGGTAATACACACAAATGTTTAAAAAACAGAGTTTCAAAGCTCCCGGCTTTTCGCCTCAGGAGTCCAGTTGTAGTGACGCGCTGTGAGCGCCGCGCGCACTATTTATAGGTCTTAAAGGGGGCGTGGCCAACCGAGGGGGCGTTTCGCGTGGCACACCTCGCCCTCGAGACTGGCGTGGGGAATGATACATCTTTTTCTGCAACCTATAGATTGCTTAGTGGCTAGAGCATGTGCTGCTTTTTCCAATGGAGGTATACAATGGGCTTGACAGTAGCTGGAATTCAATACCAGCTTTTTCTCTGTCCAATTAATCTCAGGTTTATCCTTCTGCAGCCAAGGCAGCCCCAGTATTATTCCGTATTGAGGCGCTTGAATGATGCTAGAGGATAGGATCTTTGAATGTGTGGATTCATAAAGCACTGGTAGTTCTCAGGTAACGTAGCAGATAGGCCAGTACTCCAGGAGCTTCCAGTCCACAGCATAAACCTGTTCGGGTATTTTCTTCTCCAGCAAAGTAACACCCAATCTCTTTGCATCAGTTTGATCCATAAAACAGCCAGTAGCCCCAGCGTCTATCATAGCTCGCATTAAATGCCACTCCGAATGAATACGCATATGGATGGGAATAAAAAGATCTTCATGATGGGGCTTGGTAGAGTTGGTTATGAAAGGGATGCTGCTTCTGCTCGAGGGTAACCTTTCACTTCATCTCAAGACATCAGTTTTCTGTCGTCTTCTCACCGGCGATGGCCGTGGCTTGTCCATAACCTGAACGTTGAACTTTGGGTTTTGATAAGCAATCTCTGATGAAGTGCCCTTTCTTTCCACAGTATAGACACAGACCTTTCTTGCATTTAGCTTCCCTTTCTTCCGAAGATAAAGATGCTCTCAATGTCTCAATTTCCATGGGTTCAGCAGTTGTGCAGCATTGGGTTCAGAGGAACAGGAGTTAGCCGAACAGCTAGGGCGGTCAACCTCGAATCTGGGGAACCGGATTCGAGTCTCAGCAATGACTCTGAATATCGTGTGATTCTGGGCAAATCATTTAATCTCCCCATACCTAACAAAAATAAATGTTTCTTCATGTAACGCAACTGGTGCTATGTAAAGCACTCTGATACACAGTACCGGGTCAGGTTTGCGCTATATAAAATTCTGTTAAAAAAAAGGGTGTTGGACCGTTCAAACCCAGGATACTGTCTTTTTTTCTTTTGTTGTCCCTTTTTCTCTTGCTGAGGCAATGGTCCAGGCATGAGGTTAGATCAGTTAAATCTTCACACGACGTAGGTTGTGGATCAATCTGAGCCATAAAATCCTTTAGGTCATCCTTCAGACCTTGGTAAAGGACAGCAGCTTATTTCGACCTGGGCCAGTTGGTTTCTTCAACAAGCCTCCGAAAGGCATTTAAATAAACCATCAAGTCTTTATTCCCCTGTCGTAGTTCCAGCAATTCCTTGTCTTCTGATAAAGAAGCTGCCCTCCTGTCGAATACCTTCTCAATATTTATTTTGAATGCATTCCAGTTATGCAGCAGGGGATCGTCCCTCCTTACTAACGGGACTGCCCATTGAGCCACTTATCCCGCTAAGTATGATATTAGGAAACCTACTCTAGCATGGTTGGTAGCAAAGGCCTTAGATTTACAAGACACATTTTAGAGGATTTGGGTGAGAAAAACTGGAAAAACCTGTACTTTATAGGGGTGCCAATGAAACCTCTCTGGTGGTGCTAAAGGAAATGGTGTAGGTATCTCTACCACTAAGGGATTAGTGGAAGTATGCGATCCTCCTCCTAAATCAAAGGGGTTTCTCTGCATGCGATGCACCTTTGCTTGTAGTGTAGCTGTCTATGTACAAGAAGCCACTAATTCCGTTTGTACTGCAGCAAGAGCCGTCAATACGTCTTCTAGGGTGGCCATCTTGCATCAACCCAAACAAGAGGTTACCAATTCTTGGACCGATTATTCTGTCCTGTTTCCCGTATCCTCAGGGTTGGGGTGATGCTATTATGGGTCCAGCTTCAAGTCCGAATGCTATACCACCACAGCCTATTGAAGTGATTAAGTGGGTAAAGTACAGGTAGGGGTCAGCAGCGAGGGAGATCTGTAAGAGAAAAACACATTTAAGACTTGATCTCCTACTCTTTCAATATAGCTAAATCACCACTCTGAAAACATTGCAATGCCAGTTATAAAAAATAAGTCACATTCCATATTCGTAAGCAAAACTGTCCTGCGGTTCTTTCTAACTTTTGTTGTTGATGTGTACATAGCTATGAAAAGGGGAAATACCACATGTTAGACGGCTATTGCTCACTGATTCAACAATACATGCAGTTCTAATTTCCCTACATGCCCTATTTTCTGAAATGACAAGAATCACAGGGGAGGTAAGAAATGTCCTTCTATGGTTCTGACACCACCTCCAAAAAGGAATCAATGAGTAAACGACTGTTAAGGAAGTTCCGACACTCCCAGTAACTCTATTTCAGGTGAGCACTAAGAAGGAAGAGCGGACTGCTTATTCGTTCTGATTCCACCTGGGCCCCTCTGAGAGTCTCCAATAATGTTTTAATGCCAAAGAGTTAAAGTATTGAGTGAAAACAACCCTCCCCGACACTTCCCTGCATGAGCTCCTCACTGGAGGCTCAGCAACAGGGAAGAAGGTAAATACATAGTTGGGACTTAGCCAGGACTTCTCCCCTGCTTGAGCTTCATACGTGAAACTCACCAATAGGGAGACTGCGCTGCACCCGATTCGACCACAAATGAACCATAACCAAACAGCACTGCAAAAGTACAAGAGCCACTGGCTCGACTGAAGACAGGGTGGTGCAATGTGCACCCATACAGGACCAGGCTCCTCACTTTCTCCTAGTCTGTCGGAGAATCCTCAAAATAATCGGCCACATCTGCTGATCCGGACACAATTATGTAGGCAGCAGGCAGGCGTGCGCATCATTTCTGATCATACAGCATGATGGGAATTGAAGTCCCTTTTTGTCCGCCCGGCAGTGTTCACGGACTTGCTTGGGACCTCCACTGATGGGACTTGACACCAAGTCTCAGTTTGAACCCAGACATCTGCAAATTAGCCTTGATAGTTTGGGCTGGACTGCAACTATGAGGAGCAGGGTTAAGACTGATTTGCACATGGCGGGGTCCAAACTGAAGTGGCATGGTGTGCCAAAGGATGATGGGTTGGAGGGCTATCAGGAGCCATTGCCAGTGGTTAGACTTATTGCAAGCATCCTCCCATCACTATTTGTGTGCTTCACTTTTATTCTTTATGTTCTCTATGTTTTGGTATGTACAACATTTCTTTTCAAAATACTTCTGATTTTTTTAGATCAAATGTATTTTATTGAGCTCCACAAGGCGACATCATACAAACTTTAGACAAAATGAGCAAAGTTGCTGCACCCGACCCCCGGACAGAGCTGTACTCCACCTTATATCCGTTTAGCGCGGGGTGACCAGGTGTCCATGTATGCTCGCATGGTGGGAGACAAACCCCGCTGTGTCCACAAGAACTCTCTTCCACCAACCCTCCCCGGGACCCACTCCCCTCACCCCCCAACCTACCCCAAATGTATCCTACCCTCAACCCCCACAACACTTCTGATTTTTGTAACAAAATATCTAACAGAATTACTAGTTTAGGGTGAGTTATAGGACTGTGTAGACCAAAGTGCTAGGCTGAGGAGAGCTAGAATATTACCATCTGAGGAATTTCTGCTGGTTAAATGTGTCTTTTCTGAACCTATTTCCAGGCACTAGGAACATTCAAATCTAATGACTGTATGTATTTTGCTGTAATAGGCTTATCTTGCTACTTCATACTAGCAAGAATCGGGACAATAAAGAAAGTCTACACAAAGTTTCTGCAGTCCACACCAAGATGAAAAAATACCAGCATGTGTATTACCATAAAATATATATACAAATTACCCCTTCTTTCTTGTGTAGATACACGTAGGTCACAGAATAAATGAACACATTAATTGGTACCAGCCTGTAGGGACTAGTAGGCATTAAAAGACATTAGCTGGGTGTTGATTTGTGGGGAGCACCTTTAAAAGCATGTTGGGTTCTTTCTAGGCATGCGAGAATGAGATATGGTATGGAAGACATAGTGCCATACTGTGGTCTAACAAAGCGCAAGCTAGGATGGATTGGGGGAATCCTTTCTAAAAACGTCAATATTGATACCATAAAACCTGGCTTCTGGAACCCTTTGACTCTGGGAGAATCAACATGGTTATCACAAGAGGATCTAGATCTGAGGCGTGGTCAATGTAGTCATGTGAGACTCTTAAGATCACAATACCAAACAAAATTTTCCAAACAATACTTGTTGCACACTCCAGGACCTTATGCTGTCTTACAGGAAACAGTTGGGCAAACAATAGTTTACTCTTAAAGAGTTTACTATAGCCTAATGCCCAATGTCACATTGGTGGTTAATTACAACAGCAAGCTTCATAGTGCAAGCAGTTGTGGGGGAGCCAGTTAATACTACCCACAAAAGGGTGCTCCCGCGATATCATCACAGGCTCGTTGACATTACACCTGCTGACTTTGTTCTTACTTTTGATACAGCTCCCCCTTGTACACTGTGTTTCACCCTTGCTACCCCCTACACTTGCTTTAGTGTATTACCATCCTAGTTGTATTTTGAACTGTATTTTCTTTCTCTCCCTTACTCTTATGATATTGTTATAGATATTGCTTTTGTCCTTCCTCCCATCATATTCTAAAGTGCTCTGCTATCCCTTGGGATCTTGTTCGCGCTTTAAAAAACTTTATAAATAAATAAATAATAAATATCCTGGATGTCATATACTTGGTCTGGAAAGTTACCAGCAGCCTGTCCTTCCCAAAGAAATGTTCATGGTCTGGCAGTTAAAAGCTCTCTTTCTGGGTCAGAGGCTGAAACAAAACTCCCCATACACACTCTGATAATTACTAACAGTCTCATCTCATGTAAGCTATTGAAGCTTTAGGGCAAGGTTTGCTGTGGTACTTCTGAGAACCACATGTTGCCAATTATATTAGCAGACACATGCACACAGCTATTTACTTTCATTATCAAATACCACCATTGAGAACATTTCAGGTAAGCTGTTGCAAATGCTGTTTTACTAGATCAAACTGAAGCACGTAGCGTTTGGACTTATTTACTATCTGCAATCAGCAAAACAAAAAAACATTCTACTGACAATAAGAAACAACAACTTTTTTCAGAAACCAATTTCATTTTGGTTATCAACGAGACAAGAGAGCAAATAAGCAAAACTAGAGAAGTGCATAAGCGGTGCTTGATTTATAAATGAATGACTGGCGGTGCCCAAAGCTCACACTCAGAAGCCTGCTGCGGATGCAATTAAACACTCTATCTATCTATCGCCCTCACTCTATCTATCGCTCTCACTCTATCTATCGCCCTCACTCTATCTATCTATCGACATCACTCTATTTATCTATCGCCCTCACTCTATCTATCTATCTATCTATCTATCTATCTATCTATCTATCTATCTATCTATCTATCTATCTATCTATCTATCTATCTATCTATCTATCTATCGCCCTCACTCTGTCTATCGCCCTCACTCTATCTATCGCCCTCACTCTATCTATCTATCTATCGCCCTCACTCTATCTATCTATCCCCCTCACTCTATATATCGCCCTCACTCTATCTATCTATCGCCCTCACTCTATTTATCGATTGCCCTCACTCTATCTATCTATCTATCGCCCTCACTCTATCTATCTATCACCCTCACTCTGTCTATCGCCCTCACTCTATCTATCGCCCTCACTCTATCTATCTATCTATCGCCCTCACTCTATCTATCGCCCTCACTCTATCTATCTATCTATTGCCCCCACTCTATCTATCTATCGCCCTCTATCTATCTATCTATCTATCTATCTATCTATCTATCTATCTATCTATCTATCTATCTATCTATCGCCCTCACTCTATCTATCGCCCTCACTCTATCTATCGCCCTCACTCTATCTATCGCCCTCACTCTATCTATCGCCCTCACTCTATCTATCTATCTGTCGCCCTCACTCTATCTATCGCCCTCACTCTATCTATCTATCTGTCGCCCTCACTCTATCTATCTATCTGTCGCCCTCACTCTATCTATCTATCTATCTATCTATCTATCTATCTATCTATCTATCTATCTATCTATCTATCTATCTATCTATCTATCTATCTATCTATCTATCTATCTATCTATCTCCCTCTCTCTATCTATCTATCTGTCGCCCTCACTCTATCTATCTATCGCACCACCACAGCATCACTCAGGGGCACCACAACATCACTCAGGGGCACCACAACATCACTATGCACTACTACAGCATCACTGAAGGCCACAGCATCACTCGTCGCCACCACAACATCACTCAGCGCCACCACAGCATCAATCTGTGCAACTATTCAACAACAACTGGTTCAAATATGTTCTCTCAATGTTTAAAGCTTTATTACAAATGTCACAAAAAGATGTTAATATTTCACTTCTGTTCTTGGATTTTCGCCGCAATAAAATACACTGAACATAATCTTCACAAAAGTTATTTACTAAAGTTTAAGCTATTGCCATTATAAATTACAATAACTTTTATTTAAGTATTAATTATTTAGAAAAAATAAAAGACATTGTAATTTTTAATATCAATACATCTAAGTCAGGTAAATACAAAACATGTTGCATTACAAATTCTAAAGGTGTGACATTTGGAAAAGTTAAAAGTATTGGCATTATAAATGACCAAGCTATTCATTTCGCTATGTTCAAAACAAACACATAAATAAAAGACTTGTCATTTACAAGACTAATAGCTCAAACTTTCCTAATGCGAGACCTATTGCATTGCAAATGCTTGTTTTTTTATCAGCACCTAAAAAGAAGCAGAGCATACAGTAACAAATGTATGGTCCAGTTGTGATCTTAGTACTTAAAATATAAAGTGAATCCACGCTTCTTAAAATTACCCCGAACCTCAGATACTTTATAAAATGTATCAAGTTACATTGCCAGTATAGGGGAAAACAATTTAATTGGAATCATAGCCGCTTTCAATTCTTATTAAATGACCACAACATCGTCCTGAGCCAGTTTTCTTTCAGATATAAGGATAAATTTGACAAAGTTAACTGTCAAATTGATGATACGCCCTTGAAGGCACAGTATTATCGCTTGGCTACACGTTCTCACCCCTTGTTTGTTGAATATTGGTTTTAAAAGTGTTAATCTTTCTGGACACTATTTGTGGAAAATGCATACAATGTGCAATAACGTTTCATTAATATAACCACATAATCTACACTTTTGTGATTGCCAAACTTGTACCCATCTAGGTGTACTATCATTTGTTGGGTAGTGTCCAAACCTAAACTTGAGCAATATATCCCTTACCGCCGGTTTCAAGCAAGAAGTTAGATCGAATTGGGGTTCAATTTTATTATATGACTTGATAACCGACCAGACATGCTTTTTTTATAGTCTGCTCCTGATCCAATATTAATGATAGCAATTTAGGCGATTGCTCAGGGTGGTGGCAGCACCTTGCTATTTCGTTTTCGAAGGCGAGCAGATTGCAAGGGTCTTTCCTCTGCTCTAACTTGTACCCCGCTGTATTTTGGAGTTCTCTTTTAAAATAACAAACAATTGATTTTAATAATTGTCTTGTATGTATTTGATATTAATTGTACCTTTTAAACCTCCTGTGCACTGTTACCCGGTCTCCCTGTGCCCCGTTCCACCGCGGCTTCCTGGTGCCGATTGTTGTGGAGGGCTAGGTCGGGCGCCATCTTGTGTGAGGCCCGGACCCCTGCGGGACCTGAGTTAGCGGTCCAGCTGAGGGAGGGGCTTGGGTCATAATTAGATCCTGTGTCCGGGGGCCTGGGCGATTGCTCAGGGTGGTGGCAGCACCTTGCTATTTCGTTTTCGAAGGCGAGCAGATTGCGAGGGTCTCTCCTCTGCTCTAACTTGTACCCCGCTGTATTTTGGAGTTCTCTTTTAAAATTACAAACAATTGATTTTAATAATTGTGTTGTATGTATTTGATATTAATTGTACCTTTTAAACCTCCTGTGCACTGTTACTCGGTCTCCCTGTGCCCCGTTCCACCGAGGCTTCCTGGTGCCGATTGTTGTGGAGGGCTAGGTCGGGCGCCATCTTGTGTGAGGCTCGGACCCCTGCGGGACCCGAGTTAGCGGTCCAGCTGAGGGAGACAATATGGTAAAACGTGTCTTTTTTCTGTAGCTAATAAACAACCAGATATACAAACTAAAATCGGTGGCTCCTATTACCAGAGCGTGAGCACCATCGTTAATAGTAGAAGGTATATTCACTTTGTAAATATTTATAAATCTCTTTTGAACAAGCAAAAACAATAGGTATGACTGTGAATGTGTTGTTGTCATTCACCTACAGAGATCAGAACTCTTCTATTACATTGCGAATCATTAAGTATGCAGCTCGCCCAAACCCGGATCACATAATCAGGCCCATGTTCTTCCATGATTTATCTGGAGGAAATAAATAACCCCAGGTAATAATGCCATTGCTATATATCATATACAAATTTTAGCGACAATAATGTGTAGTTATACTACTAGAACCATAGAGTCTGGTGCCTAGTAACTATGCCTTTAGTATAACTTTGTTTTTAACAATACCAATAGAGAAAACCTACCAATAATTTGGTCCTCACTAGAGTTAACTATGAATAGATAGGACAACACTGCACTAAGAGCGAACAGGAAATGTTTTTGTAAATGTGTTTTAAAACAATGGATCTTCAAGACAATATAGTAATTGTGTGCTTTCTTTTAGAACTGGTCCTGAAGAAGGTTTTTTAATTGTTACTTCCAACCGAAACGCCGCGTCGACCCCTGTTCTTGCGAACATTTTAACCAACATTGTATTCTTTGTATATGTTTCTGACTCTACATGCTTTTTAATTAATTAATTGTGTAAAAAAAAAATTTAAGATGACTGTAAGAATATAATTCTTTTGAATAAACGCACAAATGTATTATTGAACACATTTTGCCTGTTTTGCTTAATCTGATCAAAAGTGGAATTATATGTGATATATATGTGCATTAGTTGCTTCATAGTGTTGGCCTATAGCTAGTTTCATGTCTCTCTACCATTGGAGGTTTTGACTTATTGTGTGATTGGTATCGTTTAAAAAAAAGATTTGGGGCACTACCAGATTACCAACTACCACCTTTGTTTTCACAGGAAGCCACATTCCACCACCCTACGGTATTCACATGATCATCTTACTACACTGAATGTTACAAACTGTGGGAGAGACAACCCTTGGGTGGTGGCTGATAGTTTATCTCGGGAGTGCTCTGAATGTAACTTCCGTTTTCATCCCACATTAAGCTGCCATGTTCGAGGAAACACTGACCCCTCACTGATCAGAGCGGGCTTAATTAACGCCAGGTCAATGGTCAAGCACGCTGCCGATATTTTTGAACTTTTGGCAGAGAATCAGTTTGACCTATTTTTCATTACTGAAACCTGGTTAAATGACACGTGTGCCCCGGTGGTGGAGTTAGCTATTCCACGGGGCTTTAAGATCACGAGGGTGGATCGCTCGCTTGGTAGAGGGGGCGGTGTAGCCGCGATCTATAGGGACCAGTGGGTCTTCTCCTGCGAGCCCCAGGTTGAGCTGGTGGGCGCGGAGGTGCTCCATTTTTCCCTCATGCTTAACTCACATTTCACTGTAGGAGGCACACTGGTGTACCGGCCTCCGGGATATGTTGGGAACTTTATGGGGGCACTGGAAGAGGCTTTAACTCCGCGGGCTTTAAGATATTCAAGGTATCTCCTTCTGGGGGACTTTAACATTCATGTCGATATCTTAGACTCCATTGAGGCCATCCGTCTAGGTGAAGCCCTCTCTATGGCCCATCTTAAACAATGGGTTACTACTCCTACCCATGTGGGGGGCCACCTCTTAGACCTGGTCTGCTCTAATTTCGACATCGTCATGGCCTCAAAAAAATCTTTCGTTGGATCCCCACCGAAACAAGAAAGACAGTCACCCACGCACTGGTCACTAGCCGACTGGATTATGGAAATACCCTCTACGCCGGAAACACAGCCAAACTACAGAAAAAACTCCAATGCATCCAAAATGCCTCAGCCAGACTCATATTAGACATTCCCCGTCAAGCTCACATTTCCGGTCACCTGAAAGACCTCCACTGGCTCCCCGTCAACAAGAGAATAACATTCCGTCTCCTCACCCACGCACACAAGGCCCTCTACGACCTAGGACCCGAATGCCTCAACACACGACTGTCCTTCTACACACCCACCCGCTAACTACGATCATTCAATCAAGCCCTCGCTGCAATTCCGCGCATCCATAGATCCACCATGGGAGGAAGATCCTTCTCCTACTTAGCGGCCAAAACCTGGAATTCTCTCCCCACTCACCTCCGCCTTACACAGAACCACCTCTCCTTCAGAAAGCAGCTAAAAACCTGGCTATTCGATAAGTAATGAACACACCCTCCCTCAAGCGCCTTGAGACCCCCTGGGTGAGTAGTGCGCTATACAAATTCCTGAACTTGAACTGGAACTTGAACCTGTCCTGAGAGCGTGACTTGGTCGGATCATAAATTGATCAGGTTCTCCTGGTCTTTGGATGCTGCTACGGAGAGTGGTCCTCCACTTGTCCATTCACAGAGGATCAATTTAGACACCTTGACGGATTCTCTGTCTCTAACCCGTCCATTATTGCCCTCGGAGGTTGAAGCGGCGGTCAGTACTTTTAATGCCTGGGTGGAACATGGGTCTGCTACCTCCATTAATAAAGGCTGTATCCGCAGGCTGCGGTCTACCCCCTCCAAACCATGGTTTTCCCACACCCTACGGGAACTGAAACTGGGATGTAAGAAACTCGAACGGGTGTGGAGACAAGCCTACCTGCCTGAGGCAAAGAGAGATCTGCGGGCGGCGCAAAAAAGCTATTACGCGGCCATCAGATCTGCCAAAAACAGCTATTATGCAGGGCGAATTGTTAAAGCAAATAATAATAGCAAGGAAATATTTTCAATTGTAAAAAGCTTTTATCACCATGTGCCGCACAACCTGTGTTGCCTTATTCCGAGCAGTGGTGCAAAGAGCTTTCCTCGTTCTTCGTAGACAAAATGTCCAAAATTCAAGAGGACTTGCACGCCGTCTGTGACAGCTTTCTGTCTCCCCCTGCATTCCCCCTCTCCACCATGCTGAAGCCAGTTGAACAGTTTGCTAGCTTCGCTCCATCTACTGAGTCCGACATCACTGCTGTCCTTGCGGCCTTGAAGTCGGGATCTCCCTCTGACCCTTGCCCTGCCAGAGTCCTCGGGGGGGTAGCTGAAACAGTTGGCAATGAGGTCACCCAGATTGTTAATCTTTCCTTTTTCTCCGCAACTGTCCCGCTCTGTTGGAAGCAAGCTAAATTGTTGCCACTTCTGAAAAAGTCTGGGCTGGATCCAGCTGTGCTTTTCAACTATCGCCCCATATCATTACTGCCAGCCTTAGCAAAAGTCTGCGAGAAGATCGCTTTTAAACAGTTGGACAATTTCGTTGAAACATCTCAGGCATTGCATCCAGCCCAGTCTGGATTTCTGGCTGCCTACAGCACCGAAACAGCACTAGCTGAAATGTCGGAGGCTATCCATCCGGGAGTGCCTGGATGGAGGTGGCAGAGCGGTTCTGATTTTATTAGACCTCTCTGCCGCCTTCGATGCGGTGCCCCATACCATTGTCCTCTCTAGATTAGCTGCCATTGGCATCACCGGCCTTGCACTTGACTGGTTGACGTCTTTTCTGGACAATAGGACGCAACAGGTCTGGATGCCACCATTCGCTTCCTCACCTAAGAAACTCTCTACTGGGGTTCCTCAGGGGTCTACTCTCAGTCCCCTGCTTTTTAATGTTTATTTAACCCCTTTGGTTTATCTAGCGGGACAGCTGGGGGCCAAAATTATGGCCTACGCCCACGATACCCAACTTTTATTCACTTGGCCAAAGGACAATCTGGATACGTCGGCGGTCCAACTTTGCCTTTCATCGGTCTTCCGCTGGTTAGCACTTGCCCAGCTCAAGTGTAATGAAGACAAGTCTGAGGTTCTCTTTTATGGCTGTTTTCCCGATAAATTCAGTGATCTTTTATGGCCCAGTGATCTGCCCTGCCCAAAATCCATTGGTGGCCCAGCAAAAAACCTTGGAGTATGGTTTGGGAGCGGCCTTAAGTTTGAGGACCACATTAAAAAACTCACGGGGGTCTGTTTTTCCACTCTCAAAGCCCTACATAGGTTTTTTCCCCTCCTCCCGAGAGAGGCAAAAGAGACGGTCTTGCGTGCTCTAATACTTTCCAGGCTAGACTAAGCGAACGGTCTGTTCTGCGGCTTACCGGCCTATCTGATTCAGCGACTCCAGATCATACAAAATGCGGCCGCAAGGCTCTTGTTTAATCTACCCAAGAGATCTAGTGTCCGTTCCTGCCTCCGCAGCCTTCATTGGCTCCCGGTTGCTCACAGGATTATGTTCAAAACTCTTGTCCTCTCTTTTCGTGCAGTCCATCAGACTGGTCCCGTTTACCTGAGGAAAAGGTCCACCCTGTATATCCCTAATCGATCCCTCCTGTCGGCTAACCAGTGCCAAATGACCGTGCCTAGATTTAAATACTCCCGACTTGGCGGTCAGTCCATTTCGGTCAGGGCCACGAGGGCCTGGAATGCTCTCCCCCTCAATCACAGGACTGCTCCGACCACTACGGCCTTTAAGAAGGGGTGAAAACCCACTTGTTTAGTATCACTCTTTAAACTGTTATCTCTCTCTCTCTTGCCCTTCGAATGTGCCTCACCTTTACGCAGCAGGATACTATTTTAGTAACAGAGCGTGCTACAAAAGCCTTTATATCATATCATATCATATCATATCATTTAAAATCTGTTTTAAAATGGTTTTATTTCTAATCATATTATCAAAAGGTTGGAGCTTATAAGTATTCAAACTTTCCGTTAAGTATGACCTCCATGGTCTTTTATACTCCTTCTTATTCATTCCTTGCCAACACATATATGCAGGGGACTCAGGGTCCAATAAATAAAGTGAGAATATACATTTTAAAAATGCAGCTTGTCTTACCAATGTTTGATTTTGCAAACCAAATTCCAGTCTAACTGTAGCATGTCCAACATTTTTTGAAATCCTAAAAATTGACTTAAAAACTTTTATCTGCAATTTATTCGGCAGTTGGCTATCTTTTCGTCTAAAAATTATTGACCCATATGACAGCGCAGGGATAAGTTTCGCCTTCATTACTTTTAGTAAATGATTGTAACTAGGGCATGAAAGTTTCTCAAGCAATGATCTAAAGGCAAATGACAATGAAGTTGCCTTGGCCTTTAAATTATCAAAGTGTGGTTTAAAAGTCATTATGTCGTCCAGCGTAACTCCTAAGTATTTGTAGAGCTTTACAGTTTCAATAGATACATCCTTCATTTTCCATAATGTCTTATTTGATTTTGTTGCTCCTTTTTTCATAATTTTGTTTTTTTCACCATATATATTGATCAAATTACTCTATCAATCTTTGCAGCCCTATTTGCGTGTTACTCAGCAGAATAGTATTGTCTGCATATTGCAAATATTTTACACTTTGGCCTGCAAGAATTGGCGAGTGTGCATTAACACTATGTAAATGATATGACAAAGCAGCCATAAAAAGGTTAATAAGACAGGGGGCAAGTATGCAGCCCTGTAGTAGAAAGAGTACAAGTTTCGGAACCTGCACTAGGAATAGATCTAAGAATAGACTCAGAGTAGGACTGAGATTAGGACTAGGTTTAGGATTAGGACATGGAAAGGCAGTAGGCCTAAGAATCAGACTAGGAAGAGGACTAAGAAGAAGACTATAATGAGGAAGTGAACTGGGACTAGGAAAAGGGCTTAGATTAGGAGCACAGGTACAAGTAATATAACTGTGAAGAGGACTAGAACTAGGAAGATGACCAAGAATAGAAGATAACTAGGAAGATGATTAAGATTAGGATGCATAAGAAAAGGTCTACAACTTGGAAAATGTTTAGCACTAGTATTATAAAGAGGCCAAGGACTATTATTTCGAAAATGACTAGAAAAAGGACTAGTGAAAACAAAATGATTTTAAACTATAGTTATATGATGCAATAAACTGATATGAGTGCACTTTGAAGCCTTCTGAATTATTTTTGGTTCTAAACTCATGCTAACAAGGCCAAGAAGGCAAGATTCCATACTCTGGTACATGCATTGTTTGTAAACATGGCAGACAAAGAGATAGCTATGAAGAAGATGACCGTGTATATCTTGCCGTAGAGCAAGAAGGAAGGAAAGAAGCAGAAGGGTTCCCTATACTCTTTTTTGGACTAGAAAATACTCTATAAAGATACAGGGATAGAGTATGTGCTGAATGATTCTCGCTCCATTGAACACAGTAACTATAAAAGGTATATACGGTATTGTTACAGGGGGTGCTCAGCCATACAGACCTGTTGCTGCTAAGAGACCTGTACCATGGAGTTCCAATTTCAACCCTAAAGGCGCCATAATGTGTGAAGGAAGGCATTGCATGACTTGGCATAGTGGTATATTAGCATTTTAGCTTACAATTCAGACAGACGGTTACAACCCACTTATCTAAAATACTAATAAGATAAACATGTGTGAGGAAATATGATTGGGGCATGTTTGACCTCTTTAATGGTGTTGCTCAGATTTTTATAATACTTAAAATTATTCTTATGTACATGATTTATTGGCACAATATGTATGATATGCATCTAGTGTAGTACGAAATATTGTGTGTGCATACTGATTTTCAGGGTTGTGGGGAAGGGCTCTCTATCTACCACATGTTGATGATAGTTTCTCTGGAAGGTTTGCCTAACCTATACCACCCCTTCCGCTTCAGCCTAACTCTGTGGCGATGGGGTGAGAGACAACTGCCTTTTCACCTTTTCTCCAAAGAGATTATATTCACAAAAGATTTTACATGCAGGTGGCCCAGAAGGCTGTGTCCAGGATGACTTATCCACCATGACCAAGGTTGAACAGATATTGATGGCATCTAAGGGGAAAATATGTGAGAAAGTCAAGAGTGGCTTAGTACTTTTGAGGCCAAATAAGACCTTGCAGACGTACCGGCAACCTTACATAGGCCCCCGTGTCAGCTGATCAATACGGACTTGAGTTTTACCAAGGTACTGAAGGACACGTGATCAGCTGACACGGGGTCCTATGTATGGTTGCCGGTACGTCTGGATGTGGCAATCATAAGGTCCGAGACATACATATAGGTGTGATGATTAAGAACCCCAGACTGCCCTGATGAAATTGCTGAATGGATAGCAATGAAACATGTCGGCGCTTTGAACTTGTATGGTATATGAAAATCCATTTTTAATCTGGAAGGCTTGCAGCACCAGAATAAAGATAAAAAGCTAGCAACCCTTACCATTACCTTTTTTAAATTTTGGTTGCACTTAACACAGTACTTTATTCATTATCACTTGGTTTTGGGGTTATATGTGCACTAATACATTATTTATAAAGGTGCACTTTGGTATTGGTTATTTTCTTTACATACCACTATTAGTTTTTATGTCATTTTCTTCATACTTTACACAGAGAGAGTGACCGATGATGAGAAGTGGGTATACTGGGCATTGTTAATCAGGAACCCCCTCTGGAGTTTCGACCGTGAGGAGCTCTCTCTATGCTCACATATTTTCTGTGGTACTGGGACCTGTTTCTGTTTTTGCTTTAAATCTACATCTCTGACCCATGAGTTTAGTGTTATTTAACACACTTGGAGGATCTAGATGACGCATCAGATTATCCCTGTTGGTCAATGAACTTTTGATGTAGTAGGTAAGGCGTGTTTTGTTTACAGCTGGGAGCATTAGCAACAGGGCTGAGATATGGCTTAATCATAAGCTTGTCTGAAAAGCCACGTTTTTTACAGAGTTCTAAATTGCTCACAGGAGGTTGCTTGGTGGACATCAAGGGCAAGGACTATTACTAGGACTAGAAAATGGACTAGGTGTAGGATTAGATCAAGGAAGAGGGCTGGGAACTGAACTATGACGAGCAATAGATTAGGATGAGGAACAGGACTAGGAGCAGGCCTACGAAAAGAAAGGGCATAGGTCTAATAAGAGGACTACAAATAGTAAAACAACTATGTCTAGGACTAAGATGAGGACTTTGGCTAGGAAGATAAGCATATCTAGGAAGGGGACTGCAGCTATTACTAAGAAGAGGACTCAGATGTGGACTGGGATGACAACTACACTGTCACTAGGACACTGATTAGGAAAAGGACAAAGCTGAGGAATAGATCAAGGAAGGGAACTAGGATTAGGAATTGGTCTAGGGCAGAGCCTACATCTAAGAAGAGATAATAATTACAACAAGGACTAGGAATGAGAATAGGAAGAAGAATAGCAATAGGAAGAAGAAAACTGTGAATAAGAGGAGGACTGAGAACAGGAACAGGACTAGGACTAGGAAGAGGATACGAAATAATAAAAGGACAAAAAATTGGACTAGGTACAAGAAATAGTGAGAGAAAGTGGATTAAGATGAAAAAGAGGGGGTGAACACCAGGAAAAGAGTGAAGAGCTAATCCAGAAGGATGGGCAACACATGGATTAGGGACACTAATGTGACCAACAAAGAGTCCCCAGAATAATCAGCTCTATAGAAACATGAGATCCAGGAACACCAAGACTAGGACGGCTGGGGGTAGGTGATTGAGATCTAGGAACACAAGAAGGGCCAATACCACAGTAATTGGAGGACCAGAAGATCGGGAGACCCATGGCCAGAAAGACCCTGATCAGTGGGGGCTAGCAGTGCTAGGTAAAGAAAGATCAGGAAGATCAGAATCTCTAGGACAAGACCACCAAGAGGATTAGGATCAACAGGACAAGGAGGATGAGCGACACTATGAGGACAAAGACCAGCAGGAACATAAGGACCACCAGGGGGGAGCATAGGCCTTGGAGGATGAGGAAGAGAAGGATGGCCAGGACAACTAGGATGAGGAAGAAAACAAAACCACCTGGAAGATCAAGAGCAGAGTTACCCAGATTATCATGACCATGAGGACCAGTACCAAAAGACAAGCACTACAAGGACTAAGACAAGGAAAATCAGCAAGAGGAGGAGCTCTAGAAGGAAGCAAAGGACTACCAGAACTGAAACACCAGATGAACCAGTACAGGGTCATCAGAAGGATCAGAAAACCTCAAAGGACAGTGCCAGACAAACCGGAGTGAGGAGAAGAACGAGGACCAGCAGTAAATGTGAAGGAGCATGGGGAAGAGTGACCAAGGAGGAGGCCCAGTGGGAAGAACTGGAGGAGGACCAACAAGAATTTCAGGACAAACATTAGGATGAGGACCAGGAAGTCCGGATGACCAAGACCAAGTGGCCCACAACAAAGAAGACCGGGGGAGGTGAAAGAGGACAGGTGGAGGAAGAGGACAAACAAGAGGAGGGCCACCAGGAGATCCAGGGACCAGGAGGACAGGCAGGGCCACGAGTAGTACCAGAGGTGATGCTGTGCCAAAGGTATGAGACCACACACTTAGTTACAGATGTGAAGCCTCATTTATATATTTGGAGTTATGCTTCTGATGTCATTCCCCCTTTGGAGACTCCTATCTTTTTTCAGCTTACTTAAAATACCTGTGAGTATGAGGTATATATGAGTCCTACTGTGTATTTGTTAGGATTCTACCAACCCGCCCCTGTAGTGTCCTTCCTTAATCCCTAAATAGGACACAACACACTTCTACACCTTGCATTTGCATTTCCATATTACATCCCAGTCCAAGGTTCTGCTCCACCTTTGTGGTACAGCCTAGTCCCTGTGTTCTTTCTGTATCCAAATCCTATCCCAGTCATGCCCTGGTGCTCTATTCTTTCTCTTCATTCCTGGATACCATGGCCTTTCTAACTCTTCTATATATGCATTCTGGTGCTTCCTCTCCCTCTGCTCTGATCTGTACTCTGTTTCTGGCATTTCTGCGCCCTGTCTTGTGTCTGCTGGTTTTCCTGGTCTTCCCTGTTCCACATCCCAGTTCTGTCTTCCCTTCATTTGTGGCACCTGGTTGATTACTTGCATATGGCTCTCTCTCTGCACCAATTAGCTTCCTACTATTTCCTCCTACTATTTCTGTATGGTGAGCCCATGGTGCAGCGGCTCGCAATTGACCTTGCTGGTGAGTCTCCTTGCACTCTCTTAGATCCTGCTACTATATTCCAGGCTTGACTGATGATTTCTGTTTTCATAGTTCTTTGATTCTATGTTCCTTTTCTACTTAGTTATTTGTTCCGGTTGCCTGTCTGTTGCTTATCCTACCTCTTGGTTCCAGTGTTTGCCTTGTTCCTAGTTCTGACTGCAAACATCCAGACCTGTCTTGCAATGCATATTCCCAGTCTTGCATTCCATGTTCCTGTTCTAACGGCATATTCCTCTCCTGTATGCCCTGTAGATTTCAGGTATTCACAGTTCTGTGTCTTCCAGTTCTGACCTTGACCCTTAATCCAGTCCAGCATTTCATTGAGCCCACTTCCTGTTCCTGTGTACCTTCCACTGTTCTCCCTGTCTTCTTGTGTGTTAAATTATTAGTGTGATTTCTATTACTTCCACGGGTGCCAGTTAGGCTCCAAGGCTCGTGTATTCGGCACAAAGAACCACCTAGTGCTTCTTCTCCACAGTAGCTACTGAGTGTCTCTCTGAACTCTGTGAGATTAATCTGCTGGTTGCCTTCTTGTAAAGAGAAGTGACTTCCGAGAAGCAGACAAACTATTGTTTTTGTATTTTCATCTTCTTGTTATTTGTACTTATATTATCTTCATAGTATTCACTGTAAACCTTCCAGTACCATGTTCACTGAGTGTTTCAACCTGCTTCAGTCCTCAGCTTCAATCCTCTTTCCTTCCAGCCTGCAGGTACTCTCTTGTCTATTTTGCCCCCTCTCCTGAAAGCCTTAGTCCCTGCATTGAGCAAGCGCAGTACTGCTACCCTGCCTTGTTCTGAACTCTGCTAGTATCCCTAACAGATTGTTCTAAACTTGCTAGATCCCTCACAGTGTTGTATGAGCAAAAGCCATGAAAACTATAGCTGTCAGAGAGATATTGTTAAATGTTGGCTTGTTTATATGTGGATTTTAGGCCTTTCACACTATATGATTGTTGCTTGTAATTTAGTTCAGCAGCAACTGTTTTTATCATCATGACTGGTCAGTGTACTTATGTGAGCTTCCTTTTAGAAGTAAGTTTAAAGGAAGCTTGTGAGGATGTCCTCTTCTCCCCGTATCCCGCCAAAACATTAACTACAACAATGATAACAAAACAACATATAACCCAGAAGCCAGAGGCTGAGGTGGAAGCTCAGTTCTGCAATCAGGTCTCAGTCTGCCATCATACTCTTTCTCTCACTCTCCCGATGTCTCTATCACTAAAGCCGCCTTCAGCCCTACAGGCCCTATGTGCTCGATATAGTACAAATGTTAAAGATAGTATGAATCCAGTTTTCATAAGGGTATTGCTAAACTTTTTGTATGTTGGACAATGTTGTCTCACTTTCTCTTCACATTATAATGCAGATCAGTGATGCATGAGGCAGCTTTCAGGTACGTTGCGTCTATGTTTCTCTTTCAGTCAGAGAGCCCCAGGCCGTTCATTTGTTTTCTGGGTCGGTTTGATACTCCACACCAAAAGTTCCTCTCCCTTTGAACTGGAAGCCTGAATTGCGAATATTTTCCCATTAAGGAGCCCTCTACCTCCTCTCAATCTTCAGCTGGAGATATACCCAGGATGGTGGCTGCATCTCCTTTTGAGGTTACATGCTAGATATTCCTCTTTAGAGCCAAAGCTGATTCAGGAAGGGGGTGTAAACCTGTAGAGTATCCCCTCTTACCTCATGCATTCTTTCAAAATATTCCCATATTGTTGCTGTTGAAGAGTGATGTCAGGGAGATTCTGATAGATAGCATAAATGTATTCTTGGAAGGTTTCATATAAGAAGCGTAGACTACTATTTAAGCTGCTGCTGCCACTTAATAATGGAGAACAATAGCAAAATCGCCCCATGGGCTTGTGAGGTAGCAACAGTCATAGTTCCCCACAAGACTTAGGAGTGATTCTCCTATGATTCAACAAAGTGGCCCATTACCTTTGAATCCCAAGCTTCAGGATCATCACCAGTGCCCACCAGCACCCACATGAAGTGCCTCTGCCCCTTGGGTCCAGCATGCATTCTCAGCATCGACCAGGGTGTCAGTGCATTCATTAGACGAGTCCTACATCTGTGGGTTCCAGTGCCAGGTCAGGGGAGGGTGTGCCAACAAGAGATTCCTTATTTTTGGGGACGAAACAAGCCAAAATACAATGTGCAAGGTGCTGAAAGTCATTTGGGCTCTCCTAGCCCTACATTTTTGCAGGTGAATGGCAATTAAGGCAGAAGTGGGAGAAATACCTTTGATCATTTTATTTGGTAAAATATGGCAAGAATATGTTAAGTTACTCTTCTCATTTAACTAACGTCCATCTTCATCTTTATTTGATTGCCCTGCTTTTTACGAGATCTAGATAAGATATTGTTTTCCGTCTTAGAACAAGAAAACAAGAAATAAGCTCCCAAATGATATTTCGTCCAGTAGCATTGGCTCCTGTTCACAGCTTATAACAACAAAAACAATGGGTATAACATACATTTTCAATGGAATTAGAAACAACCAATAGATCAGGTCATCTGCTTTTAGTTACCAGCGAAAATAAAAGATTGCAACATGTCATCACCAAATGGAAGATCATGGCATGTGCCACGGCAATGGTTGTTAGGTCTAAAGTTTGAATGAAATATACCAAAACAGCAAGTTTGTAATTTGTAGTAAGAAAAGTTAAATGGTTGAAACCAAAATTTTGAATAAAAGCAGGCAGTCTGAAAAATAGTTCTCAAATCTTAAAAAACATTTCAATTGGGTCAGTGTTAGGCAAAGAGTTGGATGAGAGTTATGTTTATGGTTAGAGATAGAGTTGGGATTAAGATAGGAGAAATGTTTATGGGTAGGCGTTGTGCTAGAGACAGAGTTAAAGTGATAAGGCTGAGTTAAGGCTATGGGTTATGTTTAGGGTACTTAATAGTATGTGGTATGGGATGTTATTAGCTTAAGGGTAAGCGTGGGGAATTGCAATAGGGTACCTTACAGCATGAGTGACTATCTGCAAAGACAACATTTATTATTAAAGAAAATTTAACAATTCAAATGTTTGGTTTGCATGCTACATTAATAAATGAGCAAGGGTCCCAAGTAGACTGAGAAGTACTTACAAACAGTGGGGCAGTATTGATAACATATCAGTAGTCCAAATTGTGTTGTGAACAACCAGGAAAGAAGTCTGTGGGTTTACATCACAATACAGCATCGAAATATATAGCATCATGATCGTGGGTACTTTTTCCAGACAGAGATAACAAACTTAAATTGTACCAATGAAAGGTTTTACCAATGATATTCTAGGACTTTACCGTACCATTGTACTCAATCTGAGTACCAAGTACACCCACCCCTTTAACCCTTGAGCCTTAATCATAGAGGTAGTGTGCGGTAGAAACTACGATCTCAATAAATCATATCATTACCATCAATAAATCATTGTCCAGCTGGTGCTTTAATTGTGAAAATTAATTTCATACAAATGATTAAACACTAGACAGGAAACAGTAGAGTCCCACAGTAAAAATAGTATCCTTAATTCACAGGGGGCTTGGGGAAGAACTAGCTTCAGTTGCTCTGTAAGCTATGATGAGATTCTAATAATTGTTTAGGACAGAGCGAATGTGCTTCACATTTATGGCGACCCCCAACCCTCCTTTTAGGCTGCAGAACTCAATGTCCTTGATCTCTTAAGTTGTCTGCTATGAGGCCAATGAGAAGCTAGAACGGTCTCACTCGTGAAATTATTGGTGTAGCTGACCTGGTGCCTTATTAAAGTTATTGTGTCGCTGCTAGCCCTGGTTTTGTAAAGTACCTTGACTTAGCCTTCGAGTTGCGGTTCTCCACAGGAGGTGGTGTTCTGCAAACGCTGATGTCCATGTTCACACACCAGATCTGGGAGCAGAGGGGATGACTGGTCAAGGGTCTGCAATGATCAGCTACCGACTGCGGTTGAACTGGTTTCTTGTGCCAAGTCATCGCAAGAGCTGTGATATTGTGTGAGGCCCTGCCAAACACAGCCACCTCTTCTTTCTAGGGATGAGTCGACACAAGCGCTTCCGGGCCTTTTACTGAAATTGCCAAGGGTGGTGGATAATTTTCTGGTGAAGCCAGACTGCCATGGGTTTGCATTTCCTGGGGCACGCTGAAGAGTGACAAGGGCAAAAGGCACAGGACATCCAGTGGCCCCAAACCTGGAACTCAAGGGTCTTTTTCCACTGTTGAGGGACCCCAGATTCTGGATGCAGAGAAATTCTAGGACAAGGACTGGTGGTTTCTACCATTACTTCTACTAAGTGTGCAGACATAGTTTGTGTACTCCACATATACAGCTCTGGAACTGGTTTCAGACAGTTTCTGACTTTTATGTATTCCTCTCAGACTGGTCATGCTACAGATTTTGCTAAATAGTCTAAGAAGGAAGGTATGGAGGGTCTAGGAACTCTCTGTCAATGGACACAAAACAAAATCACAAGAGATGGAAAGGATTTCTCACATACCTGCCTCTCAACATGATGAGGATAACACTCTTGGAGAACACTGGATTAGAAATGGAAAAGTACTGTTTACCCACTACAAGGTGACCGTCCAGGCAGGCATCATGTAGGCCTTGTCTATTTATACATTTCCTGAAATCATGTGATATTCTGACTCCTAGAGACCCTGATGTCGGACACAACGACAGTGACAGAACTGAAATCACTTCCAAATATCATGGGCATTGATTAAGCCATAGTTAATGTAGTCATAAGTGATCACTAGAACCCTGTCTGTTTGGTAGGTAGGCGCTAGAGTCACTGGTCAAACTACAAAAACCATAACTTTAAAGCCATAATGTAATTCAAACTGCCTTGGGTAGTTAGAGCCAGATTCTGATGGGCATTGCTACAATCAGTTTGGGCCATTATTACCAACAAGTGATTTAGAACATACAACTAGTCGAAACAAAGAAGAGATAATGAGAAATTGGGGGGCATAAATACCATGCACTGTATACAAATTCAGCTCAAGAAATTAATAATTCACTGTATCTCTCATGCTCTATTTGCCCTTATAAGCAACTGAGTTCTGGGAAGGGAACAGAACAGTAAACTAGTCAAGTGTGTTAGACCTGTCAGCCAAAGGGTGTTCTTACCCCAAACCTTTTGCCTTCCTGCTCTTAATTTTGTTGATCTCAGTTTTGCTGGCCTTAGAACTCTTGGAACTTTACCACTGCTAACCAGTACTAAAGTCCATGAGCTTCCTCCTTAAAACATGGTAAAATTGGCTTATCCCCAATAGGCATATTAAATTTACTTGTAGGCCCCTAGTAATGTGGCACTACCTGCGCCCAGGGCCTGTAAATAAAATGCTAACAGCGGGCATGTCTCAGGCCTGCCATTCCAGAGTCTGTGTGCAGTTTTAAACTCTCATTTTGACCTGGCAAAATAAGCTGTTTGCCAAGCCCAAACCTTCCTATTGAATACATATAGGTCAGCCCTAGAGTAGGCCCTTAACAGCAAAGAGGGCAGGGTGTACTGTATTTAAAAAATAGGACACGTGCATTTATGTTTTACATGTCCTAGTAGTGGAAAACTCTTGAATTCGTTGTTCACTACTGTACTGCCTACCTCTCCCACAGAATAACATTGGAGATACCTTATTACATTAAATATGTATAATTTCCAAATTGGAACAGGTGACCCCTTCATGTTTGGTGTCTCTGGAATTGTAATTTAAAGTCCGACCCTATGGTGAAATTAGATTTTAAGTTACAATTTTGAAAATGTAACTTTTATGAAGTTGACATTTCCCTACCATAGCCACTTGGTGCCTGTAGCCCCTCTGGGTCACATGATTGGGTGTATTTGACAGTTGGAAGTTTTGTATTCCACCTAGACAGCCACACAAAATAGAGAGCTTAGGTGTGCCTGGATGGCCCATCACTGACAGGATGGCGTGGAGGCTATGGGCCCAGCACTACTTACACTTGATTAAGCTGTAGCCATTCTCCATACAAAGGGCTGCATACCCCCTGTAGTTTGTCTGGAGCCATTGGAGGGGAAGCAGGGCCCCTGTGCACTTCAAAGGAAAGCTTCGAGAAGCTTCCACCCACTTCGAAAGCAGAACCTATTATAAATAGTGAACCTCATACACCAGCTATCCAGCACACTTGAATTCTGGATAATCTGCCAGGAAGAAGGACTGCTATGCTGCTACAAGGACTACCACTTTGCTGGCCTGGCACTCCGAAAGACCTTCTGCCTTGCTGTGCTAACCTGCTGCCCCCTTGACTGCGTGAGAAGGACTGGACCTGCATTTTTTAACCCAGAGTGATTCCAAGGGCTAGTTGGCTGGCCTCCTAATCCGAAGGCTCAGGGACATACTAGGCTTTCAACTACCGTGCATCTGCACCTGAACGCTATCTGTGAGCCTACCCATTAAGTGGTGTCAACCCAGTCCTGGAGCCTTGAAAGTGGGCTTAAGGTGCTCTGACTAACTCCGTGTATCCAGTGGAACTGACACATCTCCTCTGCTGCACGGCACAAACCCAAGCAGAACCGACACATATGTGCTGCTGAGTGGATTGGACCTGTCACAAAGACCCGCTCCACCCCCGCAGTCCATCAGTACCGCTACTGTGCATCGCATCCTCGGTGCAGACCCTGGCATCCTTCATTACCGGTAACCTCGCCAATGATGCTGGACTTCCCATCGCAGCCTCACAGCTCTTTGGAACTGATACAACGCTCCAACTGTGCGCTGCATCCTCGACACTGGACATCACATTGCAAGCCATGTTGACAGGGTCCTCAACGACGATGCAGGCCCACACTCTATATGCTACAAGCCTCACACTCAGCATTCCAGAAGGTTAGTGTTCCTCATACAGGTATATTGTAACATCCACAGAGTTGCATCTTATACATACAGCTGTTTGGGTCTGACCCAGTCTACACAGCCTACTTATATTATACTATGGCCCGTGTAATATCTTCAGTTGAACTAAATGTAGCTTTGCTTTTATTGCTAATCCCATTGAGTGTATAAATGCTGCTTCCCAATCTATATCTTTCAGTGGGCTCAGTTACTCTTCCCTTAATGATCTTAATTTCATTACAAGACCGGAGGCTACCATTATGCATATAACTTTTAATGCAGACCGAAGCAGCCGCATATGTCACAAAGCAATAGTTCCATATAGAACATTCTTAACAAAACAATTCCAGTAAGCACTAGGCAATCAGCCTCTTTTAAATGCGGCTCCAAGCAGATAAGTTGTGTTTTTCTCTTACTCTCCTTTGACATTGCTAGTCATTTTAAATATTGTTTATTTACTGCTATTTATAACTTAGACTTATTATTAACGTAATACTGTTACATTTCTACCAATATTACCTGATGATTGTGATGCTTTTATTCAATTTTCCTTGCTCTTGTTTCCCGTGGTACGTTCTGTTCCTCCCCCTTCCCTGACTCGATCGCCCGTCCTCTAATTTATGGAGGTCGGCTAGTTTTCATTATTTTACTCTGTTATCGCGCTTTTTCATTTCATGTTTGCTCAAACTATTTGATAATCGCGCTCTCACTTCGCGTGATAGATTTATATTCATTGTTTTTTACTTAAGCGCCTTCCGCTTCGACATACCTTGCCTCATTTGATACCCTCATCGAATTTCTCCTCTCACCGGTGTCCGTGACTGTGTTTTGCCAAAACTGAGGAAAGACTGTTAGCAACACACGCACTGCGTGCTATCGTTGCCTAGTTGCTTTCCTCAGTCTTCCTGCTCACAATGAGCGTCTCTGGGCAACCGGCTGACCGTGGACGGGGAAACTGTCAGTTTTCCGACGCGATCAGCTGATTTGGACACATTTATCGTCTCTGCTACGCTTTCTTTGGATTTAAATCAAATTTAGATTATATTTCATTTGCAATCCTAAAACGATTCACAATCCCACCCCATCTAACCTAATCTCTCTCTCTCTTGAATTGATTTATATATATATATTATATCAACAACAAAAAAAGAGGTCTTTACTTATTTATTTATTATTTATTTATTTATTATTATACCTCTCTATTCCCCATCCTTATCATGTCTGACTCAGATTCAGACCAAGATAATCTTTCTCTCCCCAACATTGAAAATGAGGCATTTAAATCTCTAATACATAAAGTAATGAGGTCTTGTATGTTTTCTACACTTTCTAAAGTCATGGTATCTAAGAGATCCTTTTCTCCTGAAGAGGACAATGAATTTCAATATGAATTTGAAAATTATAATGACCTCACTGAAATAAGGGGTATGAAGAGTAAAAAAACTAAAAATATTGACTGTACCCCTAAGAGCACTATTTCAGGTCCCAGTACCTCAAATTTTACTGCAGGTCATCTTACCTCAGACGATTCGGGTGTCCTTAGCGGCACAACATTTAAGGGTGTCCCCCGCAGCACAAATTATAAAGGTGTCCTCCGCGGCACAACCTATCCAAGTGCTCAGAGTAATGAATTCATTCGCGGTGATAATTTTAATAACTATGACCACGATGATACTGCCTCAGAATTCCCTGACGAATATATCCTTGACTTGGATGAAGATAACCAGGATTTTGAATCCTTTGACAATAATTTACCTTCCTCTTCAAAGGATAGCATTCTAGACCCTCTAGGCGAGGAGATGTTTTCACCTCTTAACATCAGACATCCTAGAAGCTCTGATTGGGTTCCTCTGGACCATGTTAGTAAATGTATTACCAAATGGATCAGGAATCCTCTAGAGAGAGACACTCGTAATCTTTTACGAGCAGAATGCTCAAGACCTTCTATCGAAGGTAAAGTCTGCCAAACACCTAATCTTGATCCTGAGCTGATAAAATATCTTTTCAAGCTCGGTAGGGATCCCAGGAAGGGTATGGAGAGATCCCTTAAAATTTGTCAAGACCGACTTCTTGATATTTTAGGTCCCCTCACTAAAATTATTGATGCCGCTGAAAATAGTCATATCAACGGCTTCACTTTGAACACTGATCTTATCCGTGGTTGAAGTCAAAGGGCACTAGTACTTTTAGGAAACGCAAATGCCAGTCTCAACTCTGAAAGAAGAAGAGTCATTCTCACTAAGATTAGCCCAAAATTGAGCGACTTAGCCGATAAAGAGCCCTCACTTAATCCTAAAGGCCTACTTTTTGGCGAAGACCTAATCAAAACATTAGGTAAATACGTGTCCACCTTTACAGCCCTGGATAAAGCACATCAGAACATGAAAAAGGTTTTCTTTTTAAATATTTTTATTGACAATTTTCTGCATAAAAAAATGCATTCCCACCCTCCCCACCCCCCTTTCCCTGACCAAGAACACGTCAAAAAGATAAATAAATAGCATATTACATACATACAACAGAAATTAATCCCGTATGATATACTTTACCATAAGGGTACATAGAAATAAAGATGAACATAATACTATATACACAAAATACAATCATGTATATCTCTGGATCCACAATAACATTGGTGACCAAATTCGCATGCCCATTAATCTTTTCTCAGCCCCTTTGTTTTTATGAATTGCAACTTCCAGGCTACAATTGGCTAATAGTCTAGACGTCCATTGTTGAAATGCCGGTGGATCAGGATCTAACCATGCTGAGGCAATAGTAAGTCGAAGTATAGCCATGGCCACAAATATTAAGCCCTGAGTGTTTGTCTGCAATTCACGATTTGCTACCCCCAGCATGATTTCCTCCGTTGAGATTTCAATTCTTGTTTGACAAACCTCTGATAGAAATTCAGAGATGTCATTAATCAGCTTAGTCAGCGTATTACATGTGGCAAATATATGTATAATATCGGCCCCGCATAGTGCACAACGAGGGCATGTTGTTCCCTTCCCTGTTCCCCATTTAGCAATTTTCTTAGGGGTGTAATATAGGAAGAAGAAAGTTTTTATAAAATTGCGCCTGTAGCTTTATCAACATTAATGAATGTAGTGCGAACTCATATGCTATGCGGGGGTTATTGGAATGTACTCCTAGTTGTTCCTGCCAAATTACGCAATGTTTGTCCAAATCATCTGGGGCCATTACATTCAATGTTTCATAGATTTCCCCAATCCTGGGAGTTGTTTTTTTACATAAATTATCAATCAATTGATTGTTCCGGAAGTTCTCCCGCCCACCAGTTTTCTTTGTTAGGAAATTTCTAACCTGCAAGAACTTAAAGAAATCCCTATGGCTAATATTATATTCCTCATGCAGATCCTCAAACATCCTAAGACATGGCCTACTTTTTGGCAAAGACCTAATCAAAACATTAGGTAAATACGTGTCCACCTCTACAGCCCTGGGTAAAGCACATCAGAACATGAAAAAGGTGTTCAACATCAACAATAATAACCTTTTTGGCAGTGCCAGAAGAAGGGGCCAATCTTTCGGCCGATTAAATCGTAGGCCCTACGGTAGATCCAGAGGTTATAACACAAGAGGCAGCTACCAATCCTCCTACCAACCCCAATTTTACCCTCCAAGGGGAAGAGGCTTCCGTTCAAGAGGTTCGAGACCAAGAGGGGGATCTAACGACGCAAACCCACAAAGTAAGTGCTTTGATTCCTTTTTCCCCTCCTACGAAAGTGGGAGGCAGACTAAAATTCTTTCTCCAGAACTGGAAACTAATTACTCAAGATCCTTGGGTTCTGAACACTGTTACTGGTTTTACAATAGATTTCATAGATACTCCGATTCAGGTTTCTTTCTCAAGAGAAATGTCTCTCTCTCCGGATCAAGAGAAGATTATAGAAGAGGAGATCTCTTCAATGCTCCAGAAAGGCGCAATCATAGAAGTCTCTATGTAATTTCTGAGGTTGGTAAGTACTCTTTTTCTTGTAGAAAAAAAGGACAAAGGTTGGAGACCCGTCATAAATCTCAGGGAACTCAACAAGTACCTTGTTTACAGACATTTCAAGATGGAAGGTATCCATCTTCTGAGAGATCTCTTGTTAGAAGGAGACTGGTTGGTCAAACTAGATCTCAAAGACGCCTATTTTACCATCCCTATGGCCAAGGAAGATCAACCCTTCCTACAATTTATTTGGAAGAACCGACTTTATCAATTCCAAGCTCTCCACTTCGGCCTGTCATCAGCCCCTTGGTGTTTCACCAAAATAATGAGAGCAGTCGCCTCATCTCTAAGAGAGAAGGGTATTCGTATGATTATATACCTAGACGATATCCTTATTATGTCTCAAGATTATACTCAAATTCTTCAAGATCTCAAAACTGTTATGGATCTTTTAGAAAACCTAGGATTTATTGTAGACAAGGAAAAGTCAATACTGTCCCCCTCAAAGTCCATGGAATTCCTAGGTTTCACAGTAGACACCACCAATTGCCTTCTCCTTCTTCCTCCAAAGAAGATTTCCAAAATCAGAAAGGACATAAGACAGGTCCTCAAACATCAAAATCTTTCCTTAAGAGAACTAGCCAGACTCCTGGGTCTTCTCTCATCCTCCATTCAAGCTATCTTTCCAGCCCCTCCAAATTATCGAGCCCTTCAAAGGATAAAAGGAAAAGCTTTGAGAATGGGTCTCTGGTACGGAGACCGTGTTTCCCTGAACCAAGAATCCATTTCAGAACTAACCTGGTGGTTAGAGAATTTGGATGCAGAGCAATTTTTGGTTCAACACCAGATTTTATTTTGGGATCAGATGCGAGCCTTCATGGCTGGGGTGCCTGTCTCCTAGATCAAAATACTGGTGGAGTTTGGTCTCAAGAGGAGTCTTCACACCATATAAACTACCTAGAACTGACTGCAGGCCTTTATGCTCTAATGAGCTTCAAACACTCTCTTCAAGGCAGATCAGTTATTCTAAAAATGGACAACATGTCCGCCGTTGCCTACATAAACCACCTGGGAGGAACAAAGTCGGAAGACTTGTCAAATTTAGCAAAAAAACTTTGGATCTTCTGTCTGGAACACAAGTTCTCCCTAAGAGCAGAATACCTTCCAGGGGAATCAAACCTTTCTGAGGATTGGAATTCGAGATTCCTCTTGAATCATTCCGATTGGAAACTCAACACCTTAGTGTTCAGATCCCTCAACAACTTCTGGGGTCCCTTCCAAATAGATCTTTTTGCGAGCAGGTCGACTTTTCAACTGGAACATTATTACAGCTGGATGCCCGACCCGGGTGCTCTAGCAGTCAACGCTTTTCTCCAATCATGGGTAGGAGTCAACGCTTATGCTTTCCCTCCCTTTGCCATGATCCAGAGGGTCCTCCAGAAAGTGAGACATCAACATGCCTCCATTGTCCTGGTAACTCCCTTGTGGCCTTCCCAAGCCTGGTTCCCAACTACTCTAGAGATGTCTTACGATCTTCCTTTCCTGATTCCTTCTCTCAACAACCTTCTCACCGACATGGACGGTCAAATTCACCCTCTTGTCCAAACAGGGAATTTGAACCTTCTTGCCTGGAGAGTGTCAGGAGATCCAATGATCTTGCAAGGCTTGCGTCAACAGCTTCAACTCTCCTCGGAGAATCTTGGGCCCCTGGAACACATTACCGGTATAACAACATTTGGAAAGTTTGGTTACGTTGGTGCTTGAAAAGGGACTTGGATCCCGTGGAAGCACCTATCATTGATATAGTCAATTTTCTCGGAGAACAATTTGACAGGGGTCTAAGTTATAGATCTTTCAATTGCTATAGATCGGCTATCTCTGCTGGTCATTCCTTGGTCAATAGTAAGACGGTAGGTAAAAATCCTATTATTTGTAGAATCCTTAAAAGTATCAGACTTAGAAGACCTCCAAAACCTATATATCAATCTTTATGGGATGTTAAATTAATTCTTGACCTTTTCTGTATTTGGCCAGATAACTCGCTTTTGAACAGAAAGAACCTTTCTATCAAATTAGCTACCCCTCTTTGCTTAATTTCCTGTCGTAGAGTTTCTGATGTTAGAGCTCTAGATATTTCCTATAGGTCGTATGATATGTTTGGCGTCAAATTTGAACTCCACAGAAGGACCAAGACTATGTCTGAATCTTGTTTCTATCCACGTTTTGATATTTGTAAAAAACTATGTGTTGTGGATTGTATCAAACAATATGATTTCAGAATGCATGCTCTTCGCCCTTGTGGTGTTAATCAGTTACTTATATCCTTCATTAAACCTCATAAGGGTATTTCCTCTGCCTCTATTGCAAGATGGGTCAAAATTGTTATGAACTTTGCTGGTGTTGATCTAAATATCTTCAAACCGCACTCTATCAGGGGTGCTATGGCCAGTAAGTCCTTTTGGTCAGGAGGTAAGTTGGATGATATTCTTAAAGCTGCTGATTGGTCGAATTCTAGAACTTTTGCTCATCATTATTGTAAACCAATCACTCATATGTCTGATGTTGTCTTACATGGCTACCAACATACATAATGGTAGCCTCCGGTCTTGTAATGAAATTGCGATTCTCCTATTAACATGAGTAGAGAATCTGGATTGCATTAAAGACACGGAGGCTAACATTATCCCTCCCACCCTTCCCTTGGGTGGTTGATGGTTGATTTTGGCTTACTTTTTAATTAATGTGATATGTTTATTTGAATACTTAACTTGCTTTTATATTTTTATATTCCTTGCCAGGATTGATCTTTGTTTATATTTCTGGATTTATTTACACCCTTTTTCTTTTCAGATAACCTCTCGTGAACTCATGTTCCTGATTCTTTCTCTATGGATCTTGGAGATTTTGTTCATCCTTCGTCTATCTTGATTTTGTGAAGATTCGTTGACCCTTCGTTGAAGTTTTTATTGGGACATTTCCTTTCTCTCCTTTACTCCTCATTTAAAAGAGGCTAATTGCCTAGTGCTTACTGGAATTGTTTTGTTAAGAATGTTCTATATGGAACTATTGCTTTGTGACATATGCAGCTGCTTGGGTCTGCATTAAAAGTTATATGCATAATCTTAGCCTCCGTGTCTTTAATGAAATCCAGATTCTCTAGTCATGTTAATAGGAGAATCGCAATTTACCTAGATAGTCTGGCTTGTTCTTTATTAAGATTTTGCCTATGGTTGAGTTCGACCCTCTTTAAACAGAGGTGAATGTATTATTTACATTTCTGGGGTTGTGCCAGGTTGTATTCTTAATCTTAATGTGGTTGTGTGAATGTTTTAATTCCATCCTCACATATTATGCCTCCTATTTCAGATATTCCTTTGATGTCCCATTTTCCTCAACTCTTCAGTTTGGATACTTAATTCACTAAGTTTTCCATCCATAGTGTGGTTTCCCTGGTGAAATTCCCTTTCCCTCCAATGTTAACTGTAGCTCTGTCTCAGGCCTTCAACGCCGTATGTGTTGCTACTGGGAAGATCTGTCTACCCTTCCCGCATAGTGGTAATGGATGTATGTGACCCTGATGGAGCAAGTATTCGCATGTGACGGACTTGCTTGTATCATGAACCTCGAATAACATTAATGAAACTAATTCAATATGTTTTGTCTTTCTAATATTGCATTTTTACACTACACGGGGTTGTCCCAGTGACGCTTGCCTATGTGTTTACTCATAATAATGAAGCTTGCAAATAATATGGTTGCTGCTTTGCGGGAATCTAGTCTGTGCATGCGTCGGTCATACCCACGTGATGTGACGCACTCGCAGTTCTGGAGGGAACTTGTCGCTCATGCGCAGTATTGCTAAACATGGACGCTTTGTTTTCATATTCTCCGTGCTTGCACTGCTGCTTTGGCAAAGCCGTTTATTCTGCTTAACTCCTCATGCTATAGTCATTATAAAGTAAGGGATGTAGTATAGCCATTCGCGGTATACAGTGTATTCATTTTTTCCTGTGTTTCGAAATTGTTTTCGCTTACTTTTCATGTACCATCCTCGGGGGGGCCTGGGAAGCCACGCTACTCCATCTTGAAGTCCGAATAGAACCAGTCATGTGACGGGGGAAAAGAAAGTCATGCAGCAGTTGAACCCAGCCAGCTGGCAGCCAAAGCCAAGATGCTCATGGGAACCTACTCTCTGACCTAGCTGAAGAAACTGAACATTTACCGGCAATTGCAACAAATGTATTAGATTTTGTGTACCCCATTGTCTGCTGAAACCTCTCTTGCCATGGGAACTGGAATGTAAGGGGTGGGTTCGAAAATGAATATTAAGTCTGAGAAAGTCAAAATTCGAGGAGGTACCATGACCTAACCTCCTCTCTTGCCCAATCAGAAATTAGGGAACCTTTCACTTGCAACATTTGTGGGTGGTACATTGTCCCGAAAACAGTATAATTTGCCTAGGTTTAGCTAGAGAAATTGTCCGACTTGTCCGAATAGCTGACCTGTCACTGACCCAACGAACTCTATAGGTGATTGATACAGAGAGCTGCGGAGCACTCTGTCAGTAAATTCCCAGACTCAGCCAGAGTTTGAAAAACTTTAAGTGCTGGCGAAGCACTTTGCTGGGAGATTCGAAAAACCCAATCGGGGTTATTGGCAGATTCCTTGCAGAGAGGGGTAGCGCAGGCGTTGCATCCGAAGCTGCAGGTGTTGGTCGTACCCTTTGGTGAGCCTAGTCCTGATCCAAATCCTGAGGTTATCCTGCCCTGACTGTCCATGAGAGGTACCTGCTCGCCTACTGGCAGCCTAAGTCCTTGAGGGTCCTTTCCCGCCTTTCCAACCGACCCGTGGCCAGGGTTGGTCTCCATTCTGTCCTAGGTAAATATAAAATTGTGTGGGTGCTTGTCTTTCCCAAACTTCTTTCCCTTTTTCCGAATAAAGCAAATTGCCTATTGTCCTTTACCCTGTTTTCTCTACATTAAGATTTCGTGCAAATTGGTGTATTAGCATGTTCCATTCTCTCCCTACCCTTAGTCGCATTCAGAATCGTATGCATATATAGTTTGTCCCAGTCTTACCCTCCTTTTAGAGAATAAGCACATCTGGATAAATCAAATTGCATAAGTTTAGTTTCTTGTAGACCGTTAGTGATAACTGAAAGTTGGCTCTGACTAGTATGTTCCTTCTTTTTTTACCCGCCTTTAGTGAAGTTATGAAAGTCTGTTGATCTAAATTTAGCGTGTTCCTTATTTTCCCCTGCCCTTTATTTCCACATTTCTAAATGGTTCTTACTTTAATTCATTGTTACACTATTTTCTTAATCTTAGTGATAGATAGTTTGATTTGTGTTAACCTGTGGCTCATTGAAACTGAAGAAAACGATAACTAGATAAAGGTTTTTGAAACTTCCTGCGTTTGTGGTTATTATAAAGAGTACAAGGAAATTGAAATGGTATAGGGTATTTGTGTTGTCTACTTTCTCCACAGCTAGCTCCTCGATCCATTGTGATCTTAGGTACCTGAAACGAGGATTGGTAAGTCAGGTACACGGAAATAAACAGACAGGAACAACACTGCTGATAGTAGTGTGTGGGTTACTTGACTAAAGTATAACGAAAATGTTTTATGGGCCCTAGTGTGCAGATTTGGTAACAAAGTTAGTCGGGTGACCTGCGCACTCTATCAGTAGTTTTTCTGGTAAGCAGTAGGATGGTTAGGACTAGTTGAGATAGGTAGATAGGTTAATTGTTGATAAACCGTGGAAAATTAAATGTGCTGCTAAAAATATTTTTCATTGAGAATCGAAATATTTTTCATTGAGATCGACTGTAAAAATATTGTTTTGATATGCTATGAAATGTTTTTTTAGGTTGTGATAAAATGTTGCTATAAGATTTTTAAAATTGTATTAACCACTTGTTAGTGATTGTTATATGTTGTCTGAAATCCCCGGGGGAAGAATAGCGGGTGGTGAGGAGAATCCACCTAGCAGTGAGGTCAGTGGCTCGAGGAAAATTAGTGCATGGTTAGGCAGAACTGGAAGCGCTAATTAGGGTTTCTGTATGAAAAAAATTGAATAAATGATAGCAAAGGGGTTTGCTATTGAAACTTCAGTTGTGATATTACCTAGTAAGGGTCACCTGAGGGAGGAGCAGTAGGTTCATCGGAGCTTGAGTGATAGCAAAGGAGTTCGCTAGTGTAACTTTGAACTTAGTATATATCCCGGAAAGAGTGGATGAGTCAAAGAAGTAGCAGGTTCTCTAATGCTTGTGTGAAGGGTAGGCAGGAGGGTCTATCCGTAGTGTATGAAAAGTAGACAGAAGGAGTCTATATGTAGTGAAACAAATCTTTCTTTCTAGACACTCGAGTACAGTGGCGAATGTTATACGTTGTAAATTAAATAGAGCACTTGCACTTTAAGAAAGAAATCAAGTTTCCGTTACCTTGTGAAGGAGGGAGTCAGTTGCGGAGCTGCGCTGACGTCACTCTGTGCCGCGCTGGTATTGGTCGAAACAGCGGGTGTGCAAGGGAGCTGGTATTGTAAGGGAGGGGTGAGTGCCGGAGCGTTAGACCGCGTCTCACGAAAAGGCCACGCACCCATTGGTTGAAGTTTTTGGTGTATTAGCATGTTCCATTCTCTCCCTACCCTTAGTCGCATTCAGAATCGTATGCATATATAGTTTGTCCTATTCTTACCCTCCTTTTAGAGAATAAGCACATCTGGATAAATCAAATTGCATAAGTTGAGTTTCCTATAGACCGTTAGTGATAACTGAAAGTTGGCTCTGACTAGTATGTTCCTTCTTTTTTTACCTGCCTTTAGTGAAGTTATGAAAGTCTGTTGATCTAAATTTAGCGTGTTCCTTATTTTCCCCTGCCCTTTATTTCCACATTTCTAAATGGTTCTTACTTTAATTCATTGTTACACTATTTTCTTAATCTTAGTGATAGATAGTTTGATTTGTGTTAACCTGTGGCTCATTGAAACTGAAGAAAATGATAACTAGATAAAGGTTTTTGAAACTTCCTGCGTTTGTGGTTATTATAAAGAGTACAAAGAAATTGAAATGATATAGCGAATTTGTGTTGTCTACTTTCTCCAAGCTAGCTCCTCGATCCATTGTGATCTTAGGTACCTGAAACGAGGATTGGTAAGTCAGGTACACGGAAATAAACAGAAAGGAACAACACTGCTGATAGTAGTGTGTGGGTTACCTGACTAAAGTATAACGAAAATGTTTTATGGGCCCTAGTGTGCATATTTGGTAACAAAGTTAGTCGGGTGACCTGCGCGCTCTATCAACCCTGCCTATCTTCAGTCTATCTAGTGATGTTACAGCGTCGTCTATCGGGGTGCATACACAGTCATTTAGTACTTGGAATTGAGAAGCCCAATAAAAGACTCTCATGCCCGGTAGTGCAGTTGCCACACTAAAAACCGATCTTTAGAGAGCTTTCAATGCTATCATTGGGTGCCACACCCTTCACAACGAAGGACCTGACTACATGAACCACCAACTGATCTTCCATCAGCCAACCAGAAACCTCCGCTCTGCACACCTTGCCCTCGCCCAAACACCACATATCCGCCACAGCCGGAGGATGCTCCTTCTCTCACCTCAACGCTAGAGCCTGGAACACCCTTCCCCTCACTGAACCACGTTAGGAAGGGACTCAAAACTTGGCATTTCAACTGACACCTTGCAGCACAGCGCCTGAAAATCCCCTGGGGTGATTAGCCGTGCTATACAAATACTTCTTGATTGATTGCTTGATTTTAAAGAATAAAAGTGTCTTTCCAGGAGCCGGAAGACTTGGCAGCATTGGTCTTGGGCTTACCAATTATCATACAGTAAGCAGCACGTTTCTATGACTCTGCTCAGAGTCAGCACTAGTTTGGGGTGTACTCCTGGCTCCAAAAAGATTCGGTGGAGGAATAAGGAGAGACCGCCTCTCTGCAGGAGATCTCTCTCACCAGTCCCTCCAGCGAGATCTCTGTTCCCACTCAATCTCCTGGCTAGTTGTTCTAATTCATTTCCAAATTTTACAGAAGATCAATGGAACATGCATTTCAGTTCTCCAAGCCCTCTTATTTCGCCCTCTCTTCCGCAGTCATCAAACGATTTAAAACGTCTGTGCATACCTGGGGTGAGGGTACAATTGCAGTAGAGAAGGGAGTCCTCAAACTAGTGGTTTGCTCATCTGATAGACTTCTCAGGCGGGCTCCCTTCCACAGTAGATACAAAGGGAGGCTGTAGTGCTTCTCTCTCCCAGCATAGGATTATCCCCCCCAGCCACAGGGCTCTAGGCTGGATATAGGCCAACCACTTAACTCATGGCACAGGGTCCAAGTGTGCGATCCACCGACGACACATTGCAGGTCTAGCGCCACGCGATAAGATTATTAGCACACCAGCAAACAACTCGTCTTCCCACCCTCCACCACATAGGTCTGTTGAAGCACAGCCCCATCTTTCAGGCTATTTCACCCGGCCGCTCTCTATCTGCACCAGTTCTCACTGTTTTCTGTCAGGAGTAGGGAAAGATCGACCTAATTCCCTTCCGTCTCAAAGTTTTAATATAAGCGCCCAAAGTCCCAGTAAGAAGGGGGAGTCGTCAGCAACTACAGGCGCTCCTACAGGCTGAAGCTCCAAATCCTCGGCCTTGATTTGATCAGGACTGTCTGTCTCTCCAGAGGCCAACGCTTACCTCCAGCTGAGAATGGTTTTTTTGGGCATCTGTATCTTTGTAACGCAGATAGGCTTCACCATTAGAGAACTGGAATAAATGTAGAACTCTTGCCTTTTAAATGAATCGGTGATTTCAAAAAGGGCATAATATGTAGAATACTTTGTGTGTCACTTACTGATTCAAACTTCGGCTTTTCTCGCTTTACATTTCGAACCTTCAACCTCGATGTACATGTTGGGACTTCCCATACCAAGGCATTCTCCTGTATATGTCTCTCTCCTAAAGATTGTTTGAGTTCACAAGAAGCCAAACCACTGCTGATCTACACTCGAGCTCCTATTACTAGAAAAGCCAAGGTGTCATCATTCGGACCTCTATGTCTCCTCTTAAAGCAAAACGGTCTTGCGTGTCTAAATGCAGCGTCCTGCTCTTTGCAAAAATACTAACTAAATTAAAATAAGTGTGGCTACGGTTAGTAAGTTTACAAGACTTAGTTATTGTTGTAGGTGCTGCTGAATAAAGAGAGCTAATTCCAAAACAGGATCTTGATCGAGTTAAACATTTTAGACAAACAGGCCATTTCACATTACAGTTTGTTTTTAAGAATTATTTGTGTGATTCATTTTTTTGCTTATTGTTAATTTAATGGCAGTTTTGTTAGAAAGGCTCAATGCCTGGCAACCATTCACATTGTTTCGAACAAACAGGATGCAAACTACCAGTGTAAAATTAGCTCGTCCAACTTCCTGTGAAGTAAAGTGTCAGTGTGACTAATCAGTGGGCACTCAGTGTAAGAGTTATTCAAGTTTTCAGAGCTCCTCGTGGAACAGAAGGCACGCTATCACTTCCCCATTGTTGATGTGGAAGTGACTGACCAGATTTCTTTCTAGATTATGATAGCGTTGGGTATTTATGAATGCAAGAAATTGTAAAAGCTGTTCCCTTGTCCTTGAGCGATCAGCATGTTTCTTCAGCACCAATATTTTCGACTTGACTGAGACTTCACCCCACTGTTGTTGGAACAGAAAGACCACCCAATCTTCAAAAACATTCCCACCATTAAGTAATGTGTACCGGGGGGGAGGAGCCAAGATGGCGACCGGAGCGGACGTGTAGTCGCCCGGCTCCGCCGATCCTTGAGCTCTGCAACGAAATCCTGTTGTCCTTCCTGACTGAATCCGGTGGCGGAATGCGTATGAGGACGAGCTGAGCGCATGGATCCGTTTTTGACCTCCTAGCGTGCTCGGGTGCTGGGGAAACTCGAAGTACGGTTCCCCGCCCCGGACCCTCGCCTGCACTGCCGCTCGTCGTCGGCTCCTGGGACTCGGATATGGTCCGCTCAGCTGGGTAGCGCTGACGACTCAGTGGCGGCGCCTTTACGAGTGAGGCAGTCGCCGCCGCACTACAGCTGACGTCCAATGCAGACTACGCCTGGACTGGGACAGCCGAGTTGAGAAGCCCGTGGACGGTGTTTTCCTTTGTTGGCACTCCGAGTGGAAGGTGAGCGGCGCATGGTGTCCGGCGAACCAGCACAGCGAAGTCTACTGACCTTTCTCCACTGCCCAGCCTGGTGGGAAACGGCTGGTGAGAGGTGTGCTCGTTTTGCCTTTGGTGCTGGCGGTGTTGAGGTCTCCTGGAGATACTCGCTTATGCGGCGCCCCCCCCAGCTCCACTATCGAATGCCCGGCGCCATGGCTCCCTTTGTTCTCCCGCGACCGGAGAAAGCTTGTACACTCCTGCCCGTAGACAGCCTTGCCCTGCCGGCGCGGGACACCGACTTGAGAGCACCGGTGCAGGACCTCGCCTCAAGGGAACTGCGACCTGCGCTGTCCTATGGGACTATCCTTGCCGCCCTCCGTGAACTCCGCTCGGAGATGTTTGATGGCTTCAAAACACTGGGTACTCAACTGGACGCCATGTTGACCGCCGTGAATCGCGAACGCAGCGTCTGCCCCCAGCTGAGTGTGAATCTGCCTTTGCCACTCCATGATGCTACAATGTTTCACCGTGCCTGTGCTGATGCTACACTTGCGGTTGCCTCTACCGCGGCCTACGGCTTGCAGCCCTCCAGTCCCGTGACAGCTACATTGTTTCCCCTTTCCTCTGGGCGTGACTTCTTGCCGCCTGCACCACCGAGTTTATTTGGGGACTCAGAGGAGCAACTTTTGTCCTACGTGTCGACTTCTGACTGGTGGTCTTCACCCTTCTCCCCGTGGACTCTCTATTCCTCAGTGGCCTTTATGGACTTATACATGGAGGACAAAAGAACTTATATCGATGGTCGGTGGCCATTTTGGGATCCTGCTTCGTCTTCTTCTTTCAGGCGGCCATGTTGCCCTGATGTGCACGGGGGGAGAGGCTCTCCCGGGGAAGTCTGCGGGAGGTTACATCCACGATCGGGTCAGGGCTAGGCTGCTCTCTCGCTGCTGATTGATTTAGCTGGCTGAAGGGGATGGGGTTGGAACTGGCTAACGTGTTTACTGGGCGCACATCGCACGATGCTTCTCCACAATTGTATTGTAAGACTATTTGATTCTGTTTTGACTTTCAGGAATGCCGATGTTTATGTTGTGGGTCTCAGTGAAGGGTCGGGACCTCCGGGCGATTTGGTATCGAGTGGGCTCCTCCCCGCCTTTTTTCTTTTTGGGACGGTAGATAGATTCGCTCTCTCTCACTCCCTATATCATAGGTATTAATGTTCTTTTTCCTTCTCCTTCTTTCCTTCTTCTTCCTTGTCTATATTTCGGGTTTTACGGGGCGACAGGCACTCTGTGGGGGGGGGGGGGCAGGCCGTAGCCTCCACAATGTTGCAGGGTGGGTGGGGTAACTTGATATAATCTTAGTTCTATGGGCCTTCCTTTCTATTTTCTGCGCTTTTACTTTGGTTCGACTCCGGGTCTGGGTTGGGTATGGTAGGGATGGGGCGACGATGTTTGGGGTGCGTGAATGGTAGTAGATTGTTTGCTTCTGATTTGCACCACCACACTGTACTGGATTTTAAACCTCCGTTGATGTTTTCAGATATAACGTCGCCTACCCATAGTGTGAAGTTACTGTGCGGACTCGAATCCTCTTATTATTTTATCTTCACTGCCTTCTTTTGATGAAAACGACAAAAAATTTGAAAAATTAACCTTCACTTCTCCTCTCCCCCGGTGGCGTGACTCTTTCCAATGTAACGTTCATTGCTTGCTACTCTTACTCACAGCTGCGGGGGGACTGTATTGCTTGCACTTGTGCTGATGTCATACCGTGGCCGGCCTGATGGTTGTGGGCCCGTATTTGTTCTGTTATTCAGGCACAATAAAGGTTTACAAAAATTTTTAAAAAAAAATAAATAATGTGTACCACCTCTTTACTAACCCTTTCTAACATTAATTGCCTTATTTCTCACTTGTGTTTGATACAACTTTAAGCAATATGCCTTTTACTTTCTGCACATGTTCTTAGGCATACTTTACTATCTTTCCACATGAATAGGGTGTTCTTGATGTCATTTTGAGGTCCCCAGAAAGGGAAGTTTATCTTAGTGAACAACTGCTGGCTTTTCTTTTTGCTTGTGGAAGACCTCTCTAGCCGCTTCTGAAAAAAGCTTGCCTTAATGGCAGAACATCTGTCCCATTCTGGATATATGTGAGAGCCTGGGTGGGAGCAGCCCAAAAGATATTCAAAAGAAGGAAGTTCTCAATGTCTATCTCTATGAATGCCTTTGGGATGATCCCTCTGTTTTTAGTGTTTCGCCATGTCTCCTGAAGCCTGATATCAGCTGCTTTCCTTTAGCGAACATCAGACTCCCTCTCAAAACTGTAAACTCACTGTTTTCGGCTAAATCTCATCTTGCAACTGAGCTTCAAAAGAGTTGCAGTATATCATGCCATCAGTTACTGTCACCAATCATTCACGAAGTGGACTCACTCACGAGACATGATCCAAGCTCCAGCGTTCCATACACAATTTACATGCTGAACTACCTGATACTTAAAATCCAGCCAACATTCAGCCATGATCTCATGTGTCTAAGCAAATCACTGGGGCGCCTTGGCACAGCTAACAATCTGACACTTGTTCCTGTGGGCAAGCCCACTGTTTCATAGATCGTTCACTGTTCTTTTTAGGCAGCCCTTCTAAGAACTTGTTTGCTGTTTTCTGCCTAGATGTGCGTAACACTCACTTTCTGTAGCTGTGGCGTGCCTGCCTTATTACATTATTACCTGCCATACATCCAACCTCATTCTTTGTTACCTTGTAAACAGACAAAAGCTGAAAACCTTAACACCTGATGCGGAAGCCAGCCACCATGCTGCAAAATTAGCCCCACTGGGTCTAGCTCATTCATGCATTCACAACCCTCACAGTGTGCGGATAACACAAAAACTTCTAAAAAAAGGTACAGATCACAGGGAGCACATTAAAAGTGGGTTATTAATTATGTGTCCTCTACTTAGATATTGGTGCTGCGTATGGATCATTTGTTAAGAATCTAGTACCTGAAGTACTTAAAGTTGTGTCGAACAGCAGTTGTTGCATTTGCTGTAAGTGGTGAATGTTTTAAGACAATATTTTGTTTTCTTCTATTTGTGTACCTGTTTATTTCTTGACTATAAAAAGATTGAAATAAAGGGAAAATTGCCACACTGCTGACCTCTATTTGAAATAGCCTTGTGTATAGTTACATGAGAATGTTTATGACTATGCCAATCCATACAAGTCACAATATTACATGTAAAGTAAAAAATATTGTTTTGCAATTTGTAGTTTAAAAAACCCACTAATGTCAGTGTTTTGTCTTTGGGTTCTGAAGCAGACAGTGGTAACCAGGCAATAGTCATGGTGGGTCTTCTAATTTACCACATGTGTCCTATTGCTTTGGGTACTACTGCACTGATCTCAATACATGATCTCAACGAGGACTCCATAGTTCGTTTACAGGCATCTATGGACACTAAATGAGAAATGTCACATCCACATGGCAACATGGACACGGTCCTCAATCTTGTTCTATATTCACGGTATCCTCATGGTGGGCACAATACACACAGCCTTAATACAGGTAAAGAAATAGTATGCATATACAAATGCCACATGTCACCACTCACCACATACATGCAGAAGATGACCTAAGTGGACCAGTCCACAGATTTCACAAATGGAGTTCGATAAACTTCTTTCCCAGAGGTACAGGTAAAAAATATGTGTGCCACACTATAACCTCCACTGACACCAATTGTCAATAATCTCCTTGTAACCTGGTGAGGGATAGACCCTCAATTGTGGTTCATAATACACTTTAGATGGAGTTCCTGACCAACACAACCTAATACCTACCCGTCTGATCTTATTGTAAATCAAGAGTTATTAGCAGAAGTTTTAGTCAAGGTATCCCCAAATCAGTCATGTGTCTGACAAAAGTGAATAAGAAAAAGGAGTCTTTCTCAGCATTCCTTATAAACGAACGGCATCATAACATTGATAGTCGCACTCCCTCTTATAACCCAGCAAAAATTATCTAGGACAACTATAGATAGGTATCACTGGTTGATTACACGATAGTTAATCTAGAATGCTGGGGAAATGTCTTTTATATGGTAGTTATAAAGAGAGTTGAAAGTGACCATGATCTTTTGGTAACTAGTATCAAACTCTGCACCAGGAGCCAGCCTTATGTTAGTAAGAGAGGTTGGGTAGAGTACGGACCCAAGATCTTTCCGGCAAATAATAGGAAAAGTTTAAGATGGAATGGAGAAATAGCAGAATGAAATTCTACTAATACATGCTATTATGACAAAATATGGCATTACTATTCTCAACGCCCTAACTGGCAGCAACCCTGACATACTGGCCATGTATGACTCAATGATACATGAATTGAAATTGCTGTGGTCACCCCTGATCCTAACAACAAAGGTCAAACTAAATACCTATACCTGCTGCAGTTGGCATAATGCTGAAATAATCTGAAGCGAAAAGTCTCATTGGCTTTAAATCCGCACCACTATCATACACAGTATGAATGGCCTTTTCAAGCCTATAGGCAGGAGTACAAACACCTGCTGAAAATAAGAGCAAGCAGCACAGTATGTGTTATGGGTAGAGCTGATAGAAACTATTCATGCAAAGAACACTAGGGGCCCTATTACGAGTATGGTGGTCTGAGGACCGCCAGACTCATGGTGGCACAATGGTGACAGACCCAGCCACGGCCGCACCAGTGGTCCGGCCGCTCGAGAACGACTCAGGCAGGCAGACCACACTGGGACCGCCGCTCCATCAGGGAACCACCGATCCATGGCGTAGGGGTGGTGGTCAGAGGCTGCAACATGCTTGGCGAGACCGCCACAGGGTCTTGCCAAGTATTTTACAAGTTTCCTCTCTGCAAGGCTTTTCATGGTGGTTCCACCGCCATGAAAACTCTGGCACAGAGGAAATAAAGGGTGTCCTACATGCCCCCTGTACCTCAAACATATGTGGATGCACACGGGCGCATAACATGTACCCCCCTGTGTGCAAGCACATAGTTTCCTGCACAGTATGGACTTTGAAGTCCATGCCATGCAGGAACCTTGTAAGGCATTCCCATTGCGTTGCCTTTTTAAAAGGAACTGCCACCTTTGAAAGGCCGCAGCAGTGGAAACCGGCATTCCGCCCATCTACCAGACCACTGAAAAGTAGTAATCAGGCGATTGGGCGGCGTGACCTTCAGCGGGGTGGTGGCGTGGCGGTTTGCACCACCACGCCACCGCTCTGCTGAAAGGTTTTTATAGGGCCCTAAGAGGTAACAGGGAAGTAGTCACCCGTGTAGAGGAGGACAATAAATAAGCAAGAGTGCGCCATAGGTTCGAAAGAATGGGTGAAATATTTGATTAACCTGTAGAAGAATGATAGCCATGATGCATGTAATTTACAGACACTGAGTGAGAAACAGGGCAAACATTATGCCACATTGAACAGCTTAATACCAGAAGTAGAGAGGGCACTGACCAGCATGAAAAACAACAAAGCCCCAGGTCCAGATTTAGTGCCGATCAACGTTTTTTATTAAAACCTGCCTTTGTAGGCCAGAGTAATTTCAGTATTTTTTTACTGTGGCTATAGGCGATAACAATATTCCTCACCCGTGGTGGTTGGGTACCTTAGTGCCCTCATACCGGAAAGAGGCTTGTGGTTACCCCTCTAAATACCAACCACTTTCCCTTTTGGATGTTACCGGCAAAATATTTAGTAAAGTTGTAGTAATTCGACTCCAAGGTTAGGTGGCTAAGGACCTGAGTACTTAGAAAAGTATTTAATGTTGCTGTAGCCAATAACAATATTCCCCACTCTTGGCGTTCAGCTACTTTAGTGACCTTACACAAGAGAGGGGATTATGGTTGCCCCTCTAACTACTGACCAACTTCCCTTTTGGATGGGGCTGGTAAAATATTCGGCAAAGTTGTACTAAATCGACTCCAAAGTTGGGTGGACAAGGAAAATATTTGATCTGAGGTACACGCTGATTTCAAGTCAACGGTAGGAACTATATATCAATCTATTTGCTTATACATGATTTATTATAAACACTTCGTAATAAAAAAAAGTAATCCCTGTACTTAACGTTTGTTGACCTGAAGTCAGCGTTTGACCTTGTTGGTTGTGCGAGTCCATGGCAAACCTTGGATGAGCAGAGGGTAGAAGCCACCATCTTGTGAGCAGTAATGGCCACTGATGATCAGTTTTATTGGCACAAACAGAAAATGCAATGCGCAAATTAATGAGAAGATTCATGGATTATTGTAACACGAAAGCCTTGATCATGAATTGCAGAAAGACAAAGGCCATAGCAATAAAACCATCGCATGCTTCCCTTTTTCATCAAAAATTTGAAAAAAATATTGAACACTGATTTAGCTCAATTCATTGACCAATTTTCTAGATGACACCCAATTTGGGTTGAGGAAGGCCACAGGACCGAGAGGGCCCTCATTAAGACATCTGACGAGATCAGGATGATCCTAGACCAAGGTGGTGCGGCAGTCCTGATCCTATTGGATCTGTCTGCGGCCTTTGACACGGTCGATCACTCCATCTTGATCGACCGTGTCTCCTCCATCGGCATTCAGCATAAGGCCAGAGTCCTTTTAACCTCATTTCTTGACAACGGTACCCAGTCAGTTAAACTCGGTGACTTCTTCTACTGCCCTGTATTTACCCTTCCCTGTGGTGTGCCCCAAGGATCCTCCCTAAGTCCGACCTTTTTTAACATCTATGTGTCGGACTTGGATAGGGTCATTAAAGCTCACAGGATGAGGTTAACCTCGTATGCCAATGACACCCAACTGGTGCTGGCAGTACACAATGACGGAGTAGAAGTTGCTGCCAGTTTCCAGGAGGGAATGCTAGCTATTAGCTCCTGGATGACACTCAACTGCCTAAAGTTGAACTCCAAAAAATCGGAGGTAATGATTTTTGGCAACTATCCCCTGGTTGGTCCCCCACTTGGTGGCCAACCGATCTTGGATCTCCTCCAGAACCTGTCACTAAGGTCAGGAACCTGGGAGCAATGTTCGATGACAAGCACTCGTTCATCCACCACGCAAACTCGGTTGTTTCCTCATCCTTCTACACCCTTAAAATGATGAGGAAACTCCTTCCATTCCTCCCCCCCAGCGCTGCCAAAACCCTCATGTGCACATTGATTATGTCGAAGATCGACTATTGTAACAGACTCTTCCTAAATGCTCAGGAGAAAGTCCTGAACAAATTGCAACTAGTTCAGAACTCTGCAGCCAGAGTACTGTCTGGCACTCCCAAGTTTACATCCATCTCCCCAGTCATACGTAACTTTACTGGCTGCCAATCAGAAAAAGAACTACATTTAAAGCACTTTGCATCGCATACAAAGCGATTAACAACTCTGGACCTGAGTTCCTAAAAAAGTACTTTGCCCGTACACCCCCAACAGACCCTTGCGCTCCTCCTCAGCTCGCCTTCTCACCATTTCACGCACACAGAAATCATCATGGGGAGATAGACGTTTTACAGTTGCTACAGCAAGGCTATGGAGCAACCTCCCTCCTCACATCAAGGCCAGTCCCACCCTCCTGATGTTTAGGAAGTTAGTAAAAACATGGCTTTTCAACCAGTAAACACTCATCTTTACTTCTCTTCTATCATTCACAGCGCCGAGACACCCCAGGGTACTTGTGCTCTATATAAATTGCATAAAATAAAATAAATCCGTGGGTTAGTTAATGGTGGATTACAAGCATATTGAGAGTGTAAAATATTATGATTATCTGGGGATGTGATTTACAGAAAACTTGACTGGAAGAACCAGATACTGAAAACTAGTACCGTTCTATCTCAGACTTCAAGGGTAGTATTAAAATTGAGACACAATGCACCAAGGTGGCCAATGCATTAATACCATACTCCAAATCTATGAGCAGAAACAAGTAGCAACCTCCCTTTATTGGGGGAACTGTGGGAGTATTGCAACCTACATACTTTGCAGGTAGCTGCAAACAACTTTGTAAGGGCCTTGCAAAGGCTGGGACCAGGCCCTCCCCTGCTCGCATAATATGTAGAACTTGGCCTTACTTTAATTTCTGATTTAGCTACAATACAACCATACTGGTTTAGGCTGGTTAGGAACCCAAAAGTATCAATATATTTACAATTGCTGGGGACACAGATCATTTTGGCAGAATAGGATGAAGTAACTGGATGGATCACATAAGGAGATTACTAATCGACTTGTAATTGCGGTCTCTATTGACCAAGCCAAGTAAGGTAGGATGTGACACCCAAGAACCTGTGAAGTAGAGTTATTATATGCTTAAGTGGGAAGCAAAGTTAGGCAGGATAAGATCAGTCAGTATATTGGATGACTATTTTAACTTCAGATTAGCTCTAGGATGCAAGTTTTACCTGAAGGAAATCCACCCCGACCCTGAGGAAATATCTTGTTAGGTGTTTAAGGCTCCCAAAGGAATGCTACTCTTGTGAGTGTTAGCTTTGGAGGAAGGATAATCTCTTGCACCTTCTGCTGTTTTGCACACCATTTGTGATAGTATGTAAAATATCGCTTTGGCCCTTATTTATGCTTTATGAGATAATCTCGATTGGGACTGCACTAGCCTTCTGCTACAGAACAGGCAATGAAATAATTTTCAACTGTATAGTTTCCAAATAATTTGGCAGTATGGCCATGAGTAAGAGATGTAACAGCTGCTATGAAGTGAGTGGGCATATTTAATTGTGTAGTAGATGTTAGATTTTTATTAATGAAATTGGTTAGGCGTAATGTGGCTTTAATCGCACATGCATTCCTACTTTGGTTAACTATATAGTATATTAGATGTGAGTCAATAGCACCTATTATTCAATGTTTATGTTAACTAAGATCAAACTTAGACACAATGTTTGAAAAAAGTAACTGCTTTCTCTATTTTGTGACATATTAAAATAAGTTTGCTCATTGGCCACTTATGATAATGAGAAGAAAAATTAAGGACAGAAAGAACATTGTTCTGATTAGTATAAATATTAATATTTTATGAAACAGTTTTAGATTAAATTAGATCGCGATTTCCTGAATTGTGTATGCATTTGCACTTTGCTAATCTAACTGGTACATAGTTATGTGCTCATTGCACATTATAGTGCTTGCAACGCCTGTAAAAATAATAATAGTCTATCTAATGGAGTATATGTTTTTAGGTTAAGGGCTGTCGGTATATGTGTAATGTTACCTGTATACACAATAAACCTTCTATGTGTCAAATTGTAAGATGAATAGGTGAAACAACAAATGCAATCTGATTCTGAAGACAACCATGTGCCCTGCTGTTCTAGAATCATAAAATATTGAATACCCATAAAAGACCCTATGGACATGGTGGGCTTTCTAGAAAACATACAAGAGATGCGGAATGGCACTGCTTTTCAAACAGCGTGAGGATATTCTGATAGAAAGATGTAATTTCAAAGGTAAATGAAAAGTATTTTAATCAGCAGCTATATAGGGACACAGGATTACTCCTTAAGCCAATCATACCATTCTTTATTCGGTTATTAAAAAACAGCCATTTATTGCAAAGGATAATTTCATCATTCATTACACACTTTCCCTAAAAGAATTACATTATTATTACAGCAGTCAATCACTCCTACTGGGTAAATGTTATATAATTGATCATAATAGCTTATTAAATTTAATGTAATACGACTATGTGCCCTTTCCTTTATAGTCAATTTCCACAATTGCTGTTACAGTCAGTAGACTCCATACACTTATATAAAAGTAGCCTAATCTCTAGCATTCAAAACCTATTTCAGTCAGATCCAGAATATAATGCACTCCTTCCTGCATGCCATTGCAATCATATATTCACTTGGTGGCAGCTTTAGCTCTTAGGGGCTCCTTACAATAGCGGTAAATCCGCCACGGCCGCCTGCCGGTGGCGGATTCACCGCCAAATTGCAGCCATTCTCCACCATATTATGATGGAAGGAGGTTTGCTGGCGGACGCGAATTTCGTCCGCCACGGGTCCGCCACAGGCAATCATTCCTATTGCCTGGCAGACCCGGAAAGAATACCCAGAATGGTGGAGGTGCCTAGGCACCGTCAGCCATATTAAGATGCTTAATCTCCGCCAGCGGTGGATGGCGGTTTAACCACCATTCACAGGCTGGCGGAGTTTGACTTTGGGGGCCCATTGCAGGCCCCCCTTGTATTGGGGGGTGTCGGTGCACTGGGGATACCCATGGTACCCCCCTTCATTTCCCTGCACCACGTGGCAGGCACTGCATGGTGCCTGCAACGTAATGCAGGGAAATGCAAGACCTTCATGTTTACCATTTTGGCGGGTGCTGCAGCCTGCAGCACCCGCAGCAGTGGTAAACATCCCCAATGCGACCGCCACCGTGGCTGTCGCATTGTAATTCCATGGTCGGGACCACCGCCATATAGGCGGACGGTCCCAATTCCAGTGATGATGGAGGACGGAAAAACGTCTGTCCGCCATCGTAATGAGCCCCTTAGTTTTTGTTCTTACTCAAAGACCCTGTATTATTGGCTGTACCACTGCATTAGAAACAGCCACAGTCTCCCACATTAGCAAATATACAAAGACAAGTCTTCAATGTGTATAATTGGCCTGCTGTAAAATTAGTTTTATACATCTAGCACTTACTCTGTAGTAATGCCTACAAACAAAGAGAAAATGATTCTAGATTTCAAGCAACCTATCTTCACATGTACACTTCTGTTCTTCCACTTGCAAAATTCTGTTAGCGTTGAAAATTTGCCCTTTCTAAAGGGTCACCACAAAGATTGTGACTTTCCTACTGAACCTTATTTTTGCTTGCTATAGCAATCTGTGCACTGTACCTCTGCTAACCAACTGTAAAGGTCTTGTGCTCTCCTTTCAACATGGTAGAATTGGTATACTCCTGATTAGGATATTCAAATTACCTCGGGGAGAGGAATTGGCCTAAAGGCTAGGGTCCGATTCACTGGTGAGGTTGAATGTGTAATAACTGCTCTGGAAAGACATTTTAAAAAAATCACATTTGCTCTGCTTGAAGTCCTTGAAAGCTAAATCTGCTTTAGTGTGGCCTAAGATTTCAGCCATCTTGAAAATGTAGAAAGTGGGTGAGGGTAGTCCCTGGAACCTTTACCCCATTGATTAGGGTGTCTCTATTGGTCATTCCCACCCACAAGGCTGTGCCAGTTAGAAATGTGGCATCTCAGGGTAATCACTTATGAACACTCCAGGACCTGTGGAAGTCTCAGGAGAGGACTGAACTTGCTGTTTGAAGCCTGGAAGTGGATGTAACCTTTTTAAACATTCAGTGCCGGCTTGCCGGTACAGAAGGATGAGAAAATGCGCCCCATGTCAAGAAAGGCGGTAAGACAGGCTGGGCCAGTAATATACAGCGATGTATGCGTAGGAAGTGCTGGGCAGGAGCTAAGTTAAATAAAGGTGAGGCAACAATGCAGTAATCCATAATGCCATGAGTGTACTGAGAAAGACAAGCATGAGAGTGCGGGCTACACTGAGAAATATAGTGAAATAAAGACATGTGAAGTTAGGAAGTGCTTCACAGACGTTAAACAAAGGTGAGGCACAATGTGGTAATTTTAAAGTGCCACGATTGCCTCGAGATAGACATATATGCAGCTTGTGTTGAGGCTGTAGCATATAATGATACAACGACATGAGAAGGCGGGTGCACAAGCCCGTAGTTATTTTTAATGGGGATAACAAGAGGGGATACATGATGAAAAGACACTAGCAAGCATTTGTTTTCTTTACATTAAGAAACCATTCTACAATTGCAGGATACGCCTACGAAAAGAGGAACTTCCTCCGGGAGTTCTTGTCTCATAATGAGTGGAGAGCTGGTACGATTGACTTTGGCTCCCACAAGGTAAAGATAATTAATGAAATGCCCAACATTGATGTATTTTTTTTAAGTTTGAGAAGGAAGATGGGTTTTAGTAACCAGGCCATTGTGTGTTGTTTGTCATTTGACAGTCGTTTTTAGAAATTGCACCAGTGTCCAATATTTGTGACAAATGACCCTGCCCTGACGAAATTGACTTAAAGATGGATTGGCAATGAAACATGTCGGCTGAGAAAGAAAGTGGTCTGTGTAAATGCAGCCGGTTTTAAATTTATGAATGAGCTCACAAGAAAAGAATAAAATTGGTAACTGTGCGACTTATATCTGTTTTATTTTCACTGGGTCTTGTCTGTGTGGTAGTCGCAAAGCACACATCACTGTGTTATTATATTTATTTTTTTGAGCACTCATTTTGGGACACTATGTATATATTTTTTTCAAGTAAAATGGTGACCGATGATGATAAAAGTGAGCATAGCTGGTGACCACCAATCAGAAAGCTTGACTGGTGGTGCACACATGAGGTGCCATTTTTCTTCTTCACAATTTTTGAAATAAAAACATACCTATAGGTGTGTTTTTTGGTAGATACACCATTCGTTTTTTTCCCATATATACCTATATATGGGATATGTGACTGTCATTTGATAAAAACAATGTTTTATAAAGTATGAGCAAATAAAGTGGAAGGAACCTACCTCTTAAGAAAGTGAGGAGTAATAGGTGAAGAAAAATGATGAAAAGTTCCACCTCCACTTGTATGAATAGAGAGCCCTGGATGAGCAGGTCTTTGTGTGTTTGATATAAATTGAGAGGAGGGCGAGCTGTTCCTTTTTCCCTATACAGTTCCTTGTTGTTAGAGTGAAACCTGGAAGAGCCTAGAAAGCTTGTCCTGATCTTCTTCTTGTACCCAGGACAAAGAGGTGGACTCCAAGGGTCATAAGACTGACCTCCAATTAAAGCTACAGGAATACAACAAGCTACAAGCAGCCTTTTCATGCAACAGCCCAGCTGACCAGTGGCAACTGGACCAGGAAAGGGCCTTACTATTTGCCTCTATCTGCCTCCCTATGAGACTCTAAGTGCCTCCCCTGAGGACATGGGGACTTTAGAAGTGTACTTCTGTGGTGGATTAGGTTTCAAAAGACCAACGTCAGAAGGTGAAATCTTTAACCAGGAAGAACCTATTAAGTATATCTGACCCATGTTCCATCGTGGTTGGCGTCAAATTGCTGCTAGGCCCTGTTTTAACGCCACCATTGATTATCATTGCCACTCTGTGTTTCCTGGCCCTATTTCTACTTAAGACTTAAAATATTCATATCTCTGATTACCCTAATTTGGTTTTTATTGTTTTCATGTGCTTTGGTTTAATAGATTTTACTCTAGTTTTCTTATTCATCTTGGGATTTGCATTTTTACTTTAATACTGTTTCAGTACTGCATAAATAATTTGCCTCTAAGTTACGCCTGTCTGCTCTGTCTCTAGTCATTTTAGTGGTTCACCCTGACTGTGATTATTACTTGAAGGGGGTACTCAACCCCCTCAAATAATACCCAATTTATTACGGTGAGTCATTCTGCTAGACAAAAGTGGCAAGAGATCAAAGCAAAATCTTGTTCAAAGTTTCCTTATTTAAGAATTTTCAGGAGACGCCAAATAACATTCAACATTTTCTGATCCCTTAAGTGACATGTAGTAAAGAAGATTTCCGTATGAAGCAAGGTTGAGGTTTCAAGAAGCTTTATCGAAGTACAAGTTACAGAGGTAGAATGTTGTAGCCAGGATGGTAAGTAGGCCTGTAAGTATCTCTGTAAGTACGCCCCACCAAGAGCAGCCCTCCTAGATGCTCAGCCTGCAGAAACCAACTGATTCACTTCACCCATTCAACATTCCATAACATATACAACATTCCACACATACTCAGGCTGAACAGCAAGGGGAAGAAAAAGAAAAGAGAAGGAGAGGAACATTTACCTTACTACATATCCCCTTTCTTTACACTTAAAAAAAAACAATGAAATAAGGTGAACCAAGAAATGAATACAACTCTTGAACAAATAAAAGCAGTAAAAGATCAAAAGCATAACAATCCAAAATATGATGTGACAAAGTAACGAGAATCACACCCATCCCCTATTCTCACAAGGAAAGAGAAAAAAAGATAGAGTGTATGTCAAAGAAAAGACATAAGAAACAAATCCTGCAAATAAAAAGAAAAAGAAAGCACACAGGATATCAAAGAAAACAAGAATTGAAAATCAGAAACATACGCACAAGACCAAAATGCCTGACGTCAAGGCAACCCTACGTTTTAGTGAAAAGGTGAAAACAACGAACCAGCGCTGAAAACCGAGAAGTACCAAGACACAAAACGTATGAGAGAACATGAACGTGCGCGTAAAGAAGAAAGTAGGCAACACTAAAGAATATCGAAATATCGAAAAAGAACAATCGAACGCCTACACACACCCTGAAATAAGGGGTAAGAAACAAAGTAGAAAAACTGCGCAGTAAGTCTGTGAAAAATCTTATATGAAGAACCAGATTTTAATAAACTAGGCCTAGAACAGAAGAGTGCAAACAATACACCAAGCATGAACGTAAGTACGAATTCAAGAAAGTAAACCCCAAGAAAACAGAAACCGAAGAAAAAAATAGAGGGGTACACATATAAGAAAAGGAGGTGGATGAAATAAATCACATAGCAAGAAAAAAGAAAGTAACCTCCCACTAAGAAATATAAAGGGTACACACATCTGTAGAGCAAAAGTAAAGCATGTCAGACATTGCGAACAAAAAGATGAAGAGCAGCAATGTAATAATAAATACTTTTGACAGAAGGAAAATATACCGTTATATCACTATGCAAAAGAAACAAACCAGAAAATAATCATAACATGGGTTGTAAATATGAAGAGTTGCACACACTGAAACACCAAATAGCATGTTCATATAATCTGCAAACCATACCCAGGAATTAAATACACAGACAAGTACAAGTAATAGAATATAAAATAAACTAATTAAAATAAATAAAGTAGTCACCATAGTCATATGGGAATAAAAAGAACCATCGGATCAGTGCTGAAGAAAGATGAAATTCAAAAGTTTCTTGAATAATGAAGAAAAGAAATTGAACAAACTTGCATGAAACGATAGTTGATACCAAAAACAGCACAGCTCCATTACGTCACTCTGTAAAGTCGTTGTTTCATTCAGGTCCCACGAAGTGCAGAACATCATTGTAAAACGAAAATGCAGGCAAATAAAAGTACCACAAACCTCCAGGCTATGGAGCACGGCAAAGAATAATCCACACTTGGAATCAGAAGGTATTTGGTGTCACCAAACGAAAGATGGCGGCACGTAGATGACGCCATGCCGGGTGGCTCTCGGCACGTCAAGGCATGTAGGAGTGAAGAAGCAGCCATAAATCTGTAGACATCGAAGAAAACAGAACGTGCAGGAAACAATGACGAAGACTACAATGTAGGTAAGGCTGCGTGCGCTGTATGTGTCAGCTCGAGCCAGATTTGAAAGGAAAGAAGGCGGTTTAACTGCCATGGCAGAGATAGGGGCAGTAGTATAACAAAACAACCAAAAAATAAATAAATACCAAAAGGCACAGAAAATAGAGTCAGAAAAAATTGGTACACAGCTCCAACACAGCATAAAAGGCGGGCAATATGGTAATCACAAGTAGAGAACAGATACCGTGAAAAGGTGTTAAAAAGTCACTGGTGATTCCTTAATAGTCAGAGTCCAAACATTACATAGAAACACAGCAGGGTTAGCAAGCCAACTGCGTCTGAATAGTAGCTGAAAAGACTGTTGATAGTATGCAAGGATCCCAGGTTGAAGTAAGCAGACACCAGGAATGAGGTGGTTAATGAAGAAACAGAACAGAAAGGAAATGAAAAAAAAGTGAAAAACTCACCAAGCTTAAACGGACGTTAGCATGCCCAGGTGAGGCTGACCGGTGTACTTTGGTCACTGGTGGGGCTGGGGCTGCCAGGTGGTAACACGAAGATGATTCAAGCTTGGGTTTTACGATATAGTTGGAGTATTTAGAAAGTATATAAGTTGCTGTAGAAGAATTTCTTGAGAAGTAAGTCCTTTGAATTTTAATCCACGCAGGGTTTGTAGTTCAAATCATCGCCAAAATGTAGTAAAGAAGATTTCAGTATGAAGCCAGGTTGAGGTTCCAAGAAGCTTTATTGAAGTACAAGTTACAGAGGTAGAATGTTGTAGCCAGGATGGTAAGTAGGCCTGTAAGTATCTCTGTAAGTACGCCCCCCCAGGAGCAGCCTTCCTTGCTGCTCAGCCTGCAGAAACCAACTGATTCACTACACCCATTCAACATTCCATGACATATACAACATTCCACACATACTCAGGCTGAACAGCAAGGGGAAGAAAGAGAAAAGAGAAGGAGAGGAACATTCACCTTACTACATGATGCATACAGCCGCAGGGACAGTTTGGAGGGTTCCCTTTAATCAGAGCTCGCTTTCTAAAGGAATGAGTTTTTACTACATTGTATGACCCTGATAATAAGTTGAGTATGATTATTAAATTAGCCAGCAACATCCAAATTCTTCAAATGTAGGAGAAAGGGAAGATACATTTGTAATAATCAATTAGATAGTTGTCCTTTGGCTATGTAAACCTCATTGTTTGCCCATAATGACTGCCATAGTAGTAATGGAGTTAATTATATTGCATCTTCAAAGTAAGGGAAGCCAAATTACTGGTGTACAACATATGTTGCCACACTTTGAGGTACGCCTAGGTGTTGCCTCAGTAACATGTTTTCTTCAATTTGTAGATCAGTTATATTGGAGTATTCCTGTAGAGATGTTCTATACTACATGACTACTAAGACTTTCATGTTATAAACTGTTAACAGATGTTAAAGATGTTTATGGGTTTGTATTTTTGAGCAGTGGCGGCTCACCTGCTATGGCAGAGGAGCATCGCTCCACTGTGTTCAAAGGTGTAAGAAAAAAATAAAATGATAATAACTGAGTGTTATTATCATTTTATTTTTTCTTGTTGCGGGCTTTGCAACTTTGCGAGGCGGGTGGGGCTGCTCTGCTGACAGAGCGGGGGAGCAGTGGTTTACGCGCATGAATGTTTGAGCGGCCTTCTCGGCCGGCCACACATTCATGCGCACTTAGCATGTTCTCCACCCAGGCTGCATTACAGCCTGGGTGGAGAACATGCCCAGGCCCCCAGTACCCGTCCGAGCTCCAAACCAGGGCCCTCAGACCAATCCCAAAGCTACATTGCAGCATTGTGATTGACTCAGGGGAGCCTGGGGGCTTCCTGTTCTGGCCGGAGGGAGGAGTGAAGAACTGCGATGAGGAGAACACGGAGGAGGATGCAGCGAGGAGTACGTTTAATGCAATTTTTTATTCACCCCTTCCCTCCCTCCTCCCCGCCTCACCACCCCCAATCACTGCCAGCCGCCACTGTTTTTGTGATCATTAACAATGTGAAGTATGTATTTACACACATGTACAGACTGATGCTATTGCCATTGAAACAAATTTTCTATGGCGTGTAGAAGTGTGTTTTTTGTATAAAACACCATCTTAACCGAGAGGTAAGTCATCTCTATCACTCATTCTGTGTTTCTTCCCCTGAACCCATCCTCTCCCCAATACGTTCTACAGTACACAGTCAAGTTGAATTGTACTGGGTTATTTTCCAGTTATTGTTATTCTGCTCCCAATTAATTTTCCCCAGTTCAGATGTAACTTCCAACATGTTATAAAGTCTTCCACTTGTTCACTGAGACCTATTCATTCACATATCATGCTATTGTTAATGTATCTTGTTCTGTTGGAGCATCTCTGGATGATATTAGCATAAAGGGTGCTGAGTAAATATTCATGTAGTGGGTTAGTGCTTAGGTGTTAAGGCAATATTACAATTATTTTTCATGTGCTTTGATTTGCTAAAGAAATTATACATGTGTTCACACCATGATAAAGCTTCAAAAATTCTGATTTCCTATGCAAGAAAAATTTACAAAATAAACCTTGGTTTTAGGAGTGCTGTAAGGGATGCTCTCCGTTTTTCTATTGAATTTGCTGCTCACTTGGTACTTAAAATAATTGCTGAATACTATGTTTAACTCTACATTGAGAACCTTTAACCCCTTCCAAGCTGATGACGAGCTGGGCTCGTCATGGTGTAGCCTCCTCGTACACTGATGACGAGCCCAGCTCGTCATAAAACAATGTAAAAGTAAAATCGCCAGCACCGGAGGGGAATTGCCTTAGCAGCCATGGGGTTAAGGCATTGGTTCTTCATCGCTTCATCTCTTAATGGAACCCTTTAATTTTTTCATTGAGCTAGAACTCAGTTTTTGAGTCGGCCCAATCTGAAATTCTGTGATCAATTGTATTTTCAGATTTGCAATGCTTTTGGGGGTGCCTTTACGCAGGGACACTTTGCCTCGTGAAATTGAGGATTAACACCTTTTCCGATCCACTGAAATATGGGAATATTGTTTGAGGTACAATTTTGGGGAACAAATTTTGGGGTACAGTATTTTCCTCCCACACAGACAAGATCTGAGTGGTCTATAGGGCAATCAGGCAGTGCCCAATGGGCCAGGCTCACTGGCAAGTGTGCGGGTCGTTTTAGTTTTAGCTTTCTAATTCTCTTTTTTTTGTAAAAACATAATTTTATTACAGTTAAACAAAATACAACATGGTAATGTATTCAAACTATTATAGGAGTTACATTTGAAGAGGGTGGAAAGGAAGGGAAACAGAAAAAAGTAAGAATGTAGCAAGAAAAATATACGAGGTCAAAAGTAAAAACATTCTGATAACGTAAAGAGAAATCTTTGGCAATTAAACTATTTAACAAAAAACAAAAACAAAAATATATATATATATATATATATTCCACTACCAAGACCAGGATGCCACTCGTGTGGCCACGCCCTCGGGCGGACACCGGGACATTTAAACTGCCGCCAAATTACTCAGCTGGTTTACCTTCAGTCCTTTTACCCCTGATGAAGTGAGGAACGAAATGCGTTGGGAGCGGGCCTTTGAACCTTGCTGTGCTGACTCCTGTCGCCAATAACCTTTGTCTCAATAAAGCACGACTTTGGCTAATACAAACCTCTGGTGGGCGTCCTCCATAGCAGCCTACTGTTTGGTTTGTATATATATATATATATATATATATATATATATATATATATTTATATATATATATATATATTAGAATCCACAATCCTGAAGCGCCGAGGAAACCAAACGGACACAGCCAGGTACAGACCACAAACCAAGGATTAAAAGAAATAGTGTGCTTTTATTCCATCAATGGGGATGGCAGCATGACGCGTTTCGTCCGGGGAACAATGCAGATATCGGGCTATGTGCGTCTTCAAAGCACTTGGGATTTAAGGACACGTCTTTGTGACATTGGTTCATTTTGATTGCGATTAATTTTGAGAATCGTGTGATTCATCACGCTTATATTATTTTTTAAAGAATTTTGTGTGCTGACCTTCTCCCACTTGGGTATGAAGACGCACATAGCCCGATATCTGCATTGTCACCAGAATGTAATATATGCATACATGCGCTCCGTGTTGCTTTGTTTGTTATTGTTTGTACATGGCAGCTGTGTAATTTTCCCACTTGGGACAGTAGATGTAGGATTTATGCTGGTGTGATTATTAAGCATAATGTAAATACTGTTGATAATATGCAACGGGGACAGCATGTTCTTTTGCGAGAACTAGACATTCGGATGGTAATGTCTTTCACTTTGGCACATTATTATTAGTAGTTTACCATGCCGAGATGGCCGCTGTGTTTACTTTGTGCACATTGTCCTTTTTTTATGTTTACACAAGAAGGTTTGAAAACTTTATTTAATGTTTTACTTTCTAACACTACTCACCCGTGACCAAGGCGAGTTGTCGCTGAAACGCGTTGGGGGTTTGGTTCCATGATCTGTTTTCCATGCTGGAATAAAATGAATACCCACGAACTCTGCTGGATGGTTTAATTGAATGGTGAATATTTACTGGATTTCGAGTGCATTTCACGCTCGTCCTGATCGTGTGGTGGAACGCAATACAGACAGGGTGCCTTTGACCCTGGTGTGCACCGCAGTCCGAGTGTCCCGGTTTTTCAAAGGAAGTGAACTGTGTATATATATATATATATATATATATATATATATATATATATATATATATATATATATATATATATATATATATATATATATATATATATATATATATATATATATATATATATATATATATATATATATATATATATATATATATATATATATATATATATATGTATATATTACCTACTGGCGGTCGGTGGATGAATCTTCGCGAAATTTCCCAAGAAGATGGCCTGCTCTGCTTCTTCCCTGAAAGTTTGGGTTTGATCCGTCAAGCGGGGGCCGAGAAAAAAGGGGGTCCCAAAACTTGTTTTCCCCATACAATTTTCCATAGGACCTTTAACCAGGGCTACAGCCCGAACAGCTTAACAGAATTACACCAAATTTGGCAAAAAGGTAGAGTTTGGTTTGCAGATTACCCTTTTTGTTAAATGGTGTAAATCCGTTCAGTAGTTCATGAGAAAATCAGAAGTAAAATCATAGATATATCTATAGGCGCTTACCGTACGCGTACTGTAAGCGTACAGTGAAGTGTGCCTTCCCTAGCACGAGCTGCATGCTCATTGGCTGTCAACTGTCTGTCAACACTCCAAACCAGGAAGTGTTGGCAGCCATCTTGTGCCGCGGTAGAACCAAGGCACAAGAAAGCAGCGAAAGAAATGCAAAAAACACGCAAAGGGGGCAGGGTAGAAACACCCTGACCTCCTAGGCCTGCTCAGGGGGTCCCACAAGGACCCCAAGGCCCCTCCCCCAAAAACATTCTTTTAAATCGCGGGGTACGCGTACCCCGTGAAAGCAAAATACCCCGGTCTGCTTTTTTTTAATTAGCCCCCGGGGGGACCAAATGGCGGGGGCATAATGTCAAAATACCCCCCACACTGCCCTGGGGACCGCCACCCCCCAGGGCAAAGTAATTATGATAGTGGGGGTCACACGGCCCCCCCGCAGCCCCGGGGACTGCCACGCCCCGGGGCTTTGCTTTTTTTAAAAACCTGTGTGGAGGGGTTCAATCCCCCACATGCCCCAGGGACCACCACCCTCCCGGGGCTCTTAACAGGTGGGAGGGGTCTGCACGGCCCCCCTCCTGGAGCTCTCGATGGCCCTGGGGACCGCCACCCCCCAGGGCCGGCTCCTGCAGTGTCCCGGGGTGCCTACCCCCGTACACTGCTGTTTGCTATGGTAGGGCGGGAGCCTCGCGGCTCCAACCCTACCACTTCGAACTGCTTTGACTTTTGTAAGAGAGAGCAGGAAACCTGCTCTCTCTTTCAAAAATCAAAGTGGATTGCATTTCTGCTTGGGAACCAGCATGTTAGCTGCTCCCCAAGGAGAAAAGCAATGCCAGCTCCTGAAGGACGCGAGGAGCCGGCTGGGACCGTGGGGGCTTTGGGGCTGCCCCCACGGTCCCCAACATTGTATTTTAGCCCCAGGGGATGGAGTCCCTGGGGATTATAAAAAATAGTAATAGAGGTAATTTTTTTCTGTAAGTCGTCCCGTACGCGTACCTAAGCAAGAAAAAAATCAATTAGAAAAATATCTCTTACAGATATCTATCAAGTTTATGTGTTTATGTGTTGGTTGCTTCTAATGAAACCTTTTCTCTTTATTAGTAGTTATAAGCAAGTACTTATGCATAGTCTAAAGTTCTTGAGGAGCAGTGTTTTATAGGGTTGCGAACTTTTGACCTCTGTTGACAGTTGACTTTTGCATGATCTGTTGGGGGTAGGGTGGAAAGTTATGACAGTTGGAAAGTTTGAAATGTTGAACCAATAGAAATGTGTGTTTGGTTTTGAATTGTTGTGTGAAGGAATTTGATTTGTTATTAATGTGTATATATGTGTAAATTGAGAGGGAAATGTGCCATTTATTGGTTCTGCTGCAAACCTTGAAGCAGAGAGACTCTGTGTAAGACTATCTGCTGTGTGAGTGGTATTCTTCTTAATCTACCAATCAGTTTGAAAGGTGAGTTGATAACTTGTAAGTGACTGTATGTGGTGCCTTTTATTTTGAGTAAGAGGGATGTGTTTATCCTTGTAAAGTTTGTAGAATTATATTCTGAGTTTGTGTGCATTTGGATAAATATTGTGATAAAAATCATTTGGTAAGTTAGTGTGTTTAGTTTGTCACCTTTGTGCAATAAAGTGCAGTACTAAAAAATGTAGAATGTGTGCAGTCACTTTTTAGTTGTAGAATACTTAATAGTGTAGCTTGTTTAGAATTAGGCTTGTGTTCTAAATTTACAATTTTGTAGTCAGTATACATAAACTGCTGCGTACAGTTTTGGGCAGATGTACAAGCCCCTTGGGCCTCTTTCTTGTTCTATTGTGTCTCATTTTTGGATGTAATGTTGGCAAAAAATAATGCAGCAAATTGGAAATGTGTTTGCAAAACGAGTCAGGATTGTCCACTGAAATGTAGTGGTTATATATATAGAATATGTTTAGTCACCTAAACGTTTTAGAGTGGTAAATGTGTTTTGGTAAAATGTATGGTTTTAATTTTTTTGTCTAGAATCACACTGAGCGTGTGTGTAAATAAGGAATTATACTTGCACCTTTTTCATAGTCTCCCCTGTCTCTCATCACAGTCTACCTCTGTCTGCTTATACTGTCCCCTCTCTTCTGATATTTCCCCTCTTTCCTTATTTTCACTTGTCTTTCCTCATAGTGCTACTTGTTCTCATAGTCTCTCCTGTTCTCTTAGTCCCCCTCTGTCCTCATTGTCTCCTCTGAATCCTGATTGTCTCCCTTCTTTTTATACTCACTCCCCTGACCTTTAATCATCCCTGTCTCATCATACCTCCCTCTTAACAATGCCCCAGTCAATATACATAGACTGCTGCATACACTCTTGGGCAGATTTACAAGCCCCTTAGGCCTCTTTCTTGTTGCATTGTGTCTCATATTTGGATGTAATGTTTGCAAAAAATGCAGCAAATTGAAAAGGTGTTTGCAAAATGAGTCAGGATTGTCCACTTAAATGGAGTGGTTATATACATAGAATGTGTTCAGCCACTTAAAAGGTTTAGTGTGGTAAATGTGTTTTGGTAAAATGTATGGTTTTACATTTTTTGTCTAGAATCACACTGAGCGTCTGTGTAAATTAAGGAATTATACTTGCACCTTTTTCCATAATCTCTTCTATCTTTCCTCACAGTCTACCTCTCTCTGCTTATACTATGCCCTCTCTTCTGATATTTCCCCTCTTTCCTTAATTTCACTTGTCTTTCCTCATAGTACTGCTTGTTTTCATAGTCCCTCCTGTCCTCTTTGTCCCCCTCTGTCCTCATTGTCTCTTCTGATTCCTAATCGTCCCCCTTCTTTTTATACTCACACCTCTGACCTCTTAATTCTCCCTGTCCCATCATACCTTCCTCTTAACAATGACCCAGTCAGTATACATAGACTGCTGCATACACTCTTGGGCAGATTTACAAGCCCCTTGGGCCTCTTTCTTGTTGTATTATGTCTCATTTTTGGATGTAATGTTGGCAAAAAAATGCAGCAAATTGGAAATGTGTTTGCAAAATGAGTCAGGATTGTCCACTGAAATGTAGTGGTTATATATATAGAATGTGTTCAGTCACCTAAACGTTTTAGAGTGGTAAATGTTTTTTGATAAAATGTATGGTTTTAATTTTTTTGTCTAGAATCACACTGAGTGTGTAGATAAATTAAGGAATTATACTTGCACCTTTTTCATAGTTTCCCCTGTCTCTCTTCACAGTCTACCTCTCTCTGCTTATACTGTCCCCTCTCTTCTGATATTTCCCCTCTTTCCTTATTTTCACTTGTCTTTCCTCATAGTGCTGCTTGTTCTTATAGTCTCTCCTGTTCTCTTAGTCCCCCTCTGTCCTCATTGTCTCCTCTGATTCCTGATTGTCCCCCTTCTATTTATACTCACTCCTCTGATCTCTTAATCCTTCCTGTCTCATCATACCTCCCTCTTAACAATGCCCCAGTCAGTATACATAGACTGCTGCATAGACTCTTGGGCAGATTTACAAGCCCCTTGGGCCTCTTTCTTGTTGTATTGTGTCTCATTTTACGATGTAATGTTGGCAAAAGAAATAATGCAGCAAATTGGAAATGTGTTTGCAAAATGAGTCAGGATTGTCCACTGAAATGTAGTGGTTATTTATATATATAGAATGTGTTCAGTCATTTAAACATTTTAGTGTGGTAAATGTGTTTTGGTAAAATGTATGGTTTTATTTTTTTTGTCTAGAATCACACTGAGCGTCTGTGTAAATTAAGGAATTATACTTGCACCTTTTTCCATAGTCTCCCCTGTCTCTCCTCACAGTATACCTCTCTCTGCTTATACTGTCCCCTCTCTTCTGATGTTTCCCCTCTTTCCTTATTCTCACTTGTCTTTTCTTATAGTGCTGCTTGTTCTCATAGTCCCTCCTGTCCTCTTAGTCCCCCTCTGTCATCATTGTCTCCTCTGTCTCCTAATACTCCCCTTTCTTTTTATACTCCCTCCTTTGTCCTTTACTCCTCCCTTTGTCATCATATTTCTGTTTTCTCTACATTTTTGTCTCTCTCTCTTTATATTCCTTATTTTTTTCTCATATACTATCATTTCCTTATATTCTCATTTTCTTCTTATTCTTGATCTTCTTTGTACATGCTTCACATTCTTTGTTTTTATTATTCTTCACATACTCTCCCTCTCTCTGCTCTCACTTCTCTTTTCTTATACTCCTGATTCTGTCCTGGTAATCTACAATTTTCTTATTATCATATTCCTCTCATCATTCTCATCCTTGTCTCTATACTCCCTCCTGTTTTCATAGTTCTCTCTCTTTTCTCTTACTTCTCCTTGTCTCCTCATACTATTCCCTTTTTACTTATACTTCCCGTTTCTGTTCATATTGCCTGTTCTCTTCTCTTACTCCTCCTTGACTCCCTGTGTATACTTTGCAGCACTTTCCTCATACTCCCCGTCTTTTCATATTTACCTCTCTCTTTATATTTGTTTGTCTTGTCATACTCTACCCTCTTTCGTCATACTTTTTTCACACTTCATAATCCACTATCTATTTATACTCTTTCCTTTCTCTTTGTAGTGTATCTTCTGTTTTTGTACACCCTTATTCTTCTTACGCACCACTTTTTCTCACATTATCGCTGCTCTCTTCAGGTACTCTTCTGTCTCTTGTTATATTCACCCCTCTTTCCTTATATTTTTTTTGTCCTTATAGTAATGCATGTTTCCACATATTACTTGTTTTCTGTTTATACTCCTTGTCTCTCTTCTTATACTGCCCCCCTGTTTCCTCACAGTCTGTCTGTTTCTTCTTATACTCTCCCTTCTCTCGTCATAGTGGCACTTTTCTCCTCATACTCCTTCTTATCTCTTCATACTTTCCAGTCTTTTCATAGCCTCTCTATCCCCTTATACTGTAGTGTCTGTTAATTTTCTTTTTTCTATTTAAATTTCTCATTGTCTCATAGTGCTCTTTCTCTTGTTGTAACTGTTTCTATTTTTATACTCCCATGTTTGTAGTGATAATCTCCCCTCTCTTCTTTTAAGTAATATAATAGTGTATTTCATACATATTTTTTTTAAGTGATATATATTTTTTTTTACTAGATTCTTTTGATCAACACTGAAAAAAAATCATCATGCCTACAAAAACTGAAAAGAGGAAAGGACGAAAGAAAGCAGTTTATTTAAAGAGAAGTCATCTACAAGATTTACCTGAAGAACAATGTGTTAATAAAAAGAAAAAAAGTCCTGGTAAGAAAACTAAGACTTTTCTGCGAAAATTGTTAAACACTAAGAGTAGTGTGCACAAAGAGAAAAATGGTATTATTGCATCTGCAACTAAGAGGAAAGAGAAAAACCATGCAAAATCATCTTCTGAAAACCCGTGTTTAGCAAAAGGAGGAAAAAACAATATAAGGAAATAAGGAAGAAGATGTTCTATAATAGAGTATTGTTTAATTTGACTAAGGTAGTAAAGAATTGTAAAAGAAAAACAACATTTTATAAGAAAAAGAAATGTATTGAAAAAGTAGTTGAGAAAGCTTTTGAATTGAAAAAAACCTATTTGTTTTAGTAATCAATAGAATTTGATCACTAGATAAGCCAATACATTTAATGAAGGCCAAAAGTAAGTGGAAAAAAATAATTAACAGAAGTAATTTTTCTGAGTTTTTTGGGGGTGAATGGAAACATAGTTCAAGTTCAGAGTCTTTTTTTAATGAAGAGAGTTATCTTCAGAGTGATGATTTGTTGCATGGAATTGATACTAATGGTCGTGCTTATGAGTGGTTGTCCTGTTGAGAAAGAGAAAATTGTTCCTAGAAATGCAAAAGAGGTGTTAGCTGATGAGGTTTTAGGGAGACGTCCTAAAGGTCCAGTGTACACTTGGAATTGTAGTAGTATTTGTAGTGTACGGCTGGAATCTATTGATTTTTTACGCAATTTCTCACGTAACTATACTAAGAAAAGTGTTAAACAGAAGATTAAGATGTTGCCAGGATTAGACCCTTGCAGAGTGAGAGAAAATACTGGGTTGCAAGGTCATTCTCTGGCTTGTCTTTCTAAAAAAGTATGTAGAAGTGTTTTTTACCATTTCAGGATGTTAGCAGTTCATCATACTCAGATGAGGAAATTAGTCAGAACATTGTATTACACGAAAAGTCCAGCACTATTGTTTAAAAAGTTAAACAGTGCTCTTTTGCAGGGATCTGTATCAGATGTAACGAATGTTTGTGATGAAATTCAGCTTAGTTACTTTGGTCATCAGGATGACAGTGCAGAAACTGAAACATTAATAGAAGAAAATGTGGAAGAGAATATATAACACTTTACTCTAGAAAATGTTGAGCAAGAAATTACAAAGTTTAAGGTCATTTTGGGTGAAGGCCAAATTATTCTTGCATCTGTTGTCGACAAACTCATCATAAAAATCAGACCAGGACTGTTGATTTGGATTTAAAAAGTGAAATGGAAAATAATATTGAGTGGAAGGGTTTTGCAACTCATTTGTTAATAGAGAATTGTTTTGATTTGGGTACAGATCAGCGTATTTGTAAATATTATTATAACAAATTAGATAAGACCAAAATGCTTGCTAGAGCTGTGCATAATAATCTTGAGTTGGTAAGTATTCCTTCTGAACTGATGGATTTAAATACTTATGAGTCTATTCTGATTCAATGTGTGCATCCATTTCAGGCTATTGTTTGTATGGAGCCTAAGACAGTGAAATTGCCTCCTTCAGATTTACAGAGAGGATTAAAATGAAGAGTTATATATTTGCCTCTAGATTTAAAGAAAAATATTGAAACAATTTGTGTAGAAAATGGAGAAGATGAACCTCTAGTTGTTCTTGTTAATGGCATTCCTACACAGAGTAAAAAAATCTGGCAAGAATTAGTGGATGTTAGGAAAGTGAAAAAAATGCAACGTTGTATCTGGTAAAAAATAATCAGTACTGTGTATGTGAGAGAAGAAGAAATAACTGTAGAAGAAGATAGTGAGCCGCCATCTGGACAAATTAAAGAAGTGGATGTATCCAGAACTGAAGAAATATATGAACATTAAGGTGTTCATCCACTTCATTCTAAAGAAGTTATGGGGAATACTATTGAGTTATTCAAAATGAAAGAAGCAAAGGGTGTATTAGTTTATGGGAAAAAAGCTTGGAAGCTCGTTGTTTCCCTCAGTTGTTTCCCACAGGAAAAGGAGGACGATATGATGACCGACCTGTGCAGATTTCTGCATCTAAATACCGGACATCTGCAAGTCTATACTCCAAATCTAGAAGAATCATTTGGATGAGTCTAGGTCTTGTTGCAACACGAAACCGAGTACTTAAATATGTACAAGAAATTGGATATTTAGCTGAAAAAGAGCCAGAAAGTACAGATATTGTGAAAACAAATATGTTGGATACATATTATCCAAATAGAAGTCATCATCTTGAGAACGTTTGTCTCTATGAAGTTCTGCAAAACTACACTTTTAAACGGAATATTACAGAAAACATCAATAATGGTATATATGCCGTGATTGGTTCTGAAGGATGTTTGGTGAAACAAAGAAAAGGACATTTGATTAATAACCGTAAACTGAGTTGCGAAACACCTGACAAAAAGGAATTTTACTATTTAGCTCTTTTGCAACTTTTCAAGCCATGGCGTTCAGGATTGGAATTACTTGGAGATTTCGAGAGTTATGAAGATTCCTTCAATGCAAGTAAAGATACTATAGTATGTCCTGTTTTTGTTAATTATGTGAAAATGTTGAACAATGAAATTGAGCAAGAAGCTACAATTGCAGCTGAGATTGCTAGAGTCAGTTCTCAAGACAGTCAAACTTCTGTTCCATTGAGTCAGGACAAACTAGGAGAACCAATTGATCAAAATGAAGCAGCAACTGCTATGGAAGAGGTGGAAACAGCAATGTATCAAGCTCAAGGAGATGTATCAAACATAGGAAACTTGGAAGAACAACTAAATGTTGAGCAGTAACAAATATATGAGCAAGTGATAGAACAGATTCACCAAGGATTACTTCATGAGAAGAAAGAGTGCTCTTGCTCATCATTTGAACCTATCCGAATGTACGTGAGTGGACAAGCTGGAACTGGAAAAGTTTTTTAATTAAAGTAATCACAACTTTTCTACAGAGAACAACTGAGTCGCATTTGTCTTGTGTTGTCACTGCTCCAACTGGATTTGCAGCCCACAATATTAAAGGAATTATTTTACATCGTTTATTAATGCTACCAGTAGAGCATGTAAACAAATTGGAGTACCACAAGCTATCTGGAGAATCTTGTTGTGAAGTTTCAAGAGTCTTGAGGAAAATGAATCTTCTGATTATTGATGAGGTAAGCATGGTATCAAACTTAATGCTTGCCTTTGTGCATTTAGGAATGCAGCAAATTCTTAAAACAGAGTATGACGTATTAATTGGAGGAAAACACGTCATCGTTTTTGGAGATCTACTACAACTTACTTCTGTGAAAGGACAACCAGTGTTTAAAACACTGGCACATGAAGATACCAGAAAGTCTATGGGGAGTATTGGACACGTTAACATATGGTCATTTTTTCAATATAAGGAACTTACTACAAATATGCGTCAGGTAAATGATGCAGATTATGGAAATATTCTTCAAGATATAAGAATTGGAAAAGTGACAGAACATGGCAAACAATTTTCAGGGAGACGATTACTTCCCAATTTGTTTCCAAATGAAAATATTGTTCTAGAGGAAATATATAGGAGAAGAAAACAAATCTGCGTAATGCCAACACTGCGTGAATGTTCTATATTCAATGAAGAAATGTTAAAGTTGGAAAATAAAGAAATTATAAAATTATAAAATTGGAAGCTATTGATAAAATAGAACATGAAGGAATCACCATTATTTTGACTGAAAAGTTGAAGAAGAAATTGGATTCTTTAGAGAAATCGATACGTAAAACTGCTGGTTTAGAAAAGAATTTGTATGTATGTGTAAACGGTAGAGTAATTTTATGTCGTAATTTGCATGTGGAAAAAGGTTTAGTAAATGGAGCAATGGGTAAAATTGTTGATTTCGTTAATTATGTAAATAGAGATGGTATTGAATTTTTGAAAATCAAATTTGATGAAATTGCTGAAGTACAACAATTTAGTCGTTGTTCAACTCGGTTTTGCTTGTAAAATATTTGTATGTATGCAGAAAACAGTTTCCTATTTGTTTGGCATATGCGATGATAATGTTTTAATCAATATTGGAAGTACCATGTTTAAAGAGGGTATGGCATATGTTGCTTTGTCTCAAGTGAGAACTTCATCTGGATTATACTTGATTGATTTTTATGAGACAAAGGTTAGTGCAGATGCAAATTGTGTGAAAGAGTGTAATAGGTTAAGAAGAGAATATGCACCCAATTTAGGTCAATATCCAGTATTTGAAAAGCGTATAGGAGGTAGAAAAAGAAGATTTGAGAATATCTGTAGTGAAACTGTAGAAAGAGGAAAAAACAAGATGAAGTTACGCCTGCAAGGAAAAAGAAAAAGGACAGTGTCGAAGAGAATGTTGGTTATCGGTTTGAAAATAGTTGTGGTGTCAACTGCTATGCTAATGTAGTTGTTTCTTGAAAGTTTGCAACAGCAAATTGTTGAAAATCGGGACGAAAGATTCTGTTCATTGTTGTATTCTGTTTATGAGAAATGTAGTAGTGATAAAAGTAAAATACAAAGTGTTTCTGATATTCGAAATGTTTTGGACAAATGTTCTGGTTCTATTCAATTTACGCAGAATATTCAGCAAGATTGTCAGGAATTTTTAATGTGAATGCTTGTTGGATTGGAAGATGAAGGTATAGATATTGAAAATCTTTTTGGCCTTTCTTATAAATGGCAACATGACTGTGAAAATTGTTTGTTTACATATACCACTAACATAGACACTGAAAGATTCATATATTTGACTTTACCAGACTGTAAATCAGTGTCTTTTAACAATCTAGTTAGAGGAGCAAGTCAAAACATGGAGTGTAGCCAATGTAAATCAGAAATATCATCAACATTACTTATACAAAGATATGGACAGTATGTATTTTAATGCTGCAACGTTGTAGAGCTGATGGAAGAAAATTGGAAACGTTAAATAAAAATGTTGTAGCTACTCAAGTATCAATATCAGGAAGAACTTTTGTAGCTGTTGCAAATATTTTTCATGATGGACCTTCTACAACATCTGGACATTACACTGTTTATTTAAAATGTCTAAAAGGTTGGATACATTGGATTGATAGTCAATTGGTTTTTAAACAAGGTTTGCCTAAAGAGTTACCAAATTCTTACCTAATATTTTTAAAGCCAAAATTTTAGGAGCAAAATTTGACCTTTCAGGATTACTGCTGTTATTGTAGGTTGGTCTGGTGTTGTAGAGTACTTTGTAAGTGAGGGTGAAGAGCTTGAAGGTGATCCTCTTGTTGACGTGAAGCCAGTCTAGATCAGGTGGTGGGTGATGTGGTTGCAGCAGGGGACATTGAAGATCAGTCAGGTAGAGGTGTTTTGGATTTGTTGTAGTAGTTGTAGGTGTTTGGCTGGAATTCTTGTGTAGAGTGTGTTGCCACAGTGTAGTCTGCTGCTAATGAGGGGCTGTGTTACTGTTCTTCTTCTTTTGGTTAGGATCTATTTGTAAATGTTGCGGAGCATGTTGAGGGTGTTATAGCAGTATGAGGGAATGCTGTAGACTTGTTTACATATGTAGAGGGAGGAGTTGAGGATGAATCTTAGGTTGTGTACATGGTCAGTAAGTGTTGGTACTGTTCACAGTGTAGTTGGCCAGCAGGAGTCATCTGAAGCTGAGGAGGTGAGTCTGAGAATGAGTAACTTCATGTTGTGCGAGTTCAGTTTAAAGAGCTGCTCCTTATCCAGTTGGTGACGTCCTTAATTACGTCATGGAGGTTGTTTTTTGTGGTATGTGGCTCCTTGATAAGGAAGAGGATTAGCTGGGTGTCGTTGACGTAGGAGATGATGTTGAGGTTGTGATGGTGGGCCACTTGTGTGAGGATGGCCATGGAGATGTTGAATAGCATCTGGCTGAGGGATGAGCACTGGGGGACGGTCCAAATGATGTCAGTGCTTTTGGATCAGAAAGCTGGGAGGCAGTTGCTCAGGCTTACTATTGAAGTGTCATATGGTTTCAAAGAATACACACGAAGGAGCAACGAAAAAATGGAAAAAGCTGCCACATTTTAGGACGTGATGACATGCTTCATCATTGGGCCCCACTGAAGAGGCCGAATGCCTCTTCAGTGTGCTTCGACGCCAGATCTACTGCGGAGCAGGATATGTGAGTTTAAGGCATGCAGTGAAAAATAAACTAAATAGTGGTGAGGGGATTAAAAAATGTCTTTAGTGTATCAGGAAATGATTTATTAAGCGATCACTTAGGACATGTTATTAAAATTAAGTGTAGGAAAGTAGTGCACGAATTAATTGTGTGGTTATTTCCTTAGTCAGTCAACATGTTTCTGCCTCTGAAACGGTGTGCATTTAACAGGCATTCATCAGGACTATATATGTGTACTAAACCCTGGCGGTATGAGCACGCTAAGGCCCACCCTTACCTAGGGACGTGTACGTGTAAAAAGAAAAGTGAAAAAAAGTGCGAAAAATAGGAAGAGAAAATGTCTTCCTACTAACTCCTGGTTTAGGAGGCTTCCTTCATTAAGGTTTCTGCACCTAGAAAGAAAGAAAAGACATAGACGCACACAAAGGACAAGACAAACAGTTATAGGTTTGCTCATAATCGCAGTTGTACATCTACAGTGCTCCAATCGATGTGAGGAGACAGTGTGTGGCGCTTGTAACACTATGTGACAGAGGTGGTGATAAACATAGTGTTACAAGCGCCACACACTGTCTCCTCACATCGATTGGAGCAGAAACCTTAATGAAGGAAGCCTCCTAAACCAACGCTTAATAAATCATTTCCTGATACACTAAAGACATTTTTTAATCCCCTCACCACTATTTAGTTTATTTTTCACTGCACGCCTTAAACTCACATATCCTGCTCCGCAGTATCTCTGGCGTCGAAGCACACTGAAGAGGCATTCGGCCTCTTAAGTGGGGCCCAATGATGAAACATGTCATCACCAGGTGGTGAGTGAGGGCCTTCCTAAAAAACGTCCTAAATGTGGCCGTTTTTTCCATTTTTTCGTTGCTCCTTCGTGTGTTTTCTTGGAAACCATATGACACTTCTTTTTTTGCTTATTAAACATAACCGGGGAATAAGAGTGTCTCAAAGTGCTCCCTATCTCTCCTTTTGTTGATATATATTTAGCAGCGCAGAGCTGTTAGAGCTGTTCTTACTGAGTTAGACTTGATCTACTCTTTTATTTTCCTTTTATTCCTTGTGTCTCCCTACGTGGTCACCATGTCCAACCTGGGACTAACATACTCTGAGTCAGAGATATCAGACATTTTATCTGACTCCAATCTTTTTGCTGATCCAGTCATTTTACAAGTAATAGCCCACACATCTGACTGAGAGAAACTCTCAGAATTAAAACGAGATAGAATACGCACCATTCTCCGTGGGAAAATTTTAAAACAATATCTACTCAAAAACATTGCTCCCATAGGGCTCCTTGCCACCAATGCCCCGCGGATCTTTCTTAACGATGCCAGTTTCCGTAAAGAATGGGCCATGATCGCATGGCATTGTACACGCGACTGGCTCGTTCTAATTATAAAAACAGCACTGAGACTCTCTGAAACAATTCTGGTGAAAATTCAAGAAACTAAATCACAACGACTATCACTGGCTACAAAAAGAAGCTAGATGAGATTAACAAAGAATTGAGTGAATATAAGGATAGTCTCAGGCAATCGAAAGTTACCAAATTTCAGAAAGATTTAAAGAAATTCGAATTTGAAAAGGTTTACCCATATTCGGCTGCCACATTTGCCCCACCAATAAGAAACCCTAGCAATACTGACCAATCGGATGAGGACTCATCCAACAGCAGTGGGTCAAGCAACTGATCCTTCAAACAAGGAAGGAGAAGGGGTAACAGAGGCAACCGTAACAACAGAGGGAGACCTGGTTATTATAACCAACAACAGAGATGGCCAATACCCCCCAAATGGGTGGAATGGGCCATCAATTCCCCTTCCAACCCCCCTTCCAAATGATGGGCTGGAATCCAGGCTTTATGCCACCACCTAACTTTCCCAACCAATATCAACAGCCTTTTTTAGAGAGGGGCAGGAGAGGAAGAGGGAAGCAGAGAGGGTCCAACCAAGTATCGTGGGAAGACGACGATGCCGTGGGTAACCACACCCGCAGCAAGACCCAACAACCAGGGACGAGCGGTCTCTAAGCATAATCACTAACCTCTCGGACAAAATACTGACAACAACCGAAGCAAAGGTCATTGAAAGAGGCTTAGGTTTCGTCCCTACATCCCGCCCAGACAAATTCAAGCTTCATTGCGAGCTTGCTGCTTTTTTTAGGAAACTCAAGTTGAAGGCTTTCTTTGAAGGCAAAGAAGACCCAAATGAAGCCACACGTAAGGGGGATACTGGACTCAGGCTAGATTCCACATTTATCCCTCCTCCTCACACAGTACCGGCAGCAATCACTGCATTTGAACAGGCCGTGTTCTTGGATCTTGAAACCTGTGCAGATCCCTCTACCTTTGGTAATTTCAGCACTGCAGAACATCATGCATTACAAAGTCTACAAAAAAGACCCGAACATAACCATAAAACCGGCAGATAAAGGCGGGGGCCTTGTAATACAGAATACAGTGGATTATGATAAAGCATGCCAGGTCTTACTTGATGACAGGAAAAACTACCTCCCTCTAACAAGGGATCCCACTGAAGAACTCAGGACAAGAATCTCCACCCTTGTCAGTAGGGCGCTAGAAGATGGGCATTTATCTAAAAATGAGGCCGAGTTCCTCAGTACTAATGACAGTGTGACCCCCTACTTCTACACATTGCCTAGGACGCATAAAAAACGGTCGCCCCCTCCGGTACGTCCGATAGTCTCTGGCATTGGCTCCCTCTTGGAGCCACTGTCACGTTTCTGTGATCATTACCTTAAGCCCATCGTTCAGAACACCCCCACCTACCTGAAAGATACCAAAGATCTTTTGCAACTTTTGAAAGACTTCAATTTTGCCGAAAATTCAGTGACTCTTGTGACACTCGATATCGAAAGCCTTTATACCAGTATCCCCCTGGATGATACTATCAGAGTCCTGGGGGCAGCCCTGGACTCTGTAACGTGGAATTATCAGGCACCTAAAAAATTCATTATTGACTGCGCCACTCTAGCCCTCAAGGAGAATTTCTTCTCATATAAGGGTCAATTATACCTGCAGTGCACGGGAACTTCGATGGACAGCACTTTTGCCCCAAGCGTGGCCGGTCTGTACGTCGCTGACTTCGAGGCTAAGTATATCTTACCATCTAACGGCCCCTTCACCTCCTGCATCCAGATTTGGAGATGCTATATTGGCGACGTCCTGGTGATTTGGACCGGCAGCAATGAACAACTGCTATCTTTTCTCACGTGGATCAACACTTTGGACCCGAATTTGAAATTCACACATTCCACCAGCAAAAAGGAGGCCATCTTTTTTGATGTGACTATCAGTGTCACGGGGACCAGTTTGTCAACCAAAACTTATTATAACCCCACTGCTAAAAACAACTTACTGGAGTTTACCAGTTTCCACCCCGTCTACTGAAAGAAAACCTCCCATATGGTCAGTATCTACGAATCAGACGTAACTGCACCAACCTACAGGACTTCAAGTCACAATCAGATGACCTAACAGTAAAACTTAAGTCTAGAGGTTACCCCTCAGCAATTCTGAACAAGGGCTACAAAAGAGCACGCAATAAACCGCGGGAAGTTCTTCTTGAGGAGAAGACTGACAACCTCAGTGCCATTCCACTCACCTGTGTTACAACATACAGCACCCTCTCAAATACCATAAAAAAATCCATCAACAAAAACTGGAAAATCATAACCAGCACCAAAAAAACTTGGGAAAAACCCTTGTTTTCCTTCAGGAAGGGACGCAGCTTAAAAGATGCCTTGGTCCATACCCGACCCAAAGTGACCCAAACAACAACTAGATCTGTGACAGACATGTGGCGAATGCCAAGAGTAACGGGCCGCTTCCCCTGTTTTAACTGCAGCGTCTGCCACCTTACAACACACACTAAGACCCTGGGACTTGAACCAGGGAAAGTATGGACACAGAGAGACCATACCAACTGTAACTCTCAAAATGTGATATACATGATTACCTGCTCCTGTACTCTACGCTACGTAGGCATGACAAGCAGAAAAGTCAAGCAGAGGATCTGCGAATACCGATCTAACATAAGATGCAAAAAAGTCACAACAAAAATGAGCAGACATTTCTTGAAACACAATCACACCACCAATGACATGCAGTGGACTGTGATTGAACAGGTGAATACTGGCAGTAACATCAGCAAACGTCTTTTCGAGAAAGAGCAAAGATGGGTCTATCGACTGGGGACCCACCTAGTGGGATTAAATGATGACATCCCATGGAACTCCATGATCGAATAGATTCATCTACCAATCACCCACCCTCATTTTGAAATGGTACTCCGTGATCACTACCACCTTACTAACCACATGTAATACTGTACCCAGTGATTATTGGCAATCAATACTACTGTTCTGATAATTTGAGCCACACAGGACTGCCAGGTCATCGCAAAGTGCCAACCAAATAATCAGCCACCTTTATACCCTACTAGCATATACCATCCCTTGGCTGAGCGCTAAAATCTTTACCTTTTTTCCTCCGAGAAATTGTAATCACCCATTGATCTTTGCCTGGTCAATAATCATAAATAATGACGATCTGTCCGTTGTCCAAACAATAAAGTTACCACTTCTCAATGCCTTACCGCTTGGTCACTTAGCAACCGATCAAGCCTCTCTCCAGACTCCTGCCCACGTGACTGGCAAATGGCCTCTGACGCCGGCACATGTGACCGGCTACGTCAGACCATGCCTCACGTCCTATTGGTCTACCAATACCGGGCGCCGCCCCCTCACTCAGGCGGGCCCCGCCACCCGGAACCTCCGCCTCGCTGCCAAACATTCTTTAATCACTCACCGAGACCCGCACTTCATCTTCGGAGTCCAGCTTGAGGGTAATGCAGGTATACTGAGGGTGCCTAGCGTCGAGGACGTAAGTCAAACAGCAATCATCGATACTCTCGATCTCGGCAGCATATCCCGGAGCTAAGTACCTTTTCTCTCTATTTTCTGACGATTTGTATGTTTCTTCCCTCTCCCAAGGGTGTGCCAATTACGCTACCACCCCCCTCCTGTGACCCATGGTGTACCCCTGTTACACCCAAAAAGTGAGACATTTTTAACTTACCTTTATAGCGATCGGCTCACTACTTTGGCATATTGATCGTTCATGGGAAAATGATCTTCCCTTTTTAATACTTTTACCCACTATCACCAATTTTTCACTTCTAGCACTTTGCACTTCCCAGTGACTAGTGCTTATCAACCCAGGGACAGAGGTGGTGATAAACATAGTGTTACAAGCGCCACACACTGTCTCCTCACATCGATTGGAGCACTGTAGATGTACAACAGCGATTATGAGCAAACCTATAACTGTTTGTCTTGTCCTTTGTGTGCGTCTATGTCTTTTCTTTCTTTCTAGGTGCAGAAACCTTAATGAAGGAAGCCTCTTAAACCAGGAGTTAGTAGGAAGACATTTTCTCTTCCTATTTTTCGCACTTTTTTTCACTTTTCTTTTCACACGTACACATCCCTAGGTAAGGGTGGGCCTTAGCGTTCTCATACCGCCAGGGTTTAGTACACATATATAGTCCTGAGGAATGCCTGGTAAATGCACACCGTTTCAGAGGCAGAAACATGTTGACTGACCAAGGAAATAACCACACAATTAATTTGTGGACTACTTTCCTGCACTCAATTTTAATAACATGTCTTAAGTGATCGCTTAATAAATAATTTCCTGATACACTAAAGACATTTTTTAATCCCCTCACCACTATTTAGTTTATTTTTCACTGCACGCCTTAAACTCACATATCCTGCTCCGCAGTAGATCTGGCGTCAAAGCACACTGAAGAGGCATTCGGCCTCTTCAGTGGGGCCTAATGATGAAGCATGTCATCACCAGGTGGTGAGTGAGGGCCTTCCAAAAGAACGTCCTAAATGTGGCCGTTTTTTCAATTTTTTCGTTGCTCCTTCGTGTGTTTTCTTTGAAACCATATGACACTTCTTTTTTTGCTTATTAAACATAACCGGGAATAAGAGTGTCTCAAAGTACTCCCTATCTCTCCTTTTGTTGATACAGGCTTACTATTGAACAACTTTCAAACTAAGAATTTCACACATACTATTTGGCCATTGGGAAAAGTATGTGAAACCATTAAGGAATTTTTGTTGTAAATTTTGCCAGCATATATTTGTAAGTAACATTATTTACAATGGAAGAAAATTAATGATAGTGTTTTGTTATTTTAATATTATTTGACATACCTCATAGTTACATAGGAAATTGGTCTTAGAAAGAAACCTTTAACATATGTTTAATTTCTATTTTTTATATTGTTATTGAGAATGTTGAATTTTTTTTTAAGATAATCTTCTTGATTGTCTTTTTTTTGCCCGCTGTTATGTGATGAGTAGTTTTGAACTCACTGTTTCTAGTAAAATTCAATATATTCTAAGAACAGCAAAAAAAGGCAAATAAAATGCTTTACAAATTATTTTGTGTTGTAAAAGATAAATTGTAACTGTATTTTTTTGTCTTCTACAGATGGTAATTTTATAATATATTTTTTTATTTATTATTTTGAAGGTAAGTATAAGTAACTGTTAAAAATGATCGATGGGATGTACTTCTACAGATCTGAAGTCACAGAACGTGGATGGAGTACATTAATATGTAAAGATGGTTTGTATCTTTTAAACACATTTGAAGAAATTAAAAAATGTATATACTGAGTGTACCTGTATTCTTTGCATTTTACTACAACACATCTACTATTTTGGAACTGGTAAGGTGAATAGATATATTGTAATTTTTTTAAGTACTGCATTTTATTATAATAGCCTTAGTTTTTTCCTATACTGATAAGAAATGAATGGTTTGAAAATTTAAGAAAATTTATAACTAAAAATTCAAGTAAGCAATTTTATTGATATAATCTTATAAAGTAGTTGAGAATGGTTTTTGCATAATATTTTTAAAGGTGTAAAATAGTTGATAAAGCTAGTTTTGTTTTATGTATTAGGAAAAACGATAAAATTAAGTGTTTATGTTTTTCTACAAGGAATAACAACATATAAAAATTCACTATGGAAGAAGAACAGAATAATATAGAAGATAATTTCGAAATTAGTACCACTGATAGAGGAACTAAATTTACCTTTCATGGAGAGCGAGAATGAAGATGAAAATATTGGTGGTGGAGATATTACCTGCGATTTTTTAGATGAAACATTGGATGATGATTTTGTGCAAGTATTAGAGGACATCGAGTTTCATGATATGACTTTTAAAATTGATAATCAAGAAAATGAAATATCAGATGAAATCATGTTAGAAGCTCTATCAAATTATGAAATGTTACAAGAATAAATCTATGATTAAAAATGTTAAATGGTTTGAGAGACTCTTCTTGTAGAATTGTAATCATTCAGGTAGTATCCAAGTACTCATGCTGCAAAGTGGGCCTTAGGGCATTGAACTTCTTCAAACCTCTATAGATTATGTATGCACTCTTCTATGCACCAGCAAGCTTGTGTTTTATAGCTTCAATTCCCCAGTCTCTCTCCTTACACTTCTAGCAAACACTGTATCATTGCTGATTCAGTATTGTAGTGAGGTATTCATCGGATTGTCCTTATGTATGCACTGTGGTAAAAATGAAGCTCTTATAAAATCAGTTATGTAGTCTCTTTGCAGAAGTGTAATTATACAGCCAGTACTCAAGTAATTATAGAGCAAAGTAGGCCTTAGGCCATGGAGTGCTTTAAATCTCCTATAGACAATGCATGCAGTCTTCTATGCACCTGCACACTTGTTTTTATAATTTTAATTCCCCACTCTATATCATTATACTTATAGCAAACACTCTGATATCGCTGTACTTATCTGTACACTGTTGTAAAAGTGAAGCAGTTACACATTCAGCTTGACACTGCTTGCAGAAGAATATAAGTACAAAGCAAGAACCACAAATTATTTCTTCTTTCCTGCCTTTAGACTCTAATGGACAGTATCAAGTCATTTAGATATTCAGATGAAGATTTTGCCCGTCTTTTGGGCCAAGTTCCAGGTACAGACAAACCTTTCTCCCTATCTAAAGGATTAAATGATGAGTGGACTAAACTTTTCAATCTAAAAAAGAAGTCCAAATGCACAGAATCGCATGCTAAGTTTATGTTGCAGTATCTCAAAACATCCCTGGTCTGTTCATCGAGATCTAACAGTTCCTAGAGAAATGGGCTCTCATTTTCAATAGTTGCTCTAGGGACTGGATGATCTTGATCATCGAAACAGCCAGGGAGGTTATCAACATCTTAAAGAGATCCAGGAACTCGAGGACAAATTGAAACAAAGTTATAGTGTTGAAGAGGGCCGTACAAAATTGGAAGAGATCGCACTCGAACTAGATTCTTTCTCTGACTACCTCCTGAAAAGGAAGACGGACAAACTTAGGAAAGATATTCGTCTGTTCTCACAGGAAAAAATATATCCCTACCTTACTGAGAATTTTTACTCCTCTAGTAATTTTTACTCCTCTAGCCAATAATTCCAACTGGGGCAATAGGAGAATCACCACATTCTCAGATACAACTGATGAAGCAAACTTTTAAAATGTATTGAGTTTTTGTTCACAGATTTGAACTCCCATAATTAATAAAAATATTAACGAGTGTTGCATGTTTTTGTATTAATTCAACCTAGAATAATGTGCACCTTCATAAACAATGTACATGTGGTATTAATAATATGTGCTCTTGTTGCATTAGTCACTACGTTTGAATAATATATTAACTTTGTCTTTCTGTTTTGTCAACATTAACTGCTGCTGATTAAAATAATAGCATGTGCTCATTCTTAAATGTGCTCTCGTTTATGTCGTATCTTTTATGTGACAGAGTTTTGTTCATTTCTTGTGCTTAAAGCTAGGTAATATAGACTAATGTGTTAACATTAGTAAAGGGGGTGGGTAACAGAATAATTATCATTACTCTAATTAATTGATGTCTTGTGTTTCCTTGCATACTAGAGTGTCGGTAAAAGAGGCCTGTGGTCTATTCTAAAATGGATGTCCGAAGTCCTGTCAAGATGGGCCATGCACAGCAAAAGAATGAAAGAAAGCGTTTTGTTCATAATCTTTGAGAAACAAATATGTGGAAGCAGAACTGTGCAGGATGTGCCTAGCATTGTATAACTTTCATTGCCAAGGACAGGACATAGCGGAGGAAAAGCTCGTGCTGAGGAAGCAACGGACTGTTGTCTAATAAAATGTTGCGAGCTCTTCGGAAGAGCTTGTGTCACACGTAGACAAAGGACAATGCCGCTTTAAAGAATATGGTTTTCAATGAGAAGGCGATGATTTCATGGACTGACACTTGACGACCAATCATTTTGCGAGATGGTCTGTAATTTGTATTCTTTTAGCTAGTCTTAGATAGAGAAAAGGTATAAAACTTGGTCCTTTGGGAGGAGCTTGGTTGGCTCGTTCCTGTTCTTGTGAGATGCTGATGGACTCTTGACTCATGTAAGATAACTTTGATCTTTACATTTTTCCCCTTAGGTTCCTTTGTTAAGATAGGGAAATAGGGCTTAGGGAATGAGACTCAATTAGCTTAAACATTTCTTGTGCTGATTTTGATTTAAACTGACAGTCTAAATTGCCTTACTAAATAAAATGATGCTTATTAAATGCAAATAAAGAATTATTTCTTTGAATAATGCACTTTGCTTGATAATAAAGTTAATAAAATAGATTTTGAAATGACTAGCTGGTCTTGATTATTTCATATTAAGTTACCATCAGTTAATCCATTGCCTAGGTTTTGACTTAATTAAATGTTCATTTAAGAGGTTGATTAATTAGGTCATATGATTCAGTTGGTCAATTCATGTCTCAGTCATTTATGGGCCTAGTGATGTATTTGTAAATTATGGTGAGTATTGTGGTGTAGAGTTGTGCATATGAGACAGAATTTCTTTTGGCCCGCTGGATCAATTCTCTGGTAGCAGAGTTCGGTTACTATGGTAACTGACATGTCACATGGTAATTACATAGGATACATGTTTAACACGCTGCGATTGGTTGACATACGTCACAGCAAGCGCACTGGTTGGTTCACGTGACCAAAACGAGCTGTTAGCTGATTGGTCCTTTCTGAAAATAGTACTTTCATTGGTTGAGCATGGTAGTGACGTGGCTTAACTTGATTGGCTTGTTGGTGAGTTTCGCTCACGGATTGGCTAGAGTAGCTGAACAACAAGGAAATACTTACGATCTTTTTTAAATTAAACGGAATAGTTTTAAATCATGAGTTATTGGTACAATAAATAGGAAAAGAAGCCTTCATGGTTTCAGAAATGTAAAAATTTATTCAATCCTGACAAGAAAATTGAAGCGCGTGGTGGAAAATGACTTCATAAGTACAAAACACCCGCAGCATACATGGAAGGAGAATATGGTTATCATACTGTTCTCTGGTTTGAAAATTGGATGCAATATACCAAAAATGATGGTGTATTAGCGTGGCCGGAAGACGGATCGTTTAATGATAAAGTTTTAAGAAACTTAAGAGATAAAATGATGGCTCTTACGCCAAAGCCCAGACCCACTCAATTTGAAGCTTTAGTTGAATGGGAAATTGAAATGATGGAGCTTGAACGAGAAAGCTGGGGAATATCAAGTGGCCCAAAATTAGATGTCAATAGGGACACTCATCAGGATAGAGTGCGTCGTTGGAGACATGCATGATGGTTTGTACCCAGTTAGAGAAATGGTTGTTGAAACATCAGGTCAAAAGAATTCCACAAAAAAAAAGGTCATCTTGATGAAGAATTAGATGATGCAGTTTTAGAAGAAATTCTTACTAATCCAACACCTTATCAACCAAGTTGTTCACAGTCTACTCCGAGAGGTTCTTCAGGAATTTCTCCTAGTGCACCTCCTAGAGAGGTTGATGAAAATTCACCCAGATTGTTAAGATTACCTGAAAGGGCAAGGTCAAGAAGTAAATCAAATACCCCAAAAGAAAGCAGAAACCATCCAGAGATTTCAGATTTGAGAAATAATTTCCCGAAAAATGATAAAAGAGCAGAGGTACCTGAAAATATACCAAACATATCAGAACATTTAAAAGCGAAGAGAGAATTAATTCAGCAATTAACAAAAGGGATGGAAGTAGTAACAGTACCAGTAACAATTGGTCCTGTTGTACCAGTTTTTGAACAAGGTGAAAACAGACATTCAGTTCTGACAAATCCATTAAATGCGGAAATTCAGAAAGTGGCTGAAAATTTTTATTCTGAATTAACAGAAATTCATCGAGATAAAACAATGCCAAATTTAACTTTTAATCAAAGTTCGTCAAATGGTGTCACGCCATCAGCTGCAGGTTCTGATTCTGGGTCTTTAGAAAAGACCACAAATAAAACAGATTTAACACAGATTCCACTAATTGCACAAGTTCCCGAGTCTAAACAACTTGATGTTGCAAAATTAAAAGCAGATTTAGAATAATTAATTATTGGCACAATTGGTACTGACTGTTTGAAGCAATATCAGGATGATGAACTGTTGTTTATTTGCAAAAGTATTCAATGGAAAACGAAAAATAAATATGATCAATTTGAAGAAGTGGCTGCTGAATTAGAAATAGATTTAAGTCGACAGAAGCCATTGCAAAAACATTACAGAGTAGATTTTTCTGAGAAAGATATTGAGAACCTGAATACCACAGGCAGGATAACCCATGTAAAAGAGTTAATAGTGTTTCTAAAAAGGTTAGGTGAATTAAGTAAATGGAGAGTTAAATGGACAAAGAAAAGAGAGGAAGAAAAGAGAGAAAGAGGAGAAGTGATAAATGAACTTCCTATGAGGGAAATAGCTGGTGGAGGTTATGTGCATGTTCCATGGACAAGACAGGACATTCTGCTTTTTACAAATGATTTCCCTCGGCTGAGAGAAAAGCCAGTAGAATGCTATCGTCAGGTTGACAGATTTATAAAAGTTTCAAAAGTTCTGTGGATTGATCTTGATGGTTTCTTTGGCATTGTTGTCCCATCAGATCTTTGGACAGAATGTAAAATTTCTGTTGGTTGGCCCAGAGAAGAACCAGCTCGACATAAAATAACAGGTGCTCCTTCAGCCGATGTCATGGATTTCTATGGCAAAGTAATTGTGTGGCTGAAAAACAAGATTCCTGCAAAAGAAGTAGATTGGGTTAAAATAGACAGAACAAACCAAGAACCAAAAGAATCAGTTCATTCCTTTTATGAAAGATTACTTCTGGTATTTAAACAATACAGTGGCTATGAAAAATTAAGTGAAAAGGACATGAGCCACTTCATTTATAGATTTGTTTATGGCTTGAGACCTGAAATTGGAGAAATGATTAGAAATGGAATTGTGGGCTGGCAATCACTTTCAGTTCATGATATCCTGAGGAAAGCAAAATACTGCAGTGATGAGATAGATGCAAAGCAAAAGAAGCTTAAAGAAAAGGCAATGTGGGCACAAGTGAAGGGAGCTGAACAGCAAATAGCAACCTTAGATAATAAACATTTCCAGCAGAATCAAGGGAAGTTCAAGGGGAACTTTGTGACTAAGCCCAAATTTAATATAAATATTGAAGAGCTAAAACAAAAGCTCCCATGCTTTAATTGCGGTGAAATTGGACACTGGAAGCGAGATTGTAAAAATCCGCCCAGAAATTTTAAAAATTCATAATTAAATCCACAGATGCAGAGTGAGATAAATCAGCAGCAACAGCTACAGCAACAGTCAAATGAAATAAATCAGCAGCAACAGCTACAGCAAAAGTTAGTGAATCAGCAGAGCCAAGTAAATCAGCAGAGCCAAATTTCACAGCCACCTCTACCAAATTGTACGAATGCACAGAGATTCAGTCCTGAGACGGGATTCTCCGGAGCTGAACAGGTAAACAGATCACAAAAAGTGAATGTGTCGAATGTCTCTCAACAATTTTGGCTAAAAGAAAATGAGAGCAGTGACTCAGAAGATTACTCATGACGGTGCCTGAGAGAGGAGGAAGAGTGTGTACTTGGAGCCACTCTTGAGGTAGATCAGTCAGATCCATTTGTAAATGGTAAAGTGAATGATGTAGATATCACTTTTCTTGTGGACACTGGTGCTACCCGTTCTACCGTTAGATCAGTGCAAATTGAAAATCTTCCTCTCTCGGGTGAGACAATCCAGGTAGTTGGTGTAGCTAATCAACAAATAAAGACAGATTTGACAAAACCAGTTAATGTAGAAATTGGGAATTACAAAGACAAGCACAGATGTGTTGTCTGTAACAGCAGTCCCGTTAATCTATTAGGTCGGGATTTGTTGTGTAAAATGAACTGTAAAATATATTGCTCACCGGATGGTATTGAGATTCAAACCTTAGAAGAAGATGGTCTGTGTTAATTAACAATGCTAATGGTTGAAGAAGAAAACAAAATGTTTCCTGCTTTTGATAAAAACAATTTACCTGAAGAATTGAAAGAGGCAGTTAATCCAAAAATTTGGGATTTAACTGGTGATGAAATGGGTTTAATGAAACATGTGGACCCAGTAAAAATTACTGTAAAGCAAGGGATAGGTTTTCCAAACATTCCCCAGTACAAAATGAAAGCTGAAACTATTGAGGGTGTCATTCCTGTAATTGAAACATTCATTAAGCAAGGTGTTTTAAGAGAGATTGAGAGCAGCCCATGTAATTCACCGATTATGGGAATCAAAAAGCCAAACGGAACTTACAGAATAGTTCAGGACCTGAGAAAGGTTAACAAAATCATTGTTCCTTGCTGTCCAGTTGTACCAAACCCAGCGGTAATTCTATATCAGATTCTGCATGATGCAGAATGGTATACGGTCATTGACCTATGTAATGCCTTCTTTACAGTTCCACTGCATCCAGATAGCCAAAAAATTTTTGCGTTCAGATTCCTGGATCGCATTTTAGCATGGTGTCGAATTCCTCAAGGGTATACTGAAAGTCCATCTATCTTTAATCAGTTGTTAAAGAAATCCCTGGAAGATTTAGAATTGCCTGGAAAGTCAACATTGGTTCAATACATTGATGACCTCCTTGTGGCTGGAAAAACTCGAGAAAAATTACACTTTTGAATGGATTAGCAGATGAGGGACATAAAGTGTCACCTGCGAAACTACAGTTTTGCAAACAAGAGGTTAAATACCTTGGTCACAGAATTGCAAAGGGAATCAGACAAATTGAAAGAATAAAACTGATTCGAGCAATACAACCACCAACAACACAAAGACAGATCAGAATGTTTCTAGGAATGGTTGGTTATTGTCGCCAATGGATTTGTGAGTTTTCAGTAATTGCGAAACCACTACAAAGGCTGACAAAAGCAGACATTAAAGACCAACTTACTTTGACAAAAACAGAATTAGAGGCTTTTGAAAAACTAAAGAGAAGTCTGTGTGAAGCTCCAGCTTTGGGGAGGCCAGATTATGACAAGGAGTTTGAGCTGTATTGCAGTGAAAGGGAAGGTTGTGCGTTGTCAGTTCTAATACAGAAACATGGAAAAATGAGAAAGCCAATAGCTTATTTTTCAGCTGTTCTTGATCCTGTTGCAAAAGCATTGCCAGGTTGCTTAAAAGCAGTGGCTGCAACAAGTGTAAGCCTTGAGCAAAGTGAAGGAATCATTATGGGGTTTCCTGTAAAAGTATATGTACCTCATTCAGTTGAAACACTTCTTACCAGAACTAAAACACAGCACTTGTCGAGTAACAGATTGACCAAATATGAAAAAGTTATTCTTGGATCAGATAATGTATCTATTGTGAGGTGCGTTAATCTTAATCCCTCTACACTTTTGCCGGATGGTGTGGTTTCTGAAATTGGTAATGAGGCTGATGATATTGATCATGGATGTTTGGATGTTTTGGAATACTGTACTAAACCTAGAGGAGACATTAAAGATGTGCCTTTACCAGAGTCAGACATTGTTTACTTTGTTGATGGCTCCTGTATAAGAACAGACGAAGGCATTCTGAGAGCAGCATATTCAGTTTGCACAGTTTCAGAAATAGTTGAAGGTTCAACTCTTGAAGGAATTCGTTCAGCTCAAGTGGCAGAATTAATTGGTTTAATTCGCGCATGTGAAAGAGCAAAAGGGAAAAAGGTTACCATAGTGACTGATAGTCAGTATGTATATGGCGTAGTCCATGACTATGGCCAGCTCTGGTCTCAAAGAGGTTATTTGACCTCTGCGGGAACACCAATCAGAAATGTAAAATTGATCAAGAGACTGATCGATGGCATTCAATTACCCGAAAAAATAGCTGTTGTCAAATGTGGAGCGCACAAGAAGGGTGAGGACTATAATACTAAAGGCAATACCTTTGCAGATGAAACTGCACATTACTGTGCGAAAAACAATCTTTCAATTAATCGGGAAAAAGACAATGATCATATTATGAACTCTCTGATGCTAATATCTGTAGTTGAAACATGGCAGGGAGTAAAGTATTTACAAGATGAGGCAAATGATGAGGAGGAAAGCACAAAGAAGGTTGCAGACAGAGGGAGGAAGATGAAATTTGGGTTTACAAAGATGGCAGACCTGTTATGCCCAATTGCATGATTGCTGACATAGCACGGATGTACCATGGTCCAGGTCATTTAGGAAGAGATTCAATGATTCGTTTGTTCAGGGAGACTTGGTATAATCCAAAATTTAGGATTATTGCGGAGTCACTTTGCCAGACATGTTTGATCTGCCAGCAAATCAATCCAAACAGAAAACAAGCATTGGAAATGCAATAGGTCTCGCATTAGGAAAATTTGAGCTATTGGTATTGTAAATGACACTTTTTTATTTATGTGTTGGTTTTGAAAGTAGCAAAATTAATAGCTTTGTCAGTTACAATGTCAATAGTTTTAACTTTTGCAAATGTGACACCTATAGCATTTGTAATGCAATGTGTGTTGTATTTACGTGACTTAGATGTCTTGATATTACAAATAACAATGGCTTTTAATTTTGTAAATAATTAATACTTAAATAAAAGTTATTGTAATTTATAATGGCAATAGCTTAAACGTTTGTAAATAACTTTTGTGAAGATTATGTTCAGTGTATTTTATTGTGACGAAAATCCAAGAACATTGCATTTGCACCTACACACACACAGAGCCACACACATATAGATGTGAGGGTGGTGGTGGTGGATGCGGTGGTGGTGGATGTGGTGGTGGTGGATGCGGTGGTGGATGAGGTGGTGGATGAGGTGGTGGATGAGGTGGTGGATGTGGTGGTGGATGTGGTGGTGGATGTGGTGGTGGTGGATGCGGTGGTGGTGGATGTGGTGGAAGTGGTGGATGTAGTGGTGGATGTGGTGGTGGATGTGGTGGTGGATGTGGTGGTGGATGAGGTGGTGGATGCGGTGGTGGTGGTGGTGGATGCAGTGGATGTGGTGGTGGTGGATGTGGTGGTGGTGGATGTGGTGGTGGATGTGGCGGTGGTGGATGTGGTGGATGTGGCGGTGGTGGATGTGGTGGTGGTGGATGTGGTGGTGGATGTGGCGGTGGATGTCATGGTGGATGTGGATGTGATGGTGGATGTGGTGGTGGTGGATGCGGTGGTGAAGTGGTGGTGGATGTGGTGGTGGTGGATGTGGTGGTGGATGTGATGGTGGATGTGGTGGTGATGGTGGATGTGGTGGTGGATGCGGTGGATGTGGCGGTGGTGGATGCGGTGGTGGTGGTGGTGGATGTGGTGGTGGTGGATGGGGTGGTGGTTGTAGTGGATGTGGTGGTGGGTGTAGTGGATGTGGTGGTGGGTGTGGTGGTGGTGGTGGATGTGGTGGTGGTGGTGGTGGATGCGGTGGTGGATGAGGTGGTGGATGAGGTGGTGGTGGTGGATGTGGTGGTGGTGGTGGATGTGGTGGTGGTGGATGTGGTGGTGAATGTGGCGGTGGTGGATGTGGTGGTGGTGGATGTGGCGGTGGTGGATGTGGTGGTGGTGGATGTGGATGTGGCGGTGGTGGATGTGGTGGTGGTGGATGTGGCGGTGGTGGATGTGGTGGTGGTGGATGCGGTGGTGGATGTGGCGGTAGATGTCATGGTGGATGTGGATGTGATGGTGGATGTGGTGGTGGTGGATGCGGTGGTGAAGTGGTGGTGGATGTGGTGGTGGTGGATGTGGTGGTGGATGTGATGGTGGATGTGGTGGTGATGGTGGATGTGGTGGTGGATGTGGTGGTGGATGCGGTGGATGTGGTGGTGGTGGATGCGGTGGATGCGGTGGTGGTGGTGGATGTGGTGGTGGTGGATGGGGTGGTGTTTGTAGTGGATGTGGTGGTGGGTGTAGTGGATGTGGTGGTGGGTGTGGTGGTGGTGGTGGATGTGGTGGTGGTGGATGCGGTGGTGGATGAGGTGGTGGATGAGGTGGTGGATGAGGTGGATGTCATGGTGGATGTCATGGTGGATGTGGAGGTGATGGTGGATGTGATGGTGGATGTGATGGTGGATGTGATGGTGGATGTGGTGTTGATGGTGGATGTGGTGGTGGATGCGGTGGATGTGGTGATGGTGGATGCGGTGGTGGTGGTGGTGGATGGGGTGGTGGTTGTGGTGGATGTGGTGGTGGATGTAGTGGTGGTGGGTGTGGTGGTGGTGGATACGGTGGTGGTGGATGTGGTGGTGGTGGATGTGGTGATGGATGTCATGGTGGATGTCATGGTGGATGTGGAGGTGATGGTGGATGTGGTGGTGGATGTGATGGTGGATGTGGTGGTGGATGCAGTGGATGCGATGGTGGTGGATGCGGTGGATGTGGTGATGGTGGATGCGGTGGTGGTGGATGGGGTGGTGGTTGTGGTGGATGTGGTGGTGGATGTAGTGGTGGTGGGTGTGGTGGTCCTGTGGGTTCCATAAGGGTTTGTGACAGAGAAAAGATGATCTTATTTCAATAACATACACGGCCCTTCAACCTGATTGTTGCCCTGGTAACGGACGCCGCTGAAACTCTGCTGAAGGAGCGGTGGTGGTGGAATAGGCAGAATCCTGGTGAGGAATCCCAGGGGCAGACAGAGGATGGAGAAGGACAGCGGGTGGGGATAGATCCGGGGCAAGGGGTGAAGGGGTGGCATATCTAACATTACATCCCTGAGTGCCAAGCATTGTTGTACATTACTGTGCCAGAGTTCAGCAAGAAACGAGATGTTATTTTAAAAAAAGTTACCCTTACTGTGCGTATGCATATAATGTAGGTGTATCGATGTTTATTCAGAAGTTCAAGTTTGCCGGCATGGTAGACTAATACATTTACAGATGTTAGTATCGTGCGTATATAGGCTAATGGTCAGGAACATTAACTTAGGACTCTGTGTCAAAGAACAGTCACCGCCATTGTGAAATGGTGTAAAACGATACAGCATAGCGCTGCATTATAGCTCTTTCAAGTTCATTACATGGAACATTTGTATAATAAACACAATTGAGTAATAAATACAATAAAGGGTGTGGGTGGTAATTGTTCCAGACAAGCATGAGAAAGGCTAAATAATGATGCCGCAGCACAATGGAGTGAGCATAGGAAGAGGCCAATGGAACAAAAACAAGCTTTGCTCGGACTAAAAAGGAAATGCTAACAGGAAATAAACAAAACATAACAGTAAACAAACTAAACCAAACACTGAGTTGAGTATCCAGGTAACGTAAGGAGCAGAAGGGTGTAAGTAAAGATCACAATGATAGTAAGGAAGGACAGGGTATTGGTAATGGTGCAGCAGACAAGAGAGGCCAAGAAGCTCATCTCAGTGGGTGGCTGAGTGCCGTGAAAGCAACAGGTCTGAGCGGAGGGCAGTGCCTCTTTCTGCTTCACTCGAAGCACACAGGCAAAGGAGGGGGTGGGGGGGGGCAATGCTGCGTTTGTTTTCAGAGGGTAGGGGAAGGGCCCCAAACGTCAAGCGGGAGGGGGAATACCCAGAAATACTAGTAACGTACATGAAATTAAGTGTTCTAAAATAAAGAGTGTGCAGTGCACTCTGATGTACATACAGCACTGTAAATTATATCATGCATTGCACGTTAGGTTGTACAGGGCTGTGAAAGTCCACCCATCCAACGTGAAGAGATACGGAGCCCTGCTACAGTGTGGTGGCAAAGTGGGAAATAAAAAGCAACCGACAACAAGGGAGGAGTTGCACATCGCCGAGCAGAAGTAAAGACCCGTGTGTTAAAGGGCGGTGCTCTGTTGTGCAAGCAGCTCCAACATAGTGAATATGACGAGCCGCATAAAAAAAACAAGCGCAGCACTCTCTCCCAGGACGCCAGACGAAGGGCCAAGTTCAAGTGTAAATAAATAAAACATTTCACAAAGGCAAACACACGAGAGATGAGTCATGGGGTACTTACAATTTTCAGCCTGATAGTCTGGCACAAACTGCTCGTCATTGTCAGGTACCTGAGCTGAAGAGAGAGAGAGAGAGAAACAAAACGGAGGGCATTGCTGTGGGGAGGGGGGAGGATAAATGCGACACAGCCGAAACTGAAAGCACGGCCGGCCGGCCGGCCGTGAAAGCCTTTGATCCGGCAGGGGGTGGAGCGGCACCAAGCCGTGAGGGGAGAGAGAGTGGGGAGAGGGCGGAGCAGGAAGAGCTGCTCTCGGCAGGCTGGGGAACAGATGCTGCTGGGGAACTGATGAGGGGAGGTGCCCTGAAGAAATGCGACACGGCGACATGCAAGGCAGGCGGCTGGGGGCATGTGCACGCGCTTTTAATGTCAATGCGCATGCGCATTGAGCTTGAATTTCACGGGCACTGCAAGGATTCGCCATTGATTCCTTGCAAGTTGGTTAAAGTCTGTTTAAGCCCCCATAGTCTCGCAAGCTCAATGCGCACGCGCATTGACAGGCGGGACCTAAACAGTTGTGAGCATGGGAACCATAGGACGGGAGGGTGTTCCTTTTACCAGGTTGCAAATGGATTTCATTGACATGCCACCCCATAACAAGCTGAGATATGTCCTTGTTATTGTCTGTCTGTTTTCAAGATGGGTGGAAGCGTTCCCAACTCGTCACAATGACTCAGTTACTGTGTCAAAATTGATTTTAAGGGAGATCATACCTAGGTACGGATTTCCAGTGACCATTGAAAGTGATCGTGGCACACACTTTGAAAACAGATTGCTAAAATTAATTTGTGAGGCTTTCAGTATAAAACAAAAGTTACATTGTGCATACAGACCAGAAGCATCAGACGTGGTTGAACAAATTAATGGCACAATTAAAAATAGAATTGGAAAAATGTGCCTAGCTACAGGGATGAACAGATGCACTTCCACTTGTTTTGATGTCTTTGAGGAGCACACCAGATAAAAGGACAGGTCTTAGTCCTCATGATATACTCATGGGAAGAGTAATGAGACAGGCTTTTATACCAGTTGGAAAATTGTTAACAATAAATGAAAGTGCAATTATAGAGTATTGCAAGCAGTTATCTGACGTGGTAACTTCTGTATTCCATCAGGTGGGAACAGATGTGATTTCAAAAGAAAAGGAGCAGGCTCATGATCTATTGCCAGGAGACTGGGTCAGAACAAAGGTTCATCGGAGAAGAAAGTACAGAGTACTGAGTACCGAGGTGGCAAAAAGCAAGACAGGTGATACTAGTCACAGCAAATGCTGTTAAATGTAAGGGTCTGAAGAGGTGGGTGCATGCAAGTCATACCATTCGTGTACCACCTCCTGATAATCCTGATGAGGATAGTGACGACACAACAACTGATTCAGACTCTGAAGGAGAACCTGAAAATCCAGATTCTGAAGATCGACAGGAAAGTCGACATCTGGAAGATTCTGATGCGGATCAGGCATCAAATGAAAAAGATCTAGAAATTGTGGTTGTTGATTCAGAGAATGATGAAAATGTTCTAGAAAAAAGAACTGAAAAAGAAACTGTGTCAGAAGAGAATCAAGATCAGGAGTATTGAAAAGCAGATTGGAAGCTCTGAAAGCAGGAACGAAGATTCTGAAACTGGGAAGTTAGAAGTAATTCCAGAAGAGGAGGAGGACGAATTACCAAGTACCAGCTACAGAGATGTTGTTCCTAACGGAGTGAAGCTGCAGAGTAAAGAAGTTCCTGGATACAGAATTGAAATCTCTGAAACTGACTCAGACGAGAGTGATGAAGAGTTTGATATAAGAAAATTCAGAAAAAGGGCTTGGAAAGCTGAATGTAATGAAATCGAGCCTAAGAAGAAACTCTTGAGAAAGGGTGATGTCTGGCCGAAAGAAATTTTAAAGTTCAAGTTGGTGAACAAATTAAAGGAGCAGATTAATGAGATATCAAGTCAGAAAAGTGAATCAGACAAAAAAGATCAAGCAGAAAAGAAAATTGAAGTATTTAGCAAAAGGGGCAAAAGACCATTGAGGCCAAATCAGAAGTACAAATCTCCTGAGTGGGCCTACATTATAATTCCACCATTAGTTGAGATTGAGGTTTATTTTTGGCATAAGGCTGAAGAAATTGTGTTAGGTGACACAAGGTTGAAGAAATTGTGTTAGCTGGAAACACTTTTATGTAAGACGCAAGGTCGAAGAAAAGCTGTTAGAGGGTTACTAAAAAAAAAATTAAAAAGGGGAGGTGTTTATAGTATTGCTACTACTATTTTTACATTTTTGTTTGAGTAAAAATAAAAGGAAAAAAAAGAGAAGAATGCCTAATACTGACAATTCAAGGTGTGCTATCCTCAGGAGATGTTGTAAAATGTCTTCCATTTGTGTGATTTTAATTATTTTAGTTTGGTTAATTTTGGCAGTCATTTTTCCTCTTGGTATAGACAAGGAGGATTATAAGGTAAATATGACGAGCAAAGCTGAATCTAAACAAGCTGCTCATGATGTTGCAGGTAAAACTAACAGGGTTATTGAGCACAAGCCAGAGATCCACCAAGACAGATCTGTTGGTGATTTTTCTACTAATTCTTTTTCAAGACTCTTGTCAGAGTATGTAAGAGTCATGGATGTCAAAGATTGTTATGTTTGCGTTAAGCTTCCTACTTCAGTTTCAGAAGGGGTCAAGTGTAATATGCTTCCCCTTACTTATAGAATAACATGCAGTGTTATAGCTAGTTTGTTCTATCAGACAGGTCGTTTGGAGTACTATTACTCAGACTTTGATGAAATATTTGCTAACCTGAAAGTTGTACATAGTCTTAACAAAGTTAGACCTGCTAAACAGATGATGGAATTCTTTCTGGTAACTAATGAACTCACCTACGAGTATGCTTACAAAAATAATTTAACCTGCAAAATGAGAGATGAGGAAAGGTCTTTTCTCAAGTTGGTTGAGGAGAGGAGGGCGATTTATAAAAGAAATGAGATGCTGAAACAGATGAAACAGACTAAATCCAAGTTCAGGCAGCCCGAAGATGAGAAGCTCAATGGTGAAAATAGATATGCTGCTATTCACATAGATGATCCTGTTAGTGGAAAATTCTGTATTAGAAGAGACAACACGCTTTACGACAATTATTTTGTTGGTGCTAGTCAATTTGAGGACACATATCGTATTGTAGGGGGTTGGGGATTTAAAGGTGGTAAGGATCGGGGGCGTGGCTTGCGCGCCGCTTTGAGATGGCGGTTTGCGCTTGAGCTCTAAGGCGAACAGGGTCCGTCAGAGGTTTTCGGCGGTTTCCAGGTGCCCCATCTTCGTGGAAAGCCTCTCCCAGGTTTATGAAGTCGCTGTGTGCAGTTTGAGGGCATTTTCCTTCCTCTTGGAGCTGCTGCTCTCTGCATTTTATCGTTTTTAAGTGACGCTCTGTATTTTCACGAGCGGCCGCCATCTTGAATTCCTTTGATGACGGAGATCGGAATTTCTCCTCAGACGGCAGCGCTACTGTTACAAACTTGCCAGGAATGCATGTGAGCTGATACTGTGGGCTTTTACTGCTTTCGTGATGTGCTTCAGCTGCTCAGTGCTACATTACCTCTCGGCTTCTGATTTATGAAAGTGTTCTACTACTATATGCAGGGGCATATCATAGGTGTGTTGAGTTTCCTCTTTTTTCCCATGTAAGTCCGCCATTATATATTGCTCTGCTTTGCTTGCTGAGAGTGCGCTCTGTTATTTTTGCCCAGTTATTTACTCACATTTCGTGTGAGCCCCTCCTAATTCCTCTGGACTTTTGCTGGCCTCACTTACCTGAAGTGGTTTTATTTTTTCTCTTCTGTGTCTGTGAGCTCTATGGCTGCGAATATGGGCTTGTCACCGAATGCAAAAGACGCAAAGGACTCCAAAGCCTCTCTTAAGAGGGCCAAACAATTATCTCCTACACCTGAGTCTTCTCAAAAGGACACCAATTCCACTCTGGAGACTATTCTGACGCGTCTGAATGATGTTCATGACATTGCGCAGTCTACCAAGACTACCACAGATTTGCTGCAAGTGGAGGTGTCAGCCATCAGAAATGACCTTAAGGGTCTCTCCCTTCGTGTTTCAGCCACGGAAACACGTATTAGTGGTGCCGAAGATACTATGCAAAAGCAATCTAGATCTCTTTGCCAATTAGAGCGCTCAATGGCGGCATTGCGGAGGGATCTCACTGAGCAAGAGGATCATAACCGCAGATCCAACCTGCGCATTTTTGGCCTTTCTGAAGAAGTTGAGAAAGAAGCACTTTCTATGATTGATTTTTTCTACCAATGGATTCCTTCTACGCTGCAAATTTCTTTCCAAAAAGTCTTTGAGCTGGAACGGGCACATCGTGTCCCCACCATTCGTTCTAAATCTGCCACGCAACCAAGAGCGATAGTTTTTAAGCCACTGCGTCACCAACATACGGAACAAATTTTGGCTCATATGCGGAAGGTTAAAGCTGTTTCCTGGAAAGGCCATCGCATTTCAATTTCTCAGGACTTTGCCAGAGACACGGTAATAAGGAGGAAAGGATTTCTTAATCTCCGGAAACGTCTCTCTGAGATGAATGTCCCCTTTTCCTTCTCTGGTCCTTCAAAATTCCGCATTACCTTCAAAGGTCGTTCCAGAATCTTCGATGAACCTGCTGATTCGGCCTCTTTTTTGGAAATCAGATGGAGCTGCAGATGGAAATTCAAATGGAGGCTTCGCTTCATCCTGGCTCCTCTGGCACCTGAAGTGGTTCCATATATCTGCAATGAGTTTTCTCTTTTCCAGATATAATAAGTTTATCTTTTTTAGATCTGCGTAGTGGTCTTATTGTCCACTGTTGTTGGTGTTCTTTTGCTATTTTGTGTGTGGAGTTGTCAGCTAAGTTGTACGGTGTGTTTTCTTCTTTTCCTTATCTGCTCTCTTTTTATATCTCTATGATGTAGTCTACCACTATCTTCGGTATATCTTCTTTATGTCTCTTCTAACCTTTTTGTGGTATTGCTTTTTTCTATGTTGCCCTTAATCCTGATTGTTCTTTTAGTGCTTACCTGTCTTTTTTTTTCTCTTTGCTTGATCTTTGCCCGTGTCAGGTTTCGGTTCTTCTATTATCTCATTTTATGGCTTCTTTTATTGCCTTCTCTTTTGTGTGTGAGACTTGGTCTTATTTCCCTCTTTTGATCTTTTTTTCCTTTAACCCCAATTAATGTTACTTCTATTGTCGTATGTTTACGTGGTCCTTTCGCCTGACGCTTCTCTCATGTTGTTTGGTCTTTAGTGTCTACACCATGGATTATTAACTGTATTGTTTTATAGATTGGTTATATAAATTGTTTCATAGATGCTTATTAATTACACCTATATATCTAGTGTTAAATTCTAATTATTGTATAATTAATTTATATATCTATCTCATGATAGTTTCATTGATTGGTTGCTTACCTATTATTATTAAATGCCTCTCTCTACTAGGTCTAAGCTATTCTATTTATATTGCACTTTAGAGTCTCCTGTTGTCTTGCTTTCTATTAATATATATTTGACATGTTCCTGCATGTTCAAATCAAATTAAATATAACAAGTTCTATATATTTAAGGACAGTTCATTAATTGCTTATCTTTAGTTTTTGCATATTCATCTTCATTATATAGTGGTTTCTTGTATTTATCTAGCATGGTGCTTCATTTATTGTTATATTGACCAGATTTTTGGTGCCTTTCTCTATTATGTCTTATTTATTTTTTTTATGCTGCACCCTATAGTCTTCTTGAGAAGTATATTTTCTTCTACTTATTCTTTCCTGATATTTATGATGATTGCTTCGACTTCGTTCTATTTAGTCTTTGTCTACTTTTATGATGTTTTTGGTGCTTTCTTTGTTTATAATAGGATATATATAACTTAGAATTGCTATTGCATTTATTCTATTAGATGTCTTTCTCTCTTCTACCTCTTCCACTCTTTTATGGTATACTTTATATGCTACCTGTGTATTAACTTGGTATATGCGTGTTGACTTTATAGACTTACATGATGAATTGTTTTTGTAATACTCTAATGGCATTAGTTCATATTTCAGATGTTTCTTTCTCCTAATTAAGTATAATCAGTTATGCACTGTATTGGGACTGTTGATATCGATTGTAATTACTCCTCGTGACGGTCCCCTTGCCCGCCTTCCCACGTTCCCCCTAGTATGAATTTGGTCTTTTTCAGACCTCCCCTGCTGGTTCTTCTCTCTCTTCTTTTTTCTCCTGTCTTGTCTCTTTTCTTTTTTTGGATTTCCCCCATGGATTCTCCCTCTTCGACGTTAATGTTTGATATCTGGATGCTTGTATTCGTGCTGGTTGTTTTCTGTTTTTCATCTATGGATTATGTTATCTTTTTCTATGTATGTCTATGCCGGGTTTGAATGTGTTGTCCCTTAATGTTAAGGGTTTAAATCATCCAGTGAAAAGATCAAAAATCTTAGATTATTGCAAATCTCTCTCTTCAGATCTAGTCCCTTTTCAGGAAACAAAGGTCTCTACTACAGAGGCGCTATTCCTGAAGAAGGAATGGGTTTCAGATGTTGCCTGTTCCGATGCTTGTGGCAAAAGAAATGGGGTCATTACTTTAATTTAAAAAAATTCAGGTTTATCCATAGTCTCTTCTGATCACGATACTGAGGGTCATTGGTTATTAACTAAGTTGTCTGATGGTAATGCTGATCTTTATGTTATGAATATTTACGCCCCTAACAAGGATGATCCGTCCTTTTGGAAAACGGTTACCAAAAAATTGAATGACACACCTCATTCTGGGAATCTTATCTTTGGTGGGGATTTTAATTTACCAATGGATCCCATTGTAGATAGGAATTCAGCTTTTCAATTTTGCCCTCCAAAATCCCATAAACAAATGCTTAACATGTGTTCCCTAACTCATCTTCAGGATGTATGGCGTCTTCACAACCCCACTGGTAGTGATTTTTCCTTCTTTTCTTCACCTCATTCTACCTTTTCTCGTATTGATTATTTATTGGTTCACTCCTCTCTTGTTTCGTCTTCCTCCTCTCCGCTTATTCATCCTATTCTGATTTCTGATCATGCCGCGGTTACTTTTACATTGTTTTCCTTTGCTCCTAAATCAAGAGTTCGCTCCTGGAGATTAAATACAGAAATTTTCAATGATAATGCCCAGATTGATGAGTTCTCTAGTGCAATTGAAACGTTTTTCCTTGAGAATGAAGGCTCAGTTTCTTCCCCAATTGTCCTCTGGGATTCGTTTAAATGTACTTTCCGTGGCCAGGTTATTAAATGTATGTCAAAAAGGAATGCTGCTATTAAAAAAGAACTTACAGATCTAGCAACTGAAATAAAAAATCTGGAATCTACCTTTAGACATTCTAAGGATAAATCTTGCCTACAGTTAATCAAGCAATTAAAGTACACATATAATACTATAGTTACCAAAAGAGCCCATATTGGGGTTCAGGCTCAGAAATCCAAAAGGCTATTGTTAAAAAATCGAGCTGGGAAGATTCTCGCGGCTACATTAAAATTTCAGGATTCCTCCTTTAAGTCTTCTCAAATCTCTTCTATTAATGATCACCTTGGTTCTAAAAAATTTCAGACTGGGGAAATTCTCGAAGTCTTTCGTGATTTCTACAATAACTTATATACCCCATTCTAATCAGGCCTCTTTTGAGCAGTGTCAGGACTTCTTGATATCTGTCCCGGTGAAGTCGGTATCCGTGGAAGATAGCAATTTTTTAAATAGTCCGATTACTCCTGAAGAAATTATTGCGCAATTAAAGCCACTCGTCTGGAAAAGCTCCAGGGCCTGATGGCTACCCTATTCTGTTTTATAAAACTTTTCTTCCTGTGATTGTTCCCAAGCTTCAATCTGTCTTTGACGCTTTTATTAAGGATGGGTCTGTTTCTGGCTGATGCTACATTGTAGTGATTCCAAAAGAGGGAAAAGATCATTCAGATCCCAAAAACTTCCGTCCTATTTCCCTTCTTAACATGTAGGCTAAGATTTTTGCTAAAATCTTAGCCAAGAGATTAGAATCCTTCATTCCTAAACTGGTACATCCCTCTCAAACTGGTTTTGTAAAGGGCCGTCTTGCGCGTGATAATATACGTACATTTTGCCATATTCTCTGATCAGCTAAACGTTCTCATCTCCCAGCCGCGGCCTTGGCTCTTGATGCTGAAAAGGCCTTTGACAAGGTTTCTTGGCCTTTTCTTCGTGCTGTCTTGTGTGCACATAATCTTGGTGACTCCTTTATTAATATGGTCATGTCCCTATACTCTCAACCTAGAGCTAACATAAGAGTCAACGGTAGTACGTCGTCCTTTTTTAATCTTCGCCAGGGCACCAGACAAGGTTGTCCTTTATCTCCACTTTTGTTTTTGTTATCCATTGACCCTCTCCTCAGATTGATTGAGCTACACCCAGACATTAAAGGTTTTTCTTTTGGTCCTCATCGTATTAAAACTGCTGCGTACGCGGATGATGTCCTTATTTTCTCAGATGATATTGCCTTGGCTATCCCTGCTATCTCGGATACGATTTCCCTTTTTTCGAAGGTTTCAGGGTACACCTTAAATAAGGATAAGACTGAGATGTTCCCCTTGAATGCCTACTGTTTCTCTACGCATATGGGCTCTGCTGGTTTTAAATGGCAGTCTAAGCAATTAAAATACTTGAGTATCTATTTTTGCTCTACCTTATATGCTACAATTGCCTATAATGAAACACAGACTATTCTTAAAGTACGGCGTCTTTTGGACACTTGGTCTCCGAAACACATTTCCTGGTGGGGTCGCCTTCAGACCCTCAAAATGATGATTACACCTAGTATTAATTTTGTATCCTCTATGCTCCCGGTAAAGTTATTGGATTCCTTCTTTCATGAAATTGATGTTCTGACCTCTAAATTTTTATGGAATAATAAACGGGCTAGAATTGCCTATAAATTCTTGCGGAAGCCTTATGATATGGGAGGATGCAATCTTCCTGATTGGGAAAAATACCAAACTGCCTTTTTGGCGTCTCAAGGTGCTCTATGGTTGTCTTATCCCCCTATTCATGTTCCTTCCTGGTTGTTAATAGAGCAGGAATTGGCTTCTCCATTACCGACTGCCTCCTTTTGCACTGCGTCTACCTTGTCCATCCCGTTCTCCGGCTCTATTATTCTAGATACTCTTGCTGCGGTCCGGAAGGTAGACAAGAAAGTGGCGATTCCACTTCACAAATCTAGGTGGTTGTCTATTTGGCGGAATTCTAAAATTAAAATTAATATTGATCCTTCTCTGATATCTTATTGGGCTGCTAAGGGGATCTTGCTTGTTAAACATCTTTATGGTTCTAATAATGAGCCACTACCTTTTTCCTCCTTAGCTCAACAACATTCTTTAACTAATTTGGATTTTTATACTTTTCTCAAAATCAAAGTAGCACTTGCTAAGGTGCGTCTTCATCCTACTTCTCCTACGATTACTCTCTTTCAAATATGGACTAAATCTGGTCACGTAGCCTCTAAAATCTATACATTTTTATCAACTGTTTCATTACCTACTCATACGGTTGCTCAACAAAAATGGTTGCACCATTTTGATCATGGTGTTACTGACCATATTTCTTCAGACACCTGGCAGATGATTGGTAAACTTTCTCTTCGCAATAAAATCGCCCCATCGTTAATGCAATCTACATTTTTCTCCATCAACCTTCTTCATGGGACTCCTGTTCATTTACATTCGCTCAATCTTAAAGAAGATAACCTATGTTGGAGCTGTGGCTTATTGACAGGTGACTTTCCGCATGTTTTTTGAATGCTCCTTCCTCCAATCCTTTTGGGACCTCATTCACAAACACCTCATGCTCATCTTTGGTATTAAGTTCCAACTCTCTTTCCCATTAATTCTATTAGGTCCATTAGCTGCCCCAGTCCCTCTCCCCTTGGATCCCATGGAATTACAGCTGTTGGATCTCCTATTGACTATTGCAGTGAAAGTAATTCTTATGGAAAGGAAATCCTTTTCCTCTGTTTCTTATCATACTTGGTGGGCTTGGGTTTCCTTTTTACGAAGTGCTCATACCTCGGTCGATCATGCTCACCTTTCTCCATCTATTGCTAGTGGGGTTTGGAATGCTCTGGATAACTATATGGATTTGTCATCAAAGGGGTTGGTTGACCAATATCCCTTCGATTTGTCTGGTTGAATGGCGTCTTGTTTGTCGGGTTAGTTCGTTGGAAATCCTTCTCTCCTTCTTTCTTCTCCTCCTTCTCTGTCTTCTCTCCTTTTTCCATCTTTTCCCTCTTTTTCTCTTTCTTTCGTCTTTCTTCTTTCCTTTCCTCTCTTCCCCTGATTATACCAGCTGATAGTGATACTCTTGATTGTGGACTCTGCCTAAGCTACTAACTTTATATTAATTCATTCATTTTTCTGTTTTTGGCAGACTACTTTTGTTTATGGATGTATTTGCTACGACTCATTTTTGAATGTCAGCTTCTGATTGCTTTTTATCTGTTATCAATTGTATCACTTATACTTGTATTCTGTATCTTCATTTGCTTCTTTATAACAATAAAATTCTTTTGAAATGAAAAAAAAAGGTGGTAAGGATCCAATTTTCCCTGGAATTTATTTTGTTTGTGGGAACAAAGCATATTTTAGTCTCGCGGACCATTGGTATGGGACATGTTACCTTGGTCTAGTCTTTCCCAAAATTTTCCATGGGGACAGAAATGGGGAAGGTTAATTTGAAATTGGCAAACACCTGAATAGGTACAAGAGAGAAGGCTTTTCTGAAATCATGGGAGATATATTTGGTGCAATAATTCCTATGGTGGGAATAACCCTGAATGCAACTAAAATTAGAAAGGTTTCCACAATTGTTGACAGATTATCCACTGATACTGCAAGTAGTTTCCAATTAGTTAATACTGAACTCATTGCCACCAGAAGCATGGTTATGCAGAACCGACTTGCTTTAGACATTCTCCTAGCAAAAGAGGGAAGAGTCTGTGGGATTATGCATGTTCAGCATTGCTGCACTTATATCCCAGACAAAAGCCAGAACATAGAGTTGCTTATAAAGAATATCACAGAATTTCACTCAGAAATAGAACCCATGGAAAGTGACAATTTCTCTGAACGTTTAAGCAAAAGATTTGAGGCAATTAGGGAATGGTTTGCTGAAATTGGCAGTTCAATCATTGGCAAAGTACTTTATCCTGTAATTATCATTGTTATAGTAACACTTTTGTTAAAAATCAATTGCATGATTCACAAGAGAAAGAAGCATGTGAGGGAAAAGAAGAGAATTTATAAACTTAGAAAGGCTCAGGAGAAGGAGATAGAAATGGAAGAATTTCGTAGGGCTCAATATGAGAGCTCCAGACAAACTGATGAAACAGGAGTTTAGATTTACTAACACAGAGAGTGATCATATTATGACATTTCTAAAGTTACATTTTTTGGTAACATTTTTGGGTTTTGTTTGGTGATTTAGAAATCACCAGATGAGGCAGTTGATGAAGCGAACTTTTAAAATGTATTGAGTTTTTGTTTGCAGATTTGAACTCCCATAATTAATAAAAATATTAACGAGTGTTGCATGTTTTTGTATTAATTCAACCTAGAATAATGTGCACCTTCATAAACATGTGGGATTAATAATATGTGCCCTTGTTGCATTAGTCACTACGTTTGAATAATATATTAACTTTGTCTTTCTGTTTTGTCAACATTAACTGCGGCTGATTAAAATAATAGCATGTGCTTATTCTTAACTGTGCTGTCGTTTATGTGGTGTCTTTTAAGTGACAGAGTTTTGTTCATTTCTTATGCTTAAAGCTAGGTAATATAGACTAATGGGTTAACATTAGTAAAGGGGGTGGGTAACAGAATAATTATCATTACTCTAATTAATTGATGTCTTGTGTTTCCTTGCATACTAGAGTCTCGGTAAAAGAGGCCTGTGGTCTATTCTAAAATGGATGTCCGAAGTCCTGTCGAGATGGACCATGCACTGCAAAAGAATGAAAGAAAGCGTTTTGTTCATAATCTTTGAGAAACAAATACGTGGAAGCAGAACTGTGCAGGATGTGCCTAGCATTGTATAACTTTCATTTCCAAGGACAGGACATAGCGGCGGAAAAGCTCGTGCTGAGGAAGCAACGGACTGTTATTTAATAAAATGTTGCGAGCTCTTCGGAAGAGCTTGTGTCACACGTAGACAAAGGACAATGCCACTTTTAAAGAATATGGTTTTCAATGAGAAGGCAATGACTTCATGGACTGACACTTGATGACCAATCATTTTGCGAGATGGTCTGTAATTTGTATTCTTTTAGCTAGTCTTAGATAGAGAAAAGGTATAAAACTTGGTCCTTTGGGAGGAGCTTGGTTGGCTCGTTCCTGTTCTCGTGAGATGCTGACGGACTCTTGACTCACGTAAGATAACTTTGATCTTTACATTTTTCCCCTTAGGTTCCTTTGTTAAGATAGGGAATAGGGCTTAGGAAATGAGACTCAATTAGCTTAAACATTTCTTGTGCTGATTTTGATTTAAACTGACAGTCTAAAGTGCCTTACTAAATAAAATGATGCTTATTAAATGCAAATAAAGAATTATTTCTTTGAATAATGCACTTTGCTTGATAATAAAGTTAATAAAATAGATTTTGAAATGACAAAATGGTCTTGATTGTTTCATATTAAGTTAACATCAGTAAATCCATTGCCTAGGTTTGATCTTAATTAAATGTTCATTTAAGAGGTTGATTAATTAGGTCATATGATTCAGTTGGTCAACTCATGTCTCAGTCATTTATGGGCCTAGTGATGTATTTGTAAATTATGGTGAGTATTGTGGTGTAGAGTTGTGCATATGAGACAGAATTTCTTTTGGCCCTCTGGATCACAACCGACTCTGAAGGAGAGGGATCAGCCATTAGAGATTACCAGCCTAGACAAGACTACGAAAGACCGTCCAATAGCAACCAACATTTTTTAGGCAACCTCCGGGGCAATTTTCGTCCCAGATACAGGGGCCAACAACAGAGGGCTTTTACTCAGCCCAAGAACAACCGCAAAAATATATCCAGACACGGAACAACCAATACTGGAGACGATAGTATCCATCCCAGTATTCAATTTGTCTTCCCTCAGTATGGATTTACCTACTGAGACCCTTCTGTCTATGGGGCTTTCTTTTGTACCATTCACCTGCCTAAATAAGTTTGAACTCATAACTGATCTTTATGCATTTTTTCGCAAAATCCGCCTTAAAAAATTATTTGCGGGCAATCAGTTGACTGACCATGAAACTAACGCTTCTGGTCTTAAACCACCATCAGAATGTCCCCCTGGAGTAGACATGGGGGGAACTGAGGTGGAAGTATTCGAAAAAGCTGTTCTAAGTAAAGTACATAAAACCATCAAATTTGTTCCCAAACCTCCTTTCAATACCACGAACGAAGAGAATGCAAAACTTCTCTCACTCAAGAACAATCCTCACCTTACCATCAAACCTTGCGACAGAGGGGGTGGGATTGTTCTTTTTTATTCTATGGATTATCTGAACAGAATGCATGACCTTCTCAGTTCCCCCAATCATTACAAAAAGATCAGATCAAACCCTGAGCCCAAACTGAAGTCCAAAATACTCAGCATAGTGGAAGCAGCGGTTAAGAGGGGAGATCTGCAAGAAGGAGGCAGAATTTCTCACCCCGTGCCACACCAGGATTCCCATCATTTATGGCATACCAAAGACGCACAAAAATGAGACCAATCCTCCCCTACGACCTATTGTCTCAACTATAGGAGCGGCCACTGAACCGTTATCGAAGTACGTGACTGTTTCCTCCAATCATTAGTGTACAAACTTCCATCATTCATAAAAGACACCGGACACTTCATATCCAAGATTGAAGGTACCCCCTATAGTTCTGACAGGGAACTCCTAGTTACCATGGACTTGGAGTCCCTGTACACGTATATACCTCAAACAGGGGCAGTACAAGTCATTGAAAATTTATTAGAAACCGAAACTGACCTCCCCAACTCGAGATTCATTCTCCAATGCCTGCACATTATCCTAAATGAGAATTTTTTGGAGTTCGAGGGTGACTATTATCATCAAATCAATGGAGTAAGCATGGGGGCAGCCTGCGCTCCAAGTGTAGCATGTCTTTATATGGGCCATTTTGAGTCTCTCAATATTTACAATGAACTGTAAACGGTGTCCCGTTTGGACTATGGCAATGCCTTGTATCTAGGAGCCCCTAACAAGGTGCTGGCAAAACTCCAGACTGTGCAAAACACTGCCGCCCGTCTTCTCACAGGGACACACAGCCGCTGCTCACCCAAACCAGCCCTTAATCACTACATTGGCAGCCCATCCAAGAAAGGGTGCATTTTAAAGCTCTTTGCACCACCCATAAAATCTTGCACAGAAAGGCCCCACCCATCCTAAAGGACCTTATTGCCCCCTACAAAACTAACAGAACCCTCCGCTCTTCGCACTCAAACTTGGCATCAGTACCCAGGATTAGGAAGGCCCGCTCTGGAGGCCGACTATTTTCATACAATGCCTCCAAGCTGTGGAACACACTTCCCCCAGACATCCGGGCCCAGCCCAACCTTCTTCCATTTCGCAAATGACTTAAGACCTGGCTGTTTCCCTAAATTCACCTCCCCCTCAACCTCTCCTGATCTATCACTAGCGCTGGGACGCTCATGGGCAGCCATGCGCTTTACAAATCTGTAAAGTAAATAAATAAATACATAAATAAACTGGCACCCTTCAGTGAGAATGTGTCACTATGGACTAGATTCATAGATGACATCTTTCTCATTTGGATTGGGGATTCAGATAAACTCAATGACTTCATCTCATGGATCAATTTGGCTGACCCCAATCTTAGGTTCACTGCCCACATCAGTAATCAAAAATTTGAATTTTTGGGCGTCTGGATTGAACGCCATGACCACCTACTTTCGGTTTCTCTATTTACGAAACCTACGTCAAGGAATACACTGCTACATTATAGCAGCTTTCATCCAAGACACCAAAAAGATGGAATCCCCTTTAGCCAACTTTTAAGATTGCGCAGAAACTGTACATCTATGAGGGATTTCACCATACACTAAGAGATTCTGAAGCAAAAACTCTTATTGAGAGGCTACCCTTCGAGAATTGTGAAACAATCATTCAAGAGAGCGAAATACTATGATTGCCAAAGTATGTTCTAACCTCAACCTAGGGAACAGCCTGATCAGCTGGTTTGTGTACTCAAACATTCTACCTTTGACCAGAAGATCAGACAAATCATCAATTCCCAATGGCATGTACTCAACCTTGAAACCCAGACTGATAACATTGGTAGACCCATCGTTGCCTTCAGGAGGAACAAAAACCTAAAAAAACTTCTTGGTTAGAGCCAAGAGCTCCTCTGAAAAGTGCTTCAGTCAAAAATCTATCACTGGGTCTAACCCCATATTGGGAAACCACAAATGTGGTACATGACAGGCTTGCCCCAATGCCATTACCAGCGACCAGATATCCATCAACAATCAGACCATCTCCCTCAAGCTTATGACAAATTGTAAAACATCAAATGTCATTTACGCTGCCACTTGTCAATGCGGCCTGACATATATTGGGGAAATCGGCCGCGAGGTCTGACACAGAATGTGTGAACACAAATCAAATATTAGAACGGGTAAACTCACAGCTCCGCTGGTCACACATTGGCTGGAAAACAATCACACTGAATCTGACCTCCATTGGATCATCCTTGAGAAGATCCACAACCATAAGGGCATTAATCCCCAGTCCATACGCACGAAAAGGGAGGTTTTCTGGATATTCACTTACAATACTAAGAACAAAGGCCTTAATGAACATATCCCTTGGGAGAATGCCATTATTTGATTCGCCTTTGCTTACTCCCTATTGCACAGTACCTGTTCCCCGATGGGTCCCCATCGGGTTCTCTCTATTATTTTTTTCATATGCATTACCTTATTCACCTGGTTATTTTTTCATTTGGCATTTCCTTCTTCTTTAGAAGGTATCTTCCTTTTATTATATGTTGCCCCCACGATCTATATTGAAAACTATCGTCCATTGGTCCTCTTTTTTGTTCCCCTTTGGAAACGCATCAGGGTCTCTCCTGTGAGCTTTTCTATCTTTTTTCTATTTCTATGCAGGCCAAGACTCTCTTTGACAATTCCACCCCCTTTTCCTGTTATCGTTCAACTTGTCCCACCTCCATCCAATTTACGGCCTCTAGATTCGATAACTCTCAACCAATCAGAGACCATTTTAAAAAACGACGCCGGCGGTCCCTGAAACTCCCAGATCCGCCGATGCCACTGACTCTGCCACCCGTCTAGCTGCGCCATTTTTAGATTGGATGCTTGCCTGTACCCCCCTCCCGAGGACCTGCCCTGAGCTTCCCCGAGGATTTGACTTCCTGGTTCGAATCTGAACACTCCATGTGACGGCCCCTCAATCCACCGTCCTCCCTAAACCTTTGGTAATTATTTTTCTACTGTCTATCGCCCCTTGCCTCCCGAGTGGCTATTCCTTGTCAGCCTGAACCCCTAATTTTGAATTCTTTTTTCCCTTTTCTCGCTAAACCAGTATCCAGTACCTTTTGAATTTGGCCACCCCTCTGTATACACCCTGAAACCGGAGTATCCATAACCTCTTGAATACCCCCGCAGACCACTTGTCGTGCTCTCTTTATCGATTACCCTCCATATTTATCCTCTGGTAAGAAGCATACAAACGTAGAAGATCCGCTATATGAAGGTCCTCTTATCCGTACCCTTATTTACTTATACATGTCATCCTTTTGTTTATAGATAGCCTGTATTATTCCTATAGCCTCTCGCCGCCTGAATCTTTCCCCTCTATTTATCTCCACCGTACAGGTATGACCTTATACTTTAGATTATCCCATCTATGAGAACTTCACTCAGTGTGCACGTCGTTCTCTTTTTTTGTTATGTGTCTCACCTTTTCTCCTTCTGCTTTACACACTTGCTATTCCATACGAGAACATGTTTTCTCTTATTGCCCTTCTGTGAGAACTCTTTTCTATTTTTAAACTGACAAACTTATATGATCTGGGGTTAACACCTATTCCTCTACTTTTCTGAGCACAACAGTGTTTTAAATCTGATATCTACCATCACTTGTATCTTATTTCTCTGCAACTACCACATATTCTCTTATCACTCTGGATTGTGTATATTTCCACACATGTCTATTATTTAAGTGCCCTCTGGTCTCGTGTTTTATTAATGCTACTAGCATATTGTCCTCACTCCCGCATAGGACTAATATGATGAGCCTTCACCAATAGGCAGCTCAAAATGTACTATGATGTGTATTTTTTTATGATTACACCTGCATCTGTTTACCCACATACAGATACCCCCACCTCTGTCTCCGAGGAGAAGCATGCCCTGATGAAAGTAAGACCTCCAGTAGGTCGCACACCGAAACGTACGTCGGCACCACGACAATAACTTGGCAAAGCTTATTTGAATTGCCTGTTTTCTCACAGTTTCATTTGTTTCATCACTTGGAGGAAAAAACCTTTTAGTATTTACTATTGTAATATATATTATGTGATGGTATACAGTTTATTTGTTTCTTTTGCATTGCTGGGATTGCTATCCACCCGTGAGACGAAACAACATTGTACCCAGTAGGATTTTCCTGCTTTTCTTCCCATTTAGACCCATAGGTCGCCTTTTGCAATTTTTAGATTTTGCACTCAGCTTGAATGAATGGATCCTTTTAGGATCAGGACGTATGTGAATGAATGAGTTTGAGTTGGAGTGATTAAATGACTATTTTCCGTGGGGGTTTACTATTTTCTTTTTATTGTTTTTGTCATCAAATGTATTGAAATGTATGAATTGTTTATTTATAAATATTGATTAAACCTTATTCATGTACTCACATCCTATGTTGGCCTGTTGATCTACTTTCTCCTGGGAGGGAGATTTATATTCCCAGTGACTTTACAAGCACTGACTGATTAAGTACAGGTGGAGACTTTTATTGTTTTATTACATTCCCTCTGTAGTAACCCCAGAAGAAATATAAAGATGGGCACTAGATATAGAAAAGCCAAAATCACAGCCAAAAATATTAGATATTTTCAAATTAAAGGTGGAATTGGAAGAAATGGTACCTGGAAATGTAAGGTTAGAGAGATTGAATTATTTTAGCGAGGAAGAGTTGTTATTCATATGTAGGAGCATCACTCGAAACACAAAAATACTTCAGAGAAATTAATGAATTTGGCTTCCAAAATGGGAATTGATATAGGCAAATCAAAAGTATTGCAAATACCATATAGAGCAGAATTTTCCGATAAAAATTTAGAGAATACGAATGTGTCAGGAAGAAAATTGCAGATAAAATAATTATTGTCATTGTTACAGAAATGGGAGGATTTAGACAGATGGAAAACTAGGTGGACAAAGAAAAAGGAAGAAGCACAGGCAAATCGAACGACTTCTGAATATTTGATGAAAGAAACAGAAAAAGTGGAAAGGTTGTGCCCAATAAGAGAGGTTCCAGGAGGAGGTTATGTACATGTCATGGCCCCGACACAATATTTTATCATTCACAAATGACTTCCCAAAGCTTAGAGAGAAACCAGTGGAATAGTACAGACAAGTTGAAAGGTTTGTGAAAGTTTTGAAAGAACTGTTGAAAGATTTAGATGGTTTATTTGACATAGTTGTTCCTGCGGATTTGTGGACTGATATTAAAATGTCAGTAGATTGGCCTAATGAGGAGTATCCAAGAGATGCAAAAACAGGAGCCCCATCAGATGATGTGATTAGAAATACCATCAGGTAATAACTTATTTCAAGGGAAAGGTTCCTCCAAAAGAAACAAATTGGACAAAAATAGACAGAACTACACAAAATAAAGATTAATCTGTACATGCATATTATGAACGCCTTTTGCAGGTTTTCAAACAGTACAGTGGATTAAAAAATATTGATAATAAGGACATGACACATTTTATATATTGTTTTGTGTCTGGGCTAAAACCAGAAATATCACAAATGATTAAAGAGCATTAAATTATGTTGGCAGGCAAAACCTATAGATGAAATCCTCAAGTATGCAAAATACTATGGGGATGAAATTGATAACAGGAGAAAGAAAAGTAATGTGGGCTCAAGTTAGTTAGGGCAATTGGCAAATAATCAAGGTCAAGGTGAAAGCAGTGGGTGTAAACCTAGAGGAAAAATGAGTAAAGAAGAGGCACAGAAAATGTTTTCCTGTCATGGGTGTAGAAAATTGGGGCGTTGGAAAAACGAGTTTAAACTTATACAGAATAATGTCCAAACTCAAAATTTAAATCCACAGACGCAGAATGAAATGTCAATGAGACAGCCGCAACAGGTAAAACAGAATCATTTACCACCTGCCCCAATGCCAGATTTTGTGAGTCAAGCAAGTACAGTGTGGACACTAGATTTCGGGAGGGAAGTGGTAAGAACAACCCGGTAACTTCAGTTTCTTTACAAGACACATTTTTTGAGGAGGGTGATTATTGACTGTACCTGAGGGGGTGGGGGAAGGAATGTGTACTTGGCGCATCCTTACCGGTAGATCAGTCAGGTCCTGTTATTGAAGGAAAGGTTGAAGGAAATTACATCATCTTCTTACTAGACACTGGTGCTACCCGTTCTACTGTGAGAAGAGCAGACGTCCCAAACCTACCCCTCTCAGGAGAAGCAATCAAAGTAGTGGGCATTTCTAATCAAGAGATTAAGACCCTTATTACAGAACCAATGGAGGTATGTAATGGCAATTTTAAAGAGATGCACAAGTTTGTAGTCTGTGACTCGAGTGCTGTGAATCTGTTAGGTAGGGATTTATTGTGCAAAATTAATATCTATTGCACACCGGATGGTGTCACAATTTAGACTGCTGACGTAGATGGAGTGTACAAAATCATGGTAGCTAGACAGGGAACTGCAGTAAATGACACAACTAAAAGATTGACCCTAAATGAGTTACCAGAAGAAATCCGAAATACTGCAAATCCTGCAGTGTGGGATTTTACCGGAAAGGAAGTAGGTCTAATGGCACATATAGATCCAGTAAAAGTATCCATAACGAAGGTGCAGTTTATCCAAATATTCGACAATACAAAAATAAGTCCAGAAATAAAAGCAGGTGTTGCAGCAGAAATTGAGCGTTTGGTTGAACAAGAAATACAAAAAGAAATAATGAGCAGTCCTTGTAATTCACTTATAATTGGCATGAAGAAACCAAATGGAAAATATAGGGTAGTCCAAGACCAGAGAAAAATAAATAAAATTGTTGTACCATGTTGTCCAATAGTACCGAATCCAGCAGTGATCTTATATCAGATACCATGGAGTGCAGGATGGTTCATTTTAATTGATTTGTGCCATGCCTTCTTTTCCATTGCATTGCATCCAGGCAGTCAATTTTTATTTTCATTTAAATTTGGCGAGCATATTTACGTGTGGAATCGTGTTCCTCAAGGGTACACAGAAAGTCCATCGATTTTAAATCAGATTTTGAAAAAATGTCTTGAATCTCTGGTGCTCCCCAGACAGTCTGTCTTGATGCAGTATATCGACGACTTGTTAGTCGCGTCTAAAACTCGAAATCACTTCATTGTTGATTCCATTGCATTGCTAAATCATTTGGCTGAAGGTGGACATAAAGTGTCACCTGAAAATTTGCAGTTTTGTACCAATTCAGTTAAATATTTGGGACATCAAATAGAAAGAGGGGTCAGAAGAGTGACTTCGGAAAGAATCAAAATCAGAAACATGAAATTGCCCCAGACGGTAAACAGACAAAATATCGACTTGAAATATCGAATGGACATGATATCGAGTACAAAAAATAGGCTGGACAGAATATCGAATGGATAGAATGTAGACATCAAAAATATCGTTTTGAAGGTAAGTAATGTAATATCGAATTTTAAAATATAGATAGTCAAAATATCGACGTACATAATATAGGTTAATAAAAATATCGAACATTTAATAATATCGAATTTTTTATAGTGTATTTTATGTGTTAAAAGTGTTTATTTATGTTATAATGTAATTTAATTAATAATTTTAATGTTATTTAAATTTTGCGTAATTTAATTCTGTATTGGGTTGTGGGTTTTTAGGGGAATAGGGTGGGAAGTAATTTAATTATAATTAATTCAATATGTACATTCATTTATTGGTATTTGTTTATAATTAATTGTTAATTAATTTTTATTTTGTAATTAATTACATTTTAATTGCCAATTAATTTTATTTGATTGATTAATTGATAAATATGTTAATTTAACTAATTTAATTTCTGTAGCGGGTTGTGGGTTTATAGGGAAGTAGGGTGGGAAGTTATTTAATTATAATTAATTAAATGAGTAAATTTATTTATTGGTATTTGTTTATAATTAGTTGTTAATTAATTTTTATTTTGTAATTAATTACATTTTAATTGCCAATTAATTTTATTTATGTTAATTTAAATAATTTAATTTCTGTCGCGGGTTGTGGGTTTATAGGGGAGTAGGGTGGGAAGTAATTTAATTATGATTAATTAAATATGTAAATTTATGTAGTGTTATTTATTTTAATTGATAAATAATTTTTATTTGGTAATTAATTAAATTTTCTTTGAGAATTAATTTTGTTAAATTGATTAATTGATAATTATGTTAATTTTACTAATTTATTTTCTGTAATGAGTTGTGGGTTTATAGGGGAATAGGGTGGGAAGTAATTTAATTATAACTAATTACATATGTTAATTTTTTGGGGTATTAATTAGATTGTAATTGTTAAGTAAGTTTTTAATTACTAATTAATTAATTGTTAATTTGTAATTAATTAGTATTAATAAATAACTAATTGTAATGATTAAATGAAATTAGTATTTGTAATTAATTAATTTTTATATTATATTAAATTGGTAATTACTTTTAATTAATTTTTTATAGATAATAATATATATATTTTTTTAAATAATATATGAAGTATCTACTTTCCCTACTGTTGCACTCACTAGAGTGGGAATAGTAATTTTTACCCCTACGCTATCCAACGCTTTCCCTACTGTTGCACTCTCTGGAGTGGGAATAGTAATTTTTACCCCTACGCTATCCAACACTTTCCCTACTGTTGCACTCTCTGCAGTGGGAATAGTAATTTATACCCCTACGCTATTCAACCCTTTCCCTACTGTTGCACTCTCTGGAGTGGGAATAGTAATTTTTACCTCTACGCTATCCAACGCCTTACCTACTGTTGCACTTTCTGGAGTGGGAATAGTAATTTTAACCCCTACGCTATCCAACGCTTTCCCTACGGTTGCACTCTTTGGAGTGGGAATAGTAATTTGTATCCCTACGCTATCCAACGCTTTCCCTACTGTTGCACTCTTTGGAGTGGGAACAGTAATTTTTACTCCTACGCTAACCAACGCTTTCCCTACTGTTGCACTCTCTGGAGTGGAAATAGTAATTTTTACCCCTATGCTATCCAACGCTTTCCCTACTGTTGCACTCTCTGGAGTGGGAATAGTAAGTTTTACCCCTACGCCATCCAACCCTTTCCCTACTGTTGCACTCTCTGGAGTGGGAATAGTAATTTTTACCCCTACGCTATCCAACGCTTTCCCTACTATTGCACTTTTTGGAGTGGGAATAGTAATTTTTACCCCTACAATCTCCAACGCTTTCCCTACTGTTGCACTCTCTGGAGTGGGAATAGTAATTTTTACCTCTATGCCATCCAACACCTTATCTACTGTTGCACTCTCTGGAGTGGGAATAGTAATTTTACACTTCCGCTATCCTACGGTAATAATATTTGATATTTTTTAATTATATTATGTTACTATATATATATATATGTTTTAACAAATATGATTGTGAAAAATGTTTTTATAACTTTAATTAATTATTTAATTATTATAGGTTAATGTAAGTATTTTTAAGTATATTCTAGTAAATAATTTTTAATATTAATTTAATTTAATATTGTTTTTAATAAAGTCGATATTTTTACAAACTATATTTTTGTAAACAATATTTTTTACTTGATATTTTCGTACTTACCTGTTTGTAGATACAAAGTTGATATTCTGTCTGTCGATATTTTTTCGACGATATTTCTGGTAGCCGATATTATGTCCCTCGATATTATGTCAGTGATCCACCCCAGACATAGAAAGAAATCAGGATTTTTCTCGGAGTTGTAAGATATTGCAGCCACTGGATTGTGGGATTTGCAGTATTAGCAAAACCACTGATTCAACTGACAAAGAAACAAGCAAAAGATCCAGTCGAATGGGATTATGCAAGCATGATGGCTTTTCTGAAATTGCGCAACAGTCGATGCGAAGCCCCTGCGTTAGGTATGCCTGATTATTCCAAAGAATTTGCATTATTCTGTGATGCAAGAGACAATTGTGCTCTCTCAGTCCTAACACATACACATGGCCTAATGAGACGTCATGTGGCATATTTTTCTGCCACTTTGGACCTAGTGGCATTGGTATTGTCAGGGTGTTTAAAATCTGTAGCTGCAACTTGTATAAGTCTCGAACAAAGTGAATTCATTGTAAAGGGACACCCTGTGACAGTGTATGTCCCATGTGCAGCTGTTATTTTGCTGACGCGCCCACAGTACCTAACTACTAGTCGGCTGACTAAGTATGAGCGTGCTATTCTAGGTGCAGAAAATGTGACAATAGTCAAATGGACTATTTTGAAACATGCAACCCTGTTACCTGATTCACACTTTGAAGAGGAAAAGGAGGAAGTCGAACATGATTGTATCGACCTCACTGAATACAGTACTAAACCACATTCAGACATACAGGAAGAACCTTTAAAAGATCCAGAACATGAGCTGTTTGTAGATGGCTCATGTATGCAAAATGAGGAAGGAGGTTTGAGTGCTGCATATGCTGTGTGCACATTGGCTGGAATAGCCAAAGCATCCTACTTGCCAGGAGTCAAGTCTACACAAATAGCCAAATTGATAGCCTTAATTAAAGCTTGCAAAATTGGGAAAAATTGGAAAGTAACCATTTATACTGACAGTCAGTATGATACGTAGTTGTGCATGACTTTGGCTAACTCTGGATGCAAAAGGATTTCATGACTTCTTCAGGAACCCCTATTAAAAATGGACATTTTTTTAAAGAACTAATTGAAGCAATTCAATTACCAAAATAAGTGGCTGTGGTAATATGTGCTGCTCATCAATCTGAAAATGACAAAGTGACAGCTGGTAATCATTATGCTGACCAAGTTGCTCAACTTTGTGCCAAATACAAAATGCCAGTAAACAAGAAGATTGATGGATGTGGAATAAGCTGCCAGCTTATGCTGTTAGGGGGTGTAAAAACATGGGAGGAAGTGAGAGATTTACAAAATGAAGCCAAACCCAAAGAGAAGGAGGAATGGGAGAAAATAGGTTGTCAGAAGAACTGATGATGGTGTAATAGTTTACTTAGATGGAAGACCCGTTTTACCTGACTATATGCTTGCACCTATGGCAAGGATGTACCACGGAGACACACACAATGGTAGAGATGCAATGATAAGACTATTTAGACAAGATTGGTTTAATGCAAGGTTCAGGAGCGTAGCAGAAAGTCTTTGCCAGAGATGCTTAATTTGTCAACAAATGAATCCAGGCAGGAAAACAGTAGTTTGCCCTGGAAAAACTGGAAAGGCAGAAGGCCCATTTATAAGACTCCAAATTGATTTCATTCAGTTGCCCGTTTGTCGAGGATTGGAATAGGTCCTTGTTATTATTTGTCTATTTTCAAAGTGGGTAGAGGTCTATCCAACCAGGAGAAATGACAGTTTAACTGTAGCCAAACTCTTACTGAGGGCAGGGGGCGCACAGCGGTAGGGCTGTGTAATCCGCAGCTCCGCCGGACGACCGAAAACGTCATGGTCTGTACCTGCCTCAATGCCCGCTATTCCGCCAGCTGAACACATCCTAAGGTGTGTGTACACATCGAGAATGTGCGGGTAAAAGATGGAGTGAAACAACACAAGCAAAAGTAGTGAAAGCAGCGTGGATCTGTGAGCGGGGCTGCACAGCGGGCAAGATGGCGGAGGACGCGGCTGCCGGTTCGAGTACTACCGAAGCGACAAAGTGAGTAGAGCGGAGAACAAGAACACTGTTGACGCTGGAGGGGCGAAAAACATATGAAACTGCTGGGGCACGTTCAATAATTACAAAACCGCATATTGGTTCACAAGTGCCGAAATGCAATGTCCTCTAAGCACCTGGGTATACGTTGGGACAAAATGGCGGCGCCCAAGTAGCCGGAGATCGGCAAGTGTAAATATCCATATTAGCAGCCACCAACTGCGGGGAAAAGTAATTAATGCTGCGCATACATCGCCTGGGCCTGAACTATGCATTGAGGGTAACGGCTTTGCTCAAGCAAGGGAGACATCGTAACCCAGCCGGTGTTGCTGATTCTGACGCTGAGATGGCAAAACGGCGCCAAACTGTATGCCGAGTCTGTCAATACAACCACGGCTCCTAAGTGCTGGGGCTATCAATGCGCTATGACTAAGAAGAGGGAAACGTGCACCAACTACTGAGGTTCGGAGACGGGGTGTCACTGCGGCGTCGGATCAGGCACTGCTTCACACTACGGGGGATCCTCCTTAACTGCTGGGGCTGAATAAAGATCGCCATTAAACATACATTGGGAGACTAGGAGGTCCAGGTGGGTGTTGCACACGGGGCCCCCCGAGCTCAGTTGAACAGTGGTGCGACATGCAGCGCACACCTGCTCACATGGCGCAGTGACTAGTCCACAGCAGAAGAAGCACCTGGCCCACTGCTATAAACGTGGCCTTCAGACACATATTCCAACCCAAGAGTCAAAACGGCGGCATCAGCCAGGACCACCAGGTCCTCAGTCCAAACTGCAAAGCCGACAACGCCGCTGCCAATAACGATGGTGGAAATACAGACCACCGAAGCCCACTTCAAAACCACCATTACTGGGTATAAAAAGAGACTAGATGAGCTCAATAAAGAGCAAAACGAGTTCAAAGAGAATCTGGCCCAATCCAAATCAGAGAAGCTACAAAAAGACCTGAAGAGATGGTCCTATGCCAAAGTTTATCCCTACTCCACACCTGATTTTACCCCTTCCATGAGTGCAGGTTACAATTCCGACACTTCAGTGGACTCCAAGAGAACAGTGGGAAAAGACCGAGAGGGAGGGGCAGAGGGAGAGGTCGCGGGCGTGGGCAACAACAATCCACGAATGATTACCACCGCCCAATTGGAGAGCACCATTCCCCCAACGACCAATGGGCCCATACCATCCCAGTTTGTTTCAGGCACCATTTCCTCCCATGATGGGTTGGAACCCTCACTTTATGCAATACCCACATTTCAACCCCCAAGGATACCCGCATCCTTTTCAGGACAGAGGCAGGCGGGGCAACCGAGGGAGACAGAAAGGTCCCAACCATGTACAATGGGACATGCAAGAAGGGACAGGGGATCTCAACAACCCAATACCGACAGATCAGAGACCCGGTCCCAGCAATGTGAAACCCTAGTGGTGAATCTATCCTCTCACAATCTCTCCCAGTCTGAAACACAAGTTTTAGAGAAAGGATTAGGTTTTATCCCTACTCCTAAGCTTGACCACTTTAAACTTCACTGCGAGCTGAGCCAATTTTTTAGGAAACTACACCTAAAAATATTTTTTGAATCATCTGAAAGAGACCAAGCGGAAGGCCCTGAAAAGTGACACTGATTTCAAGGTCAAGTCAACTTTTGTACCACCCACACATACAGTCACACCTGAGATCCTAGCCTTTGAACAAGCTGTGTTCAAGGAAGTAGAACAGCTGCAAGAACCGACCCCTTTTAAGAACCTAACCACCGAGGAGTTTAAAGCCATTCAATCCCTTAAAAAGAATAAGGATATTGTCATCAAAAATGCGGATAAGGGGGGCGGTCTTGTGATTCTCAATAAAACAGACTACGAAACTGAATGTCGAAGACTTCTGAGCAATGCTGTCAACTATATTCCACTTGAGGTGGATCCAACAGATGATCTGAGAGGTGAAATCTGTGACCTTGTATCAACAGCAGAAAGGGATGGTTGGATTACAAAGAAAGAAGCTGATTTTCTGACGTCATCGGAGGTACGAGTCCCTTACTTTTATGTACTACCAAAAACACATAAGAATGTGTTACCTCCCCCCGGACGACCAATTGTCTCTGGTCTGGGATCACTTTTGGAGCCCCTCTCACAATATTGTGATTTCTTCTTTAAACCTATCGTGCAATCCACCACCACCTACCTTAAGGACACTAAGAGTTTCCTTTTTTTGCTAAACACTATTACTCTACCCAATGGTTCTTGTTTTCTTGTCTCGATGGACATCGAGAGCTTGTATACCTGCATTCCGCAAGATGAGACCATCAAAGTGGTCAAGGAAGCATTGGATCAAGCGGTGTGGAACTTTAATACCACCCGTGATTTTATAGTTACTGTGCCACCCTTGCCCTTAAACGCAACTTTTTTTAACATGATGGCCAGCTTTACCTACAAGCAACAGGAACTTCGATGGGCAGCACTTTTGCCCAATCAGTAGCGGGTCTCTAGGGGCGTGGCTTGGGCGCCGATGGCGATGGTCGCCTGAGAGCTCGGCTCCGGGACTGAGCCCGTGATTATCCTGTAAATCGGAGGCTGCGGGGCACCCCGGACCCCGCATTCTGCTGAACGGACCGACGACGACCTGCCAGGGCCCTTGGTGTGGCTCGGACGAGTGGTGATCCGGCGTAAAACCGAAGTTTGCGGAGTCGCGGAGTGCGACCCAACATGGCGCCCGGACTTCATTGTCCCCCTAGCCGGATCCATTGAACTGGAGGAGCGTCGCCAGCGGCGTTTCGCCCCCGGCTTTGCCATCCCCTGCTGATTTGTGCACTAGATATCGGTCAGATCGGACTTTCTTCAACGAGAATGCACTCGGTTGGGTGACCGGGCGGATGCCCACGTTATAGTGGATCCCGTGAGCGGACGTCTGGTGAACCAGGCGGTGGCCCCACTCACGACACCGCACCTAGCTACATTTTCCTGGCCAGTCCACTTCCATGGGAGGCGCGACACTCTGGCGCCACAAATCGTCCGGTGGAGTTGGTGTCCCTCACCCAGGGACTTTAGCGGCTGTGCGGGCCTTCCCGACCTGGCGGCGGCTGTCTCCGCCCCCTTATCGGTGCCCTCGGACGCCGTGGTGGTGGCGCGAACCGAAGCGGAGAAGTTCCCACAGGCCCTGGAGAAGGAGGTCTCCGATACTCGACTTGAGGTCCAGTAGCCGGAGGGTCGTGGTCGGCATCTGCACCCGGAGACGCCTGCTCCTGGACCATCACGGGGTGCCCCCGGCGACATGGGGAAACCTAGAGGAGCCAAGGGGACTACCCCAACCGCCTCAGACTCGGAGACCCAGGACAAAGAGGAACATGGGGACCCAAAGAGTTCTGGTGGTGCATCGATGCAACAGCAGTTCGACCGCGTCCTGGAGGCGATAGCGACCACGCGATCGGCCCTCCAACAGGACATTGCCCAGGTGGCGACAAGTCTTGGTCTCCTTAGAGCGGACCACGGCAAACTTTCGGACCGGGTCAAGGAAGTTGAGAGCTCGGTGAAAACCTTGGAGCCGGCGCAGCGAACCTTGGCTGCGACTATGAAGGATGCCTTATCCCGGATTGCGACCCTAGAGCAGAGAGCGGAAGATGCGGAAGGCCGCAACAGGAGGAACAACATCCGTGTGGTGGGCCTTCCGGAAAAGATCGAGGATGGCGACATGGTGGCATACTTGGAGGCCTGGCTCCGTGACACGGTGGCCCCGGAGGGGCTATCCTCCTTCTACACCTTGGAGCGTGCCCACAGAGTCCCGGCGCGGCCACCGCAGCAGGGACGTGCCCCGAGACCAGTTGTGGCGCGGCTATTACACTTTCGGGACAGAGACTTAATCCTCAATGCCGCTAGGCATAATGGTCCATTCAAAGTGGCGAACAGTCAGGTGAACATCTTCCCGGATTACACCTACGAAACTCAACGCAGGCGGTTCTCCTTCCTGGCGGTCAAGCGCGAGCTCAGGAGCGAGGGCATCCAGTACTCGCTACTCTATCCTGCTAGGCTCCGCATCATTGTCGATGACAAAACTCAATTCTTCGACACCCCGGAGGATGTCTGCGCCTGGCTTGAGCTTTACAGAGCAGGGAAAGATGGCTTCGGCTCCTCATCCCAACAGGCGGAGGAGCCGGAACAGAGACGGCGATCCAGGAGGATTAGGAATCGCCGCGGCCGCTCAGGGGGGCCCTCAACTGCAGAGACGTCGACGGAGCGGAGGGGAGTGCTGGAGGTGTTATCTGAGTTGTCTGGAGCACGGGACGATGCCATTGAAGAGGAAGCGGACCCGGGTGACGAGGGGGCACCATCGGACTCCGAGGACTCAGTGACTGATAGCGCCCATACACCGGTGATCACACCGAAGTCGGTGGAAGACCTTCTGGATGGACAGGGGTAACGGGGTGTTCTACCTCATTTTGGGAGGGGGCCCGGCAGGGGGGAGGCGGTTGCCGTCAATTGATGCTGACAACGAGGGCGGGGAGGGTGGGGTGCCCCTGTTTTTGCCCCGAGGGTCTTTGATACTGTTATGGGCTTGTTTTAGTCCTGGTAGCCTGAGCGTCGAGGGCCCACTGCCTCCGCCCGGCCCGCACCTGGCCCTTAAGGCCTTCCTACGGTGGCGACCGCAGGATTAGTAGGGGTTATTGGGGTGTTGGAGAGCAAGGTTTGGATGGGATCTGGATGGTGGTGTTTGGGTCCTGTTCTCGGGAGGGTGGGTGGGGGTTTGGTTCGTTCTTGGGTTGTTTGGCTTTGGTTGGGGAAAATGGCCGCCATCAGTGCTGGGATGAATGATGTACTTTTTTTGTGGGGACCCGGACGGGGAGACTGTGCGAGAACAATATGGGACAATGGCTGATGTTGCTAACTTGAAATGTGTTACTTGGAACGTGAGGGGGCTTCATACTATGTCCAGGCGCCACAAAGTCCACGCTTATTTAGTGCGTAGGGGAGTGCAAATGGCGCTGCTGCAGGAAACTCATCTGAACAAGGCGGAAGGGGCGGCGCTACAGCGTAGATGGAGGGGGCAGGTCTTCTACACATCGTACTCCGCATATGCCAGGGGGGCGCTAATATGGGTTAGAGCTGGGGTCCCCTTCCAGGTCACGAAAACAGTGGTAGATCCAGAGGGGCGTTACGTAGCCATTTCGGGCACTTTAGGAGGGAGGGACTTGAACGTTTGCTGTGTGTACGCTCCTAACATAGACCAGACTGCCTTCCTTTCCAGGTTATCGGGCTCATTGGCCCACTTCTTCTCCGGGCCCCTTTTGCTCGGGGGAGATTTCAACTCAGTAGTGGACGTAGACACTGACCGCTCACATCCACCCCTTCCCGATTCTCCGGTTCGTCGCACGGCTAAGGGTCGTAAGGATTGGCAGACCCATTGGGGTCTGACGGATATCTGGAGGGCGCACCACCCCACATCTAGGGATTATTCATACTTTTCGAGCCTACATGAGTTGCATGTCAGACTGGATGGATTTCTTGGCTCGCCCGAACTGGTTTCGGCAGCGGTCCGGTCTGAGTACTTGTCCAGAACCATTTCAGACCATAACCCCCTCCTGCTGGACCTTCGCTGGCTCCCCGGGGCGCCGGCGGTGCCCACCTGGAAGTTGCGACCCGAGATTCTTGAGGACAGTGTTTTCAGGGCGGACCTGGGGGATAAGGTATCGGAATATTTTGCGTCCAACAGCGGCACCGCGAGTACAAGAGCGTTAGAGTGGGACGCTTTTAAGGTAGTGGTGAGGGGTTACTGCATCTCTAAAAAGGTGGGCATGAGGCGAGTTATCCTAGCTGACCTAGATGCAGCGGACCGAAAACTCCGCGAGCTGGAAATTCGCCGCCCCGGGCGCCCGGAATTACAGGTACACACGGCGGAGGCGAGGGAGAAGGTGGCGGCGGAGGTCGAACGGCTTCGCTGTTTTGACTACAAGGCCTACACGGTCCGGTCCATCGCGGAGGGGGACAGATCGAGCGCGTTGCTGGCATGGCTGGCCAACCCTACGCGTCAGTCCTCATTGACGACAAGTATGCGTAAGGCGGACGGAACCGAGGTATACACTCAACCGGAGATTCTCAGCTGCTTCCGGCATTATTACGAAAGTTTGTACCGCAGTCGCTCCGCCCGAGACCCTGACCGGCTCGATAATTATCTACGCCCACTGGAGCTCCAAACAGTGGAGCGCGAAGTGGCGAAAGCCCTGGGGTCCGACATAGAATTGGGGGAGATCCGCGGTGCCATTAAACGGATGGCGAGAAATAAGACCCCGGGCCTGGACGGCCTGCCCGTGGAGTTTTATGCAGCTTATGCTGACCTCCTTGCCCCTAGGTTATTGGTGGTCTACAGAGAGGCGAAGAGGCTGGGGCGGCTCCCGAGCTCAATGTGTGAGGCGTTGGTGGTTCCTCTCCTCAAACCAGGAAGGGACTCGTCAGACCCGGGGTCTTACCGTCCCTTATCGATGCTGACGGTGGACTATAAAATACTGAGCAGTATCTTGGCCTCGAGGCTGCTGGGACACATGAGTTCCCTGGTGCATGAGGACCAAGCGGGTTTTATCCCAAGGCTTAACACGACTATGAACATTCGCAGGTTGTTCCGTTTGCTAGGGGAACCGTTTGTGGATGCCCCGTCCCCGGTTGTCTTATCGGTGGACCTAGAGAAGGCTTTTGATAGCCTGGAGTGGGACTACCTTTGCACGGTGCTGCGGAGATTCGGCCTCGGTGAGGGCTTCATCAGGTGGACCGCGGTTCTCTATGCCTCCGCATCGGCCAGGGTCCGGGCGGGACCACTGATTTCCTCGCAATATCCGGTAGAACGAGGCACGAGGCAGGGGTGTTCGTTGTCCCCACTTCTCTTTGCGCTGGCGGTGGAACCACTCACGCTGCATCTTCGTTCCGGAGCCCACTATATGGGCCTGTGGACGCCCTCGGGCCCGCACTACGTTTCGCTGTATGCTGACGATCTGTTGCTCTTCCTAGAGGACCCGCTCGACGCTTTACATGGAGCGGCGACGGCGCTCACGGAGTTTGGGGAGGTTTCGGGCCTCCGGGTGAATTGGTCCAAGACTTGTCTTTTCCCGGTTTGTAAGGGTGCCCCCGCCCCTACTCTAAGTAGGGAGATTAGATGGGAACCCGACTGCTTTAAGTACCTGGGGGTATTCGTTTATCACGACGCATCCGACCTCCTGGATGGGAACATTGCCCGCAGCACTCGAGCACTTCGAGGCTGCATGGACTTCTGGGCCACGCTGCCGCTCTCGGTGGCGGGACGGATCGCTCTGCTTAAAATGGTGGCGCTTCCCAGGCTCTTATATTATTTCCGGACACTACCGATCTGGGTCCCACCGGCCACGTTTCGACTATTACGATCTATGGTGGTCGGATTCCTCTGGGGCTCGGGCCGCCGTCGGGTGGCCCTCAAGACCCTGATGAGGCCGAAAGATGAGGGGGGGCTTGCGGTGCCAGACTTTGAAAAGTATTATCTGGCGGCGCAGCTCCAGACCTTCACCCAGGAGATCGCCCGGGAATTTCGGGGCCCGGAAGACAGAAGGGGGACGGGCATGGCCAGGCATGTTCTCTCCTTCATAGCGCTGCGACAACGATTGGCCCTGCGGGATTTGTCGTTGGAGGAGCGGACCGTCCGCCTGTGTTGGAATCGGGCTCACGCCCGAGGCCACCTGAGAACACCGTATGCGCCCGAAATACCTTTGGGGATGCTGACGGCCCTCCCCCATGGAGGCGATTGGTCACGATTGGCGGCCTGGGAGGACGCCGGCTTACAGCTAGTTGGGGATCTGTATGAGGACGGGGCGCTCTTGCCCTTCCAGGATCTTATCGACCGCTTCGAGATCCCCCGTGGTGACTTTCTGTTGCACTCGGCCATTGTTCGAGCGATCCAGGCACACTGGAAGAGCGGGCAGGAGGAACCCGCCTTATCTCCGGTGTGCCAATACGTGATGATGTCTGCGGGCACGGTGAAGGCGGTCACTTGCCTTTACGGTCGATTGATCAACGAAGGGGTGGCCCCTCTCACTACTTTGAGAAACCGCTGGGAGGAGGACATTGGCAGGGAGATCCCGGAAACGACCTGGTCCCAGTTGGTGCGGCGAGCCTGGAAGGGCACACGCCACGCCCGTTTTCAGCTGGTCCACTATTACGTTCTCCATAGAGCATATCTGACCCCAGTGAAAATTAAGCGATATTTTGCCACAAATTCGGCGAATTGCCCTAGGTGCCCAGCTCAGGAGGCGGACCTCCTCCACATGTTATGGGCCTGCCCGGGATTATCATCCTACTGGGTGGAAGTGGGGAAGACCCTGGAGGAGGTGACGGGGAGATCCTTATCATTTGATGCGGCGGTGGGACTCCTACACTGGTTCCCTCATACCCCCAAGAATAAAATCTCCAGCAAATTTATCGACCTAGGGCTCCTTCTTGCTAAGCGAGAGGTGACCAGGAACTGGAAGGCACGAGTTGGTCCGACAGGAAGTCGATGGCACAGCGAGCTCTTGAAGTGGGCGGCGGGGGAGAGCACACTGAGATACCAACTGGCTTGGAGGCAGCGTAATGAGAAGGCACAGGAGGCAGCTTTGGAGTGGGAAATGTTAGTGCAGGCCCTCAGGGATTATTGCGCCCCCAGCGACTCTGAAGGTGAAGAAGCGACTCGCCCCGAGTCCCATTAAAACATTTGCACTATTAGTCATGCTGCTTTCCCCGTGGGTCCCATAGCAGATCCTGTTGCGGTTGTTCTCAGGCGCTGATGGCGGGGTTGGGTGGGATTCACTTTGGTTAGTAGTATTTTGAGGGCGGGGGTTTTTCTTTTGGGTTTATAGGCTTGTTTGGAAAAGCAGACGACGGACAGTGGATCATCCGGACCAGCTCTGACATCCTTCTGAGCCCCCATTGAATTTCGCCGCCCGACCCCAGGGTTGTGGGCCGGAAGGCTGTGTACGGAACTTACGGTGCGGGGACAGAGGGTTGTGTTTCACTGATATTGCTTGTGTTATAATGCTGGTCGATTTTGTAACGATTTACTAATTCCTGCAATAAAAATATATTAAAAAAAAAAAAAAAATCAGTAGCGGGTCTCTATGTTTTCGATTTTGAGTCAAAACACATCCTGAACCCTCTGAACCCATACGGCAATAACATCGCCGTATGGCGACGATACATAGACGACAGGTTTATGATTTGGCAAGGAGATGAGCCCACCCTGTTCGAATTCTTTGCCTGGATTAATACATGCAATGACCACCTGAGATTCACTCATGAACACTCACGTTCTTGGATGTCACCATCAAGAGGGAAGGTAATCGACTAGAGATCAAAACTTTCTACAAACCAACAGCGAAAAATAATTTGTTACATTTCACCAGTTATCACCCCCGGGCCATACGCGAAAATCTCCCGTATGGGCAGTATTTGAGAATACGGCGAAATTGTAGCACTTTATCTACATACAAGCAACAAGCAAGTGCGCTGACAATCAAATTGGAGAACAGGGGTTACCCAAAGAGGATCCTAAACAAGAGCCAAAAGAGAGCACGGAACCAACAAAGGGAGGCCTTCTTGGAAGATAATCCCCCATCAGAAATGAGCGAGATTTCTCTAACATGTGTTACCACATTCAACTCACTATCTAATGCAGTGAGTAAATGCATATCTAGGAATTGGAGAATTATCACCAGCAATAAGGCACATTGGCAAAAACCTCTCTTTTCCTACAAAAGGGCTACTAGTCTGAAAGATTCCCTGGTCCATACCCGACCAAGAGAAGATAGTAATTCCAACCAAACATCAAGTGTTCTTAACGCATGGGGACTACCACCAGTAACAGGACACCACCCCTGCGGCAATTGTAGCATCTGTCATTTAACTTCACATATGAAATTCCTGAAATTGACAGATGGCACACGCTGGGTTCAACGCAGCCACACTAATTGCAACACCGCGAATGTGGTATACTTAATTACCTGCAGATGCAGATTACAATACGTGGGGATGACATCCAGACGTGTAAAAAACAGAATATGTGAGCACCGAAGCAACATACGTTGCAGGAAATCAACAACGAAACTTACAGCACACTTCTTGCAAACCAATCACACACCTAATGACCTTGAATGGACTATCCTTGAGCACCTGGTGAACAGTACTGAGTCCCTACTATTCGAGAAGGAAAAACGCTGGGTGTATCGCCTGGGTACTAATACAACGGGCCTCAATGATGATATACCTTGGGACAGTGTATTACATTTAGGGGGTAGTGTATTATATTCATGGGGCAGTCTACCTTCACATTAATCCCTGCTCTTTTCTGACATGAGATTACCATTTCTGAATACCAGCTTGAGTATACAGTCACCGTATACAGGGATATTAGACGGACTGGTGTAGGTCCAAAAACATGAATACCACCCTATGTGTTACATACACCGCCCCCCAGACTAAGATCTGATCAATCTCCTCTTGAGCACTCCTGTCTGGAGTGTATAATTTCATTATCTTAGCTAGCGACGACCACCTCCCCAGCGGTTGCTCAGCCAATGTTTTGATAAACAAAATTTTTTGTAATTCTAAAATAATTAACTACACTCATAGTTCGTGATAAGAACCGGGATTCGAACCCACATCAGTGCGCCCCTTCCGGGTTGCTAGCACTTTAAGAGGCTTGCTGTGTCAGAGCTCCACTGATGTCTCCCTCCCACATGAAGACCGCAGAGCCTACCACGCTCGTTTGTCCACTATCTGAACCACTCTCAAGTTGCCTGTAACTTTAAGACGCGGGCGTGCCCTTGAGCCACCGACGTCATTCACCCACGAGGGCCGGCCTGGCCAATCAAGTTCCTTTTGCATTTAACCCGCATCTTCACTTCTCCCGCACTCCCGGAAGACAGCCGCCGATAGATTAGGTGCACCGAGGGGAGCCGCGGACGTTGAAGTAAGTCTACCCTGCCAGTCACTCGCACGCTTTGGTGATCCTTGAATCACTTTACCCCGTATGATTCTCGTACGGCCCCCACCACCATTTCTCGCATTCTCCTTCAGATTGACGCCGCGTGAAGCAATCCCACGCTGTCACCTCCGAAGGGGCGTTACCATGTCCCCCAGGCAGTGAGTTTTTCTAAACTTCCACGATACCTAGCATTTCCCTTTACTTCTCCCGCCTTGAGAGGGAACTTTCCCCCATGTGTGTGTTTTCGTTTCCTCACACAATTTTGGGATAGATACTTGTAACATCTATTAACACTGCGTGTTTTCAAAATTCTACCGCTCTTTGACTAATAAGCGAGTTACACATTGCTCACTTGGAATTGAGAGTTGAGCAATCACCTGATGCCGACCTCACTATAGGGACAGTGTTTGTAGCCAATTTAGGTGCACCTAACCACAGAATCCGAGGTTACACCTTCCAGTTGGTGAAATACAAATCATGCAGAGCACCTCACAGCTGGTGGAATATAAATCATGCATGATACCTATACCTGCCCATTTATGAGACAAATGCTGATAATCACATTTCATTGAAGAAAGTAACCCTTCTTCTTCATGTTTACGTGTTTGTGGTCTTGTCTGTCTCTTCTCCCATACAGGTTTTTTACATATCCCTACCAAACTGTGTAGTGGGTAAATCACGGAAAATATCCGGATAAATTTCACTGTATATATTTTTCACATTTAGAGCCTCTTGGGAGGGTACACCTTAGCGCGCGCACACCACCGGAGGACTTTTTTGTAGGTCCTGAAGAATGCTGAGCAAAACGCATCCTAACAGCAGAAACATGTTGACCAATTCTTATCTTTGATTAGGATTCCGGTTCCTTAACTAAGAACCTGAGGAATCCGCTCACTTTGTTTTTAACCAATGCAGGCTGGCCATTATTAAAGATTTTTGTAAAGGCACAACCTCTGCATTTCTTAATTAAACATATTCGCACCTTCACGTTTAGTCACCTCCTAATTTGGGCACTGTTTGCACTCACCACATCCTGCTCCGCTGTAACCAGGCGTCGTAGCACGCTGGGGAGACATTCGGTCACCCCAGCGGGGACCCAGTGATGAAGCATGTCACCAACTAGTGGTGAGTGAGGGTCCTTCAAACAAGAAAGGTTCTTTTTCCCCCCTCCTGACATCGGGTGACCAGCAAGCCCCCTGGTTCTCTTCTATTGAGGACAACCCACTGGGCTCACGTATGGAGACTGAGACTGTCCCGTTGTGTGTATGCACGTGTGTGAGCATTGATCACACGTGCATCACACAACGGTGCTAATATTTTACCTCCACTAGTTTAATATTAATTTTTACTGCATCACAGTCACTCCTTTGTTGTTTATATATAGTTGATTGGGGTACAGGAGTGTCTACTCATGCCCTTCCTCTCCTGTTGATAGTGAAGAAAGAAACCTGACAAACAGCAACAGAAGATATCCTTCGAAAGTGAAAAGCACCCAAAACCTCAGAGCAAATGGCGGAAAGAGATGGACCAGCAGACCCAGTGCCCGGCAGCAATATGGAAAAAATATTGCTATCTATCCAGGCGAATCTGCAGGACATTAACGGCAAGCTGGATAACTTAACATGCAGGATGGACGGCATGGATGGCATGGCTGCAAAGCAGGAAAAACTTGGCGAGAGGCTAGACACGGCCGAAACTCGCATTTCCGCTGTAGAGGATGAATCGCGCATAACAACCACCAAATGCGCCGGCATGGAACGCGTTCTGGAGGTGATCAAAGCGAAGGAGGGGGAGTTGGAAGCGCGTTCAGGGCGCAATAATGTGCGCATCATAGGCCTTCCAGAGACGACAAACACTGGGCGAATGGAAGTATACGTAGAGAAGCTATGCAAGGACCTATTCGGAGAAGAAGCGTTCTCGCCAATCTTTATTGTGGAACGTGCGCACAGGTCCCTTGTGCCTCGTCCACCACCTGGAGCTACGCCTAGGCCAATAGTAGCGAGAATACTGAACTATTGCGACAGAGATAGCATCTTGAGACTCGCACGCGAGAAAGGAACCGTCACCCACCAGGGAAATACTTCAGAATTTTACCCGGATCACACCGTAGCAGTACAGCAAGCAAGGAAGGAATTCGCCTCCGTGAAAGCCAAACTTAGGGATCTTAACATCAGGCCAAATTACGTGTATCATGGGAAGACTAGGCAGTGCTGTTGTCGTCTCCTAAAGCGGCACAGGAATTCGTAAAAAAAGTGTAGAAACAAAACAAAGCTAATGTTCGTGAGGAACAACATCAGGACTCAGAATGACGGTACTGGTAAGGACCCCTAAAGAAATGCGGTAAGAGATCACATGCTTGATGTAAGGTTGGGTGGTGTCATGGTGAGGAACATTAACAGATGAAACGTGATGCCTCCCAAAACAGTATGGAAGACCATATACTGCAACAAACATTGTATAGTTACTATGCCTACCAACTAAGCCTCCTATTACTTCGAGTACGGAGAATTGGTGCAGCTTTAAGTAATTGAACATGATGCTGACCCACAACATGATCTGAAATCTCGCTTACATTTACAGTCACGACCAAAGGGTCATTGTCTCACTAATCCCAGACCTTCCGGAGAACACTTATTGTGATGTGCTGCACTCTGGGGGTGGGTCGGCATACCTTATCCTTCCTGGTGATTGGCGCACAAAGACAGATCCTTGTCTAAGGATTGTTGGGGACGCTGATCTACGCAGGTTATGGCATCCGTAATGTCACGAACACCCTTAAACTTGCGCTACAGCATGTGTAAATGTTACATGTAACTGTTCGTCTTACAAATCGTTGCCAGTTTGACACATGAGATAAAGTGCTTGTTGAAAACCAAAATACAAAAGAATGGGAAATGGGGTTTACAGCACAATTGCACTTATCCTATGTAATGCCTTATTTGTTGTGTGGTGACACGGATCGGAGATTCCTTTCCCTAGATCTCCAAAGACAAGAAACTTGTTCTAGCAAACAATTTTTCAGCAATTGATCTAGCACACACATAAGTATTTTAGAAATCTGTTACACTAAAGAACATTCAACACAAGTCCAAAATTATTCAATAAGTTGAGTAGCAGAGTCCTTAGGTGTTTTTTTGAAGTTTAAATCTTTATTCATTTCTTCAATCCAGTAGCCAACGCGTTTCGTCCTCCACGGACTTCTTCAGGGCTACAAACAATATATATGCACATATACACACAATTAAAATTTGTACAAAGAATGTAATACAAAACATTGACTTTCACATCTCAATAACTAGTGACACTGTAAAAATGAACCACAACCTCAATCTTGTTGGCGGTTGGTAAGGTTGTTTTGTACCAAACCCTGTTGAGTTCCAATTACTTAAATAACATCTATATACACCATATTGACACCTATTTAAAAATTTATCAAAAAGCACTTATCAGAAACACATCATTATACATTCAGACTCCGCTACTTGCTTAATTTCATACCCTAAATAGTCTAGGAAGTGGTGGGCCTATCAACCTCATAATTCTAGGAGTAGAGGGTGGGTAGATATCATGTATGAAAACATACTAGACAGTAGGGATCACTAAGGATATAACCGGGTAGGGTCAAGAATCTATATGGAAACAGTTTACCAGCATAAACCTATAAATTTGACTTCCCAAATATTGGACAGTTGGAGACACTAGCCAGGTAGGGTCAAGGATCTATATGGAAACAGTTACACCACTTAAACCTTTATAGTAGGCTTACCAGTTGGAGTGAGCTCTTCTCAATTTTTAATCAGTTGACTTTAATTTCCTCCAGAGTAGGCTCCAGGTTAAAAACAGATTTGTTCTAAAGTAATAGAATCGAAATCTTATTATTGTTTCACATATTGTATGACTATTGATTGCACGAATATTATTTCTGATTAGAGTGCCTACCGTTTATTTTATGAAGAGACATTCCAATTTCATTAGGTTTTGTATAGTGAGGGTCAGATAGCCCAAAAGTAACAATCTGAAAAGATGGAAAAAGAGAGAAAAGCTGAGCGCCGTTATCTATAACTTTGTATAGGCTAAAATGCTTTAGCTATCCTATGGCATAAAAATCATACATGCCAAAGTTTTACTTAGCATCTAAATATATCTTTATTGAAAAGTAGAGATCCCATGTCCTGATCCTACATTATTACAAAACTGTTGTTTAACATTTTAATCAGTATATCCCCAGAGGCTCGATACTCAGCGTCTATTAGTTAATTTTGACGGTAATGTATCATTGAGCAGACCAATCTATCTCCCAATCTTAGTACAATCCCATGTTTTTAGAAAATTCTGTATTTCAGAAGAACTACTCATAAAGTTAAAATTGATGTGTGGGGAAAGAGAGCCGCCATGTTGTAACATCTCCTCCCACCTTAGTATATCAGCCAAAGCACCTAAAGGCATGTTGTTTTGGCACCAATATTTATATAAGAACCACGAAGTTGGGTGACATTAAGCCCCCATGTTATCTTAAATTTAATAATAGTGGAACATTATTTCAAATTTTTTGGAGAAAGTTGTGCTAACAGCCTATTGGACTTACTTGTAAATATGGATCAGGCCGGCTCCATCGCGTGGCGTCTTCTCGTGTGATGTCTTAATCACCGAGAAAACCTTGTCTTTAAATAGCGAGTGAAATTGATAAATTGCTGGCACCTGCAGCTTATTTCGATCTAAGGGGTAGGAAGCTGCAAGAGTCGAGTTTGTGCGAGCGCCATCTTAAGCAGCCCGACTGTGTTAATTTTAAGACCTGTTCTTATTATATGGAGTCGAGCTGGTGCAAATTAAAATGGCAATGTAACCTGAAAGTGATTTTATTCAGTATTGCTCAATCTCCTATTACCTTGAAAATGTATTCAAAGTGGGAAAGAAATTGGGAGAATGAAACTTATATCATATCTATTCTTATATATTATTATGCTGTCGATAATACGTTTATTTATTGACATATCAAAGTAACTTAACAGTTGTGTGCCAATGTTCGATATTGGCGCGATAGCTCGTATATGAGCGCCATGTTGGTTCGGGATAGAGTATAAAACTTAGTTTTTAGGCGCCATCTTTAGAAGTTTTTGATGGCATACGCTGTAGTTGACGTCGTTTAGCTGTTTCCCTAAAGCGTTTCTATGGGCGCCATTTCATGTTGCGCGATCCCTCAAGTTAGAATGTAAAATATAAAGTAATTCGGGCGCCATCTTTCAATGTATAATTTTCGTGTCTACCGGTGCTATTGGCACAATTTTCAAACCTTAACACTGGCGCTAGTACACATTAAATTTTATCAGAAATACTATTGGCACAATTTATGAAGCTCGACCCTGGCGCCTGTACAAATTAGAGTTCAGAAACGATTGGAAGTAAATCAGGCGCCATCTTTTAATGTCTAATATTCGTGTTTACTGGTACTATTAGCAAAGTTTCTTAAAACTTAATACTAGCGCAAATGCATATTAAAGTTTATAAAAGATGCTATTAGCACAATTTCTGAAGCTCGACACGGCGCCATTACACATTGAAGTTTAAGAGAGATGGGAAGTAAAGAACGGGGCGCCATCTTTTAATGTCTAATATTCACGTTTATTGGTGCTATTATCATAATTTCAAAGGCTTAACAATGACTCCAGCACCCATTGGAGTATATAAGTGATATAAACTGCCTTATTAGCTGATATATTTGTAGATAAATTTCTATAAAAGCACCATATTGCAATGTACCGCAATCATCATATCATAAATTAATTAAAGCATTTACAAGTCCCAAGTAGTTGAAACTTACATGAAGTTTCAACTTCTATAGATGGCGCCTAAAAAACTAAGTTTTATACTCTATCCCGAACCAACATGGCGCTCATATACGAGCTATCGCGCCAATATCGAACATTGGCACACAACTGTTAAGTTACTTTGATATGTCAATAAATAAACGTATTATCGACAGCATAATAATATATAAGAATAGATATAATATAAGTTTCATTCTCCCAATTTCTTTCCCACTTTGAATACATTTTCAAGGTAATAGGAGATCGAGCAATACTGAATAAAATTACTTTTAGGTTACATTGCCATTTTAATTTGCACTAGCTCGACTCCATATAATAAGAACAGGTCTTAAAATTAACACAGTCGGGCTGCTTAAGATGGCGCTCGCACAAACTCGACTCTTGCAGCTTCCTACCCCTTAGATCGAAATAAGCTGCAGGTGCCAGCAATTTATCAATTTCACTCGCTATTTAAATATGAGGTTTTCTCAGTGATTAAGACATCACACGAGAAGACGCCACGCGATGGAGCCGGCCTGATCCATATTTACAAGTAAGTCCAATAGGCTGTTAGCACAACTTTCTCCCAAAAATTTGAAATAATGTTCCACTATTATTAAATTTAAGATAACATGGGGGCTTAATGTCACCCAACTTTGTGGTTCTTATATAAATATTGGTGCCAAAACAACATGCCTTTAGGTGCTTTGGCTGATATACTAAGGTGGGAGGAGATGTTACAACATGGCGGCTCTCTTTCCCCACACATCAATTTTAACTTTATGAGTAGTTCTTCTGAAATACAGAATTTTCTAAAAACATGGGATTGTACTAAGATCGGGAGATAGATTCGTCTGCTCAATGATACATTACCGTCAAAATTAACTATTAGACGCTGAGTATCGAGCCTCTGGGGATATACTGATTAAAATGTTAAACAACAGTTTTGTAATAATGTAGGATCAGGACATGGGATCTCTACTTTTCAATAAAGATATATTTAGTTGCTAAGTAAAACTTTGGCATGTATGATTTTTATGCCATAGGATAGCTAAAGCATTCTATCCTATACAAAGTTATAGATAAAGGCGCTCAGCTTTTCTCTCTTTTTCCATCTTTTCAGATTGTTACTTTTGGGCTATCTGACCCTCACTATACAAAACCTAATGAAATTGGAATGTCTCTTCATAAAATAAACAGTAGGCACTCTAATCAGAAATAATATTCGCGCAATCAATAGTCATACAATATGTGAAACAATAATAAGATTTCGATTCTATTACTTTAGAACAAATCTGTTTTTAACCTGGAGCCTACTCTGGAGGAAATTAAAGTCAACTGATTAAAAATTGAGAAGAGCTCACTCCAACTGGTAAGCCTACTATAAAGGTTTAAGTGGTGTAACTGTTTCCATATAGATCCTTGACCCTACCTTGCTAGTGTCTCCAACTGTCCAATATTTGGGAAGTCAAATGTATAGGTTTATGCTGGTAAACTGTTTCCATATAGATTCTTGACCCTACCCGGTTATATCCTTAGTGATCCCTACTGTCTAGTATGTTTTCATACATGATATCTACCCACCCTCTACTCCTAGAATTATGAGGTTGATAGGCCCACCACTTCCTAGACTATTTAGGGTATGAAATTAAGCAAGTAGCGGAGTCTGAATGTATAATGATGTGTTTCTGATAAGTGCTTTTTGATAAATTTGTAAATAGGTGTCAATATGGTGTATATAGATGTTATTTAAGTAATTGGAACTCAACAGGGTTTGGTACAAAACAACCTTACCAACCGCCAACAAGATTGAGGTTGTGGTTCATTTTTAATGTGTCACTAGTTATTGAGATGTGAAAGTCAATGTTTTGTATTACATTCTTTGTACATATTTTAATTGTGTGTATATGTGCATATATATTGTTTGTAGCCCTGAAGAAGTCCGTGGAGGACGAAACGTGTTGGCTACTGGATTGAAGAAATGAATAAAGATTTAAACTTTTTAAAAAACACCTAAGGACTCTGCTACTCAACTTATTGAATAATTTTGGACTTGTGTTGAATGTTCTTTAGTGTAACAGATTTCTAAAATACTTACGTGTGTGCTGAATCAATTGCTAAAAAATTGTTTGCTAGAACAAGTTTCTTGTCTTAGGAGATCTAGGGAATGGAATCTCCGATCCGTGTCACCACACAACAAACAAGGCATTACATAGGATAAGTGCAATTGTGCTGTAAACCCCATTTCCCATTCTTTTGTATTTTGACTTATCTGGGTTTGATTAGCACTATCCGCCATATTACTCATATTTGATAAGAATGGATTTTGACGATAAGAGAGAGGAAATGTTGGGGGATCTATTTAAATCCAAAGAACCCAACACGAATGTCACCAATAAAGTAACTTCTAAAAAAGAGGGCCTGAAAGAAACATTTTACAGACTAGAAAAACTAAAAAAGCAGGAACTCGCCAAATGATGGGATGGTGCGACCCTGCGGAAATACATAGAGAACAAAAAGGTGCCACGTGGCTTGCGCATCTTGATATTCCCTAATTATGAAGATTTAGAGCAAGATCTGTTAGATGATTGGGAGGAAGGACTTTATGACGCCTCTTACCGCATGATGAGAATATTGATTGTCAATGCAGAAAGAAAGGTCAGTAAAATAAAATAAGAAATATCCAAACTAGAAAAGGAGATCTCAGATATGAATTTAAAAGATGCCACGACAAAAAATTATGGGATTCTAAAGACAGAACTGGCTGCCTATCAAATGTATCTAAAGGAAAAGAAAATGAAAAAGATACAGAGGGATGAAAAGGATTATGCTAATGGCAGAATCTTTACCTTTTCAAAAAAATATGATGATATCACCCCGAGGACTAATCAGAATGATGACCCTCATAACTCTCATGCCAAGCCAATGAGTGTTTCTTCAAGTAGCACGTCCCTTTCCTCAGTAGATAGTGATCCCGGGGAGGGCACAAGTAAACAGACAGCGCCCACCTCTTCTGCCTCCTCCCATTTTTTAAGGGAAGTCCAAAGATACAGACTTGGCAACAAAAAGAAAAGCCAAAATTCAGAATCAGAAGGGGAGGGAAGAAACATAAAGCAAGGCGTCCAAACCAGGCAGCAGAGCAGGACAAACACGAAGAAATAACTGATGAGGTAGAGCCAAATGTGGCGCAGAAAGCACTAAGTACTGTTAACTTATCCGACAGAATACTGACTGCGAATGAGGAAATTTTGTTATTGAAGGGCTTGAATTTTTGTGTATCCAAAACTTGTAACTTTGTGGATTTGCATGTTGATTTATTCAAGTTTACAAGAAAACTAAGATTAAAGAAATACCTTGAACATCAGAAAAGTGTGCAGAATGTTCCATCTAATACCTTCTGACCTTTCAGAAAAAGGTAAAAACCTGGCTTTTTCCAAAAAAATCCTCCCAAAACCCATCACTATAAATAAATTCACTCTGCTCCTCATCCTGTCCATGCTCCTGTCCCCACAAAGCTTTAGCTATACAACTTAGCGCCAGGATGCCCGCAGGGTTACAGAGCGCTCTATAAATGCTATAAATAAATAAATAAATAAATGTATTACTGATATGCTCACTGGCGATCCGTCTAATCCTTGTATTACTGATATGTCATCTGCCGATCCATCTAATCCATGTATTACTGAAATGTCGATTGCCGATCTAAATGTCACCCATCTAATCTCTACTCTTGATGAGGAAGACGAGAATGTAGACATTACTGAAACTGCTAGATCCCTAGAAATAGTTGAGGATGTCTCTCTTGACAGTGGCCTAATGGTACAGTCTAAGTTCCTACTACTAAGACCACAGGACACCTTCATTGATGAGTTTCACGAAAGGGTAACTCAAGAAATTCACAAACTAGAGGATAAGCATATGTTCCACTCACACTGCAAACATAACACCAATGTAACCAAAAAGGAGAGAGAGATATTGACTGGTTTGCGAGATGATTCTACAATAACTATACGGGAAGCAGACAAGGGAGGAAAAATTGTCATCATGAATAGAATTGATTATCTTAATGAAATAGACAGACAATTGGGACAAAAAGACTGTTACACTAAATTAAATGATAATCCAATCAAAAAAATTGAACAAAACATCAATGCTGCCTTAAGAGATTGGCATGAATCCTGTCTACTTTCTGACACAGAATACAAATATCTGCAAGCCCATGACTCTCGCTTTCCATGTATATATATCCTCCCCAAGATCCACAAGGGGGGAGGTGGGTTTCCACCAGGGAGACCAATAATATCTGGGAATGGTGGACCCACGGAGCAACTCTCTGAGTTCGTGGATGGATACCTTCAACCATTCGTTAAAAACTTGCCCTCCTATCTCAAAGACAGTGGGGATGTCTTAAGTAAACTAGAGGACTTCACCTGGGACAGCCAAGATCTTCTCTTCGTCACCTTAGACGTAGAGAGTCTATACACATGCATCAAAAGTGACTGTGGTATAGAGGCTGTGAGACACTTTTTGTACAAACGCAGTGCAACGAATTTAGAACATACTTTGATGTTGTTAGAAATGACACGCATGATTCTCGAAATGAACGCATTTCTCCATAATGGGGAGTGGTTCCTGCAGAAACAGTATACGGCGATGGGATCCAGGTTTGCTCCGTCTTATGCAGGCCTCTTCATGGGCCTGTATGAGACGGAGCACGCCTGGGGGATCGGGTCGAGACCATGGAATGATAACATCATCTTCTTTGGAAGATACATCGATGACATTCTGATGCTGTGGAATGGTGAAGTAGCCGAATTGAGGGCGTATTTCAATTATCTCAATGATAATCGGTTCAATGTAAAACTGACTATGAATTACTCCAGGGAATCTATTGACTTCTTGGATTTACAGCTATATGTCAATGGGAATAAAATCGAAAGTGACATCTTTAGTAAACCAACAGCATGCAACAGCATTTTACATGCTGATAGTGCACATCCTAAAGGAACAATAAATGCTATACCCTTTGGTGAGATGACTAGAGCCCGCCGCAACTGCAGCCAGGAGAACAATTTCCCAAAACACGTCAAGTTAATGAAAGATGCTTTTAAAGAGAGAGGATATCATGAAGAGTGTCTAAATAAAGCTGAGACAAGAATCAAAACTGTAAATCGTAGCACCACCTTAAAAGGCAATGCAAAAAAAGCTAAACGAGAGAAAGTAAATGATGAAGTTCTGTTCATAACAAAATACGATCTATACAGTAACCATGTTTATAATATTCTACGAAAAAATTGGCATCTGATTGCATCTGGTAACATGCCACCGGGCACAGTATCATCTAAACCGAGAGTGGTATACAAAAGAGAAGAAAATGTAAAAAAGATGCTATGCCCTAGTTATGTAACGGTGGAAAAGACTGTAAGCAATACCGCTTGGTTGACAACAAAACCAGCAGGTTTCTTCGTTTGCGGGAATTGTAACGTTTGTCAATTCGGTTTGAATAAAAAGTTGAAATTTCAATATAACAATAAAAAAGAATATGAAATCAGGTCATTCTGCAATTGCAATACCACCAACACAGTGTATGCTCTGGGATGTGCATGTAATAAAATCTACATAGGCAGTAGTATCAGATGCCTTAAAATAAGAGTTCAAGAACACATTAGAGCAATACGGAATATTGATGCTAAATACCCTGTAGCAACACACATACAAGAAAACCACCCCAATGAAAGAAATATCTGGTTCCATGCAATGGAACAGGTGCAGGCTCCTAAAAGAGGTGGGAACAGGGAACTGCTCTTGAGGAAAGCAGAGGTGGGTTGGATTTGTAGACTGAGGACAACTAGCCATGGCCTCAATACAAATACAGAAATGCACCATTTTCTTTAAATCAGTATACCTCTAATCGCCTCTCATTTAATGTCCTGATTAGATACTTTCCTCTCTTCTGCAAATACGGTTGTAATTCCAACAACAACCGTCTTGAGCAACAACTGTCCTGAGTAATAAATGTTTACAAAATAGAAGTTGAAACTTCATGTAAGTTTCAACTACTTGGGACTTGTAAATGCTTTAATTAATTTATGATATGATGATTGCGGTACATTGCAATATGGTGCTTTTATAGAAATATATCTACAAATATATCAGCTAATAAGGCAGTTTATACCACTTATATACTCCAATGGGTGCTGGAGTCAGTGTTAAGCCTTTGAAATTATGATAATAGCACCAATAAACGTGAATATTAGACATTAAAAGATGGCGCCCCGTTCTTTACTTCCCATCTCTCTTAAACTTCAATGTGTAATGGCGACGGTGTCGAGCTTCAGAAATTGTGCTAATAGCATCTTTTATAAACTTTAATATGCATTTGCTCTAGTATTAAGTTTTAAGAAACTTTGCTAATAGTACCAGTAAACACGAATATTAGACATTAAAAGATGGCGCCTGATTTACTTCCAATCGCTTCTGAACTCTAATTTGTACAGGCGCCAGGGTCGAGCTTCATAAATTGTGCCAATAGTATTTCTGATAAAATTTAATGTGTACTAGCGCCAGTGTTAGGGTTTGAAAATTGTGCCAATAGCACCGGTAAACGCGAAAATTATACATTGAAAGATGGCGCCCGAATTACTTTGTATTTTACATTCTAACTTGAGGAATCGGCCAACATGAAATGGCGCCCATAGAAACGCTTTAGGGAAACAGCTAAACGACGTCAACTACAGCGTATGCCATCAAAAACTTCTAAAGATGGCGCATAAAAAACTAAGTTTTATACTCTATCCCGAACCAACATGGCGCTCATATACGAGCTATCGCGCCAATATCGAACATTGGCACACAACTGTTAAGTTACTTTGATATGTCAATAAATAAACGTATTATCGACAGCATAATAATATATAAGAATAGATATGATATAAGTTTCATTCTCCCAATTTCTTTCCCACTTTGAATAAATTTTCAAGGTAATAGGAGATCGAGCAATACTGAATAAAATTACTTTTAGGTTACATTGCCATTTTAATTTGCACCAGCTCGACTCCATATAATAAGAACAGGTCTTAAAATTAACACAGTCGGGCTGCTTAAGATGGCGCTCGCACAAACTCGACTCTTGTAGCTTCCTACCCCTTAGATCGAAATAAGCTGCAGGTGCCAGCAATTTATCAATTTCACTCGCTATTTAAAGACAAGGTTTTCTCGGTGATTAAGACATCACACGAGAAGACACCACGCGATGGAGCCGGCCTGATCCATATTTACAAGTAAGTCCAATAGGCTGTTAGCACAACTTTCTCCAAAAAATTCGAAATAATGTTCCACTATTATTAAATTTAAGATAACATGGGGGCTTAATGTCACCCAACTTTGTGGTTCTTATATAAATATTGGTGCCAAAACAACATGCCTTTAGGTGCTTTGGCTGATATACTAAGGTGGGAGGAGATGTTACAACATGGCGGCTCTCTTTCCCCACACATCAATTTTAACTTTATGAGTAGTTCTTCTGAAATACAGAATTTTCTAAAAACATGGGATTGTACTAAGATTGGGAGATAGATTGGTCTGCTCAATGACCGTCAAAATTAACTATTAGACGCTGAGTATCGAGCCTCTGGGGATATACTGATTAAAATGTTAAACAACAGTTTTGTAATAATGTAGGATCAGGACGTGGGATCTCTACTTTTCAATAAAAATATATTTAGATGCTAAGTAAAACTTTGGCATGTATGATTTTTATGCCATAGGATAGCTAAAGCATTCTATCCTATACAAAGTTATAGATAAAGGCGCTCAGCTTTTCTCTCTTTTTCCATCTTTTCAGATTGTTACTTTTGGGCTATCTGACCCTCACTATAAAAAACCTAATGAAATTGGAATGTCTCTTCATAAAATAAACGGTAGGCACTCTAATCAGAAATAATATTCGCGCAATCAATAGTCATACAATATGTGAAACAATAATAAGATTTTGATTCTATTACTTTAGAACAAATCTGTTTTTAACCTGGAGCCTACTCTGGAGGAAATTAAAGTCAACTGATTAAAAATTGAGAAGAGCTCACTCCAACTGGTAAGCCTACTATAAAGGTTTAAGTGGTGTAACTGTTTCCATATAGATCCTTGACCCTACCTGGCTAGTGTCTCCAACTGTCCAATATTTGGGAAGTCAAATTTATAGGTTTATGCTGGTAAACTGTTTCCATATAGATTCTTGACCCTACCCGGTTATATCCTTAGTGATCCCTACTGTCTAGTATGTTTTCATACATGATATCTACCCACCCTCTACTCCTAGAATTATGAGGTTGATAGGCCCACCACTTCCTAGACTATTTAGGGTATGAAATTAAGCAAGTAGCGGAGTCTGAATGTATAATGATGTGTTTCTGATAAGTGCTTTTTGATAAATTTGTAAATAGGTGTCAATATGGGTGTATATAGATGTTATTTAAGTAATTGGAACTCAACAGGGTTTGGTACAAAACAACCTTACCAACCGCCAACAAGATTGAGGTTGTGGTTCATTTTTAACGTGTCACTAGTTATTGAGATGTGAAAGTCAATGTTTTGTATTACATTTTTTGTACATATTTTAATTGTGTGTATATGTGCATATATATTGTTTGTAGCCCGGAAGAAGTCCGTGGAGGACAAAACGCGTTGGCTACTGGATTGAAGAAATGAATAAAGATTTAAACTTTTAAAAAAACACCTAAGGACTCTGCTACTCAACTTATTGAATAATTTTGGACTTGTGTTGAATGTTCTTTAGTGTAACAGATTTCTAAAATACTTACATGCTTGTTGAAAACCGCTACAGTGAGGAAATCCCTGAATTGCTGGCATCTTTCCGGTGTGAATGTCATGATTTGCGTAGGCACTGATGTCACTGCTCACAGACTTTATTTGAGTTCTTGTTGGCGGTGGGTGGGGTAAAGGCAGCCAGACACACCACACATGAGTGAATAGACCGATAAGTGAGTCGTCCGCATCCATTAAGTTGGGTGCTGAGTTGTGCCCCAAGCGGACCTCCACAAGGGTGTCCCCCACATAAGTTCTGTTATGATGGGAAATGTTCTGAAGTTCTCTAGTTTGAAGGGTATGTATCAAAAGGGAATATGGCTTTGGCAGGTTTGGGTTGCTGGAGTGGGTGGGGGGAGGGGTAGGGATATTGTTCATGTTGAGAGACCAAGAAATTTGAAAAATGTCAAGATCCTGTGTATTGTATGGCAAAGGGCTAATCGGCCACGCGTGACCGCACACATTGTAGTAAGTTTGGATTCTAATCCTGTTTGTTATTTGCTCCTGGCATGTACTGTACAGCCTTCTCAATGACTCGGGAAAGTAGAAATACAGGCAGAACACATTTAAATTTCCTAACGTGGAATATCAGAGGATTTACACAACCAAAGAAAATAAGACAGGTGTTTGCCTACCTAAACAGATGGGATATCGATGTGGCTATACTGCAGGAGACACACATTGCACCTAACACACATCAGCATATAGGCAAACGCTGGGCGGAGTCGTCTTACACTGCTACGTACTCCTCTTATTCGAGAGGAGTGATCACACTGATCCGGAAGGGCGTGAACTTCACGGTGCATCGGGTGGTGAAGGATCCTAATGGGAGATATGTTATAGTGTCCGGTACATTACGAGGGCAACGAATAACGCTCCTTAACGTGTATGGTCCGAATGTGGATGCACCCGAATTTTTTCAAGAAGTGAGGGGGCATTTACAGACATTCACAAACACACACATCATATGTGGGGGAGACTGGAACGTGACTATGGTGGATGGTGTGGACCGTTCCCTACACTCCTCAGAGCAGCACAAGCAGGCAAGGGCAAAATTAGATCATATGCTCACGGACATGTCGTTAACAGATATCTGGAGACACAGACACATTCATACACCGGGGGCCAATCACATTTCAGCGATCCACAACAGTTGGTCACGTCTGGACTACTGGCTGGGCACGGATAGCATTACATTATGGACACGGGATCTGTGCGTCCTACCAAGAACACTGTCAGATCATAACCCTGTATTGCTTAAACTCACAATACCGAACTACACACCGCCCCCGTTCTACTGGAGGTTCAATTCCCGTGCTCTAACTGACACTGTTTACGTTGACACCATTAATACAGCGATTAAGGAATATTTTCAGATAAATGCACAAGTGGTCGAGGACCCAGGCCTGTTGTGGGAGGCCTTTAAGGCCACGATAAGAGGCGTGTGCATAAGCGCTACAATAGGCATATTGAAGGACATTAGACAGCAGATAAAGCTCTGTGAAACGCGCATGAAAGAGCTGGAATTGGCCTTTGAGTCCACTCAGGATGTCACACTACTGGGGGAACTGCGTCAAATGCACACAGAACATCAAACACTTGTTGAAGATGAAATAAAATACCTAGATCGGAAACATACAGCCAGATCTTTCGGTGAGGGGGGTAGACCTGGCGGGGTACTTGCGAACAAAATATGCGAGGGCAAGGGACACACGGCTATACTGTGCATAAAGTCAGGGGATGGTACACTACAGACACAGGCCACAGACATTCTGACTAGTTTTGTTGACACGTATAAGACACTATACAAATCACAACCAATAGAGTCGGCGGAGGAGATCCTCAGATATCTGGATGATATGGCAATAGGTTGGCTGTCGGATGGCACTGCCTATTACAGCAGAGGAGGTGACTGAAGTGATCAAATGACTTCCAAACTGGAAGGCACCTGGCCCGACGGGTACACAAATGAATTTTATAAACAATACGCGGATGTCCTTGCGCCCTACATGGTAGAAATGTACGGTGCGCCTTTCAAACCGGCAGAGTTACCCCCACCGCTCCGAGAGGCTGTGGTAATCGCCCTTTTAAAACCCTCCAAAAACCCGGAAGTGTGCGACTCTTACAGACCGCTATCGCTTATCAATGCGGATTCCAAAATACTCGCGAAATTGCTGGCGGTTCGGCTGACTCCACTGATGACGAAACTGGTCCTCCCAGACCAGGCAGGATTTATCCCACAACACTAGGTCACTGTTTGCCCTTTTGCACTATCTTCAGCCTTCCATGAAAGCAGTGGCAGTCATGCTCGATGCCGCCAAGGCTTTTGACTCCATTGAATGGAGTTATCTGATTACCATTTTAAACAGAATGGGTTTCCCCAAACGCTTCGTACAATGGGTGTCGTTGATATACACCAAACCATGCGCCCGAGTTCGTGTGAATGGTTACGTATCTGACATCTTTAATATAGAGCGAGGTACAAGGCAGGGATGCCCTCTTTCGCCCTTGCTTTTCGCGCTGGCACTCGAACCATTGGCCTGCCTGATAAGACAAAACTACAAATCATCAGCTCTGCGGTTCAATTCCAGACTGCTTCATATCTCGCTATACGCAGACGATATGTTGCTATACGTTTGCGATCCTAACACGCATCTAAATAGGCTGCTAAGAGAGTACATCAAATTTGGAGGTAACTCGGGATTGGCCATAAACTGGGCCAAATCCTCCATTATCTCTCTAACGGATGCGACGACTCCCTTTGACACTGAGTATCCACTAGAATGGCAGCAAGATCCCATACGATATCTGGGTGTGATGTACCATAGAGACCCTGTGGTGGTTATAAGATCGAACTATGGATCAGCGATCTCCAAATTGGAAGACAAGGTGCAACGTTGGATACAACTGCCATTATCTTTGGCAGATCGCATAGCCATCGTAAAAATGAATGTGTTACCTAAACTGTTGTACCTTTTTAATAACATCCCTATCACACCCCCTGGAGAGGTTTTCCGCCGCATAAAATCGCTTGTACTGAAGCTCATATGGGCAGGCAAACAGGCCCGCGTGGATCTTCAAACACTAACTCTTCCATATATCCGTGGAGGTTTCGGGGTGCCGGACTTCCTATTATATTATTTATGTGCTCAGGCGCAATATGCTGTTTATTGGTACCATGAGATACCGTACCTCACTCATACTGCTATCGAGGAGGGAGATGCGGAACCAGTCCCATTGACAGCAATCCTGTCTCATGTCAGGCAGCCCCTTCATGCTCAAGACATCAACACTATAGACACCACAGTCAAAGCCTTGCGGAAACTGGGGCAACTGGCACATAAAACTCCGTTATACGCACCTGCAATGCTATTACATCACCATCAAGCGTTGTCAGTAACAGGTGAAAAAGTGGGCATGTCACTGTTACAACAAGCAGGCATAGATAGAATGGGGGACCTGTTTCATGGGGGCACATTTCTAGACATTGAGAACCTAACATACATCCAAAATAAGTCGCCCATGTTCCGCTTCACGTATTACAGATTAAAACACGCGATGAAAGAACTTTATCCTACATTCCCCAACGAACCAGAAAGTCTAAGCACGCTACAGCTGATTATTACAACTCAAGACCTATTGCACCTAGTATCAAGGCTATACTCCACAGCACAGGCTGAAATATCACACACCACTGAAAAGGCTAAAGCACGATGGGACATGGTATTAGAAGATCCATTGACATATAAAGATTGGCAGCAAACGTGTGCATTAACACAAATACTCACTCCTAATGGTAACCTCAGAATTATACATTATAAGTTTATACATAAGGCATACTACACACCTGCGCGTATGCTTAAATTTGGCCTACAGGACGAAGACAGGTGTAAGAGATGTGGAAGAGAGGGCGCAGATTTCACACACTTGGCCTGGTCCTGCCTTAAGGTACAAGAATATTGGGCGGAAATCACCAACACACTCTCCACTATGATAAAGGTAGAGGCAGAATGCACAATACGATCATGCCTGCTAGGAATCGTACCGCAACTTAAAGCCACCAAGCGCAAATTTTGTGTTATAGCCCTACTGCTGGCCAAACGACAGATTGCGCAATGCTGGCACAGTAGGAAAGTGCCAAAGACATCTAGATGGCTGAATGACATGTCCAGCTGTAGAGACAAGTTATTAACATATGAGGAAGAGCTCCCAGCGAAATCTAGGCCCAAGGACATTTGAGGTTACTTCACGAACTACATGAGTACACCGAAGATGGACAGGGATGAATGATCTAACTATACTTGCTGCAATGTAAAGTCTGATGTTGGGAGGGTAATGTGCCGTACTGCCCAGTCAGAAAATACAAGACAGAAATCGAACAGATTGCAATGTTATAAAGGCTTAATTGTAATGGTCTCTATTTCAGGTCTCTAAGTTATGGTTATCTGTTTATTGTTGGTCATCTACAAAATAATCATAAACTTGTAAGACTTAATATGATGCATTATGCCGCCGGACATAGCATTGCCAGCTGAAGGGCTGTGTAAATCATTCATTGGTCAATTCTATCCGTTGTTTTTTATTTTTTTCTTCCATTTTCACTACCTTGCAGCCGGCCCCAGGGTTGTAGGCTCCTGGCCGTGTATGATTATCAAAGGACAATAAGGGTCTTACAACAAAAAAAAAAATACTCTTACTGAGGGAACCCATTCCTAGGTTCGGTTTTCCAGTAACAATTGAATCAGACCGAGGGTCTCATTTTAATAATGAAATAATTTGATTAATCTGTGAAGCATTCAAAATTGAGCAAAAGCTGCTCTGTGCATACCGCCCAGAGGCTTCTGGAGTGGTAGAACAACTGAATGGCACAATAAAATCAAGACTGGGAAAAATGTGTGAATCCACCTCAATGGAATGTCCCGATGCTTTACCTCTTGTTCTGATGGGACTCAGAAGCATTCCAAACAAAAATATAGGCAGATAGGCCCAAGAGAAAACGCACAGGCAGAAGACAATCAAGAAATTATAAGAGCTGAGCAGGACCAGATATGTAAAGAAAAACGAGTTCAGGAAGAAGACTGAGTACAAAGTCAAAGCAAGCAAACTCCTTAACAGGGCCAGACTAGTGAAGAAGATCACATCCAGGAAGAAACGGCAAAGGTTTTAAGATAGAGAGGAAAACTGAAGATGAAAAATAAACAAAGTGTGCTACAACAAAACGAAAACAAAAGAGCATTTGAAGAAAATAAAAGCACAGTGCCAGTTAAAAGACTCAGAAAAGGTGATACTTAGCCTAGTGTTATCAAGAGACTGAAATATCGCCTTTTAGACAATAAATGAAGAACCAGACCAATTAGAGATAACAAGTCAGTCTGGACCATTAACAGAAAAACAGAAAAGGAGATGTCTACGTTTGAAAAGAATGAATAATAAATTCAAGGGTCCTGAATCGACATATGTAATTCTTGAAGATTTCGAGAATCTGGAAATAAGTGGAGACAGTGATGAAGAATAAGTTGTTGATCAGATTGACGAAGAAGTGAGACCAATTTGAAAATAAGTTCACAGTCTATATATTGTGAAAGATTTTCAAAGAGTGGGGTAATTCTCCTTAATCAGAAATGGCTGATAATAGAGTTACTGGAACCTCGAAAAGAAATTATATAAAGACATGTTGTAGAATATGCATATGTAGTATACTGAGAGTACTCACAGCATGGTTAGGACTGACAATAGCGATACCTTATTTGATGGCTGTAAATACACAGAATGACACTAGTACACATGGAAAGGTAGCTAACCTTAAACAAGGTAGAGTAAAATTAGAAGCACCAATTGAGACAGATTTACACCATAGTATAACTAGAAATGAGACAGATTTAAATGTTTTTACTAACCTTTTAGTGCATTATGTAGAAACCATGGAAGTTAGTGATTGCTACGTCTGTAGGAAATTACCGACATCAGTAGCAGAAAGAATGACATAATATCATTTACCCTTGAAATATGGTTTTTCGTGTATTATTTTAGCTGGTTTATTTTATAGAACTGGAAAGCTACAATATTATGTTATGTTATGTTATGTTGTAAGGTCTCTTTTATAGCGCACGGCTACTCCAAGGAGTGTCCCGGCGCTTTGGCAAAGAGAACTGGAGAGAAGTACACAACACAGCAACTCACCAAGGGCCGAAAGAATATTATTGGGAGAAGAGCCAGGTCTTCAATTCCTTTCTGAAAGAGAACAGGCTGTTGGCTTTTCTTATGGAAACGGGAAGCTCATTCCAGCAACGAGGTCCCAAGTAGCGAAATGAGCGACCTCCAATGCGAGCACGTCTGATGGAGGGAACGACGGCTTTGGCCAGCAAGGCCGACCGTAGAGTCCTCCTAGGAGCGTAAAAAGCCATACGCTTTCCAATGTACTTTGGGCCAATCGAATGAAGGGCCTTAAAGGCAAGGGTCAGAACCTTGAAAGTAATTCTCTTAGAGACAGGAAGCCAGTGCAGTCTCTTGATCAACTCTGAGGCTTTTGCCCTATGCTGAAGGCCAAAAATGGCTCTGGCAGTAGAATTCTGCACGATCTGCAGACGTGCCAGAAGATATTTGGGAAGGCCGAGGTAAAGGGCATTCGCGTAGTCCAGACGCGAGCCTATCAAAGCCTGAACAATGATTTTTTTATGTTGCAGAGACAACAATGAAGAAACTTTCGCAACATTTTCAAGATGCCGAAGCATTTCCCTGACAGCCCAATGATCTGGGGTCTGAAAGAAAGATCGTCATCGCACAGAACACCAAGATTTTTGGCTTTTGAAGAGGCAACGTCAGGCGGAAACATATCCTGAGGCCACCATGTCTTCCAACTGGGATCAGGCGGACATCCGAAAAAAAGCAACTCCGATTTATTGGAGTTGCATTTCAGACTGTACCGCTGAAACCAGTCAAAAACAGCGCCCAGGCATTCTTTGATCCGACTACCGTCGAAGGCCTCACCCTTATTGCACGTAAAAAGGAGCTGGGTGTCATCAGCATAGGAGATGATCCGGGCACCAAAAGATTCCGCCACCGCCGCCAGAGGGGCCATATAGATATTAAAGAGGGTGGGGCTCAGGATAGACCCCTGAGGAACCCCCACCTCCAGCGGCGGCATTTCGGCGGAAAACGGAGGTGCCCAGACCACTTGTCGGCGGCCGGTCAGAAATGACTTAAACCAGTTCCACACCGTCCCACAAAAGCCGATCTCCCAGAGTCTTAAAAGGAGACCTTCGTGGGGAACGGTGTTGAAAGCCGCCGACAGATCCAACATAACCAGGATGGCCTTACCCCCAGAATCAAGAGTCTCTCTTATGGCATCAGTGATCTCGAGAAGGGCTGTCGCTGTGCTAAAATTAGCACGGAAACCTGATTGAGAGTCATGCAAGATGTTATTGCTCTCGATAAAGCTGGAAATGGAGAGATGCACATGCTTCTCAATCACCTTTGCCAGAGAAGGGAGGAGGGAGATAGGTCTATAGTTGGCGTGGATAAGGGGATCTAAAGTGGGCTTCTTAAGCAGCGGCAGAATCAAGGCATGTTTCCAAGCCAGAGGTACCTCTCCCGTGATCAGGGAGGAATTGAGCAGCGGATTAAGCAAGGTGTTAACTGCAGGCGCTACTCTCCCCAGGCATTTCGCTGGACAAGGATCAAGTGGCGATCCGGATTGAAGCCAAGACAGGAGATCAAGAGAGGTAGCAAAAGGCATGGGAGGAAAAACAGAGAGAAAAGGACCTTTCCCTTCCAGTGGTAAGGGTAAAGTAGTCAGATGGCTGGCAGCTGAAATAGGGCCAGCATCAGGGAAAGAGCCCTGAATGGATTTAATTTTATTTATTAAAAAAATCACCAAGCTGGCTAATCCAAGCTTCGGTATGAGAATGGGTGGGCGTACTCAAGGAAGGGGAGATGAACTCTTTACTATCCTAAAGATTTCTTTACTAGTGTTTTCAGCTTCCTCGATTCTACGCTACAAGTGCACTTTTTCCCATCCAAAATATATTTGTGATAAAGTCTAATAGCATCCCTATATTTTACTTTATCGTCAGGGTCATACGTGCGCCGCCAAGCTCTTTCAGCCTTCTTACAGTCTTGGCGCATCTTACCAAGAAAGGGAGTAAACCAAGGGGCCGAGGCGTGCCTACCCGCAGACTTAGCTGGCTTTCCAGGGGCTAACTCCTCAAATCTGGCTGTAAGCCACTTCTGGACCAAGTCAAGATTTTCCTCCAGATTACCAGATAGCTGACAGGGATGACGGCGGAAAGCATCAGACAGCATTTCCGCAGTAACCTGATGAAAAGGCCTGCCCACCCCTCTGACATCTTTCAGCGTTCTTGTACCAGTCATGACAGAGGAAGGAATACAGAAATTAATTAAAAAGTGATCTGACCATAGAACTGGAAGCAGCGGGGACACATCAATCGGGCTAGTCGAAAAAATCTGGTCAATAGCATTTATTTAGTAATTTATAAAGCGCGCAGCTACCTCCGACGGAGGTGTCCCGGCGCTGAAGACATTAATCTCAGAAGAGGTCGGGGGGGGAAGAGGGGAAGAATTAAATCTAGATCTGGGAGAAAAACCAGGTCTTTAGTTTTTTTCTAAAGAGGGGTTCTGAAGTCATGAATCTCAACTCTGTGGGTAAGTCGTTCCAGAGTTTAGAAGTGACCACTGCGAGCGCCCGTCCTCCTGTACGTGCAAGACGAAACCGAGGGGATATCATTAGGTGAAGATGATTGGATCTGAGGTTACGTTGAGACTGTGAGAACCTCATTCTGCGTTGGAGATATGTCGGACCTCGGTCATTAAGGGCTCTGAAAGCCAAGGTCAGGGCTTTGAATTGAATCCGTAGTTTTATTGGGAGCCAGTGGAGTTTGATAAGGTGGGGAGAGATGGAATGACGGAAAGGGATATTGTTAATTAACCTAGCAGCCGCGTTCTGAACTCTCTGTAGCTGGTTAATAAGATAGGATGGGGCACCTACATATAGGCTGTTCGCATAGTCTAGGTGGGAAGTTATTAGGGCATGGACTACTGTTTTCCGGGAGTCTGGCAGTAGATAGGGAATGATTTTTTTTAGCATGCGTAACTTCCCAAAGCAAGCGGAGGTGACTTTGCTGATTTTGGATTTACAGGAGAGGGCGGTGTCAAATTGAAATCCTAGGTTTCGGGCAGTAAGGACAGGCACTGGGGGTGGGTGTAGTACGGTGGGCCACCAGATATTAGGAGGGGGGGGAGATTTCTGGTTAAAAAATAAGACTTCTGTCTTATCAGTGTTGAGTTTTAAGTTATTCTCAGACATCCATGAGGCGATCTTTAGCATGCAATGGCGAAAGTTGTCAAAGGTTTTTTTCAGCGTGGTCTTTGAAGGAGAACACTAGCTGGGTGTCGTCGGCATAAAAAGTCACTGTGACGCCACATGATTCGACAATCTTTGCCAATGGTTTGAGATATACGTTGAAGAGAAGCGGGCTAAGGGATGAGCCCTGTGGGAAACCCCAAGTCAGTGTCTTTTTAGCAGAGAGAAAGGATCCTAGCAACACTTGTTGAGTTCTGTTTTTAGGAAAGATTTTATCCACAGGAGGGGAGGTCCGCTAATCCCTACCTCTTGCAAGCGAGTAATTAGTTTGTCGTGCGAGATGGTATCGAATGCAGCGGACAGGTCGAGGAGGACCAACATGGCCTCCTCTCCCCTATCCGTGCATTCTCTAATTGATTCGGAAACTTCAAGTAATGCTGACTCAGTACTAAAGTCCGGTCTGAAGCCAGACTGGGTGTCATGTAACAAGAAGTTGGATTCCAGGTAGCTTGATAGTTGTGATTGAACAGCTTTCTCTAGTACTTTAGCGGGTTTTGGTAGGAGGGAAATCGGGCGGTAATTACTTAGACAGAATGGGTCTATGCCAACTTTTTTTTTAATTGGAATAAGTAATGCATGTTTCCAAGCATCAGGGACCACACTGGTGGATAAGGAGGAGTTCCAGATTTCAAGTAGGGAATTGATGATTAGGGGGGCAATATCAGTCAGTCAAAATTCTTTATTCGGTTCAATACATAAACCACAAAAGTATACAAAAACATGCAAAAGAGGTCCAAAGGCAATAATATACACAGTTACATATAAAAAACCTCGGTTTTGGGTGTAGACAAAACTCAAAACCTTATTAAGAGATTACAATAAATATACAATTACATCCTATCCGATTTAAAAATACATATTAAAAGTAGTCCATGGTTAAAAATAACGATCAAAACATTATAGTAGTATTTTATGAGAAAAATAACAGGTATTAAAATATGTCTATGTCCAGTTAATCTTTTTACTTAATCTCATTGCAGTGGTTAAAAATTTGGCAACATTGCAAATTTCCCAGATGCTTGGCAGTAATTGAAGGTACATTAAAGCAGGCTTCACTTGGTTGAACCCTTTCCCCTTTAATAAGGGTACAATAAAGTTTCTCCTAATATTAGTGAAATGACCACAAAAAAACATAAAGTGGGCGGTATCCATAAGAGAACACCCATCACAATTGCACAGCCCTAGGTCAACAGGTTTCGTCCAACCGGGGCGACCACAAATCAATAGGTGGATTTTATTTAAACGAAACTTGGTTAACAAATATCTATGGTTTGAGATGTTTACCACTTTTAGATAAAGTTCCAGTTGACACCCAGAAGATACGATCAGTTGATGCATTCTCACTGTGGGCTTTGCCAGTTCCAGGCCTTCTCTATCCATCCCTCTAATTTTCAAAAAGGTACTTTCCACCCACTTTAGGTCACCCTTTACCAATTGAGAAGGCATATTAAACAGTTCTGGCCGACCCAACTTTTTGATAGGAGTTAAACATATTTCAACCACGGAATGTGGTCCCAATGGTCAAGTGCAAGACAGTCATTTAAAACTAAATGGTTCACCTTCAATTCAGAGTTCAACCAGACTGAGATCCACTTCAGTAGCGGAGCCATCGCAATTCGGTCCTCCAAGTAATCTATGCCACATTCCTGATGTACTATGTAACTGGCCGTAGATCTTGGCAAGGATACAATTGTTTTAAGGAAGTTGTCCTCCGCTACCTGGAGAATCTTAACTGGTCTAAGGCCCCACAGATCTGCACCATTCATCGCAATAGAAATACATTTTGAGGTGTAAACCTTCAATACCGCCTCCAGAGGTTTCACCCCTAATTTGTGGGAAAAACCCAGGACTGCAGAGATGGAACGGGCGAAAGCATTTTTTTTCTCCAGCATTTGGGGGTTCCAGGTAGAATATTCATCAAAAACAATCCCCAAGTAGGGAAATCTAGATACTCTTGACAGTTTATGGCCATTGCAATGTAAAGCCAACGCCTTTTTCTGGGGCCTGCTTTTACTACCCACAACCATTACATGATATTTGCCATAATTGACACTAAGGTCAAGAGATGACATAAAAACATAAAATGAATTTAATAGGCATTGGAGACCCACTGCGGTTCGGGCTAACAGGGCAGCATCATCGGCATATAATAATGCCGGTACTTGGAGATTCCCTGCCCTGGGTATGTCCTTACAAGATTTTTCTAAAACCGCTCCCAAATCATTGATATACAAAGTGAATAGCAAGGGTGCTAGAATGCATCCTTGCCTTACACCATTGGAGATACTTATCTTCCCTGTACTATTACCTTTGCGGTCGTACCTCACAGACGCTGTTAGATCCCTGTGGAGGTCTGCCAAGAACTACACAATGTCAGGGTCTATACCAATTCTTAATAGCAGGTCCCATAGCTTGGACCTATTTACTCGGTCAAACGCCGAGGATAGGTCCATAAATGCGATGTACAGGGTTCCTTGCTTTGCTAATGTATACTTCCCTATAAGCAGTTGTAGATTTAGGCTCTGGTCTATTGTGCCACGCCCTTTTCTAAAGCCATACTGAAGGGCGGAGAGGGTGTCAGTTTCTTTAAGCCAATCAGTAAGCTTGCACAACACCACTCTCCCTAGGACCTTTACAGCTGAATCAATGAGGGAGATTGGGCGGTAATTGCCCGGGTCGCCTCTATCACCTTTTTTGTAAATCGGGACAATCACCGACTGGGACCATGTCTCCGGAATGCCTATACTAGATATTCTGTTAAAAACATTAGTTAAGATTTTGGACCAAAATGCTATGCTAGATTTAAAGAGGTCGGATGGAACACCATCCGGTCCAGGGGCCTTATTACTTGTCATTTTACCAATTGCATCGGCCACCTCACCTTCATATACTAATAACGTGTAAGGGAGCCTCACAAAGGTGGTCGATGTCTCTGCCCCGGGATTCTCAACCTCATAGACTGACTTGAAATGCTGCAGCCACCTATCTTCTTGTATTCCGCAATCAAGTTCATTATTACCAGAATCAACAAAATAAGATTGATTGACCACAGCCCAGAACTTGGCGCTATTTTTCAGCACGTCAATTGAAGTTAACTCTGCCCAGGCGTCCTCTCTAATCTCCTGTCGCCTCTTTTCCACTACAGCCTTATAATCTTTCCTAAGCATGGCTACCAGCTGCCTATTCACCGGTCTACATTTGAGCGCCAGTTTTAATTTTTTATTGCCCATTGTACACTTTTTGTCGAACCAGCCTACCCTCCCGCAGGATTTACCTTTGCCATATTGGGCCAAGTTGGCGGCAATTTCATAACAAACTTTTTGGTACGCCTCCAACACGTCTTTATCCCCGGCATCGGGGTTCATGCAGAGGTCCAACTCCACCCGACTGCTATTGTAGAGGTTAGAGAGAAACTCACTTGGGACTATCTTACTCCACCTAATTCTACGTGCTTGGTCAGTAAGCCGAATATCGCCCTTGTTCACCATGTTCGGCTTACTCTTGGTTATTACTGTAACCTTTCTCAACCTTAGCAGGACTGGGTTATGATCACTAAAGTGTGACCTCACCACGGAATAACTGATAATGTGACTGCTGCTGATACTGCTTAAAAAAATAAAATCTATCGTAAACCCGCTGCCTTGTCCTGTGAATGTGGGAATATCTTCTCCTTCCCTGCTAGGTAACATCAGCCCGTTTTCGTCCAAAATGGCTTCCAACAGGACACCCTGATCTGAGTGCTCAAAATGTATGCCGACCTGATCCGGCGACCCCAAAAAAACATCTGGTGGGCATTTGTCCAGGCACTCATGGATGTTAAAGTCCCCCAGCAAAAGAATAGTACACTCAGCCTCAGTTGATTCTTTGAAGCTTATAAGAAAGGAGTTTAGCATTCTTAAATTACTGGTGGACTCAATCCTATCAAAGGAGTTATAAAAGTTTACCACAAGGACATTGTGGCGACCCTTACATGAAATGTGTACTGCCAAGCAATACGGGCAACCAGTGGCTATTTCTTTGTAAGTCCCGGGAATTTTTGCGGAGATCAGTGTTATCAAGCCACCCCGCGCCCGCCCCCGGGTAGAGGGAACTGCTGAGAGATGGAAGGTAGTAAACCCATCTAGTGATAAAGCATTTTGTGTGTCCCATGTTTCCTGCATGCCGATGATGTCCATGGTGCCTAGAAAATCCCTCCAAATAGGGTCATCAATTTTGTTTCTGAGACCCGCAATATTCCATGTGGCCATTACACACTCCCCCATCCCTCTTACTTCCTGTTTCCCAATTGTTGAATCATATTTAGGCCCATCCGTGCACAAATCACTGACTACAGGTGATGGCATTTTGTCGGCATTCAACTCCCCGGAATTTATAACATTGTTTGCCTGGTGTAGTGGGGTTTGTTTAGTGGTAACTAACTCCTTAGCCAATGATCCCTGTATTTGTCAGTCTACCCAGCCCAAATTAGAAAGACAATCATAATGGTTAGCCATAGGAATGTGAAACAATTGATCTTGGTGGTTGTTAAAATGAGGATAGCTGTTACAATGGCCATTTAGTGACTCGGTCCCAAATCCCCCTTGCATGGGTCTACCCCCTCTACCATGAACCATGCTCCAGCCAGCCTCTCCTCCATCTCCCCATCCCTGAATGTTTGTGTTCCAAGGAAAAACAGTCCTAGTCATACCCTTTTGTTCATCTGGAGCTCTCAACCAACTCCATCTCTTGTCCACCTGTTCAGTTTGTTGATAAAAATAGGAAAGTGGTCTAGCAATGACTAGGCTGGCTTGATGGCGTGGGGGCCTGTTACAAATATATTCCACCACCTGCGGATTTTCAAAAGTTACCACTATGCAATCACCTGTTAATCTTTTCCTATTGCCACCCACCCAAGGGGCTCTCTCCACCATCAGGATATTGCTGGGGGTGTTCACTGGAAGGGGGTAATTGCTTGATAGCCAGTGGCATACCTTGTTCTTTAAAGCTTGAAAAGATTCCACGTGGGGTGGTGATAGTTCTGTGACCCCGGTGAATACCACAACATAGGGGCTGGCATCTAAGGGGAGATGAATATTTCTGCGGGGCTCAGCCTTTTCTAATGGGGCCGAGTCCAATGTCGGGGTCAGAGGGGTCTGTGATGTCTGGGGTGTCTGATCCTTAAATTTAACCTGAGGAGTAGACTTGGGTTTAGCAGTGACAGGCGTGAGAGTTTTATTAGGGGCGGATGTATTAGCATTAGCATTAGGACCTGCCAGAGTTGGGGTGTTACTAGGTTTCTTTAGCGTTGGTTTTTTACCCACTGCCACATTACTACTTGCCACGGGATGCGACCGATTGCTGTTGGTCGCAGTGGATGCCCGGTTCCCAATTGGGCCTGGAGTACTTATTTCAATGTGGATATTTTTTAATACATGCTCAATGCGACATTGCCTTGCCTCCAAAGGTGCTAATAGGGTTTTCAAGGCCTCAATGAAATTCGGGGTTACTTCTCCTCTTTCTTGATCTAAGTCCCCCGGGTTAACATTTCCCCCACTTAATTCTAAGATGTCATCCAAGCTGTCGTCTGCAAGTGTGTCATCAAGCAAACTCAATGACAGGCCCCCAGCCGCTGGCTGTACAACCCCAAGGTCATTTACTCCTGCGGCCATTGTCCCACTAACAGCCGTCATTACTTTGCCACCTGTTGTCTGATTGGCGGTGGATTCCACCTTCCTCGTTATATTAACTGGTAAAATAGTGGGTCTATTCTCACATTTATATCAGTGATATCAGTGATAATAGATTGATTATTCACAAGCGGAGTACCAGGAACATTACCCATATTAAGGTCTAACACAGGATTAGGATCAAGTAATGCCCCTGGGTTTTGAAGGGGGCTGGGCCTTTCAGGAAGTGTACCACATGCTAAAGTATCTGGGGACCGAGCCTGGGCAATAAGGCCTAGAGAGGATCTTTTCGCTAATGCCAGGTCCTGAGACACCCTTCTACCCATCAAGACTATCCCTTCATCTATGAGTGAGTTGGTGCGAACTATGAAGTCATCAAGGGTGCCAGTCAACTTTTAGGCCCCTGCTGTCCTACTTCGTGTCTCTCGGCACTCCATTTTAACTCTTCTCGTTATATTGGTATAAGTCTTGTGGCAGCAAAAAACAAAATCTTAGCAATTTACACCCCCCTTATAAGTTTCTGTAGAACTAAAGTCAAAAGAGAGCTCCAATGCTTACAGTTCAGATGTCCAAGCGTTGGAGGTTGGATGCAAATGGACCAGGATCCGGGGCCCAGGCCAGGCTCCTCAGGCCTCTGAGGGCCACAGAGGGCCCGCCCTTTGCCCGGGCTTAGCCCCGCGCTGTGTCCCGCTCACGTCACGCTTCGCAGAGGGGGTGTTGGGGTTTTAAGCGCCTCCGGGCGCCAGTTCCCGCGTCACTTGTAGCGCCCCCTGCAAAGGCTCCTGGGGGTTGAAGTCCCCCCGCTCTGCGGCCGCTTCAGGTATCGAGCGCGGCGGCGGGGGGGACTCTGCTCCGGCGACTCTCCTCCTTTCACCTAGCTCCCCTCGCTCCACTGGGCAGCACAATGGTCAGCACGGCAGTCTAGAAAATAATTAGGTTAAGTGTGGCAATATTATTTAGGATTAAGGCTGGGGCAGGGTCTAGAGGCGAGCCTGATTTACAGTCCAGAAATAATTTCGTAGCTTGTTCCTTGGTAAGAGGTTGAAAGGCTGTAAAGGCAGGGTTATGGTTTGTATTGTGGACTTCATTATTGACAACACCGCTTTGATGGATGGATGCTGTGATCTTAATAATTTTCTCTTCAAAGAAATTTGATAAATTGTTGCGCAGAGTTTGAGACATGGGGATTGGGGCAGCAAGTACTTTGGGCTGCGTGAAGTCTTTCACTATATTGAAGAGGGTCTTGGAAGAGTTCTTTGCTTTGGCAATGGTGTCAGAGAAATAGGTGCTCATGTAATGGTGTTTAAGTTTACGAAACTCTTTAAGGCCTTGTCTGTAGAGGGCCTTGGCTGCAGGGTCATAGTTCAGTCTCCAAAGTCGCTCTAACTTTTTACACTTACTTCTATGTGCCCTGAGTTCTGGCGTGAACCATGGAGCAGACGGTTTTTGTCTGTGGGAGGTGAGAAGATGCAATGGGGCGATTTTTTCTATTGCAGAAGTAAGGTTGTTATTCAGTGTGCATACTGCTGTGTTCAGGTCATCGGAAAGTGGGTTAAACCTGTTGAGATAGGTTTGCTCTAATGTTGAAAAAGGTACAGGCAGAAGACCTTTTTCGAAGTTGCCCGGCGTTAGCCGCCTCTATACCCACTCAAGTTTACCAAACAAAGAGGCAGGCGCTGGAGACTGGAAGGCAGGAAACAGAAGTTTTATTCTCTCCGGAGGAGAAACACATCAGTTCGGACAGCAAGTATCGTCACGAGGTGCTCTAACCGCATCTCTGAGGCCTGGCCTCTTATACACAGGTTTACGAACTTTATTGCATGTAACACATTCTTGCAATGCTTTGAAGTATGAAAGGACATCCTCGGAATCTCCCCTTCAGGCCCGTTCCCACACACATTTACAGTTGAAGTCCCCACCCTGGTCACAACAGGTGATGATTATCGCGCAGCTGGACATTCCGCCGATTCACGGAATGTGTGGGGTTGATCGGATCTCATAGGGTGGGGGGCTTTGATCAATTCGAGGGTCCTTTAATGGGGGAAGCTTCCTACTGTACGGGGGGGGGGGCAATAAACAGTATCCGCAGGGCCGGGTGGTGGCCTGGGAACGAGGAAGACAAACGGGCACACAGGAAAAGGGGGTTTGTATCAAAGGACCTGGGACTATGAAAGGGATGAAGGGAGGTGCCGCGCTGGGAACAGGATAGGATTCCGAGGCAGAGCCGCGCAGATGGGGAGGGTTTATGGCCCATGCATGAGAGAGCGGGGGTGACCAGTGCGTGGAGGGGTGCTTGTGAGGGCGAAGAGCCGTGCTGGGGGTCAGTGGCATGCAGAGGGTGGTTCTGACCAAGGTACCTAAAATGGCGGGTGTGCACGAAAAAGTGTGGCATCGGGAGAGAAGGCAAGATGGCGCAGATAATGTTTACTAAACCGTATTAATTTTCCACAGTCCTCCCTTTAACATTCCTAAGACATCTTGCTGGCCTATTTCCTAACATGTCTACTGTGGCAGTTATAAGTAAAGAAGTAGGAACCCAGGTAAAGGAGCTATGCATAAACATTACATTCAAAATCTTTCATCTTAGGAGGCGGGCTCATCGCTGAGCTCGTTGCAGGAAAGTCATAGTAATGCAATATCGGACAAAAAGGATTCTGCAGTGAGAGCGTTGGGTACATTTCATAGATGCTTATAGTCATTCGGAATATGAACTGATAGGTTATTACACATGTAAGTTCATTTTATACTTGGTTGGAGCATAATCAATACAATGGTAGCTGGGAGAGAAATGAGACGTAGTAAAAACGATAATCAGGGGTGTCATTGTTCGAAGAGGAGGGGTGTTGCTTTTTCCAGTGTCTTATTGTCGTGGACCATTATTAGTGAGTTCTCAGCATTCTTTGTCGTCTTCTGTTGGCACTGTTGAGCACCGGCGGTGGAGCTATGCGTCCAGCTCTATTCCAGGTCCTGCGTTGCAGGGCATGACCTTTTCTTCGTTTTTCCAGTCAAAAAAGGTCCTTTCTCGCCCTGTGTCCTAACTATTCTTTCACGGGTACCTTAGACAGGGCACCCAAGTTTCATTTTAGTTCGCAACAAAAAACCCTATTCTATCTGATTGCAGTTTTTCTTTCTCGAGTCGATTGTCAAAGAGTTCAGGTGGAAGAAGGGGGTGTGTGAGCGGTCCTTAGGGTAGGTCGGAGGAAGAGGGGATGGAGCAGGGCCAGATCGGGGACAGACCAGGGGGACGGAAAATTTCAGGTAGGCGGGCCCATGACCGGGCTCAGAGGGTGGGGACTTTCCGGCACATGTTGATCATCGAGTAGGGGCATCAGGTCAGCCCTTTCCTTTCATTTTGTCGGAAACAGTGCCTCGTCCTGCGACTCCTTACTGTTGCGGTCCCGCCTTGGCCAAAGTCGCAGATGATCCACGATCTGCAGTCAGGCCGCGTGCTCCCACATCCGGTCTCTCTCTCCTCCGACAGTGGTACCCTTAAATGAGTTTGGAAAGACAGTCTTTAGAGAATTGGCATAGGAAGATAATCACATAAGTCTATTTCTCTCCCAACTCCAAGCAACTATTTCTTTGGCGTTTGTTGGTTTTACTTTCATTGTCGTGGTACGAGGTCTGATACCTATTCATTGCATTTGGCTTATTACAGTCACGTCAGTTCTTCTGGCAGAGACTCACTTTTCTAGTACGAGTCTTACAAAGCTATAACGTCCTTCAGGGCTTTGTATTTTACAAAAAAGTGCAACGTGCTATCACCATGGTCTGATAGGTATCTTTCTGAGGAATGAACATAGGCTAAACAATTTTCCATTATATCAATGCATCCTATCTTTCAGCTAAACATTTTACTCTCAACAGGGTTTACTGCAACAATTTCCTCATTTCAATCTAATCTTAACTTCGCAAACATCATTCTAATTTCTACATAGTCTCTTACAACCTGGCTACTTCATAAAACGGGGGGGGGGCTTGCAATAACTGTTCGACTCATCTTTGGGGTGACCGGGGTCTTATGAAAAACAACTAGGAACATAGCAAACTGGGGTGAGGGACTATCGTCTTGCTTTGAGTCGCAAGGGCGTTATCTAGCAGAAGGCTACAGTTCAGTTGGTAAGCGTTCAGGGGAATTTCTCGAATTCTAAATTTTGTAGCTTGTTCATCAACAAATCACTTCTAGAAACAACGGCTGGCCTGGGTCAGCCGTAAGTCCACCCATCTCTTACAACCAGGGGTGGGCCACATTTTTCAAACTCTCGTCCGGGGCAGCTGATACAAAACTGGGGGCGTTCTGGGAAGACGGGGATGCTTCGATCACTTTTACTGTTTGGATATTGAGATAATTTGGGACGGGGAAGGTCGCGTTACCTGAGGCATTTTATCATAGAAGCCACTGACATGTAGTTCCCTTATTACGGGTCAGATTAGGGAACCTCAGTCGTCTTACCTGTCCTTTCCTTTTTGGCCAATCTAGATCACATCAATATTTAGCAGAAAGGAGAGGTAGTAACATGGTATCAATGTAATTTTAGTTAAGGCAAATTTGTGCAAATACTTGCGGTATTTGGGGCCAATTGGGTGGTGCACCAGGGATGGGGGTTCGCCAATTAGGTGCCAGTCGTTAGGAAGAGTGGGAGTGTGGAAGAGAGGGAGAGAGAGAGAGAGAGAGAGAGAGAGAGAGAGAGAGAGAGAGAGAGAGAGAGAGAGATATGCAACAATAGGCTAAACAGTACACGTGCAACATGGAGAGTGGCCGTGTACTAAGATAGGCTATTCAGCGCTTTACACAACATGAGACATTACAGGTCTGTGTTAGAATATAGAAAGCATGCAGTTTGGGACGGACGAGCATTAGGCCGGGTACAGAGGGACATGCATTGAGTAAGAAGCACCATTGTGCCGCACTTCTCGCACTCTCGGTCCTTTGCCTAGTTAAGTCAATGCTTCAGTCGCACAGAAAACTTTTTCTCAGTTTCAGACATACGTGACATGTGCTCATTCACGCAACACGGGTTAGGGGTGATCGCGTCTCATCATATCATACAACTATTGGTTCTTTCGTTACAAGAGCAGTTTGTGGGTGTCTTTAGGCGCCACCTTGCAGCGTTAGTCCGCTTCATGTATCAGACATGGCGTGGCTTCAGATCTTCACTATACCTCAGTCGGGATTCCAAATGTGACCTGTAGAGGGAGGAAAAGAGGGGAAGGGAGGGGGACAACATTCGAGCATATCAAATGTACGGGCACGAAAGTCCTTTACTTACCACATACTCGTCTTATCTCCTCGGGATATAATCCCTAGGGTCTTGGTGTCTGAAGCCAGGGGCGGGCAGTGTGGTAAGGATGGCAAGCGATAGGTTGTTAGTGAGGGGGACGGTCCGAGTGTGGCATTATAGGTCGTGTGTAGGGAAACGTTAAAAAATCATAGGCGCTTAGTGCGAGGTATCTAGTTTGTAGATGTATCTAGCTATCGGGATCCTTAAATCATTCCCCATGCTGTGATGTCCTAAGGCATATCGGTTCTTCGGCCAACCCTGTTCCCTAGTACCTTTGAGTACCATACCTTTCTAACATTTTATCATTTACAGCGCTTCACTTTACCCGTTCTCAGAAGTCGAGGTCCTTCTTCATGCGTTTGTTCCTGGGTCAGTCGCACATTTGGAGGCAACGTAACGTGCCTTAGATTCGATCATTAATCCAGGGCTGAGCAACCATTTTCTAATAACCTTAAAAAGAGAACAAAACAGATTGCACAGAGAAAACCTTCCCGCTGATCCCACATTTACAAAAGTATGCGATACCTGTTCATAGTTTGAAAAACCTTTATTAACACGATTTGATCAGCATGTAAAATATGAGAGTGCAATCGTATTTGGCCGGACACGGTGTTGGTTGAAGCACATACAGTAGGGGGCTATTTTGCAGCATTAATAAAACATTTAAAAAGGGTTTGTTTTGTCATTTTGCAGGAGAATAAAAACGTCTATCAATAGTTGAGGGATCAGGGGGCATTCGTTTCATAATTGGAAGCATAGTTAGACTAGTTGCAATCAAATTTCCTAGATGCATACCGTGGGCGTGTGTCATAAGCGACGTTATGTATCAGTTACAATAATATCATAATAAATCGTACATTGAAACCAACATTTTAACAGGATCCTTTTACATGTTCGCCAAGTGAACCCTCCCCCTTTTTCGTCAAGTGTACAAAGGATCATATACATATCTCAGAACATCAAGTCTTATTAGCAAAAGGAACACCACGAGGTTTTCGTTAGTTCCTATTGCCACCTGCGCCATTTTTGGGCGAGGCCGGGTTAGTCCGGAAGTAGCACCAGGGACAAAATGTTTCCAACAACCGGCGGTTGGATCAGAGTCCTTTTCGGCAGTTCAAAACTTGTGCTAACAGAAGGGGCAGGCAATGTGGGCCGTCAATCAAAAAAGGGGGAGGGAGGTAAAGTCTCCCTTACCGGGTCAAGTTGAGGTTCAGCCAGAACTTGTTCGAGTGATCAAGGCAGTTGTTCCCCACCGGAAGCCTGTAGGGGTCGAGGGCCCCTGGGACTCTTGTAGAATCTTCAATGCTGTGGAGATGTTGTCGGAGGCGGGGGCTCGTGCCCAGGTGGGCAAGCGTCCAAGTTACGTTACTGGTCAAAGTTACTCTAGCGGCCTAGACTCGACTTCCAGGGGGCCCAGACACCATTTTGAGACTCCGCAGCAGTCGCCCTTCGTCGTGTCTGCAAGAATGGATGAGACTTCTTGGGGCGAAAAATGGAACACCGTGTCGTAGGAGCAGGACATTCGGCTCGGGGCGCTAGGGTGTAGCTGTGGCGCCTCCACCTGGGGAGGCGAGGGAGGCTCGTTCGCGCCTCCTCCCTCTCCCAGTGCACCCCACGCCCTCCCTTTGCGTGGGTCTACATGATGGCCATTGTATGTCCGGTGCTGCGCAAGTAGGGTTGCTGGCCATTGTAGGTCCTGTGCTGCACAAGTATGTCCGTCGCCCGGCTGGAGGATGTCGGCGCCGGGCCGGCGCTGGGAAACCTCCACCTGGGGAGGCGAGGGAGGCTCGTTCGCGCCACCTCCCTCTCCCAGCCCACCCTGCACCAATTTTCAGCAGAGGTATCTGATGGCCGGACCAGAAGATACGAGGGAGGGGGTCATCTGCATTCGCCCCCTCCCCACTCGTGGCCCGGGGACGCCGCCCCAGGAAGAAGAGGATGGGGAAGGCCATTTCATGCCGGGCCCGCGGTGCCTCCTGGACATCCCACCGGCGACCTCTTCGATCGACGGCTGTCAGCAGGACCCCGCCCCACACGTGCTACGTGTTTCACCTTCCGGATGGGCGTGACCGGTGACCTGCTGCATTTCGGGAATTTCCGGAGTGGGTGTAATATGTATTGTATGGCTCCTATTAATACGGTGTGACTTTACGGGAATTAAATCTTAAATTATATAACAGAGACTTGGTTTCCTTGAATCCTTTTACTACGAGAACCTCGCTACAGTGGGGGTAGGTATTTATGCCTGGGTAATGGGGGGTGGGGTGTCCACAAGAACAGTCTTCCTGAATTGTGGGTTGTCTTATACAGGCCTGTAATTGCTTTTGTTCACAGAGTGGGGGGGGCAACAGAGAGTAATCAGTCCCATTGCACTCGAAGTTTGAGTTCGTTAATGGAATGTATACTGATCTGTCCGAAACTACTCTGTGTGTTGTTCCTGTATGTTATCCGAATGGGTGGTTTTTGTGTTCGGGAACAGTAGCGGTAGTACGGGGTTCGTCACCTGGTAACCTAGAGCTTGCCTGGGTTTCCTGTCTTAGCGTTGTTCGACCTATGAGAAGTCAAACATGTCGCTGAAATCTGTCTGGCGAAATCTGTGCCATCGGGCGTAGTCAAACGTGGTGGTTCTATCTGGCCTGTCCGTGTCAGTCTGATTCATCTTTGTCTCCCGCCTTTTCCCTTTCTGCCGGTTCGTTATTTCTGTCGGCCCTCTGCTCTTACCCGTGTTCAGTAGAGTCGGGCATTGGGCTTTCCAGTGTTCGTCCTGCGCGTAATGTCGGGGGATTACGTTCGGGTCGTCGTGTCTTGGGGTTGTCCTGTCGGTACATCCCTTTATACCGTTCCCTTCCTGTGTTTACTCCTTGGAACCGTGTCGCCGCTATCCCTTCCTTTGGCCTATCAGGTGCTTGGAAGGTTGTCTGTCGCGTTTCTTTACCTACTCTGACTTCGTCTCTTTCTTTTCGTTGCATTGCTTCTTTGCGCCACATACCGAGACTGTCGAGCATAATAGGCGTTGTCTTACTACTACAAAGGGCTATTTCTAACGTTTCTATTTTATCAAGGTCGAAGGATCCTATTAGTGGCCACTGTTTCTCTTGATTTTCTTTGGTATACTTGTGCCATAGCTTACTATAAGCTATGGAAACTAATCCATACTTTGTGAACATGTCTTTATTAGGGGTGCCTTCCAGCGGAGCTAGATGGTCCACCTCTAATAAACGGTCCGGGTTGAACCAGCTACCAATCAGTGAGGAGAAGATAGACATGACGGATCACAACGGGGACAAAAGTCAGCACTACCTATCTTATCACTGCGTGCAAAGACTAGACAGAATATTTCTATTCTACGTTGTTTGCAGGCAGTGAATACCTCATGAACCAATATCAAACAGTCAATGTTCGGTCAATCAAACAATCAGTGGGGAGAATAAGTAGGCCCGCAAAGGTCTGCGTCACCTACCCTTTCACTATCTGCAAAGAGGGAATCTGTTCTTTCCTGTTTGCAGACAGAGAATCTCCAGAAAACAATCCGCGAACAGTAGTCGGGTTCGATCAATTAATCAGTGTGGGAGAGGGAAATCTCCCGAAAACAATCCACGAACCGTAGTTCGAGGTCAAACAATCAATCAGTGGGGGAGAAAGATAGGCACGACGGCTGCGTTACCTATCCTTCACTGCTTGCAAAGAGAGAGCCGGTTGTTTCTCCGTTTGCAGACAGCGAATCTCCAAACAAATCAACAAAGAGTAATACTAGTATTTTCCAAACAATCAAACAATCATTTCGCAATTTGTCGTGTTTACACGACCTTACCCGGACCGCATGGTCAGTTTCTTGTCTTCCAAATCCAGCGCCCGATCGTCCTCTTTTCTTCGTATTCCTCGCGGCACTCCTGATGGTTCCCAGTCAGGACCGTAGATCACTCGAGAGAGGTCTGTTCGGAACCAGTGAAGTTCGGATGATCGGCTGCCAGACGAGGGTCTATTGGGCAGGAGCTCTCCCAATCGTTGCAGTCGTTCACTCTGTCGTCAGGACCTCTCCCACTGGATCCACGTGTCGCTGATGGGCCCCACGTTTGGGACGCCAATTGTTGAAAAAGGTACAGGCAGAAGACCTTTTTCGAAGTTGCCCGGCGTTAGCCGCCTCTATACCCACTCAAGTTTACCAAACAAAGAGGCAGGCGCTGGAGACTGGAAGGCAGGAAACAGAAGTTTTATTCTCTCCGGAGGAGAAACACATCAGTTCGGACAGCAAGTATCGTCACGAGGTGCTCTAACCGCATCTCTGAGGCCTGGCCTCTTATACACAGGTTTACGAACTTTATTGCATGTAACACATTCTTGCAATGCTTTGAAGTATGAAAGGACATCCTCGGAATCTCCCCTTCAGGCCCGTTCCCACACACATTTACAGTTGAAGTCCCCACCCTGGTCACGACAGGTGATGATTATCGCGCAGCTGGACATTCCGCCGATTCACGGAATGTGTGGGGTTGATCGGATCTCATAGGGTGGGGGGCTTTGATCAATTCGAGGGTCCTTTAATGGGGGAAGCTTCCTACTGTACGGGGGGGGCAATAAACAGTATCCGCAGGGCCAGGTGGTGGCCTGGGAACGAGGAAGACAAACGGGCACACAGGAAAAGGGGGTTTGTATCAAAGGACCTGGGACTATGAAAGGGATGAAGGGAGGTGCCGCGCTGGGAACAGGATAGGATTCCGAGGCAGAGCCGCGCAGATGGGGAGGGTTTATGGCCCATGCATGAGAGAGCGGGGGTGACCAGTGCGTGGGGGGGTGCTTGTGAGGGCGAAGAGCCGTGCTGGGGGTCAGTGGCGTGCAGAGGGTGGTTCTGACCAAGGTACCTAAAATGGCGGGTGTGCACGAAAAAGTGTGGCATCGGGAGAGAAGGCAAGATGGCGCAGATAATGTTTACTAAACCGTATTAATTTTCCACACTAAAGCAGTTAGAGAGAGTTTGTGCCAGTTTCTGCCTTGTGTTCTTATGGTGGATTTTTGTTTTATGATTTGAGATAGGGAAATCTCAAAAGGTATAAAATAGTGATCCGACCATGTAAGGGGTAAAAGGGGCAGGATTTTAAGATTCTCATGATTCGAGAATATGAGGTCGAGGGTGTGCCCAGCGATATGAGTGGGGCCTGTTACCCTTTGTGATAGATTTAGGTTTTGCATAGATTCCAGGAGTAGGGCAGCGCGGTTGCAGCTGCTAACGTCCACATGGTGATTAAAGTCTCCCAGTACCATAAAGTTGGGGTGTTTCAGGGATAGATCTGCTGTCACAGCCAGTAACTCTTGAGTGGCAGATTGGGGAGAGTTAGGGGGGACGTAGGTCAAGATCCCGGAGAAGACGGCAGTGTTGGCATCTACGATAGAGAAGTATAAAGCTTTGATAGGTTTAATGTTGGTAATTTTTCTGGTGGTAATTTTTAGGTGCTTCCTTAGGACTACCCCTATTCCTCCTCCTGATTTGGAGCCTTCGCGGTTAAGGCTGGTAAATGTATAACCAGAAGGGATAGCTAGGGCGATGTCAGGGTTGGAGGAAAGTTTGATCCAGGTCTCCGTGAGGAATACTATGTCCCAGGGTGAGGAGGATAGTAGAAGCCAGATGTCATTGGCGTGGCTGGGTAGGGAGCGGCAATTCACTAGTCCCAGGGAGTAGGTTATTGGGGAGGGGGATTGATGTTAACGGGTTTGTGAGGGCAAGCCCAGACGGGGAGAAGCGAGAAAGAGCAGTTAGGGCATTTGTGGGAGAAGGCGATGGACAAGGGTAGGCAACTGGGCAGAGGTGACGAGCAGGAAGCCTTACCTATGTCCAGAAGTTGAGATCTGGTCCAAGTTAGTCTCTGGGCAGTAGGAGGGCTAACAGCCTGGCGGGCCCTAGGCACGGAGCTGGCGCGGACGGGCGCAGACGGGCTTGCCTTAGGCGTGCAGACGGCGCGCCCGTCCGCTGCGCGTACGGTAAATGCACATACTGATATGAGAGAGGAGAGGGCAGGGGGCGTGGCCTCAGAGTGGGCGTGGCCTCTCGGATCGCCAGAGATGGCGGCGGGAAAAGTTTGTTTACCTGGGGTCCGCGAGCAGCGTTTAATCGGCTGTGCGGTGTGCAAGATCCTGATCAGTAAGTGCTTTTAAAATCAGCAGAATAATTTTGTGACAAGTACATTTTTTTAAAATTAAACAACAGAAAAACTCCCGGCTGCGCCTCAGGAGACAATGTGCTTCTGATCGAGGCACTGAAGGTCTGCGCTTTAACGAGATGCAGGGCGGAGGGCGTGGCCTCAGAGTGGGCGTGGCCTCTCGGATTGATGGAGCAAGGTTTCATATGTAACGAATCTTGCTCGGATTCTATCCTCTCGAAATAACATGTAACGAATTAACCAACATGTTTTGTAAATACTAATAATTGCACCACACAACATATTTAGTATGAAGAAGATTATTATTCTAATTCAGATGGGATTTTTTTCTGAAATTCCTTTAAGCACAAACATGAACCCTGTCTTTAGCAGTAGAGATTCACAGTTTAAGGGTGAATATTTACTAACACTGAAAACAATAGATATAGCTGAAGCACATAGAAACAATTTAACATCTAGGTTACTTGAAGAAGAGAAAATATTTTTGAATCTGGTAGAGAAAAGGAGACAGAATGTGCATAGAAAGGCTAATGAACCGAAACCTCAGATACCTAAATGGGCTAAGAGAGAAGATTTTATTGCAACTGGCAAGACTCATGCTGCTATGTCCCTGGATCTTGAAAAGAAGGTGAAAATGTATCGTTACAACAGAAGAGTAGCACGGAGTCAAACAGAACTGATTAGAACTAAGTAAAACCCATCCTGGGTACCTCAACAAAGACTACAAACATGAAAACAACTATGGGAGCATTTCAACTCTTCAGAAGAGAGATTCCCATCAGTCACCATACGATTCCGCCCTTCGTCATCTGGGAACTTTCAACCTCAGAGACAAAAGTACTCAAAGTGGACTGGTCTGTTGTTCGAAACCTAGACACACCTGTAAAGTACTAGAGATGAGGGGGAAAAAACGAGGTAGTATAGTGACTGAAAGCAGTGCTATAAAAGTGAAGTGCAGTGTGCAAAGTGAAATGTGAGTTGTAAAATTAGGTAGGGAAGTGAAAAATATATTTATTAAGGGATCACTTCACTCCTAAAATAAAACCATAAGTGCGTAAGTGGTCTAAACAAATAACCACTGATGGAACAAAAAGGTCGACATGTTTCTGCAGACTGACAAGACCAACTTAGTGTCCGGCTGCTTCCTCAGGACCAAAACGCTACTGCTTTAGAGACATATAACAACATATAACTAAGGGAAGACAATAGATATCACCTGCAATCCAGTGATTCTGTCCTTCTCCTGGCTATGATGGCAGTTACCAGGACAAGTAGGACGAGAGGCACCCAGTAAGGGAAAAACAAAGATCAAAGACACATTAATAACGACATAGTGCTGTGCTGAAAAAGTATTTTTGTCTAACACATTCACTATCATATGTCAGGACAGGACCAAAAGTATTCCAAATAGTCCTGACAACCATGGTCAAAATTACTCATAGTCGCTCACTCACCAATTGGGCAGGAGAGAAAGTCCCACCTCACCTGGCATACAGCGCAGGTAAAACAGGGCACCGCTCTGAAAAGTAGCGAGAAAGAAATCAATGAAAAAAGAGGCTTAAAAACATTTGGAGCGTCGCGTTATTCCAGCAATATCTATGGACCACACAGTGTAAGTATGAGTCAGATAAAGAGCGTAGCAGGCATTATTTGTTAACATAATGGCGAGAAAACAAGAGCTTACTCACTTAATAAAGCCCAACTGGTTAAAAACATTACATTTAACATCACATTAAGAGCGTAGCAGGCGTCATAATGCCGAGAAAAACAAGGGCTTGCTCACTTTAATAAAGCCCAGCTCGTTTACAAATCATGCATCTAACATCAGAAACAGAGTCTGTCAGGAACCGGGTCATCTAACAAGGAAAACGACTCTGCCTCGAAACGAATCTCGCTGCAGGGCGTTAGCAATTCTGACTCACTGCCGCTATGTTAGGGATGTGACATGGCGAACAACCAACCCCTACAGAAAGGAGAGGAAAAAGAAACGGAAAAAGAAACGAAGGTCCGGGACGCCTACCTGTCCGTCGGTACCCCGGGCGTCCCTCTGGGCTGTCGTGGGAGGTACCGACGAGGCGTCCGGACCCTCCTTTTGTCTCTGCTGTTCCCTCCGTGTACCGGCGCGATCGTATGACGTCACTGGGACGCGCTAAGGCGCATTGCTCCATGGGAGTTGGAGTTTTATTAACAAAACCGGCTATTTTTAAACAGAAATCCCCTTAAACCGAGTCTATCAGGTTTGTAAGTTACTAGAACGGGCTTAGGGGGGAAAAAGCTTACAATCATTTGAAGGGAAAAAGGTTTAAATAAATAACTACATGGATTGTGGGCAAATGAATAAATAAATCGCCCCTTGCCCCATATATCAACCACAGTAGTTAAGGTTGAACCTACATCATCTGAGTGCCACCCAAGGAATTTCTTCATTCAGACCTTCTTTGTCAGTTTGAAGTTTGAATACCCATCTCTGTTCCTTTTTAAACAAGAACCCACTTATGTCAGTGATGTGCAATGGAATCGTAGGTTGCTCTATCACTGTCCATTTGAGTTCTGTAGATGAATGGCCAACTTCTAAGTAGTGAGCCGTCAGCCTCGTAGTCTGTTTTTTACACCTAATGGAACTACGGTGTTCAGATATTCTTATCTTGACTTTACGGGTAGTCATGCCCACATAACGCTTATTGCACGGACACGTGATTAAGTAAATGACATTCTGGCTATTACAATTTGTAAAGCGTCGCTGTTCCCAAGGGCGACCTGTGGGAACAGCGACGCTTTACAAATTGTAATAGCCAGAATGTCATTTACTTAATCACGTGTCCGTGCAATAAGCGTTATGTGGGCATGACTACCCGTAAAGTCAAGATAAGAATATCTGAACACCGTAGTTCCATTAGGTGTAAAAAACAGACTACGAGGCTGACGGCTCACTACTTAGAAGTTGGCCATTCATCTACAGAACTCAAATGGACAGTAATAGAGCAACCTACGATTCCATTGCACATCACTGACATAAGTGGGTTCTTGTTTAAAAAGGAACAGAGATGGGTATTCAAACTTCAAACTGACAAAGAAGGTCTGAATGAAGAAATTCCTTGGGTGGCACTCAGATGATGTAGGTTCAACCTTAACTACTGTGGTTGATATATGGGGCAAGGGGCGATTTATTTATTCATTTGCCCACATTCCATGTAGTTATTTATTTAAACCTTTTTCCCTTCAAATGATTGTAAGCTTTTTCCCCCCTAAGCCCGTTCTAGTAACTTACAAACCTGATAGACTCGGTTTAAGGGGATTTCTGTTTAAAAATAGCCGGTTTTGTTAATAAAACTCCAACTCCCATGGAGCAATGCGCCTTAGCGCGTCCCAGTGACGTCATACGATCGCGCCGGTACACGGAGGGAACAGCAGAGACAAAAGGAGGGTCCGGACGCCTCGTCGGTACCTCCCACGACAGTCCAGAGGGACGCCCGGGGTACCGACGGACAGGTAGGCGTCCCGGACCTTCGTTTCTTTTTCCGTTTCTTTTTCCTCTCCTTTCTGTAGGGGTTGGTTGTTCGCCATGTCACATCCCTAACATAGCGGCAGTGAGTCAGAATTGCTAACGCCCTGCAGCGAGATTCGTTTCGAGGCAGAGTCGTTTTCCTTGTTAGATGACCCGGTTCCTGACAGACTCTGTTTCTGATGTTAGATGCATGATTTGTAAACGAGCTGGGCTTTATTAAAGTGAGCAAGCCCTTGTTTTTCTCGGCATTATGACGCCTGCTACGCTCTTAATGTGATGTTAAATGTAATGTTTTTAACCAGTTGGGCTTTATTAAGTGAGTAAGCTCTTGTTTTCTCGGCATTATGTTAACAAATAATGCCTGCTACGCTCTTTATCTGACTCATACTTACACTGTGTGGTCCATAGATATTGCTGGAATAACGCGACGCTCCAAATGTTTTTAAGCCTCTTTTTTCATTGATTTCTTTCTCGCTACTTTTCAGAGCGGTGCCCTGTTTTACCTGCGCTGTATGCCAGGTGAGGTGGGACTTTCTCTCCTGCCCAATTGGTGAGTGAGCGACTATGAGTAATTTTGACCATGGTTGTCAGGACTATTTGGAATACTTTTGGTCCTGTCCTGACATATGATAGTGAATGTGTTAGACAAAAATACTTTTTCAGCACAGCACTATGTCGTTATTAATGTGTCTTTGATCTTTGTTTTTCCCTTACTGGGTGCCTCTCGTCCTACTTGTCCTGGTAACTGCCATCATAGCCAGGAGAAGGACAGAATCACTGGATTGCAGGTGATATCTATTGTCTTCCCTTAGTTATATGTTGTTATATGTCTCTAAAGCAGTAGCGTTTTGGTCCTGAGGAAGCAGCCGGACACTAAGTTGGTCTTGTCAGTCTGCAGAAACATGTCGACCTTTTTGTTCCATCAGTGGTTATTTGTTTAGACCACTTACGCACTTATGGTTTTATTTTAGGAGTGAAGTGATCCCTTAATAAATATATTTTTCACTTCCCTACCTAATTTTACAACTCACATTTCACTTTGCACACTGCACTTCACTTTTATAGCACTGCTTTCAGTCACTATACTACCTCGTTTTTTCCCCCTCATCTCTAGTACTTTACAGGTGTGTCTAGGTTTCGAACAACAGACCAGTCCACTTTGAGTACTTTTGTCTCTGAGGTTGAAAGTTCCCAGATGATGAAGGGCGGAATCGTATGGTGACTGATGGGAATCTCTCTTCTGAAGAGTTGAAATGCTCCCATAGTTGTTTTCATGTTTGTAGTCTTTGTTGAGGTACCCAGGATGGGTTTTACTTAGTTCTAATCAGTTCTGTTTGACTCCGTGCTACTCTTCTGTTGTAACTGTTCCTGGGGACAGTAGCTTTTCGGGGTCATTAAACTGTCCCTACAGACCCTCCCCCCGTGTTTTCTTGATTGGTGAAAATGTATCTCCATAGGTTAAAAACAGCATATAACAATGTATTCATTGGTTCCAGTGAATGTGAACACAACTTCTTGATAATTGGGGGTTGGGGACTAAAAGGGGGAACTGATCCGGTGTTTCCTGGAATCTATTATGTTTTTGGGAACAAAGCTTATTTTAAGCTGTCTGATCATTAGTATGTTACTTGCTATTTCGGAATAGTATTCACAAAGGTATATCATGTTAAAAGAATCACTGGAAGCAACGAAGAAAATATTGGACTAACACAACAGAAAAGAGCTTGTTTTTCAGAAATTGTAGGCAATATATTTAGTGCATTGATACCTTCAGTGGGAGTAATTCTGAATACGCAAAGAATTTATAAATTATCCACAGCGGTTGATCGCTTATCGACACACTGCTGGAAGATTTTGATTGATCAATACTGAATTAGTTGCAATAAGATCTATGGTTTTGCAAAATTGACTTGCTCTTGATATATTATTGTAGAATGTTGAAGGCGAAACATTGTTGCACCTATATACCTGACAAAAGTACTGAAATTGGAAGGTATGTCAGGAATATTACGAATTTGGAAAAAGAATTGAAACCACTGGAGGGTGATAGTGCATGGAGAGGCTAACTAATGGTCTCTCCTCTGTAGGTAGCTAATTTTCTAATGTAGAAAAAAGCATTGTAGGTAGAATACTGATGCCAATAATGGGATTAGCACTATTAGTATTGATAATAATGATTTGGTGCAAATGCTGCAGAAACAGAAAGTGGTTTGCAGTGAATGAAAAGGGGAAGAAGAGAAAATACAATGAGATTCAACTGGAAGAATTAAAAGGGGATATTTACAAAAGAATGAAAGGTTTTCAAAAGAAAAGGGAAAAAGGAAACTCTAAAGTAATAGAAGAAATTGAATTGGGAAACTACTAAATGTGGCATCTGGTTCTCTAAATTAGTGATGGCATAGAATGCCATCAACGAGGGGATTGATGGAGTAAGGTTTCATATGTAACAAATCTTGCTCTGATTCAATCCTTTCGAAATAACATGTAACGAATTAACCAACATGTTTGTAAATACTAATAATTGCACCACACAACATTTTTAGTATGAAGGGGAAGCTTGCAAATGTTTTACTAACCAGTCATCCAAGTGTCCTAAATTGCAGCAGAAAACGTGGGAACTCTTTGCGCATGCATCTACTGCATCTACGTAGTATGACGTATCTTTGCTTTTAGTGGGAATTTCTTACAGCTGCGCAGTAGTGCCAAAGATGGCCGCTTAAAACTTCACATGGTAATGCGTATGCCTTGCTTAAACTAAAACCTTGTGTGTTCTGCTAAACTATTAATGCTATAACTAAAATAAAGTGATGGGTTTAGAGTAGAAATAAGTGGTATACAGTACATTCATTAATTTTGTATTTGAACTTGTTTTCCTTTGACTTTATTAATAGTTTGTATTTGGGCCTGAAGAGTGTTGCAAACTCCATTTTGAATCTGCTGGTCATGCGCAGTTGTCATTGAAACCCTCGAAACTCTGTCATTGAACCGCTGCCAATTCCCATCTTACCCGCGATGTTCATGGGAACCTCACCCTTGTGACCTGGAGTAAGAGGAAGAAATTGAATGATTTTGAATACATTGTATATGATTTGAAATAATATTGCTGGGTGGAAAAAAATTGCATGGCAAAATAAAATTATGGGCGGGAATCTAGCTTAATTGGAATAATGGAAATTACTTCATACTGGTATGGTGTGATGACCTCTTCCGTCTTTCTGACCAATCAAATGAAGGGAAATACACAAATTCGCAATATTGGGGGGTGGTACATGTCCCTGGAAACGGTATAACTAAGGTATGCTTAGTCAGTTAGATTGTCCGACTTGTCACAAACCTGTCACTGACCCAAAGTATACTGAAGAAGAATTGTGGATGCCGCAGACCTCAGAGGGCTGATCGAGCACTCTGAAAGAAGAATCAGGAGTTTTGTGAAGGAGAAGACTCTATCCTGGAGAAGGGAACGAGAGTAGCTGCAGAGAGGGATGTGACGCTGGTGTTGCACTTAGGGGAGGTTACCTGTCCTGTCCTGACCTGTTGGCTCCGGTTTAGCCCTTTCTTTATCAGCCCTTGCTCGCACCATTCTAGGTAAATATAAATATGTGCGATATGTCCTTGTACTGTTTTCCTTTTCCCCCCCTTTCCAGGTACCAATGTCTAAACGTGAAGTTGCCATATCTTTAGGCAATTTTATTGATCGTTATTTTCTTACTTGAAAGTTCTTTGATCGCACTGTTCTGGTTCTTGGCTCACAAAATTTTGCATAGATAAAGTGCTGTAACTTTTCCTGAGTCTGTGGTTATTTTAATGTGAATTGTTATGCTACCTATTTTTCTAACACGCAGATCTAATCACCTATTTTTTTTAAAAGAGGTACAGTGACAAGTAAAGTGGTAAGTTATGGTATACAGGAATAAATTATAAATCACTGATAGGCAGGAGAGAAGAAACAGGTTACCGGTTTAAGGTGTGTAAATATGTTTGTTATAAGGGCCCAGGTGAGTATTGGTATTACTGAAAATAACCTGAACCGGAAATCTCGCACCATCAATACCCTCGGGTCAGGCCAGCGCTATATAAATCTCTGTAATAAATAAAAATAAATAAATCCAACTCTGTTGAAATGTAACACTACCAATGTTGTAAAGAGGTCAGGTTCTCTCACATTATAATACTGCCATCGTGTGTGACGGTGCGCTTTACAAATACACATAATACACTTAATAAATTATATTTTTATACAAATTTTGCCTCCTTCACATCATTACAACCTGCCATATGTTGTCAATAAAAATTAAAAAAAATGGATTCTGGAGCCTACCCTAGTGCACTGAAGCCCCATTGACATTCCTTTCTAATTGTTTACAAAACGCAAAGGGTGTGCGTGTACACTAATCTCGCACGTAAACAGGTGTTTTTACGGTCGAGAAAGTCTAAATAAAAACGCGGTCATACAAAAACATAACATGCCCTGTCATGAACGCAGGGAAGGGCGCCGGTCTGTGGAGCGAAGAGTGCCATATTTTCAGTGCCTCTGCTTTTCGCCGCAGCCACCCTAATGAAATCTCTCCATGAAACACCGGCTCATTTGTTCTCTGGCCTCCTGACCCCAAATAACAGCCAGAAGCAGCGCCCGCCCCGATGGGAGGAGAGCGGGAAGAGCCTCTCGTCATCAGCAGGGAGGCTCCGGGGAGCGTTGCTGCGGGTCACAGGCAAGACACATGAAATGGCGGCGCGCCGCCCGGCCCCTTCCCTCAGGACTCGCCACTCCCTCCCGCCTCCATTGGTGGATGGGCGGCGGGAGCTGGTGAGCGAGTCACGGGGATCCGTGGAGCGAGCTGCTGCTCCGCCTGCTGGCGAGCGATCCCTGTGACTGATCCGGACCTCACTCCTGAGCCTGGCTCGCCCGGCGTTCCTGGGGGCACAACCCGCGGCTCGCCCACTGCGGCCTCCCGGCCACTGACGTGTCCGCCCGCCGCCGCCTCCTATTGTTTCCTCCCGGCGCCTTTACCTCACACAGAGCTGTGCCAGTGAGAGCACGAGCACTTTGTGGAGTTTACGCTCACATTAAACTCAGTTACACGCCGAGGACAGATCCTACAGAAGGAAAGCGACCCCTTGCTCCCTCAGCACGCTGCAGCTGCGAATGGGGCGGAGGGAGCCATTTACCAGCCCCGCCTTCTGCGCGCCAGGTTCCTTGACTGGACTGGGAAGAGCAAGTGCCTCGGTCTGAAGACCACAGTCCCTTGGGCAGGATTTATTTGCGCTTCGTTCACCTGCTCCCGAGTACCGCGGGCGGTGTTTACGAGGAGCTGCACGCGTTTCCTTCGGGAGCACCTGGGTGCTGAGGACTCCTGGGCTCAGCCAGCCAGTTCCTTGTGTACACGGGCGCCTGTCTCCGCGGAAGCATCTATAAACAATATAGTGCTGGAAAGGAGACTTACGTTGCAGAGGCCACTGGAAAGAAATCCTACAAAACCAGGTACAATTGTGAGATTCTTGTGTAAGCAAATGAGTAAAGGAACATGATCCTTAAATAAGGGTGGAGCTGCACACTGGGGAGGGGTTGGCCGCTGGCATCAGAGGCTGCACTGCCTGAAGAGGGAGGTCAAAGGTCAGTGCAACTTTCCTTGTAAGTGCTAGACTTTCTTGGATGTTGCTCGCTGTTTGTGATCCTGAACTTGAAAGTGAAGAGACTCTCCCGGAATAGCTCACCTTGTTATGTCCTGCATTCTGGTGTTGTACTCGTACCATGTATAGAACTTACAGACCTGTATTTTAATGGGGAAACTAAGCTACAAGAATCAGAATGTATAGAAAAAGTGGGACGGTATACTTATTTGACTTTATTTATTAGAAGCCGAAGTATTTCGAAAAGCAATGAAGTTGGATAAGGATATTGACAATAATATTTAAGATCGCCACCTTTCTTAGAATACATAATGCCCATTTGTTTACGGCTTCCTGTTCTTGAACAGACAACAGCTGCAACAGCTGCTGGTAGGTGAAAAAGAATTTGTGCAAAACTGCGGATTCTTTTATATCATGGACATTGTCCGTTATCCTTACTTATAATCTTATTCTGTTGGATCTTGCAAGTTCTTAAATGCTTTGTAAGTGATTTATTTTGAGTTTGCTCTTTAAGTATCATTCAGAAGGGAAAAAATACCAAATGCCATTGCTTTTTCGCAGAAGTCTTCCGGCCTGAATTTTAAAATGCGGACCATGGTGGTAAAAAAAATAGGTGGTACCCTAGCCTACATACGACACATGCTGCTGTAGTGGTTGACCAAACCGAAAAGTGAGCTGTAGCAATGAGGATCAACACACTTATGGTAACATTAGCAGAAAGTCAGACAATTGACGTATAATAAAATGGACATAAATACATATGCACATTTATGAATTGGTTTTGTATTGGGTAGCAGTCGCTCTTCATCCAAGTAGCTGGTCAAGAGGGTCTAGAACTTATTTAAAGACCTGGAATGAGATGCATGCTCGAGTGAGTGGTGAAAGTAAATAATAATGGAGGGGGATTCCAGAAGTAAAAGGCATGCAGAGTCTAGATGTATGTAGTCAGTCAAGGTTTGGGTGAGGTACAGGGCTTTTGACTGGCGCACCTTGGATTGTGCAAGGTAGTGTAGAGGCTAAGAAGTAAGAAAGGTAATCCGGGGACATGCCCTACGCGTTGGCTTCCTGTGACGAAAAAAGAATAAACCATAAAGAAAAAAGAAACACGTGAACAATTTCACTTGGTGGAAATGATTTCTTGCTATTAATGTGTGCGGATCAAATCATTTTTGTAAATTCTTGATGGGAAAAGTTTTTTCACATATTAAGAAACTATGAGGACTTGTTTCTTTTGATCTTTGCACCATATGCTAACAATCTCCTGTGGTACAAATAAGTGCAGTTTTATATCCAAGACCTCTTTTGTAAATCATTCTACCAATGTCACTCGCTTGGTTGTATAGGCTGCTAGTTTAATGACCGAATGTTGGGGTAAACGCACTAGGAGGCTGGAGGAGTTTAAAGGATCAGCGTGAGCCAACTCCCCACTAATTTATAAAATCGCAGAAAGAATCCACAGGTCCGGAGTCAAACGGAGGTCCTATTACTGACTGGGTGTACTCTACCACGTAAGGTGAGGGGTTTCCATTTTCAGGACGGTGCCCCTCACACACCAGAGGTGTCATGCTTCATTAGAGGGGTGTCTCCTCACTTGAAAGACCTAGTTTTCACGCGGGCTACAACCCCCTCGTTGCGAGGGAGGAGCTCAGGGATGTTTTTATTGAGTCAGGGCGGGTGTACTAAAACCCTATGTGAGTCTGGCGTGTACGTAAGAGTGCAGTGCTGAGATGTGAATCGTTAAAACTGGCTACGGGGCTAGCTATGCTATACCTTTATTCAGTCACCCGCTGCCTTTTGTCTTAACTATAGGTTGTATGCTGAGCATACTGAATAGTCAATTTACAGGTTCAGTATTACACTATTTACTTATGCACATGTTTTTCATGTTTTTTTTCATTTTTATTGCAATTATTTATTGCAGTAGCTGAACCATTGACCCTGAAGAAGGCCATGACACTACCTTAGGTCTTTTGGCTGAAACGCGTTGGTCTAGTATTTACACAGCTGCCTAATGACTGCACCTGCGTTACCAGCTATTCACTGTTTTTAATCCTGACATCGGGTGGCTGACTAAAGTTATATATAGCATAGCTAACCCCGTAGCCAGTTTAATGATTCTCATCACAGCACTGCACTCTTACGTACACGCCAGGCTCACATAGGGTTTTAGTAAACCCGCCCTGACTCAATAAAAACATCACTGAGCTCCTCCCTCGCAACGAGGGCTACAACCCCGCGTGAAAACTAGGTCTTTCACGTGAGGAGGCACCCCTGTGATGAAGCAGGATACCTCTGGTGTGTGAGGGGAACCGTGCTGAAAAGGGAAACCCCTCCCCTTACGTGGGAGAGTACACTCAGTCAGTTATATGACCTCCGTTTGACTCCGGACCCGTGGCTTTTTCTGTGATTTAGTATGTTGGGGGAGACATCTGCTTTTAGTGGCTGCATAAAGTTCTAATAGCTGGGTTGGGAACCATTTCTAACATGGAACAACTGAAATGTATTTGAAGTGATGGTTTCAGCTAATGCGGAGTATGAAATACTGAGGTCTAGAGTTTATAATTGCCTGTGGGTAGCGAATGGACTTGGTACACACATTCTGTCCTGTGTAATCAGACCTAACAATTACAGATGGCCAGTGGATAAAGAAGCTCACAGCTGCCGTTTAATTAAAATATGCATAAAAAACAATGTAACCAGCAGTGTAACGATGGGGAATTTTTAGCCAATCAAATTGCATAATTTGAAGTCTACTAATACTGTTATTTGCCCACTCGCCATTATTGCCTGATTAATGCCAATGTGTCAGTTAAAGATGGCCTCCTACCTTTTCCCAGTCTACTGTGCCCACTTGCTCACTTATTGGAAATGGGCATACATTTTGCAGCGGTTGGCTGCCCCTGGCTGCATGTGTCGTTGCTGAACTGAGTAAGTGCAGCCTGGTGTAAGTCAATTTTTGAGTGCTTTGTCCCACAACTGAGGGTGTAGGCCTTAGGCGGTATAGTTCTCAGATGACTGTATCGGGTGTGAATGCATGGATGTGATTTTGGTAGATGTTCTGTACAGGAAGAAGGTTGGTACAAACAAAATCACGCGCCTGGAAGGCACATCTGGGGCAGAGAGATGGAAAGGCTTTTAGGTAGGGCATTAACATGTCTCAATTGCCTGTCTACCTTCTTGGATACACTTGCCTTCAACATGATCCCATTACTAATGAGCGGGCAATTAACAGCCATCATTGCCCGTTCATATGGGCACTAAAACGTAATTGATGCAATCAAATGAATTCAGAAATTGCCTTACCCAATCGAGTTGGAGAGTGAGTTAATTATTGTATGGGCAGGTGAGGCAATTGTGGTTGTATTCGTATTTGCCATGTCATACATAACACCGTAAATCTATCTTGTTATTTTTTTTTTTAGAGCAACACTTAGATTTCCCAGACTTCTCATTTTTCTTCTGCCAATAGGAAGTATGTGTCTGCAAGAGGGAGTTTGCAAAATGATGTTCACTAACAATATTGACAGGTCTTAATGTATCACAGGCGGTGTCAGGCCACTTGTTATGTATGTGGGGTAGAGATTGTTACGAGAATGGAAACCAGTAGTCTAGGGGCTGAGCATTAACAACGGTTAATTGCACTTCTTGTGTCAACAGCTAGGATCAATAACTTTTGTGAGTGATACTGTACAATTATAAGGTAGAACTGGAATTTGCATGCACAATATTGGGCTGGAAATGCACTACTGTCATGATTCTGTGTTTCTCCTCTGGGTTGGGGACACATGATGATCAGCGTTAAGAGCAGAAGGTGCTCCAATTGGATAAGAGAAGACATTCTGTTCAAATTATCAGAAGAAATTATATAGAGCTAACACAAGTCTGCCAACAAACCCCCTGTTCTTACCTCTAGCTTCTGCTATGGGCCGCCACCGTTTTCAATATTATTTTGGTCCTCCTCAAAATGCTTTTCATTTTCCTTCCACTGCTCAAAAAAGCCAACCACTGGTTTCACCCTGCACTCTCCATCTAACTCCCTGTTGCTCAGCTTCCTTCCTTCATTGAAACCCAGAAACGTCTGGTATTGACCCGCTTAAACCCTGTGCACAAGTTGCAATATACCTGCAGACCATGAACTCCACTGAGATCTCCCTATCACGTATTTTAACTTTCATTGCTTTAGCCCATTACTCCTCTTCTTTTCCCTTGACCTTTTAACATAAAACTTTTAGCTTTCAACGTGGTAAGTCATCCCGCCATGAAAACTACACCCACTGCATCACTGGCTCAGCACTTGACTGGTTCTTACACTACCCCTATAGACTCCATATTTCCCGCTTCTGATGTTCTTTATTTTTCTCGCCTACCAGTACACATTTCCCCAGGTTCAAATTAGGGTACTCTACTTAACTTTTCTCCAGGTACACAACATCCATGAGTAATTTCTTATACTCAGTCAAGCGTCTCTTAACACACTTATGTGGATGACACCCAAACTTTCTTTTTCATCCTGCGACCACTGCCTGTAAATGAGGGTTTCCAATTGGCTAATGGGTGTCAGTCACTGTATGCTTACTCCTCAATTTAAAAATAAAATAAAAAATACTCGCTTCCTGGATTCAGTGAGCCCTTTGATTGGTCTTATTGCATCAGTTTATCCTCTGACATCTCAACTAGTTCTACTTCAATCAATCAAATAATGTTTATTCGATCATTACCCAGATTATCATAAAAGATGTACAGGATTTAAAACACTCACACATTAATATGACAGTCAAATAACTTTTTTTTTTAAATACAGCAGTAAATTCTTAACCTTGGCATGGTTTCAGTTCCACAGTGCATGAGCATCTTTATTTCGACACACTTCTACTTCCAGATCTCAGGTAATCAGCATAATGATGGCCATCTTAAGAAAAAAACCTTTAATGTAGTGGTCATGAAATTGGGTCAACTGTGCGCTGTATAAAAGTCCAAGAGGAAAGAATCAATCTCCTGTCTTATGAGCACGTGCTCCTACGTTCCAAGTGACTTAAAAAGCCCGAGGACTCTCGGCTGGCACGGGGCTTGGAAAAACACCTGTTCAAATAACTGTGGCTGTTGAGCTATGAACATGGAGCTAGTTTGTTTTTCACGATGCTTATAATGACGCAATGCTAGACATTTCCATAGACCAGGGGTCTTCAAAGTGTGGGGCGCGACCCCCAGGGGGGCCACGGAGTGATTGAAAGGGGGTCGCGCATTCCCGATCACACTTCTTCCCCAGGCCCATCTGACTACAAGGATTCAGCCCCCCCTCCTCCCCCATAGTGTGTCTTAGCTCGAGCTGCTGTGAGCATCGCTGGGCTATGTATGCAGTCTTATCTCCAGCACAGCCCGGCACCCCTGAGTTTTTCACAGGTCGTTAACGGCCATTTACATATTTACATAGCTTTTGAAAACGTGTCACTGAGGCTTAGTTTTTTTTTTTATAATTCCCGTACCCCCTGGGCCCCAACTCAGCCTTTCCCTTACATTTGTATTTTACATTTACTGCAATAGTGTGAGAATAGGAACAGTAATGTTACATGAGAAGAAAATTACAAGTGAACAAAGTACAAAAGCAAACGTTAAGTTACATGAGGCAAAAATGACAATAGTGAGCAACCAAAATACAAGAGGTAGCAAACGGTACATTACAGGAGGAAAAAGTGATGTGTGCAGGTTACAAAAGCGTACAAAGTAAAAGTAGAGGTATAACACTGCAATAAATGGCACACTCAAACACAAGAACAAACGTTACGTAGGCAATGGTGGCACTTGTGCAAGTATATAAAGCAAACAAAATGTGAGAGGTAGCAAACAGTGTGTTACAAGAGAAATGGCTGGTATTTTTTTCTTCTGGCAATTCTACTTTTTATTATTTCTTTTCATGAAATACATTGTGAAGCACTCTGACACCTTCGGGTAAAGTGCGCGCTATATAAAAACGCATAAATAAATACATTCGTAATGTGACTTTTAGGTCTCTGTTCCCTTTATCAGTCATGGATCATTGAGGCAGCCCTAGAACACAATTAAAAGTGCTTTCTATTTATATTTGCTATTCCAAGTATGCACAGATGAGTGCTGAAATATACAACTTTACGTGACTGCTTATTTTTGTACGGTCTGGGACATCAAAATATTGAGCAGGCAACCCTAACCATAGGACTGGAAGTATGTTGCAAGATCAGAATATTTATTTCCTCCACCCTCGATCCCTGATTAATGTCATAATAGCAATAGTTTAACTTATTTCTTAAGCCCTACGCCGCAGTCAATAATATGTTGAGTTACTTCAAGTGTCTGGAAATGCACCCTGTATTCAGAGAACTCACTCCTCATTCTAGCACTTCACTTTCATGCTCACCCTGCATTCACAGCGATCACAATGCACTCACACTGATCACCATGCACTCACATCATTCACCCTCTCACCCTGCACTCGCAGTGATCACTCTGCAATCACAATGCACTTGCGTTGTTCTCCCTGTACCTCAACCTGCAGTCACGCTACTCATCTGCACTCATCCTGCACTCATGTGACACCTCATTCACCTGCCCCCTCACTGCTCAATTTGAAACTCGCTCAAACAAGCCCATCATTAACCATGCATTCTTTCATCCCACTCTGCACTTATATCCACAATCAAATTCATATGGCCACCTCACTCACCCTGCAGTCACTCCTCTTTCCCTACTCTCATACTGTTGCATCGCTCACCGTGCACTCACATGGGCACTCTTCTCATCCACAGAGGGCAGGGTTTTAGGGACCCCTGCTGCTCCCGGACAGGGCCAGGTGAGCTTCTAATGTGGCAGCACGTATTCCTGCAGAGTGGAAGGCCCATCACAAAGGTTGACTAGACATCTTTCTGATGTTAATTGCTGTATTTTGGTTGTAAACTGGTACTGTTTTATTGTGAGCAAAACAATGTCAAAATAATGAAGCAATTATATCCCAAAATAACGTGGCATCACATAACATTTACATTTTCCTCTCACACAATTTAGTCAAGCCTTCCGTGTAATTTGGTCCTCACCTGCCTCGTAATTCTAGAAGCCCTGCCTACAGGTTTAGAAATGTTTATCAGGAGGGGGTCCTTATGACTGAAAATGTTGACAGGGGGGTCTCGGCACCCAAAAGTTTGAAGACCTCTGCCATAGACTGTTATTTTGCGATGGTGAGGCGTTTTCAGGTGATTTGTTTTAGCTCGAGTGTGATGCGTGGTAATGCTCTACAAGTTCTCCTCAGGCAGGTGTCATTGCTGCCTGGCCTTAAATACCTGAACGTAGTGTTTTCGTTGCAAGGTATGCGTGTAAAGCAGCCTGAACACGTAATTCTTGGGCGGTGTACTGAAATGCAACTCACGAATCAATCAATTGTGTGAGTATATTTTCAGTTTCTGTTCGTGGCAGGAACTAACAATATCGGCGCTTCCTTTCTGTATCCAGTTGAGGTGGCTGTTTCCTCGATGTTTTAGTCACTATCATGTTTAACATTCAAAACAAAAGCCTTGTTTTCAGTGAAGAGGCTTTAATTTGGGAACTGAAGTTCATTGTCTAATGGCCATAGGAGAGCTGTGTTACAGAACAACCCTAAATCGTGTGAGTGGTGTTTTTTTTTAATTTAAATTATTTTTATTTATTTAGTAAACCTGTACAATTTTGCTATTTTTCACCCCACAGTTCTAAGCCAGGACGCCTTGGAAGCTTGGCTCGTTTTAAAAGCCCGGTTCTGCACAGCTGGCTAGTGAAATTTGATCGCTCTGAGTCAGAAGAGATGAGAAATATAATGCCCCCACTTTCAAGTCCGAGTTGAGTGCCCTCCCTTGAAAGACATTTAATCAAATCTCGGCAAGGGGAAGCCAATACCACATCAGTGTCAGTGTTAAAAGGACGCCTCTTGAAACTCGCCGCCCGTGGCCTAAGTGTCCGCCACCGAACCAACCCTCCCAAAACGAAACGTCCATGCTTTGCTGCAATGCCTTTGAAGGCCATTTTGCCTTTTCCCACCACAGCTGGCAAAAGAGAAACAGAAAATTTCAATAGCCAGAGGGCTCGAAACTGTTGCAGACTCACAGGTTGACGGGACTATTGCTGTGCTGCGTGCACGCCTCACAGTGACTCTGCCTTCCCTGGCTCAGGGCATGGGTGCATTCATGTCTTCACGTGTACACAACCTGACCCAGCTCACATGCACTCTCCGTGGGAGGAGTCCGAGGGATGGAGGTCTCTAAAGAAAGGAGGAGTGAAAGGGGAGTCAGTCGCAGGGGAGCCTTTTGTCTGGCCAGCTGGTGCATGGCCCAGCAGCTTCATTCAAAACTGGCCTATTTATAATTTTCTACGTTTTTGATCTGATTACACATCCTCAACACTTTACAAATGGCATTTTAATAAATTGCACCTTTACGCGAATGCTTTTTATTTCTGAACACAGAGATGGTGCACTATGTCGATTTTTGCTTTCCTTTTCCCCCCTCTCGAGTGAGAGTAGATTTAAGGGAGGAGAGAGGGAGAGAAAACACAGCTATGCGCCCTGTCACCAGCAGGGATCCTTACAAGAGCTGGGATTCAATTGAAAGTTGTTTGCCCTCATTAATTTAAGGAGTGGCATTAGTAGCGAGAAAAAAACTCGAATAACCACCCACATCTTCTGTAAGATGGCGACTCTCATGGGGCCCTTAGCCCAGTTTATAGTAACCAGATAAGAGCCGGCTTTAGGCTGTTGTCTTTTGAATTGCAGTATTTAAATGCATGTGGGTTGCGTTTTTGTCCTTGAATTTCCCTAAAACTGCACATTGTGTATTCTGTTTATCTGTGTTGTGAATGATTAACCTAACCGATTGGATGTCTAGCTGCACGTTATATATGGAGTAAATAATGGAGTAAAAAAAGTGACCGCCATGCACAAGTAATCCTCCAACTGAATGGGTTTTAGCACGTTTTTCGGTCAACGCATATCTCCTAACCGTTTCGAGTGTCTTGGGATTTTCGAGGGCGAGTCCATCTGAGTAAGTGGAGGTGAGCAATTTTGTGGAAAATAAGTAAGGCTTTGAGAATGGTTGAACCTGTTGAAGTTCAAAAGAGACATTTTGCTTGCTTGCAAGGTGAAGATGAATCCAGAGAGGGTGGCAGCCTCCAAATGAGGGTGAGTTGAGGGGTACATATAAAGTTAAGTAGCCACAACAAAGCTAGTGCTTCCATGAGGAAACCTTTGTCTGCACCTTTTTATATGTATCTATTCCTTTGGGTAAGTAATGAAGCCAGGTTTAGAGAGAATACGGCTGGGAAAGGAGGCACGCATCAGAGGGGATTAGTCTGAAAACTTGGACCTGCAGTTTTTAGAGGGAAATCCAGTCTTGATTTGAGTACTTCATTTGTGCTGTTGGTTGCAGGTGGGGTACTCTCTTTTGGCCACAGGGACATTTTATCAGACATTTGAGTAAGGGATAGGCACTGAATGATGCAGACAGAAGGTGGTAGAGATATAAGGAAAACAGTGACAAAAGTGAAAAAGATGAGATGAAATATAACTTGCAAGAGTGAGATAAAGGGGCAAGGAGTGTACATTGGTGGATTAAAGATGCATGAGGTGGAATCAACACTAGACGCCTTGGTATTTGGTAATCCCAACATATGCAGGCCTGGCAAAATGCTTAAGAGTAAAACCTTGTGCTCTAGCAGGCATGTGCTTACATATTAAGCACTGCCTTTTGAGGAGACGTGACTGAGTGTTTACGGTGGTATGGGAGACAATGGAGTTAGGAGAAGAGGATTGCCAGGCGATTGCAGGAATATTGAGCAGAGTTCCAACAGGTGAGAGAGTTTGAAAGTTGTCGATATTGCTCAGGAGATTGGACATAATCACCATGGGTTAGAGACTGTGAATGCACATCTGGGGGGAGAGATGTATGTCAGGAGCCAATAGAGTGGTCAGGGCTGTGGAAGTCTGACAATGCAAGATGTGGAATTTTACTAGCTTTATCATTTACAACAATTCTTCAGGGAAAATAAGCATTCAAAAGTAATGTTAGACTTCTTTGTACCACTCTTTGTTGACAGTGAGGGGAGGAGTTGGCCTAACAGCTAGGGCTGTCTCCCTCCAATCTGGGGAACTGGGTTCGAGTCTCTGCTATGACAGCTGAACATCCTGTGATTTTGGGGCAAATCACTTAATCTCCCTTTGTCCAACAAAAATGAATGTGTCCTCATGTAATGCAACTGGGGCTATGTAAAGTGCTCTGATACCCGGTTTGGGTCAAGTTTGTGCTATATAAAACTCTGTAAAAAAAATAAATAAGTGATATCTTTAGCAGATGGGTCTAAAGGTGGACATGTGTCTGGTGACATTCTGACCAGTGGTGACGGAAGATACAGGTTTGTGATCAGTTGGGCATTTTATATTTCTTCAATAGATTTTGGAAATTAAACACAACACTGACTTGTAGCTGACTGATTAGTCTGTGGACGGATAAGACTCAGTAAATCTTTTGAAACCATTATCTCCCGAAAACACGGCTAGCCCTGAAAGTATTCTGGATTGCTTTGCTAAGTGTGCATCAGGTTTTAAAGAGCAGTGCAGATAGTGGGCATGCATGATTCAAGACTGATAGTAGTGGATTGTGGAGGAGAAATGAGGTTAGTTGAGGATATTGTGTAGTATTTTGTTGAAGTCTGAAAGATGAAAAGGAGAGGAACAAAATCATTGTGGATACGATGGTAGGTGGGGATAGAATTGATCATTTTGCATCAGAGTAGTAGATTCAACTCTAAGAGATGGATAAAAAGGTATTATTATATTGCAACATTTATATCCTACTCACTACCTTCTTGTGGGGTGCTGAAGCGCTTGCCTGCACAGGTATACGCTACACTGTGAAGGGTGTTTGGTTGGAAATTTGTCTTTGTTTTGATCCTGTGTGGAAGTATTTTCGTGTAGTGCGTAAGGACCACTGAGGTGCGGCTATTGTGTTATGGGATGTAGAGCTTCGCAGTGAAGTGAATGAATTGTGAGAGGTAGGCTTGCAGTTTATGGTTTACAGTAGTCTGGCAGCTTTGAGCAGCCCTGCGGGTACATTTTTGTTTTTTTATGTTCGTGGTCCACTTAGGTGGTTACTGTACTGGGTTGTCCATACTGATATATTTTGTTTAAAGTTTATGGTTTTGTGCAGACATAGGTTTAAGGGAGAAATGGTAGAGAGATCTGCTGGGATGGACTTTGTTATTATCGTCCTAAATCTGACTGTCACTGTGAGATACAAAATAGTGGCCAGATTATCTCGCTAGTCGGAACCTGTAGTGTTAGAGTCCTCTGTTGGCCAGTGGTATGTGGCCAATCTCTTCAGGTATGTGCCTGTTCAGTTGGTGAGGGACTAGTATAGTGCTGGGTGACGGATATGACCCTTAACAGTTTTCTTATGTTAGTATAAGATTGTTAAGCAGTAAAACGGAATTATTAAACAGTCTATATGAACTATAATCTGACTGCTGAGTGTTCTGGTATTAGTGTGGGTTATATATTGGTGTGTAATTGCATTACATAGCACTTTCCACCCATGACAAGGCATTGTTGTGCTCTTACACTGGGCAGCCGCTATTCCATGCCACCAGTTAATGTTTTTTACTAGTTATTCAGATTAGTCTTGTGCTCTACAAGAACCATTGTATGCCTTTACTAAAGTATTACATCGATAGGAATTCGGTGTGATTTTTAGTAGGAGGGAGATATGTTAATTTCATGCAGTGGTTGGCTGTATAAATGGTTAGGCTGCAGGTGACTAGGAATTGTTAGGGTACAGGATATGTCTTTTAAAGGAGCGGTTGTGATCTTTGAAATAAGGTGTGGGTAATTTGCAGAGATGCAATAGTAATAAAGTAAACATGCATGTGACTTAGAGTAGGCTGTCCTCCGAAAGAGTAGGCATGCAGATGATAGGAATGAGAGGGCCATCTGAAAGAAGAAGCATTTGTAATGCAACAGGCCTCTCATTTACGAGAGTTTGCGCAGTTGGCATTGTAAATGACAATGCCTTTTATTTATGTGTTGTTTTAAAACACACAAATAAAAGGCATTGTCATTTACAATGCCAATAGCTTAAACTCTCTCAAATGCAAGCCTATTACATTGCAAATTAGTTTGGCGCTTGTGTTATTAAAAAAAATGTGTGTCCTACCTGCAACAGCAGGCAGGACAAAGCTAATTGAGGAATAGTGCTCGGAGGCTGTAATTAAAGCCTACAGAGTAACAACACGCGTAACGGGGTGTCATCAATGGAGGTTTCAAAATGAGACAAGGTGGTACTAAGGAGGGACTACTAAGCTTATTTAACAATGAACAGCTACAGTTTATAGTGGACAGGGACACAAGCCAATGAAAAATATGGGCAGGGAGTGGGCTTAACTTCAAGGCCCTACCTAAATACAGCATGCCTCGCAGTGCATGCGCTGACCAGACTCGAACCAAAAAGGAGAGTAGAGAGTTGAAAGTTTTAAGTCAGTCAGTTTTGATGCAGGGATTTTTATGAGTATTGTGGAGAGATTTTGAGACTGCATATAAACCTGTGAAAGAATAGTGGTTGGGCAAGAATGGGATAGTGTTTGAAATTAGAATACAGTGTTGCAGATTTCTACGTTAGAAGGTGGGGCTAAACTTAGTGTTGGTGAGTCGTTGGGTAGAAATTGGTTGCTTTGTTTTTGGTAAGGACCATGAGGAAAGTAGTTGTGAGTGTGTAGTAAAGTCTATAACAAAAGATTTTCTCATACTTCGAGGTGGGGCAGTAGGGAACTAAAATAGAGAATTTTAAGAGGCTTGTGATTGCACATGTTCCAAAGTAGCTGGCGTGGGAGTTGTCTGCTTGGTTGGCGAGACATTGAGGGATTTGTGCATGAATAGGCCAGTGCTGCCACCTTGTTGTGCAGCTCATTTTAAAGCTGGGCATTGTTGCTATAATTCTAAATAGCATTTTACCATTTTATCACAGCTACTTGGGATTAGTCAAGTTGAACCAGCCGCATAGTTGATTTAGACATGTAGGGAATTGCTGCTACCCATTGAACACTGCTTCAATCTTTTCAACTCTCTTGTTTCCGTTAGGATCTCGTTTCCTTTCTGTTTTACTCTGCATTGGTTATACACATGGGTTCATTCTGAGCTCTTCAAACTCTGGGGATTTTGCCTTTTTGCATATTCCTATTCCTAACCGGTGCCATGGTTGCCGATATTCAGGTACAGTGGAATTACAAAGGACGGTGTGTAGAAGGCAAGGTTGGAACACCATACTACTAATTGACTGTAGTAAACTGCACTATATATGGGCTACAGCAGCCACTTCCAAGTACAGGTCCTCCTAACTTGTGTAATTGCATGAACATATCCATGATTATTTGTCCCCTCAATAAAAAGAATACTCGCTCCAACAATGTAGCACATAAGTCAAGCATGAGTGTCAAGCAGTCCTATTAACATACACCGTATGAAAATCTAATTCCTCAATGGACGACTTTTTCGTTGTGAATGTTGAAAATGAATAAGAAACCAAATCTGCATTCGAAGTCCTCTACAATTTCAGTTTATATATGAATCTAGTGCTCCATCAACTGCTTAGTTACCACTGTAATTTATAGAAACTTGTTTTATAGCCCCTGGCGTAAATTAGAAGGACACTATGTGAGTCCCCCATTGTTTGTAAGAATTGCTATCCAAAGTAAAATGGTGATATTGTTAAACTTATATCGGCGCTAATGTCCTAGGTTGAAATATTAATGTTTTATGGCCCCTCTCTCTGTTGGTGGCTCTGGAGGTTGACTTCAGCTTGGTCCGATCTTGGCAAATGTGTCGAAATGTACCTATTTCTTGATGTAGGGAGATAGTTTAGTTGATGATTACGTTTTCTTCTATCACATTTTCTACGCCAAAAACGGCAGTACACATTTGTCAATAGAAGACCTTTGCATTGTTTACTTTTCTTCCACTGGATGTTAACGAGGTGTGCACGATTCAAAATATCACCCGCCGGCCTTTCAAGTTTAAGAAACGATGGGTTTATCCTAGTTTGTCAACGTGGTAGTGGAGTGTAAACGTTCCCCAATTGTGAGAGTTAAACTGTATCATATAATTATGCCCATGTTGACGGTAAAAGGTGGGAAATCGAAATCTTTGTTACACTGCTGTAAATTAGTAGGTGCTCTTTAAGTGGAAAGAGCAAATACCAGCACGTCTCAGCAGTGGTCAACTACTATTCATGGAATAGTAGTAGCACTTGTCAGTTGGAAGTTTGTACTATGGGCAAGTGAGCATCCGCCCTGTGAATTCCCATTTTAGCACGATGGTGGTATGATTGAGGGATGGAAAATCTGTGAATATCCCATACTTTTAATTTTGAGAGCACTGATGAGGATTATATTATGGCAGAAAGAGATCCATCGTGTGTGATTTGGGGTTGGGGGCGTGGGTGAAATTATACAAACGTGGAATAAAATACGAATCCTCTAGTAATGGTATACCTGGAATGCGTTTATTTTAACGCGTATAAAGAGTCCTTCCCACTTCAAATTAGAGGAAGTTGGCATGCGGGGAAGGTGCTGGTGGAATGGCTGCTAGCATGGCTGGTTTCCAGGGGAACTTTTCTCAGGGAGGTGTGTGGTCGGGAGGGAGCGTGGAGGCGGAGGCCTCGGCTGAGCCGGAGCTGCGCTGCGCTGTTTAGGCCGGTGGCCGGGCGGGTGCCCTGCTGTCACGCTGGTCTCTGGGGGGTGGACTAGCACTGGCCGTGTCAGCCGCCTGCTCGCTCCCCTCCCCCTTGTCTGGTCTGAGTGTGTCTCTCGCATAAACACGGCACATCTGACATGTCCGCCCTCTCTCATTCCTCCTTTGCAGCTGGGAACACATCGCCTCAACCCGACGAAAGCTGCGGACTCCCGCGGAGCACCGGCAACTCTGGATCGTAAAATATTAATTTTGTGTGCGGTTTGAAAATAAAGGACTGGCTCGGCCCCGCTGGGTTTCCCCGATGAGGTTTCTGTTTCTCCGCCGCCAGCCTCTCACCCCGGCTTTGCCAATGCGGTCTCTCCCCGCTGGATCGACCCCGCTGGTCATTTCGACATGAAGTAATGGCGACACGTTGGACGGCCCCGGCGGCGCCCGAGGGAGATGGCGACAGGAGGACGCGGCGCCGCCTGGGGTCCGAGGACGAGGTAAGAGGCGCATTTTAAAAATGTTAAGGCAGGGAGTCTGTTGACAGCACTAACGTCCTCCCTGGCGGTTTGACACCCTCCTGGGCAGTGAAAAAAACGAGGTCAATGGGCAGTCTACTGAGGGGTGGCACGAAAAGGCTTATGGGGAAAAAAGAACAGGGACACGTTGTTTGTCCTATTGGGGGCTCTGGCTCGCGCACTGACGCCTCCTGCGCACGCTCCCAGGGCGCGTGGAAAGTGAACACTCGTTACAGTGCACCGGTGAAAGCTCCCGTCTCCTGGCCTTCTCCGAGGACAGGCGCTGTGGTGCGACTCCTGCCGGGCGCACAGTCCCTGCTCTGTGCACCTTGCCTGGCCGCATGTTGCTTTCTCAGTTTTCAATAATAAAATGAAAGGGTTCTTGGTAGGCGTTGCGTTTGTGCCTCTGTACGGTTGTACCCCTCCCCCTTTTGATACCACCACCGTCAGCGGTATTGTTTTAAAGTTCGCAACCGCCTCAAAATAGATTAATGATATTCCTTGCATGTAGAGTTGGCAGAACCATGAGAATTATTCCCGCTTCCAGCAACATCTTAAATGTCAAGCTGAAGAAAGTAGCGTTTCATTTCATTGCCTGTTGAGGCTTGCATGGAGGCAAAAACTTCCTTTTCTGCAAAGCTTTTTTTCACATGATTAACGTGGCACCTTGATATTTCACTTGCAGTCAGTACATCTGATGTGCCTTCGTATAAGCTAGTTAATGTTGTTCAGAATGTTTTTGTTTTGTCTATTTTTTCCCAGTGAACCAGACTAAGAGTATGTTTTAGTTACTATTTCATGTTGTTATGACATACACTTGTCAGCGCTGTATGAAACGAGTGACTGATTGGTTTTAACAAGTGGTATGCACGTTTAAAATGATAATTTTAAGAGGGTTATGACAAGTGCCTGTTTCCAAAAGTGAGTTTTCTTCTATTTAATTAAAATGGTATACATTCCACCAAAGGCATGGGCATTTGACGACCTCTTATTTGGCAAAATACTGCAAATTCAACACCACCTTGTGATTTGGTGTTCAACTATCACTTTTCTGCTAGCACATTAAACAACCACCCCACCTCAGGCTGTCTGCTTTGTTGAATAATATGTAATTTCAGCGTCTCCCTTTTTGAGCATATTCATTCATATAGCCTTTGGTATGGAAGACATGGTGGCACGTTGAAAGTTGGTTACATAACTTTAAATCAACTCGCTATTATAATGATAGTATTACACAATGAAATTTGAAGTACATTTTATCCGTAGAGGGTTCTAGTCACATGCTGGTCGCAGATCCTGTTTGTGTATGAATGCATTTTTTTGTGTGCATGCATATACATACTATGAAGTCGAAGGCATTCGGTAAACGTTTGCTTGCGATTTTAAGCCAAAGCGTCCCAACGGTGACTATTTTTAGGAACAGTTTCTTTGGCTTTCAGAAAAGGTGTTAATCTTTGTATTGATTCTTCAGTTGCCTCTAATGAAATGCAACCGTCAATGTTGCATTCAAAGCAATGTGGGCGTGTCAGTCGGTGAACATAGTTTGACCCTCATTTGAACTTGTTTAATATTGGCAGGTATTCCAGTTGTTTTTGAGTTGCATCAAGTTTACTTTGGAAGCAGTAGAGGTTATTCTTTTTCCAGAATTTATTTTTATATGTTGCCGAAAATTGTATACAAGATGGTTGTCCATGTGTTGTTTTTATAGTACCAAGCTTTACTTCAGATATGTTTATACATGTGTGTTGTGATAGAATGTGTAGCACTCTAAAATATGTGTCAGAACAGAGGAAGCTTTCCTCGTTTTTAATTTAGGAATCGCACATTTGTAAATGACCTGTTTAGGGATGTTTTGGATGGGCTTTTCTGTAGTACAGTGTAAATATATGGGTATGGTGTTTGGATGCTGGACACCACAGTGAGCATTGTATAAAAACAGAGCTGATATGTTTTAGCCATGCTTTTATAATAAATCTACAGTTTGATGTGTTTATGCAGTGACAATTGCTTCCAAAGCATAGTTCAAACTAAGGTAGGTTTGAATCTTTCCAAAAAGGATTCGTTCTTTCAAATTTATATATGTGCAGTTTGTAACTGTATCGTATACCTGTGACAGAAATTGGGTTATATGATCCAGTTGAAGTCCAGGCTTTCTGGATGACCAATGAAATGCAAGGTCGCAATTGAACTAAACAGGATATGAATTAAGGACAGACTGCTTGTTATCTATTGAAATAGAGTGCCAGGTAGTGTGATGACTTCACTGTAACTTTCTGGCAACAGAGGAGGTTTCACATTTATAGGTAGGAGCTCAGTGGAGGTACCCCATTCCCAATTGTGCTCGCTTTAATGCACCGTTTTGTTTTTGATTATCTGCTTATGCTTCAGCAAAGTTTATGAGGAGGAGGGCTTAATAAGAATACCTTGACAGAGATTCTCGCTTTCTTTATTTGACATGCCTTTGAGGACAGACAGAAGCTGAGATGGATCTGGCTTTTCACTGTTTCCCTGGAGGTTTGCTTTAAATCTCTGAAGAAACATCCTAGGAAGTGCCCCGGGTGGGCAAGTCTTGGCGCTTTGTGCCTGCTTCAGATAGATACCCGTGCCTCTCAGTAGCAGGAAAATTGAGATTTGAGTTTCCCCATGACCTTTGTATTCGCACACTACGAACAGGGTTGGCCATATGTTTAAGCCTGCCTTTGACTTTTTTGGATGCTAGCTAAAGCTGGAGAATATCTCCTTGGTTAGCTCTTGCCTTGTGGAGCAGCAGCAGCAACACCACAAGCTTCGAGCACACTCAGGCTTGCATTGCCAGAAACCACTATGGTCTAAATAGTGAAAGGCAGGTTAACTTACCTTTGCCAGCACTGCGAGGAGCATAGTGAGCTCTTGACCAACTGTTTGCCCAGAAACAGTTGCTCCACCCAAATTCTGTTTTTTATAGGACTCAGTGTTGCAGATCGATTTGCCTTGAGATTGCCCTTATTACTTGCTAGGTTTCCACCCTGAACGGCTTTCATGTTCTTGGGAACATCCCTCCTTCATGAGATCCCTATAGACTGTGGTATACTGTCCTGGGGAAGGGGAAAAGGTTTCAGAGAAGCTCTAATCTGAGAATTATGTTGTACCATTTACAGCTGCATTTATTTGTACTGTTTTTGAGCAGACCAATATTATAATCGATATCAGACACTCAAAATGTGACACTAACCACTGGTAATAGTTTGGAGTTATCATTCTAAATCATCGTTCTTTTGCGCACCATGCCACTTCAGAATGGACTCAGTCAAATGCAAAATAGTCTTGACCCTGCACCACTAGGAACAGTATAACCCGAACTGCCAAGCCAGATCCTCCCTGTACTGGAACTCAAGCAACCCAAGACTGGTTTCACACTTCTGTTTGGTGTAACTTGTTCAAGAAAGATTTGTAAATGGCTGCGTCTAAACTGAGGTTTCATGGTAGGCAAAAGAGCAGTGGGGTGGTATGCTACCCTGAGTGATTGCCAGTGATTAGACAGATTGCACACATATTTCCCTTCACCTTTTGTGTGTTTGATGAATAATAGATACACTTGTTTGCTTTTCTATTAAGTTATGTTAGTCCGTGACACCTTAGTGTACAGTGGTTGTACTTCGTGATCACGGATTTGCTAATCCACCTTGCTTGACTGGTCCTCTTCAGTCACAACTCAGAACATCTATCCTTTCCTGGTCCATTAGAGAAGTCCAACAAATCAAGTCCCCAAAGTAGGGTTTGTAGAGAATCCAAAGGTATTTATTCACATAAATTAGGAGCAAAGACAATGATACTTGTGAATATATATATCAGCAAGACAACAGCCGACACATGTTTTATCACGAGCAGTGACTTTCAAGGTACGTTGTATAGCGTACAAATGTTAAAAATATTCAGGTCATCAATTTGCCTGGTATGTCACGGAATCTTATATAGACAGGTGTAAGTATACTTGTGATTAAAACTCCCTACTTTGTGGACTTGATTGGTTGAACTTCTTTAATGAGTGTTTCAGTATCTTTGTATGGTTTAATTTTGTATGGTGGACCCTTTGAGTTTATGGTTGTATGTACCTGTGGGTGGTAGGGTTTATGATGCCAAGTGAGTCTAAAATTACACTTTTGTGCTTCTAGTATTGTTTCTATAAATTGTATGTACGTAGAAGGTGTGATTAATATGCCACTACTACCTGCCTTTTCCCAATAAATGTTTTTAGTAACTTTTGATCTATTTGAGCTAGAAACCTTTTGTACAGCAGATGATGGATCATGTGATGAATGCAGCAAATCCATAATGATGCCAAAAAGCTGCGGAATCACACACTTCAGGGACCCTTATCATTGCATCTGTTGACCTGCAGTATGCATGACTCTCATAGAGTACAGAAAAATGGCACAGCGCAAATATACTAGAGCCCATTATTGGAAAGGCAGACTTCGGTTCAAGCCCCTGAGCCGAGCTCCTTGTTAACCCCAGACTCATTAAGTTAGTTTGAATCAATATTTTGTTATCCCTTTTTTTCTCCATGCTATTCCTAAAGACTTAAAATTCTAATACTTTGACTCCAAACGAGAAGTTCCAGTCCCTGGCTGCTACATTTGGCAGGAAGAGTTGCCCGACGAGGATACTCTTCCTTAAACATCACATCTGTCTTTATCTTCTGTATCCTCTGGTTCCTCTGTACGCTAACTATGAGAATGGTACTCTTAAGTGGTAAAGCATAGGCACTAAAATGTGTCCCATGTTCTACCCAAGAGTTTAATTCAATAAAGCAGTGTCAGAGTTGTATAAATATTGCATCAGAACAGCAATTATCACCTGTTTTCATGTGAAATCCTGACAGCCAGTAGTCGTGAAAAATCTGAGAACCCTCTTCTGGTCCTTATCCCTGCAAACATTTTGTAGACTTATTTCTGTTAGTATAAAATCATGAAAAGGCGATCAAATCGATTTCTATGCCGTTCAGTTGTCTCATTTCGGGAACCTACGTTTTCCACTTTCCTTTAAACAGGATTCACCTTTGTGCCGACAACATATGTAGATGATCAGATTCCTATAAATATTTTAAAATACCCGGTACACTTATCTGTAAATCACCTTTGACTATGTGTGGCATTTCAATGGTCTGCTCCTGGGAAGCTTGAGGGGCTGCGAAGTTTCCATGCATTTTAAGAATACACATCTTGGTAGCACATACCTGTGAAATTTTCAAACCATTACAACCATCCCATTTACTGAAAAGATTTTATACATTTTTGTGGACCTGAACTTCGGAAATATTGTCTCTTGCTTTCTTTTACCCTCGTACGTATCTGTGTACCTCTGCTGCACTACAAAGGTAATGATGTTCATGTGATGAATGAAGCTGTACTCTTATTAGGCATCATTTTTGCTGGTTGTCATTGACATTTTGGAGGCATTTGGCAATGTCCTCAATAGGCTAACTGATTTATTCAGCTCACGTGGTATGGGAAAGCCCTCTCCTACTTTTTTGCTAAGGGAATTTCATTTGCACGTATGAATGCTCTCCTGTCACTGATGTGGCACAAAAGGAATCATCCTTATTGTTCAGAATATACATTAAGTCACAGAGGGGTATACAATCCAGATCAAAAGCTCCTTTCTGCATGCAGATGATTTAAGTTACCCGAGCTTGGTCATGTTCCAAGGATGGCTTTCTTGACTGTTGACATTTTCTGCCTACATCTAAAGTTGCCAAAGTTGTTACTGCTCACGTGGGTTTGCCGGCCTCATGCTCGCCATGGCTAGAATACACTTTACATACCCTCTGCTACATTCCTTTAACATTTTCTACATTTCTCTTACTCCACTGCCATATTTCATAACTGATGCAAACTTCATGTTCTCAGATTTGATTCTTAAGTAAAGTGAATCTCATTGTGCCCACAAGAATATAAGGTGGTGTTTGAGGACCTTGCCATGGCCTGTATTGGGTCCGGTTGGTTTCTGGGACCTTTAGAAGGAAGTAGGCCTTTTTTGTAGTGCCCCATTCGGACTTCTTTCCCTTTGTAAGCTGGTAAATAACCATGTGTCTGATCTCAGTCGCTAAGTGCAGAGACTTTACCTGCAGCCATCAATTTATTTATGGAGATACCGGTCACTAGAAAGCTATAATAACCCTAAAAAAACCTCCACCAAAGCTTTGCAGGCTGAGGCATTTCTCTGCTGCCAAGTTCATGCGTTGCCCTATATCACTTAACTGTTCTGAAACATTTTTTTTGTTAACCTTTTGGGTCTCTTTCTTTTTATTTTGAGTCCGAGGTTCATTTGTTTTATCTATTGAGTGCTTCGACGTAAGGAATAAGGCTCTTCCTGAGTATGTTTCTGGAGATGAACTGGCCATCAAGCGTATGCTGAACTACGGTTAAAGGTCAAGAGTACTTACCTTGAGCAGAAGGTGAGATCTATGAAGCAATGGGTATCCAGGTAGTGATTAATGCAGAAGGAGCATTAAGTGTTAAACTGGTCAGAACTTTCTTAAGAGACCTATTTCTTCACTGGCCTGGTATTACCGGGCACGAAAGTCCTGAAGAGTTGAGAATGCTAATTTGTACAGGGGTGCAAAGTAGGAAGTGCTAGTGATGGAGCTACGCAGGAGGAGCTGTGCTGGGGTGGGAGGAAGTGTAAAAGTCCTGAATTCAATATAAACTTTAGTCAGTGATCCAAGTAATACTTGAACGTGCCACCACGAGTTGTCCTTGGAGTCTACAGCTGACGTTTGAGTGGGAAACAGACATAAAACATTGTCGTCACAGTAAAAAAAAAAAAAAAAAAAAAAAAAAAATATATATATATTTTTTTTTTTTCAAGTTAGTGATATATAGAATTGGACGCACTTGTAGCGATTTTATTTGTGTTTTTTGATCCACTGTTTGAAATTTATTCTAAGGGGATGTTTCAGTTTGATTTGTATTTCTCTTGAAAGTCTGCAGATTGACTACGTTCAGCTGATATGTTCCACAATCGTGAATTAAGCTACTATCAGCCTAATGAGAATGTGCATGTGGTGTGTGTACAAGCTGCCAGTTGTTGTAACGTGTCATGTTTTTCTTTGAAATGTTTTTCGACTGAAAACAATAAAAAAGTTTTTTTTTAAAAAGCATAAGGTATATACAGATTATACAAGAAAGGCACCATCAGTAGTGAAGTGCCAGAGGTAATAAGATACGCTGAAGCAACAGAAAGTAGCCAAGCATTGGTAAAGCCAATGGGTCTCGCCATGCAAAATCCACTGACTGTCAGTGTTTACAGTCATTTTATGCAGCAGCCTACCTAAAAGAAAAAAAATAAATAAAAGCTGTTAGGTGGTCAACGAGGGCCGCTTTAAAGAGCTTTTATTCGTAACTTTCGGCTATGCTTCACAGCAGCCACGCTTTTTTTTCTGCACCTTTTTTATTATGTGTGGTGCTCAATAAAAACACTACAAAAAAAGTATGTTTCCGCCTGACAACAGTGGCAACATTCACACGAGGTCAAAAACAAAGCTTATGCAAGTAGGTGCTACGCATGGATCCTGCGTAGTGGCATTTTTCAGTGGACAGGAGTACTGTCATTGGACATCGAGGTGGTTTGTGTGTATGCATTGTGCCACAAATTAAAAAGTGAATCCAGTGTAAACATATAAGCATTGTGTGAGTCTTGCAGCACAAAGCAAAGCCAGTTCTTAAAACGATATGCAGTAAGAACGGAATGGATGTATGTACGAATCTACGAGTGGAGGCGGCTGTGCACACATTCACCTTGGACAGGTACTGAGAGAAACGCCTGCAAACGCTTTAAAAGTGGTTGCTGTTCCTTCGTGGAGTTCGTCTACAGTTAAAACGCAAATTACTGTGTTTCAAACAATTTTGGGACATTATATTGACTGTTTTTTAACTTCCTCTGCAGATGAAATGACAAAGCACCAGTTGCTGCGGGGGAGGCAAAAGTGACTCCTAGTAGTAGTTTCCATTAAGATTATCAGGCTCTTTTATGTTCGCAATCAGCACGAGTGAAATAGCTCTGACTTCCTGCTTATTTTTATCCCTGCATACATCACATTCTCCCACATCAAAGCAGTAATACCACCATCTGCCATGTCGAGCTTCAGTAATGTATTCTTCAAATCACACATTTGATCTGGGCCGAATAAGCAATGTATTTTATTATTGGCGGAATTCTATGAAGCAAAGCTTCAGCCCCAAAGGGCAGTGAGATGTTTTTACTGAGCCACATGTGATAATAGAGACTTGCCGATACATTTACAATGTAAACGGAGGACCATCGGTGTGTGAAAATACACAGGGGATTAAAGACGGCATACAGGCTGAGATCATAGGAATGTTGTGGAGAGGTGGGGTCTCAGACCTTTTTTTCTCAATTGCAACAATTAAAGAGTAAGTCGGAGGTGAAAGGCAAGGTTGTCCCAAGTCTCGGTCCATTTGCAGAGCAAGCATGTTGGCCTGTGCTTTCTTTTGGAGTGTTGGTGGATTTTTTTGCACGACCACTGAATTCTCCTAGTAAACTAGGCCTTTACCGTACGGATTTAAGTTTTGGTGCAAGTAATCCGGGTTTTCCAGATAGAGTTCCCTATAGATCTTACAAGATACTTCAAGGTGGATCTGGGCATGGAGACAGAGGCAGTGCATTCCTTTCATGATGGGGAAAGGTGCTCCAACAGTCTTTTTGTTCGTTATCAGTGAATATTCTGTGTGATAAATGGTGTATATTGCTATTAGTGAGGACACTGGGAACCCCAATGGCCTTGGCCTCTAACCTGATCACCAGTAAATGCGCTTCAGTGTCGCAAATGTGGTGCAAAGCAGTTTACTTATTCACCAATGCAATACCAGCTTGACATATCTAAGTGAGGCCATTACAACACATGCCCGAAGTAAAATTCTATCCATGAGGCTGGTCACGCTCGGGATAGCTGATTTCAACCCAGCTTGGGTCCAAAAAGGGGCCCCCACATCCTGCAGGCTTTGCACATACAAGAGGGAATCCTGGCTGCACCTTCTTTGCTGCTGTCCTCATTTCAAGAGCGAACGTTGGCGACTGCTGCGCCCGATCTGTCTCAATCAGAGCATTACAACATGCTCAGAAGCATCAGCCCTGTGCCTGTCAACCACCAATACCATGGTCCTAGCGCGATCAGCGAAATTTGTTCATCAAATTAGTATAGCACTAAAAACTCCTAATGAGTATCCTCATAACTTAGGATACTCACCACAACAAGAACTGACACGAGCTGAACAGAACCAGACCCGTTGTTCCACCGAAAAAGTCACCAGCTTGCCATTGTAACCAACAACGCAAAGTCTTACCCGAACCAATACAAATGCTGGGAACCCCCAATTAATGAGACTAAGACTGCGGGAGTTGCACTCCTCTGTACCCACATTGCTCTCCCCTATATACCATTATCATAATCAGCATAGGTATACTTCTTTACTCTTTATTTTATTTAGAAGGTTATTTTTAGAATTGTTGATCTTTGTACTTTCTCTTTTACTGTAAAGATTTTAATTAATTGAGCAGTCAATAAAACCTTTTTACATTGAACATTGTTCCTTCATCGATGTGTCTTAAAAACAAGGTTCTCTACCTCCTGAATGGTGTCAGTTTTCGTCTCAGTCATAGTGAGAGTGAAACCCAATTTGACCGAGTGGGAGGAAATTGAGGACATCAAGATGCTCCTGAAGTTGGTTAAGAATTTAGAACTGCACTAGCAAAAATAAAGTGCCCACCTTTTAATTGTTCAGTGGAATTTCATTTCCACAGTTGGATATAATACTTTTTCTAATTCTCTTTTATGAAATGTATCTGTAGAAAAAACTAAATTGCCATCTTCTTGCTATCTTGAGGATCCAGTTACTTGGAATTCTCATGTTCCATAAACAAACTTTTACTTATTCATCAGGTCCTCATTTTGGTCTACATATATGCCGGTGTGTCAAGCTGCAGAGCATGTAACTATGAAATGTTGGCGTTTTGGGCTCTGCATTTTTTGTTGAGTTTCAAGGGAACTTACATTTATTTGCTGCATCGAAACGTTTGGCTACTAACTAGATGTGTTGTAACAGGTCAATTTTTTTTTTTTAGGAAATCTTTGCAGTTGTATCTAGATATGCAATGTAAGTTTGGCATTTAGGAAGGAATCGTTGCTTGTGTATTTCATTTATTTTCAATGGAACTAAATATATAACCAAAACAGGAAGCAGTAAGAGTTTTGTCTCCTGGGAAACCTCCCTTGATTCGCCTCTTAGTCCAGGTGCAAGCATCCAGAAAATATTTCAAAATAGAGATAGATTTATTTATAAAAAGTTTTCCTACTCCTTTATTTATGTTTTATTGTTCTGTATCCCCCATACACAATACTCTATAAAGCATATGTGTGCTTATTAAAATCATTTTATTATATATATATGCCACAAACCTCGCACAGCTACTTCCAACTGAAAAAGACGAGCGTAGACCCAGGTTTGGTGCTATTTTACTTTATTCCAGAACGCCATCACGATGCGATCCCTGCCTTGATCACATGAGAACATTACTGTGTACCACCTCCATATTTGAAGTGCAAATGGATACATAGACATAAAAAACTTACTCTATAAGGGCTCCAATGCTTCTATTCCATTATTTGCTTTTTACACCATAAAGTTCAAATGTAACATGTAAAAAAATCTTTTTTTTACATACTTATAAATATATATATATATCATATGAAAAAAATGGACTTTTTCTTTTTATAGAGAAAAATATTATCTTTACGTGGCAGCTCCAAGATTTCTGGTTGAAGGCAAGAAACACTAAGCTTCAGTTCATTTTACTCGCTTCTTCTTAAAGATCTGTGAGCACAAGTTTCTGCATTATTTTTTTCCATACGTTTTTTTACTTTATATTTTGGGTTTGGAAGCAGGATATTTTGGACCACTCAGCTTCTTTTTAAGACGTCTTGATATTCCAAGATCCACACGCTCAGTGTTCCCCAGCCAGGAACATTAGGAATAGGGGTTGGGAGTAACTGGCTTCTTTCTCTATAGCGCAATTACTTGTAACTATACTTAAATTTCGCAGTGTAATCTGGCATTTAGCACTATTTTCTTAGTGCAAAATGCGCACTTGTATCCAAAATGGGCTGGAGGATGCATTTTGTTTGAAGAAAATAGCAAAAAGTGCTATAGGATACAAGCCGCAGTAGGCAGCAGACACTCCTGTGGTAACATTTTTGCCCCAAATTACTTTAAATTGCTCTAGCTGGCATGATTTCACATCACAAGAGTAATGAGTAATTACTGAAATTACTCCAGTTACTCCGGCACAATTAAAATTTCATCCAGGTCGTATTAGGAGCTGGAAGAAAATCTAGCTCTGGGCCTTACAGGAGACATCCAAGAGCCCCTCAAGACTTGTTACTCAACCCGAACTCCCTTATAACTTGATAACTGTAACTTTCTAATGTCTCTGATTTCCTTTATACCGTCTTAAGACAAACCCCACCATTGTCATTCCCACTTAATTTTGTTCAATGTGCAGCGTCTCAATACAAACTGCTGTGAAATTAAGGTGTGTCATAGAGATCTTGCTAGAGATCTGCTTCGAGCATTGGTGACGTAGATATAGAAATGGACTGTTAGCCTGCAGATTGAAAGTCCTTTTTTGTCGTCAAATAACTAATCATTTCTAAATGCTTTGAATGTCCCAATGGATGCGCATACTACTCAATCGTCCTTTGGTTCTGGAGAACTTTCAGGAGGACTATCAAAGTCATCAAAGCTGAAGAGATGTTATTTCTTTCTTTAAACATCTTCCTCTCCACAGTGGTTGCGCGAGCCAGACTGAAGCATCTATTCCTGTTGGAGAAACAGGTGCATTATTCTCTTTGGCACCAAGTTAGGCTTTTGAGCGGTTCTAGCTAGGGCAACTGGCGAGTTGGTCACTGGATAAAGTTAACCAGAAAATATGTACCTCCTTCCTCAGCTCAAGGGAATTTAATTCTTGAAGATAATTTATGAAGGAAGCACAGTGGCAATCAATCTGATCTATAGACGTGAAGATGTAAAATCCACTTCTTATTGCTAGGATATATCAGAGTCACTTGTACTAAGGTTCCCTTGCCTTGAATGAGAGGACTTGCATTACACAGACTCCTCTATCTTTGGTTCAAACGTGCTTGATGAGGTAGCTGGGGTGATGTCCTTCAGACCCACATTCCTCAGTTCTCTTCTGCGTTGAGGGAACATTTCTCATTCTTGGAATCCGCGATGACAGCTAAAATAGGCTTGCGGGCTTCCTGATTCTAGTGAACAAGTCACCGTATTTGTATTTGTATTTTGGTATTTCTAAAGCGCAACAATCGCTCCGAAAGGAGCATCCTGGCGCTGAAAAAAAAACTGTGTGCAGAAGTTGAAAAATAGAAGATTAAATGAAGGTCATTACATAATCATCAGGGAGAGAGTAGATCCATGTTTTAAGCTGAAGTGGTTTTCTTGCGTTAGGGATCTGAGATTGTTGGGAATTGAGTTCCAGGCTTTTGCAGATAAAAAGGACAAGGACTTGCCTCCTTTAGTTTTGTATTTGAATTTCGGCAACTTAATCAGGTCTTGATTTGAGGATCTCAAGGTCCTTGAAGGATTGTAATGGGGAAATCTTCTGATGAGATAGTGGGCCAGCGCAGTTATATGCACGGAAAGCTATTGTTAGAATTTTAAATAGAATTCTTTTGGGGAGTGGCAGCCAATGAAGGGTTTTCAAGGCGGCCGAAGCTGATGATCTCCTGGGTAGCTTGAGAACAAGTCTAGCCGCTGCGTGCTGTACGCTTTGGAGCTTTTTAAGAGTGGCTTTCCTTTTAACACCTGCCATCAGACCATTACAGTAGTCAAGACGTGCGAGGATTAGGGCCGCTGCCACTGCCTTTCTTGATTCTATAGGTAAGAAGTCGAAGAACTTTTCAGTGATTTAATTATGTTGAAGCAACTTCCTGCAACATTCCTGACATGCTGATCGAAGGATAATTCGGCGTCAAATAGAACGCCCAGATTCCTTGCTGATGCCACAGCTTGGGGGGGTGCAGGGGTGTCCTCGGGCCACCATTTACTAGGACAGAATTCGGGGTTTTTACCCATGGGGAGGATTTCTGTCTTATTGGTGTTGCATTTAAGGTGGTTTTGATCCATCCAGCGGAAGACATCTCTTAGACACTTTTTAAGGTTTAGCTCAGCATCTGTAGAATCGTTCTCCAAGGGGACAATGAGCTGAGTGTCATCGGCATATGTATGACTCTAATAAAGAGATGAGGGGGACCATATAGATGTTGAACAGTAATGGGCTTAATATTGAGCCCTGAGGGACTCCAGAGTGTCCATTTTTCTCTTTAGAAAGAAAAGGGCCCAGGAGATGGTTTGGGATCTATCCGCCAGGAAGGAAATTATCCAGTCTAATATAACCGTATAAACAAACTAGTCAGTCCCTTGGGTGATGTTGCGCTAGCCTTTGGCTAAAGACCACAACTACTTTTTTTAAATTATTCTTTTCTATATTGACACCTTGGCCTTAAATTCAAATCCCACAGTGTTTTTAAATCCATGGCGGTTTTGATTAACCATTTTAAGTCTGTTGTATTGGCTGTTTAACATCATTCGTGCCTGCAGAGATGACACTGTGTGAAATGTTTGTACATTCCTAGTGTGTGTAATGTTTGTTTTGTGTGTGTGCATGTGTTCCCTAATTCTGACATATGCCACAATGCATGTTCCCTGTGTAAACATCTGTGCAGTAACATTGTCTGTGACTTTGTCCATGAAGTATATGAAAGCCAGGCCTATTGGTTTTGTTAGTGCTTGGTGAAAGCCTTTGCTTGGTGGTAGTTGTACCATGTTACCGAGTTGTGAGTAACGTTGAAGGCTTCAAAACATTATTTAGTTTCTCCTTAGATTTTTGCTCTCAAGTATTGGTATGGATGGGTATTTTACACCTGCTAGGTCTTTAACACTTTTTTGGCAGAGATCTAGATGGTCTTGTTTTTGAGCATTTTTTGCTTTTTCATGCCTTTAAAAAGGGAAATTATTATTCTTAAGAATGTGGCAGCAGAAAAGTTATTTGTTGTGAGCTCGGGACAGGCATGTGTCTGACCATCTAAAGTTCAGAGCTTATATATATATATATATATATATATATATATATATATATATATATATATATATATATATATATATATATATATATATATATATATATATATATATATATATATATATATATATATATTCTGTGAAGCTGAAATGCATCAGTACGGGGCACGATTAAGCGTGAAATAACCGTAATCGGTGTGCCGCTTCGCTTCTAGTTTTTGTGGATTGCATGGGACAACAGCTGTCTGTGTGTGTATATATATATGTGTGTGTGTGTGTGTGTGTGTGTGTGTGCGCGTGTATATGTGTGTATATATATATATATATATGTGTATGTATATATGAATGTGTGTATATGTGTATAAATATATGTGTGTGTGTGTGTGTATACACACACACACACACACATTAGAGAGGCGTTATAATGACGTGAAAATATCAGTTAAAACATATTTTAAAATTTAAAAAAACGACCCTGAAATTCACTAGTTAGTTATTTGAAGTAACTATATCTCGCACCCCGCCATGCACAGTGTTATCATTGATGTAATTTCCGAGGTTATCAGTGATATAATAGAATATGTCTTGAGTGATGTAATGTCATTAGCAGTTCATGTTGAGGGCGCAAGTTATAGTTACTTGAAATAACTATAACTGGTGAAATTCAGTGTTGTGATCTTTGAAGTTTAAATGTTAATTTTAAACTGATATTTCACCTAACTATAAAGTCACTTTAAACGTTGCATTTTCAGTAAATTTTTAGTTTAAAAAAAAACGTACAGTAATATTTTATTGCCATAAATATGTATACCAACCCCTCTGAGCACATCCTTTGGCTGCAGACCCTATGCCAAATCCCCCTTCCCATCCCAAAGTCAGCCAACACCCCCAATCCCGTGGGCACAACCGTCCTGCGTATGACCTTTGGCATGGGGGTGACTGCAGCAAAGCCCTGTGCCTACCCAGTGGGTGCCAGCAACCCCACCGCACACCCCTTTGGCTGTGTACAGGTGTCGCTAGCCGCAGAGTCTACAGCCTGTACATGGCTAATCCACCACAGAAACTCGCAACCCCTCTTTTTCTTCTTTTAAATGGTTTTCGGATCCCACGGGAGCTAGCTCAGTTCTTCCATTGCGGTGGAACTCTCTCGGGAGCACAGAATCGTGGAGACCCTAGGGTGGTGGTTCCTCTGAGACCAGCCCCGTAAGATCCAGGTTGTCGGATACTCTGCCTACTTATACATTATACTCTTTTTTTGGAAAAGAGGATTGCAACCGTTCTCCTCATGTTGCAGCCAGCTAATCAGAAAACCAACTCTGCCATGACTTGTGGAGGGTTTTCTCTCCTGCAGGCTTGAGACAGCTGACGAGAAAAGAGATGCTCATGGCCAATCTGATTGCTGTATTATTTAAAGTTGCAGGCTCGTGGGACGCCCGAGAGTCGCTGAAATCAGACCGTCTAGATTTACATACATTTTGGACCTTAAATTCTCTAGTACTAACTAGTAAATGGACTTGGCACCAAAACGCACAGTTTCTGGGTACTGATCTAGCTTTTTAGCAAATTTGATGTAATTCCGTTCAACCATTTGGACTGTAGCACTGTTAAAAAATCCCCATGGAAATTGCTGGATTTGATATTATTTTTGTGTGTGTACATTTTCGTGAAGATTTGTCAAACAGCGCCAAAGCTATTAGCAAACCAAAAAACTCTTCCTATGATAACTAGGTCCTAACTGCAACTAAAGAGTTGTGACCTCCACTGTATAATGTATGCATATGTGTGTTTGTATATGTGTTTACATTTTGCAGTACATTCTGAGTTGCACTTTCTTAGAAGAAACCAACATTGGACCTTGTTGTCTTTTTTTTTGTTTTCCCCTCTCAAATTAACTATCTGCATTGGGAATATTCTGGTACAGTCAAATTTTGTTTTGCCATGACTTACCAGTTTATCTGGACCTTTCATGATTTTCTGCTAGAAACTCCATTATTGCATTCGGTTATCCATAGTACTTCTGTTATGCTTGCTGTTGGCACTGGTGGCTGTAGTAAAAGCAAAAAGATGATACTCTTTCTTGGGTTGGCAACCATACCAAAGTTTGCATGATCATTACCTGCAGTGATAAAGAATGCTATAATAATCTTGAACCTAACCTGTGCGTCTCAATTAATGCTCCCTTTTCATCTGGAAAGCTGTTGGATTCATGAGAGTGCAAGATAAAATCTCTTTTGCCTAAGGTAGCAGTCTAGGCTTACAGTAGTTGGACATTGACAATGATCCAGCAGACTTCCTATTAGATAGGTACTTAAAAAAAGTTTTCTCTGTTTTGTTCCCTTAATCCTCAAATTGTAAAAATACTGTGCCCATTTACTGTCACTCCTATATTTCTGGTCTAAATTTTGCTGTCTAATCATTCCGGGTATAAGTATTTTCATATCTTTTATTTCTGTAAGACACTTTCTCTAAAATGTTGCTGGTTAGAACCTACTTCATCATGTCTTCTCCTGGAAAATATCGATGCTGATGCTTCACGTTACTATTGTAATTATGTTGTGATGCTATCTACGAGTGCCAACTATAACATGTTCACTACTGTAGCTAGTCTTGTTAAATCATGTTAAACTTATTTATATAGCATGGATTGTGCCTTCATATGGCCTTTAATCGTACCTGGTTTTGGTAAATCTTTTACCCTGATTTCAAGGATTCTGTTTCAGACCATAGTCTGACTTGGTTTATGCAGCGTTTCTGAGGTTCTGCTGTTTAATAGAGGTGTGTTTAGAATATTTGCTTGGTCAGTGGATAATTATATTTATGGGTGAAGCCAGAGGCCTTGCCGAAGATATTAGGTCCTAACTGGGTTATTTGGATGGCTCATTTTCCAGTATGTGATGTTGGTGAATTAACTGGAGTTAATGTTGTTGTAGAGCCATATCATCAACCTACTGGACTATATGAACTGTATTGGATAGAAGCACCGAGTCCTGTTCATAGTTTTACTTTATTGATTGTCTTGTGACCCATTGTGTTGGATGTATGTTTTTGTGACCATATTGACAGCATCTGTGCTGTTTTGTATGCATCAGTTTCATATTGTGCGCGTCAGGTTCTCAATGTTTAGTACTGCTGCTAATTGCCATATATGTGCCGTATTGGACATGTGTGATGTGTCCATTCTAATGTTTTTTTAGAGTATGTTTTTTTTTTTTGACAAGTGCTGTTTTGAGGCATATTGATTGCCAACAATTTGACTTATCTGTGCTTTATTGAAAATTTGTGTATTTTTCTGTTTCAACATGTCCTGTGGCAAAGTGGCTTGGGGTTGAGTGTTATTGGAGACACCATAATATTAATTTAAATAGCATTTGTGCTATGTTGTAAGCATGTCATTTCTATTCAAGGTGTTCTGTTGAGTGTTAGCGTAACCAGTGGGACAGTGCAAACGGTGCAATCCAAAATCCTTTAGTTTGGATACAGTGCTGAATAAGTGACCATGCATGGTACCACCTTTTAACACAATGAAAGGGCTGAGGAGATGATGTCTTGGAGTTCATGTCTAAAGACACAGCCAGCTACTGCTCTTCTGAGTCCCTGGATAAGAATTGTTGTGTACCAAAACAGCAACCATGAGATATTGTCCCCGCTGCAAGAATATAAATCCTTTGCTGCTTCTCACAAGCCAGGTCCTCTGTGTACTAATCCAGAGAAGTAGTCAAAAGGTTGCTGAAGCAATGATAACAGCTTAGAGTTATTCGAAGTCAGTGATGAAGTTCCTATGGGCATCCAAATGGAGTTGGATGTTAAATGAGGCTGCCAGGCACTTCAAGAGATTACGCATTGTAAATTAACAGGATTAAAAGTAAAAAATAAACTGAGGCAATGGGTGGTTACCAGTGGGGGGGGGGAGGGGTTGTCACCATTTGAGGGATATAATGCTGGATCTATCTATCCATTAAATTCTATTGCTTTTATTGCGTGATTATCTTTAATGAAACTTTGTTAGTAGTGGACCGATTCTGGGTATTTCTTCTACAGAGCGAGAGAAATGTTCATTGTAATTGCCTACATCAACCATGACCTTTCAATCTGCTCCTCATTCCCCTTATGCTATACCTCTTTCTTGCCTAAATCCTTCCTTTTATACTCTCTGCTTCCTCCTTCCCCACCCACCCTTTCTTCGTGACACAATGGGAAGTCTTGTGATGAATAACACATTAGGCAAAATGTAAGTCAAGCTCCTTGAGATTCTAAATGGTGCACCAGGACTTCCTCTATAAAACAGTCTTTGCTCAACAGTTACTTGTGTTCACAACTATTGCCATTAGCACATATGACTGCCACATTGATTAAAGACTTGTAGGCCTTGAAGTACCAGTTAGCAATTGAAGAGGTGTTTCCTGAGAGTTTTGCTCTTCTTTCTTTTGTCATTTTGGTTCTGTGACCTCTCTGAGATCTTTTGATGTTAGCCATAGTCCTTTTAGTTCTCTTTGTGCTTTTCTTTTTGTCATTCATATATTGCGAGTAGGTCCAGTCTTCTGTCAAAGGAGAGTAGATTTTTCTATAATGTATAACCATCTATCCAAGAAAGTAACTCGGGTGGACTCGCCAAACAACAAAAATATGTTTGTCACAGCATTTTGGCTTTCAGCTTCCTCAGGTAGTACAAGACTTTTTGCACTCTGGCTGCAATGTTAATTATTGCTGATTTTTGTAATTCCTGAATTTGTGTGTATGTATATGTAGCAGAGAACTCTGGGTAGTTCTCAATTTAAGTGGAAAGCAGCTCCTGTAGTGAGCACCCTCTACACCCGGCAAAACAGCAAATTAGTTCACCTCAAATGTCGACTTTACTATAAGTCTTTTAAGCGTATGATTAGTACAGTGCCATCCACAATGAGAATGAAAGGGGCAAAGCCTTATGCCATTTCTACAGCAAAGTGTTTAAGCATAGGACTAGCACAGTGCTATCCATGCCGAGCTGTAAAATGACAAAAGGCTTTTACCACTCCAGGCACAGTTTTAAAGCTTTTACTTTGGTTAAATGCCAACCTGAAATGAACAAAAGCAGCCCCTGACACGTGTTTCGCTCTCAGAGCTCTTAAGAGAGGTATAGCTTTGTCCAGACACTAGGGAGCACCCAGTTTAAGTCAAAACAATATGCATTCAGGCTTAGAGTGACGCATAAATTGTGCAAAAAAGAAGCGGAAACTCCGTGTAGTTTTCAAGTTTAGGTGGAAAGCAGCTCCTGTATAGAGCACCCTCAACACCAGTGACATTCTAAATTTGCTCACCTCAAATGTCTGCTTTTCTACCAGTCTTTAAGCGTAGGATTAGAACAGTGCCATCCACGCCAAGATAGAAAGTGACAAAGCCTTTTGACATTTCTACAGCAACATTTTTAAGCATAGGACTAGCACATTGCTATTCATGCCATGCTGTAAAATGGCAAAAGCCTATTATCATATTGGTTTTCTTGATAACTTTGGCACTTATTGACAAATCTGCACTAAACTTTCACAGAAAGAGTTAATCTAGTATAGGTCCTTTATGGAATGTCTTGTGCGCGTCTATTCAGCGAGGGGTCAAGTAAACGGGGAGTGGGGGTTATAATAGTGCCATTTCCCATTATTTATTCTCGTAGGATTCTTTTATTTTTAATATAGGAAAAATGGCTGAACAGAATTGCACCTAATTCGACACGAAGATAGAACTTTACTGAAGACTTGTGTTTTTAGGTCTCGCCTAGGCAGCGCTTGCCCTGTATTCTCGAGAAATGCTGTATTCAGGATATGTGATTTTTAATTGGCTCCTGTCCTTTTGTAAATGGTGGCTTTTCATTGTTCAATAGGCTTAGTAGTCCCTCCTTAGTACCGCCTTGTCTCTTATTGTAACCTCCCATGAGGACACACCCTGTCACATGTGTTGTTACTCCCTAGGTCTTAATTACAGCCTCAAAGCAGTATTTTCTTAAAAGGCTTCAGACAGGACACGCACTTGGTCCTAATCTAGGCCGGCAGTGGTTACTCCACTCACTAGAGCATCTCACATTTATAGGAGACATTCTTCAAATTTCCCTTCATCAGCTCCACACCGAGTACAACCTAATCCGGAATTAATATGATAATTCTTTTGTCACATTTGAAAGCTGCTAATTTAATATATGGTCATAGCTATTTGAATGTACTTGTGGTACTGTCTTGCATGCAATGCATTATGGTTAGGGTGGATTTAACATATCTTCTGCAGGGTGCAGGACCATACATAGTCAAAAGAGGTCCCATGGGACCTCTTTTGGCCACATGGTACTGCACCTTGCAACATTGCTAGGTAAAAAAACTGACATGGGCATTTATAATGCCAATAACACCCACTCCAACAAATGCAAGACCGATTGAATTTCCAATGCAATACGTCTCATATTGAAGTTGTTGGCATTGAAAATGACAGTGTTTTTTACTTTAGCTTTTTTATACCATTGGCAACAGAGCTATGCAAATATAATAACTCCAGTGCAAATAAAAGTAAATTCTACCTTTCTTTTTAAATGGCTCCTGTCCCTGTCGTTTGTAAATGGTGTTTTTTTTTTTTATTGATCAACAGAACTAGTAGTCCCTCCTTTGTACCACCATGTTTCTTGTAACCTTCAATGAGAACATCTCCTGTTACATGTGTTGTTACTCTCTAAGTTTTAAGTACAGCCTCGGAACACTATTTTCTTTAAGGGCTTTAGGCAGAACACAGGCTTTATCCTCAGTGAAGCTCGCAGTGGATACTTTACTCGCTAACACATCTCACATTTATATATATCTATTAAGTTCCCTTCATCAGCTCCACACAGAATACAACCTAATTCTGATTTAATATGATAATTTGGTCACATTTCAAAGCTACTAATTGTATATATGGACAAAGCTATTTGAATGTACTTGTGGTACTGTCTTGCATGCAATGCATTATGGGTAGGGTGGATTTACCAGATCTTGTGCAGGGTGCAGTACCATATGTGTCCAAAAAAGGTCCCCTGGGACCTCTTTTGGCCACATATGGTACTGCACCTTGCAACATGGCTAGGTAAAAAAAATGGCATTTGTATTGCCAGTTACTCAAACTCCAAAAAATGCACGACCGATTGCATTTTGAATGCAATAGGTCTTGCATTTGTTAAAGTTGAAGCCTTTGGCATTGAAAAGGACTATGTTTTTTACTTTTACTTTTGCTTTTTTACACCATTGGCAATAGTGCTATGCAAATATAATAACTCCACTGCAAATAAAAAACGAAAGTAAAAACATTGTTGTTTTCAACGCTAATAGCTCCAACTTTAACAAATGCTAGATCGATTGCTTTGCAAATGCTTGTTCTTATTTGGTGTAAATCTGTTCAGTAAGCATTGAGAAGTTAATGTATGAAAATAGGCTAGGTTTCGGCATGAAGGGGTTAAAGCTCAGTAAACTCTTAGAAGGATGTATTCCGCTGCTCCTCCAAAAGAATCTGATTCGTTGTCGCTGCATTGAAAATAAAATGTTGTGGCAGCCGTTACAGGACGTGAAAACTTGGTCCACGATTCCTAAAAAAGTTTTGTAAGGGCACAGTGAGAATGTCCAGAACCCCTTGCCCATATGGAGGTGGGTCCCAAAGGGTCACTCTTATTTTTAATATAAAAAACAAGTTTAGATTTTCCTCACAGGATCTGCGGATCCTCAAAGGATCCTCCAATCCCAGCAAGGCCCCCAAGGTTAATTTGTGGATCCTCTGCCGTTTTAAGAATCCTTTTAGGATCCGTGGAGGATCATTTAATCTGGCACAAACCAGGAAAGCTTGCACTGGTCTGTGTCACTGTGGCAGGGAAGCTTGCCTTGGATTTGTGGATCCCATTTTGGTTCCATGGGTCTGATCACATAATGGAATCTGGCCACTCGCCAATGTTCAGGCCATAATCTGCGGGGTTGACTGCTTGCAGTTTGTTGGGTGCAGGGCCTGGCACAATCCGGAGCAGCGTATCCGGCAAGTGATGTTTGCACAGGTACATGACAACGCTGTAAGGCAGCTTGCCCAGGATCCCCAGATCCCATTTTGCTTTTGAAGGCGCTAACAAATGAAGCAAAAAAATAAAGCAAACCGCCATGGCCCAGGCCACATGCAGCAGAGCTTGCATCCCGCAAAGTGTTGAGTGTTGAGTGATGGGCCTGATAAGAGATCAGACCCTGTGCTCAGTTCCTGCTGTGCATAACCACGACTGTACACATCGAGGCTGGCCGCTGGTAGAGGGTGGCACACATGGAACTATTGGATATGCAGTATTTGATTTTAAAAAAACTTTGGAAAAAAATAGGATAAAGTCAATTTATGGTTGGGATTGTTATACCTTTACATATGTTTAGACAAATCTCAGAATTTCAACTAAAAATTTGCTGTTAAAGTCCAGATATGGTTATAAATGTAAACGGAAAAAAACGATTCATCGCATGGGAATGCCACTGGATTACCATATAACAGGACTATTCCAAAACTACAGTTCAAGTACAGAAAGGCTTCTTATCCCTCCGATCAAGACTTCGAAGCATTCCCTTTGCTAGTCCTGTAGGTTTCGAATCACCTTCATAGGTTCTAGCACCTCTTCTATGACCACTGTGACTTGTCCACATTTCTGGACAATATCCAAGAAGCTAAAATGGACACTTCTGCCTCCACTACAGGAGCGTTGTAATATAACATCAAAATGTTTTACACTCTAACTTGCCAATTTTGTCTTGTCTTTTAAGTTGAGATGCATATTTGTTGCTTCACTATGTTGCACTGTATTCCCTATACATTGTGCCCTGCATTATGATTAGAACCTCGGGTATTGTCTTAAACCTTTATGTTTTACTCCTTAATGGTGGTAGTTCCCCTATGATGGAATTTTCTCCACCCCTATTTTGTTTTGATTTCTTATACTCTCACGTGTGGCACTGATAAGTTTATAATTTTGGTTTATTTCAATTCCCTTTCTACATTACTGTTTCCTTGACGTTATTCATCTCACCCTGCTAAGGTACAGTTTTGTGCTTGGTTATTTGGCCTATTACTCCTTGTGACTACAGCCTGGTCTGCTCAGTTTGGTGTTTTTCCGATCTTTGTGGGTTTGGTTGGGTGGGGTTTTGAAGCTGGAGGTTTTTTTTTGGTTACTTTTCTTTCTTTTCTTCCTACTTCCTGTTTTCTAGTTGCCTTTTCCTTTCGTATGATACCACGGTCATTTTTGGCAATAAGAGATTGCAGTACATTCTTGTATTTGTTTCTTTGCTGCGGTGGACTTCCACCTATGTGTTCTCCAAACTCCATCTCACTGGGGGCTTGACTACCTATAATACATCCAGCTTTCGATTATTTATATATTCATGATGCCTAATTCCCCTAAATTGCTCTCCTTGTACACTAAGGGACTGAATCATCATGTTAAAAGACAGAAGATTCTCGATTACTCTTATAAATTCAAATGTGATATACTCTTCTTACAAGAATCCACATTATGTGCCAAAGACATTTACTCTCTTAAAGTACCATGGATCGAAGAGGTTTCCGTCTCACCCGCACAAAATTTTTGCTAAACAGTGAAAGATCACAGTCCTTGGCACTCCAATAGACAAGGGAAGGAGGTGGTTACAAACTATCAGGCACAGATTTTTATGCACTAAACATACATGCACCTAATACTAATGATCTGAAGTTTTAGAAGGACACTGATGAGCTGTTTTCTGGGCTCCTCATCGATACTAGACTGATAATAGGAGGTGACATTAACCTTACACTTGATCCCACGATTGATCATAACTCAAGATACAAGTTAAGACCTTCCACTTCTCACAAAATGTGTGCTAAATATTCTCTCTGACTCCTGGTGCCAGACACCAGAAGGCCAGGGATTATACCTTTTTAGCCCTCTGAATCCCCCCACCCCCAAAAATCATTTGTGGCCCAGGATTGACCATCTCTTAGTGTCTAACAAACTAGCGAGAACAATCTCTGACTCTAGCGTTGAACCTGGACAGATTTCGGACCACACTGCTATCTCAACCATACTGGACTGGGCCATGTCTGGCCCCTCTGACAAATCCTGGAGACTTAAGTCTAAGTTTCTACTAAATCATGCACGCTCTGCAACAATTTAGTCCGCATTGCTGACATCTTTAAGGATAACCAATCGGAAGACTGCTCCCCCCCCCCACCCCCAAGTTCTATAGTATGACTTTAAGGCCACTATTAGAGCATAGAAGGAATCAGTGCCTGTATCAATAAATCCGAAAACTCCCGGATGAAACATCTTGAAACCAAAATTAAAACTTTTGAATTTTTACACCAATCTGAGAAAGCTATTATCTTAGACAATCTTAATCGCAAACATTTAGAATACAACAAGACTTTAAGTTCCAAGGCAGGCCATTGATTATCGAATTCACCTCAATAAAAATATGTGCTGGCCACTCCGCCAGGAACGTTTTAGCCAGTTACCTCAAATATAAACAGAATCGCCCCCAAATGAAGTAATTAGAGATAAGGATAGCCACTTAAACCTAGATCTCTTGAAAATATCTCCTATTTTCCTAGATTTCTACAAAAACCTATACAATGAAAAGAAGTCAATTCCACTGATGGCCTGCGACTACTTAAGTAAACTCAACATTCCCAGACTTGATCCCCAACATCAACTTCTCTTAAATCAGGTTATAACTGAAGCTGAACTGCAAGCCGTGATTAAATCCCTTAAACTGGGCAAAGCAACTGGTCCAGACAGACTCCTTGCACGCTTATATAAACAGTTCTCAGATGAACTACGCTCTGCTCTTCTTGATGTCTTCCATAGTTATGCCAAGTCTGGATACATCCATGGTACCACAAAGGAAGCTGTATTTGTACTTATTCCCAAAAAAGGAAAAGACCTATAAAAACTATAGGATAATATCTCGGATTAATTTGGCCTGTAAATTATATTCCAAAATCTTAGCTAAAAGAATAAAAGCAATATAACCATCTCTGATTGGCACCAAGGTAGGCTCTCAAATGACATGTTAGATTGTAGGGTCATAGGCAGGACCACTGGAATTATGAGGCAGTGTTGAGTAACTATGTAGCAAAAAAAGCCAAATTATGCTGTGTGATTGGCACATTTTGTAATAGTATTGCTTCATTATTTTGTTACTTGTAAAGGTATCACTGTCTGGGCTTTGGTTGCACCTCACTAGTACCAGTTTAACACATAAAATAGAGTAATAAGCAACAGAAAGGTGACCAGTCGACCTTTGCAGTGGGCCTTCCACTGAAAAGCAACACGTTACTGCATTTTCAGTAACTTTTAAACTGTTTGATTTAGGAACAAAATTACATTGTTAAAATGTGCAAATTATGTGGCAGATGGATTATGTGCCGAATGTGGCAATTCGATAATTATGCGAAACTCTACACGGACGCACAATCGCATAATTCCAGTGGCCATGGTCATAGCTTAAATCTTGTCAAGTGCAAATCCTTCCCTGTGGCAGCAATAGATCTTGATTCAGAAAACACATTTGATACGGTTGCATGACCATTTCTAAGAGCTGTCCTCTTGAGCTTCAACTTGGATGATTCATTCATAAGGATGACAATGGCCCTTTACTCTCGCCCCTGTGCTAAAATAGGAACCAGCGGTGTCCTATCTGAACCATTCCCACTGAAACAGAGCACCAGACCTTGCTATCTAACTGCCTTTGTCTCTCCATGAGCGATCCAACCTGATTGGACTATGGTTGGGTGATGGGTATTTTCAAAACAGTTGCTTATGCTAATATCAGCTTAATGTAACCAACCATGCTGACTTCGCCATCCTCTAAATTATGTCTAAAATTGACAAATACTCCTTGGAATCGGGTTACTCACTCAATGGGGATAAATCAGAAGTTCGTTCTCTCAACCTGTTCTGTACGAAAGAAACCCCTGGTTTTGCATGGCAAACACATTTGATCAAATACCTGGGTCTCAAGTTCAATGAGGATCTGATTAAATCATTATGACATAATGAGTCAAGTCATTGGTTCCACAGAAGGTCAAAAAATTCCTAGACTGGTGGGTGCCAACATTTCTCACCTGGTGGGGTGAACTAGAATCAATCGAAATGGTCATCAACCCGATTGTCTGTTTTCTCTTAAATATGGTCCTGGTTCTTTGTTCAGATGAGTTCTTCACCAATATAGCCTGTTTGCTCAATACATTTCTTTGGAAGTCTAAAAAAAAAACCAACAACCTTATGTCCCTTAAAAAATAACTACGGCTGGGCAAGAATCAAGGGAGTGCCAACCTGCCTGATTTTAAGAAGTACCACATTGCATCTCAAAGCTCAGATAACCTGGATTTCATCCCCTGTGGCTCACTCTGGAGAAGCTTCTTATTGAGAAACTCTCCGTAACATCTCTACTAACCATTTACAAAACCCACCCCATTTTTATGAATCCTATTTTGAAGCACTCTAGACCTGTCCTATTGTCCTATTGTTCCTAGGCTCCTGCTACTCTGAGGTGAAATTTCGCCTCTCCCTTGGAACCTCCATATGGCCCAAGAAAGATATTGGATTAGACCCTACTCTCTACATGGGAGACCCATGGCGGTCAAAGGGCATTTCTTTTGTAGGGGACCTTGGTTCGAAACAACACCCTCTCTCCTCTTACATTATTTAATAATATGACGTTAGCCGCCCCGATTGTTATGATTTCCTAAAATGTAAACAGTCCTTTGCCAAGCATACAGCTTTCCCTTTTAAAGGTTTTTGCTATAATCGAAAGGGGTGGTCATGTTGCTTTCAAAATATGGTCTAAATTGAGATCGATTTTCTCATCTCTCTGTAATCTCATTCAGCGTATTTGGGTGTCAGTGGTCCCAGAACGGGTTCCCCTACCTACCCTCTATTGATTGGATGAGATTGTGGGCATCCCTTTTCTAAAGGAAAATTTCGCTCAATCTAGCCCAAACCAAATTCCATATCCTGCATAGGACATTTTTGACTCCACACCGAATAGCTCCTCCTGGCCTACTAATAACTGTTGGAGATTAAAACTGAGATGGCTGACATACAGGATATGTTCTATGAATGCCCTTCACTTTACTCCTTCTGGGAAAACATTAACAAAATTATCGATGACCTCTTGACACCAAAGGTCCCAGGAACTTCTCCTTTTCATTTTGCAGTCTCTTCAGCCCCACACATGCTCCAACCTTGCAAAAAGAATGGTTACTCCTAGTTCAGATTAGTTTAGACTCTGTTCTGTGGCTGTAACGGAAAGTCTCCACAGGATATGATGCATTTTTTAATGTTCTGCAGTTTTATGAGGTTTCCAGAAAATCTTACCTCATTCCCATTTTAAAGAAGTGCAAATTTTGACAGGTTAGATCAGCGTTTGTTTTTTTTACAAATGCTTACTAGCAATTCTGTGTTAGATATTCTTAGTTTCTTGAGGTCCGCAGTCCGGCTCAGATGTAGCTGCGACGAATATCCATGCTTTTATCTATAAGAAAAGATTGCCTCTGTCCATGCTATAGCCTGCTTTTTATTTTAACCTATCAGGCCGGTACCTAGGAACTGAATTGTTCAGTATACTATGTGTTTTTAAACTAATCACATCTTTGTCTATTTATTGATGTACACATTGAACTTAGTTTTAAATGGCGATTGGCGATTCTCAGGGAAATTTGTGTAGACTGAAATGCATAGTGGACTGCTAACTGAGGTTCTCTCTCTGATTTATTTTTTCTCATCAACTTGGATTTTAAATGTAAATGTATACATTTTAACCATTTCTTTGGATATATTTAATTGCGTGTTTCGTACTGTAATCTTTTAAACTATCCTTTACTGTTATGGTCTACTTCGATGGATCTAATAAAGTCTATTGTATTGAAATGGAATAAGTACAGCTTATTTACACAGATTGCAGTGGGGTTTGCTGCTACTAGTTTTGAGCCGTAAAAAAAAAAGATTGAGAAAGTGGTTTAATTTTTTGTTTTTTTGTAAAGAATATGATTGAAAGCTTTGTGTAGTAGAAAATATAGGGTTTGTTTGCTTGATTCATGATATTTTTATCATTTTGGTTGTCACTAAATATGTTAGAAAATGAAAAGCATGTTTTAGATCTAAACACAATAAAGAAATCTAATTTAATATTAAAGATTATTCTCGATATTTTGGATTCAATTGGAACTAGATTCCAAACTACATTTGTGGAATAAGATGTTACGAGCTTCGATATTTTTCCGAAAAAGGACAACCCTTTTGTCAATGGTAGTGTTCAGACCACACCTGCAGCTAATTGGTTATCTGAGACAATGAGACACACCTATGCCTTGATTTGTATTTACCCACAGCTCCTGAACGCAGCATATAAATACCTCCAAATACCAAGCATATTCTTTTCTCATGAATGTCAAGACCATGAAACTCTGATGTGCAGTCTTCTAGCACTGTCTGTACACGTACTTGACCGTAAAAGCTATAGAGATGTGAATAAAATGAACTGACAGAACTTTAACATAAGGCCTTAGGAGGACCTTTGAAACCTATTCTGAGTGCGATCCACACCCATGATCTTCTCTTTACACCTTCCCCCTCCCTTCCTTTATTCTGGTGTCCCTTCAAATGATAAAGGATAGCCATCGTCATTGCTTGGCCTCACCACTTATAGCTCTAGGAAATGCAGCATCTCCCAGAGAGGAAGACCATCTTCCTGCAACAAACCTTTTGTCTATGGACAGAAGGAAAATCATCTACTCCACCCTACAGTTGCTCATCTTGAGTGCTTGGTCTCCTCTAGCTCACTACTTTAGCTTCCGCCCAGATAATCTTGTGAACCTGGGGACTTTCAGTAAGCCCACCACCAGGTCTGAATCCACAAGGAGGTGGGTGAGATCTTGCCACCGTGCTAAGGAGAACAGCATCTGCCCCTCTATAACCTGCTTGGTGTATTACCGAAGGGGTCTTCTAGACTTCTGATGGAGGTAGGCAGGTGGTTTCTTGTAAAGCCTACTACTTGTCATCTACCATAGACTAACGAAATAGACCTCAGTAGCCTTCTGGTGTGATCTAACTGGTCTTGCATTTGTTCACTCCAGTAACAAGGTCAACTGACGGGTAATACCTCAACCCTGTTGTATCATGTCTGATGCTCAAACAATTTAAACTAATGGTTTCTGAAACAGAAAGCTGCTTTTATGGAATACAGGTTTACTGATTGCAGTTCCATAGGCAAGGTGCATGAGCGAATTGGTTGACAATTGTGTCTAAGAACTGTGGGTGGTTTACCACTGGGGCACGTTGGTACTCTGAATTTGCCTTTCACTGGTCTCAAAAGTGTTGACTCCATTTCACACTTACAATGGGAGACTCACTGTTTAGTCCTTTCCCACCAAAACCTCACTGTTCCTGAACTGAGGAGAAAGTAAACCACATCAGTGTCTTGCTTGCCCTGCACTCTTTTGATCAGCTTTTCACTATATAAGGTGGTTAAATACAGGAAAAGGTGCCTAAAATTAACAAAACTGCCTGTTAAGTTACTCCAGGTTTATCCTAATGCTATTCTTTAGGTGAAATCCCTTATTTTGAATGTCTCTATAATTTTCACCAGAGCCAAAGCAGCCGAAAAGTTGTGATTTTCAGTCATATTTTTGTCACAGATATGTAGTGTGGCTTTGCGAGTCATAACAAACAACTTTCAAGTTCCAAAGCAGAAGTCTCTAACCTTTTCAACAATGAGAGACACTTCTGATTAATAAAAAAAGCATCCTGAGCTACTCTCTAATGTTTGGATTGGCTAAGGGTACATACCGGCCATGTAGCAAAATGCTTCCCTTTGAGCACCCAGTTCTAATGCAGTGATCACACTCCGCCAATGCCGCAAGAAATGTCTGCAAATGCTACTAGTGGAAACCCCAAGAACCAGTTTTATCCTTTTGCTCTTAGAGGGGATTGTCTTGTTGGGGTTTGTGGACTCTGTCCTGCAATAATGGGGATACATTGCTCTGATTGTGAGGGCTTGGGCTCAAAGGATGTCCGTCTCCTGGCTAATGCCACTAATGTGAATTGGCGGAAGCATGCCCGTTTTATTGATTTAAGAATAACATTTACTGGTGACAGGAACAGTACAGGGATTATTTGAGGTCGGCCTTAAAATGTTAGCTGCCCTAGGCTAAAACGTATTACTGAAGCAGAAAGATTTTTAACATAAATATTGCATTGTTAACTCTGCTACTAACTATCATACGCTTTGAAAAGTACAGGCGTAATTCATGGAGCTCTGCAAGTTGATATGATCTAGCTCTGCTGCCATCCTATGCCCTACCTAGAAGGTAATGAGGAAACCCAAATTAATGAATTGAGAGAGTTCTGTAGGGTGCTTAGTAAACTTCCAGAAAGAAGTAGAATAAGAAACAACATGTATTGGCAAAGCCAATAGGTCTGTTCTAGCTGAGATATATTGGCTTTGTCAATTTGTTTAAGCCATATTGCTCAGCAACGTGGCTGCTTATGTGCAGCATGACTGAAAGTACAAAAAAATGTACTCCTGCGGGGTCAATGCTGGGCGCGTCATAGCACCTTTTTTTTTCTCTAGTGGTTTAAATGGGCATGCAGCAATAGGGAGTTGGGTCGGGTCAAGTTTAAATGGTGTAGAGGGGTTCTGGGATGGAGCAAAGAATGGTTGGGGTAGGGAAGTGGGGGTGGCGAAGCAACGATAGGGAAAGGGGTGGGCTTGGAACAGCTCAGCAAACAGAGTTGGGGGAGCAACACATGAGTGGGAAGGGTGATCTTGCAAGCATTGGTGCGGAGTGGGATGGTGAGGTGGGAAGACTGCCTGCAAACACATGCAATTTTATGGAGTGGGACAAGTTCTAGAAACAAAATAGTACCTCCGGAAGCGCACCATCTGTAAAGGACACTGGCTTCCGACAGGATGCAATACTTAGTCCATGCTCCAAGGAAGGGAGAAACATTTGAGGAGGAAGTGAAGCCGACCAGCACTGACCAATGAGAAGCAAGGAAACGGGTGACAATGGTAAATAATAGGTAGGCTCCAAGTCACATTTAGGTAAACAAATTATCTTGCAAATGGCGAGCCCTGACAACGAAAGGATAAAGAAAGTTGGTGAAAAAGGGAGAAGAGGAACAAAGAAAGATTGGGAGAAAGGAGAAATGGGAACACAGAGACAAAATAAAGGCATGTATGAGGAAAGAAGGAAAGATAGAGGATGGACCCAAGACAGTAGGCGAAGGAAGGTGGGGGACGAAAAGAAGGAAGACAGAAAGAAATGAAAGCAATTAAAAGTAACCGGAAGCAAGAATGCAAAGAAAATAAACAGTAGGAATGTGAATAGGAAAGAGGGAACAAAAGAGCGAAGTGGGAAAGGAGGAACAAATGTAAAAAAGTGAATGGAGAGAAGCAACAAAGATAAGGAGTTGACGTGTTTTTATTAAACTTAAGCAGGTTCTGATTGTTAAAAAGAACAGAGAAAAATAAATGAGGGATGAGAGAGCAGGAAAGAAGGATTGTAGTAGAGAAAGTGAACAAGAAAGGACTGAAGAAGCGAGGACAGCGAAAGAATGGAAAGAAGAAACACAAGAGAAATGAAGGCAACAACTGTGAGAGAAAACAAGAAGAATGTGAAAGGAAAAAAAACAGGAAAAATAAAATGCCACAAAGGTTGGAAGAAAGAAAGGAGAGATTGCAAGTAAGACAATCATTGGCATAGCCAATAGGTCTCGCCTTTGGGACCTTGTACGTGTTTAGCAATGCAGCACATTTTCCTGGGTGTTGTGCAGCCAGGAATTGAAGTGCTATACAACTGTACAATAGTGTGTGAGAAAGAGATAGAGGGAGAGAGAATGATATAGATGTAAAAAGAGGGTGTGGTTGTTTATGTGGAAGATGGTGAAATAAGAGGATAACATTGGGTTAGTCACTACTTTGATGTAATCACCCCTTGGCTCACTCGTGAACACAAAATGGGCCCCATGCTGCCTCAGCAGCAGAGAGGGCTCCAGAGTGCTATCTGAGCAAGGAATGGCTCTGGCTATGGTCTAGTAGCTAAAACGGAAGGCCATGGAACTGGGGAGCCAGGTTTGATCCTCGTTTCTGCTCATTATCCTGTGATTCAGGCTAATCACTTAAGCGCCCCATGCCTAGGAAAGAAACCAAGAATGTGTAAAGTAATCTGGTCTCTTGGGACGAGACTGCACTGTACACATTTGTAAACTGCACTGTAGAAATTTGTAAATAATAATCGATGGCTTGGCTTGGCTCTATTTTGGGTCACCAGTCACCATAGGACCATCACCGAACCAAAACCAGATGTTCGGAACAAGGCATGCTTGAGCTTTGCTTTGCTTGCCCACCACCTTCAGTAGCATCACTGTGAAACAGGGGACACAATGATTCAGAAAGTAGCCCCGATAATCTCAATCCAGCAGCCATATCGGAAACAGGGGCAACCATGTGTAATTGTGATTTGTAATCTTATAGCACTTACTGCCAGTGACGATGAGTTGAAGCGTTTTTCATCGAGTAGCTCCCTACCCCAGAACCCATGGTTAGAGATAATAGGTAGTAGATTTGAAATATGTGCCACAGTTTTTCTTGTGGAATAGTCGAGTTGTATGAGGTTACTGAAGTATTTGTAGAGGGATGGGTTAATACATATTTTTTTTTTAAACAATTTTTATGATTTTCCAGTGTAACAAACATACACGTTGACATTCAATACGGCAATAGTTCTATGAAGACTTAGATATACAGTTGTATACAATCGTAGTTCAAAATTACTTTGTCATGCGTGGTACCGCACCGTGCATTCTACCGTGGTCAGTAGCTCATCAGTATCAGTCCCACTCCCCCTCTTCCTCTTCGTCGGAGCTGGCATCATCCTCTCCCGACAGCGGGTCACATATGTCCCCTCTATATAAATTCCAAAAAGTCCAAACCTTGTTCCATTTACGAGGGCAAGCCCTAGCTGCATATACCGCTCGTTCTGTCAACATTAACATGTCCATGTTCCTACTCATTGCGCTAAGGTAGGTAGTTCGGAAGCGCCCCATTTGTGTGCTATGTCCCGCTTTGCCACCATGATGGCTAATATTCCCTATATCTGACCATATCTGGATTAGTCATTCGGATCGCAAATATTCAAGATACATTTACGTGGCTCTGGTGTCAGTGAGACCTTTAGTGTTTGTGAAATAGTGCGCATCACCTGCCGCCAGTAGTTAGTTATGAATGAACAGTCCCAGAGGGTATGGAGTAATGTACCTTCACCACAGCCCCGAAGACAATAGGGATGTGGAGCTCTTTGCAGCTTGTGTAGTGTGGTTCTAGTGTAGTATATTCGATGCAAGATTTTTAGCTGTACTAGTCTGAACTTAGCCGAAATGTCCACCTCCCTTGTGGATGCCAGTGCCTCGTTCCATTCCGTATCATCCATATCGCCCAGTTCCTCTGCCCACCTCTCGCGTAATTTTAGTGTAGGATCTGATAAGTTATTTATTAGTTTTCTGTAGGTAAGTGAAGTGGCACTATGTTGCATTGAGTCAGTGAGTAACCTATCTCCTAACGGAGAAGATTCCGGGACTTCGGTGTCTGTCGGGATTGCCTGTAGCAATGCGTGCCTGATTTGCACATACCTATAAGTTTCGTTTGGTCCCAAATCATACTGTTGCTGGAGCAGGGTGAACGGGATTACTGTCCCCTTGTCCCATAAGTCTCCCACCGTGGATATTCCTATGCTATCCCATTGCGTAAACCACTTACTTCTTCTCAGTTGCCCCAATGCCTTGGTGTCCCAGAGTGGGGTGAGCTTAGTGATTGTTCCCTTCCAGCCCAATTTTGCCTGTACTGTGTGCCATATCGTGGCTGTATGCTCCGCAGGTCCCATCAACTTCGCCACCTGGCCTCTGTTGTAGAGCACTGAGAGCATGCTATCTGTGCCTAATTGTGTCCTGTCAGCCCTGTAGGTTGGGTCATCCCGAGGCATATGAATCCACTGGTTGATAATTTTGAGCTGGGCAGCCCAATAGTACAGTTGCAGGTTCGGTAATGCAATCCCCCCCTCGTACCAACTTCTGTTTAGTTTGATATGGGCAATGCGTGCCGGTCGGTTACCTCACAGTAGATTGGACACCAACGCTGTTACCTACTGAAAGGACCGCGGCGAGACCAAGTAGGGGGTGTTCTCTAGGGCGTAAAGAAATCTTGGGAGAGCCATCATCTTGTAGAGCGCTGCTCTACCGAGGAGCGTTAATGGCAATAACGCCCAATGCCTCACATCAGTCCGCAGCCGGTCCAGGGGTGGTTTCAAATTTTTTTCAAAGAATTCCGTCTGATTGTCTGTGATATATATATATATATATACCAAGGTATTTAAAGGAGGCCGTGGCTAGCACAACCGGGCAGTCTACCGTGAGCGAGGGCGGTGGCCCCTTCAGAACGTACAACACAGATTTCGACCAATTCAGAGTGTATCCCGACGTTTTCCCGTAAGCATCACAGAGTGTGAGGAGTGCTGGTATACTTCTTTCCGGATCCGTCAAATACACCAACATATCATCAGCGTAAAGCGACACACGATCCTCTGGGTTAATACATTTTGATTGGTTATGGGAAGACGTGAGATGATATTGGGAGTGGTGGACAGATGCGCCTGTTGTGCAATGTATTTGTAAAGTGATATAGTGCAGTGATGTTTCTATTTTCAGTAAGAAGCAGGGTCCAACGGAAATTAAAAAATGTGGTGCACATGAAGTCACCTACAGGGCTACTTCACTGCCATTAAATGATGAAAACCGAGCAGGGTGGAGGTGAATACGAACAGAGGTAAAACAGCAGTGCTCACACCTTCATCTAGGCGCTTTAAAGTACCCCAGTAAGAATCCAAACAGGAAAATCCACCAGATAGAGACATGCATCAAGTCACAGAGTATCCAGAAGGAAGCATGACCAGCTTGCTCATGCACTCAGTGCTTAATTTGTCCCGGTGGTTGAACTTTTTTGAGGATCGATTCTTATTTTTCATCGTCAGACATTCGCCAAGCAAGAGAGAGAAGGTCAGAAAATGGAGAAAGGGGGGAGTGAACAGTGGGAAAACTGAAACCCGGGGATAAAGCGGGGATGAAAAAAACCAGAAGGGACAGGACGAATTATGCGGTGGAAGAAACAAGGATGAGGTGGAAACAAGATTAGGCGGCCTCGATAGTGTGCATCCACCACATTCGGGAAAACGAGCAGCGGGCTTCAAAGAAACTATCAAGGCCTATATGACTCAGTCATGCATGTGTTTATTTATTTAGCAAATGTATCACTGGATGAAGAAGACCCCCAGTGGCCAGAGTCTTCGGAGCCATTATGGTCCACTGCAGCAGTTGCTACCATCCCCAGCTAATCATTTGCTGTCCTTCCAAGGTCATCCGAGAAGCTGAGCAGAAGTGACCCTCGATTGACCTCTGCTCGGCAGAGCGAGGCCGGTTGTGCATCACCTGAGGGGTTGATCGAAGCCAGACCACAAGCACATCCTCCGGGGCTCTACATTACATTTCCGCAGCTCCTCCATCTTTGGACTGGAGCTCTGTTTCAGGGGTCCTGAGGTGTCAGCATCTTGGGGACCGCCATCCAATCCCCTGTACTCTGTGAAAGAGGTTTGGAAAATAAGAGCGGTTGAACTGGTCAAGGTCAGCGGCTCGTAAAATGCAGGTTATATCCATGCAATGATCCGTGCGAAGTAAGGGCTTGTAAAATAAATATATTAAAAGGGATGGAGAAAGAGAAAATATTCTCCTTTCCTGCGGCCAAATCTAGGAATTATATTACATTAACATGCTCTGGGTACAGGACGATAATTTAAGGGTGTGGGCTAACACTGCTTAATTTGTGCCGGAGCTTGCAGATGGTGTGCACCAGAGCTCGTTTGTTTCTGGGCGTATTTTGCAGCTAAGCATGGTGGAGGGGAAGAATTTTTTCTGAGGAACTAAATGGGACTCTTCTGCCTCTCGGCCAGTTTATTCACGACAGTGAAAAACTACCAGTCTGCTCACATCCAAAAACAAGCGCTGGTCACACAGTAGAAGCGTCCCGATAGTGGTGCGTGTGCGCTCAAGTGGCGGCAAAAGTGAAAGCAAACGAGCAGCAGCTGTTTTGAAGCGCTTGTGCTTGCCTCCGCCTTGCGGGAGCAAGCAGCGGCGGCGCGAGAGCCATATGTTTGCAATCAGCACATGCGCCGCTGCTCGCTTCCGCAAGGTGGATACCAGCAAAAGCATGAGGGTGGGGAAAAGGAGCAGACCAATGGCTAAAGGCCATCCTAGAGCACCGCATGCTCGCTGCCTAGGCGAGACCTAGAAAATAAAAGGAGTCAAAAAATTCCAACCCTGTGCTCTGAAGCATTTATTTATTGTTGGTCTTTTTACTTGGAAGCAGCCAGACATTGTATATTTAACAACCGGATGGGCTCCTGCTTTGTTAGCTTCGGAGGCCGCGTTTAACCAGGGGTACGGTTTTAAAATGCTCCATTAGAAGGAGCACATCTGAATACTATCAGACACGAGTGACAGTTAATCCGAGACTGCCTGCGAGCTAGTAGCTCACGAGTCACCTGTTGGAGGCTTCTGTTCTGCATTCTAAGTGCTTCTCTTGCAGGCAGTGAGCAGTTTGAAGTAAACCAGTTTCTTAAGAGCTCTTGCTCAGTTATTGGCTGCCCAATGTCACGTTTCATACTATCCCTTTCTTTCGTCCCTAGGTAATACACCTAGAGATTGGTTGCAGCAGAGAGCCAGGGTGTAGGAGTAAAACTCCCTTGTTCTTAGTCTGTAAGCTTTGCCCTATTCCCCAAACTGTCCAGCTTTCTCCTCTCTATCGCCTGTTTTCATCAGACCGGTGGGTTTCTTTTTAAAGAGTTAGCTCGCGAGGAGGGACATCAGTGGAGAGGAAGGGGTGTGCCCACATGTACACGTTTGAGGTGACTGGCGCTGAAACCTCTTTATTAATGGCTTTCAAAAGCTGATTCTCGACCCCTGCTTCTAGATGTTAGGACATCAGTTTTGGGGTGGGAGAGAGCCCACAAAATAGGAATATCTAACCCACCTTAAAGGTGACTGTAAAGGTAGCTGTAGGTTACCTGCAGAATTGCGATTTAGTCTTAAAACAAAAGAGGTTTCACAAGTTGTAGAAATATCCCCTAGACCATTTTGAAAATTTGAAGTGGGTGTGTTTTTGTCTTTCATAATATGCCTGCCAGTGTTCGAAATGGATGGTTCACTGTATTCTATGCCAAACCTAGATTCTCCTAATTAAATGTTTTATCCAAAATCAAAGCCACAGCATGTATTCACTGTTAATGATTATTATTTATCTATCTAAAGTTTTCTTTTTCTTTTTCTTTTTAGCAAGAGTTCTGAAATGTTCATGAAGTTTTTCATTTTGCTTAGTCCTCTGAACGAGTAACTCTGTTAGGTCTACAATGTCCATTCCAATGTAATTAATAAATGCAACGCCTTAACCGTGGTGGGAATTCTGCCGCGGTGCGGGCGTTCTAAAAGGTGGGCCGTTGGCCGTTCGCAGCACGGAAGGGGTTAAATATTTTGAGTGGTGTCTATTAGATAAGGACTAAGTGAAACAAGATGGCTATTACTGACATTCACCAAATTATAACACAAGGCCGCAATTAAAAACCTATAGCACCCAAGAGGACCGGCAATGGTTTTTGGATCTATTTGTCTTAGAGACCTCTGTCGAATAACACTAGTGCTTCCTTAAATTTTTTTTAATAAATGTGCATATATCAAAAAGATACCCTTCAAGCATTAAGAGTGATGCATAAATGTATTAAAAAAGAAGCAACAGAGAAATCTGGGTTGTTCTCAAGTTTAGGTGGAAAGCAGCTCCTGTATAAAGCACCTGTGACACTCTAAATCTGCTCACCTCAAATGTCTACCTTTCTTTCAAAGTTTTTAAGAATAGGATTAGCACAGTGCCATCCCCACCAAGTTAGAAAGGGACAAAGTATTTTGCCATTTCTACTGCAAAGTTTTTAAACCTAGGACTAGCACAGGGCTATCCATTCCGAGCTGTAAAATGACAAAAGCCTTTTTACCACTCCGGGCACAGTATTACAGCTTTGAATTGGTAAAATACCAACCAAGCCACCCTGAAATGAACATCAGCAACCCCTGACACGTGTTTTGCTCTCTTTAGAGGTCTTGAGAGAGGTATAGCTTTGTCCAGACACAAGGGAGCATCCAGTATAAGTCAAAACAATACCCTTTCAGGCAAAGAGTGACGCATAAATTATGCATAAAAAAAGAGAAAACTCTGTAGTTCTCAATTTTAGGTGGAAAGCAGCTCCTGTATAGAGCACTCTCAATACGAGTGACATCATGATTTATATATAATGAATGTATATGAATGATATATCATAATGTATCTTACAATGTAGTTTTATCTTCAAAAACAAAAGCAATGAATAAATGTAGATTTAAAATGATAAACCATAAACTGTTTGGGAAATGAATGTACTGGGATCGCGAAACACTTAAGACATGGCGCCACACAAATGCAATCAATATGTGAGTCTAAGAGTAGTCCCTTGTTGAATGTACTAAAAATTGCGATTAGGAGAATAACTAATGTAATGGTATCTGTTGGTGCAATATGGCGGGCCTACACTAACAAAGGCGCTTGCCGGAACTCCTATTTGTAAACTCGTGAAGCATTCATCAAGTTTTTTTCTTCCTTTTCGTGTGTGCTGGCACATATATGTAAGTTTTCCAGCTTAAAGTATGTTTATCAGTAAACTTCACCAAGATAGGATATGGCAACGCCTATCAAGGGACTGCCACACTGTCAAGACCTGCAGGCTAAGCATCAGCTAATTTAGGAAACGTATTATGTCATGCTTTTCTTGTTTTTATGATTATGACCTGGAAGCATCATGAAGTTTCCTATTTTGCACCTGAATTCTCTCTTTTTTTGTAGTTTGATGTAGTGTGTTCGGCCTGCCAGTGCTTCTTTTCTGCAGTTATTCTATCTTTCACGTAAATCAACTGTGGCCTTCACAGTGGGCATACTCCTTTCATATCCTTTCTCAGGTAAAGGTTCTCAATGAGTGTAACTGTAAATGTTTACTCCATCTAGACCTTTCTTTTATTAACAAAACTGCTTCCTCATAGCCACCCTGTCCCTCTCTATGTGGCTGGGATTGTGTCCTCTTTCATCTGATCATCCTATTATAGACTCGCAAACCTTTTACCGTACTTACATTTATTTAGCCCACCCTTCCGCAGTCATGGGTGTCATTGCAAGCTCTTCTGTATCAGCAGACATGACCATGCCCTTAAAGGGCATCTTCCATATACAGCACGGACTAAACTGTACTTCCTCTGGATAAATGTTGACACCATTCCCACAGGATATGCTAACTATAATTTTCAACCACAGCCTTTTGTGTGCTTTGTTTTTGTGATGTATGCAATGCATATATGTAGGAAGAACAAGGAAGGTCCCTGAACCATTGGGCGTGTAGGAACCCAAATATAGTTATCATATACCTCAAAATGCCAGATTTCAACTTAAAAATGTGTACCATAAACAGAAAAACAAGAACCTCAGATAGTGTGTTTGTTATCAAAAACGTATACAATTTATTACAATTCAACATAGGTTAAAACCATTTTGTACAATAATAGTGCCCATGGGCTACCATGGTATTAAAAACAATAAAACATCACAATTTGATTTAAAACAATAAATGCCAGGGTTCACAGTTTTGTTGGTGTTGTCGACGCAGCGTTTCGGTGAATCTGTGATAACACCTTCTTCAGGACAAACAATTCTACAAGAGAACATTTACAATTAGATAACATCCCTATGTGCATTAAAAAAAAATTTTCATTGTGTCTTTTCATTAAAAACCATAGTTTTAGCCTTTTTCTTTTTTTGTCAGGGCACACTTCATTTGACACACTTAGAAGATAAAGCTTCATTCTACATGATCTGGTTCTATTGGGTAGATTTACAAAAAAGCATTTTGAACTATATCACTATATCCCTGGGTCCTATAGCCTGGTGACGTAAAATCACCTATTCGTCATTACTCCACGCTGCGGGCACAATTGAAAGCATCCAGTGGCGTGCTCTTTATATTCAAAAAGAAGGATATTAAAGAAAACCCTAAATATAGGTGAGTAGCATTAATTCCAACAGACCAGGGAGGAAACCCTTGAACAGAATTATGAAGTAAAGTAAAATAAAGTGTGTAAAATTACAAAACACATACGACACCGTCTGTCTTACCTTTAACAGTTGGATCAAGACACAATACGGTGGCCCCCCTCCGGTATCCTCTACAATACAGAACTCCAAATAGGAGAAGGTAAACAATGCGTGAAACTTAAGGCTACTGCCTGAAATCATAAATTTATGTAAAATTACAACTGAAAGGCTAATAGTAATGTGAAAATGAATGTCTTTCTCTAAAGGTATTGCTTACTGGAATATAAGACGCCAGAAGCTCTACATAATGTATTTCGCATGAAAATATTCCTCCAAATTGAATAAGAGAAGAATCTGCTGCAATCACACACAGGTATGCTTCGCAAAAACTTTTCCTTAGAAGCTACCGAATAGGTGATTTTACGTCACCAGGCTATAGGACCCAGGGATATAGTGATATAGTTCAAAATGCTTTTTTGTAAATGTACCCAATAGAACCAGATCATGTAGAATGAAGCTTTATCTTCTAAGTGTGTCAAATGAAGTGTGCCCTGACAAAAAAAGAAAAAGGCTAAAACTATGGTTTTTAATGAAAAGACACAATGAAATTTTTTTTTTAATGCACATAGGGATGTTATCTAATTGTAAATGTTCTCTTGTAGAATTGTTTGTCCTGAAGAAGGTGTTATCACAGATTCACCGAAACGCTGCGTCGACAACACCAACAAAACTGTGAACCCTGGCATTTATTGTTTTAAATCAAATTATCATGTTTTATTGTTTTTAATACCATGGTAGCCCATGGGCACTATTATTGTACAAAATGTTTTTAACCTATGTTGAATTGTAATAAATTGTATACGTTTTTGATAACAAACACACTATCTGAGGTTCTTGTTTTTCTGTTTATGGTACACATTTTTAAGTTGAAATCTGGCATTTTGAGGTATATGATAACTATATTTGGGTTCCTACACGCCCAATGGTTCAGGGACCTTCCTTGTTCTTCCTACGTATTCTCCTTGTCCCCCAATATAGAGCAAAGGAGACCTCCCTTCCTTTTTTTACTTTTGCAATGCATATATGCACACATCTATCTGTTCCCGGCAAAGTGAACACCATCTGAAATCACCTTCCAATGATTGATGCTGATGGTGAGGACCAGTTCAAGCTGAATGACTGTTTCCTCTGCCTTTTTCAGTGCTTGTAGACACTTTTTGCCCCTCCCTGTTTCTCCCCATTATCCCTTCCCCATGCTTAGCATGCACATTATAGATTGATAAGCTGTTGGGTATGAGTCACATAGTTTAGTAAATAACAGTACTCTGATTTCTAAAAAGGCCTCTGAGATGTTGCATATTGCTGAAGCAAATTTCTGTAGTTATTAAGCAGAATATATTAATATAATTGTGCAGAAATGTATGTTTAAACTCCAGTATTTGAATGCAATTCGTAGTAGGTAATCATACTAAGGCAAAATAAGCATACATAAGAAATAATGTGCTGATGTAAGTTAGGCTATCAATGCCATATTAACAGCAAATTATACACATTAAGCTGCAGTTTTGCACAATGTTTTTCTTTTTAACTGCAGATGCTGTAACTTTCCAGCCACCTTCTGTTAGTGATTAGGCATTTGTTTTGTATTAGGTAACTGATAGTGAAGTTCTTACCAGGAGGAGAGGAGACCACAGAAAGGGAGATTCATGGGAAGAACTGTCTGAAACGCAAAATGAGGATGAAGTATCTTTTCAAGGACTTGTGTGAAGACGTGAAAGACTGTGAGAGTTTACTTACTACCAAGGGTTTACTGAAATCCTATTGGATGTTGTGAACGAAGAATGTGATACTTGTTTCATTACACAATTTACTGTTTGTTAGTTGCTAGTTCCTTGAGAGGGGGGGGGGACCTTCTCTCGCTCTCATTTCTAGGGAACCATCTGTGGGTTTCTTGAGTCCATATATTTCCTACTAAGAGATTACTTTTGAGCTAATTTCCTGTTTTCTTAGATGTTAGGTGATTTAAATCTGGAAATAATGTCCATCTTTACCCTTTCTTTTATTTCAAATGCAAAGACTGTGCTTATTGCACTTTTTCTCGCATCAGAACTTTTAACTGGGGTTCTGAACTGACACCATATTCTATTCTTTTTTAAATGTAATTTAGCATATGGAAATTTCTTTACGCAACATGCTTGCGGTATTATTTTAATTTGTCTCCCTTGTGTACCTTGTCTCCCAGAGCCTAATGTAGAACTGTATTGAGGTTTCTCCTTTCCTGAAGGTGTCAGATATGCGAAGACATTAAATGATTCAATAATAATGAAGAACTTTGGATGGAACTATGTTTTTATCATTTTGGTAGAAATGGTAGGTGAGATCCGAAGAATCCCTCTACCCGCTTAACCCTCATAGTAGCTTCTCTGTTATATAGCAAGGCAAAAGTCTTCATGGGCTGAAAAAAAAATAACAACCTAATTATTTTCATTTTTTTTCCGTCTTGCTGATGTTACCTTTTTTGACTAAATAAAAGGTCATTCTCGTTCTTTAAGCGCCACCCCCCAAGTTCTTAGATTTTTATTTTTGTGTTTTTAGAGATATTTTTAGTCATGGTTTTTAGTGGCCAGCCACAATTAGTAAAAGGAGTCAATAGTGAACTGTAGTGTTTCTTTGTTAAGGATAATTTTCATTTGTTTTTTTTACTTGATTATCATTGTTTTATCAATAAAAAGTTTCCTTGAGTTCAATACTGAATGATTGAAGCTGACCGGGGTTGTATAATTTATTGTTTGCCCCTTTTTCTTTTCGATGTTTCCAAGAGGCTGACCATGATATTGTGCGTAAATTGGGCATGTTCTTGCTGGGATGAAGAAGTGAAGGGAAAAGGCATAAGGGGGTGGCAGGAGGAAGGAGAAATGTATTTTGGTGGTGTACACCCAAAAAGCTTCTTGTATAGTGTTGTTGTCTATTTTGTTCCCTAAATATGTTAGAAAAGCTGTAGTTTCACTATTGGATACCTTCCCTAGTTGGGAACCAAGTGATAGTTTTGCCCTGGTTTCACCCTCCTCGGCTTGTCAGGGCATATCTGTTCACTTTACTTTGACTTTTGTGTCCTGGAGTACAAGTAGTAAGATATCAACTTTTGGATTTAGAGAAAAATTCTGCACCCAAACCTGTATCATCTGTTCGAATGGAAGCAGCTATGTATTTACTGTCCTGAATTTATATTGCGATCTCAAGTAACTTGAGACCCATTAGCTAAACAGCTCTGAAGGTTTACTAAACTATATGGTCACAAGATGTAATGGATTAAAAAAACTACTGCCAATTCTGTCTTCCTGCTTTACGAGACCTATTCTTTGAAGGTTTAAATGGGCAAAAGACTATCCGAAACACCACGGATCAAAGGGCACAGGAAAATTACATTTTTTTTAACTTTCAAATATTCTCCCAATAGCATTACACATTCAATTGACTGCAAAAGATGGGAATCATTGAATTTATCTTTGTAGGTGAAAAACGGTCTTGAAAGTGAGAATGCTATCCTAGATAAAACTTTTTTAATGCTCTACAATTATTACTGTTAGGAAAACACATCAAATTAGTTTGACGTTCTAAAGAACTTGGCACGATATGGGAAAATTAATTACTGCTGCTTTCCTGAAAGACCTAGGGGTGGTGTTTCAGTTTCTCAAAACTTAAAAAACAAGCAGAGATTTTGCTAAAGAATTATATTCACAGCTAGGGTGGTGCTGGCTGGTTGGAAGAAAAGGTGGCAAGCTCTACACTATGTTCCTCGCAGGATGGAAACCTTTTCAGTCCCATTGTGCGACTCAGTTAATAAAAGGTTGGATTGTTTTTGTAATAAAGAGCCTACATACTTTATCCATTACACTTCTATTGGGAAATCTGTATTTCACTCTTAAATGAAAACGTATTACGTAAAGTTTAGATTTCACTGGGATTTGGATTGATGTCTGCTTTTAACTTTCTTAAATTTGAGAACACGGTAATACAAGAAAAGTTGTCCAGGTATTAGCAGTTGTATGTTATCTTCCACGGTAATAGTTGATATTCCTGATGTCCCAAAGTTTTGTAAGAAAAGAGCAGGTGGTTTGCACTAGCAGCAATAATCTAGAGGTCAATTGTGGGTTAAAGTGAGGGTGAGTTGTGTGAAATGGGCGAATGTAAAGTTAAATTGAAGTTTGGTGTTTGGCTGGAGTAGGGCCTGTGATGAGTTGTGGTATAGAAATTTGTTTTTTGTCGCATGCTAAAGTTAGTGTTTTTTGGCTGGATTGGACATTCTTCGATATAACTGACTTGGCTTTGTGGGACTTGCTGAACAGATCCTGGTGCATCAAGGCATTTGATACAGGTTTGTATGTACTTTAGCTTCTCCTTCACCCAAGGTAACATTCAGGTAGGATGGATGCCTTTTCCGTGCACACACATGCATAAGTACAAGTATGTATTTATGCGTGTGTGTGTGTATGTATATGTATGTGTATATGTATGTGTACATATATGTATATGTGTGTGTATGTATATGTATATGTTTATTTTTACAGTTGCAATCACCACTGGGTAGTTATTGTTAGGACGGTGTTTCCATACCAAATGCCTTTTTTCATTGCTAATAACTTGGCACCGTTTGAATCTCCACAAAGCTTTCTGAAAAAAGTGCTACTTTTTGACTAGTTTGAGCGTGGAGAGGTTCAGGGTGATTTGTCAAGCGAGGGCTGACAAAAAGGGGACGGGGGGGGGGGGGTGTCCAGGTCCATTACATTTTTCAATAGGAACTTTCGACACTGCTATACCCCAAACCACTGAACTGATTTACACCAAATTTAGAAGCAAACAAGATCTTGGTGCAGAAAGAGTGCTGTTTGTGATTTGGTGTAAATAAGTTTAGTAGTTTTAGAGAAATCAAGATTTAAAAACGAATTCTTTAAAGCCATGGAGGATCCGCTGGCCGACAGATCTTAAGATTTGATTGGCAGCCACCACATCAAGAAAGATGTGGCAGCAGCCATTTTAGGATTATATCCCTGTTCTAGAACAAAGTAAAAAATATCCATACATGCATATGTAGAGGGGTACAGTAGAGGTACCCCCCCCCCAACTTCGACCTTGTTTAGGGGGTTACGGCCAAGCCAAAAATCGATTTTTTTTTGTTTACCAGATTCCTTGCATTCCAATAAATAACTCCCTGGGGTGGACAAGGGCCCGGGGAACAGTAAAGTTGTTTTTTGGGGGAAAAATGCCATGCGTTCACCCCCCAACTAGCCCCCAAAGACCCCATTCCCTAGGGCTGTATCGAATACAAAAGGGGAGGAGGAATGCAGCCCTCCTCCCCCAGCCACTCTAGTGTTCCAGTGACCCCATCCCCTAGGGTTGAATGTAAAATAAAGAGGATAGTGTATGTGCCCCAATCCCCCCCCCCCCCCCCCCCCCACCCCTTCCGCAAGTCACTGTTGGGCCCCGGGAACCCAATCCCCGGGGTGGCAGTAAAAAATAGGAAGGGGGCTGTTCAGCCGTTTATGCGGTATTGCTGTTCAATTTTCATATGGAAAAATTAGGAAGCCTACAATAAAAAATTACAGAAATAAAAAAAAAAAGGAAAAATTAGGAAACACGGTTTCAGACCTTTTCTCAGCCCCAGCTTGACGGATCACTCCAAAACCTTTCAGGCAGGAGCTGAGGTGGATGAAACTTTTTGAGGAAAGTTTTGTGAAGATTAGTCAAACGACGACAAGCTTATAAGCAAACCAAAAAATGCTTTTCCTATGGAAATGGAGGCCTAACTATAGAACTACTCGACTCTCCTTCCCATGGCCTGTTGCCTTGGACAAACAACTGAATCTTTCAACACATCATGTTACAAATGTGTATATGGACCAGATGGCGTGATAGATGGGAACTTAGTCAGCCAATTCTGAATCGACAAAAAAAATCTCAAGAGATAGCCTTCATTAAGGCTACGTAGTGGGAGGCTTTTATTCGGTTTTAGGTAAAAAATCATAAAAGCAACAACAATATATAAATATACAGCATAATATTTCATTACATATTAAATGACATCTGTTAAAATAGGATTAAATCAATACGACAAATCGGCTAATCGTTATAAAAACATTCCCTGTGAAAGTGTAAAAATCTAATACGGAAATGGACAAGTAAACAGTTCCAAGATGTAGCTCATGGTTTGATAGAAACGAATGGCCGCCCTGTGTCAATAGCTACCTTATTAATTACGTACTGCAAATACCACCTGTTCTAGTACATATGAATGGTCTCTTATAGAGGATTCTTAAAAGATACAATTTTTCATCATAGATTCAAATCTGTTAGGAGCTAAAAGGCTACTGGCGTTAAAATACACAAGATCCCCTACCCAACAAATAATTGTGCTCAACTGTTAGTCTTACTGAAGGGTTGTGTGGGGAGCTCGGGTAGAAATCGTATAGATCCCAAGTGCATATGGGGCCGTCGCCTTTTTTAGGCTGGCGTGATCGTATATGGGGGACAACGTTCCTATTCTTAAATTTGATTAACACCAGGTCCCCAGGGATGTCTTTGGGCAATGAGCCTAGCCATCCCACCCTTCTGACGCTCAAGATTCCACCATCTTGATCAGGTGGCAGGGGTCTGATGCTTTTTAACCAGAATATAACCTTGTTGAGTAAGTCCTGATGTGATTCATGTTTCCCACGAGTAAGTGGAGGTACCCCTGAAAGAACAGAGACAAAAGGGGCGGCTTCTGGTGGTAAGTGTGTGCGGGACGCTTTTATTGGGTCTGATCTGGGAGCTGTGTGATTAATTAGTGCAGGTTTAGGGGCGTCTATAGGACCTATTGAGGTGGGTACATTAGAAGTTAAAGTGAAAGTTTGAGTTTGAACATTCTTACATGTCGTGGTTGGTTTAGACTTTTCGAGGGCAATAGGCGGGTTAGGGCAATTAGGTGTTACCGTGTTGTTAGTAGGTGAGGAGTTCGCTTTAATGGTTTCCCCAATGCTTGTAAGCCTATCCCCCAAATTATTAATTTTTGTTATCAAAGGTGATATGATTGATGATAGCAATTGCTCAAACTGGGACAGTAAAGCCAGTTAGGGGGACGGTACTGGGTCTTCTGGTTTTTCCACACCCAGCTCAGGTACGGTGGGGATATTGGGGAGTAATATGGGACTAGTGCAAATTTTTTAATTTTTAATTGATTCTCATTTACATTTTCCCCATCATGCTTCCTTTTGAGCTTTTGACTCTGAGGTGGTACTGTGGCTTGTGTTTTATCTTTCTTAGGTGGTAAAGCTAGTTCCCGCGGACTGCCTTTTGAGTTTACTAAAATAATGTCTTTTGTAGGTGAGGGTGATGTCACCGGGACATACTTAGTACCACACAAGGCACTAAGTTCATCCCAGATAGACAAATTTGGTGGTCTTTCGGAGGTAAGTGGAGGGGATTGGGTGCTGTCTAAGGAGGTGCAAGGATCAACGCTGTCTGATCCACTGGGGGTGGGCACTTGTCTACAGCTCGTGGTATGGTCTTGTGTCCCATGCCCCACACCCTGCTGAGGAATTAATTTTTTGTGAGATCCCTTGCGCGTCATGATACAGAGGTGATGAAATATAGATATTAGTCGGTGATGCAGGGATGAGCTAACCAAGCAAAGTCCAAATAATGTCTATTTAAAATACAAGTCTCTGTACCTCCTCCTCACGAGATGTCAAGGGAGTGGCCCGTCCCGTCCTCCTCAGGCCTCGGAGGGCCACAGAGGGCCCGCCCTTTGCCCTGGCTTAGCCCCGGGCACCGACCCGCGCGCGTCCCGCGACGCGGGATGGGTGAAAGAGTTAAATAGGCTGAGGGTGGGGGCGTGGCTTACTCCCATTCCAGGTGTCAGCAGAGAGGATCCTGGGACTTGGAGTTCGCCTTGGTGTTCCGGCGTGACTACGACAAGCCCAGGATCACAACAGAATGCCCCAAGCAATCCTCCCGTGTCCGCTGGTCTCCGTGTGTCAGGGCAGGGCTGGAATCAGGCAGACAGTTTCAGAATTTACCCCCCGGACCTCCACGCTGCGGCACCCGCGGAGCAGGTGCGGCGCGGTCCATTTGTGTTGGCTGAGGGTGGGGGCGCGACTTACTCCCAGTCCAGGTGTCAGCAGAGAGGATCCTGGGACTTGGAGTCCGCCTTGGTGTTCCGGCGTGACTACGACAAGCCCAGGATCCCAACAGAATGCCCCAAGCAATCCTCCCGTGTCCGCTGGTCTCAGTGTGTCAGGGCAGGGCTGGAATCCGGCAGACAGTTTCAGAATTTACCCCCCGGACCTCCACGCTGCGGCAAACCCTTCTACCCCCACACCCTTGAAGGGAGTAGGTCCACCCCATTCATATTGATTTCTTATGGCGTGCTGGCAGGTTGTCATGCTGCCCTCCTGCCCACCACTAACTGTTCTGCCTTCCCTGCACGAGAGCAACTGCTGTGCCCATCCTGAATACTAAGCTCTTTTTACATAAACAGCAGCACACAAAACTTTTCTTTGCACACTTTATGTTGAATATGCATTTATTATGTAGGGTATCGATGATGTTTAGAATGATTCTTGGATTTGGAACTTTATGTACATTCAGAGAGGCATTTTAATCTACTGAGGGTATCAATACTGTCCCAAAGATCCGTCAGTTATGTTTATTCTGTGGTTTTGATAATCAGTGCTAAGACTGATCCTTCCGCTGGGATAAAACCACAGAGCGTTAAGCTGTTTTAAAATACGTAGACCTTACTGAGGACGCTGTGCTCTTCCTATCTTGGCTGTGTAAGCATCAACTTCCTTTTCTTCTGAAAAATGGCAGGGTGCCTTGTACTGGTGAGAGGAATTAACTAAAGTCTAATTCCTTTGTACTATTAGCCTGAATATATTCCAGGAAGGCTATACCTAATAAGTATTTCAGTAAAACAGTGCAGAGTTTTCTTCAGAGTCTTGATAATTCTGGTATAATTTTACTGAGTTTAATATTCAAGATATCTGAAATGTTTATTCACTAGCAAAATTGTATTTTTTAAGGGAGTGCTTTTCGCTTCCAATCAAACTCTCAGGAATTTTTATTTCATCTCCAACAACTGATTCATTTAATGCTGCATACCTCTTAGGAAGATACTTTCAGCTTGTTGCTTGGTTGCCAGCTCAAGAGAATAGTAAATATGCTCCTAAATAAAGGTATTGGAACAGAATTCTATGTCAGGACCGGAGGCTTCAGATTATGCTATATCTTCCTTCGCTTTATTAACATAAAGACTCCACAGCAGCTTAGGAAAAGATATAATAAGAACAAAAATGCTTTAAACATAAAGCATTAACGTAATGTTCAACAAAAAATAAACAACAACTCCCAAGAGTCTCTTGCGCAACCATAGTCCATAGTCCTTTTACTCTGTCCATCATCACTATATAACCGGACTTCTCATCATCTTCCTCCTCTTTCTTCGCTGCTCCCGCAGCCAGATAAGTGCTTTTCTATTTGTTACCTTTTCATTGTGATTGATTGTCTTGTGTACGATCTTTGGGGGGACTCTTTGCATGGGTTATTTCCTTACAGAGTCCCCAGTTGCGGGAACGTTCTTCGTTCCTACGCGACTTTATTCCCACTTATGTGCGGTGTGTACATAGACCGCAAGGGGGCGGCCGGTCGTCTCGCCGACCCGCCGGCGCGCCTCCGCAGTGCGAGGAGCCACGCCGTAGGGTCTGCTTGCGCGGGGGCCGATCCTCGCGTACCCCTCTGACACCTGGTGATCCGGGTCGGTACTTTTGCCCACTTTTGACGCCCTCTGGGGTCTGTATGGCGGTTCTGACCGCGTGAATCGCCTTCGGGCGAGATCTGTGCACCTCTTTACCCGTGTGTGGCCTAGCGCGCTTGAGGGGTACGTAGACCCGGTCCCGGCGAGGAGGGTCTGCGCGCTTGGGGGTTGGTGCAGCCCACCTGCCACGTCAGCTGGCCCAAAACGTGATCGCAGCCGCTTGGCCTGCCCACATTCGAGAACTTTCTCGGTTGCCGCCCTCTTGGGTGCCCCGCATTTGCCCTTGGTTCCGAGATGGAAGGGGAATACGATGAGGAAGCCTGCCCCTATCTGCAGGATGATGAGTTTTATCGGGCGGTAGACAACTCCATCTATCGTTGAGTGACGGAGGTGGTAGGGCCCATGGAGGACCGCCTGTCCGCCCGCATCGTGGAGGAGTGCGCGAAGCTGGCAGCGGCGCTGGTGCCTCCGTCCCCCGAACTCCCGGGGACGTCCGGCGGGTTGCCACCCGCTCCGAAGAGACCTCGTGGGGAGGGACCTTCATCAGAGGCCCAAGGCGTGGACAGGGGCGCTTTCGAGCGGCTTCGTGACGCCTTCCTGGCCAAGGCGACGGCGGTGCCCCCTGCACCCTTGGTGGATCCTGGCACTTCGGGCGACGTGTCTACGGCGCCCGCCTCCCCGATCTACGACTCTCCGGACTCGGATGACGACGGGGAGTCGACCCGTTCTTGGCTTCCGACACCTTCAGCGAAGGAGATGCCCCGAGACGAGTCGGGCATGCTGGACCCGGACGAGATCGTCCACCCCCGATCCGCGGCCTGGGCCCCGGGGGAGACGTGGCGAAGTTTGTCGCGGGCAGGCTGCGCAAGCCCCTGGAAAAGGAGGCGAGGGGTTGCCTGCGTGGGGAATGCCCTCGGCCTACCCTGGAAGGGAAAGTGGCCATGACACCAGAGTTGGACCCCAAGATGGCCACCTTCCTGGCGAAATTCATGAAGGACCCCAGGAAGGGGATCGACCGGTCCTGGCGGGCTTGCCAGGACAAGTTGTTGGATGTGGTCGGGCCCGCCACGAAGATCCTCGATATGGCGGAGGAGGCTCGAGTGAATGGCACTGCCATTTCGCCGGAGGTGCTCTCCAACTGGGCCCAGAGGGTGATCGTATTTTTGGGCAACGCCAACTGTGCCCTGTCCACGGAGAGGCGGCGTTCGCTCCTTATCAAGCTGGATCCGAAGCTGGGGGACCTGGCCTCGTCGGAGGCAGGTGCCGTGGCTCAGGGTGGCCTCTTCGGTGAGCCTTTCATCCGCGAGCTGGGAAAGTTCGTGAATACGTTCACGTCGCTGGACAAGGCTCAGTCCAGCATCAAGAAGGTCTTCCACCAGCGTTTTTCTGGAGGGGCCGGTCGCGGCAGGGGCCGCGCGATCGGCCGTGGTCAGCAGACCAACAACCGAGGACAAGGCTCCGGAAGAGGTCAGTACCAGACCTCGGCCAACTACACCAACTTCTACCCCACGAGGGGACAGCGCTATGGTGGCAGAGGGTTCAAGAAGAACTCCGGACAAGGAAATGCCCCCGGTAAGTGTACTTTGCTTGGATCAAGTTCCGATTGGGGGGCGGCTGGCAAGCTTTTACGGGGAGTGGGAATTGCTCACTGCTGATGCTTGGGTTTTGCAAACTGTAAGAGGTTTCCATATCGAGTTTTACGACCAGCCAACTCAGGCGAGGCCCCCGCGCCCGATGGTTTTTTCAGAATCCGACGCGCGATTGATAGACTAAGAGGTCTCAGACTTGCTGCGCAAGGGAGCCATCCGTCTATCAACGCGCCACCCACATGGGTTCCTCAGCAACGTCTTCCTAGTGGACAAGACGGACGGGGGCAAGAGGCCGGTGATCAATCTCAAAGAGTTCAATGGGTGGTTGGTCTACCGTCACTTCAAGATGGAGGGGATCCACCTCCTTCGAGACGTGCTCCTCCCTCGGGATTGGATGGTACGACTGGATCTCAAGGATGCCTACTTGGTCGTTCCCATCCACCCCCCTCATCGTCGTTTCCTACAATTCCTGTGGGACGACAAGGTGTTCGAATTCACCGCCCTACCGTTCGGTCTTTCTTCGGCCCCGTGGTGCTTCACGAAGGTCCTCCACCCGGTGGTGGAGTTTCTCAGAAGTCAGGGGGTCCGGATGCTTGTATACTTAGACGACATCCTCCTCATGGGGCAGTGCCCGGAGGTGTTGGCGGGCCAGCTGCGTCAAGCTGTCGGCCTGCTTCAGAGACTAGGGTTCGTCATCAACGGCTCCAAGTCGGTTTTGGTTCCCACTCAGCAGATCACCTTTTTGGGTTTCGTGGTGGACTCGGTACAGGCGGTCTTGAGCCTGCCGGGTCGGAAGGTCGCGAAGATTCGACACCTACTTCGGCAGACGATCGCAAGAGAGCGTACGTCACTGCGTCATATCGCCAAGGTGGTGGGCCTTCTCTCGTCCTCCATCCAGGCGATTTTCCCGGGCCCGCTGCACTACAGGGCTCTGCAACGCTTGAAGGCGCAGCATCTGCGCCGGGGGATGTGTTACGACCAGTGGGTTCCCCTCACGGACGAAGTGAAGGAGGAAATGTCATGGTGGCTGTCTCACATGGAGGCATGGAATGGGCGAGCGATCTTCGGTTCGGCTCCGGACCTGATCATAGAGTCCGACGCCAGCAGGTCGGGCTGGGGCGCCCGGTGCGGGGATTTTTCCACATGCGGCGCCTGGTCGTCAGAAGAACAACAATTGCATATCAATTGTTTGGAGCTCCTTGCGGGCTCCTTCGCAGTTCGCTGTTGGACCAAAGACTCGGTCAAGGCTTGTGTCCTGTTACGGATGGACAATATTTCGGCAGTTCGGTATGTGAACCACCTAGGAGGTCCTCGTTCCCGCGCCTTGGCGGATTTAGCGAAGGATTTCTGGGATTATTGCCTGTCTCGTCACATTGCGGTGACGGCGGAGTATCTGCCAGGCCAGTGCAATCAGGTAGCGGATTGGCACTCTCGACATCTCAGGGACGCCAGCCAGTGGAAACTGGATCCGGAAGTCTTCCGGTGGCTACACTCCCTTTGGGGTCCCTTCTCGGTGGACCTCTTTGCGTCCCGTCTCGACCACCAGCTGCCGCGGTTTTACAGCTGGAGGCCGGACCCTCTAGCGGAGGCCACGGACGCGTTCTTGCAGGATTGGAGTCGGGAACAGCCGTTCGCGTTTCCCCCGTTCTCCATGATCATGCGAACGGCGGCTCAAATACGCCGCCAGGGTGCGGAGCTGGTGTTGGTTACACCGCTGTGGAGGTCTCAAGTATGGTTTCCGGTTCTTCTGGAACTTTCTTGGGATTTTCCAATCCTACTCCCCCTGTTTCCTCTGCTCCTGACGAACCCGGATCGGGAACCTCACCCTCTCGTCGTGCAGAACACTCTCCGCCTCGTGGCGTGGAGGCTCTCAGGAGACGCTGGGCGCTCCCGGGCCTTTCGGGGTCGGCTGAGCACTTGCTCTCCAAAGCATGGGCCGACAGTACGACGAAGCGTTACAGATCCGCTTGGCTTAAGTGGCTGCGTTGGTGTGTACGAAGGGATCTGGATCCCGTGGTCGCAGGCCTTGTTCCCGTGCTGAATTTCCTGGCGCATTTGGCCGACAAGGGTCTAGCGTATAGGACGATCAATGCTATCCGGTCGGCGATTTCTGCGGGCCATGATAACATCGATGGCCACCCGGTAGGGGAACATCCTTTTGTGTGTCGGCTTCTGCGGGCTGTTCGCCTCGCGCTGCCGCCAGAACCCAGGTACTCCGTCCTTTGGGACGTCAATTTGGTTCTGAATTTGTTCCTGTCGTGGCCAGCCAATTCTTATCTGTCTCTTAAGGAGCTGTCGGCGAAGTTAGCCATGTTGTTATGTCTGGTTTCTTGTAGGCGCGTCTCGGACGTGCGTGCGCTGGATGTCTCTGCACGCATTTTTTCCCCGGATGGGGTTACTTTCACCGTGGGCCGGCGTACTAAGACGTCGTCGCGTTCCATTTCTTATCCAGCCTTTACTGACACTCCTAAGTTGTGTGTCGTGCAATGCCTCAAAGCATATGAGGACCTGACCTTGGATCTGCGCCCTCCGGGCGAGCGTCAGTTGTTGATTGCCCTGCGGAAGCCACACACAGCTGTCTCCTCCCCTACTATTGCTCGGTGGGTGCGATGGGTCATGCAAGAAGCAGGCATCAATACTTCTCTCTTTGGAGCACACTCCGCCAGGGGGGCCATGGCCTCTAAGGCATTCTCAGTGGGTGCTCGTCTGGAGGACCTAATGCGCGCGGCGGATTGGTCCTCGGATTCCACCTTCAAGAGGTTTTATTTTAAGCCGGTGGTGGATTTGGCTCAGTTGGTGGTAAGTAAGCTTTAAACTAGCATAATCTGAAGCCTCCGGTCCTGACATAGAATCGAAATTTGCCTAGCTTACGTAACGGTAAGTTTCAATTCTATTAAGGACACGGAGGCGAGGATTATCCCACCCGGGCCACAGTGGTGTCTCTACCCACCCGTATGGCAGTAAGTAAAGCGTTTTCCTTTACGTTGTCAGTACTGTGTTAATCACTGAATGCTCCTCGCCTTGTTGTCGCATTCCTGGGCCACCTCGCTGACGCTGTTCCTTTTTTGACAGGCAACGACGGTGCTAAGCAGGACCAATGAGGCTCAAGCGTGATCTGCGCGAAGAAAGAGGAGGAAGATGACGAGAAGTCCGGTTATATAGTGATGATGGACAGAGTAAAAGGACTATGGACTATGGTTGCGCAAGAGACTCTTGGGAGTTGTTGTTTATTTTTTGTTGAACATTACGTTAATGCTTTATGTTTAAAGCATTTTTGTTCTTATTATATCTTTTCCTAAGCTGCTGTGGAGTCTTTATGTAAATAAAGCGAAGGAAGATATATCATAATCCTCGCCTCCGTGTCCTTAATAGAATTGAAACTTACCGTTACGTAAGCTAGGCAAATTTCGATTCAACAGGATTGAAATTGCAAGTGATGTAATATAGAGCATGTATACCTATTTATTAGTAGTTTTCATCCTGTATTTTGTTTCAACTGTATTGAAACTAGAACCTTATCAGAAGCTCGAATTGAACTTTTTTTTAAAATATATATATATATATAGTACAATTCGAGCTTTTTTTGCTCAATTTGGCTATGGCATGACTTCTAGGGGGCTGAACTATTTGTCCCGTTTGTGCAATAGAGGGCGTTAATGATCCATGGCAGTCCTTTTGCTATAGTTAGTTATCTCTGAAGAAACTTGCTCTCGTCCACCTAGCTGTCTGAGAAGAATAGCAGTAGACTGTTAATGCTTCTTATTGAGACTTAATGTGGCAGCAACCTTGGGATATTGGTGGTCACTGCAAGTGCAGTGAGTGATCTTTAAGCAAGCTGCACCAAGATCACTAATTGTGGCTCCAGAAAAGATAGCTTGGTAGTAGAATGTTTGTAAATCTATAGCTTGTTCTACATTTCTCGTTGGAATATAAAGAAATGATATTTGGGTTTCTGGAAGCTTTATTTTAGTTGAAACAGATTTGTTGATAATGGAAACACAACTTATTTGTTGATTAATTAAACCGAATTCGTTTCTGAAGGTGGCAGGAAATGAATTGCCAATAATACCATTGCATGATGCCTGAAAGTATCATCAATACTTCTTGACTGGTTGCCTTAAAATGCTTTGTATTGTCTTTTCATGCTTCTCCAGGAAGGAAATGAATGCTGAGAGGAAGACCCTGACATTGTAGGATATTTATAGAAGGTGAAGATATACTTCTTGCCAACTGACCTTCAACTGCTGCCAACTTGATGCTAGGTTTATAAGAAACTGTAAACTCAATGCTAATCAGGTCGGCTGAAGCGGTAGACAATCCAGGGGAAGGTCTAATGGTAAGAGCTAAATACCACCACTGTAATAGGTGTATTACAAGGATAGTTGTTGGTGAACAAAAGTCTCTTTCGCCTTTTTCTTGGATAAAACATAAGCGATTTGAGCTGTTTTTTCCAGACATTGTGTGAATTGATTGTGATAAGTTCATGTAAATCCGTGCAATGAGTGCTCTCATTGAAGTACTCCCTAAAAGGCTCTTCACCAAAAGTTCTTTCGGAACTTTATATTAAACAAAGCAAATCTATTGCTGTTATATCCAGGAATGTCTGAGTTCAAGGAGCATTATATGCATGCCGTAAAAATAAGTATCCATGCAAATTATTACAAGATTTTTATTTAAATTATCAAATAATTTTTTTTAGTTGCCTGGTTAAGTGGAATAAATTCCAAACTTACTGATGTAATTTATCAAATTTAGCAATTTTCACAAAGGCCAAGCAGCAGCGCACATGCTCCGATATGAATTCCGTAGCATTTTAATTCTCTTTAATACTTCAACTAGTACGGTAGTTATGAGAAGTTTGGTGTCGAAACACATTGTTCACAAAACACATATATCAAATCTTAACTCTTTATATAATGGCTATGTCATCTTTAGTGTTCTTTTGGTTAGTTGAATTATTTTGAAATATTATGTGGAAGGATATGAGGATTGGTATCCCTGGGAGCAGGTTGCATGAGATTAGTGCTGCTTAATGATTTGGATGATTATCCTGCATTTCTCACTGACATAAGTTTGTTAAATTTAATTTTGTTCCGGCTTTATACGCATAATATAATGAATTGAAGGGCCTTTCTGACAGCCCTCTTCATCCATTGTCTGTTGCTTTACCTTGGACCGATCTTGACAACAATTGACTATCTTTATTATATGTGACAGCATTCTACTCTTTCACATGGATCACATTGCACACAGTAGTTCCTTGGAGTGCCATGGACTACTATGGCAATGTGTTCTTTTTGAAACTATTTTTGCTTTTAGTAATTTCTTTTTAACCCCTTTGCTTCACGTGTCGGCCAACTGCCATCACGAGCACTACCTCGGTAGTGCTGCGCACGTCCGTTGGTCGACGAGGCCCCGCCCACTCGTTTAAAACTCCGTACTGCGGCGGAATTCGCGCTGTGGTTAGATTGATGAGGTCCTGGCAGTGTCACAAAAAAAAGTTTTGCAAGAACCGTTGCAAAATAGCACATTGCCAAAGCCAACAGGATGTTTTTCAGCACCACCAGCCCAGTTGGCTTTTCAAATGCATTTTAATTTTTTAGCTTGAAGAGGTATTGTCATTATTTTCACAATTCTTTCATATTAAATCTTGACTTGAGTGATTTAGCATTTGTGTTTTGTAACAACTTGCTAGTCTCACTTTCTTTGATATTTATATGTTATGGGAAATGGTTTGGCCTAGTTTAGTATAATTGAATAATACCATAGGGTAGACTAGTAAATTATTCAAATTGAAATAACGTGCTATTGTGGAAGATCCTTTTGTGTTAAGTTGTGAAACAATGCTGGCAACTGTTTGGGTTGGATGACTTTTTCTCTAGTGATAGCATATATGAAAAAAAGACTGGTAGATTTTGACCTTCTTTTTTTAAATTTAAACAAAAATGCAGCATTAATTGTTTTTGAGGAAATTAAAAGCATTATCATTGGATAATAAAAGGCACAAAGACGGAGGGCTGGAGTGAGAAATTACTGCTCCCATTATACCTCTTTAGATGGTTTAATAACCCTGTACTTGGAAGTGGAACAAGCCCCACTTTGGAAATTCCAAGATGAAGGGTGAGAGCAACTTTGGGAAACTAAGCCAGGCCCTTTCACCAAAACTGCTGACTTGACTGTAACTATTCTTTATATTTCAAAACTATGAAACATTGGTATTTAAGGGTACTTTTGAAACGGTTCAAACAAATGAGTGAATTTCATTATTTTTTCTAGGCATGCAGTAATTTTACGTCTGCGCCGAAATCTAAACCGTTGTGGTCGTATGACATTTAATGATGCCACCAATTATGTGCTAAATTCTCTGTCCATGTTCCTTTACACAGTAAGCAGCATTGTACTCTGTATAAGCTGCGTCTATAACATGTCTCGAAGGTGCACCCTACTTCACAACTCTCAACTCTTCTTCATGATACTCCACAACACTCCACTTCACTCTACAACACTTCACTCTATGACCTCCACGCCACTTTACTCCACTCTATGCCACCACACAAGTGTACTCTACTATACGCCACTTCCCTCCACTCAACTCTGTGCCCCTTCACTCAACTGTACAGACGTCCCATTCAACTGCACTTCCTTTCACTCCATTCTGCAATCCGCCCCTCCACTCTACGTCCTTCCACTATGTGCTCCTCCGGTTAGCTTGCCTCAATTTTGATTGACACCTCTCCGCTAGACACCCTTCCTCTTTGTCACTCTTCTCCAATACTTTACTCCACGCTTCAGTCCTCTCCTCTGCAGCCCTCCCCTATGCGCCAGTCCCCTCTGTGCTGCGCCTCTCCATGTCACTCACCTGGAGAAGTGTGGCTCAATGATTAGAGCGGCAGACCCTGATGCAGATGTCTAGTCCGGGACCAGGGTTCAATTCCCGGCTCGGCGGGTCTTGGGCTCAAAATTCCACGGGCCTGATAATTCTCGCCTCGGTGCCTATTCCAATCATGGAGTCCCACTCTGCAACTCTGGGCAATAGCTTGCTTAATCTCCACAACGACCCCCACAACGCTAAGGATGCCTAGCCTCCACCTTGGGGGTGCCCAGGAGTGGACGCCTCACAGGGAAAGCCAGGATGGGTTCCACAGCGGTATTCGAACAAGCGCCTTGAGACCCTTGCGGGTGAGTAGTGTGCTATACAAGTATCAATTTACATTTACAATTTACATTTACCTCCACTCCCCACCACTCCGCACCACACTAAGACATGCCACTCCACTCCACTAATTTTTAGCCATGCTAAACACAAGGCACAGTGGTGTACAACATGGCTAAAACTCATTGGCAAAGCCAATAGCTCTTGCGTAGGCAAGACCTATATGCTTTACCATTGTTTTTTGTTATTGACCCTTAACATAGCTCAAATCTTCACCGTTTTTTTGTGCAATCTGAAGTGCTTTTTAAACCACCTTTAGTCTACCTGAAATACTCTTTCAGTGATGCAATTGATGTCAACTTAAAATAATCTTTTACTTAAAAATTCTTGGAAAAATTCTCTTTAAAGTTTACCTTGTGCAACGCTTTGACTCAACCCTACCATTTGGTCTGTGTCTGCAGGCTGGAAAGGTGTGGCCTTTCAGCTTCCTTTGTCAAGAAGATGCTATCCAGGGCAACTTAGATTTTTCTCTTCCTCTTCTTAGATCTCGACCTGGAGCTACTTCATTTTGCCTCAGTCCATCTACTGGGACAGGTCTTTTTGCTTCTATCATATTCCGCTGTTTTTGATGTACTCTGATGATCTTTCATGTCTGGTCTGATTTCACCTCTGTGTTCTTCAAAGATTTGTAGGGCCTTTCTATATCGAGGCACAAATGTGTAGGAGAATCTAGTGTCTTCAAAGTTAGTCTGTCAACTGTGGTCCTGGATATTTCATTTCATACTGAGAAGACAAAACTCTTATGGTCTAATTTTAAAATGAGTGTACCACAAGACTTATTACATGATTATTAATATACTTGAGTTAATCTTTTAAATTATCCAACACACAGGAATTGCACTTGCCTACTTTGCCGCCTATGATTTACAAGTTTAATGCACTCTCGCTGAATTACTGCATGCCTAAGAGTACACTTCGAAACTGCTTCGTAAATGAATTTGTTGAATACAATATAGTACCCAATGGGCTTCTAGTGACATCTGCAAGCTGCTAATGTTGCTGTCTCCTGTGCTACTTGTCTTTATCGTTATATGTGCATTAGTGTGTGAGCCTGTATGTGTGTATAGAGGGAAAGCTATGTTGTGAACCAACATTAATATGCTTAAATATTTTGGATTGCACACATATTGCTGTGAGGCTTCTTACATTGCAAAACCAAAAGGCTAATGATTACAACATACCTCTTTCAAGTGGGTAAGGTAAAAAACTGGAGAATAGATATTTTTAGGATCTATAAGATTGAGGTGATCATCAATAAGTTTAGCTTTGATTGTCTGTTTAGTGTGACAAAATAGATGTGAAATGACTGTGCCCAGAGCTACAGCACCTGCTGTTCCTGATGACTGCGACTGAAGGTAAGGTAATGAGACCCTCTGATTATACCAAATAAAAAGTTTAATGACAACCCTGGATTTCCTGGACTGACAACCTGGTGAGAGGAATTGTTAAGTCAGTGGTGGTTAATGTTCTGCTTACAAATTTAGCATTTCGACATCTAACCTGTCCATACTAGTAATCAATAAAGACTGTTTTGCTGCATGAATCTTTTCTGGATCAACATGCTGGGCTTAACCACCATCTAGTGTTTGGGTCCGGAACTTTTCTCTTGTATATTAGACCTTCTCCCCTTTTTTTGTTGTTGTTGTTGTTGTTTGATATATATTGTCTCAACCATTTGGTGCCTATTCCAACCTCTCATCACGTCAACCTCTCACCGGAAGTGTCCACGCGAGGTTGCCATTTTCAGATTCATTATTCCGAGATTGAGACTGGAAGCCTTGCTGAACGCTACCCAATTGCTAAAAGAAGAGGGTTATACCGAAGGTTCTTTAAAAACCATGCCGATGTTCTGGAGAGAAACCGTTGATTCCGTGAACAGATTTGTGGAAAATCCAGCAGCGGGCACCGTGCTCGGAGTGATATGGAGAGCACTCCTTTACGCTTCTACCCGGCGAGCCGCCAAAGGTTTACCAAGAAGGACACATCAGTGGGCATATTATACAAAGTGCCTTGGGGGCGCAACAGGCGTTTTCATACTTTGCGCGCACCCGGGGCACTTTGGTATTACAGAAAGGGCCAAAGATGCTTGTGCGTCCCCTTCAGTAATACAGAAAGCGCTGGTGCAAATATGGTGCCAGCGATATCTGAGAGCGTTCTATCATTTGCCGAGGAGTGTGTCCCCATGCAAATAAGGGAAACTTTGTCTCTGTGCCCACACCATATTATAGACTTGGGCGCAAAGGTAAAGAAGCTGTTGGATGGCGCGCTGACTGTGCGTCACCTAAAGGGTAGTGCACTATCAATGTGCCACATGATGGCAGCCCACTGGAGAGGATACCCCCTAGACATCTCCTTGCAGGTGAGTGCAGCCACTCACTGCACCAGCCTTCAAGGGGATCTTTCACCCCTCTTAAAAGTGCAGGTGGGTTGCCGCCTGCACAGTGAAACACGGAGCAGCTGCTTCATAGCCACTTCGTATTTCATTTAAATGTGCTGCCCTAAGACGGCGAGAGTTTGTAGCTGCCCAAGGCACAGCACATTCAATCTAATACAGCACACACTCCTTGTTAGTGGCGAGTGCACCTTTTGAAAGGTGTACCTTGCGATAACCAAGAAAATACACTGCATTGCATAATACAGACCCAGGTGGGCAACCGTGGTCATCCAAGAGACCACAGCACCGACAACTGCAAGGCCTGTGTGGAATTCAAACCGAAGACCTTAAAAGCCAGTGAGAAGCAAAGGCAAGAACACTACGCTATGCAGAGGCAGAAGGAAATCCGTTGCGGAGAGACCTGGGGTTGTCAAGCAAAAGAGCAGGACATCATCACCGAAGGTGATGAGGGAGAGGGCTCAGACGTCGAAAAGGAGGTCAACGTACTGGAGAGTATGTAACCTTATGGATAGAGCGGTCGAAGCTGGGGAACAAGTTTCGAGTCTCTGCATGGGCGCTTAATATCCTGTGATTCTGGGCGAATCACTTAATCTCCCCATGCCTAACAAAAATTATTGTGTCTATCTGTCACGAAACTGGTGCTCATGTAAAGCGCTCTGGTACCCAATATCTTCGGGTTGAGTTTGTGCTATATAAAACTATTTTTTAAAAAACACAGAAAACTCCAAGATAAGTGCCACTAGTAATGTTAAAGAAACCAAGTTTGAGTTAGTGTTGAACAAAGTATCTAGAATCTCCAAAGCTGCCTCAGTGCAGAAGTTCTTGCCGACCGAATGCAAGCCGAAGTCTAAAGAATCCCTTGGCCCCCATTCCAAGGACACCGCTGCTGTCTGCAACTAAAAAGACGCCAGCGTCCAAGGTCGACCAAAATCGGGAAAAGGCTGAGAAAGGGAAATGAAACCCCACCATCGGAGACCTCGGCGTCGAAAAGGATATCGACACATCACCGAAGAGCGCACACGATCGGAACAAAGAAAAGATGTTTCAAAGCTTAAATGGCCGCTGTCCTCTAGAAAAATAAGGATTTTGACACATCTTGCAGAGATTTCAGAATTCTGTCAAAAGCATTGACGAAGCACATAAGAGGACAAGGATGTAGAGCCTCTAATGACCCCAGGTCCACTGGAAGAACAGTATCATGAGATGTAGGAGGAAGAGGCCACTGAGTCTGTTTCATGATACTGAAGGGTCAGAATGCCTCTGTAAGCGGGACCGAGGAAATAGCGGATACGTTTAGATGGGGTAACTGGGGTTTTATTGGTTTTAACAGTTTTTTCCTTCGTGGACTGAGTCTATAATAGGGTAGGGACGCTTCCTGCTCTTTCTCTGGAGACATACTCTCTCTCAGCCCTCCTTTTTCTCACCGTCGCCTCTCCAGGATGCTCCCAAGCCCGGTCGCCAATCGTGTTTGCGAAGAAAAGGGGAAAAGACAAAGAATGGTTTCAGTCGGGTGCCCACACTATTTACAATGAACAAGGTCAGGGGGTGAGGAGTCACACGGTGCAGCAAACCCATTTTAACGCTGTGAGTTGTGCCGATAGTGCTCAGGAAGGGAAGTGACTGGGTTTTTCTCCGGTGAAGGTCACAGTGGCTGAAAACCCTTCCTCCCTGCCCAGCCCGCGATACGCGAACGTACCTGAGAAAGCCACACTTCTCCTGAAGTGTGGCTGGGCGGTGCGTCGCATCGTTGGCCTCATGGCTCCGGTAGATTTCCGTCTGGTTCCTCTCTAGGATCTTCGTCAGTCTTCCTCTGATCACTCGTCTCTGCAGATTCTCCATGCTCGCCTCCTCTGGGTGTAAGACACCCCTCGGTCTTCCCTGCTTCCTGGTTTTACCGGGTCCGCTACTGCTGCGTCATCAAAGGGGGCAGGACTTCTGGAAAACTCGGCCCAGTTAAAGAAACAGGGTCCCGTTTCAGCTTCCGGCAGAAAGAGCGGTGTGTCGGCCCTGTTCCAATTCTCTGGCTGCTGTGGGGAGAGAGGTAAGAGAGGTCTATCTGTAGTTTCCACGGTCAGCGATTTACCTTTCTCTATTCCGGGCCGACTCTCCTTGTCAAAGCCTCGCGACACAACAGCAGGATCTCAGCCCAGACAATATTGCCATGTACAACCAACTAATAAAGAGGGCTGCAGACCAGTATGGTGTCCAATTGGAGGAGAAGTCTCAAACATGTTTTTTACTATAGACATTGCCTCTCACAGAGTAAGAGGCAATATGTGCCCATGCTCCCAAGCCTACTGGACCAGTGAAAAAGACATTCAAGGACCTGCAACCTGCAGGTTGGTGACACCCAAGGCCTAAAAGAAGTACAAACACACCTTGAAGGACCCTTAATACATAGAGGTAACATTCCCGCGGAGTCCATTGATACAGCCACTGCCAGGAAAAGGACAAATGGGCCAACTACCTCTGGATAAGGAGAGCAAGAGAATGGATATGGTGGGGAGGAAGTTTGAAAAGGGAGCAGCGGCCCAATGGTACATCGCTAACTCTGATGCCCTGCTGACCAGAAGTACATACCAACACTGGGAAGAGATGGCGGGGCTAATGAAACACCTAACCGTGCAAAATCAAAGGGGCGCATTATCCCTTGCCAAAGAGGAGAAGAATATCACTGTGTTTAAAATCGTTGCAGACACAGAGAGCAGACAAATGATGGCAGGAACAATCCTTAAAAGGCATGCCTGGCTGTGTGTCTGGCTTCAAAAATGAAGTTCATTCCAGTATAATTAGCACCCCTTTCAAGTGGGAGTACCATTTAGGGAGTTCAGTGGACAATACCCTTCAGCAGCTAAAGATGAGAGCCCTACAGTTCGGGGGTCTGCAAAGACATGGAAATTCATTGACTACAAGACAAGTGGGAAGAGGGGGATTTCAAAGTGCTGCTACAGACCAGAGCTTCCAAAGGGCAAGTCGGGTGTAGGCACCGACAAAACAGTGGCCGTACCAAGCACCACAGAGAAACTTTCACGGGCGAGAGGCAGCGCACAACCTCCAAGTGGGGTAGCTCCAGCAGCAATCAAGTGACTTAAAAAACCAAAACCCCAACCACACACAACACTTGTGGGGGATAGATAGGAGCCTTCTTCCAGGAGTGGAGGATGATCCCTTCAGACAAGTGGATACTGTAAATTAGCCAAGACCGCTAATAAATAGAATTGGTCAAACACCCACCAGGGCGAGGACCTAGGAAAAACACCCATACAAGACAAGAAATGATGTCTTTGAGATGTGAGAGTACTGTTGCAGAAAAGAGCAATAGTAAGAGCGTGCCCAGGAAGGAGATCAATCGGGGAAACGACTCAACATACTTTCCAGTATAAAAACAAGACGGGTCGCTTCGGCCTATACTAGATCTCCTTTTCGTAAGTAAGTTCATAAATACACAGAAGTTTAAAATGAGAACGCTGCAAGATGCCATTCCTCAGCCTCAGTAGGGAGGCTCTTGGCAAACATAGACCTAAAAGATGCATATCTACACATCCCAATGAACCACAAGGACAAAAGAATTCTCGTGCTTCTTTATTGATAGAACACACTACAGATTCTAGTGCTGCCATTCAAAATAAAATCAGCACCCAGAGTGTTTATGAAATGTTTCGCAGCAGTTGCGGCACACCTGAGAAAGCAAGGAATAGACGTGTACCCTAACTTAGATGCTAGGCTGGTAAAGGAGTACTCATTACAGTGATGACTCCTCAGACTGGGGTTTTCCATAAACATGGAAAAGCTGTCACCCACACTAGAACAAGAGAAGCACCATCACAAGGTGGATTACTCAAACAAACCAGACGTGACATAGGACAGCTGGCATACAACGAGAGACTAAACCAAGAGCTCATTCGACATGTAAGAAAGGAGCTACTATAGCCTTTCTTGGCAAATGGTCCATTCATTGACATATGTTTTGCAGCCACTTGGTCCTCAGTGCACATGTTCACAAAATACTACTGCATCAACATGCAGATGAACAAGGGAGGCGAAAGTGAGAGCGAGAGTGAGCGAGAGAGTACTGAAACAATTGTTTACAAGCTCAACCTTCTCTCCAACCAAGCCTCCGAGGTGAAGAAAACTACTACAAAATCAATGCACAGCATGGGAATCCAGAAAAGATTTCTTCTGCAAAACGAAATGTCTACTTGCCTGTTGGAGTAGTTTTGAAGCTTAACCCAGGAAATGAGGCGAGCAGAAGTTAACAAGGGACTTAAATAATATGCTGACAAGAGGAAGATCACCAAACACAGAAAAAACAGATGGTCGTGGGTAGAAAAAGAATCTGAAGATGGCCACCACATTTGGATGCTTCTGGGAAGAGGCATCTGACATCAGGAGAGGTTGGACTAGGCACCAAATGGTGGAGACAATCGACGACCAACAACAACAAACAAGCGTTTGCAATGCAATAGGTCTCGCATTAGGAAAGTTTGAGCTGTTGTTATTGTAAATGACAATTTTTTTTATTTATGTGTTGGTTTTGAAAATAGCGAAATTAATAGCTCTGTCATTTACAATGCCAAAAGTTTTAACTTTTGCAAATGTGACACCTATAGCATTTGTAATGCAATATGTGTCGTATTTACATGACTTAGATGTATTGATATTACAAATAACAATGGCTTTTATTTTTTTTAAATAATTAATACTTAAGTTATTGTAACTTATAATGGCAATAGCTTAAACTTTTGTAAATAACTTTTGTTAAGATTATGTTCAGTGTATTTTATTGTGACGAAAATACAAGAACAGAAGTGAAATATTAACATCTTTTTGGGACATTGGTAATAAAGCTTGAACATTGAGATCATATTTGAACCAGTTGTTGAATGGTTTTACAGATTGATGCTGTGGTGGCGCTGAGTGATGTTGTGGTGGCGACGAGTGATGCTGTGGCGTTCAGTCATGCTGTAGTAGAGTAAAGTGATGTTGTGGTGCCCCTGAGTGATGCTGTGGTGGTGCTGAGTGATGCTGTGGTGATTCGATAGAGTGAGGTCGATAGATCTAGAGTGAGGGCGATAGATCTGGAGTGAGGGCGATAGATCTGGAGTGAGGGCGATAGATCTGGAGTGAGGGCGATAGATCTGGAGTGAGGGCGATAGATCTGGAGTGAGGGCGATAGATCTGGAGTGAGGGCGATAGATCTAGAGTGAGGGGGATAGATTGATAGATTGATGTAGTGAGGGCGATAGTCTGGTGGTGTGTGTGTGCCTGGTGAAAGCGTGCAGTGACGGCTGGTGGTGTGTGTGCCTGGTGAAAGTGTGTACTATGTCTGTTGGTGTGTTCCTGGTGGAAGCGTGCACCGACGGCTGGTGGTGTCTGTGTCTGGTGAAAGCATGCACTGATGAGTGATGGTGTTTGTGTATGGTGAAAGCGTGTACTGATGAGTGATGGTGTCTGCGTAGTGAAAGTGTGCACTGACGGTTTGGTTTTCAGTGTAGTTGTGTTTGTGTGTGTGGTTGTTAATATGTGTTTTGTGTGTTTGGTTGCACTGTAAGGCATTCGCGAGCGTGGCAGTGCTAGAGTTCACACCTTTCAGTGAGAGGCTTTGGGGTAGAGGTGTGCCAGAAAAAAACTCAAACGCCAGATTGCAGCATAATGTGTACTAAAATAGATCAGCCTAACAAAAGTGTGTTAAAGACAATACATAAAAAAATAGTTGTCTAACAATTAGGTGGGTCGGATGGTGGTGTGTCTGCCTGCTAGAAGCGTGCACTGATGACTGGTGGTGTGTGTGCCTGGTGGAAGCATGCAAATATAGCTGGTGTTGTGTATGCCTTGTGAAACCGTGCACTGACGGCTGGTGGTGCGTGTCTGATGGAAGCGTGCACAGACAGCTAGTAGTGTGTGTGCATGATGGAAGCACGCACTGACTGGTGATGATGCCATTTGGACCTTCTGAAGTATTTAGCCATGCAGCACATTATCCTGGGTGCTACACCATCTACTGCTACTTCAGGTCCATTGGTTAACGACCACACACCCAAGGATGTGCTTCCGTGCTTTTTAATGAAAATATGAAAAAGTTGTGTATGTTTGTCATGTGAAAAAACTGTGGAAGTGAGAGGCAGGTAAGCGGTAAAGGGACGTCGCTACCAGTGGTGCAGCAAGTGGCGCCAGGTCAAATGCAACCAAATTTCACATGAAAAACGATATTAGATGTTCGTGACCGACCTCACGCTATATGTGGAGAACATGCAGCTTGATTGCCATTTGACTGTAGGTAAAAACTCACATGGACAAGGAATTAGTGCATCAGAAGTTCAATGTGATGAATCAAAAAGTTCCACAGTCAGAAGGGACAACATGCATCAACTGTTTCTGTTGTATCTTTAGCCAAGAATAAAGAAAGAATATAGAAATTAGTCTTTGTGGACTTTATTGTGCATTGATTACATTGAAAGTTTGTTCTTCCTCGACCGTGATTCAGAAATAAAGTTTTGATGTTTAAACTAGGGGATTAGTTGGGCCGTTTTCAGTCCTTGCACATGTGAACATTACGGTGTCTGAAAGCCCTCAGTGCTCCGTACGGGACTGTCCCATACCCAGCTTCAGGTAGGAAAGCACCTGGGGTGATTCATTCTTTGGGACTGGTGTCTGCTTCCGGAGCGCGCTGTGAAACGACCACCTGCCACTGCTGGCTGGACGAAATGTCGAAGAAAAAGCAAATTTCCAATAAGCCTGTTACAAGGGTTGTCAGCTTGAAGGCACAGCCATGCTCTGTGAGAGGATGTGTGGGCAAAGAGGGTGGGGGCGCAGCGGTGACTGTCTGTGGGCAGAAGAGAAGCAAGGCCTCTGCCCAAAATCCTGCCCTAAAGGGATATCCCGGGACTGAGAACGAGAAAAGGCCTGTTCAGGGGTTGGGGATCCCCGGAATGCGAGAATACAAGGCGAAAGGGTAGGGAGAAGCGTGCAACGAAAAAGGGAGTAAAGGTCTACTGAGAGAGCAAATATTGAGAGGCAGAGAGGGGGAAGACATGAAAATAAAGGGGAAACAAGGGGTATATAGTTCGCGCGATCTGAATATGCAAAGGAGGTGGGGTGATGTGAAGGGAAGGGAATGGACAGTCCGAAGATATAGAAAAGGATCGTGGGAACATATTAAAACAGTGGAGGGAACGGGCAAATAAATAAAAAGGCAACGCAGAGAATATGAAGTGAGCAGAGGGAAAAAGGGAAGTAGTAAAGAAAAAAGCTAGAAAAGAGATTGAGGAAGTGAGGGAAGAGCTAAAGTAGGGTAGAAAGAGGGGACTGAAGAAAAGTTTGAGAAGGATGAGATCAAGAGTGTGTCTGAAGAGAGAAGAGATCGGGGAGAATGAAAAGGAGAGTATATACAAAGCAAGTGGAGAGGGAAGACCAAAAAAGAACGGGGTAGATGAAATGAGCAGAGAAAAGGAAAAATAAACAGACATGGAAGGTGTACATAGAGAGGACACAAGAAAAAGTAGAGTGAGGAAGGTGCAAGTGAGTGAAAGTGTATCTAAATGGGAAAAGAAGAAAGATTAATAAAAACTAAGTATGGAGAGGTGAATACATGGACTGCAGGGAGTACACCCATACTCTTGGGGTGAGAGGGAAGACTGGATCCTAAGCTCGAGGGGAGAAGACAATAAAGGGAGAGAAGGGAAAGTACAGTGGTCTGGAGAGCACATGGGTTGGAGGGTGAGAGAGCAGGTTGTGGAGGGTGGAAAGTGAAAGATTGGTCAGTGTGTCTGGGGAGAATCGGATTTGGGAGGGGGCAGAGGAAGATTCTCAGAGGTGAGAAATAGAATGGGAGAGAGCATAGCTGGGTAAAGTTCTGTGCAAGGAGGCATACGAGACTAAGTGCTCACAGTACATACAATAGAAAACATGGTTCATTCAGGTGGGAAAGCGATTTGTCCAGGATCACCCGAGCGGCCTAGTGATGAAGCCAAGATCTCCAGAGTCTACAATTACGTCACTGAGAAAAGTATGTTGCCCAGATGAGGGGATAGGAAGGAATACGTGATAACGAGGGGAATAGATATATCAAAATGTAAAGAAAAGGCGATGACTAGATGTGAGGTGGGGGAAGGTGACTGAGTGGGCTTAGCAATTAGGAGAGTGGGTGTCTGTGGCACAGCAGTTTGGAGGAGAGTCGGAGGAGAAGGAAATGGGAGTCAGAACAGTGGAGCGTTATTGAAATACGAGGGCAAATGGGCGAGGAGGATAGTGGCCCGGTTAAAGATGGAGGTGGGGAGAGAGGAGGGGAAGGCAGCAGCGACTAGAAATCAACGAAGGGAAGTGGATGAGGCACTGAGAGACTGGAGAGAAGAGCAGTGGCGTAAATAAAGGTGTACAGAGACAGTGGGCGATGGAGAAAGAGGAAGGGAAGGGGTGCGAATGTGGAATGTGTGTTGGTAGTGGAAGAAAAGTGAAGAGGCAAATGGGAGAAACAAGGAGGGTGGTGGGGAGGGAACAAGGATGTGGACGCGGTAGTGCAAAGGGGATAGCACACAGAAAAATGGTGGGTGGGAGGAGAAATCAGTAACACCGGTTGCAAACATCAGCTGCATATGTTTGCCTCAGAAAGCCAACAAACCGCATTCCAAGAACCCGAGCAGAGGCAAAGAAAATGGTGCACAGAACGAACTGAAATGAACATTAGCAAAATGAGACATGTAACGGGACAACTCCATGTGAGGTTCCAAAACACCAAAAGGAGGGGCTAATAAGCATAGCCACTAAACAAAAGAAGGCATTAATGAAGGGCAATAACAGAAACCAACGAAAACAAGCTCTCTGCATTGCTGTGGCGGGGTGGGAGTACATTCCTTTGAAGTCTGATGCCGAGGCACAGACAAATGGTGGTGTACGAGCGGCTTCCTTTCAAGTCTGATGGATGGGGGGGGAGCAAATGGTGAGCGCGCGCCCGGCGCACATGCACTGGCCATAATTCGCATTCCAAAGCCCTCTTGGCAGCCTTTCCTGGAGCCCCAACATAATTCTGGCCGAAGCAATGCGCAACCGCATTGGCTCAGCCAGACCTAAAAAGAGGAAAGAAAAGAACGGCTAATATACAAGAGAAAAGTTCCAGACCCAACCACTAGTTAGCAGAATAATTTATAGTATGTGAATCCAGAAAATTCTTCAAGCTGTAACACCATTACAGGTAAGTGGCCATTTCGTTTCCGGTGAGGAGTCTGAGACAACCTATGCATACTTTCAATTACAAACTATGAATGAGATGAAGTTTTCTAAACTAGTTTCCCTCAGCCCTGATGTCGACTGGCGGACTAAGTCCATCACATCAGCTTGATGAGCTGTTCAAGGAGCCATTAGCCTTTGTTTATCAGATGAGTTCAACAAACAAACACCTCTATTCCACCAAATACCAATATGAACAACAGTAGGCTTTGTGATGTCCCAGATAATGCCATATATATTTTGACATGTATGTAGGTAAATGCTTTGACTTAATTGGTGGAAAAACTTTGTTGGTGGAAAGCCTTTGTGTTTTCTGAAGGAAAGTATAACATTTAACCCTCCCTAAATTTCAGTATTATATGGAAATATTTTTTGACTCTGTCTGAAATGGAGATGAAGGTGCTTGGAAATAGTCATATTGGGCAAGGGATTATTTGAAAACTAGTTTGTTCTCTTGAAGAAATATTTGACAGAACATTTTCAAGGTGGATTGTCACCTTTGGAAGACAAACTTCTGGCTCGTATATTTGAAATGTACTATTATTTGCATGACTGTCCCTTCTTTATTTCATGGAGTGGGTGAGGTACTAATCCTGTGACTGAAATCTGCAAAGCAGCTGTTATTGTACATACCAATTGTGCGAGAGATGGATTGCATTAATTTGGTATGTGGGGGGTGGTGCAACCTAATAGTTCCACCTAGTTTCGCAACCTCAGAGTAGTACATTTGCTATTCTCCTAAAAATCTGCTCTCCTGCATTTCTCACATTAGAAACATATTCCCTTAAATAGGAAAACTGTTTTAAATTGAGCTATAAATACCTTCAAAGGCTTTGCATAATTATTCAATTCTTCTTTCCAGCTTTGCACCATCTGTTCCTGTTTTGTTTTCCATCAGCTTGCTGCTCTGCTTCTGTACCAAGCCTTGGTCCTCTTTTTTTACAGATAAAAATATTTCTATCCTCTTTGGAGGCAGCAATAGTCTAGTGGACACATTAATTAAAATAGTTAAAGCTAATATAGACCGCATTTGCCCTAACATTTCATTTTCCACTCCCAATGTGATGCCACTTTATTGGAGCAGACTGTCTGGAACACTTCTTTTACAGCTTTGCAGGATATTGTTGGCATTATAAACGTGTAACTTTTTCATGATGGCATTGATTTAATATTTTGGCCACTGTGGTGCCTCCCTACCTTCCTTCCTGTAATTTTTGGATGCTACACATTTAACTTTTTAACCTAAAAATGTTTCTTGAACTATGGCAAAGAAAACATCAACCTTTATATTCTAAACTTGCCACTCATTTTAGGCCACTCAATTAGCCCACTACCAAGAACATAAGCCTACGAGCATCTCTACTAAATGACCTTTGATCTATAGTTCGAGCCTATGATATGCACCTCTAACACGGGATCCACCTACTTCCTTTTCACCCCATTAAGGGCCACATAGTGTTAATGGGTCATAGCCTAAATAACTTGCTTGACTACAGAAACCAGTGTTCTGTCGGCCTGTCAAAAATATTCATTCTTCTGCTCTCAAGTGTTCCAGACTGGCACAGTAAGAAACAGTACTGAGCTAGCTCCCCGATAATGCTAGTGCCACAGTCCAGGTCCTTTTTCAAACTATAGGGAACGAGAAGGCCCCAAAACATGTTTGCCAAAACACAAGATCTCTATGGACCTTTCCGGTAGACGTCTGACGAATCCCACCTCTTAAGTTTGCATTCTGGATTTTAGGGGTATGCATCTGAGGCTAAAATTCAGCAAGTTGGCATGATGCATAGTGGTTAGAATGCTATTCAATTTTATTAAGAATTTGTTTATCCAATGAGGTCCACTTAAAAAATACGCACTATTATTATTATTATTATTATTATTATTATTATATAAATGCACATTAAGTACGAACTCAGTTCAAAGGTTCAAAAGGTTCAAAATAAGCTTTATTCGATATTTAAACAAATATCATATAAGCATACCTCATATACATGGTTAAAAATAGGAATACATTTGTATAATAATTAGTTAAAAAATCTATCATTTTAAAATTCTATACAAAAGTTCAGACAAAGTTAAAAACGTATATATTTGATCAAGACAGTTAGATGGCAAGAGGGCGTTGATCAATAACACCAGTCTCAGTCCAGCGTTTGCCTGAATTTTATCACTAATTTTAAAAACTGTTCTACTATAACTATCACCTCCTTATCCTCTAATTCCTGTAAACGCTCAAAAGCAGTTTTACATGTCCGAATATTCCATTTCTTTAATAAGGGTAATAGAAGTGCTTTCCTCAGAGTTCCATAGTACTTGCAAAAAAAGATGGTATGAATATTAGATTGCTGTGAACTAGAGTCACAGGGGCAAAGGCAAGTAATCCGCGACCAATCGTTGGATTCTGGGAATGTTACATAACGAAAAAAAGAGCCCGTTCTAAATCTAGTAAGTAACATCCTTGAATAGCATGGAATGTCTGATGATAGGTATAATTGAAGCCCCTTAGTCGGTGTCGCCCTTTGGTAAGCCAAAATGGAGTCGGAAGTTTTTTGTTTTTCCCATCTAGCTGTTTCAAAATAGACCATTAGAGTCTTTCTCAGGTCTTTTCGCGAGATGTTTTCTAGTGAGAGTGGATCTGTGAACCACTCTTGGCGACCAATTTCAAAGGAGAGATTTCTTACATAGTTCAGCCATTTAGTTTGTTTAAGATGTTTAGCCCCATCCAATTTAAGGATATCCTCTAGGACCTCTCTATTAAATGAAGTCTCGTGGGTAGTCCAAATTTTGTGCCAGAGTAGGAGGGGTTCCGTTTTGATGATATCTGTTATGTAGGGGAGATCCAACTCGATATGCATTTTATATACAGAGGTTCCCTTTGGGGCAGCAAGGAGGTACCTTAGAAATTGATTTTCCAGAGTTTGTATTGCTAGGGTATTTTTATCCACGCCCCAGAGGCCAGCCCCGTAGATAGCAGTAGACACGCATTTTGCTCTGTATATAATTAATAGTTGGTTTACAGGTCTGCCCCCTATCTTTCCAGCAAAATCCCGGAGGGCTCCAATCGCTCTACCAAGGGCCAGTTTCCTTTTCTCTATTGCGGTCTTCCATGTTAACTTTCTGTGTAGACAGATTCCCAGGTACGTAAAAGCTTCTACTGTCCCCAATTTTTGGTCCTCTATGAAAATGGGGCATTGGGCTTTTTGTCTTTTATTGCATAGCATGGTGTATGATTTAGCTATGTTCACTTTGAGGCCCCTATCTTTCATAAAGGTCGTGAAGATTGATACTGCCTTTTGTAGGCCCATTCTTGTCTGAGATAGAATTGCAGCATCATCCGCATAGAGCAGAATCGGGATTGGTTGGCCTCCTATTTTGGGGAAGTCGCACTCAAAAGTTTTCAAATGCTCGCCAATTGCGTTTATATAGAGGGAGAAGAGCAGAGGGGCCAAGATGCACCCCTGTCTAACCCCTCTATTGATGGTAAAGCGTGGCGAGCACTCTCCCCTCAGTCCATATCTCACTCTAGCTCCTGCCTCATGATACAAAGCCTTAATGAAAAGGAGGATCGATGAATCGATCCCAAGCTGGGTTAGGGTGTTCCATAGTTGGTCGTGGATAACACAGTCAAAAGCAGAGGTAAGATCTATATATGTTATATATAGGCTATTCCTCTTGATGTCAATGTATTTTGTTTTGATTAAATGTAAATTGAGGACCTGTTCAATTGTGCCTCTGCCTGATCGAAAGCCGTATTGTAGTTTCGACAATACGTCATGCTCCTCTATCCAAGTTGTTAGTCTTTTAAGGATTATACGTCCAGCAATTTTCATTAATGTATCTATAAGGGATATTGGCCTATAACACGATGGAAGGTTCCTATTTCCTTTTTAGGTCTCGCCCTGGAATTCGCATCCGAAGGATGCGTCCAGGGCGGAGACTTATAGTCGGCTGACACGGGGGAATGAGGGACACAAAACTGTGACGAGCGTGGATTGAGCTGCGTGCACGCGCGTCAACATTCACGCATGCGCACATCACAGCCACACGCATACACAGCACTCACGCATGCGCACATACACACGCATACACAGGCACACCCCCGTCACCTACACGCATACACAGAGACCCCTCCACACACACCAGCCCCTCTCCTCTCGGCTCCACACACACGCACACGCATTTACACTTACACAGACACGCAGGCACCCAGACAGGCAACCCCCCCCCCTCACACACACGCATACACACAGACTCCAGGACACATACACATACACACACACATGCACGCTCACACACATACACAGTCCGCCGCCGCGCGCGCGCACACAGATGCCCCCCGCCCCCCCCAACAAGGCGACGCCCCACTCACCGGCATCCTCAGTGCAGCGGCTCCCACCGGCAGCAAGACTCTTCTTCCCTTCTTCGGCACCGGGGCGCAGGGTAGGCTCCTGCCTGCTCCGGTGCGCCAAACAATCGCGGCTCTTCCGTGGGAGGCGGGGTAGGCTCCCGCCCTCCTACTTCCGGTTGTCCCGCCCGGCCTGCCTGACTTCCTGGTAGAAGACACGGAATGTTCATGGCAAACAGACAGACAAAAAGTGTCTTAAGAATCTTTCGTGCGCCGGTAAAGTCATCGCGGTGCTGACCAGCAGAGGGAATGCACAAGGTAAGCGGCTCGCAAGGAGGTGGTGGGGGTGTGAGGCGAGGGACGTGATCTCGCTTAATTTAGTTTCGAGTAGAGCCCCCTGCCTCCCTCAACCGTGCCCCCTCCCCCGCTTGAAGGGGCCTGTACTATGCCCCTGGTGCCCATTTGGTTTGTATTGTAAGTTCGCAACTCATTATATAACACACGTTAGAGTTGCTCCCTGAGCCTATTCTTCAGGACATTGACACAGTTTAATTCCCTCACAGGTGGCCCGTGTGTGTGTTAATGTGTGTATATGACGTTGCACCTGTAGTTGTGAATGTACGCACGTCTGACTGGCGCGGAGGTGTGCATGCATACGTGTGCATCTATCTCTGGATGCGGGCAAGAGCAGAAATGTCCTCTCTCTATGTGTGCTTCAGTGGCCAGCCACTACTGCCTCTCCAAAGGACTTGCGGATTGCCTTGTGTTGCGATCAAACTCACTTCCGGATTTCAGTAACGCTAGGTGTTACCTGCGCATTATCAGGCAAGGCCTTTCAAGGGATGAGCTCCGGAGCTCATCTTTCTAACAACACGATCCGGCTGGAGCAGCGGGGACGGCTGAGGTGCTGAGAGGACTCGGTGCATCAGAACACTGATGCTGCAATGCAGGTTTTCTCTGAGCACTTACAGTCACTGTCACAACCGGCTTTCGTTTTCACTGTTAACAGCACATATTTCTTTTACAAGTGGGATTAAAGGAGGTAGGCAGAGGACCGTGTTCAACAAAAAGAGGGGACACGTATTGCATGCAATCCTCCAGAATTGGCACCGCTTTTACAATATACGCGCTGCTGTGATTTGAGGCCCTGTTGAACAGCTCCAACATTCACCAGACATCATTTCCTTCATGTAGAGACATGAAGAATGGCGGAGAGGGAGTTTTGAATATGAGGGACTATGTTAATGTAAAAAGGGCATAAAGTACACCCTGCCGTAATTCTGGTGCAGAGTGACTGCAAATCCTCCAGTGAGCCCACACTGAAGGCCAAGATTTGTCTGTGAGATACGGGAGACTCAGGGGCCCTCTTCAAATTCTGCCTGTGGGCCCCCTCCATTTTGCATTGCGTCATAGAGTGTAATGTGCTGTAGGGCACAAGGCGGCTGTCTGCTGCACATGGTACCTTTGTATATTTTCTTGTCTAGAACCAGATATTCCTTAATACTTCCCGGAAAATCTGTTCTTCTCGGAGGAGCTAGTGTGTCACCGAACAGGATGTGACACAGGGGTATCGGAGCTAGGGGAGTCAGAAACGCTAACATCATGGAAGGGCCTTTAATGGTGCAGGTTTGATGATGGAATACCTTTCTGCTCTTACATTATTTAAGGAAATGTGCTCCCTGTGCTTTCCAGTGAGGAGTGTTGAGTGTCCGGTGTAGTACAGAAAAATGGACATGCATCCTCGGATCAGATTGTGGCAGCTAGACATGCAGCAGAAGTTCGTTGTCACTCGCTTCCATTTCTGCACATTCAAGCACCTTGGACCGGAAAACGTACGCTTGTCCCTAATGTAACAAGCGCGAGGCCAGGTGCTGCAGCAACATTACAGTACTCCATTGCCGTGGGCCCAGAGCCATGAACTAGGTTTAAACCTTCTCTAATCTCAGTTCCTTCGTTAATCAGATGCACCGACCAGAGCCGTAGCCTCCATTAGCGCAGCAGGAGCATTGGTGCCGGGGTTCAGAGGCTCTATGTAGACACCCAAACACACACACACGGAGTGACAGTGAGTGCGAAGTGACAGTGAGTGCGGAGTGACAGTGAGTGCAGAGTGACAGTGAGTGCAGAGTGACAGTGAGTGCAGAGTGACAGTGAGTGCAGAGTGCGTGCAGAGTGACAGTGAGTGCAGAGTGACAGTGAGTGCAGAGTGACAGTGAGTGCAGAGTGACAGTGAGTGCAAAGTGACAGTGAGTGCAGAGTGACAGTGAGTGCAGAGTGCGTGCAGAGTGACAGTGAGTGCAGAGTGAGTGCAGAGTGACAGTGAGTGCAGAGTGACAGTGAGTGCAGAGTGACAGTGAGTGCAGAGTGACAGTGAGTGCAGAGTGACAGTGAGTGCGGAGTGACAGTGAGTGCAGAGTGCGTGCAGAAACAGTGAGTGCAGAGTGCGTGCAGAGTGACAGTGAGTGCAGAGTGACAGTGAGTGCAGAGTGACAGTGAGTGCAGAGTGACAGTGAGTGCAGAGTGACAGTGAGTGCAGAGTGCGTGCAGAGTGACAGTGAGTGCAGAGTGACAGTGAGTGCAGAGTGACAGTGAGTGCAGAGTGACAGTGAGTGCAGAGTGCGTGCAGAGTGACAGTGAGTGCAGAGTGACAGTGAGTGCAGAGTGACAGTGAGTGCAGAGTGACAGTGAGTGCAGAGTGACAGTGAGTGCAGAGTGACAGTGAGTGCAGAGTGACAGTGAGTGCAGAGTGAGTGCAGAGTGACAGTGAGTGCAGAGTGACAGTGAGTGCAGAGTGACAGTGAGTGCAGAGTGACAGTGAGTGCAGAGTGAGTGCAGAGTGACAGTGAGTGCAGAGTGACAGTGAGTGCAGAGTGCGTGCAGAGTGACAGTGAGTGCAGAGTGACAGTGAGTGCAGAGTGACAGTGAGTGCAGAGTGACAGTGAGTGCAGAGTGACAGTGAGTGCAGAGTGACAGTGAGTGCAGAGTGAGTGCAGAGTGACAGTGAGTGCAGAGTGAGTGCAGAGTGACAGTGAGTGCAGAGTGACAGTGAGTGCAGAGTGACAGTGAGTGCAGAGTGACAGTGAGTGCAGAGTGACAGTGAGTGCAGAGTGCGTGCAGAGTGACAGTGCGTGCAGAGTGACAGTGAGTGCAGAGTGACAGTGAGTGCAGAGTGACAGTGAGTGCAGAGTGAGTGCAGAGTGACAGTGAGTGCAGAGTGAGTGCAGAGTGACAGTGAGTGCAGAGTGAGTGCAGAGTGACAGTGAGTGCAGAGTGACAGTGAGTGCAGAGTGACAGTGAGTGCAGAGTGACAGTGAGTGCAGAGTGACAGTGAGTGCAGAGTGACAGTGAGTGCAGAGTGCGTGCAGAGTGACAGTGAGTGCAGAGTGACAGTGAGTGCAGAGTGACAGTGAGTGCAGAGTGACAGTGAGTGCAGAGTGCATGCAGAGTGACAGTGCGTGCAGAGTGACAGTGCGTGCAGAGTGACAGTGCGTGCAGAGTGACAGTGCGTGCAGAGTGACAGTGAGTGCAGAGTGACAGTGAGTACAGTCACTCAGCACCACCACATTATCAGTCAGAACCACCACAGCATCACTCAGAACCACCACAGCACCACTCAGCACCACCACAGCATCACTCAGCATCACTCAGCACCACCACAGCACCACCATAGCACCACTCAGCACCACCACTGCATCACTCAGCATCACCACAGCCCCATTCAGCACCACCACAGCATCACTCAGCACCACCACAGCACAAATATGTTCTCTCAATGTTTCAAGCTTTATTACAAATGTCACAAAAAGATGTTAATATTTCACTTCTGTTCTTGGATTTTGTTACAATAAAATACACTGAACATAATCTTCACAAAAGTTATTTACAAAAGTTTAAGCTATTGCCATTATAAATTACAATCACTTTTATTAAGTATTAAAAAAAATTAAAAGCCATTGTTATTTGTAATATCAATACATCTAAGTCACGTAAATACAAATGTTGCATTACAAATGCTATAGGTGTCACATTTGCGAAAGTTATAACTACTGGCATTGTAAATGACAAAGCTATTAATTTAGCTATTTTCAAAACCAACACATAAATGAACGTTTGGTGAATTTCCATTAAAATATTTGACTTTTTTACTAAGATATTATTATACTGTTTTATGCAAACAAAATTTAGATACTGCATAAATAACTTTAATAAAACATATTTTATATGAAGCTTTTTATGTAAAAAAAATATATAGCATAAAGCAAAAAACAATTGCCATTTACAATGCTAATAGCTCAAACTTAAATAATGCGAGACCTATTGCATTGCAAATGCTTGTTTGAAGATAGGTATTATTATGGCCTCTCTCCAAGTTGGCAGGAGGTTTGTGGTATTTATAGAGTTAAGTACGGTGGTCAGCAGGGGGGCCCAAAACTCCAACTGTGCCCTGTACACATCCGCCGGGATTGCGTCTGGTCCAGGGGCCTTCCCTGAAGGACTTTCCTTAATGGCTGATTCCACCTCTTCTAGTGAAAAACAGATTTGAGACGGAGTGTCTTGAGTTGAAATTTTAGGAGATTGATCAGAGTTAGGCTGATTTAAAAAAGTTGGTTTATTATAAAGGTTCTTGAAATGATCCGCCCACATCTCTCCATCTATTGCCATATCCAGGTTCCTTTCTGGCATTTTTACCCATGGCAGAGGGGATTTAATAAGTTTCCAAAAAGCTGACATATCCCCTGACTTCGATGTTTCCACCAAGTTATGCCATGCTTCTTGTCTCAATTCCCTTTTTCTTTGTTTAGTGGCTATATGATAATTTTTCCTTGCCTGGCGTACTTCCAAAAGAGGTTTCGGATGGGCACGCAGCAAGTTCTTTAGGGAGTTTAACGCCTTTGTGCACTTTGAATCAAACCACCCATTTTGAAGGAATCTGGTTGTTTTGTACTGTCTCGTCAAAAGATCTTTCAGGGTGCCCTGAATTTTTATGAAGGCTTCACTGACTTTATCGGGATTCTCCTTAGTTGTAAGACAGGTGGCAATCTCCTCCCTTCTTTTGTTGATTAAGTTCTTCAGGAGGTTTTTAGGGTTGATTTTATCCCATTTTAGACAGTAACCATTTTTAGCTCCCAGCATAATTGGCTGATTGTAGGTGTAATTGTGTGAGTTAGAACTCACCGATGGTTCCATTAGATCCACGATCATGGTCAGGGGGTAGTGGTCACTATATAAATGGTCCAGTGTGTTCCAATCTAGTAGAAGCGGCGCATGTGCTTTGGAGAAAAATAGGTAGTCTATAATGGTGTTCCTGCCTCTCCCGTGAAATGTTGGTTTGGCGGGGCATGGGGTCTGCAGGAGCTCGTTCACCAAGTATAAGTCGAAAGAGTTCAAGAAGGTATTAATGAGATCCCCTGATTTTGTGTGGATAAAATGGCTGAAGGTAGGAGAGCCAAGGTCTGAAGCATGAGTATCATAAATATCACAGGCGTCTCTTACTGTATTTGGGCAGATATGGCAGTTTAAGTCGCCCGCTAAGAGAATTGCAGACTCTCCACCCGTTTTTTCTTTGAGCCTAGACAAGGCCTGGTGTAGTTTATGCAAAACTCTCTCCAGTTGGTCTACAGGGAGATTATTGTAGAAGTTGGTAATTATGAGTGACAATGACGGGGCAATGTCCAGAACTACTATTTGGAAGGAATCAGTCAATAGTGTTTTCCTTATCCTATGGCTGATTGCTGTACTAATATAGGTACATAAACCCCCCTTATGTCTACCCTGTTTGATCGCTGCGGCGGGTGAGTGGAATGTCTTAAACCCTTGTAGATGGATGGGGGAGATCGCCCAGGTTTCCTGGAAACAGAGGATTGAGAATTCATTAATTACCTTTATCCAATCCGGAAGATTAGTTTTAGGATAGAGTCCTGCTAGGTTCCATGAAAGGAGATGTAAATTAGGGGTTTTTTTCCTATCTGCCTTCTTATTTGCATATAAGTTGAGATTTTTTCTGGAGGGACTGTGAGTTGGACTTTTATTTTTTCCTCTATGCTCGGATTGGCGCCCATTTCTTACTGGTAGTGGTGAGGGATTTTTATTTAGGCCCCTGGCATGCGTGACTTTGGTGTGATTGGGATTTGAATTAATACTCTCAGGTCTCCTACAACCAACCTTTGATTGCTTCTCTTGAGCGAGTCATTCTACATCCTCCAACCCTTGTAGTGGCTCGAAAAAGTTGTAGCATGGTAAATTCCAATTTGGCTGGAAAAGGGAGGGACAGTTGGCATTTCCCTGTGGGTAAAAGTGTGGATTAACCTGTGGCCAAGGGTCATGTGGAGGAAAAAGGGGCTGGAATCTTGCTGGGTGAATAGGATGTTTGTTGCCAGACTGCGCAAATGAGTGTTTAGGGTAGTATGGTTTATATGTCTTTACAGCCATTAAGGATTCTGGATAGAAGTAAGCTAAAGGTTTTGGGAAAATCGGTCCCTTATGGAGGCCCGAGAACCAATCTGTAATGTGTGGAATGACCCTAGGATCTTTAAAGGTGATAATAACCACATCCCCATCTATATCTTTCGGTCTAATGCCAACCCAGTCCGTTCTTTTCACCATGATTATGTCCCCGTTTATATGGGGGGGCAGGGGCCTATTTTCCCTAAGCCAGAAAATCACCTTGTTTTTAAGGCTGTGATGATTTTCGTAGCCTCCAATGGTTGATAGTGGTACGACCCCCGTGAGTATAATGACATTTTGCGATGCAGCCGGGGGGAGATCAACATATCTTTTCCGTGGCCCTTTGTTTTGTGATGGGAGAGGGTGGGTTTTTTCCTGGGTGGGAGTGTTATTACCCATTTTCGCTGAAGCAATGAGAGAATTTATTTGAGTTGCGTTTGGGTGCGTGTGTGGAGGCGCTTTTGAAGAGGGAGCTGTTCCTTGAATTGGTTGGGGCTTTTGTTTGGGAGTTAACAATTGAGCGTTTTTTTGATTTAGGGCCGGTGTTTGCTTCTGTGGATTCTGATCTTTGATCGGTTTTACAGTGGTAGGTTTCCCACCCCCCTTATTGGAGGTATTGTGTTTTAAAGTATTTGTTTTTGTTTTCACTCCTTGCATCGGTGTTACTCCACTTTTTGACATGGGGTCAGACTTTATTTGTTGAGTTTGGATCAAAGTTTCAGAGAGAGTGTGCAGTTCGGTAGCTATTCTTTTCACTCTCTCGAGTATGGGTGATAATAAGGCTTTCACCAGATGTTCCATGGCATCCACAAAATCTTTGATTGTGGGAGGGACACACGAAGTTAATTGTTCCCATGGTGATTTTGGTAATCCTTCAGCGATTTGTAGTAGCTCTTTTGTGAGCGTATCCTTAGCCAAGGGTTGAATTTTGGTATTGTTTTTTGTTAGCGTTTTTTTCCGTCTTTTATTTGGTGGGGAACGTATGATGACCTGGCTTTTTTTGGATTTCTGTTTCCCTTTAGGCACTTTATTTAACTTTACAACCGCTGGAGAGGGGTGGAACATGGAGATCTTTGGGGTAGTCTGGGAGGAAGAAATATCGATTATATCAGGCCCTAGGAACTCTGCTGTTTTTGGGAAGTTTGGAGTGACCAAATCTATAAGGTCGATGGACGCCTTGGTTGTTAGATTAACAGTTTTTTGAGGGGATAAATGCAAAGTTCCATTTTTTGGCGGGAAGTAGGATTGAAATAGTGAGGGCACGTTGTCAGTGTTCATTAAGTCCTCTAGGGTGTTTTTCAAGGTAGAGTTTAGAGGGCTGCACTCAGGAATGGGTGTCGGAAGTGGAATAAGTGCATTATTTTTAAGTAGCTCAATGGATTGGCGTCTTAATATGCGCCTCTCTGCCAGGGCAAGGTCTCTGTCAATATCGCATTTGATTTTAGTAAAAAATTTATCCAAAGGGCCAGAAATTAAGGTCCCTTCACTCATACCTTGGGTTTCAGTTCCAGATTTGGCCATAGTTGTGGATCTCGTGGGCTTGGAGAGGTTTTTAAAGGGGGGTAGCCCGGCCCGGCCTCTTCTGGCCTTGGAGGGCCTCAGAGGGCCCGCCCTTTGCCCGGGCTTAGCCCCGGGCGTCCCGCTCGCGTCCCGCGACGCTGAGGGCTTGCTGTTGATGTAGCCCCTCCTGGCGCGTGTTCCGCGTCAGGGAACGCGCCGCCGCAAAGGCTGCCGGGATCTGTAGTCCCGGAGCGGCGGCGCGACTGATGGAAGCGGCGTCTGTGTTCACCCAGCGCTGTTCCTGTGGCTAAGCGCTCCTCCTGTGCCTCGATCCTCCTGTCTGCGCTCTGGTCAAGGCAGGTATGTTTGTCAGGTCCCCCCGCTCCACCGAGGGCTTGCTGTTGATGTAGCCCCTCCTGGCGCGTGTTCCGCGTCAGGGAACGCGCCGCCGCAAAGGCTGCCGGGATCTGTAGTCCCGGAGCGGCGGCGCGACTGATGGAAGCGGCGTCTGTGTTCACCCAGCGCTGTTCCTGTGGCTAAGCGCTCCTCCTGTGCCTCGATCCTCCTGTCTGCGCTCTGGTCAAGGCAGGTATGTTTGTCAGGTCCCCCCGCTCCACCGAGGGCTTGCTGTTGATGTAGCCCCTCCTGGCGCGTGTTCCGCGTCAGGGAACGCGCCGCCGCAAAGGCTGCCGGGATCTGTAGTCCCGGAGCGGCGGCGCGACTGATGGAAGCGGCGTCTGTGTTCACCCAGCGCTGTTCCTGTGGCTAAGCGCTCCTCCTGTGCCTCGATCCTCCTGTCTGCGCTCTGGTCAAGGCAGGTATGTTTGTCAGGTCGATATGCTCGAACTCAGTTCATTGCCATCGTAAATAGAATAAAGTATCAAATTCCAGCATAATTGTATCAAAGTTTCCTGAAACACAGAATGTATAACTATATAGCAATGGCAGTATTACATTTAAAAAAAGCCCATCATCAAGAAACGTGCCCCTGCATGGCCAATTCTCAAGTTTACATAACACAGAAAAATAGAAGGTCTACAAGCAAATGGGACCAATTAGTAGCACCAGATATGCTGAAGGAGACCAGGGTGTTCATTAATCGACAAAGGACATTCATTAATCGATAAGGGACATATATTTAAATACATATGCAATTTTGTAGATAATGGAATACAATACAATATCGACTTCACAGTAAATCTAAATTAAATAAAGTGCAACGTGTAGCAGCAAAGAATTATAAACAAAACCGGTTCTAAGGAGATACCTGAAACATTTGTGACTAACAACTTTTGCCCTGGCAATGACGAATAACAGCAAGATATGATCCAATTCTGTGCAAAGTGAATTTGAATAGCAGCAGAAACATGTGTAAACATTAAATTAGTATACAATATCCGCTTTAAATTAGGTCCAATTTTTTGATAAAAGTGCATCGTGTAGCAGCAGAAATTGTAAAGCAGACGGAGCTCCAAGGAACAAATTAGCAAATGTATAATTAAGGTTTTCATTCTCCCTTAGCTGCAGTTAAAAATAACAATTTAAAATGGGGACCAGCATAAATAAGGGTAGTGAAGACTATAATATATTCATAAACTCCTTAAAATAATTTAATAATTCTATACACACTATTTAATTTTTTGGAATAAGGGAAAATTCACGAGGTCATTATACATTCTTGATGCTATTTTGCAAAAACATAGATCAAAGCCATTGGTAACGAAACTCGGCTAAAGTTGGCCAAAGAACCAGAATATGATCGAAATTCTGAATGCCCAGATTACAAAAGCCACAATTTTTTCCATTTTTTGTGGCAGGGTACCAATTAGCTAGTAGATCATTTAATGGCAAAAGGTTCATATGACATAATGTAAGCCAACGTCGAACACCATGTTCTGAATTCGAAGATAAATATCTCTGAGGGATTCACCGTGTATTTAACATTGCTATTATCTCCAGCCTTTCTTTTAATCTGCAATACTTACCATCTCTCTAAAAAGTAACCATGCAAGTTGTGTTTTTTTTTTAAAGATTTAAATTCTAAAAGTGAGAGGGAGGTCACGGACTCCTCCTTTATGCTGAAATAATTCAATGTCAAGGAAAAGTCACGTGAAAAGAATTATTTATCAGTGGGTCGGTCAAAATTTTCCTTACACATGAAACCCCTTAATGTGTGTAACTCTATTCTTTAGCATATTGGTATCCCCAACGCAATGTACTGGCTAAACCTTGATTGAATAATCATATCAAACCAAATTTACATCTAATAGCAGCTATTGGGACCGAGGTATTAGAATTACATAATTTACGTAAAATCTGGCCTTTAATTTTATCTACCAAAAAAATAACTCTTGTCCTTTACTGGGATAGTTTCAATAGCATATAGCAGAGTGGGAGGAATTTTTGCTTTAAAAACAGTAATCAAATGTAAAAAATGTCTTTGACCCATTGCCCTATAAAATATGCGTAAACCATTTGCATGTGTGTTAAAGCTTTAGAAGAACTATCTTCAATATGTGGCTTATTGTTTGTATTACCCGCTATTACTTTACCCAAACAAAGAAGAGAATCTACTATCAATTTTTTGGAACCAATTCGTCAGTTAAAATTGCTTAATTTTCTATTTCTACTACATTTCATAATCAGGGCTTTACTTTTCGAAACATTTATCTTTAGGTACTGCACCATCGTATATTTCTGTAAAGATATCCCCTTTTTATTCAACCCATTAGGAATCTTATTTATTTATTTGTTTTGTTTTATAGCGCCAACATGACCCTGCGTAGGGTTTCAGAGCTCTTTACAATTGCACTACCAAAACCAATCATGTTTCCAAGTAATCCAGTTATTGTACCATGATTAGAATTAAACATTAAGCTTAATATACATATATACAAACCCACAAAGGGTTAATGAACGACGAGAGGTAGCAAGAATACGGTCATGACAGGTCCGTAGACGATAGCTAGACTGTTGAAAATTAAGGTAGATATTTCCTCATATAGAACGATTTTGCTTCCTTTTGGAATGCCGCGATGGATGGGAATCTTCTAATGTTAGGCGGGAGAGCGTTCCAGATTCTAGGAGCTGCACCGGAGAGCGCTCGGTCAGAAGTTCTTTTCTTACAAAAGCAAGCCGGTTTCAGTACTAGGTCTGTGTGGCTCTTGGAGACCCTGCACCCTTCTGATAGAGTTTATAGGTTAGGTAACCTAGTGTTTTGTAATGTATCTCTTTGTGAGTGATGCATGCCAACTTGAATTGAACTCTTGCTTCGAAGGGCAACCAGTTGAGTGCTTTCAAATGAGGGGGGGGATATGGTCGAATTTTTTGGATCCAGATATTAGTCTTGTGGCTGCGTTAAGACAAGCTTTCAGTGGGGCTTTTGAGATCTTGGGGAGCCCGGCCAGAGTGGTGCATCCATACTCTATCCTTGATATGATCAATGCCTGAACTGCTGTTTTGAGATCGGTTTCATTTAAGAATGGTTTTAGTTTTCTAGGGTAGCTTAAATGGAACCGACCATTTTTGCCATCATGTTGATATGCTCTAACATGTTCAGATTTTTGTTCAGAATAATTCCCAAAGATTTAGTAGAGTCCACAATCTTCGGAGTATACTTTAAAACCGTGATTAGGTTGGTCCATTCTACTATATTTGATGTGCTTTTCTTGGACGTAATCGGCAGGAATTCGGTTTTTTGAATGTTTAGCTTCAGGTGGTTGATGGTTAGCCATTGGAGTGTTCTCATTGATGCCTGGTTCATGGTACTTCTTCTGTCGATGTGACTTTGATGTACAGCTGAGTGTTATCTGCGTACATGTGGAAACAACTGTTTGCTTTTTGTAATATATCCGTGAGTGGTTCTACAAATAGATTAAATAACCCTGGAGATAGTGTTGACCCTTGCGGAACTCCGATTGTATTTCTGGTTGGACCTGACAATGCTTGGTTGACTAGGAATTTTTGTGATCTGTTCTCAAGAAAGGAACTAAACCATTTTAGGACTGTTCCCTCTAGCCCCATTCTGTTTTTGATGCTAGCCAGTATTTTAGCATGGTTTACCGTGTCGAAAGCTGACAAAAGGTCCAGCAGGATTAGGAGACATGTTTTGTTATGGTCGAGGGCAAGTAAAGCGTCATCCATGATGTGCAGAATTGCTGTTTCTGTGCTATGTTTGTTACTGGTCTGAAATTGTTGGGATCAGAGGGGTTCTCTGTTGTTTTTTTTTAAGATTGGAATGACATGTCCAGTTTTTGGGCAGACCGGTATTTGGCCTTGTGTCAACAAAGCATTGATGACCTTTGTCCATTACGGGATGAGCAGTTGGTTTATAGAAGACCAACACTTTGCAGGTAAAGGATCGTTATAGTGATAGCTAGGTATAGTGGTCAAAATGATCTTTACAATGTCTATTTCACTGACAGGCTTAAAAACTGACCGTCGAGCATTTTTTCTTTGGTTTTTCTAATTCTAGTTGAAAGTGTTGTTCATCTAAGGTACTCATGTCGCTTTCAAGGTCTTCGGCTGCTTTTTTGAGCTCCCCTCAAGTGAATTTGCTTTGTCTGTAAAGGAGGAGGAGAAATCTTCACAAGTCAAGAGTTTTTATAGTGGCTGGTGCCGATTCGGCAGATTTATTGGATTGACCTTTTAGTAGATCGAATAGTTTGCTTGGTCTGATTATTGCATTATCCAGTTCTTTCCAGAAGAAGTCTTTTTTTGACTTAAGAATGCTTTTATTGTAGGCTTTCCTGGACTGTCTCAGTTGGATTACGTGGGGCGATGAAGGGTATTGTCGCCATTTACGCTCTGAAAGTCTCAGTGAACGTCTTTCTTCACTATTAAACCATGGGTGTTTGCCCCTTTAAAACTCAAAAGGATCACTGACCAAGACAATGTCCTCAATAATGCTCAACATTGTCTTATTACAGTGCTTCGTGAGGTCACTGACGTCAACCATGCTCTTAGGTGGTTGCAATTCTATTTCACAGCGAGCTGCGACGTTATCCATATTGATTCCTCTAGTGTCACAAGTCCATTTTTTGGGGTAAATAGGTTGTGAGGACATTTTGGTTTTTATGAAGGGTATTTTGAAGGTAATGATGTTATGATCAGACCAATTGCATGGGGTGATCACAATTTTATCGATAGCTTTTCTTTAGCTATGACCCAATTTAAGGTAGAACCTTTGGAGAGGGTAGGTATATAACATCCTTGGACCAGCGAGTGATCTTCCAGGAAGGCTTTGAAAAGGGTGATCTGACTGTCAGTATGATCCTCACAATGAAGATTTAAGTCTCCTAAGAAAATATCATTAGACTGCAGATAAGAGTTGGCAGTGATGATTTCTATCATCTGGTTTATGAACTTGGTCTTTTTACCTGGGGGTGGTAGAGTCCGTGGAGTTTACAGTTTGGGTTATCGGACGATCTTAAGGACATGCCCAGATATGCACAAGACTCTAAAGGGTCAGATTGTATTTTTGTGATGGTAATGTCTGATCTATGTATACGAGCAATGTCTCCTCCCGTTTTGTCACGTCTGTCCTGTCTCATAATACAGTAATTCGGGGGGATTAAAAGATCCAGGCATGGGGAAGAAGAGTCAGATAGCCATGTTTCTGTTAATATAGTTACGTCAATTTCTTGGTGTAGTATGAGGTCGCTATGTCAGCCGCATGTTTTTTTGCTGACAGACAGTTGAGTAGTATGCAACAAATGTGTTTTTGTGGATTGATCATTGACGAGACAATCTTGTCGGGAATTAACACATTTTTTATGTTGCTAAAATTTAGCCTTCTATTGTTAGGCTTAGCGGTTCTGCCAGGGACTGTGTGGATATTGAATCAAGTTCATGATTGCAATATCTTCTGCATACATGAGGCCTGCAAAAGGACTGCCACCTATCTTTGGCACATCTCCTTCTAGGGGAGAAAAACATTTGGGTAAGTTAGCTACGAACAAATAAAAAATAACGTGGCTAATAAGCAGCCTTGCTTCAGTCCATTTTCTGTGGGAATTTAGGTTATGAACTGTTGCTGTTTTCTGCCCTATGATGTGATGAGAAGATTTTACACAGGGCCACTGGAATTATGCTGGTGGTGGAGTACAAATTATGTGCTCAGGGTTGCACCATTGAGGTGAACCCCCCTTTACATTAAAAGCAGCTCAGCAGAACAATGTAGTACATGTCGTATTATGTAAGTGTCTACTTTGAGCTAGAAATACTTTTTAAATTCTGCAAATTATGCAGCAGGTAATGGAGTCCAGCGGCTCTGATAATATTTTGCCCTGTAGCCCAGGGAACCTGGGCTGTAGAATGCTCATGGCCTATAAAGCCAACCACTTTACTTTTAGAAAAAGATAAAATCATCTTTCTGAATCCCTTAGGCAACCTACTCCTCCACTTCTGCAAGTGCCCTGAGGCAGTTAAGTTTCCTGAGATGCAGTGAACATGTAATATATGTTGGTTTTGTTATATTTATAGTAGAAAATCCCCTTTAAAATGCTCTTACAATCAATACCAAGGTTTGATAGTATCTTTAACAGCAATGTGTTTCTCCTGCCCCCTTTCTTCCGTACTGATGGTGCATTTCTCCTGACGTGCCAGTTAGTATGGTCGCATGGCCATATTGCCAGGGTGAGTACCTTGCACTTTGTAGCCGAATGGGTAAGGGCTAGTTGCCAAACATTTACTTGGATGTTTAAGCTGAACATACATTGTGAAATATTTATGATCCTGCCTTGGAAACGAATTTAAATCAACGCCCTCTTATGAATCTTTTGTTAAGTACTTCATCTCTTACATAGAGAAATGTAAGTGCAAAAGAATTTTAATAGTGGTGTGACCTTGATCCTGTAATAAACTCTTAAATATGATCATGTTGTTCACCACTCTGGGGAATCATTGGCCAGTTTATTTGCCTGCGTAGAAAGAAAATCTGTTCTGTGTTTTTTTTTTTTAATAAGCTTTTAGCTAGTAGTGTTTCTGCTCTAACACGTTCCCATCTGTTGCTCACTGAAAAGGCCAAGAACAACACTGATTTCCATATTCCCGAAGGTAAGTGCCAAGTGCATTTATGTGGCGCTGAAATCAGCTCTCTCGTAAGATCAGCCCATCACCCGAGGCAAGCTTATATGTAGTAAGACTTTTGAAAAGTGGATATTTAAAAAAAAAAGCTGAAAATGAATTGCCACTTCACAGAATTGTTCACTTGCCTATTGATTTTCCGAGGTGCTTCTCTCCGACTAGGCACAGCACTGCAGATAGTTAAGCAAATAATCACTGAGGAAAACCCTTCTTTTTATGACATTTTTTCCTATGTTTAGTAGCTGAAGGCTTACTTCATGAAACACATTTTAATCCGTCAAGAACATGAATGTTTAATGCATTTCCAACACACTCTGGCTATTGATCACATTGGTGAGAGGGATTGTAGAATTATCCTCCTTTTCACAATGCGCCCTGGTGACTCGAGAGCCTCTGCATTAGTGTTCATTTGGCCATAATAGCTTTTAAGCACTTCTGAATTTGTCACTTCTAGCTGTAGTCTTGATTGGGACACCAGGGGTGTAGAATCTAGTCCGTGATCCCCAGGGGTGGGTAACTAATAAGCTTGAAAGTATAGCACCTGCCTCTGGGTCCTAATTTCTCCAGTGTTGCATTCCACACTTATTCACCCAATATTTTCGTACTCTTGCCAATTAAAGGCACCTAAGGGTGAAGTTCCACCCAGCATGTATGTTAGGCATTGAACAGCTGAAACCCCAAATTATCCCCCTTTTTTTGTCTGACTGGGCAGTTCAGCTGTTACCATGTCATATTGTTACTAAGGGCCTCATTACGACATCGGTGGTCCGATAGCCTATGCCGTGTTCACCTGAAGACCGCAGCACTGGTGTTCTTTCAGCTTCTGTATGATGAGATGACTGCGGTCCGGCAATGTTCCAGCCCCGATCTTGTGGAGCCTGAATGCTTTTGCTCATTGAGCAAACATGAAGCCATTGCAGTTGCACAGCAATGCCTGCACTGTTGTTTGCGCACTGTTGACATGCAATTTGTCGTGCATGGTTCACAGTGCACGCATGGCAATACAGACATAGGGGGGCACACCATGTGCCCACAACCAAGTTTCACAATGAGTTGCAAAATCCGGGGGCCCTGGTAGGGGCTCCCACCTAGCTTTCTGCCAGCGTTTTCATGGCGGGATCACCGCCATGAAAAGGCTTACGGAAGTGGCATCTCGTAATATGGACAGCGGTGGCCGGATCAGCACCGCCTCCATTCCTCCTCACTTTACACACCACCAGCACAGTGGGATCCAGGATCCTGGCAGTGCCAGCGGTGTTGTAGCGTGCTGGTTGCAGGCCAACAACCGCACACGTAATATGGCGGTCGGACGGCTGACGTCACGGCGGTCGGACCGCAACCGCGTGTTTGGTGGTCTTGACTCATAACGACGCCCTAATTCTTGAAAATATTCATAGAAATGGTTTTTGCTCCACCCAGAGTAATGTTCATCTCTCCCCTCATGATATTAGCTGTTTGATATATCATTTCACCTGTTAGAGAGTTTTTGCATTGAAATACATCAGGTACTATTTTACATTTGAAAAGTACACTCACTCTTCATGCTGTGTTCATGTTAAATTCTTTAGCTCCTATTTGCATCCTGTACAAAAAGCAATCTTTTTAGGTCGAGCCTAGCGACTGCTCGCATGCGCTACTCGCTCTGCGTGGCTTGCAGAAGTAGAGAATGCTGTGGAAACCTCGCCTCCTCTCCGCCCATGTTTTTGATTGGCTGGTGTCATTATCCTTGGTAAAAACTGGCTTCTGATTGATAATGAGGCTTGTTAGTTCCTCCTCGTTACTGCCCTGTCGCCATTTGTTACCCCCATGAGGACTAGATCTTTTGCTTGTAATGTTACACGGTTTCCTTCATAAGCTGGTAAGCACTATTTAGTTTTTATTTGCAGCGCAGTCCGCTTTCACTTTAGTGGCTGCGCTTGTTTGTTTATTTAATTAATTTGTAGCACAGGCCGAAAGGGAGCGTTTCTACTCACTAATCTAACAAGCATTTGCAATGCAATAGGTCTCGCATTTACGCAAGTTTGAGCTATTGACATTGCAACTAACAATGCCTTTTTATTTTTATCGTTTTTAAAACGTAAATAAAAGGCATTGTCATTTACAATGCCAATAGCTTAAACTCTCGTAAATGCGAGAGCTATTTGCTTTGCAAATGGTTGTTGCTACTTTTTACCCGGCGGCATCGGTAAAACCATCAGGGCAGGCTCTAAGCACACTAGACTCTAATGTGATAAAGAGCATGATGGATTTTGGAAAAGGGGGTGGTGATGGACAGAGTTTCTGAATGATGCAAAATACTCCTACCCAGTCAAGAGATCAGGGCTTGATCCATCACCGTTTTTTAGCTCACAGCACCATCCCAGCTCAGAACCTGGCTACATGCAAATTAGTCTGTTCCTGTCCCAGTGCATGATGGGAACAGGGCAAACCAAACTACCAAGCCAATTCTTATACTGGGAAGGAAACAAGCCTCCGTGGACCGGTTTCTGGCATTTCAGCCGTCGTCTGCCCGGCTTGCTTGAATCCTGATGGTGCAATGAGCAAGGGACTCACGTCTGAGTATACCCTCCCTCACTTAGTGTGGACAAAATCGATTTTGGAAAAGGGGGTGGTGATGGACAGAGTTTCTGAATGATGCAGATGCATCACCACCCCCTTTTCCAAAATCGATTTTGTCCACACTAAGTGTGGGAGGGTATACTCGGACGTGAGTCCCTTGCTCATTGCACCATCAGGATTCAAGCAAGCCGGGCCGACGACGGCTGAAATGCCAGAAACCGGTCCCCGGAAGCTTGTTTCCTTCCCAGTATAAGAATTGGCTTGTTAGTTTGGTTTGCCCTGTTCCCATCATGCACTGGGACAGGAACAGACTAATTTGCATGTAGCCAGGTTCTGAGCTGGGATGGTGCAGTGAGCTAAACGGTGATGGATCAAGCCCTGATCTCTTGACTGGGTAGGAGTATTCTGCATCATTCAGAAACTCTGTCCATCACCACCCCCTTTTCCAAAGTCGATAAAGAGCATGATGGACATAAATCAGCATTTGCTACCTGAGTTTACATGCATCAACACATTAAAGTCTGTCGGCTTTGCCAGTGCTTGGTTCACAATGTAATCTGTGATGCTTTTTTTTTACTTGAATTGCTAAACGTGAGCACTAATCATGAAAAACTCGGGCAGTGGTTGTGAATTAAGTAACAAAGTATTGTGAGTGTCTTTTCCGTTTGAAATGGGTGGGCGAATTTGAAGAAGGTAGAAAGATGGTCGCTGTCAAGTGTTGACTTCCAGCAGTTTATGAAAAGAGACTAGGTATATGTCTTTTCCTAAAAGAATTTCAAACGTTTTGTTGTAAGCACCCTTGTTTCAGCATACTAAAGCAGGTTAAATAGGGAAATTTGTGATTTTGTTTTAAAATTTTTATTTTTTTACTATTAGTAACACACATTTTTTGCTGTAGTTTTGTTTCCTCCATTGCTATTTCTACTTGCTTGCTGCTAGTCGGAAAAAAACGGGAATCGAGGATGATTTCTAAAAAAAAAATCTGAATTTAGAAATAGATGGTTTCTGTTTCTTGTCAATCATTTTCCCAACCAAAATTCTCATTACATGAACAAAATAGAGAGGAAAAAAATTGAAAAATACTTCAATCTGCTGAGTTTGGCAAGTTAGTGCAATTTATTTGTCTAATGTTGAGACTTTTTACTGCACTTAGAAACACAAGAAACGTGGTACAAAGCGCTGTAGAAAAAATGTACCATCTCGTTAAGTTATTTTCGAAGGAATGCATAGATCCACACGTTTTTAATCTAAATGCTTATCCATTTAGGAGACTATGCAGTAATAAAAGTGCAATGCTCACATACAAAACACTACACATTTTCATCAGTCCGTGACCACATGTACTCACAGTGTACTAAACATGCCAATCCATCACACACTCCCAAATCCGTCTCCCTGTACTTCCTCCCTTGTCCATTATTGGGCCTTTTTCTTTGTATGCAACTCCTCTTCTGCAAGTCTATGCGTCTTTTCTGTTTTTGTGCAAATTTCTTTTTAAACCTATACCACTGTACTCTTATCTCTGTTGGTGTATCCTATCCCCTATCGATTCACAAGTGTGTGCATTTTCTATGTACCAATGAGTGTATTTGTTCAGTGTTCCTGTGAACACATCTCTGCTCAATATTTTTGTTTCCTTTTCTGTTTTGCAGGCTCTCATTGTCATACTGCTTGTGTCTGGTTGTGCCACTAGATCTTTTCCTGGGTCAGGTAGTTTGCTCATGCTGGGTCTGGTGGCTCAGTGGACTAATGAATGCATCCATTGCAGGGGCTTGTGTTCGACCTCATGGTCACAGGTTCAAATCCCGGTTGGTCCACCCAGCCTTTTATCCATCTAAGGGCGATAAAATGAGTACCATTGAGTTGGGTAACAATAAACATCTGTTATTTAGCACCAAGATACCTCCGGGGGAACGTGCATTTTACAAATACATATGTTATGGAATGTTATGTTACGTGCCAGTGCAGTCTTTGTGGTAGGTTTTATGTCCCAGTGTCTTGGTGACATCTACTGGGGAATATCACTCAGGAGAATGTAGGATTGATGTGCTGTGCTGGTGGACATGTGGGTTGCAGAGTTGAGGGTGTAGTTGGAGAGCTGAACACGCAAAGTGTTCAAGTGCGACATGGTTGGATGCGGAAGGATTCTCTGCTTTTGATTTGCTGGGGATCATATGTTCATGATTGAATACTACCCATCACTTCTTTTGGGGTATGTGGTGTGTCTTTAAGATGGAAGAGTGTTTGCTGAAAAAAATCTACACAGCGCTGAATAGAGCTTTGCTATTTCTTTTTTTGAATTGGCATATAAAAAGATGAAGACAATGACTCTTTGATCTTAATGCCCTTGAGCTTCCTAAAAATAAAATAAAAATACATATGTTTAAATGTTTATTTGTGTGCAAATGTTGTGAGTATGTAAATGTGTACGATATAATCAATGTGATCATTGGTGCTTGCTTTGTTTACATGGTTTTTAAGCAATATGTTCAAGACATGTGGCTGTAATACACAAGCTTAGCAAAATCCTGTCACCTAGAGTTGGGTTCAGAAGTGTGCAAGTTGTTTTTCTTTGAAGAAAATCTTTCAAGTCAAGAGATAGTGTGGTGACTCCTCTTCCTGATAATGCGCATGGACACTTACTCAATTGTCAGATTATTTTTTTCCGCCATTAGGTTTGGACGTTTGCTCCTCTGCTCCAGTTTGACGCCGTTGGTTGTACCTTGCATACCTTACTGTCTTTATTGCTTGAGACCTTAAATCTTTTGTGTCTCCCTAGTCTCCACTAACGTCAACTTTGTCGGGCAGTTCGAATCGACTGTGGCCCAGTGGGCCTTCGCCCTTCAGGGCGGGCTTTATCTTCCACATTCCCTCCTCACCAAGTCCACCCGGTGATGGATGCACTCCTTTCAGATTCTGACCTCCATGGAATGCCAAGTACCCATGCACCGATCTACATCAAGTGTACAACTTGTGCCTCTCTCTGGGCCATCTGCTAGTCACCTAGAGGACGCTGCGGAATCGATAAGCTTGGAGACTCAAGATGTCTCGCCGCAGTGCTGAGGACACTGCAGACTTTTTTGGAACTGAAGACTCTCAGGAGGAGGCCCAGGTATCTGCATCAGATGAGGTCTCCTTTTTGCCTGGATACAGCTCAGTCTCCGAGCTCGAATCGCAGGACATCCCACCGGGATAACCTGTGAGTACCGCACTCCCTTCATCCCCGCCCCAACACCAGCAACCCAATTCAAAATTTCTGGACCAAACAAAATTTTTACTTGGGCCACCACTGTCCTCTGGCCTTGTTTGGTACCAAGCAGCTTTGGTGGCTACGCTCAGCCACGGTTGTTGCCGAAAAGACAGCAGAATACACAAGCTCTTGACCAGACTCCCTTACCATCTCTCTCGAGCCGAACAGCTAACTCCGGAGTGTCAGCGCTAAAACACTGCTCCACCTGAGCATCAAAATTGCCCATCTCCCCAAGACCCTCGAATCGAAAGCATCAGAGTCGAAAGGCTTGGCATTGAAAGGCTCAGCATCAAAGGTTGCTTCGGAGTTGAAATCCTACTTCTTCGCAAGGCACACAACCAAATCTGAAACAGTGGAACCTGTGCTTCAATGCATGCAGGAGGAAATAGACGTATGCCAAACACATCTGGTCATTCAGCCAGACACTGGTCCCATCCTGGCTATACCTCCTCATGCTGGTGCACAACAAGCAAAGAGACCACTTAGTTTGAGGAGGCTTTAGCCATACCTACCACTCCAATGCACAGAAAGAAGGCTAAGACGAGACAGCTAGCCCTGTGCATACCATACCACCACCACCTCCTGTCGCACCACCTTCACCTCTTACACGAGCATCATATTCCCCAGAGGGTTCTATTAATTCTTTCTAGGGGGACAGGGATGACTGAGATCAGTACTCCATTTCACCTCAGGATGACTTGTTGGGCACTTATGAAATGGACCCACCTATAGACACATACCTCGCTTTTGACCCAGGAAAGCTGCCTCTCCCAGACAGCACCACTACCTACCACAACATCATAGTTAGGGAAGCTGCATATCATAAAGTGCAGCTCCACACAAAGACTGGAAGGAGATTTTTTTGTTTAAGACTCCCTCCTCTAGCCGACACTCCGCACAGTATCTGCTGATGCTTAAAGGTATGCTTAGACATACACCTGACATCTTTAAAGACCCAGTTAAGGCATGTGTCATTACAAGGGTCAATAAAAAGTATAAACCTTCCCCGACTGACCCTACATACATTAGATGCCAGCTCCTTCCTTGGTCTCTGGTGGTCGCCACAGCAAGAAAATGGGCAAACTCGCAAGCATCTGGTGAGATGCCCCCAACAGACAAATATAGTAAAAATACAGATGCAGCACGGAAGAGGGTGGCTGCTCAGGCAGCCAACCAATGGAGAATTGCAAATTCCTTTTGCTTGCTCTCACGCTATGACAGAGCTCATTGGGATGAGATGGAGGTGCTCCTCCAACATCTCCTCGAGAAACATAAGAAAGGGATTATGAGATCGCCTCGGAGGTTAAATTGATTGCTAACTCCTATTTGTTGCACCTTGATGCAGCCGACATAGCAGCAAGAGATTTATTCTAGTGTACTCCTTCTGTGCCTGTCTTAGGGTTTTCAGGCTTCAAACCTGAAGTGCACAAAACCTCCTCACACTTCCTTTCGAGGGCGAACACTTCTTTGGCCCTCAAGTAGACACACTACAAACTAAAAACATCGAGACAGCGAAGCAATGAGAACATTGCAAACATCATCACAAGGTAGCTCCTTTCGCCGCTCCACCTATCATGGAGGAACAAAATCCACCCTCACAGATCCTTCCACCTCTTACCAACATCCCAAGCATCACCCCTCCTCGCTCAGGGGTTACTACAGGAACTCGTATAGGAGCAATCATTCCAGCTGCAAAGCCAAGGGTGGGGTCACCAAACCCTCCCTACCTCCATCAAACCCTAACTTGCCAACCATTCCCCCAACCACACAACACCCGTCAGGGGACGACTACAAGGGTTCTTTTCGCCATCACCTCCGACCAGTGGGTGTTGAATATTATCTGACATGTCTATTGACTGGAGCTCACTTCAACACCTTCAAACATTCAATCTTGCACCCACAAACTCTTACTACATCAACATCAACATTTGCTGAAGGAGGAAGTTCAGGCCCTTCTGAAAAAAGAGGCCATAGAACCAGTGCCAACACACCAGCAAGGCAGTAAGCCTATTCACTCTACTTTCTTATTAGCAACAAGCATTGGCAAAGCCAACAGGTCTCGCCTATACAAGAGCTATTGGGGTTGCCAATGTGTTTTAGCCATGTTGTACACCAGCGTGGCTCCTGTTCAGCATGACCAAAGGTTAGTGGCGTAGAAGAGTGTTGTGGAGTGTCATAGATTGGAATGGTAAAAAGTGGAGTGGCAGAGAGTGTCATGTATTGCAGTGGCATAGTGTGGAGTTGCCTAGAGTGGTATAAAATAGAGTGCTAGTGACTAGAGAGGACTGGTGTAGAGTGTTCCAGAGTATAGTGGCGTAGAGTGAATTGGCTTGGAATTCTGCACCATACAATGCAGCGACATAGAATTTGAGTAGAGTGGGTGGTGCTGAGTGGCGTGGAGCAGAGTAGAGTATAGTGTAATAGAGTTTAGTGGTGGAGAGTGGAGTAGCGCCGAGTTCTGTGTAGAGGGTCAGAGTATTGTGGTGTAGAGTGGAGTAGATTGGCATAGAGTACAATGACGCAAAGTAAAGTGCTGTGACAGTGCAGTGGTTAAGAGTACAGTTGAATAGAGTGCAGTGGTGCAGAGTAGATTACAGTGGCGTACAGTGGATAGGCGTAGAGTGTAGGGGCATAGAGTTGAATGTTACAGAGTAAATTGCATTGGTGTAGTGTATTGGCATCTAGTGCAATGGTGTAGAGTGCAGAGTTGCCGAGTGGCATAGAGTGGAGTTGTGCAGATTAGATTGGTGTGGCCTAGACTAGAGTGGTGTAGAGTGCAGTGGCGAAGAGTGCAGTGTTGTGGTGTAGAGTAGAGTGGCGAAGAATGCACTGGCATAGGTCATAGTGTTACAGTGTAGAGTACAGAAGTGTAGCATTAAGTGAGGTAGAGTGCAGTGGTGAGAATGGAGTGGTGAAGAATGCAGTGGAGTGATGTAGAGTAGAGTGCCGCAGAGTGGAGTATGCGTGGTTTAGTAGCACACTGCCATCACAGACAACACATTTTCAATAGAAATTACAATTACATTTGCACAGACATACACTTTTACTAATAAAACTATACTGTGAACAGACGAAAATGTGTTAAAATTGCATCACCTCAGTGTAATGATTTGTTTTGATCATATTAAAATATTTGTTTTCAACACACTTCAGAAATTAATAAATGTGCTAATTCTGATATATTCTAAAGTACTTATACAGTTCATTTAAATGTTGTGTGCTAGAAAAAAACTTTCACACCTGCCCTCAGTATCCAGCAAGATTGTCATATCAATCTTCTCTTTTCGAAGTTGAAGAAAGAAAAGTAAACGAGTGTTTTGCCGTTTTCACTATTCAGTTGGAACTGCTTGTTTGTGGACAACATACCTTTGAGATGGTGCCAGATTATTCCGTGCACCCCCACAGGATATGTTGTCCCTCAGACCAGGTAGCTCAGACCAGGTAGCTCATAGTGCCAATGTTAGCCCCCCCTTAAACCTAGGCAGGGAGAGAACCGTTCTGGTAACCACGGAACATGACGACTCAGTTTCCTCAGGAACTGTGGAGACCTACCTAGAACTTTTCACTCAGTCACTTGTGCTCTCTTTCGGTCTGAGACTTATACAAAGAATACACAATATTTATTGAACTGAAGTGATTAGAACACATGTGCGGCAATGATCAATAGTATCTATTAAAGTGGCCCCAGTGTTTTACTGGCTTTCACATGGGGGGAAGAAATATTTCATTTCAATACATATATAAACACTTCATTAAACAATATGGGAAAGGAAACAAAAATGTTCAACCAATGGTATTTAATCACATTGGGAATGCATTTTAATGAACAGTTTTAGAAAAACCTAACAGGTTATCACAATAAGAGTGGTGCCCAGGGGGTAGAGAAGGAGGGGCGAAAGAAAGTAGTTGGGTAGTAATGATGGGAGAGAAAATTTTGTGATGGTGACAAACATATCACATACAATTTTGGTATATTTTAGTCATACCTAATGGTCATAGTCCACAAAATATATACATATTTGCCATACAACATATACAATCACAGTTAATTGATCACTGTCGATTCGGTATTGGCAGATGCTGTAAAGTCGATGTTTCGACCCCTATTGTCGTAGGTATCGGGAGCCTTACTAGTAGGGTCTTCCTCAGGACTGGTGTGAAGTGAAAGGGGGTGAGAACACCTAAAAAGGAAGCGAGGGACGGTATGGGAGTACCTGACAAATACCTAAAGAAGGGAGCAAAAGATTCCCACATTTTATGCAAAATTACATATTATTACCAAGATTGTAGTGGCGATGGGGAAGGGGTATCTCTCACTGGTCAGTTATTGAGAACGGGGGCTCCAAGGCTCTCCAGTATATGAAAAGTTGGCAAAGAGTGAGGCGTCACCTAAATAATAAAGGTGACAATCAGCCTAAATGGAATAGGCACTGGAATTAATTCAACAGAAGAGAAGAAAATGCACACTTACTGCATGGGTATGAGCATCATGTACTGTTCCAAACTGTCATGTGGGTTACTTCAGAACAGGAAATTAATTCTGAAAGGTAGCGGCGGAACCACCATGGCCTGGCTCAATCAGAGGCGGTGGTGCCGAATAAATCTGCGGAGGATGGAAGAAAAGGAACCAGCTAAAACGACCCGGTCATGGTACAACTCAGTAAATGCAGAGTGAATGGACAGGGGCCAAGTGCAGTTTCAAGCATAGAGGAACATGGCGGCAAAAGGTCGAGACATGCCGAATGTGTGTGTGCAAGAGCATCATGCAATAGTTAACTGGGTGGTCGGATTAAAAACGGGACGGTGGTTGGTACACCCGAGGGCACTCGTTCTTCCGGCTCAACCCGCCATTAAAAACATTTGTGCCTCAAGACGATCAACATGGGTGAGTGAAGCCCTTCAAGTCTAATTACCAGCAAATAGAAATTAAAACCGTAACCCTTCGGAAAGTGCTCGTGACTGGGATACAATCAATGCAGCTTGTTGAATGTTAACAATTAAACTTGACGTTCATTTTGATGGATCATTCCGTTCAGTGACAGAGGAGGATAATTAATAACGTTCCCGTGTGTCATGCGGAAAGAGTCATGGCACACACTGGTGTGGATAAAGTATGTGCCCGTCGAGGAGAGTGCAAGATGGCAGGCTAGCTGTTGCAAATAACAGTGTGAAATGCCAGCAAGTCTAATAAGGCCCAACAGAAAAGCACTACCCCTTAAATAGTGCTAGTGGATACAAGGGTTTCTTAAAAGAATTCAGTGCCTATTAAAATGTTGGCGGGTGAAAAGCTATAATCTTTAAAGTGTCGATTGCACCCGAAACTGGGTTTTAGACGGCGTTCTGAGATATGGTTGCGGAGAGCCGTCGTAACGCTCAAAGTCGAGAAGGCATTCAAAAGACAGGAAAAAGATACATGCGTCTTACCCGTTCAGCATGATGATCGCGTCTGTGGGAACAGCCGTATGCTCCAGGACTGCTTTTAATGCCAAACCTCTTGTTCTGAAGTATTTCTTGTGTATAGTCCTATTACGTTGCTAATTCATGATCTGGTAAGCCTGGTTTGTGTATGATCACATTCGACCAGTAAGAGCCAACTGGGGATGCAGCCCCATGGACTCATAGTTTTGATTGACTTGAGAGTGCCGCCAGTAAGGTGCGAGGGAGCTTTAGACTCAATTGCTGCTTCCTGGGCTTGCTCTGTTCTCTTTCGAGGACTTTTTGTTAGAAGTAATCCGGGATCAACAATTGGACTGTTCGAGGACAAGGTGCAATTGTACGGCGGGGTGTAAGGCTTGCCTAATTGTTTGTGCAAATCTTCCTCACCGGGCCAAAATGTTGGGTTCTCTTAGTGAGAAACATATGGCAGAGACCTTGAGGCATAGGTTTGCTTTTTCACTTAGGCATAATTGTCTTAGGAGGATCCTCCTTTCGGTTGTTAGGGCAGGGCAGCAGCAGAATAGGTGTACCTAAGACTCTCACTTGTAGTTGCACAGACGGCATGCCCCATCTGTGCATTGGTATTACCAAGCTTGGCTAACGTCTGTGATTGGCAATGCCAGCAGCCGCATGTACATGATCTCTCTACTAACTCTGGCGGCAAGGTAAGCCTGCAGGTTGTTTGCCGTATAGGAGTCATTCAGCGGGATGACGAAAGCTGAAGTCTTTAGTGTTGCCCAGTGTTACTCCCCTTCTTTCAAACTTGCTTTGGTGGAGAAGCCGCCACAACTGATAACATAATCACTATATCGGCCCTCTGTCATCAAGCCACTCAGCCTCTACAGCCTCCTCTTTGGTGCAGCTTTGTCGACCTAACTGCAGCCTTTGACAAGGTTGACAGACTCTTGCTCTGGAAGAAACTTGGGTATTCCACCCTCACTTCTAATGGCCATAATATCACTCCATTCTGAAAACTGGGTACGGATAAAAACCGGTCCCACATGTCTGTCAGCGAAAATAGAGACGCCCGGAGGTTTGAAACAAGGGTGTGTGCTCGCCCCCCAGCAGCCTGGCTCCTCCCCGACTAAGTAACCGACCTCTACACATTATACAGTACACAGATGACATGGTCATCATAGACCATAGCAAAGTGTGCCTCCAACGTGCCTTGACTAGCTTACACCAATATAGCATACTGAACCATCTCGTTATCAATTCGGATAAGACCAAGATCGTAGTAGTAGTTCGGCAAAAGCATAAAAAACACATCACATGCACTATTGGATCTAGGAAAATTAAATGTGTGCAGAAATACAAGTACTTGGGTGTTTTGTTCACAGAAACCGCAAGTCCATCCGCCCACAAAAAAGATCTGACCAAAAAATCGGCGGCTATCACGTACAGCTTAATGAAACTGAACAACAAGCTCACAAGTCCCTCAGCAGAGAGCATCCGGAAAGTTACCCATGCTGCGCTTCTTCCAGCACTTGCGTATGGACATAACGGATTTCTGGGCGCTTGTTTGGAATCCCTGGGGCGGGCCCAAAGCGTGGCCTACAAAAAATGTTTCAACCGCCAAAACACTTCTCCAGGGCAAGACTCAGGTTGGAGCTTGGGCTAGTCAAACCCTCACTTACCCTTGAGTCCGATTATTTGAAATACTATATTCGAATCTTAAAAACGCTGGGGGAATCTCTAAAGAGCTGCTTCAGAGATACATTTGAAAAATCCGGCTCACCATGGAACACTCAATTCAGGAAAGCCCTGGCTTCCATAGAAATAAATTAATCGGCTCTCTCCCTGACCCATATTTCATAAGCTGCATGGAAAATACGAATAAACCAAGAAGTACAACTATTCTCACTTCAGCTTTCCTCATTTCACTCAATGACTCGTATACAGTAAATAAACTGCAGGCTTACCCCTCTGATTGAATTTGGAAACAAAAGGTTATATACAGAAAAAGTAATTCTTCCCTTGGGCTATGATTATGATCAGGCCGCTTTTGTTTGTATTCCACAGATAGCGGAGTCGCCATGTGTATAGAATAATAATGCATTTGTACCACGCACGTGAGGACCTTGCATATAATGCCATGGCAGTGTGATAGTGTTCAAATCAAATTCTATGTGTCAGCAAGGTCGTATTACGTAGAATTAACCCAAGTGTCACGAATGCTAATGTGTCAAAAGTCGAGTGACAAAAGGGAAGGTAACCTAATGAAAGAACTATATATATGTAAAATGGCACTATTTCTTTCCAGGCCTAATTCGGGCATATGACAAGATCCCTTGAAAGCTAGCGCTTGACCTTTTACCTCAGTCTTTGAATGCACAGTATATGTGATGAGATGAGAACAAGATTTACAGGTCTTTTAAAAGAAAGGGGGCGCTCCAAGGGATAAGGCAGCAACTGACGATTGACCTTGGTCTTTGAATGACCAGCAGACGTGGCGAGATAAGAACAAGATTTAAAGGCCTGTTTACAGAAAAAAAGTTTGTGGAAGAATACGGTAAATATGTTTTGAGCAAGGGGAGAATTGAATTGAACCTGGACAGCCTAAAGCAAGCAAAACCAGCAAATGGAAAGCAAAAAAACATAAGTTGTAAGCCACGAAGGAAATGGCAAGCAACGGGCGGGTTGCATTTCTAGGTCCTCTTTCTGAAAGTCCCTATACGCAGACAATTGCGCTGTCTCGTAGGCTGCAAAAGGACGGGTCCTTAGGAACAATCTTTATCTCAGACTCCTATACTGTTCTATCCTCCCGAGCACTTTCACATGGTGATTTTTCAAGATGTCATTACATTGCTACAACAAGGGGACTTCTTAGCAGCTCTTGGCCTCAAGGATGCTTATTTCCACATTCCTGTTCACCCAGTGCATCACTGATAATCTGATGTTAATCATAAACAGCCATCATTCCTAATTCAAGGTGCTACCATTCGGGGTCACAACTACCCCCAGGTTTTTAACCAAATGCCACGCAGTAGCAGCAGCTCACCTGCACAGGCAAAACATACACATTTTTCCATATTTAGGAGATTGGCTCATCAAAAGCGATACTCATCGACAGAGCTTCCAACATACTTGGGCCACCATAAAGTTTATTCATCAGTTAGAATTTACTATCAGTGCAGTCAGATCCCATTTCCGGCCTCTCCATATACAACCCTACCTAGGAGCTATCCTTGATTCACAAAGAGAGATAGCCTACCCTAATTCTGCCAGAGTTCAATCTTTTCAGACGCTTATTCTGTTTCAGCCTCATCAGCAAATAATAGTGAGAACAGTTAGGCGTCTCCTCTGTATAATGGCTTTATGCATAGTTATAGTACCTCATGCCAGACTCAACATATGTATGTTGCAAGAGTGCTTAGCGTACCAATGGTCTCAATTGGAGGATCAATTGGAAGATCTAGTGTGTGTTGGTGGTCAAGATTGCCACACTCCGTAATGGTGGAACACTAACAGTCTCCTAAAAGGACAGCCTTTCCTGGACCCAGGTATGTAGAGGACTATAACAGCGGACGCCTCCCTCCCCGACTAAGGAGCGCATTCACAAGATCTTGCTGTCCAGGGATGCTGGATACTCGGCTAGAAACATCTCCATATCAATCACCTGGAGTTGCTAGCTGTTAATCTAGCGCTCAAAGCCTTCCTTCCCCACCTGATTGGCAAGGCAGTCTTGATCAAGACAGACCTAACTGCCATGTACTATTTCCAAAAGCAGGGAGGACCAAGGTCTACTCCGCTCTCCCACCTAGCTCAGACCTTTTGGAAATGGGCTCTCCGATACAAAATTCACCTGTTAGCCGAGTACCTGCAGGGAGCGGACAACGACTTTGCAGATCTCCTCAGCAGGAGGCATCAACAAGTCCACGAATGGGAGCTCCACCCGTCCTCTGCCCATACTTCCAGAGTTGGGGGCACCCAGAAATAGTCCTTTTCGCCACAGCAAAAAATGCAAAATGCCCAGAATTTGCCTCCAAGCTCTCACAGCTGCAGTCAAAGGGCAAAACACTATGTAGGAGTTGGTTGAGGATATTTGCTTACACTTTTTCACCTCTCCCATGGCTTCCATTTGTAGTTCACAAACTTCGGCAGACATCTCACTCTTATCCTAGTAGCACCCACATGGGCACGACAACCATAGTTCCCCACACGCCTCGAACTCTCAGTAGTACCCCACGAGGTACTGCGAAACAGGCAGAACCTTCTCATGCAAACCATGGACAAATCAGGCACCCAGACTCTGATCTTTACGATCTGGCTCCTGAAGATCTTTTGTCCCATGCAGGTTGTCACAAGATCGCTTGGCTCAGAGATATTAAATCCCTTGTCTATAAATTGGGGCTAGGAGATCACTGGGTTAATAAAACCTCACCCCCAAAACAAATATTAAAAAAAGCCTTTTGGTTGTGGCTAGACAATGAACTGCTGCGCAATCCTAATCACTGTAAAACTGTCGCACAGTTCCTCTTAATTAAAGATCTTCCTTTTAGGGAACCCTACCTGGACTCCATTCATAACTCTGGAGACAGAGCATTGTATATAAAATTCAGGTTAGGTGTTCTCCCTCTTTGCCAATTCACTTCATCCTGGAAACCGCCATTGCAGACGGTGCCATACTGCCCCTTTTGCGAAGCTAGGGTCGAAACTGTTGCACACTTGTTGTTTGAATGTAACCTCTACATTGCACCAAGGAAGCTGTGGTTAAAACCACTATGTAGAACCCTGGGAACAAGATCGCATGTAGAAGCGCTACGCATATTGAGCACTGATTCAAGACCCTTCTTCGCCTGTTGTTTGGCAAAATTTTTAGGCTGGGCATGGCGGTTACGAACTGCAAAAAAACTGTTGTTACAGTAGTATGCTTTTATTTTCCCTTCTCCTCTGCATAAAGAATCTCATATGTCCACCCTGCTTTTACTGTATAATATGTAAAAAATTTTTGCACTATATTGTATGTGTTATATATTGTTTACATTGTCTTAAAATGCAGCTTTTATGATATGTTTTTATATCGAAATAAAGCTTTATTCATTCTTATGTAAAACTACACCTAGTGGCAGTGGCCACATATCTACAAAACAGACAACACACTTCTCTATTTAGGATTCCTGTCATTAATTCCTTCTTAGAAGGTCTTTAGAGTTATTTCCCCTAAGGTGCCACCTCCCCCTACTTAGATTCTCAGTATTGTATTAACCAGGTTAATAGTCCCTCCATTTGAGCCCCTGCAATCCTGCCCCTTCCAGTTTTTATCCTGAAAAGTATCATTTCTATTCGCTATCACTTCAATCAGAAGTGACAGTGAGCTTCAGGCATTCACTTTAGAAGAACCCTTCTTCCATCTATGTAGAGATACCAGAAATGGTGTCTCAATTCCACCATAATCAATCTATTGAATTGCCAGTATTTTTTCCCCAACCTGCATCTGTTGCGGAAAGAGCTCTCTACACACCATAGATGTTAAACGAGCCCTTATGTATTATATTGATAGAATCAACTCATTTACAAACAAGCATTAGAAATGCAATAGGTCTCGCAGCATTAGAGTTGGTGCTTTTAGAATTGTTTATGGGTTTTTTTGTAAATCTTTAGCATTTTTGTTTCCTGTAGCCAATGCTAAAGAATTTTAAAAAAAAAAGCCATAAACATTTCTAAAAGCTCTAACTCAAATTCTCCGAGACCTATTGCATTGGAAATGCAATAGGTCTCGCAGTAGGAAAGTTTGAGCTATAGGTGTTATTTATTTTTTTGTTTTTTATTTGTGTTGTTTTTTCTAAATAGCTAAATTAATAGCTTTCTTCTTTACAAAGCCAATAGTTATAATTTTTGTAAATGTGACACCTCTAGCATTTGTAAAGCAACATGTTTTGTATTAACGGGACTTATATGTGACTTATATGTATTGATATTAAAAAAATCAATGGCTTTAAAAAACAATTAATAATTAATACGTAAATAAAATGGATTTTATTTTATATTGCCAATAGATTCAAGTTTATTAAATATATTTAGTGAAGATGCTGTGGTTGCGGTGAGTGAGGGTGAGTGAGGGTGAGTGAGGGTGAGTGAGGGTGAGTGAGGGTGAGTGAGGGTGAGTGAGGGTGAGTGAGTGAGGGTGAGTGAGTGAGGGTGAGTGAGTGAGGGTGAGTGAGTGAGGGTGAGTGAGTGAGGGTGAGTGAGTGAGGGTGAGTGAGTGAGGGTGAGTGAGTGAGGGTGAGTGAGTGAGGGTGAGTGAGTGAGGGTGAGTGAGTGTGAGTGAGGGTGATTGAGGGGGTGAGAGGGTGAGTGAGGGGGTGAGAGGGTGAGTGAGGGTGAGAGGGTGAGGGGGTGAGGGTGAGTGAGTGAGGGTGAGTGAGGGTGAGGGGGTGATGGGGTGAGGGGTTGAGGGTGAGTGAGGGTGAGGGTGAGGGGTTGAGGGTGAGTGAGGGTGAGGGGTTGAGGGTGAGTGAGGGTGAGGGTGAGGGGTTGAGGGTGAGTGAGGGTGAGGGTGAGGTGTTGAGGGTGAGTGAGGGTGAGGGTGAGGGGTTGAGGGTGAGTGAGGGTGAGGGTGAGGGGTTGAGGGTGAGTGAGGGTGAGGGTGAGGGGTTGAGGGTGAGTGAGGGTGAGGGTGAGGGGTTGAGGGTGAGTGAGGGTGAGGGGTTGAGGGTGAGTGAGGGTGAGGTGTTGAGGGTGAGTGAAGGTGAGGTGTTGAGGGTGAGGTGTTGAGGGTGAGGTGTTGAGGGTGAGGTGTTGAGGGTGAGGTGTTGAGGGTGAGGTGTTGAGGGTGAGGCGTTGAGGGTGAGGTGTTGAGGGTGAGGTGTTGAGGGTGAGGTGTTGAGGGTGAGGTGTTGAGGGTGAGGCGTTGAGGGTGAGGCGTTGAGGGTGAGGCGTTGAGGGTGAGGCGTTGAGGGTGAGGCGTTGAGGGTGAGGCGTTGAGGGTGAGGCGTTGAGGGTGAGGCGTTGAGGGTGAGGCGTTGAGGGTGAGGGGTTGAGGGAGGGTGAGGGGTTGAGGGTGGGTGAGGGTGAGTGAGGGTGAGTGAGGGTGGGTGAGGGTGGGTGAGGGTGAGTGAGGGTGAGTGAGGGTGGGTGAGGGTGAGTGAGGGATTGAGGGTGAGGGGTTGAGGGTGAGTGAGGGTGAGGGGTTGAGGGTGAGTGAGGGTGAGGGGTTGAGGGTGAGTGAGGGTGAGGGGTTGAGGGTGGGTGAGGGTGAGGGGTTGAGGGTAAGGGGTTGAGGGTGAGTGAGGGGTTGAGGGTGAGTGGCGGTGAGTGAGGGTGAGGGGTTGAGGGTGAGTGAGGGGTTGAGGGTGAGGGGTTGAGGGTGAGTGAGGGTGAGGGGTTGAGGGTGAGTGAGGGGTTGAGGGTGAGTGAGGGTGAGTGAGGGTGGGTGAGGGTGGGTGAGGGTGAGTGAGGGTGGGTGAGGGTGGGTGAGGGTGGGTGAGGGTGGGTGAGGGTGAGTGAGGGTGGGTGAAGGTGAGTGAGGGTGGGTGAAGGTGAGTGAGGGTGAGTGTGGGTGAGGGTGAGGGATTGAGGGTGAGGGGTTGAGGGTGAGTGAGGGTGAGGGGTTGAGGGTGAGGGGTTGAGGGTGAGGGGTTGAGGGTGAGGGTGAGTGAGGGTGAGGGTGAGTGAGGGTGAGAGGGTGAGGGTGAGTGAGCTACATCTAATGACTTCAGAGGACTGCTTATAGACTGTTTAAATTACAACCACTGTCGATAGTAAGTACTATTGACCCTGATAACACCCTAATATATGTCCAAAGTCACAGTTTGGTAGGACTGGGCCAGACCAATGTATATGTTTCTATAAGTGTAGTCAGGACCATACAAGGGTTAGTTGAATAGCCTTGGCGGAAAACCCTGCTTCATTTTTTCGTATGAAACAATCCAGAGCGCCGCCTCAAATTGACAGGCGAAAGTATGATCTAAACATTACTGACATCTCCATCCTGAGGCGTGGGGTCTATAGCGTGACAGCTCGGTCTACACTTCATGCCCTTGGATGAACGCGGATTGGCTGTTCCGTTCTATGTGTCAGGAGCTCAAGGCTGACAAAACTGATGCCGAACTCCTAAAGGAAGTTTGAGAAAAAATGCGCTTGAGATGAGTAGCAACCAAATCGAAGGCAGGCAGATTTCGCTTCATTTATATCCAGTATCGTTGTTGTCCTGAGCGGCACCCTCGGGGCAACAGAAGCCGCTGCCATTGCTAAATAAAACAATGCAAACAATAGTTTAAAATATGGCGCGCTGAAGGATCTTAAATACAGCCTTTAACCCCTTAATCCTCGCTAATTGTACAAAACACCCACTGTAACGCAAGAGTCGAAGAGCGTTCTGACGTACCTTGCCTCGTAGTTTTTGCAGATGCGTAAGAAGTAGACAGAGGACTAACGCTTCCCCAGGGTAGGGTAACAGGGCGGCCATTTCAGAAGAGAGCGTTTCCGGTCGAGAGGAATGGCAGCTTCTCGGATAGCCACCATACCCTGAAGATTTGCCGTTTGATGGAGAAAGTAAACACAAATTGAGACCGAACACTTTATTGGTCTAAATGGAGGGAGTCTCCCTTCCAATTAGAAAGCCTGCTTGTGTGTGAGCTTGAGGTCCTTTCTAAGCAAGTCTGGTGAAGATATAAAACACTTTATTGCATTTCGGGTTACGTTATTAAGTGGAGAGGTCATTGAGTCGGTACTTTGTTTTTTGAAAACCTTTATTGTGCACAGAAACAGAACAAATACGGGCCCACAACCATCCGGCCGGCCACGAAATCTCGTGTAGCACTAGTGCATACAATACGGTGACAAGGTAATACAACATTACAATAGATATTATGCAGGAAGCAGACTGGGTTGTGCCGCAGTACCTTGACACAGGAGCAATGCAGGTTAATTTTAAATTTTTGTGCAACCATTAAGATCAGGTCATGCTACTCCGTACTCGTAAAAATAAGAAAGAAAAAACGAGGTCCATGTAGGTGGGACGACAAGATATACCCATACCGCTCAGTACAATTCGCAACATGCAGGTCCCAAATCAGAGTATGGCCACAAGTTATTCACATCACAAGAAAGTAGGCTCAACATCCCATCTGCGCCCGCACTACCACCCATCCCCCAATATGCCTAACACGGGCCAAAGGAAGAAGAAAAAATTATAAAAGAGCAAAAAAAGGCACCATAGAAAAAAACACAAACTAAAATGTACCCCCCCACCCTACACACATGCAGAGGCTACGGCCTACCCCCCCCTAGCAGAGTGTTTGTCACCCATAAACCCGAAATACAGCAGGAGAAGAGAAAGAAGGAGCAAGAGAAAGAAAAGAAAAGGTAGAGGAAATGCCAGCACATGGCCGCTCGGAGGAGGGGGGAGGGTCATAAGCACAGGAAAAACAGCGTCGGGCCCCAAGACCGCAAACTCCCTCAAGTACAGACCTCACTGGCATGCCCGAGCCGCAAGAGTCACAAAGCAAGGCAATCAGGGTCCGTGGTATGCTTGCTGAGAAAGAAACACGAAGGCGAGTTGCTAGTATCCACATCCGCGGCTTCACAAAACGATGCACATAGCCAGGCTTGAAACAAGAGGGAAACAATGTAGCGACGTCTGAGCTGGTAGTTGGCAACAATTCGCTACATGCCACAGTGATGGTTACTGTAGCATCCACTGCAGCTCCTCGAGGCAATTGTGAGACGGCAGACTGTAACAGCTCCAACTCGTAGCCGTGTTGGAAACGATTCCCCTGCTCCAGGCGGAGAACTTGGTCGCATGCATCAAGTCTTATCCCCAGTGCGCTGTAACTGCGCTGCATCGCCGATTTCAGCTCGCCCAAGGTCGCCATCACATCCACCAGGGTACAATCAGGCTGTGGTATCCCCTGATCCGGGCGCCCGAGCAGAGAATGCGCTCCGGCCCCCTGCACACGGACAAACTCACTGTCTCGTGGGGAGGACACGCTTGCTTCCCCACAGTAGCGATCTGCAGGCGTCGCCATCTTGCCTTCTGCCCAACGAGGTACTGAGGGGGGGGGGGGACGGGAGGGTCGCGGGCGCGACCGTACAGCAGTTGTCGGTCCCCGGGCAAACGATATTCCGCCCGAGCTGCAGTGGAGCCTGGAAGCCGGCAGCTAGGTTGTGAGGCAGGCAGAAGAAAGTGGGGCTCGCCGTCACCAGTCCGAGGGGCGAGTGGAGAACAGGAACATGGCGGCCGAGAACAAAGGACCCGCCAGTCAGACTCCTCCGCTCTCCGTCTCCGTGCAACCCAGCGGACGCACGATGTGTCTTGGCAGCAGGCTTTGTCGTCCGTGCGCCAACGAGGGGAGCACCATTCAGTAGCACTACCCCCGCAGCGGATCAGCCGAGTCCGGGGGAGCGAGGTCCGCTAGGCGCTGCAGGGCGGGCAGGGTCTCGGGCCAGGGCGAGCCAGCCCGTAACTTCCGACTCCGGGCGGGTGGAGAGGTCGGGGGACCACCATTGGCATCAGCTCCGCTCCCCGCACAATTCAAAATAAAAATCCGAAAGGAGAATAATCAGGATTGCAGTGCGGGATTCCGGGGCCGGCGGTGCCGAAGGGCAGCACGTCCGCTCAAGTCGCCATCTTGGCTCCTCCCCCCACAAACCGATTCTTATTGGGTAAGTAACATTTTCCTTCTTTGTTTTGCTCCCCATCATCGGGTCCAATAACAAGAGGAGCTTAGAGGGAAAGATTACGGGTATTATTTGGAAAGGCCCTCCACTCATTAATTAGAATCCAAAAGAATTCCCAAAACCCGGGACTATAGTTAGTGTTTATCTAACAGGCATGCGACTTTAATCCGCCAAAATACTCAGAGTAGAATCTCGGAGAACACCCGATATTATTTCTGTATTAAGGTGTTCGTTGTCTCTAATGCCCTACTGTCCTAGAACAGACAACCTAGTCTGTCATTATTCCTGTTTGTAGGGGGTTCCATATATTTTCAACTCGGCGCAACCAAAAAATGTCAGCCCTACATAGGACCATACACAGACCCACACATACACCAAAGTAATAAAGGAAAAAATGTGTGGCGGAGAGGAAGGCACCTCACGGGCGAACACCCTCGGGGCAATCTGGTCAGATGTTTACCAGAGACTTGGCCCCTTTCTCATCATAGGTGACCATTCCTATTCCAGAGTTTAGTGGATAAGTGAGAAAAAAAGGTAAAGAAAAGGTGCAAAGCAAGGAGTTTTAGAGCGTGGCTCCTTGAACAAACAAAACAGAGTGAAAGATAAAATCAACAGCCACACCACTTGAACTACTTTTATTTATAAATACGGTGTGTGAAGTTGAAATAAAAAGGCTGGTAGCTTAAAGTTGCATACCACTACCTGTGACCAACATGTTTCACTGCCCAGAAACCTTTATGGCAGATTCATCAGGGTCAATACTCTGTTACTGCACCCACTTCCAACATCTTTTGAACAGGAAGCTGCCGAGTTGAAAAAATAAGAAATAAAATAGAACTAGAATCACGACCAGTTCCTAATCTAGACATCCCAAATGTTTGTACTTTTCATAGCAAAAATTATTCAATGTTAATTTACCCTTATTCAGCTATGCTCCCTCGTACCAGCTGAACAAAGGGTACTCCGCCAAGCAGTCGGTTGTCCCATCAACCTGTAGGGTATTATATGCAAACAATATCGTATGTATACATTTGCCTCCTATTTGAGTTGCCCTTGCATGCGTGGGCTGCCACCCCATTCATGCAAATGCGTCAACACAAATTACATATACCCCAAAAGAGCATCAACAGAGAATATTGGAACCCTCTCTATTATGCCATGTCAATGCATATAGTCTGACCCAATGGTGCCATTCATTGGTATCTATGCTAAAGGTAACCAGCTCACTGTATTTAAAAATGTATGGGGCAACAGTCAAAATGGAGCGCTCGCATTACATGTTTGTTTCCTTTGGTCCCATGTTAAACAAAATATGCAGGGCAACCTGGCCATTTGAAATCAACTCACATAACTAGGGAAATCTGCATTCCTAGCCTGCGAGTGAGGATATAAAAAACCTTGCAAAACGCCTGCCTAGCGTGTTAGTGGCATCAACATATTACATTACATATTTGTTTCCTCTGGTCCCATGTTAAACAAAATATGCAGGGCTAACCTGGCCATTTGAAATCAACTCACATAAGTAAGGGAATCTGCATTCCTAGCCTGCGAGTGAGGATATAAAAAACCTTGCAAAACGCCTGCCTAGCGTGTTAGTGGCATCAACATAACCCGTGAGCGAGTTGTATACGATATTGCCCACTGTTCGTGCCGATTTAGGTTATCTGCTCAGTCCGCGAAGCAGATATGCAGAAAAACAGAATCGGGCTACCGGCGGCGCCCAAAACCCGGAGCCCTCTCCTTACCGTACGCACGCTACACTGGGGCGTTGTATCATCCCAGGAATGACCGGTGGGAGTAGAGGTGTGCCATTTAAAAGTCCCAGGCCAGGAAGTCGAACCTCGCTCACCAAGAACACGAAGAACACGTGAACAGGGGAAACCCCTGTCACGTGATGAGGCCTGGAAGAACTTCACTCACCAAAACGGGCGCCATTACGAAATTCCTAAATCACCGACCTGGGTAGAAACAAAAGGACAGTTTAAAGAAAATGTCAATTCTCGGGGAACTTGATTGAGAACTAAAATAAAGGGCCCTCCTCATATTTATCAGTCTCGTCACCCTCATACATCGATTCTTCGAATATGTGTGCACGCTCATAAAAAAAAGGGGAATTCGAAACCAATGTGGGCGCCATTATGAAGTGGTAAGGACATTTTCTGATTGTGTCTGAGTAAACCTGAAGACAGCACAACGGTGTTATACATATGACAATCAATTATGGTGAAATAATAGGACTCAAGTATGTTATGTCTACAGAGTGTTGCACAGGTAATAAAAGGGGAACCACCTTAGTTGAGACAGGTTTAAGGATACTGTTGATGTCCAATACTAGTGGCAGGATGTATAGCCCCCAAAAAATTTTCTTTTATGAAAAAATCATGATTTCTTAACTGGCTACGGAGCGCCAACTCAGAAAGCAGACCAATCAAGGTGGTTGACATATTATTTAACCTTATTCCACTCTATAATCTCATTAAGGCCCTGCTTATCACTGCTCTCTCTGAAAATCCATTTTGCTTCCTTTGTGATCAGGATTGACTCCACATTGGTGGGATTTCCCTTTACTGTTTCCAACACTGTCCATGTGAAGCTGTGTTTCTCTTTATAACAGTGTTGGACCAATTTGGTTGTCAATTTCCCAGCCCTGATGGTACTTAGATGTTCCTGTATGCGAACTTTTACTCTCCTCGTGGTGAGTCCAATGTATTTTAGACCACAGCTGCACAGTAGCCTATAAACCACATTGGTGGTGTTACAGTTGCTAAATTGGTTTAGGAACCATTCTCTTCCAGTAGATATTACACTACTGCATTTGCTGGTTAGTGGACACACTGAACATGTGCCACACGGGTAGTGTCCCTTAGGTATCGTCGTGGTATCACTTCTCAGCGGCACTCGGTCCAGAGTGTGGACAAGTCTGTCTTTTAAATTCCCTGACCTTTTGAAGGCAAATCTTGGGGGGGGCATCGAAAAATCTTTATTACTCAGTAAACCCCAGTGTTTTCTAATTGACTGCCTAATCTTCGTGACCATAGGTTCAAAAGTCATCACCACTGGTAGGCAGTCTTGTTTATCCCTGGTGTTATGCTCAAGTAAAGTATCACGGGGAGTATTGAGCGCCCTCTTTCTTGCATTCTTCACAACCTTGCGTGGATAGTTACGCTGTTCTAGTTTTTTTGTAAGGTCAACGGACTGTTCCACAAAAGTTTTGGTCTCAGAACAATTTCTCCGATACCGAAGAAATTGGCCCACCGGCAGATTGTCACGCAGGGCCCTCGGGTGGTGTAAATTGTACAGTAGAAGGGAATTTCTGTCAGTGAGTTTTTAGTGGACCTGTGTACTCAAAGTACCAACATCATTGGCCTCAATCTCCAGATCTAGATAGGTAGCCTTAGTGTGACTGTATGACCAAGTAAATTTAAGACTCTGGTCCTGTGAGTTTAACCAAGTGCAGAATTCAAGTAGCGACTCCTCTGAGCCGGACCAGATGCAGAGCACATCGTCTATATATCTCTTCCAGAAGCAAATCTGCCTCTGGAAGGGGTTGGTATCTGGATAGACTATGTGCTCCTCGAACTGGCCAACGTATATACATGCCAGGCTAGGGGCCATTGTGGCCCCCATGGAAGTCCCAGAGGTCTGTAAGTACAGTTGGTTCTTGTACATGAAGTAGTTACGGGTCAGAACCACTTCAACGCATTCCATGACGAATGATTGTGGAACATCATAGGACCACTCGAGGTCCCTCAGGGCGTGTGCTGCTGCCACCAGCGTGGCGTCCTGAGGGATGCTTGTGTACAGAGATTCAACATCAATGGTTACGAACCATTGTACATCCGAGTCAAAGGGAACACTCTCCAAAATGTTCAGAATAGCAGGGTGTCCTTTATGAAGGATGGTTGATTCACCACTGCCTCACGCAAAAAATAGTCCGCATATTGCGAAAGGGGCTCGAGGATTGATTGTATCCCCGACACAATGGGCCTGCCGGGGGGTGGGCGAGTAGGCTTGTGTATCTTCGGTAAGATATATAGAGCTGGAGTCCTGGGGGTGTCATTAACCAGAAACTCCGCTTCTTTTACCGAGATCCATTTGTTAGTCTTAGCCCTGCTTGCCATTTCATTGATCATTTCGGATAGCTCCTCGACAGGGTCCTTGTTGAGAGGGCGGTAATTCGTACGCACACTCAGTAGACGTTGTACCTCTGCATCGTAATCTTTCGTATTTAGTACAACAACCGCACCTCCCTTATCTGCTGGTTTTATAGTAAGCAGGCTATTCTGTTCAAGTGATCTTACTGCGCTCCAATCACCTTTGGTCATGTTTGAGTGTCTAAGGAGTTCCTGGGATTTTTCAAAATTTTCTATGTCTTGTAAGACCCTTTCCTCGAAAACTGCCACCTCCGGACCCATAGTCACCATAGGAGGACAAAAAGTGGAAGTTTTTTTTAGATTAGTCCCTCGAAACGAGTCAGTGTCTTTTTCTTTGTTAGCAAAAAACTTTCTTAGTTTAATCCTCCTCATTGTTTCATGGAATTCTGTACGACATTTAAAGGCATCGTGTCTGGGTGTTGGGACGAATCCTAAACCTTTGTTCAAGACTCTCTCTTCATCAGGTGTTAGAGTGTAATCTGACAAGTTCACAACAATGCTTTCTTTTACTTCTGTGTGCGACCTCTGCTGCGAGTCACCCTGGGTGAGTGGGTCTGCCATTGGGGTACTGAGTTGCCTCTCCCTCTGCCTCTTACTGGGTTCCCCCTCCCCCTGTTGTGATTGGTTCCCTGACCTTGCCCTAAAAAAGAGCGTAGTAGGGCCCCCAAATCTTCGTCCTGGCGGTTCTGTTGGTTAAACCTGACCCTATTGCCCTGTTGGGGTTCCTCTTCCTCTTCACTAGAGGTGTTGTCAAACGTCCAGTTGTTGGGAGTTCGTCTGAACTGCTGTCTACCACCTCTGCCTCTCTGCCGTGTACCTACACTTTGCTGCTCTGTTGTCTGTTGGTAGTACTCTTCCTTTACATACGGAAAAGCCCACTCATGTGAGTACCTCTCTAAGTTTTCTCATCGGGTGTCTTGTTGCCTTATATATAAATGTAATTTGTGGCCAGTTATGGTTACTAACTAGGTGTGTATAAATGTTATATAGTCATTGGTTTTAGCCCTCATATCATTCCTGTATCCCACTGTGCTTGAATGAGTGCGTTTCTGATTAGATGTATGGATGGGGGGGGTAGGGGGGGTAGTGTCTGGGACTACTACCTGTGTATGAGTTCTGTCTTTTGGCTCTTTCAACCCCAACCGTGGCCAAACATGGATGCACAACAGCTGTCACCATTACATTGTTTGGCCATCCTAAATATCCTGCCCAAGGGAGTTGACATCCCTTATTTTGACTTTTGGCTGCAGGGACATAGAGGAAACAAAAAAAAACCAATACAAATCAATGCCCATTCTGAACTTAATGCCTTGTTTAATCAGTGTGTGGTAATAATGCAAGTACAGTCCAAAGGCACGTTTAAACTACACTACACACGTAACATTCCATAGCAGTAGGCGGTGAAATGGTGCAGTTCATAGAAGTACACATTCATATCACAGATTAGCTTTATTCGATTTTGATACATAAAATCATAAAAGCAACATTCATTATAAACACATCATTAAGAACCATTTAATTACAATAATTAATAATAAGTTAAGACATTATTAAATCAGTTCAAACGAATTGCTAATCACTGGATACCACTGCCAAAAACATTTCATGGAAAATAATTTGGGATGGGGTTGTTAAAGCCATTCTGTACATACACACTCCGATCCGGCCGATAATTAATCTGTAAACTTTTTCTTTCTGGAAAATTTTGTTTCTTCTCTAGTCTTGTATTTAAGGGCCGAGGGTAGCGGGACCTAGGGTAGAAATCATGGAGTCCCCAGACAGAGATCGGGCCATCCCCTAATTGTGGAAACCAAGTTTGTAAATAAGGCACAACCTGATCACTCCAGAATCTAACTAACACCAGGTCGCCTGGGAGATCTTTTGGAAGGGGGCCGAGCCAACCCACCCTTCTAACACTTCGAATAGCACCATCAATGTTCACTGGCAAGGGTCGGTTTCTAGACAGCCAATAGATGACCTTGTGTTTTAGATCCTCTGATCTCTCAGTTTTTCCCTTTGTAATTGGTAAAACACTAGTGAGAACACAGACAAAGGGGGCGGCCATTGGAGGCAAATGTATATGTTTAGTATAATCTAGGTTAGTAGTTTTCTCCTCATGAGGTGTGGGAACGTTTGGCACCCCTACATCAGCGATGATACTCTTGGTGGTAGTGGGCTCGATGTCGGATGACGAGGAGATACATGGGCAGTTCTGTGGGACCGTAGGTCTGTTGAGAGGGATGCTACTTCTTTGAGGAGCTAACTTAGAAACCACGGTAGCGGGTAAGGGCTGTGGTTGGCTAAGTCCTGCCAGGTTCTTATTAGGTTGAGTCGGTGCCCTAATTGAGGTCTCTATTTCCCTTAACCTATCCCCTAGGGAGTTGATTCTTGCAGTCAAAGGGGATATTAGAGAGGTGACCAGGCGTTCAATCAGGTCCAGAAGAGCTGCCTGGTAAGGGGGGTGCAAAGGATTCAATGTTATCGCAGGCCTGGGAAGCTGTAGGTAGGGTGCTGACGGACGGTGAGGAACTTGAGCAAGGCTTTAGTAGTTAGTTTTGCTTCCCTCCCCATGCAGTTTTCCCTGGAACGCTTTCTTTTGACCGTAGGAGTTTTAGGGTTCCCAAGTTGTTTAGTGTTTGCTTTTACTGACGGGGATAAGGGAGGGGCAGCCAGAATGTTATTGTTTGCGTTCAATAATGAGCTAGACTGCAAATGTACGGGAAGTATTGGGCTAGAAAGAGCTTGGGGTTGGTCTGCTATGGTTTCCACTGGTGCATATCGAATGTGACAAAGGGCGTTCAATTCCTCCAACCAGGACAAACTTGATGCAGTGTCGGCTAGCCGCGCCTCGGGATATTTGCAGGCTACGCTATGTGAGGGCAAACGAGTTTCTAGATCTTCCAAATCATGAATAACGGGTAATAATACCCTGTCTACATAGCAGTCTAACCTCCCCCTACTAGAGTCACTTGGGGGAATACTGGGTTTGGGAGCTCCCTTAACCCCTTCGATGCTTGTGACAAGGTCAACTCGTCATGGGTGTTACCTGCGCTGTGCTTATGACGAGTTGACCATGTCACAAACAATGGGATTTAGAAAATTGCAGCGCACAGCGGGAATGCAGCCTAGCAAGGATGCGGTTAAGAGGCATGGCGAAGGTGCAGCAAACCGAGTCCCGCAAAAAGTCAATGAAAGTCCCAGTGTCTTGAGGCGACAGTATGTGCAGAGATGTAGGTCGAAGTCTCACTATACCTTGGTCAGTAGGAGCCATGGGGGGTGGCCCGTCCCGTCCTTCTCAGTCCTCTGAGGGCCACAGAGGGCCCACCCTTTGCCCAAGCTTAGCCCGGCTGACGCCCGCGCACGTCTCGCGGTGCGAGGGTCCCACAAGAGCTTTATGCGCCTCCTGGCGCTGGGGCTTGACGTGTGCGCTCCCTGGAGTCTTGGGAGTTGTAGTCCAGCAGGCAGCAGCGGAGCCCTGCAGGCAGCAGCGGTGGTGGAGCGGGGCCCAGCACAGCAGCAGAAACGGCGGAGTGAAGCCCAGCCCAAACGCACCCCCGACTGAGCAGAGCCCGGTCAGTGTGCAAGGTTCCCAAGAAGCTCGGCACCCACGAGAGCTTTATGCGCCTCCTGGCGCTGGGGCTTGACGTGTGCGCTCCCTGGAGACTTGGGACTTGTAGTCCAGCAGGCAGCAGCCGAGCCCTGCAGGCAGCAGCGGTGGTGGAGCGGGGCCCAGCACAGCAGCAGAAACGGCGGATTGAAGCCCAGCCCAAACGCACCCCCGACGGAGCAGAGTCCGGTCAGTGTGCAAGGTTCCCCACATTCATATCAATTTGTGGCCGAATACAGTGATGTCTTTATAATACATAGGATTCTGTAATCCCTATAAAAAAAAAAACGGCCTCTAATTTCTTTGTTTAACTCTTATATAGAGCCACTATCCTTTATTTCAGTTAATGAAATTCATAACTCCTTGCAAAACTGGTTATTCACTATGGTGATGTCATAAACGCCTTCCAGGCCCCGCTGACTGGGCTCTCCGAGAGCCTGTCCGTGCAGCTCTGTTCATCTGATTTGACTGAAAACAGAAAGCACAGCTGCAGGAGGGGGAAGAGAGGCAGGGAAAGGTAGTGAGTTTTGATTAAGTGTAGCAGGTAAGATATTCGTTTTGCACATTTGTGTCAGTGAGGAGAGGGCATGTATAGCTCTCCTGTTATCCTCAACCCCTGCACAGTAGCTGAAGGCAGGAACAGATGATTTTGAGGGCCATTATTAGCCTAAAATTATAGATTGGTAATAAATGAATTACTGGGATGTTTTTCACCTTGGGATTCTGAGTGACATCATAGATAACAAGAGCAAAGCTTGAAATGTCTATTTCATGTTACTCATTCACTGTTACCCATCCATAATGCTATAAGTAACAAGCAACTTGTGACGCACCCAGTTGCCTATCATAAAGGAGTGCCATCAGACTTATTACAGTGGAGTTCTGAGGTCCAGTGCCTGCTGCCAGCAGCCAGAAGAAAAACAGGTCCGGTCACAAAGCTTAATTAAAGCACCCGTTTTTAGAACAAAAAGGAAACGTAGCTTTCTTTCTTCTGGGGTTTCTAGCTATATAGTGACAAAAAGAAAGGAGAAATGTATGAGACTTTTTTTGCACTCCATAGGCTATGATAGAAAAGTTAAGGTTTCTGTTCCTTCCAAGCTCCTGCGCCTTTTTTTTTTAACTGACTTGTATTAAACTGATTCTAATATCTTTTTACAGCAAATACCTAACCGTTTTTTAAAGTGTTTAATTTGTATTAGAGATTCTATTTTTATTCTTCATGTCTGCAGACCTAATTTCTTTCATATCCAAGAGCTACATCCCAAGTATTTAAGTGACTTGTTGGGAAGGTGATTCTGTGACAATGTATATAAGGAATAAAGTACCCCCTTGCTAAATACATAATGTTATTTCAAGTCACCTTGGAGTCCCACAACAGTCCTGCTGCAATACTCATCCGTTTGTTGTGTTTAATACACACCATGTTTTGAATTTAAACATTAAGCCGAGCCTATGGGGTTTGTCAGTTCCTGTTTGTATTCGTGAGTGACGCAGGCAGAAAAAGGAGTGCAAAGGAGGTGCCATTAGGGTGAACAATCTCCCAAATCCTTTTAAGTCTTTTAAGCCCTCGCTGCCATTAGCCTCTGCCGTGATTCTTGGCGGAGCCGCGCGCGTGCTGCATATTGCAGTCTCGCTGAGTGGACGCGTGTGGGAGTAGGGGAGGTCTGTTCTCGCGCTCGTCACTGCGTAGATGTTCCAAGGCTCCTGGGCTGCGCGCGGGTACAGGGGAGCTGAGTCACAGGGAGGCACACTGCGCTATAGGCAGGCATGGCCCAGCTCAGGATCCTGGACTGCATGATTAACCACAACTGGAGTTTGATCTGTAACCTCTACTGCGCGTGGAACAAACAGGTTCGTGGGACCTTCTTTAATTGCTTTGGGATAACGTCTCTCTTGCGCAGCGCATACATGTTCCTTAACAGCAGTCGTGGACCCGGTAGGCAGCTGTGTTTACCTTCCTATTATTTGTGATGGAGGATAACGGTTCTCTGGAAAAGCAAGCTTCTGGTGGTAAACCTGACCTCCGTAGTGATGGCATGCAGTAAAATATTAAAAGGGTCTGTGTCCTTCAGGTGCATTAAACGGCCGTTTTCATGTGATTTGTAACGCAAAGGCTGCTATGACTAATGCATCAGTCACACTGTGAAAAAGACTGCACTTGGAGAGCTATTTTTACTCCATCTTCTAAAGCTCTGTGAATGTCGTGTCTTTTATTTGCATTTTAGTGCTGAGAGAGCATTTTTAAAATAGCTTGAAGTGCCATCTTTGGGAAAGGTTTTAAAGAAAGGCAGGGTAACTAACCTCCCTCCCACGAGGGCATTTCAGAAAGAGTCTGCTGGCAGAAGTGCATGGCTAAAGGAGATGGAAGGAGTGAACCCCGAAGTAAACCGATTTTTAATGTTCTGCTTTTCATTTTTATGTTCAGTAGCACACTTGTGAGCTACCATAATGTCGTTTTTGTTTTTCCGGCAGTTTTTCGGATTGTTAGTTGTATTTATCTGCTTACCACAATATCCATCAAAAGGTTCTTTGATTGTGCAAGTCATGAATTTTATCTGTTTAAGTATTTTGTGAAATTAATTTTAACAACCTCTATTGCGCCATGTCAGAATATGGTTTCTACTTATAGAATGCTCATTGGGAAGTGTATGGCATATCCTTTAAGCCACAAAGACCCATTTTTAGCTCGACCCTAACATATAAAGCAGCTGTCTGGCTGCAAAAGACCCCTTGTGGGCTTAACAAGAAGTTTCAGTGGCTTGTAGACCGCCCACTGCATACCATTGGTTGGCTTTTTCGTGACTCATTTGCTTGCTTATTTGATGGCTTTCCTTGTCCCAGGTTGGCTTTCCTTTGGAGCTTAAACGCTTTTCCGTCTCACTGATTGGCTAGGGTCTACCGCTGCTCACTTTTAGAGAAATACTAATTTCTTGTTGCTTAAGCATCCATGAGAGAGAGCATGTGTTTTCCAGCTCTTGCCCTCTTGTGCTTCACTCTACACAAATACGTGCCCCCTGTGCTCTTTGTTACCTATCTTCCACTGTGCAGCAGTTGAAAGCAGTGTTCAGATGATTTTGGGGCCATAAAATAAAATTATAGATGGGTAGAAGCGAATTGAGTGTTTTTCACCCCGGGATTCTGAGTGACATCATATACAACTCGAGCGAAGTTCTTGTCCCTCGGTTGCTGCAAGATTGGCCTCTTGTGCATTTTCACATGCTCCGTGTAGCTTTCTCCCATGTGTGCTCCTCGACACACTTATTCAACATTGGTTCCCACCCCTCCCCTTTACTCACCTGAGATCTATTGGCTTTGCCAGTGCTTGTAGTTGTCCTGCCTTTGAATCATTCCCGTGCAGAGATACACGTTTTTCATCAACCAGTCACCATCATGTTATATGCATTACCATTTCAATCCATTCAGATCATGGAGTACAGCTGAATTTTATTTTTTGCTGTTGAATTCCGAACATGATCACTTTGTAAACCAAAATGTTTTTCATAATTTATATATTGAAGCTTCATGGAAAATGGCGTGTGGCTTCACTTACTATGGCAATGTTGAATTTAGCATGGCAGTGTACCATACATCCTGGGAAAGTGGCATGGCAATGCTTTATGTAGTAGGACAGTACGAATACCAGCATTGTGACAGTATTTTTACCCTCGTGTAATTGTCCACCCTGAGGCCTGAGTGTGTAGGATCAGTAAGATGGGGGTGATTCGTGGATGGGACATGGAGGCAGTCTGAAAGCGTTAGGTGCCCGACAGAACTAAAGGACACAGATCCCGACCAGCAGACATGTTTTAGAAAACTAGAGTCTCTAATTTTGCAGTTGCAGCTGTATCCACCTTGCTGTTCTTGTGAATTATCTGATCTAGTTGCACACATGGTTAATATACATAGTGCCTAACTATTAATCGCCAATATCTTCTATTACTTGAATCATCTTATTGAATTTTTTGGCGTGGTTTTTCTATTCCAGTAGGAAGCTCTGATAAATAGGACCGGCAATACATTTAGGGATTAAGATGATAAAGTAAGAATTGAAAAATTGAAAGAAAAAAGACAGTAGCCAGTTATTAAATAGTCATGCATTTGTGCGAGCAATACCTTATCCACACATCATGCTGCTTTTAAGTTATTTCCGCCAACCATCAAAACATGCACACAAAAAATTGTAATGGAAACATGAATACATTTTGACCACATATTTCAGCATGATCTGAAAACAGTGCTTATGTCAGATGTCCAACTAGTTGTCAAGGATTCGTGGGTCTATTTTTTCAGGGGGTAGGGGGGGAGAGAAACGCCTTATTCGATTGTATTTGAAATGTGAATTGAAAAAAACATTGTCTGCTGGTCGAATGCACCTGCATACCATCACATCTTCATGAATCTAAGGGTGAGGTTGGTTCAAGCTTCTAGTGCACTTGTGGGATGAGGCCGGACTGCATACATTTTTAATAAGTATAAATATAAATAGCTTGGAAAGCAAACTAAGACATTTGCTGGTTGTAATAAAGCTAAAGTGAAGGGAGCGGGGGAGTTCTTCCCCTTCTTGTATTAGGCAGATAGAGATTCTCTTATCTCACCTACTCTTGAATATCTTGTCGAGCTTGGTTACACTGCTATATCAATTATTTGGTTTTGCATCTGCTTAGACGAATTGCAATAAGTCAAAGGCATGTTTATAAGGCTAGAAACTTGAAAAGCAGTCAGTATTTATCAAAGGGGAATCTACTTAAAGAGGTGGGTTCTAGGTACTTCGGTATCCAAAAAAACTTGGAATTAACTTGGGCAAAATATCTTGTGTGTATCAGTTAATGTATCACGTGTGTAGCATATTTGTGTGTGATCCTAGACCAGTTGTGAACGATATTTTTACGTTTTGCAATGTCCATGGTGCTACCTATGATACAATTATATGCAACAATATCATTGGCACCTGGGCGGGAGTGGAGGACTAGATGTGGATGAGAAGGCTCAGAAGGTCTTGTTGTCTTTGAATGCAATGTTACTGTCCATGACACAGGCTCCCGACTTCAACTCCCAGGCTGATCCCCCTGAAAAAAAGGGTTATACGGTGTTCCCGATCCGTTGAACTAGAAATTTGCCTGTCTAAGCTGTTGATTTGGTAGGCTGTATAGAACTATTACAGGCTTGTATTGTGGTGGAGATATGTTGGTTGGTGGGAGGAGGGTGGGTATAGGGGGTTGACCTGTTGTTGGAGGGGTTCCTCGCATCAATATAGGATGCAGTGTGGTAAATATCTTTATTGTAGCCGATGTATGGACAGTGATAACCACCGCCCAGTTTGTCTGTATTGCATTTTTCTTGGAACTGCACCTTGCCCTTCACCCCCCTCACCCCCCACCCCCATTCATCTGAATTGCAGCTTATCGTTTGAATGTCGAAAATTGTCATAGAAAAAACCATTGCCCTTTTGTGGTTATTTGTTCAGCTTAATGATCTTCTACCAACAGCAGTTATTCTAGCGGTAGCGTTTCTTCGGGATGCTGGTAGCAAATTCAATGTAACATACATTTATAATTAACTAACCAGATCACACTGATTTAAAGGAGGGTTGGAAATCGATTTCTGGAAATTGTCTGGCGCATAAATTAGCATGTAGAGTGCTGGAAGTTTTAAGGAAACCCTGTGCCAGGGCTGGGAGGTAATTCTGTTTTAATGAAAGACCAGAACCTCACTTGATACTGATATTATACTCCCAATTTGTGTTGCCTTTTGCTTTACCTCAAATTGAACAGTTCTTCCTTGATATCTACTGGATATAACGGTCTTGAAGTTGAATCTGAGGATGACATTTGTGTGGAAACCAGCATTCTTTACTTTTTTTTTGTCTATTTTATGTCGCGCTCCAATGAATCCACATCACATAATGTGTGCATCTGTCCTGCCCTCTGAAATCCCCTCTAAAGGTAATTGTACTTTCGTCAAATTTTGTTTCATATACATTACTTTCTTTAAAAAATGTGTAATTTGCTCGTTTTGTACCTGCTGTGTATTGTTTGAGACCAATCTTTCTGTCTCTTAAAAAAAAATTGCATTAGCTGAATAGCTAGCACACCACATTTTTGTTTGTCATTTTCGAGCCAAATTGTAGATTACTTTTTAGGTTTCGTCTACTAAGCAGTGCATGTGCTGTCTGTTTCGAGACATATTGTGTTCTTATCAAGGATATACAGGGATTTCAATCCCTCCCATTGCTTAACCATTGATTCACCTTTCAGATCGCTCCCATTTGCCTGGTTCTTATTTGTGCCCCAGCTTGTCCATCTCGTCGAGCATAGTCTCTTAACCATTTCTTTTTTTCGGTTACCTTCTTTACTTTCACTGCTAGCTTATCAAGGTCTACTTTTTCCTTGTGTTACAGACTCCATGGGAGGGAATATGTTTTCCAGCTGTCTCCTTTGTGTACGTTTGTTGCCCTGCATTCCATGTTGCTTTGTATTGCCTATGTGCTTCTGCCTTTCTCACTTCATGTTGCACTTCGCCTCGTGTACGCCGCCCCCCAAGTCAAACCTGATTGCTTTATTGCGCTTGTGCTTCTCATGCTCCACATTATTCTGTTTCATCCATTTTATATCCCCTATTGCTCCACTTCGCTCTCTGTCTTGTGCTTTCCCCCTACCCGTTACTAACCCTGCTACCACCTTCCTCTGGACCCCAATTGCTGCTTCTGCCCCATTGGTGTCCCTTATTGCTGCCGCCCGTGTTGATTTCCCTCTAACCCTGGGTGTAGTCTACGTAGTAGCGCTACACGAAGTGCACTTCCCACTACGCGAGATACGCATAGAGCTACGCGAACAGCCTAGTGCACTGTTCGGGATGATTGCACAGTGTCAGATGCTTGTCCGCACTGTGCAATCATTAAAACGGCATCTCACACAGTGCAAGCTGTCGTTTTCTGCCGCTGGAGTAGATTTTTACTTGAGCTGCAGCTTCTCAACGTGGACTGGTAGTTTCTCATCGCGAAACCTGACCTCCCCGCGTTGAGAATCTCGCCGGGAGGTTTTTTTTCCACGCTCTGGATCGCCAACTTGATGTTGCTGATCGCGAATGAGGAAAAAGTCTCGCCGGGATGTCATTTCGCTCGCTTGCGGTCGCCAACTTGACGTTGAGGACCGCGAGCGAGCAAAAATGCCAACTACGCTACGTGTTTTTGCACTGTGCTAAGTGCAATTCGCTTAGCGCAGAGTAGCACAAAAAAATGCTTTTGTATTTTCTTCTTTTTAGCTGCTGGTCGGTAACAATAAAGGGTAAATAAACTATCCACATCATTCTGTGTGCGTGCATGCATGCCCCTGCAAAATGACCGGGTCGACTAAATGACCGGGTCGACTGTGTCCATGGGTAATTTTTTTTAAAGTCATTATCCATGTTGCTCAACATTCGGGATGCTGTGCCGCATGGCTAAAAACGATTGTCAAAGCCATTAGGTCGCAAAGGCGAGAACTATTGACTTTGCTAATGCTTGTTCTTTGAAGTGCCTAAAGCAGATGAAACAACTTCATGGATCTGTCCACCGGATACCGCATGCTTAATTTTAAAATGCTGCTGACCAATTGTGGGGAAGATGGACTGGCATCAAAAGGAGATAGAAAACTGCTTCCGAATCAACTCTGTCTAAGGCTGTCCTTCTCTTCAGGCTGACAAAGTCAATTCATATGGAATCCGGGCTAGTGATGAGCGAATCTGTGTGTATGAAGTTAAAAATATCTGAGTTTCGCATACTTCAAGGATCTTAAAAAGTTGCAGTGTTTTGTAAAGGCTTATTTAAAAAAAGAAAAAAGAGATTTATTTTCCAGGGAGGCAGAAGTGCATAATTGTCTACCTTATTGTAACTGGCCATGGCTCTTTGCTATTTACTGTGTGGTCTTGTTATATGGTGTCATCAATCTTTGGGAAATTCTCCAGCCGCAATAGCTTGAGATGAAAAATAAGGCTAGGATTGAGCTACTAAGTGTGGCAGTAAATGAAGAAAGACCTTTGGTCTTGGTGATGATATATTCTTACTGAAATAGGTCCATGCTGGTTACGTGCAGCTCATTTACCTTTGTCCTTAGCACAAGTTGCTGGCTGGGACAAAATGTACCTCTTCCTTAGCCTCCCGAGACCATGTGATACGTTTTACTAAATGTTTTTGCCCAATTTGTGTGCCAAATATTTTGATGAATGCTGACCTTTGGTTAGCAACAATGTCAGTGAAATGGTTATTAGCTCTTTTTTGCTTGAGTAACATTCTTGGTTCTGGAGGATTAGAAAAGAATTACGTGTAAAACAGTGGGATATTTGATAGCACATAGATGCCTCCCGTGCATAAAACCTTACATTTTTTCAATGTTCTTGTTGTAAATCAGTAAGGATTCAGTAGAAAATTAAGATACATAGGCAATCCCAATTTGTACAGTTCCTTCAAAAATTGTTGGATTGTAGATTTAGTTGGCCAAGGTTCATCTACACGTTTCCTCCATGCGATATCTACTCTGTTATTGGCTCTATCTCCGCTCTTTGCAGTTTATCATTCAGTGGCGTTCCTTACTCTTTCAACATCCAGCTTCTATGCCACTTTCACTAGAAGGACTGTACTCTTCAATGACACAGACGAAAGCAATGACTTTTTCGAAAGTCTGCTTATAGAGGATCATGGTCACCCCACTCCTTTTTCAAGGTCCAGATGTCTACTCATGCTCTGAGATTAACACTTTGATTTTATAATTAACTCCTTTTGGTTAGGTGAGGTGGGGGGAGTGTCCATGTCTCATAATGCATTGGGTTGGATATCATGTCTACAGTGCTGCATTACTCATTCAAGTATGACTGTTTAAGATCATGATTCTTGAATATTGGAACAACTGAACTATTTTGCAACTGATATTGAGAAAGAGAAAGCAATAAATGTGTATTGCTTTCACTTTCTCAACATCAGTTGCAAAATAGTTCAGTTGTCTACATTCTAGAATGCCATCCGAGAGTCATTCTCTTCTTTTTTGAGTCATTAATGATCAGGATGTACATTTTCACAGGTTTACTTATCTGGTTTAACTGAGCTGGAAGATATTTATAATTCCAACAATTAATGTACAGATCAAAATTAGCACAAGGAATATCGGAAACCTCTTCTGCAGACTTCACAACTGTGTGAAGGAATAAACTTACTGGTGCCAAAATGCACTTTCTGTTGATTCCTCTCAATGTCTTTAAGGAATACCATACTAAACCACTTGAGACTTCCCCCTGATGTCTTAGACACAAACATTTAGACATTTTCTGATCACCAGGAATGCCTTGTCCTTATTCATGCAGCCCACGGTATCAACAACCTCTATCTTGATATTAGATCTAATGCAGAAGTAAGTTTGAAAAGCACCACTAGCAACAGCATCTGCTTTATCTGGCTATATTTCTGTTTAGGATAACAGAAGACAAAGTGAGTCGACTGTGGAGAGTTCTCATCTGACTCCTCCACTTTGCGTTCATGATGTTGTTCTTGTCTTATGTGGCTTTTAGCACCAATTTGCAGTGTATTGTTTGCAGTTCCACTTCCATGTGGAGGCCACAATCATTAGTCAAAGGCAAGACGTGCTGGTAACTTGCAAGCAAGCCAAAAACGAAAAGAAGGATGTGCTACCTGTTAACATATTATTGATTTATCAACTTTGTCAGGTACAGTGGGGGCAGTCTTTGCTTGTTCCTGTGACTCTTTTGCACTGTTGGGCCAAGTGTGACTTCTGGTGCAGTCGCACTGGTTCTTGCATCGGTGTATTTTGTGAAACGAAGTATTAACCGTCACTGTGATCTGGGCTCTGGCTTGAGAGAGAGCGGTAATGTTTGCACTGGGTTGTCAAGCAAACCTGTGACAAGTGAGCTAATTTCATGCCAGTCACACCCTTAAGAGGACTATCATACTTGTGACTCAACCTACTCCCCACAGCTACATATCACCACATCAGATAGTGGATATAATAGAGGTAAAATAGTCCACCAACTCATGGAGCAAGTAGCCTCCTCACAAACGTGGGTACTCATCCAAGATATCCACACAGTCTTGTCATTCTCCAGTTAGGTTGTGCCTTAAGTTGAAGCAAAGGAAACACTAACAATACTATATAGAGAGGGTCAAGGGGATATTTACCGACCTAGCATCCCATTCCCCAACTCAATTAACAAACCACAAAATAGGGATGCCCGGTCAAAGAGATGTGTGTGTTGTTGTACAGAAAACTAAGGAAAGAGAAGGTGACATACTATGTGTGATGAGTCATATCTGGCTGAGAAATTCCCATCTGACCACCCTTATCTTGGCGGAGTATCGTCATGTGGGAGTTGTGGTTTGATCTCAATATCACCCAGACCATCAGATGACGGTACGGATATGGATCTTCAAGAGACTCTAGCCAAGATAATGCTCGAAGAGTGGAGAAAATGAGGTGCAGTGCTTAAGTGAAAGTGATAATTAAAATAAACTAACTAGACAAAAAATATGTTTAATGGAGATTGTCTAGGTGTCAATGTTAAAACCACGCCTTTTAGTGGAAATTAATAACTACAAAGTGGCGCTGTGCAGGACTGTCGACAAGTTTCAGCCTATTGGATAGGTTATCCGGCTTTCTTCAGGACCCAGAGGTGAAATAGCTACTGCAATGAGATACAGTGAAGTGAAAAATGTGAATAAACAATGATACTTTACAATACAGGAGTCTCAGAGGACCTTGGAGCCCCAATGTATCCTTGAGATTTAAGTATTTCTTTTCCTGTTGATATAAGACAGTTTACAACAAAAATATGTAGCCACTCAAAACACAAAAAAACTGCACAAACAACACACATGTATAAGTTCTATTTACTTAGCAACAGCCAAAGAGTATTACATCTCTTTCACAGAGAGGTATTGACCTCCACTGAGATACTCACCCAGCTCTATGTGGGAGAAGACCTCACCTCACCCGGCAACCTACTTGGGGAAACTGAGGCCCCGCTCTTACATGCAAAAGAACAATAAGGTCACATGTTAGATAAAGCGTTGTGTCCCGCTCACTGGCTCTGCATAAAAACCTGGCTCACAAAGTAATGGACCCTACACCCTCAGGCCCATGATCAACCAAAGCAGGACTAGCATAGTATCCCATTTGTTAATGTTATTTGGTGGGATAAATCAAAGTGCTGGCAAAAGTTACAACCCCTTCACTGCTATTTCAGTTTACAAAAGATGAAAGATAGTAAAATAAGCAGGGGGTTCTGACGATGTTATAAATACCAGGAATATAACGTTATACTAGAGGGCACTAAAACGAATGAGAGAGGACTGTTCCTTCTCTGAAAATGACCAAAGCAGCCTTTCATAGACCCTAAAAATCTCACCTGTCCGTCGGTACCTCTCTCGATCGTCCAAGAGGAAGTGGAGGTACCGACTGTACAGTCATAGGTGTATTTATACCGTAGTTAATTGGTCCAATTGCCTGTTGAAACGGCCAATTGGTACCAAGATAGGCACCTTTCCGTTCGCGCATGCGTATTAGATTGCAAATTGCATGCACTACTCTCCTCGCTTCAGTGCGCGTGTGCGAAGCAGTGCCACCCAAGTGCGCCTTCATTAGACGACGTACTTGCTCAATAGATTAGTAATGAGACTGTGATCCTACGCGCAGAAGCAGTATAGAATTCCTAAAGGATGTATGTGCGCTCGCGTTGATTGTAATACAGTACGCTGGCTCATGCGCGTAATCCGTGAGATTTGTTCCTACGCGCATGCGCAATAATGAATCCTTTAACTGAACGGTGTATACTTGCTCGCGTTCATTATTAAACAGTACACTTGCTCAAAAAAGATGTTGAAGGGCTGAACTGCTGCGCGCATGGGCGGCAGTAGGTTAATGTGCTATTAAGAATAAAGCACGAGCTGTTTTATGAAACAAAGTGCATAAATCACGGAGGAGTCAAAAAAGAGTGCTATTCCTGTGACATAATCCTCTCTAAATCTTACAATGTGGACAGAGGCTAGCAAGAAGGCTTGCACTGTATTAACGAGCATACGCGCTATTCTCACGGTGATCGCTTGAAAGGTCCCCACTGAACAGGGGTGGAAAAAACCCCAACTAAAGGGCGGGGGAAAGGAGCATATTGGCACATCCTGACGAAAATTTGATTGTATTTGTGTTTAAAGAAGGCACATACCATTTACTTATTGGTGACCATACTCACCAGCACGCAGGCAGCCCAACCACGCCTGACACACCAGCGGGACGCCACTTCGCTCCTGGGGCCCTGACGCTGTGGTCTCGCCGCCCTACTCCATCGCGGCGGCTGGAGACTACAGCTCCCAGAGGGCAGAGCGACAACTTCCGCCCACTTCCTCCCGCAGCGCGCCCGGAGGCGCTATTAAAACTGGGCACTTCCTCGGCGGAGCGGGGACCATACTCACCAGCACGCAGGCAGCCCAACCACGCCTGCCACACCAGCGGGACGCCACTTCGCTCCTGGGGCCCTGACGCTGTGGTCTCGCCGCCCTACTCCATCGCGGCGGCTGGAGACTACAGCTCCCAGAGGGCAGAGCGACAACTTCCGCCCACTTCCTCCCGCAGCGCGCCCGGAGGCGCTATTAAAACTGGGCACTTCCTTTGCGGGCGCGCGCGGACGGCGCCGGGCGGAGCCCGGGCAGAGGGCGGGCCGTCTGTGGCCGTCCGGGGACGACGAGGGACGGGACAGGCCACCCCTCTTGGCCCCTACGCTCCTCTGACAATATACCCAGGTACTGCATTTTGTGTATAGGGAATCTCCATAGGGTATTGAATCCCTCTCAAAGCAATTAGACAAATCCCTACGGCATCACACAAGAGGATTGGTAGAAACCCACGTAGTACAGAGCTGTTGTGATAAGGCAGGTGTCTAAAAGGGAATAATGTCTACCCATCCCAACACACGCTCGGCTGGGAACAAAGTAAACAAAAAAGCGACCCCTAAAGCAACACGGGTGGAAACAAAGGAGGGCGCCCTCGCAAAGGGGACCAAACCCACTGCAATTGACCTAATGTTAAAGAAAGTCTCAGGGGAAATTGAACGGATGGAACGGAGTTTATCCTCCTCGCCCAACCTCATTGCTATCACTCAAACACCCTCTAGAGACTTATTAATAACATCTGACTCCTCCACTTTGCGTTCATGATGTTGTTCTTGTCTTATGTGGCTTTTAGCACCAATTTGCAGTGTATTGTTTGCAGTTCCACTTCCATGTGGAGGCCACAATCATTAGTCAAAGGCAAGACGTGCTGGTAACTTGCAAGCAAGTCAAAAACGAAAAGAAGGATGTGCTACCTGTTAACATATTATTGATTTATCAACTTTGTCAGGTACAGTGGGGGCAGTCTTTGCTTGTTCCTGTGACTCTTTTGCACTGTTGGGCCAAGTGTGACTTCTGGTGCAGTCGCACTGGTTCTTGCATCGGTGTATTTTGTGAAACGAAGTATTAACCGTCACTGTGATCTGGGCTCTGGCTTGAGAGAGAGCGGTAATGTTTGCACTGGGTTGTCAAGCAAACCTGTGACAAGTGAGCTAATTTCATAGCCCAAATACCCAGGGCAGTGTATCCCAACCAAACATCGAAATAGAGGATGTCCCCTGTGCACAAACCTCAGGCCCAGAAACCTCTGAGTTCAATGATACGACCCTTCGGAAAAAAAGGAAACGACTGGGGAGGAACAAGGGGTCCCAGAGACAGAAGAAAGCATTAGTAAGAGACAATCCTCCAACACGCCTACAAGAGTATATAACAGTTGAAAATATCTCCCCAGTAGAAGCCAATCCACCAGGGTGGATCGAGACATTAGTTACAGATCTCAAAAAACATCTAGAATCCTTCATTGCGTCACAATTAAAGCCTATAATAAGTAAGGTGGATAAAATAATGTGTGAGCTCTCTAAACAATCTAAGGCACTAGAGCACACACTGGCAAAACCCCCCTCTGACCCATCCCAATCAACAGTGGAAGCCACAAATGACAACGCGAACACAAAGAGAGTGCAAAATAACAACTGTGTCAGCCACTCTCAACATGCTATTGTCCAGATACACGAGGCCCCCAAAACCGCTCAAAACCCTAAAGGGTGTACTAACGACAACTCTAGAGGGAGACACAATCAAGGTGCGAATAACACACAGAGGGAGAAACCCCCCCTACAACCACTAATGCAATGGAGACAGGAAGATCGCCCTCAGAGGGAAGGGAATTATAATCACTGTTATACAGACTCTGACCCCTTTAATAACACCAATAGTCACGCCCCACACATAGATCTACCCCCCGAGGCAAGTCCTTTTGTAATAATTTTTGCAGGGGTACCAGAAATTAGGCCCAACGAGGGAGAATCACATTACCAATTGTTTTCCAAAATCTCCAAGTGGCTGAATATTCACAGACCCTTAAATAATGGGGAAAGAGGAGAGATAGCACACGTAAGAAGGGTAAACTGGATAGAGGGCAGAAACAAAGCTATAAGAGGAAACTGTATAGTCGCAAACTTCACGGACACTAGTCTGGTTGAGTATATCCTGAACAATCCTAACAGGAATCAAACCAGTACTATCTGCGCACTCCCACTTGGGTATTTTTACCCAAGGACCCGGAATAATAATCGTATGGGTGATGAGGGAGGGTGGACGCTGGGTAGACCACAGCGTCCATATAGAACTAGACTAGTAAGCCATCCCGAACAGCCTTATTCCCCCCGAGATTATGCACAATGGAGAAACAGATTTGCCCCAATCCAATCACTAGAGGATATTGATTGACTTATACCCACAGAAAATAACTCTGTAGTAAGTTTGGCGACTAGTAGATGTCCAGGCCCAGAAACAGGGGGCGAACGAGGGAGTGAGGAGAGCACACTAACAGGGAGTTTAGACCCACTTCGGAGTCAGGGGGAAAACAAAATAAACATCATAGACACTCCAAAAGCTGGGGAGGATAGGTTAATTGAAACCCACATAGCACGAGGCATAGAGAAGATGGAGGGTTTGACCATCCTATCTTGGAATATCGCAGGGCTGGAAGCCAAATTAAAAAGCAAGGAGTGGCTAGAATTTATAAGGCGCTTCCATGGTATAGCGCTCCAGGAAACTTGGGCACAGGATTCGGGCCCATGTCAATTGGAGGGCTATAAGTATTTCTTTAGACCTGCCCAAGGGACAAATTCGGGAAGGGCAAAAGGAGGCCTAGAATTATATGTAGACTTAGACCTGAAAGGTACTTGGTCATACCCAGACTGTCTGTCGGATAACATACAAACAGTCAGACTTCTACATAAGGGGGAGAGTCTACTGTTTGTAAATTTCTATAACTCTGGGCCGGTGGATGGGAACTTCCCAATCTTAGCAGAGCTGGAGAGCAGACTAAATGAGGAACTGGATCAAAGGACGAAGGGACCAGAACCAACTGTCCTGTTGATGGGGGATTTTAATTGTCACCTATGCCCCAAACTATTTCCTCTAACTCCCGATTGGTCAGCTTGTCCACTAGAAAAGGGCCCCCATTTTACACACAGCAAAGAGGGTACAACTCTGATGAAGTTACTAGACAATTTTGCCCTCACTCATGTCATGGATCTAACCGTACTCGGGGTAGGCAAATCCCCAACACCGACATTTAAGGGTAAAGGTGGGGGGTCCATAATAGATTATATAATGATTTCCGCTTGTGCTAGAGAACAGATTTTAAATACCAGGACAGAGTGGAGTCCCTTTAGTGATCATAACCCCATTCTAATAGAAATCAAAGGGAATGATTTAATCAGAAAAGACCCAGGGGTGATCCATCAAACAGAAATTCAACCAATAGACCAAGAGACGCCTAAGATGGTCAGTGATTAATCCCCAAGAATTTTATGTCAAATTAGTAGATGAAGGGAAAGCCCAGATAGAGATTTGTTTAGATCACACAATAGAGGGGAGAGGAGTAGTAGAGGCGTTCGAATCCTTAACTAAAATTGTTGAGAGACTACTGAAAACCAAGAAGCCCGTAAAACAGTTATCCACGCCAAGATGGTTTGACTCTAACTGTTCCAAAGCGCTAAGAGACTTAAAACAGAGTTTAAAAAAGACCCCAAGGGACAAGGTTGAAATCACTTGCTGCAGACAGAACTACAAAACCCAGGTAAAGACTAGGAAAAGGACTCTCCAAAAAGAAGTCTGGGCCGATCTAAAATAAGGACTATGCTCAGTTCTGGAAAATTATAAATAGACCATGTTTCCACGATTCAAGCTCCCCAGTCATCAGCTCAAATATTTTCCTGGAACAATGGATCGCTCATTTTAAATCCTTGTACAACCAACAGGAGGTAGATACTGGTGATTGAATATGGAGGGGCCCAAGGGCAGAAAAATTTGAATTATCTTTGGATGAAGTATTCAAAGCAATCTTAGGGCTGACACGAAACAAAGCCCCTGGCCCGGACGGGACCCCCCCAGATCTATTTCTCAGCAACACTGAGCTATGGGCCCCAATGGTAACGAGAGTATTGAATGCAGCAATCAAATTGGGTCTGCCGAGATCATGGTCCACTGCGGTGATTGTCCCGATTTACAAGAAAGGCTGTAGGGACAGCCCGCAGTGTTACAGACCAATCTCGCTTATTGATGTCTCCGCCAAAGTACTTGGGAGGGCACTTCTCAACCGCCTAATAGAATGGACTGACACCCACAACATCTTGGTGGACACCCAGTATGGGTTCAGAACAGGCAGGTCAACTAGTGACCAATGCCTCAACCTATACCTTCTTACCGCTAAGTACACTAAGGCGACGGATGGCACCATATTCATGGGGTTTATGGATTTAGCAGCGGCTTTCGACAATGTTAACAGAGCCAAACTATGGTCACTCATGTCTAACCTGGGAATTGATCCGGATCTTATTAACATCTTGAGGGAGCTTCACTGGAACACCACTGCCAAGGTCCGCTACAGTGCGGGGGGGGGGGGGGGGGGGGGGTGAGGTGAGTACTGATCCCTTCCCGTGCTCGGGCGGGGTGAGGCAGGGGTGTATCTTGGCGCCATTCCTGTTCTCCCTTTATATAAATGGCCTGGAGAGCGCCCTGATAGCACTGAGAACTGACTGCCCAAAGGTGGGCTCGCGTCATCTGCCGGTACTTTTGTACGCCGATGACTCGGTCCTCCTAGCTCGAACGGCTGTTGGCCTGCAGCTCTTAATCAAGGGTTTCTCTGATTTCATGAGGAATTTGGACCTCTCCGTCAATATGACAAAATCTTTTATCATGATAGTGGGGAAGAAACCACAGAAGAAATTTGTATTTAAACTGGGGGATCATGTCTTGGACACTGTCAAAACATTTCCATATTTGGGCCTTTTATTCGATGAGAAGTTAAAGTTCGCCCCTCTGATAGAGGAGAGGGCGAGGAGACTTGTCTCAGCTAATGGAGCCATACTAAACTTTGCCCGTCGAATGGGACGCTGGTCCCCAGAGCAGGTGATGACATTGTATAGATCAGTCAGCATCTCAAAGACCACCTACGGTGCTGAAGTGTGGGGTTTCAGAGATGCAACACCAATACAAAGAGAGGAAGATAAATTCCTAAAAAAATTGCTAAAACTCCCACTGAGCATCCCCGCAGCAATAACACACGAAGAGCTGGGAACCACATATATATTCGACCTGATTAGACTGAGACCTATATTGGCCTGGATCAAAATTTGGTCAAATCCCAACGCGGAATTATCCAGACAGATCATCCAGGACTGCCTGACGAAAGAGAAATGGCTTCAAATTCCCTGTTTGAAATATGTTAAAGATACTTTGGGGGATATTGACGAACAAAGGCTATTTTTGGACCCCTCCATGGTGGACATATACACCAGACACTCTGCACAAAGGCAATTGTTGGAAAAATGTGATGGTAGGAGGAGGGAGCTTGATTCTACTAAACCCTCGGCAGTTGCTCATTCGCTTGTATCTAATCAAGTAGGCATGGAACCGTACCACTTTTTAATGTACAGTCAGCACGAGAGGTTTTTAATGACTCGTTTTAGGCTCAATTTGTTGCATCATATTTTAGCTTATCCATCTGGGTTCACTCAAACAATTGAGCAGAAGGGTGCCTGCGGCTGCGACAATAGGTCTCCGCAGGACACCCTTCATTTTGTATTATTGTGCTCTTTTTATAAAACACCGCGTCAAAGATTCTTAGTGCGTGTTTTAAAGGATTCAAAAATTATCCATGCCAAATCTGCTTTACTGTTTTTGCAAAGAGCCAATGAAATGCGAACTCTACTTGCTATCATAAGTATTCTTAAAATTGCTTTTAAATTGAGAAACACAAGGGGCTGATGAAACTGGTGGGATTGGGAGGTACCTAAAATGTTATATGGGGTATTGCATCATATTTGCACTTTGAGGTCTACTATGCACAAAAACCCTTTCAACTAGATGCTCTTTTTAAAAAAAATGTGTCATGTTGTTCAAAATGTTTTTTATGAGATTATGTATTATTATTACTATGTATTTTCATGATGGTTTTCAACCTTCGAAACAAATAAAAGAACTTTGAACTTTGAACTGTATGTTATAATTCAAGCAGCAGTCTGGGGGCCAATTTCCTTCCTTGCATTAGTGCCCATGAGGCACATACTACTCTACTGCAGTTACCAACCACCTGGTCTCTCCCTAGAACAAGCTTATGAAAATGCCGATGTAGGGGTGTTGGTTGACTGGGCTGTGAGCCCTAGTCAAGCAGTAACCACAATCCTTGTCAGAGTAAGACACAAGCCACCCCTCAATTAACCTGTGCTCAACCCCTTGGTAGTTTGGCACAAGGCAGTCAGGCTAGACTTAGAGACAATTGTAAAGTATTTGTGCAGCTGGCGAAGTCTCCCACATGTGAGAGGGACGGCGTTCCTCTCACATGCGGGAGACTTCACCAGGTGCTTCACCGGATCGGGTGACCAGCGGCAACACAATTAAAGCTGGCTGACAGCCATAACCCTACGAATAGGGTCTCACACTAATTAGTAGCTGCATATTCTGAATACTCGTCTGCATCACAGAATATAGTATCTGCTTCATGAGGAAACTTTAATGAAATGGAATTCTGGTCTCTGTTACCCGTGGGACCATCTACAACTATTTACCTTCGGTAAGGAAGTACAAACCACAATAAGGACTGTAATCATAGGAATTTAGCCCTGAAGAAGTTGCTGTGTACTTCATGGTAGCGACAAAACACGTGTTGACTAGGCTAAGACTGTGTACGACGGAACGCACAACAAGGACAATAAATCCTGGAACCACACAGAGCATTATTTGAACAGTGTTTCCTTCTTTCCTACACTCATTACTGTACTTACTTAATTCTATGTACCACTAGCCTGTGCAGGGGACCTTGGAGTTCTTCGTCTGTGGTTTACCATAATCTAGGGAGATGAATGGTTCTCTCTACCCTTTTGCACCACACTTACGCCTAAGTTCACCCTATAATATTTGCGTACTGCCTTAGAGCGCTATCTCCCCACTAGAACAACAACCAGGCATGCAGTGTCTTCAATTTTATTTATTTATTTATAAAGTTTTATATAGCGCAAACTTGATCCTGAAGGATATCCGAGCGCTTTACTCTTTGAGTCAATTAAATCACTTCCCACCCTATTCCCTTATAAACCCACATCCAACTATGGAACTAAAAATGCAAAACTAGAACAAATTGAGTATAAAGTCAATTCCACCATGTTTTAAGGAGAGGGCACAAGCAGGTTAGCCCTAGTTAGCAGTGGTGAAGTGCACAAAGTCTAAAACCATCAGAAATGAAGTCGCCACCAGGAGGTCTGAAGTCAAAAAGTTGAGGGGAAAACCACCCCAAGGATGCCAGGTCTAACAGCAGAGCTACAATGTGTACCTTTTCGTATGGTTTGGAAATGTTTTCCTCCCACTTCCCAACCGCTTTAGGTCCGAATAAGTGTATGCTTTTCCTTAGACAGGAAGCAGCCAACCAAAAGCTGTACGTGACCAGCGAGTCAAGTCTATTTTAAATAGTAGGCCTAAGACAAACCTATGGATTTGACATATAAAGGCGATAACCGCTTTTCCCCTTAAGTGCACCAGGTACACCAGTAGCTCAAAAGTGCTGTGGTCAGTGCCAGATCACTATAATGCATCCAATCTGTTCACCAAATCTTTTGATGTTTTCCCAGGCAGTTGGATCTTTTCGAATGGAATAAATCTTCATCTTAAGACCAAGTGTATTCCAGTCTACTTCTGTTAATACTTCCAAGTAAAGAAAGGACAGATGTTATTTCATCCTACATTAGATTTGGTATTCAATCACCCAGTTTTTTCCTTTTTAAATTGAGTATGCTGACTCTGCCTTAGTTCTCTCAGGAGTTGAGATCAATTGTTTGTCCATTTGCAGGAGGCATCCTGTTCTTTGGTTTTGTGACAGCCAGTCACGTTTTCACAAAAATTATAGCTCTGGTAACAGCCTTTCTAGGGGCGCAAAATGACATTAATTACCCCAACCAAGATGACTGCCTGAAAAAGTTGGCTATTTATTTTGGCACAAGTTCTCAACTCTCTTCAATCTGGGTTTGAGTGAAATTCCCAAAACATTTCTGTTGTCATCAAGAAGGAGTAAGTTCATAGAGACCGTTATGGACCCTGGCCTTGGTCTCAGAAATATCTAGAGTGCAGCTCCTTGGTGGCCTGGTGTTAGGAGACTTCTGGGCCTGCATATTTCGTTTGTAGAACTTGACCGCCATGATGAAAATGGTAGTTTCTCCTGGAAGGGCACTGGCCTCAGTTGCTGGTCCGTTATCCCATGCCTAACATGTCCTGGAAAACCAGTCACAGATATCAAATCTAAGGTGTTGAAGCCCACACGCCATACCTTTTGGTGGAGTGTCTCATGCACAGTAGCAGGTCTCGATAATTGTACACTTTATTCCAGGATGGGTGACAGGCCCTCTGTTGTTGCCTTTCCTTAAAGACTTGTGTCGTGGAAGGCTACATCTCATACCCTAATCCTATTGGAGTAGAAGGTGGGCCAAACGCCTTCACCACAGGTGTCTGTCCAGTATTAGGTGGCCATGATTTATGAAGACACCTCCACATCCTTCATCCTGTAAGGGCTTGTCTGTATATGATCCTTACTTCCACAGGTTGCTGAGATTAGTCTGCATTAAGACAGTTTGGCTTCTTGTTTTCTAGCATTTCCAAAAGGTTATCCGGCCTCTTGTTTCTTCTCCTTTTTAACTACCCTCTGATGCGGAACCTTCCGGCCTGGCCCATCTCATGCAGCTCTAGGTAAGAGTAAGCAGTGTGGTCAGCATTAGGCCGGCTCCCTTGTCCTCCATCAACACAGCCTCAACTGTGGGAGCCAGCAATGCTTAAGTTGTGTAAGGAATTTAATCAGATTATACTGAACAAACACCCCACGTGGCAGTTTATTATAACATACCATGTATTTGTAAAGCACACTTTCACAGTATAGGGTATCTTGGTGCTGAATAAAAGATATTTATTGTTACCCAACTCAATTGTACTCATTGTATCGACCTCAAAAGGATACAATGCTGAGTGGACCCTTGGATTTGAACCTGTGACCATGAGGTCAAACATAGGCCTCTGCAGTGGACACATTAGTCCACTAATCCACCAGACCCAGAGCGCAGTCCCCTGTCAACCACTACACCATTCCAGGGCTTTCCTGCAAAAATACCCTATAACCTTCCATGACAATACTAAAAGCTGATATTTGGAAAGGGCCTCCAAACGAAGTATGACAGCCGTCCTAAAATCAACTTTTCCCTTCCTCATAGCGGAGCTTGTCTACCTCTTCCTTTTCTTGCCTTCTGAACTGAATAGGACTAAAAAAGTATATGTTTTGTGTTCCCTTGCCGGTGACTTATCGTTAATGTTTACTTTTCACTGGGCTCCTATAAGAGGTTGTTGCTAGCAGTGAGGGCTTCCGAAATCCTCTAAGCGAGCCAGTCTTAAAAAAAATTCATAATTGTAAATCTTTAAAGATCTATGTATTTCCGCTCAAGGCGAGAAATAAAATGATATTTGTTTTTGGTCCTGTTGATGAAGCCTCCTCTCGATGGCTTCCAGTGCTACTTTGACTTGATACAAGCCGGTCCATGTCCAGTTCATTAAACTTCGTGCTGGTTTGTCCCTGATTTGGCTTTGAAGGAGCTTTCCTCACTGCAGATGCCCAGGCCAGCTCCACCTGGACTAAGGCACAGCTTCCATGGCTTCGGAGACATTTACCCAAGCCATGTGTGCAGGATCCAGTGCTTCTTTTTATCCATTCTTTTTTGGTGAAATGATGAGCAGCTGCTCCTTTCAGCCAGACATTGCTTTGCTTGCTGACGGTCCTATCCTATGTTGCGTAGAAAACCTGTTAAATCATGGTGAATGTCATTAAAATTACAGTAGTGAGACCGTTATTTCACTAACATTGTGAAGTAGTGTGGCTCACTGGTTAGAAGCGGCAGACCCGAGAGCAGAGGACAGCCCGGGACCAGGGTTCGATTCCCGACGCGGCAGGTTTCTGGACCAGGGTCAGCGGACTCGATAATTCTCTCGCCTCGGTGCCCACTCTGATCAGCGATCACACTCGGCAACTCTGGGCACTAGCTTGCCTCATCTTCACTAACGGCCCCACCAGACCGCCGGGGATGCCTGGTCTCACCCTGGAGATACCCATCAAGGGACCATCTCTCAGGGAAGCCAGGAAGGGTTTCGCAGCGGTCGAAGCGCGGAGGTACCCCTTCGGGAGTGATTCCAGCGCTATATAAGCACATAATTAATTAATTAATTAACATACTTTTGCCTTAGTATTTGGTTTTCAGTGTGCTGGTCATTGACTGAAAAACAAATGTTGCTATTTTATTAGGCGCCAAGAGAAAAGTATGTTTGACGAATGAGACGGTATTGTTCGACATAGTTCAAACCAAATAGCTGATATTGGCCAACACAATATAAGAATTATATAAGCCCTCTGAGTCCTGGTTTGAGAGTCATGACTGAGATCCCCAGTGTGAACATCGTCAAAATCACATAATGGCGTTCCACTCACATGTACTTTCCTTTCCAGACCATCTTTTATCAGTAGCAATAGGTAATGGCAACAGAATAAGATCACGTTGAAGTGTGCAGGGCCAAAGTATGGAGTGGCTACTTCTATTTTGTTGCTGGAAGAGTTATTAAAAAGCAATGCTTGTACTCTGTTAAATGTAGCAGATGAACATTAGCAGATGAACATTGCTGTCCCCAGTCTCCCTTCCTCTTAGTTACTAAGCCAAATCTCTGAGGAAAATGATCATTCACTGTTTCCTTGGTGGATGCTCAGATTTGCATGTAATTCATTCCTTCTTTGGAGATAAGGTGGATCTTCACTGCCGATTGGTACTTCACATGTCTTATCTGTCATGCATGATTACTGCCTCTTTCCCTGATGCCTTCTTTAAGAACAGCCCAGTATGTGATGTGACTTGACTTTTTCCCCACTAATGCCAGAATGGTTATTACTGATTTGAATGGAGCTAAGATTTTCCACATGACATGGCTAATCTCCAGGGTGGGCCATAGGAAGTAACTCAATGTTTACTAACCTCCCGCTTGACATATCTTCATACGGAACGTGTATCTTCCGCTGTCAAAGATCCTTCTACTATGCTGTTTTGGCCATAAGATACATCATGCTTTTTAGGTCTCGCACCTGGCGACGCAGCGCGAAGCGCTGTTGCTAGCGAGACCTATAGTAGTCGACTATGCTTTCAAGGGCTTGCAAGGGAGACAGGAGATGGGCACGCGCAGAATGCAGGCCGGGTTGGCTATATGGACGCTAGCTCACCACGTACAGTTACGCGCTGTGCCCTTCTTCTGTCTCCCTTGCAAACCTCCAGCAGTTAATTTCACTTTCCCTCCACCGTCGGCTCCACGGCCCTTCAACGAGCCCTGAAGCGCTCCCTTCCGCTATCACAGCACACCAGCACAATTGCATTTTCCTTTTGTCATACACTGATTGAGAAGTGCTCACCCACCCCACCGCCCTCCAGCAAACAGATCTGTCCCATCCGCAGGGGTCGCAGCTCTCCTTACCTGTGTAGGTCTCGCCTTCCCGCACCCATAAGTCCAAGTAGAGGATCCCAGCTAGCGCCCGCCCCATGGCTGCTGGCGGCAGCGGGAGGCGCCCCTGCGCCCTGTCGTTCCACCCGCGTGTCCTCCTGAGCCTCTGGCTCCCTCTCGGCTGCCCGTGTACCCCGCCCCCCCCGCACAACTCCTTGCTTCGCCAGCAACTCTTTACCCGCACGCCCGTCTCGCACTCCAACAGCCTCCAAGCCCAGGCGGCCGCGCCGCTGACGTCAGCCGCGCGTGAGCTCTTCTCCCGCACTGGGCCACTAGAGGGCGCGTGCCCGCAACAACAGCTGAAGGCAGGGTCCTCTATCGCAACAGAGAAATGATATGCTACGAATTCCAATTGTCCTTCCTAGCTAGACAGGAAACCCGTCAGCAAAGTCACGGTGGTGTAAAATTGTGGAATGCAGTGGTTAATATTAAGTAAAGCCCTCAACGTGTCACTGTCTTTCAGTGATGCGTCTCCAGAACAACCAGGCTTTGTGTCCATTCTTTGAGAGTGCTGTGGCAGTACAAAGTGCACAGCACTCTCTGATTTTCGGGTGGGTGGTATGTGCTGAAACATATCCTAAACCATTGAATGTTCATGAAAGTATTACAAAATGCTGCAAACGAATCAATTAGCTGCCACAATACTTCATTTTTGCTTCAAAATTTACTAAGCGGTATAAAAGGGGTGGTGATGGACGGAGCATCTGAACCAATCAAAAACTCCCATCCAGTCAACAGATCTGGGTTGAATCACAATTTGCAAATGTATGCGCATTATTCTGGCGTATTATCAGGCTGGATTTCACATATTGGACATGTGTTTCTCGCTTGGAGGTGAACAATGTCTACCTCTTTGATATGGAGGTCACAGTAGTAGGGGTCACAGGTTGTTTGTGTAATGTGTGACTTGGTTTTACCGTGGAAATAACAAACTAGACCGCCTTAGCAGCATGTGAGGTGTGTCTGATTTTGCTAGTTAGTGTTACGCGTCTTTGCGGTTTACTTTTAAACTAGATTCGCACTGGCCCTGGCTGCATTGATGAGTTTGTTTATGCATTTTCAGGCTGGGGCGCTACTTTTCTGGAATTCATTTCTGCAGCCAGTAATTGCTGTTCTACCACGCCCATCTCTTGTGTTTATCTTTAAATTATACTGTTGTGTTTTCCATGAATTGTAGAATGCAGTTACATCACAGTAGAATGTTTAGAACCTCTGGATTGCTAGGAGCTGGACAGTTGTAGGAAGGAGCTCTGGCTGTGCAGCCACCATTTATTATCCTCAAGACAAGAATAAAGTTAGAAAGACAGACTGTGTTGTGTACAAAACATAACACAATCTCACACACACAGACCATGAAAGTATTCTCAACCGCATGCGCCGAATGTAATAATACCTCTACCTGGTTGCTGAAAGTCAAATACATTCTCTACACTAAAATTTGGGTAACTTCTACATGTGACACTATCCACCCCACATGTTCGGGACTCGCTTGCTAGTACAGTTGACTCGTCAAAACTGCTATCTCAAGTTTCCAGGTCTTCCCTTCTCCTCTCCTCTCCTCTCCTCTCCTCTCCTCTCCTCTCCTCTCCTCTCCTCCTTCTTTGCCTCCTACTCCCTGCTTCCTCCCTTCTTTCAAAGTGTGATTTTAAGGTCTTTTGGGCCCCAGAAAGTCATATATTGGAACTCTGTTTTCTTATTATCCAAGCCCGCATGAAACTAAACAATCTTGGATTATACTTAAACGTTCACACAAAACAAAAAATCTTTAAAATGACATCACTTTTTTTAATCGTCCCGTTATCCAATCCCACCTGTCACCCACCCCCACCCGATTGCCAAAGCCAATAGCTCGCCCATAAGCAAGAACTATTGGCTTTGCAAATGCTTTTTCACACCCACACCGCACTCCTGTCAAATAGGCATCAGCACAACAGAAGAACTGTGCACATCATACCCATCACTTATTTTTCGTAATTCAGTCAAATTAACTAATTCCTTTGAATTGTGGATTTGAACTAATGGGAATCATAAACAAGCATTTGCAATGCAATAGATCTTGCATTTACGAAATTTTAAGCTATTGGCGTTGTAAACGACAATGCCTTTTATTTATATGTTTTCAAAACCAACACATAGATAAAGATTTGTCATTTTCAATGCCAGTAGCCAATGCAATAGGTCTTGCATTTGCGAGAGTTAAGCTGTTAGTATTGTAAATGACAATGCCTTTTATTTATGTTTTAAAACCCAAAATATAAATAAAAGGCATTATTTACAATGCCAATATCTCAAACTCTTGTGTATGCGAGACCTATTGCATTGCTAATGCTTGTTATTTAAGCTCATGAAAACAACAAATCATAAGGTAACATCCCAGAATAAAATGCTTCAAGGATCAAATGTTTTTGTCTCGTGGGCGATCTGCAGCTGCCAAATAAGTGAAGTGTGTTGCTTTGTTTTTGTCCTGTCTTTGTAAATTAGCTCAGATACTTCATGCGATCCCATTCATCAGCCGTATGCAAATGTAACTTTGATAGAACTGCACAACTTGCAGTTTGTTCTTGGACTTGCTTTTTAGTGGCACATACAAGGAAATTCAATCTATAATTGACAACAGCTTTAACGAGGACTATTCAGAGTAGAGTTTGTATTTGGTCCCTTTTGAGCAGGTTGTTGGTCGCAAGGTCGAACATTGAAGCTCCAGGTCAATAGTTTGTCTTGAAAATTTTGAGGATCTTAAGACAAGTGCTTCTTTGTGAAAGGATCAGTGAAGGAAGCACCAACTTAGAAGCAGTACCTTAGGAGAGAAATACAAATTAACGTTTTTTTTCAGGTTAGGTGTGATTATACTAATGTTGGTGATTATTTACCTCTCAGTGGCATAAAATGAAGAGCTTTCACCTACATAATTATAGGTGAAGTTAATGCGAGGGAACAAAATTGGACTATTTTAGGCTTATTTTGAGGCTGACAACATAGAAGACATTGGCGAAGCTTCTTTTTTCCAAGCTACATTGTATGGCTTTTGCTTTAGAAAATGATTTATTGATCTCTCAATTCAAAGTCTCTCTTTTCCTTTCACTGACTAAGCGAAGTTTGCCCATCCCTGCCAAGAGGCATTGATCCTCTGCCACTCTCGAAGCTGCTTTTGTCAACCGAAGCTCTCTTTACAGCATGAAGTGGGGCACACCAGCAGTCATCATCTCTCGCTGCTTTTTCATCTCATCGATGCAGGATCTTTGTAAGCTCTGATTATGGTGGGTGCTTATCCGAGATAAGCCTCCTGCGGTTTTTCTCCTGTCATCAGATTTTCAGTTATGCAGAAAACTGACTTCTGAGCTAAAACGACACATTGGAAGGCTGAACTCAGTAGTGAACACACATCAACATTGAACCTTTTTTTTGGGTGAGCGGAATAAATAATTTTCCTTCACATTTGATCTTCACAGCTGACAAATATCAATGATTTCACCTTCACAAATGGTTTCACTAGGAAAGGATTGTCTGCCAGTTTTGCCTTTCCCTAGCCTGAGCGGTATTTAGATATTAAAAACCAATCTCTTCCTTTGAGATGGAGGTAGATTTGTTTGGCTTAGCTAGCCTGATCTAAACAAAATTGTTTCCCTGAGGGATTTAATTATTCGGGAGAATAAGTAAATTAAGACTGTATATTTGCTGTGGGGCAACCTCGCCATTCTTGTAGTGTGTTCACTTACCGTGGAGTGGACTGGGGTAGATTAGGGTGAAGTGGGTTGATTGTTGTGAAGTGGAGTATGTACGTTGGGGAAGAATGGGTGGATTAAAGCAGAGTGGAGTACTTTGGCGTGGACTAGGGTAGATTAGGGTGGAGTGGGTTGATTGTTGTGAAGTGGAGTATGTACGTTGGGGAAGAATGGGGTGGATTAAAGCAGAGGTGAGTACTTTGGCATGGACTGAGGTAGATTTGGGTGGAGGGAGGAGAGCGAATCTGGTAGATTGAAGTGAAGTGGATTGAATTGGATTGGGATAGATTGGAGTTTACAATGGAGTGAATATTGTAGTGGAGTAAGTCAGATTCGAGTGGGTAGAGTATAGTAGTTTGGAGTGAGATGGATTGTAATAGAGTGGGGTAAATTGGAGTGGAGTGGGGGTAACTTTGACAGAGATAGAGTTTGGTTGATTTCGAGTAGAATACTGTGGGGTGGAATGGAGTGGAGTAGAGTGAAGTGTGTTATATTGAAGTGAATTGGATTGGGGTAGATTAAGTGAATTGTGGTAGGTTGGAGTAGCGTGGGGTAGATGGAGTGAGGTAGGATGGAGTGGGGTTGGGGTTGATTTGATTGGACGGAGTAAAGTAGGGTAGTTTGGAGAAGAGTGGATTGGGGTAGATTGGAGAGGAGTATATTGGAGTTTTGTAAATGGTTTGGAGTGGAAGGGCATAGCGTGAATTGCAGTTGGGTGGGGTGGTGTAGATTGAGGTGGGTTGGAGTTGATTGGATTGGGGTAGATTAGACTAGACTAGAGTGGAGTAGATTAGACTGGGGTGGAGTAGATTGAAGTGCATTGGGGTACACTAAGTAGAGTAGAGTGGAATGGAGTAGATTGAGCTAGATTGAACTGGAATGTGGTACATTTGAGTGAGGTAGATTGTAATAGAGTGGGGTAAATGGAGTGGAGGGACACAGAGTTGAGTTTTGTGTCATGGTCAGAGTGGCAATGAGTGGGGTTGTGTGGAGTTGAGTAGCTTATCGTAGAGTGTATGGGCATATAGTGGAGTTGTGTTGCAGAGTGGAGGGTTATAAAGTGGAGTGGTGTAGAGTATGCATGGTGTGGTAGTGAACTTCCATTATAGACACCACTTTTCAGTTGAAATGACCATTACAGATGAGGTTCCGTGACAATTGTAAGTGGTGTTTTCGACTCACACGAATATGGTCGAGTCTAGTATCTATGAACCGCAAATGACGAGTTTAGCAAGTGTGCGCAGTTTCGCTGTGCTAACTTAAACCGTTCGTTTGTTATGTGGGTTTGTCATCTGTACCCACGGGTTCCATCTTAGATACGGCATCCATTTTGTCTCTTGCCCTCAAGTAGCCAGCGAACGGACGCTGTCCGCTTCGCGACCCTGGGACTCCCAAGATATTTGCGGAAGACACATGTTCTTTGAAAGTGTCTTTATGACGAGGGGGATGCTACTGTAAGGCAGATGGCGCCGCTCGAGGCTCATCTTGCCGCACGGGCTTATTGTCTCAGTTGTGCATCTCATTAGGCACGTCCCTTTGATGCCTGTATCTCGTGCTTCTCGACACTCCCCTTTTACACCCTTTCCGATCTCCCCACTGTTTCCGTCTTCCTCTGCACCTGTCTTCGTTCCTATTTCGATCTACTTTACTGCTGATTGGAATTTGCTAATGGTGGGAAGATGGGTTTTTACAGTTGGGAACCGCCAAATGTTTCCGCACTTATGTTCCGGATCTTGTGTGTTTCAAAGTGATCTAAGCGACCCCTCTGAGAGCGACTTGTGGGAACCAGGTTGTAAACTATTGTGTATCATGTTATCCTATGGGTAGAAACTGTATAAAAGGAGCGATCCACAAATACAATTTGAAGCAGTCTCCCCGAACTACACTCGATGTACTTCCTGTGACTTCTGTGTTCCCTGCAGTAAATAAACCTTGACTCTTTGACGCCGAAGGAAGTGTCCCGTGTCTCTGTGATTTGTACGCCGGAGCAGGTTACCCACGAAGGTTTCAGGTGTTGTGCCCTGGCACCGCTGGGTCCAAAGAACCCAGTCCTTCAGTTGGCGCCCAACGTGGGGCTGCATCAGTGGTACCGGTCCAAGCCTGACGATCGTGAGGAACTTCGTGTGAAATCTCCGAGGGAAGGTGCACCCCGCTTCATCGATCCTGTTGTCGAAATAAGTGGCCCGAAGACTTTTCCCGCGAAGATTCCCGCCTCCTAACGGCTGCGACGGACTGCTACCCTGACTGTAGACCTGTTTTGGCGCCTGGCGTAGACCTTGGTATAGCGAGACGATAGACGGGCCTTCCTGAGGACGCCATTGATCTTTGAGTTAAGTATTTGTAGGGTCGCTCCCAGAGTTCTTGGTTGTAGACACTTTAGCGAGTGTCTTTGTTGTAAACACTTTAGCGAGTGTTTTTGTTGTAGACACTTTAGCGGGTGTCTTTGTTGTACACGCTGTGTGAGTGTTTTTGTCGGTGACACTTTGCCAGCGTACTTTGTTGTTGTTGTATTTGTTTGACGACTGCAGCCGCCAAAGACCGAGGGTTTTGTTCTTGCTGGGACTTGGTAAATCCCGTAACCCTTGAAGTTTGTGAAACTCGGCTAGTGTGCAAGATGCCTGGTCGCAGTACTTTGTTCAGTTGCTTTAGACCTTGTGGTGCGGATTCCCTGCTGGAGGACTCGTGTCCGATACCTCCGGTTGGAACTCCTACATATGACTTATATAGCAAACATGGGCTAGGCCCGATTGCTTTTAACGATTATTGGATCAAATATACAAAGAAAGACGGCGATCTTCGTTGGCCACCTCACGGTAGCTTCGAAGCGTCGATCTTAGATAATTTGGAAATAAAGTTGTTCGAACGTAAATCAAGGCCGGCCATGTTTGATGCCTTTCGGTTCTGGCGCAAAGAAGCCCGACAGAAAGAGATCAGACAAAATAAGCGTAGTCAGCGAGATACTGTTGCTACTATGGTGAAGAAAGCTGAGCAGTTTCAGCGTGATAAGGAGGATAAGGATAAGGAAGTGTTTGAGAGATTACAGCGTATGTCCATAGACAAATGCTATCCTGTTTTGTCTACGGAGTCGGATAAGAAGGAAGAGGCAGTTGAGGATTCTTTAATGTCCTATCTTATGAAGTCGCCACCTCCGTACGTACAGGGTACCGCAGCTCCTGTGGTCCCTGCCGTACCTGTTCCACCAGTTCCTCAACCTGCACCCGCTCTTCCGACTGTTCCTGCTCCTGTGCCTGTGTCTATTCCTACTGCTCCTCCGCTTCCACATACTCCTACTCACGCTACTGCTCCTGTGTTGTTAACCTCTGTTGTTGCTAATGTCTCTACTCCTTCTCTTGTTAGTCCTGTGTCTTACTCTTCTCCCTCTACTCGTAATCGTGATTCTCCCCTTGCGACAAACTTCTTTCAGTCGCTCGGACCTGTTTTTGGGTCTGCAGGTTCTGATGGTCCACAGAGACGTAGCCAGCTTCCTGGTAATAGAGAACGTGTTGCGCTATACAATATGGCGATGGGTTGGATGATAAACCCTGTTAGAAATCCACCTCGTGTTGTCCTCGAAACGTTTGATCAATTCAACATACCTACTCAGAGATATGTGTTTGATGAAATGTGCAAGTTCTTACATGATCAGATAGCGGCTGTTGCGCCTGACGAGGTGCTGACCGCCCTGTCTAATCTTCGGCTTCAGTTCGCAACTGGACTGATAGTCGATACTAATGTCCGACGTGCTATTGAACGGTTGCTATCTCTTCGTCCCGCTCCTATTCCTCATGCATTGTTCGTTGAGGACATTGAACAACGAGATGGGTCTGGCCAATATCCTATGCGAGAAGTTCCGCCAGTTTGGGTACCCGCTGATAATACTAATGCTAATGCTCCAATACCAGCACATTTCCAGAGAGTGTGGATACACCTCCCTTGGAAACGATCGGAAGTGCTTCAGGTGAAACAAACTTTGCCTGATCCTCGCAAAAATCCTGCGGGGTATTACAAAGAATTATCGCAGCTCGTAGACGCTACGATAATGAATCTGGCCGATATCGACATGTTGTTTGGCAATGTCGTACCGCAACCGGTATGGGCCAAGATTCGTCACCAAGATCACGCGAATGAATTAGGTGGTGATTGGGCTGCCATTACAGCGGCAGACGCTGGACAAGTGGCTGCTACTAAACCCGATCAGTTGATTGAACTTCTTCCCCAGCGAATCATTACATTAATGAAAACGCTTATGCCAGCTATGAGGGTAAATTGGGACAAGTTGTCAGCCTGTAAGCAGAAGAAAGATGAGAGTGTTTCAGACTTCTTTACGAGGTTCGAGGAAACATTCGTCGATCATAGTGGGCAGGATATGGGTACTGAGGGTGGACAAAGGCTGTTTGTGGATAAATTTGTATCGAACTTATTGCCCGACTTGTGCAATAAATTGAAGAATTCAGAAAGTGCGTGGGCCGTTTCTACCTCAGCTCAGATTCTGGCTACGGCACAATATTACGAAAATAGAGAAAAAGAGGAAAATGACCGTGCCGATAAAAAGACGAAAGAGCTGAAAACTAAAGTGTTGTTACGACAAGCATATCCGCCGCGTTCTAATCAGAATGCGCCTCAGCAGAATAGATCGCAGTCGCAATCAAATCGATCGCAGCCGCGTAATGATTCATCTTTTCAGAGATCTTCGTTGGGGTACAACCAATGTGCTTATTGTAGACTGGAGGGACACATTAAATTCAATTGTCCTGCTTTAAATGACCGTAGTGGTGGTAATTCGTCTAGAGGAGGTCGTGGTGGTTCACAGAACGCATCACGTGGTAGAGGTCGTGGTGCTCAGAACGACTGTTCTGATAACTCGTCAAATTCTAATAATTGTTTCGACCAACGTGGATCATCGCAAGGACGATCTGCGCAGTACAATGTAGACGATTATTACGTCGATCAGGGAACTGACGATAGTAATTACTAGGACAGCCAAAGACAAGGAGAGGGAGTGGTATCAGTTCCGGTTGATCAGAGAGGGCCTTACGTCGCAGTTGCTACATCGGGCGTCGTTGAGCCTTTTCTGTTGGACACTGGTGCAGCGAAAAGTTCTATCATGCATTCGAAACTCCCTGGCGCACCTTTGTCTGGCTTAACAAATGTATCTGTTGGATTCTCTGGCGCCCCCGTTAGCAATCCAGTTTCGCGCCCTTTGCCCCTTAAAATTGGGCCTCGTGAGCTCGAAGCTCCGTTGATTTTAACCACTGGTTGTGGTGAAAATCTTTTGGGTCTGGATTTGCTTAAACGCTTGTATGCGACTTTGTATTGTTCTCCTGCGGGTGTAAAGCTTACGTTCGGAGAGAAAGTAGTCTCTCCCATGTATTTGTCCCTCGATAAGCTCCCACCGGAATTGGATTCTCTTCCTGCATCTTTGTGGGCGACGGGTCCAAATGACGTGGGCCTACTTGATATCTCCCCTTATGTTGTTCAGTTGAAATCGAATGTGCGATTGCCACGTATTCCCCAATATCGTATCTCCCTGGATGGTGAACGAGCTTTGTTAGCGATCATCTATGATTTGATCGAGAAAGATGTCATTGAAGAAACTCGGGGAAACGTGTGCAATAGTCCTGTACTGCCCATTCTTAAACGTACTGATCCTACCAAACCGCCTGTTTATCGTTTTGTTATTGATTTACGGGAGGTGAATAAAATTGTGGTTCCTCAATTCCCTGTTGTGCCTGACATTACGGCGCTACTGACTCTGATTCCAGCTACGGCTTCATGGTTTTCGGTGATTGATTTGAAAAATGCGTTTTTCAGCATCCCGATTGCCGAAGAGAGCAGGGACCTTTTCGGTTTCTCTCTTGGTGGACGTAGTTTCCGGTTCAAACGCGCTCCTCAGGGCTACTGTGAAAGTCCATCGATTTACAGTCAAGCTTTGAAGGGTCAACTAGATGCGTTTAGGTTGCCGGTTGGTGCGGCTTTAATCCAATACGTCGACGACTTATTGGTGGCTGCTGATACTCAGGACATTTGCAAAATTGTTACAGTGTCGTTGCTGCAACATCTCTGTGAGTTAAATCACAAGGTGTCACCTTCTAAACTCCAATATTGTTGTCAAGAAGTAACCTATCTAGGTCACTTATTGTCAAAGGAGGGAAGGAGATTGACCCCAGAGAGAATTGCAGCGATTGCGCGCATGGCTGTGCCACAAACCCAAAGAGATGTGCGTGCCTTTCTAGGTATCACATCGTACTGCAGGCAGTGGATTCCTAATTTTTCATTGCTAGCGAAACCATTGGTGGCTCTTACGTGCAAGGATGTTTCGACTCCTTTACCATGGACGGAAGAATGTCAGAAAAGTTTTTCTGAATTACGTGATTCATTGTGTTCGGCCCCTGTGTTAGGTACCCCTGATTACAGTAAACCGTTCACGTTATATGTTCACGAGAGGGAAGGTTGTGCTTTAAGCGTCTTAACGCAACCTTTTGGTGGTAAGCAACGTCCATGTGCATATTTTTCCTCGACCTTAGACCCAGTAGCTAGAGCATTGCCGAGTTGTTTGAGAGCAACTGCGGCAGCTGCGGTCTCCATCCGACAATCAGCAGGATTGGTCATGGATAATATGCTTACGGTGATGGTTCCGCATGCAGTCGATACTCTTTTGAACCGTACGAAAACTCAGCACTTGACGAGTGCGAGGTTATCTGGGTACGAATTGACGCTCTTGGCAAGCCACATTCAGATAAAACGTTGTAATGTCCTAAATCCGGCAACTTTGTTACCAATTAGTGCAGAGTCAGATGCAGTAACAGAACATGACTGTTACTTGCGGACAGAGGAGGAAACAAAAGGTCGTGTGGACCTTAAAAACACCCCATTGGAAGACCCGGATGGCATCCTGTATGTGGATGGGTCATGTTTTAAATTGCCGAATGGTGATGTGACTACTGCTTATGCTGTGGTGACATTGAATACTGTTGTTGAGACTGCGAGATTGAATCAGAATTCTGCCCAAGCTGCAGAGCTGATCGCTCTTACTAGAGCATGTGTATTAGCAAAAGGTAAACGTGTGAATGTGTACACCGATAGTCAGTATGCTTTCGGTGTAGCGCATAGTTTCGGACGATTGTGGCGAGAACGTGGTTTCTTGACGTCACATGGCACGAAAATACAGCATGGCCAGCTTGTGAACGATCTTTTGGATGCATTGACTTTGCCTGCTCAAGTTGCAATTGTTAAATGTAGTGCGCATCGTAAGGTGACGGATGATGTTGGTCGTGGTAATGCGTTTGCAGATGAGATTGCTAAGGAGACTGCCCGGAACCTTAGCACTCGAATGTATGTGACGAATTCGGTTAGGTGGCCTACAGAATCAAGTATGTGTGAGAATACTATAGAGAGTGTGAAAGCAATTCAGAATGAGGCCACCGACACTGAAAAGATGAAGTGGAAAGAAAGTACGGGAAGGTTGGATGTGAATGGTTGCTGGATTGATTTGTCAGATCAGAAAAGATGGATGTTGCCTGATGCGTATGTACTGGCCGTTGTGCAAATGGCACATGGGTTAGCACATATTAGCGCGAAAGGTATTTGCAAGTTGTTGGCTGATGTGTGGAAGAATGATGGAATTACTAAGTGTGCTGAACGTTTGGTGAAGAATTGTATGGTGTGTATAATGTACAATCCTGGCAAAGGAACCCCAACTCCCCCTGGCAGTTTTGCTCCTCCTTCGTATCCCTTTGAGGTGATCCAATTGGACTTCATCCATATGGAGCGATGCAATAACCTGAAATACGTTTTGGTTGTGGTTTGCGCATTCTCCCGATGGATCGAGGCCTATCCCCTCAAAGATAATACTGCCTTGTCTACTGCGAAAATCCTACTGAAGGAATACTTTCCTCGGTATGGAATGCCTAGAGTCGTGTGGTCAGATAACGGAAGTGAGTTTGTTGGAAGTGTGATGAGGAGTGTGTGTAAGGGCCTTGGAATTAATCAGAAATTCCATAGCGCCAATCACCCCCAGTCAGCTGGATTGGTTGAAGGGTACAATGGCACCCTTAAACTAAAATTAGCGAAGATCCAGGCTACGACTGGACTTTCGTGGCCTGACGCTTTGCCTCTAGCATTACTGTCAACTAGGGCGACTGTACACTCCCGAATAGGGCTTAGTCCCTATGAAATAGTGTTCGGCCGTCCTGCGAATGTGTGGGGGGTTCCTAGGCCAGGTATATTCGTTGATCTTGAGTACCCGATGTTGATTGACTACTTACATGACTTGACTGCTAAACTGAGGTTAATTCATCAACAGGTTTACGACGCCTTGCCGACGCAGACGGAGGGTCCAGGCCACCAGCTCCAGCCTGGTGATTGGGTTGTCACCCGAAATTTTTCGCGCAAGAAGAATCTGGACCCCCGCTTTGTTGGACCTCACCAGGTGCTTTTGGCCACGAGGACTGCCGTTCGTCTTGAGGGACGGAAGAACTGGGTACATGCTACCCATTGTAAGCGAGTCCCTATTCCTTTGCCGGCAGACCCGTGGGTGAGGAAAGGCATTGCGTCAACAGAAGCAGCGACATTGCCGGCGTTTGTACCTTTCAGTGACGCACAACTTGTTGGTGAACACTCAGCGCAGCAGAAAGCCATTGTTGGAACATTGTCAGCAAGAGACTCAAGACCAGACCAACGAACTGATCAGCAGGACGCTGTCTCTTCGACAGATCCTTTGTTTGACGAGCAGACACGTCCTGGGAAACATCGATATTCTTTGCGTTCTCATACTAAGGACAAATAAATTTTTTGCTTGCTTTGCTGAAATTGATAACTGCAATATCTTCGTTTCCCATGATCAACTTTGAATATTCGTATCATTGAAAATTGTTTTGTACATATATCAAGATTTTTTTCTTGTATCTTTTTCCTTCCACAGCTGAATTATTTGTGCTAAATAAAATACATATTGTGTATTGAGGGCCGTAGGGCCGCGCGCGTACTTCCTTCTGGACAGTAGGTCTTGACGCTAGGTTAAAGGCCGTCGGTTCCTAGGAACTCCTGGGAATTGACTATTGCTGCACAGAACGAAGTGCGTCAAGAAACGTTGCGGACGGTCGTAGGGAAATGGCATTTTTGAAGCTGAATGATTTGGAAGGAACGCAGGCGTATAGAGTCAAGCTGCAGAAACTTAGTCGTACGAAATGTTTTGTATCCCAATTGTTTGTACTGTTTTTAACTGCTTCTGCATTTTTGGCGGGTGGGGTGTATTACACTATGTCTTACTTCTTACTTCCTACCCCTACTCCTACTCCTTACCCTAACATTACTTCTACTGCTTCTCCTCATTCCTTTCATATGTTACCAGAACACGAACAGGCTAGACGTGTAGAATTCCGCAACAATTCCTTTATCCAGCTCCTCCATCAGCATCAGTTAGTGGTTAACACTACTAATTGTTGGGTGTGTGGGTTGATGCCACATACTACAGGTAAGGGAATTCCATATCTGGTGTTACCGTATAGTTCCCAAGGGTCAGCTCGAGCATACCAAACAATGCTTCGAAGCGCACTAGGTTTCCACCCCTCTCCAGAACGTTCCCCCAAACCGGGTCCTACCTCATGGCAGTGGGTGGTATCGATGATAATACAGGATTTGGAAGATGAGATCTATGATGCTTATCTCATCCCTAAGGCAGAGGTACAAGCCTATAGGGCACCGGATAGAGGGGAATATAGTACGTTCACTAATGAAAAGCAGCTTAAAAGCTCGTCTCCAATATGGGTCGTACCCCACACTGGTAATCTTTGTCTTGTGGGTCGTGGCTCGCAAGCCTCACTTGGAGTAAGTGCTTGCACTGAAAGTTACGTTCTGTCAATGTCCCCGATCCCTGTGCTTCTGGCTGCCAAGGGTACGTACTTCATCTGTCATGATCGTGCATACACATGGTTGCCCGCAGACTTCATGGGCTCATGTTTTGTTGCAAATCTGTTGCCTCCGACGTTTACTGTAGATGCCGATTATCATAAGACTAGAGTTGTACGAGGCGTAATTAGTGAAGAGGATACTGCCGGTCAAGAGGCAGGAGACTTTTTCAAGGGTTTCCTCCCGTTTTGGGGACCTATGGTTAATAGTAGGAACCTGAGACATTTGACTCGAGTGGTAGAATCGACAGCTAACATTACTGCCAGTGCCCTTGGTAATATCACCACAGAACTTCAGGCGGAGAGACTTATGACATTACAAAACCGAATGGTTTTAGATGTTGTCTTAGCAGATCGCGGTGGGGTATGTAAAGTGATCCATTCGAGCTGTTGCATTTTCATTCCAGATAATGCTCCTACTGTCTATCAAGCCATCTCGAAGTTGCACAAGATCTCCGAATCCATACACGTGGATGTAGGGGATTGGACGCTACTTGGTTGGTTTTGGGGCCTGGTGTCGACTTGGGGTTGGAAGATTCTGACGATCATCGGGGTTGTGGTAGTGTTCCTGTTCACGTGTTGCCTTTGTGTGCAGTGTGGTCCTGCCTTATGTGGCCTCTGTGCTACAACGTGTATGAGACAACCATCTGTTACCAAGGGGACTCGGTTGGACAGAGCTATGCTACAACGACATCTTGATGGTCTGATGAATATCGAGTATGATTCCGACTAGTGCTTGCCTACATGAGGGCAAAAGGAGCGTCTGAGGTTCCGTGACAATTGTAAGTGGTGTTTTCGACTCACACGAATATGGTCGAGTCTAGTATCTATGAACCGCAAATGACGAGTTTAGCAAGTGTGCGCAGTTTCGCTGTGCTAACTTAAACCGTTCGTTTGTTATGTGGGTTTGTCATCTGTACCCACGGGTTCCATCTTAGATACGGCATCCATTTTGTCTCTTGCCCTCAAGTAGCCAGCGAACGGACGCTGTCCGCTTCGCGACCCTGGGACTCCCAAGATATTTGCGGAAGACACATGTTCTTTGAAAGTGTCTTTATGACGAGGGGGATGCTACTGTAAGGCAGATGGCGCCGCTCGAGGCTCATCTTGCCGCACGGGCTTATTGTCTCAGTTGTGCATCTCATTAGGCACGTCCCTTTGATGCCTGTATCTCGTGCTTCTCGACACTCCCCTTTTACACCCTTTCCGATCTCCCCACTGTTTCCGTCTTCCTCTGCACCTGTCTTCGTTCCTATTTCGATCTACTTTACTGCTGATTGGAATTTGCTAATGGTGGGAAGATGGGTTTTTACAGTTGGGAACCGCCAAATGTTTCCGCACTTATGTTCCGGATCTTGTGTGTTTCAAAGTGATCTAAGCGACCCCTCTGAGAGCGACTTGTGGGAACCAGGTTGTAAACTATTGTGTATCATGTTATCCTATGGGTAGAAACTGTATAAAAGGAGCGATCCACAAATACAATTTGAAGCAGTCTCCCCGAACTACACTCGATGTACTTCCTGTGACTTCTGTGTTCCCTGCAGTAAATAAACCTTGACTCTTTGACGCCGAAGGAAGTGTCCCGTGTCTCTGTGATTTGTACGCCGGAGCAGGTTACCCACGAAGGTTTCAGGTGTTGTGCCCTGGCACCGCTGGGTCCAAAGAACCCAGTCCTTCACAGAGACTGCGCACAAACGGATAATGTGTGGAAATGTCGTCACCTAATGTATTGTCCCACCCTCTTCAACGTATACATGAGTCCCCTCGCATCCATCGCACGCCAACACAACCTCAACATCCTCTCCTACGCAGACGACACCCAGCTGATCCTCTCCCTCACCAAAGACCCAAACACCGCCAAAACCAACCTACACGAAGGGATGAAAGAAGTAGCTGTGTGGATGAAGAACAGCCGTTTAAAACTGAACTCTGACAAAACGGAAGTCCTCATCTTAGGTTCATTCCCCTCCGCCTGGGACGACTCATGGAGGCCACCGGCCCTGGGAAACGCACCAATACCTACGGACCAGGCACGTAACCTGGGCTTCATCCTGGACTCCTCCCTCGTGATTACCAGACAAGTCAACGCCGTCTCATCATCATGCTTCAACATCCTACGTATGCTCAAAAAAATCTTCAGTTGGATCCCCACCGAAACAAGAAAGACTGTCACCCACGCACTGGTCACAAGCCGACTGGACACGGAAACACCCTTTACGCCGGAACCACAGCCAAACTACAGAAAAAACTCCAACGCATCCAAAACACCTCAGCCAGACTCATACTAGACATCCCCCGCCAAGCTCACATTTCCGGTCACCTGAAAGACCTCCACTGGCTCCCCGTCAACAAGAGAATAACGTTCCGTGCCCTCACCCACGCACACAAAGCCCTCTACGACCTAGGACCTGAATGCCTCAACACGCGCCTGTCCTATTACACCCCCACCCGCCAACTACGATCGTTCAATCTAGCCCTCGCCGCAATTCCACGCATCCATAGATCCACCATGGGGGGGGGGGGAAGATCCTTCTCCTACTTAGCGGCCAAAGCCTGGAATTCTCTCCCCACCCACCTCCGCCTTACACAGAACCACCTCTCCTTCAGAAAACAACTAAAAACTTGGATAATCGATAAGTAAAGGACCCCTTCCCTCAAGCGCCTTGAGACCCTCTGGGTGAGTAGTGCGCTATACAAATGTTAACCACATGGCTGCTAGGCGTTTTCCCGTCCTGCGCTAAAGATCCAAAATCACCATAATTCATGACGAGCTGGCCTTGTCATCAGCGCACGGCAGGTAAGCGCCATGACGAGCCCAGCTCGTCATTAGCTTCGAAGGGGTTAAACTTGAACTTGAACTCATTTGTGTTGCCCATATTCTGATATATTTTGAAATATCAGCACAGTTCATTTTTGTTGTGTGCTAGAAAAAATAACATCCTACACCCTCTCCTCTCAGATAAAGATACTCAGCAGGATTATTACATAAATTCTCTCACTTTGAAGTTCGAGAAAGAAAAATAAACACCAAGCTCCCTCAGAAGGCAGTGCCTCTGTTTTTTAATACACAGCAAATGTAACAAGAAAAGAACAAGATTTAAAATCTTGTTTACAGAAAACAAGTACTTGGAGCAATACAGTAAACCAGGGATGCATATGGGAGGTGCGAAAACAAGCTCGACAGCCCAAAGAAAATAAAGCAAGTAAATGTGAGTTCTAAACCATAAATCCAATAGGAAGGAATGGGCAAAATGCATTCCCAGGGAAGCTTTCTGAATGCCCACAAGAAGTCGTAAGCAAATCAAACAGCTGTGCTGTCTGGTAGGATTCGACATTATGAATGTGACCTTGTGCGATGTAACTGGTAGGGTATGCGCTTTGTAAAACGGCAAAAAAAAGGGAAAGCAAAAACTTGCGTAATTGGTTTAAGCTCGATTCTGTTGTCGGAATTCCAGTACTTCAGTAAACATTCGAGATTCTGATTGTGCTTATGTGATTTAAAATTGTTTTTCTTAAATAATTTCAAGTGTTTATATTTCTACAGCAGTTGCTGAAATTGGCTTCCCAGACACAAGTTGTGTGTTCTTTAGCAGCTGCTGACTCGGGTCGTATGTGGCCTCCTCTCCCAACAGTTCTCATCTCTTTCAAACAGAGCTGTAGATTTTGGAACTGGGAACCCAGGTCATACATGCCAACATTCAAAAAGAGGAAAGGGGGAGATTTAAAAAAAATTATCGGGAGAAAGTTCCTGCCCCATTGATTTCTATTGAAATAGGCAATTTCAGGCAGGAGGCAGCCAAAATGAAGCAATTTTTGGCTGAAAGAAGTCGTGTCTCCTGCCTGAATCCGGTCTGTTGGCATGTATGTAGCTTCAAATCATGGCATTGGCTCAACATCCTATGATTCTGGGCAAATTGCTGAATGTCCCCATGCCTGCAAACAAAAAAAGGTTTTGCTTCTGTGAAATCTATTGCTTTTTCAATATATTTTTAGAGCTGTTGAACAGCAGTGCCAGCTGCCGTGGAACTTGTCTTAAAGTTAAAAAAATTCTAAAATTCAAAAAAGCTTTGACACGGCCAGCATTGCCCACGTCATAGCGCTTTATTTTCTTTCTTTTAAGCCACGTTGTACGCTGCTGTGCAACATGTCTAAATATACTTTGGCAAAAGCATTATAATTCACGCAGACAATACATATTAGCTAAGCTAATGCTGCTCTTCAAATATAGGAGGAGGGGTGCTTATGGGATTGTAGTGTAGTGTAGTTCCTATATTCCCAATAGGCTCTGCGCTTTGGAATAATATATCCTATAGATGTGACATAGGACTGAGGTCCGTATGTCTCTATCCAATATACTAAACTTAATTGTGAGTGCCAGCTAGCTCAGAGGTCACTAGAAACGTTCTCAAATACACAAGAAGTGATTAGTTTCTGACAACTGCATAAACATGACAACTTTGTTAGAGTCATGGAAACAATAGATAACTAATTTACTCAGTCAGTCGTGCATGCTTCGATTCTACAGAGTTGCAGATAAATAGTGAGACGGGTTTTCAATTGAAGGATTTATTGAACAGTCTTCTTTCTCATGCAAGAGAGGTGAACTGCTACAATTGTTAGACAGAATGCAAAGAATAATGCATACTGCGAGAATAGTCTTCTAAAATAATACTGTAATAGCATTGTCTAGTTCTATGACATATAAAAATACGTACATAAATAACTCCGGCTAAAATACTCAACTGGTGCTTCTAAAATACGCCTACCCCAATGTACGTTAACCTACGTCTAGTACTAGGGAAGAAGTAAGTGCTGTTTTTCATAGGTTTAGTTTTTGCCAAGAATTGCCGAAGGTTTCTCTAGGTTCTATTACGCTCCATGCATTAGAATGGAGGAGGTTGGTATCTCTGTCTCGGACTCTATTTCCCAACACCCCGCAAGGGGAGTCGCAAATACTGGAGCTGAATTCTGGGCAGAGGACAGCTTCTTGTCAGTGCGTCAGCTGGAGAGTCTGCTTCCTTCGGCACTTGCTGTAGCGAGCTACGTCGGGCAAGTAGGTAGTCGAACTTCACCGAATCACACCGTGCTTTGCTATAGCTATTGAAGGTATATTTATACCTTGAAGGTGTTTAGGAATGCCAGCTTTGACGTAAAGTCGGGCAAATGAACGTCCTAGATGAACCCGTAAGGAATAGTTGTTCATGCATAATGAGTTTCTTGGAGAAATCAATATCCAGGCTAGGGGAAGTCCTTTCTGCTTAAGAGTCTGGTTTTCCAAAAAATCGTTGTGACGTTGATGAACGGATGGAAGTAGCCATGCTTGTATTTGGGTAGCACAGGCTATGTCTAAAAAAGAGCTTGATGTCTATTCCTATATAAGGGCAACTCGAATTGTACCTATATAAGGGCATGAATCGGCAAAATACATTCGGAATCTAAAACGCCATACAACAATAGGTTCGGATAACACAACTGCAAGTATGTATTGAATAGGTTTTATGGGAAGGGAGAAGAGTGAAACCCTTAATTAGGATGGCAGAGTGAAAGTTTTTTCATATAATTATAGTGTTTTTTTGGGTCGGGAGTACTGGGAAAGTTATGGGGACGTCCAATACTCTTGAGGTATGACTGAGTTTAGTATGGTTCCCCAGTAAGTGCTTTCGCCATGCTCAGGTAGGTGGATCATTGGGTCAGCTTACGTGGGCGGGTGTAATAGGTGGATAATACGCAATATGAAAAAGTAGATGATGTGTAAATGTCCCCAGGGCTTTCTGTCACCACCAAAAGTAGGGTCAAGAAAACACCCTGGTTCTGTTTTGTGCTGAAAAGCTCTAAATACATCAAGTAAATGATTTGCACATGAGTGTTTTGCAAATGGCCTAATGAGCTAGGTATTGTTCCCTCGTGCATTATAACTTCATTGGTTGCACTGGAGAAGCGTTTGTTAAAATAACAGCCATGCTACCTGTTTCAAACTGCCTAAGAAATAAGTGCTTCAAGGACTCACAGATCAGTTGAAAATAAGCCTCCTATGTCTCCTAAGCATATTGTACATATTTGACATTGGGAATAATATATTTTCCTGAGATGGTGACCGTTAGGGGTTGTGAAACATTTAAAATGCGAAATTGTTAAGCTGTGCTATATCTTTAGATGATTAAATTACATGCCGTGGCTCTTTTTTAGGTACATCCTAGAGATCAGTTTAGTTGAGCTTCCGACCTCAAGTGGTGATTTAAAAACAAAAACAAAACCACACACAGATTCATACATAGACTCACACTTACGGTCTAGTCTCTCTTGCCACTATGTAGTTATGAGGTCAGACTCTCAATACTGAGGGCATTTTTGTTTTTCTGACAACTTTGACTCAGTTTGACAAATCTGTATAAAACCTATACTCCTTAATGGAAGACTGTGCTGATCTGTTTAGCAGGAGCCAAAAAATAGGTCTTAAAGTGCCAATTCTTATGGATATTCCCACTGGAAACTTTGCACTCTGATACATAAAAAATGGTTGAATGGAGTTACACAACCTTTGGGAAAAAGTGAGAACTTTACTGAGCGTTCCTTTTGTGATATGCTGTAAATCCGATTAGCTGTTTTTGAGAAATTAGCATTTAAAAGGGGCTTAGGTTATGCATGACCGGGTTAAAAGTTTAGGTATATCTACACTGTTCGTGCCCAAATAAGGTCTGATTGGTAATATGTTGTGGCAGCCATTACGGTACTATGGGACATGCTTCTGTGTCCTGCTGTGTCTTGAAAAATAAGTAAGGGGCAGGAGAGCACACCCTGACCCCAGGAGGAAGGTTGGGGAACCTCAAAAGGATGCCCCCTCATCCGTCCCTGTCCCTCTTCTTGATTGACTGGACTCTGAGAAATGGCCCCATGAAATTTATTTTGGTGAAGGCCAGGTTTTGAGTGCCCCAAAAAGCAGCACACATGAAGGGTGATCACATATTTTAGTCTCAAAATAAATCCTATATTGATAGTGTTATGCTCATTTTAGGAATTCTAGAGAGTTTGCAGGTGATATTACCAGGTGAAAAATGTGTTCACTCTTCTGGGATTTGAGAAACCATGTTTGTGATGAAGCTTGTTTCCCTCAATGTCTCCTAGAGTTTATTGAAGGTACCCCAGAAGCAAAGATAAGAGCACATATTCTATAAGTTCACGCTATCTTCCTTAGCCATGTAAGACTGTCTGATGCTTTTAGTAGTTGTCAGATCCCTTTAGTTAGTCCTGAAAGTTTGCAGTTAGATTGTATACCATGAAACACGTTTTTGAGGTGAAATCCGATTTCATAGTCCTCTTTCCAATTAAATATCACTTTTAAGTGCATGCATTTCCAACCAAAAGTTTCGATCTTGTGTACGTGCACCTAACAGTAATATTTTTTGAGGATTAAATGGTATTTGACAACAATTGAAGATATGTTAAGATTTTTTGGGATAAAAATGGCTAGTTTACCAATAAAGCAAATGATTATCCTCCACTTTGACAAAAGACTATTAGTCTTGGAAACAATTAGATTTTCTTTCTCTGCCCAGAAGAAACACGTGGTCCCCACAAAACATATGTTGGGTCGCTGTAGATTTTGTAGGTTTGACTTCCAAACTCAGTAGCATACTTACGAGAGACAAAATCTTTAACTCCATGACTGTTCAAAACAAGCATTTGCAATGCAATGGTCTCTGCATCATTAAAGGTAGAGCTATTGGCATTGCTCATGACATTTTCTTTCTTTAAATCAAAAATAAATGGGCATTGTCATTAACATTGCCAATACACAGCACTCTGCACTCAACAGCACACAATGCTCTGCACACTTGCTCTGCACACTCACTACTCTGCACACTCACTACTCTGCACACTCACTACTCTGCACACTCACTACTCTGCACACTCACCACTCTGCACACTCACCACTCTGCACACTCACCACTCTGCACACTCACCACTCTGCACACTCACCACTCTGCCCTCTGCCCTCTGCCCTCTGCCCTCTGCCCTCTGCACTCTGCACTCTGCACTCTGCACTCTGCACTCTGCACTCTGCACTCTGCACTCTGCACTCTGCACTCTGCACTCACCACTCTGCCCTCACCACTCTGCCCTCACCACTCTGCCCTCACCACTCTGCCCTCACCACTCTGCCCTCACCACTCTGCCCTCACCACTCTGCCCTCACCACTCTGCACTCTGCACTCTGCACTCTGCACTCTGCACTCACCACTTATCCACCGTTCCCCTCGCCCCCCACCCACCCCCTCAATTAACTGCGCATGTTGCATACAAACTGCACAGAGCAGACGTACTTTTTCGTCGGGCCAAATGCTTCCATTGTAGCTATGAGTTCGACTTCAGCATGATTGCAAAACGCTAAAATAAGTATAAACTGAAGTGTGCAGAGGTCCTGAGGCACTATGGGTGGGGTGTCGAGCACAGCAGGCCCGGGGGCGGATCTAGTCCAAACTTTAAACATAAAAGGCCACTCGCACAACAGGTTGGTTGTATGTGCCTTAAGTGGACAGCGTTAAAATGCAGCCTGCATCCCGCTCTCCTGGGCTTGTGTTGGACACACCACAAAGGGTCACGGCTATGTGAATATTCGCCATGCCTTTCCCACGCTCAACGCCGTTTTAAATTCACCCCTAAACTAACTGGCACACGTGGTGCAGAACGTGGGAAAACACAGAAGCCCTTGTTCAAGGGTGTGAGAGAAGGAATATTTTACAGGAACTAGTTTTTCACATGGACAAAAGCATTAAATGTGCTGGAGAAATACCTTAACGCATTTTAATGTGACGCAAAATGCTCAAGGGTTTTAAAGAAAAAAAATCCCGATAAGTTTTTAAAGAGAAATTCCCAATAGGCCATACGTTTTCCATGAATTAATATAGTTAGTAAATGTCTAAAATAAATTATTGTGGCTGCAATTTTTTAAATTTTTTTTGGTGTGGGGGCAGATAAGTGAAAGCCCTGCTTAAGCCCAACCTGTTTGCAGTTTTCTTTTGCTTGATATTAATTACAGGCCACACACTGTTAACTAAGACCGTCTTTGCAACAATGCATAATGTGGGTGTCTCGGGTTACCTAATGGACATGACCAACGTGTCTGGAGTTGTGAAACACTTTTAACTTCTTTTGCTTGATATTAATTACAGGCCACACACTGTTAACTAAGACCGTCTTTGCAACAATGCATAATGTGGGTGTCTCGGGTTACCTAATGGAGATGACCAACGTGTCTGGAGTTGTGAAACACTTTTAACTAGGAAAGAAGCCACGTCAGTATCGCGGCCGCCCCGGAAGTCAGGCACGGTCGCCTGTGACGGGGGCGGGGCCACGTTCACACCGGAAGAGGAGGCAGGCGGAGTCGTAGCGTCTCGCGGCCCGGGGCTCCTGTGAGCGGTGTAGAGCCCCGGGGCCGCGCCAGCAGGAGGTTGGGCGCCGCGTGCTGAGGTAAGGTAGGTGCACGTGTGTGTGTGTGTATGCTCGTGTGTGTGTATGTATGTGTGCGACGGTGACGGCGGGGGAGGGGGGCCTCGGTGCACTTGTGTGTGTGCACGCGTGTGTGTATGAGTCAGGGGTGGTGTCTCTGTATGTATGTATGTGCGTGCGTGCATGGGCGCGTGTATGTGTGTATGCGCATGCGTGTGTGGTGCTTGCGCTTCCCAGGAGACAGCGCCTGGCCACAGCGCGCGTTCCAGTTACAAATCGCCTGGAAGGATGCGCGTGGCCAGGACTGTCTCCTGGGAATGATAGTCGCTGACAAAAGATCTCGGCGGAGACGCGCTTCCGCGCGTTGACGCCGAGACCTAAAAATGAGTCTTTTGTATGTGAGGAAGTAAAGAAATGTAGCTTTGGAGTACAATCTTTAATTTCAGAAATTAGAAACCATGAGTGTATGAACTTCACCATTTGGGTTACGTGAACTTTATATGAACTTTGTTTTTATTGAGAGATTTTGAAAAAAGAATAAAACATTTTCAGTGCACTTGTTAATGAAGACTAGTATAATGTGATAACGTTATGTTAACGTACATACACGCACGCACACATACATACAAACCGGGGTCTAGGGCTGTTCATCCATCGGTCTGTTCTAGTGCTACTTCTGTTTTGGTTCCGCCCACTACAGTATACAGCATGGTGCGATGGATCAGCCCAGTTTAGCTGTTGGCTCCCTTGCACTTCCTCCTTTGCTTGATCACATATGCACATCTGCCTGAAAAGAAGTGCCTTTCTGGGCCAGGGCTGGCTGGCCAAAACTTTCATTTCCAGGCCTTTTTTCTTTCCATTCGTTGTCCTCTTTTTTTAGTTGATCCTTGTGTGTTTAGTCTACGTTTTCAGGTTACAGTAATTTAAAGCCAATAGTACATTTTGTTTGCACACATATGCATTTCTGGGATGTTCATTAAAACTTAAAACATGTTTAGTAACCCTTATAAGTACAACAGCCTGCTAGGAAGCACATACTGGTCTGTTAATGTATATGCACACAGATAATTGTTCGTTTAGTTTTTTCAATGTAAAATGCAGGCATATATCCTCTAACTTTAGATAGCTGTTTTCAGCTTTTTTCCTGTGCATATTTTGTCAATAAAACCTTTTTAAAATAAGCAGCGTACTAGTTTGTGATAGCAAGAACTATTGGCTTTACCAGTGCCTGTTGTTTTACCGGGGACCAATGTAGAGTAATGTGCAGTGTGCAGGAGGCTGCTCTGCTGTCTTACCCAAAAGGTCATTCAGCGTTCACTGCTTGACAGTGCTTCTTCACTCTGTTGCTACAGAGGGTGTCGAGTTCCCATCGAACCACATGACCTGCCTCCTTGATGTCATGCTGTTGTGCTCAATGCAGACAGCCCTCTTCTAGGCTGGCGCATCCTCTGGCCTTAGAATGAATTTGACTGTTGCTTAAGTTGCATTGACACGGTTTGACTAGATAGAACACTACTTGGCCAACTGTTTGATTATGTTCATTAGGAGTGACTTAAAGCCTTGATGTCTTTAAATATAGTTACTTGGTTCTTTAAAATATATATAGTGCTCTCACTACATGCGATTTACTGCTTGGTAAATAATTCTATCTCGTGTGGACTGCTTGCATTGCCATGCATTCGAAACTATTTAACAACTTACAGGTACACTGAATCGTCACATTTTGCAACTATGACATAAAGCATGTATTGTAAGCAGAAAGCAATCTTTTTTCAATGTTTCAGCCTTTTCTAAACGTTTTAGTCAGGACTCCATATACAAGCTAGACCTATTATCATTGTTTCTAATTGTCACCCTTGATGTATTTAATAATAATGTAATACATTTAAAAGATCTTATGCTTTTAGTGTAGCTTGTTACATTACATTTCGTAATTTATTTTCTGCAACACCGAACTGATCATATGGTATAGAGAGCAGTAAATTTGAGGCTATCCATAGAACTCCATAACCCTATATGAGATATTGTAGCCTGTCTTTCTTTCTGCTTTGTAATTGTCTGCAGTTGCACCTTCCTCCTGCCTGTGGATTGTGTGTATAGGGAAAGTACATTTCTTGCAAGTACGAAAGCTCGAAATGGACCTGCGGTCAGGCTTTGCCCACAAAGGTTTGTTCAGACTTGGAGAGCGGCAGAGAAAGCTGTTATTAGTCGTCAGGCTGCTGCAGTGAAGTCTTTGGTTGTAAATCTATTAGCGAGATGTAAATGATTAAAATGTTCTTGATACAGCTGATATTGTGATATTGCCAGTGTCTCCAGATTTTCGCTTGTAAATGAGTAATTTCCTGTCCCTGTATTTTCCTATCAATAACAGCCACTAACTACTTTTGTTTTTGACTTTGACTTGGGACCGATTTATTTTTGTAGATTTGAGTGATTCCAAATATATCCATGATAATTTTAACCCCACTGGTTTTTACTTAAAATTAACTCAGCAGATTTGACGAGCGTATGAACGGAAGAATGAATTGACCAGTTGTTGAACCATGTGCATTTTTCTGTGTGGAAGAAATTATGTGAGAGATAGAACATGAAATGTTCTGTTAAATTCCTTGTAAATTGTAGCAGGTTAATATTTCAGAGCTTTATTAATTGTGATAATGGGCCTGCATGCGCTTAGTTTTGTCGTAATGTCACATAATCAACCCTTGGATGAAACTATTGCATTGCTTTTAAAAGAGGCGTGTATGTATGGTTGGGCAACAAGGGAAAAGTTCTATACATTTTCTGCCTTAATGGTGTGGCCATTTATAGGAGGTAGAGTAGTGAATATTGGTACAAACAGGGAACACTGATCCTCTTACTTACAAATTGAATAGTCTACTTAAAATTAAGTTAATGTACTTCTTAACTCTGCCACTTTTCTACAGCTCAATTCAAGTGAGGTTTCTCCATATGCTGAAGAGTAGTTAATTACCTATGAGAAATACTAACGTATCACCATAACCTGAGCTAACCTCTATCAATGGTAGAATTTAGTTCAAGTTATGTTTATACTTTAGTTTCTTTGTGATTAGGTTGGGGTAAGAGTAAAAATAAAGGATGGTGAAGGTAGGTCCACGTTAGCCAATGCTAACAAAGTCCAGTACAGAGGCAGAGTAGGTCCTCCCCCTGACTTCAGTTTCTGAGATCCATGTCGATTGCAAGCTCTTCAGATAAATGTTCTTACGTGAACAGACATGGAGACTGGCTGACGGCCTGATCCGGGTAACTGTAAAAGGACAGTTCTCAGAAGAAGATTGTTGGTAGAGTCATCATAGGGAATATTGTATTGTTATTGCATGTATAGAGCGCTTACTACCCAGACGAGGCGTAGAAGCGATTTTTCGGCGAGTAGCACGCTACTCCAGAACCCATAGAGGATTAGTGTTGAATTAGTTTAGTGAAACATGTAAGGACATTTTAAGTGGTGGATAGGTTAGTCAGTTATTTGGATTTAGAATGATAGCATAAGGTTAAAGAAAAAAGGTTTGTATTTATATAGCGCTCGTTACCCATGATGGGGTGTTGACGCACGCTATTCAGGAAGCCCATAAAGATTAGTGGTGAATTAAAATGGTGAAATATGATGTGATTTCAGTGGTGAATAGTAGTCAGTTATTTGGAGTGAGAAGGATAGTGGAGGGATAGAAGGGGAAGAAAGGTTTGCATTCATATAGCACTTGTTACCCTTGATGGGTGTTGAAGCGCTTTTCTGGCGAGTAGCACGCCTCTCCGGAACCCATAAAGGATTAGTGGTGAATTAGTATAGTTGAATATGGAATTTGAGAAGTGAACATGTTAGTCTGTTAATTTTGATTTAAAAGGATAGTGGAGGGATAAAAGAGTGAAAGATGTTTTTTGTTGTTTTTTAACAGTAGGAGGAGGCTTTTGGATAAGTAAAAATTCGTTTTTGAGGGGAGGAGTCAGAGGGAAGAGTTTAGAAAGATTTGTTTTAGGGGCTTGGTATAGTAAAAGAGGTGTCAGATGTGCAAGGAGGGGTAGAGTAGGAGAGAGTCTAGAAAGGGTTGTTTTGGGGTTCATAGTAGTGGTATGGGGTTTGGGATAAATGAGAGTGGATGTATAGGATATATTGATAGATGTATAGGATGAGAGAGAGGGTAGTGCATTGGAAAGAGTAGTAGAAAGAGGTTTGAGATGAGTCAGAAGGTTGGGCTAGAAGATATATTGAGAGAAGTATAGGCTTAAGAATAGGGTAGTGCATTGGAAATGCTAAATTAGAAGAAAGTGATAAATATATAGATCCATAAGTACCATAAGTTTGTGTATGTGGATGATGTGGAGTGGGTATTGCTAAATGGGTTAATGGGCAGCATTTCTAGCCCTGCCCGTCTCGAACAGGCTCCAACAAGCAACTGCCCTTGTCCTCTCTGCCCTTATCAGGCTCAAACAGACAACTGACCTTGTCCTCTCTGCCCTTAGCCTCGACGCCCTAACCCTGGCCTTTTATACCCCTAGTAATCGGTTGACCCCTTCAGCCAATGGGAACCCTAGCCCCTAACACTATCCAATCACAACACTAGCCTTAAAATCTACAACCAATAGGAGATCAGGACATTACAGCCAATCTTAGCCCCAGTCCAAGCACCCAATCAGTTCAAAAACACTGATCTCTACGTCCAATAGAGGCCGTATCCCTACCAGTCGTCCCAACCCAAGTCCAAGTAACGAATGGCACAGGAAGCCCTAGTCCCTACTTCCAATAGAAAGCCTAACCCTACTCTTAGTCCCACAACTAGTCCAGCAACCAATCACACCAGAAGCCCTAATCACTACTTCCAATTACAGGTCTAACCCTGGCCCTAGTCCCACCCTATTCCCAACAACCAATAACATAGGAAGCCCTAGTCCCTACTTCCAATAGAAATCCTTACCCTAGCCCTAGTCCCAACCCTACATTGATTGAATCACAAACCCAGAAACCAATCAGAACCCTCAAATACCCAACCAATGAGGACACTAACCCTAATGCAATAGAAACACCAGATACAACCCACCAATCAGTGTACACATGTACCAACCACTAGCAGACCATATAAGGTCCTAGTGACCTCAGACAAGGTTTGCTGGCCAGGAAGCTGCTTCCCCTGGTCAGAATCACCTAGGAGACACAGGCTCAATCCACACTTTGGACTTCTGCATGTAAAGGCCTCACTAACTTGAAATCTAACTATACTGTTTGAATAAAACTTTACTCCCTCTCCTGGCCAAAAACCGAAGTGCACAGTCCCTAGTAAATGAGAATGAGAGGGATAAACTACAGAGTTTGGACTGCAAATCCCACAATTCAACACGTTTAATGGAAGCAATCATGGGCAGGGAAACCACAAGTTTAAAACACAAAACAGGTGATAAAATATGCACTCACAGACAGGTTAAAACTACAATTTTAAACTGTAACAACCACAGGCAAAGACAGTAATCACAGAAAGGGAAAATCGTTTTTTTTAACAACTTTTGTTTCGGGGAAGAGACTGCGCTAGTCTGTCTCCTTACCACTTCCTGGACTCTGTGCACTGCAATCTGGGGCACAGGTAGGCTGCTACTATTAATTTGATAGGTTGGCATGAGCAAGAGACCTCATTTGTTGCTGGCACTTCAGTTCATCTAATAACAAACTAAATAATCTTTTCCTAAAGAGTTTCTTGAATTTAGGGTGGGGTCTTTTTTGGAGCTTAAGTCCAGATCTTGGTCATTCCAGAGTTCGTCTATAGGCTCTCATTGATTTGCCTCGTTCTTGAAGTTTGAATCTGGGCAGGGTGATTTTTAGTATTTGTGATGATGTCAGGGTTCTTCTGGCTGATGTGTAATTTGCTGCTAGTTTCTAAAGATAGTCGTGATCTTCTTTTGGTCTCCTGTTCCATCATTCAGGCAAATATGTATCAGCATGTTGTTAGTATGCATTCTGAATTGGCGATTGTGTGATGTGACTTCTGGAGCTAGACAACTAATATGCATACTGAACAAGAGGGAGGATAGGGCTGATCCTGGGACTGACTTTAATGTGCCAATCCTAACATGTTGACTGTGGTTTTCAAGGAACTGTTGAAGCCACTTTAGTGCTGATCTTGAGCCTCCCATCCGCACTCTTAGCATGTTTACTAGAAATTGAGTTTATATTTATTTGAGCAGTAGCCCTTCACATACAATAGAAATGTAATAGGCTTTGTGTAAATAGTAGCAACTGCTTTTGCCACTTCATTTCAAATGCATGTTCAATTTGTAACAGTTTTTGTGTTAGTCATGAAATATTCCATTAGGATATTTATTTGTTTTACAGATAATGAATTGCAATAAATTGATAAAGCGATTACGACAAATCTATTAGTGTGGCCTTTGTTACACTGAAAGCATTTCGCTTGTCCCTCAGATTTTTGCAGTCACCTGGGGAACATGGAAAATCAGTCTGAGTTGAGCAGACTATCTGAAATAATTCAGGCCTGAAGTTTGTAAGATACTCCTTCACTGACTCGGTCTGGCTGGTTTGAGACTTCTTTCAGTAAAAGTTCTCCAACCTATGAGAGGGTTTCTTCCCATTTATTTTCTACTTTATTCGATTTTTATGCATTGTCAACTGTAAATTTAGTGAAAATAATAGTTTGGGAATTTCTTCCTTGAGATGATTTGGTGTCGTTTGTAAGCAGCTGAGTAATAAATTAAATGCCTTCTTACATGCTATTTTTCAAGCTTGGTTAAATTATTCCATCTACTACAGCATGTGATCCAACTTAGGTGTTGGACTAGATTTTCAAAAAAAGAAGTATGGGTGCTATTTCTTCTGTTACTTAATGCATTGCCAAGACGAACACTTATTTTCTCTGTTCAAGATGTTGTAAATTACAATCTGTAATAATGTACAGTGTAAATCTTTATATGCAGAAGGCTCTTTTGTTCAGTATAATTTCCACAGGGAGCATATAGCCATGTTTAGCAATTTGCACTAAATGCACACTCAATATTCAAGCCTCTAGGAATGTTCAGGACAAAGTCTGCTGCTCTGCAATGCCTAAGATGGGGTCTTTGCTCCCAGTTGTGGCATGGTTTCACTCCCTGTCAGGGATTGTGTTCCTACTTTCACTCTTATTACTTGTTACACACCATATTACGCCAGTTTGGATCACAATAACTTTTATTGTAGAGTGTAGTCCTTTACTGATTACCCTGATTTTTAGATATGGGGTTCTACAAACGAATAATACCAAATCCAAATGGGGCAGTAACTGTGTTGAAAAAGATTATGATAAATGTATGTTTTGTATAGATGTGACCAAGGCCATGGAAGATGATGTACATATTTTATTTCTTTGTCCCTTATACGATACCCCAAGGAAAAAATAGATCAAACCTCTCTGCAATCATTTAAAAATTTGGCATTGTAGAGAGGCGGAGTGCATATTGAGGACGGACACTACACCACTAGTGGTTTTTGGTGTAGCCAAATTCTTGTTTAATGTGAAAATTATTAGAGATAAAATAGGTTTGAAACTGTGATAGTGGATTTAATGGCTTTTGCACATTATGAACATATTCCTGCACCCGCACTTTATTATAGAAAGTATTGTGTATTGAACCCTCTCCAATCTTGTGATTAGATAGTGGTGGCTATGTCAGATATTTAGACTTTTAGATTGTAACTAGGATGAGGGCTATTGAAAGTCTTTTTAATGGTTGTTAACTTTGTTAATTGTTTTTTATAAATTTTAACATATCTTAATAATACTGATTGTATCATTTTTAAATGTATTTTAGGAAAGGATCATGAAAGTGTCCCTTTTAAACACCCGATCCATGTGTTAAAGCCGACTGCCGATTATGTGTCTGATGGGTATATTTTTATTTATGTGCTTTTTGGGTCCAATAGACCGAAATAAAGTCAAATTGATTACCCTGAATAACTATCTTTTAGGTTTAAAGCCATCATGATATAGATTTGATTGTATGCATATTACCATACGATATATTGTTTTCTAATAGGAACTGTTAAAGCAACCTGCTTTCTGCTTCTAAAAACGTTAACTATTAACTCATGACATCTACACTGGCTTTCTTACTAAAGCGATCCGTCAGATTGGTTGCCATGCAACCCTGCCCAGCAACGATATACTAACTGCACTCATCCAGCAATGTGTTGCCAAGCACCCTCACCTAGCAACGTGTTACCATGCCACCCTCTCCAGGTAACAACAATATCCATGGACAAAATATTCTAGAAACTCATCTCTGCTAGCTAGTGAGAGGAGGTCGTCTTCATATACACCTGGGAGCTATGCAATCCAAATACATTCCCTCCAAAAACAGAGACGTAGTCATGTAGGCCCTAGCAAGGGGTATGAGGCGGTATTACATGTCTTGGCAGATCTGAGACGGTGTAGGGTAGAGCTAGTATTCTCTCTATTTTTTTTTTTGTACCAATATAATACATTCATATTTTGTTTTATTGGTTTGCTTTTGCTATTTGTAGTAATATTATCCTATTCACATGCTCCTCTCGGTTGGTATGTAATGGAGTATTTTGCTAATTGGGATCTCTTGTATGTATATATACTGATTTGCGGGGATTTGAAACGGGTAGTTTCCTAATATTCCCAGAAGAAGTATTGTGGTAGGTATGTATTACGCCGAATGTAGCGCCACAACACTGCAGGTGATGGGAAGTGTCTTTATTTGTTACCCAACTCTGGTGCATTCATCCCTCAGCCAGCCAGTGGTCAACTGCCGACCTTGGAATCTTCCCTGCCCATGTCACTTGCATGAATCTAGAATGAACCCAACATTCCACAAACCAGTCCATTGCTAATGGATATCATAACGGTATGTTTTTTTGAAAACACATTTTTCCACTTTGAAAAGCCCAAGTGGGGTGTGTAAAATACCTGTCCATTGTACATTTCTCTGAATCCAACCATGTGTGCTCCCACAGCAAGGGGGTAAACAACTCATTGAAACCAGATTTTTAGCGAATATTCCTGGGCTAGAGTTAGAATAGTAAATTATCCTGGCCTAGAATGCTTACAGGTAAAGACCATCTAATGACTCCATACCCACAAGCTACATTTTTGTGCTCTGATGTTTCAGCCACATAAAATATACTACTGATACTTTAGATCTATTATTCGCAGTACAATCGACAAAAGCGACCAATAGAACGAAAGAGCGTCTAGATACAAAACAATATGTGGCTTTATATAATCGCGTCACACTAGCTGTTTCATGAGGTGGGTTTAGGCGCATACAAAAGCAGGAGAATGTACACAAACGTACTTGTCTCTCGTGCAGTCTTCATATATTTCCTGTACACCGGAAGTAGATAGGACTGGAGCTCAGTATGTATTCAATGCTTTTGTCTAATTTAAGAAGAAATCGGGTCACTAGAAGGAGAAGTGAATAAAGATGATTGAGAGAGTAGTTTACTTTGCTTCATGTATTTGTACACTTAGTATCCATGCATGGGTTTATACACAGTTATTACTAACCAGTGTTAATAAACCCGACTTGTGGCCCTGAAAAAGGATGGAGGACTACATTGACACGCGCTGAGCCTTCAACGAGTGAACTATCTACCATCAATCCTGCTCTCCGCGGTGTTGTGATCTCTTGCAGCAAGTGCAGCAACATACAACAATTGACTGTATTTAATTTGAAGTACAGTACCCTTCAGCTGCCTCGACTTTCAGCCCCTTTCCGTGACTATGTACAAACTTGTATTAGACCTCTGACTTCCTACTTATTTGGATGTTCCTCTTCCTGTAGCTCCTATTACTATCCTAAATGATACAGCATTACAATTATCCAGCACTTACAATCATCCCACTCTCTTCTAGTATTTTCTTTCTTCTGGCCCTTTCTCTTTTTATCTCGCTCTGGCTTCATGGGTATTAACACAAAAATATGTTTAACACAAAACAATTTCAAACAAAAGCCATTAGTGGGGTCATTTAAAAAAAAAAATTATATTTATAACTTTCGTCTCTCGAATCTTCATTGAGTAATCATCACCTTGATCTTCACACACTGGAAGTCTTACTATTGTGCGCAGAACTTAGTTTATAGGGACACCTTAGCTGGAATGTGTATTTTTAAAAAAAGGCCTTACCTGGGTGACCTCATCACAATATTTTTAGGTCTCACTTGACAGAGAGGCTGTCACCTGACCGCAGCTGATCAGCCTAAACGGAGGCGGAGCTTTTAGGAGTACACCAGGGAGGGGGTGGGGAGGGAGCAGGGGCGGATATGCTTTGGTGCCGCCCACATTTTGGTGGACAGGAGTACGTTTTGATTGGGCAAAAGTGTTTCCATGGAACAAGTGCTTCGTCTCCGCACACCTCTGATTATTTTGTTTGATTATGCAGTTGCTTGAGCCTTCAGCAGTATATCTGTCTTTTCGAAGGATTACTAATGCATAAATTATCAAGATTACTGTGGGATGGGACTTGGAACTTTCAGTAGCACACGCCTAGCACTGTTAAAGTTCTCAGATCAGGAGATAATTTATGGTGTTAGTTTTTCTCTGGCGGCAGCGCAGCTCCCTCATACCTTTCCATCAATAGCTTCAGACTTCAGAGTGCAGATGCGTTTGAGATCATTATGGTACGCTCCGGGGTAATACACTTGCATTTTTTAGACCTTCCTTGACAGCAGAGCTGTCGCTTTACCTTTTTTGATTAAAAAAAAAAAAAAGAGCTTTCAGAGTACTGCTGAGAGAGAGGCTTAGGCTTCACCCACATACATTTTCTCTGAGTAGAGGATTTGATTGGGCCAAAGTTGTATGCTTCCACTGAAAAGAGTGCTTGTATCACTCTATTTGGCTTGTGGCAAAGATTACACGATACAGCAAGACAAAGATGGTTATGGCCGAAGACCAATTATCATGGCCTGATCGGTTGGTTATGAATTGTTGTGAAAAAGCCAGTAGGCCCGACATATTTATTGTGAAAAGCATACGTTAAAGTCAATTGGTATTGAAGGGTCCATTGTTATTACAAGGATTTTGTGTTTTTTTTCTACCAACTCCTTGGGTTATAAGATTTACACTGTGAAAATTCTTGTTAAACCCTCTTGGAAGCAACCGTATTTACCTTTGCAATGTTTAATGATTTATACATTTGCAATTTCATGACTATGCCTGACGGTTGACTTGTGGGAAAGTTAATGCTCAGTACAGCATGCCTGAGTTGGTAATGGAGACAAGTCAATGCTAACACGCATAAGCCTAATTAGTGCGCAGGGAAACATTATGCCACATGCCTGGCTTGTTTATTATGGAAAGTTATGACAAAGGTTGTAGGCATAGGTTATTTATTGGGGAAAAAATTGGGGAAAGCCAGTAGTCTTTTTAACAGTGGATTATTTGCACACTATGCTCCCTGCAGTAGACCAAATGTGGTTGCATATAATCTCACAGATTATCATAGTAGGCAAATGTTTTGGTCACCAAACTGTAATACCAAACATACTTGTAATTTTATAACTGCTTGCATGCTCGTTGCCAGTTCTTGTGCACTTGAGTAGGTCTGTGTTAGTTTAGGTATCAAGCCAGTGATAAAGGCTTTAGGCTGATTAGGCCTGTTACATCAGAATCCATAGGAGTGATTTGTTATTTGTTTGTGTTTATTGGCATTTTTGTGATCAACATACAGAATTCAAGACATTGCATCCTCAAGTCCATCTTGGCAATATGGAATAGGCATGTACATCTCCATAACATTTGGGCAAATGGTTATGTACCACATAGAAAGCTACAGGACAACCACAAGGGGATCTGCAAGCTGATATTGGGTTAGATCTCAGTCTTGTTCCAGAATACCTATACAGATGTGCAACCTAGGTCTCCCCTCTCCATTCCACACCGCCAGGGCCTCACCATTGGTTTGCCCAACTATGCCCAACCCCTGTATGGGCAGGAAAGTGAACAAACTTAAACTCAGGGTGCGAACTGTTCTCTTACTATAGAGAATACTTAGAAGTGATCTTTTAATTATGAAATGGTATGGCAAAGCAAGTAGGTTTGACTTAATTATTGTGAAAAGCATGTGTTAAAGGCAATAGGCATTTAGAGATGGATTGTTAAAACACTGTGTGAGTAATTTTGTGAGGTTGTGCGAAATTTGCATGATGTGCTTTGATGTATGTGAATTGTGGTGTTTTGTCAATTTTTAATGGGAGGACACTTTTTGCTCAAAGGTTCCACGGACATCAGCTACTAGTTTTCTGTTTGTTCTCATTCCCATGATCCTGCATTAAAAAAGTGTAAGGAACAGCGAAGTCATTACGCAACATGATTTAATGGTGTAATTTAGGGATTTTTTTTTCCTGAGTAGCAAAATTTCTGAATAGATGCGAAATACACTGTCATTTCATTTTTGCCCAGCTCTAGTATTTTGTTAAACAGAGTCTCAGAGATTATCCTATTAAGCAAGCGTTTTGATGACCCAAACATACAAACCATGTGGATAGATGATTTTGCAATCTGTGGTGATCCTTGTTCGACTCCGAATAAGGGTTTTATGTTTTAGCAACTGCGATTTTTGTTAATATTTGTAATCTTGTTGCAGCATACCTGATGAGTGAGATGCCTTGTGGGAAAACATTTGAGCAGTAGGTTGGGCTCAGTTGGTTTTGGCGACAACCCAATGATTAAGATAATATGCCTGATTGGAATGAAAAGTTACTATTAATTCAGTAAGCTTGACACATTGCTTGTGAAAACCATAAACTCTACAGGCATTTAAGGGTGGATTGTTGCTACTTTGTATTAAAGCCTACTATTAGGTATTTAGTTAAATGCTATCTCAGAATGCCCTGTGCGGAGGGATTTTGCTTCTGGTTACCACAATTCCCCCCCCCCCCCCCCCCCTCCCAGCAAATACGTAGGATCAAAGGTTTATTTTGTAATAATTAAGGAAATAATCTTTTCTGGAAGCCTAGCGGGCTAAACAGACTGACTCTATCTTGTATTTTAAAAAAAAACCTTAAATAATTCATACATATAGATACATTAAGGGTTTTTAGATCTGCCTTCTTCTCTGTTTCTAACCACGACAGTGTTTTGCCCTGCCCACTTCAGTCATTGGCTCTTTTGCTGCCTGAATGATGGCTGTTTTTGATCACATATGCATTTTCACCTGAAAATAAATGTGCTTCAGTGTCAGGGCTATGTAGCCAGCCCTTTAGTTTTCGATTTTCAACTTTTATAGTTTCCCTTTCACTTCTTTAAATAAGTGAGTTTTGATTTAAACCGTAAGGTCCTTGTGAATTGCCTATACAATTCTGGGGTTGTGCTGGGTTGGGAATTATACCTTTTGCTTATTGTATCACACTTGGAAAAAACAGATTGAAACTCCGAACCCCAAGCTTATATTTCAGCAGGGCAAACATGCTGGCATTTAACATGTGAAAATGCGCTGTAAATACAGAGACAAGCAGATTTTAGAGAACCCTTTCTTACTGTAATTCATTTGACGTGGTTGTCAGGATGGCAGCTGTGGCATTAGAATGGCAACTACCCTTAGTTGAGACCAAAAAAACGTGTAACAGAAATTTTGAATCCTGGGCCGGCTACTTCTGAGCCCTTGTTTACCTTTAACGATGCCCTCACTTATACTTTAATGCCACTTGGTGGAAGCATCGTTTTTTGCTCACCTGTAAATGGGCAGGTAGCCAGATGTCATGGAAAGGTGCCTGGTGACCTGCATTTCCTCACCAGACACCCCTCTCCAGACAGCCTTATAGTGCAAGCTTCGACCAGTAAAGTGAATCGTATCTTATTTCCAACTACTCCTCTGGATAGGGGATCCAATAGGATTGAGGCTTTTGGCAAGCCCGTGTTTTCTTCGAGCAGCATTGCGATCAGTAAATGTTGATTGTTTGCTGGGTCTTTAGACACATGCCCTGTGGGACATGGCTAGTGAGATCTTATTGGCAGTCCTAAAGATATTGGGGCCTCTTTGGCCCATACGATTCACAATGCCAGGTTGCGGCCATATGTTTTTTTTTTAAGTTTGATTTTATTGAACAGTAAATAAAAACATAAGGAAGCAGGAATGAAGAAAAACAGACAATATGATACACCATCAAATTATACAATCATGGGAGAGAGGGGGGAATGTCATATAACAATGTAAGGAGATAAAATTATGGGTACATCTGAAACCAAGTACTGAAGAGACAAAGCCATCGTAATAAGCTACAGAAAGCAATTAATAGCAAGAGAAATTAATTGTGTATCTCAATAAGAATGAACATCATGGGTGACGGTTGAAGGGGCAGATGAGGAAAGGTAATTCACTAAAGGAAGCCAAAGGAGATCTCGTTTAATTGCTAGGGAAACAGGTGAAACAAAATTAGTGTCTAGTCTATGATGGAAACATATTGCATTCCACCATGAACGGAAGGAGACATTAGTGGCTTGTTTCCAATTAGATGTAATATGATGGAAAGCAATGGCTATCAAAAGGTCAATGAAGAGGTAATGATTGTGAGACTGGGGGAGTGCGGAGGATAACAAACCCAAAAAGATGTGAGTAAGGGAAAAAGGAATGTGAAATTGAAATTTTTGGGGATTTGCAACAAAACTAATTTCCAAAATTGAAGAATAGGAGGACATTCAAAAAGCATATGTTTCAAATCTGCAGAGAAACAGGAACATGACCAGCAAAAGTAGGGGAACTGTCTGAGGAGAAGGTGGATAAAACGGAGGGAGTCAAGAGAGTGCGATTGTAAATAAAATGAGTTTGGGTTGTGTTGGCAGCTCTAGAGGTTTTTTGGAGTTTAGACCAAATTTTGTCCCAAACGGCCATATGTTAAGTGTGCAGGTCTCAATACTACAGTTTGACTGGGGAGGGCAGTCAGCACTTCGTCAAAACGTGTATGCGTTCCACAGGATTTTTCGATGATCTGGAGGGCTCCCTTGTGTATATACCCTTTGATGGGCCATGCCCTTTTGGTGAGAAGGCATAGTCTGTATTGAAGCATTTTAAGTACTGCTACAATGTGCTCTTAACCCTTTCGATGCTGATGACGAGCTCAGCTCGTCATCACCCACGGGTGTCGTGTGCTGATGACGAGCTGAGCTCGTCATGAATAAATGGCATCAAGAGTTTCCCAGCACAGGGGGGGAAAACGCCCAGCAGCCATGTGGTTAAGGAGGGTTGACCTCTTCCAAACAGCCACTCCATCAATTCAGAAAGTTTACAGTTATTCAAAGGGCTGGATAGAGGCATCATTCTCAACCATTGGCCCAGGTACCCCACTCATGGACATGAATCAGCAAGAAGCATGTGGGCCAGAAGGGCAGCAGTGCTCCCACTCCTCTTCCCCTGCTACTATGGCTACCACCCCCACTTAAGTTTGCCCTTGGTGACTCATTCCGAAACGTTGGGTGGCATTATTTTACATTCCCTCCTGGGTTTGCGATCCCTTATGTCCAATAGGTGGAACTTATGGATCCTTCAAAATGGTTACATCTTGCCTTTTATTTTCGCCGCACCCCTTACAACCTCCCACACGAGCTAATTCCAAGCAAGCACCCTCCCATTCTATTACAGTTGGTATGGTTGTTAGTCTCCAATTGCTATTGAGAAAGTTCCTGACTCAGAACGACGAGAGGGTTGTTGCATTCGCTATTGCCTCATTCCAAAGGCGAACAGGAGCCTCAGGTCTGGATCTTCTTTCCTAAGGAATGCTCATGCTGGTTCAGATCCTGTCTGCTCTGAATCTGGGCAAATGGGTGGTGTCCTTAGACCTGCAAGACGTGTTTTTTCATGTACCAGTTCTACAGTTTCACTGACATTACCTGCAGTTCCAAGTATGCTAGTAGCCTTTTCAGTTTCTTTTGATCCCATTTGGCCTCACCAGCACACCTTCGATGTTCCCGAAAGTAGTGGAGCTGCTAGCTGCCCATCTTCAGAAGTCTGTGAGCTGCCCATCTTCAGAAGTCTGTGATAGCCGTATTCCTGTGCCTCAACGGCTCGTGAAAATAGTTTGCTGCAGTCGGTCGAGGACCACCTCTGAACGGCGGAAAGCCTCATGACCTCATTGGATTTCCCTTTCCACTAGCCAAAGTCCCACCTGACTACTTTGCAGAGGGACACTGTGCACATGCTGCAACAAGTAGGGTGGAGAAGAGGTCCTGTGTCCGGTGGCTCTGTGCCTCTGAAGGGGGTTAGTGCGCCAGCTCATCTTTCTGATGGTAAACCTGGCAGGATCCATTAATGTCAGAGCAGCCAAACTGAGCTCCGTGCATCTGGCAAATCACGAATGGCGTCTACATCCTAGGTGGTGCAGGGTGTTATCCAACAATGGGGAGAACCCTGGCTAGATTTTTTCGCCATCATAGAGTATGTGCAGTTTTGAAGGTTTTACATGTTGGGGTTTCCTGGAAATGGTCGTTAGATGTGTTCTGCTGGAATGGAATAGAGAACTCCCTTCCGCCCCTGCCTCTCCTGCCCCGGTTTTGAAACAGTTCAGGAGTGACTTTGGCCCAAGTCATCCTAGTGGCTCCGGATTGGGTCAGGAGAGTGTGGTACCTGGACCTTCTGGGCATGAGCATCTGTTCTCCGATCAGGTTACCACTTCGCAATCTCCTCCTATATCAGCAGCAGGGCATGGCCCTCCACTCAAATTTGCACCTGTATGTGTGTAGATTGAGCAGTGATAATTGACTGCATTTACGTTTCCCCTGAAAGTAGGGGATGGCACTTGTCTCCAAAATCTATCTATATCCATGTGGGGCTCTGGGTCAAATTTGTCTGTCCTTTTGGCGATCAGCTTTTTCTGGGGTTCTCTGGAGTAAAGAAAGGAAAGGCTGTGTAGAAGTGGACCCTGTCGATGTGGATCCTCTGCATTAAGATCTGCTACACATATGCCAAGAATGGAAGGTCTGAGAGGCCATTTCACCAGCACTAAGCCTGCCACCATTGCCTTGGCATGCAGCTTGCTGACCTAAATGTCTACCAGGTTGTGTCTTGCGCGCCAGTGCATGAGTGTACAAAGCACCCACTAGGTCCTGCAAGACGTTTTTGGTCTGAGCCCACTCAACAGACCCTCCTTCTGGGGGAGTTACTGCTTTGGTATTTATTATACGGTGATGAAACTGCATTTAGAAGTATCCATTAGCGTGTTCTTTCTGGTGGGTATTCTGTCTAACCCCAGATTCCTCACTGCCCTCCCACCTTCCTGTTCTGTGGAGGGGTCTCTTTTAAAAATATTAAATGGTTCCAAGTTAGTTTTCAACACACGGGTGCCAACAATTGTTCACACTGCGCCTGGGACATGGAAAGGGAAAAGACAATAAACTGGCATCAGTGCGCAGGGGGTGGTACTTCAGCGCGGCTCTGCTTGTCACTTGTGGGGTTATGTTGAGTCAGAGCGAAGCCCCATGGCTCATCTAGTGATGCACAGGAGCACTGCTGTGGAAGAGGTTTTCCAGATTCAGTCTGGTACCTTGGAGTATTCTAAGCTGATAAAATCTGCAGTTAGAAATAATGTTACTAGTGGTAAGTAACTTGTTTGTCTCAATTAGAGACCTTGAGACATAGTCCAGGCAGTGGCTTAAGTATGAAAAAAAGGCTAAAAATACCTAAAGATCCAACAATGAGAACTTAATGATACAATTTCTTACATATAATTACTTTTCTATTGACCTCATCAATACCGTGGTTTATCCTGCCATCCACCCGCCTAAGCATAATGATGGCTTTAGCACATTGTGTCCTCACTGGCATAATGATGGCCACCACTGTTATATGGTAGGGATCCTTGACTTCTTGTGCACATCTGTTGGTTACCCCAGTCACTGATTTCTAGTAGCTTTAGAGATTTTCTTGGTATGTCAGAAGCCTTCCGCGTCAACTGTTGGTTTGTGAAAACTTTTTGTCGTATATTTTGATGAAGCTATTTTAATGCAGTTTATGACTTTGTCATCATTATCGAGTTGGGCCACACCAAGCTGGAAAATTGATGTACCTAATCAGTGCATCTCAATCAAAGTTTTTTGTGGTCGCTGTAAACCAAGCTCTTGTGTCTATACCTATGAGATCCGTCTAGCCTGAGGGATATCTGTAGTGTTTACGGAATGAGATGGAGTTTTATTTAATGTTTCATTTTTTCCACTGTGTCTTCTAAATGAAATTCTCAGTTATGCACAATTATGCACTACATTTTTCTAACTTTTCACAAGCTGGACCGAAAGAAGGTGGCATGTCAGGGATGTGGGGAAAGAGGGAATATAGGTGTTCATATGTAAACCCCACCTTCGCAACAGCCACAAGGAGGCCAGGCCTTGCTTGACAGACTAAAATAGTCAAATATTTCATGAATCATTTTCAGTACTGTTCATAAAACATGTCGCTTTAAACCAATTTCTTTGAAAATTGTGCAGTAAAACGCATTGTTTGGCCACATTCTGCAAAGTTTTGTTAGAGGGAGAACCCAACTTGCTTCCACCGTCAATCAAGCCTCCTGCCCACTCCCACCAGCTCTCCCCAATTCACCCTGGGACAACTCTGTAAAATAAATGTTGGCAATTTATGTACCACCACTTTAAAAATCGCCAGCCATTCGCATCACAGCCTGTACAGGCCACATATATATCTACACTCAGATAGCGCACGACCCAGGGGCTCCTGCTAGCACGCAGTTTTGCGCCAGTAAATTTTACTAGCCCTCGGTCTTTCCACTTTGTATCCACGTTGTCACTTCCGCCAATATTCAGCTCTTAAACTGGATACTCCAGGAAGATATTTCTGTTTCCTTTAATCGTTATAGTGCCGTGGCTTCAGACTAACCTTTTATGTTTTGCAATACGGATTGGTGTTTATTTTTTTTTTTACTTTTGTACTAATTTAAGGTATTTCGGTGACAATGATTTTGACTGAAATGATTTAGCCGAAGAGTAAAATGTAAGTCTGACATTTTATTGGTGGTAAAATCTCATTGGGTCGGCTCACAAGTATTCTGCACATAGAACTTAACAGCTCTACGAAAAAAAGTGTTTGCTATTTAAAATTCCACATTAAGTTTAACCAAACCAGAATTGATTAACTTTTCCAGCAGGTAAGTGCAGTGGAAAATTCACTGAATGTTGGGGTAGGGGCAGTAGAGGCATTATCAGCTGGTTGCTTTGCGAAGTGAAGGCATCCTTTGGGGTTTCAGAAGCATTTCCCTTGCAGTTTCCCACTCCTGACCTCAGTATTTGTTTGTTGCTAGCTTTAATTTCATTTGTTTCTACTGAGGAAGTATGCCATACAAGTTTTGAAAAAGCATTTTGTTGCTATTGAAACTTATAATTCATTTTACATCGTTTCATTATTCACTTTTTAACATGATATACATAATTATAAATTATAACCAATTTTCTTATTACATTTAGGTTTCGAAAGAAAAAGATGGAAAGGGGCCACGTGAAGCTGTATCGCCATCGGAGGAGGAAGCATTTTGCTGGCCTGGGCCGAAGTCAGTAACATTAATGAGGAATTCGGATGGGTTTGGGTTCACTCTGAGGCACTTCATTGTGTATCCACCGGAGTCAGCAGTTCAGTTCACTTTAAAGGTCAGATTGATTTAACAAACTTTGTACATCTGTGACACACTTTGTTTTTGTTTTATCCTCCAAGTTTTTTTCATGTCAAAATTATGACCTAAAGGAAAATGTTTGTCTGTGAATATTTCTCATTAGTTGCATGCTTGAATACACCCTGACATCATGGCCGAAAACTCGGAATACTTCACCTATTTTTCTTCTCCCAAGAACATCTTGTCATTGAACCAAGGTTGAAAGGCTTTAGTGTCCTTCAGTATTGGATTGCTTTCTTGTGGCCAGAACTTGGAGCATAACATAAGGCGTTCCCCAGTAAATAGAAAAATATCTGCTTAATGTTACAAATTGGAGATTTGTTCCTATTTGGAAAGATAGGAAAGTGGGTGGAAGAATATAGCTGAACCTAAAAAACATAATAATAAAAACAGCAAACTAGCTTCTAGGTCCTCTACAGACAACTTTACACCACTAAAAAAAATGTCTTCAATTTATGCATGAGTGTTATTCATCCCATTAACAGATGGCAGTGTAGATATTGACATTGCATCTAACTCCATGCTTGCCTCTTCTAATGGTATGTTTGCACAACCACTTGAAAGTGATATATTCACCTTCAGGAAACTGCTTTAAATACAGGGAAATGTATTTGGAGAGGATGATTTGTTTAAAAACATTCTTGTATACCTTTTCAAGCTGCCCTTCTTTCTCTACGTTTTAATTTGCTTCCATTGGCCCTGCATTCCTTTGTGTAGATGCCCCGAAATGAAAATCTCAGGAAATCACTGAAATGCGAACAGCCCCGAGTGCAGAACACCAGTTCCCAGTGATGGACTAGACAATAATTGGCCTCAATATAAAAATTCTCTCTGACTCTGTGATGAATGGGGCAGACAGGAGTGCTTTTCACTCTTGTCAGATTTATTAAATTACTTCTGTTGTCCTCAGAATGATTTGTGGACAACAATTTTCCTGTGTGGTATGGTAGCTTGGAGAGTTTCTTCTTTACATTTTTTTATTCAATTGTTTTATTACTGTTGATCTGTCAAACATACTTACCTACAGCCAAGGGCTGGCAAGAATTGTGCTGTATTCTCAGAACAACTTTTTATAAGTTTAGCCAAAGCACCACGCCCTTTCATCCCCTGGTAACCTCAACATACACCACCACACATTCTCATTGATTTCAGGGTATATTGACTGCAATGTTGATTACTTCTGTGTAGGGAGGCGGGCTCTCTAGTGTTCCTCCAGCCCACTAGGACTTATGTACATTTGTGTGAGGTAACGTAAGGCGTCTGTCTTATGCCATTTGGGTAAGATCCTGTGGGATAATTCTCAGTTATCTGGGAGATATGAACTTCCTTTTTCGGAACACGAGGTCTAGGACAGACCCTGTCCCATTCAGATGCAAAGATGTTTCCCTCTACACAAGAGTAGCTAAAATCTTTTACATTCCTAGACAGTCCCATAATCTATATATCGAGTCCCTCTGATCTGGCATAATGGCCATGCCCAAATGGACAGTGATGGCCACACTGGCCGCCCCAATGTCATTGAGATTTGCTTACCTCTCTTAGATGTAAATGGGTCTGTTTGCTGTATGGTAGTCCCAGGTGGTGTAATGGTGTCATATAAATGCTGCATATTTGGGGACCTTCAAAGAACACGCGTAATTGTACCAACTGCATCACACCCCTGCCTGCATCTGTCCGAGCTCTGTGGGGAGCTCATATCTCCCAGGAGTGTGATAGTGCTCTGCAGATTAATCCAGGTTTCTTTCCCTGCAGTACTTTTAGCCGAGGAGTGCATCCTTAAGAAGGCCTCTTCCAATTCCCTGTCTATGAGTGGATGTTGCACATCCTGCTCTTATGGATTTTTTGTTGGTATTTTTTCTCGCATTCACCATGAATTAATTTAGTGCTTTAGTACTAGATGCTACAGCACTCAAGTGCCTCACTGGATAATAATGAAGCCTGGCAGACTATACTCCTCCATAAAAGTTTCAGATGCTTTAATACCACCTGCCTCAAAGAGTGGCCCTGTTCTTCCACTACCTCTGCTCTCCCATAAGTCAAACTGACACACCTCTATCCGCGGGAAAGCTGGTTCGCCAGTGAAGGGAACTTTCAGTGAAGTGTCCCAGGACCCCACTTTCCTTTCCCCCTCTAACTGATCTCAGACCTGAACGTGGCTCCTTGATCATGCACTTTGTTTTATTAGCGTTTAGAGTACAAATTGATCTTGAAAATTTGCTCTGACAATTCCGAACGTGAGCAATTTAGAATTTTTTTTGCTGCTCATGGCGGACACTGGTATTCTTTTGTGTTTCGGCAAATGGGGTGTTGATTATTTGCAAGTTTCACTGGCCGGGTTTTTGAGTAACAAAGCAGCCGGTTACGTTTTTTTTAATCTCTTGTTCAGCTGTAGGATTCACAAGCTCTGATTGATTGGTGTGCTTGTGTAAAGTAACATCCTTTCATAAGCCATTTTGTCGCTCGCCCAGGTGGTGTTATGTTGACCGTCATCAACCCCAAGGAGGTATGCTAATTGGGCTGAGCTTCTGAGGAATGTCTGTCAGAGAATTTAGCTTTCTCATTTCTTCCCGTCAAGTTTAAGTTAGCACTTTGTCAGATTTATTTCATTTGAATAACTTACATTTTTTATTACCACCCCTGTCAACAAATTATCCAACCTAATGACGAGTTCAACTATTATCCATAATTTCTTGAACGGCTCAGGAAAAAAGTAGTGGACTCTGTTGAAGAATTATGTAACTTCTGATTTTCAAAGGCCTCTGGCTGGAAAGTTTGTGAAAACTTTAATTGCTCTCTTGAACTATTCTAGTGATTGCTTGTATGTGAGTCTTACTACACCAGTTATCAGAAGAAAGATCTCTTTGCACTAAGATATTTGTTTTATTATCACCTCACCACCACCTATGTAATAAGAAACCATATAAATGCTTGATGTTATTAGATTTAAAATCGGCATCAAAAGAGTTGATGAAAAACATAATTCCGAAGAAAATTTACATTTTGTGTTTGAATTGATTTCTTTCACCCATTAGCAGTGCCCCTTTCGAGACTTCGGTAGGGGCTACTAGTAGAGGCAGAGTCTCTGCAACAACAGGACTCCCATTCCTTTCGAGGTTGGGGATCAAGCCAACAGCGTCAAGCACCCCATCTCCCCGGGCAACGTGCTACCCATACCCCCATCCCCCCCCCGCAAAACCATTTGTAATTTGCCCTTGGAGACTCATAATCACTTGGTTGGAGGCTTCATCTTTCACCTCCTCGGCTGAAGGTGCAGCGTGTCCAGTCAATTGGTGCTCACATTGTACAAAATAAATGCTCTTTATGCTTTCTGTCTTATCACCTGTCATCTCACCTGCCCCACATCACCTCCCAGATTACTTGTCCGTATTTGTTGAGAAGTTCAAACTCTCTTGGCTAAGCGAGCAATGGAGTGGATGCCAGCATCCGAGATCGGGACTGGTTACTACTCCAATTATTTTCTGGTGCCAAAAAATGTTCAGAGTCCTTCGTCCCATCCTCAGTCTGCGCCGTCTGAACTTCTGCCTCCTGAAGGAGAAGTTCAAGATGCACACACTGGCCCAAGTTCTGTATGCCCTAGATCAAAGATACTGGATGGTTGCACCGGAGTTGCAGGACGTATATTTTCTGAGTCCCATCCTGCAGTCCCAGGTAGGCCAGAATTACTTTCACTTGTTCCTGCTCCCATTTGGCCTTACCAGTGCACCTTGGGTGGACAGGTGCTGCCCATCTGTGGAGGTTGGGAACACCAGTCTATCTATATCTTGATAACTGGCTATTGAAGGTGGGCTTGCCTCAAATAATTGTCAACCACCTCCAGATGATGGCCTACCTGTTGCATCGTTGGGTTTGTTAATGAACATGTCAAAGTAAAAACATGACCCTTTCACAACGTCTCTCCCTTCATCAGAGATATCACGAATACAGTGCACTTCTGAGCTTTTCCTCTGCCTCAACGAGTCTGGGACGTTTGAGATATGATCCCTATATTTCAACCATTGACCTGAATCCAAGTCAGGGGGGGTTATCAGGCTTCTGAGTCTTTTGGCTTCCTGCATCCTGCTTGTTTATCACTCCAAAAGGAATCTGAGACCTCAGTCAGCTCAACACCTCTGGGACTGGTCAGAGTCCATTCAGGTGTCGTAGGAGACTGCAAAAGATTTGCAGTGGTGGCTGCTCGTCCACAGTTAGACCGGCGTCAGACTCCCTCCCACTACCCACCCAGAACTCAGTCTTGCCTGATGCATCCTTGCCAGGCTGGTAAGGTCATGTGGGAGAGGTAGGACCCCGGTCTCTGGTAGAGGCTTGCCTTCATGTACACCTGCTGGAGTTTGCAGCGATTCACTTGCCACTGAAAGCATTCCTTCTGATTGTCAGAGAGGAACAGGTACAGGTTGTGATACTAAAACAAACAGAGAAGTGCAGGATTGTGGATCCTGTGCCAGGAGGCTCCATATCTCTGAGAATGGCTGAACGCCCAGGACATCTCCCTGTTCGCCAAACACCTGGGCAGATCTTTGAAAGCCAGGATGACAAACCCAGCTCTCCCTGTCTAGCGGATCACAAATTGAGGTTCCACTCAGAGGTGGTGTAGAGCATCTTCCATCAATAGGAAGAATCCTGACTTGATCTATTGGCCTCCACAGAGAATGCGCAGTGTACAGACATTTGCATGTTGGTGTTCCCAAAGCAATTCTGTCTTGATGACTCCATTTGCCAGCATTGGTTGTCGGGATTCCTCTACACCTTTCTACCCCAACCTCTCCTGGCGTGGTACCCGGAACTTCTGGCCATGAGCTCATGTGCCCCAGTTAGGCTGCCTCTGGTCACAGCAGCAGGGCCGAGTTTAGTACCCGAACCAGCATAACCTGCACGTCTATGCATGGAGATTGAGCAGGAACAGGTAGGGTTTTTGATTTCACTTCTGTAGTGGTAAGTGTGATCCAGCAAGTCAGACGTCCATCTACCAAATCAGTTTATGCTGCATGCTGGGAGGAGTTTGTTGTCTGTGTTCCTGTAGTGATATTCCACCCCTGAACGCACAGTTATCAGATGGCTCTGTTTTGTTTCTTTAGCCCAGTAACCTCTTGCTATGACTACAGTTGAAGTTTATCTTCCGGCCTTCTTACGCTTACCGTATCAGCCATCCCTCTTCAAATCACTTGTGGTTAAGTGTTTTTTTCAAAAGACTGAGCCACCTGTTCCCACCATCATCTTTTGTAGTATTGTCGTGGAACAATAATTTGGCTCTTAGATACCTAATGTGCACGCTTTTCTAACCAATGTACAGTTGTACCCTTCTACTAACTATCAAGGTTGGATTCCTCATTGCTATAACATCAGCCAGGGGAGTGAGTGAGCTCCAGGCGTTGGCTGTGTTACCGCCATACACTTTGCTTTTTATTGACAAACTAGCCATCTGGACAAAAGCAGCATTCTGGCCCAAGGTGATTACATCCTTCCCCAAAGGGCAATACGCCACCTTGCTGGCTTTCTGCGCCCACCTCACCCCTGCGTGAGGCAGAACGTTACACCGCCTTGACCCTAAGAGAGCACATGGTTTTTGTTTATTAGTTCTGGAATATCCACAGAATGACCCACGTATCTGTTTCTCCAGGGCAAAAAAGTGTAAAGCTGGTCAAAAGAGAACCATCTCCCAGTCGATTGTTATGCATCAAGATCTGCTATGGGCAGCCTAAAAGCAGCCGATAGAAGTTTTACTTGCTTGTTCCACCAGACTGAAGGCAGCTACAATGGTGCAAGGTTTGCCAGTTCTAAAGATTTGCTAGGTTGCGTGGGCATCCCTCCACATGTTCAAGAAGCACTATTGCTTGGATCGCTAGGTCTGGTGTGATGGGCACTTCGCCCAATGAGTCCTGCAGGATTTCCTGGTCTGAGCCATTCCACAGACCCTCTACTTAGGGAGGGACAGCTTTGGCATCTATTCACAACGTGAGCAATCTATGGTTAGAAGTCTCTATCCGGAGAACTAGTTAAACACCTTTTCTGATAAGATCTATCGAACTGCAGATTCTCACTATCCCACCCTCCTCCCCGTTCTGTGAAATGGACTCATGCAGCCCATTAAGAAGATCCTAATCTGGAAGTCTGCAAACTGCCACATCCTGTTTTCAGTGGATCTATGTCCGTCTGTGTAGACAGAGATCAGAAAGAAACTGACATCAACTTGCAGAGGCGTTACATACATAAGGGTCCTAATGTCATATCTAGGGTGGGATGAATCGGATGTCGACCTGCACGATACCACCTATCAATGCACAAGGGAGTTGCTGCAAATGTTTCCAGATCCAGTTCAGCGCCTGAGTGAATTTGCAAGTGGAGGAATCTGCGGTTAGAAAGTCTCTTCCAATAAAGTCCTTTCCGAAGGCAAGTAACTTGTTCGTCAAGTGTGCCATTGTGCAAAGACTCTTCTATTCTGGAAGAGTGTCTGTCCATTCTGCCACAGGAGATATATTTGTTGCTCTCCCAATGTGCCTTAGAGAGCATACTGAATTTTAAGAAAGGCATGAATTTTATTCCTACTATTTCCTCGTCCCGAGAAAGAGGCCTAATTTGGACCTCCAACCCCTGAATGCCTTCCTGTGGAAGGACAAATTTAAAATGCCCATCCTGCAGTGTGGTTCAAGGTAGGCCACAAGCAGTTTCTTTGCTGTGCTCCCTTTCAACCTCATCAGCCTGTCTCGGGTGCTGATGAAAGTGATGACATCAGTTGCTGTGTATCGATAGACCACCTCAGTAAACGGCTGAACTCCTAATATTATTGGCATTGACTATAAATGACTATAAATGAGCCAAAACCTCACCTGATTCCGTCACAGACTCTTCCATTCTTTGGTGCTATCCTGGACACAGTGGAGTTCAAGTATTTTTCTATGCTGCCGCTAGTCTGAGGAGTTCTGGTTATGATTTTGATATTTCAGGCTCTATCCTAGATCCAAGTGAGGCTAGCTCTGAGGCTTCTTGGATTCTTGCATCAGCGATCTGACCGCCATATTACGAGTATGACAGTTGGACCTCTAGGGGTCTGCGGTAAGGGATCCACGTTCGCCGGCAGTCTTGCGGCGGTCTGGCGAAGCAATATGCTTGGCGAGTTTCCCCACACCCAGCCTTTTCATAGCAGCGAGCCTGCCATGAAGAAGTTGGTGGTGGGGGGAAAAGGGGGCCCTACATGGCCCCCTGTTGCCCCTGTGCACGGGTATGCATGCAGGGGGGCACATGTTGTGCCCCCCTGTCTGCAGGCCCCCCCTTTTCCTGCACGTGCAGTCCATGCTGTGCAGCAATTGCCTTAGGCACTCCCGTTGCGTTGTCTTTTCAATAGACACCACAATTGGACCTCGTCTCTGCCCACCAGACAATGAGGAAGCTCGTAATCTGGCAGGCGATGGTCGACTTTGGCGGTCTGGGAGCTTGGCGCTAGCGTGGAGACCCACGCCCCGACTGCCAAAGTGGTAATCAGGCCCTTAGTCTCATGCTTCCTCCTTGTTAACTATGCCAGGTGGCACATGAGAGCCCTGCAGTGGAACTTAAATCCCCAGTGGTCCCAGCATCAAGGCTGCCTTTCCAGCACTGCCCAGATTTCAGAGGAGACTAGGGTTGAGCTGCAGTGGTGGCTGGTTGATCGGTCTGTTCTGCAGCAGGCCACTCTCCCTTCCCCACCCAGAGCTGACAGTGTTAGCAGCTGTGTCGATGGTTGGGCGAAGGTTAGCTGTGGGGTGATCGGGGATCTCCAGTCTTGAGTAGTGTGGTGGCTCCACATTGATGTACTTCTGTTCGTTTGGCTCTGAAGGCTTTTCTGCTGTCCATCAGGGGGAGGCTGGTGCAGGATCTCATGGACAACCCCAGTGCCATGTAGTCCTATGCCAGGAAGCTTTGCACCTCTGGAGGTTGCTGAAGCACCAGGATATCTCCTTGGTCACCAACTACCAAGTGGGGTCCCTGAGTTCCAGCACGCATAAACTTAGCAGATGTCATCTAGCTGATCATGAGTGGCACTTGCATCCCGAGTTGGTGCAGGGAGTCTTTGAACATTAAGGAGAGCTCTAGTTTAATTTATCAGCCACCGTCAAAAATAAGCTGTTAACCATATTGCATGCTGAAATTTCTGGAATAGAAAGGAACTCCTTTATGCCTTTCCTGCCTCTACTCTCTTACCCTGAGTTCTGAAGAAGATCGTGAACAACAGGCCCAAGTCATCCTAGTGGCCTTAGAATCGGCCAGGAGAGTGTGATACCCGGAACTCCTGAAAATGATCATCTGTCCTCCAATGAGGCTACCATACAGCAGGACTTCTCTTGTCTACAGCAGGGCAGAGTCCTCCATTAGAATCTACTCATCTTCAACTTCATGCGTGGAGATTTAGTAGTGGCATCTCATTTACTGCCTGAAGTGGTATTTGTCATCCTCGCTTTCAGAAACATCCTCAAAATCCACCTAAACTGGGTTCTGGGACAAGTCTGTAACCTGACGTGGTATCCTTGGCTCTGACCCCTTACAGGCGAAGCGGTCTGATGCCCTTTTGTTTTTGTCTTTAGCCCGACAAGTCCTGCAGTGAGAACTGTAAACAGGGTATTTTATTTGCCTGCGGTTTCACCCTGTCACGTTTGCAGGACTTAACGGTCCTTAATTAAATCACAGATTTTGATGAGTTTTATTTCTATGCATGTATGTTCTTGCATTCTTTGTGATGCTACGGTGAGACCTTAGGTTAGTCTTAATGTTTCTTGTATGTATGCTCTTTTGAGCCCATGCATAGTTGCTTGCTATGTCTACTGACCTTAAAGATGGTCTTCCTCATTACAATTGCGCTAGCTTGCTGGGAGAGTGACATGACGGCACTTTCAGTGCAGTTGCCTCTCACCACCTTTTTTTTAAGTTACATTAGTTCTGAGGATTCAAGGTGCCTTTTTGCCGAAAGTTGTCTCTCCCTTTTAATCTAGGAAGTCCATCACTCCACCAGTGTGCTTTGCTTCCATTCTCCCCTCAAAAGTGATGGACAGGCTCCATTGGTTGCACTCCACAAGGGCTTTAAATTTTTACATTGATTTTAAAAATGACTTTCGAGTGGACAATGTTTTTGTGGGGTTTTGTGGCGCAAAACAAAGGCAAGGCTGTGCACAAGCAGACCCAGTTGAAGTGCATAGTCCTCTGCATTAAGATGTGCTATGCACTGGCTAAGATGCAACATCTGGACGGTCTCGGAACATGTTCCACCATGGCGAAGGCCACAACCTCTGCGTTTGCGAACAGCCATGCTACATCATGGTCGTCCACACATATGTTTGCAAAGCACTACTCCCTTGACAGTCAAGCCAAGGCGAAGGACAGTTAACCTGCTCCATTCTGCAAGACATTTTGGTCTGACCCTACTACACAGAACCTTCACCTTGGGGGACACTGCTTTCAGATCTATTGTAAGATGATGAATCTGCAGTCCTAAGCGATCTATCAGATGAAAAAGTTACTTACCGTGGCAACTTTCTTTCAGGTTGGTACTCTAATCATAGTTTCCTCACTGACCTCTCACCTCCATGTGCTTTCTAGTGTATTCTCGTTAACCTCTAAAAAGGCCCCAATGTAGTACTAAGCGGGCTGTTGCCAACAATTGCTCACGGTCTGCATCTGAGAAATGGAAACTGAGAAGACGAGAACCTGAAGTCCACGCACACAAATGGTGCTTAATTTCGTCTCTTCTCCACCACTACTTACGCTGTATGGAGTCAGTGCGAAGCCGCAGGAGGCCTCCTTTCCACATGTGAGAGGACTGCTACAAAGTTATTTGGATCCATTTTGGCTCCTGGGAGGTTATACCAAGGCATGGACTCTCCAGTTAGGTAGAGTATCCACCAAAAAGAGCATTGCCAAAAGTAACTAACTTGCTTAAGTGCTAAGATACAAATGCTGGCAGTGGCTTGCAAACTAATAAGTCAGAAATCCCTAATTCCTTGGAATGGACAAATGCAGTGTCTCAGTTCTTTAAAGATAAAATTACCACTATTCATCTTTCCTTTTCTGATCATTACGACCAACCACAGCTGATTGCTCCGGTCACATCTTATCTACATTCCCCCTACATCTTGGAGGAGTTCATTAAATGTGACCGTGAGATGGTGTTGTCAGCCAGTCAAAAAATTAAGGCCGGGACCCCTACGGATCTCATCCCCCCCCTAAACTTTTTTCTATTCTTGCACCGGTGCTAGTTGGACATCTTACAGACCTTTTTAATAAGTCCTTTACAGATGCTGATTTTCCGGCAATACGGAAAGCCGCTAAAGTCAGGCCTATTTTGAAAAAACCCACAGCTGACCCCAACATCCTGATGAACCATAGGCCCATATCCTTGCTCCCATAATTTCGGAAAATGCTTGAGTCACTTGTGAACAAGCAGCTTGTTAACCACCTTGAAAGCCATGGACTCTTGGATCCTTCGCAATCCGGTTTTAGGACACATCATAGTACTGAAACCGCATTGATTGAAGTGGTCGATAACGTCAGACTGGCACTGGATAAGCGCCGATCAGCCATCCTTGTGCTGCTGGATTTATCGGCAGCATTTGACACCATCTCCCACCGTATTTTAATTCATCGGCTGTGGGAGATTGGTGTCAGAGGAAGTGCCCTGAACTGGTTTGTTAGTTATCTATCTAACCGTACTATGATGGTCCAAATTGGAGAATATAGTGCACATGAAAGACCAGTCAAAATGGGCGTTCCTCAGGGCTCTATATTGAGCCCAACGCTCTATAATATCTATATGACCCCCTTGGCCAATATTATCAGAGATTATGGGTTTGATGTTCTGTCGTATGCCGATGATACGCAGATTCTTGTCACGCTAGATTCTGACCATAATGAAACCAAACAACGTTTCAAAAACTGCCTAGTACAAGTTGAAGAGTGAATGACCATCAATCACCTTCAACTAAATGGTAGTAAGTCCGAGATTATGCTCTTCGTCAAAGCGGCGGAACATTGGACAGATGATTGGTGGCCAACTAAGTTGGGCACATGCCCAGTGCCAAAGGATCACACCCGTAATTTGGGCTTCTTGTTAGATAACAAACTGTCCATGAATAGCCATATAAACAGCATAGTTGGCACCTGTTTTGGACTAATGCGGAGCCTGAGAAAAATCTTTAAGTGGATCCCCTTTCAGGCCCGCAAACCCTTGGTCCAAGGCCTTATAATAAGCAGAATGGATTACAGGAATGCTCTTCTGCTCTCTATAAATGAATACCATCTGAAGAAGCTCCAGGTTCTCCAGAACACAGCAGCCCGGCCGGTTCTTAACCTCCCGAGAAAAACATCTTCCACTGCCTGCTTAAAGAGCCTACATTGGTTGCCAGTAAAAAAGCGTATCCTTTTCAAAACACTATGTCTGGTACATAGACAATTATATGGAAAGGGTCCTAAATACTGGTCCAATAAACTCAGATGGTATCAGCCATCAAGAAATCTCAGGTCCAAGAATGAATTTCTATTAATACCGCTGAGAGTACGTACCTCCAGAAATGGTGGCCGAGCATTCTCGTATCTGGCCCCAGCCGCATGGAACAAAATTCCGCTCAATCTCCATAACTCCCCTGACCATGGTCGTTTTCGCAAAGGATTAAAGACCTGGTTATTTGCAAATGAACACTGCTTCTGATGTCCGAGTCTGCCGCAGGCGCCATGAGACTTCCTGGAAGTGATTTGTGCGCCATATAAATATCCATGACTTGACTTGACTCTTGAATTGCTGAGGGAAATCCTAGTAAAATATGTACTTATTTTCAAAATAGTAGGATTTTAATTCCAGCCAAAAGCTTGGGAAATCCTTTTCCAGGGTGTGAAGGGGAATGGTACGCCACCAGAATCAATGGGCATGTAAGCATAAGGGTTTTGCACAGGGAAAAATATTTTCTTTTGGAGAAAAAACGAATAGTGTGCTTTTTACACAGGGGATCCTGTGCACTCTGTGTGGCGATCTCCACTGAGGAGAACTTCACATAGCATGAGTAGGATTCACTTAGGAATGTCACATGACCATCCCAGAAGAAAGCCTGGAAACCTGCAGCTCGTGTAGTTTTACAGACTTGCCACTGTGAACGTTTGTAAATTCCATAAAGTCTTAATATTGCATCCAGGCGGTGATGCCCGCCTTAATTGTCTGAATTTTTGGGGAGAATCGGACCCAGAGTGGTTAATATGTGTAACTTTAAATTTGCGCCATTCCACCTTTAAATTCGTTTTTTCCTAATTTGTTTGATGTTTCTCTGAAACGATTTACTTGCGAAATGTAATTGTTTGATCCACAGCACCACGTTGAATTATTTTTATTTATCTTAAATGCTTTTGGATTAATTCGTTTAAGGCTACATTAAAAGGTTTAAAAAAATTATCCAGATTATATTCATTTAGTTTCCCTTGCTTTGCAGGATGAAGAGAACGGGAATAAAGCAAGTAAGTTATACATTTCTAAAAACTTGCTTAATTATTTGTATCTGTAATTTTCTAACTACAGTTTAAACGAAAAAACTAGTCGCATCAGTGGTAAGTATGTTTTGGGGATGCCATTTCGAGAAATGTTGTTTAAAAAGTTGTTCTATAAATTAATTATTAAAGAGGCTGTCTTACCTGGAGATAGGACAGTGCTATGGTGCTTTTTGTAGGCCACACTAATATTGTACCCCACCTCCTTACCCAGAGAGCCTATTTTTCTCATTTAATTAACAAAAATTAGAATTCCACTGAGTATGATCTTCACAGTTTAGCTTAAGCTGCATCAGATTGCTGCCTTACTGTTGTGATGCACCTCAATGAAGTATAGTAGCAGGAGACCAAAGCACCACAGTTCTGCAGATTCATTGAACGGCCCACAGTTATTAAAGCGAACAAATGTCACTGACCACTCCCCTTCATGTATCTGTTTTCGGTAGTTGCCATGGCACTGTCCAAGAGCAGTCACAATATCGAACTGCCTGATAAATTGTATCCATATAGAGGGTAATGCAAAATATTTTTTTTTCTTCAAAGAGTTTTATATAGCACGAACTAGACCCGATAAAATCGGGTATCAGAGCGCTTTACATGAGCACCAATTTTCTTTGAGTGGTTGAGGAAAAACCCATTTGCAGTGAGTCTGCAGTCAAGTTTGGAAACGGTTATTTGCAGAGTAATGGTTTTTAGCTTCAGAGACTTCTTGCAGTGATGTGCCATGTCTTCTTGCATGCCAACTGTGAATGACAATTTAATATAGAACTAATAGTATTGAAAACATGTACCAAATGTCAATTTTCGCATCACTATTACAACAACTGCAAGCAAATCATCATTGAGAACTGCTTGAAATCAACAACATCTTGCTAGGGGATATTTCAAGCTGTGATCCAGCCAAATGTCAATGAAAAATAAATATTTACCAAATAAAGCATTCAAAATGTACTTGCAGATCTGACACAAGCCTCCTGATGGTGAAAGTTTTGTGAGGGGCGGGGTGTGTTGATGCACTTGGTAATAATTTGTGAGGGGATCTGAACTCAAAAATGTCACAGAATGACCCACCAATTGTGGACTGTTGGTGCTACTCAGAAGATAGCTCTGAATACATTGAAAACTAATTTATTTATACAAGATATTGATGTGTTTGCGGACTAAATGTTGCAGCACATGTCCACAACACTCTCATGCTTTTAATAGCAGAGTATGCCTCCTCGCATTATTAATATTATTGTCTATACTTTTGATTGCTCACACCTGTAAAGTTAGCCTGTGGTTTTGTTCACATTATTATTGTTTCAAGAGTCTACATTTTCCAACTACCCATATTTTTCTGAACTAAAGGAACGTTTGTTGTATTATTGGACTTCTTACTGTGTTCTTGAGGGTTGACTTTCCTTCGTGGGAGGTAACTGTTCTCTTCCAATTTATGGTAATATGAGTGATAATCTTTCCGGATCTCCACCTCACGCCTGCTGGCTGATTTGCATACCATGGTGTTAAGCAGATGTTGAAAAGAGTATCAGTACTTTAATTGAAGTTGCACTTTTTTTATTCATTCTTCATAATGTTAGGTATATCCAAATGTGTGGTAGTGCCAATGTCTTGCGTGTTTCTCGTCACTAGTAAGATGTTATAAAGCGAATTGTAGTCATTGGAAAGTAGAGGTGGTTGTGTTGTACAAATTCATTTTCATTTTGAAATAAATTATTTGCATGCTTATTTATCTCTCATCAGATACATCCACATCTTTGCCACCTAATATTACCTGCTCTTTATAGATAAATCTTCATATCACTCTATATATGTGATTGCCATATTTGTACAGTACCCGCCACGAAACCTACAATATTTTGAAAATGTCCGAATGCTGCAGCTTGTAAAAGAAAATGGGCAAACTACATTTTGATGTAACTAAAACATAGTAAAATGTAGGTTCTTGCCTTGATTTTTAGGGGAAATTTAATTTAGCTAGATGCCCATTCCTTCTTTATGTGGACAGTCTATCACATTTCCCAAGCCTGAAAAATGTTTTTTCGCCCACTATAAAAATGTTATTTTGGGGGATACATGCACAGCAGGCATCTGTTCATATCTACGTCTTGCGTTTCTGCGTTTCTGTTGACTTCCTTAGGTCCTTCTATCTTAGCAGTTTTTTTGTCAACCTTGTGCGTTTCATTCCTACTAGGTCCTTTCTAGTACCAGTTGCTTACAGGTCCATGACAGCGGTAGATGTGGTTTGCGCAAACGTAATTTATGTTTCAGAGATCCCCTCTGGCATGCTTCGAGTGCCTCTTCTCATAAATTTTCCTGTTCAACTCTGATTCTGATGCACAGCATTCTCTGGTGACTGGTGGTAAGGTGAGGTCTTATATAGTGCTCGACTTACCCTTGGGCATCTCGGCGCTTGCTTGGGAACCCGTCCTGGTATTCCCCTGTGAGATAACCCATACTGGGCATCCCCAAGGTGAAGGCCAGGCATCCCGCCGCGGGGGGGCCGTTGTGGAGATTAAGCAAGCTTAATGCCCAGAGTTGCAGAGTGTGAACCCATGATTAGAGTGGGCACCGAAGCGAGAATTATCGAGTCCGTGGACAATTGGGCTCAAGACCCTGCCGCGTCGGGAATTGAACCCTGGTCCCGGGTCTGACCTCTGCTTCAGGGTATGCCTCCTCTAACCAGTGAGCCACACTTCTCCACTAACTATAGTAGTTATTGTACGATTTCCAAGATTATTTTACAAAGCAGCAGCATAAATGAACAAAAGCTTTTTCACCGGACTGCGCTCCATTTGTTTTGGGTGGACAAGTCTTCCTGGTCAAGACCTCCTGATTGGTGCAATGCTTCGGTGTCTCTTTGGAAGCATACTAGGGATTCTTCCGAGGTTCACTTGTTATGTGATAAAGTTTCCCTGTGTTGTACAGACAGCCAGATCTTTCTGGCCCATTCTGAAGTTCTGACTTATCCTAAGCTAATTGGTGCATGTTCTTGGGATGTTATGTCACGCCTAGTATCTGATGAAAACATGGTTAGCCCCTTCCTCTTATAAGTTGGACACCCCTGTATCATAGTGAACAACAGTATCTGATGGACTTCTTTCCTCTATATTGCTGTTTTGCTACCCAGTCTTGATTTTTGAATTATAATCATGCTATGCCCTGCATTATCCTCGTTCAGCTCGCCCTGATCCTCTGGGATGTCTGACTTGAGGTTTTTAGTGGACCTCCTTAAGTGGTCAGATTTGTTCTAGACTGATAGTTTTAAGGGGCCATTCAGTTCACTGAAGAATCGGAGCCCCTCCTCCCGAGACAAAATTTCTCCATTCAAGAAAATGCAAATGTCTTGCTTTTAAAAACACAAATGAGAGCAGGTAGTGTGAGACTTGTGAGGAGTCCAACGCGCCCAGCATTCTGCCTAGCTTCATTGGTCACATCAGTAGAGCTATGCCTCAGCCAGTTGTACCTCACGCATCCAGGCTTTTCAATGCCTGCCATCCCTGCACAGGTGGGGTTCAGGCTTCCAACCACTACTGCCAGCCACACCCTTTAATCTTTATCAAGTTCTTAAGCGTTCGCTCTTTGCGGGGCAAAGCCTACTTTTCTTCAGTTAGTATTCTACAGCTGAAGACCTCCTTTGTGCTCCCAAAGATCTTCCTTCCCCGTGACCAGAAAAATGTGCTCGTGTTAAACTTGCACGATATGTTATCCTGACATTAGAGCAAAACATGCGAAGCAGCCATTTGTGTCTCTGGCTGACTTTGAACTTTTGGAAGTCAACCTCAAGAAACGTTCCTTCAGATGTCTCGCATTACAGATAGGATCAGCCAGCAGGGTCTGCCTCTGCAAACGCCTTCACAGCCCACTGATGTGGGACTGGAACCAGAAAGTCATCTGACCCATCTTGGAGATTGCCTTCACATAGATTTATTTACGATCATCCTTCGCTCCTAGTCGTTGCAAATACCTCAGTTTATTTGAGGAAGACTTGATCATTTGGCCAAAGAAGCAATCACTGGATGAGATAAAGTTGGAAATGTACTCGGTAGCATTGGCAGTTAATTCAGTATTTTGTATTTGCGTCCAGCATCCATGATTTGTGCCGGAGTGTGTTTTCAGTTCCATGGGATCAGATGCTTCTGAGGGTGTACGAAGAGGACTGTGATTATGTCATAACCATCAACCCACGACACCCGTCCCTGAATTCCCTACAAGCATTAATATTTGTAAAGCCAAGCATTCACTCAATACCGGTTGTGTGTTCATTGTGCGAGAGGTGATGACCAAGAAAACCCACATGCCCGAGGGGGCACCAGTGGGACCTCAAGCTGCAGTTAAGGACCACACTTCTCTTTCTTGACCATCCCATGACACCAGGAAATCAACCCACAATAGTTTACTATAACAAAGTCAAACAAAACAACATGAGGGAGGTGAAAGCAGGTGAATGAAGCGAAACAACGGATTCCCCTAGGACAAACCTACTAACCTTTAATTCCAAAAATGCAGTTTATCTTACTAGTTTAACTCTGTCCAGCTACAGGTATCTCCCACTGAAAATCTGCCAACCGACAGGATCACGCAGAAAAAAATACTTACTGCTTTTTGTGATTTGTTTTGTTTTTTAAGGTCTGTGTTTCGGCCAAAGTAAAAGCATTGTTTTCCTTAGTAACAATTTGTATTAAATATAGTGAACGTGCCTTTGTTTTATGTGCGGATTTGGGATCAGGTTTTGTACAGAGGTAGCCTCCTGCTCCTCATCACACCACAATGCCACTCGCGCTGTGGTTGTCTGCAGTCCTAAGGCAATTATGGGGAAACAACTAACCGGCGATTTTTGCTACCGTAGAAAAGTGAAAAGCGAGGGGCCTTCTCGAGCATGTGAGGTTGTGAAGAGTGCATTTTAAATGTTGCCTCTATTGGTAGCTGCTGTGCCTTCTTTCTACGCGCTGTTTACCAATTGAGGCTCCTGTTTGTTGATTAATTTTTTTAAAATCTTATGATGATCTGGAATGTTTCCAGTGCTTAATCCTAATATCCACAACTGAATGTGTCCCCACACCCATATTATCCTCTTAACTAAACACAAAATAACCAAAGCATTAACTTCTCCGTGAAACCACAACAAAATAAGAACTAGTTAGTGTTTTTGTTCAGCGAACTATATTGCCACCGTATGGCCATTTGATGCAACACAAGCGAATTTCCGAAGTGTGTTAGTTAAAATGTTAAATAATTTACAGCTCACCCAAATATGATTTTTTAAATTAGCACATAACGATACAGTTTTAAGCACTGTACATCGGCAGATGTTAAGATTATTCCATATAGAGATACTTAATTTATTGATTTACGAGGGAAAACAGACCCCAGTTGGTCTTTGAAAGTGCTCTATGCTTTCCAGTTTCAGGAGAAAGGGAAGCAGAGTTTAGGTAGCATAGTACTTGAGAACAAAGATTTAGTACCATGTCTTGGATGGGAAATGTCATGCAAAGTTTGGTAAAAACAGATTTTACAAGCTCCTCGTTCTTGATTTGCATTCCCGGGAAGATGTTTAGATAAACTATGAGTTTGTCCGGGAACTTTTTTGCATAATTATCTGCCTAATTGCCAGGGTTTGAGTGGAACCTGGTCAAACTGTGCCCCTTGCCTGTGGAATGGAACATGGCTGTGTATTTGTTGTGATAAATGCACGGCACCAATCGCACAAGTCCCTGAAATGAATATCTTTGAGCAGGAGTTTCCTGCTCAGCTGATTGGTTAAAGTGTACACCATAGGTTGGGAGTGGGTGAAACCGAATGAACTAGGTCAACAGACCAGCAGTGGAGGCGCTTCTGTCTTCCATCAGTATCTCCGTCACCCAGATTTCTTATGGTAAATTATGTCAAAGCAGCAGACATTAGCCTCAGGACACTTCCTTTTAATGAAACTGTCTCTAGAATGCAGCAACGTGATATTATTTGAGTTACCGATTTTGAGAAATATACTCCCTAGCATATGTTACCACACACATCAGCCAGTGCAGTTTTGCATTTAAAATCAGGTCTTAAAAAATCCATTCTCCATATTCGATTTAGTGCTTGTTAGCCATAGGCGGGATTTATTTTTAATGTATTGAGCAGCATTTAAATGATTTGAAATTCTTGTTTTATTTACAAAAATTAAAGGGACGTGCTGCTTTTCAAAGTAAGATGTTTAATAATGTATAATCAACTCAACATATGTACTGCTTCCTGAGTAGAAAGAGACACATTTTATAAAATACAAAACAACTGATTCAAGTTTACTGTCAATAGAAGTTAATCTTCGGGCACATTTATTGCTAAAAAATGCAAATATTGCTTTTTAAATGTGCACAATTATTGTACAGTATGGATAATCTCCCCTAAAGAGGTCATCGAAAGTATAATCGGCCTAGTCCTTAGTTGACGGCTATGACTAATGGGTTTGGAGTCTTGGGAAGTGCATTTGATGAATCATGTTGTACATTATTCAGCTGCTCAATGTCTCTGTAAAGTGTTCTGCTACCATCCCAGGCCTTGCTCATGCTTTATAACACTGTAAAAGCAATGGGCCCAAAGTACATGTTATTTGCGTTCATAGATTGCATTAGTCCATTCAATGGTGAACAGGGAATTGAATGGGGGAATCATTAACCTTAAATCCTTTTACTCAACTGTGAGAGGTTCGCCGTATCAGTTTTGCATATACTAATTCTAGTGTTACTATAGTTATTGTCCACACAATTCCAGCTGTTCAGAGGCACTTCTATTTCAGAAATAGTTAAGATTATCATATGGGTTACTTTACTCCATTGATTGTGTGGGGTACTGTGATCATCTTATGTGCTACTCCAGCGGCATTTCACCATGCCTGCTCCTTAGACACCTCTAGATGCAGTATTTAGATAGCAGGTGGAAGAGTAAGACAGAGGAGTAGGGTCACATTACTTTTGTGTTGGTTTGGGTTGTTTTGCAATGCCTGCAGTAGTTTCCCCATTAGCACATACCTATTGAATTTATTTAATTAATGTTCGAGGCATGTGGGCTGCTAAATTCATATCTGTGCATAGATCGCCGCCTAGTGTTGGGTCCGGATGATTGCACATTGTTGTCCTGGAAGAGTCTTCGAAGTATCACGAGATAGGTGGCTCCTCCCCTGGACTACAGTGCGCATGGGCATCCTCTCCATCCCCAGATTGTTTTTTTCCGCCATTGGGTTCGGATGTACTTTCTCGACTCCAGTTCGGAAACTTTGTTATAACTCTTTACTAAGGCCAAAAGGCCTTCGGGGAGTCGGTATTGTCTCGTTCGGTGCATGTTTTTCTCCAGTTCTTCGAACCGGACGTCGAAGGCAGCTTTTGACTTTCGACCCCAAAGGCCCAAACTACGACGACGATGGAACGGAGCCCGTTCAAACGATGCCCCGTCTGCAATTCGAAATACCCTCACATTGATGTGCACCCAGTGTGCAATAAATGTTTATCCCCGGACCACGACGAGGCCAGCTGTATGGCCTGCTCGAAGTTCCGGTCCAAGAAGACGCTTCTAGTTCGACTTGCAGCAAGACAGTCAGCGCAGAGTCGGCGCCCGAGCCGGTCAACATCTTCGAGGCCGGTGACTAAGAAGGCGCCGACGAAGAAGATCCTGACGAACAGTCGGACCCAGCGTCGGAGCATGACTCCAACTTCGATGTGGACGAAGAGGATGAGGACTACTTCCATGAAGAAGACGTCGTCGAGGTAGGGGACGACGAAGAGGCCATCGGGGCCTTCGATGACGACTCCAGTGATGAGCCAGGCCCAACCGCAGTAGCAGGGCCTAATACTGACAATACGCTCCCTACGGCTCAGGTCGAGGCATCGCCGGAAGGCCTTAGCCAAGATCTTACTCTGGATTCTATAGCCCCGCGTCCAGGCCCGGCTAAGAATACTTCAAAGGAGCCATCGGTCGATCTTTCAAAATCTAAACCGAAACCTACAGAGCCGAAACCAAAACCGAAACTACTAAAAGTGGTCATCGGATCGACGCCATCAGACACGTCGACGCCAGTCAAGTCGAAGACTGTTGGCAACCCTTCGGGGGCAAAATGGGGCGCCGCCTCGAAGACCGGGGCGCAGAAGCCAGGCTCTACAGTCAAGCACGTCACCTTGACGCAGTCGGCGTCGACGCCCAAGCATGGCGACAAGACCAAAAGTCTCCAGACCAAAAAGGCTGTCAAGCCGAAGATTCCAGCGCTCCAACCGCTACTGGGCAAAGCTCTCGAGTCGAAGACCAAAACCGACCCGAAGCGGCATATTGCATCGACGCCCAAGGCCGTACATGCTACGCACCGTGAACTCGAGTCGACGCAAGGAGGCAAGCATGCTAGTGAGTCACTGAAGCAGCTCGGATCGAGCACTATGGCAAGCTCTAAGAAGGTGGGCCCGTCCACAGGTCACCCTCCAATTAAATACGGTCTGCCGCCGACGGCTCGAACCAAGCATCTCGAGCACCACAAAGGCACCGACCCATCCAAAACAGTGTCCGCGCCTTCGAAGTCCACTCCTGAGGGGGTTATGTTCCAAGAACCCTCCTATGACAACCAGTCGAAACTCTTCATCGACTCGGAATCTGGCAGGCTCACCATCCATAAACGGAAGATCTCACCTGAACATCCCTTGGAGGCGTACAAAATCCCTCTTAAACGGAAGAGACTCGACCACCTCACCAGTTCTCTTTGAACATGTTGAGAGCTATTCACAACAAATGGCATATTCTCCAGCGCAAAGCGAGGAGGACGTGGGTGATGAATACGGGCAGACAGCGTTCACTTATCATACTTACACTGATCAGGAGGAACCTCGGCAATGGACTGATACTGTAGACCCTGATGATCCACAAGCTGCACAGGACATTCAGTCTTACAATGTCAAAACCTCGCCTACTGAAGACACGGCGGCGTTTAACGCTTTGATAGAAAGGGCAGCCCTCAACCATGACGTGGAAATGCACGCAGAACCTGTAAAAGAAGATTTCTTATTTGATACTTTATCCACCTCTGAAAGATCGGCAAAGACATTGCCTATGCTAAAAGGAGTCCTCAAACATGCTGCGGACATTTTCAAAGAGCCCACAAAGGCAAGGGTTATCAACCCTAGGATTGAAAAAAAGTATAGACCTGCGCCTGTGGACCCTACCTACATCAAAGGCCAGCTCCCATTGGACTCCCTCGTAGTGGCCAATGCTCGCAAGAGGGCGAACTCGCAAACTAGTGGTGATGCTCCTCCTCCGGACAAAGAATCAAAGATCTTGGAGGCGTCAGGAAAGCGGGTGGCAGCACAGGCTGCAAATACTTGGAGGATTTCAAATACACAGGCCCTATTGGCTAGATACGATAGGGCTCACTACGACACGTTAGAACAGCTGTTGCAACACCTGCCTGATGCTTACAAAGAGGGAGCAGAAATGATCATACAGGAGGGGAAGTTGATTTCTAATGCATCCATCAAATGTGCATTGGATGCGGCAGACACGGCAGCTAGGGCCATTAACACTAGTGTAATGTTGAGACGTCACGCCTGGCTCCGCATCTCTGGGTTTAAACCAGAGATTCAAACAACTTTGCTCAACCAGCCAGTTAACCCTGACTTCCTTTTTGGTCCCAAGGTAGACACAACCCTCGAAAAAATTAAAAAGGACACAGACGGCAAAATCCATGGGGGCTCTGCAGTCACAGCAGTTTCGGGGCAGTTCCTTTCGTCGCTCCGGTAATAGGGGAGCCTCTAGAGGACAAGCTTTACAGCAAGCCCAGTACAGCAAAGGGAGCACGCCAACCACCTATACAAAAAATGACAGGGGTGGATATCGTGGGAACAGCGCCAAGGGCAGATGACGTGGAAATAACAATGCCAGATCCTCCGCTCCCAACAAACAGTGACGCCTTGTCACTGCCCCCCGACCATTTAACACCTGTCGGGGGAAGACTCCAGCAGTTCCTGCCAGTCTGGGAAGGCATTACCACAGACAGGTGGGTGAGACAACTTATCCAATACGGCTATTGTCTAGAACTAACCTTCACTCTTCCCAACATACCCCCAAGGCACCGTCCTATGTCCGCAGAGCACATGCACTTATTGCAGCAAGAAGTACTCTCCATGCTGCAAAAAGGGGCAATGGAGCTCGTGCCTGCAAAAGAGCAAGGTACAGGGGTGTACTCTCTGTACTTCTTAATCCCAAAAAAGGATGGTTCCCTGCGGCCCATTCTAGACCTCAGACCCCTCAACCAATACATACTGTCAGAACACTTTCATATGTTAACCTTACAGCAGGTCCTTCCATTGCTCAGTCAGGGCGACTTCCTAGCAACCCTGGACCTCAAGGATGCATATTTCCACATTCCCATTCACCCAAGTCACAGGAAATATCTCAGATTCACCATCAACAATCAGCATTACCAATTCAAGGTCCTGCCTTTCGGGGTCACCACTGCCCCCAGAGTGTTCACCAAGTGCTTACCAACTGTGGCTGCGCACCTTCGGAGACAACACATCCATGTCTATCCCTACCTGGACGACTGGCTTGTTCAAGCAAAGTCGGCCCAACAGTGTGCCAGCCACATGTCACGCACAATTCACCTCCTACACAGTCTAGGATTCTCACTAAACTACCAAAAGTCGCACCTTCAGTCCGCTCATGTGCAACAGTACCTAGGGGCAACATGAAACACTCTAACGGCAACAGCGCAGCCAAACTCTACCAGAGTCAACAGCATGCAGCTGCTAATTCAGAAGTTCAGGCCTCAACAATCGCTCCCAGCGCAAGTATTCATGCAGCTGATCGGTATGATGGCCTCCTGCATATTCATAGTCCCGCACGCGAGGCTGCACATGCGTCCCCTTCAAGAATGCTTAGCACAACAGTGGAACCAGGCTCATGGGCATCTGAAAGACCTAGTGTTGGTGACCGGTCGTGCATACAACTCTCTGCATTGGTGGAATTCACAAAACCTTTGCAGGGGACGACCGTTCCAAGAGCCTGTCCCACAGATAGTGCTGACGACGGACGTATCTCTCCAGGGCTGGGGAGCGCATGTCCTCCATTACACTGTGCAAGGACTATGGACGGCACAGCAGCAAAATATGCATATCAATCTTTTGGAGCTGATGGCAATCTTCATGGCACTGAAAGCGTTCAAGTTGCACCTGTGCAACAAGGTCGTGTTGATCCGGACGGACAACATGACTGCCATGTATTACATCCAGAAACAGGGAGGCACACACTCCCCGCACCTATCTCACCTAGCCCAGAGCATGTGGAAGTGGGCCATCCAAAGGAACATCTTCCTCATGGCGGAACATCTCCCGGGCAAAGACAACCAGATGGCGGACCTGCTCAGCAGGCACAGTCATCAGATGCACGAGTGGGAGATTCACCCCTCAGTGCTCCAACCATATTTCCAGCAGTGGGGTCATCCAGATTCGACCTCTTCGCCACAAAAGAGAACGCAAAATGCCAAAACTTCGCCGCCAGGTTCCCACACCCGCAGTCTCAGGGCAATGCGATATGGATGAACTGGTCAGGCAGATTTGCGTACGCTTTTCCCCCAGCCCCACTCATACCGCTAGTGTCGCGCAAACTGCGGCAGCACTCCATGACGCTCATCCTGGTTGCTCCAACGTGGGCACGGCAGGCGTGGTACACCACGTTCCTAGAACTTTCAGTGGTGCCTCACCAACGGCTACGCCTCAAGCCCAGTCTCCTCACTCAGAGCCGTGGAGACATTCAGCACCCAGATCCACAACAGTTGAGCCTTGCAATATGGCTCCTGAGGTCATAGAGTTTGGCTACCTCAACTTGCCCCCTGACTGTATGAACATCATTAAAGAGGCAAGGCGACCTACAACTAGGGCGTGCTATGCAGCCAAATGGAAACGTTTTGTCATCTACTGTTCCAACAATGACATTAATCCGCTAGATGCGTCCACGCAAAACATCATATGTTACTTGCTGCATCTATATCGATGCAATCTAGCGTATAGTTCCATTAGGATACATTTGGCCGCCATGGCAGCCTATCTTCAAAACAGGCAGCATCTTTCCCTCTTCAAAGTGCCTGCCATTAAAGCCTTCTTGGAAGGCCTCAAAAGAGTGATCCCTCCCAGACACCCTCCTTCGCCTGTCTGGAATCTAAACGTCGTTCTCACCAGGCTCATGGGGCCACCCTTTGAGCCTCTTCATTCTTGTGAGATACAGTTTCTTACATGGAAAGTGGCTTTTCTGATAGCCATCACATCGCTACGAAGAGTCAGTGAGCTTCAAGCCCTGACAATTCAAGAGCCCTTCCTACAAATTCATGCTAATAGGGTAGTGCTGCACACCAACCCCAAATTCATGCCTAAGGTAATCTCGCAGTTCCACATTAATCAAACCATAGAACTGCCAGTTTTCTTTCCAAACCCAGATTCAGTGGTAGACCGGGCACTGCACACCTTAGATGTCAAAAGAGCTCTCCTGTATTACATCGACAGGACAAAAGACTTTGGAAAAACTAAACAACTGTTTGTTGCCTTCTCTCCACAACACAAAGGCAACCCTATTTCCAAATCATGTATAGCCAGATGGATTGTTAAATGCTTAGAAATCTGTTATCAAAAGGCTAAACGCACTTTAACAGTTCCCCCAAGAGCGCATTCCACACGCAAGCTAGGGGCATCCATGGCTTTCCTAGGTAACATTCCTCTAGAGGATATATGTAAAGCAGCCACATGGTCCACCATACATACATTTACGAAACACTACTGCGTAGATGTACACTCCAAACAGCAAGCCGCTGTAGGACAAGCTGTTCTCAGAACTCTTTCAGACTGCTGCAGCTGGCATGGGCAACCGCCGCTAAGGAGGTAACTGCTATGTTCGAGGCATATGGGCTGCAGATGGTACATTATGAATAGATCGCCATCTGGTGTTGGGCTCGGATGATTGCACTTTGTTTTTCTCTTGGAGAGTCTTTTGTATCTTGGTGACTCCTCCTTTGGTTGGTAGTGCGCATGGGCATCGGCTCCATCCTTAGATTGTTTTTTTCCGCCATCGGGTTCGGATGAGGATTGAGACGCTCCAGATCGACTTCGAAAAGAAGTGACTTATCGGCGCGTATTCCCTTTCCAATTCGACGGTATTGTTATCGAACGCGTTTAATTTCCATTCCGGCGCGTTTCGACTTCAACATCGAAGAAAAAACTTTGATCTACGTCGACGAACAGGAGGCCTTTCTCGACGCAGTCAAGTCCGGAGTCCATGGAAAGGACTCCATTCAAGAAATGTCCAACGTGTGGTGCTAAGTTCCCACACAAGGACCTACACGAGGTGTGCAACCTCTGTCTATCGCCTGAACACGAATCCAGGGACTGCGAAGCCTGCGCAGCATTCTCCTCCAAGTCGACGATTAGAAATAGTCGAGCTCGAAGACACGAGGTTTCCAGAATGCAGTCGGAGGCGATCCCGGAGCTGTTCGGAGACGAGCAACTTGAGGAAGAAGAGGATCAGTCGGGGTCGGAAGGGGACGAGTCGGAGGTCGAAGAACTCGACGTGCAACAAACCGTGAGTGACGACGTCCCCTTACCAAAAAACCGACCCCGAGTGGTAACGACCCCGCCTTCGAGCCCGGTCAAACCGCAGAAAAAAGTTTCCGACGCCCCGCCTTCGGGCCCGGCAACGAAACAGAAACTGAAACCGAAACACTCGGTCTCCCACCATGTCGGATCCGAGAAACGGTCGACATCGACTTCGACACCGAAGCTTCATGCAAGGGAAAGCTCGGCATCGAAACATTCCATGTCGAAACAGAAACATGATTCGACGTCGAATACTCACTCGACACCGAAGAAGTCGGAATCGAGTAAACACTCGGTGCCGAAAACACCGAACATTGACGATCGAAAACAAAAGCACCTTTCGGAACCCAGGCCTTCGGTACCGATACAGGAGCAGCAAACAGATCCCAAACAAAAGATTTTGTTTATCGATCCGCAAACTGGCAAAGTAGTGACGAAGAAGAGGAAGAATGAACAGATAGAAGACAAATCTCTTCCTTCAAAAAAGAGAACACTGGGGACAAATACAACTCCTCCTACTTCTCCTCGACCTAAGGTCACACCCTCTTCTCCTATTCCTCACACTATGCCAAACATTCCTGCACCTTCTACACCAAGATCATCTACACCTCAGTCTGATGTAGACAGTGATCCAGGGGAGGGAGAACCTCAAGGGGATGAGGAAACTATCCCAGATGAGGATGACCCATGGGAAAATTATAACGTAGGGTCAGATGATGACAACGACCCAGAGTTGTATCCCTCAAAGCCTTCACCACCTGATGATAGCACAGGGTTTGTACAGCTCATTAATAGGGCAGCAAAATATCATAAGGTAGATGTACATACAGAACCTCTAATAGAGGACTTCCTATTATAGACGCTACCTAATTCACAAAGAACATCAGGTACTCTACCTATGCTGAAGGGTCTTCTCAGTCACACAGAAGAAATATTCAAAGACCCAGTGAGGGCTAGGGTGTTAAACCCAAGAATTGATAAAAAAATATAAGGCGGCTCCAAAGGATCCAATATTTATCAAAGGGCAGGTACCTCTGGACTCGCTTGTAGTTTCAAACGCTCGTAAAAGAGCGAACTCATTATCTACAGGAGAGGCTCCTCCACCTGATAAAGAGTCAAAATTAATAGATGCATCAGGCAAGAGAGTAGCATCACAAGCGGCAAATAGCTGGCGTATAGCCAGTACACGGGCACTACTTGCACGTTATGACAGGGCACATTATGATGAATTAGAAAAACTCATCACACATCTCCCCAAAGAACATCAGAAAAGGGTAGATCAGTTAATACAGGAAGGAAAGATAACTAATACTTCCATTAAGTGCGCCCTAGACGCAGCAGACACTGCAGCAAGATCCATCAACACCAGTGTCATGTTAAGGAGACATGCATGGCTTAGAATCTCAGGATTCAAACAGGAAGTACAAACGTCCTTATTGAACCAACCCTTTGATCAAAAACCACTTTTTGGCTCAAGCACAGATGAGACCTTAGAAAAAATGAAAAAAGATACAGAAACGGCAAAGTCAATGGGAGTATTGCAACAGCCAACACAAAGAGGTTCCTTTCGTAGATCCACCTATATAGGAGGCTCAAAAAATACAGGAACAAATCAGCAATCCACCTCTTTCACACCTACATCACCCAAAGGTAATTCAAGAGGTAGTTACAGGGGTAACAACAACAAAGGTAGAGGCCGCGGAAATAATAACAACCGCAACGCCTCAACCCCAAAACAGTGACTTGATAGAACTTCCCCCAGACCACATAACACCGGTCGGGGGACGGCTATCACAGTTCCTACCTGTCTGGGAAAACATCACATCAGACAAGTGGGTGAGACAGATTATCCATCATGGTTATTGCCTAGAACTCACAGCTACCCGACCAAACATCCCCCCCAAACAGCGTCCAATGAGTCAAGATCATATGACATTGTTAAAGGAAGAAGTACTAGCACTGCTACAAAAGCATGCAATAGAGAAGGTTCCAAAACATCAACAAGGGACAGGAGTATACTCTCTATACTTCCTAATCCCCAAAAAAGATGGGTCCCTAAGACCAATCTTAGACCTAAGACCTCTCAATGCATACATAAATTCGGAACATTTCCACATGGTCACGCTCCAACAGGTACTCCCTTTACTGAAGAAAGGGGACTTTCTTTCTACACTGGATCTAAAAGACACGCACTTTCATATCCCAATTCACAAAGCCCACAGGAAATACCTAAGGTTTGTAGTGGAAGGACAACATTATCAATTCAAAGTCCTTCCGTTCGGGGTCACAACAGCACCAAGAGTGTTCACAAAATGCCTAGCTGTGGTGGCAGCACACCTGAGAAGACAACAAATACATGTCTTCCCATACTTGGACGATTGGTTAATAAAGGCCAAGTCACAGGAAGAATGTCTTCACAACACACAGAAGACAATTCAATTGCTGCACCACCTAGGGTTTACGGTGAACTACAAGAAATCACACCTGCAACCAAACAAGATTCAGCAATACCTGGGGGCTACTATAGACACAGAAAGAGCAATAGCATACCCCAACCCAATCAGGATACAAACAATGGTCGGGTTAATACAAAGATTTCAACCACAACACTCACTACCAGCACAAGTGTTTATGCAACTGTTAGGCATGATGTCCTCCTGCATACTGCTAATACCACATGCCAGACTACAAATGCGCCCACTACTGGAGTGTCTGGCGACACAGTGGAATCAGGCTCAAGGTCAGATTACAGATCTGGTGTTGGTGGACGACCGTACGCATCGCTCTCTGAAGTGGTGGAACACAACAAACATTTCCAAAGGACGGTCGTTCCTAGAACCGATTCCACAAGTGATAATAACAGCGGACGCATCGCTCTCCGGATGGGGAGCGCATATGGACAAATACACAGTGCAGGGGAAGTGGAGTGTGCAGCAAAAGAAACTGCACATCAATTACTTGGAACTATTAGCGATATTCCTAGCACTAAAAGCTTTCCAAATGCAAATTACAAACAAGGCAGTCCTGATCAGAACAGACAACATGACTGCAATGTATTATATTCAAAAACAGGGGGGACACACTCTCTCCAACTATCCAAACTAGCACAGGACATTTGGAGATGGGCCATTCCTCAAAAGATCTATCTGTTAGCATAACACCTACCAGGAGTTCAAAATCAGATAGCAGACATCCTAAGCAGACAGTCAGAACAAGTACACGAATGGGAGCTGCACGACCAAATACTGCAGCCATTCTTCCAAAGATGGGGGCAACCAGAGATAGATCTGTTTGCTAATCATCAGAACGCAAAATGCCAAAACTTCGCATCCAGGTACCCACACCAACGGTCCCAGGGCAATGCACTATGGATAAATTGGTCCAACAGATTTGCTTACGCTTTCCCCCCTCTCCCACTAATTCCGTTAGTGGTTCGGAAACTGCAGCAGCACTCAATGACAATGATACTAGTGGCACCCACGTGGGCAAGACAGCCGTGGTTCACCACACTACTACAACTCTCACAGGTGCCACATCAAAAGCTAAGATTATTACCCATGCACCTTACACAGAACCATGGAGAAATAATGCACCCAGATCCCAAACAATTGAACCTAGCGATCTGTCTCCTGAGGTCATAGAGTTTGGATATTTAGATTTACCACCAGAATGTATGGAAATCATTAAACAAGCAAGACGTCCTACCACCAGAGCATGCAATGCAGCAAAGTGGAAGAGGTTTGCTATACACTGTAACAGTAAGCACATCAACCCTCTGGACGCATCCACTAAACAGATCATTTGCTATTTACTACACTTGCAGCAATGTAACTTAGCATACACCTCTATCAGAGTTCATCTCGCAGCTATAGCGGCGTACCTACAAAACAGGCAACATCTTTCCCTGTTTAAAGTACCAGCAATTAAAGCTTGTATGGAGGGACTCAAGAGTCATTCCACCAAGACGACCACCTTCCCCAGTCTGGAATCTCAACATAGTACTTACCAGACTAATGGGACCACCATTTGAACCTATGCATAGGTGTGAAATACAATTCCTCACATGGAAGGTGGCCTTCCTCATAGCTATCACGTCACTTAGAAGAGTAAGTGAGTTGCAGGCTTTTACGATTCAAGAACCATTTATGCAGTTACACCAAAATAAAGTGGTTCTTAGAACAAACCCAAAATTCCTACCAAAAGTAATTTCTGCATTCCACATCAATCAGTCAGTGGAATTACCGGTTTTCTTTCCAAAACCACAAACGGTAGCGGAGAGGGCCCTACATACATTGGATGTCAGAAGGGCAATATTGTACTATATTGAAAGAACACAAACTTTCTGAAAGACAAAACCGCTATTTGTTGCGTTTTCTCCTACACATAAGGGCAATCCCATCTCTAAAGCGGGCATTGCCAGATGGATTGTAAAATGTATTCAAATATGCTACTTAAAAGCAAAGAGAACATTAACTGTTCCTCCTAGAGCTCACTCTACACGTAAACTAGGAGCATCTATGGCATTTTTGGGAAACATTCCACTAGATGACATATGCAAAGCAGCTACCTGGGTTACACAGCACACCTTCACAAAGCACTATTGTGTAGATGTGCACACAACACAACAAGCTAGAGTGGGACAAGCTGTATTAAAGACTTTATTTCAGACAGTTGCAACAGACACGGGCGACCACCGCTAGGGAGAGAACTGCTGTATAGTCTATTCATAATGTACCATCTGCAGCCCATATGCCTCGAACGGAATATGCTACTTACCAGTATGCATCTGTTCTTGGCATAGAGGGCTGCAGAGTGGTACATGCCCTCCCAGCCTCCCCGGAAACCTGTGTCTGTTCCAACATTATCTTATTTAGATACACTTACATGGACATTCCTATCTGTATTCTATCATACTACTCCATCTAACCCTACTACGGCAAAACAATCTAAGGATGGAGCCGACGCCCATGCGCACTACCAACCAAAGGAGGAGTCACCAAGATACAAAAGACTCTCCAAGAGAAAAACAAAGTGCAATCATCCGAGCCCAACACCAGATGGCGATCTATTCATAATGTACCACTCTGCAGCCCTCTATGCCAAGAACAGATGCATACTGGTAAGTAGCATATTCCTTATTCTATGCACAGATATGAATTCAGCAGCCCACATGCCTCGAACGGAATATGCTACTTACCAGTATGCATCTGTTCTTGGCATGTAGGGCTGCTGACATTCATATCGCCCGCCCACCTCCCCGGTGCCTGTCGCAGCTGTAGCACTCAGAATCATTTTCAGGCATGGTCATCACTTTCAGTATTACACTCCATCTCTGCCACAATGGCGAAAAACAATCTGGGGATGGAGAGGATGCCCATGCGCACTGTAGTCCAGGGGTGGAGCCACCTATCTCGTGATACTTCGAAGACTCTTCCAGGACAACAATGTGCAATCATCCGGACCCAACACTAGGCGGCGATCTATGCACAGATATGAATGTCAGCAGCCCTACATGCCAAGAACAGATGCATACTGGTAAGTAGCAAATTCCTTCTGAGAACCATTCACATAAAAATTGCAGAATAAAATATAAGCACAAATGCAATAAAGTAAAACAATTAACAAAATACAATCTTAAACACAGCAGAGAAATGAAATGCCACAAATAAAGTACACATTATTTAAATGACTCTTATCCAAATAACAAGTTCTAATAAAAAAAATACATTCCAAATTCATAAGGCAATTACATTTATCAGTTTCTATTTATAAAATCAAAATAGAAGCTAAAATGCATGATCCTTCAGGAATGCAGAAGATGGTTAAACTTAACAAAATCTTTCTTATGCTGTCCTAGTTTACTTTCTCAAAGCTACTCCAATGTCAAGTGATTCAGGGAGAACTGAGTGCTTAAAGCATCCAATCTGACAAGAGATTCATGCTTTAAAAATATTGTTAGTAAAATCTTTTTCCTTTCTTCAAAACGATAAAAATTCACAAGAATATGCACCATATTGTAATTGATGTTCAGACAACAAAAACAGCGATCACTGTAGCGGTGGCCCTAGTGCTATAACATATGATCCTTTAGGAATGATCAGATTTAATTTTAATTCTTGAATTGCCTTGTATCCCGGGTAGACAAAGTAAAAGTCCATTGGCTTGCGTCCAATAATGTAAAACACAAATTGAAATTTTGCAAGCCAAGTGTTATATATTGTTGTATTGTCACTCGTACTAATTTGCAAAACGTTCTCCTTTAGTATTCGTTTAAACTTCTTTTATTATTTTGACTATCAAATCTGTTTCTTGAAGTTGTAGTTATTGTCGATCAGGAGTATACAGCCGAACCTGCTGCACATGGCTAGCTTCAGGGTATTTCGTATTATATAAGATAGCAATTTAGCTGCATAGTCGTTCTTTAGAAACTGAGCCCTGAAGGCAATCTGATGAAACTGTAATTTCCATGTTAACCAAATACAGGCATTTGTTTTGCATTCCCTGTGGCAATTACTATGCCTTCCCACCCACCAAGAGTTATAATAAGTAACTTTAGTTTGAAAAATACATTTTGATAGTTAGTTCTCAGGTCGTTCCAATAATAGCCAAATCAGCCTTATGAACAATTTGCAGTAGACCAATTCTCCCCCCCCCCCCCCCCCTCCCACCCCCCAAGATTCCAGTAGTTTAACATAATATTATTACTTGGGCATAATTTCTAAAGCTAGATTGTCACTAGTCCCCCAGACCAAACACTTAAATCCAATTACAGATTTCAATGACTCGTCTGAAACATGCCTTATAAATTAGGGCCTTTGTAAGGCACTGCCCAATAGTGGGAATCGAATGGCGGGGACTATCTTCTGGAAAACTCCCACTTAAGTTCTCTAGATTGTTGTGCCAATAGCAAAATTATTTGCTCAGCGTTTTGGAGAGTAAACACAGGGTGCCACTATAGATGTGGTCATATCTAGTGATAAAACAAATTAGAATAGTAAATGATCTAAGCAAGTTAGCAGAAGTTTGACATTGAGGACTCCAGCAATAAGAAACGGTGCAGTGGGATACCGAAATCCTAAATTAGACAGGTCTCGATCTAACTTTAGCTCCTTTTTAATATGAGAGGTATTCGAGTAATATAATATAAAGATTGGCACATATCATTGAATCATATGAAAACCAAGACTGTATAAGCTAAATTAACAATGCTAAAGCCCAGTCATACTCAGTTAATATTAATAAGCAATTTTAATGAATATAATTTGAGCCAGGGTCGTTAAGCCAACTGGCAGCTGACCTGACCCTTGTGATGTCATGTTCTTTGCAAAAGAGATGTACCCATTTCCAATCAAACACGCCCAAAGCCAGGTCGACTGTAAAATCTAAAGATCATATTTGTCATAATGCGTCGACAAAAAGCAGGAATAAACCACAGTATTACATTTATGAGCATTCTAAAAGAGATCTGTACATAAGGACTGCCTATTTACCCGATGGGTAACACTCCATAGATCCAAGCCATAAACATTTGAATGCCCCCAAGACCAGGGTCTGGGCGAACCTTTACAGTGAGAGGGGACGTTATCATATATAACTTAAATAGCATTCTTAACTCGGACAAATATTATTTATCCCTGTTGGTTGATAAACCATGCTGGTATATTTTTATCTTTTTAAATTGGGGGTATTGCCAGGACGTTTCAAACAACTCTCTGGGTAGGAGCAAAACCTCCTTGATTCTTCATAAAGTTCTGGATACTTTATAGTGGTCGGCTGGCTCTTCGCATAAATAATAGTCATTTCCTACAGCTCTTCCTCGGCTTCTTCAACTAAACAGGCTACATTGTTGATTAGAATTGTACTCTAGTTAATTCCCATCCTTTACATACACACAGAAGCCCACCCAATCCAGTTCTTTAGAGCGGATTCCTTTAAATTATTTTGAGGATTGAAAAGCAGCTTGGTGGGTACTCGGATTTAAATTTCCAAATTTTGACTTTTGCATGCCATTTATTTTTTAAATATCCATTAAAATAGACACCTCAGCATCCCTCATACCCTGACGTTCGACTCCCTCTAAGTAACCCTGCATTAGACATACAGAAACAGAGGCTATATTGGACTTTTGGAACCTCTTACGAGAGACCGTCTGAGCCAGATGAGAGAAGGAGACCACGCAGGTAGGACTTACTGAGCCCATGATGGCGGAGCTAAATCTGGTTTATTGATAAGTGCAACCACTTTGGTTTAATTAGTTTAGGAAGCAGTCATTCTTTCCTTGGCAGGGAGATTGGCCATTTATTAACTATTAAATTTGTTAAGAAACTAAATTGCTCTATTTTACCATATCTTTCGCCAATCTTCCATATCTTTTGCAATCTACCATATCCTTTCAGCAGTTTATCATATATTGTGCCAATTTAGAATATCTTTCACCAGTAAGTAACAATGGAATATCTACTCCGTTATAAAACCCATTATCTCAGAGAGAATTGACCCGTACACATAACAAAGTGGTGGAATAAGTGGCGCACTTCTCTTAATATGCTCGTCATGCAGTCAGATATGCACAGGGTAATTACTCCAGTTAGCCGATGTAAGTTATCCAAGAACTATCTGTGATGTGCCTAAATACACTATAAGGAATAGACTGCTTCAGTTAATCTCAGCCACTTCTAGTTAGTCAGAGCTGCATCCCAGTCGCATTGTTTTTTCCCACCATGCCAAACCAGGCAGGAACCGTTTGCATCAGCCTTACTCCTGATAGGCCTGGCCTTCTCCCCTCTGAACCAGAACACAAGCAACCCCAGACTAGTTTTGGACTTTTTGGGCCTTTTTAGTAGGGGGCGGCTTGGAGCACGGAATCCACATCTGGGCATTACCGCTACACCTAAGGCATCACTCTGAGGAATACAGAAAAGTGATGTGTGGTATGCTTGAATTAATCCCAGCCACTGGTAACTTACCTGGGTGTTGGTCTGGGGTTGCTTGTACTCGGAGATCCGGTTTGAAGGGGAGCTGGCCTGGCCCCACAGTTCGTCCTGCTCCTTTTAGATCAGGACCTAGGCTTATTTGCATATGGTTGGTCAGTTTCTGAAGTTGTATGGTGGGCTGCGAACAAGTTAAGCATTCTGCCCATCTTCATTTTTCCTAATTATATTTTTAAGACAAACAACAAACCTTTTTAATCTAACATAGGATGAATGGGCAGAGGTATCTGTGTCTTGAATGTACAGACACCTTTGCAGTAAAGTAGGTGATGACGCCAAAGAACTTTTATGCACAGAAATAGTTAAATCATTTTGCTGTAGGTCCTAATGGAGATTAAAGGCTCATTTGTTCGGAAATCATTATCCTGGCCAACATCTTGGTTTCCTTTCCCTACTTACTTAATTTTCCAATAAATAAAGCCATATGTAGTTCTGAGTTTAGTAACTACTAGAGAGGACGTGCAGTACTACACCCACTCTACGCTGATTTTATAGGTTGAAGAATCAAAGCAGAAGACGGGACTGCAAAGATCATCTCTGATTTCTTGGTCCAAAAAAGGCTGTTCGCAGTATATATCTGCTCTATAGCTAGGTTATCAGTTGGTATGGTATTTCACTTAGTAGTGCACCTGTTACAGCTGTGTGTATGGCTTCCCGGCCACTGCTAAGAATCTGGGCAGGTGAGGAGCACCTTTGAACCTTCAGGGTTCAGGATATCGGTGTCTTTGTGTTCGATAATAGTAAAACCTACAATACATTTTTTTTGTAATGTTTACTGTGTGGTTTCAAGCTATATATATATATATATATATATGTGTGTGTATGTATGTATATATAAAATTTTAATTAGGCCTGGGCGGAGTACCGAACTGACCAAAAACTCGGCTGCGCTTCATGGAGTTCCACAAGCGGAGGAGTGTGTTAGGTCGCACCGTTCGTGCTGATTTTTAGCACCAGGTGTTTGTCCTTTGCTGGAAATTCAGCACAACTGGCACCATACGCCGCGCAAGTATGCATTTCTGATCTTGCTGCAATAAAAAGATATTTACAAAAAAAAAAAAAAAAGAGGGCACTGCTTCATTCTGCCGCTCAAGTAGATATTCTACCTGAGCGGAAGCTTCCTCAATTGGAATGGATGGTTTCTCAACGCGAGCGGTGGCGACCATCCTCGACCGCCCGCAATGACAAATCTCACTGGGAGGTAGTGGTCTAGCATTGGATTTTCCTCGCTCGCCAGCTTAACATTTTTTCTTAACAATGATCTGAACTCCGCGGAGTGCGGAAAACTTTGCGTATGGAGTTCACCGCCCAGGCCTAGTTTTAATATTACTTCAGTCTGTAGCTTCATTTTGCTGTAATATTTGCTTTGGTGAAAAACGTGACTGGTTTGTATCCAATGTGTCAATTTTAATGCCTCGATTCAAGCTACGAATGATTTATTTTGCAGGTCGGCCACGGAACAAACTGGAGCCCATGGACACCATATTTGTTAAACAAGTTAAGGAGGGAGGGTCGGCTTTCCAAGCTGGATTATGCACAGGTACTGTTCCTGTCAATTGCTTCTGAACCTTAAAAATGTGACTAAGTTTAGAACACCCCCATATGTGTATATATTTACTTCTATTCTCTCTCTCTCTCTCATTCTCTCTCTCTCTCTCTCTCTCTCTCTCTCTCTCTCTCTCTCTCTCTCTCTCTCTCTCTCGCTCTCACATGCTTTTTATTGCCATTGTTGAGTTTGGGGAGGGACCATGACTCACAACACGATAAGCCTCAAATGGATCATGATGCCACTCCTCTCCATCTACAGTAGTAAAAACATATTATACTCTGCACATATGGTTTATCCCAAGGCATTGTGTGTATTGGTTTTGACAAATGTGTTTAACCAAAAACATGATGCAAGGGATTCATTTTGCAACGTAAACACCTGAAGAATTCTCACTGTGGGAGAGATTTCTCTGTGTACAGTAACTGTTACCATCTCTATCGGTCTGTCAGGCAGTGTAAAGTGTTTTTCACGTCATTTTGCTGTTCTGTGGCAATCAACATAAATTTGACCTTTTCACTTAAGTAATAAATGCGTGTTTATTAGTAAAGATGTTCAAAATTGTGTTGTTGGGCCGCATTTATTTTATTTGCAATTATATAAATGTGTGTTAATATTTATGTACAATATTAGCAGCTGTTAGAATATTGCGTATCATTCTTCTATCTGCTTTTTTTAATCAAGTTTGAAATCATTCTTGTTTTTGTCTTTTAAACTGTTCATTTTTACATGTTCAACGGTATCATCTTTACAACTTTGAAAATACAACAATATCAGGCACACATCATTTATTAGTACACACAGCATTTGGTGAATACAATTCCAGCACCTAAAATAAAAGAAATGTAATTTAAATTTTGTGCGATTCCTCCCATGGCCTCCAAATCTTCTTATGTTTCTTCGTGCAGCCTCCTACCTTGTAGGGGGACCTCATTGCTTTGACCCATTAATCCATACCTCTTGCTCATTTCACAAGGGTGGGTGGGTCGTCCCCTGTCCCTCTAGTATCTCAGTTGGCTGTGAAGAAGCCTTCTGCCAGAAATAGTGTGGCCATCTGGAACCTGCTCAGCATTGCCACCTTTGGAATCTATGGTGATTATAAGTCCCCGCCCAACGACCAATGCACATGTTCCCAGAAGTGAACAATAACTGGCTGACATAGTATTGTGTGTAAAAATGTACCATGGGCCTTATGGTAGTAGATGACTAAAATTCAGGAGGCCATCTCACTCTACCATTCGTCATCCTTCAGCCCTCCAAGCTTCTGCTCCCAATTTTCTTGGAGCTTTGTCATGGGATGTAGCAAGTTGACTGCTCATGTTTTGGCTGTTCGGGAGATGCCTTTCTTCCCAGTATGCTCTATTGTTAACTTAGGCTCCAGAGGGTTGAGGTCTGGGAGGATCATTAAATTATCTCCATAGGTATCTGGATAGGGTTCTAGGTTGTGACGCAACTGCTGCTTTCTAAAGAATTCTATTTTGTGTAAAGAGAATTCCCCTGGCAGCTTCTCTGATGCTCTGAGAACTATATGTTCCACAAGATTTATATGTCTGTCAGGTCTCTTTGTTTGAACCCCACTAGCTTCACTACTTGCAGCAGCCACACCCTTTGCCATAGAGGGGTTCTTTTGTTAGCCTTCCTATTCAACCAATGTGTTTAAGGACCACTCACAAACATAATATAGGTGACCTAAGTGATTGACAGTAATATGTGGGAGGGAGGTTTTGATAAAGCAAACACAAGAAGATGATGGACGGTGCGCTGAAACTTTTCAGACACTCACCCCAGTCACAGATCTCTGAAATTGTTTTCACCTCGTACTTTGCAGGATATAGGCCGATCTAGTGCTTGCTTTGACCGCGTCGCGGCGATTTAGGCCGCCATCTTGGGTGAGGAAAACCGGGAGGGTGCCGATTTGCGGGCGCCATCTTGGTTGCGGGGCCAGAGGTTGCCGCGTAGGACTCCCGCGCTTGGAGGAACATTTAAAAGCTGGTTCTCTCCTTTGGCAGGTAGACTCTATTTACCGCAGCGCGCACGCTTACTTTGCCATTCCTGTTGAGTTTTTACTCTTATTAAATTCACCTCGCACTACCGCGCTGCTGACCCAGAACGCAGGAGCTCATTTTTAACCTTGGACATTTCTGGGGGCGATAATTAATCGGTAGATCTTACCTGCACACTAAATTGTTTTCACCCCGTACTTTGCGGGATATAGGCCGATCCAGGGCTTGCTTTGGTCGTGGCGATTTAGGCCGCCATCTTGGTGAGTAAAACCGGGAGGGTGCCGATTTGCGGGCGCCATCTTGGTTGCGGGTCCAGAGGTTGCCGCGTAGGACTCCCGCGCTTAACGGCTACTTAAGATGGATAGTTGCCAAACGCGCAGCGCAGTGGACGCGCCGATGGCGCGCCGGAGGTGCGCCAGAGGTAAGCCCGTTTGCGCCCGTTCGCGCACAGGTCACGCCCAGTGCCAGTCATGCTGCTTCTCCTGTCCGCTCCCGTCTAGTGTACTCCAGAGAGGAACTTATTCAGCTTGGCCAGCCCTCTAAGGCGAGTAGCCTCTTGGAGACTACCACTAGCGGCCCTGGGGTGCTATCTTGTGGCTTGCTTAACGTTCGGTCCCTTTGCAAACATCATGCTGAAATTGCACTCCTAATCGATTCCTATGGGCTGGATGTGCTATGTCTCACAGAAACATGGACTCGAGCTGACAGTGAGGTAGAACTTGGCTTGGCCTGCCCTCCGGGCTATAAAATTAGGCATAACCCATGTGTGGGGAGCAGAGGCGGAGACGTAGGACTCCTCTTTAGAGACACCCTGGCCATTTCTCAGCTTGAGATTAAGGAGGTCCGAGGTTTTGAACTCATGGGCTTCTCACTCAAAGGACAAAAAGGAGTGCTGTACTCCGGGCTGTTATGCTATAGACCACCTGGTAATGCATTATTAACTTTACCTGAGCTGATTGATCTTATTTATGATCTTTCTAACAAACATGCCAGGCTAATAGTATTGGGGGATTTCAACCTGTGGTCAAATGGGCCCTTTGACACAGCCTATAGAGATTTGTGCCAGGCCTGCTGCAATATCCAGCTGCAGCAGCTGGTGCTCTCCCAGACCCATTTGAAGGGTCATGTTTTAGATTTAATCATTGCAGATGCCACCCAAGCTGCAATGAGGGATATAAGTATCCAATGCTGGACGGACCATGCTCTTGTCCATTTCTCCCTACACCTCCCTACTGACTTTTTGAGAGATAGTAGTTCGGGTTTCACAAAAGTCAGTAGGAAATGGTCCAGACTCCTGAAAAATTCTTGTCCACCCACTTTACTACCTGGTGTTTTTTCCTTGGGGGGGAAATGTGGAAGAGAGCTATTTAAATCTGTGCCAGCAAATTACAAAATCCTTGGTTAAAGTGGTTCCCTTGCGGAAAGTTAGGAATAGGCATAAGTTCGTCATGCCTTGGTACTCCAACGATCTTCTCCAGCAGAAATTGCAGTGTAAACAGGCGGAAAGAGCCTGGAGGAAGCATTATTCAGAGCCCGATAGAGCTCTTTTTAAAAAGTCACTATCGGAGTATAAAGCACAGATTAAATGCGCTAAAGCCAAGTATCTCGAGGATATGTTGACGGGGGCATCAAACAAGTCACAAACTTTGTTTAAGATCGTTTATGACCTTTCCCGCCCGGCTTGTGCTACGAACATCATCCCGGCCTCTCAGGCCCTATGTGATTCCTTGGCAGCTGCATTTGAGGACAAGATTGCTACCATTTTGAGTGGACTCTCCAGCTCAGGAACCCCTCGCCCTCAGCCTTAGGTGGTTCTGGCACCTCTATCCATTCCAGGCGACTCAGAGGAGATGGCAGGACAATCTCGGCTGGACAGTTTCTCTCCCCTCCTTTGAGGAGTTCCGTATTTTGGCGATTAGTGTATCATCGGGCTCGCCGATGGACCCACTGCCTCATAAATTTTGGAAGTTGTTCCAAGAGGAACTCTTCCTCCCCTTATACTCCATTTGTCATCAGTCCTTCAGTACCGCCACGGTACCTGAATGTTGGAAAATGGCAGTGGTCTCTCCGCTATTGAAGAAGCCCACATTGGATCCCACCTGCCCGGTGTACTATCGTCCAATCTCGCCGCTCCCTTATCCTGTTAAGATCATGGAGAAACTTGTTACTAAATCTCTGTCCAGTTTTTTGGAAACTAATACCGGTCTAGATGTGGCTCAGTTCGGCTTCCGGCCAGCGCATGGCACGGAATCTGTGCTGGTGGTCGTCCTGGATGATCTTCGTTCGCGGGTCGAGACTGGTCGGGCAGCCTTTCTAGAACTGCTCGACATGTCGCCCGCGTTCGACACGGTCAGCCACGCCACACTTATCAGCAGACTGGATGAGATTGGTGTAGCTGGGCTCGCACGGTAATGGCTGGTTTCCTACCTTCACAACAGACACCAAGTGGTGGCGTTGCCGCCTTTTAGATCCGGCAGTAGAAGAGTAGGGCAAGGTGTGCCCCAGGGGTCGGCAATCTGACCTATTCTATTCAATTTATACCTCCGTCCCTTGATCAGATTGGTCAAATCCTTCGGTATCTCGGCAATTAACTATGCTGATGATACACAGCTCATCTTCTCCTTTGAAGGCAAAGATGCCGTGTCTAAGGAGACCTTCCATCTTTGTATGACCGCTACTGCGGACTGGTTGCGAGACAATTCGCTCCAGTTTAATGGATCTAAGACAGAGGTATTGTACTGCTCATTGGACCGCACCCCGCGCCCTCTGCCGGCGGATTTCTGGCCAACATCTTCCTTGGGTACGGTGGTGGCGGCAGACTCCGCTCGCAACTTGGGTGTCATGTTCGGCCCTAATCTACAACTGGACGTTTTTGTTAATAAGACAGTCGCCACATGTATGATGTTACTCCGTACTTTGCGTAAGATTCTTCCTATGCTTCCGGCACAGGCTAGTAAAAACTTGGGAGTATGGCTTGATTCCGCACTGAACTACCAGACTCACACCAAAAAAAGTAGCTGCTACCTGCATTGGGTTGCTGAGAAGCCTTAACCCCATTCTAGGCTTCTTTGACCCCAAAATACGGCAGCTCATTGTCCAATCCACCATCCTTGCCAGGTTGGACTACGCGAGCGTCCTTCTTCTGGGCGCTAACAAAGCCGAGACAACTAGGTTTCAGCGAATTCAGAACGCAGCGGCCAGGACAATAGTAGGCCTCCCCAGAAGGTGTTCTGCTAGAGCCACCATACATAGACTCCACTGGCTTCCTGTGGAAGCCCGCATTCAATTGAAGGCCCTTACCACTGCTTTCAAAATCCTGAAAACTGATGGCCCCGAACTCCTCCGCTCGCTTCTAACACCTTACACCCCCCAACGCAATCTTCGTTCTATGGGGCAACACTTAGTAGTGGTTCCCCGCACGAAGCTCTGCCGCATAGGGGGTCGCTCTTTCAGACTATTGGGAGCAAAACTTTGGAACTCCCTTCCCCTCCACATCCGCCGCCTCAACAACCTGTCCGCTTTTCGCAAAGCAATAAAAACTCCTCTTCCCACCTCTATAAGCCTCTTCTCTCCCCCTCCCCAGTAGGTTGTGCTATGGTTCTTAGCGCCGGGACGCCCCGTTGCTGGGGCAGCTGTCGCGCTCAACAAACCTATAACATAACATAACATTATTCTTAGCAGGCTGTATTACTGCAACGCACTGCTTCTGGGCGCACCTGGCACTTTGATCAGTAAGCTACAGCGCGTTCAGAATATGGCAGCTAAGCTTGCCCTCTCTCAGCTGCGCTCAGCTTCCTCCTCCTTGGCGCTTAAAGAACTTCATTGGTTGCCTGTCCAGCAGCGCATCTGTTTTAAAGCATCTTGTTTAGTCTTCAAAGCCCTTCATGGTCAGGGGCCGGTTTTGCTACAAGAGCTTTTTTCATGGTACTCCACTGCCAGACCTTTGCGCTCCTCTTCGGCATGCCTGGTGGTAGTCCCTAGAATCCAGAGGCTACAGATGGGTGGCCGTTCCTTTGGTTATACTGCTGCCAGACTATGGAACTCTCTTCCCCTGTCTTTGAGGAGTTAGAATGAACGTTCTTGCTTTAAAAAAGGTTTAAGACCCATCTCTTTCCCAGGGCAGTGTAAATTTGTGATTGCGTAATGGTCTAGGAGAGTCAAAGCGCCAGTATGCCCTCTGGGTGACAGTCTGCGCTATAGAAGTATGCGATACATACATACATACATACATACATTGAATGCATCATCGTTCTTTAGCTCACTTCGCCACCCTAGTTCAGACACAGCTATATGCAATTGTGCTCCTGCCCGTCATGGAGCCGTTTTGACCACTGTGGACCAGGGTCTGTACCACTTTAACTAGTCTGCTGACAGACCATAGCAAGTATTTTGAACTTGACTTTAATTCATTAAATTGGATGGTAGAATGGGCATTTGTCCAGAGGTTTGTCTGTTTTCAGTATCATTACTACGCTGGTGTAAAGTAGATCAAGTGGCAGGAAGGTCTTTTGTAGTACCTCATCAAACAACGGTCTCTGGTTTAGAGAAAGCAATGAAGCAGGCTTCTAAAAGGAATTCAGGGGGCAACCTGTTCATACCCATTGGTATATTCAAAATGACCCTCTGGCTCTCGTCCTATAATAAGTGGTGGTCTGTCTTCTCTTTTCCTCATTCAATAAAACATGCAGTATCAGATTTCTGACTATAGAGCGGGCAAGTTCTGCTTGCAGTGTAATCTGTTCCTTTTAGAGTGCTCTATAATATGTAGCAAACGTTTCAGCTATTCCTACTTTTTTTGGTGATCAACTCCTCTTCGCTGTGTAGAATTGAGGGAACAATCCTAGTCCCCAGTTTCTTGTTGGCCAGCATGTTTAATAACGTATTTACATTTTTTCTTTATTCATATATTCTGTAGTGGGATGCCCATCATGCAACCTTTGGTCTGTCAAGCAGCTTTAGAGTGAGCTACCTCTAATTGCCTAAATTTCGGCTCTTGTATGATTCAGTGACTTGTACCTCGAGTCAGGTAATTTTATGCTTCCAATATTTCTGTTTTGGGTTGCTTATCTTTGGCTTTCATCCCAAGCAGGGATATTGCTCTCACTTGAATAACAGTTTCAAATGCCTCCCAAAGAGTTGTGGAGGAGGGAACTGGATGATTGTTCACTGTGAAGTATTCTTCAATATCCTTCAGGGAGTCTGCTAGATCGTCGTCTTTCAGTTACGATGCGTTTAGGCATCATTTGGCTTTCTGGCAGTGATGCGGTCCAAACAACATGTATTGTACTGGGAAATGGTCAGAAAGCCCTGTGGGACAGATATGCGCCTTCCTTGCCACACACATCTGTCGTTAAGTTAAATACTCTGATCATGAGATGGAGCTTTGGGGGGTGAGAAGCAGAAATATTGCCTGTCCTTTTGATGTCTCCCTCTGCATATGTCCCAGAGTCCCATTGACCTTGCCCAGTTCTTTAAGACCTTAAATCTATGTACCACAGTGAGTGCCAGGCATCTGCCTAGGTGGTGAACATGTCTTTCCTGTGACTTGTGGGAAGTTTTTCTGGAGGAGTATGGCAACCCACTCAGTACATCACTGTCCTTCTCTTCATTTTATCATTAAGGCCATTCATGTTCCAAGGCCCAATGTGGGACTGTTTTGCTGTTACGTTGTGTTGCACAGGAGAGTGACCTATTCAGCTTTTATCTAAGTTCCATATATGATGGTGCCTGTGGTGTTTAATATATCTAAAACAGACACGTTAGTGATAGATTCCTTACCTTAGAATATCCCCAGGCGTCAGACTGGATCCGGAAAGCTTTCGTCAGCAGTACCCCTGCGCGTTGATAGGCATCGTTGTGCGGCGCATGCAACGTTGGCGTCGTATTCGCCGAGATGACGTCATTTGAGCTACTTAGACGCGCCCACGCTCGCGGATGTCAGTACTTTCTTTTTCCGCGCTAGCCAGCGCAGATCCGGAGAGAGCGGTACCCCGTCCACTTGTTGACTAAAGTGTTTGTTTGATTAAATTGTAAGTAAAACTTACTCCTGGTGCATAGAGATGCCAGGTTTCAAGCTTTGCGAGGCGTGTCCGCGCACGATGTCGCTGATGGGCCCGCACGCCGTGAATGTCTTTTCTGCCTGGGGCATGACCATGACACCGAGTTGTGTTCCCACTGCCGAGCCCTGGCCCCGAAAACTTTGCGGGAGCGGTCCCGAAAGTGGCTGGAAGCCCGGGAACCGGCCCCACGTCATTCCAGGTCCCGGTTTCGTGGGAGGTCGCGGAGCAAGCACCATCATTCGAAGTCTTGGCACTCTAAGTCAGGTAAGGCGAAGCACAAAAAGTCAAAGAAGCGTTGTCACTCTTCGTCATCCCCTCGCGGGATGCGTCTGAGGGGGCAGGTGGCACCGCCCCTTCCGCTCCGACGGTGCCTGAGCATTTACCGTTGGCTTACCTACCTTTCCCGGGTCCATCGGCGACTCCAGCCGAATTGCAAGAGTTTGTGTCTGCAATGGCACATATCTTCAGCCCATGCGGCCCCGTCTGATCGCCTTCTGGCCCCAATGTTCCGCGTTCCTCGACGTCACCGGCTCCGGCCCCGACATCGACGCCCAGAGGCCTCCATGGCTCTGGCCGGGGCTCCCCGTTCCTGCCGGTGGACCCCTACAGCCCTCACTGACATCGACGATGCGGGTGACGCCGGCGGCCGTCACCGACGTCGACGACTTTAACGACGTCGGCACGGGTTCCGGAGGGATGTCTTCCGGCACCGATCCCAACGCCAATGGGAGACTTTTACCCTTTTATTCACCCACGTCCTTGTCCCCTCATGCAGGAAGGGGAGGATTGGGAAGGGTTTCAAGACCCTCTTGCAGCACAGTGCGAGTCCGTCCCCGACTGGGATGGGAAGGCGGAGGCCGGTGGCCCGGATTACACTCCGGCACCTGGTTCACCATCCCCTTTAGCTACTATGGAGGAGAGTGGTTCCTTTTCCATGGTGCTACATAGTGCGGCCGAGGCTTTTGACCTTGAGCACCCCACAATGGCTGTCAGGACCAGCCTAATAACTGAAGTGCTTTGTCCAACTTCTTCTTCTACAGAACCGCTGTTGCCGTTTAATGAGGCACTTTCTGATGCGCTTTTGGGCTCTTGGTCCCGGCCCAACTCAGGGGCTCCTGTGGATAAGGGTGTTGATCAACGTCATTGCCCGGCTCTGGGCGACCCTGACTTCCTTACCCAGCACCCAACACCTGAAAGTTTAGTGTTTCAGGCCTCCACGTCCCTGAGTGCATTTTTCTTCTGCTCCACCAGACAAGGAATCCAAGAAATTGGAGCAGTTTGTCAAGGAGATTTATTCTTCCGCAAGTTCTGGACTGCGGTCTGTGAACACTGCCTGTCTCTTGGGCCGCTATTTCCATTCTGTATCGGATGCGGTTGAGCAGGTGCTACCTCAGTGTCCAGAGGAGGCTCAGACAGTTCTCTCCCGAGCTCTTATGGAGGGGAGCGTTATGGTCTTAATAGCGCTGATTCGCTGGATAGGGCGATTTCAACAATGGTGGCGTTACGTCGTCATGCCTGGTTGAGGACTGGCCTTTCTGCAGATGTCCAGAATACTTTGATGGACATGCCCTTCGATGGCACCCGCCTCTTAGGTGATGAGGCGGATTCCACATTGGAGTGTTTTAAGGAGTCTCTGGCTACGGCCAAGTCCTTAGGCCTTTCGGCCACACATACTCTTTCCTCTTCTAACTTTCGTTCCTTTTGAAGCTCCGGAAGAGGCGTTGCAAACACGTTTGTTTCAGAACAAACCTGCGCAGCAACAGTCCCATTGCAGCCGCGGATGTGGGCGCGCAGAGGCGGGTCATGGGGCCAGCGTGCGGGTCAGTCTATCAACACCCCTGCTGCCAGTGCCACCACACCTTCCTAGTCCAGTGTTTTAGGCCCACCAGCCAAGGAGGCAATCGAGCATGTTCCGACGCCAGAAGTAGGTCGTGATTGTTACTCCCACTACTTCTTGGTTCCAAAGAAGGACAAGGGTCTACGTCCCATCTTAGACCTTAGGAATGTCAATCGCTTCCTCCTGAAGGAGAAGTTCAAGATGCTCACTCTGGCTCAGGTCTTGGATGCTCTCGACCCACAAGACTGGATGGTGGCACTGGACCTGCAGGATGCTTATTTTCATATTCCTGTCCTGCCGGCCTATCGGCATTACCTACGATTCACGGTGGCCCAGGAGTATTTCCAGTTCACCGTGCTCCCCTTTGGCCTTACCAGCGCCCCTTGGGTGTTCAAAAAAATGTGATGGCCGTGGTTGCAGCTCATCTGCACAGATCAGGGGTTTCAGTCTTCCCCTATCTCGAAGACTGGTTGTTCAAGGCGTGCTTGCCTCAGACAGTCGTCTCCCACCTCCAGACTACGGCCGACCTCCTGCATTTGCTGGGATTTTCCATCAACAAGCCGAAGTCGCTCCTGATTCCCACTCAGAAGCTCCTCTTCATCGGAGCGGTTCTGGACACGGCGCAGTTTCGGGTTTATCCTCCCGAACAGCTAGTCCAGGACATTTGGGCTATGATTCTGATCTTTCAGCCCTTGTCCTGGGTTTCAGTCAGGAATACCTTGAGGCTGCTGGGACTCATGGCCTCCTGCTGACCACCCATGTCAGGTGGCATATGCGGGCTCTGCAGTAGGACCTAAAAGTTCCAGTGGGCGTAGCGTCAGGGAAACCTGTCCGATTACGTCCAGATCTCGGAGGGCGCTGCACAACAATTGCAGTGGTGGCTCACAAATCAGCATTGGGTCAGCAGCAGATCCCTCTCCCTTCCCCAACCGGAGCACACAGTTGTGACTGAAGCGTCCCTCCAGGGATGGGGTGGCTACATGGGAGAGGCAGAGATCAGAGGCCTCTGGTCTCGGCCGGAGTCCCGGCTCCATACCAACCTTCAGGAGCTTTGGCGATTCTTCGTGCACTGAAGGCATTCCTCCCCTCTGTCAGGGGGAAGGTAGTGCAGGTGTTCACGGACAACACCCCCGCCATGTGGTATTGCAACACACAGGGCGGGGTGGGGTCGTGGACCCAATGTCAGGAGGGTCTGCGCCTCTGGACATGGCTGGGCTGGAACGTCACAGCATTTCTTTGATGGTTCAACACCTGGCAGGTTCTTTGAACGCCAGGACGGACGAACTCAGCCGCCAGTGTCTGATGGATCACGAATGGCTTCTTCACTCGGAGGTGGCGCAAAGTCTGTTTCAACAGTGGTGAGAGTCTTGGTTAGATCTATTCGCCACCGAAGAGAACGCGCAATGTCATCAGTTCTGCGCGTTGGAATTTCCAAGGCGGCACTCGCTCGGCGCGCTTTTCGTCGCAAGTGGAGTTGCGGTCTGTTGTACGCATTACCGCCTATACCACTTCTGCCCAGAGTTCTGAAGAAGATCAGACGGAACCCGGCCCAAGTCATCCTTGTGGCTCCGGACTGGGCTCGAATAGTTTGGTATCCCGAGCTACTCAGTATGAGCCTGGATCCCCCGCCACCGACGGCCTCTGCGGGAGGATCTGCTGTCGCAGCAGCAGGGGTCGGTTCTCCACCGGAATCTGCCCAGCCTCCACCAAACGTGTGGAGATTGAGCGGCGACAGTTGATTCCATTTGACTTGCCTCCCGAAGTCTGTGATGTCATTCTGGCAGCCAGGCGTCCCTCCACTAAATCGGTATATGCCTGCAGGTGGAACAAATTTGTGGCATGGTGCACAGCCAAGACTGTGGATCCCTTTCTATCCCTCTTTCTGAGGTCCTTTTGTTCCTTCTTTCTCTGGCCCGGGAGGGCTCTGCTTTGGGCACTATCAAGGGCTACCTTTCGGCCATTTCAGCCTTTCTGAGGCTTCCAGATCAGCTTCTCTTTTCAAGTCTCCTGTTGTACAGAGATTCTTAAAAGGCACTACGCATATGTTCCCTCCTGTTCCTTTCATAATGCCTCAGTGGGACTTGAATCTTGTTTTGACCTATCTCATGTGCGCTCCATTTGAGCCGCTTCACAATTGTCCCTTACGTCTTCTGACTTTGAAAACTGCCTTCCTGGTGGCTATCACCTCTGCCAGGAGAGTGCTTGAGCTTCAGGCTCTTTCTTGTAAGCCTCCTTTTCTGTCGGTTCATCCGGACAAGGTTGTGCTTTGCACTCGTCCTTCCTTCTTGCCAAAGGTTGTCACTGCCTTCCACATCGGGCAGACTATCACCTTGCCCACTTTCTTTCCGCCTCCTTCCAGAGAGGAAGAGAGGCTCCACCATCTGGACCCAAAACGTGTGCTCTCCTTTTACCTGAATCGCACACAAGCATTCCAGGTGGATGACCAGCTCTTTGTTGGCTACGCAAGCGCCAAGAAAGGCCGGGCTGTTCACAAGAGGACTAGCTCCCGCTGGGTCGTCTTGTGTATCAAGGCCTGTTATTCTATGGCTAAAAAGGAACCTCCGGTGGGGCTGCGTGCCCATTCTACCCGGGCAACAGCAGCCACTACGGCATTGGGACATGGGGTCAGGCTGCCACATGGGCTTCACTGCACACCTTTACAAAGCATTATTGCCTGGACAGTCAGGCCCGGAGTGAAGGCTTCTTTGGCTGTTCTGTTCTCCGTGACTTACTGGTGTAATCTTATCTGCAGACCCACCACCAGGGTTGATATTGCTGGGGCATCTATTCTAAGGTAAGGAATCTATCACTAACTTCTCTCTTTCAGATGCACAAGTTACTACTTGTGTAACAATATATCTGTGAGTTCTCCAGCACCAGTCTCGCTAAAAGTTCCATATTACCTCATGCCTCCTGGACAGGTACTCACACACGTTGTATGTGACATCCTGCCAGCTGTCCCTGTATTGATAAGGCCAACAACGCGACGGTTTATCTTGGACAGTTGAGACATGGCTAAATATACCATCCCTTCAGGTCTGAACACACCCTACTGTCTGCGTAGGGCAGTTGGGACCAGTGTGGTGCTTTGATGCCACCAGTGGATTCACTCAGCTAGTTTTTCATATGATATGCAACAGTCCCCTTATGGACAGTCACTTTGATGGCTCAAAATTATTTGGAGCAAAGGCTGATTCGGCTGTGGAGTGATATGGAGAGAGCAAGGCCTGCTCTCTAGACCTAACTCAGACAACTTAGCAGTTACCCTCACAAGAGTCCTCCTTTCGAAGCTTCGATAGGGTATTTCAGTGGATGCAGCTACAGTAATTAACCAGCAACAACAGACCTCCCAGTCCTTTTGAAAGAGAGTCTGAGGAGCAGGCTTGCAGCCTCCAAGCCCCCAGGGGCAACAGCTACCCAACCTCTGCCCCCAGAGCTGCTGCAAAACTGCTTGAAATTGTTCTTGACTTCTCATGATCGCCCAGTTTGAGGTTGATTTACCTTTTACCTCCCCAGGTGGTGGAGCATCTCGTCAGATCAATGAATGTTTCAGATAATGGTATAGGGAGACTCTTTACCTTTCTATCCTACCGCTTGGACATGCCATCCACACCACATCCAGCCCATATCCAGCCCAAAGGATCACTTGTCCATACTCCACATAGACGTTCGTGTTCTCTTGGCCAAGGGTGCAATAGAGAGGGTACCGTCATCTGAGATCCGGACTGGTTGCTACTTCAGTTACACTCTGTTGCTAACAAAGGATGGAGGACTTTGCCCCATTCTAGACCTTTTCCCTCGAGACTTCTTCCTTCTGAAGGACAAGTTCATAATGCTCACCCTGGCCCAAGTATTATCTGCCCTGGATCCAGGTTTTATGTGCAGACATTTGCACACCCTATTTATAGGGCTGCATGCTTAGACTGGGTTAGAATGCTACCCCTAGCTATTCCCAGGGGTTAGATTATTTGCAAGTATTCCTCGCCTCACGTTTTGTGCATTGTTTACTTTTTAAAACGTTTACACTTTTAATGCAATTGCAAATGTTTGGAAAACATTAAGATGAATAAAAGGGGTTCTGGCCTACCAAGGCTAAACCTTTTGGCGTTACCAATGCTTGCTGAAGATTATTCTGTTACAAATAGCCCGTAAAGCTTTTCTTCTCATTTTTGTTTGATCGGATTCTCTTTTATGTTACTTTAACTGCATCTGATGCACTCTTCGTGTTAATCCGTTTCTATGTTCAGTAAATACAATCTTTCTCTATCAGAAAACGTGGCTCAAAAGAATTTATATACTCCTTTGAGTAAAAAAAAAAACCCCGCAAATTAAGGAAATGTTTCAGCCCACGTCTTGGTAGACAATATAACTTTAGATGCGGGCGAGGTAATGTGTTTTGACCCGGATTGCACACTATTGGTATGTGAGAAAGCCAGGATTTGCCTCTGAAAGGCAGGTAGTGCAGGGACATAGCTAATAATGTGTGTTCCTGATGAGTCCCAGCATTTGTGGCTTTTTTCCTAAGTCGGACTCTGCCTAAAACAGTGAGTGCTGGTAGAACCCAGCTTTCTCTGTATGCTACATGTTTTTTATATAAATGTTAGCTGGGTTTTATTTACTGCCTGTAGGCAGTCATAGGAGATTTAAAATGAATACTCTGAGTTATACATATTCACTCAATGCATGCCCCAGTGGCTCACTTAGCCTCTCTGGCTCGAAACAGCTGTTTTTTCAATTTTTTTAATGTATTCATTTTACTAGTTATAGTCCTGTTTGGATAGGTGCAGGTTATATAGTACTGTTGCTTCATTGAAGAATGCGAGTTCATCACTGCCCAAACATGGGCGCGTTTGCACAGAGCTGCCTTGTCTTCTAATGTCGACATAATTTTGGCCGTGCAGGATGTCAGTTTCTTGAATACTTGCTGGGAAAGATGTTTGCTCCAGGCTTCGGTTAGTGATAAGTCTCTTGGTATGATGTCTAGCTGGTCTCTGTATGATGATCGTTGTCCGGTTGGACCAGTTCAGTCCAAATTAGAGCATGCATGGATTCAGGGTGTGCCAGTCTGAGCCGGTGGCAGAAGTTCAGAAAACAACTGCCACTGGCCCAGCGCTGCTTTGTGATGATGTATTCTAATCTCACTTGAGAAGGATATGCTCTTTTTGGAAGGTGCAAGGTGGTTTTGTAGATTCTTTTGAACAGTTTGTCCACAGGCCCAACTTACTTCCCTAGGGTGATTTCTCTTGTGTAAGTCAGGGTAGGGCCGATTTTTTTTTTTATTCATTACCTTGAGAAGCGGTCGATGCTGGGGCCTCGTAACTTTTGCGCAATGGACGTAAAAGCAACCATTAGTCTAGTGCCCTTGGTGTTTATAGAGCGAATGTGGGGCGTGAGTGACCAATTGCTATCTAGAACGATTCCCAAGTACTTGTAATCTTTGCTGTGTTGCAATTCAACGCCATTAAGATGCACCTATTAGCCAAGCTGGGGTTTAGGCTGAAGGCAACCATCTTGGTTTTTGATTGGTTGATCTCGAGCATGTTCCCTGTTGTGTGGTCTTGATGAGTTGAAAGTAACCATTGCAGACCTATCTTTGTCTGGCTGAGGAGTACCAGGTCATCTGCGTATAGCAGATTTGTCATTCTTTGGCCTCCTATCTTAGGGGATGGCAGTTTGCTTCGTTAAGATGGTTAGACATGTCTGCTATATAAAGATTGAAGAGCAGAGGTGCGAGCACACAGCCTTGTTTCAGCCTGGTATCCGTCAGGAGTCTTTAGTGTGGGCCCTTGTCTTTCCGGATCTAAGGCCGGTCTTTCACAACATACTACACCTTTGCCCTTACGAAAAGAGGTGAGTTCTGCCATTATAGTACTTTCTGGGACCCCAACTAAACCAGTCTCCATTAGATACTTGGGACGCCTGGGCTGAGATGGCTAGCTGTTGCTGCCGCTTGCTGCTGGTAGCTGCGCATTGAGTGAGAGTTGCTGCTATGATGCAGGGGACGGTGGCCCAGGGCTGCTATACTCCTGCACGATTTCGCCGATTCACTAATTGTGCTTCCCTGGGCCTCTCTGCACCTCTGAGTTTCTGGAGACTGGGAGGGAAGATGCCCAAGTGCCTGGTTACCTTGTTGCCTCTGCTCTACTCCCCTGTGATCCCCTATGGCCCTCTGTGGCTGGGGTCAGTGGGATAGAAGCATGGCAGTTAAGCAGGGACGCGTACCTGCAAGCAGAGAAAGATTAGGAGCACTGGGTTCTGGCTGCTGGTTCGATGGTAGGTGGTGGCTGGTGACTCCGCTCGTGGGATTTGTAGGGTTTTGTGCAGATTAGTAAAAAGTTATTAGGAACCTCACCTGGCGTCTTGTTATGGACCTTGATGGGTCTTGGTGTGGTCCTCGGTTATTGGCCCTTCTACTGGGGGAGGGGAGTTGGTCTTCAGCCTTATGGGGGCCCGCTTGCCTCGGGTCCTCAATCCCACTGCTGCTCCAATCTAGCCTCTCCCCAACTCCCGGATCTGCTGCACTGGCGGTGAGACTGTGGCACAGGTTGAAGGATCCTCCTGGGACCTCCTGCAATGAGGGTCAGACCCCTGGTGCTGTGTTGTGGCATGTGGGGCCCGCCAAGTGAACCCCCAGGCCGCACCCAGATTTAAACCGGCCTCTTCCTCTGGCCATCCGTGGCACTTCCTCACCGACTGGCGGCAGCCACACTCCTCTTCCACTAGTGCTTGTAAGACACCCGGGGGGCCGAGGGCAGGGCCACACGCTCCGATGCTGCCAAGTGGGAGCTCGGTGGTAGCTCAGTGGTCGCGGTGGCAGCGAGAGGTGACGGCCGTTCTCCTCTCCTCACCCCTTGCACTGTAGAAACTACGTCAAGCCAAAGGGATTTTCCAGCTTTAATGAATTTTAATAAGGCGAGAAATGGGGTACGTGAAGCGAAAGTGATTTTCCTGGTTGACATCATATTTGTATGAGTGTTAGTGACTTTTAAAACGCAATTCACATGAGACTGGGCACTACTTTATCCGCTTGAGCACATCTCCGAAGTAGAGGCTTATTGACCCTAGGAAAATAGAAGAGTTTCCAGCTAGCCAACAATTCTGTCTGCCAGTCCCATGTGCAAACCTTGACTTGTGACTTCATGTGGCCTAGCCCCGCTGCCGTTTTCATGCCTTGCTTGAAGGCATGGCTGTCTGCATACCTAATGTAAACATTTCTTTAAAATAGGGATAGTGTTTTTTGGCTTTGCATAGAGGAGTATTTCTATTCACGACATGTCATTGGCTTGTTGACGTATCATTTCTTCATCCTATATAGTACTTTCATTGCAATTCGTTATTTCACATCTCTAAAGTAAACTGAATCATTTTTTCTCATAGTTGCATTTCATACAGAAAGTCGTTTTTTTGTTTTATTTTTTTACAGCAGGGTTTACAAAAAATATTCTAGTAAGGAGTCAAACTGTAAACCAGACTATTATGCCAGTGCTCATGTGTATGTAGTCTCTATCTAAATTAATGCAGCCAGGCGCAGCACAAGTATCAAAGGACAACAGTTCATCGGGTGATGTTTCAAGTAAAATATCACCTGAGGGAGTGTCTTTCCAGGGTCACTGAATCCCTAAAACCAGCATTTGGCTAAATTAATTGGCAAAGAATTAGAAATGATGTGCAGAGACCCTGTGGCGAGAGATCAATCTGTATTATAAGACTTAGTATCCGCATATGAAGCAGTATTTCATGAGGGCGGTGTGCTCAGATGCTTGTGAGTGCAATGTGAAAAATTAACAGTATATGGTATGTGAAGTGAGCGGTTAAGGGGTGGAAGCCAATGAAAAGAACACGTCTGTAAGACTGTTCTTTTTTCCACTTGTGTTGATGTTCACATTTCAGCTCAAGGGTAGGCCACGGTAAGCGAGCCAGCTGCAAGTTAGCACAGTGCGTTAAGCAGTTGCTGCTGAGTTGGAATCCTACCCTGCCCGTTTCAGGTTTAAATCTCAGGAGGACAACCTTTACTCTTCATTGGTCTAAGAACTCACCTCTGAAGCCAGTGACCCTTTTATTTTCCCAGCCTTGAGCCTGTCTCCACTTCTTCCTGAGATATCCACAACTGCTTCAGGAGGCTGGTGGCTTTAGGTGGCTCATAGGCACATTGCAAAAACTCTGGGACTTTGGCCTAAGCGCCTGGTTCCTCCCTGGACCTGGCCGTCGGGGCCAGCAGCCCCTCTAGCAGTGGGTGGCTCAGCAGCGGCCCTGCCCAGGGCAGCAGGAACTCCAGCATCTTGGCCTCAAACTATGTTCTGTTAGGAGACCAAGTGTATGCCACAAACACGAACAGTAAGTAGTGTTTGAGGGCATTAAATAATCAGCAGTCGTACCGGGTGATTACGGCGAACCAAGATGGTCTCGCTTAGGACCTCTGCTCCGTTGTGTTTCGCACCAATATCTGTGAAGAGAGAGAGAAAAAACTATTTACAAGGATCATCAAGTAGTGGTCATCCTATATCTGCGGAAAGAACTCGACCTATTTACGTACAGTTCTGTCTAAACCCTTCAACTGCGTTCCAACCACCTAACATTTTTGCAGCAACTTTCATCAACGAGAGGCTTCTGTTTGCACCTCATTCCCTTTTATCATTTCCCTGTTAGTGGCGCAGCACTGAAATCACTTTTGTCATTAATTCTTGGAGGTTACGAGAACCCAAAGCTTTGTGTTAGAGGAGCAGCAATTAAAACCGTGGTTCACATAATGTATTTGGTCCTCAGCGAAGTCAGTTACCACCCGAAATTGTGTACCTTGTTCAAGTTCTCTCTAGCCCAATTGATCTCCGACGCGCTAACATGTCCATTTAACATCTGCCCCGTATCTCCAAAAACGTGGCTTACTGCACTGCAACAAAAGTCACAGGCTCCATATTGACGCCTGTCTGGTCATACACAGTGTTACCTAAAGATCCACTGTGCCATATCTGGGTGGCAGCCATTTTTAAATAAGGAGACCAAGCCAGCCACCAGGAATAAGGGCCCTTAGTTTTTATGCACCTGCTGAACATGGTCCTGCTTACTTCGCTATGCTACCTCTTCCCCTGCTGGTGCTCAGCTGAGAACCAGATTGCGAAAGACCTTGTGAGCTTACCATGAGCTTACAATGGGCGCACAAGATTTGCCTCTAAAGGACAGGTAAGGTTGGGGCACAGATAATCAATCCTGTGGATTCCTGACATGTGCCAGCCTTATTGGGTTTTTCATATGGTTACTTTTGCCTCTGCCTAAAATGGCATTTGCTCGTTGAGCCAAATTGTGTCTGTATGCTACTTGGGTTTGGTGCTTGTTAACTACGTTTTATTCACTGCCAATAGTTGTATGAGGTTTAACATGAACAAGGGTTCAAGCGACCAAGAGTTACATAAGCTATAAATATTCACCTATTTTACATCTCAGTGGCTCACATGTTGCCATTCTGGCTTGACACAGCATTCATTGTTCCCCGGCCACCTGGCCCCCCAACCTGTCTTTTTTCTGTATCTTTTTTATTTTGTCTTGTGCAATAATGAGTAAAACGCAATTCCACATCACAAGCTTAATGATATAAATTCAATTGTGATGCATACAGATGGATCTTGCAGATGGATCTTGTGTAAATGCATCCATCTTGTGGATAGCTTAAACGAGATTTGTAACTTATTTAGAGTGGCATTTTCTTTTAACTATGCAATTTCTTTTCTTAAGGAGGAGGTACTCTGGTATATAGATAAGTGTTTTTTTAAAATTGCATCACGCACTGATGGCACAGTATGAACTATCACATTTGATCTGTGCTTGGTATGTGGTGGTCCAATGATGTGGTAACAGTTTGACATATTTTTGGGATTGTGATTTTCTAATTATTTCTTTCAGGCGACAGAATTATAAAAGTTAACGGTGAAAGTGTTATTGGAAAGACATACTCACAAGTAATCTCTTTAATTCAGAACAGGTAAGAATAAGTTAAAGTTTGATCCATGTAAAATGGTCTTATGATTTGTGTTTCGGGTGATGTTTTTGACTTTTTACTTTGTTATAATTTTGTGATATAATTTTCCAGTATGTTGATGTATTTTTGTTTATTTTAGGGAACTTAAGATCTATATCTTGTGCATTACTGCCCATGGTTAATGAGTTGCCTCTGTAATAAAGTTTAATTGCTTATACAGCAAAAATACACATGTATTGATTGATAGATGTAAAGTAATGCTTAAATGTTGTATCTCAAAACGACTTGAAGTTGTAGTATAGGGACATTTCCCACTAGTATAACTGCTATGTCAGTTTCCCTATAGAATATTGTATCCACACAGCACAAAACACAATCTGAAGTGGCTTACTGCCCGCACCTGTTCCTGGTTTGAGAGCTTTTGGTCCAATCCGATTTGTCCCAGCTTCAAAATATTGGAGTTGAAGACAGTGTTTTAGCATTGGAGCTTTCCAACCAGTGCTGAGGACAAGAGTTGGAAAAGTCTGAGTAAACACTGGGGCATTCTTTCCACAATCCTGCCGACTAGCAGGTTTCCGCTTTACAGCACGTGTTCCTGCCATACTCCTCCATCACAAGCCTAACATTAGCAGAGTGGACAGCTTCTCGTTAAAGGAAATGGACATTTGCCTGGAAATTTTGGAGACTTGGGACTGTCCACCCAGAGAAACTTTTACCATCAACCCTAACACCGGGTGCTAATTGGATAGGTGGGAAGCAGATGGAGTGGCCTAATGCTGATTGTTTATGTGAACTCCTTTATGTTTTTCTTCCAACCCCCCATGTCCCAAAGGTTCTTCTGAAACACCATTTATGCCTGTCCTCGAATTCTATATATCCTTAGGGTTATTCCAAAAGACATGGGGTGGGTTGGAGACTTTCCTTGCAGTCCTATATCTTCCCATGTCATAGGTGATCACAGTGGAGATCTCAACTTGCTCAGATCCATGAACTGTGGTGCTCACTCCTAGTACATGTCGAGAACTATGCCTGTCTAATCCATCTACCCAACTGCTAATTTCAGATGCTGTGTTTCTCTAAGATGTACTTACTGTTTTGCTTCCTTTTCTAGCCATTGACTTGGCCTTTTTAGTATGTTAGTGTAAAGTCTCCATACTTTTAATGATAGAATCTGTCTGGCATTTCGAACATTTATTTGTCAGTAAACATGACACTGTAACTTGGTGTTGCTAATTTAACATACTCCTTATTGTCCCATATGCCATGAGCACCATGTATGTTACTGTGGTCATGTTTTGTTGGTGGGTTCATTTTACTGCCATATTCTTAGTCGTTCGAGGCATGTGGGCTGCTGAATTCATATCTGTGCATAGATCGCCGCCTAGTGTTGGGTCCGGATGATTGCACATTGTTGTCCTGGAAGAGTCTTCGAAGTATCACGAGATAGGTGGCTCCTCCCCTGGACTACAGTGCGCATGGGCATCGCCTCCATCCCCAGATTGTTTTTTTCCGCCATTGGGTTCGGATGTGTTTCGGTTCCCTCTGTCGCGATCGATAGTTGTAAAACTTTTCTAACTCGAGACCAAAAGGTCTTTAGGCTGGGCGTCGGTATTGTTTCGTTCGGGTTTTGTCTGTTCTCAGCTCCGAACTCTTGCTACCCATCCGCGTGCTCTCGGCGCGGACGGGCCTACTCGACGCTCCAGACATGGAACGAACTCCGTTCAAAAGGTGCCCGGTGTGCACCTCCAAGTATTCACACCTCGATGTGCACCCTGTGTGCAACAAATGTTTGTCACCGGACCATGATGAGGCCAGGTGTATGGCCTGCTCGAAGTTCCGGTGTAAGAAAACCTCCAAGATTCGTCGGGCCGCTAGACTGCAGGCCCAGTTATCGGCAACCTCGGCGCCCCCGCCGGACGACATCTTCGAAGAATCTGTTGAAGACGACGATGTCATGCGGGTTTCGGACTCTAGCCCCGCGTCTGAAGGGGATGCCTACGACGCGGGAGACGAGGACTTTGACGAAGCCGGCGACGAGGTAGGGGACGACGATGGGGCCGTTGCCACCGTGGGGGACAGCTCGGAGGAGGAGCGCCCCCAGACTGCCTCAGGGGTCAATCCCCTTCATGCGGCCCAGGTCGAGGGATCGCATTCGGGCCTTACCCAAGACCTCGTTACTAGTCCAGCAGCCCCGCCTCCGGGCCCGGTCACGGACATTTCTAATGTGCCACTCCCGTTAACAAAAACGAAAGTGAAGCCATTGGGATCCACTCCTCCGGTTTCTAAACTGAAAGTGAAAGCTGCACTGGTGCTGAAGGCTCTGGAGGCATAGACTTCCAAGAAATTCAAAATGGCCGACCTCAAGAGCCGTGCCAAGATGGCCGACCCGAGGGCCTCGGGGTCGACGCCGAAAACGAAGTCGACCGACGCGGCCGCTTCGGCGCCGAAGATGGTCGAGGTCGATGACCCGAAGAAGGCTTCGAAGAAGCGTCACGGCGATTCCACGGCTCCGCCCGTCGGGGACAAGGAACGTAAAGTGTCGGCTCCGAAGGCGGCGCCTCTCGTGGACCCGACTCGGGGAGATCGCTCGAGCCGGTCAAGCCCTCCCCGGCCTTGACGAAGAAGGTCGCGGAGTCCCTGCAGCGGATTCGGATTGTGGTCCCCGAAACAGGGGATGTGGTGCCGAAGCACACGACAAAGCCCACAAAAAAGCAAACGCCTATCCGCTTCACCCTGCCGCCGAAGTCGACGCCAAAGGCTTTCGCTCCGAAGCATGGGGCGGGTGTGCCCTCGAAGCAGGTGTCGACGCCCAAAGCAGCACTGGTGGTGTCGAAGCCTCGGCTCCAGCCGCTTACGGAGGAAGAGCGTCGAGAGGTCATCATCGACGCCAATACCGGGAAACTGTCTCTCCTCAAGAGGAAAATCACCACGGAGCCGGTGTTAGAACATTTTCGTATTCCTCTCAAAAACAAGAAGGACTCTGCGGGTACTTCGGCCCCGATAGAGCCTGCCTCTCCACAGGCTCAAGAACATTCGCCAACGCATTCCAACGCAGGGGATGGTGACGATGAGGAGGCCGAGTACAACTATCCGGCGTACTCGGATCCGGAGGAGGAACATGAGCCTTGGTCTGCCGGAGGTGACCCGGACGACCCGCAATCGGGTCAGGAACCGCAGCTCTTTGCGGCGAAAACCTCACCAACGGAGGACTCGGCAGCCTTCAACAGTTTGATTGAGCGAGCTGCAGCTAACCATGATGTCGAGCTGCATTCAGATCCTGTGGATGTGGACTTTTTATTTGACACTTTCTCTGTGGCTGAAAAGTCAGTCAAGACATTGCCAATGCTCAAGGGAGTGCTAAAGCACGCAACTGAGGTCTTCAAAGAGCCCACTCGGGCGCGTGTCATCAATCCTCGCATTGCCAAAAAATATGAGGCAGCGCCCTCGGATCCAACATATATCAAGGGACACTTGCCACTGGACTCGTTGGTGGTATCCAACGCACGCAAGAGGGCGAACTCGCAGACCACTGGTGACGCTCCTCCCCCTGACAAAGAGTCTAAAATATTTGAGGCCTCAGGGAAACGGATTGCTGCACAGGCAGCTAACTTTTGGCGCATCTCAAACACGCAGGCCCTACTTGCACGCTACGATAGGGCTCATTATGACACCCTTAGAAACACTGCTGCAACACTTGCCTGACCAGTACAAGGAGGCAGGGGAAATGTTAATTCAGGAAGGAAAGCTCATCACGAACGCTTCCATCAAATGTGCACTGGACGTGGCTGATACAGCCTCCAGGGCAATCAACACTAGTGTGTTGCTGAGGAGGCACGCATGGCTTAGGATATCAGGTTTCAAACCGGATATACAAACAACAATCCTGAACCAGACAGTGAATCCTGACCACCTGTTCGGCCCTGAGGTGGATGCGACACTGGAAAAAATGAAAAAAGACACAGACACTGCTAAATCTATGGGGGCCCTCCAGTCTCGGCAGTTTCGGGGTGGTTCCTTTCGCCGCTCAAATACCAGAGGCACCTCAAGGGGTCAGGCATCGCAGTCCACACAGTATTATAAAAGTAATACCCAAACCTCATACACCAACAAGGGTAGAGGTGGCTACAGAGGCAACAACATCAAAGGCAGGGGACGTGGAAACAACAGCTCCAGGTCCACCACCGCCAACAAGCAGTGACGTCTTGTCACTGCCCCCCGACCACACAACACCGGTCGGGGGGAGACTCCAGCAGTTCCTGCCCGCGTGGAAATCCATCACCACGGACAGGTGGGTCAAGTCTCTTATCCAGTACGGTTACTGTCTGGAACTTACTTCCACTCCACCAAACATACCTCCAAGAAGCCGTCCTATGTCCGGCGAGCACTTGCACTTGTTGCAGCAGGAAGTTCAGGTCATGCTGCAAAAAGAGGCAATAGAGCTCGTCCCACTGCAGGAAAGGGGTACAGGAGTTTACTCTCTGTACTTTCTAATCCCCAAAAAAGACGGATCCCTACGGCCCATCCTGGACCTCAGGCCCCTCAACTGGTACATTCTCTCGGAGCATTTCCATATGCTCACGTTGCAGCAGGTACTCCCTCTGCTTCAACAGGGGGACTTCCTGGCTACGTTGGGTCTGAAAGATGCGTACTTTCATATCCCCCTGCATCCTTCCCACAGGAAGTATCTCAGATTCACTATTCAAGACCAGCACTACCAGTTCAGGGTTCTGCCGTTCGGGGTCACCACAGCGCCAAGGGTCTTTACGAAGTGCCTGGCGACTGTGGCGGCGCATCTACGACGCCAGAACGTCCACGTCTACCCTTACCTGGACGACTGGCTCATTCAGGCAAAAACAGAACAGCAGTGCGCCGACCACGTGTCCCGCACCATTCATCTCCTGCACGTTCTGGGATTCTCTCTGAACTACCCAAAATCCCATCTCCAGCCCGCCCATGTACGACAGTATCTGGGCGGGACGATAAACACTCAGGCAGCCACTGCGCAGCCAAATTCAGTGAGAATCGCCAGTATCCAAACGCTGATCCAACGATTCAGGCCTCAACACTCGCTTCCTGCGAGAGTGTTCATGCAGTTGATAGGCATGATGGCCTCCTGCATCTCCATTGTCCCGCACGCGAGGCTACATATGCGTCCGCTTCAGGAGTGCCTAGCACGTCAGTGGACTCAGGCTCATGGACAACTGACAGACCTAGTGTTGGTGAGCGGTCGGGCATACAACTCTCTGCATTGGTGGAATCCACAAAACCTTTGCAAGGGCCGACCGTTCCAAGAGCCTGTGCCACAGATTATCCTGACGACGGACGCTTCTCTCCAGGGATGGGGAGCGCATGTACTCCACTACACAGTGCAGGGACTATGGACACTACAGCAAAGGAAGATGCACATCAATGTGTTGGAACTGATCGCAATCTTCATGGCCTTGAAGGCGTTCAAAGTACATCTGTGCAACAAAGTCGTGTTGATCCGGACGGACAACATGACGGCCATGTACTACATTCAGAAGCAGGGAGGCACACACTCTCCGCAGCTGTCTCATCTGGCTCAGAGCATGTGGAAGTGGGCCATTCAGAGGAACATCTTCCTCATGGCAGAGCATCTCCCGGGCAAGGACAACCAGATGGCGGACCTGCTCAGCAGGCACAGCCATCAAATGCACGAGTGGGAGATACATCCATCAGTACTCCAACCGTACTTCCAAAGGTGGGGTCATCCAGAGATAGACCTGTTCGCCACAAAGGAGAACGCAAAATGCCAAAGCTTCGCCGCCAGGTTCCCACACCCGCAATCACAGGGCAATGCGATGTGGATGAACTGGTCAGGCAGATTTGCGTACGCTTTTCCCCCAGCACCTCTGATACCGCTGGTGGCACGCAAGCTCAGGCAGCACTCGATGACTCTCATCCTGGTTGCTCCAACGTGGGCTCGCCAACCGTGGTACACCACGTTTCTGGAACTCTCCGTGGTACCGCATCAAAGGCTTCATCTCACTCCCAGCCTTCTGACGCAGAGCCATGGCGACATTCAGCACCCAGATCCGCAACAGCTCAACCTGGCGATCTGGCTCCTGAAGTCCTAGAGTTTGGCTACCTCAATCTTCCTCCCGATTGTATGAACATCATTCGGGAGGCAAGGAAGCCCACCACTAGAGCTTGGTATGCGGCTAAATGGAAGAGGTTTGTCATTTACTGTGTTAACCACGATATTGACCCGCTAGATGCTTCCATCCAAAACATCATTTGTTACCTGTTCCACCTGTACCAATGCAATCTGGCGTACTCTTCCATCCGCATTCACCTGTCTGCTATGGCAGCATACCTCCAGAATAGGCAACACCTGTCACTTTTTAAGGTCCCTGCTATCAAGGCTTTTCTGGAAGGACTCAAGAGAGTCATTCCACCAAGGACCCCACCAGCTCCAGAATGGAACCTCAATGTGGTTCTTACAAGACTGATGGGTCCTCCCTTCGAGCCACTGCACTCTTGTGAGCTTCAGTTTCTGACTTGGAAGGTTGCTTTCTTAGTAGCAATTACATCGCTACGGAGGGTTAGCGAGTTGCAGGCGCTCACCATCCAAGAACCTTTCTTCCAAGTACATGCTAACAGGGTTGTGCTTCGCACTAACCCTAAATTCTTACCCAAGGTTGTCTCTCAATTCCATATGAACCAGACAATTGAGTTGCCAGTGTTTTTCCAAAACCCAGAGACGCTGGCGGAGCGGATGCTCCACACCCTTGACGTTAAAAGAGCCTTGATGTACTACGTGGACATGACGAAAGATTTTCGCAAAACCAAGCAGCTTTTCGTTGCTTTTGCCACACACCACAAGGGAAACGCTATCTCCAAAGCTGGGATCGCTAGGTGGATCGTGAAATGCATTCAAATCTGTTACGCTAAAGCTAAACGCACTCTCACTATCCCACCAAGAGCCCACTCCACCAGGAAGTTGGGGGCCTCTATGGCTTTCCTAGGAAACATTCCCTTAGAAGATATTTGTAGAGCAGCCACATGGTCTACCACACATACTTTCACTAAACATTACTGTGTAGACGTGCACTCCAAACAGCAGGCAGCTGTTGGTCAGGCTGTTCTCAAAACACTTTTTCAGACTGCTGCAGCTGGCACGGGCGGCCGCCGCTAATGGAGGGACTGCTATGTATTCTATGCACAGATATGAATTCAGCAGCCCACATGCCTCGAACTGCAAATGCTACTTACCAGTATGCATCTGTTCTTGGCATGTAGGGCTGCTGACATTCATATCGCCCACCCTCCTCCCCGGCGCCTGTAGCAGCTGCAGTATTCATATATATATATATATATGCTCATAGCATGGTCATCACTCACATACTTCACTCCATCTCTGCCAATGGCTAAAAACAATCTGGGGATGGAGGCGATGCCCATGCGCACTGTAGTCCAGGGGAGGAGCCACCTATCTCGTGATACTTCGAAGACTCTTCTAGGACAACAATGTGCAATCATCCGGACCCAACACTAGGCGGCGATCTATGCACAGATATGAATGTCAGCAGCCCTACATGCCAAGAACAGATGCATACTGGTAAGTAGCATTTGCACTACTTTACAAGGAAGGCCTATGCCAGCACGTCCATCCTGACTTTTGTATGCAACAAACACAAGTGTCTTAAGACTTTTAAACCCCCTAACTCACACTGATTGACTGCAACAGCTTCGCGAGACCCATATCAATGCAATTGGATCTGTAATTTATACCAACCTTTACAGCAGATTTTTTATTTTTTATGTTTAAGTATCTCAGTTATGGCTGCTTTTGCTATTGAAATCCTGATTTGTGCAACTTCAACCTCCCCCCCCCCTTCCCCCCCCCCTTGAATACGCTTGAACAAGATTGGTTTCAGCATCTCCCAATGCTTTATACAAATTCTAAATCTTCTCTTTTTCTTTTTTCTGGATCTGCCACCCATACTGTCATCTCGCCCCTAATGCCCGCTTTTAAAAGAAACCTATATTTTTTTCAGTATATATATATATATATATATGTGATCAAGGGCAGTCCCTGCCCGAAACGCGTCATGCCTACCTGAACTGCTGACAAAATGGATAATAAAAGTTCGCTGTGACACTCTGCAAGTCGTGTGGTGGTCCGTTACTTCTGTGGTCTCAACTGGGAACAGAAATTGCTCCATATATATATATTCACACGTTCCGTTTCCGCCTCAAGGCTCGCTCACTCCAAGCGCCCTCCCAAGCAGCGCAGACACGGACCATAGATTTCAGTCTGTTCTTTTATTTCATAGTTTGCGTGCAAGTCGCCATAACGTTTCGGCTCACCCGAATATATATATATATATTGAAGCTCTGACTTGCCTCGTGTTCCAAAGAAAAGAGAAAGCACTCTCAGGTGCGGGTTTACAGTTTTATTTTCAAAAACCCACAGCGACCAGACGCGTTTCGGCGTTTTCCCTTTTTCCATGGTAAAGTGCGCGTCTGAGGCAGCCATTTTTATTTCGCATACACACGTGGTGATATTTGACATAGAGAGAGGACGAAACTACAAAAAGTATGAGCGCCATCTTGGCATGGTCGTGTACAATCATTTACAGCCGGCCATCCGCCATTGCATCATTACAGACGAACAAGACATTATAGTTCATCCTACTGATTGGTAAGCATTATATGAAATCATCACAATGTTACAGTACGTTGCAATAATGCCCTGGATGGGCTTTACGACCAATTTCTACTCTCTCCAGTATTTGTCCTTCCATCTCACCCTGAATGGGCTTTTCCTGTCTTTACATGATTCATTTGTGTTTCTATTACAGATATGCCCACATATAAATACAAGCCTTACATATTTACATTCCTTATCTGTTTCAGTCTTAACTTAGTTTCCTCATCTTTACATTGATCACCATACAGCCATGATACCTGTTGCACTTTTGGACCTATTGTTTTCCCAGATGTACCGCTAGTTCTTCATGGGTATTAAGGCCTTCCGGGTGCTTTGTTTGTAAATCAATGATGTAGCGAGACTCCAGTCTTCGCAACGTCATTAATCTATCACCCCCCCCCCTTTGAGTGTGTTGGGACATGGTCCAATATAAAGAATCTCAGCAGTTCCCTGTCACTATTGTGTTTCTGTTGAAAGTGACGGGCTACCGGGTAGGTCATGTCACAGTTTTTTATGGCCCTGCAGTGTTCAAGGACTCGTTTTTTGGTCTCATGGATGGTACTTCCAACATATTGGAGTTCGCAGGGACAGACCAAGCAGTATACCGTGTATGGAGTACTGCATGTCAGAAATTTTCTGATCTTTTTTGGTTTGTCCATTCCTGGGACCCTATATGAGGAGACTGTTTTACTGCTGGAGCACGCCTTGCATTTTCCGCAGGGAAAGAACCCTTGTAGGTTCGTGGATAGCTAGATAGAAGGCTTTTTACCCTGATAGCTACTCGTTAGTGTATCCCTCAGTGACCTTGCCTTCCTAAAAGTCAGTAGTGGTTGTGAAGGGTTATCCAAACCTATCACTGGGTCTAGCTTTAGCAGGTTCCAATTTTTCTTAAAGATTTTCTTTAGATCCCCTGCGTCTTCAGAAAAGGTTGTAATCATTCTAACAGTTGCTCACTTGGTGTTTTGTTGACCCTATTAAAGGCTTCTTGCAAGGTGCGTTCTTCATAGACTCGTCCTCTATAAATCTATTCATGCATTCCTGTGCGTGTTTCAGGTAGTCTGCCTTTCTAGTGTTGTTCCTTTTAATCTGTAGGAGTTCTCCAAACGGAATACTTCTTATCAATTTTGGGGGGGTGACTACTCTGCGCGTGCAATATAGAATTGCCCGCTGTGGGCTTACGGTATAGTTTAGTGTGAATATCACCATCTGTTATGCATACCTCCAGATCTAAAAAATGTACTGAGGAGGTACTCATCTCGGCAGTGAAATGTAAATGTACCATATTGTCATTTAGTCTGTCTACATACTCCAAGGCTGTTTCTATTGATCCCTCCAGATCACAAAAAGATCGTCTATATAACGATGCCAGGTAACAATATTTTTGGTGCAGTTATGGTTGGTCTCTGCCCAGGCTACCTGCTCCTCCCACCAGCCAACGAATAAATTTGCATATCTGGGGGCGAAGCAGGTGCCCATCGCGGTCCCCGAGACCTGGCGATAGTATTGCCCTTGGTACAGAAAGATGTTATTATTCAGACTAAATTCCAGAAATTGTAAGACCATTTCATTATGAGTTGTAAATTTGACCGGTCTGTTCTGCAAGAAGTACTTCACTGCTTCAATTCCATTTGCATGCGCAATGCATGTATATAGGCTGGTGATATCCATTACAATCATTACATCGCTCTCCCTCCAGTGCATGGCATCAATAGTTTTAACAAAGTCTCTGGTGTACTTCACATAAGACCTCAATGACATTACAAATTCAGAAAGAAAATGATCAATGTAAATAGAAATATGCTCTAAAAGACTCGACTGCGAGGAAACAATCGGCATCCCTGGTGGCTCTAGTGCGTTCTTATGCACCTTTGGTAGATGATAAAAACATGGGACAATTGGGTTCAAAATCCTCAGAAACAAATACTCCTCAGTAACAATCATGTCTTTTTCATACCAGTTTTTAAGTAACGCATGACAATTATTGATGCTAGTGAGGTATACACTTTTATTGGTTTTCTCATATGACGACTCGTCTGGTAACGGTCTTAGGGCTTCCTTATTGTCCGCCTCGTAGGTTTGGATTACAACGTTTCCGCCCTTATCTGAGGGCTTATATACACTAGTGTTGTCGTTTTTTAGCCCTTCCAAAGCCTGGATCTGTTCATAAGTGATGTTACGCCTCTTGGGTCTGCCCCGTTTTTTATGTCTCATTGCCACAAGTTCTTTTGTGACCATTTCAGAAAAAGTGTCAATAATGTCTATTGGCATCTGTGGTTGAAACGTGGATACAGGTTTAAACGCAGTTAGGGCACTTTCTTCTTCCACCCCCACTATTCCTACAGTCAACTGTTGATCAGTATCCAATTCGTTTTCAAGTCTCAGATCTTCGAGTGCTTGCATACCTGCTAGGTCACGGCCCACCAGTAAATCTGTTGCTAAGATGGATTATTTATGGGTCTTGTCCCTTTTGGGCTTCATTTTAAAGAACTTATGGAGTTTAAGCTTCCTTATGAACTTAAATAGGTCAATGTGAGTCTGTGTGTACTATAGGTTTTTCTGAGGGCAAAAGGAAAACCCCAGCTTTAGGACTTTCTTTTCAGCCGGAGATAATGATCAGGAGGTCAAGTTGATAATAGTTAGGTCCTCACCTTCATTCTGTTCTTCACCATTCACCTGCGTTTGTGGAGCTTCTTCTTGCTCCTGGTTACCAGTGGAGACTGTCGACCTTTTTCGCCAGTAGCCGCCCCTCCTTGTTGGCCTGCGTTTCTTTGGTCTGGTGGTTTGCCCCTGGCTTTTTGGAATGACTGTTGCACCACACGGAACTAGTCTTGAAAAGGAAAACTCTTTATCATGCTCCCCTGACCATCTGTGTTTTCCTCCTCCGATAATTCTGGGGTTATCGCCAACTCTGATGTTTCAGGTTGCACTGTTGTATGCTGTTTTGCTTTCTCCTGTAGCGCTGTCCGTGGGCCATCATACCTTTTTGCAAAGGTGATTATCCTTCCTTGTGCGTAATCGCGCTCGTCACGTTCACATTTTTCTTGTTTCCTCACTCTGATTTTGCCTTCATAACTTTTCAGTCGTTTGGTCATTTGTTCCCTTAATTCTTGTTGCCTTATTTTATTTTCATCCTTGGCGATTTCCGTCTCCAAGTCGTCAATGTCTTTTTTTTGTTTGCTCATGATCGCTCCACGCAAATTTGATCAAAATTAACAGCATCCCTTTGCATGAGTGAGCTGTGAATTCCGCCCATTCCTCAAGCAGTTTGGGATCCGGGTTTTCGTAGGCTGGAATGGTATAAATGCGGAAGCCTCTCGGCACTCTGACCTCCACATAGTTTTGCAGGGAAGTGCCCTCCCACCACTTGCGGATTTCACGTTCGTTCAGCCTTTCCAATGCCGTAAATTGAGTTGCCAGCGTGGTTACGATCCGGTCATCTTTTTTTTTGTTGGGCAGACTCGTAGTTTGTCTCTTTCTGAAAACTTCCAACGCCGCCTCACAACGCTCCGAGTTACTACACATCGTAACTCAGTAGTTCTCTCGATGAATACGCTGGAAATCCGGATTACCTCCGAATTTTGGCTCCTTTCGTCCAACCGTTCCGATGGTTGTCTCTCACATCGTTATTGCGGTTCTCCGGGCGGCGTTGCACGAGTTCCTAAATTGAAGCTACCTCGGTTTGCACCTACTGCACGAAGTAGGTGCAAACCGAGGTAGCCTCAATATATATATATATATATATATATATATATATACACACACATATATCTTCATCATCAGAACTTTTTAGCACTCTTTCATTTTAATGGGGCCACCATTTGAGTCATTGAACTCATACAGCACTGCACTAAATGAGTAGCACTGCTTCACTATATTTAGTTTTTCCCCTGAAGCAGGAATGTGGACAATCAAATTCAGTAATAAATGTGTCTAGTAGTTCCAGTAGAAATTGTAAATTCAAATTCTATATGTCTTTTATGTCTTTTTCTTTCTTCTGCAAAATGTTTAAGCAAACTCTCTAGCATTCTTTATGTGGTGGTTTGAGGTTAGAATAGAAAATGCAAAGCTTGCCTCGGCAGGGCCTCAAAGGCCTTGTGCTCAAGTGAAAAGAAATTGAAGGCTGAACGCGGTTTGCCCACAGAGAGCTGAGAGCACCTTCTCCAGGGTTGTGTTGTTCTCATTTGCAGGGCAGGGATTGACCTTAAAGAAAGTTAGTGTGTTTGGAGATTTGAGTGAGTCGTCATTTTCCAGATTCAAACATCCTCCTGAAGAAAAAATGGAACAACTTACTCTCTGGACTGCGTGGACGAATCGTTGCTGGTTCTGGAGTACTTTTGTAAATGGTTTAGGGAGGGACCTCAGAAGGCAGCTTATGGTGAGGAGGAAGCACTGGCTTCAGTGTCGGCAGCCTTTCTTTTCTATGGCGCATTTGCCATTGTTCAAAGTTGAGATTGTAATAAATATGTTCCAATTTAGATTACAGTTGGCTTCCTAAAACTCATTGAGCCATTGCACAGACCATTTACACAGACCAGATTTCCACGACCGAGCTACGGATATTCTCAGTAGTTCGAAGGCAATAGCAGCTTTTCTTTGTTCCATTAAGAATCGTATTTTTCTGTGGTGTGCTTTGACACTTAAATGGATATCCATACCTCTTGTAAGTACACCTTCTAGTTAAGGAGACCCCTTACTGTTGTAGTAAAATTATAAAAAGTGGCAAATTTTGGGTGCATCGTTCTGTCTTTAGGCAGATATTTTATTTTGTTTGAGCTGCTTATGGTACAAAATGCTGAAGAAAATGCCGCTATCGCACCAGTTTGCCAAGGCCAGCCCTATTCGCTTTCCCAGTGCGGGTTTGTTTTCTTTATATGTCCAGTTCAAAAATTTGGACATGACCATGGTAAGGGAGCATTAGTTTAGAGATGAGGCTGACTATACTTTGGGAAAGGTTAAGAAAAATTGAGACTGCCATCGCTATAGGACTGTTCGCTATCTCCACGTCATTGTATGCTACTTAGCAATACAGATTGATGCATTCAATTGCCCACAGGCCAGCCAAGATTTAGCGGGGATTATTCATTGTAGAGCCAGCATCATATAAGAATCCACTAACGGGTGGAGGACAAATTCTGCATTAGACAACAGCTCAGGCTTCAGCTCCAGGTAAGTCTGTGACCCAAAGGAAACAGAATCAGACCTGATGGGTTCAGCAAATTTGCCTAAAAGATAACCTTTCAAGAGAAGTTCTTCATGCTGAACAAACAGAAGGACTCTAAGCAAAACTGTTTGAGGAGATTTTACAAATGTTGCAAAAGTCCCTCATAGAAGGGGTGCCACAGAAAGAACAAAATACAGTGGTCAACTCCTGCCAATTTGTTATACCAAGGAGATCATGTAAAAAGACAGAACTCCAGTAGTGTCTTTGATGGAGGTCTTGTTTCATTAAAGTGCAAGAGATATTATCTGATGTTTTGCATATGCAAACGCATATTTACATACTCCATTTTTCCAGCACCCATGAAGCATCTTTATTTCTTTGTGGGTCGCATTGTGTTTCCTCTGGGGTTTTATGAGTCATTAGTGGTGGTGGTGACAACACATCTCTGCTGGCTAGAGGTGTCGTTATTGCCTTATCTGGACTAAAGCACCTTGAGACCCTCACAGGTGAGTAGTGCGCTATATAAAACCCTTTATTTATTGATTGACTATTGGCATTTGACAATGGTCTCCCAGGAAACAGAATTGATTACTTTAGGATGCAAATGGAGCTGCTGCCTAAGCTGGGGAGCTCCAGAATCCTCCTGGAGTAATGAAGGGAGCATCTTTAATGTAGGTGTTTCCACTTACTAAGATGCCTGCAGAGAATGATGATTCCTTTATTCTTACTGCCAAAAACAATCATGCATTTCAACACAGAGGCTTATTTGCCTCATAGTAGCCTATATTTTGCTGGTACCGTAGGCAATATTGAGGATGAGGTCTTCGCAGAGGTCACTGAGGATGTGGCACCAAAATATTAATGGTAGAAACTCGCCATACATAAATATTGCTTACTAAATATTGTTTAGAAAACTATCACCCAACTGAAATTAATAATCGAAAATCTAAACCTAGATGGACCATGTTTTTGTAAAGATAATTAATACACAGTATGTCTGCAGACATTTATGTGTATGAGATTTTGACATACAACTTTACTGAGAGCTTACATCATCCAAGACAAACTATTGGTCTCCAGGTGAGGCAAAATATTTGTTAGGATTTTATGTAGGGAACATGGAATTAACCACCACTAAAGAGATGGGAATTGGTTGTTCCTTTGTATCGGGACCAGGTGGTGGGAGATGCCTCCCTTATAAGATGGGAAGAACATTGAAGGATCTGAATCGGAGGGTAAGCTCTTTCTAGCCGCATCTGAGAATGGGTATTTCACAAGATAACTGCGGAAACTAGAAGGAATAGGAAGCAATACCCCAAGCTAAGTGAAAAAAAGAATTGCCGCATATCCCCTTCCCCTTTTTTTAAAAAGCAAAGTGCATGCCTCATCATATTCACAGAGTAATTATTTTGTTAGTTAAATAAAGTATCTTACTCTGAAGTTGAAGGATGGGAAGCTGAATGCTTTAAGTGTTCATCTGCAAGGCTTGGATCACTGGTGATGGCTACAGTAATGAACCAGTTCAAACTAAGGCTTTTGTGAAAAACTGCTGACCTGATTGATAGCAACAAACAACAAATTGATGCAAGTAATGCCTGAATTAACATGGGCCGCATTCCAGACTATTGTTTTTTTACCATAATACAATTCTTGCCAGAGACCATCCTTATGCAAAGCAATCTTGCTCGTGCTCCAACAGGGGCAGTCCAAACAGAACCACCAAGCCAGGTGATAGAGCGCGCAGGTCGCCCGACCCTTAGATTTTCCAGATTTCACGCACTTGGGCCCATGACGTGATTACGACAATATTTTTGTGAGTCGGGCGAGTTTACGCACCACTATCAGTAATTTGTATGTGTCTTCTTAAACACTATTACCATGGTACCTGACTTACCACAGGCACTTATCTTCCTGACAGATCAGGAGCTATCAGAGGACAAGAGATAAGATAATCCTAAAATACTTTAATCATTCAAAAATACTTTTAATAACTTTAAATGACCACAGACACCTGAAGGGTTTTAAGGATTTTATATAGTAATTCAAATTCAAAGTGACAAGAGTATAAGGCTGATGCAAATCAGTACGTCAATAATCAGGATTACAACTATAATATAGCTATGGATGAGGGCAAGCACCATTGAGTGCGAGTGGAAAATCTACTGGGTAATGGTAACAGGGAACATGCTATTCAGTTTCAGGCTTACATTAAGGTATGCACGTGTAAAACACATTAGTCAGTGAATTTCTAAAGACCTATAAGTGATAAAACTGATCTTGGTCTAACTGCTAATTCAAACCTAAATTCTAAACACAAGTGAATTTTAGATCATGTTAATTAAGTTAAACAGTATCAGTAATGTTCTATAGGTAGGGGAAAAATGGAACATAACTAATAAACAGTTTGCATATACGACATTGGAGATGACAGGGAGAGTATCATGGGCATAGAGGCTTTATTTAAAGAACAGGAGGAAGGAGGATAGAAAGACGAACACCCACAAGTTATATTTACCTAGGACAGGAATGAGGACTAACCCTGGCCACGGGTCAGCTTCGGGAAAAGACGAGGACAAGGACCCTCAAGGATTTAGGATGCCAGTAGGTGAGCAGGTACAGCTCACGGACAATCAGGACAGGATACCCCTCAGGATTTGGGTCAGGACTGGGCTCACCAAAGGGCACGACCAACACCTGCAGCTTCGGATGCAACGCCTGCGCTACCCCCTCCCTTCACGGAATCCGCCAGTAACCCCGATTGGGTTCTCGAATCTCCCAGCAAAGTGCTTCGCCAGCACTTAAGACTATTTCCACCCCTTGGAGTTTGTGGAAATTTCGGACAGAGTGCTCCGCAGCCCTCTGTATCAATCACCTATAGAGTTCGTAGGGTCGGTGACAGGTCTGCTACTCGGACAAGTCGGACAACTTCTCTAACTAAAACTAGGCAAGTTATACCTTTTTCGGGTCCCTAGACCACCCACAAATGTTGCAAGTGGCAGGGTCCCCAACTTATGATTGGTCAAGAGAGGTGGTTAGGTCATTGTCATCACCTAAAATTCTGGGTTCCCATATTTAATATTCATATTTCAGTACCCACCCCTTACATTCCAGTTCCCAGGCATACGTGTAGAAGAGGACAATAGAGCACACAGTGGGAAGAAACAAATGTAACCGTTTCAGGTGAAATTCAGCTTCTTCTCCCTGGGTCAGGGAGCAGGTTCCCAGGAGCATCTCAGCTTCGGTAGCCAGCTGGCTGACTTCCACTGATGTAAGGCTCGGTTCTCATGTCACGTGATCTGGTCCGCATAGACTTCTAAGATTGAGAGGCTCCCCACTCCCAGGCCCCCAGATACACGGTACATGAAAAGTACGCGAAAACAAATTAGAAACACAGAAGAAATGAATACACTGTACACCATGATAAGCTACACTTCACCCCTTACTTTATAATAACTATAGCGGTTAGGAGTTATGCAGAAATAGACAGAAGTGCAAAGCGGCATTGGCAAGCAGAGAGCGTGTTTAAAGACAAGCGGCCATTTTAGCAGTAATGCGCATGAGCGAGAATATCCCTCCAAAACTGCGTGTGCGTCACATCACATGGGTATGACTGACGCATGCGCAGACTGGATTTCTGCGAAGCAGCCATTCTGTAGTATGCAAGCTTTGTTAGGATTAATAGACACATAGGCAAGCGTCTCTGGGACACCCGCGTGTACTGTAAAAGTGCGATATTAATGACAAACGGGATTGGTTAATACTATTACAAGTTAACAAGGTTCTTGACTGAGAGCAAGTCGCTTTACGTGCGAATCCTTGCTCCATCACAGGTCCCCTCCAAAGAAGCACATAAGCAGTCCAAGACTGGTTTCTATCTACCTAGGGCCTCACCCGTGAAAGATACATCTTGAGTACTGTAGCATAGTGAGCACGGGCCCAGGTTGCGCAGAATTTATCAGCAGCATCACAGTGATGGAAACAATCCTTGAATTAATCCGATGATCTCTTGGTGTTGATTCCAGACCATCTTTTTATTCTACTGTGCCACTCTAGACAGGAACCAACCATATTTTAATTAGTGTTGGTCATGTTCAAATAATGACATTTCACTCCAAACTTCCAGACCAGGGCCCCTCCAGATTGGAACACAAACAACCTAAGTTTGGTTTTGACTTATTGGGGTTCACCCTGAGTTATAATAGCTTGAGTCCTTTAAAATGTGATTGACAGCATGCTTTACAGACAGTGGTCCGAGGTTCACTTTACCTTCCTGCTTGGGGGCAAGAAAGAAGCTTGCCCCGCTCCTGAATAGTAAGAGTTTCTCAACTAAAAGATTCAAGATTCAGAAGGATTATGAAGTGTGGAAAAAGACTACGAAGGTCACCACTCTCCTTATTCTGTCTTGGAAAACATCTTGCCAGTATTCCTTCTAGACCAAAAATTGTGGTTAGGCACCTAGTCATATCATGAAATAATAGGAGTTGAAATTCGCTTTGAGTAATATATATATTTTTTTTATATATATTTCACAGGCCGAAAAGCCGCTGGTAATAAACACAAAAGGATTCAAAGCCTCACACAGCGAGAGGCAACAATACTGTAATCTTCGGTCCGGCGTAGTCCATTAAATCAGGATTGATGAATAAATTTGTCCACAATGTTCCAGGATATGAGAGGATTCCAATTTATGATAAGGGTAGAAGGATCTTCTAGCATGCGATATTGCGAAATCATACACTGAGCAAATCTAAAAACAGGATAGTAGTTTTCAATAAAGGTTCACAGTTGGGAAGCTAAAAACATGATATGAAGCAATAACCGCTATGTACTGGACCACAGCGTCCTACTCATAAAAGCAAGAGACAGTAACAAAGTTTCGTAAGTACACGTTACAGAAGTCTTCCCAATAAAACTGAACCCCAATCCCTCATCTAGTAAATATGTATATAAGAAATAAGGGAAAAGGATACAAAAAGAGGAAGGAAAAAGAAAAAGTAGGGCCATAGAAACAAAGAAGTAACAGAAAACACGTCCCATCCCCCAACCCCCCACCCTGCATACCAGCAGAAGGCCACGGCCCACCCCCCCCTATAGGCATGCCTGTCGCCCCAGCAAGAACGCCAAAAATGGGAACCCCCCCCCACAAACCCGAAAAGCATGTAAGCCCACCAAGATGGAAAGTGAGCATCAATTTACGTTCATCTCAACCACCCAAAGTCACAAGCACAAGCCATGTTCCACTTCGTCACCGGGATCACCCATGAAGTACCGTAAACAGTCAGCGTTCAGCCCTGGCCAGTCCGAACAGAGGTCGACAATCTCCCCATTCCATGAATAGGCAAACTCGATGGACCAATAGTATCGGTAGGGGCCACCCAAGCCCTCAGCAAAAACAGCGGCAGTGATTCAGCAGCACTCCTCCAAAGTACACTCGTCGTCGTCGAGAAAGCAAGGCGCTGTTGTTCAGGAAGTGGATCAACAGGCAGGAAGGTAAAAAAGGCAGCAAACACGCAGCCCCGGCCGCCGTGCTCACTGATCTCGCAATCCAACACTGCACACCCCAGGGAGTCCTCGGCGTCAACAAACTGGGAAAGGTCGGGCACCCGTTCCTCTCTGTGCCCGTCCGCCTCTACAGATCCTGTGGCAGGAGCAGTGGCCGTCTGTGAGTCATTGATGACCAACCACCGACGTTTCAGGGCTGAGTGCAAGTCTGTAATAGCCAGAAAGACGTCCCTTACTTTAGGTTCCATCCCTCCTCCGCCAATGTGCACAAAACTTCCTTTCTCCATGGACCCTCCGAGCAGGATAGAGAGCTGACTCAACAGGCAGCCGGGATCTTAATAACTCACGGTGTGCGAATGGGTCATGGCGAAGCACACTCGAGCCCACATACAGGCGCAATGCCGCACACCGCTTACCAGCCGTAACTGGGCGAGGAATCTCCCACCGAAGTCCGCCTCGGATATGGTGTGGTCACCCTCAGGCAGCCCCCGGAGAAAGTTCGGTCCGGGCTGTTCACTCTGCCTCGCACCCTGTTGTGTCCACAGTCACAGGCGCCAACGAAAACATGAGCCGCAAAGCTCGGGGGTCCAGCGCCGCGACTTGCCTATTTACCCACGGCAGTGTGCAATTTCAGGTCTCGGCTCGGGGCACCGGACCATCATGGCCGGCCAGGGCCGATGTTGATCACTTCCGAGTCGGCTGCAGCGCCACTTGAGGTCCCGGCTCGCCCACTGTAAAGGCCGGAAACTTTACGATGACGGTTCCCGGTCGTCCGGGGCGGTATTCATTCCGGAGTTACACGGCCGGGCACCGCGTTCGTTCATCTGCACGGGGCCACGGCTGGGATGCAGGATCATTGCCAGGATGGTGCGGGAGGCGAGGGCGAGCGGCGGAGCCAGGCGTCTATGCGGCCATGTTGGCCGCCGTCTTCGCTCCTCCTCGCTTTGAGTAATATTAAAGCCAAGACAGGCAAATGAATGCCTGGGGCTATAAAATTGCATAAATAAATGTGTTAAATCATGGTTTCCTGTCTGTTCAAGCTCAGAATGATGGCCTCTGGTCCAGGTCAGCTTTTTGTATCGTAAAAGAAATCTTCACCACTACAAAATCACCCTTGATTTATAAGACCAGTTATATACTGTAAGTATCAAAACATTTAAATTAAAGAATGTTGTTAATTGCTAATAAAAAAAATCTTCGCAGCCTCCAGTTAAAAGCTAAAAGCCTTCTCAATTTATTGACGTATCCCCAATTCTAAGGCATTTAGCTTCTGCTGTTGCTAAATGTTGGTATCGGCATCCTCTTTGTCGACAGGTCCTGGAAAGTGTGCTATTGGACGTTAAGCAAGGAAGCAATAATGCTCAGGCATTAGACAATCCCAAAAGGCTTCTATCTTATTGAAGCCAATTTGTCAGGGAAAAGAAATGTTGAGATCGATATGCATGAGTGGAACTTTTAACATTTCAGTCAGTCAGTCAGAACAAGCTTTATTCGATTACATTTAAAATCATAAAAGCAGCAAGACAGCATAAATTTAAAAATTGATTACAATGTAACAAAGTTCATAAGGTTAAAAGACATTCGAGGGTCCAAATCTGTGACAATGTCCAATGTACATAAAAATTCACGCCGTTATAATTCATACACAGAATAAAAAGGTTAAAAATAGTTAAAAAAAACAGTAGCAGCGAATACAAGATGGTGGAGTCACCCTTCCAATTGCCTCGGGGATAGCATCCTGGTCCTCATACGCATGGATTCGACCAGGAAGCTAGCAACCCCGAGGATTGTCCTGGTACTACCTAATAACCGGAGATAAAGTAGAGCAGGACGTACCTGAACAAAACCAGCGTCTCTTAAAATGGGTGCCAAAAACCTCATTCTACTCTCTTTGTAGTGGCTACAAAACATGACAAAATGCATGAGGGTTTGCTCAGAAAAATTATCGCAGCTACATGGGGTAGTCTCATCAGGAACGCCCCACACCGGGAAATCACCCAGAGAATATTGGATTATATTGAGCCTAAATCTAATGAGCAAATGAGTGGAACTTTTAACATAAGGTTGCCTCTGATTTGTGAGTGGGTGATATCTAAATGATAGATCTCTTTGTGACTCAGTAAAAGGTGAAGAGTCCTATGTTGTGCTATCGGGAATTTTTAAATAATACTGCTTTAACAGATCTGTTATGGGTTGCCTGAATATTTGATATATCATATTCATGCCACCTTTTTCAATCATATTGGTAGTCCTGGTACAGGTGTACAGCTGCACGAGTTCTGTAGGACTACAGTGTATATGGTTGTATTCAGAAGTATTCGTAGAGTGTAAACCTAGGAACAAAGGAACATAGTGCAGTACAGCAGTGGGGTTGGAGAAAAAGAAAGGTCAGTTTGGTGCATAAAGGAGCTCAAAGGAAAGTATTTCCTGGTAAGTTAAATAAGGGTCTGAACATTTAATGTGAAGAGGGAGTCTCTTCAATGGTCCAGTTTTTGGGGGATGTTCTAGAATGATTAGGTTTTCCTTGAGGCATTGGTGTTTCAGTTCTTATGTTAAGTTGAGGCAGGAGGGATCATGCTGGATGTAGGTTGAATGGAATTCCAGATTCTTGGTGGATAGCAGTGGTGGTCTTATGTCCTGTGTTGTCTTTCCTGTGCTTTCTCATCTGACATTGTTATTGTAAGTCTTCTTTTGCCCACTTGTGCACTTGAATTTGCACACCATTCAGGGCGGAGTGTTGAGTTTGCACCTTGAGGTCATGTGGTAGGCTAGAGGAAGCCACTGTAAGCCTGGGGACGTAAAACCAATCAGTCCTTTGTCATTGAAACAGCAGCATAGACAATGTTTTAAGTGGGTCAGACGTGTTTTTTAATATCAGTGAATACAATTTTGTCTCTGTTGGCAATGTGGTACAAATTGGCCTTGGAATGCCAATTAAGAGGCCTGAATCAGTAAGAAAGACTTTGGTCTTTCAGAACAAGCAGAATTGCATTCCAAGTGGGTTGTGCCTTTTTGTCCTCCGTGTGTTCTGAAGCCATGACTGGTGCCCATGTGGAATCCCAGAGATTTGACATGATCATCAGGCAGTGGAGTAAAGTAATCGAGGTTCATTTCTGCCAACAGTTCCAGCACCTGATCTTTATGGATGCTGCTTGTCGTACGAACAAGCTTTGTTTTTAAAGGGGACTTTGATGTTCATTTATGCCTTTGATGTTTCTGACTAGATCGTGCTGAGAATATCTTTCAGACTGGCAAAGTTGTTTTAGGTGCAGCGGAGTGTTATCGGTGGGTTGATGAATCCTGACACATCTTGTTGGTTAGGATACCCCCCTCCACCTCCTCCCTCGCCACACTCCCCCAAAAATGACTGATGCCTGGGCGAACCTTTGTTTGGAACAAGTAGCAGTGATTGACTTACACTTGGAGGAACTCACCTGAACAAGATGCAGTCTATTGTTCAGGTAGGATGTTATACAAGTTGAAAGGTGATGGTTTGGACTCTCGAAAGTGGTGTCGGGAGGGAAACTCAAAGGAAGCAGTGGGTGGTTGGTGCTGCAGCTTGAATGTCAACGATTTCACTGGAGGGGGGTTGGGGCGGGGTCTCTGTGGTGAAGATGGAGTGGAGATTGTGATGCATCTGTTGATTTTAAAACTTGGTGTGCATTGATCAGCATGAAGTGCAGTGCTCTTGTTGATGGGCAATTGCTCAGCCTCAACTTCGATTATGCTGGAGGTGCACTGATTGGAGGAGGGTTCCTTTTGGATGTCTAAGAAGAATTGGCCACATGGATTTTGTGCTCAGTAAGGAGAGGCTGATAATGCTACTGAATAGTCTCTCAGTTAAATGTTGGGGTTCTTGAGGGGCTGATGTTTGCGTGGTATGATCTGCCTGAGTCTCAATGCCGGGCAGTAGAGCATCATTGCCTGAAGAATTATTATTTTTAACTGCAAAAGAACGTCTGCAGGTTTCAACTATAGTTTGCATGGCCACACTTTCCTTCTGTTTGTGCAATCCTTAAGACCCTACTGTGATTGAGATTCTGATGGTGTCTGGTTTTTAATAGTTTTTGTTAATAGTTTTCTCCTTCACCTTCCAAGCAGGCAACTCAGGAGTTACTTTTACAAGAGTTAAATTAATGGACCTGCTATTTAAGGGATTAAACAAGAGTTGTGAAGTACCTAACCCTAAAAGCTGTTTTCATGGAGGCAGTTACAGTATTTAGAAGTCACAAGCATTTTTGGCAGGCTGTCATACAAAGTGTACTAAGAGGTTAAGATGAAAGATGAATCCATCTTTCCTTCCAAAAGTGGTATCTGAATTTTAGTTTTGAACCAATATACGAAATTGCCGTCATTCCTGCCATGGTTGCATCATCTAGATGGAGGAGAGGCTGCACAGGTTGAATCCCAAGAGAATTACTAATTCTCTTTCCAGATGTCAGCTGTACAGGGTGGACAGACAGCATTTGGTTCCCTTTGGTAGTATTTTCAAAGAGGATAGCTGCATGCATTGTAAATGTGTAAATGTATAAGCATTTATATAGCGCACTACTTACCCGGAGGGTCCAAAGGCGCTTCGACCGCTGCGAAACCCTTCTTGGCTTCCCTGAGAGATGGTCCCTTAATGGGTATCTCAAGGGTGAGACCAGGCATCCCCGGCGGTCTGGTGGGGCCGTTAGTGAAGATAAGGCAAGCTAATGCCCAGAGTTGCCGAGTGTGATCGCTGATCAGAGTGGGCACCGAGGCGAGAGAATTATCGAGTCCGCTGACCCTGGTCCAGAAACCTGCCGCGCCGGGAACCGAACCCTGGTCCCGGGCCGTCCTCTGCTCTCGGGTCTGCCGCCTCTAACCAGTGAGCCACACTACTTCACTGTATTAGGGTGTACAGTGAAGCAGTAAACAAGACTCTGCCTAAAAGGGGTTGTTGTATATTTTACTAGGGGCAGAGGAGCAACTGCTACTTTCTTGAGAGGGGATGCCTGTTGAGATCTGCAGGAGGGGCACCTGTTTAACTTTACTTACATGTACAAAAAATACTGCCTAGACTTGGATGCCAAGGCAAACGTTATATTTGGAAGATTGGTAGTTAAGCATATTTTCAGGTCACTTTTTGTCCAATTGATTAAATACCCATTCCTCCAAATTGTTAGGCATTGCTGGGTAGTTTTCCAAAGATGAGAATTTAGAGCTCTTTTATGCTACGTTACAAGAAAACGTAACATACCTTTGAAAATGGCTATCATCATGAATTATGTATCCTCATCTACAGGTTCTTTATTTCACAATTTTGACAATTCGTTGGAAAAATAACATTCATTTAGATGGTGGCTGACTTCAAAGAGTGACTCACAGGAGGAACCATTTCCTCCCGCTCAGTGAATGAGTTGTATGAATGTATTGTATTGTGTACCTGTATACCACTGACTTGATTCTCCTTTCCTTGATTAACCATGACATCAATGAACCCCAATTGAGAATCCCTTGCATGCCACTAAACGTAATAAAGCCTTGCCTCCTAAACTTGTCTTAATAGTTGCCCCTTTGAACTTGACTTGCTCCCTTAGGCTTGCACACAATAGTTTTTAGTCTCCTTTGGTTTAAGTTTGTTTTAATTCATCGGGGTGGGTAGGGTTGATCTTCAAGCTGCGACCCCTAGTTGCTGCTTACATTTTTTTTTAATAAATGGAATTTGAAAAGCTAACCCAAGAATCCCTGAGAACATCCCATCATTTCTACCCTTCTTAACAATTTTACTTTAATGATGAAACAGAGTGAACCCCCTTTCTCCCTTTCAATTACATATATTGCCTACCTTTTTAAAATTTATTTTAAAATGCCTTACACCACCCTCCTTCCCACTCCTAACCTCTTCCGGAGCTATAAAACACAGAAATGTTCATAGTGCACAGCAGTTCGAAGTTTGACACCTGCTTCCTTGCCAGGTAATCTCATAGAGACTTCTAAACGCAGATAACTTTCAGTAGAGTTTTCCCCAGTTGTCAGACTGGATCTGGAAATTTTTCTTGAGCAGTACCCCTGTGTGCTAGTAGGTGGCGTAGTTCGGCTCCACATGGCGTTTGCACCCAAATTGGCGTACACTGTGCAATATATGCCCTATCTCAGCACGTTGATGTCCGTTCTTTTTTTTTTTCTCGCCAGTCGGTGCGGATCTGGGAAGAGCTACTCCATGTCAATTTTTGACTAGCCTTTTTTGACACTTTGTCAAAGGGTTTTGAGTTTTTTTTTTCTCCTGGTGTGGCAGGCCTTCTTCAAGCCTTGCAGCGCCTGCCACTGCTCAATGTCAGTGACAGACTTGCACCTTGTATGCTTCTAGTGCCTCCAGCACGACCACAACCCGATGGCTGGCTCCGATTGCCGCGCCATGCACTCAAAGGCTTGAGGGAGCAATCCTTGAAGCACCTACCAGCTCGATGTGTGACGCTGCGATGATCCAGTACCTGGTCGAGAGGAAGGTAGCGGTTGCGTAGCCGAGAAGCTCATTGCACTCGAAGTCGTCGGGCCATTTGGGCAAGTCCCGCCACAAGAAATCGAAGTCGTCAAAGCGTGCTTCTACTGCACTTCATCTGTTGGCCGACGAGATGAGGGAAAACCACACGAGGCTGGGCTCTATGATTGAGCCAGCTCCTGGGCTCACTCCACTCCTCCCTGAGTTTCTGGGAGCCAAAGCGACCCCAGTCCAAGTGAGAGTATTTTATGATGCAATACACCTCCTATTTGGGTGGCCCGTTCCTTCCGGCATGCCTCCGGGCCCCTACTGGATACACTCCTGCAGCTCTGGCTTCAGTTGGTCTCCAGGGGTCCAAAGATTAATCCAGATCACGCTGGTTGTGCCATGTCAACCTTCCCCAGTGCCGTCCCGAGGTCAATGCTCCTGATGCTGTTCCCATTTACATCCCTGACTCTGGTGTAAACCCAGATGTTCTTCGCCAACCAGAGCCATGCCATCCAAGCCGGAGCCTGAGCCCTATCCCTGTGAATTAGCCCTCAGGGTACCGCATGCCGGTTGGCATATGCAGGCTCTGCAGTGGACCTGAAGATCTAGTGGGCGCAGCATCAGAGGAATCTCTCAAACATGGTCAAGATCTCGGAGGGAACTGTAAAAGACATGCAGTGGTGGTTTACGAACCGTGATTTGGTCAGCAGCAGACCCCTCTCCCTTCCCCAACCAGATATGATAGTAGTGACAGATGCGTCACTCCTGGGATGGGGTTGCCATCCTGGAGAGGCTGAGATCAGAGGACTCTGGTGTCTGGCAGATCCAGACTCCATAGCAACCTGATTGAGCTCTGAACAATCCAATTGGTATTGAAAACCTTTCTCTCCTCCATGAAGAAAAGGCTAGTGCAAGTGTTCTCGATATCACTACCACCATGTGGTACCGCAACAAACAGGGCCGGTGTTGTTGTGGACATGGCTGGAACAGCAGGGCATATCCCTGGTGGTTCAACATCTGGGGGGCTCTCTGAATGCTAAAGAGGACGAACTCGGCTACAGATGCCTAGCAGATCACAAATGATGTCTCCATCCAAAGGTGATGCAAGGTCTCTTTCAGCAGTGGGGAGAGCCTTGATTTGATCTGTTTGCAACCGATTAAAATGTGTGATGTAAGCAGTTCTGTACACTGTTTTCAAGGCGGCTCTCGCTGGAAGGCACTTTTTATCTCAGATTGAGCTCAGACCTTCGGTACGCTGTTCCACCTGTTACCGCTTCTGCCCAGAGTTCTCAAGAAGATCAGTAATGACTGGCCCCAAGTCATCATCGTGGCTCCGGACAGGGCACGGAGAGTCTGGTATCCCGAGCTGTTGAGCATGGCTATTGGTCCTTCGATCAGGCTGCCCCTTTGAGAGGGTTTCCTATCGATGCAGCCGAGAAGTGTTCTCCCCCCGAACCAGACAATACTTTGCTTTCATGCGAGGAGATTGAGCAGAGACAATTGACAGCTTTTGATTTAACTCCCGAAGTCTGTAACGTTATCTTGGCATTTTTAATCACAAATGGAAGTGTAGAGGCTGCGATAGAATCACCCTCCTGGTAGACTCATATAAACAGAGATTCTATCAAAAAAAGTGCAAGTGTTTATTTTTAAGGATTTTGTTATATATATTTGAAAGGGAGGTTGGCTCTTCATCAGACCAGTGGGATGAAGGCACTATGTGCTTTTAAAATACCCCTCACACACTAAGAATCCCTTAGTGTCATGCTTCATCATGGGGGTCTTCCCGTCCCTCTACGGGGCGGGGCGTGCTACGACCTACGAGCTACGCGGGAGCACTTTAATTTTGTGGTGAGAGACTATGTGTTTGTGCAGTGACAGTGGAGGTAGTGAGGTGTAGGGACCTAGTGATGTGATTAAAAAAGGTAAAAATTCCCTGGCTAGTGGAAAAAATAATGTTATTCGCTTCCCTGGCTGGGAATGTTAAAAAGGGGTTGTGAGGTAGGGCTATTAGCAACTACCGGGTCGACATGTTTCACAGACAGTCCCCTACTTTCTGATCATCAGGACCAGTGGTGGTCCCTACTGGGAGGTACTCAGTTCTAAGTAGTATAGCCTAGAGTCCTACAAACTGATAGCAAAAATCGGCTGCCAGTTTGTGCTTCAGAGCATGAGTTGGCCCGATGTGAAGCTTAAAAAAGAGAATGAAAAAAGACGCAATGGTCTCTGCAAGAGAAAGGAAAAATAACAGGATGAAGTAATACATTCATAGCACATGGTTAGACTAGACCTTGTCATTGAATTTTTTAATTTTTAAACGTATGCATATCTTGCAAAAATTTGAAGATCGCTATTACCAAATATACTCCTAATTGCGGAGCTTTGTTTTCGGTAAGACAAACATACATAAAGTCTCAACACACATATAACAGTGACTCACAAAGAAGGACTGACACCCATTATTAACAATGTCTCGGTTCTTTTGTTGACAAAAAGTTTTGCGATCGGTTTACTCGTTTTATGAGTTGCGATTGCAAGTGATAGGGAAGGCGCAGAGATATATATAGATAGTATACATACTTTCCCGGTTCTGAAAACGTGCCTCATGAGCCGGCAGATACGAGGGTTTTTCGATGCGGTCAACTAAAGAGGGGGATAGATAGAGCCGCATACTCTCGTTAGACGGCATTGTTCACGGGAGCATATTTTACCTTGTTGTTTCTGAAGATCTGTCACATTCGGCTGTTAGTTCGCAGTTGATTTTACTTACGTAACCACTGGTCGACAGTGCCTTATTCCTACCCCCGTGCCGCTCCGAGGAGAACATCAGCTTCACCTCGCCTTCGTCTATTTATACATATACCGGTTTTGCATTGTCATCGGCATTGTATTGTTTCCAACTACTAGTCTGCTAACCCAAGATGGCCGCTTGTTTTTGGAACACTTCCTGGTTGGAGCGGAAGTGGTGTTTTTTCTTTGTCTGTCGGTCATTTGGTTAAGCCTTAGTTAAAACATTACGAAGGATGTATGGATAGGGTTTAAGAAATGGGTACTTTTCAGAGAGAGGTCCTTAGTATTCAGTACTGCCTCATAATCGACCCCAGGGTATGTCATCATTAAGGCCGTTCTTATGGGATTTGATTCTGAACACCCATCTTTGTTCCTTTTCCAGGAGTTGTTCTTCTCTGGCGACCAATTCAATTATTGTCCATGACATTTCTTCTAGTTTATGGCCCATTTCTAGAAAGTGGTTGGTTAGTTTTGTGCTGGATTTTTTACATTTGACGGTGCTCTTATGCTCACCTATCCTCGTCTTGATAGCTCTGCTGGTCATTCCTACATATTCCATATTGCATGGACACTTTATCAAATATATGGCATTCGAGCTGTTGCAGTTGCTAAAGATTCTTTGCTCCCAAACTGTGCCATCGTTAAATGTAATTGATGTGCTCTTTTTTGTCAGGCAGCATACTTTACAATTACCACAGGGATGGTGACCATGCACAAAATTTACGTTTCTTGCTTGATTATTGTTGATAGTTCTTGGTCTGGTGTGGACTAGCATGTCCCGGATGCTCTGAGCTTTTTTGTGCGAAAAAATTGGTTTTGGTAGTTGTAGATTGCCACTGTTCAGGATTTTCCAATTTTTATTCATGATTTTAGTCACCTGGTTGGAGCTTGTGTTAAATGTGGTAACACAAATCGGTCTACGTTCTTCTTCCGTTTGGATTTTGTCTTCCAGAAGGCTTTCTCTGCAGTTATTCCTTGTCCTTTTGTAGGCCTGCTCGATGATTCTCTTTGGATATTGACGATCCTCCAATTTTTTCTTGAGATCTTTGGATTGAGTTTTGAAATTGCTGATCTCTGTGCAATTTCTGCGAAGACGTAGAAATTGTCCATATGGTAAATTGTCCCGCAGATGTTTGGGGTGAAAGCTTTGGTACATTAGTAGGCAGTTTTTTGATGTGCTTTTAAAGTGGGTGGTGGTCATCAGCTTGCCATCTTTCGGAAAAATGTTTAAATCCAGGAAGACCAGGTTGCTTTTTGTGGTTGTGCTTGTGAAGTTTAAAAAGTCATCTTGTAGATTTAGCCATGTGAGGAACTGTCTGGAGGATTTTTCATCTCCATCCCAGATGATTAGGATATCATCGATGTATCTCTTCCAGGTCTTAATGTGGTGCCTGAAGGGATTCCTGGGGTTCAGGATTCTGGTGACCTCGAGGTGGTGAACGTAGAGACCGGCTATGCTCGGCGCAAATGTGCTCCCCATGCTCGTCCCGTGTTTTTGGAGATATGTGGTACCCTCATTCTCGAAAAAATTCTCTCTCAGTGCCAGAGAGCAGCATTCCATGATCACATTACGTGAGGTCTGGTAATCCCATTCATCTTGGAAAAGCACATCTTCTATTATTGTTAGGGTCTCATGGTGTGGCAAGCTTGTGTAGAGGGATTCAACATCGCAGCTTATTAGGAGCTGTGTTTCTGGATTGAAATCTTGATCTTTGAGTAAATTCAGGACATCTTTTGTATCCTTCAGGTATGTCGAGGTGCGTTTGACCATTGGTCTCAGGAATGCGTCTGCGAATTTTGACACCGGTTCCAAGATTGAGCCAATCCCCGAGACTATTGGTCGTCCTGGGGGATTTTGGAGATTTTTATGAATCTTGGGCAGTGTATACAGGTAGGGGGTCTTCGGGTTCCCAGCCAGGGAAGCGAATAAAATTATTTTTTCCACTAGCCAGGGAATTTTTACCTTTTTTAATCACATCACTAGGTCCCTACACTTCACTACCTCCACTGTCACTGCACAAACACATAGTCTCTCACCACAAAATTAAAGTGCTCCCACGTAGCTCGTAGGTCGTAGCACGCCCCGCCCCGTAGAGGGAAGGGAAGACCCCCCATGATGAAGCATGACACTAAGGGATTCTTAGTGTGTGAGGGGCATTTTAAAAGCACATAGTGCCTTCATCCCACTGGTCTGATGAAGAGCCAACCTCCCTTTCAAATATATATAACCAAATCCTTAAAAATAAACACTTGCACTTTTTTTGATAGAATCTCTGTTTATATGAGTCTACCAGGAGGGTGATTCTATCGCAGCCTCTACACTTCCACTTGCACTTTTTTTGATAGAATCTTTGTTTATATACGTTATCTTGGCAGCCAGGCGCCAAGACAGTTTACACCTGCTGAAAAAAAATATGTGGCATGTTGTACTGAAAGACAAATCGATCCTCTTTCTGCCCCCTTTCTCAGGTTTTCCTTTTCATCCCTTCCTTTGCCCAGCAAGACTCTGCTCTGGGCACGCTGAAGGGCTATCGCTCCGCCATTTTAGTTTTTCTGCGTTTTCCTGATCAGCCATCCCTTATCAAATTTACTATTGTTAATAGGTTTCTGAAAGGTTTACAACATTGTTTGCCACATTCTCCCTTTATTATGCCCCAGTGGGACCTCAATCTCATCCTCACTTTCATTATGTGCTCTCCCTTTCAGACCATGCACAGTTGTCCTCTCAGGCTCCCTAACCGTCAAGACTGTCATCCTCGTGGCTATAACATCTGCCCAGCGTGTCAGTGAGCTTCAGACCTTGTCATCCAAGCATCCTTATCTGACCATCTACCCCGACAAACTGGTGCTTCGTCCTAGAGCTTCCTTTCTTCTGAAAGTGGTCCCTTTAATGTAGGCCAATCCAACACTCTGCCTACTTTTTACACTCCGCCTCATCCCTCCAAAGAAGAGGAGCGACTTTTTCAATCTGGACTCAAAAAGAGCGTTGTTGTTCTACTTTGACTGCAGACGAGAGTTCCAGGTGGACTCTTCGTGCGGTGTGTCTGAGCAAAAAAAGTTCGGGCTGTACAGAAGGGGACCATCACACGATGGATTGTACTGTATTAAAATCTGCTACGCATTGGCTAAGAAACAACCCCCTTAGGGTTTGCATGCTCATTCCACCAGAGCTAAAGCTGCAACCACTGCGTTAGCTTGCAGAGTTCCAGTCCTGGACATCTACCAGGCAACAATGTGGACTTCCCCGCACACGTTTACCAAACACTACTGCCTGGACAGTCAGGTCTGTAGATAAATGCACTTGGCCTGTTCGGTCCTGCAGGACTTCCTCAGATGAAATTGATCTGCAGAAGTATTGGTTGGATATCTATTCTAAGGCAATTAATCGGAGGCTAGAAGTCTGTATCAGATGAACAAGTTAATTACCTTCACTAACGCCTTTTTTGGCAGAGACCCTTCTCTAGCCGCAGATTCCTTACCCGACCCTCCAAGCCTCCTCGCTCTGCGAACAGATTTCTCGGGACAGGGCTTTCCCCTTAAGGGGCCCTAGTTTTCCACACCAGTGGTAGGTGTACTTTATGGCTCTGCGCTTTTGGTGTGGAAATAGGCGCAAAGTAATTGACATCTGTGCGCTGGGGTGGTGGCCACATAGGCACAGTGCCACGCAGAGGCGAGCGACGCCACCTACCGGTGCATAGGGGTACTGCTCAAGGAAAATTTCCAGATCCTATCTGACGCCTCGGGATATCATTCTAAGGTAAGGAAATGACAGCTAGAAAGTCTTTACTAGATAAAGCATAACTGAAGTTCAGTAACTCACTCGTCTAGGGCCTTTAGTGCACGTTCTAAACACAACTTTGCACTAGTCCTGTTTCAAGTAGCATCAAGGATTTCGAAACTGTTGACTCTATGGTAACATCTTTGTTAATCTTAGAGATCTGATAATGCAATTGACTGATTTGACTGCTAATGTAGGATATGTTTTATTACAACACCTTTTATTGCTTCGGTACACACAAATACATCATCGCGTTTCATGATAATACTGTTTTAAATCCGCATGGTGTAAAAGATTCAAGCATCTAGTATAAAAAGTAGACAGCCTAAATTTGTCATGCCGAGACTGACAAAGATTCAGATAAGGTAACGTTGATCAAGGTCTTGATCATTTTGTACCAGTCCCATGGTTGGAGGTTAGATCTATATTCCCAACAAAGAACTGCCTTAATTACAATATTAGGTTGCACAATTAAGGGGCTTTTATGTAGCTGTTAAAGGCTGTAGAAGTGTTTCTTGATCAGGGAGTGTCAGGAACCAGTTTTCATGTAATAATATTTATTTGCAAGTTATGTTATGTTATGTTATGAAAATTTGTAAAGCGCGCAGCTGCCCCAGCAAAGGGGCGTCCCGGCGCTAATCCTGAGCAAAACACAACAGAGAACAGAAAGGACCCTCGAATTTTAAGGGAATAGATGAGTTTTAATGGTTTTCCTAAATTGATACAGCTCATTTATTTCTCGAATATGGCCTGGTAGAGTGTTCCATAGCTTTGCTGCTAAAAACCGGAAGGAGCGTCCACCGGCTCTGCTTCGCTTGAACCGGGGGGATCTCAACCAGATTCTGGCCAGCTGAGCGTAGGGCCCGCGTAGGCACGTATATCTTCAGCAAAGGTTTTAGCATTTTAGGGGTCGACTGTTTTAAAATTTTAAAAGAGATACATAAAACCTTAAACTGTATCCTCTGGGCTACTGGAAGCCAGTGGAGTTTGCGAATGGTTTTGGAGGTAGAGCTGAAACGAGGCAGGCCTATTAAGGCTCTTGCAGCCGCATTTTGAATGCGTTGCAGACGGGCGGTTTCTGCTTTATTGGTACCAAGAAGCAGAGAAAAGGCATAGTCCAATCTGGACAACACCGTAGATTGAACAATAATTTGTCTGGTAGTTGGGTCAAAAAATTTCAAAACTGCTTTCAGACTACGTAGTATGCCGAAGCAAGTAGCGGCAACCTTTTTTGTGTGGGTGATAAAACTTAGTGCTGGGTCTAACCAAATTCCCAGGTTCTTTACTTCTGGCTTAGGTGCAGGAGCTTTTCCCAAATTAGAAGGCCACCAGTGGTCTCCCCAAAGTTCCGGGTTTCTGCCCACCAATAGCACCTCCGTCTTGGCGGCATTACGTTGTAGACAGTTGGCTGTTAGCCACTCTGCTACAGCAGCCAGGCCTGAATTAAATTTGAGATGATCCATAGCATTTCCTTCCGATAGGGCGACCACTAGATGCGTGTCGTCAGCGTACGACACGATGTTAAGGTCCCACGCTTTGGCGACAGCAGCAAACGGCTGAACGTACAAATTGAACAGGGTGGGGCTCAATGCCGAGCCCTGAGGAACCCCCTGCTCAATAGAGTACGCCTTAGAGAGGAAGGGAGGAGTAGAAACACTAAATGATCTGTTGGTCAGGAAAGACCTAAACCAAGCAAGAGCCATATCAGTGATCCCTGCCTCTTCAAGCCGGCGGAGCAGGATCTGGTGGGAGACAGTGTCAAACGCGGCACTGAGGGCCAGTAGGATCAGTGCTGCCGTTTGGCCCTGGTCAAGAGAGGCCCGAAGATGCTCCGTCATAGCCAGGAGCACCGTCTCCATGCTATGACCGGCACGACATCCGTGCTGAGTATCATCCAGAGTGTCATTGGAGTTTAGAACATTAGTAAGGATGGAATTTACATGGGCCTCAGCGATCTTAGTGGCCCAGGGAAGCAACGATATGGGTCTAAAGTTTTCGGGCTTCCGAGGGTCTAAGGTAGGCTTTTTTAGTATAGGAGAGACCCATGCCTGTTTCCATTTAGCCGGCACAATTGCGGTTGACAAGGAGGCATTAATAAGGCTATGTAGTGGGGCAAAACAGTACAGAGAAGAGTCTCTAAATTGGGCAGGCTTAAGAGGGTCCATCGGGGAGCCCGATTTAATGAGCTTAGTTAGCTGAACGAACCTTTCATTAGAGATTTCGGGGATAGCTGATAACCTAGAGACAGGACTGAGTCTCGTGTCTAAGCCACCGCAGGGCTGAGTCTCAGGAGTGAAGGCTAGGTAGATGCCCCGGATCTTTTCCACAAAGAAGGAGGCGATCTCCTCACATTGAGCTGCTGAAGTAACAATATTGGCAGTGGATTTCTTGGCGTTAAGTTCCTTAATAATTTTAAAGATCACCTTAGCCGGATTGGGGCTGATTTTTATTGCCCATTAATGCTCATGAAATAGAGAAGTTTCTCTTTTTCCACTACCAATCCGTATACAGCCCTTGATCTAGGATCAACCCTTGGATTGCGTACTGGTATGAGATCTTCAGATTTTATGACTTACTCCTGATCTTCTTTGGTTTAAATGCATTTTTGTTATGTAAGGAGATTTGGCACCCCTATGATGCAAAGAGCATTGATGCCGACTTATCCTTTTATTTATTTTGACAGATCAAGGCCATACAGTGCTACTGTAGCTTCTTTATGATATTTTTTTTTTATCTGTAAGGAGAATGTCTGAGAGAGGTATAGTATTATAGACAACATTGTCATCTTGACAGCCTCAACGCGGCCCATCCAAGAGAACATTTTACTACTCCACTCATGCAGGACACTCCAACGTCCTCTTTAATTTTTGAAGGTTCGCTTCTTTATTTCTTGCGCATGATTTCCCTAGATCCAGTCCCATTTAAGAGATTGTAGATTCATCCCAACTCAAGGGGTCCTCTACTGTAGAAATGGAATTATTTTTTTAAGGGATTGAGATATTAAGGGCCTTGGATGTGTTTCACAATATTGCTTGGTATTCCTCCAGTTTGAAGATCAGGGGTGGCCACGAGCCAGCAGGGTTTTTGAAAGAGACCAAAATATCATCCACGGTGAGTTTGAATTTGTCTATTTCTAATTTAATCCCTTTAATTGAAGAGCTGTCTCATTTCTTGCGGTAAGGGTTCTAATGTCTGGGCAAAAAGGAGCGGCGAGAGAGGGCAGCTCTGTCTGGTGTCTTGCTAATTAGAGGGTTTGCTATTGACCCTGTTGTTAGCTTTGGATTCCTTATATCCAGCTGTTATCCAACCTTGCATATATTCTTCTAGGCCGATCTTCCTCAGAAGTCTATCCATAAAGTCCCAATCTACCCTGTCACATACTTTTTCATCCTCTAGTTAGTTTTCTTAGTGCTATTTCTAGTTAGTCTGTCTGTTATGAAGTCTGGTTGATCTGGGCATGTCAGTTCTTTAAGAATCATTTGTAGCCTATCTGCTAGTATTTTGGCTAGCATTTTACCATCTATATTAATCAGTGTAATCAGCCTGCACAGTGCACAGCTATCCAGAGGCTTACCCTGTTTCAAAAACAGGGAAATTGTGGATTCCGACATCGACGTGGTGACTGTTTTCTTTTTAACGAGCTACTTGTAAACCTGTATCAACTGAGTGCTGGATGCTGTGTAAACATGTGGTTCAAAAAAGGGGGTGGTGATGAACAGAGTGTCTGAATTAAGCAGACCACTCTTACCCAGTCAAGAGATCAGGACTTGATCCATCACTGTTATTTAGCTCACTGCATCACCCCAGTTCAGAACCTGGCTATATGCAAATTAGTCTGACCCAGTGCCTCATGGGAACAGGGCAGACCAAACTACCAAGCCAATTCTTCACCGTAAAGGAGACAAGCTTCCGGGGACCGGTTTCTGGCATTTCAGCCGTAGTCGGCCCGGCTTGCTTGAATCCTGGTGGTGCAGTGAGCAAGGGACTCATGTCTGAGTATACCCTGCCACACTTGTGGTGGCCAAAAACGATTCAAAAAAGGGGGTGGTGATGAACAGAGTGTCTGAATTAAGCAGACCACTCTTACCCAGTCAAGAGATCAGGGCTTGATCCATCACCGTTATTTAGCTGACTGCATCACCCCAGTTCAGAACCTGGCTATATGCAAATTAGTCTGACCCAGTGCCTCATGGGAACAGGGCAGACCAAACTACCAAGCCAATTCTTCACCGGAAAGGAGACAAGCGTCCGGGGACCGGTTTCTGGCATTTCCGCCGTCGTCGGCCCGGCTTGCTTGAATCCTGGTGGTGCAGTGAGCAAGGGACTCATGTCTGAGTATACCCTGCCACACTTGTGGTGGCCAAAAACAATTCAAAAAAGGGGGTGGCGATGAACAGAGTGTCTGAATTAAGCAGACCACTCTTACCCAGTCAAGAGATCAGGGCTTGATTCATCACCGGAAGCTTGTTTCCTATCCAGTATAAGAATTGGCTTGGTAGTTTGGTCTGCCCTGTTCCCATGATGCACTGGGCCAGGGACAGACTAATTTGCATATAGCCAGGTTCTGAGCTGGGATGGTGCAGTGAGCTAAAAAACGGTATGGATCAAGCCCTGATCTTTGGACTGGGTAGGAGTGTTCTGCTTAATTCAGATACTCTGTCCATCACCACCCCCTTTTCTGAATCGTGTAAACATGTGGGCCTGGAGCTTTAGAGTGATGCAAACTGCCTATGACAACCAGTATTTATTCTTTCACAATAGGCTTATTGAGTTTGACTTAAGAAGCTGAGGGGCTATTGGGTAGGTTAGCAAAACATAAGCCCCGTTGTGCCATGGAAGCAGGATCTTTCACAACCCACCTTGAACTTAATCATTTCCTAGGCAGCACTCGATCAGGATTCAGAATGAACCACCGACAACCTTTGAATCATCCTGGACCGCGGAGAAACAGCTACTCTTATCCTACTTGATCTCTCCCGGCCTTCAATGCCGTCTCCCATCAAACCCTCAACAGAAGACTCCACAAGATTGGCATACAAGGATCTGCTCTCAAATTAATCTGTTCCTTCTACACAGAAAGAACCCAAAGGGTAAGACTGTCACCCTTCACGTCAGGGACCAAGAGAGCGATATGCAGAGTCAGACAGAGATCTTCCCTCAGTCCCACGTTTTTCATCATATACATCACCCAGCTCACCAACATCATCCGTTCACATGACATCACTGTCATCTCCTACGCTGATGACACCCAACTTAACCTCTCTCTGACGCACAAGACAAACACCACCAGGACCAACTTCACCAACTGCCTAACCATGGTAGCAGACTGGATGCAAGACTACTGTCTGCAGCTCAACACAGTTTACTCTTGTGGGTTTGGCAGAGCTCTGGTATCGTGTTGCGCTGTTATCTTGCTGCAGGTTATTTATCTAACCATACACACACTCCCCCTCTTAGTCCTTCGTTTTATAAAGATGTATTATCATGGTTTTCTTTTTCTTGAATCTTTATTAATAATGTTAATTCTAAATTTGTATCATGTCTATGAATTTCACGCTAGTCCCATCCGTGATGATCCATTTTTTCCAACCATAAACTTGCAGGGCCTTACTTATCTGTGATTATATGACTTTCCAAGAGGTTTGTGAAATCCTGACTGGTATACAATTCTACTATGCACCTAAAGGTGTCTGTTGACTCTGTTTGTGTAGACTTAGTGACTTTATGATTCTGAGAAATAGGTTTATCAGCCATTCTAATCCTTTCTATCCGAGCTGACAGCCCAGATGTTGCATTCACTCAGCCCCTCTTCCAGAAGGGCTTATGCCTGTCACATATCTTTATCTCTTCAATGATGACATTCAGAATCTTAAACTACTTTGTCAGTTTAATTTTATGCCCTAATTCTCCATATTTTAGTGACTTTGATCCAGATTAGCTAGTGCATGGAATGGATGGACCTTCTTCCTTTCTCTCTGTGCATGGTGATTTTGTTGTCTGAGCATTTTTTGTCAGTGGCCTGGAATTTAATGCCTATTGAGTACAGGTTCAGGGAATTTCCAGACTTGATATTCTCCTTCTCGCTTTGCTGTATTTGCGCGCATGTTAGCTCCTTTGCAGATACTGGTGCTAGTGTGTTTGACTATGTGTATGACTGTGGTGGCACCAGTGCGTCATTATGTGGTTTTTGCAATGGTGTCCCTATTTTATATCCGGTGTATCAATCAATCAATAATAGCATTTATAAAGCGCACTACATACCCGTGAGGTTCTCAAGGCGCATGGGGGGGGAGCTGCTACTGTTCGAAGAGCCAGGTCTTGAGAAGTCTCCTGAAGGTTAGGAGGTCTTCAGTCTGCTGCAGGAGGATGGGGAGGGTGTTCCATGTCTTGGTGGCGAGGTGGGAGAATGATCTGCTGCCGGCGATCCCTCTTCGGATGGGGGACGGTGGCGAGGGCGTGGTCTGTGGAGCGTAGCTGGCGGGTGGGGGTGTAGAGGCTGAGTTGGCTGTTGAGGTAGGCTGGTCCGGTTTTGTGGATGCGTGGGTGAGGAGCTTGAAGGTTATCCTCTTGTTGATGGGGAGCCAGTGCAGGTCTCAAGTGGGGTGTGATGTGGCTCCGGCGAGGGATGTCGAGGATCAGGCGTGCTGAGGTGTTCTGGATGCGTTGGAGCCGTTTCAGCAGTTTGGCCGGGGCTCCTGCATAGAGTGCATTTCCGTAGTCCAGTCTACTGCTGACGAGGGCCTGGGTGCCGTCCTTCTAGTTTCGGTGGGGATCCACTTGAAGATTCTGCGAAGCATGTGGAGGGTGTTGAAGCAGGAGGAAGAGAGGGCGTTGACCTGCTTCGTCATGGAAAGGCTGGAGTAGAGTACGGCCCCCCCGGTTGCTTGCGTGGTCAGTGGGAGTAGGGAGTGCTCTTAGTGCAGTCGGCCACCAGGAGTCGTCCCAGGCCGAGGGGGTGGATCCGAGGATGAGGCCCTCCATCTTCTCCGAGTTAAGCTTAAGTCAGCAGTTTCTCATTCAGTCGGTAGCTGCCTTCATTCCTTCGTGGAGGTTGGCTTTCGCGGTGTGGGGGTCTTTGGTGAGGGACAGGATCAGCTGGGCATCGTCGGCGTAGATGATGTTGAGGTCGTGCGACGTGGGCGAGCGGTGCCATGTAGACGTTGAACAACTTTGGGCTGAGGGATGATCATTGGGGTACGCCGCAGATTATCTCGGTGGCTTCGGAGCGGAAGGAGGGAGGCAGACGCTCTGTGTTCTGCCGGAGAGGAAGGAGGTGGTCCAGTCCAGGGCCTTCTCTTGGATTACGGCATCATGGAAGCGTGTTCGTAGAATGCGTTGGCAGACCGTGTCGAAGGCGGCTGACAGGTCCAGGAGGATGAGGACCGCGGTTTCTCCGTTGTCAAGCAGGGTCCTGATGTCGCTGGCAGCGATGAGGGCAGTTTCAGTGCTGTGGGTGCTGCGGAACCAGGACTCGGACGGGTCCAGTATGCTGTTCTCCTCGAGGAAGTTGGCCAGTTGCTTGTTGACGGCCTTTTTGATGACCTTTGCTGGATACGGGAGCAGGGAGATGGGTCGGAAGTTCTTAAGGTCCTTTGGGTCTGGCTTGTGTTTCTTGAGTAGGGCGTTGATCTCTGTGTGTTTCCAGCTCTCCGGGAAGGTCGCTGTCTCGCAGGAGATGTTGATGGTTTTCAGAGATGGGGACCGATGGTGCTGCTGGCTTTGTTGAAGATATGGTGTGGGCAGGGGTCTTCCGGGGACCCGGAGTGGATGGTGTTCATGATCTTGACGGTGTCTGTGGTTGGTCCAGGCGAGCAGGCGGTTGGTGCGGGCGGTAGTTGTGGGGGCAGGGGTCCCAGCGGTTGCCGGGGTGGTGACGGCGTCGAAGCTGTCGTGGATGTCTGCGATCTTGCGATGGAAGGAGGTGGCCAGCGAGTAGCACAGGTCTTGTGACGGTGGGATGCCGTTGGTGTTGGAGTTGGGTTTGGAGAGTTCCTTCATGATGTTGAAGAGCTCTTTGCTGTTGTGTGCGTTGTTGTCTAGGCGGTCTTTGAAGGAGGTCCTTTTGGCGGATCTAATGAGGTGGTGGTGTCTGCGGGTGGCGTTCTTGTGGGATGTGTAGCTTTCCGGTGTTCGTTCATGGATCCAGTTTTTTTCGAGTTTAGGCAGGTTCGCTTGGAGGTCTTCGGTGAACCAGCTGGCTTTCTTGCTGATGTGGGTGTTGGAGGGCTTCTTGAGCGGGCGAGGGTGTTGGCCCAGTCGTTGATCCACTGTCTGAGGCTACAGGCTGCGGCGTCTGGGTCGGTCGGGTCCGCGGGTGGGCTCTGGGCGAGGGCGGTGGTTAGTTGGTCCTCGGTGACTTTGCTCCAGTGGCGACGAGGCATGTGCTGTGTGCGGTGGTTTGTGGTGGGTTTCCAGAAGGTGATGTGGATGCAGCGGTGGTCGTCCAGTGGAGTTCGGTGGTGCGGTTAAAGAAGACGTGGGAGCTTGCTGAGAAGATGCGGTCAAGCGTGTGGCTGGTGGAGTTGGTAGGTGTTGTGACGAGTTGTCTGAATCTGAGGTTGGCGAGGTTGTCAATAAGGGTGGAAGAGTTGGAGTCGTTGTTGTTCTCTAGGTGGAAGTTCAGGTTCCCGAGGAGGATGTAGTCCGTGGAGGCGAGGGCGTGTGTGCTGACGGCGATGGAGTCGCTGAACTGCGGTTGGGGTCCAGGGGGTCTGTGGATGAGGGTACCTCTGAGGGTGGTGTTGAGGTCGGTGTGGATCTGGAAGTGCTGGTGTTCGGCGGTGCTGAGGGTGTCGTCGGTGTCTGTCGAGATTTTGAGAGTGTTTCTGTGGACGATGGCAATTCCTCCTCCCACTCCTTTGGTGCGGTCCTTGCGGGTGATCTTGTAGCCGTCCGGGATGGCTATGGCGATGTCTGGTGCCAAGAAGGGGTTCAGCCAGGTCTCCGTCAGGAAGTCGACGTCTGGGGCGTTGGTGTCGAGTAGGTCTCAGAGTTCGACTGCGTGTTTGCGGGCTGAGCGGGTGTTGAGCAGGATGCATTTGAGAAAGTTGGGTTCTTCTGTGGGTGGGTTGGCGGGCCGGATGCTGGTGAAGCTGCAGTTCCGGCAGGAGAAGGGTCCTTGGGTGCGCTTCGGGACGGCCAGGCAGCAGGTGCGTGATCATCCGGTGTCGAGTGCGTGGAGAGTCCTGGAGCAGTAGCAGAGGCAGGCGTTGTGGCGTTCGCTGGGGGCCAGGGGTCCTGGCGCTGGGCGCTGTCCTGGCGCGAACGGGTGTATCTATATTTGAACACTGACCAGTCCTCATATAGTGACCTTTGGGAGGCAATTCAGTTCCAGTGAGTTTATCATAGATGTAAGGCTTATTTATGTGTCTTAACACTTGTTATGGGCCCCAGTTAGTAGATTTTATCATCGTCGGGCAGTGTGTTGCATCAAGAATAGATCTCTCTTTGTTAATTGTAATTGGTTTATATGGCTCCTTCGCCCAGTGTATCCCTCTCATATCCACTTTGCTCTCTGTTTTACCTTTCATTATTCTGACTTCTACTCTTAAGCACTGTGATGTTTACTCTGCTTATCTCCAGAACCACAGATCTAGGTAAAGCGCAGTGACCTGGATCAGTGAGTTTTGTGGATAACGTTTTTGAATGTTCCTACCTTAACCCATAATTATGTCCATGCTCTCTGCACTTTTCAAAGAGTGACAAAGTAGCATGTAAACACAGTCTATTTATGATGTGGCCCGTCTCCTATCACCCGACCCCTTCTTCCACTCAGTAGATGGCGGCAGTCAGTTGTGGATATGCGTCCGGCCTGAACAGGATAAGAAACCTGCCAAGGCTTTCAGTCCACGGCAGGAGCTATTGTGGAAAATGCACGGGGGCAAGGCAAGCCCCGCTGGGCCTTTCAATGCATATTGTGTGATGGGTCTGTGTTCACGTGTTCCTGATCACTTTTGCTGACTCGTACTCTTCCTTCACAACATACTTTCTCTCTCTCCTCACCACCATTTAACAATTAGCAAAAAACGGATATGTCATGCCCTCTTACCCTATGGCTGGAATGCACATTTTCATCAATTATTGAAAGAATTAATGTAAACCTTCTTACAAGGAATGATCCAGGACTTAGGATATACATCTGCAAAACATGATCAATGGAAAGGGACCTACAATACATACGTAAGTATTAGGATTCAAGGTCAATATAAGTGCAGAGTGTGTTGTATCATGGCTTTCCTTAAATATATAATGACCAGTCTTTAATTAATTTTTAAATGTAAGACATTACTGGGGTAAATATTCCATCACTTTGTTCTTTTACAGTGGCTCCATGCTGGAATTAAGTGTTATGCCAAAAGATGAAGACATTCTCCAACTGGTAAGTAGATCAAGTGTTCATGTTCAGCGAACTTCACTATTTAAAATGAATTAAAAATTGCACAAATATTCTGTTATATTCGTTTATTTATGAAGTTCTCGTTTTTCATTCTCCATGCTGTTTTCAGTGTACAGCTTTGCACTTTATTATATATAATCGTGTTTCATTCACAACATTCTTTCCAGTAATGGAAAGTAAATAGTATATATTATTTTATGTATATTTTGACGTGAGTAATTTGGGACGTTAAGTCGAAGTTTATTGTAAAACACGTGTGTTAGTGTCAGACAAAAATCAAATTGTGGTATACTATATCCGATTACTGTTCTACTTTTTAGTTTCAACGAGCGGTTCCTTTTTATGGTCTGACTTCCAAGCGCAGCAGTCGCCAAGCAATAGTGTGAGCCTCACTAGAGAGAGGCTTTGGCTCTGCCCACTTGTTGGGAGCCAGGTGTACATGTTTTGATTGGGCAGAAGTTGTGTGCTTCCTCAAAAAAAGTGCTTCACCTCCATGCAAATGTGTTCATTTTGTTCATTTATCCAGCTACCCGAGTTTGAACTTTCAGGGGCACACACATGACATTGTAAAGCTGTTGAAGTGTCTTAGATAATTTATGGTGGGTTTGTGTGGCAGCAGAACAGATGGGAAGAGGGCAGTCATTAGCCTACATAGATTTTTAGGTCTGGCTTGCCAGGGCAACTCTGTTTACCTTTTAACCTACGCCATTATTATTCTACAATGTTTTGTTTCCTCACAAAAAACATATCCATTTCCATGCTATCTACTTGTGATGCTTCACATTACAGTGCAATATTCCTTTCAAGCCAGTTCTTTTGGCATTGCCAATGTTTTCTGCTCCTAGTGAAGGGAGAGAAGGAAACTCCTGTATGATTATTCGGGGGGGGGTGAGTAGTGCTTTAAGCGCACATGTAGCCGATGATAGGCAATTGTTCTGCAGAGGGTTCTCTGAAATAACCCATGTTTTCAGGAAAAGGTTTGCTTCAGTAAATTTACATTTTCTTACATCCTAACCAGGGGCAGGCATAATTGTGTAGTGTTTTTACCACAATCATGTAATTATTGTGAGAAATAAGGATTTTACTTGTAATATCATGTGATTGTCTTGACTGCATGAAAATATTTTGGAGCATATCCTCATGTACAAAAAGCTTGCAAGGTATCATCTCACTTTATTGCCAATGCATTTCCTCATCAACTGGTGACCATTGCAAGCGCAGTGCGTCTGTCCTTGGCACACATCTAGTTTTCTGTGAGATTATGTTCACTTAAAAAATAATCTACAATCATATTCTTAACCTACTGTTTGCTGGTTTACGTTTCCAGGCTGCAACCTGCACCCCACATGTTCTTGCTAGTTAGTATCCAGCAAAGTGCAAATATATGTGGATGTTGAGCGGTCTAAATTTCAGAATACACCGATGTTAACTCTTCTAAAATAGTCAAGTAAAAGAGAAAGTAGGTGCAGATTTTTCACTACTGCATTTAATTGTAGCATTGTGCTCTAACTCATCCAAAAATATAGGATGTTGACCACACCCTTGTTGCGAGTGTGTGACCAGAGCCACTCTTCTCTAACTGTTTTACCCTGCTGGGTGGACCTTAAGCCTACAAGTCTTTACTTGTTTAGCGTGGTTATGTGGCTATAAGAAATTGGTTTGTTAGTTGGGGGGGGGGGGGGGGGTGTAAGTATTCACCACAAGCTATAATCTGGCCTTGTCAGTATGAACCTCAAAGTCACTAAATTCTCCAGAGCTAAACTTCCCTGGTAGTTATGGCACAGAGGAGACAGGCTTAACATGAAGCAATATGTGAAGTAATTATGCAGTACCAAATAGTTATGAAGTCAAAATGCAAAACATTAAAAGTCTCAAAACTAATTAGAACAATGTAGTAACATTTAACAAAATTACTAAAATCAAATTAAAAAGAAATTAAAGTTTTTTAAGCAGGAATAGCGCCATGAAAGTGCCAATGATAGTACATAGTCACGACAGTGACTATAGCTTCTAGGGCCTTTTCACTATAAACAAATGTTTGACACTTAAACTTTTTGATGTCCTACTTTTAAAAACCATGTACCATGCCCTATGGGCATTATGGCCTACTTAGGGACGACATGTTAGTATGTAAAAGGACGGGTAATGCCTATCTGAAGGGTTTATCTTGACAAGTTCAATTTGCAGTTAAAACTGCACATCCAGGCTGCAATAATAGGCCTGGAGACCTGTTTACTGTGCCACTGCAGTCAATGGCGCAGTGAGTGCTGAAGTCCACTGGTAGCATTTAATTTAAAGGCCCCGGATATGATTGGTACCATAAAATAGGGGCAAATTAAATAAGCCAATCAGATGTATTCCAATTTTACCATATTGAAAGGAGGGGCACAAACACTTTACTACTGAGTAGCAGGGTTAAATTTCACAGAGATCTAAAGCTAGCAAAAATAGTGTTAAGCAAAACACCTGGGGTGTCACTGCAGACAGAGCAAAATTCCAAGAGTGGCTTCCTTCCTACTTTCTTTTCTTCCTTCTTTCTTTCCTTTTGGACTATGTCTACATTCTGAGCGAGTTTTGGATTTTATGGGATTACTAAAGGATCCTTGCACTCAAACAAATCTACACTGGGTGTAGTCTAGTGTGTAAAAATGTACATACTAGAACGTTTCACCGGATGAAAACACTATGTATAAATTTAATACAAATGCACAGATCTACAGTTAGCAATTTTCTTAAAGTTTCTGCATGGCGGAAAATAATGGTGATAGAAAACAACATTTTTCTCTTGTCCGCACCCCGTTAAGTATGCCTATTTTCTCGCATTATTGCTCAAAATGTACTTTGAGGCAAGTGGGTTTCTTTGGTTGCAAACTACCTGTACGCGTTTGTAAATAACCAGAAACTCCCTCGGGCCTTACCTCTAATACTAAATGTGTGAATGCAAAAAAATCCCAGTAGAGTTTCTCCTGGGCAAACCAAATGGAATTCTTAGCAGTTTCCAGATTTTCAATTCAATCAGTTAAATTATTCATAACAAAGGGCTTTCGCAAATGGAACGAATGACATTAGGTTCCAATGCATCTGTACATTTTAGAACAAACCTTTTGTTCTAGTTACTCCTCTATCCAAAACTGTTGAATCATGCAACATTTCCACAACAGGTGATAAGTTGAGCTGGTGTAACCATACCCTGACCATTCATCTTTCAATATTATCAATTCTGTGCATGGTTCATTTGTTGAAAGTTAAATTGCATCAGCTACTGGCTGGTGTTCTGTGAGACTCCTATATATAACCACTGAGAGCCCTCAGGATTTTTCAATCCATTTTGTTCTACTACCTTGTTTTTGTGTCGTCATGCCATCTCATGTAGCTCCATTTAAGACTGAACTTGTGCCATGTTCCAGAAGCAAGCTAAAAGTCCTCGGAAAAGCTGCTTTCTTGAGTCTCAGAGTACAAAGTCCATCTCTTCTCCGTGGGATGCATTGTTTAAAGCATACTGCATGAAATAAATCATGTATTCGATGTGGAGCAATTTCAGTTTATCGAACTTTATTCTGTTTTTTCAGTGAAAACCATATAAGTAATAAAAAAGAACAATAATAACTCCAGCACATGCACAGGTGACAATACAATAAGACCATTGTAACCCTAATTACAGGACTAAAAAGTAGGATCCACTTCCAAAATTAATCACAACTGGACCTGAGCCTGATAGCGGCCCTTAAAAAGCTAAGCGTATGCAACGCAGAATCATTTGAAAGAAGTTGTAAAAAAATAAAAGCTGGTCTCACCCTCCTGAATTAGGCTTTTTTAAGAATAGCAATAATAAAATACTTTCTGGGAGCCTCATAAAAACTACAAAACCGTAAAAAGTGCATCATATCATGAGGAGAATGGGCGTCGCAGCCACAGGGTATGAGACACTGCCCTCTATGAGCACCACGTGTTTGGGCCAGAAGATAATGAAAAAGATCAAGGCAAAATCGGATCAATAGGAAGCGATCATGGTTTCTTTGAGAGACTGAAATTCTCCCCAGCTACTCTGTCTCCTTTTGACTGAACTCTCTCCCACTTCCATACTGTGAGGTTAATAGCCATATCAGATTCAAATAATTCTTTAAACCCCACCAGCACAATAAAGAAATCTGGGCAAATGATAACTCTGCCTGGAAATCTCGAAACCCTTTCCTAAACTACATGAGTGACCCTTACTAAGCCTACCTCATTGGTATCACATCCTCAGCAGTGAATTACACATGTACAACTGGTGCCACAACTCCTCTGGTAAGTCAATCCTCTGTTTTGCTGTATCGGGCCTTTATTGTACAGTGTACACCAATTGCAACAAAGCAAAAACCTGGCATTCCTATCATCCTGCATATAGAGAACACCCCGTGAATAAGTGGTAATGTAACGCAAAAGATGGAGGAGCTATGCAAGATTAGGGTAGCTTTTGCTACTTATGTATGTTGGTTGCATTACTGTTGGTAGAAATTAGTTCCAAGGTATCTAAACATAATGAATCCCACTTCAGTGGCAAAGGTAGCAGGTGTTACCACCCTGTCCATTGAAGTGCCACCATAGAGAAACAGGATATGTCTAAATTAACTTGCAACTTCGACCACCTAAGTTTTACTGCAACAAATGTAAGTGCTCCTACATCTTGGGTCTTTCATTTTATTAAAATCATGGTATCGCACCTCCGGGTTAAAGGATTAGACAATGGTTCCATAGCTGTGATAAGCAGTCTTGGAAAATGACTACCACACATCTATGTTTTATACTCCAACATGCCTGGGTACGTCTGAACACCTTTGTTTGTTCCTGTTGTCCCTCCTTTTCTCATGCTCCGAGACTTGCTATACGGGGTACAGCCTTACTTCACTTAGATTGTCACTGTTTTCTCTCCTTTCCTCCACCAGCTTGGGTAGTTAATGCAGGAACACTCTACCTTAATACTTGAGCATGTTGCCAATGACCACTGGTGCATAACATCTGCTTATTCTTTTTTTTGGAATGGCATTCCGTTACATGCCTGTGTTCTGTGTTCTACCATCGGTATGATGTCCCTCCTGAACCTCATAGCTTATGTGGATAGTAATGTTACACTGAACAATCAATTGGTTGGGTAAAGGCTCTTAGTCACTGTGCGGTGTACCTCATGCCATTACTTACTTACGTGTTGCCTACCCACTCTTCCCATGGATCCTCTCAATCATCTTTATTGGTCCGACATAGGTGGTACAGGTAACCTTTGACAGTCACCAGTTTTCATGACAACTACCCACCAGAACCACAAAGTATTTTAATTGGACCATAGTGTCATGGTTCAGGGCAGGATCCCTGAGTGTTCAAATTCTGAGTTACTATTAATGTGTAAACTGACAGTCTCCGTTGCACCATTCCACTTCCAATATGGACTTAGAAATCTCCAGATGCTGATGCACCATGGCAAGTCTTTCCTCCTGGACAAGGTACTGCAGAAACTTTGCACCTGCAGTTTGAGCAACCTTCCTTCCCTGGGCTAAATCCTTTTTTGGCTGCTCGGAGGGGGAATTTGAAAAATAGGCTGTCTACTGCAGTCCTCCTTACTTGAGGCCCAATGTAAAGGCCTCAAATCACCTCATGCAGCTTCTGGTCCCGGAAGGGTTATCTTGGGCAACCGCCACACCTGGCATTTTCCAGCATTGCCTGTCAGTTCTGTATCCAATTCTGGACACTACTGCCAGGTATGGACAAACCCTGATGAGTCTGTCCCTCAGGCCTCCTAACAAGAAACCATGCTTGGGAGAGAGAGGCAACAGTTTAATGCAGATGCCAGAGTCCATACAAATGTGCGTCTTACTGAGTGCTTCTACTTGGGGCTTTCCTTTTCCTCATGAGCTTAGGTCTAGTGAGACTTCAGCACCCTGACGGTTGAATAATGACATCAGTGATTTGGTAGGAATAACCAACAATCGGTAGGAAGGAATGAATAATACACTAATTTTGGGGCAGGTATTTTTTATTTACCTTCCCTATGTTTTCTAGTGCACAATGAATATATCGTACATAAATTGTCTCATCCTAGCCAATGACACCTAATGAATGAATTACAAAAATTCACATGTAAACACTTTCCATACAAGGACAGAAACTCTACGAAAAAAACACAAAGTAACCTTAAATAATAGTACAATTTTGACAGTGGCTTCCATTCACATCTGGACAGACCACTCGCAGGTAGTCGTGAACACACACTTCCAAGTTGAAACAACTACTACTATACAGTGTGACACTCTTATGATTTAGAAGTACACTATATCTCTATTGACTCCTCCTTAAAAGTGTGACGACATCCTTAAAAGTATGACGACACTTTTAAGGAGGAGTCAATAGAATAGTAGTTTCAACTTGGAAGTGTGTGTTGACGACTACCTCCGAGTGGTCTGTCCAGATGTGAATGGAAGCCACTGTCAAAATTGTATTATTATTTAGGGTTACTTTGTGTTTTTTTTTTCGTACATTTTATGTCCTTGTATAGAAAGTGTTTACATGTGAATTTTTGTAATTCCTTGATTAGGTGTCATTGGCTAGGATGAGACAATTTATGTATGGTATATTCATCGTGTACTAGAAAACATAGGGAAGGTAAATTAAAAATAACTTCACCAAAATTAGTGTATTATTCATTCCTTCATACCGATTGTTGGTTATTCCTACTTTCTGATACCCAGGTTGAGAAGGGTTATTTGTGTTGTTTTTTATCAGTGGTTTTGGTGGCGGCTTTCCCTACCGCCACTTAAACCACCTTTGATCATTAAGCCTTCAAGGAAGCTCAGGATGTGTGGAACAAACCGTGCTACAGAGTGGCAATCCCTAAAGCTCTTAGATGAAAACTTATCAGGTACCCAATCGTTTAATTTAGTCTTTGCTGCTGAGAACCCTCTATTTCTGTCTGGTGGTGATGGATGTTTCCCTCAAGAGCAAAGCTTCTTCCTCTCATATGAACAGTGAATCCCAGAATCCCATTGACTGTTCTGCCAGTAACACAAACAACGAGGACCATGCCTGCAGGGGTGGCTGAACTCTTTGGACCTCACGTCAGAGGTCCAGGAGAAAATTATAGATTTCTATTTTGATGGAAAGAACCTGTTTTCTCCACTTATTAGACCTTCAGTAGCACAAGACGAGCAAGTTCTTTGCCAAATCACTCACCACCATCTGAGACACACCAACCCATTTCTCCTTCTGCTGATGCACGAGGTTTCCGCCTTACAGGGCCAGAGCATTCTTTAGCTCAAAACACCTGACCGTCACTGCATCTGCTCAAGGCTTCACAATCCGAAAGGGAGGTGCTTCAGTGAGCAGGACAAGTCCATTCTGAAGGCCTGCATCGGCTCAGGGCTTCACAATCCGAAAGGGAGGTGCTTCAGTGAGAAGAACAAGTCCATTCTGAAGGCCTTACCAGAGACCCAAAAGTCCTTAGGACTTCATCAATGTTCTTCTGCTCTCCTCAGCACCATCTCAGAAGGTGCACTCCATTACAGTAAGGGAGACTTTCCATCCACCACCATTGTCGTACCCAGATTTCCTGTTACACATTTCGTCTTAGTGTTATGAAATGGTTATGCCTCTACTAATGCCATTTCTGTCCTATGCAGCATTCCAAAAAATGCAGATATCCGGCAAGGGCTGCTCCTTCTAGGTGTAGAAGGGCCAGTACTGCTCTCGTAAAAATTAGGGGATATTGTTTTTATTCATTACTGCCTTGTTCTATACCTGTACAATCTGATTTGTTACTCCTCCCCTTATAGAAGTTTCAATTTATTTTCAATTCTTGGCAAAGGTCAAACTACAATGGTGAGAGACAGTCTGCTACTTATCTAGCAGGTCGTACCTGGTGTCAGTCGAACATCATTGAGGACAGGGATGTTCACTCAGAGACAAGACAGTGCCAGAGACCATTGCTACGTAGAAACTTTAATTAGAGGAAAGGCACACAGTATACATGCATTTCTCAACACATCTTTAGCCATGTACCAAAAATCTAATTCATAGATAAATGTGATTGCCAATTGCAGAGCCTAAAATATGCCTTCTTATGAAAATGATTTGCAGGCATGTCAGTAGTTATTCTTTCCGAAATAAAAAATGGGAAACGTTATTTGATAGTCTCCCATATCCTCCTTTTATCTGTAAATTCATTGTTTGCTTTTTCTGCTGGTCGAAATGGGGCATGCGCCCTTGTTTCAATGGCATCCTTAATCCCCATGAAGAGGAAAACTTCCCGGACAACCCACCGGCTAGCAGTTCTCAAACCTATTTGGCAGCAATTAGGAGCTTTGGAGGTTGTTTGGAATACAAATTTAAAGAGCCATGCATTTTAAAACTGGAACATAAGCCATTCTAACGGTCTTGCCTATTTTTGTGTCAATTGTTTTTATTTTTTATACTTTCCCTCTATTTGTCACATTAGGTGTTAAATAATGTAATCATTATTTGTAATTTGTATATCTTCGTTTTGGAAATGGTTGAGTTTTGAATATAATTGTCAAAGTTTTATCTCAGATGTACAATGACATTTGGTTCCTGGAATGGTTGTCTATTTGTGTTATGGAAAACTGCACTTGCAAATATTTGTCAGCCTGTCTATTTGGACGTCTGACGGAATATCCAAACCAAAAATATGGTATGGATAGAACATTGTGTCAAAAATATTGAGAACCAAAATATCAAGAATGTAAATGCAAATTGGTAAGTATAGATATTTTTTGCTTATATATATATATATATATATATATATATATATATATATATATATATATAATGTTCAAAAGAGTTCCAAAGTAACGGTGCTCTCAGCCCACAAATCAACGCAACACCTCTCGAAGCTCCAAGGGTGTTTATTTAAACCAACAACATGTTTCGGCTGCGGACAGCCTTGTTCACGTTAGTTTCAAAGTGCACAGTTTCCGGTAAATAAAGTTTCATTTCATCATCATAGAAAGAGGACTTGGTAATACCTCGCGTAAAATGTAAAGTATTCACATTTTAAACAGTCATATTCATAACAATCACATACTTTATTGTGTCGGGTATGGTCCAACCCAATTGCAACGATATGAATTAATACATTAACATCGTGCATAATTAGTTACAAAAAGTGAAATTGCGTGTTTGTCCGCAAAAGTAAAAACAAAGAAGTCTGCTGTTTAATTGCACAGGAGAACAAAAGTGCGTTTATGGTGCCCCTGTGCCAAGCATGCATATCGATGTGATTATCCATCAACACGAGAACCACCGCCATGGTTGTAGTTTAAACGGCAGCGCGGAACTACACGTTGCTGTGGGAACCAAGCATGAAACAAGTGTATCACAGACCAATAGGGCTGCCGGGGTATGTTTGGCCTGGAAAGTTGGACATACGCTGCACAAATACGCCAGCGTAACCCAGGTGCAAGTCAGTTGTGTATGTGTATGACACAAAGCGTGTCTGACAGAGGCATCAAACCCCGTGATTACACCGCGTTGCTGTGACAACCAAGTGTTTCAAGATCCCAGTCCTACGTCATAACGTGTTGTCAGGGACACAATGTAGCATAAGTGGGAATGTGTACCCGCTCCCACTACATCTCGGGACTCGAAGAGAACTACAGAGATAAGAACTGCAAAGGTAGACCAGTGTGAACCTGCGTTCTGGATCGAGTTACAATGCACATGAAAGTGATGCGCACTGAACGCATGCTAATCAAGGGACTATGTTTGTAAAATACAAGGGGTAACAGGACAAAAAACCATAATAGTGTAATGCGTTGTACCGGACACGTGTCACAACACATATGACAACATTTTCCCGCTGGGAAGATAACATATTACCAAGTCCAAAGTGTGGTAGCCCCCACAGGTGGGGCCTACCTTGACGGAAACTGTCTAGATGCCAAGTGAAGAAAAGGAAGTGAAGTGCTCCCATAGAAGAGTGTCCATGTTAGGAGGACGTGAAAGAATTAATTTGCAGTCGTGTTCTTTGTGGAACCAAATCTGTAAAGCAAAAAACATAAATTGCCAAAATTCAGTGCTCAATAAGTTTGTTCAATAATTAAGAAAGACTCACTAAAAACATCATCATAAATAAACATAGCATACTCAATCATGGAAGAAGCCTGATGTTACAGATAACTTGAGGGAAGCTAACACAGGTTATAATGCTTATACTTTAAGGTGGACTGCTAGCTCTTCGTCCTGGTTAAGGCCCCCCGGTGTCTTTGTCTGGAATTCAATAATATATTTGGACTCTTTTTGTCTAAGTTTCAGGGTCCTGTCTCCCCCCCGAGGACTTCTCTCAATCTGTTCCAATATATGGCAACTCATTACAGCTGGGTTAGAAAAATGAGTTTCGGCAAAGTGTCTTGCCACAGGGTATTTTTCATTTTTTTTGGGAGATATATATATATATATATATATATATATATATATATATATATATATATATATATGTATAAATATGTTTGTATATGTATATATATATATATATATATGTATGTGTATATGTATGTGTGTATATGTGTATATGTGTATAAATATGTTTGTATATGTATATATATATATATATGTATGTGTATATGTATGTGTGTATATATGTATATGTGTATATATATATATGTGTATATATATATATATATGTATATGTATATATATATATGTCTTCTTCACACGCCGGTTCCCAGTTTCCCGGCCATTCAGCGCTCGGTGTGGGTGCGGTCCCTTCGGCAGAACCTCGCCGTTAATTATTTAACACTCCTTCGCCACCTGGACAAAAGTAATGGGCGCACTCCCTCTGAGTTCCACAGAGTTCCACAAATTGATTTATTTAAATCTCTTCAGCAATGAAAACAACACGATCTATGCGTTTCAGTGCTCCTAGCACCTTGCTCACGAGAAAGAAAAAAAAATGTATATTTATGTATGTACCAGCCTTTATCAAGTCAGTTATATTTAGCACCTACTCCCCCTGTTGTGGGAAGTTGAGGAAGAACAGGTGTTCTGTTCAGTCAGAAAGTGAAGGAGCAATAAAGATGCCTTTAAATCTTGTATCTGATAGAGACTGTTAGTTGTAGATTCCTTACCTTAGAATTTCCCCCAGGCGTCCGTCTGGATCTGAAGATTTTTCATCAGTAGTACCCCTACACGTTGGTAGGTGGTGTCATTCAGCTCGGCGTCTTGGGTGCTGGTTTGACGTTGCGGGACCTATATAGATGACGCCCATGCGAGCTGACGTCAGTTCTTTCTTTTTCTGCACCAGCCTAAGTGCAGATGCGGAGTGAGAGCTACCTGAGCCACTTTTTGGCTAATTTTTTTCTACTTTTTGTTGACTTTTTTTGAGTCTTATACTCCTGGTGTATCGAGGATGTCCCAGGGAAGGACTGGTTTCAAGCCCTGCGGTTCCTGCGACCGGATGATGTCCATGACGGACCCACACATCATGAGCGCGACCTCGACCCGAAGTTGTGCTCCGGGTGCCGGGCCATGAACCCGAAGGCTTTTCAGGAGCAGGCCCGAAAGCTGCTAGAGGCTGGATGTTCGGATCCGCGTCACTCCTGTTCTTGTTCGAGGGGGAAGGTCTCGAGGACGGTCGCGGGCCCACATTCCTCATCACACTCCAAGCAGTTGGGGTGATTGGTTGAGTGAGGCAAAAGCAAGAAGTTGAAGAAGCACAGGTGCTCCCCGTCTGTCGGCTGATGCGGGACTCTGAGCGGCGTCGCTCAAGAGCTCCGTCCTCAGAGCCTCCTGCTGAGATGACTGCGCCTTTCCGGGAGCCGGAGCGTCTACTGCCCAAATCCAGAAATTGTATGAGGCCCTATACCTCATTTTTGTGCAGCCCAGCTCCTCTAGTGCGCCTTCGGTCCGGACTGAGTCGGTTGGGGGCCCTAGGCTTCCACGCCGGCGGCTTTGGCCCGCACTCCGGAGGGCCCCTGTGGATCCGCTTTTGGATCCAGATCGATGCTGGTCGTTCTCACTCTACCTTTCCTGACATCGATCCTGGCGACGATGCTGCTGGCACCGACTGTGCCCCATGTCAGCGCCGACCCTATTCTTGTCCCTGAAGTGGGCACAGAACCGGACTAATGTCAGTTCAGACACCGGAAGGGACTTTTTGTCCCTGTGTTTATTCTTGGCATTCATTTTGGGCCAGAAGGTGAGGAAGAGGACTGGGAGGGGCCGGACCCTTTAACTGACTAGCTTGTAGAACCTGAGTGGAGAATGGACCTGGGTGATGCCATTAGTCTGGGCATTTCATCTGACACTGGTCAGATGAAGTGCCCAGACTTTCCTCCGAAGTGTGACTACGGAGGAAAGGGGTTCCTATGCTGTGGTGGTGAGGAGGGCAGATGAGGTCCTCGGCCTCCCTACGGTGGCAGACAGAGGTGCATCAGCCAGCTGCTTTCACTTCCAAACCCCTGGTCCATCAGGCCGTCACAGACGTCCTTCTGGGCACTTGGTCCAAGCCCAGCACAAAAGCTCCTGTGGGTAAGACAATCGCCCGCCACCACCGCCCTGCTCCAGGTAATCCAGCGTTCCTGAGACAAAATACCTCCCATGAGAGCTTGGTCGTCAAGCCTCATCTTCAAAAGGGGCGTTCCCTTCTGCTCCTCCAAATAGGGAATCCAAAAAGTCGGAATTACCTTTAGAAGTGGATTTTTTTTGCTCCCGTTTGGCATGCGATTGGTGAATACCGGTTGCATCTTGGGCTGATCCTCCCATTCTATCTGGGATACAGTCGTACAGGTGCTGCCTCAGTTCCCAGAGGAGGCCCATTTTGTTCTCTCTCAAGCGGAGATATGCAGCTAAATTCACCATCCGATGTGGACTGGTTACCACTGACTCACTGGACACAACAATTGCCACGTTGGTAGCTCTTAGACGCTATACCTGGTTGAGGACTTCTGGCTTCTCGGGGGATGTCCACTCTTCTTTGATGGACATGCCCTGTATTGCAGCCTGGGTGGAGAAGTACGCATTACTGTTTGGCCGGCCAAACATTGATGCACACTTTACAGAGTGCCCACCACTCCTCCCCCTGCTCTCAGAGCAGCCCTGCAGTGCCCCGCCAAGCTGCCGCAGCAGGAACATGTAAAATGATATTGAGTTATTAACATCTTATTTTTCCTTTATTTCCACTGCTGAAAGCAGTGGGGCAATGCTCCTCCGCCTTAGCGGAGGAGCCACAACTGATATGTGGGATATATTCTTAATACAGGTTGATCAGACGTTTAGTCTATTTAAACAAACAAAATAGTTTTGTTTTGTACATAAGAAATGCTAGACTCTAATATTTGAAGGTGCACTCATGTGAGAATGTAGAAAAAGCATATTCTATAAAATAAAATGTTTGTCAATGATGACACAGTTTGGGACCAGTTTACGTGTCAAGTGCCTTACAGTTAGGTCAAGTAGATTATTCAAGTTACTCAACCTGCAGGTCTAGTAAAAAAAAAAAAAAAGATTTTTCAAGGCCTATTACCTTGAAGATGTGTGTATGTATGTATGTATATATATATATATATATATATATATTTTTTTTTTTTTCAAAATATCCAAGTTAGACGCGCACTCAGAGGTTAAGTGGTACACAGTGTCGCTTTATTGCTGTAACGCGTTTCGGAAGCCTCAACTTCCTTGAGCAAGGAAGTTGAGGCTTCCGAAACGCGTTACAGCAATAAAGCGACACTGTGTACCACTTAACCTCTGAGTGCGCGTCTAACTTGGATATTTTGGAAAAGTGATTGACTGGCGGGGCTCTGCCAGCCGTAAACGCGCCACCAGACTGTGGGAGGTTCCGCCGTGAAAGAGCCGTGGAAAGTAATTATATATATATATATATATATATATATATATATATAGCGCCAAGGTACATATATGTGGATTTATATATAGCAAAACTTTACTTACCTATAGAAACTTACCATCACAATACTTTAGTCCTTTATTTTTTCTTGACACAATATTTTGTCCCTCGATGTTTTTGCTCCTGATATTCTTTGTAAACACCGTCCATTCTCTACTTTCCTCATCACTTGCCATTTCTTTTTCGTATTGGTTTCCTTTACTTCAAATGCAGCATTTAATATTGAAATTAAAAGCGAGCCCTGGACCTGCGCGTGCTCTTATTTAGCCGCAGGTTGGAGAGTCATGTTTCCTTAATGGCGATGATTTTCATTTGGCAAACAGCAGGATGTATGTTTCTGAAGTCCGTTTCTTGTATTCATTTTCATCCATTATGAGGTAAAATGTACCAATACAAATGGTTTTGTGGTTTATTGAATCCCTGTAAACTGCTGAAGTAAAACCCTTTCATGCTTTAGCAAAAGCCTTTTTAGTAATTAGTGGTTTCTACGGCTTCTGAAAATTGTTAAGAAACCTTTTGCGTGCTGCAGTGTAGAATGACACGTAGTTTCGTAAAATGTTGCTCTTGTTGTCTCCTAATAGTATAAATTATTTTAAGAAGCTCTAGGAGTCCTTTTATTTATCAAGTATTGAATTCAAGAGTGTAAGGTAGAAACTTCATGTTTGCAGATAAGAGCCCAGTAAGACTGTTGGCACAACCCGGTGCTGAAAATACCCACCCACCTGCAAGAAGTGACATAATAGACCATGCAGGACAGACCAAGTAAGGCTGCTGATGAGCAATAAAACTTGCCAAACAACCAAACTACTGCAGTTAAAGAACATATTGTGGCTCTCACACATAGCTTATCAGGTCTCAGCAGCAGTCATCTTGTTGTATAAATGATGGGTTGAAGAACACCCCAATTCGTGATTGGAACAAATATCTCCTAGATCTCCTTTGGTAATGGCCCATCCTTGATTGTTTTACTGTATATTCATCCTGCTTGGACGTTCCGTGGGTTCTCCTGCTTCAGTTGTTCCCTGTTGTGCAGCTGGGAGTTCACTGTATCTTTTTAATAGCAGTAATCCATATAAGCATTTATAACCACAGAGATTCTATCAAAGAAAAGTGAATGAGTGATGTTTTTATATATATTTTTATCATTTACAACAGGGTGCTAGGCTCTCTCTTACACATGGAAAGATGGGAGCACAATGTGCTTTTTAAAATACCCCTCACACTCTAAAAAACCAAGTAGAGTCATGCTTCATCATAGGGGTCTTCCCGCCCCTATAACGGGACGGGGCGTGCTACGACCAGACGAAATACGCGGGAGCACTAAGATGTGACAGAGGCTATGTGTAGGTGTATAGGAATCAGTGAAAGTGTAGGGACCTAGGATTCGGAGGTGCACGGGGGTAGGAACAATGCTTTCTTTTTGCAGCAGAGACTAAACTACGCAGATTACCCTTCGCCTGCAAAACCTCATGGGGCATAGATAACTGCTGAGATAAAGACCATAATAGGTCGATTTTTTCTGCCTCACTTGGGCCAACTCATGCCCTGAGGCCTAAACAGCCAACTTATTTTTGTTGGTTGTTTATAGGACAGTAGGCATCACTTGTTAGAAACTGAGTAAATAACAGTAGGGACTGTTCTTTTGGTCCTGATGAGTAAGCAGTAGGGGACTGCTTACGAAACATGTCGACAAGGTAGTGGCTAATGCTCTACCACACAACCCCTTCTTAATGTTCCCAGCTGGAGAAGCTAATAAAATTGTTTTTTTCTACCAAGCCAGGGAATTTTTAAATCTTTTTCATTTTTTTCACTTTTTGCACACTCACTAGTGTCAGGTCCCTACACTTTCACTGATTCCTATACACCTACACATAGCCTCTGTCACATCTTAGTGCTCCCGCGTATTTCGTCTGGTCGTAGCACGCCCCGTCCCGTTATAGGGGCGGGAAGACCCCTATGATGAAGCATGACTCTACTTGGTTTTTTAGAGTGCGAGGGGTATTTTAAAAAGCACATTGTGCTCCCATCTTTCCATGTGTAAGAGAGAGCCTAGCACCCTTTTGTAAATGATAAAAATATATATAAAAACATCACTCATTCACTTTTCTTTGATAGAATCTCTGTGGTTATAAAAGCTTACTTTGGAGGGTGATTCTATCAGTACCTCTACGCTTCTCCTTTTTGGTTTGGATCCATATAAGCATGCCTGAAAAGGTATAGTTCAGTTTTCATTTAGTAGCACATTCTCCTCATTGAAAAACATTCAAACTCATTCAGCTCCTGAAATTACCTTCTGCTCCCCTCAGAGCTTAGGTTTCAAAGTACAAGGGAAGAAAAACATAACTTCTAGGTGAGAATCCTGGACAAGGTGTTGCTTTTGACGCAACATCTTTCAGAAGTTCATGTTTATAAGGACATTTGCTTTATAGTTCTTCTCCCTTTCCTCACTCATTTTATGTCTCAACTACAGACAGCATGTAGGTGTCTTTTACTGAAATCCGGTAATGGGCAATACCAGTACTTACCGTGGGATTTTGGGTCAGCATTGTGATGACGCACTTCGTCTGAAGCAATGTAGAAGCCAATTTAAGATCATTCAAAATGAGTAAACAATGTGTGCTATGGATTTAGACAGCTGATGCACTACGTTGTTGCATTGCGTCATGCAGCGTTGCGGCCATCCTGAAAGTAAAGGAAGCAGTGTTTTTTAATCCTTATTAGCACAGCCAGTTGCTGCTACAGGCTTTACTATGCTGGCACATTATAAAAGCATCTGGATCTGGCATTGGCAGTGCCAGTTGTGGTGGCCAGCATGCATTGTCAAAGTGAAACCTGTTGGCTTTGGCGGTACTTGCTTCAGAAGAGAATCTTCTTCTTAACATTCCTTGCAGGATTTCGAATTCTTCCCATCTCGCACGTACTGACCTTATTGGCTCTTACGATGGAGGAGGGTGCTTCTTAACTCACTCTTGCCACATGCCCAATTTTAAAAGCTTAAATAGTATTTCAGATTATGATGGAGCGCGCACACACACACACACTCTCTTTCTCTCTCTCTCACTCACTCACTCATCTGGTGCCATTCAACATTCTCTGTTCTCATGAGTTGAAAATGCGGGGGGTGCTATTAAGTAAGATACATTTGCATTATTGTGATTTTAACTATTCTAGATCTTGACATTTTCCTCTTTTCTCTTCGTCCTCTTTGTGTTCTGATTCTTGAATCTGACTGCCTTTTGAAGGGCTGTAAGGCACTGCACACATTTGCTAGGATTACATCATTAAAGTCTCTGCGTAGGAAGTGTATGCTACTTCCCTCCTAATGTGAATATTAATGTTACCCATTCCTTATCAGACTAGATTGTATCAGTACTTTTTAGATCAAGTATCCATACATAATATTTGGTGATTTTATTCTAATGCCAAGGGTTATTCTAAACTGTAGAGTAGCAGATTTCATTAAAAGCTTTTCAATTCACCACTTTGCAGATAGCACCAATGGACATGAGGGCCAATGCCGTGATGCATTCTTCACCTAAAAAGTATTAAGTGTTGACTCTTCTCGACCTATTTGGTCTAACCATTGTCCGATCTGCTTCAATCTCAAACTTCAGCAGGATTATAAACGGAATATCAGTTAACTCATGGTAAAAAGTCCCTAGCTTCTCCCAGTAACTTGTTGGGTGAGAATGTATACGACTTCTGAAAATCTCCTTAAGTTGTCTCTGATGTGATGGAGGCTGCGTGCTCCATGCTCTCCCTATGATACTTCTGGAACTGCTGATAAAAAGAACTCCGGGCCAGCTTTCAACCATTGTCTCTATCTGGTCTCTGTTCATCCTTGCGAATGTTGTCTGAGCTAAAGTTGCCGGTCTCTTGAAAATTCCAACTTGGATCCCACGATTCTATCCTTGCAGGACTGACTACAGTTTGCTTGTAGTAAACCAAAATCCTGGAATAAATGCTGTGGGTGCGGTTTGAGTAACACTCAGAAAAGCGTCAATGACAGAATCTACTTAGAAAAGATGTTGCCTTGGATGTACGACGGAGACTGCAGCCTTGAGATTTTCATGATCGCCACCACTTGGTGGCCTGCTTGTGGATCACTTTGGACATCTGCAGCCTTTGATATCATGGACTCTCCCGTCCTTTTATAACAGGTGGTGGTTGGTACACTAGGACTATGGCATGTGTCAGGCTATTTGGTCAAAGAGGACAGTCAGTCACCTCTGGAGAAGCTTCTCACTCCTGTGGGCTGCACATAAGTCTTGCCTTTTGCCTGTGTTTATTTAACTTATACATGGTTCCTCTGTTTAGCATCTTCTTGTAAAATCTTGTGCCAATGACTTCCAGGTATATTTTAAATCCTCTACGGACAGTAAATATGTACCTACCTTACAGGGAGACCTAAATAAGGACAACCGCTGGAAGAGTCAATAATTTACAATGAAATAGTTCCAAGACTGAGCTTATTGTTTTTGGAGTCAAAACCCTCCTGCACCCCACTGCGGAGTGTATTGGGCAATAAACTCCAGTACCTGAGAAAGTATTAAATCTGACCGAACTTTGACATGTTTGTCACTTGAGCTCCAAACTTAGCTGGATGCTTGAGCTTGTAGGAGTAACATGGATGTCCAATGAGGAATGATCCGCCTTCCCTCCAGCCTGTGCATGCACTGTGCTCGAGTAATATTACTTGGACACGCAGTTGTGGATAGGGGATTGGGATGAGAAAAGAGAAGCAGCATTTTCCACATTCACATGGGTGCTAGAAGTTTGAGGCAAGCTCATCTCCACCTGTTAAAGAGACCCCTGATCAAATCCCTTTCAAAAGCAGCTTGTTCTATTTTTAGTTAAAGAAATGTTATTTGTTTAAAAATAACTTTTACAAATTAACCCCGCTGGAACAATTTGCAAAAAGAGGCTGTGGGAACAGGGGCTGCATTTTTTTTCTGTACGCACATTTACTAGACAGACTAACTCCAGCTAGGTCATTCCATATAATACACTGAGAACAAGTCGTAGGGGAACCCATCTCAGGCTCTAGTGGATCGCAATTGTGGCAAGACATTCCACAGTTCAATCGCTCCGTGGATCTGAGGAATGTACATTATAAGCTTCTGTACGTCTGGTACCTGTACCCTCCCAAACTCAAGAGAATCTTTCCCCAGATATCAGAGTTCTGTTGGAGAGGCTGCGGAATGTTATTGGACGTTATACACATATGTTGGGAATACCAGACTCCGAAATCCTTGCCCAAAGGAAAGATCTATTGGGATACCCAATACCGAATGACCCAAAAATAATCCTATTGGGATTGTGCAATGACCATCTCCGATACCAGTCGAGTGGGGACAAAGCAGTGATGCGGCTATGCCTGGGGGCGGGGAAAATGGAGGTGGCAGCAGCATAGACACACCCATCCGCACCTTCACTAACACAATGGCATGCCAAACTATGGCGGGCAGTTTCAATAGAACAAATGGCTGACATTGCCACAGACTCCTACAAAAATGTTTAATATACCTGGGGTTCACTGGTGAGATATCTCTCCGCAGGTTTTCCTCTGTGTGCATGCCCCACTAGCACAAGGGCACTGCATCTATTCCAATTTATATTAGCCTTGCCTTGGGAAAGGCACAAGGGGACGATGCCATATCTGTCTCCAATCTAGATGACCATCAGGGAAACTCCACAACTGGCTCTCTAATACACAAATATGATTATACTCATGACCCACAGTTATGTTTATGAGGTTCATAGAGGCAGGGGGAGGAGGGGATTCAGAATTGTATATTCAGGGGTAGATTGCAAAGATAACACTGTAAGGTACAGCTCTTATACTATATGAATTGTCTTATATTAGCTATGTATCTATTCGGGAGACTGTTTCAGTGTAATTGGAATGTTTGAATGCCTATCTGGAAACTAAAAAACAGTTTTTAGAAAAAAACACTTACACAACACAAAGTAGGCTTCTCAGCGCTAGCAGTGGGAGGTGAGGAAGATCATGTCACTTATGTGCTATAGTACAATGAGCTCACAAGTGTTCTAATTTGCCGGTATCTAGTCTAAAGGCTTGTTGAAAGAGGGCTGTTTTCAATTGTTTTTACTGATTTTTTTCTTGAACTCTGTCTTCAGCAAATGGGTAGTAGTAGAAAGGTCTATAGGGAAGTGCCTTGAGACTGAAAGAATTTCTCACCAAAGCATGTGGGTTTTGTTGGAAGAAGCAGTAAACAGTTGTGTCAAGCCAAACTTACGCATTTGGCTGGGTGATAAGGGAGCGTCTGTTCAAAACGGTGGTGCACAGCTGGGTGTATGAGCCTTAGGGGTTGAATGCAACCCTCAGCTTAAGTGGTAGACATTGACGAAATTTCCCTGGTGGCGAATTGAGCAGACTAGTTTTGCCTCTTTAGGAATTTGTACCTTGATTTGGCAGCGGGGTGCGGTAGTGACGTTCCCCACTCTGTGGAGTAACTAAATTGTGTTGTGTCATCAATGCAGGGGACGACTTCAACCGACAAAGTGGAAAAACACACAATTGCCACTTTTTTTTTTTATCTGCGTAGTGAGTGGTGGCTTTGAGTTGAAGACCATTCCTAAGTTGAGCTCTGAGCAAGCTCGCACCAGGATTTTGATCAAAGGTGGCCATGAGTCAAACTGAAACACGTTGCCCAGCATGTTCTACATTTTGTTTACACTCCATCAGAGGAACTCTAGACCCATCCACTGATTGACATATAGAGGTGCTCCATTAGTGTTTGGCAATTACCCAGAACCCCAAATTGCCTACTGAAGGTCTTAGTGCTCAGCAATCATTTGGGATCTACGTTGAGTTTGAAAACGATGTTCATAGCCCATGCAGGCTTTCAAGACCAGAATATATAGTGCCGACCATTGATGCACTCTGAGGGAGATACTGGGTGTCCGTTGTGTGTGATCCCCTCAAAGATCTGAACCCTAAGAGCAATAGACCCCAGTGTTATTAGATGACTCTATCAGCCCAAACTGCAGGGATGCCTATTAGAGTAAAGTCTGTCTTTCTTGTCTTCTGTTCGAGACTGAAGTCACTTATGTAATTCCTAGTGAGGAGAGAGTTGTGTAACTACCACATCCTAACTATTGTCCCTTTGTAAGGAATGCCAGAGATTGGCCGGACGTTGTCTATCTAAGTCTCCTGCCATTTTTTGGAGAGGAGATATGAGCTATTGGGGGCGCATGCTGCGCATCACTGAGTAATGGCGGGGCTCTGCGTACTAGTCCCCTTTAGGGAAGCATTCGCGTTTAACCTCTGCCTGTTTTTGAATACACAGAAAACACCTTTCGAACGCGACTATATAATGTGTTCCTTTGATAGAAAAATAAAGATTTTACTCAATTAAAAAAAAAACCTTACTATGGAATGTGTTCAGCAAAGAGTTCAGTAGAAATCCACAACCCCTGTTTACTATCATGATCACCAATGTAGCGCCTTATTCACAGTGCCCCTCAAATTCTGAATCCTTTTCTCCTGAAATGGCATTCTCTTGTGCTAAAAATTGCATTCAGGTTTTTTTTTTACCTGCCTAAATTTCGCCTCCATAACCGTGGTGGTATTAAGGCGGGCGAAAAGGGCTCCTTGGAGTACTGAGAAGCTAGTTTTAGTATTACTCGATTATCCCCCCCCATTCCAGGGTGTGGAAATCAGTGCATACTGTGCCCTGTGCTCCGGGTATGTCCCCGATGTGGGAATACTCTAATATATATTGGGTCCCCCGTCATGAGCTTCTTTATATGCATTTCCGCTTCCCCAGGTCACGCTTGCTCTGTGGTAGCCATAGTCAAAATTATACTTAAAATGTGTTTACCTTCTCCAGCTCTTTGAGGTTTTACTCGGCGGTAGCGGTGGTTGTGCACCTGTCGGACCTCCAGCCAGGAAGGAATTATTTACCCATAAAAGGCACCTATTGCCTTGATGGGACTAAATCAAATGGTGCTGTGGCTCAGTGAGTTAGATAGTCGCTGGGGGGATCCTGCGTACGCTGTCAGGCGACGCAAGAAAATATTACTGCAAGGGTTTCCAAAAAAATGTGAAATATACCTGTGAGAGCTGTACCAATGTATTTTTATACAGAGTAAATGTTTCTCGTATTCGTTACCTGCAGTGGGCTTGCGTTGTAATAGAAAGCATGTTCGCACTCCAACAGCATTCATTGCACACTTATTTACGTGCTGCCGCTGTGCTCGTGTAAAACGGACCAGCAGTGCAGTAAAAACAGCACTTATTAAACCTTCCTGGTACCATGTGAGATATATTTTTGGACCGGAGCTCAATATTTCACGGTTGTCTTTGAGAATTTAAAAAAATGCAATTTGTTTATTCACACACGAGATGCCTGAATTCAACCGCGTCACGTTTGTAATTTCATTCACTGGAGACGAAGGCTGCAGTCAGATGACACCGTTCGGTTCCGGTCACATTTATACGGCAGAGTCGCGCTATTCCGAATGTTTAATAAAGCAGTCGCTTCGTCATCTGGAATAGGGGATGGTATAAACCCGGGGGTGACCAGAGACGGCGATTCTGCTCCGGCGGAAGGGAAGTTGTGCAGCACACAGCCTTCGCGTCCCCCATAAAGCCGCACACTGTCGGTTAATGCGTGCAATATCGCACACGCATTTTGATTTGAAGAGGGGTAGGGAATATACGCTGTAAGCACGAATCTTTGAAGCTGGCATGTTCACGCGGATGCAAAAGTTGTATTTTATGCTCCACTGCCCTTTTCCTCTTTTGGTACCTTCCAGAGAAATCAGTGTAGATGTATTTTTAGCTTGCTGTACCCAGTATCAGTATGACACCATAATTCTGTCTTTACATCAGTAAGCAGCTTTTACTATGCTTTCCTATTTCCTGCCAGCTGCAGTTTCCAAAGGATGTCACGACACTGGTAAGAAATGCACAGGAGCCATTTCTTGGCTTCCGGTTTTATTTTTCATAAGGAATGCTTTTTTTTGATGCATCACTCTTTTTTTCTTCAGCGTGCCGTTTAACTGAATTCCTTTTCTGTTAATAATCCTCTTCGTTTGTAATATGTATGCTTGCATTGATTTAATTTATAATGATTACCTACTGACCGTATTAAAATGTATTTATTTTAGCAGCGTTGAAAAGCCTCGCCCTCTCTAGCTGCACTTTTCTCTCAGTGTCATGTTTATGGCTGCCCCTGGCTTTACAACCGGTCGTGTATATACACGCAAAAGGCAAGCTTTGATGGTTTGCATTAGGCATGCAATAATTTATGCAGGAAATTGTGACATAGAATCCCACATTTGAGCTGTAGAAAACCTTAGGAAGCATGCTTATTCCCAGCCCCACTTCTCTGCACTAGCAAGCTTTGCACAGACGTGCTTAATCATATTTTAACCAAATGCCAGCTAAGTTGATAAGTAACATGGCTTTGTGATATAATTATACCCGCAGTTTGCTTTTATTGTGTCTTGTGCACACACTGTCTTTTTTATAATGATAATTCAAGGTTTTCTCAATAGTGAGGGTGGTTGATGAAACATGCAGTCTTGTTAGATCATGTTTCCTTCCTCTCTGATTCTGAAATAAAAGAAAAATACTTCATCAAAAAATGAGTAGTTATTTTGAGTGCTACATAAGTGCATGCACCACCGATTATACAGCATACTTCAGCTATGTTGTAGTTGCATACGGTAAACATGAAGGCAAATCTGGAGTCCATTGTTGTATGCCTGTATTTTAAATATTTAAAGACGTATGGTGTTTCTGTAAGGGTAAAGAGGTCAAGTATTGATTGAAGCTTTTTTGTAATTTGACATTTAGTGCTTTTAAAATATGATGTAAAGCATTCATATCAATATTCGTTAACATCGCTGTAGTTTTATAGAGGTAATTTGATACCTGAAAATAATATGTATACTTAATTACCCTTGCTTTAAATTATCCTTATTACAGTTAATGATAACTGGTGTCAGGAAAATATGGCAAAAGCCATGGCTCCCGAGATGGGTTAAGTTATGGAAAATATTTTCTTCTCATCCATTTAATAAATACATTTGCAATTTCCTGTGCATGTTTACTCAGCAGTGAATATGCATATGTGAGCTTAAATGATAAACCTTGTTACAAATGTGCGTGTTTACTTCTAAATCTATGTTCTTCCTTCTTTTATAGGCGTATTCACAGGATGCATACTTGAAGGGCAACGAGGCTTACAGTGGCAATGCACATAATATCCCTGAACCGCCACCAATATGTTATCCAAGACTAAAATCAACATCTTCGTTGATAGCACAGCCCATTGAAATCCATGCTCCAGACACTTCTCCAAGCAAGCAACCACCCATAATACCAGCACGGACGATGACACAACCTGATAGGAACTACAGAGTGGAAATACAAGTGCCTCCATCGCCAACTGATATCATGAAATCAAACACCGCTGTATGTGTTTGTAATGATAACGTAAGGACCGTTGTTGTGCCTTCTGAGAAGGCTGTAGATACTTCAAGTAGAACAATCCGATCAGGTCCACCGCACAGAACTGAGGAAGTGAGATATGGCTTGCAAGATTCAGTCGCCTTTAATACAAAAACAAGAACCATGTCTCCATCTTCCTTGGTGCCCACCACCATGCTGAATCAGCCCTCTTCACTTGCAAGAACCACAGATGCAGCATTAATGAGATGTGGGAGTTATGCAGGGCACACTGAAAGAATTCTGAGCACTAGACAGGCTAGCCGAACTGTGGAGTCTCCACTGCCTCCAGGCCATGGTTCACCAGGTGCCCACCAGCACATAGACTGGAAAAACTATAAAACCTACAAAGAGTACATGGATGATCGAAGGCTGCAAATGTATGGCTGTCGCACAATACAGGAACGATTAGATAGTTTGAGGGCAGTGTCGCAGAACAACACAGATTACAGTCAAGTAGCGCCAAACCGCACCGCCTTACAGGTACGGCGAAGAAGTACTTCTCACGATAGAGCGCCTCAGTCTGTTCAGGTCAGACAAAGGAGTGCTTCTCAGGAAAAGCTTGAAGATCCGATATTGGTGAAAGATTGTCCAAGAAGTGCTTCCCAGGATGCTTTAACAACACCAGCAATTGTTTCCCGGAATCACAGGACAGGCTCATGGGATTACCTTGGAAGGCAAGCGGATCCGTTTGAACTAGTCAATGCCACACTCTCCAGTCCAGACACGGATAGGAAGCACACTTATAAATGGACTGGTTTCACTGAGCAGGACGATAGGCGAGGTATTTATGACCAATCTAGGCAACATTCTTTTCACACATCCGTCAGACCTCAGAACTTTTCGGTGTCACCTGGTGTGTTTGCTTCAGAAATGAGACGCGGGAGCGCTAGGGTGGTTGGTTCTGGTTCTCCGTTCCAAAAACCATTGGATTTGAATACATTACAGCCGACTAAGGATGTTCAGTGTGCACGTGGCACCATTCAGTCTAGGCCTGTTTTACAAGAAAGATCATCTCGCATCCAAGGCTCTAAAAGTAATTCATTTAAAAGTCCTATTCCATTTTCTGCAAAGCCATCACATTCCATTAACCAGAGTCTTGATGACAATTCCCTGAAAGACCAAAGCAGAGTAAATCACGTGCATCAGAGTGGTAAGCTTAATCAGCAATCAAGGCAAAGATCAGAAAGTGCTCCCGATCAGCACACAGAGACGGGCTTCAGCATCAAATCCTCTGGCTCGCTGTCTTCTCAAGCTCCTGTTAAACGTGTCCTACAAGCTAGCAGGAGCGCAACTACCTCTGAAGATGTAAATGTGTCCAATAATGTGTGTAATGATTATGAAGAGGCAAATGCACAAGATTCTAAATTGGAGCAACCACATGTTATCGACAGTGATGATGTAGTTGTTTTGAGGGAAAAGCCTTCCTCTGCTCGCTTGACACCACAGCCTTTGAGACACCAATCTTACATCCTGGCAGTTAATGACCAGGAACCGGTGTCGGACAATACCTGCTGGTTGCCCAATGATGCCCGTCGTGAAGTGAATATCCGAAGGATTGAACAAAGAAAAGCATCAGGTTCCAGCCCAGCTGGTGATTCTTTGGCATCAATTCCTTTCATAGGTGAGCTTAATGCATTAAACAATTGTTCATGAGCATGCAAGCTACAGGACATTTGTTGAGTATTTGTAGTTGTTGGATTTCCATATGGCTTAGTTTTCTTGGTCACTTTTCTTTCCTGTTGAAAGTAGTCTCGCCATTTTCATTTAAATCCTGACTCCTTTACAGCATTTTCATGTTTCTCACCTCCAGCAGTTTCTTTTCAGTTTATATGAAGTAGTGGAAAACTCTCTTGGGCGAGGAGTCTCCTTTTCCATTAATCTTTTCAAGGATACCAAAAACACTTGCCACCAAGTGAAGTGGAATGCTCCTTTTACTGTGTACAAGTCCCTTTCATATACTCATTATCCCGTGTCTGCATATTTTTCAAAAAGCATTTACAAATCTCTGCTCAAAATAATCAATTGCACCCACCATAAAAAACACACAAAAAACAAACCACACTCATCTGCACATTACTATACTTTGTATTACCATACACCAAAAGACCATATGGGCATGCTGTAACTGCCTATCCCACACAAAATAGTCTACACCATGTTCTATAAAACATCACACCATAGGACAAACTCTTCTTTATACACTATACCATACCCATAAGTCTTACGCTACTATGCAACACTGCAGCATAACACATCAGACCATACAATGTAATACCACACAGCAGAACTCTACACAGCTCCAAAAAATGCTGTATCCAAGACATAAAACCACTGCAAGCCTGTGTCATCCACAACATACTAAACACCAACTTCATACTAGTATACCCCACCCAAAACAGTACAACATAACATATCACTGACCAAAACGATGCGCAATATAGCGCTAAGCATACTTCCACAATTATATTTTACATTACATATCTCCACAACCCAACATGTGACTCAGAGCAACATCTGACCACTCAACAACACACTATACCTCTCCATCACACTATATATCTCCATAGCACACTATGTACACAATACACAGATCTTTAAGGTGCATGCCACACCAACCACTACCTCACCTCGCATCACACAACCCCATAACATGACAGCAAACTACTCAACACCATACCAAGCTGTATTCTGAATCACAGCATTACAATACATCTCATCACATAAGGCACCAAAACACACTTAACACACCATGCCATTGGACTTAGAAGAGATCAACATACCGCTTAACATAGTTATTCTATATGTCATCCCACACCTAACCTCATACATAGAACTCATCAGTACATATCATCATATGTAATACATCCCTATCACCATAAATCACAACACTGAACATCACACTTCCCAACTAGTTCAAAGCACTCATTACCACAGCACCAGTTTAATGATAACCCTGGACAGTACTCCCAATTCTCAGTTTAGTAAAGGTACGCAAGACTCTTTTGATCGATTGACTGCAAGTAATACAAAGAAAGCTTAAAAAATAATTATCAGGAACTTTTCAGATCTTAGCACATTTATTAATCAAATCATATAGAAGGTATCTAGCGCCGCTTAGAGATTGGCATAGCACATCGGACAACCACTCGTTTTCTGAATCAAGCCTTACGAGAGGTGGTCAAACAGTGCCATGCAGCCAAAGGATGTGGATGTTGGGGAAAAGGACACAGCTCGTACGCAACAGCTAGTATCAATATATAAATCACTTGAAGTCACACTACGCATTACAATTTCAAAATATTATTCATTCTTTTTCACACCATAATAGTGAGAATATCAGCAAGGACCCTGAAGCCACCAATATACACTCCAGGCCAATGGCAGAACACATTGTTTTGCTTGTAAGTCACATGACCTGTTCCTGCATTGATATTTCCATGTTGATCACAATTATCAGAGGTTAGTCTTGTAGAACGGTACTACACGGAGAGCACGTGACAAATAATTATACCTCAGCAAAATGTTCAAGAATCCTACAAAAGGACAGCGTAGGCCACACACTGAGAAAAAGATAGGACCAATTAAATTAGGGTTTCAAACACATGCTGAGGGTTACCAGACTAATGACCCTAACGCCATGCCAATAACACTCAAACAGCGCTAATTGGTATTGGAACATTGAGTATTGAGCCATATCAAAAAGTGTCACAGGTATGTGCATTTGTGTCACAGGGGTCTGTTAAAGAGATAGAGCTTGGATCACATTTCTGATGGCAGGGTCTCCCAAATGTTTTAAGTGTGAGCAGTGCGCCGCACACTAAAGTAAATGTTAAACACGGATCTCTGGGGCAGCATCATGCACGTTTCATTCTAGAAATTCAACCCCTCCATACCCCAGTTACCAGACCATGGAAGTGGGTAATAACTGAAGACCCACATGTTGCTAGAGTTATCATTGACCCACTGTTGTATGAAACCTGGATATGTCCTCTACTCAACCATTGTATCACATCTATAACTAATTTAAAGCTATTTCTTGTATATTAGAAGCTACACATTGAATTTTTTATACATTTGTCGAACAAACTTGCAAGTCATCAATACCTACAGTAAACTGTATGTTCACATTGTACTTCTTAATACTACAGTAGTGCTGGGCTTAATATTAATCAAAATATTTTTATAGTATTTAATTGTTAATGCTTCACAGCTGAAAACGTATGTAATATATTCCCATCTTATTTAAATCCAAGCAGTTTCTTTCAGCAGAAGTAAGAGTGACAATTTCATGAAAGACGGACGAGGGCAATTCTCACATATTGGATTTATTATTGTAATTTTGTTTATTTGTGAGTGATCTAAAAATCCTGAGAACACTACCACTATTCAAAACAATACTATTAGGGATGTCATTAAGGGTGGCCCCCACAGGAATGTGTAATTATCAGAATTTATATTACAAACTGGCAAGTTTCACTACCAGTTTGTGACCTCTAGTGGGGATGGAGCCTTAGGATTGGACTCCATTTCCAGGCGAGTGCCGCCTTGTGCCTGTCTAGAAAAAGAGTGAATGCTACAAACGTCCTGAACGACTTCGAGATGTTTACAACATAACCTTGCAGTGATACTAGAGAGGGTAGAGCATAGCCACACATATATAATTGGTGTGTGTTCACCATACACTGCCAGAATTCATCAATCCTCTGGCATTGGCAGGTTAGGTGGAAGAGATCAACCATTTCATAACGTACCTGGGGCACTCCTCGCTGGTTGAAAGAGCAAACCAGGTGTATCTTCAAAAGGATTTATCTTAGTACTGTAAGAGCACGTTATGTATTAATTTGTACCTGTTATTCATGCGTTGCCACACACTCTTTGCACACCAGTGCCCCATTCATCGTTGAGAGGCATGTTGTGACCAGTGTCCCATTGACGCCTTGCTGTAGGTATCTTTCTCAGACTCCCCTGTGGACTCATTGAATACCGCTTAACCACCAGAAGTGTGTGTCCAGGGATCATTAGACTTGATTTAATATTGCAGACTCTGATTTCTCTGGGAAACCACCCTCTTACATCTTGCAAGATATGCTTTAGTCCGAGGTATGTGAATGTCAAGTGATGCTGTCTTCCCTCTGTCATTAAATTGGATGTGTGTAATTGGGAGTAATTTACATTACATCCTGCAAAAACCGTGTTAAATTGAGTTTAGAAAGTTTGGGTTAACCTGTATCTCTGAGGTCATCTGGAGAGCATGGTTATCTCCTAGAGGTACGGCTGGCAGCAGAGAAGGTCCAGTTGTATGTGTGTTTTTCTTGGCAAAGCGTTGTGGTTTCAGTAGAAGGTTGTTTAAACTCCTGGAGGATCTATTACCGCAAGAGAACACCAGTTTCTGAGCTAGGTAACTCAGGGTGTTGTGGTGTATGGCCTTGTGCATCATACATGCGATTTTTAGTTGAATTCTTGCCTCGAAAGGTAGCCAGCTGAGGGCTCCAAGGTCAGGGGAGATGTGACTGTTCATTTTGGAGCCTGTTATGAGTCTAGCTGCTGCATTGATTGAGGCTCATAGAGGGCCCATCGTCGACCTGGGAAGGCCACAGAGAGAGAGACAATCTCATATTCCACTCTTGGGATTACAAGTGCTTGGACTGCCAGTTTGAAGTCATTTGCAGGGAGAAATGGTTTCAATTTTCTCAAGGTGTTCATTTAGAAAGTTTGCTCCTTTTGTAGAGGCGCTGATGTGTTTCTGCATATTTAGATTTCTGACCAACGTTAGTCCCAGTGATTTCGTCGAGTCACTAATAAGAGGTTGACAGTTGAGTGCTGTTAGGTGGTACATCCGTTCAAGAATGTTGGTCGATTGGCTAGGCGGAGCGATTAGGAGGAATTCCGTTTTGAGGGTGTTTAGTTTCAAATGATTTTCGGCGAGCCAGGTTTGTTTTTTGAAGCGTTGTGTTACGCAATTTGATGCCGTCTAGTGAGTGGATCTTTATATAAAGTTGTGTGTCATCTGTATACATGTGATACTGTACATTAGAGGAGCTGAGAAGTTCGTCAAGCAGTTCTATGACAAGGTTGAAGAGCATAGGCGAGATGGAAGAACCCCTTGGGACTCCTAAGGTGACTGGGACGGGCTTGGATAAGGACTGAAAAACCTTGAATCTTTGTGATCGGTTTTGAAGGAAGGAGGTGCACCAGTCTAAACAGGTCCCGATAATCCCATTCTGTGTTTCAGGAGATCTAGCCGGTTGTCATGTTTGACGGTGTTAAAGGCCGAAGATAGGTCGAGCAAGATGACCAGACATTCTTCGTTTTGGTCAAGAATTTTCAATGCTTCATCTATTTTGTGGGTCATGGCTGATTCAGTGCTGTGTCCTGCACGGAAGCCAAATTAATATTGGTTGAGCAGGTTGAATTGATCAATGTGGTTGCCAAGCTACATGTGCACACATTTTTCTAAGAGTTTGGCCAAAGTGGAAATATTAGATATTGCACAATAGTTAATTAGGTCCGTGGGGTCAGTCGATGGCTTCTTTAAAATGGGGGATACCTGCCCTGCTTCAAGGATTTCAGGGATGGTTCCTTGAAGGAGAGAGTTATTTATAATCTTGGTCCATATAGGTAGTAATAGTGGAATGAAGTCTTTTATGTAGTTTGTGGGAAGCGGGTCAATGAAATGGTTGGAGGGATTCAGGGCCACAAGCATTTTTAGTATAGATTCTTCACTGTAAGTGTTGGAGGACCAGGGTGCGTTGTTTGAGGTCAAACTTTGTGACTCCTATGAAAGTGGCTCCTAACAGGGGTGAGGAAGAGACCATGTGCCTGTCAGAGGAAGAGACGTGTGCGTGTCAGAGAGGGATATAAGGTCGTTGAGCAGGTCCTTTTTTATATTTTCTGTCTTCAACGTGAAGAAAGAGGAACATTCTTGGCAGTTGGGTGATGTCAGGTTTAGCTTGGGGGTGAAGGGGGCCCCCTTAGATTGAGTTTTGATTAGTTCAAATAATTATTTGGGACGGTTCTTGGCTTGGTCTAATTGATTACTGAAGAACTCTGCTTTTGATCGTCGGATCTTTCTGTAGTATGAGTTTCGCGTGGTTTTTAGTAGCTTGAGGTGGTCAGAGGAAGGTGCTGATCTCCATTGTAGTTCAATTAACCTTAGTGAACGTCTGTCTTCATTTAGCCTATCATCGTACCAAGGTTTTGTGTCTTTTGTGGAAACTCTTTTCAATTGTAATGGAGCGAGTTTGTCTAGTACCATATTAATGGTGTGGAAGTAATGGTTACTTAGGTCTTGTAAATCAATTAGGACTTCGGGGGGAAGAAGGATGTTAGGGCTGACTGTAGTGAGTATGTCAGGACCGACCTTTTTTATTTAGATTTCTCTTCCAGATTTTAGTCCTCGTTGATTGGGCAGAGAGATTAACTGGTTCATTTTTGTATAATGTGATGATGTGGTGGTCGGACCAGTCACAAGGGAGGATCATTTCGAGCTGAAGGGAGTCCGCTTTAGAAATGACTAGATTGAGAGTTGAGCCTTTTTCGTGTGTGTGGGACTGGCACATTTGGGTAAGGTCAAGGTCTGAGAGGAAAGCTTTTTAGGCTGTTGACCCCTGAGTCGTCAAGGTCATTCCAGTGGAGCTTTAGGTCACTGAGGAATGTTTGAGTAATGTTTTTGTCCGGCATTAGTAGCTGTAATATCCATTAGGTGTTCAATGTAGGTGAGGTTATTCCCTGGATGATGGTAGAATGTTTGCAATGAACACACTAGTTTGTTGTTACTATTGATGTCTAGACAAAGGTATTCACAGGAGGATAGTACCGGTGAGTGGGAGCGATTAACAGAGAGGTTGTTCATATGAATGCAAGCAATACCGGCACCAGGTCTATCAGTTCTATCTTGTCTTGTGATAGCGTGGGAACCAATATGTCTAAGATGGGCGTAGAAGAATCGTTTAGCCAGGTTTCGGTCAGAATTAGTAGGTCAGGTTTGTTAGAGAGTAAGAGGTCAGCTATATCAACTGCATGTCCTGAGGCAGATCTACAGTTTACAAATTTACATTTTAGACCGGCCTTGATGGGTGTTGTGTTGGGTTCTTGTATGAGGGGGACTTGCATGAGGTTGTTTTCAACTATAACTCTAGGGTAGTGTCTTGTGACTCGATGGTTATTGGAAGGGATGGATTGGATAAAGTAATGTTTATGCAAGTTGTTTGCGTGTGCAGTGTTAGTGGTGAGATAGGGCGGATCATAGGAATGGAGAAAAGAGATTAAATCTTTGGCTGATAGCAGATTTTACCTACAGATCGGACGGGTTGAGGCGTTGGGGTGTAGGGCAAGTATCTCCATCTTTGGGGCTAATGTGTCTGGGAACTTGTGTGTGGCTGTTGGGTACGTTTTTCGTAGTTAATATGGGGGGTTGTCCGGGATTCTAGTTCAGAGCATTTGAACTTAGATTGATGTAGAATCAGGTCATGAAGCGTCTGGAGGTCCTCTTTTGCTTGGGATAGAGAGAGTAATATCTCATAGAGTCTGGGGTCAGGAGTGGGAGGTAACATACTTAATGTAGGTAAGGGAGGTGATTTTAGGCCATGTATGTGGTTTTGGGGGGGTGGGGGGAGTCGCCATCTGGTTGGTTGTGATGCGATCTTTCTGTGTGAATGTCTGTAGGGGGGGGGTGGCAGGCCGGGATGAGAGGAGGAATGGATGTGGGGTATTATTGGGACCATGGGAGTATTGATGAGGTAAGATGGTGCAGAGGGATGAATGTGGGGTATTATAGGGACTGTGGGAGCCTGTAGGTCTGAGATTGACAGTGCACCTTTAGGATATGCTTGGGTCAAGATGTCCCAAATAATGTATGCTAGCCATATGGGTCTGCTAAATTACGAGCGAAGTATGGAGAATAAAATCCCTAATGAGTGAGACTGGAATGTTATGAAGGAGCTAAAGAAACTAGGAGAGGACTACCATCTTGATCAGTGGTATTCTGCCATTGACCGAAATAATTTTATACAGCATTCTGCTTGAGTAATCAGTACCTTTACAGCAGGGCCAGAGTTGTCTCTAATTATGTTTTTTTTAACATGTATGCACATTAATTCAAGGTAGTAGAACTATTCCAGGCACTTTTGTAATTGGTACTCAAACTCAGTCATCACAGTGGACGACCTGAAATGCACGTTTTAGAATTTACAGCAGTAACCATTTAATCCTGAACATTTGCCAAGTCAGATAGTTACACTGACATTCTGAAAAGGTTCACCTGAGGCCGTCCTATGAAAAGTAGCATGACATTGATCTGTAGTGACATCAGGAGCCGGCGTGTAAACGAGATACCGCTTCCATATAGAGTGGGAAAGCCAGTGACTGCACTGCGTTAATGGAAAGAAGCTGCGAGTGAGTACAGAGTGTGGTTAATTTGCCCTTTGGCATTGGATTCAGTGCAGAGTAATATCAGTAACTGGATAAAATAGCCTCATATTTAAATTCTGTGCAGCACCTCCTAGAGAAGTGCCCTATCCGGTTAATCAAAGGACTTCTTCACATCCAAAAATACCATTGCAACATGCAGGACATTATGTAGTTGGCGGACCAAAGCCAAAATGGTACGGAGGTTTTGAGTGGTGTCTCACACTAGTATGAAACACGCGTGATCTGAAAGCATTAGGATGTTGCATGGCCAATTGGCATCCTATGTAGTAGTGAAGCATGTCACATTTTAGGTAAATGTGGTTCTGTGATCGTTACATATTTACACATTACACAAATAAGGTACCAGACTACCGTATTTGGATATGTGGTGTAACCACAGTAGTAAGATCCCCGAGCAAGCTGGCGAACTCCTGTAAAACACCTAGTTTCCATTCCTTCCCTTAAAGGCCAATATAGGTTCCTTTTAAGACAGTGCTCTAGCTGCCAAACGAATCTTAATAGAAAAAGACTTGAAAGTAAGAGTCACCACATCAGATCAGGTAAACAATCTTTTCTTCATTGCTTTTCTATTCGCCACTGTGGAAAAACGACATTCAGACAAATACCAAGCAGGCTGAGGTCTTGAAACATTTCTGAAAGGCTCAGTGCTGCAAGGGTTATCCAGTGTGATGACCAGCTCTGACACATTTGAAGAGAATGATCAGTGATAATTTCAATGCACAATGCAGTGCATGCAGATGTAACCAAACAAAGCAAACAATAAACCTTTGTCTGTGAAAGTTGGTGGATTTCAATGGGCTTTTGAGAAGCATTGAATATTAAATAAGTTAACATCACCTCCAATGTATACTTGAATCAGAATTGCGGAGTCGCACACACGCATTCATGTTGCTGTCCCCGGGTGTCCTGTGGTTGTTTCTAAGAAAATCTTTTCGAAAATTTGGATAAATTGAAATATTTAACTCTGATAATCCAGCCGTTGAACTTGTAGGAGAATGAGTTGCAATGCGCTATCGAGAAGAGTGTGGACATTCTTTAGCGCATCAAGAAGATACACGTTTACTCTTGTGGCTTTAGAGACTGGAAGGTGTTGGCCATGTATTGATTGCCATGGTCTCTACATACATTTTGTTGACGATCTAACAGGTATGTGGCATTTTAATTTCCTAATGTTTCTGAGACGGTAACTGAGATTCTGTTTGTATTTTGCATAGTGTATTGTATTGTCCGAACAAACACAAAGTGGTTGTTGTGGTCAAATGACAGTAAAACTACACTGATGCAACATTTTCAGTTAATGTTTTATGCTCCCTTTCTAGAGTCTGCCCTCAAAGTTTGGGTTAAACAGAATTCTTAATTATTGTTTTATGTGTAAATTAAAAGTAACTACTACAGATTGAGGCAAGGTTTAACATATAAAATGTTTTGTCTTCAAAGTTTATGAAAGCTATACCATAAACCTTTAATTGGGATTTATGTGTTAGACAACAATTACAAGTGTTTTTACACTTAACCCTGGAGTACATTTCTGACATTTATGGGATTCGAAAAAAGTGCCAGGGGGCAGTACTGGAAATGTACTGCAGTCCTAGTTTTTCCGAAGCACTTTTTATTTAGTAAACTTTAAAATATGTTCTACTAAGCAGAAAATAATCCTTTCCAAGTATAGTCGAAATTTGCAATTGCACATGTAACTTTTTCTTTATTGCTTTCTTCCAAAAAGAATCTTCTAAATCTTAATGAAATTTGGGTGGTTTTCATTTCCAGTTACACCCCAGAAGTTCAGTTACCCTAACTATATTTCAGAATAATTTTGCAAAGGTTCCCATGAAAATATTTATGTACACCCACAAATGTACGAGCTTGTGGGTGTTCTGGCTTTTGTCCATTAACTCTTCCGGGCCCCTCACCCCCACCCCTCATTCACACTGCGACTTACAGCGATCGAAATCCAGCAAGTTGACCGATTTTCCACTATTATAAGTGCACTTTCTGTTTCTACAATTCCAGTTATTCAGATTCTGTGAATCATGATGTGGAATTTAGAGAAGTAAATTTTTTTCCCACAAGTTCTGTTGCATTTGCATATGGTTTGTGCATCAGGCCAAGTAGTGGCTCATAAAACCCCTTTTAAAATGTGTGTGTCATTTTCAAAACATTGTTTTTGTAGCTGAAATCTAAAGAAATATAAGCACTTTAAAAAGATTTCTACCAGTCTGTCTTTTTCCAAAAAGCTCTGAGCTTCCCAAGATTCCAGCAAAGTGAAATATGCCACGCTACAACGCATGCGATAGATCGCATACCATTACAACGCTAGTTGTTACAACAACTTGATGTAAGGGAAGCTACATGTTGGAATAGTATAATTTACTATTCCAAATCCAGTCTGTGCAACAGTAGGGAACGTGTTGAGTTTTTAAATCCAACACCTTCTGCCCCCTACAGCAAGTCATTGTATCAACTTGCATTGTAATGGTTTGTGATGTAACAACTCAGTCATTGTAACGACAGCGTTGTTATGGCATGGCTGTATCACATGCGATGTAAATGATTTTTCCGAGCAAAGTGACTACTAAAATGTCTTTCCAATGAAATAACTACAATTACAGTGATCAATCTGACATGTTACTACGTTTCCACTGTTATTTAATATGTTCCACATGTAGACACTTTAAAATAATATACTTTCTTCTAGATGAGCCAACCAGCCCCAGTATTGATCATGAAATTGCAAACATTCCTGCTTCAGCTGTGATTTGTGCATCTGTTCTTCAACCACCTACTATAACAACAGTCCCTCCTAGTCCTACGTCTCCAGTTCCTTTGATCCGACGTCAGCTATCACATGACCATGGTAGGGTAACAACCACTTTATGCTCATGCTAAAATGAAGGTATTTTTTTATTGTATGTATGTTATTATTTTGCTTGCATTTATGAGAGATGGAAGTAAACCAGGTACATTTTTAATATGGAGAAAAGTGGAATTTTCGCCTCAAGAATCAATTCAAGGATCAACACTTATAAACCTGCTTTTCTGTAGTTGAATAATGAAAGACAAAGGTAACTGGCTGCATTCTAGTGTCTCCTTTATCACGTACAGGCAAAAGGTTTGAAACTGGTTGACCCTCAAAGTTGTTAATATTTCTTGATAGGGCAGGGCTTTAGGGAGTTCCACATTACAAAGGTAAGGATTTATTTTGTGACTTTTGTGTGCATCGAGCCCAGTTGCTCCCTCCCAGTCCCCCTTTCTCCACACTCAGTCATAGGATATCATTCCTGGTACAGGAAGGGGGTGTTAGAGTACTTTTTAATCAGACATGATGGAACTTTTAGGTTCAAGGATACACAGGGTGATAATTCATTCAAAATATACAGAAGGGACATTGTGAATTACTTGATGGTTAGGCCTGCACTGTGAACTATGGTCAAGGTCTGTCAAGTACCTCGATCTCCTGAGAAGCAGAATGGATGACATTTTCCTAATGCCCTCCTATCGGTGCTTACTGACCTAGATTTCTCAACGGCTGCACCGACCAGGGGGAAAAGGGAATGGGATAAAGAAGAGACAGCTCCGACATCTGCTGATCTGCTCTCTATTCCCAATGGAATCCTGGCTAATCTTCCTTTCAACGGAAAACAATATGGATTCCAGGATGGAGATGACTTAATGCCAGATACAAACATTTTGCATACATTTACTATACTCTAGTACTATGCTTAGTTATGATCTAAACCTCCTCTACCAGCATTTGCAGGAGCTACTGCTTCTCTTCTACAAATATTGCACAGTTTTGATAGTTATCTGATTATTGTAGAACATGGGAAACAGTCCCAACAACAACTTCCAGATTATTGTTCCATCAAGGGCAATTCAAAGTTGTTCTCAGCAAATCACCAAATTGCACTTGCTTGATTGTCAAAGGAAGAGCGTGCAAAAAGGAACTGGGGAAGGAAAGAAAGGGAAGAAAGAATAGGGAGGAACCCTCAAGGGAGGCAGAGAATAGGCTCCAGATAAGCAAGTGTAGCTAGCTCTCTTACTGCAGTCTTGATTGAGTTAATTATTTTCCTGCGACTATTCAATATGTGAGGATATGAGCTTACTTGGTTGCTAAGTTTAAGAGATGAATACAGGATGCTGAAGAACTTAACTCGAGCCTTCAAAGTCAAGAGACAACACCGACCTCATTCAGCAACTCCGGACGACGTTCTGACAAATTCCGCTGATTCGCTGCGACCGCTGAATTGTCTGAGCAGCAGAGGGAATTTCACACGGAACTCTTCGGTTACTTTGGATGAGGAGAATTCGAAGTCCCAACACAGAGGAGAAGAAACTCTCCTCCTAGAATAATTACTGCCACATTGAATGGAGAAATTTTCTCCCAAAACTATTTGGCAGTTCCAACAAACCCGCTACCTCACTCAGAGCTTCTTGGAGGAGAAGCAGCAAAGAAACGTGCTTTCTCCGATACCTCCTAAATTGAAGTGCACAGATGATTGCGCGAATACGTCTCTCAAGGCAACAACACTCGCAAGAGTCTTCAACATTAACTAATGACAGAATACTTGAGAAAATACGGCAGCCATCTTAGAACATGCAATTGCTCCCCAATTAGAGGTCTTCCCATAGATCAATTATAGAGGGTTTCACTATAACCTTGCTCTTCCTCTTTAGTCTGATACTATTACTACCCTGACAAAGAGAAATAGCATTAATGTGATTCCTGACAGGGCCACTGGAATTACGCGATACTGCGGGCGCAGCTTTTTTCACATAATTACATATTTGCAGCATTTGCCACATAATCCACTATCTAATACATAATCTGCAGATTTTGCATAAAAAATAGTTTTGAGCTCAAGGTGTTCAAAAGCTAATATAAACACAGCAACACATGTTGCTGCCCAGTGGAATGTCCTTTGCAAAGGCTGACTGCTCACTTTTCTGTTGCTTATTACTGTATTTGAGTGTTAAATTGGTACTAATGAGATGTAACCAATGCTCGGACAGTGTTCACAAGTGTAGAGATGTCAAAATAATGAATTAGTACTGGCACAAAATGTGCCTCATTACACCGCATAATTTGCCTTTTTTTCCACTAGCGAAGTCTTCTGAATGACTTTAAAATTTCAGACTAGAGCTTGCAGCAGCTCATGAGATGAAGGTTTGCACCGAGTACATCATGGGTTTACAAAGCATGGTTTAGAATGTGTGTGTATGTTGATTAAACTCACTTTAACGTGGGTACTGGTCTCCATTGAATTATTGACCTGCAGTTTGAAATCGCCCCTATAGTCCAGTAAAACTACGGGGAAAAAAACCTCAAACCTGAGCAAAATTGCAGCAGAAATGCTTAATTAGTTTTCTATTTTGAAATAAGTACTGTTTGACATATGCAAAATTCAACAAATTCGGATTACGGTAAAGCCCAAAGATCACATTTTAAAATGGCGGGCATGCCATATGGATTGTTTATCTTTTGTCCGGGAAAATTGATGTTTCAATGAAAATAAAAATGTACGTCTGTACAATAAAAAAAAGATTTTAAAAGTGACTTTATATACAATATATTTCAGAATAGCAAGAATACATGTAATAAGTTATTTAAGAAAACATAAACAACCAGTTGCATTATATAACCCAAAATGCAAGAACATGATAATCCCCCCCCCCCCCAAAAAAAATCAACCCTCTTTATCACTGCTGTTGTCTTCATATTAGCTTGTAACAGTTATCGCTGCCACCGACTTGGCACTATTCACAAGCAGTAGAGCGGGGCATCACATTCTTTTTGCAAGCACATCTGATGGGTGCACAATGTGTTGTGCAGGTACAACGTATCTTTTTCAATAACCCGTCCGAAGCTAGAGGCAAGTCACTTATGGTGGGCCAAAATGAATTATCTTTTTTATACAAACCACATTCTTTCAGATTGAGATTCTCTTTGGTTTGATTGCCACGCTCTAATTTGATAGTAGGTGCGAAAGCTGTGGTACTTTGTGGCAGATTCTGTAGGCGGCAATCTTTCTGGTATAACAAATGATTTGGCAGCTACTACTCCTTCTAGCAACATTTGTTGACAAAGTGTGTTAATGGAATTCAAATTCCTTCACACGAACAGGGCCTTCCCCGCGTTTTCAATGTCAGCGGAATCATCTTAACAGAACATTTTTGCAAATACTCAGAGCTCCTTTTCTTTTAGTATGTGACCAAATGCTTTTCCCTTGCCAACAGAAAAAATTCTGGAAGCTGTTGTAACCTGTATAAGCATGTCGAAATAGCAGGTACTTGCAAATGTCAATCCAGAGCAAGGCCTGAATACCGAGAATATCATGCACAGGATTTATAGATGATCCTCGTTTTATGTTGCTACGATAATACAATTTGAAACCATAGTTCTTGGCATGATGCAATAGAAGAATTAGCATAACTGTATCTTCCCTATAATGGTAGTGAATGAATGTTCGGGTGACAAAATCGCACCACTATCAATATCGACATCAGCGTTTCCAAATGCATGTTGCACAATACCCCTATGTTTCCTTAACTTCTTGGCTATGAGTAAAATGAGTAGCTGTTTGTATGTCATTGTAAATGTGTCAGCTGTGCTCATCTGTGAATTTTGCCGCCTTCTGTGTGGCATGTATTTGATGGATGGAGAATCATCCTAACCACTGAACACAATGATAGTTTTGCCATAGTGTGAAAGTAGTGTAGGTGTTCGCAATATCCTTGCATGTATCATGTTTGTGCCACGGAATTCATTGCAGTAGTGAACCGCCATCTATGACGTACTGATCAGTACATTGTATTTCAGCAACCTCAGTGCATAACTCGTCAGACTTCTTTAATATTGTATGTGCTATTTGAGACTTCTCAGCCTTTCTTAACATACTGCGAGATTCAAATATTGCAGGAGGGAATGCACAAAGCTCGCAATGCATGATATCTACAAAATTCAAGTCACTTATATTGCTCTTGGGCGGATAGTATGCATAATGCTTTGCCCTATTTCACCCACTGTAGTTAAGAGATCTTTCCCTACAAATAACTTGGAACACAGCAATCTCAAACTACTGGGAAGGTATTCCAAAACACTTTCATCGCTGATGTCACTTCGAGCTGCGGATATAAGTCTTTTCTTGCAGAGTGAGATGACTTGACATCACTTTAGATTAGTTTGGCTGCAGCTTCTGTTATATAGATACTCTGCAGTTCAATCCTTTGACTTAGAATGATAAATTCAAAGAATGGTAGCTGTTTCCCAAAGAGTTACCACATCAGCTTTTCCACCTTCCTCCAATACAAGAATACCATCTCCATAATATTCTACAGGCTTCCTAGTTCGTGTGCCTACAATTGTATGCTTGGCTGTCACTTCCTTATAGATATTATTCAATTTTGGAAATTAAGTCTGCAATGCACATTTGTTCTTCTTCATTCGAGTCTAGGTTACTACACGTCTTCAGAAAGGCTTCACATTGTTCTTCATTACTTGGTTACCCTACTTCAACTTCTTCGATTGCTGTTCAAATATTTCAATATTCTTTGGGGATGCTTCTTCCGCTTCAAATGTTTACACTGCCAGATTGATGTTAAACACAATCTGCAGCATGAAGATCTGAAAGAAAATATTCTGTACGGCCTCTTACAACAAACAACCATTGATCACCCCAACTTTCACAGCACCTTCTTATAGTTTCAGAGAATTCTAATGTCTGTACATTAAAATGTTCTGTTCTCAGCGTGTGCTTCCACAAAAAGTTCACAATGCGTTCTGCAAAAATAGTCACTCGCACTGCAGAATACTCCAGAAGCTATTTGAGCACTTCTCTTTGCAATAGATGCTGTACTTGCCTCTCGTTTCTTAACTTCAATATCTTTCTTATCAGTAAACATCTTTCAATATGAAACATGTAGCAATAGTGAAAAACGAAATTGGCAGTAATTCACTATCAAGACTTGCCACACACATCAGGGCTTGTCCTACCTTTCACATATGCAAAAGAAACAATTAAGGGACAGAATGCTGGACAATGCAAACATTCACGCCCAATCACAAGGATCTGGATTTAATCCATCATTCTTTTGCTCACCACACCATCCCAGTTTGGACCTAGTTATATGCAAATTAGTCTTGACCATGCTCCTTATGACATGAGTCCCGTACTCTCCATGCCACTGGCGTCAAGCTATTCTGGCTGATAAGGGGTGAAACCCCGAAACCGGTCCTAGGATGCTTGTTTTCAGTCCAGGGAGGACCTGGCCTGGCAGTTCGGGCTGGACTGTTTTCATTGGGCACAGGGTCAACTCTGGTTGGCATATGGTGGGTCCAAACTGGAATAGCATGGGGAGCAAAAAAAAACGATGGATTTAGGCCCTGTCCATGAATTGTTCTTTCTACCTTTCACATACAATGCACCCTGCCATTTAGGGGTAACTTGGGCCAACCGTAGGGGCGACTGACATGTAAGAAAAGGAAATCTTAGGGCTTGGCAAGTGGGTGCACTTGCCAAGTCGACATGGCATTATCAGACTGCACACAGGCTCTGCAATCGCAGGCCGAAGTTACATTTTGCAGGCTGCTTCTGTGGGTGGCACAATCAGTGCTGCAGCGCACTAGCAACGTTTGATTTACAGGCCCTGGGCACACACACTGCACTGTACTAGGGTCAGACTAATACATCAAATATGCCAATAATGGAATCACTAATCCATAACAATAATTTACAAAGGGAGCTCTTGCACTTTGGCTCTGAACAGCAGTGTCAAAGTGCCCAAAACATCTAGACCAGCAAAACTAAGAGCAACACACAGCAAAAACACAGTAGGGAAAGGCAAAAAATGCAGGGGAAAACCCACGCCAATGGTGCCAGGTCTAACAGAAAATGTTTGTCAAGTACCACTAAGTCAGTAGTCAAAACTAGTGTTTTGAATGATAATCTTGGAATTTAAAACACCATCTAATTGCAGTTAAAAAACTGTCATATATTGCATTGAATGTTCTTGTGCTGTGTTTTATATTGGTTAACCAACTCAAGAAGTCACACATTCGCTGTAAAGTGTTAAATGCCCGACTTGTTGAACATTATGTACACATCACACGAATCAACTGTGATGAAACGGTTTGTTCTTGAAGTGGTGAAAAGCACCAAGCGCAAACATGATGTGGATCGCTCGTTCACGATCAAAGGAATGGATCTGGTTGGCTGACATTGTGAACAGTGGTTTTAATCAACATGTAGAATGGCAGAATTTGGCAACACTGTAATTTTATATTCTTATATGCGTGCTGTGTTCTGTTCATAATTCCATTACATATTTTACGAGGATAAGTATTCTGATTGCTCCTTTTTAACTGGGTAACTGTGTGTTATTGATTACTCACTGATTGTCTCCTGGTACCTTTATTTGGTAGTTTAACCTATTGTGACATTCTCTAGTGATGGATTCATGTTATAATACCTCTAAGATGGCTGCTGCATGGCTGAGAAATACGTTGCTGTATACAGCCCACATAAAAGATCTACTGTGAATGGTGGTATTTTGATGTGAATGTCTCTCATTAATATTTTGAAAAACTCCTAAGGCTACGTAGTCTATCTAGGCCTTTATTTTCTTTTTTCACTCCTAGCTTGTGATCCTATTATAAGATGTCCGCTGAGCTCGGGATCAGTTTCGTTTTGACTGTGTCGTGATCATGTGACTGGGTTTGTACTTTTAATTAGACCATGGCCCTCTTGGAGTTTCTATGCTTTATGAGATCAGCGATGCAAGTGTGTAAGCTTGTGACTTAAGGCAGATTGTAGGTTATATTTGTATGTAATGCCTTGGACTAGTTCTATATGAACTTTTCTCGTATTTTAAAGATTAAAGTTTCTGGTGTGTGTCAACCATGCGTGGGTAAGATACCCTTGTGTTTTTACCTTCCAGTGTGACTCTTGGGTATCATGAGATGGGGCCTTGTCCTTAATTGGAATATTTTTCATTTATAGCTGACACTTTGTGCTTGGATAGGGCGTCTGTGGAGCCCTTTATTTAGAGGTGGACCTAATTTGGCAGCAAGTTACTTAGTGGTGCGATGTTCAAATACATATTTAGCCTGTGCTAGACATTGCATGTTGTCACACGTCGTTTGTTGTGAAAGGTTTTTAATTAGTCACACTCACGTTTTTTCATGTTTGAAATGTTTTACACCAGTGGTTGGGTATTGCACTGCACTTCATTATAGGTGTAAAATTTGATATTGTTTTTTTACTCTGGTGATGGATTGTGGGCAAGCGATAAACACCTTGACGTAGTTATAGTGTGTTTTACTGAATTCTTTCTATGTTGGTATTTTTTTGTTGCAGTACTAATAGGCTTTATTCCTTCGCAACATTGGGTCATGACTCCTGAGGGTGGGTTCGCGGATCTGAGACGCATATGAGGCCGAAATGTCGAAAGTTTGTCTTCTAACAACATTAAAACAAACCGGATGGTGGCTGGAGGCCTTTATTCATAATTGAAGTAGATCTTATGGGCTTGTGTCTGGTACCTATATAGTTGAGGATCTTTGCTCCCCTTCAGATGCTGAAATGCTAATGAACGTACAGATGAGGATCATGAATGGGCGGTGGGTGTCAGTGTGGCTCTTTTGCGTATGCTCTTTTACGCCCTGCGGAATCAAAAATGTTTTTGAGGTTTTAATGATGTACTATTGATGGAATTGTCATTAAAAAAAAGAATATTTGTGTTCACATTCTTACGTCATTGTTTCTTATACATGAATGTTGTGCTGATGTTATTGGATAATTTGTTTGACCAATATTAAGAATATGAATACGTTGAAATAAATCCAGGGGGACGCTAGAGGTTGCACAGCAAGATGGCTGCGCTTTAGTTCAGTTCAGCCGACCGCTCTAAAATCTTTACAATATCCAGCATTAAGATATGACCGATTTACACATCTGGTGAGGAGCGGAGCTGGTGACACCCCAGGGAAGATTTGAAATGGTCTGAGGATCGTGTGGCACAAGTGGCAGCAAGTAACTCTGAGGTGAGGGAGGCTGTCACAAAAGCAGCATGGCGGACGGAGCCTGCTGCTGAAGGCGGCGCTCGCCTTCGCTGATTGTTGGATTTGCGGTACTGCCGGATAAGGAGGCGTGATCCTGGTGCCCGAAGGGCCTAGCTGCTGGGTGAAGTTTAGGCTACGGTCGAGTCAACAACTTTTGAGGATGTAAATGTAAATGTAAATGTATTTGTAAAGCGCTCTGTTACCCCGGAAACCAGTGTATCCTGGCGCTGTACTCATACCGCTAGGGAACCCATCCTGGCTTTTCCCTGTGAAATGTCCACTCCTGGGCATCCCCAGGGAGCAACCAGGCATCCCCAGCGCTGTTGGGGGCCGTTGTGGAGACTAAGCAAGCTATCGCCCAGAGTTGCAGCGTGGGACTCCTGTTCAGAGTAGGCACCGAGGCGGGAAATCAGGTCCGAGGAATTATGAGCCCAAGAACCGCCGAGATCAGCCAAGGCGGGAATTGAACCCTGGTCCCGGGCCAGACCTCTGCACCAGGGACTGCCGCTCTAACCAGTGAGCCACACTTCTCCATGGTAGAGCCACCGCAGCCTGAGTCATGATGGGCCGCGAAACGACCACTGGTACAGGGCTGCGCTAGGCAGTGTGGCGAACGCTTGCCAGAAAGCCTGACCTGCGGTGAGTGGGGCTTGAGAGGCTGGGACCCCTCTGATTTTCCTCGGCAGTCACAGAGAGTATCGGAATAGTGGCAATTGCAGAAAGGGGATCCAGAGGCTAGGATTGCCTGTACTGAAGTATCAATTGGAGGCCGAGGCCTCCTGCCTCAGCTGGACTGGGTTTGCACCCTGCGCAGCGGCCGCATTCTCCCCTCGCTGATCTCCTGAAGTGGTACCTGAGGCAGTAAGTCCTTTATTCCCTGGTTTTCTGAACCATGAGGGGACCAGGGGGGAGAGAGGGCTAGAATAGTGACGTGAGGAGGTGAGCTTTTACATGCTACCTGTTCAGATAAACAGCAGACTACTGAGGCTGGAGTGAGTTGGCCTGCTGTGGGCCGAAGCGCGGGCTGAAAAGTTGTACTGTTCCCTGCTGGACGCCCACAGTGTGATGGATGGAGGCGAGGCTGTGGGTCATACAGAAGCGCGAAGTATCCAATTGGATTGGGAGTATGAAATAAGAACAGCCTGGTGTGGGGGTGCCACGAGTATCTACATGCTGCGCAGACTGGTGCGAGGCACTTGAACCGTCGCATAGTAGAAGTAGCGTGTGTTGGCAAGATAGGAGGTGAGTGACCACAGAACACCAGAGCGCTGAGTAAAATGGGCACACCTGATAAGACGTAGACCCGCCTCACATTTGATATGCACAAGACAGGAAGGTTGCATCAAAAAACAGACCTCTGACTCTGAGGCGGAGACATCGTCAGTCACTGCCCCAACACTAGAATCAACTCTGGTGGAGATGCAACATAGTTTGCAGTCCATAGATGGGAAAATCAATGCGCTCACCATTCACATGGATAATATGGTGGCTTAATTCGATAAACAGGGCGCCAGGGTGGGTGAGGTGGAACAGTGGGGCTCCAATGCGGAGGGCAACCTACAAAATGTCGCGGACAAGACCGTGAACATGGAAAAAGTCCTTGTGGTCATCCAGGCAAAAAATGAGGACCAGGAAGTGAGGTCCAGGGGGAACAACCTGAGGAATATTGGGCTGCCGGAATCCACCAAGGTTGGGATGCTCAGAGAAATTTTTGGCGCTGATAATCTGTCCCCTATGGTGATAGTTGAGAGAGCCCCCCGTTCGCTGGCGGCGTGCCCTGTTTCTGGTGTCTCGTCGCAAGGTTGTTGAATTATAAGGATCGTGACACAATCCTCTGTTTGGCTTGTGACCAAGGCTCCATCACATATCGGGGGAATACGCTGGCGTTCTTTCCAGACTTCACTGCTGCAGTTCAGGTGGCTAGGGGGGAGTTCATACCCGCTAAAAAGTTACTGCAGGCAGAGGATGTACCATACTCTAAGCTTTACACCGCACGCCTGAGGATTCGCTCGGAAGGGGCAGCTAAGATCTTTAATACCCTAAATTCTGCTATGGATCATGTGAAACTTTTGAAAAAAACGTTGAAGAGAATCCGTAACAAACCTGGAAGAGGATGAACAATAAAGCGCCACTTGTGTCTGTAAGCTGTAAGTTCAGAGCTGGGGACTAATTGCTGTTTATTTTATGTATGGTCAGTGGTGACAGACGAGAGGCACTCATGGACACATTAAGATAGCCGTGGAGCAGATACCTCATGGAAGGGCACTTGTCCTGATCTCCTGATAGATAGGTTTCTGTGGGTTCTTTGTGGCTCTAAGTTGGATGTGTCTTTGGAATTGTAAACGTTATGCGACAGTCAATGTCACTACTATGGATGAGTTCGGTCACCTCGCTACACAGATGGGTGATTGATCTGTACTCTTGTGCCCCCCAATGGGTGTACCCCGTCTACTTGTTTGGGTTAGTTGGTGTTTGGGGTGGGGAGCTGTGTTAGATCGGGATATCTTTAGCAAGTTGGGGGTGCTGAAGTGGGCGGGAGCCGGGGGAAGAAGGGATGGCATTTGGCAAGAATGGTTTGATACACATGCAGTGTACTCTTTCATGGTTAACCTTGGCGATGGTAGCTCGAGTAATGTAATCTTGCAAGTGTATTGTGATACACAGATATGGGTGGTACTATAAAATGAGTCACCTGGAATGTGAGAGGGTTAAACAACCCCATGAAAATCCGTAATGTACTAGCCTTTCTTGATAGACTGGATGTGCAGGTCGCATATCTGCAATAGACGCATCTTACCAAACCAAACGGAAGGGAATGTAGGGGCTAGATGGACTGGGTTGCATGTGGCAGCATTGTTCTCCTCTTATTCTAGAGGGGTCATGATCTTGATAAAGAAAGGCATTCCGCTCACATTAACGAAGTCTGAAATAGATGATCCGGGTAGAGTGCTGTTGGTGCTTGTCAAATTAGGTGAAACCTGGTTCTGTCGTGAACACGTATGGACCAAACATTGATGACCCTGCCTGATGTTTAAAGGCGCATTTCCTCCTTTACTCCCTCTGTGGTTATTTGGGGCGGAGATCAAAACATAAGCCTAGACTCTTGCCTTGAGCGGAAAAAAAATATATACTCCAGGACCCTATTTGATTTTTAGTTTACAGTACGCAGTTCCTTGGGGGTATACTGGGTTGCCCTATTGTACTAGATACCCTACGTCACACCAGTCAACACCACCACACTGTCACAGTTACATTTCTTGCTTGTCTTAAGTGGAAATGCTTTTGCATCAGGTTTAAGTGCCATTTACAAATTGGTCATTTACAAATTGGTCTACTGCCAGGTCCAATTCCAGCAGAACCAAAACGTAATAAATCTTTGAGGTTGTTTCAGGACATTAATTCATAATTGTTTTGGACAATGTGTACCTACATGATTAATATAAATCCAGTGCACACAAAGATGAAAACATCTATCAGCAGTGCATAAGTTAGCAGAGTACGACTGGCCACATAGAGGCACATGTTGTATAGATGGTGTCTGAGCTATATTCCAGGGATGCCCATGTCTACACTCCTGTAGCTGCTCTCTTCCTGTGCGGAGTATGTTGCGCCTTCAATTGATCCTCAAACCGGTCCTCGAGAATCCATCAAGAAAACATTTGGCTGTGATCTGCAACTCGGCTGTTTAGATATAGCGGTCAAACACGGCAAGCCTATACACCCACATTTATAGGGTGCCTTTAAAACGGCCTGCTCTTGGCTGAATCAATGCCTGTTCATACCACGTGTTACGTGATGTGATTGCTCTAGTTCTTGAGTTTTAAATCATTTCAGCTGTTCACATGCTGTTCTGCTATGTAAAACATGAATGTGCTTCAGCCCCATCATAGCAAGGTTGTTCATTGGTAGCAGTGTAGAGCACGACCGGTTTCTTCTTTATAAGCTACTATTCTGCTCTCCTCCCTGTATCACAGTATTGGATCCATTTAGTATTTTCTTTTGTCATCAAAACTTCTAAAATAATGCATTTTATTATTCAGTTACAGACTCCGTCAGACCTACTTTCCTCAAGGTGCAACCAAACGGTAAAACTGAGCGATCCAAATCCTGTGATGAAGGACTAGATAATTACAAAGAAGAAGGAAAATCGTAAGTTCCTAACAAAGTTTTAATTTTTCATCTAGAATATTGAGTATTTCCTTCATTGTAACAACATATTATTTTTTTCAACATGCAGATCTTTTCAGCACATATCTAGCCTAAAGGGCATCAAGGTGAGTGGTTTCTTATTCAACTTTTAATAGTATTGGTCCGCTATTTTGCTTACCACTGGCATGTCTCTCATTGTGATCAAAGATGCTGATGAGTTGTAATGAGAAAATCCTCCCTATGTGGAGGGGGTGGTAGGTTCTCTATTGGATGACTCTCCGCCACTGGAGAATTTTGTAGTAGCTTTTGCCTGCATCACACGATCGTTACAGTTTAGGTAACCCTGCAAGAGGTTTCACCCTGGGCAGATAATGTTTTCAAACAATAATTTGCCGGTACACAAGTTAGAGGACTTTGCATTACCACACAACTACTAACTGGTGTCCTATTGGTATGTTCATCAGAAACTTAGTAAAAATGTAACCTAAATCATGAGTGCACTTGGATGGCTAAGAAAGGTAAATTGGTTCTTATGAAGATATTACATAAGTTATATGGAAAATCCCCAGTAAAGTTATTGCAAACTTTTCCTACAAAACTTGAATTTTCAGCCACAGGAAGAACCGTACTGTCTTTTACCTTCCCAAGTGCATCTGCGGTCTCCAGCCCTCTCAAGTCTAGCTGCTTCCTAGTCACTTTAAAATGACTTCCCCCAGGGGCGAATCAAGGTGCTGGCTGCTTCACCTCCAGGAGGCTGGATTTTATCCACAAACCCTTTTGGAAATGGGAGCAAGCTTCCAAATCGTTCAGGATTACAAATCTTCAGGTTACAGAGCTGCTTCCTCTAAACAGACTTATTATAATTTTACAGCATATTTGACCCAAGGAAAATCTTCTGTCCCTTAAATCAAGTATTCTCTGTAATTCTGGTGATCCAGTGAGGTTTGGCAGATGAGAAGGAGCGGACCTTCATGATGGGTGCATAATCAGTGAGAACGAAGGTGGAAAGGGTCAACATCATATGCTATGGTCATACCTGCTCAGATGTTGCTTCATAACTGTATTGATCATAATATAATCTAGATAACTCCCAACTATTTGATCCTTGGTTCTACATTGTGTTGAAATCTGTTTGGAATTGTCACACTACGGGTCACCAACTGCCGTCGAGGCAAGCCATTGCTGTATTCAAGCTGTTGTCTTAACATTATTAGATAACTTGGGCATTGGCCCATTAACTTTATACACAAAACCATTAAAGATTTAGAAGTGTATTAAAAATATGGCATAAATACATGCATAATAAAACATATTTAAATTTTATTGGGCACAATCCATAATTCTTCTTGCAAAACACCCTTTAAAGAAATCTTCAAAAAGGTATTTTGGATGTGAGCAGCAGAGGCCATCAATAGAACTATGTATATCATGCAATTTACGTTGGCAAAATGCAACAGTGAAAGTTTTGAAAGCCTTATGGTATTAATTCATTATACTCCACAACTATTACATTATTGAGAGCTGCTCAGATACTAGCCGCTAAACAAGAAGCAGCAATAGGTGCCCCTCTGCTCAGCAGTAATACGAACTGTCCTGACTATTGTAAGCTTTGTACAATAACTGTCCACATCCTGTTATCTGTTTAAGCGTGATATAAGTAGAGATCCATTATTTTATAACATTGTCGTGCTGTCTAGCACTGCTTTATGCTTCAGATTATTTTCTCCTGCTTGCACGTGGGCCTGTAAGCCTGGTTTCCGGGAAGTAGCAAGTTTGGGCTTTATATGTGAAGTTCTGCTTATCTGTGTCCTGATTATTCATATGAAGGCCCACTCTGTTCTCTGAGAGAATAGTGAACTGCTTTTATTTGAAGCCAGATAATAAAGGGCTCTTTTGATGTAGCACCTTTGGGGCTGTGGGAGTAGGCACAAGTCCATTCATCTGTTGACTTGGAAGAGGAAATACCTATCCCCACACACTGCTACTTGATGGTCAAGGCCGGATCATGTTCGATCACAAGCAACTCCCTACAACTTCCCCTCCTCACTGTGTACTTGCTTGACTTGGGCTTATAATATAGGAGTACCTTGTTGCAGGAAAAGGAGAAGGGAACCTTGGTGGCTCTGGAACCTATTGCTAAGGGGCCACAGATGCAAAAAATAATGGTGGAACAGTGGCAATAGCAACATTCACAGTTGCTTTTTTATTCAACTATTATTATTACATTTTGTGACCTTGGAGTCTCGTTGCTTTTTTCTTAACCAATAGAAACTAGGTGGACCAAAAGAGAACTGCATTGTGAATTTGCATACAAATTGTAAAAAACTTAAGCAGAGAGATTTGCCTCATGCACATGCTATAGGCTTATCACTTTTGTGCTCTGTTTCTGGTCACACTAAAATGAATACCTAAAGCTTACGTTTTCCTGAACCAAAATCAGATATTAAAAGCATGATTTCTTTCAAATTGACTCGCTCTATTATGTGTACCAATCCTATATATAACAAACATTGACAAAACCAGTTGGTTTGCCCCTCACACTCCAGTGCCGACAAAAGCAATGCAGAAATGCAGCCTTCATTTTAAAAGGTTGTTTGTGTATACAGTGCTTAGATGAAATACTTTTTTTTTCTTTTTTTAAATAGATGTATTAGATTTTTGCAAATATGAGATAGCTGCTACAATTATCGATGCTGACAGAGTTGCTGCAAGATGTGGCGCATACAAAGGCCATATATCAGTCAACAATGGCAGCACGGTTGTGGACGTTTTGTAAATGTCATTAATAAACACTGTTGTATTAAACAAAACATCAGAACAAAATAAACATGCTTATGAGACTGCATGGAAGAAGTGAAACGTCAGAGGTCATGCTTTAGGAAAGGGTAGGAAGATAGCCTGAGGATTCGCCCGCCAGGTGTATAGAACAAATAATCATGTGTAGTCATGTCACCGAGAGGGATGGGGAGGAGAATGTAGAGGGGACATGAGTACGAAACCAGTGGCTGAAGGAGGCTGAACCAAAGCCCCTTAGAGTACACAAACAGCGCATAATGTTTGCCTTGAATTGCACAAAACCCATTACATGTAAAACCTAAAATAAGTTATGCTAGCATTTTCTAAAGTCTCAAATAACCTCTCTACCACTAGTGGCTCAAAGATCCTATCCCTAATTGTTTTGGTTTTTTTGTTTGTTTTTTAACAAGCATGCTTACCGAATGGAGACTTTTCTCTACAATAGTTGATAACATCACATTAGCTACTGATAATTGATTTAGAAGGTAGAAGTAATTGTATTATTCAAATCCTGTTTTTGCTTTGCCTTTTTTCCAGGGTCCAGATGATGATCATTTATCTGAAGATTCGGAATCACGAAAAGACTCCTCGTCTGAGGTTTTTAGTGACTCAACAAAAGAAGGCTGGCTATATTTTCGACAGCTTGTTACAGAGAAGGGAAAGGTTATATGATTTAAATACTTTTTTGTAAATCTAGCGATTTCCTCTTTATGAATTTTTATTGTGAAGGTTGTTTAACCTTGTCCTCCACCTGAGTGTGACTTAGATGAGGTTTCATTTAGAGTTAATGGAAGCAGATACCTAAACTGTTTTCCTATTGAGGAGATGCTAGGTATGGCCTGTATTCCTTGCTTTAGAATACTCCCCAAAGTGGATCCTGGAACTTCTCTTCAACAATGCTCCTGTGCACTACTTGTCCGTGCAGTACAGGTCCATGTTGGTTTCTTAACACCCCAGACGTGAAGGAGTGCAGGAGTATATAAGTGCCACCCTTGTGCACCGACAGTTCCTTTCTTTCTGCACCTTCTCACCCGGATCCGGAGTTCCCCTCCCAGCCTTCTAATTTTACTGATGACTCCAGAATGATGTCCCACCTAAGACAACAGGTTTCACACCATTCCGCGACTGCAGAAAACCGATGTCGGTCTAGTATTTGTATAAGATGTCTCTGGTGTCCAGGCTCGGGCCATGACTCAAAGTTGTTGATAAATGTACTCTTGTGACCCTGAAGGCGATTGGGACTGGGAGGTGAAGTTGTAGGTTGCCAAACACCAGTAGTCGATGCAGTCTTTGCCTAAGTCCTATTGATGATCCGAGTCCCAGGCACAGACTTAGTCCCATTCCCAAGGCTGTTCCCACAAGTGATCAACGTTGATTTAGTCTTACCGGAGGTCTTTGAGCACAAAGTCCAAATGCAAACATCAAAAGTGACCCCATCCTGCCACTCTCATCTTAAAGAGAAGGACCGACAACGTCCTAATGTCAGTCGTACTCCTTTGAGGTCTACGGTCATGAAGCTAATTACTCAACTGATCCCAGTGCGCCCAGAGTTTCCTGGCGACACTGCATCAGGTTGAAGCCTTCAAGGAGGCCATCCTGCATATTGGTGCGCTTCTGGCTCACTCTGGCATGCATTTGGGCCCCAAGAAACCTCAGGAGTCCCAGTCGGGCTACTGCCAGCAGATCCATCTTTGGAGCCCTGTCAATCCTTGGGACATTTTATGGCACCCGTACCGATGCCAGTACAGACTTTCACTCTGGCTTTACTGACTGTGCCAGAGGAGGATTTAGACAGGTACAGACTCGACTTTGGCTCCATTTTTTATGGCACCCGTACCGATGCCAGTACAGACTTTCACTCTGGCTTTACTGACTGTGCCAGAGGAGGATTTAGTCAGGTACAGACTCGACTTTGGCTCCGTTTTGACTGATGTTGTGCTACAAAATCACAAAAGTCCAACTGGTCATCATGCACTTTGATTTTAACCCTGTGCCTCTGCTGCATCGTACACGTCAGCAGTGTTTCCATTGTTGTTGTAGCTCAAACCTTATGCAAGAACAATGGACACCAGTATTCGATTCACTTTCTCAAAGTTTGGCTATGGGTCATCATTCAACACGTGCCCCAATATTCTGTTTTTTTAGAGTTGAAACATGACGTTCTTGCCTATCGGTATGTCCTTGTCTTTACATGTTTTTCACTCGGTTTCTGGCACAAGGATACAATTTTGTTTGTATTTGGTGTCGTTTTCTCCCTTGCTCTGCAGATCTTTGGATACATTGTTTTACACTTTTTACACTTCTTGGTAAGCATTGGAGCTTAGGTTTGATTAGCATACCAAAACATTTGGCTTTCGCTACATACTTATTCGAGCTTTCATTTTTATAGAAATGTATGGTCGGGCGCATTAGCGAAGTACTTCATGGCATGAGGTTTGATGAGAGTGGTTTATGCACTTACGCTTTATAGTGGTTTAACATTAACCTAACTTTAAGATGCAAAGCTATTGGGATAATGTCAGGTTTTGTCTATCTGATCACGGACGAATTGTCGAGCACACCACCCTCTTTTTTCCTCTATAGTTTACAATACCTTTTATTGGCAATGGGTTTGTGCCTTTCAAGCTTGTTTTACCACGCATTGAGTATTGTGTTTGCAAATTCTATTTTTGCAGATTTTGTGACTTTCGATACACACAAATATTGACTGTGACTTTTATTTTACTTTTTATCCCTGTAGTTCCAGATGGAGGCAGCTACCAGTTGCGCATCAAGTGTTTAACATTGATGTAACTTTGTCAAAGTACCCCTGGAGATGGGTTCTATAACCCAAAATGCATTGGGTCATTTTCTTTAGACCTTAAACTGGGTTATTGTTTGGTTTATAGCTTGAGCTTTATCAAGTTGTAATATTGATCTGGACATCTACATTGCATTTGCAGTTTGATACTAATTTATGTTTGTTTTGTTACAAGTTAATAATGAAATAGAAACAGATTTTCACTTATTTTTGCTCAAAAAATCTTTATTGGGTGTATGAAATGAAAAACTGATAACTCAGTAGCCTTAGGGACACTGCTGTGCGCTGCGTAGGCTTGGATTTTTCATGGTCCTCACATTTGCAGGACAATGGACACCCCAGGAAGTGGATACCGATGTTGGTTATAAGGATGACTTTCTCCCCCTCAGAACAATGATGTTTCCTAGATGGATTTGCAAGATTCCAATGGACTGGATACCTCTCCTCGGGTAGGGCTTTACTCACCACTTGAGCCACCAACGGAAGAAAGTGTCACCTTTGCAGTGCCGATCCAGAGGGTAGCCGAGGCACTGGATTTACATCTACCTTTATTTTAGACCAAATTGTACGTCCTGACAAATTTGACAGCCAGGACCAGTTACGCTTGTGCCCTTGCTCTCTTTTAACCCCTTCGCCGCGGGCTAATTCCCCCGCGGTGCGGGGGCGAGGGGGGCCGCGCACGGCGCCGCTGTGCTGATGACGAGCCCAGGCTCGTCATGCAGCACGGTGCTCGTGTGCTCATGACGAGCCTGGGCTCATCATGAACCCGCCCGCGCAATGGAACGCTCAGCACAGTGGGGAAATTAGCCCCGCGTGTGAGCGTTCCACGGCTCATGACGAGCCCAGGCTCGTCATGAGCACACGAGCACCGTGCTGCATGACGAGCCTGGGCTCGTCATCAGCACTGAAGGGGTTAACAAGGGCCTTTCAGGTACATTGATAGACACTTGGTCAAAACCCTGTTGCTGCCCTACTGTAAATAGGCAGGTAGCCAGGTGTCTCTAACTGGTTCCTGGTAAACCTGATTTACCAAACATCCTACTCTAGAGAGCCTTGTTCTACATGTTTCAACCAGCTAAGTGAAACCCAACCACTCTTCTGGATAGAGAATCCAAGAGGTTTGGGACTTTTGGTAAGTATATATTTTTCTCCACCAGACTAGCGTTTCAGTCAGTATATGCAAGATCTTGCCGGCAGTCCCAGCAGATTTTTGGGCCTTTTTGACCCTGATAATTCATGATGAACAGCATTCAACTAAATATGTTATCTGGATGCTAGAGATTGCCTGGAATGGGCAGTCAGTACTAGTGTTGTACGTTTTCGCCATATGTGGATGCGCGCCACAGGAATCTCCGATGTATAGGCCTTCCTCATGGAATGCCCTTTGATGGGTCACAGCTTTTCAGTTTAAAGGCAGACTCTACGAGGAGCACTTTAGGGAAAGTAGAGCTACAGCATGTTCCTTGGGTCTGTTGACCCCTGTCAAGCAGTTTCCACACCACTACCAAAAGTTTAGAGGCTATTCCAGAGGGCTGAATTCTAGCAGAGACAGTCTCCCCACCCACTACATCACTCACTCCAATCCTTTCAACACCGTGGATGCAGGTCTGACAATCGGTGCACGGTGAAGAAGGGAACTGGGCATCTCAAGCCTCTTCTCCTGCTACAGCAGCTTCAAAACCATTTTAGTAACGCATCCCCATCTAATGAGGGGCAGGGGCCATCATTTCCTCTTAGGGTGGCAACCCATCACATCCAACAAATTGGTCCTTAAAATCAGCCAACATAACTATGCCCTTCCTTTTCTTATTACCTTGCCCAATATCAGAGGGATATTCAGATGAGCATCTGCACTTTTGTTTCAAGAGGTTTGAGTGTTAATCTCCAAGGGTGCTATCTAGATGGCAATGGACTCTGAAAAAGAAAAGTGTTGTGTCTCTTTCTCCTTCCTTGTTCCGAAGAAGATCAGGGGTTTCTGGCATATTTTGGACGTTCAGCTTCTGAATGCCTTCCCGTGGAAGGACAAATTCAAAATGTTCATGCTGCCCCAGGCCCTGTCTGCCTGTTGTACTTGAGCTGCAGAAGGCATAGTTTCATATACTAACCCTGCAGCCCCACAGTTGGTATCTGCAGTACTATATAGGCCAGGAGCATTATTTAGTTTGCTGTGCTCCTCTTCAGTCTCTCCAGCACCACATTTGTGTTTATGAAAGTTATGGTGATGGTTGCTGCGCACCTCTGGAAGTCGGGGAACCCGGTCTTCCTCTATCCCAATGACTTCCAGACGTGCTTGTTGCAGTCCGATGTAGGTACCTTCGGACTACAAAGCTTTTGATATTATATGGGTTCACAATCAGTGAGTCAAATCACACTTCAACCCTTTGCAGAGACTTCTATTCATTGGATGTCTCCTGAACACAGTGCATTTCTTGGCCTTTCCTCCACTGCAATGACTCCAGGGTATTCAGGCTATGATTCTTAGGTTTAAACCTCTGTCCTGAATCACGGTGAGAGCAACTCTGAGGCTGCTTGGCCCCTTAGTCCTCTGCACCCTCCTTGTCAGCTATGCCAGTTGACACATGTGGGCTCTGCAATGGAATCTCCAGTTCCATTGGATCCAGCATCAAGAAAATCTGACACATATCATCCAGACTGTAGAAGAGATAGCTCATGATCTACAGTAGGGGCTGCTTGAAAGCAGGTGGTCCAGCGGCAAGCCCATCTCCCTCTCCCGCCCAGGACAGATTGCGGTGATGGACTAGCCCTTGTTGGGTTGGGGAGGTCATCTGGAGAGGTGACTATCAGAAGACTATGGTCTCTGGCATAATCTATCTCTAAATCGGTCTGGAGTTACGGCCCATCACTCTGACTCAAAAAGCTTTTTTTGCCATCTATCAAGGGAAGGCTGGTGCAGGTTCCCAAAGACCACACCACTGCCATGTGATACCGCAACAAGCAAAGCAGCCCGAGGTTCTGTGCCAGGAGGTTCTGCCCTTCTGGGGTAGGTTGGATCACCAGGGCAATTCCCTGATTGCAAACCACCAAGTAGGGTCCCTGAATACTAGAACGGATGCGCTGAGCTGAGCCGGCGATGCCTGGTAGATCAGTAGAGACGTCTACATCTCAAAGTGGCACAGGGCATCTTCCAACAGTGGGGAGAACCCTAGCTATATCTTTTCACTACAGTCTACAATGTGCAATGTTAAAACGTTTGCGCTTTGGTGTTTCTGCAAAAACACTTGTTAGGGGATGCATTCTGAATTCAGTAAAACAATGGACTTCTGTACATCTTCCTGCCTCTGCTGTCCATCGTTGTGAAACAGATCAAGAACTACCGGGCCCAAGTTATCCTACTGGCTCTGGATTGGCCCTGGAATGTAGTTGCAGGATCTGCTGGGCATGAGCATCTGTCCTCCAAAAAGCCTACCAGTTTGCAAGGATCTTAGGTTACAGCAACAGGCCAGGGTCCTCTACCCCAATCTGCGCAATCCACACCAACAAGTGTGGATATTGAGTTGCCGCAAATTACTGCATTTGATCTGCTTCCTGAAGTTGTATATTGAATCCGTTCCTCCAGGCACCCTACCATGAAATCCATTTGTCAGACCTGTAGCCTTTGTATGTTTTCCGGACAAACAGTCCTCCTTTAACCCCTTCTGTGCTGATGACAAGCCTAGGCTCGTCATGCAGCACGGTGCTCGTGTGCTGGTGACGAGCCTAGGCTCGTCATGAGCCGTGGAACGCTCACACGCGGGGCTAATTTCCCCGCTGTGCTGAGCGTTCCATTGCGCGGGCGTGGTCATGACGAACCCAGGCTCGTCACCAGCACACTAGCACCGTGCTGCATGACGAGCCTGGGCTCGTCATGAGCACAGCGGCGCCGTGCGCGGCCCCCCTCCCCCCCGCGCTGTGGGGAAATTAGCCCCGCAGCGAAGGGGTTAAATCCTCTGTTGTGATGAATTTTAACACACTTTCCCTCCCGGACCATTTGTGATGCCACAGTAGGACCTTAATGCTGCCTTGGAGTTTCCCTTGCGTACACCTTTTTAGTCTATACAGAGCTGCTCGCTACATCTCCTAACTTTGCTGACTGTCTTCATTATCGGAATTACATCAGCCTGGCACATGAGTGAATTCTAGACACTTGCAGTGCAACAGCCATAGACCACCTTTTTCCCCAGACAAGTTGGTGCAGAGCACTTACTTGGCATTCTTGTCAAAAGTTGTGACTCTCTTTCACGTTGGGCACTCCATCACTCTGCCAAAGTTCTGTGCTTCCAGTCACCTGTTGAAAGAGGAGCTACTCCATTGTCTGGACCCCAAAAGGGCTTTAAGATTTTGCATTGATCATACAATTTGATATCATGTGGATTATCAGCTTTCTATTGGGTTCTCCGGAGCGGAGAATCAAAAGGCTGTTCAGAAGAGGACCCTTCTGAGGTGGATAGTCCTCTGCATCAAGATCTGTTGTGTGCTGGCCAAGAAGCAACCCCCCCCGCCTCCCCCCCCCCCCCCCCCCCCCCCACAAGCTTTTAGAGTGCATTCGACCAGGGATATGGCTGCTACCACAGAATTTGCTGAGGTTCGACCTGGCAGATGTCTGTGACAGGCACGATGTGGCCATTATTGCATACATTTTTGAAGCACTACTGCCTTGACATACAGGTTGGGGACGGGCACCTTCCCTACGCGGTCCTGTAGGACGTTTGGGTCTGAGTGTACTCTCCAGACTATTCAGCTGAGGAGGTACTCCTTTGGTATCTATTCTAGGATGGATAATCTGCTGTTAGAAGTACCCATTAGAAGATTAAGATAGTTCTTGTTGTTAATGCTCTTTCTGTTGAATATTCTAACTGCAGATTCCTCACTATCCTCCATCCGAAAAAGTGAATAAGAAAATTATTTGGCAAACTGGTACCAGCATTTGTTCACGCCCTGCATCTGAAAGGCATTTGAAGAGAAAAAAAACTGACGTCAGAACAAAGAGATGGAGCTTATATGCGGCTCTGCTCAATCACTTCGTTGATGGTATGGAGCCGCGTGCGGCCACCGAGCTGCTCACAGTAGCACTGCTGAAGCAGAGTTTGCAGATCCAGCCTTCTGCTTAAGGGGTATTATGAGATGACAAATCTGTGTTGAGAAAGTGTGCACCAGAAAGAGCTATACCAAAGGCAAGTAACTTGTTCTACTTGCCCGTTTGTTGTACAAATTATAATTTAATGATGACTATCATTAAATTATAAAAGTCACGTTTCTGGTAAAAGCAAGCAAGCAAACATAAGAAAATGACATTGAAGTGTAAATGCAGTAGGCAACTACACAGAGCTATGGGGTTTAGCCCACTGTTAAAAACGCTACAGTTTGTGTGGTGAGAGAATGTTACACTAACTTCATTTTGTAGAACTTTAAAAAAGGGTTTTGAAGCAATTTCCCAAACAAATTGTTATCTTTCAACTGTAAAGTGGGCTTAAGCGTTATTTAGTTCAAAAGGAAATATTTAAACTTGATATGGTAATACATGCTCTAATTTCTTTTTCGTTTTGGGGGAGATGGGTGAGGAGGCATCATTTTGCCTATTTATGTATTGGTGTTTTTATAGTGCAAGTTTAGCTAGAGGGCAACGGAACAACTTTTGCTTCCAAACTAAGAGGAAGAGAGCAATTTTTTTTGCTTGCTTTAATGCCCCTAGCAACCTTGCTATGCCACCAAGCATTGCAGCGTTAAGTTTTAAAGTGCAACGTAAAATTATCACAAGTTAGAAAGTCACTGGACCGAATCACAAAATAAGCTACAAATTTCCTCTTGATATGGCTTACATTCCAGTTTTTGGGGGAACTGACATAGGTTCAAGAGTAATGATCTATGTAATCGAGGGGAGTGGTTCCCAGGAGTACTTATGGAAAACATTTCAAAATCTTCTGTAACATAAATGTGAAGGCATTTTCCTCATGAATGCTTGTGCATTAAAAAATGCCTTGCCTGATCTCTTTCCATTACCACTTTGAAAAGTGATCCACTCGTGCTTCTAACAGAACATTTCCTAATATTTCAGCAGCTAGAATGTGTGCATAGCAAAACACACCATTTTGAAATGCATGACGATACTGAAACAAAATCACAGGATGTGTTTTGAAGTTGTCTTGAACTCACATAGAGGTTTAATATTTACCTGATGCATCTAATTATATTGATGGGTGATAATGGGTCTTTGCTTGTATTAGTCAAACAAAAGTGCAAGAAAGTTACAGTTTTCCAGAGTTCGTTTTCCAAAAATGTGGAGTGATGTGTTGACTAGGGGAACACTCCTAGTAGTATACAATATTGTTGCTTGCTTCATGAAATTAGATTTTTCAGAGTTAAAACAGGTTTCCAGTCGTGTTTCACATGTAAGAGGGATTGGTTTGTCAGTGCAGATGTAGTTTTCTGAAACTCATAGGAGCTTTTTTGTTTTTCAGAGAGTTGGAGGTAGCATTCGGCCATGGAAGCAGATGTATGTGGTTCTTCGAGGTTCATCTTTGTACCTGCACAAGGATAAGAAAGAACAGTCGTTTTTCCCTAATTCCGAGGAGGAACAGCCAATAAGCATCAATTCTTGCTTGATAGACATTTCTTATAGTGAAACCAAACGAAAACATGTTTTTCGGCTTACCTTATCTGACTGCGAGTACCTTTTCCAGGCAGAAGATCGAGATAGCATGTTGGCATGGATTAAGGCAATACAAGACAACAGCAACCTAACTGAGGAGGTATTCATGTATTATGTACTTTGAAATATGTTTTCTTTAAAATGCAACTGACATTTGTTTTCGTTTTTTAATATTCAAGCAACTGACATCTGGTGTACAATTGTTAAAATATAAATCAATTTTGAAATCTTTTTTTAAAATGTATGTTTGCTCTGGCATCTAGTGCACTCAGTGTAAAGAGGTGTTCAACCCTGAATGTGACCGGTTCTAACTCTGTTTGGGTCTACTCCAGAACTCTTGTAAAAAATTATTATACACTATAACAATTTAAATTGATATGACAAATACATAAAATGCCTCAACTAGAAAGATAAAATATCTCGTACAGTACCAAATTGCAGTAGTGCATCGAAGTTTGCGCTTGCATGGCAGCCTTTAAAAATGCACCCACATTAAAAGACTTTTAATCTTTATGTAAAAGTAATAAGAATCTAAGAGCGGGTCTTCATTGATTTAGGCCATAACAGTACTGCTTTAAAAAGGGGTTGGCAGAAAGTGATGAAATGAAGCATAGTCAGTTTAGAAACATCGTCACACGGGCAAGATATGGAATCAAGATACTGTGTAAAGTACAGGGGAAAGCATAAAAGGTACTTACATTAACAGTGCCTGATCTAAAAAAAAAGAGTGAACGTTCCTGTCTGCTGCAAGCTGTCCACAAATAATTAGTGATGTCATCAGTGTCGTATAAGTCCAATTATCTTATGACCGTTGGACATGTCTGGAGACTCCTGAGCCACTGGGACTCCTCGAGCTGGAAACAAGCCTCTGTCCTGCTCCTTTTACTTAGTTAAACAAAGGGAAAGGGATCCCATAAAAAGATTCCATCCCTATAAGACTATAAACAATCTTAACATAAACAATCCAGGGGAATTGCAAACCTTTATCCAGGGAGAGCCAGTCCAGTATTATGTATCTCGTTAGAGCGGACTCCGGGTTTTCTCATATTGATAACCAGAGCAGGGCCGGCTGGACACGGATCAAGTCTTCCAGGTATCTCAGCCCCAGTTCTTTATGATTGATGTAATTGGCAGCAGAAATGGGAAGGGCCAGCAGTCTCCTTAGAAATATGTTTTCTTCTTGGTGGATTACCTTACAGATGAAAATTTCCCGTAACTCTGCACTGTAAATAGCAATTATAAATGTTTGGCCGTGAAACCAAGTATTGATTTTTTTTCAAGGTGCTGAAATCTTCTTGCTTTACAAACAATATTAGTCACCCATGCCACAACCTGCTTCCACCAGGCAGGGAAGCACATGAGGCATTAACTAATAAACATCTGTTCTTTCTTTTATGTAGTACTGGGTTGTAACCACTGTCGAGTAGATGCCGTATACAACAACAACAAAAATGATGTACCACGTAGCTTTCTTAACTATAATTTAATTTGTGGTAACTAGATCTAATTCATTAACCAATTATTTGCAAATCTTCAATAGGAAACTGTATAAAGTTTTTCAAATTCATATTTCATAACCAATATCAATTAGCTCTAGTTGCACTAATTGACCAACTTGGATTTGTTTTCAGTTTTAAAGAGTTAGACAACTAGTAACATAATTACATCATAAGAAGCAATATTATCATGGTTGAAAAAGAGGCACATTTCAGTCCATTCTAACCTTTCAATGAAAAAGTACTTTCAGCAGGCTATATAGATCCCAAATTCAAATAGCACAAGAAAAAAAGTGTTAATGTAAGAGCAGTAACTGATGCTGGTGATGGTGTGGGTACACACTGAAAGTTTGCCTGCAGGAAGTGACCTGATACTTAACACTGGATATGATTCTGGCTTTTACCATATAAGATTACACTTTTACACTAAGTCATATCAAATTAAAACCAAAGTTGGTACATTGCAATTACTCAAAAATGATGTCTAAAAAATTCAAAAATCTATGTTAATGTTCATATAGATAATATGCTTGACTTCAAAAATACTGAGTGCAGACTGACTGCATTTTGTAGCCTTAATATGGCAACTGAAGGCAGGTTAGCCATATTCTCATAAGAAAAAATTAACTTTATGGCAATCACTACCTATGTTTTCTCTTACTGAAGCTGAGCCACAGTGTCTCTCAAATCTCGCTTTGAATGCGTATGGCTAGATTGTTGATTTGAGATATCTAATGGATTGAGTTGTGATTTTCCTTTGTTTTTTGTACAATATAACAGCGGTCACTTGTAAGGATGTGCAATCTTTCTTCTTAGTATTACTTCAATATATCCTGCAGGTGCCTTTACGTTTGTCCTTGTGGACAAAATAATGCATTAAGATGATTATATTGTGGTTCTGCTGTTGTCAGAATTCCTTTACCTTCATTATATTTGTCCTGGAACTCACTCGAGCCATCTTACTGGTTATCTGGGTTTAACCCCCTTCCAGGCCTTAGCTGTCCATCGGTAGGTTGTTCTTGCCTGATGAAAAGTGTCAATTGCAGTTCTTCTTCCTGAGAATCATCTCCCCACTTATTAATTTGTCATTTCCACCATTAACTTGAACAGCTCTTCTGTATCGTAAGAGACTTTAGATTCTCAAAATTTGTAGGAGAGGGAGAATCCTCAAATATTTCAGAGGATGTTCATATTGATGATAGGAAGAATTTAAATGCTGCCTGTTTAGAGAGCCAGATACTTGGAAACATGGTAGTGCGAATGTTAATAGAAAGGATCTCTGCGAGCCTCACTTTCTTGTACATTTAGATGGATTTGCGTAAAAATTGCCAGTGGGGCAAATATTGGACAACAATGGCTGATATTTGTAGTCTATTTTTTCTAGGACACATGGTTCCTAAAGCCCATCCACATCTATGATGTATAGCTTGTACTATACTGGCAGTCAGGAAACCAAGAGAAAGACCATCTGATCGGCTAACAATATCGGTGCACATCACAAGGGTTAAAGAAATTGATTGTAATCATCAACATCAATTAATGATTTATAAGACAGGCAAGCAAATAATGGCCTTGTTTATAACCAAGGCTATAAATACATGACAGCATTCAATTTTTGGCATTCCTTGATGATAGGCTTTTCATGGTTGATAATCTCAGATGCAGCAGAAGAAAACCTGTCCTATTGACTGCTGGCGACTTAAACACTATCTCTGAACCCAGTGGTGATTACATATTGTTAAGTGAAGTAAGAAGACGAAGGATGGCTACAACTTCCCTGGCAGGGAAAAAGATAAACTATGATCTTATGTTTGTGGGGGGTGGGGGGGGGGGGGGGGGGGGGGGGGAGGGGGGGCAGCAGAGTCAGGCCGCTTCAGTAAAACTCACCCATGGTTTCTAAGCCTGTATGGGAGGTTCTGCATCCAATTCCCCTCAATACTACACTCATAAGAGAATTATTAAAAGTATAATTGAATATAATATATAAGCTAGATCAACCTATCTGAAGCATCATGATTCATATGAAAACTGAGACACAAATTAAGGTTAATCATGATCCTCTAATACTTTCTTTGCAGCAAACCATTTTTGTGATTTTACCAGTGCAAGCTAAAAGCTATACTAAGATGTATATTTCAGTAAGCTGAAGGACAATAAAGTGGGTCGAGGTAGAACAAATTTGCCCTCGATTGATGCTATGAATTCAGTTTTAGAATCTGAAAGCATTACTGTACTTAAGGCATACAAACGTTTACATATCAGAGAAATTTACCCCGTATGTTCCTGCCCGTACCCTTAGGTCGAGCGATCAGCTGCTCCTGCGAGTTCCTAGGATTAGAAAGGCAAGGCAGGGAGGCAAAGCCTTATCAGTGATTGGGCCTGTATTATGGAACAAGCTTCCACTTCTGCTGAGGCAGTGTTCGGACCATCTGACCTTTAGAAAAAGGCTGAAAACTTTCTTATTTCAAATTTGACACGGCTTTGAATTCTCCCACAAGGATCCTCTTTCTTTTATGATTGACTACCCCCCCTCCCCCTCCCCCTTTTCTATCTGTTACTGGCGTTTTTTGGGCGCAGAGATACTCCTTCGGGAGTGGATTCAAGCGCGATATAAACCCATAAATAAATAAAAATAAATAAATACAGCTTCATAAACACTGTTGCAGAACTGACAAAACAAGTCGATGTCAAGAAACCATCTGCTTGTATCCCTCATACTGGTTTGATAATGTTTTAAATTAGCCCACACTGTTTAGTGTCAATTGTTTAAACTCAAGAGGTATCAGTATAAAACACCACTGAAGGAAAAATAGGAAATGTGGGAGTGTAACAGATGGCAGGATCTTTTGGGAATAGTAAGATCCAAAAATGGCAGTATCTTCTGGCGCATTACATCCTGTCGCTGTCCAGGTCAGAACTACATATTGTAGAAGACCGCTGACATGAACACTTCTCATTACTCCACTCTGCAACAACTACTCGAACCGAGGGGTTACAGTTTTATTTTAGTAGCCACGTGCAACCACATGGAGTTAGAACACTTTACACAGAAAAACATTGCATTGGCTTCCGATTGAGGCCAGGATTTCTTTTAAGTCCCTATGTTTGATCTATGGGGCTTTGGCTACAAATAGATCTGGAGGCCTAAGGGACCTGTTGGTTCCAAATACCCCTTCCAGAACTCTGCACTCCGCCAATAAATCCTTGCTATCAGTCCCCCGTGTTCGTAGAGCCAAGTGGGGTGGCAGAGCCTTTTCAACTTTGGCTCCAAAGTTGTGGAATACTCTGCCGGCTGAGATTAAATCCCTTCCCTCAAAGCAAGCCTTTAGGAGGGCTCTCAAGACGTGGCTATTTGCCAAAGCCTACCCTTAGCTCTGGATTTGCCTTTTATGATTTCCTTTGGTTAGGCGCCTTGATGCCTTCGGGCTTAGTTGCGCGTTTATAAATTTCATTTCATTCATTCATTCATTCATTGAACGAAATTACACAGGCAATCAACAGGCAAAGCACCATGTTGGGATGAATATTACACCTGATTTGTATAGATCAAATCCTGTGTTATGGGAAATTATATTGTATTCTTGAGCAATGCTGTATTAAGCAGATCACCTATCTCCCCCACTTGGACTTGGTGCAGAAATAGTACCCCTGCATAAAAAAGTAGACAAATGATCCTGCTAATTGTCGCCCGGTAAGCCTCTTAAACAGTATTCAGATTCTTCTTATGCATCTTACTCCAAAGGATAGAAAACTGTGCTGAAAATAATAGGATACGGTCACATTGTTAGGCTTGCTGTAGGGAGACAACAAGTATAGTAGGTCAGCTATTCAGAATGTACTTACTCCTTCAAAAATATGTGGTAGTTTGGAAAGAACTACTTTGTCGCATTTGTAGACCTGCGCTTCCTCTTTGACAACATCTTTAGGAATCTTCATTGCCCATTCCTGCATACCAGCGCACTCTGTAGGGGCTTTTCCACATCTTGATTAGGCATCATGGTGGGAATTCTGCAAGAGAATTCTGAAGTCCCCCTGGTGAAACTATAGCCCCATTTCCTGTTAGCAAAGGTCTTAGCAAGGGCTGCTCATTTGCTCCTCTATTGTTCTCAATTATTAAATGAATAGTAGAAGCTGTGGAAGCATGACTGAATGATGCCTCAAAGTCAGGAGGATCTAAGGTTGCTATTCTTTTGTTTGCAAAAAAGGCCATTGGTCTCCCGGACACACTGGGCCTACAGAACGTACTGAACACGTTTGGCAAATTCTGCACAACAAATCGATTGGCCATCAATGCATTGCACAGGCCCAGAACAGACCCACGACTGAAGTAATCTTCTTGTATACTGTCTCCTCCCTTCTCTCTTCTATTCTCCTTCATTCCCCTTTCATCCACTCTTATTCTTCTAGCAAGACAGTGGAAAGGGGCACAGCCAAACATGTATACCACTTACCTGTATTCTTGGCAAGGACAGCCAATTTGGGCTTATACCCTGTAATGGTAAAGCAATGATAACTGTATGTATAACATTTAATAAAATACTTTGAAAAAAAATTAAGTTAATGATGTTCAGCCCTATAAAGGGACAAAGAACCATTTTAGGCTGGATAATTCAGGCTTTGAACAGGTGCAAGAGTTAAAGTACCCGGGATTACATTTCACACATAATGTAAACCGGAAATACATTTAATCAGGATAAGGGCGCTCCTTTTGTCTCCCCTGCTCTCGAAGGGTACAAGCTACAGGTCCAGAATGCTGAACTGTAGGGAGCCAAGATTTGAGGCTGCTCTAATTCTAACTTTGGAGATTTACTGAAGAAATCCGGGATCTGTGATTTAATTTGTAAATCCGATTCATTTTATCCAGAAAATCCACTTCAGCAACTTTGTCAGATTTGGCAGGTGTGTGCAAGGGAAGTAACCTTATATGCTTTAGAGCGAATATATTGCATTTCTGCAGGCCTAAAGCCAAAATCTCATCAATGGATCTTTGACAATCTGTTCTCCAGTAATACACCTCTGGGCCCAGACCAAATAAAGGACTACATTGAATCCTTTGAGAACTGTCATAGAAATAAATTACAAATGAAAGCCTCACTCAAGAAGAAAACTAGGTTGATGGGTATTGTTAAGCTCCTAATGTAGCTTAGGCAATGGTACAGACAAACATAAGGTAGTGATATTCCATCTCTGTGTCTCCATTCAGTACTTCAGCCAAGAGGGTGGAGGTGTCGCTTTAGCTTTACAGGTTCAGGGAGTATCCGCAGATGTATGGCTGTTGGAGGTATTTTGGTTTGGACACAATCTTCAAATCCTATTTTGCCTCTCACAAGAGGCTGTTGAATGGCGCTGCATCATGGCATGTGATTTATCGGTTCAAGTCTTCTGTGGTTGTCTATTTAAAGTCCTGCACAAAGGGAAAGTGAAAATGAACAAGTATCCTAATTTTGTTGCAGAAGTAGTGTCCACTGTCTGTCCATATGTCCCATTTTGGGGTTGATATTCTACTTTAAAAGCATGATGCGCAAGTTGCACACAGATTAGTTTGTGAACAAGGATGCCTTTTGAAATGCTAATTATGTACAGAGGTTGTATGACAAATTGCCCATTCGCAGAGGCTCTCAAAATTACCTGTCTAATGACGCTAAAGAATCCCCAGTCGAGGACCCTATTAGATTGACAGAAAATGCCACTGAAAAATAATTGTCTAAGGGCATCTTCTTTACTTCAGAGGAAGATAAACTTTGAAAAATTAGAAAGGTGGACGTTCCGCCTCACAAGAAAAGCAGCAAGGATCTAAAAGACTTCAGATGCTTTTGAAATTGAGTAGAAAAAGGGAGATCTTGAGATAGAGAGAGAGAGAATTTGATGAAAAAGAAGTCCTTTTTTGAGAAATCCATGGCTGCTCACAAACCACCAAAGCCAATGAATAAAGAGACCTACAGAAGGTAAACAAAGGGATGGAAGTGAATTGGTAGAAAGAACAATGCCTTAGTTTGACAAAGAAAAATAAGCCGGGAAGAAAATCCTTTGATACAGGAGCAGACCGGCCAAGAGGAGCTATTGTATGACATCCTGAAATAAGCAGAAGTATTATGGAAGAATGTTTGATGCCGACTCCCCACAGGAGGAGATTGACATGTGTACCTTGTGACGATTACTCCAGATGATGTGGCCATGTTTCATGGTGTGGTTAAGAGAGCAGGAGATGCCATAGGAGTAGCAATGGAGATTGAGCAGTAGGGCATATGTTTCGTACTTGAGAATTTAAGTCCTAGGCATAGGTAGAAAATGTATAGCATCAGAACAGAGAGGTGTTCTGTATACCTTTGATGTCTGTCAAACCATGTTTTTATACGAGGCGTCGGGATCCTAAATGTATTCGAGCACATGTAGCTCTTGATTCTCTTATAGTCTCCATGGCAAGGAAGAGAGAAGAATTCCTATCTACACTAGGTTTACTTTTAGATAAGGAGAGAAAGTGGCTGAAGGGCATAAGAAGGAAACTGGAGAGGGCAGCAGCCACGCTGTAGCCCACAGCTAACTCCAATGAGCTGATATGCAAACCAGCAGTGGGATGAAATGAAGAACATTATAACATTCCAGAAAAGGTTAAAAAGAGGCCTAAATCTGTTGTCAAAGACAGACAATATTCCCTTAAGTCTGCATTACACTCAGTTGGCACAACTTGTAGACTACTTTCATCAGGGACAGTACTACATAGATATGCTATGCGGCACATTACTGGTTTCAAACGATCCTCAGACATTCCTTTTACTGATAACCACTTGTTAATTCTTGTGGTACATCAGTCCCAAAGACACATGAAGGCCAACATTAAGGCCATGGGAGCTTTACAGATTATTTAAGGAAGTACATATAAAAGAAAAAGTGGACGTTCAGGTAAGTGGTTGAGATAGACCTAGGTCACTGCTGGAGACAGTCAAAAACTTAAATTATCTATAAGTCAAGACAATTTTCAAGCAGTAAAAGCCTTCCAAAATCCTACCCTCAACAGAAATGTGCAGATCTTGACAGACTCCATAGTTGCAGTGTTTTATCTAAACATACAGGGAGGCTTGGTATCTTACCCACTTTCACAACTAACTTAGTGGTTAAAAATGTTCAAGCGGATGAACTAAGGCACTAAGCAAACCAGTGGGCACATTTCGCAGGTAAGAAGTAAAGCAGTCTATTTTGGACAGTTTGTCCCTACAGTGGGGTAGACCTCCCATATTTCTCCAGTGTTGAATCTTTTACATGTTCACATGCTTGCACCATTCCCCATCATCAGGCTGGGATCCCTGGTAAACCTAATAGGAGTAAACAGTGTTCAAAGGGCCAAACCAATCTTCAGCCAGTGAGGTGAAAGTACTGAGCTCTCCTACTCCCCCAAAGGCCACCATAGCTCAGTTTTCTTCTACACATTGTGTGCGAAGGAGATCCAGATTGTTCAGCTCGAACCTGTGTTTGGCCTTAAAATAGTTACTGCTCAAACCTACTTCATTCTCCCTGGACTTCCACCAGCCCTATGTTCAGCTTTTCATCACACTATAAGTTGTATTTATGGAAATTAGGTAATCTTCACTGGCCCGAGGGATCACTAACTGTGTCCCCATGTTTGAGGAGAGGAGGTCTGTGTCTAAGCCTTGCACTGCCCAAAAGAGGGTTTACTCTTATGATCCTCGTTTACTCTTTTGATCCTTATGACCAGTGTGGCTGTCTCCTTCCTGCTCATATAGCCTCTGTATGTAATATTTGTAAGACATTTCCCTCAAAAATTCTTGAAGATGGGGAGGGGAGATTGGTAATTTAGTTGATGAAAAGAAAGAAAATTCTGCCTTATAAAGGGGTTGCCTTCTTATCAGGTAATGAGTCTGTAAAGTGGCCCACCAGGCACCTTTGTGATAATGGTGCACAAATGAAAGCATCTAGCACTTCCTGAGTTGGAGCAGACTAGGGAAGCACCTGCAGCCTCCTCCTCCAAGAAAGTCTGGGTGTTCCTCAAAGACATTAAAAAAAAGGGCAAGGGTTATATACCGGCAAATAATTTTTGTTAAATCAGCTCTCCAGAAGCCCTGTCAGATTTACCTCTCTCACTGTCAACGCTGAACTCTCCCTAATTGACGAAGACTCCACTGTCGATGACAAGGGGAAGCGTTTCTGCATGTGGTGTAAAAGCAGGGCTATAAACCTGGTCTCCATGCAGCCTCACCACATCTCTCCATACCTACTGCTCCTGGCTAGAAGTGGTCTTAGGCACTCTTCAGTAAGAGCCTATAAAGCTGCAGTTTCAAGGTGATAGAGGACAGTTGATCACCTTTGTTCTCACAGATCATTGTAAAACTGTGAAAGGGCTTTTTGATGCTTTTCTTCAAAAGACTCCTTACTGTGCCTTGGCAGCTGCACACAGTATTAAACCAACCCATGCCTTCTCTTTTTAAACTGATCCACACAGCTCATTTAAAGTTTATTTCCTGAAGGACTGCTCTTTTGGTAGCCCTCTTGTCCCCAAGGAGAGTTGCACTTGTTTACAATAAGAGCCCTTCCTCAAATTTGGTACAGTCCAGGTCACACTTTGAACTAACCCAACGTTTATGCTATATAAAGCCTGTTATCCTGCACTTGCTTTACTTATTCCAATGGTTGTCAGAAAAATCCCTGCATTCGCTGCATGTTTGCAGGTGCATCAGATTTTGCATGGACTAAAAGAAATTAACACATCTCTGACCAGCTGTTTGTATCCTTTGGCCATTCAAGTATAGGATAACTCCAATCTAAACAGGCAATAGGATGTTGGGTCTCAGCCTGCATCACATCCTTCCAGAGCAAAGTGAAGCATCTGCAAAATGTGAACGTAGCAGATGACTCTGCAGTGATAAAGGCAGTCCTTCATAACTTTTCACTAAGGGTGAGCCTGGTTCCCACTTTGATGTAATGTGATGTACTGCATGCCATTCTTATTAAAGCACGTAAATATACGAAAGACACAATGCTGAAGAAAAAAAATAGGTACTTACCTGTAACTCATAGGTATCTTTTATTTATTCACATGCAACACTCCCTCCCTCCCTGGTCCGAGGTTCAGTTTCTATTATATTCTCTTCTCACAGTCATGCGGTGAAATCTGAGCCATGGTGGCTTTTAAAGGGGAGTAGGAGAGCTAGCTCTTTCATCTCATTGGCTGAAGTTTGGGTTGTTTCAAAAGATGTATATGGGTTACTAAGCACTATTGTTGAGGCCTATACCATTTTAACACAGTTTACTGCAATTTAAGTTTACCGGGGATTCCCAGTCTGATAGGGAATGACAAGCATGAAAATATATGAAATATTTTACACTGGAGAATTAAGCTATTCTTTTCATCTGTTTGCGGACACACAACAAAAAGTCAAACCTTTGCATACAGGCATTGTTATCCTCTGTCAGAAGGAAATTAACTGTTGGCTGGTATGCCTTTTTACCAATCCTGATGATTCACATAATCAAAAAATTCAAAGTATACTAATGACACTGATTTTAGTGACACTAAGTGGCCACATGAGATATGATACTTGTCATATGAGGCAGTGTAATCTGGATCCCAATTACACAATGACACACTGGCATTGGGGGCTGGGATGTATTTATCTTATCCCAGCCTCAAAGAAATGCACTTTGCAGCTTTACTGCTGAAATTGCTTTATTCAGTAATTTAGATCTTCCTGAAAAAAATCTAACCATCATAAAAAAGGCACATAGACCTTCAACAGAAAGTATAGAGTTCTAATATGGACCAGATTCACTAAAGGGCGTGCAGACAACGAATTCCAACAATGTCTAACAGATGAAACTGTAATAGTGAGATATATTTTAAATATTTAACGTACTGTAAACTTGGCTATGCCTCTTCAGGACTACAATCTGACCATATCTGTTTAGACTAGGGGAATAAATAGGAAGCATGGCTTTTGTAGCCCTGTAATCCAGAGTTCCTGTAGGGAGCGGACATGTATCCTCCACATGCAGCTCGCCACCACAATTGGCTTTAGTAGTACTCTTGAAACCACACTCCGAGCTTAGGTTTAATACTTTATTATAATATCTCCCTCTAAAGACAGTAATTTAATTTTGCTATCACTGCTATAAGAATTCAAGTGAGATACTGGCTCTCACAGTGCAGGAACTATACTTGACTATTTTAAGACCAGGTTATTATAGGTGCAGAAGCAAAATTTCTGCTTGAGGTGGTCTCGCAGTTTTTCATACCAATTGAACAATAAATCTGCCATCTGTCTTTCAGAAACCAACCCGTGCAGCAAAGAAAGTATTACACTAGATGTAAGAATAATGGTGATGTACTAAATACTATAACAAGCATTGGCATAGCCTATAGGTTTCGCCTTTGTGACCTTATAAGTGTTTCGCCATGCAACAGTTGATGTTGTTGTACCAAGGATATTGTGCTGCATAACTAAATACTTATAAGGTCCCAAAAGCGGGACCTATTGGCTATGCCAATGCTTGTTTTTATTTGTGGTAGACTATGCAATGAGATAATATCAACTATTTCTGTCACTGCATGACACATTATGGACTCTTCTTTCCAGGAAAGCCTGTCTGTAAACAACAACACGCGGTGCACCTTAACATTTATTTTGAATGTATTTGCACATTATGCATGAGGAACGATGTCTTTACAAATGGCAGTCCTGCAATAATTCCAAGCAGCCGTTTCAGTAGACTGGTGCCTTGCCAGATGTATTCAGGACATTAATCCTAAATGTAGCTATTTTCATCGAGGGCTTGAGAGAGAGGAAAGGTGATCTTGCCTTCTCGGCTTGTCACATTTCTGGACCTGTGGTAAATCCATACATCCAGATTTTCAATTTAATGCTCGGTAATGGCCCGTACTGGGTCTGGCATGCCTGGAACCAAACAGCAGCAGGTTTAGCAACCCGGTGATAAATCTATTTAGCGGTTGATATTCCGGCAATTAACCCCTTGGCGGGGAAAGGGGAAAAAGAACCACACGAGGCAGCTTTAAATAACCTTTCATCGCCGAGCTCTGGGAATCGCTGCAGCTTGGGCGGCGGGCGGGATGCCGTTCGGGTCATTGGTGCATGGAAGTCTACAGAGCGAGGCTGGAGTTTGTGTGTACTTTGCACTGCAAAGCTTATACTTTCTAAAATACCCCTTACAACATAAATTACGGGACAAGGGTAAGGTAAAATGGATTGCAGTCTCTATTTTAACAGGTTAAATGTTCAACACTATTAATTTTTACATTTGGATGACATGATTCTGAAAATAGCCATTTAGCCTTTACGGTTGTTTACTTTAGAGTTAAAAAAAAAATAACAGGCCAAAAATCCTTAAACGTACAATAGCACTTATTCTGTACTCTTTCTCGATGACATTGACATAGCTGGCAAGTGGCCCCATGTGTGACACCTTCAGCCTGCCCTGGCTCGTGACCCAGTAGTATTATGGATTATGGAATAGATACCTCTATTGAATTAAAAGGGCCAACAGCAAAGTGCAGTTGGCTAAAATGCAGGTCTGGCTAAAGTGGCTAATGTGTAATGTGGCCACTCTGAAACTGTACGTCGATCTATTTTTCGGGCAATTGCCATGCAGCTGAGCACTTCCTAAAATTACGTATGCATTGTACGTTGACATGTGACTCCTTTTTTTGGAGAGCGCATTGCACTGTGGGACTTGTAGTTTCATTTTTAACATTGAAAGTATATGCTAAAAAATTTCAGCATGTAATTTGCAATTGGTTCAAAAGCTTGATCTTAACCATAAATGTGCCCACAAAAGCTGCTGATGTAACACACTGGAATCCGTTAATTTGTTCTTATTTGTAGTTGAAAAAAGCTGTTGACTGAAAAAACAAAATAAAAAAGCATGATTATGAAGGTGTCGATCAGAAGGCACTTGACTGCTCTAGTTGTTTGAACAGAGCACAGCTTTATTTGGCTGTTAGTTTACAGTGAGGAACAGAAAGGAAGTCAAAACAAGTATTGGCTGCGCAGCCGTAAAAGTAACGCGGCTGTGAAATCGAAAGTGATCGCGAGGACGCAGTCTGTGGTAGGGGAGGGGCGAAGCAAGGCGCGCTGTAAGGGTGCAGAGAGGCAGAGCGAGGCGCGCGCGCGGGAGAGCGAGAGGAAAGTCAAATGACTCCTCTGCTCGTGCCTGTGCGCATAACCGCATGCAGAAGGCCACACAAAGAGCTGTGGTAGGACTTTTAAAAGCCCTAACTAAATGTCTCACAGAGCAGCGCATGCGCTGGCTCAGGCGAGACCTAAAAAATACAGTTTATAAGGAATTTAAAACTCCTTACTGCACACGCATCACGAATGTTAGGTACTGTTTGTTATTAAGGGTACCATTCTGGATGGATAGTACAGATCATCAAATTCTGCTGTAAGCAAATAAAACCCTTGAGGTGAAACTAGTACATTCTATTAGAAAGAAAGGAGTAACATTAACTGTCATGTCTGATGTGTCTTTACAGTACATATGCATGGCTGCAACATGGCCATCTAAACATACATTCACTAAACACTATTGTATAGATAGACATGCATAGAAACAACCCTGGGACAGTCTGTGCTAAGAAATGTGTACCAGCCCCCCTCCACACCTCCCTACTCTGGAGGAAAATACCACTCAGCAATCAATGGATGACTTATAAATCTAGAAAAGATTTCCCGCTCCAAAAAACTGTTACCTGCAAGAACGGTTTTGCAACTTGAAGAAATTTTAGTTTCATGTGTGACCCTTGCATCTCCACAGTGAAGGTAGAAAGTGAAAAAAAGACTAAAATGGATTACATGTTTAGGGACATTGTGGGCTTACGGTTGCCATCATGTTGAGTCACACAACCTCCACCTATGTCAATGCCCATTCTGGGGAAAAAGTTTGAGAAAAAAACACTTTCCGACTTTACTATCAGATGGCGGGATAAAGCCCAGCATGTGAATCTAGCAAAGCACCAAGTTGCAAATCCATTCTTGCAAACAAGCATCTGGTTAGTTTGTTTGTCTAACAGTCATTGAGCCTCTAAACTCTGCTTTGAGTAAAGCTGCACAAAGTTAACTTTGTGTGCAATTTGTAGACCTCATTACATCCATTAACAAAAGCATTTTATTACAGGAGACAGCTGCCAGTAGCCGGGATCTTATTAGTCGGAAGATTAAGGAATACAGCACAATGATGAGGTAAATTTATTTAAAGAAGCATATTTTTAGAACTCAACATGTTTGGGTTTCTAAACTAGTATTTTGTTTCAGTTCTTCCAGCACCAAAAATGAGCCTTCGCCTAAAACACCTCGCCAGAGTCTCAGCATCCGTCAGACATTACTTGGTTCTAAAACGGAACAGAAACTCCAGAGTCCACACTCTCCAAAGCAGGAGCCTGACCGGAAACTTTTGATCAAAGGTTAATTTAACATACACATTTTAATTAAACCTGGAATGATGGATCTTGTGATAGTGTCACTTTTAAAGAATTTCTGTGTATAAAACTGATAAAATAGCATAATATATATAATTTGTTTATGAATAATTCATTTTTCACATGCCACTGTCTGTCTGCGGAAGGGCAATATTTAATTTTATGTGTCTCTTGGTTTGTATAGTGGTTGATTCTTGTCAATAACTATCATGTTGCATGTTTGTTACTACTTTTTATGGTTTAAATCTCTTTATTGATATTCAACAAACAAGAGAAAGAAGGTAGGCACTCGGCTCCATTAATAGTACGCATAAGTGACCCTCAGGTCCCGATACGTAGTGTTACCAAGGTAAAAAGCATGGAGCGGGCCCTCAAACAAATAAATTATGTAACGCCCCAAGACAAGAGAATCTTACCCCCCTCCCACCCTGTCCTCAAAACCCTGCGCTTGTGGCCTGACTGTGGGGTGCAGTGCCCAGTGCCGGACTTGTAAGTATGGCAATCGCTCTTGCTCTGAGAAGACATAGATGTCCCTAAAGCGCAGAAAAGGAAGAACGCCATCCAAATCAAAGAGGTGTCCCAGTGATATGCAGGAGGAGGAACGCCATGATTTAAAGGCGGAAGCCTCCGTGCCGGGGTGGAACTCCGGATTATCGAATAAGGAAGTGAGGAGCGATGGAAATGTGGTGAGCTGTTTAGATGTGTTCGTATGGTCCCAAGGGTCCAGGACTGTGCTTGTGATGTATGAAGCGTAGAGGTTTGGGGGGTCTGTTGTCTGCTGAGGAAGGGCACTCCCTGTAGTGGCCGGCCTGCTACTGCCTGATCTTGGAATAGCCAATGTTTACTAGACTCCAGGCGTTGCCACTCCATTAAGTACCTAAGCTGGGTTGCGTACTAGTAGAGTTGGATGTCGGGAACTGCCACCCTCGTTTCTCCGGCGGCAGAGCTACTACCTGATGGCAGAATCACGGCTTGCGGCCATGCCAAATAAAGCGTGATAAGCCTGCCTGTGTTCGCTGGAGCCAGCCCTGTGGGGGTCCAAGGGGAAGAGTTTGGAAGAGGTATAGGATCTGGGGGAGGACAGTCATCTTCACAGCTGCGATCCGGCCCAGCCAGGACATAGTGCAGTGTTGCCAACTATTGAGAACTGCACTGACATGTTTCTGAAGGTTAGAGTAGTTAATCTCAGCCGTGACTGGGATGGTGGATGCCAGCTGTATCCCTAAGTAGGGTACCGCCGTCGATGCCCAGAGCAGCTGGTGCTCCTCTTGTTGACGGGCAAGAGTATGTGACAATAGGGAGATGTCTAAGGCTATGGACTTGTCCATGTTGATCTTAAAGCCTGATCCCAGAACAAAGCTATGTAGTTCAACAAACAGGACGCGCATTGCCAGGATTGGGTCAGAGAGAGAAAGGAGAATATCGTCTGCGTAAAGGCTAATGGTGTGGATATCCCCCCAAACTTAATCCCTGTTATCAGGGTATGTTGCTGTATTCTGAGTGCTAACGGTTCCATATATAGCGCAAAGAGGAGAGGCGATAATGGGCACCCCTGTCTCGTACCTCTCCCAATAGGGAACTGAGAGGCTGTGTGACCTTTCACCCGGACTGTTGCCCAGGGGGACCGGTAGCAATTCAGGATCCTAGTCCGTAGTTTCTCGCCGAACCCAGCCGCCACAAAGACCATCTCAAGATAAGGCCAGTGCACTCTATCGAATGCCTTCTCCGAATCGATAGCCAGGAGCATATATTCACCCTGGGTGCGGGATGCCTTTTCAATCAGGTAGAGAATGCGTTTAGTGTTGTCACTAGTCTGCCGTTGTGGGATAAAGCCTGCTTGGTCAGGCTCGACGAGTTGGGCCATGTACGGCGCAAGGCGAGCGGCTATAATGCTAGTGTATAGTTTGATGTCTATATTTAGAAGGGAAATTGGCCGGTAGGACCCGCAGACCTTTGCATCTTTCCCTGGCTTTAGGGATAACCCCTACCACTGCCTCCAGCATGTCTCTAAGAATGGCCCCCTCCCGATCGAAAGTATTAAATCGAGTCGCTAACGTCGGCGCTATCTGATTACAAAACGTTTTACAAAAGGCGGCTGAATAGCCATCTAGGCCCGGCGATTTGCCTAGTTTAAGGCGGGAGATTGCGGAGATGTTCTCTTTCTTCTGAATCGCTCTATCGAGATGTTCAGCCTGGGCCTGCGTCAGCGAGGGCATATGGGTGTTAGCTATGTATTCGGCACTGGCTTGGTTATCTAAAGAATCCCCAGTATAGAGATTTGCGTAAAAACCCCGAAACGTCTCTGCTATGATCTCTTCTGTAGCCAACTCCCCTCCCAATGTTCGGATCTCGTGGACTCCCTGTCGCTTCCTAGTTTCCCGCAGCTTGTTTGCTAACAAGCGGCCACATCTATCCCCTCCCACATAGTAGGAATGACGGAGCAGCTTACTCTCCTTTGTCTTGGTCAATGGCAGCTAGGTGTTTACGTTCGGTGCATAGTTGCCGCAAAGCCAGAGAGGCGCCAGTATGTTGGTGCATCTGCTCCAGTTCGGAAACTCTGTGTGAGCTCAGCTCTCTTGCGTTCCCTCTCCGCGTTATCAGCCACGGATATAGCAATAAACACTCCTCGTAAAACTGCCTTCAATGCTCCCCACTGTGTAGCCAATGAAGTGTCTGTGTTAGCATTGTGGTCAAAGAAATCCATGATAGCTGTCCGGATTTGTTCCACCACAGAGGTGCGCTGAAATAACGTGTCCCGCAGGCGCCAGTGTCGCTGAGGCTGCACCGGTGCTGGCAGGAGAAAGGACGCCACAACGGGTGAGTGACCTGAGAGAGCAGCTGTAAGGATTTCAGTGTCATGCACATGGACCTAAGTGAGGAGGAGCAGAGAAAATAATCCAATCGTGCATAGGTTTTGTGAGCCTCAGAGTAGAAAATGTAGCTATGGGTCCGGGGGTGAAGATGGCGCCAAAGATCAGGCAGTCCCAGCACCTCAAGATGGGCCTGTCCCCGGGACTGGAGTACCCCAGCCTAGTGTGTCCTCTGACAGGATCGGTCCATCTCATTGTCGAATACAATATTGAGGTCCCCTACCAACAGCAGGTGGCGGTCTGCAGTAGCAGCGGCCTCCTGGAGAGCTCGATGGAGGAAGGCGAGCTGCCCATCTTTAGGTGCGTATATAGACCCCACCACAAATGACATTCCACCCTGAGAAAGTTGATAGGTAAGGAGACGGCCTTTAATCTCCGCTTCCTTTTGAAGGACCCGACCCTGAAAAGAACAGGAGATCAGTATGGCCACCCCAGCTGTTTTAGAGGTGTTGGAGGAAAAGAATTGTGTCTGAAAGGCCTGGGACTTTAGCCTTTGATGGTCTTTGGATAGGAGGTGCGTCTCCTGCAACAAACAGATGTCCGCTTTGGACTGCTCAAGATAGTTGAGGATCGCCCTACGTTTGACAGGGTTGTTCAGACCTCGCACGTTCAGTGTAAGGATTTTGAGAAGGGCGAGCGTCATCTAAGGAAGGGATAGTGAATGGAGCGCTGTAGAGGATGTGACCCATAAAGAGGAGCAAACGGAAGTAAGGCCTCAATGATACATCTACATTGGAGGAGAGCAAAACTAATAACTAAAGAAAAAGGTGGACATGGGAACCCCTGCCCCAAACCAAAACCCCAGGAGAGACATGGTCTCAGTAAAATTGCAACAACAACCAAGGAAGGAAAAACAGTGGGAAAAGGATATGTCCAAGAAGAATGTCCGCTATCCCGGAAAGACCAGGAGGTCGTCGTAGTGGGCTTGCAGTGTGACCAGCCGAAGGGGGTCCTGTCTCCCCCTGCTGTCCGCCTCTAGTCAAGGGGCCAATCTCGAGTTTGCTAGATAGCAGTTCATCCTTCAGCCTCTTGGTCCACCTCAGCCAGGGGCTCCGCAGCGGAAGCTAGGGCCTCCTGTTGATGCTTGGCAATGACCGCCTTGTCTGACTTCCGAAACCGTCTGCGTCGCCTCTGGCGCTGCCACCCTGAGGGTGTGATCTCGGGTCCCGAAGTCCCCCTCTGGGCATCCTCGTACACACTTGGAAGTGCTCGGCCCAGCAGCCGACATGAGTCTGAGAGTGTGCATCTGGTGCAGTTTACCGTTGAAGCTAAATATAAGCCTGAACGGGAGTCCCCACGCGTATTGGATACCTTGCTGCCACAAATTTTCAGTGACCGGGTGAAATTGGAACGACGCTGCAGTGTAATGAGAGCCAGATCTTGGTAGAGCACTGGAGTCTGTCCCTTGTAGGAGATAGGGTGGAGAGATCTCGCTTTTACGGTGTGCCCTATCTAGTACAATGACCATGTCCTCCGGGGCTGCCAGGATATGGCGGAAGAGGCCCTCCGTGAACGCAAAGAGGTCTGCAGTGTCGTCTGTGGCCTTAACTCCCTGAATTCCTATGTTATGCCTGCGTGACCTGTTCTCCAGGTCTTGGAGGTGTACTTGGGTGTCCAGGTGTTGGTCTTGGAGGCGGATTATTTCTTTCTGCAACATGACGACTTCGTCCGTGGTTGCGTCACTCCCGTCCTCCAATGTCTCCCACTCCGTCCACATCCCTCCGAATCTCCTTAATTTCAGCCACTAGTTCAGTTTTAACAGTCTGTATGTCCGAACATAGGTTTTTGAAGAGTGACTCCATAAAGTCCTTGGTTATGGGCTCTTCGCTCACGGTTGGAGTTGTTTGCGGGGTCGCCATTTTAGGTGTGGTCGCCGACCCACCAAGGCTGGGGAGAGCTCTGCCAAAGATGTCTGTTTGGGTTTTTGTCTTCCGTGTCCTGGATGTTGACATACTCAGGGGCGCAGTTATGCGTGGAAACCGCCGGCCGGGGCTCCACACCCGTCAATGCTGTCAAACCGTCTGTCTGTGGATGTGGGGTCTGGCTGCTCAACAGTGTGATCCCCCCTAGCGAGTCTCGTCCTGTAGCCTGCGGAGAACTGCCACGTCCCAGGGGCGCCTGCAAGGGTGCACCAGCCACTCAACAGCTGCATGGTCGCCTCCAATCAGCAAGAGTTAGTGCCGCCCACCCTGAACTCTGGTCTCTCTCAGGCTGCCTCAGCGGAGGGGGCCCCAGCAGGGCGATTCACCACCACCCCCAAGCAGCTCCGCTGCATCAAACCACTGCCATCCCGACTGCGGCCCCCACGTCCTGTGCCTGCACTCCCCAGCGGGGCGGTGCCAATGCGTCTCTCTGCAATAAAAGATGGCGGCTCAGGGTCTGTCATGTTAACAAGGCATGGATGCAGCGGGATGGGTGGCGGAGACACTCCCACAAGCTGTAGCGGTTCTTTCCAGTGCCGTCCGCAGTGCTAAATGCGGCTGTAGTTTTGCGCCCCCTCGTCAGCCAGCTCCAAGACAGTCTCGCCCCGCAAGCCCGTGGCCTTCCACCTCCAATGTCTCGCTCCCTTGGCACCGGTGGCCCTCCGCTTATCGAGCCTTCCCCCTCTTACCTCCTGGCACAGGGGGCTTCTAATAGTCAGTGGGCCAGCCCCGGGCAGAGCTCACGGTCCGGGCCATGCGCTCCAGGTGCTCCGCCGCGGACATGGCAATCTCGCTCTGCTTCTACATGGTCCTGCGCTGACTCGTCCTCCAAACAGCGGCAGGACGAGGCTCCGGGCGGTCGATGCGTCCCCCAGCAGCCGATGGCGTATGGCCTCCAGGCCAACCAGACCGCTCCAGGCGAAGCTGGCCTCGGCGATCCTCAGCCGGGACCGCCCCTAAATTGAGTCCGCAATGTGTCACCCGGGCTGCAGGCCGCACCCTTCATCCAACGCTATTTGCAGCTCTTCGGGGCAGCCCACTTCTTTTGCTGACCCCAGGGGTGTCACGACGTGCCCAGCCGGTTATTGGACACCACTCGGCTCCGGCAAATGCTAAACAAAGCTGTGTATGGTGGACGGCGAGCAGGAGCACAGAGAAAGACGTCCTAGCTCGCCGCCATCTTGGCCACGCCCCTGTTACTACTTTTTGAAGCAGGAACTACTAGCTTGTTGTTTTGAGTTGCCCTCACAAGTATTCATCAAATCTTTAAGGATGACAATGTAAACTGAATATCTTCCTATGTATCCAAATTTATCATGGCTAATTACATACTAAACGTTTGTGAAAGGAGCTTAAAAACACATAATCGTGATTAGATAAGCAAGGCATTGTCACAGAGAAGAAAGTGTATCCGGTCCATTTAGCTACCCAGTCTCCTCTACCGTCCTAGCGAACAGAGTGAGTTAAAAACGTGTTCGTCCTTTTCAGTCTTGAGTAAGCCTTCTGAACACTGCTCTTCCCTTTTTTTCCCTAAAAACTATTTTTTGGCCTTACTGTAGTATTAGATTCTAAAGTAAACATTTGATGTTTTCTTCTGTCCTTGACCTTTTCTTTATTTTAACCTTTACCGTAGAAAATGTGTTTTGTTCCTCTGTTTCTTTCTTCATTGTCACAGCATACTTTAACTCTTAAGTGTCCATCCTTTGGGAAGATAAAGTAAGATTCCTGTGGTCTTTTGTATTTTGTACCTTCCTGTGATTCTTATTTTTTGTAGTCTGTGTTCTCCTGAAATCCATACTCAGGATGATCATCCTTTGTTTCAATCAATGAAGGACAGTAAAGGAATCTGATGAGCGTAAGACTGGATCAGATTATTCACTTTGTGAGAGTCAGCCTCATGCTAACTGTTTTAAAAAAGTAGATTGCTTCTGCCTGAGTTACTTGAGATTAATTTAGGAGTGTGGGCATTACGCAAAGACACCTTGACCAATCACACCTTTTCCATTCAGAAGCATTCTGTACAGCTTGTGTTGAAAAGGACTATGAACATTTCAGATCTGTTTCTAATCTATTTGTCATCGAGATTAGTTCTCATGCCATCAGAGTAGAGATGGAAACAGTTAACTGTGTTAATTGTTCAAACATTTAATCCAGAAGATTCTTTAAAGAACACTTCCTCGCAATACATTAACCACCCACAATCCTTCCACCTCGATCACTTATTGATTTTATACTTGTGTTTGACCCTATCTAGTGCTCTCTGTCCTACTCTATAGGTTCACGTCAATGAATTGCCATATACATGCATGCATAAATACAGAAGATACAAACACAGCCATCTAAATCAAGACGGTTGCCTTCTGCAATAAAAGCAGAGGAGGATTTGTTAGTTGGGAAAATACAAGGGCCTCTACTGAGGCTATTTCTAGTGCTAAAACCTTGTCCAAATGAAGACTGCAGAGCCATATTGTAACCATATTGGAAGCAGAAACTAACGAGTAAATAAAAATGTTTCCTAACAACTTCATAAAGGAGGTTGTATGTGTTTAATAGATCTACAGTTCTAATTAACTACAGTGTACCCAAATTAAATACAATGCAAGTAAAGTAATCATGCCAATGTTGAGAGAAACACCACATAATTATTAGGATAAACAATTCATGGAAATTCTATAGAACAATATCTTACAGAAAGAGCTTAGTACAGTATGTGACCACATAGCGCATACAATATGATAAAAAACAAAGTTCCATCCATGAGTGCATCAAAAACTACTGGTCCAAGACTCAGTGAAATATCGGGTATTCATTTAGAACCACACAACAGTCAGATTCATAGTCAGTAATACATTTCAAGTCATCATCATATTAGCTTTATTTCGATCCAAAACAGACCATAAAAGCACAATGCAAATACAAACTTCATAAAAACAATTATTGCACATTTTGGTTCTATACATCTGACAGTATATAAACACAAAAAGGGGGACGAAGAGCTGTTTTTAATGAGGTCCTACACAATTGCTCCTCATAGGTTAATGTACTTTAAAAAAAAGACTGGGGTAGTTCCTCTAAAAGAGAAGGTGGAGGCTCTAAGCTCGGTGGAATCCTAATACCTGGGCAAGGGTTTTCCAGGGATCTGAAAAATCAGATCATAGTGGCCTCACACACCCAATAGGGTGTCATGCTTCATCATAGGGTGCTCCTCGTCAGGTCGGCGCTGCAGTGCTTGACGGGCCTGGGGCTCTTTGTCCGAGATCTTTTGATATGCCGTTTTGATGAATGCAAGTGAAGGTTCAAGAGAGAATTAGGGTGGTGAAAAAGTGTGGGAGAAGAATAAGAGTCTAAGGGAACCTAGCAATTTTGATAGATTGGAGGTGCCTTGACCTGGTCAAAATGTAGGGCTACCTCTAAGGTCACAATGTACCCTGATAGCTAAAGTGTTCAAAGTAAGGTGGGGTCGACATGTTTCAAGCCTAAAATGCAAGGAGGGTCAAGCGGCATTTTATCAGGACCTAAATTAATCCTACCCTATGTAACAATCTCATCTAGCTGCACTACGGATTAACCTATACAGGCCAGGTCTGGTGGCTCAGTGGACTAATGCGTCCACTGCAGGGGCCTGTGTTTGACCTCACGGTCATAGGTTCAAATCCCAGTGGGTCCACTCAGCCTTTCATCCATCTGAGGTCGATAAAATCAGTGCCATTGAGTTTGGTAACAATAAACATCTGCTGTTCAGCGCCAAATTATCTATAGGTGAATGTGTGCTTTACAAATACAAATGTTATGTTATACATTTATACCTAGGATGTCGTATGACAACTTAAATCTTTGTGTGAACGCTTTTGAGTCTTTCTCATTGTACCCAAGACAGCAACTTGCTGAAGGGATTTACACCCCAGCTGTAATTTAAATCCTTTGTGGTCTTTATTTCTTACTATGTTAACGTGATGCATTGAATGTAGTAATAATATTTGCTTACAGTACCTAGAAGTGCTAAATATAAAAGCAAGGTATCGCTATCCAAGGGCAATCCATATTGCTCTTAATCCTTTTATGCCCACATTCATGTTCAACTGAAGACCATCCACAATAGGCTCTGAGTACTTGGGGCTGTCAACAAAGTTCAGTAGAGCTGCCATGCTGACTTGCAGCCTCATAAGATTTTCTGACAAACTGCTCATAGGCAATAATTTCATGATTCAGCAGCATTCCTGCTGGACTTCTTAGGATCTCTCATATTAAGGTGGCAAATTCTTCATTCTCTAATAGATGTGCTAGTGTAGCAAGGCTAACAGACCTTATGGCTTGCAGTGGGAAAGACATAATATCATCCTGAGGAATAAATAAGGCAGGAATATTTCACTTTTTATGCGGAGAAGTCTGGAGCCAGAACTATAAGCAATCTTAAGTAATACATGGACTCTTAACATGATGGCGAAGCTTGTCTAGTTTGCAGGTAAGGTTGGAGTGCCCAAATTTGAGTGGGAGTCTTTCTGACCTGGACGCAAGTTCTCAAACATTTACTGCTGTTAAGTTTGAATCTCGAGTTCTGTTTATGCCTCAAAGAATACTTAAAACACATTCTGGGCAAATTTTTCACCAAGGTTCACCCATCCTAAAACTCTGTTATGGTATTCCCTAATATTAATTTTTGTGAGTGTTTTGTCTGTGGACATAAGCCTTTAAACCGCCCAGAGGCAGGACTGACTTAAGCTGCTTAAGTAGCGGGATCACTACATTACTGGTACAAACCATACAAACATGCTACAGCATACAAGGGAAAAAGGTAGTCCGCAAATAAAGAGTACATTCCACAATGAAAAAGGGAACCACACTAGAGTTTATAGCTAGTGTCTCCATAAACGAATTAGGCCTGAGAGTCACAAGATGATGTGTCCATATGTTGACTAAACACTATGGTGTCTAAATGTATTCTTCAGGGAGGTTCACTTCAGTCAGACGCTTTTGAGACACCTGTTTGCAAACACACACTCATTTCAGTCCAGCCACCAATGTGGACAAAAATGGCTATGTAATCTATGCACAGCATGTAAAATCCAGAAAATGTTTGTCCTGCAAAAGGAAAAGGTTACTTGCCAGTAACATTAGTTTTGCTTCTTTCACAGCATGTAAATCCACAAAAGTGTTAAAGCTGCAAAACTAATATTACTAGTAAGGGAAGTTTTCCATTTGAAATATTTACTTAACCTCTCCTTTCTACGTTCATTACATAGTGTTTGTATTCTGATCAAAAGGTATTCCTTATGCTATATTTCTTAAGTGTAATGTGAGATACACAGTTTAAATGATATACTTCCATCACTATGCATTACCTGTAAATCTAATCACATTCACCATCTCCGGTATTTTAGTTTCTCTCTCACTATTTGTTCATAAAAACAACTCCAGTGTATTAGCAAGCAAGTATGTAGAATTGTACTTATGCGCTGATGGTGTTTTAAAGAACATTCTCTCTCATATTCTCATTCGCTTTGGACAATTTTTACATAAAAAGCAAACCAGCAAGATGTATTGTGTTTGAGGATGTAGATCAATGAGCAGTACTGGAAGCATTTTGTGAGCATCCCAGTGGATCCTCTTAGTTCAGCTGAAGTTGCCTGGTAACAGTTTTTATTACATCTAATTTTTTTTTTTTTTTTTACTCAATAGATGAGACCAGCCCACCAAAGGACAGGGGCACATGGCGAAAAGGCATCCCTAGTTTCATGAAGAAAAAGCCAACCTCTGGAGGAACCTTTGGTGTCCGGCTTGATGACTGCCCTCCTGCGCTCAACAATAAAGTATGGGAAGTTCTTGTGTTTGTAGAATGACTGTTTAATAATAGTCATTATTTTCAATTCTTTTAAAATGTCATTAAAATGTCTTTCATTTGCAGTATGTTCCGCTGATTGTAGATTTGTGCTGCAAGCTAGTTGAAGAAAGAGGACTTGAATACACAGGTATTTACAGGGTTCCTGGAAACAATGCAGCCATCTCTAATATGCAAGAGGAACTCAACAAGGGAATGAATGATATTGACGTTCAAGATGATGTAAGTTGATGTAGCAAACATTTACTATAAATCAGTTGCCTTGTTAGTTTATTTGCTTCACCCAGGTCCTGATATTTTCTTTCTTTTAAATTTCTAGAAATGGCGAGACTTGAATGTAATAAGCAGTTTGCTGAAATCCTTCTTCAGAAAACTTCCAGAACCTCTTTTTACCAATGGTGAGTGTCTTTAGAGTAAAAACAAATATGCTTCAGCATTTGAATTTGTGTTCCTTTCTACTGTTATAAGAATCTGTCTTTGATGTCTTCATGTTTAAAAAAAAAATCTTAATCTGTGTATAGAGACCCCTTTGCTTCTAGTTGGTCCTTTCATACCACCTGCTTTAGTCGGCCAAACAGACTGTTGAAAGATGCACACTATAACAAAATCATCACCTTAGTCAGTACTCCTACAGTAACTTGTTTCTTAAATATTGACAAAAAACTTAAGATTTTCTTCATTTCGAAGTGAACTCTAGAATGCACTATATAACCATATCTTCTGTGCTTACTTACACCTTTGAATTTCAAAAATATCAAAAGTATACCGCCAGCTGTATTTTGTATACTGCTTTGCATTGCAAGAGTATTATTCAATTGTAAGTAAACAACAACACGAGCAGAATTATTTCACTTAATTCAATATTCAATTATTCAATAATAGCTAAATATTCAAAGTGTTAAGTACCATGAAGCCGAAGAATAATTTGAAATGCAAACTCATATTTTGAAACTCATAAAGAACGGAGCCGTCGTGGATAAGTGACAACGGTTAATAAGTTAGTGTTAAGTGTGATTGAAATCCTTAGTGGGGTGGACTGCAAATTTTCCTATCATAAAGGAAAGTTTCAGTTCTATTAAGGATACGCAGGTGAGGATAAAGCAAATCTTTCCTCACTTTTATTAAAACAGCATCCTTATTAACAAACTACCTTTGCCAAACAACTTGGAGGAAAGCAGAAAAAGGAAAACATCAACCAATCAATCAACAGTCCTCGTAACATAGTCCATCGACACTGTTTGTGCCCCCTCTTTCTTCATGCAACAGATGCCTTCCAACATTTAATATATAGTTCTACTCGGTTCAGTCTTACTTGGTGGCCTGATTCCATGAAAATAGAAACACATATGTAATACATGTCTAGAAACTGATGGAATTTCCACCCAGTTGAAGACATAAGCAACAATGCCATTAAAAACGAATATTCAGAATCCTCACAGCAACAAATAACCATAACTTATAAGTCCATAGCATGCGTATACTCTATGCAAAAGTATACCGAATTTTCGTGGAAACGTTACCACAAATCATAACTCCATAGCATTCGTATACATTATGGACATTACAGACCTCCCCTTTGTGTAAATATCTCACCAGTTAGGGTACAAGATATCTTGATACAGGTGTGAATAATCCTTGCCGCAGTGTCCTTAATAGAATTGAAACTTCCCTTTACAATAGCAAGGAAAATTTGCATCTGTATCAGTACTGGAGGCTGGGATTATGCTCTTTCAAAGCTTATTTACCACCAGTGTAGCCATATTTACTACTGGTTTAAAGTAGAACGTTTTAACGGTCGAATCTGACGACCAGTCAGCTGTGTTCAAGATATACTCTTGGCCCGGTCCCAACGAAAACGCCTTAGACGACACGGCACCCCTTTCCGAATGTATGCAAATAAAAACGAAATGTCAATGCCTGCCTCCTGTAGGATACCCTTCACCCATCATGCTATGGTGGGTGAAGAAAACGCTTTCAACTGCTTACCTAAGGCAATCAGGAGCTGATGTCTCCCCAGCCAGGCAAACTTCCTCGGTTAATGCCTCATAAGCCTTAAGGCATTGGAGAACACATAACTTTGGCATTTGCTCAAATGCAGGATAAGGAACAAGCCTAGAATTACATTTAATTCTTACAGATATATGAAAAGTAACTCCATCCGGGGTGAAAACTGTGCCAGTAACTTTCAGAGCTCTCAGGTCGGACACTCATTTGCAAGAAACAAAACACAGTAACATTGCCAAGCTTACCGGATAACTGTTCCTGGAAAGGATGTTATTCTGCTGCCAAGAGAGGAAGAGGTTAAGAACCTGTTAACATATCATATAACTGAATATCTGAGTTCAGGCGGAACCACCAGTCGCACACCTCTCCTCGATTTCCTTACCCTGGCATGTTCTCCCACAGAAAGACCATCTAAGGGGAGGTGACCTGCAGAAATGGCTGTGCAGAAAGTATTTACTGACCTGTGTGTCATCCCTTCATCGACCAAATGACACAAGAAGTTTAAGAGATTCAACGGGATCTGCATCCCTCCGCAAACACCAACTCAACCATTGTTCACAAGCAGATTTGTACGTTTTGTTTGTCGTATTGCCCCAGGCTTTGGACAAGAGACTTTGAGACTTTGCTGAAAGTCCTCGGACCTTCCACTTAGTCCCGTAATCATGCCTGCATGAGGGACAGTTGCCCCACCAGGACCATGCAGTGGGGGTTCCCCAGGGGATCCCGAAGGATATCTTGTCCCCAGAGTAGAAGGATTGGAAAATCCCTAGAAAGTTCCATCATCACTAGAAACCATACTTTAGACGTCCAAAGCGAGGTGATCACCACCAGATTCACCTTCTGCCGGCAAACTTGCACAAACATCCTCATCATCATTGCAAATGGGGTAAAGGTGTATCCCGTTTCCAAACTCCAGTCCTGCAAGTAGGCATCTATTGCTGCCACTTGCTGGTCCGTTCTCTAGCTAACTCAGATGACAATCTAGGCAAGAGGCAAACATATCCACTGAGAACGGACCCCAGAGCCTTTGAACAACTTGGAACACTTCTTGATGAAGTTGCCATACATTAAGATCCTGAAGATGCAGAGAGTGCCAATCTGCTACTCCGCTGTCAAAGAAATATCTCGATCCAGGCAATATTGCCAGAACCCTTTCACCAGATTGGCAGCAATTTGGAGTGTGGACCAGTAAGGGTTTCAGTCAGTTGATCACAAACCCTAAACGTTACAACAAATCCACACTTGTCTAGAGATGCCTGACCGAGCCCAAGGGCATTGGTCCATCAGTTAGCTGCCGTCTAGGTAGAAAATCAAGTGAAAGCCACTGCCGGGGAGGAATTACATCACCACTGGCCTGAGAACATTGGTGAAACACTAGAGGGCAGACGACAGGCCAAAGGGGAGCATCCGAAACTAAAAGACCTTAGGACCCCAAAGGAACGGCAGAAACCTGCAATGATGTGGAAAGACATGGGCCGTGAGATAGGCATCTTTGAGACCTAACCAATCTCCTGGCCTCAGAAGGTCGCGGAGGAGATGGATGAAATGCATCTTCAAGTGGCGATAACCAGCTATTCGTTGAACTTCAGGTGGTTGATTACTAGGCATGGACCCCATCCATCTTTTCCACCAGGAGATATTTGCTCACAAAACGGTACAGATGAATGACAGAAGGAAAAATCTCCCCCTTCCTCAACAACTCTGAAATCTCCTGAGGGATCAATGAGGGTTGGACCTGAGAGGACACGGATTGCCATGTTGAATGGGAGTGGCCACGAATTCTAGACGAAAACCTTGAATAGTCTGGAGGACCCAGGTGTCTGCAGTCACTGACTTCCAGTTTTCCTAGAACAGTAGCAGGCGTCATCAGGCCTATGTGCTCTGTGAGGACAACAATCACACAAACCCGGGCACCAGGCCCTTAACTATGAGAGCTCCACTAAACAGGGTCTTTTTTGCAGCACTGGCAGAACTTGAATTCGAAAGCCTGCAGTTCCAAACAGGGGCCTGAGTGGTTAATTTTTACCAAAACAACCCCCTCCGAAGGGCGTGGCGATCACCGCACAGAAAACAAGATATACTGGCAGGAGCCATTCAATACAGATCCCCATGAGGGCGTAGTAAAGCTTGCCGGCTGTTGAGGCACTATTCGGGACACTATCGTTTGGCCATGGCTCGGTGGCGCATTGACAGCTTCTTCGCAGACTGCTGAGAACAATGCACAATGGCCGGGGAGCCGCGTGTGTGTCTTGGCTACTCCTGGGCGCCCCCCAGTGGTCAAAACCACTGCCATGTGGCCCCATTATATGTGAAGTGACCACTGTATGCCATGTGAGGAGCATTGATACGCTCTCCATCTGCGATCTAAAATGGAGAAAAGGGTGTTCAGCACACTCTAATGCATAAAATATCATAAATATCGGTACGACTTACTCATATGCAACAAAATGATAAATAGACCATTTAAAATGTTATTAATCTAGGAGAAGCACAATAGCAAAATACTTGCTGCTGGAGCAGTGAAGAAAGGGGGGACTAAACGGTGTCAATAGACTGCGTTGAGTAGGAATGTTTACTGATTGGTAAGGGTTTTTTTTTGTGGTTTTTTTGTGTGTTTTTTTTTTTGCTTTCCCCTAAGTTGCTTGGAAAAGGTAGATTGTTAATAAGGCTGCTGTTTGAATAAAAGTTTAAAAAAAGATGAGCATAATCTGAGCCGACAGTCCTGATGTACATAAATAGACAAATGCAAGTTAGCAGAAATAAATCTTCTTTTTCACTTGGAAGCGTCACCTTGCTCAGTGTTTAGAATCTATTGTCCTCAATAATGCCTGGCACATTTCACACCTATGCATCCATTACGATGCATAGGGTCTAAGCCTTTGGCGGAAACAAATAATTCTCAAACTTGAAGCAAGGGATCACTTTAAAGTTAAGAGTGGACATTTCTCTGCATTGTACGCCATTAGGACTTAACTACCCTCTACGGATTTTCTTTTAAATGGGGAACTCTACAATCAAAAATAAATACAACAGTTCTCTTACCATAGATTTTACTTGGACTTATGGTTACATGCATTTGCTAATTTAAGTAACTGTTTTCCTACCCATGAAGGAATTGATGAACACCAAACACTATTTCTACAACCACACAAACTCACCTTTGATGATTTCTTTCTTTCTTGTTTTAAAAATATAAGTTTGTATTTTAAATTATACTTGTACTTCATGGTATTTAACACTGTGAATACTACTCAAATATTTGATAAATTATTTGGAAAGGATTCTGCCTATGTGACCCCCGTCGCAGTTAGGGTAGCCGGACTGTATCCTAATCTTAATGCCATCAAAACTAAAGTAATTTATTTATTAGAAAGGTTTTATATAGTGCTGGCTAGACCCGGAGGTATCAGAGCGCTTTACATGAGATAAGACATTGCATCAGAACATGGGGAATGGAAGGTAGTGGGGGAAAGGTAAACAGGGGAGAGGAAAGCAGACAGTCAGATAAATCTGTAGGGGGAAGGTACTCCAGGGGGAATAAAGCAGTCAAAGTAGTTGAAGAGAGAGACAAAACCATGAAGAACCGTGAAAAACAATGTCCGATGTAATGGTTATAGGACACGCAACTGGAGCCCAGCCAAGGATTAGCGCTCTTGACTAATTCATTTTATTAACATTTCTATTTCACTGCCCAGCTGGGATTTAATCATGCCAGTCAACTAAGACTTGACGGTCTCACACATCCTGTTCTGTACACGTCCTACGTCCCTTGTACCAATCTTAGTTGCAGCTTGAACCAGAGCATTATTTTGAGCCCTGCCTGGGGTTTTTCCTTGTGCCTCCATGATTGGTGCTCTCTTCTGCGTGCAGCCAGGAATAGTAAGGCTGGGTTCTGCTTCAGTTTCACCCCCAGGTAGCACAGCAAATCCATAATAGCTGTTACAGGGCAATTGACATTGATGTAATTTCAGTTAGATCCCTGGTCAGAGCACCAGTGTGGCTGAGAAGGATGCCATGGGCACCCTGCTATTGCCCATGGCAGATTGGAATTATTGCTTGCTACAGTTAGTGAATACTCCATACGGTTATTTAAAGTATCTCTGTGCGTGTCTGACCCTGGCACTGAGGACCATTGCATCAGCTGATGCCTATGTTGGTTGTATTTGGGAAGCTCATGCAATGGCATCCTGATTTGGGACCGAGTCGAAATAAAAAGTTGCGTAGGACTGAGTCAGTTGGACACCATCATTTGGACAGGGAATGAAAAAAATTACGAGATGAAGGTGTATTTAAAACTAGTGCCCCTTTTGATGCAAGAGTAAGATCAAAGAGGTGCACTGGTAAATACCATCTGTAAATTTGTGGCCTTCAAACATTTGTTTGTTGAATTATGTCAGGTGCAAATGACTTCTTTGGTTTGGGATCTTGACGTGGATTTATAATCCGATTATAAAAATGAACTTTCCCTTTGCTGTTTACACAGCTGGACCTACTTACACCCTTTGCTGTGTAGAAAAAAGAGAAATAGGTCCTACTGTATCCTAACGATTCTTGGCATCTAACTCCCAAGGACATGGAAACAACTATACAGTCAGACTACAGCGGCAAGTGCTTCTGAGCTACTTTATTAAGCCACAAACCTGCCCTGCTGTATAGCGGGATAGGTTAGCCTTGCCTATGATATAAAAGGCGTATAGGGCAGAGAGTGGTTTGGAAATCAGTTGTTTGATTTCTATGTCACAGATGGGCTGCTAGCGGATTGCAATTCTAAAGTTGTTACCTTGATTGCCCAAATCTGAGGAGGCATTAGGCAGCCCTGCACAATATTGAAGTACTTGCTGGGTTTTTCAGGTAAAAGTGACATAGCTTTCAACATCCTGTCAGCCATACACACTTTGATTCAAGTTAGCCATGTGGTATTAAAAATATGATCATTTTTCAGGTGGTGGTAGATGGCTACCTGGCTTGCTCTTCGTACTTTAAATACCTCATGGTTAGATGATTCACGGCATTGTTTAAAAGCTTGAATATATGTTTTCACCAGGCTAACCTTTTGATTGATGACACTGTTATTGGTCAAATCATCAGCTTCTCTCTTATGTTGTCTGAATTGCACAGTGTCATTCATGGTGCATCTCCTTTGAATATAAACACCTGTTTGCTATATTCTCCCTGAATTCAGTCTGCCTTTATTTTTTACTCAAGTACTCCTGCACCTTTGTGCTCTTCCTTTTTCAACATGTTGGTACTGTGACACCTGTTTGATGCAACACAAACTCCTAAAGCTGTTCATTAACTTTATACTTCTAGTACAACATATGTGCATGCTGTAACACGCATACAATGCAGACGCATGCCAAAGCATTTTCTTTCTTTCACTGTAGGTGTAGAATTGGAGCCTACTTCTCTAAACTCTCAAAAGCAAGGGGCCAGGCAGCTTTTTATTTAGATTCCAGCGTTTTCTGCCTCTATTCCCTTTCTTATATGACTTAAAGATAGTTAAAAATCAGCCCTATGATGAGGTATCTCACTCAGACAGGTTTTTGCTTGTGTTACCGTTGCTGACTTCATGATGCACCTGAGGTGGAAATTTGACAGATAAGACATTTTGCCTCTGTGCTTTGTCTGGGAAAGAGTCTAAGTTTGTTTAATCTTGACAATGAAACAGCTATACATAAGTTGCTGATCCTCCAGTTGACTCTGCTACCAAGACCATGAACACTGTGTGTGCCTTGAATAGGCAGGCATGGAAAAAGTCTTTGGGCGTTAACCATGAGGCCTAGAAGAATGTCGTTGACCGATATTATAAAACAAAGAAATTGTGTAATTCTTTCCTCTTTTAATTAGATTTTCCAGCAGTACCATAGTGCCCTTCAGTTCACACAGTCACACCCACAGTAATTTGTAGCAGTGCCAAAGGCAGTTTTTTCTCGAGACCTTTTGTCTGGAGCTGCCTCTTCTTTCTCATGTTCAACCCTACTTTCCTAAAGGAGACCCTTAGGGAAAAGACTAAATTCATCCTCCATACCACCGTAGATTATTTTCCCTCATAAATTCTATTGGCATTTATATTATATAGACCCTTTTTTACAACCAGAAATTGAAGTATATGTATATCCCCCGCCGACCTTCCCCTCCCAAAGATTTACAGCCTTTAAACACATCTTTTTCTCATTCTCACATTTATCTAACCTTACACAGAAAAGGACTCTAACAGGGGGAGAATAGGTTCTTATTCGCCCATCATTTCTACCGAAATAACATACAAATTCAGTACTTGCTTAATGTCCACATTCGTTTTACCAACTTTAAACTCCCACCATCCTCCCCCCCCCCCCCCCAACCTCCTCCTCCCCTTCTGCACCCAAACATAGAGTCCTGGTTCCAATGCTATTATTTACATGGTTATTATATCCCGTTCTAAACCTTTCATATTGACCCTTGACATGTCTACCTCATAATTACTCTCCTGTGATGCACCCTCTCATGTGACTTCAGAGACCTGTGTTCCTGACTCGTGGTTATTCTTAAGGTCTACCATCATTTGAGACCAAGCTCAAATGTCCTCCTCCACTTTTTCATCCTTACCTACCCTCTGCAGTCGCACCCTTTTCGCTGTTGCCCATTCACACGTATCTTTCATCCAGTCTCCCACCTGCGGGGGCCTAGGTCTGAGCCATGCAATGATGATGCGTCTTCTTGCTAATTAGAGCCCCAATGAGAGAAAGCTCCTACTTAATGTTCTACCTTTAGGGCTAGGTAGGGGACCCAATATTACTTGTTAAAGTTCTTTTGGTATCTCTCATTCCCTGGCTCTCAGAAAATGTTAGTACCTCGTCCCAATAGGGGTCCAACATGGAGCATGTCCAAACCATATGAATGAAGTCTGCCACCTGTACCTTACATCACAGACATTCAGCACTGTGAGTGGGTTAGATTGTTTGTACTATATGTGGAGTAAGGTATACCTGGTGTACTAAGTTTTATATTGTAGGAGTTTAATCATGTATTGAAGCTGACCACGCAGACGCCCTCCTGAACTCTCCCTCACTCTGTCGGATTGTGGGGTCTCCAGTCCAGTCCAACATCCCACATGTACTATACCAGTAGAACGCCCCAGGTAGGTCATCCCTTAGGGCTCTGTATATGTGAGAGACCAACCGTCCATCCTGTGCCATATATAACATTACTTTTATTGTATCGGTGCTAAGGGGTTCTGCCAGAAACCCAGCCCAAATTTCTCAGGTCAAACTAGAGATTTTCTTGTATTGTAGAAATTCCCCAGGCCCCAAATTAAAGTTGTTGGTTGGTTCCTCTCGTGTCACAAATGTACCATTCGTATAGAGGTCGCCCAGGGTTTGGCACCACCCCTCCTTCCACCTCCTTATGGACATATAGTCCGCTATACGGGCAAAGGGTCATAGTGCCCACAGAGGAGTATCAGGTGCATAAGACGCATGTTGAATCACACTTCGGACCACCATTTCCCAGATCTCTGCTACATGTCGTATAATATATGGGCTCGGGGGGACACCTCTCCCAAGCATTAATAATTCTGGGAGCGTTTATCCGACGTGTACCTGCCAGGAAATACGTCTCCCAATTATCCTCGGTATCCATCCAGTGCACTGCATGCTATAGCTGGAATGCCATGTAATGTAATATAGCTCTATGCAAGGCACCTCCAAACCCTCCCCGGTTCCATGTCCTCTACAGCGTCGTCAACCTTATCCGTTTTTGTTTGTTACCCCATAGAAGATTTCTGAGAAGTTGATCAACGGCTCAAAAATACGACCAGGGAATAAGATAGAGTGAGTATTGCATTGTGTACAAGCACCTTGGAAGTATAATCATTTTGATTATAGCGATTCAGCCTATGAGAGATAACGGCAAGTCCCGCCAGAACCTTACAGAACCTCACTGAACCTCGTAGTCCCTCGATTACTCTACCAATGTTGAGATCCAAGTACCTAGATGGTGAGTCTGCTAGCCGTATACCTAGATATCTCTCCCCTTCACCCACCCATGGTAGTTCAACTTTAGGGAGTTCTGTCTGCAGTTCCCTCGCTCACTTCCCAATAGCAATTAGTTTGGATTTTCCCGGGTTGATCTGGGGGCTGGATACCTCACCAAATCCTCTCAGCTCCGCAAGCAGCAATGACCCTGATTTTTCCGGTTGGCGGAGCTAGACCAGGGTGTCATCAGCATACAGGGACACCACATGATAGTGTCGCCTAGCCGTACCCCTCACCCTCCTAGCCTCGCCCGCACAGCCACAGCAAATGGCTCCATGGACATCATGAACAGTAGCGGAAAGAGCGGGCCTCCCTGGCGAGTACCTCTGCACAGTGTAATCTATCTAGATACTGAGGCCCCCACTCTGATCCGTGCCATAGGGGCTTGGTAAAGCAACTGTACCCCTTTAAGAAACTCTCCCTGAGTCCCTATTTTACGGAGGACCTGCCACCGATAAGGCCATTCCACAGAGTCAAAAGCCTGTTCTATGTCTAGCAATGCAAGGGTGTCGTCATCTTCCAGCAGGCATGGGAGTGCCAGACATGCGCCAACCTTCTTTAAATCATGAGTAGTGTTAAGTTTCGGAATAAAGCCTGCTTGATCTGGGTGAACAATATCTGGGACTTCGGTGAGCAGTCGGGCTGCCAGGACCCTACTAAGTATTTTGACGTCTATATTAAGTAATGATATAGGTCTATAAGAGTTGGCAAACTGAGGGTCCCTGTCTGTTTTGGGTATCATGACCCCTACAGCCTCTCTCATAGTGGGTGGAAATACACCTCTCGTCAACGCCTCGTTATAGACCTCCACCCGATGGTCCGCCAGTTGCGGGTCGAACCTCTGATAGAACTCCGCCGGAAGCCCATCACCCCCCAGCCTTTGAGCTGTGTTTAATCTTTGAATAGCCAGAACAACCTCCTCTTTGTGGATTGGAATATTTAGGGTCTCCCTAACCTCCTCTTTTAACTGTGGCAGCTCTATTGAGTCTAGGTAACTTTTAATTCTCTCTTGCTCTGCAGGTGTGTGCCGGGCATACACCTGTTCAAGGTGATCAGCTAGAACAGCCACAACTGCAGCCTGCAAGAGAGCCATGTCACTGTTCCTGTCCTTAAGCTGCACCATAGGGGTAGTGTCCAACTCTCGCTTGATCAGTCAGGCTAACAGGGCTCTCGTCTTGTCCCCCTCCATGTGTAGTCTTTGTTGGCTCGTGGAATACATGTATTTTTCTAGTCTATGTAAATCTGTTAGTAGTAATTCCTCCATTTTGTGGGAGGCTCCTGGGAGGTCCCTTTCCAGGTTTCCTAGTTTCTCCTCCCCTTTAGCTATATCTCTTTCAAGTTGTTGACGGACCCCATATGTAGTTTTTATACCATCCCCCCTGATCACTACTTTCATGGCCTCCCATTCAAGCGCTCATTTTGAATCGGACCCCCAGTTGTCTTTAAAGTATTGTTCTAAGGTTGTCAGTAGTGTAGCTGCAAATGGGGTGTTCGATAGGGCTTCAGCTCTAAGCCTCCACATACGAGGGTGGGTTTTGTCCTGCTCAGGCTTAACAGTACTGGTTAATGATCGGATAAATACCTCGGAAAATAAGTTATTCCCCTTACAGCAGGTCCTAATTCCGCCGATAGGAACCAATAGTCTAACTGACTAAATGTACCAGAGAATAGCAGGAGAACTGACGTACCGCCTGATATCTCTGGCGCCACACATCCACTAATTGCATACCTTCTATAATGTCTCAAAGGGTCTCTGTTATCCAGGGTTTAGTGTGAGACTTCGGTGGTTTCCAGTCCAAATCACCATCCAGGACACAATTTACATCCCCTACCATTAATACTGATGCTCCCATATAGGGTGTTGAGTTTCAACGGGGTATACCCTGAAAACTACCTGACCTGTGTCATAAAATAAGTACGTTTAAGAGGGGTCAGGGTTTATTCAATTTATCCCAAAAATAAATAAATAAATAAAAAAATTAAAACCTTCAAAAGTTCACCACAAATCGATTTGTCGTAATTAATCAACATTATTAATTTAGCAAACACAAAATCATAAACATTCATGCTTTTGAAATTCAAAGCAGATTCCATAGCTCCAAATGTATTAATCAAAGCTCCTGGTTCCAAAAAACAAAGTTCATGATTAACTCTTGTAATTCAAAGTCATCTGTATAGCCGTTAAACTTATTTGATGTTTATATAGTGCTCTCGGTGAAGAAGAGAATAAAGGGTATTTGGGTAAGATGGGGGTGATTAGGTAGGTGAGGGACTGGGTAAAGGTAGTGTGACAATAACACAATCACGTTAAAATACAAATAGACCTTTACAGTCTACAATGATCCGTAGTTTCCTAAAACTCATCACACATAGGACAGGTTAATCAATTTCATTTGATCCTATGATGCGAGAATGTGATGTAGTCTACGTTTCGACCCCGCTGGATGAAAGGGTTAGTCTCTCCTCATTCTGGGGTCTTCATCAGGATATGGCAGTGTGGGAGCACTTCTTGAGCGGCCTCTTGGCCGTCTGCGTCGGGCCTTAGGGAGCTCCTTTTGTATTTGGGCGGTTTGCTGGCGTAACAGGATATCAATCTCCTTGTTATCGTGAATTTCATCAAAAACTCTCTTTTTGAAAACGGTGTCGTAAGTATACCGTTGCAGGCCGCTAGTTTAGTCAACCCCCGGGAAATGAGTCTGCTCGCCGCCTCCGTTACTGTTGCAGTAACGGAGGCGGCGAGGAGACTAGTTTTCTGCAGATGGATAAGGGCTCTGTATTTAACTAGCTGACTTCCTTCTCGTTCTTTGAAAAATATCTAAAATCACCCTAAAATGGGTTCAACGCATTTGAGGCACAATGGGTTCTCAAATGCCTTTATGTCCCAGGTTAAGGTCTTAACCACCAGTTGGAAAATAGGCCACTTCCTGGAAGAAAATGCTCTATTAGCCAGGTAGTTCCAGAAGCTTTCAGGACTCCAGTCATCTGTCAGTGGGATTGTTCCTGATGCCACGCTCCACAGGCACTCCCTGCAACTGTGCCAGTGGAGGAAGCGGTACTTCTATCTCATCTCAAACTATCTCAGGCTTTCAGTTCACTGATACCCTGTTTTCGAAGACAAGATCTTAACACCTCTCAATAGTTTGCTTGTAGTGTGCAGAGGCTTAGAACGTCCCAGTCCTCCATATGAAGCATTCCCTTGTTCCAAGCATTCTTTTTATATGCTTCTTGGCATTGATGGGGAACACCATTGCCATGCTGATGCACTCTGTTGCTACAAATATGTCGCTTTTAAAGGGAGAATGCTCTTATCAGTCAGACTTTCCACAGCCATAAAGATATTTGAAACTGTCTACTAATTGCTCATTTTGATTTAACACTTAAATAGCGGTGAAGAAAACTGAAGCACTACTACTCTGCATTGGAGGCGTCCTCTTACCAATTAGTTTCTGGCCCTCTTTCCTCCAACAATAATACCCATCATTATTTCCCCGCATAGATAGTGGCCTTCTCGAGCATTCTTAAAGTAATTGTTTAATTAAAAAAATTACAAAACAGCCTGACCCTACATCATTCACAGCAGCCTGAGGCCTACTTCTGGACTCTTGGTTGCAAGAAAAGTAGCATTTCAGCCTGTTTTCAACCCTGTCTCTGGTTGGCAACAGCTCGATTGGATGTATTGGATAATCTGTCAACTGATGAGGTGCATTTAGCTTTGCAAGTTCATCTGGATCTGCCTTTAATAGGATTGACTATCCAAATCTGGCGCACTGTCGACTGAATTCCCATACTAAAGAGCACCGCCCTATCATTACTCACGACTGACATTTTTCTTCCCAAGTCTGCAAGCAAAGCTTTGTTTTTGTTAACTTTCATTGAATATTGTTTGCCCCTATTGCTTATATTGGATTCTTAACATTTTCTTTTTTTTGCCAAAAAGATAAATATGCAGACTTCATTGAAGCCAACCGAACAGAGGATCCAGTTGAAAGACTCAAAGTACTAAAAAGATTGGTAAGTGTTCCTTTCTATTCCATCAGTTCCCCTTTTTATAATTTTTGGGTTAGACATTTTTCATAACGGTAGCTGTGAAGGATTTTGAATACATATGTACTATTTACTAGCAATGTGTATTTTTTACTGTTGCAAAATAAATCTTAAAAAATCACGTTTATCATTTACTTTTTCAAAAGTTCTATGCTTCTGGAAGAATATTAGTTGCTCGTTAGAATTCAATACATTTGACATTTTGAGGATGTCATGGAACCCTTTTTATTCTGTCTTTAGAAAAACCTTGTATTGTTTTTATTACAGATCTACGACTTACCTGAGCATCATTATGAAACACTAAAGTTTCTTTCTACACATCTAAAGACGGTGGCAGAAAATTCTGAGAAAAACAAGGTAGGCAACTGTGTTTCAAATTAACGTTGTAGTACCTTTTCACACATCCATCATATATAGGTGCTTTTATTGCTCATAATGTAGGTCAATCAATAAATCAATCATGGCATTTGTATAGCGCACTACTCACCCGGAGGGTCTCAAGGTGCTTGGGGGAAGGGGGGTTCTGCTATTGCTCGAACAGCCACGTCTCCTGAAGGCGAGATGGTCCTGGGTCAGCCGGAGGTGGGTGGGGAGGGAGTTCCATGTCTTGGCCGCCAGGTAGGAGAAGGATCTTCCTCCGGCAGTGGCTTTTCGGATGCGTGGTACGGCGGCGAGGGCGAGGCTTGTCGAACGTAGCTGGCGGGTGGGCGTGTAGAAGGTCAAGCGGTCGTTGAGGTACTTGGGGCCCAGGTCGTGGAGGGACTTGTGTGCATGGGTGAGGAGTCTGAACATGATTCTCTTGCTGACGGGGAGCCAGTGCAGGTCCCTCAGGTGTCCGGAGATGTGACTGCGTCGGGGGATGCCCAGGATGAGTCAGGCGGAGGCGTTATGGATACGTTGGAGTCTTTTCTGTAGCTTGGCTGTGGTTCCGACATAGAGGATGTTTCCGTAGTCGTCGGCTCGTGACGAGTGCCTGGGTGACCGTCTTCCTGGTTTCGGTCGGGATCCATCGGAAGATCTTATGGAGCGTGCGTAGGGTGTTGAAGCATGATGAGGAGACGGCGTTGACTTGTCTGGTCATCGAGAGGGAGGAGTCCAGGATGAAGCCCAGGTTGCGTGCATGGTCTGTTGGCTTGGGTGCGCTGCCTAGGGCCGGGGGCCACCAGGTGTCGTCCCAGGCGGAGGGCGATGGTCTTAGGATGAGGACTTCCGTCTTGTCTGAGTTCAGTTTCAGGCGGCTGTTCTTCATCCACTCGGCGACGTCTTTCATCCCTTTATGTAGGCTAGTTCTGGCGTTGGCGGGGTCACTGGTGAGGGAGAGGATCAGTTGGGTGTCGTCGGCGTAGGAGATGACGTTGAGGTTGTGTTGGCGTGCGATGGCTGCAAGGGGTCTCATGTAGACGTTGAAGAGGGTGGGGCTGAGTGATGATCCTTGTTTTAGCGTGTTGTTATTGGTTGTTAAGTCTTACTTAGTATAGCACTTGCGGTACGCCTCAGACGACTTCGGTGGCCTCCGATCGAAATGGGGGAAGGCGGACTCTCTGTGTTCTTCCGGCGAGGAACAAGATGATCCATTCCAGAGCCTTCTCTTGGACGCCTGTGTTGCTGAGGCGTTTGACTATGGTGCAGTGGCAGACAGTGTTGAACGCTGCGGAGAGATCCAGGAGGATGAGGGCCGCTGTTTCCCCTTTGTTGAGCAGGGTTCTGATGTCGTCGGTGGCTGCGATGAGGGCGGTCTCGGTGCTGTGGTTGGCTCGGAATCCGGACTGCGAGGGGTCAAGGGATCCGTTCGTCTCGAGGAAGGCGGCAAGCTGTCTGTTGACGGTCTTCTCGATGACTTTGGCAGGAAAAGGGAGGAGCGAGATGGTGCGAAAGTTCTTGAGGTCGGTGGGGTCCGCTGTTGGTTTCTTCAGTAGGGCGCTGAGCTCGGCGTGCTTCCAGCTCTCCGGGGAGGTGGCGGTGTTGAAGGAGATGTTGATGATGTCCCGCAGTTGGGGTGCGATGATGGAGTCGGCCTTGTTGAAGACATGGTGGGGGCAGGGGTCGGTTGGAGATCCGGAGTGGATGGTGTTCATAGTACGGGCTGTGTCTTCGGTGGTCACCATGGTCCAGGTGCGGAGGGTGGGGGGCGTTGGTTCGACGGTGGGGTGCGTGGCTGGTGCGCCAAAGCTGTTGTGGATGTCGGCGATCTTGCAGTGGAAGAACGAGGCGAGAGAGTCGTAGAGGTCTTGAGAAGGAGTGATGTCGTTGTTGCCGGTGCTGGGGTTGGAGAACTCCTTGACTATGCTGAAGAGTTCCTTTCTGTCGTGGGCGTTGTTGTCCAGTCGTTCCTTCAGTGTTTTCTTCTTGGTATTGCGGATGAGCTGGTGGTGCTTGCGGGTGGCTTGTTTGAGGGTGGTCATCAGTCTCGTGACAACAAAAGACTTCTCCAAGAGAAAAACAAGTGCTATCATCCGAGCCCAACACCAGATGGCGATCTATTCATAAATGTACCACTCTGCAGCCCTCTATGCCAAGAACAGATGCATACTGGTAAATAGCATATTCCTTTTTAAACAAATCAAAGGGTTTTTTATCCTTCAAAAATTCAACAGTAGTATTTACATCATTATTTTTCTTTAAAACCTCTCGGCACCTTGTTTTGAATCACATCAGAACCACTAAGTGTGGCATGTGTATCTGTTCTACATCTCCTCTCCCACCTCTCTATATGTGTATGTATATGTCACTGGCAGGATGAAGTAATGTAAAAGTAATCCACATTTGCTAGCTTCGTTTGTGGTCTGCAAGATGTTAATGATTAGTTCCATACATGAGAAGGAGTGTAACCCACGTGTTAAGACTGACATGCACATGCAAACAAATAGCCATTGTACACATGTAGACACTTGTACATTTTAAGGCAAATATGTTTTTTCATGTGATTTGATGTATTGCCATTTGGTATCAAAATCATTAAGATGGGCACCATTTGCCCAAGCTAAGTCTGATTGTGTTCAAAACGTTCAACGTATTTTATTGGAGATGTCGCCTTTCAACTTTTTTGATGAACATTTTTTAACCCAGTGCCCTGTAATTGCTGCGGAGTTTTATGTCAGCGCTTTACAAATCTCCTGTATAAATACGTTTTAGCGTGTTGTTATTGGTTGTTAAGTCTTACTTAGTATAGCACTCTAATCCATTTGTGGACTTTTTTAATTTAACATTTCTCCTAATTCTAATTTCCTTTAACCCCCTGAGAATGCCTCTCTAAGAATGTACATCCATCACGTACCTGTAAAAGGCAGGGGATTCATTTATGGAATTTCTAAATTGAGCCATTACTAAACGTTTGTCCTGGCAACAGCAAAAAATTAGCAAATAGTTACACAACCTACTGCGAGAATAACCAATTTCTAAGTTGTTTTCTGAAAGCGGTCAACTTGGTCTGGTAATGAAAAGGAAGAGTGTTGCACTTTGTGGCCAACTAAAATGCAAATGAGCTGCCTTCATGGTGTGAATATTTTCCTTTATCTTAGAAACCTTGAAGAAATGAGCAGAGGATTATTGTAAATGTCTCGATGGGGAGTAGTGAGTGAACATTTCTTTGTTTGTTGTAGGTCCTGATTTGTGTGAAGCCTTAAAACAAAAAAAGGCTTGTAATCAGAATGTTTCACCAGAAGCCATTTGAGCAAACTGAAATGATTTTGAGATATGGATGTGGCATGGATTGAGTAGCAAACGAGCAGTCTAGTTCTCCAGTATTAGGGGTGTCTTTCATAGATTCACATACTTGAATATTCCCCGTCGTCGAAGTGGGAGTCCCACGGTACATAAAATAGTAGTAAAATATATATATACATATAGAAAAATTATATAATTATACATATACATAAGAAATGTAATACATATAAAATATAAATATACATAAAGTTTAAAGTACCATAGAACTGAAAGAAAACCCATAGAGTCTTTTAAAGGTAGAATTCCCTTTAGTAACATATCCTAGTCCTTATAATAGTCCACATTCCAGCCAATCAGGCAACAGCACCCTCTAGAACCTTCTCCTCAGAAACTCATGCCCTCAGATTTTCTACCGCACGTCGTGGGAAGGGAGTCTCCCTGAGCTCTGCTCAGTTTCTTCAACTCTTTTGCTTACTTCATCTCTGAAGATGTCTACAACTAAAAAATCTTTATTTAGACCTGTTCAACCTGTGGAAAGCTTCGCCTTTTTCATGAAGATCCTCACAGTAAGTGTATTTACTGCCTTCATCCGGACCATGAAGTTAAGAACTGCAAGTTCTGTAGGACCTTCTCTGCTAAGACACTGAAGGATAGAGAGGCCCGTCTCCTTCTGTGGCTACAGAAGTTGAAGACTTCTGAGGACCCTGTTTCTGACGTGGAAAGCGGGTCTTCTTTCCATTCCAAAGCCTCTCTCAAGCGTGGGTCAGAGACTGAGATGCCATCTCCTTTTCTGAAGAGAAAGAAGCTCGTTGACGCTTCAAAATCTGTCTCCCCACGGGATTTGCAAGTCTTCACGCCTACGGGACCTGGTTCTCTATTGTCGCAATCCCAAGCTGTGCTCTCGTCATCTAAGTCGGGCGCCAGGTCATCCATCGACGACCTCGAGATCCGTCTATGCTGTGCCAACGTTGGCGACGACATGTTCGATGTCTACGAGGACTACGACGACTACCTCGTCGTCGACGCTCCCGGAGGTGACGCCTATTCCATCTATTCTTAAGATTTCGTCGACGGCCGTAAAACCTGCCTCGTCGACGCTTGTGCTGAAGCATTCATTGTCGAAGACCCGTCGACGCGCCCTCCGTCGAAGGCCTCCTCTAAGTTGACGACCACCTTTTCGTCGACAGCCAAGACCTCGTCGACGACCAAGACCTCGTCGACGGCTACACCCTCGTTGACGGTTACGTTGACGGCAAGATCCTCCTTGACGGTGCCGTCTATGCCGACGATTCCTCCTATGTCGACAGCTTAATCTTCGTTGACAGCACTGAAATCTACGTCGACTAAAGAGAAAATATTGTCCGTCAACGCAACATTCACTCGCTACAGCGACTACTTTCACTGTGGTTACAGCTTCAGTGGTGAAACGGCCTGTTCCTGTGAGTCCTATGACGAAAACTCTGCCAATGAAATTATTTGAGTCTGCAGAAGACGATTCTGATGACAGTTCCTATGTCAATGAGGTTTTTCGTCCTGCAAATAGTCCATCTGGACTCAATATCAAGTGCCAGGAGGAAGATGATGAGTATGAGGAGGAAGGATGTGCTCTCTTTTCTGTCCACGTTGCTCATTCTGAGGCACCGCATGTGCATGGTATGTCTCAAATACCGTCTTCTCTGGTGACCAACTAGCAAAATATGTTGGGCGATTATAATCGCAGGTTCCTTCCATCTGCGACTACCTCACCAACTCTTCAACCTGCGGCGCCAACACCCGTACATACGAAGATGCCGCAGTCGCCAGTCCAACAACAGCAAGATACTGATGATGACTCGGATGTCAATCAAGACACTGATCAAGATGATGTCCTCGCGGAGTGGGACGATTATAGAGCTCAAACGCCATCTACGCCACCGACATCGCCTTTGCCTTCCAGGCCGGTGGACATTGGAAGCTTCCATAACTTAATGGTGCGTGCTGCCAAACGCTTCCATTTAACCTTCGATATGCAGCAAACGGATTGCTTCCTCTACGACTTCAAAGATCAGCCTCTTAAACAGACTCATGCTATCCCAATCATTTATTTTATTTGGCAGGAAGGCCTTAAACTTATGGCACGTACAAACTCCATCCCAGCTGTGTTGCCACGTTTAGACAAAAAGTACAAGGCGCCTGCAGACTCTCCAGTACGCCTTGTCTCTCACCCCAAGGCGGACTCCGTTGCAACGCAGGCTGTCCAGAAACGTTCAAGGAATCCGGCCACTCCTCTCACCTCCCCTCCAGACCAGGAGGGACACCGGTTGGACTCTATTGGTAAGAAGTTTACCACCATGGCTGCCACAACGGTCAGAGCGGCGAACTCCCTGGCCATCCTCAGAAGATATGACCGCCAGATGTGGTCTGACATCTCGTCAACGGGCTTCAGACAACTTGCTGGAGCCGCCGTTTTAAGACGCCAGGGCTGGCTCAAATCAACAGCTTTTCGGCCCGAGGTGCATGCGAGAATTCTTGATTTGCCATATGATGGGGATTCACTCTTTGGCAAGCATGTTGACGACGCTGTTGAATCCATTAAAAAGGACACGGATACAGCTCGTTCCTTAGGAAGCCTCCAGTACCGGAAACAGCCTTTTTGTGGAGCACGTGGCAGAGGTGGCTCCTCAACTTTTCGTGGCTCCTCCCAGTATCGCTCCTATAGCGACAACAAACAAAGGTGCACCTATCAATCTCAGAATCGCCAGTCCGATTCAAGGCCTTATCGGAGGAAAAATAATTACAGAGGGGGAAACACCTCCAAAAAGCAGTGACTTCCCCAACAAGTGTTCTCCGACTCTGAAAATTGGAGGTCGAATCTCCCAAAACTTCTCCAACTGGTCTCATATCACCTCGGATCGTTGGGTCCTGGATGTCATCTCGAAAGGACATGTTCTCGAGTTTACAAAATTTCCATCCACCCGTCGACCTACTGGTCCCCCACCACCTAATTTCCAAGATCTGTTGGCTCAAGTCAAGATCATGATAAAAAAGGGGCTGTCGAAGTGGTTCCTCGAGCTCAACAGGGCAGGGGCTTTTATTCCCGCTTCTTTTTAATCAAGAAGAAATCGGGAGAATGGCACCCCATTCTGGACTTACGAGCCCTCAACAAATTCATCAAATCACAAACTTTCCGAATGTTGACCTTCCTGGAAATTTTGCAATACCTCAATCCCGGAGAGTTCTTCTCCACTATCGACCTTCAAGATGCATATTTCCATTTGCCAATACATCACAAACACAGGAAATATCTTCGCTTCACTGTCGGATCGAAGCACTTCCAGTTCAAGGTGTTGCCTTTCGGCCTTCGATCAGTGCCGAGAGTCTTCACGAAGATCATGGCTCCAGTCGCAGCTTTCCTTCGCTTACAAGGCGTTCAATTTTACCCATACCTTGACGATTGTCTAATAAAAGCTCAGACACGTCGAACAGCAAGACAGCATACTCAGACCGGTCTGTCACTTTTTCACGAATTAGGCCTTTCCGTGAATCAGGAGAAGTCTCATCTTCGCCCATCACAACAGAGAATCTTTCTAGGAGCCTTAATCGATTCTCGTCTGACGCAGGTGTTTGTGTCCCAGGAGCAACAACTTTGCATACTCAAGATGGTCGCTTTTCTCAAATCAAAAAAGTCAGTTTCTGTCTGGATCTTGAAATCTTTTCTGGGCATGGCCTCCTCTTGAATACATCTGATCCCACACTGCAGACTTCACATGAGTCATACAGTAGGAGGTGGACAAACAATGGAAAAAATTGTTGGGGTCGTTCAACGACAAACTCTTCCTGACCCCCCGCATTCAATCAGGTTTGGAATGGTGGGCTCATCTTCCGAATATCGCTGCTGGTTGGCCCTTCCAGGAAACACCTCCTTCACTCATCTTTACGACGGATGCTTCCTTAGAGGGCTGGGGGCACACCTCGAAGGCATGTCAGTCAAGGGCAAGTCGACGACAGCTCAACGCAGATGGCATATAAATAGTCTAGAACTTTTGGCCATCTTCCTTGCCCTGAAGTCTTTCCGGATTCTGATACAAGGCCAATCACTGCTGGTGCAAACAGACAACACCACCAGCATGCACTACCTCAATAAGCAGGGAGGTGCAAGGTCTCTTCTGCTTTCCAAGCAGGCGCAAGAAATCTGGAATTGGACGATTCAACACCAAGTTCACCTGACCGCAGTTAACGTGCCGGGCATCTCCAACACTCTTGCCGACTGTCTCAACAGATCTTTGGCGGACGATCACGAGTGGGAACTCCACCAACCCACTCTAGAGTACATCTTTCGCCAGTGGAGACATCCACAGATGGATCTGTTTGCGACTCCAACCAACTGCAAATGCCTACACTTTGAAAGTCTGCATCCCCACAGAGAGTCGAGCGGGAATGCGTTTTCGATCAATTGGTCGAGCGAATTAGTCTACGCTTTTCTCCCGCTCCCTCTCGTTCCGCGCCTCCTGCACAGGATGAAGCTCCAACCATGCCACGTCATTCTGATTGCTCCCAGGTGGCCACGTCGCCCGTGGTTCTCGGGCCTCCTACTGTTGTCTCAGTGCGATCAGATACGTCTTCGCCCACTGCCTCACATGCTCACCATGAGCAAAGGGCGGATTTGCCATCCAGATCCGGCTTATCTCCAACTGCATGCTTGGAACCTGAACACAATGAGTTTGCAGGTCTGAATATCACTCCGGAGTGCAGGAAGGTGCTAGCTCATGCACGTGCTCCTTCCACCATCAAAACATATCAATTGAAATGGAAGCGTTTTTGTGTCTGGTGTCACAAGGAAGCCCTTTATCCAATGCACGTCAAGCCGTAGCAAATCCTGCCTTTCTTCTCATCTCTAGCGAAGTCAGGACTTTCTTATTCCACTCTTAAAGTCTTTCTAGCAGCAATTTCCCGCTTTCGGCATGATGGCACCACCTCTTTGTATTCCTCTCGGATCATTCGACAGTTCTTCAGAGGCCTCTTTCGAATGTATCCGCCCATACGTCGTCCTCCGCCTTCTTGGCGCCTGAATCTGGTTTTATCTCAGCTCCTCCTACCTCCTTTTGAGCTCATCCATTCAGCGGACTTAAAATTCCTTACGTGGAAGGTAGCTCTTTTACTTGCGCTTAAGTCATAAAGGCGAGTAAGTGACATCCAAGCATTCACGATACAACCTCCATTTCTTCAATTCTCTAAAGACACTGTTACTTTACGGACAAATCCAAAATTAATTCCCAAAGTTCCTTCGAATTTCCACCTGAATGAGCCCGTCATTCTCAGAACTTTCTTCCCCAACCCTCAGTCTCCTGCTGAGCGTTCTCTCCATTCCTTGGATTTAAAACGTTGCCTGAAATTCTACATCCAGCGCACCGCTCCTTCTTTTTCGAAAGTCAGACCAGCTCTTTGTAGCTTATGGCCGAGTTTGTAAAAGACAATCTATTACGAGATGGATCTCTTCTGGCATTTCTTTCTGCCATTGCCGGGCAGGAAAGCCTCTCTCTGCTCAGGTGCGAGCACACTCGGCAAGGGCTGTGGCATCATCTACCGCCCTCTTTGCTGGAGTGTCTCTGCGCCAGATCTGCAGAGCTGCAACGTGGTCAAGCAGACACACGTTTACGAGACACTACTGTCTGGAATCAGCGAATGCTGCAGATGCTGCTGTGGGCCAAGCTGTGTTACGAAATCTTTTTAACTAAGGTGAGCCTCTGTTGCTTCCTGTCATAAAAGGTTTTACCATATGTCTAATGTATGCTATCTAAATCATGTTATGGTTGTACTTACTTGGTTTTGCAATGCCTTTTATGACATATACGTATATTATTTTACTGCTTTCTACTCTTATTCAAGCATGTAAATCTATGAAAGACACCCCTAATACTGGAGAAGAACATTAGTTACTTACCTGTATACTGTGGTTCTCCAGTATTGGTGTCTTTCATAGATTCACATGCGACCCACCCTTCCTCCCCTCAGAGGCTCTCTTCTCCTCATGCACTCTTGGTCACTTTGGTGCTATGAAAATCTCAGGGCTTGAGCTTCTGAGGAAAAGGTTCTAGAGGGTGCTGTTGCCTGATTGGCTGGAATGTGGACTATTATAATGACTAGGATAAGTTACTAAAGTGAATTCTCCCTTTTAAAGCCTCAATGGGTTTTCTTTCAGTTCTATGGTACTTTTAACTTTACGTATATTTATATTTTATATGTATTACATTTCTTATGTATATGTATAATTATATAATTTTTCTATATGTGTATATATGTGTATATATATATATATATATATATATATATATATATATATATATATATATATATATATATATATATATATATTTTACTACTATTTTATGTACCGTGGGACTCACACTTCGACGACGGGGAATATTCAAGCATGTGAATCTATGAAAGACACCAATACTGGAGAACCACAGTTTACAGGTAAATAACTAATGTTCTTCTGCACCATCGGAAGCCAATTAAATTGATAGGCTGGTAGACGAAGATGTAAACCATTGGTGTGGTCCAACTGGGAATATGCCAGTGCTTGAAGGGCAAATGGGCCAGAGTAGGGAGAAAAACCAACATTTTTGTCAGGATCTTAAGTTGACTCAAGATGTCACTTTATTAATTTTTGGTGTGAACAATAGGGTATCGTCCATGGTAACACCCAGATTTCTGACAGTTTGAGCTACCGAAGATTCTTTAGACTTCTTTGAAACTGAACTCACTGCTGCTAATGTGGGCCTGGTCAATGCGACTAAATCAGTCGGCTCCACTGGAGTGTGGACCTGTAATTGCTGTTTTCCCAGTTGTGGCTAATGCATAGCTTTTAATAACTACTGGATTTAACATGAGTGATTCACCAGCTCTTTGCTTCCAGCCTCTATTCTTGCACATTTAAAGCACTGCAAGATCAAGCAAGTATACCACACCATGCTAATCTGTTATCAGTTCTGCTTTTGAAGAAATCAAAGATGTCTTGTTTCGATAACTTGTGAAACCAATTTGCACAATGTGATTGCTTCTGTGGCTCTTAAAACGGAATAGAACCAAAAAATTCAGCTCCTGAACAGAAAACATTAAGCTTTGAAGCTGTAAATGGTTCTGTACTATAGACTTTGTTTCCTCCGTACAAAATTATCACATTATTACCCAGGGTCTCTAAGACCTAGGTTTTCCTCTGTACAGGTCAGACCTCCTTGAGTCAGAACTGATATTGCGTAAATAATGTGAAGACCAAAACTTCTACTAAAAGGCTTAAAACACTCTTCTGCAGCATTGTGCATTTTACTCAGCTACAAGTTAATATGGTGTTCTAGCACCACATCTGAATTCCTGGCATCATTGCAACGATTCACTCACTCCACGGAGAGTCATGGTCGAAAAGTCAGACTCCTTTCATTTACTTGCTTTTCCTGGCTTTTCAGTATAAAATTGCATCTGTTCCTCTGGATTGGGAATGCATTACCTTGACTGAGTTTTTGGAGCATGGTACTGCAGGCAACTGTTACATTTTATTTCTTCCCCCTCAGATCTCCCTCATATTTTACCTGTTGATTATTTGCATAATTCTTTACCTCAACATATAGTTTTTTGTTTCTGTCCATAGGTGTAAAAAGGCTGTTCCACTAAATGTTATCTATTTGCCTCCCTATTCATACTATACTGTGGTATCTGAGTAGGAAAGTGGGAGAAGGCAGATTTGTAGGTCAGTGTGGTGTGGGTTTTGACTTTTCTTCATTTCCAAAGTTGTCTGTTTTCATATCTGACTAGGCAAGATAAACTTTAAGATTCTTCTGTTTTATCACCCTCCAACCAATTCAAAGTCTTGCCCAGGATTTTTCAATGACCTCTACAGGCATCAATCAAGTGTCTGGCACACCTTCCTGGCAAACTATTCAAAAAGGATATTGGCATCTTTCTTTATAGCAGAACATTATCCCATTGTCTTACTTCTGAAAGTGCTACATGTTTACTTAAAGTTTAATGGTTTTTTTTACTTGAGCAAATTGATTAATTAAAAAAGGAAGTAATCATTCAGTCTGTTTGCATATATACCAATCAAGAACATTTATTTCTGAAGTGACCTACACAAGAAATAAAACCTCAATACTCACATTCATAATCCTATTCCCCTGCCTCTTCCACAAGTGTACATGAGGCCTCAAGCCATAGATCAGAGGTATGCATACTTACTCTATGTCCAGTTCGAAAGAGGCTGTATCACAAACCTTGGAATCTACGTTATGTCAGACCCAATCTTGGTCTCTGGATTGCACAGAAGTTTCCCCAAAATTAAGCCCTCCAAGGGAAGGCAATCTACTCTGCAGTTAGTAATCTAATTCTTTCCCAACACATGTAGCTCAGGTATTAGCAAGAGGAATATAGTCCCTCGTGTGATGTTGTGTGCTGCAGTGGTCAATGCGGGTGTGCAGACTACGGCAAGCCTCTAGATCCCGGTCAGTCCTTCATTGAACACGCTTTGTCCACACAACCGCATTTCCTGAACACAAATTATCACGCTTTGAAACTGTAAATTGTCCTGTTCTATACATGTTGTTTCCTCTGTGCAAAATCATCACGTTACTACGCTGGGTTTCAAAGACCTCTTTTTTTCCATTCAGTTCAGACCTACTTTGGTCTTGAACGGGTATTGGCTAAATCTTCTTGAAGGGCTTGATAACTATCTACTCTATCCTTGACTTTGGAGGTTGAACCTTCATCCCTCTTGATGTCAATTCCTCTAAAATGGCAACTACCCTATAAAATAGTAGTTTCCTCTCTGCAGTAGTCTTAAGCACAAGTCTAGTAAGGAGAAAATAACATGCAGCATACAAGCTTATCCCTTGTTGTCTAATATTGCCTAATGATTATTGTGATGCCCTTTAGGAAAGGATCACAAACATGAAAAGGGAGGTCATTCCTTGGGTATTTTGCACCATCGTCACTAGAGCCTACAAAAGACAAATTTTACACAAACTGAAGTTAAAGCCGTTCCAGCATTTGTACATTAACGTAATTTGCGACATATATTAACATCTCGATTCTGTGAGTTACTTACCAGATTATTTCAAGAGTTTAAATCCAGTCCTCTGTTAGTTTGAATAGGAATATTTAATCTCTTTCTATTCTCTGTCAGAAAGTAGTGTCCTCAACATGTTCTTAATTAGTAAGATCTAAAAGTGTCAAACTTACTTTTAATGTTACATTTTCATATGATCCTGTGTATATTTCATGTCTATCATCTTTCCATCTTTCCCTCTCTGTGGGTTTTTCAGCTTTCACTGCCAGGAAATTCTATGGTGATGATCTGAAGGTCTACAAATAATCACTCCTGGTCTACCATGGCAGTATTAACTCAGTGGTGCCAACATGATTTCTAGTTATCTAGATGTCTGTCTTAAAAGCATTACAACATCTATCAAACAATATTTTTAAGGTTGCTTTTTCATGAACAAAAATGGAAGAACAGTTGTATGCACTTACCACCAAGATTATTAGTTTGAAAATGTAATTTATTTTTGTTATAGATGGAACCAAGAAACCTGGCAATAGTATTTGGCCCAACGCTTGTGAGAACATCAGAAGATAACATGACACACATGGTCACGCATATGCCTGATCAATATAAAATTGTAGAAACTCTAATACAGCACGTAAGTCAAGGATGTAACTACTTTACTGATTCCAAAAACATGTATTTTTTTAGATTAAATTGTACAGATACAAATAGATACGAGTGTATGTAATTGAATTGTTCTCTATTGTTCTTGCATTGTATTTACATGTATTTGCTATAGAAGTTAATGGTGTTTATTTTCTTCTTAGTATGACTGGTTTTTCTCGGAAGAAGGGCCGGAAGAACCAATTGTAAGTATTGTTTCCATTTCTCTGTGGAACTAAAGCACTCTTGTATTCTAATTTGAAATTAGTTTCTTCATCAATAGAGCAAAAACATTTCTAGAATGTTTTGTAAATTTTTTCCTGGTGTTTTCATTTTCTTAACTGGAGGTTTGTACCCTCTCTAGTTGATTATTAATGAAGGTTGTGTGTTGGTGTTGCTTAGACGTTTGTGAAAACTGCTTAAGAATTACAGGAAAAAGTTTACAGTGTAATATGCAGAACGGGGCATGGTAGGAGGAAGGGGCTTCAGAGACCTTAGCATTACGAGATTGCTTTTTCACCTTTTTGCAAAATTAATCTGTGGTATCGAAGGGAATTCAAGCATGCCAAGATTATTTTGAAGTGTTAAAAAATGACTTTCATTAGTTCTGTCATTGGAAGAGACTTGCCTTTGCATTAATAAGTGTCTTCTGTTTCTTGCCTGGGAACTGATCACTAACCCTCAGGCAAATGGGTGAAACCCTTGAGGATCTACGGGTTTCTGAATAATTGAAGTGATATGGTCTCTGATCTCCATGGGGGATGTTGTGGTGGGCAGAGGAAAGAGGATGTAATGTGAACTTAGTGTGTATGTGGGCGTTTGTGTCTGTCCTTCCAAGAAATTCTCGTGTACTACTCCCCTTATTTCGAAAGTCACCCAGAAAGACGGTTAGGAAACTCTTTGCTGTTCCTAAATTGTTTGTTTTGGGGAGGCGTGCATTGACTGTCATCAGACGGAGGTTAGGGTGCATGTGCAAGCTATATTCCTCGTGTTGGATCAGGAGATGCAATTGTGATGTACTTATTATCAATGACATCACAGGTTGGTGCTAATGTCTCCAGCCATTTTGATTAACTCCCCCTTTAGTTAACTCTGGTGCAGATGAGGCTCAAAGACCCACCTATTGAAGGATTTGAAAGTGGCACCGATCACCTCCTGGTGCTTGTAAAGTTCTGCCAGTAGCAGAGATGGGTCCTTTGGGCTTGTCAGTTTCATGCCAACATCTCCAATAAGGAGGTTTAAATGCATCATTTAGCCCAAATACAAATTAATGGAGATGGTGAGTTGGGAGAGGAGGTTGAGACATGTTTCTGCCTGCCTTAAAATTAAACTATTACTTTAAACTTGTCTGGAACATACAGTGTAGCAACATGATCTGCTCTACATTTAAATGTTGTATCGCATGTCATAAATAACCAAACTCCTTCTAGAAATAGTGATGATATTTAGTTTGTATTAACCAACTGATTAAACACGTTTTGCTTTATACATTTCCTAGAGTTTTCGGGGAGAGGATTGCTAGGTCGGGGGCTGAAGAGGATCATGTAACTGAGTTATCATTCCTTCCAATCCCTGATTTGCAATTTTTCTGGTGACTATAGTTTTGTGATGTTTTGCAATGTATAGTGATTTGATTGGGTAAAGATGATGAGATCTTTGTTTATTAACTGTAGACAACTGTACAGGAGGAAAGCACTTTAGAATCACAGCCAGTGCCAAACATAGATCATTTACTCACCAACATTGGACGAACTGGAGTATCCCCTGGAGACGTATCAGGTAATTCTTACCTGGACAGTTAATCAGATGGCTAGATTAACATGTTCAGTATACACAATCTTTGAACTACAATCTATTTCCTTCATACCAATCTCTTGCTTAAAAAAATGTTTTTTTCATTTTTGAACATGGAAAATTCTTTATCTGCTACTCTTGAAGGCTGTCACATGTTTAGTTAAGCCTTGCATCACTTGTGCAAAGCATGTTCTTTGCAGCACAGTTTTCTTTATTTTCAGATAATGAAACATAGAAATCACAAGTTATCGCAGATAGATGTAGTTTCCTAATGTATTTGCTCTGTCGGCAAAGCGTGCTGTGTACTGCATGCATATTAATTACAAAGCATTTTAAAAATTTGAATTTAAAATGCAAAATATTAGATGTGTGTGTTATGTTAAACACTTTGTTTTTTAACAGGGTATCTCTTCCCCACTCAGTTTAAATAGTAGCATTGCGGGGTTTGGTGGCACTGTTTTTCATACCTACTGTTTCACTAACCCAGCATGATGTGCCCAAAACTGTTGCTCTTTTGTCTCTAGTTCTTGCTTTACTTGTAAAGTGTTTGCAGCACTCACTGAAACATGCTATGCTGATGTTGAAACAGGAGAAATGGGAGGAGTCTATCATACGGTGATGTCACTGATGGATTCTGTGATGTCGATGATGGACAGCTGGAACTGTAGGAAGAAAGAGGACTGTTGCCCTCATTGTAGCTGCCTTGTCTGCAGAAACCCCCGCTTTTTGTAAATGATCTGTCCTGTAAATTTTCTGTTACGAGTATTTTGAACAGATCAATGCTACTTTCTTAAAGTCTTTCTGCTGTTTCTTGTTATTTCTGAAGCAGACACCGAGGAGTAATAGCATGGTATGGTCTACCGGTTTTTCTAGTCATAAAGCATTAGCCATGTGTCAAAGTGGTGTGGCATGGGGCTCTGCTCTTCTGTTGGTGAACAATAAAATAAAAATAGCAAAAGCAAGGCAAATCACAATTTGATCATTACTTCGTAGCCCTTAGCAGTCCACTTCGTATATGTAAAGCCTCAATTTACCTGAAAATAAAGCCATAGTGTTAATTTTTTCTTTTCATAATATCCCTTACGTAGTTTGGAACACAGCTAGTTGTAATTGCAATACAGATTGCTAAACACATATGGTTTATACTATACGAATAATGGAGTTTAAAATAAATTTAATTAAATGTTGAGATAGATAAAACTCGGAACAGCAGTTCAGATTTAGTTTTTTCTGAAGTAGTTGTTGCTTGATTTTGGTAAATTTACTGCTTGGCTACACTATGCTGCATACCCTAAACGGTGTGTTTGAAATCGGGTCAGATATAGGACAAGAACTGTACCTGCATATGATTAAGATAGTGAAGAGCAACAGTGTAATAGCAGGTCTTGGGTCTGTTTTGTGTGAAATAATTAGCTCAAAAAAGTATTAAGTGTTTTTGTTTTTATTTACAAGAACAGGGCTCCTTTGCCATTTCTGTCATGCCATTGAGCTGGTTCTGCCTACAATTCACAGCATCCTTTCATGGCGGTGGCTTTCTGTGGTGCGGCTTTGTGAGCTCGGACTTTCCACTTTGTTTTTTCTTTTGCTTTCACCTTTTGGTCTGTGCTTGTATTTTCCATAAATCTAGCATTGTGTGTAGTATTGCTTAATGTTTGTGTTATGAAATGGAGTTTTACTAAGTTTTGTGTTTTTTACAGACTCGGCTACTAGTGACTCAGCCAAATCTAAGGTAAATGTATTTACAACATATACTGTCATAGAAAAATGGTTGCTCAAAACAATGTCAAACTTGCAGTTTGGTGTCAAAGATTTTCAGCTCTATGAAAGAGTTGAGGATTTTCATAAGTTGTTTGGTATTCTTACATGTTTCAGAAGCTTCCCACTTTTTGCATCTGCTCAGTATTATGCAAGGTCTCACAGCATCCATTCCTAATGAATCATGGAGTGTGCTCTTCTTCCCCCCTAGATTCCCTTAAAATCCACACACCTCTGGCAGCCAAACCTCCTTCCTTCCAATAAATGTACAAATTAAGTTTACCTTGCCTATAGACTGCAAAGAAGGGTGTGCACAGACTTCCCTGGTGGCTGTGGACCATTGGTATTTTTGGGGTTGTCTGTTGCTGTGGTGGCTAGATGGAGCAAGGCACCGGATGGTAGAGGCCCAGGACACCCATAACGAGGCTGTCTGAGGATGAGGGCTGGAACAACAAGCACATATCATACCTGCCCTCTGGGAGTAGTTACCCTGCCTTTCGTACTCCTTCAGGATCCTACACTCGTAATACGATTTTCATTGGTGTGCAGAAATTGGCCCCAGGCAGGCAGTGTCAGGATGCATTAGGTCAATAGAGGAACTTCATTCTGCCAAGAGCTAAAACTCCACTCTAATGAGAAGCTAAATCCTTTCTTAATACGTTTTTATATAACACATTCTGCTGCAGCATTGGCTTCATTGCCCTTTACAGAAATGTTATTTTTGCTTATCACAACTGTGCTCATTTTGATATACTCAAATCTATAGGAGACTGAGCCAACAAGCAGAATTTGGAGGTGTAGATTTGCCACAGATAGCAGCAAGTGAAAGCTCAGCAGTCGGAACTATTTTACTATTCAATTCAAATAATCCATTTGAGTTACCTTTAGTAGAAATGTTATGGTTATATTTGCTTTTCGTTCTGAGAAATAGTAACATAAGAGTATTGTTTTACAACTTGGCATTTTTGATTGAAGTGGTAGTTCTTCAGAATTTCATTTGTAAATTATGTTTCTGTGTTCGTATAAATGCCGCTAACCATGACGTCTTGGCCACTTAAAAAGCCTGGCTTGCATTTCGTAAATCGACTTTGTTTCACCTTTTCACAAAGTGGCCTCAAAATGCAAAGTGATGGTTGGAATGCTTCAATTAATCTTAGCCACTGGTCATTGCTCGAGGCCGCATCCTAAGCCATCTTTGTTTGCCCACCGTGCTGCCTCGGCTTGCACCCAGCCACATGCAAATCAGCCTTGTCTCCCCCTCATGAGACAAGCTCAGGTTTCCACCAGGCTAAGGACTTTGAAGAAAGACTGTGTAGGAAGGAACATATCCTTTAGGAGATCCCTATACATTTAATTTTTTGTTTCTCACAAGTAGTAGTGGGATAGCTGCAGATGTGGCATGGCAATATATGTAGCAGATGATGTTCTGCTGGTCAAGGGTTCGATTCTTGGTAGTGTCCTGCTGAAGTGAGGCACATGAACACGAGTCTGCCACCTCGCGGAGGTGAAATTCCAAAGACTCCCCTTGCCATCCATGTACAACTTTCTGGAACTGTAATTCAGGTGTAGGAATAACGTATGTAAATACAGTGGATTTAAAAACATGTTTGTACCATTTGTTTCTGTAGATTGCATGCTCTGCAATTTTTTTAAGTTATTTTTTTTGTTTCAAGATGTCTTTGGTCTCAAGATACCTTGTGAGCCTTCAATTAACCACAGTACACCAGGACAAAGACACCACCTCAAATTGTGTGTTTCACCATCTGTTCGGACGTTCACCAAAAATAGTTTGATGTCAGACACATGATTTTTCAAAGAAGGGCATCAGAGAACTCTTCTTCAGTGTCTTCATGTCTTCCTTGGCCGTGGAACAAACAAGCCTGCAAGTGTTGGTCTTGGACTTTGCTGTTAGACTAAGTCATATGAAAATGATTTGGAAAATCACTTCCAGTTCTGCACTAATTGTAATGCAAAATTCCTGTGGTTGGGCCAAAAATTAGACTGTAATTTGTGTTTACCGTCTTTCCACTTTGAAGGAACTTGATCTGCTTGCACAGCATTTATTAGGACCATTTGTTAAAATAGAGCTCTGGAGAAACCTAGAGAAACAGGCTTCAAGCCAAGACCCAAGAAACCCACAAGCAAGCCCTAAGGCATTGACTTAACACCTTCCATGCCAAAAGCAACCTCAATGTTGGGATCAGAATCAAGTAAGCCTCTTCCATCTTTTGTGCTCCTAGGTGGGCAACAGAGCTCTTTATAGGCAGGTCGCAGTCCAACTGGATTTCTAATTCGTATTGGTTCATTGAACGAAGTGTTTGCACCAGGGGATTATAAATGTTCACCACTGTGACTCTGGGGCTGGTGGAGTGGTAGTGTAAGGGGTGAAGGTGGCTCTAGAAATACCTATCAGGGGACAATAGGTCTACCCCTCCCACCTTTGAAGTAAAAAATTTCAGACAAGTGGGTCCTGTCTGGTATTTTGTTCAGCAGGATACTGCTCTTTGTTTCACACACACACACACACACACACACACCCCACCAATATACCACCTCAACAGCACACAGTCAGGAACTACAGTGAGAGAAAGTATTACAAGGACACCTATTTTCACATCTTTATAAGTCCGGCACATCGCTGACACCTGCACTTGGTAAGTAGACAGCAATTGCAGTTCAGTCCAGTTCAAGGGTGTTCCCCAAATACCTAGCATTGGTAGTAGTGCACATGGACCGCAACCCCAAACATGTCTTTCTTTATTTGGACGATTGGCTGATGAGGAGCAGCAGCCAACAGTAATGTCTAGCAAACACTCGTACAGCGTGTCTTTTACACTGGTTAGGATTCATTGTCCATGTGAAAATGTTGCCTCAATCCCTAACAGGTCTCTATTTTTGGGAAAGATGTGTTGATTTCCATCTCAAGCAAAGCCTACCCAACCCAAATACAGGGTGATGGCATTCCAAAGGCTGCAACTCCTATTTCAGACATCACGTCCCATAACTTTGTGGACAGTAATGAGACTATTAGGAATGATGACTCCATTTATAGTGATTGCACCCGACTCAAGATTGCATATGTGCCCGCTTCAAGAGTCTCTGGCACTGCAATTGTGACAATATTGGCTAAATGGAAAGATCTTGTGTTGATGGGCTCAGAGTTCTGGACGCTCTCAAATGGTGGAACAATCAGAACTTGTTGCTGGACAGGCCATTTCTAGAACCTGACTAGCAGGGTAGAGTTTTCTCAGACTCCTCTGACGAGGGGTGGGGACAGCAGAACCACAGCATTGTCACACCCTGTATCTAGAACTCACAGTGATGCAGTTGACACTCAGAGCATTTTATATGCTCATTTGGTGGATAACAGTCCTAGTAGAGATGGACAGCGTGATCTCCGCGCTCTATGTTTAAAAGCGGAGTGAACCCACTCCCCTCAGCTGTCAGTACAAGCCTAAACGAACTGGCATCGGGCAATTTGTGATCACATCAGGCTCATTGCAGAGCACCTGTCTGGAATAGACAACAACTATGCAGGATACATCAACAAGTACATAAGTTGGAGATGAATCGCTAAGTATATCAGCAATACTTTCAGAAATGGGGCACCGCCCTTCTCAATCTGTTTATCGCCACCAAAAATGCACAGTGCTCAAACTAATCCTCCATGTATCCATACCCACAGTCCTCTGGGCTTGCTCTATGGATGAACTGGTCACAAATATTTTCTTCCTTTCCACTGCCTATACGTAGTGAGGAAAATGAGACCGGCATCCACGTCTCTTGTCTTGATTGCCCATACATACATGGGACAGCTATGTTAGTCGGGGCTTTTGGAAATGCCTATCTGCACGAAAAGTCACCCACCGCAGTTCTTCTGACTTGAAAATCTGGTTCAGCCAGACATCAAAACCTCGGGGAAATTAACCTAGTGATCTGGCACCTGAGGTATTGGAGTTTGATTACTTTAACATTCCTCAGAAGTGGATGCATATCTTACATTAGGCCCACAAGCCCACCATGCAGGCATGCTATGCAGCCAAGTGGAAAAATGTGCCTGTTACATATTAACTAAACAAGAAGAAACTCTTATGTCATCAGTGCAGGATATCTTTTATTACTTGCAGCGTTTGCAAAAACCTGGGTTTTAATACACTTCTCTTTTGTTACATTTACCTGTCAAGAGAGAACACATCTCTTTATTCAAAATACTTGTTGTTTCTTTTTGTATGGAGGGATTTAAATGAATTATTCCTCCTACAGCTCCACTGGCTCTGCTGAAATGTGGTGCTTACATGACTTATGGGACCTCCAGTTCAAGCCACTACACTCTTGTGACGTGCAGTTTCTGTCATTGAAGGTAGACTTCTTAGATGAAATTACTTCACTAAGGGGAGTTGGTGAATTGCAGGCGCTTACAGTAGAGTAATTGTTATTCACGTCCATAAAGATAGTTGCCCTTATGTCAAATCCAAGATTTCTACTGAGGGATTTCACCTTTCTGTGTTAACCAAACCGTTAAGTTGTCTATTTTCATCCCACTCTCGTAGACCATGGCAGATAGGGCATTAACGCACTTGAGATGTTGAAAGAGCAATGATGTAGTCATTGCAGGGAGAAATTCATCCTCTAACAGACAGCAGCTGTTTCTTGCTTTTGCTAAGCCTCACCTAGAAAACCCAAATTCTATTGACGATATTGCCAGCTTTATAGTTAAGTGAATTCTGAAATGCTGCACTAAAGCTAAGCGTACCCTGCATTGACTGCCTAGGGCATATTCGGCTAGAAGAAGGGAGCAACCATGACCTTCTCAGCGAACATTCCAATGGAAGATGTTTCTGACGATGCTACTTGGTGAACGTCACCCACGTTCAGTAATCATTAGTGTCTGGACATTCAGCCTGTCAAGAGACTTTAGTTGGTCAAACTGTATTGAGAATGTATCTACAAGCTACTATGTCATTTGTTGTCTAGCCAGCACTTTGTGGTACACTGCTTTTAATGTATCCGGAGCATGGAATATACAGCAGGACATTTTACAGACGAAAAATGTTATCCTGTAACCAGTTTGCACCCTGCACTGCTGTTGTTTCCCACCTCCCTGTAAGTGAGCAATGATCTCAAATGTTTTTATATTAAATAGTTGGGCACAATACACATTCCTTTTTGTGCTGTTCTACACTCTACGTACATTACTCACCTGCTGGAGGAAGAAGATATGAGATAGTATGTGTCCTGGTGCATTGTGAGCTAGCTAGGGGAGGAGTCAAAAGATATCTTGAGACCGATGATTTCTTCAAACAAAAACAACTTGCAAACATCCTTGCCCAAAACTAGATGGCAGGAGTATGTAGAGCATCTGAATCTACAGCACTGCAAGCTACAAAAAGATGGTTACAGGCTAAGTAATATTTTCCTTGTACACACATTTTCATGAACTTACATGCACAATGATTGCTTTTTCTGGGTTGTTCACACTGCATTTTATCCCAGAGCGCTGCCATTGTATAAATATGAAGATAAAGCATGAAGCCTACCTGCACCTTTTCCTCATGTTTTCTCCATGAAAACGTAATTATTATCACGGATAAATGAGGCTGTCCCTAGTTAGGATAGTAAAATGTATATTTTGTGGATATTGACTCAGAGTACTGGGAAATTTTGGGAACCCCGCTAAGGTTAGAAAATTCTGCAGCTAGCCCGAAGCCAACATTTCAGACTTTTAAAAACTTCTTTGTGAACTGCCCCCAGTATCGATTGTGTGAAATTCTTCCTTTTGTATACCATTTTGTTACAGAACAATAAGCAGTACTTTTTTCCATAGTGAGTTAGGCTTTTCTCTTAGTTGGGGGCTGCATCCTCATAGTCATTTTCAATCATTTGCTTTCTCTTGTACATGAAATTTCAAGGAAGTGATATTTGATACAGATACAAGTGAGATATCAAGGTTACTTTGTTCTCCTACACTAGTGACCTTCAGCAACTTCAATATTATGTTTCACTCTGATTTTACTATCTTCTGGCAAGGTATAAAGTTCCATAAAAACACAGCTACTTCAATGTTATGTTTCACTGTCATTCTACGGTCTTCTGGCAAGGTATACAGTTCCATAAAATAATAAGCTGACAAAGGCACAAAGTAAGATATATCCCAATAAACAGCTGAAAAATAAAGCAAATTCCTTGTATTGGTTTTCCATCATGAGCATCATCAATAGGGTGCATGACTCCAAACATCCAGCAACAAATAAATCATGGGCAAAGGAGAGATAATGTGGGGTGTCTCCAAGATTTTCACAATGTTAGCATCTACAGGTTAGCATTCATATTAACAATTGTATTCCGTATGTTTTTTAAATGTTGAGTATCTTTTTTTCCGTATTTGGTATCTACAAGCAGTATGCTCCCAGACGTTCGGTATTACCATGAGTGCACTTTAACGATGCATCTTTCTTAAGACTAGTATTGTCAACCATTTTCAAGATCAGATAACGTATGTACATTTTCTTCACCACTGCCTGGGTATTTATACTCTGTTGAAGCATTTGCTTCCGCTCAGTTTTAGGACTTGAAGTTTTCTTCCTTTTCGGTTCTCTTAGAGTTTAGACCCCGAGAGATTTGCTACATTTAACTGAGAGCCTTTAAAGTATATTATATCTGAGACGCCATCAGAATCTTGATAGAATATCTTAAAATCCTGCCATTCCTTTGGAACTAAGATTTTAGCTGATGACCCCAAGTGAAGTTTGTTTATTTTTTATACTCTGGCCATGCCCCTCTCAGTTGTGACTTTTGTAAAACCATGTCCCCAAGTACTCCTTTAGGATAGGGAAAGGAGGTTGGCGTTTGGCCCTTTAGGGTGCCATTAGGTGAAGATCAGCAAGTTAAGCAAGCATGTGGACTCGCACCTTTTGAAGGCAAAAAAGGTCAAAAGCTTCTTCAGAGGGTCTCTTGTCTTCTACATCTGACTCTAAGACACATACATCAAGATTGATGCCAAAAACAGCAGCATCCTTTTTTTCCAGTACCCAGAGTACTTATCCTTTGTTATCCATGACTCACTTGTTAACTTATAAGACTGTATTACAAAGGACTTTATTTAAGAAGTAATCATAGTCTGTGATATCCCCACTCTTGAAGAAACGGTTACCTCCATCATCTGCAGCATCCCTGTCGAAGACAAGGGCACTTTCCACCACTCCTACATTTCCAATGACCTTCTTAGTTGGCACAGTCCTTTTTCATGACAGGGTGTTTTTGGAGTAGGCTAACAAAACAGTAAGTGAAACTTTAACTCGTACAGCCAACCCCATTTTATCTGTCACTTTTTGAGTTTCGGGTGTGGAACCCATGGCACATAAATCTTTAGTTGTTTCTTAACAAAGGTAGCGAAGAATCATGTATTTCATAATAATCCAGCCTGTTGTGCAAAATAAAGACCATCGTTCCGACTACACCCTTTGTAAATGTGGATTAGAAAGCTAGTCTGATATGGCTAATTACCAAATCTTTGTCTGGCTAAGGACCGTGCACATCAGTGTTTTTTTCCCTGCCCATAATTAGTCTCCCAGAGCAGTATTATTGTGAACACAACTATGTCAAACCTTAAGGGAAGAAATTACCTAAAAAGGCCCATGCTAGATAGTTTTTTGTTTTTGTTTTATAGCTGAATTCTGTCTGGAAATCCAAGGTCCTGCCTGGAAAAATTGACAAGTAGTCCGTATATTTATAATAATGTGAATTTGAAGTGAAGATGTTTGGGAAGGGAGGGATCTAAATTAGACGGTCATGTGGTTTGGAGAGAGTCTGGGTAAGACTGGCTAATCCACATAAGATCTGCCTCTTTGTACTTTTGCGAATTATCAAGAAAAGTGTTACGAAGCAAACGCTATTCTGGAGGAGCTTTGCAAAAAGCATATTTATCTTAAGCACCACAATAAAGATGTGTGAAAAATGTGCGCCAATGTATTTTAATTATATTCTTGTTACATTTCAAATGCTTTTATAAATCGTAATGCATTTATTTGTTTGGTGCTGGCAAAATGTATGATCTATTTCTGATAACAATTTTATCTCAATTTTATGTTTTTTAGGGTTCTTGGGGATCTGGGAAAGATCAGTATAGCAGAGAACTGCTTGTATCCTCCATCTTTACAGCAGCTAGTCGAAAGAGGAAAAAAACAAAAGAGAAACCACATCCAAGCAGTTCCGAAGATGAGTTGGACAATGTCTTCTATAAAAGGGAAGTTGCACAACAGTCTGAGACTGGTGTCATAAAACCTGTCACTAAAAGAGAAGACTTGGAAAATGAAAATAGTGTTTTGGGTACCAAAAATAATCTAAATATAAAGCAGAAAGAAGAAAGTAATAACAAAGATGATTGTGCCGTGAAAGATAATATATTTATTCAAGAGAGTACACAGTCGGAGTCCTCACCACCCTGCCAACCAAAACATGCAAAATCCCCAAATCTCAACGCTAGACAAAACACAGTGTTCAAAGGAAATAAAACTATTGTGCAAAAATCCCTCCAAGTTGAAGAATCCGTGTCTGACTCTGGTACTCTGCTTAGTACTTCTTCCCAGGCTTCCTTGCAGAAACCTAAATCCAAACAATTAAACAGCCCTGAAATTAAAGGCAATGAATATTTGACAGCTGATGTAATTTCCATCACCTCAGACTACTCTACTACATCATCGACTACGTATTTGACTGGTATAGATTGTAACATGATGAGCCCGGAAGTACAGTCTGTAACGGAAAGCAAAGGCGATGAAGCAGACGATGAGAGAAGTGAATTGATCAGCGAAGGGCGCCATATTGAAACAGATAGTGAAAGCGATTTCTCTATTTTTGCCTCAAGTTCTGCTGCTGACCGACTCTTTAGAGGTAAAACTCAAGAAATGACAACTATGGGTCGAAGAAACTCTGATGAAAGCACAAGTTGCACAGAAGGAAGTTCTACACCAAAGCTAGACAGCCGCAAACTGTTCAGCTCCCACAAACTTATTGAATGTGATACATTATCAAGGAGGAAATCTGCACGGCATAAGACTGATAGCGAATGTTCAGCGGATAGCAAATGTGAGAAGGACCTTCCCAGTGTGTCTACGCCAGATGTTATTAAAAAAGGATTGTCAACAGGCAGTCTCATTCCGTCAGTAAGTAGTGAACCTGAAAAGCAAGAACCTGCCTGGAGACTAAAAATAACAGAAAGATTGAAACTGCGCTTGAAAGCATCTGCGGATGACATGTTTGGGGTAGGAAGTCAAAAATCAACTTCTCAGGAAAGCCGTAAGAAAAAAAATATCAGAAGACGGCACACACTGGGAGGGCAAAGAGATTTTGCGGAAATCAGTGTTTTGAATGCTTGGAAGGCTGAAGAGCAGGGAGGCTTCCGGAGGGCTAAGGACACAGAATCAGAATTGTCTGCCGTGGATAGACTGAAACCAAAATGTCCATCACAGTATCTCTCCATCTCAGAATGGCTTGCCAGAGAAAGATTACGCACAAGCACATCGGACCTCAGTACAGGCGAAAAAAGAGAGCTCAAGGTTGGAGACTCTGTTGTAGACGATATATCAAAGCCACAGCCACCTTCAACTGTTCCCACGCATTTAGATATAGGAAGTTCCAGCAGTTTGACTTTGACTGACCAACCACCTCTTTCATCAGTATCCCAGTCAGCGGACCAAGTAAACGGTGAAAGTTATCAGAGCAAGAACAAAAGCAACTTTAGTCCTGCAGTTGATGCCCATCCTCACAAACTGTCTGGCACCCAAGTAGTTCGATCACGATTCTACCAGTATCTTTAAATCGCTCAACCTTTGCACAACAAAAATTCCATTGATTATTGTTACAGTTTCCAGTAAAGCTGTGTTTATTGTTTTGTACCTGAGCTCATCAGTGTGTGGCCTTTGTTTGGTTTGGTTCCATCATTGTGGAAAGTCATCGCAATGTATTGTACAGCCAGAAGATCGTACACAATAAAATATTTTGGATGATAGAACATGCACACGTTGAACAATACATCTACCAGTGTGTGTTCTGTACATGATTTCCTGACAAGAGATTGCTGCATAACCTTTTACATCTGGCGTTGGGTCGTACAATGTTCTTTTGGTTTAGTCACTAACAAGTGCCTCATCATAAATTTATTTAATTTGGTAGGGTGCCATATTGTGAAATTAGAAACTGATGCGAACTATTTAACACATTGCATCAAAAGTCAGTTTCATTACATTTTTAATATTTTAACATTGGTGGATAAAGAGCTTCCATTCGTTAGGCATTCCAGTTGGATTTCCACTTTTTATATTCAGACTTTTAATACAGTTTTTGAGTTTTATGTGACTTGAATTTTTAAACTTTGTGTAAAATAGGTAACTTAAATTGTACATATTACATGTGTATCTTTTCCTCAGATACCAGATTTGATATAATTGTTGTAACATAGGCATGTAGATAGTGGATCCTGGATGAAACTGGTTTCTTTCATTGAAAAGAGTATAATTCTGCATGAAGACTTAAGCAATTCAACATTGTATCATGCCTGTGTGCATATCCGCGTAAACACTGGAAATAAAATTGTTTTGGTGAATTTGTCCTACCGCTGTCCTTTGCTTGTGGGTAATTAAACCCTCCTTAATAGCATATCGACCACCATCAATTAAGATAATGAAGTGTCATTAAAGTAAGTATTGGCAAAGTTAATAGGTCTATGGCTTACTTTAGATGTATTATTATCATTCGCTTTTATTCAATGTTTTGGATGCACAAATAGAAATTCTACTTACATGGTCCCCCTCAGTACATCCTACACCTAGATGAAAATATGCACACACATCTCCCCACACCTAGCCCACCAATAAGTATGCACAGATGCCATCACAGATGGATGCTGGTTGGATGGATTGGTTAATGGCTGCGTGGTTGCTTCTAAAGATGAATCAGTCGAATGCCTGTGGGTGCATACAGTGGTGGATGGCTAGATGGATGCATGCAGTTACATCGCTAAAATAATGCAAGGCTGACTGGATGAATTATTGGTTGTGATTTGATGGATGAAAGCATGGGTGGGCAGATGGTGTGTGTGTGTGTGTTGGGTAATGGCAGTATGCAGATGAGACATTGAATCCACAGGTAGGTGTAGATATATGTAGTAGGGAAACATGGATATCCTTAGATCGAAGGATAAAGGGTGAGTAGGAGGACTGATGTTCTGATGACTGGTTGAATAAATGGGTGCATAGATTAGGATAAAAAGATGCTTGGCTGTTGTTGCTTTGCACAGAATGTATTACACTTGAATAGTGCTCTGCAACTTTTGTCAGGTGTCTAGGTGCTAATAACAGGTAGTCATTATTATTCAACTCAATGTAGAAATGGTAGAGCCTTGAGGGACACCCTCAAAAAGATGAAATACTGAGTGGATTGCTGGGATTCAAACTCATTATCTTTAGGTTACCGACATTAGTACACAGAGGTATCTTACTGGCTAGAATTAGCTTCCAATAAAAATGATATCCTAATGAATAACAAGTATTTTATAGACCTCGGATCCCCATGTGCTCTGACACTGGGTCTGACAAACACAGGCTTGCCACTTGAGACTCTGAACCCTGCCTGGGCAATATTCCAAGCATTATTGCCCATGGACTGACTGATTAGACTGTCTACTATCCTCTGTGTACCTGCAGTGCACCCCCAGCTGCTGACCATAGTTACTGGAAAGTGCTAAATTGTACAAAGTGGTTTAACAACACAATATTGTATACATTTGCAATGGATGATTTATTGTCTTCAGATTTGTAGTGACCTTTATTTAAAAAAAAAAAATTTGTACAAGACTTTCTTGGGTAAATGGGGTCCAACCACCTCCAGAACACACTGCCATATTTTGTTTCTGTCCAGGGCTCTATGGCTATGGCTGTCCAGGACTAGTAAATCTTTCCTAATCTTCCAGCAAATGATACATCAGCCAAATCATGGCGGAAGGCCTTTGTGAGCCTATGGCTATTATCTATGGACCTAGATTAAGCAAGTGCCCAGAATCAACAGCTAACCACAGAGTCAAGGCACAGCTAATGACTGCTTTTAGGAAAGCCTTTAATCCGGAAAGGTAGTTTCAGACAATTCCCTTTCTATCCGCTCAGGACCAAGTCCTCTGAACCAGTGTAGCACAGACAAACTGACCAAAAACATCAAGCACTAACACTGTGGTACCATGCATTACCCAAAATTAATGCTGCTCAATAATGTGGATGCCATGTGTCCTCAGCAGACATCCACACCCTGCTCACAAAAACTGTGCAATACTATGTGTAGTAGAGCAGTAGTGCAAAAGGAAACTCACAGTGGATATTTTTGTGGCTTTTAGGGAAATATGTTCTCGCTCTTCAAGTGAGTCTTAACTCCACCTTCCTTTCTCTGGGTAAAAAAACTCAAACTAGGGCTCCTGAGAGCATGGCTTCTCTGTTGTTGTACACAAGTCTGGATACTGCCTCGTACCTCAAGACAAAGTGAAATAAAGTTAGGGCTTGAAACTACGAAGATGATTTAGCTGGATGCCAAGGGATTTAGCTGAAGTGATTTTCTTTTTTGTTTTTTTTGTGATGAATGATCTATGGCTGTAACTTGGTTTGTGCACAACCCGGGTAATTCTTGGCTAAGCAAAAACTATTGGCTTTGCCAATACATTTTAGCAATGTTGTACACCAGAGTGGCGGCTGTTTAGCATGTCTAAAAGTTAGTGGGGTAAAGGAGAGTGGCATGGAGTGCTATGGAGTGGTGTACAGTAGAGTTGAGTGATGTGGATAGGAGAGGAGTGAAGTAGGGTGTCCTGGAGTAGCATACATTGTCGTGAGGGGAGTAGTGTGTCTGAAATTGGAAGCGCCATAGAGTTGAGTGACATAGAGTGGAGTGCAGTGTCAGTTATTATTATGATATATGTTCTAAAGCACGTAGCTACCCAAAAATACGTTTTGCGGTGCTGAACAGATGTAAGGATGTCCAGATTGTCAGCTTAAAACCAGGGCCGGACTGGCCGTAGCGGGCAACATGCATTTCCCCGGTGGGCCGCAAAGGTGGGGGCCGATTTTGTTGCAGGGCCGTGTATGCAGCATAGCTGCAATATCGGCCCCTGTGGTGCATAGTTGAGTGCACTGGTGTAGATTAAAGTATAATAGAGAGACGTAGAGTGAAGTGGCATACAGTGACAGAGTGCAGTGGTGCACAGTAAATTAAAAGTGGTGTAGAGTGCAATAGAGTGACTTAAAGTGATGCAGAGTAGAGTGCAGTGGCATAGAGTAAAATGGCATGGGGTTCAGTGGCCTAGAGTGCAGTGCTACAGAGTAGAGTGTTGCAGAGTGCAGTGGTGTAGAGTAGATTGATGTAGTGCATATTGGTTTTGAGAAAATTGGTGTGGGGAGTATTGGTGTATAATAGAGTAGCGTAGTGTGGAAAAGAGTAGCGGAGGTGCAGTGGCAAAGAGTAAATAGTTTCGGAGTAGAATAAAGTGGCGTAGAGTACAGTAGCCTAGAGTGGAACAAGGCAGAGTAGAGTGGCGTAGAGTTCAGCGGTAAAGAGAGCTGTGTTGCAGAGTAGAGCGGAGTGGCTTAGAGCAGAGTGGTGCAGGGCAAAGTGCAATGGCATAGAGTGGAGTGATGCAGAGTAGAGTGGCGTAGAGTGCTTGGGTGTACAGTAGAGGTGCAGAATAGAGTGCAGTGGCATAAAGTGCACCAGTGATCTGAAAGAGACCGTTGTAGATTCTTTACCTTTATAATTTCCCCCAGGCGTCGGTCTGTATCCGGAGATTTTTCTTTAGAAGTACCCCTATGCGTTGGTCGACTCTGCGACCGTTGTTGGCATTGTGGTCAACGGGATGACTTCGCAGTGCCTACTTAGACGCCACCCATGCTCGTTGACGTCTGTTCTTTCTTCTTCCACACAAGCCTAACACAGATTCAGAGAGAGCTTCCCCTTACCCATTTTTTGGCTACCCTTTTATCTGCATCTTTTTCAAGACTTGGACTCCTGGTGTGCGAGGGATGTCCCACGTCGGACCAGTTTCAAGCTCAGCGTGTCCAACACAAGATGTTGTCGGTGACGGACATGCACCTCATGTGCTTGTGGTGTCTGGAGCGTGACCATGACCCGAAGTCGTGCTCCTACTGGCTGGCCAGGCACCCGAAGACTTTGCAGGAGTAGTCCTGAAAGTTGTTGGAGGCCCGGCGGTAAGCTCCGCGTCATTCCCAGTCTCATTGAGAGGAAGGTTTTGCGACCGTTCGCATAGCCCCCACTCCTCGTCGCACTCTAATTCATCGAGGTCTTCAGGTATATTGAAACACAAGAAGTCGAAGAAGTACAAGCGCTCTTCGACTTCTCTCCATCAATCAGCTGGCGTGACACATGAATCTGAGTGTTGTCGCTCAAAGGCTCCATCTCTGATGCCTGTTTCAGGGACAACTCTGCATCTCCCACCTTCTCTGGAAGCCAGAGCGTCCCCTGCCTAACTTGAGCAGTTCTATGAGGCTTTACACCTCATCCTTTGGCAGCCCGACTCTGCCGGCCTGCCTTCGGGCCCTGCAGAGCGGGTCAGGGGTCCTGGGCCTTCTATGCAAGCGGTTCCGGCGGGCCCCCACGGATCCAGGCCTGGATCCGGATCGACTCTGGTGGATCTCACTTGACCTTCCCCGGCACCGATCCCAACACGACAACAGACTGTGCCCCTGGCAGACACCGTCCCCGTCCTCATCCCTGAGATGGACCTAGAGCCAGACCGACGTCGGTGGGTACTTTAATTCCCCTGTTCATCCCTTATGTTCCCTACCAATCGGAGGGTGGTGATGAGGACTGGGAGGGGTCGTTGGACCCTTTAACTGACTAGCTTGAAGAACCGGACTGGGTGAAAGGATCTGGGTGATGCCAGTCGTCTGGACACCTCTCCAGACACTGGTTTGCTTCCCCCCCCCTACTGTGACTACAGAGGAGGGAGCATTGTATGATGTGGTGGTGAGAAGGGCACCTGAGGTCTTGGGCCTTCATCTCCCTTCGGTAGCAGTCAGGACTAACCCCCTGACAGAGGTGCTTCAGCCTGTGGCTTCCTCTTCTGAACCCCTATTGCTGTTCAATGAGGCCCTCACTGATGTCATCCGGGGCACTTGGTCCAAGACAAGCACAGGGGCTCCTGTGGAGAGGACAATTGCCCACTGCAACCGCCCTACCCTGGGTGACAGTGTTCTTGACCCAGCACCCTTTCACCCTCAGAGCTTGGTGGTCCAAGCCTACTCTTCTAAAGACGCATTCCCTTCTGCCCCTCCAGATAGGGAATCCAAGAAGCTGGACCATCTTGGGAAGTGTATGTTCTCTTCCTCCGGCTTGGCACTGCAGTCAGTGAATACCTCCTGCCTCTTGGGCACTACTCCCATGCCATCTGGGATACAGTCACGCAAGTGCTGCCTCAGTGCCTGGAGGAAGCCGGAGCTGTTCTCTCCCAGGCAGTGGCGGATGGGAGAGAAACAGCCAAATTTGCCATTAGATGTGGGCTGGATACCACAGACTCACTGGGCAGAACAATTGCCACTTCTGTAGCCCTTAGGCCCTACGCCTGGTTGAGGACATCTGGATTTTAGGGGGATGTCCAATGAACCTTGATGGAAATGCCCTTTGATGGCTGTCGTCTTTTTGGTGGCAAAATAGACTTGGTGCAGGAGCGCTTTAATGATTCTAGAGCTACGGACAGATCTTTGGGCCTCACTGTGCCTTCTCGCCCACTCTAGCCTGCTTTTCGTCCGTTTCGTGTCTACGGAAGGGGTACCCAACTGCGTCTGGCCCAATTTAGCCACCGGTTCACTCAAGCTGTTCAGCCTCTGCGTGGACATGAACCACAGCGACCTCGCGGCTCTGGGAACCAGAGGGCCAGCCAGTCCACACCTCCCCTCCGTCGCAGCCTCCAAACCTTCAACGTTTCAGGCCCGTCAACGGCCAGTTGGAGGCAGGAGTCGCCATCACCTCCTCCACTGGTAATCTATCACGACCGACAGGTGGGTTTTGCAAATTGTCCGGAGGGGCTACTCCATCCCTTTCGAGACTACTCCTCCTGCCATGCCACTGTCTTACGAATGCATGTTGGAGGATCATTTGGCACTTCTCTACCAGGAAGTCTCAGCTCTCTTGGCCAAGTGAGCTATAGAGAGGGTTCCTGCACCAGAAGTAGGTTTTGATTGCTATTCCCACCACTTTTTGGTGCTAAAGAAGGACAAAGGCATGTGTCCTATTCTAGTCCTCAGGGCCCTCAACCACTTCTGCAGAAGGAGAAGTTCAAGATGCTCATGTTGGCGCAGGTCCTGTTTGCTGTCAACCCGGGAGACTGGATGATGGCGTTGGACTTGTACGATACTTATATCCATATTCCCGTCTTGCCAGCCCACAGATGCTATTTACGGTTCCCGGTGGACCAAAAGCACTTTCAGTTCACCTTGCTCCCCATTAGCCTTACCAGTGCCCCTCGGGTGTTCACAAAGGTGATGGCAGTGGTCGCAGCTCATCTGTGCAGATCAGGGGTTCTGGGCTCGCCCCAGGCTGTCATCTCCCACCTCCAGACTACCGCAGACCTTCACTCCCTAGGGTTCACTATAAACGTGCCGAAGTCACACCTGACTCCCTCTCAAATGTTTCCTTTCATCGGAGCTGTTCTTGACACAGCAGTTTCGGGCCTATCCTCCCGTGCAGCGAGTCCGGGATATTTGTGAGATGATACCAATATTTCAGCCTCCATCCCTGATTTTGGTGAGAATGACTCTGAGGCTGCCGGGCCTCATGGCCTTTTCCATCCTGTTAGTGGATCATGCCAGATGGCATTTGCAGTCTCTGCAGTAGGACCTGAAGTTCCAGTGGGCGCATCATCAAGCTAATCTTTCCAACTACGTTCAGATCTCAGAGGGAACTGCACAACTGCAGTGGTGGCTAACAAACCAATCTTGGGTCGGAGGCAGATCCCCCCCTTCCTTCCCTAACAAGACCTAATGGTGGTGACAGATGTCACTTCTGGGTGGGGCGGCCATCATATCAACCTGTAGGAGCTTCAGGCAATCCGACTGTCACTGATGGCATTCCTTCCCTCTCTTCACAGACCACACCACCACCATGTGGTACTGCAACAAACAGGGTGGGGTTGGGTCGTGGACCCTTTGTCAGGAGGCTCTTTGCTTCTTGACATGGCTGGAACATCAGTGCATGACCCTGGTGTTTCAACACCTGGCCGGTTCACTGAATGCCAGGGCGGGCAAACTCAGCCGTTAGTGCTTGGTCGATCACGAATGGGGTCTTCATTCAGAGGTGGTGCAAGGTCTCTTTCAGCGGTGGGGAAAGCATTGGTTAGATCTGTTCGCCACTGAAGTGAATGCGTAATGGCAGCAGTATTATTGTGTGTTGGAGTTTCCAAGGTGGCACGCACTCTGTGACGCTTTTCGTAGCAAGTTGAACTGCTGTCTCCTGTACCCCTTTCTCCCTGTACCACTTCTGCGCAGGAAGTTCAAGCGCAGCCGGTACCTAGTTATCTTTGTGGCTTCGGAATGGGCATGAAGAGTCTGGTACCCCGAGCCTCTGAGCATGGCCATCGATCCTCCAATCAGACTGTCGCTTCAGGAGGATCTTCTGTTGCAGAAGCAACAGGGGACGGTTCTTCACCCGAACCTATCCAGTCTCCACCTCCTTCCGTGGAAATTTAGCGGCGACAGTTGACAGCTTCCACCCTTCCACCTGAAGTCTGTAATATCATCTTGACAGCCAGGCGTCCCTCCCCTTAATCGGTATATGCCTTAGATGGAACAGGATTGTGGCATGGTGCTCAGCAAAGGCTGTGGATACCCTTTCTGTCCCTCTTTCAGAGGTCCTTTTGTATATACTTGCTTTGGCCCAGCAGAGCTCTGCTCTGGACGCTCGCAAAGGTTATCTTAGAGCTATCTCTGCTTTTCTTTGGCTACCAGATCAGCCATTCTTGTTCAAGTCTCCTATTGGTAATAGGTTGCTAAAGGGGATTGCTTAACTGTTTCCTTCATCTCCTTTCATAATGCCCCAGTGGGACTTTAATCTTGTTCTCACATACCTTATGTGTGCTCCCTTCGAGGCTCTTCATAACTGTCCTCTCATGCTCCTCACTCTAAAAACTGCCTTCCTTGTGACCATCACCTCTGCTCGCCGAGTGAGTGAGCTTCAAGCTCCTTCCTTGTGACCATCACCTCTGCTCGCCGAGTGAGTGAGCTTCAAGCTCTGTCTTCCAAGTCCACTTTCTTCTCTGTGCATCCGGACAAAGTGGTGCTTAGAACCAGGCCTTAGTTTCTTTCTAAAGTGGTTACACTATTTCATGTAGGACAATCTATCACTTTGCCCACCTTTTTCCCACCTCCACAACCCTTCCAAGGAGGAAGAGGGACTCCACCGTCTGGACCGTAAACATGCGCTGTCCTTCTACCTTGACCGCACCAAAGATTTCAGGATGAATGATCAACTATTCTTTATTGGATATGTAGGTGCCAAGAAGAGCTGTGCTGTTCAAAAACGTGCCATATCTCAATGGGTTGTCCTTTGCATAAAGATCCGCTATGCTTTAGCTAAGAAGGATTCTCCAGTGGGGTTGTGTGCTCATTCTACTAGGGCTACAGAAGCAACCCCTGCATTGCCATGTGGAGTCCCACTCCTTGATCTGTCAGCTGGCAACATGGGCATCAATGCACATGTTTACCAGACATTACTGCCTGGACACTCAGGTCTTTCTCTTCTTAATGTGGTTCGCAGACCCTCCTCCGGGGATAGTATTGCTGGGGTATCTATTCTAAAGGTAAGGAATCTGCAACTAACTGTCTCTTTCAGGTAAACAAGTTACTTACCTTTGGTAACGATGTATCTGTAAGAGACATAGGTTAGTTGTAGATTCCTTACCGCTCCACCCATCCTCCCCACTCTGCGAAGTGATATCAAGGGCAAGGGACTCCTATATAGGTGCCTAGTTGTGGCGCACCAGTGGTCAGTGTCTTGCATGGCTCTGCGCCTTTGTTGCAGTTACACTTTTCGCCCTAAGTGCGCTGGGTATGCCCAGGTGTGGGTCCCTTGCTCACTGTGCCACTGGATTAAAGCTAGCCTGGCTGATTAAAGGTGATTTACCCTGAAACCGGTCCCAGGATGCTCGTTTCCAGTCCAGGGAGGACCTGACGTGGCAGTTCGGTCTGGACTGTTCCCATGAGGCACAGGTTCAAGGCTGATTTGGATATGGCTGGGTCCAAACTTAAGTGGCATAGTGGGCAAAAGAACAATGGATGTAACCCAGATCGCTCGACTGGGGGAGAATGTTGGAATCATTCAGCATTCCGTCCATCATTTGTTGCAGTTACACAATGGCTCTGCACCTCTACCGTGGAAAGTCTTGCCTGAACTGGCATCAGCCTGCAAGGGCGGCGCCTAGGTAGGCACTGCAAGGTCATCCCGGCAACCACGACGCCGACGGCGTGGAGTCGACCGATGCCACCGTCCAACGCACAGGGGTACTGCTAAAGTAAAATCTCCAGATCTAGACTGACGCTTGGGGGAAATTCCAAAGGTGAGGAATATTACAACTAACCTATCATTACCAAAGGTAAGTAACTTGTTCTTTAGTGGTGGTAGAGAGCTTTGATGTAGAATACAGTAGTGCAGAGTAGAGTAGAGTGGCATAGAGTGCAATGGTGTGGTGTGATCTATTGTGCAGTGATGCAAAGTAGTTGGTTTAGGGTGTACTGGTTTTGAGTAAAGTGATGTAGAGTTTATTGGTGTAGAGTGGAGCTGCATTGCTTGCAGTGGCGTGGAATGGAGGCATAGAGTGAAGTGGCCTAGACTGGAGTGACGCAGAGTGCAATGGTGCATAGACTAGGGTAGAGTGCACTGCCATATTGTAGAGTGGTGCAGGGTAGACAGGTGTAGAGTGCGGTGGTGTAAAGTGCATTGGCTTAGAGTACAGTAGCGTTCAGGGGCGTCGGATTTCAGGGCCACAGAGTTCTCCTGACAGTAGATAAAAGTAGCATAGAATGTAATGTCAAGAGTGCAGTGGTGCACAGTAGATAAGTGTTGTAGAGTGCGGTGGCGTAGAGTGGTGCAGTGGCAGAGTGCAGTGATGCAGAGTAGTGTTGTACGGTGCAGTGGTGTAGAGTAGAGTGGCATACAGTGCATTGGTGTAGAGGGCAGTGGCATAGAGTGGTGCAGAATAAAGTGATGTAGAGTGCAATGGAGAAGAGTGGCATAGGATGCAGTGCCGAGTGTAGACTAGCATAGAGTGCAGTGGCGTACAGTGTAGTGCTTGGCATAGAGTGTAGTTGAGTAGAGTATTCATTTTGAGTAAAGTGGTCTGTGCACTGATGTAGAGTGCTGTGGAATGGAGTGTTGTGGGGTAGATGTTTCAGAGTAGAGTGAAGGGGTGTAGAGTTAAGTGTTGCAAAGTATACTGTCAGAGTGCAGTGACATAGAGTTGAGTGATGCAGAATACAATAGGATGACATAGTGCAGTGACAGAGTACATTAGCGTAGAGTGCAGTGGTGCAGAGTAGATTGGTGCAAACTGCATTGGTTTTAAGTAAAGTGGTGTAGTGTCTCGACATAAAAGTACAGTGGTACAAAGTAGTGTAGAGTGGTGCTGAGTGCAGTGGCATACTGAGTAGATTGGAGTAGAGGGAATTGGCATAGAGTGCACTGGCAAACAGTGGAGCGGTACAGAGTAGAGTGCAGTGTTGCAGAGTAGGGTGGCATGGAGTGGTGTAGAGTTCAGTGGTGCATAGTGTGGGGTAGAGTGCACTGGCATAGAGTAGAGTGAAGTGATGTAGAGTAGAGAGGCATGGAGTAGTGCAGTGTTGAGTGGAGTGACAGTGTGGAGTGGTGGAGGTAGAGTGTAGTAAACATGGTGTGGTAGCATACTGCCATTAGACATCACATCTTCAATTGAAATGACATTACATTTGCACTCATATCATTTTACTGATAGAAGTATACAGCGCACAAATGAGAATCAGTGAAATGTCATCAACCAATGTATTGATTTGACCGTCAGCACTGTTAATTTACAGACATTTACATTTTATTGTTTGCTAGTAAAAAGTACATCGTACATCCTTCCTCTCCCAGTAGTCCGCATGATTGCCACTTAAATCCTCTCACTTTGAAGTTTGAGAAAGAAAGATAAACACCAAGCTCTTTCGAAGACATGGCCTCACATTTGAACTCTGTTTTTGAAAGCACAGCAAATGTGAGGAGATAAGAACAAGATTTTGAAGGCCTGTTTACAGAAAGCAAGTTCATGGAAGAATACAGTGAACAAGGTTTGCGCAAAGGGAGGGACAAACTTGAACTGGACAGCCTAAAACAAATAAAGCCAGCAAATAGAAAGCCAGAAAATGTGAGTTGTATACTACAATGTCAATGCCAAGCAACGGGCTGAATGCATTCCTTGGTCAACTTACTGAATGTCCCCAAGATGTCTTTAGCAAACCAGACAGCTCTAAAAAGGCTGCTTTTTGCTCGAGCATACTTTGTGTTAATGCCAGACTAGCCGATCGGGTGTTTCCCCAGAAGGGTGGGAGGCTGGTTTTGTTAGTTGGGGCTGGTTTTGTAGCTGTGCAGCAGTTTCAACTGCACTGCAAATGTCCTTGTATATTCAGCAGTTTCCCGGCAACAATAAAAATGTCAAGTTACCTCTGGTGATTAATTCACCTGCTAGAGAGAGATGGGAGCTTTGACTAGTGGCAGTTTTGACTCCTCTAAGGTAGCACAAAGAGTCAATATGCCTGCTGCAAAGAATGTGTACCATGCATATCAAAGAACAATATTTTATGTACACAGCTCAATGGGTTACTGCTTTTGTTACAGACATTTTGTTTCTGTGCAGTTCAAAAGTTAAAATCGTAATCTAGCAGAGTGAGCTAGGAACTGCCAATAAAGCTCTGCATGCAAGCTGCACGGTACAGGTTAGAATGTTATGTTTTTCCCAGTCTTCAGTATCACTGATGTTGCTAAGAAAGATTGTTTTGGGTAGAACCCTAACCACTGTGTTATGTTCTGAATCCTAAGTTTGTGCTTTTCAAGACCAAGCTCTCTTAAAGTGCATACCAGTATGGATGGCACGTAAATCCTACACCTTGTAGTCCCCTTTGCTTTACTAACATTTTCGATACACTGATTAAAACTATGAATTATTGTAGCTGTGTGTGTGTGTGATGTAAAGTGCCCACACCCTACACTGGTATGAAAGGTGCTATAAAACAAAATACATGTGAGAGAGGGGCTATGGAGAGATGTGAGGCACTGTTGGAGGGTGAGCATTGAAGAGCCCCAACAAAGATTGTCGTATCCTTGTGCACAGTATGGTCATCATTTACTATGGTTTAAAAGTTAATACAATTGAATATACAATGACAAATGTGTTGTAGAATGCACCATTTTCTTGTGGAGAGAACCCCCTCAAACCTTCCATTTTTCTTGTGGAGAGAACCCCCCCAAACCTTAGTGGTCAGGCTCGCTCACTAAACTCAATCTGCACTGTACAGGGGCTGGTCTGACAAAATTTGCGCGGGCTACTTTGGGTTCCCAGTCCGTCCCTGGTTAGTGTGCACCTAATGAAATGTTTCAAGAAATCCAGATAGGTATAATCAATCAATCATTTGTAAAGCGTCCTACATAACCGCGAGGGTCTCAAGGCGCTGGGGGTGGGGGCGCTACTGATCAAACAGCCAGGTCTTGAGTATCCTCCTGAAGGTCAGCAGGTCTTGGGTCTGTCGTAGGCTCCGTGGGTGGGTGTTCCATGTCCTGGCAGCGAGGTGGGAGAAGCATCTCCCACCAATGGTTGCACTTCGGATGCGTGGGAAGGTGGCGAGTGAGAGGTCGGCGGAGCGTAGCTGGCGGGGACGCAGGAGAGCCATCTGTTGAGGTAGGCTGGCCCGGGATTGTGGAGAGCCTTGTGTTCATGGGTGAGGAGCTTGAAGGATATCCTCTTGTTGACTGGGAGCGAGTGCATGTTTCTCAGGTGGGGGTGATGTGGCCGTGGCGTGGTACGTCGAGGATTAGTTGTGCTGAGGCGTTTTGGATGCGTTGTAGTCGTTTGAGCTTGGTCAGGGCTCCTGCGTAGAGGGCGTTTCCGTAGTGGAGTCTGCTGCTGACGAGGGCCTGGGGGACTGTCTGTCTTGTATCTGTCGGGATCCATCTGTAGATCTTGCGGAGCATGCGGAGGGTGATGAAGCAGGAGGAGGAGACAGCGTTGACTTGCCTGGTCATTGAGAGCGTTGAGTCAAGGATGATTCCCAGGTTGCGTACGTGGTCGGTGGGTGTCGGGGCTGCCCCCAGTGCCGACGGCCACCAGGAGTCGTCCCAGGCTGAAAGGTTGGAGCAGAGGAGGAGTACCTCCGTCTTGTCTGAGTTCAGCTTCAGACGGCTGGTCTTCATCCAGTCGGCGACGACCTTCATTCCTTCGTGGAGGTTGGCTTTGGTGGTGATGGGGTCCTTGGTGCGGGAGACGATCAGCTGAGTGTCGTCGGCGTAGATTATGTTGAGGTTGTGCTTTTGGGCTACGTGTGCGAGCGGGGCCATGTAAATGTTGGAACAGCGTCGGGCTGAGGGAGGATCCCTGGGGTACGCCGCGGATGATCTCGGAGGCTTTGGAACGGAATGGGGGAAGGCGTACGCTCTGGGTTCTGCCAGGGAGGAAGAAGGTGGTCCAATCCAGAGCCTTGTCTCGGATCCCTGCAGCGTGGAAGCGTGTGCGTAGTGTGCAGTGGCAGACGGTGTCGAAGGCGGCAGAGAGGTCTAGGAGGATGAGTGCTGCGGTCTCGCCGTTGACCAGCAGGGTCCTGGTGTCGTCGTCGGTGGCGGCGAAGAGTGCAGTCTCGGTGCTGTGGTTGCTGGGGAGCCCTGACTGGGAAGGGTCCAGGATTCTGTTATCTTCGAAATATCGGGTTAGCTGTCTGATGGTTTTCTCGATGACTTTGACCGGGAAGGGGAGCAGACAGATGGGCCGGAATTTCTTGAGGTCTCTTGGGTCTGCCTTAGGTTTTTTTTTTAGTCGGCCGTTGATCTCGGCGTGTTTCCAGATCTCTACAGAATATTTACATCACAACATGATAAAAAGTCAGTAATCTTTTAATAGAATACTTACCTTATTTGACAGTCATTGCAACCACCATATTGATGTATAATACAAAGCAGAGAATTCCACATCAAGTGCAGCAGCATACAGTGTAAAGGCACCTGCAATGTAACGTTGATCCGTGGTGTCTGTTAAAACCCCTAGTTAAGAAGAAATTGCCTCCTAAAACAGTAAACATTAATGGGGAGCATCTGAATGGAGGCCATGATGGCCATGAAGTTCCTGAAGCTCCTGTTCCTAGAGCTGCTTCTGTCCTTGTGGAGTGAAGCTGCAAAGAGCCAGATTGTGACTTGGGACATGTCTGAATCGCTGAGGCCCATTTATTTTGACCAGTGATCAGCAGTGATGGCCTCTTAGGGCTGGGTTGACTCAAGCTGCCCGCTATCTTCTGCTGTACATGGGGTGGCATGTGTGCAGCAATTGAAGTGATAGGTGACCTGATGGTTGAAAGCATCAGGGGCTAGATTTCTGCCCAACAACTGTGGTCGCACCATGGAGAATATTAGGCCGGGGTTCCTGGAAGATAGAATTGTGTGCAGAGTACCCGTGGCACACCTGGAGTTGCAAAGGATTCTTCAACATCTCCAAAATGCTTGCAGGCAGGAAGAGAAGTTTTGCCTGAAGAGGAAATGACTGCTGAGTGTTTGTTGTGACCAAACGGCTGCTGAATCGTCGTTGCGATGGTGTGACACTCTAACTTCCAAACCTGCTAAACAGTACCGCACTGGCAGACCTGGTGACTGCTCAGTGTGAGTGATAAACAGGGTATTTTCCCTCCTTATCTTCCAATGCTGGGAACTACTAGTTCAGATAATGGACTACTTCTGGGTAGTCTTCAATACAGAGGTCGCGAACATGTTCTTCAGCCAACATGGCTTTCTTTAATTTATTACACATGCCAGTATGTAAACACTACTTCTAGTCCGAAGGTCAGAGAAATCTACTCTTCGGAGTTTTATGTCCCAGTACTTTTTTAGTCCTAACAAACAATAGATGTGGATTAATTGCACAGGTGCTTAGTAGATCGATGGAGTTAAATATTAGGGTAGTGGTAAGCATAGATCTATAGGGCCAATTTGGCATAGATCTAAATGGACAATGTGGCTCTTTAATCCCCAGCATAGTGTCAGGGAAGTAAGATACTTCCTGGAGTCTCATTTCGGGAACAGCTTCCAACCAAAACATGGGAAACCTCCTTAGCAATCTGTCTGCTCAAGGGTACTTGTCCCTGAAAGTACAGAACTGCTGCATCAGTTTGTTAGAGCTGATGCAGGTTAATTGAGTTCTCAGATTTTCTTCCTGATTTTTTTCCCCAATGATTTGCTGGTTAAGATTATTAGCACCACTACAATATGCCACATTAATAAATAGTTGGAACTAGACCCAGGGTTTTTCAAGAGAGGTAGAGACCCTTTGGCACTCCAGTCCACCTACATGTACTAAGGATTTGGAAAGTTGGCAAACTCAGCAGTCCGCTGTTGGAAGAACACAAATGTGTGTCCCAAACAACGATTCGCTTCAGGCATCTTCGTTATGTGGGAATGTTCAGATATTGACTTTTCTTTTAAAGCAAATTCTAAAGGTCCAGACGATACATGAAGGTTACTATATTGTTGTTATAGGAAAAACCCCTTCCACAGGCAAATGTTGGACATTTATTAATGCTTTTCTGCCAATCCTAACCCTGAAAGTGTTTGGATCAAGGGTGATTATCATTTGCAATGTCTGTGTTTGGCAGACTGCCCATGTCAATGCGTGTATCAGGATGTAAGTCACCTGTCAATCTAGCAACAGAGGACACCTTTGTACATGCTACAAAGTCTCTACAGAATTGCAGGCGTTGTCCTTTATCCCAGGTTTGCATTGCTCAGGTTGACCGCCTAGCTCCCAATTACTTGTATTAATCTGCACTTATCAAAGAGCTACATAAATGTCTTAAAGAAGAAATACATCCTTCCATAAGAACTGCTGTGGTTTAAAATGAAAGACATTCTGCTTATGGTTTGTAAATAAGCAAGTATATCCATGGCTTGTCAAGGAAACATTGTACTACACCTCTTTATTTGGTCAAATTGACCTCAAATAGTCATCTGTGAATGCACATTAGCCTGCCTGAGAAGCTTATCAACTGCATCCTTCCCAGACTTCATTTAGAACAATTCCTGTGTTCAATGATTTCTTACTGTGCCCTCAAGGGCAAGCCCCACATATAAGTGTCCTCCCTAGAAATACATATTGTATTGTCCAAATTAATGAGACCTCCATTTGTGCCCATCACCATGTGTGACTAGTGTGACCAACATAACCATAGTGGTCAGCAAGATAACAATCTTGGTTCCTATTCAGCAAAAGTGGGTGCGCGATCATTAAGCCTTTGTACGTATGAATCTTACAGGCTTCTATAAGTATCATTTTTCATATTTTTATTTAATCGGCCAATTTTGTTATCCAACTTCTCCAATTGATTGAGTCTGCAGACTGGTCTCGTAACACTTTTGATGTTGAGACAGCCACATAAAATTATTCAGTTGAGGCTAACGACATTCGCAATTATGAATATCTTTTCGAAATTATGGGTTTGGGAGCACTTGATTAGCTTTAACTAAGAAGTTCATAGTCTGATGCATGTCTCTATAATAACCTGCTGCAGAAAAGCAGATAGGCATTTACCAGATATGCAAAATACATATTCTTCCAGAGAATCTGTAGCCACTTCTGCTTTTATGAGAAATGTCCCAGTCAGAGGCTTTTTAAGACCTGGGCAAGAAGAGCAATTCCCTAGGGCCCCCATCTTCCAAGTAGCACCATGGGAAAGAGATTTGTCTATCACCTCTGTTTATCTCAACTTCTTCACTCTGCTTGCTTACCTCTAACTCACTGTTTGAACCCAGTGTCATCTTAAGGATTGTGGAACCTCAGGCATTGCATTTTTTAGCTGTTTTTGTATGTCCCTGTTTCTGAGAATTTAATGTATAAGCAAATATTTTCTAGTATTCTTGAAGAGCAAGTTACCTTCGGTAACGATGTATCTGGTAGAGACATATTCTAGTTGTATGTTCTTTACAGTTAGTATTTCCCCCATGTGTCAGTCTGTATCTGGAGATTTTTCATTAGCAGTACCCCTGCACTTCGGTAGGTGGCATTGGTCCGCTCCGTATTCGTCGTCGTGTGCGCCGGAAAAGATGTCGCCGGACCTACATAGATGTCGTCCAGGCGTGCTGATGTCAGTTCTTAACCCGACTTTCCACGCCAGAAGCGCAGAACCATGAAGGACTCTGATCACTGGTGCGTCAAAACTAGGGCCCTTAAGGGGAATCCCTATTCCTAGAAATCTGTTCGCAGAGTGGGGCGGATGTTTGGGGCGATAAGGAATCTGCAACAATGTTTATACCAGATACATTATTACCGAAGGTAAGTAACTTGCTCATCTGATCGAAATTTCTAGTTGTAGATTCCTTACCTTTAGAATAGATACCCTATGCTATACCAACGCCAGAGGAAGATCTGTGAACCAAGATCACACAAGGAAGTCCTGGAGGACCGAACTGGCAAAGTACCTGTCCCTCCGGACTTGGCTGTCCAGGCAGTAGTGCCTGGTAAACGTGTGCAGGGATACGCATGTTGTGACTGACAGATATACAGAAATGGGATATTAGTAGAGTGAGCACGTAACCCACAGGAGGTTCCTTCTTCGTCAATGCGTAGCACAATTTAATGCAGAGAACAACCCATCGGGAGATGGTCCTTTTCAATACTGCCCGATCTTTCTTGGCACCCACATAGCCAATGAAGAGTTGATTTTCCACCTGGAAGACTTTGGTGTGAGCAAGATAAAACGACAACGTATGTTTTGGGTCCAGGTGTGGATTCTCTCCTCTTCCTTGGAGGGATGCAGGTAAAAGGTGGGCAGAGTAATGGATTGTCCCCCATGAAAGAGTTTGACCACTTTAGGGAGGAACAAAGTTTTTGTTAGAAGCACCACTTTGTGAATGGCCGGACAGATAGGTAGGCTTGGAAGCCAGAGCCCTCGAACTCTGCAAGCAAAGGTGATGGCAATGATGAAAGCAGTCTTAAGCGTTAGAAGCCTGAGAGGGCAATAATGAAGTGGCTCAAAGGCAGTACCAACACAAGTCCAAATCTAATTTAAATCTCATTGGAGGATTATGTAAGGAGACGGAGGAAACAAATGAGTAAGGCCATTTAGAAACCTATTGACAATGGGAGATTTGAACAAAGAAGGCTGATTTGGATGTCTCAGAAAGGCAGAGATAGCCGAAAGATAACCTTTAAGTTTGCCCAAAGCAGAACCCTGCTGGGCCAAAGAAAGTATGTAGAACTGAACTTCTGAAAGAGGAGCAGAAAGGGGATCAACTGCTTTTGCTGTGCACCATGCCACAAATTTGTTCCATCTACAGGCGCATACTGTTTTAGTGGAGGGACATCTGGCTGCCAAGATGACATCGCAGACTTTGGGTGGGAGGTCAAAATGCCGCCACTCAATCTCCATGCAAGGAGGGGGGGGACAGGACAGGTTTGGGTGAATAACTCTCCTGCTGCTGCGACAGAAGATCCTCCCGAAGGGGCAGTCTGATTTGAGGATTGATGGCCGTGCTCAGAAGGTCGGAATACCAGACCCTTCGTGCCCAATCTGGAGCCCCAAGAATGACTTGAGCCCAGTCGTGCTTGATCTTCCTGAGCACTCTGGGCTGAAGTGGTATCGGCGGAAAAACGCAGAGGAGGCCGAAACTCCACTCACGACGAAAGCTTCGTCAAGTGAGCTCCGCCTTGGAAACTCCAACGCACAATACTGCTGTTTGGAGGCAAACCGATCTAACCAAGGCGCTCTCGAGTGCTGAAGGTGACCTTGCACCACCTCTGTATAGAGACACCATTCGTGATCAACCAGGCACTGACGGCTGAGTTTGTCTGCTCTGGTGTTCAGAGAGCCCGCCAGGTAGTGAACCGCCACGGATATTCCCTGATGTCCCAACCATATCCAGAGGCAGAAAGCCTCTTGACAAAAGGTCCACAACCCCATCCCACCCTGTGTTTTGCAGTACCACATGGCGATGGTGTTGTCGGTGGACACCTGCACCACTTTCCCTGTGAGAGAGGGAAGGAATGCCTTCAATGCCAGTCTGATTGCCCGAAGCTCCAAATGGTTGATATGTAGACCAGACTCTGCCGGGGACCAGAAGCCTCTGATCTCCGCTTCTCCAAGGTGGCCGCTCCATCCCAGGAGTGAAGCATCCGTCACCACAGTCAGATCTGGTTTGGGAAGGGAGAGGGATCATCCCCTGACCCAATCTAGCCTTGTAAGCCACCAGTGCAGTTGGTGCGCACTGGTAAGGTCAAAGGGGAGTATGGTGAACTGAAAGTGCGTTTGGCCCACCGTGAGACGTAAATAACGTCTGTGGGCAGGCAGGACGGGGATATAGAAATAAGCGTCCTGCTAGTCCAACGCTACCATCCAGTCTCCTGGGGCGAGAGCAGAAAGGACCTGGGCCAAAGTGAGCATTTTGAACTTCTCCTGTTGAAGGAAGAAGTTGAGGGTCCATAGGTCTAGGATAAGACGCAGGCCTTTGTCCTTTTGGGCACCAGGAAGTTGAGGCAATAACTACCATATCCTACTTCTGGCATACGTACTCCCTCTTTGCCCCCCTTGGCCAAGAGAGCAGTAATTTCCTCGAGGAGAAGTGCCAAATGATCCTCAGACATACAGTCATAGGGGGGTCGCATGGAGGTAAGGGTAGCCATGAAGGGGGGAGGAGGGAGAGTATTTGCAGAACCCACCTGTCCAACGTGATGGACTGCCAGCAGAGGAGGTGATGGCAAAATCTGAAAGAAACACGTTAGTATTAGATTCCTTACCTTAGAATATCCCCAGGCGTCAGTCTGGATCCGGAAACTTTTGCGTAGCAGTACCCCTGCGCGTCGGTAGGCGTCGTCTGCAGGCGTCCCCTGCGGCTCCGCGTCCGTCGTCTGTGTCGTACGCTGTGATGACGTCGCTGGAGTATATAGACGCCGCCTCCGCGCGCTGACGTCAGTTCTTCTTTTTTCAGCGCCAGTAAGCGCAGATCCGAAGAGCAGTACTCCGGTCTTTTGACCAAGTTTTGTAAACTTCTTATACTTTTTTGGTGCCGGTAGGATGCCCGGTTTCAAGAATTGTGACGGTTGTGACCGCACGATGTCGGTCACGGACCATCACCGACTCTGCTTCCGGTGCCTGGGCCCCGACCACGACGGGACGCCTGCGTCGATTGCCGGGCCTTGACTAATAAAGCTAGACGGGAGCGGTCCCGCAAGCTGCTCGAGCTCCGGGTGTCGGCCCCGCGTCGAGAGCGGTCCCGGTCCGGCCGGAGGTCCAGGGAGCGTTCGAGGGAGCGGTCGCGGAGCCGTGCCGATCGCTCCGGAAGTCGTCACCATTCGTCTGGTTCCTCAGGTAGGAAGCACAAGAAGTCGGGGCGTCGTCATCGTACCGCCGACTCCCCCCGACGCTCGCGCGACGCGGCCGGGGGTTCGGGTGACCCCACCCCCACGGCTCCGCGAGAGTCGCCGGCGCGGCCTGCTCCATACTTGTAATTTGTAATTTGTGGGGGTATTTGTAAAGCGCAACGGTTGCTCCGGAAGGAGCATCTTGGCGCTGATTTCCAGGTAAAAGATCAGGTTGCTTCCTAAAGGTAGAAAAGTTAGATGGCTGCCATGGTGTAGTCGTCGGGCAGATTAAAAACCCAAGTTTTCAGTTCTTTCCTGAAGTGTTTTTCTTGGTTTAAGGACCTCATAAATTTGGGCAAGCTGTTCCAGGCTTTTGTGGCAAGATGGCTTAGGGTTTTTCCGCCTTTGGTTTTCAAAAAGAACCTAGTGGGAAGGATTAGATTGTCCTTGGAGGAACGCAGGGACCTGCTGGGGTTGTAGTGAGGGAAACGCTTAATGAGATATTTTGGGCCGGTGTGATTAAATGCCCGAAATGCTACAATCAGAATCTTGAAGAATATTCTTTTGTGTAGTGGGAGCCAATGTAAGGATTTTAGGGCGGCGGAAATTGAGGATTTTCTGGGTAATTTCAGGACTAACCTGGCAGCAGAGTGAAGTACACTTTGGAGTTTTTTAAGTGTAGCTTTCTTGGCTCCGGCAAGAAGGCTGTTGCAGTAATCCAAGCGGGAAAGGACTAGGGCCACTGCGATGGTTTTTCTGGAATCTATTGGTAAGAAGTCAAAAAACTTTTTTAGAGATTTGATAATTCAAAAACAACGGCCGGCCACCGTTCTCACGTGTTGATCGAAAGACAGATCAGTATCAAACAGGACTCCAAGGTTCCTAGCCGTTGTTACTGTCTGGGGGGGAGCAGCTGAGTCTTCGGGCCACCATAGGCTAGGACAGAAATTGACATTTTTCCCCATAGGGAGGATCTCGGTCTTGCTGGAATTACATTTTAGGTGGTTTAGGTTCATCCAATGAAAAACGGCATTCAGACAGCATTTGAGGTTCTGTTCCGCTTCCGTCGAGTGTTCCTCTAGGGGTACAATGAGTTGCGTATCATCGGCATACGATGTTACGAGTATGCCGAATGACTCGATCAGAGAGATGAGTGGGATTAGATAAATGTTGAAGAGGAGAGGGCTCAGGATGGAACCCTGAGGGACTCCAGATGAGACCCTCTTTTCCTTGGAGAGGAAAGGACCTAGGGCGATCGTTTGCGATCTGTCCGTTAGAAAGGACGTAATCCAAGCTAGAGCCATCTCTGAGATACCAATATCTTTCAATCTGCTAATCAGAATGGAGTGTGAGATGGTGTTGAATGCTGCCGTGAGGTCTAAAAGAATGAGAATGGCATTCTTTTTCTGATCCTGCAGCAGCTTTATAGAGTCGGTTAACTCAATCAGTGCAGTTTCTATGGAGTGATGGGGCGGAAGCCTGATTGTTGGGGATGAAGTACATTGTGTGCATCGAGGTACCCTTTGAGTTCTCTATAAACCGCTTGTTCGGTGATCTTTCCTAATGCTGGAAGGAGAGATATTGGGCGGAGGTTGGTAAGATCAGAGGGAGATTTGTTAGATTTCTTCATCAGGGGTTTGACTATTCCCTGTTTCCACAGGTGAGGTACAATTCCAGTGCTAAGAGAGGAGTTAACAATCTTGTTAATGATTGGGTTCACCAAGTCGATAAGTTGATGGAGTATTCTAGGGGGACAGGGGTCAGAGGGTGAACCAGATTTGCATGCCATGATAATTTCCCTGGTTTGATCTAAGTTAACTGGAGTGAAGTTTTTTAGACTTCCAACAGGAATTTCTTTCTGGGCGGATATGCTTGAAGTCCGTGTTACTTGGGGAGGAGGAAAATTTTTTTGGATGTCATTTATTTTGTCCTCGAAGAAATCGGCTATTTGGTTACAAAACTCTTGGGATGGAGGGATCTCAGGTTGTAACGCTTTGGGCTGGGTGAACGTCTTCACAATTGAGAACAATGTTTTCTGTTTCTGTTTGGACTCATTAATGGCGTTAATTTTAGCTGTTTTGATGTTGAAATGATAGATTTTCCTCAGGTGGATGTATAAGAGTTTATCTGCTGTACAGTACATTCTACGCCATTTGCGTTCGGCTTTTCTGCAGGCTAGATGGGCTATTGCTAGCTCTGGGGTGAACCAGGGGGCATTGGTCTTGGATTTTTTATCTTTTCTTCGTGGACGATTGGGAGGTTCACGAGCTTTAATTTCCTGACGAATCCAACTGTGGAAAAGGTTGGCGTCAAGTTCGACGTTACCGGTGAAGTTAGGAATATGCGAGTTGGTGATGGGATTAAGGTCGATGTTTTCTTGTACCTTTTTCCAGTTAACAAGGTTGTCCGGGTGTGAGTTAGGTTTACAGGTAGTTTGCCCTCGTGCAGTTTTAATGTGGAATGGGATCAGGCTACCCTCCGGTCCCTGGGCTAGGCGCGACCCCCGAGTAGATTGAGGCGTTCCTCATGGCCATGAGGGCGCTCACTCCTCCGAAGGGGCCTACGGCGCCTTCGGGCCCAGTGCTACCGTCCGGGGGCCCTGGCGGTTCGGGTGTCAATGCCTCGACGCCATCGGGTGCTCCGGCCCCGGTGCCACGGACGGCTCTGACCCCGGCGCCGCAGGGGCCTTCGGGGTCGACGCCGGCTGGTCTTCCGGCCTCTCCGGCGCCGATTCCATCGGGGTTACCCCCGACGCCGTCCCCGCGCGACGCCGGTTCTCCGGTGCCGGCTCCAGGCGGCGTCGACCCCATGCCCTCCCCGAATCCGGACGCGGAGTCGGACCGGCGTCGCTCGACGCCGATGGGGCCTGTGAACCCCGAGGAGCCGGTCTACATTGTTGACTCCGAATATGGAGATGATGTAGAGTACGGAGAGGGTTGGGAGGGGTCTGAGGACCCTCTGTCACGTGAGTGTCAGTACGACGTAGACTGGACAGGTGATTTGGGTGATGCCAGTGGTCTGGACGACTCTCCTAACCCTGGCTTTGTCTCTCCTCCTTCCGTGGCATCGGAGGAGGGGGCTGCTTATTCAGTGGTGTTGATGAGGGCTGCCAAGGCCTTACACCTTGAGCTCCCCGTCGCGGCCGTGAGGCCTAACATCCTCACTGAGGTCTTCAAACCGCAGTCATACCCACAGGAGCCACTGCTGCCATTTAACGAAGCCTTGACAGACGTTCTTTTGGGCACGTGGTCCAGGCCCTCTTCAGGTTCGACTGTTGATAGGAACGTGGCCAGACGCCACCGTCCGTGCCCGGACTACCCCAAGTTCCTGTCCACCCATCCCACCCCTGAGAGTCTGGTGATCCAGGCCTCGACTTCCCAGACCGCATTCCCGTCGGCCCCGCCCGACCGGGAATCTAAGAGGTATGACCAGTATGGCAAGAAGGTCTTCTCGTCCCTGAGTTTGGGACTGCGGTCTTGCAACACCGCTTGCCTCTTGGGCCGCTACACCCACTCTGTGTGGGGAACGGTCGCGGAACTGCTGCCAGAATGCCCCTTGGAGGTGCGGGCGAAGCTCGGCAAGGCTGTGGCTGAGGGCCGAGACGCAGCAAAATATTCCATACGGTGTGGTCTTGATATGACCGACTCGCTGGGCAGAGCGATGTCCACGACGGTGGCGATTCGTCGCCACGCCTGGCTGAGATCCGCCAACTTTTCGGCAGATGTCCAGAATGCCTTGATGGACATGCCGTTTGATGCCTGTCGCCTGTTTGGTGACAGGGCGAACCACGCGCTGGAGCGCTTCAAGGACTCCAGGGTCACGGCCAAGTCCTTGGGTCTCCCGACCCAGCGCCAGCAAACGTGTTCGTTTCGCTCTTTTCGTGGCCAAGGAAGGGGCGTCCCCACACGTGCTGCCAGCCACACGCCGCAACAATCTTATCAACGCGGTGGCGGCCGTGGAAACCGCCGTGGAGGCGGTCGGGGTCAACGGCGGGGTCAGGCCACACCTCCCCCCGCAGCATCAGCCTCCAAATCCTCCTAGTCCGTGCTTTCAGGCCCATGTGACGCCAGGGGGTGGCAGGGTTCGCCATCACCACGCCCGCTGGCGCATAATCACATCGGACAGGTGGGTGCTGCAACTCGTCCGAAGGGGCTACTCCCTCCCCTTCGAGATCAATCCTCCAGCCATGCCACCGCAGAACCACCGTGTGTCGGGGGACCACTTGGCACTTCTGCAGGAGGAAGTTACGGCCCTCTTGGCCAAGGGGGCCATCGAGCGTCTTCCTGGGCCAGAAGTAGGGCGTGGTTGCTATTCCCACTACTTTCTGGTGCCCAAGAAGGACAAAGGGGGCCTACGTCCTATCTTGGATCTACGGAACGTCAACGGCTTCCTCCGGAAGGAGAAGTTCAAGATGTCAGGAAACCATCTTTTAACTGAATTGTAATATGTATTGGATAAATATCTGAACTTATACATATGTTACAATGTTAAAACATTTTATCATGCATGTATATGATTGTACTAAAAATCTTTTATAACTGAATCATTTTTTATATTAATTAATTAAAATGTACCAAATGTGCAAAAACTTGTTTTGATCATTTTCTATTGCTTTGTTTGGCGAATGCCACTGTTTATGTGTTAGTGTTTACCATAGATTTGCCTGAGTATTTTATTCTCACAAAATGTTATGCCCTGACTCAGGAAACTGATCCATATCAGGGGGTCCTTGTTTGTTTCACACAAATAAAAAAAAAAATAAGAAGTTCAAGATGTTGACATTAGCTCAGGTCTTGGCTGCTCTAGACCCGCAAGACTGGATGGTAGCGTTGGACTTGAAGGATGCGTATTTTCACATCCCCGTCCTGCCGGCCCACCGGCGTTACCTGCGGTTCACGGTAGGCCAGGAGCACTTTCAGTTTATCGTGCTCCCCTTCGGCCTTACCAGCGCCCCACGGGTGTTCACAAAGGTGTTGGCGGTGGTCGCAGCCCATCTGCGCAGGTTAGGGGTTTCAGCCTTCCCCTACCTAGACGACTGGTTGTTGAATGCGGGCTCGCCCCACACAGTCGTCCACCACCTTCAGATGACGGCAGACCTCTTGCACGAGCTGGGGTTCTCTCAAAAGCTCCTTTTCATCGGAGCGGTTCTGGACTCGGCGCAGTTTCGGGTTTATCCTCCGGAACGGCGGGTCCGGGATATACAGGCTTTGATTCCCATCTTTCAGCCGCTATCCCGGGTTTCAGTCAGGTTGGCGCTGCGGCTGCTGGGGCTGATGGCTTCCTGCATCCTTCTGGTGCATCACGCCCGGTGGCGGATGCGGGCTCTGCAGTGGGACCTGAAGTTTCAGTGGGCCCAGCATCAGGGCAACTTGTCCGACCACGTCTTGATCTCGGAGGGCACTGCGAGACAACTGCAGTGGTGGCTTACGGACCGCGATTGGGTCAGAGGCAGATCCCTCTCCCTTCCCCAACCGGAGCACGTTGTCGTGACGGACGCGTCCCTCCAGGGCTGGGGAGGCCACTTGGGAGAGGCGGAGATCAGAGGCATCTGGTCTCCGGCGGAGTCCCGGCTCCATATCAACCTGTTGGAGCTACGGGCGATTCGTCTAGCACTGAAGGCATTCCTCCCCTTTGTCAACGGGAGTGTAGTGCAGGTGTTCACGGACAACACCACCGCCATGTGGTACTGCAACAAACAGGGCGGGGTGGGGTCGTGGACCCTTTGCCAGGAGGCTCTGCGCCTCTGGCAGTGGCTGGAACGTCAGGGCGTGACTTTGACGGTTCAACACCTGGCAGGTTCTCTGAACGCCAGGGCGGACGAACTCAGCCGTCGGTGCTCGATGGATCACGGATGGCGTCTGAACTCGGACATGGCGTAAGGCCTCTTTCTGCAATGGGGAGAGCCTTGGTTAGATCTATTCGCCACAGAATAGAACGCGCAATGTCATCAGTTCTGCGCGTTGGAGTTTCCAAGATGGCACTCGCACGGCGACGCCTTTCGGCACGAGTGGAGTTGCGGTCTGTTATACGCCTTTCCGCCTATACCACTTCTGCCCAGAGTGCTGAAGAAGATCAGGCGCGACCGGGCCCAAGTTATCCTTGTGGCTCCGGACTGGGCTCGAAGGTACTGGTATCCCGAGCTACTCCGCATGTCAGTCGGTCCCCCGATCCGCCTGCCCCTTCAGGAGGACCTTCTGTCGCAGCAGCAGGGGACGGTCCTCCACCCGAACCTGTCCAGTCTCCATCTCCATGCTTGGAGATTGAGCGGCGGCAGTTGAGGCCATTTGACTTGCCTCCTGAAGTCTGTGATGTAATTCTGGCAGCCAGGCGTCCCTCCACAAAGTCGGTATACGTCTGTCGGTGGAACAGATTTGTGGCATGGTGCACAGCAAAGGCTGTGGATCCTCTTTCTGCCCCTCTTTCTGAGGTTCTTCTTTTTCTTCTCTCTCTTGCCCAGCAGGGCTCTGCTCTGGGCACTATCAAGGGCTACCTTTAGGCCCTTTCAGCCTTTCTAAGGCTTCCTGATCAGCCTTCTTTGTTCAAGTCCCCAATTGTAACGAGATTCTTGAAGGGCATCACACACATGTATCCACCTGTTCCGTTTGTAATGCCTCAGTGGGACTTGAACCTGGTTCTAACCTTTTTGATGTGTGCTCCCTTTGAGCCCCTTCATTCTTGTCCTCTCCGTCTCCTGACTTTAAAGACGGCTTTCCTGGTTGCCATCACCTCTGCCAGGAGAGTGAGTGAGCTCCAGGCTCTTTCTGTCAAACCTCCTTTCCTGTCCATTCATCCTGACAAGGTGGTTCTAAGGACTAGACCTTCTTTCCTGCCCAAAGTAGTTTCTGCTTTTCACATCGGGCAGTCCATCACCCTCCCCTCCTTCTTCCCGCCTCCGCATCCTTCAAAGGATGAAGAGCGGCTCCATCGTCTGGACCCAAAACGTGCGCTTTCATTTTATATGGATCGCACACGCCAGTTCCGGGTGGATGACCAACTGTTTGTTGGGTACGTGGGTGCGAAGAAGGGACGGGCGGTACATAAACGGACCATCTCTCGGTGGGTCGTTCTGTGCATCAAAGCGTGCTACTCTTTGGCTCGGAAGGAGCCTCCTGTTGGGCTGAGGGCCCATTCCACTCGGGCCACGGCGGCTACTACTGCCCTGGGCCGGGGAGTCCCCTTGCAGGACATTTGCCAAGCGGCTACGTGGGCCTCGCTGCACACCTTTGCGAGGCACTACTGCCTGGACAGTCAAGTCCGGAGGGATGGCTTCTTTGGCCGTTCTGTCCTCCAGGACTTTCTGGTGTAGGAATGTATTGGTTCGCAGACCCACCACCGGGGTTGCTATTGCTGGGGTATCTATCCTAAGGTAAGGAATCTAATACTAACGTGTTTCTTTCAGATGAACAAGTTACTTACCTTCGGTAACGATATATCTGTAAGAAACATTAGTTAGTATTAGATTCCTTACCAAACCCACCCATCCTCCCCGTTCTGCGAACTGATACCTAGGGTTAAGGACATCCCTTTCAGGGCCCTAGTTTCAAATGGCACCAGTGTTGGTTCTCACATGGCTCTGCGTGTTCTGGCGCAGAAAAGCTGTGTACAAAGAACTGACGTCAGCGCGCGGAGGCGGCGTCTATATACTCCAGCGACGTCATCACGGCGCACGACGCCGCCGACGACGACTGACGCGGAGCCGCAGGGGACGCCTGCAGACGACGCCTACCGACGCGCAGGGGTACTGCTATGCAAAAGTTTCCGGATCCAGACTGACGCCTGGGGATATTCTAAGGTAAGGAATCTAATACTAACTAATGTTTCTTACAGATATATCGTTACCGAAGGTAAGTAACTTGTTCTTCTGCCTCAAACTGGCAGATGCTGGACCGGAAACATTGGACTAGGAAGATTTGGAGGCAGTGGCAGAGAGGGAAAGGGTGGACTGGCCCGACTACTGGCTCCCAGACCCATAAGGACTCTGGGTCCAACTTCCGCAGGCATGCAGAGGCGGGACAACTTGCATGACTTGGTGGCTGGTCTAGACAGGACATGGCTGGGCACCCCTTCCATAGCCACGAAAGGCAGACTGAGGGAGACTGGTTGTTGCCGTGTGGCCTACAAATCTCACCGTAGCCTGAGATTCCTTGAAGTGCTCAAGAGCCAAGTCTGCCTTATCGCCAAAAAGGTGAATGCCATCAAAGGGCACGCCCATCAGAGTAAATTGGACATCCCCTGAAAAGCCAGAAGTCCTCAACCAAGCTTAGCGTAGTAATGCTACTGATGAGGCAACTGTTCTGCCCAGTGAGTCAGCGGTGTCCACTCCGCAACGAATAGTGAATTTTGCTGCGTTTCTCCCGTCCGTAACTGCCTGGGAGAGAATAGCCCGGGCCTTCTCCGGGCACTGATACAGCACCTGCAAAACCATATCCCAGATGGTTTTGGGAGCATCAGCCCAAGAGGCAAGCGGTATTCACCGACCTCAGTGCCAAGCTTGAAGAAGAAAACCTCCTCTTCACAAGATGGTCCAGCTTCTTGGATTCTCTATTGGGGGAGTCAAAGGGAATACACCTTTGGAAGATGAGGCTTGGACAACCAAGCTCTCAGGGGAGGAATGTTGCGTAAGGAGTGCTGGGTCGCCCGGAGCGGGCGATGACAGCAGGCAATTGTCCTGTCCACAGGAGCCCATGTACTGGTATTGAACCAAGTGTACAGCAGGACATCAGTGAAGGCTTCATTTAAAGGCAAAAGAGGTGCAGAGGTAGAAGTCGAAGGCTGAAGCACTTCTGTCAAGAGGTTAGTCCTGACTGCAACTGAAGGGAGCTCGAGTTCCAGGACCTCGGCTGCCCTTCTCATCACCATTGGGAAGGATATTCTCTCCTTCATAGTCATGGTAGGGGTAGAAAGCAAGCTAGTGTCAGGGGGAAGTGTCCAACCCACTGGCCTCGCCCAGGTCCACCGCCAGTCCATGGGGCATTCAAGCTGGTCTGTTAAAGGGTCCAGCATCCCCTCCCAGTCCACTTCACCATCTCCCGGTACAAAATTAACACCAGGAACAAACACTGGGACAAAAGACCCTTCCGGTGTCAAAAACGTCGATCACTGCCTGCCCGGTCTGTGTCAGAGTTTGGGACGAGGATGGGATCGATGCCGACCGGGGGAATGGTCAGTGCCGGGTTCGACGTCGGGGAAGGTCTAAGTGGAACAACCAATGTCAGTCCAGATCCGATGATCTGGAGCCAGAGCCCCTAGCGTCAAAGGCCTGGGGCCCGAACCAACTCCGTGGGGCCCAAAGGCGCACCAGCAGAGCCGGACTGCCCAATGATGAGGTGCAAGGCCTCATCGAACTGTTCTACCTAGGCAGGAGATGATCCGGCTCCAAGAAAAGTGGGGAGGGTCGGAATCCGGTCCTATGCTGAGACATCTTCACACACCAGGAGTCCAAGACAAAATTTTTTCGACAAAAGTTAAAAAAAAGAGTATCTAAAAAATGGCTAAGTGGTAGTTCTCTCCGGATCTGCGCTTAGGCTCGTGCAGAAAAAGAAAGAACTGATGTCAGCGTGTCTTGGTGGCATCTCCATAGGTCCCACAACATAATTTCCGACACGCATGATGCTGATGAACGCAGAGCCGACTGACGCCACCTACTGATGCGCAGGGGTACTGCAAATGAAAAATCTCCAGATCAAGACTGACGCCTGGGGGAAATTCTAAAGGTAAGGAATCTACAACTAGAAGTCTCTATCAGATCAATAATTTTAAGTTCTATTTAGGACACAGAGGTGAAGATTATGCATTCTACTCTTTGCTTTATTATTTACAAAAGCCATGTAAACAACTAGAAGCAGATCTATAATACAAAACTACAAATACCTCTGTTCCAAGAAACCTGTATGCCATAGTAAAACGTCCCATAACCAATCAGCTGTGACATCAGTTCATAAACCGGTTGCACTATATTAAGTCCTCCTCTTCTACTTCAAGGAAAACTTCTTGAATAATAAAACTCAGAATATAATTTTTGCTTTTGATCTGAAACTAAAAGGAAAAAGCTTAAAATCTGTACTATCACATCAAATAATAGCATTTGTCAGAAAAACATATCACAAATGTTCCATGATATATAGAACGGCTCCTTAATAGAATTTAAAGTTCCTGTTCATGAATGCTAGAAAATCTTTGATTCTATGTCTGGACCGGAGGCTTCATAATTTGCAAGTTTAAAGCTTATCAACCACCATAGAAAAAGGGTTACTGTCTGGCTGAAGACAGAATTAATTAAACATGGAATCCAAAAACCGGTCCGCCATGGGGATAATTTCTTCCAATCTAGCTCAAACAACAAAGGACTCTTCGAAAAGAGTGAGTTCCAAAGATAGAAGTGTCTCCTCCAGCTTCAGAAAGGAGCCATCTCACCCAGCATGCTTGAGTGGGACTAGATACTGGAACATGAGGTTGTAATAAAAAATGTATAATGGACCAGAAAAGCTTCTTAACGGGACAGCGACCCTCTCCTATTACTGTGAGCATTGGCCCATAAAGACCTTCCTGGACTAACCAGAAATTCCACCTGTCTGGTTACCGATTTGGTTTGCTTGGAGACCAGAAAGGAAACGCCTTCAGGGGTAAAAGGCCTACATGTGAGATCAGGCGCTTGAACATCTGAGACGCGCTTACAGGGGACGAGGCACAACAAGAGTGTCAACTTCACTGATAGTTGTTTCCCGGACAAAAGCAAATTATCGGGCCGAGACTGAACGTATTTAAGAACATTAGAAACATCCCAAAAAGAGGAATATTTAGGATGAGGAACAGCAAAATGTATCCCTCTGAAAAGTTTGGATATACGCAGGTGTTCTCCCACAGGTTTGTTGGCGAGCTGAAGATGACCAGCAGAAATCGCACATCTGTTGGAATTGATCGTGTGGAAGGACATCCGATGCTAGGCATGCCAGAAAATTGGTGATTTGAATCACATCTGCTGCCACAGGATCCAAACCATAATTTCCAAGCTGTCTGGTATCGTTTATGGGTGGAATCCACCAAAGCCTTTTCAATGAGTTTAAGAGCCTGTTCCAAAAGTCCTGGCACTTTCCAGTGTCTCCGGAAAGTCTCCAAGCTACTGATCCAAATTGATTGGACATGACTAAAGGGTTAGGTTTCTAGAAGGGGGCCACGACAAGAGTTGGGAAGCAAGGAAGTATCAGAGGGCACTCTCAAGACCGTTCCAACAAAGTAAGAAACCGGCTCTGGGTTTTCCACAGGGGAGAGATCGGGATCATTTCTGCTATTTGATATATGATCTGAAGGGTCAATCTTAGCTGAATAGAAAAGGCAGGAAAAGCATTCTTGAGTCCCGTCCAAGTTTACAAGAAGGCATCAGTCTCTCAGAGCTAGAATATCAGATCTCCAACTGTAAAAGGATGGTAATTGGAACATCAGGCAGGAAGCAAACCAGTATATCTGACAGACCCCATCTCTGCCTGAGGTTGGAGAGCAGAATTGGATTAAACTTCCATTCGCTGTAATCCCTTAGGTGCCGCAAGTTCCAGTTCGCCACTGAATTTTGGAAGCTCGGAAGGTGAATAACTATGACTGAGATCTAGTTTTGAATGCAATAATGCCAGAAGTCTTTATCTATCTCCTCAAGGAGGCGAGATCGAGTGCCTTCTAAGCGGTTAACGGATTGGACTGCTGACACACAATGAGAGTGATGGGGAGAAAAGGAGTGAATCACAAAGGAGCCAGCCAGCAACTCTGGACAATTGCTGTGTAAAGAGTTCTGCTTTGGACCAATGGCCTCCTGTTGAAAGGGTGCTGCAGCGTGTATCCCAACAGCTGGTGACTGACTCCACCGACATATCTAAGATGAGACCAAAAATGGCCTTCCTATTCCAGCCCTCCATGTGGTCGAGCCACCACTGTAACTTTTGACGCACTTCCTGAGTAACCGCAATCTGGTCCAAATAGGACAAACACTTGCAAAATTTAGTGATTTTCAGGTGCTGAAGGCCCTGATAATGGAGAGGGCCCATAAATATGACATGAATGGATGATGCTAAGAGACACACCAGTAGTGCTAACCAAAGAAGAGTTATCGTTGGTCGGGTAACCGACTTGCAAATCTACTTTTTTAAATTTTATTCTGGGGTGGAAAAGTCAGGTAGGCTGAAACAAAATTGATGGAGAATCCCAGAAAAGTAATTTGCTAGCGGGAAGTTGGTGGGATTTGACGTAGTTGATGACAAAACTCAGAGACTCAAACAGGGTTATAATGAGACGCAATTGTTTTGTGAGCAAACTGATATCGTGGGACACAGGAGAAACTCATCTAGGTAGACAATCAAGCACATTTTTCGCTCTCTCAAGAATTTTAGCACCGGCATGAGCAGTTTGGTAAAACATCCACCAAGGGGCTGATGATAGCCCAAAGGGCACTGTCAAAAATTCATAGGTAGTCTCTTGCCATTTAAATTGCAGAAAACGATGGGGGGTGAAGGGGATATTGTGACTGTTAGAAGTCCTTCAGGTCCAGGCGGATCATGTGGTCACCATTTCTCAGTAGGTATCGTAGCAAGTAGGGGTGGGCGGCGAACTCTGCTCTGCCAGTGGAGTTTGTGGAGTTGTGCCAACTTGGTGCTCCCAGCTGGCAAAAAACTCTGATTCCTCTGCGTGGCAGAGTTTGTCCCTGCCGCCCACCCCTATAATCAGCAGACCATGTGCGCTACACCCAGTGCAAGACAGAAAAGATTCCTATCAACCTCAACAACGGGGGTATTAAACTTCTTTCAAGCATGCTGCATCTGCTTTGGCTCCAACTTATAACGTAAGCAATATCAACATCACACTATCTTCTTTTCTTAATTGTTTCATTTGTCCTATAGTTTTGAGACACCGTAACTATAAAGTTATGTCTCTTTTTTAAAGAAACACCCCGCCTGTGGATAATAAGTTTAGTCCAAGATGGCTGCACGCCTGGAGCTTATTTCATCGTAGACATAAAAACAGGGTTGTAAACCTGAAAAGACACAGAATCACATGTATATGTTATTACCCAAAGTTCTAGAAAAGAACTACTGAAAGCTCCGTATCAGGACCCTAGTGCCTCAGTCACTTCCTGTGCCTGAGGAGCTCAGTGTTGGGGGCTGTGCCTGAGGAACTCAGTGCTGCTGGCGCCACCAACTCTGCAAGACCTACAGCTGCTGTGCCAGAGACCTGGAGCTGAACTCTGCCACCATTGGAACTCTTCTGCTGAGACCTCTCAAGGCCCTCCTCTGCCCTCACCCAGAGCTCTTCAGGCCTCACTCGGAGCTCCTCTCCCCACACCTGCCCTACTCTGCCCTCACTCGGAGCTCCTCTGCCCTCACTCGGAGCTCCTCTGCCCTCACTCGGAGCTCCTCTGCCCTCACTCGGAGCTTGTATGCCCTCACTCGGAGCTCCCCTGACCTCACTCGGAGTTCCCCTGTCCACACTCTGAGCTCCCCTGACCTCACTCGGAGTTCCCCTGTCCACACTCTGAGCTCCTCTGTCCACACTCTGAGCTCTCTGCCCACAATCGGAGCTCCTCTGCCCTCACTCAGAGCTCCTCTGCCCTGATATGGACCTCCTGTACCCTCACACGGACCTCCTCTGCCTTCACTCGGAGCTCCTCTCACTCAGACCTCTTCTTCTATACTCAGACCAATACCTTCATACCTTCTCTACTCAAACTCAGACATCCCCTCCCTGCCTCCCCTCCACCCCAGCACTAGGCCGCTGAGGTGCCACTGCCAGATGGGACCCATGAGCCCGCCACCTGCACCATTGAAGGCGCTCTCTAGGCGATGGTCTTACTTCTTGCCAGTGGGGCCACACAAACCGGTAACTGCCTAGCGCTGAGCCCTGGCAATATGGGGCGCGAGAGGGAGCTCTGGGGCTTTAGTGGCACTGGCGAGAGTAGGGTCCAGGGGGCACTTGTGGCCCTGTGAGTTGGCTACAATAACAGAAGGACCATGCACTTCCACTCTCTTGTTAGGGACGATCCAGTTCAGATGAGCTCATCGGGCCGAGGGCGGAGAGGGACTCCATAAACTCCGCCCATTCTAATAACCAGGGAATCTCCTCCATTTTGAAATGGCGGTGAAATATCCAAGAGTTGAACTCTTTGAGATTGTTGACTAGGTGGAAAACATCCTTTTTTGTCTACTAGGAAGATGCTGCTGGGAAATCCCGTCGGGTGAGGTTGGCAGGAAGCTATGGCTCTTTTTTTGTAAGGGAGAAGCACCTCTCGATCTACGAAGAGGCTCTTGTGATTTGGAAGGTGAAGTGGGCGAGGGGTGGTATTCTGTACACAAGTCTCATAGAATTCCAGTTGAAAACCCTGAACAGTCTGAAGAATCCAAGTGTTGTGGGTAATATAATTCCAGTTGTGAAGAAAAAGGCATATTCGGCCCCCTAGTGCTATGTTAGAAAAATGGTGTTGGAAGCTGATCCATGATCATTCCCACTGTGAAACCAGAAGCCTCGTGCCTGCGTTGCATAGAAGGGAGTTCCTCTCTGACCCTCATTCCAACTCAAGGATCTTCAGCTGCTCTGGCTTTGAAAGGAGGAGCCCCGATATTGGGAGTGGCTGGTGGTGCGGCCCCTGCCTCAACTAACGCGGGGAAAAAGGTGGGGTTAAAAACCTTTTTCAATGCATTTTTGTAAAAATTGTTTGTATTCTGATTTAAGGTCAGCTACTCTAAGGCTCGAGGCATCACTGTATTTTCTGTGCATAGTCCAGGTCACTACCCAGACTGGTTGAGTGAGCGGTAGGACATCCGCTGATCCGCTTTCAACGGAACCGACACTACACCTTAGTGTCTACACCAGGCGGCACTGATTCCGTGCATCATTGACCCTAATTGGGTTGTTTTTAGATCTACAGTTACCACTTTTTAGGGTGCTGCATGGGTGATCCTTACCTGACTTCATCTAGTCGTTTACCACCACCAAAAAGTGTAGGTAGATCATAGTTTGGTCCTGAAGAATTGCCATCGAATTGATAAAGGGCAAGAAACATGTTGACCCATGTCACAAGCGTATAACCTCACAACCTTGGAGTTAAGATGCGCGTCTTCTTTTTTGTTTTAATTAGGGTGGTGGCCACATTTCATTAAAATTATTTTGAGTGTACCTCCATTCCCTATTTTAGTTCATATCCCTACACATCACTATCACATACACTGATTTTAGACGCTCATGCACTACAAGGGCATAAGGAGTAAAGATCTCCGCCAAGAAGGCCCCATCTCGGGTGCCGATCGGGTATTGCAGCGCTGACCCGATCAGGAGCAGACCCGATCATGAAGCAAGACACCTAGCTGGCTGGGCGTGTGAGGGTCTTCTTCCGAAAGGAGGAGACTCTTCTCCTGACTTCTTGCTTTACACCACCATGTGGAGCCCTTGATCACACACAACTACCTGCTATAGACATTAGGAACTGCATACCATTATTGTAGAGATCTATCAACTGCCATGTATGCTGGACCTGCTTAAATAATAGCCCTAGCTTCCCTCCATTTGGATCAATCATAGTCCAGGTCAACCATATCTCTCAAGGTTTCAAGTTCACCTCTAAGGTTGTTTGAAATCTTGCTGCTCTATTTTACTGTTTATGAACATTGTCGACTATCCCATGATGGCGAAGGAAAAGTTTATTTACCCCTAAACCCAAGTCTTAATTATGTATATTACTTCTGGCTTCATAACATCTCACCCAACGGCCTGAAAACTGGTCTAAATGAGTTTCGATGTGCCCATTTGGATTTGAAATGGCTGCATTTAACATTTTTTAGACTATAAAAGTGTTATTCATTTAAATGTTTTTCAAATTATTAATTACATTTGTAAAGCACATGGTGCCTAATCAAGGGTTTCCCATGGCTACACCACAGTAAAGATACCCAGAGACACAACACGAGCTGCTCCTGATGTTATGTTATAGATGATTTGTAGCGCGCACAAATACTCTGGAGTGTCCTGGCGCGTAGGCAGACTGTGTCCCCTAGAGAGTAAAGATTAGTTAGATGGGTTGGTTGAAAAGGTGCGTTTTAAGTAATTTCTTAAGTGCGGAAATCCTGTGTGTGCCGCAGCTTGTCAGGAAGATTGTTCCATAAAATGGATACTTTTACCGAAAGAGACTGGCCCCCCAGCCTAGTGTGACCAAACCGGGGAGTAGTCATCCAGCGATGAGAAGCAGAGCGCAGAGAGCGGTTAGGATTATAGAAAGCAAAGCGCTTCTTGATATTAGAAGGCCCCAAGTCATGCAGGGCTCTATGAGCCAGGGTGAGAACCTTAACCCTTTCGCTGCGGCGGCAATTCCGCCGCAGCGCTAACGGGGTGGGGCGGCCGCGCGGCGGCCGCATGCTGGTGACAGAACCGCTCCGTCACCAGCCGCGGTTGAGCTGTGCTGGTGACGGAGCGGTTCCGTCATGACCTGCCCTGCTCATTAGAACGGCCGCGCAGGCGCGAAATCAGTGCCGCGCAGGCGCGGCGGCCGGGCCATGACAGAACCGCTCCTTCATCAGCACAGCCCAACTGTAGCTGATGACGGAGCGGTTCCATCATCAGCAGGGGAGGGGTTAAACTGCACACACTGAGCCACGGGAAGCCAGTGCAGATCGCGGACGTGTAACCTCACACTGGAACTCTTAGACATGATGTCAAAGATTAAAACAAGCAGATTTTAAGCATTTACATTTAAAAACATATTTATTGTGTTCCAGGATCCCAACAGGAACAGAGATTGTCTAGTGAATATTAATTCACAACGAATATGGAGAGCTGGTATGTAACTAACTAAATAGCTAGGCAACATACCCCTCACTCCTTATGCACAGTTTGACTTCACATATGACAACACAGATGACATCACAAAAGCGATACATGGTGACACTGATTTACAGTTTTTAACAACCACTGGAGATCTAATCTTTCTTCTCTGCAAGCGCATCTAGTTGCTGATCGTAGTAATGCAGTCGTGGAAGTGCATTTCATTTTTAAGGTATTTCTGTTATGTGCAGTTTGCAGTATTACAGTATTGAGAGCTCTTGAGGCAGTTTTCCTCTCCGTTTAACCCCTGTGGGAACAAGTGGTTGCAGATAAGGGGGATTTGGGGGCAGCCAAATAGAGGGAGGTCTGGCCCACCGGCAGATTGGGAGGGGTGTGGGCAGGCCGGTTGGCCCACTTTTGGTAGTCCAAGTAGGCTCCCTTTGGGCTTTTTAAAACATAGCCCAAAGTAGCCCACGGTATAGGGCTAGGCAATTTGGGCTTCCATTTTAGGTTTAGTGACCTGGTGGCTGGGAGTGGAGGGTAGAACAGCAAACTTTTTCTGGCAAGATTTGTTTGTGAGAGGATTTAGGTAGGTTAGAATAATGATTCATTAAGGTCTAGAGTAGAATTATGGAGGATTGCCTTGTGTTGGAAGCTTTGTGGCTCCTGAGCGAGGCAAGAAGGATGGACCTCTTGGTGTCTGAGGCCGAGGGCTCGTTGCGTCCGTCGCTGGCGTGGCTGCTGCGGTCGCGGCATGCACATCGCTGAAGATGAGAAAGGAGAGTGCAGTGAGTAAACGGGGCCACTTGCAGGCCAGGAGAGAGGCCCTGAAAGCATCTGTGCTGTTAGACACGCAGGCGATAAGAGTAGCATGAGGTGGGGCTAATCAGCATCATGTGGGAGGGGAGGCCCCGCATGTTAGAAAGGTTGAGGCAGCCCTGGGCACGAAGAGTGCCGGTCGGGCCGTCAGCAGAAGCTGCTCAGGCGGGCGTGATTCCGCAGTGGAGGCATGCAATGATGGGAGCAGGGGCGGCCTTAGGCATGTGCAAGCTGTGCACCTGCACAGGGCCACCAAACCCCAGGGGCCACCATGCCAATATATATCCTTAATATAATAATCATCCCTGGCCCGGCCCCCCCCCCTTCACTGGTCTCTGCGCTACGCCCCACCGACCCCCTCTTATGGGGCACCCTACCTACGCTCCCTGCCCAGGGCTGCCATGAGCTTAGAGCCGCCACTGATGGGAGGGGCATAAAGAGCAGGCCTCTGCGCGAGAACGAGCACATGGCTCGCATAGAGGATCACCTGGAAGGTGGGGGTGATTGAGGATGCTTTTTGGCGGGTTGGAGGGAGAGGGGTTGGGGGGGGGGGGGGGGGGAAACCCCCTTAAGTGGTACAGGTGGGGGTGGGATGTGTGGGGGCAGGGGAAGGTTTGGGTGAGGGCCTCTGGGGCAGGGACGGAGATAAGGGCAAACTGGTGGTGGGTAAACAAGCTGTAAGGGCAGGTAGAAGGGGAGGAAGGAGGCAGATAGAGAAGCTTGAGGAGCAGGGGGCATGCATGCATGCGTGGCCTGGACATTTTTACGTCCTGGAATGAGGAGGTAAGGGGGCTGGACAGGGTCAGGCAAATAGATGCTTACATGGCCAGGGGTGGTTCCCTGCAGGGGGAAGGGAGTGTCAAGTGACAAGCTAAGGGAGGACAAGGAGGGTCAGGACAGGGGGATAAGCCTGGGGCGGAGATGCAGGAGAGAATCAGGCGAGGGCTAGTTCAGGGTCCACGGATGTCGCAGCCATGCTGGAGTGGAGCGAGGAGGAAGAAGGGGGGGTTGAGGACAGGGAGTGGGAGATGGAAGTGGGGGAGTTGGGGATGGGTGCGAGAAGTTAGGTGGCAAGGTATGAAGAGGAAGGGATAGCAGGTAGGGGTTTGGTAGAGGGCCAGCACACCAGACCAGACTTTTATCTAGCAGGCAGAGGAGCAACGCAGCAGACTCGGCAAAGCAGTGAGTGGCTCGGGGGTGCCGAGGTGAAGAGAGGGTGGAGCCCAGAACAGCGTGCCGGATGTCAGAGGGGGAGCCCATTGCGGCCAGCATTAAGTAGGCCCAGAATGACCTCACTGGCCCGAACTCCCAGAAGGTCAAGATGGTCCACGGGGCCAAAGAAGAGCAGTAATAGATGGGTGGATACCGGATGAATACCGGCGGGCACAGTGTGCCCCTCCAGAGGCAGGAAAATGTGAGTCCGGTAGGGCCCGAGAAGGCCTACCATGAATGGCCCCAGGTGCCAAGGCAAGAGGAATTCGATTTTGACAAGGAAAGCCTTGAAAAAGGCGAGTTGAGAGAGGGCGAAAGGGATGGGGGCCAAATTAATGTTTCAGCTATGATGTTTCAGGTGCTGGCAGAGAGGCTACGGAAAGCGTCGGCCCTGCGGTGAGGCCAGCAAAGACATTTGAGAGTGCAGGGCCACTGGTGAGGCGGACAGCAGCTATACGGGCACCCTCCTTGGAGCCAGGTAAGGCCAATGATGCAAAGTAAAAGCCTATAACAGCGTCTGTGGGTATGGGGGGAAGGGACTGGTGGGAGGTGAGGGTGGGCTGCAACATTGGAGTGGGCACAAGTGATGATGGGAATATAAAGGGGACACAGGCTGAGGGTAGCACGAATACAGAGAAGGTGCCAGAAGACTGGGAGAAGAAAGGGACAAGAAGGAAGGGCCAGAGAGTACAGAACTTAAAATTAAGAGATTACCATACATGGGGGTGACGAAACTGTAGGAAGGTGGAATCTGACTGCATGGTTACCCCCACTTTTTACTTGGTGTTTTGCTGGTTTTCGACTTAGTTTGACTGGGATCCTGCTAATCAGGACCCCAGTCTATCTGCTTTCTCTCTAAATTGATTGCATGTACTTTAGGTACACTCCAGATTGGATTCTGGGGTATCCTTATAAGTCCCTAGTATATGGTATACTATGTACCCAGGGCATATGTTCACCAGAGCCCTCCCAGGGGCTGCATCATGTATTATGCCACCCCTGGGAGACAACTCAAACTGACACCACAGGTCTGATATTGCAGCCTGTGTAAGGGGGTGCATGCACCCCTTACTTAGATATAGGTTCACAATATCTAACCTTATCACTACACATATAAACCTAGCAGTCACCCTTATAGCAGGCCTTATCAATCCTGAAGGCAGGGTGCTGGGTTTTGTGTGAGAGGGTGCCCATGCATGAGCAGAGCCTGTCTGCAGCCTTCGGAATCTATCCTAAAGGGTTGTTAGTGATGCAACCTAAACCATTTACTCTTAAGTGCATTATAACCTTGCGGTAAATGCTAACTTTAAAACGGCTGCACAGAAACTGTGTTACTACCTTGGGTGGATCCTTGGGGTCACAGCGATTGTACATGCTCTAGGCACTATGTCTAGTCAGGTCGTGGTTGTTCTACCACTTTCTTAATATATGGTCCGGTCTCCACCTGGAGCCTGCTGTGTATTGTGCTATTTACTGTCTTTCTAGTACTGTAATATTGTGTGCCTTGTTCTCTAATCTCATAAAGAGGTTAGTAGAGAGTGTTTAGTAATAAATACATATATTTTATATATATCTTGTGTGCTTCTCTTTCCATTTGGTCATTCAGGAGGTTATAATCTGGTAAACCAAGCTGCTTTACATTCCTTCAAGATTTAGCCTGATGGCTGCTCTCCATAGCTACCACTAGGATAGCTTTAATAAAGGTTGTCTTTAACCTAATCATCAATAAGGGCCGATTGGACTGGTACAAGGTGCCCATTATAACTAGTGGACAGCATATACCAGGCCAACTTCTCATAGAAACCATTAGGGGTGCATTTGATGCTGGCAATAAAAGAGCCCATTTGGAAAGGGGAATATGTGGAAATGCTCAAGCTGCTGCATAGGGAAGTGAGGTCAAAAGAAGGGTCCAAAGAGGAGGAATAAGAGTTAGTCAAGAGGCCAAAGGTCCAATTGACAATAGAGAACCGGACAGCAGCATTCTTGATATAAGCAAGAGTGTATTGTGAAAAATACCCGGAGCACTGCGTGGCATTATTCAAATACATGGACGTCATCAGGAAGGCCCAAATCATGGGAGGGGGATACGCATGGGCTCACTATGATGAAGAATATAGAGATCTCCTAGCATGGGACCCCGTAGCCGAATGGGGGGAGCTGGACACGGACTTGTGGCAGCATACAATGGGAGCTTCAAAATGGGGTAAAACCATGATTGCGGCCAGCGGACTGACAATAGTTTACCGGCCCTTTCAGGGAAGGCCCACCTGGGGAGGGTTGGGAGGCACGGGGAAGAGCCAGACAGGAACAGGGAGAGCCTGCTGGGATTCAACTAGGGGTTGTGTACCCGCGAGTTTTGTAAGTTCCGCCACAAATGCTCGAAGTGTGGTGGGCGGCACGCACTGCTCACTGTTTCAGCAGGGAGGTTATCAAGGAGGCCAGCAATGGCAACAAAGGGGAGGGAACACCGGAGGACACCAACAACAGTTTGCCGGACAGTGGGGGGTAAATGCCACAGGGGTCTGGGCCAAAGGGCTCGCACTCCGGTTAAACTGGGGAAAGTAGAAGGAGGTGGGGATATGAGGATTAGAGCAGCACAGGTTTTGAGAGAGGGCTTTAGGTGGGGGTTTCATTTGGGGTACACTGGTTCAAGACATGAGAGATGGGGGAGAATTTGCGATCAGCAGCTGAGTACAAACTGATAGTGCAAGCTGGAGAAAGAGGTGAGGGAGGGTAGGAAGGCATGATCTTTCCATGACAGGCCCATGGAGATATTGATCAATTTCCCCTATCGGTGTAGTGCCAAAAAAGGAGCCAGGATAATACAGACTTATAAGGCATTTGTCATGACCAGAAGGGTAATCGGTGAACGTCTTTATTGCGGATGAGGCAGCTACAGTATCGTACTCATTGGTTGACGTGGCCATGTCACTGGTAGTGACCGTGGGCGCAGCGGCACCAATGGCAAAATGTGTCCTAAAATTGGCCTTCTGTTTTCCTCCAGGGCATCCAGATGATTGGAATCTTCTGTGTATCCATTTGAAGGGAAATGGTGCGTGGACAAAGCATTGCCGATAGGACGCTCTATTTAATGTGCGTTGTTTGAATGCTTCAGCACATTTTTACAGTGGCTATTTTCCCAGCACACTTGCCACCACTGGTGACACATTACCTCGATAACTTTTTCTTTGTAGGCTCCACGGAATTCCAGATTGCACTGGAAAGTTTCCAAGAGCTGATGGGGGAACTGGGGGTGCCACTAGCACCAAAAAAGTCATTGGGCCCCACCACGGCACTGTCTTTCTTGGGAATCGAGATAGATTCTAGGGCAATGCGGGCGCGCTTGCCAGAGGATAAGGGAAAATGCTGGAGTTACTACAGAACATGTTGTCCAGGGAAAAAGTTAAAGTCAAGGAAATACAGGTCCTTTTAGGTCATCTAAACATTGCGTGTAGAGTAGTGAGGGCAGGGAGGACATTCTATAGGAGGCTGGGGCGAGCATTGTCTGAACACCATTTACCTCACCACCACGTTCGGTTGTCAGCCTGAGTGAGAGGACTTGAGGACGTGGACCGTGTTTTTACAGTTCTTTAATGGGATTGCGCTGACCAGGGAGAAAGATCTAACATGGGACATTCAGATATTCTCAGATACAGCAGGTAGTTTGGGTTTTGGTTTGTTTTGGCAAGGTAGGAGGTGCGCAGAAATCTGGCCTAGACATTGGAAGTATGGGGACAGGAGCATAGCTTTCTTGGAGTTCTTTCCCTTACTGGTAGCGGTAACACTGTGGGGGGGAGAATTAGCTCATAAGAAGGTCTTTTTCGGGTGGACAACATTGCATTGGTGGAAATGGTGAACAGCCAGTCTGCAAGGGATGAACAGGTGTTTAAACTACTCAGAGTATTTGTGTTGGGCTGCCTGAGACATGACATAGCTTTCAGCACATTACACTTTCTGGGTGTAGACAGTGACATAGCAGATGTATTGTCTCATTTACAGTGAGGGAGAGTCTGTGGGCTAGCAAAGGACGCCCACAGGACCCTGAAGCCAATGCCGCCACACCTGTGGTACGTAGGCAACAGAGGATGCTACAATTGGTGGTAGGGTCGTAAGCAGAATCCACCAGGGTGCCCTACAGTTTAGCCTAGGAGGAGTTCCTGTGGTCTGGCACCTAATTGTGTGCCGTGGTTTGGCGAAAGGCAGAAGATGTCATTCAATTCATATTGGACCACATTGATAAAGGTCTGTTGAGGGTCACAATCGCCAGAAAGCTAGCTGGGATTACTTGTATGGGTAAGCTGCTATGAGGCTACCCGGCAGGGGAATTGGGGACAAGAATTTGGAAGGATGGGCTAGGGAGCAAGGTCCAGGGCGAAAATGTTGAAAATCGCTGTCCTGGCATATGCTGAATCAGGTGCTGGCTGTACTGCTGGAGACGTGTAGAGATGCATTTCGAAACGTGTCTGTTTTCAACGTTGATGGTTTGGATGTTTTTCTGAGCTATCAGAGTTATTGGGCACTGAAAGGGGACGGGGTTGGCGAGACGTGGCCACACATAGATCTGGAGTGCAAATTTGGTTGAGTAGGTCTAAGACGGACCAGAAGGGCATAAGAAAGTGGATTATGCTACAGCAAGACGTGGTCTATTTGGGCTGCACTTGAACGTTGAAAATAAGTTATTTTCCCTATTTGGAGGGTCTCTGCTGTGAATTTATATCACGCTAGGTGGACCTTAAACTAATATAGAGTCCCCTTCTGTTTCACTCTTCCAGATCTACTTTGGGCGGTTAATTCACTCTTGGGTAAAGTTTTTCAGTTTTAAGAAATTGACAGCCTCTATTGATTAATAGCATCTGCTACACCGCAACCACTGTGCGGTGAGTGAGATTCCTATCTAGTTAAGTTGGGACATATTTTGCATGCCATAGGACCATTAGTTTATTATGCGCACCTCTCTCTACAGACTACCCATCGATTGGGAGAAGTGACCGGACCATACCAACTGCCACCTACATCTAAGTAGGGGCATGTGGCAATATTTTTGCTTTCTTTTTACCATTCCATCACTGCGGCACTAATCAGGTTATACCTTCAGGTTGCCCCCCTTCTCCCCCTTTCCTGAGGAAGACCCGTGAGCTGATGTTGGGAATTACCCTCCATGCACCAGGGTCGAAATGTCAATACTCTCTCCCCAGAGGGCCTGTACCCGGGACCACCCCTACCATGCCCAATCCACAGATGATGTCTCTCTGTGCACCTTGTTTGAAAGAATTATAAACAACAAATAGAACGACCTGTAAGGGACAAGCCCGGACAAGAAACTGGCCTTACGGTATACTATTGCCAGTTTTTCATGATGTAAAATGATTGCAGTTTAAACAGGTGCAGACCAACACTCTTCAACAGTCTACTATTACAACTTGGTCCTCGAATGATATTGTTACTAAGATTTTTGGATCAAGTTTGTATTTCATGGAATGTGGAATTAAGGTTGAGGTCTGGGCTAGTGTACAATATCCCCTGATTTTGAAGGTATTGGACCTTAAGGCGGATAAAGGTTGCAAAACAGTAGAAAATGAGAAGCCAAAACCTGTACTTAGAGGAGCAGTGGGTCTATTAAATAATCAATCTTGCAGTTCTGGTTTGAGATCACCAATCCCCAAGCAGGTGATCAGCTCTGTGAGTGTCTACCCAAAAATAATGTGCAAATTGAGGACTGGTCTTGGCTGCCAGCATCATTGGCAAAGATGCCCCGTGGAGCTAGTAATTGAATAACCGGAGCTCCGGATGTTAATGTAAATGAAATACGTTTATGCTCCTGCAATGTCCACGGATTAAACCATTGATTGTCTGACCCTGATACGATATTATTCTTAAACTCATTTTCATTTCTATTATTCAAAGAAACATGGTGCGAACAAATGACGCTTTTGTCTGGATTTAATGAATATAGTATTCTGGCAGTAAAAACAAAAAAATGTGGACGTGCAAAATGTGGATTGGCGCGTTATATTGCGGCCGAATTAAACCTAGTAGTGGATGTGGTAGATTTCAATCTGGATTGCCTATACCTTGTGGTAAATACCACTGATTTAAGTATAATTATTCTTAATGTGTATTTGAGTGCCAATAAAAACAAGTCTGCACAGATGTATATCCTGCGGGATGTACTGAGCGCATTAATAGTCCAATACCCAGATGCTGGCTTAATAGTATCAGGTTATTTTAATTTGCAATTAAGCCGGTTCTCAAACTTTAATTGTAAGTCGTAATAAATGTACGCTTACTTTTATAAAGCAAAGTACAGACTGTACAATCAATTATTGAGTGTTATTTCTGCGCACCTGCAAATGGCGATTACTAGCCCACACCACCTGCCTTGAGTAAGCCTCAGACTGCTCTGCACTGCTACCCTCTGAGAGTCAGGCGTTACAATTGGGTGTTTGGTTCCAAGTATAGGACAAATGTAGTCATGTTATTTGTGCAGGCCTCACAGATACTGCCTTGTTTTCCAACACCCCCAAATTTCTAAAGTTAAAGAAATTACTTAACAAAGAAGTTAGGGTGGTACCCTCATAGATTTTGCCAGATTTTTTGTATAAAGAAAATCTGAAGAAACTTAAGAGTCCCACAAACAAGAAGTCTGGAAAACCAGACTTAAACATCAAACTGGGCTATGGAATAATTTATTATCTGCCTCAAAGCAAAATAATGCAAAAAGATTTTGGGCAATTATTAATAAGCTTGAAAGGGGAGGCTGTAGGGCTTTTTCTGTAAATATAACAGAATTCAGTTGGGTCTAGTTTATAGCCAATTTGTATGGTTCACCGGTCCAGATGGAAAATCAACCAGATTTATTGGTTTGATGTGTGGAAAATATAATTTTACCAAAAAATGTAGGGAATGGCGAGTGTCTGGAGTTGAATTCCATAGATCATCTTATTGACTCCAGTCCTGATCCAAATTTTGACTTGGGAATTCCGAGTTGTAATCAGATATTGACCCTGTTAAGAGGGCTTCGAGCATTTGGTGCCCCTGAACCTAATGGGTTACCTAATGCCATGTTTCGTGATAATGGTGTCATGTGGGCAGGTATTTTGCATAATCTATTTAGGGAAGTGTTGACATTGGGGTTTGTCCCAGAATAATGGCAAGGCCGCATACTGCAACCCATTTCCAAAAGCGGCACAGTGTCTAATCCCGCTAACTATCAATTAATTTCACTTACTGATGTCGATGCAAAGGTGTTTGCTTCTACTCTTTTAATAGAATTGGAAGACTGGGCTATGCAGGAGGGCATTATTCCCTTTAATCAGACAGGTTTCCTGAAAGGATAATCCACCACCACAAACCTGATGGCTTTAACCCTACTTGCGGAGAGGGCTGCCTTAAATAAACAAAATGTATATATTGCTTTTATTGAGCTTAAGGCAGCCTTTGACTCTGTGCCACGAAACTTGTTATTGAAAAACTGTTAGATCGTGGCATCTCAAGTTTATTGTTGAAGGCTATCATCGATGGCAAATCGTTATCAAGGAAGATTAGGACATATAATAGCCTAAAGCAGGGTTGTGTTCTTGCCCCCTGTCTATTTCATCTATTCTTACCTGATCTTTCCCTTCATTTGGATGTTGTTAATGGGCATGTCCCTAGGATGGGGGGTGCAAATTAGTTACCTCCAGTATGCCGATGATACTATACTCGTGAGTCATACTCTTATCGGCCTATAAAGACTTATTACCGCCTTTGATGACTATACTCAACAGAATGGCCTTGAACTGAATGTAAAAAAAACAAAGTGATGAAATTTGCTGTAATTAAACTAATGTTGTTAAGACGTATAGATACTTAGGAGTGGTGTTTGATAACCGTGTGTCTTTTAAATTTCACCTTAATGATCTAAGGGCTAAGGCTGTGACCTTAATCCATGCTTTTAAATGTTTTAAAAAATCATTGAACTGTCAATCATATGATTTTATTCTTAAAGTACTCAAAGCTAAATTACAACCAACCCTCATATATGGTTCTCCTTTAACTAGAGGTAAAGATGTGAAGGTGCTTGACCTATTGGTCGTCAAGGTCTTCAAAGCAACTTTTGGGATTGCCAAATCAGTGTGTCAGGCAGAAATAAGATTGGAGTTTAGTCTCCAGAAACAGAGCATGGTATCAAAAGGACCTTTAATTAAATGTATGGTTGCATCGTCAACTTCAGCACCTACATCCCTAGGGGCCATTTGTTGGCAAGAAATAGACAAGTCTGTCTATGCAGCTAAATAAAGACCTTTTATTTTAACTTCCCTAAGAGACATCGGCCTGAAAATTGCACTGCAAGATCTGAAAATGCCCAATTACAAGTTAGTTTAAAAAAGCATATTTATTTATGTGTTTTATAGATTGCAAACTTGACCCGTTAGGGTATCCGAGCGCTTTACAGGAAAACATAGTCATGTACAGAGTAGGCAGAGCATCGTCCAGTTACGGATCGTAAGAAGGAGGGCAGGATGCAGTGTACACAAGGGAGATAGGGCACGTATTTACAGAATAAATATCCCAATAATCAAGATGAGATACCATATTTACAGATTATGTTAACCAATGTTCGCGACAAGGCATCGGGTTTCTGATGGGGTGAGCTAGCTAATATGAAGGGAGTCAATAGATGGCTATAGATTAAGGCCCTGGTGGTGGTGGAGGCAAAGTTGAAACAAGATATTTGCTCATGAGGAATGATTTGGCATCCTTTTTGAAGCGAGACAGAGAGGGTATTCTTCTGATCTCCAGTGGGAAAGAGTTCCATATTCTTGGAGCAGCACCGGAGAAAGCCCGGTTGTAGTTTTTTTTTCCAAAAGCGTGCAGGTTGGAGCAGGAGGTCTCTGGCAGATCGGGAGTTTGATTCCTCCGGAAATCACAAGTTTCTGCCTCATATATACAGGGGAGTTAGAATATAAGGCCTTGTGTGTGATGCATGCTACTTTAAGCTGCATTCTTGCCTCCAGGGGAAGCCAGTTGAGAGCTTTCAAGTGTGGGGAAATATGTTTGTATTTCCTCGTGCTGGTAAGTAGTCTGGCGGCCGCATTCAGGCATGCTTTTAGAGGTTACAAAAGGGGGTTGCTGAACTGTTCCTGTGGAGAGATGGGGAAAGTTTAAGTCTATCTGGCGTGACCAAGGGTGTTAGAATGACACCCTGGGGCATCCATTATGTTGGATGTAGTTGCCTCACACACCCAGAAGGGTGTCATGCTTCATCATAGGCGGTTGCTCCTCGTCGGGGAGGCGGTGCAACCCCCGACGGGCTCACCTCAAAGAGGGGCTCTTTGGCGGAGATCTTTTTATCCAACAGCCTTATGGTGAGGTGGGGGTGTGTGGGCAGGATGGTGTATTGTTGTGGTAGGGTTGTTAAAATGTAGCAAGGGGTACCGGAATTCACTTTATTCTGGGGGTCCCCTGGCTGCAATTAAAAGGTGGGGCTAGCTCGCTAGGTGTCAACAGGTTAGGTCGAGTGACCCTAGAGGAGACTAGAAGTGAACGTGGTCGACATGTTTCTCGCAATGGGTTAATCACCCGCGATTCTTCAGGACCTTACAAAAGTGAGAAAAACATCTACTCGAGCTCGGTGGTGATGGGTAGGTCTCCCCACGCGGACACAGGAGATTAGAGCCACACCCTATGGGCTAATCCCTGTTGTTCAGTCCCGCCGACCCCTCATGTGGTAATTAGTGTTTGACCATTAGGCATAGGAGAACCCACAGAGGTAACATACACCACACACATGACACTAGCATTATGTTGTTTTTCTCACTTTTGTAAGGTCCTGAAGAATCGCGGGTGATTAACCCATTGCGAGAAACATGTCGACCACGTTCACTTCTAGTCTCCTCTAGGCTGTTGGATAAAAAGATCTCCGCCAAAGAGCCCCTCTTTGAGGTGAGCCGGTCGGGGGTTGCACCGCCTCCCCGACGAGGAGCAACCGCCTATGATGAAGCATGACACCCTTCTGGGTGTGTGAGGCAACTACATCCAACATAATGGATGCCCCAGGGTGTCATTCTAACACCCTTGGTCACGCCAGATAGACTTAAACTTTCCCCATCTCTCCACAGGAACAGTTCAGCAACCCCCTTTTGTATCCTTAGTACTAGACACGGACACAAGCTGCTACTGGACCTTTCACCACCCTGAGTGGTAAACAGTGTCCGTTGATCAAGTGATCAATTGCCCTTTCTCCCCCTTCTTGATATATGCTTTTAGAGGTGCCAGGGAGATCTTGGGTAGACTCGAGAGGGTAGAACAGCCGTATTCCAGTCTAGAAATGACAAGTGCTTGGACTGCCATTTTTAGGTCGAGCTTTAATACTGTGCCTGGAGTGGTTTACAGCTCGGCATGGATAGCACTGTGCTAGTCCTATGCTTAAACACTTTGCTGTAGAAATGGCATAAGCCTTTGCCCCTTTCTATCACATTGTGGATGGCACTGTACTAATCCTACGCTTAAAAGACTTTTATAGAAAAGCGGACATTTGAGGTGAACTAATTTACGGACTCGCTGGAGTGGAGGGTGCTCTATACAGGACCTGCTTTCCACCTAAACCTGAGAACTACCCAGAGTTCTCTGCTACATATACATATACATACACACATATACATACACACAAATATGTATATACAGACATATACATACAAATATATATACACATATATACATACATATAAATACACATACATTCATATACACACAGATGGAAGATCACTAGAAAACAGCCAGCCACTACTCAGTAATTACAAAAACAGCAATAATGAACATTGCAGCCAGAGTGCAAAAAAACTTGCACTACCCAAAGAAGCTGGAAGCCAAAATGCTGTGACTGAAACAAATTGGATAAAAATTCACAAGCCGAGAAAAATTATGCATGGTATGTGATTAATTCATACCAATCCCTGCATATTCAGCCGTATCTGAATGTCTTCTTTTCAGCGAAGATTAAAAATAAGTTCTTAAGGGTATGCATGGGATTAAACCCAACAAAGGAGGGCACACAATCCTGGATAATGCAGTGGTCGGATTCCAACTGTAGACTTTGTGGTTCGCCACAGGAGACACTGGTCCATATAGTGTGTGTGGCACAATTCGATTAATCTTCAACGTACAGTTTTGAGACCATTTTTTCAGCTGAGTGGGGTGAGATCTGCTTGTCAGGCATTAATCATGTCACTATCAGGTGAATCGATCCCATTACTATGTCAATTGGTAAAATGTTTATTGGCAGCTGAAAAATGTCTGATATAATAAGGTAGTCCTCTACTATTTTTATGGCTGCCGACTAATAGTGCTACGCGGTCCATACTTCTATCATTTGAATATTATGTTGTGAGGGTGACAATCTGAAATGTAACAATGGAAGTGTTACCATACATTAAATTGATGCATTTTAATCTTGTTTTATATGACGGTTGTTGCTATAATTGCACATCAGACCTTTTAGTAAATTGATGCACTTTACTATTGTTTTGATATGATAGTTGTTACAATAATTGAACATTAGCACTTTGAGATGTATTTGTGCATGAAATATATAACAGAATCCTCTTTGTCTCAGTTAATTTTGCACTTTATCATCAACACTTAGTAATACAATGTGTATAATGTTTTGCAGTAGAAATTAATGGCTATTCGTTAATATATTTTTCCGTTATGCACAAGGAAATATTATGCTGCGCACACCGACATTTTAATTTTTTTAATGTGCAATATGTCTATGTAATTAATGATGTTAGGAGGCTAGATCTGACCTTACTAATAAGTGTTAACTTGTACACATGGGACAGTTTTTATGTGAAGGAAAGATGTTTTGTCTGTAATTAATGTTTTTATGATTAATCTGGTTTTAAGATTGAGATGTGAAGATGTTGTGATTGCAATGATTTTAATTAATCAAGCAATAAAGATGTTGTTCATTCATTATTGCAATTGATTCTTCCTTGGGTGTAATTTTGAATCCCTTCTTGCTTTATCTTATCCGTCTTACACATGAGCACACTTCCTTTTCCCTCCCTCCATGGAGCAACCTTTTATCTTGTTACTGAATATGGCGATGTGTTTACCTAAAGAGTACTTGGAAATAAAACAGTCCTCTTGGCTTTAATTGATTGGGTGCCTTTGCGTATTTGACAATGCGCATATATAATTTTCTTGAAGAAACTCTGTATGTATTCATGACTACATGCTAGTCATATGCATCCTTAATGGGTTTTTCGAATTATGAATGTAGGAAAATTCAACTGTATGATAAATTAGTATAGCTGTCTTCTAAACCAATCGATACCCAGGTCCGTGGACATTTCCTTGGGTTATTCCATTATGTTATAATGTCTATGGGGCTACTCCGCATGGGAATTGGAGACACGAATTTTGGAAGGATGGGCACGGAGCAAGGTCTGGGGCAAAAATTTTGAAAACCACTGTCCTGGCGTAAGGACGAGTTTGAAACGTGTCTGTTTTCAACGTTGATGGTTTGGATGATTTTCTGATCTTTCAAAATATCACGTTTTTGGGCACTAAAAGTGAAGGGGGGTGTTGTGGCAAGATATGGTCACTCATAGATCTGGAGTGCAAATTTGGTTGAGTAGGTCTAAGAAGGACCAGAAGGGCATAGGAAAGTGGATTATGCTACAGGCAACAGATCACCTAACAATTTGCCCACCTAGGTGGGCTCTACATTGGTTTAGCTTGTCGGGAGGCATGGGGGCGGTATTTAAGCATGAAAAAGGAGACCTATTAACAGCATTTCAATTGCTGGCGGTTTTGTGAAAAGCCTTGCAAAAGTTAGGGGTGGACGTAGCTGGTTAAGGCATGCACTCATTTTGCATTGGGGCAGCATCAGAGGCATGTAACAGAGAGTGGGATCAGGATCAAATTATTCGCCTGGGAAGTTGGTTGTCCGATTACTACAAGCGCTATGTGAGAAGGTAAGATGGGGATGCGCATGCGGTAGACGATAATGCACAAAATTCATGCTAAATTTTCTCGTTTCAGGTTCTGTGTCAGGGCCCCAGGAGGAGGAGATTACTATTTGGGTCATGGGGCACTCGTTCATAAAAAGGGCTCAAATTCAGGCGCGCCAGAGTTACTTCGGTCAAAATTTAGGTTTTAACGAGCGTATGTTAAAGTTGTTTGATATGGCAAGAGAGGGCATTTGCTGGAAGGAGCTGGTCCCTTGTTTAAATAGACTGTTGGTCTACGGCAGCTACCCGGACATTTTGGTATTACATTTAGGCGAGAACGACGTGCAAAGAAAATGGACTGGTTCTGATGAGGAGCATGAAGAAGGATTCAACTTTGCTAAAGGAACCGTGAGCAGGTTGTTTTGTCCTATGGACCGAGTTTATGCTGCGCTGGGAATGAGGTGGAACGGTTAACCCAGATGCAGTAGACCGGGCAAGGAGGAAGATCAATACTGAAGTGGCTCGTTTTTGTAGAAGCTTGGGTTTTGGCAGGATTTGCCACTCTGAAATCCGCTTTGATGGAGTGGAATTTTTCAGGGATGATGGCGTTCACCTTTTCAGGATGGGCATGGATTTATACTTCTTGGAAGTTTGGAAAGTGTTGGTCAGGACACAGATACATTAGCAGAGGGCCCATTAGATAAATCAGAGCAGAGGGGCGGATAAAAGGGACGGTGGTACCCCCCCTCTTCTTGTTCTGGGTGGCGGGGTTTGAAAAGTTTGCCAAGGGTTGGCAGATGTTTGGTTAGTGTTGAAAGTTGGGAACATGAACAGGGAAAGGGTTGGCAGGTAGTTTAAGGGCCAGTTGTAGATGTTTGGTTAGCCACAGTTTCAGAAAAGCAGGCATAGGACGTTGGATTAATAGAACTGTATATTTTAACTGTAATACATTGTAATGTTGGTAATATGTTAACGGCACGGTGGGGGCTATGTTCAGATGATCTTAGGTAGGGTTCAGTGTTAGATATTGGATGTATAGCAAGTTTTTAGTTTTGTAAGGCAGTTGCCACGTATGATATTGTAATGTGCACTTGTTTCAATAAAACAGCCTTTTTCACACACAAAATGGTCTCTTGTCCGGTCTGCCCCCTCTCTCCCAAATAGTACTGCAGCTGTTGAGATGCATCTGTTGTCTGTGTGGAAAGGAATTCAGAATAGAAATGCAACAAATGTTTGGTGCTTGTACTCTGCGCTGTTCTTTGGGTATTTTCACCGGTTCTGCAGTTTAATGTGCATGTACTCTCCGTTGATCGGGAACGTAACTGAAGCAAACGTTCTTCTTTTTATCTCTGGGGACTTATAATTATTGGGAGCAGTAGTGCAGTCGTACATCTGGTTTTGGTGCCTCTGTAGAGTGCATCACTTTTGAGAGAACCTGCAGCAGTCTTTTTTCTCTTTATAAACTCAGTGCCTTTCCTGTTGTAATGATTTCTGCGGGAACCAGTTGCTGTCGGTCAGTCATACTGCATTGTCAAGTCATCATATGTATTCCGTAAACATATGTTTAGTGCATTTTGCTGCATTTTCTCCCAAAATAATCTCTGTTGGACATGTGGTGCTTGCTGACTTGGGCTGCTTTACCTCAGTGATATGGACATGCAGGTGCTCTGTCTCTATTTTACAGCACAGCAGTGTTAATAAGGGCATGCAGGTGCCGACTGTGACTGTTGTTTTACAGCAGTGATAAGGGCATGTGGGTGCTGCCTGTGACTGTCACTATTTTACAGCAGTGATATGGACACGCAAATTCTGGCTGTGGCTGTAATATAGACATGCAGGTGCAGAATGTGGTTGTTGTTTTACAGCAGTGATATGGACATGCAGGTGCAGGCTGTGGTTGTTTTTTTACAGGAGTGATATGGACATGCAGGCTGTGGTTGTTGTTTTACAGCAGTGATATGGACATGTGGGTGCTGGCTGGGGCTGCTGTTTTACAGCAATAAAATGGACATGCAGGTGCTCGCTGTGGCTGTTGTATAGCAGTGAAATGGACTTGCAGGTGCTGGCTCTGGCTGTTTTACTGCAGTGGTCTGGACATGCAGGTGTTGGCTCTGGCTGTTTTATAGCAGTGATATGGACATGCAGGTGCTGGCTGTGGGTGTTGTTTTGCAGAAGTGATATGGACAAGCAAGTCCTGGCTGTGATATGGACATGTTGGTGCTGGCTGTTGCTGTTGTTTTGCTGCAGTGATATGGACATGTTGGTGCTGGCTGTGGATGTTGTTTTACTGCAGTGATATGGAAGTGCAGGTGCTGGCTGTGGCTGTTGTTTTACAGCAGTGATATTGAAATGTAGGTGCTGGCTATAGCTGATGTTTTTTGTTTTGCTTCAGTGATATGGACATGCAGGTGCTGGCTGTGGCTGTTGTTTTACAGCAGTGATATTGACATGTAGGTGCTGGCTATAGCTGATGTTTTTTTGTTTTGCTTCAGTGATATGTAGGTGTATTTATATAGCGCAACCTGTCACCCAAAGGGCATCCTGGCGCTTGCTTAGGGAACCCATCCTGGTATTCCCCTGTGAGAGGCCCCGGCAGGGAGACCACAGGGTGAAAGCCAGGCATCCCGCCGCGAGGGGCCGTCGTGGAGATTATATACTTTTTTTTACACTTATTATACACTTTTTATATCAGAAACCATAGAATTTCATTTGCGAAAATAAATCCCTTAAATCAAAGAATTTATGAAACCATAAGAAAAATTGAACAATTCTTTGATTTAAGGGATTTATTTTCGCAAATGAAATTCTATGGTTTCTGATATAAAAAGTGTATAATAAGTGTAAAAAAAGTATATATTCTTTGTAGATTGCTAGTTGAATGAATGGTTTTTTGAGCATGAATGATATGTCTAGTGGTATGAATGTATATGAATGAGAGTTTGACAAGAAAAGTATTTTGAGGTTTGTCTTCTGTAATATGTTTTCATCATAATGTTTTTGTAAAAAATATTTGAAATCACAAAAAGAATAAGTTAAAAAAGAGAAATTGTAAATAAAATGCAAATTTCAAATGATTAATTCCTGGATTTTAATTCCTCTCACATATTGTTTTGGATCATATGTAGAGTATTGACAAAGCAAGTGAAACCATTTGGCAGTACTGGCATTCTTTTTTCGGATACATTGAGGCAGGGTTTGGCCTTACTGCTTGGGAACCCATACCCAGTGGATATTAGTGTCGTGGAGATTAAGCAAGCTATTGCCCAGAGTTGCAGAGTGAGACCCCGTGAGTTGAGTAGGCACCGGAGCGAGAATTGTCGAGGCTGTGGAATTTTTGAGCCCGAGACCCGCCGAGGCGGGGAATCTAACCCTGGTCCACGGTCGATCCCAGCTTCCGGGTCTGCCGCCTCTAACCACTGAGCCACACTTCTCCACTCTGGACATGTAGGTGCAGACTGTGGCTGTTTTACTACAGTGACATGGGCATTTATGTGCTGCCTGTGGTTGTTCTACAGCGTTGATATGGACATGTATGTGCTGGCTGTTTTACAGCAGTAATATGGTCATGTATGTGCTGGCTGTGGCTGTTTTACAGCAGGGATATGGACACTATACATAAAAGAGCATTTTATGCAACTTTTATTTATTTATTTTTTACTATTTCTCGAAACTGTTTAAATAACATTTATTTTTTACCTTTTACATTTCTTCTACAGACATCTCCAAAGCACGGCAATAAACCTTTAACAGATATTTACTACAAAATTCTAATTGTAACTATATTTAAATGTTTTCTAACACACCAACTGCATAAATGAAACCCACATTTCTAATACACATTTTATCTTTATTCTATCTTCTTAACAGAAATTTTGAAGACATCAGAAAATTACGCCATCAAAGCTAAACACTCCACAAATTAAAAAAGTAAGTATATTTTTTAAATTATTTAAGAACCCTAAAATCCTAACTACAAGACAGCTTCCCCCTACAAACCTCTCAAAATGATTTAAAAGAGTAGAATAACCAAGTTTTCTTAATTTCTACCAACAGAAATAAAACCGCAAAATAGAAGAGAAAGATTGAAAACACCTTTTGAACATTTCAAATTACAAAAAAAAATAAATGTAAGTATACTCATTGAAATATGAATGCACTTAAAACATGTATAGCAGTATTTTTTTTTGTAAGACCTTTATTGCAGATTCGTAAGTATGAACACAGCGTTGTGCCTACAACCCTGGGGGCCGGCCGCAACATACATAGATGATATTCAGTTTTGTTCAGGGCTACACAGCCGTTTGGCCGACAACCAGAGGTCCAGCGGCGTGATAATGGTATCGTGTTCAGGTTATATTTTTGTTGTAGCATAGTTGTCGTCTTACAGTTTTTCAAAACTTTGAATTTATATATGCTATGTAACAACAGTAAAGAAAAAGGGGGAAAAAAGGAAAGAACAACAGTCACTGTACAACAGCATTCTCCCTCCCATCATCTGTTCGATAATAACATTAATCTTGTTACTATACAATATACATATCGTCTGTACTTTGCTCACTTTGTTCTGGCAATAGTGTGGCAAGATAGTTGCGTAAATAAGACCAGTAGTCTTTGGGACGTGACCTGAGTGGGAGATCCTCTTCATATGTTGTTAACGTGTCACGGCAATAGACCAGGTCCTCCAACCAGCGCCGTACCGTTGGGCATCGCCTGCTGTTCCAATGAAGCGATTCTCTACGCTTGGCCATCAGCAGAGCGACAACACAAAACTTTCGCTTCTTTGCCTTTACTTGCGGTATCAAGCCCAGCAAACATACACGCAATGTGCAGTCAATTTGTGTCTCTAACATAGTACTTAGTGCATTGGTCACCTGTACCCAGTAGTCCGCAATTTTTGAGCACTGCCACGCCAAGTGGATAAAGTCAGCATCTTCCTGCCTGCAGCGCTTACATCTAGAGTCCACATTCAGTCCACATTTATAGAGCCTGTACGGTGTATAATACATTTGATGCAAATATTTGTAGTGAATGATTCTCAGATTACCGTTTGGGGTTAACATGTTAGTCAGCATACATGCAGTTGACTATTCCACTTCAGATAAGGGATCAGGCATAGCAGCACTCCATTTAGTTCTCATTGCCTCAGTGTGGCCGGCAATTTCCTCCTGCAGTCTAGAGTACAGTCTGGACACTATGTGCGCTGCGGTGGGTGTCGTCAGTATAAACTGTAACAATGTCATTTGTTGGGTCTCCACAGGATATGTTTTATGGTGTTCTTTCATTGCTTGTTGTAACCGGAAGTACGTGAAGTTGAATAATAGTGTGGGGTTGCTAATATAACTGAGGTCCGCCATTTGTATAAAGGTCCCGTTAAGATACAGATCCCCCATTTTGTCTATGCCCGCTTGCCGGAGTAGGTCAATTCCCACTAGTTTTTGGGTGACCGAGAGTGCCGGGTGGCATGGCAGCGGCAACGCCGGGGCATATAACGGTAGCTTACCCGCTTTCTTGCCCATCAGTTGCCAGGCCTCATTAGTGGTATCTATAGTGTTTATATCACGTTCATGCAATTTTGGCCGCTTGTGTGGCAGTATGGCCGTTAGTGGGATCGGGAAAGCATCTCCTGTCTCAACAGCAACGTGGGACATGAAGGGTATTTCATGGTACCAGTAGTGAGCAAATTGTGCTTGTGCGCACAAATAGTATAACAGAAAGTGAGGCACTTTGAATCCCCCCTGTGCATATGGCAAGGTCAGCGTCTGTAAGTTTAATCTAGCCCGTTTGCCTGCCCAGATGAGATTAAGAACTAGTTTGTTTATGTTTCGGAACACCTCTGCAGGTGGTTTAATGGGTATGTTATTAAACAGATAGAGAAACTTGGGTAGAAGCACCATTTTGACTATGGCAGTTCTATCTGCCAGTGAAAGTGTTAGTTTGTTCCATCGATTTACTTTTCCCTCCAATGCAGTAATAACCCTGCCATGGTTTGTGCGGATGACTAGCTCAGGATTTCTGTGGAACCAAACTCCTAGGTAACGTGGGGGCTCCTCTTGCCATTCTAGTGGATAATCTAACGCAAAGGGGATTGTACTATCTGTCAGCGCAATAATGAGGGATTTGGTCCAGTTGATGTGCAGGCCAGAGTATTGACCAAATTTAATATATTCACGTAACAAGGGGTTGAGATGTTGCGCCGGATCTTTAACATATAGCACCATGTCATCTGCATAAAGCTAATTAGGACCCCAGTCCATCTGCTTTCTCCCTAAACTGTTGTGTTCAGTACTTAGGTATATCCCAGATTAAATACGGAGGTACCCTTATAAGTCTCTAGTATATGGTACTAAGGTACCCAGGGAATAGGTACCCCAGAGGTCTTCCATAGGCTGAAGCATGTATTATGCCACCCATGAGAAACCATTCAAAATGGAACTACATTCCTGCCATTGCAGCCTGTATAAGCTGGTGCTAGCACCACTTACTTAGGATATAGGTTTCCTATATGCACTTAAAACCTATAAGTCACCCCTATAGCAGGCCTTTACAATCCTGAAGGCAGGGTGCTTGATTCGAAGTGAGAGGGTGCCCTGCAGCCTACGGAGTACATTCTCCCGGGTTGTGAGTGAAGCAGCCATATACTTTATAGAGGGGCACCGCGTAATAACTCTGGCCATGTTAAAAACTGCTGCAACGAATCCTATCCTGTTTGGTATCAAACATGCTGGAATCATACCCCATACCCCCACACCGTAAACCATATGGGAGGTATAATTCCAAGCACTGGAAGAGCCCTCCTTTAGGCTTTCATTTTTCCCGGTACCAGCCTTCTTGACCCAGACAGCACAAAATGGTTGCTGCCGAACAGAGACACGATTCTGCCCTCCTGCTGCTGAGCCAAGCTCGAGCAAAGGGAAAGGCAGAACAATAGGCATCCTGTCGCAGGGAGATGTGACCACCTCCCACACAGGATTTAGTGGATTGGGATGGGGTGGGCGCGCTTGTGACCACCACTCAGTCTGCATGAGGGGCACATTTGGTGTCCCTGTGCATAGTCCAGTTCAAATCAGTCCTGAGAGCTGTTAGCTCTCACTCTGGTGCGAAACTGGACCAAGGACATGGGAGTAACCTCCCACCTATCCAGACCCTCCCCTGGGAGGGTCCCCTGAATCTTCCCAACCCTTTCCCTAGGGTACTTAAGGGCATACCTGGGTGTAGATCCCTAGTTTCGTTGTGGGATAGGATTCAGATCAGACACCACTTCTTCTTCTACCGTCTGGGCACTCGGAACTTTGTGCTGGGCTTCGTTTGGGCCTGACTTCATCTCCCTTCCAGTCTGATGCATCATCTGTGCCTGTGCATCATACAGGAACCTTCCAAGGCCTGTGAAGTATCAAAGGCACTTGAAGAAATCTCCCTTGGAGTGAAGGAGTCACTCCCCTGCATTCGCAGGCACCACAACTAAGTTAACCGGTCTGCTGATCCTGAGCTCCTCCGGACTATGAAAGGTTCTGCAACACAGGTGTTGGTTTTCCACAGCTCCCAAGGCCTACCCTGCCCTCTCACCAAGTTCCTGGGGGGTTGCAATAACCACACCCATGTGCACCGTGTCAACTTGCAGTTGTAAAGGCTTGTTGACTTCTTCCCAAGAAGATCTTCAGTCTCCAAGTAGCCCCAACCTTGAGCACCTCCAGTGACTAGAATCTTCAGCCACACTGCATCGTGGCTGCATCTTTTGTTGAGCTGCTTGAGGTCATCTCACGACTCCTGTGCCTCCAGCCTGTGGATCCATTTGAGGGTCACACTTGTTTATTTTGCTCCCCTCTGATTGCTCAGGGCCTGCCCTGACTACCCTGCTTTTGGTGAGTCCCCTGGACCTTGCTGGTCCTGACGTGGTTCCTTCTTTGCTTCCTGCGTTGGTTGCATTTGCCAAGGCTTGTTGGTGCTCCTGCCGGACACCGACCCCATAGCATTCGACAACCTTCATGAGACAGCTCATGCATGGCTCTCAGTCCTCCTCAGCATTGCCTAGTGCTCACAGCTACAGAGTGAAGGTCATCGTCATCCATCCTGCAACACCCAACATCGGAGGGCATGCGTCCTCCAAGTCTCCTGGTCACTCCTGAGTGACATAAACTCTGTCCCCTTTGCATGCAGGTACCTCTCACCTTGAATCCACCTCCAGATTCCACTGGACACTTTCTCCTCTTCCAGCAGCGGCACTTTCCTGAAGTCCTCCATTGGGTTCAACGGCGGTTCCTGACAACACTTCACAAGTATGCACCCGGCTTCCATGGTGTAGGTAACGTGGGTACAAGGATATCCACGGTGGGGTGGATCCCCAACCTTCTGTCTTCAACTGGGTTTCTTCAAGGTCCATTGGGAAGGGTCCTTCATCTTTCAAAATCCAACTGCGACTTACACGAAGAGTTGTACGGGCCACGCGCTCATGTTCCCACATTGCACACGGTCTCCGTGGTGTCCCTATCTACTCACCTTGGGTAGTTCCTCTAGACATTGTCTTAACCTGAGTGGTGGTTCTTTTTTTTTTTTTTGTAAATCTGTTTATTACACAGAAAAGCAATCCAATCATTACATACATTGAATTATCTCTCACCCATATGCAAAGTGTTCGGTGGTAAAGCCGGGAGTGCGGCACAGTACAGTGGGATTGCAAACTGATCAATTGACTCACAACAATAATACATTTTTGCTTTTTAGGAAAACGAGAAAGTAAAAGATAAACCATAATAGAAAAAAAAAAAGTGGTCACACATGTACATACAATGATGGAGGTCAATAAAGCTGCGAGCTGTATCGAGCAGACTGGTCAGCACAAATTTGTGATTGGTATAGAGCATGGCACATATCAAATAGAGCAACGTGACTTTAAGTCCCAGATCCAGTATTTGTCAAATGTCACATAGATGATGTCGGAACCTCCTAGTGTGAAAGGAAACAGTCAATGCGGCCATAGATTGTACACCCAATAGGACCGGAGCAGACAGCCACGTGGCCCAGTAGTGTCAGTCAGGCCTGTCCTAGTGCCAAATAGTGCCAGAAGGAGTTATCAGGTGCCGTTGTGATACTGCTTACCCCACCCCCGCAGGGACAAAGGAAGTAATGGATTGGGATTGCGTCTCTTGGGCTACTTTCGCGATGTATTTCCAATATGGTCCCCAGATGTCGAGCGGCCGGGAGGCTGTAGGAACCGTTTCAGAGTATTCAACGCAGTTTACATTGCAGTATGCCATGCTACGAAGCCAAGTGCGAACAGTAGGAGCTCGCCTAGCACACCAGAGCAGCGCCACTTCTCGCTTAGCTAAGAGGAAGCCAATGGATGCCAACTTCCGTATTGGGCATTGGAATTCGGCGACATAGCCGAGCAGCACAATTACAGGAGTGGGCTGGAGGACCATTTCAAGCATCGCACCCAAAACCCGATGCACCTGAAGCCAGTAGGTGTGCAGTTTCAGGCAAGTCCAGGAAAGATGGGCAAAGTCAGCCTGTGGGCCTTGGCATTTAGGGCAAGTGTGCGGTCTGTTTGGGTCAATTCTATGGGCGAGTGTTGGAGTGTGGTATGCCCTCCTTAGGAATTTGAAATGTATAAGTTTGTGTCTGGCATTAATGGACACATCTCTCGTGGTGGCACAGCATGCTGCCCACTGGTCGTCCGTGATTATAATACCCAGGCCGCTCTCCCAGTCAGCGCGCACTTTAGAGTCTAGTGAGGGAATTGAGGCCAGACATAGTTTGTATAGCTTAGACACTACATGCGCCCCAGTTTGGTGTTGTATTATGAATGTGAGCGCGGGGGTGTCATCAGGAGGAAGTGGGAATGTGGGAAATTAGGCTCTAAGCATTGAGCGAATTCTAGTCAGTGTGAATGAGTCCATGAAGGTCCTGTCTGTGAAGCGGGGATCCTCAGTGAGAGAAAAGGCATGTCCGTCCGGGAAAAGGTCACCTACAGTGTGTAGTTTGTATTTGGAGAGTGTGCGTAGTACCACCGAATCACCTGTGATGGGGAGCCAGTGTGAATTTGGCAACGGCAACGCAGGCGAGTATAACTTCTCGAGCAGTAAGTGGCGTCGAAGTTTGTCCCAGGCCCAGCAAGTAGTGGACAAAGGCTGTATGTCCTGCAGGTCCCGGGGAAGGCCTTTAGGAAGGACGGAGGAGAAGGCCACAGGGAGCGCCAAGTCAGCCTCTGGTTGCAAGTGGGGTATCCTGGCATCAGGGTGAAACCAAGGGTACGCATAAGCGCACTGTGCCACCAGATAGTACAAAAAAAAGTCTGGAACTCCGAAGCCGCCTCGGTCGTAAGGGAGTGTTAGTGTTCACCAGGCCACGTGTGGGTTCTTGCCTCCCCATACCAGGCGCAGAAGGGAGGAGCGGAGTTGGGAGAAAAAAATCTTGGTGAGGGGAATCGGAAGATTGTTAAATAGATACAAAAACCTGGGAAGTACAATCATTTTAATGATGGCAATCCGTCCAGCCACAGACAGCGGGGGGAGTATCCAGCGCTCCGTATTGTCTTCTAAAAAATCAAGGGCTCGACCGTAGTTCAGTCGGACAATGGAAACCATGTCGAGGTGAACATGTATTCCCAAATATTTCACGGAGTCCGTGCACCATTCCAATGGGAACGAGCAGGTCCACTGTACGGTGGAGGGGGTGAGCGGGAAAATTACTGACTTATGCCAATTTATTTTAAGGCCTGAGTAGTCGCAGAATCGGGAAAGCCCCGTCAATAGTGGTTCGAGGTGGGACTGGGGAGTGCGAACGTACAGTACTGTGTCATCGGCATATAACGAGATCAGCAGGGGGCCGTTGCGAAACTGGAGACCACGGTGTAGATGTTTCTCCTGGAAATGTCGCACTAGGGGGTCCATAGCTATGATGAAGAGGAGCAGAGATAGGGGGCAGCCCTGCCGGGTGCCACGTGAGAGTGCCAAGTTTTCAGTGATAGTGCCGTTGAGTCGTATGCGGGCGGTGGGAGCCGTGTACAGCAACTCAACCGTCGCAACAAACATAGCAGGCATCCCCATTCTCCTCATGATAGATAGAAAAAAGGGCCACTCCAGTGTGTCGACCGCTTTCTCCGCGTCCAGGAACACTGCTGCAGCCGGTGTGGAGGGGTCTATCCTGTGTAAAACCGAAAATAGTGTCCGAAGGTTTAAAGAAGTGGATCGGTGAGTTACGAATCCGGACTGAGCCGGTGAAATTATAGTTTCCACTAGCAGTGCCAGCAGAATTGCCAGGACTTTGGCCAGAATTTTGTAATCGAGGTTCAAGAGGGACATGGGTCTACATGAGCTGCACAACGAGGGGTCACGGCCCTGTTTGGGAAGTAGAACAATGACCGCTTCCGGGAGCGTGGGTGGAAGAATGCCCGACTCCAATGCTTCTGCGTACACTTTGACCAGTTTAGGCACTAGTTCCTCTTTGTACTCTTTATAGAAGTCAGCCGTGTAGCCGTCAAGGCTGGGAGCAGAAGAGCTGCGCAAGGAATCAATCGCCTCATTTATGAAATCCGGTGTAATGGGCATGGCTAAAAACTCCTGCATATTTTTTTCCAAGTATACCATGGCGATTTCATTCAAGTAGGAACCCGGATAACAGTGCTCCCCCGTGAGTGTGGAAGTGTAGAGAGTCTTGTAATATGACAGGAAGGTGTTGGAAATCTCTGGAGTGGAGTGTTGTAGTGTACCCTGCTCATCAAGTACCTCCGTAATGTAAGCAGCTTGGCGTGGTGGGCGAAGCATTTGCGCTAGTAGTTTGCCTGGCCTATCTCCCTCACCGTATTGCAGCGCTGTGTAGTATTTGCCCATGAACTTCACCTCCCTGTCCGCCACATCTCTAAATTCTAAAATCAATGCCAGGCGTTTAGCCTCGTGGTCTGCCGAAGGATTCTCGAGGGCCTCTTTCTCCACTTTAAGGATATCCGCCTCAATGCGGGTCAGGGTGGAGCGAATCTCCCGCAAGGAACCCACACTTTTGGTGATGCAAACCCCACGTAATGTGGCCTTAAAGCCCTCCCATAGCGTGGACCAGGAGGTAACAGAGCCAGTATTAATGTCAAAGTAGTCATCGATAGCAGTTCGTATGTCTTCCTTGAAAGTTGGGTCTAACAGAGCCCTGCCAGGGACTCGCTACTGTCTTTCGTAACCTCCCAATCTGGGGATTTCAAGGGTCAAAACAATGGGAGAGTGGTCTGAAAGGGTGCGAGGCAACGTGGAAAGGCCTACAACCCAACCTGCGACACCCGGTGACAGGAGCCAATAATCAATTCGAGTGCTGGTGTTATGAAAGCACGAGTGATGCATATATGCTGGAGTGTGGTGGTGCAATCTAGTCTCTATGTCCACTAAAGAGAAATGGGAACAAATTTCCGCCAACACAGCACGTGACCTTGGTTTGCAGTCAGGAGAGGGGGAGGTGCTGTCCCTGTCGGGATTCATCAATATGTTGAAATCCCCACCCAGAACCAACAAGTCAATGTCAGAGTGAAGCAGTGTCAACTGTACATCCTGAAAAAAAGCAGGGTTATCCACATTCGGACCGTACACACCGACCAATGCAATCCTGTACCCGAACAGCACACCCATAACAAGTGCATATCTGCCCTCCCCATCCGTTTTGCTGCCAGTCATTACAAACGGGACTCGCTTGTGCACAAGGATCGCAGCGCCTCTAGCAAACCTGCTATAGCAGGAAAACACTCTGTGTGACCCCCACCCTCTAGCCACCGATGCCACGTCCTGCTGTACCAAATGAGTTTCTTACAGAAATAGGACGTCCACCCCATGTCGCGCCGCATAGGCCAGCACCTGTTTGCGTTTCCTTGTGGTGTTCAAGCCCCAGACATTCCAAGACATCAAAGTTAGTTTGGAGGGATTAGTCTGTAGACCTATCCTGGCCATAGTGCCATTTTTGATGTAGTCAGTAGCAAGCGTGCATGTGACTGAATGCTCAAACGACACTCGCATCTAGTTTTGTACCAACATGACCAATAAAATAAAATAAACCCCACCCGCCTCCCAACACCCCACGAGAGGCAATCCCCGGACCATCGCTGAACAATAATGCAAAGGAATACAAGTGAGAACCATTCAAAGAAACAATAAAACTGCAAATAAAGAAAGGATAAAACCCCAGAAAATAGCAACAACATGGCCCGCGCCATTGGGGGCGGCAACGCCACTCCATACGGGCTACCGGACAGGCGGCCACCGAACCGGAGACCTAGTCATTTAACATTGGTAAATCCACATCAAGACTACAGTAGTTCGACGAGGGTGCAAATAGAGACAATGCAGAGTGGTCAGCCCTGGCCAGTTTCTGCAAATAGGTCAGCGCTGGACTGAGTGTCGTTTCGGGGTGGAGAGTTGGGAGGAGAACCGGTTGCTGCCGCCGAGCCCTGCTTCTTGTAGTTGTGGCAGAAATCTTGGGCCTCAGCTGGAGAGTCAAAAATGCGAAATCTACCATTCACATCCACCTTCAATCTAGCTGGGTACAGCATACCGTATTTCAGGCCTAAGTTTCGGAGGGCGGATTTAACTCCGTTATATTTGCGACGTGCCTCCTGTACCATTAATGTGAAGTCTGGGAAGAAGGACAGCTTGCTGCCTTGCCACTGTATTTCTCCAGCCTCTCGTGCTGCGCGCAGCACAGCGTCGCGGTCTCGAAAGTTCATGATCCTGGCGATGATGGGTCTTGGTAGTGGGCCAGGTTTAGGTTTAGGCCCCAGAGACCTATGTGCACGCTCAACAACAAAGCCCGTGGTAAAGGTGTCTCTGCCAAATACTTCGATCAACAGTGTTTCGACAAAAAAGTCGAATCGACCCGTGGCCGTTGTTTCTGCCACGCCGAGGATGCGAATGTTATTTCGCCTACTGCGCGCTTCCAAATCTTCGTTTTTAATAGCCACGTCTTTCAGAATTTTTTCGACCCGGTCCAGTCGCTTACGCGATTTCGATGCGCCATCTTCGATGTCTGATATTCGCAATTCAGCCACATCGAGCCTTCTGTCATGGGCCTGTACCTTCGTACCCATGTCCGCCAGTTTCTGTTCCAGGCTGTCGAAGCGGGTGTCGAGCGCTTTAAAGCCTGCGCGCATTTCACCCATCATGGTGGCGACCATAGTCGCCGCATCTCCCAAGTCCGTAGCGTTGGAGGCCCCGGCTGCCGAACCAGGCGGAGGGTCCGTGGAGAGGAGGGGAGTTTTGTCGAAGCTGAGCTTCCTCTGGTTGGGATCCCTCTTCCCCATCGCCTCGGCCGCCGGGCGAAGTTGTGCCGGGAGTGGTGGTGTGGATGTTTCGGCAAAATGGGAGAGTAGTAGAGCAGCACCAAGCGCCAGAAAAACAGTAGAGGTTCAGCGACCAGGCAGCGTCGGGCCAGGTGAGGGCCGGGGTAGTCCCTGTTGGCCCAGGGTCCAAGGTACTGTTCGATGCGTAGATTGCACCCTCAGGATGTGGTGGGGTGAGGAGCGGCCCTCTCCCGTCGAGTAGAGCAGGAGGAATGGAGGGGTCTGATAGTCCCACGAGTGTTTACTAGGCGGGGCCGCTGAGAATCGCGTAGCAGCGCCCCACGGTCGCCCGACCCCCGAGCACGTACACCCCCGCCGTCTCACCGCGAGCGTCCCCACCCGCCGCCCAGCATCCGGCCCAGGTCCGAAAATCGAGGCCCCGGTCCCGGCACCCCGCAGGCCGAAGGGCCGCGAACGTATCGGGAACCAGGAGCCCCCACCTGAGAGCCCGAATCGGACGGGCGGCGCGCGAGAAGCACCGCAGCCGACGACTTAAGGGGGCGAAGGCCCAGCGACCAGGCCCCGCGCGGCACTCACCAGCAATCCGGCGCAGTGAGAGAAGATGGCGCCGAGGAACGAAGGCCCCGATTCTCCTCCGCCGTACACTCTCCTCAGGCCGTCTCCGCGTTCTCCAAAGTCACCCAGATGGTCAGGGCGACATCAGTGTTCGGATCCGTACGGATGTGGGGAGTTGGAATGTCGGCTTACATCTCGGCCGCCGCCGCCAGGAGCCCGCGTGGAGGAGCTTCACGGAAAGGTGGCCATTCCGATCGCCGCCGTGGCCACGCCCCCAACCTGAGTGGTGGTTCTTATACCACTTTCTTAGTATATGGTTTGGTCCCCCCCTGGGTCCACTGTGTATTTCATGCTATTTACTGTGTTTCTTTGATAAAGTATTGTGTCTATTGTGTATATCTCCCGGTAGGAGATATTTCTATGTGTGGGAGAGAATTATATAATAAATACATATTTTTATTAATACTTTGTGTGGTTCTTCTTCACTTAATCTATACTATAAGATGGCATTCTTGTAAAACAAGCTGCTTTACACTCCTTCTGGACTAAGCCTGAAGGCTGTTCTCCACAGCTACCACTTAGAAAGCTTTCTAAGGTTGCCTACGACATCTTAAATCACCATAAGGGTTGTCTGGACTTTTGCAAGGTGCCCGCTTACATTAGTGGACATCATATACCAGGCCTGCTTCTCACAATAAGGTACTATACAGGGCAGCACCTTTTCATGAGGTAGAGCTACAAGCTCAACCCGAGGAGGATGATTTCCTTCTAGAAATCCTCTTCTCCACTCAAAGGTCACTTCAATTCCTACCCATGTTGAAGGTCATGCTAAAACCAGCTGCGGATGTCTTCAAGAACTCAGGGTTGTTTCAAAAAAGTCTCTGGAATGATAGAGAGAAAGGCATGGACAGACAAGCCCCATAGGCTGCCATTATGTGGCTTAAATAGGATACTGTGCCTTTAAGAGAACTTTCTAGAACTTATCCCAGAATGCACAGCAGGTCCCTTTTACTTTCAGTTCTTTTTGAAGGCGTAGCACGCCAGACCTGTAGCATTCCTTACATGAATATTTTTCTCCACCGGGGAGGAGGGCGGGCGCTTATGACTATAACAGAGATACCCCTACTACAGAACTGGAGTTACAGGACAGAAACTACTCCTTCTGTAGTAGGCGATCTCTGTGTATAGTCCTAATCTAGTGAATAGAATGGCAAGCCCATCCCCACACCAAAGCGGCGGTGGAGAGAAGAAAATTAACACCACTATTGTGTGAACAAATTCCGCAGCGAAGCCTGCCCAACCTGAGCATCTGCCCTGGCATCAGTGTCCAGACAGTAATGCTTAGCAAAGGTATGAACCGACTTCCAAGTGGCCGCCTTGCAGATCTCTGCAATCGGAACATTACGGAGTGAAGCTGTCGTGGCAGCTTTTCCCCTGGTGGAATGAGCCTTAGGTTTACCGCCTAAGGTCTTATTAGCTTTTTGGTAACACAACTGTATGCAGGACACAATCCACCTACAGATGGACTGCTTAGAGGTAGCAAGACCTGTCCTGACCGATCCATAATTGACAAATAATTGGTCTGACCTACGAATATCTTTGGTTTTATCCAGATAAAATTTCAACACCCTCCTAACATCCAGGGAATGTAGAGACCTTTCCGCTGGAGATGAAGGATTCTGAAAAAACGTAGGCAACGTTATGGTCTGGTTGACATGAAAATCAGAAATAACCTTGGGAAGAAATTTAGCACGCATAACAACCTTAGCAGCATGAAATACAGTATAAGGTTCTTGGCAACACAACGCCTGAATTTCACTCACCCTGCGGGCCGATGTGATGGCCACGAGGAACGCCGCCTTCCAGGCTAGGTGCTGCAACGAAGCCTTATGAATAAGTTCAAAAGGCTCCTTCATCAATCTGGACAGCACCACATTCAATTCCCATGAAGGCGAAGGAAGCCTGACAGGAGGGGACACTTTCTTCAAGTCTTCCAAAAAGTCTTTGATCACAGGGATCTGGAAGAAGGAAGTCTGTGAAGGGCATTTCCTGTAGGCAGTCAATGCAGCAAGATGAACCTTAATTGAATGAACATTAAGTCCAGACTGCGCCAAATGTAGAAGGTAAGGAAGGATGACGTCTTCCTTGCACGTCGTCGGGTCATAGTTCTTGGACTTGCACCAGATACAGAAACTCTTCCACTTGTAAGCATAGGAGGTCCGAGTGGAAGGTCTCTTAGACTCCTTCAGTATATCCATACAATATTCGGGCAGATTCAAATGGCCATATTGTACTATCTCAGGAGCCATGCCGCCAAACTCAAAGACGTGAGGTTGGGGTGCAACATCCGCCCCCGAACTTTGTGAGAAGGTCCGGCCTGCACGGCAGCCGTATGTGAGGAAGGATAGACCGGTGAAGCAGGTCCGTGAACCATCACTGTCGGGGCCATTCCGGGGCAATGAGTATCATCCAAGCCCTGGACCGGGCCAGCTTGATGAGTACCGCCGGAATCAGGGGAATGGGTGGAAAAGCGTACAGAAAGCTGTTCGACCAGTTGATCCATAACGCATTCCCCGGCGTACCCTGCTGGTAGTACCTGGAGGCGAAGTCTTGGCATTTGCTGTTTTCGGCGGTGGCGAACAGATTTACGTCTGGATTCCCCCACCTTGCGAAGACTTCTCCTTGTACTTCGTCGTTTATGACCCATTCGTGGTTTTCTTGAAGCAGTCTGTTCAGTGCGTTCGCCTGAACATTCTGCACACCTGGCAGATGGGTAGCCGTTATAGTCAGTCCTCTGGCCAGAAGCCAGTGCCAGATCGCCTGCGCCTCCTGTGACAGGGTGCGTGATCTCGAACCCCCCTGCTTGTTAGGGTAATACGTCGTGGTCGTATTGTCCATCTGTACAAGCAGAGAGTTGGTCTGGAAGGACGGAAGAAAGGTCTTCAGTGCCAAGTGAACAGCTCTGAGTTCCAGGAAATTGATGTGATACGTGGCCTCCATCGGGGACCACGTTCCTTGAATCTGTAAGTCTCCGGAGTGCGCCCCCCAACCGTGGAGAGAAGCATCCGTCACAACAGTCTGCGTGGGAATGTCCTTGTGGAAGGGAACCCCTCTGAGGAGATTCTCTGCTGAACACCACCACTTCAGCGACTGAAGAGCATGCAGAGACAGTCGTATCCTGTCGTCCCAAGATCCTTTCCTCTGATCCCACTGGTCCTCCAAGCACTCCTGCAACGGTCTCATGTGCAGTCGTGCGTGTGGCGTCAGGAAGATACAAGAGGCCATCGATCCCAGTAGAGAAGACACCGTCCTCACTGTTGTAGATGGAGTGGTCATAAGAGCCTGAGCCTTCCGAAGGAGTGATAATCGTCGCTCCTCCGAAGGAGACACGCTTGCTGATAGCGTATTGATGGAGGCTCCCAAGTACTGTATGCATTGGACCGGAGTCGGGACAGACTTGGACATGTTGATGTGCATTCCCAGCTTGTTCAAGAGAACGCACGTCTTCTGGAAGTGTGCTTGAGCTTCCGAAAAGGAGGAGGCCTTGATCAACCAATCATCCAGGTACGGGTAGACAAACACCTTGTTCATCCTCAGGTGTGCTGCTACCACCGCCATGCACTTCGAGAACGTTCTCGGCGCAGACTTTAGTCCGAATGGGAGTACTGTGTATTGATAATGATTGGCGCCGACTCGGAATCGCAGGAACTTCCTGTGTTTGTGTGCAATGGGCTCATGGAAGTACGCATCCTGTAGGTCTATAGCACATAGCCAGTCTCCCTGTTGCAACTGAGGATAAATCTGATGCAACGACAGCATGCAAAACTTCTCTCTGCGAATCCACTTGTTTGCTTGTCGCAAGTCCAGAATCGGCCTGAACTCGTTCTTGTCTTTCTTGCGAACCAGAAAGAACCGTGAGTACAGACCTCTTCCTCTCTGAGACAGAGGTACGTCTTCTATCGCCCTTTTCCTTAACAGGATATCGGCCTCCGCTTGAAGCTCGCGCAGCAGAAACTGCGAGCTGACCGGTGGAATCGCTGGAGGCGGGCTGGTGAACTGAAGACTGTATCCATTGCAAACAATATTCAGCACCCACTTGTCCTGAGTAATTTTTCTCCACTCTGCCAGAAAAAATTGAATGCTTCCCCCTACCGGAGTGGGTAACTGATCCGGGGGAAGTAAGCGCTCAAGGCCTAGACCCGGCCGGTCCTTTGGTCGCCTCTGCCCTTCGGGGGTTTCTGGAACGGCTTACGGAACTGCTGTTGTTGCTGTGACTGTCCCGAAGCTTGACCATGTCCTCTGCCCTATCCACCAAACCGCCGTTGGAACGGGCGGTACGATTTCTTAGTCTCTTTGGGCTTTTCTAGCCCCACAGCCGTGAGTGTTTCGGCCTCCGCCTTCATGCTGGCCATTTCATCATCCGCATGTTTCCCAAATAGGGTTTCGCCAGAGAATGGAAGATTGGCAACCCTTTGCTGTGCATCCGGTTTCAGTGACGTAAGGCGGAGCCAGGCATGTCGTCACTGGTTAACCCCATGGCAAAAGCCATGCGCCGCCAAGAGGGACGAATCGGCTGCAGAGCGGATTATCTGATTCGCTACCAGCATCCCTTCATTTAACACTTCCTGGAAATCTTCCCTCTTCTCACGAGGTAAGTGTTCCGCAAACTGCTGGAGGGAGTCCCAGAGGGCAGAGTCGTAGCATCCCAACAAAGCCGTGGCACTCGCAGCCTTCATAGAGGTCGCCGATGTTCCACACACTTTCCTTCCTGCTGAATCCATCCATCTAGACTCTTTGTCTGGGGGGACTGTGGATGACAGGGTGGTAGCATGCTGTTTGCGGGCCGCCGTCACTATCACAGAATCAGGAGGAGGTTCCACCCTTAGAAAAGCCGGATCCGAATCGGGAGCCCGATATTTTTTCTGCAATCTCGAGGGGGCCTCCTTAGTCACCGTCGGGGTGAGAAAAAGGTCCATGGCCGGTTCCTCCAGGCCCGGCACCAGAGGCATTAGTGGACGAGACAGGTGTTTCTGGTGCAGTGTCTCGAAAATTACCGATGTCTTGGGCGTGGGCACCGTCAAGGAGATGCAGAATTTGGCTGCGCCTCTTAACAGGACATCATGAAACGTCACCAGATCATCAACCGGCGACACCCTTGTGTCCGGCGATCCCGACAAAGTCGGAGAGTAGTCCCTGGTCCCTGAGGACCTTGAGTGAGAGCGAGACCTGTGCCTCCTATGGCGGCGTCTCGACCGCCTGGATGACCTGTTGCATGACCGCTCCCTCCTCCTGGGGCAAGAGCGCAACCTCCTGGTTCATGGGCGCTCCGCAGGTTTCCGCGGAGGCGTCTTCCGTGGTCTATCCTGGGGTCTTGGTCTAGGTGGAGTCCCCTAAGGTGGTGTAGGAAGAGGAGGTAGTGACACCGATCTTGGCGGAGGAACAGAAGGTATCTCCGGCCGAGGGGCGGGCCCATGCGGCGGGTGGTTGACCTGAGGGAGGAAGTGGTGGGAGAGGAGGGTTGACGGGAGGATCCTCCTTAGGTACAGGGGGAGGAGGTGTCTTCGGCCGAGGTGGTGTATATACCACCGAGTACACCGAGCCCGGTGACTTCTTCGGAGGAGGGGACTGCGACCCAGCCCCTCCAGTAGGTGATCGCCGTCTCTGGCGCCCTCCACCAGACTCAGCGTGACTTCTGGTGCCAAAACTCCTTCTGCGCCGCTTCGGGGAGTGGGAACGACTCCTCGACGCCGATCTTTCTCCTCGACTCCGTATGTCGTTTTTCCGGTGTCTAATGTCACCTCCGTGACTCCGGCGTCGAACGTCGCCTCCGTGACGTCGACTTCTCCTTCCTCGATGCCGAACGCCACCTCCGCGACGTCCACCGTTCCATTCTCGACGACGAGCGTCGACTTCTCCTTGACGCCGTCCGCTTTCTTGAAGTCCTCGACGCCGAGGATCCCCTCAATGCCGGCCGTCTTCTCAACGGCGACCAGCGGTATCGCCTCGACGACTAGCGCTGTGGCTTCTCCTTCGACGCCGATAGCTCGACGCTGACGACGACGAAGACGCCGTAGACAGTGGTTTTGACGACGGCCTAGCCAGGCTCTTCGACGTCGAATCTCCACGCCGTCTCGACCCGGAGCCCCGGGGAGATGGGGAACACACCGTTGTCATCCCTCTTGACGTTGTCATCGATGCAATCGACGGAGACCGGGACCGTTTGCTGGTCTTCCTGCCTCTGGGGAGCCCCTCAGCAGAGGCAGAGGGAACCTTCCCAGCCTGCCCAGTCCCACCTGCAGCCTGCAGTCGTCCCTCTTCTAGGCCTTGAAGCCTAATCTTCAGCCTTTCCCTCAGGGTCCTTGCTGAGAGGTTCTGGCAGATGTCACAGTCTTCAGGGACATGTGCTTCAGGGAGACAAATAATGCAGACGTCGTGTGGATCAGTCTTGGCCTTCTTCCTTCCACATGCTGGGCATTTGTTGAAAAGAGCAGGCATTTTAGAGCCCTAAAAAGCCTGAACAAACACACAGGAGAGAAGGGAAACGCCAAGAAATATAAACTGCAAACACATTTATCAAAAAGTGAACTTAAATCCAATATAAACCCCTGAAAAAGGGAGAGCTCAATGCCAGGGTCCTGTTAGCAGGAGGCGGAAAAAAGAACTGAAAGTAAAAGGGACCTGCTGTGCATTCTGGGATACTGGGAGAAGTTCTGGAAAGTTCTCTTAAAGGCACAGTATCCTATTTAAGCCACATAATGGCAGCCTATGGGGCTTGTCTGTCCATGCCTTTCTCTCTATCATTCCAGAGTCTTTTACAGGTAGAGGCAAGTTTCTCTATGGAAGAAACTGGGCAGGCTGTGTTTTGTGTGGTGTGATTTGGTGGAATTTCTAGTTGAAGTACTGGACAGTGTAGCTGTGGAGATAGGCTGCATTATTTGTCTTTAAATTCTCTCTTAAGTGTCTTTGCAGTTTTGCATGATTTCACAACTTAAGAGATTATTTTTGATTGCTGGGGTCCACACACATGGGCGGGACTATTCACTAGATTATGACTATGCACAGAGATCCCCTACTACAGAAGCTACCGCCCCAAAACAACTTTCTCCTGCTTCCAACAACTGTCAGGGGCAGACTTCTGGGATTCATGTCCCTGTGGGAGGCAATTACCTCCAACCAGTGTGTTCATAATATGGCTGGGGTATTGTTTAGAACTTATCCTAACACCACTCAACATTCCGACGCATGCCACAGGATATCCACAGAACACCCACATATGCTCAAAGAGGAGGTGTGCACTACTTGCCAAACAGGCCATAGAGCCAGTGCCGCCAAAAAAATTGTGGCAGGTCGGTGTACTCCTTGTACTTTCTCATTCCCAAGAAAGATGGCTCACTTGAGCCTATACTCGACCTCCAGCCCCTCAATGAATACATTCTGTTGGAACATTTCCACATGGTCACTCATCAGGATGTCATCTCCCTTTCTCACTGCTCCATCAGGATTCAAGCAAGCCGGGCCGAAGACGGCTGAAATGCCAGAAACCGGTCCCCGGTAGCTTGTCTCCTTTCTGGTGAAGAATTGGCTTGGTAGTTTAGTCTGCCCTGTTCCCATGATGCACTGGGCCAGGGACAGACTGATTTGCATATAGCCAGGTTCTGAGCTGGGATGGGGCAGTGAGATAAATAACGGTGATGGATCAAACCCTGATCTTTGGACTGGGTAGGAGTGGTCTGCTTAATTCAGACACTCTGTTCATCACCACCCCCTTTTCTGAATCGTTTTTGGCCACTATAGGTGTGGCAGGGTATACTCAGACATGAGTCCCTTTCTCACTGCTCCATCAGGATTCAAGCAAGCCGGGCCGAAGACGGCTGAAATGCCAGAAACCGGTCCCCGGTAGCTTGTCTCCTTTCTGGTGAAGAATTGGCTTGGTAGTTTAGTCTGCCCTGTTCCCATGATGCACTGGGCCAGGGACAGACTGATTTGCATATAGCCAGGTTCTGAGCTGGGATGGTCCAGTGAGATAAATAACGGTGATGGATGAAGCCCTGATCTTTGGACTGGGTAAGAGTGATCTGCTTAATTCAGACACTCTGTTCATCACCACCCCCTTTTCTGAATCATCCCTCTGTTGGGGCAAGGTGACTTCATGACTGTCCTCGACTTGAAGAACTCTTACTTCCATAGTCCCATCCACCCTGCCCATCAAAGATTCCTGCAATTTGTGGTCAGTGGACAACAATATCAGTTCAAGGGGCTAGCATTCGGTGTCACACAGCCCCCAGATCTTCACCAAGTGTCTAGCAGCCGTGATAGCCGCTCTCCTCCGGTGGGGAGACACCCACATGTTACCTCAATGACTGGATAATCAAGATAGGTTTTGAAGGTAGGGCTATTTTAAAACATCTTCCACCTCCAGTCATTGATGGCAAAAAAAACCCTCTACGAATACCAAGACCCAGTTGAAAGGCTCCAAATCAAATTCAATATTCAGCCCAGCATAGTTATACTACGCCACAAATTATTTTTACGCACATAGAACACAGGGGAAGATATTGACAACTACATCACGGCTCTGAGGAGGCTTGTAGCGAAGTGTCAGTTTGAAAACTTTGCTAATCAACCTGTTCGTGATCAATTTATCTGTCACTGTACGGATAAAACCATCAAGCAAAAACTCCTTTCCATGAGGAACCCTACTCTGGATGAGACTATCAGGGTAGCAAAAAGCATTGAGACTTCACAGTTGTCCGCCAAGGAACTTGATAACAAAAACAGTGAGGCTGTCTCTGCCGTTAAAGTAAAGGATAATAAGGACAAGGACAACAATTCTACAAACCGCCCTTGTCCCAGTTTTATGTGGGAATCTAGGACTCTAGTGAAATTATCCTGATTCATGCCCATATATAGGTATCATTCACCCAATCCTTATATAGGCATAAGGAATCATTACCTTATTGAGTCTTAGCCTGTGCAGCCCAAATATGGCATGACTACTTCCACTAAACTCCGAGAATCCACAACGATTTCTTGGAAAAACCAGCCTTCAGCATTCAGGGACTTCCCCCTGCTTGAATACTAATTAATCCAAGAACTCCTGGAGTTTTCAAGGAACTGAGGCACCAGTGACGATAATATGTCCAATCTTACGTCAAAGTCGGTACCTTCACAGTATAAATAGGCCTACATTTGCCCAGTGAAACCCACGGTGGTTTAGGAGCAGATCAACAAACTACTTGCCCGACGCCCTGCAGCAGCAAGTGCCGAAGAATGCCGACGCACTGAGAGACGCCGTCTTTTCTCCAGCCGAGAAATCCAGCTCCGGTGTTTCCAGGCTACCCTTGCGGGTATCTGGGAAATCGAGTCCTGAGAGAGAGATAAAAGGCCTCCTTCTTTCTAAAACCAAGGTACGGAGCTGATTAGACCCGTAGAAAATTCTTGGAGCAGATTCTTGGCAGAAAATTACTAGACTTAAGCTACACCACACTTACTGCTCCCTCGTACTAGACTTAGGTTAGGTACACCAGGGTAGGCGTATTTTAGAAGCACCAGTTGAGCACTTTTAGACATCCTTTGATCACTGTATGTATTTTATGCATTTTATGTATTCTATGTTTATGGCTTAGAAACCATATCATGCTTTTACAGTACTATTTTATAATACTATTCGTATTATGTGCCTCGTACTTCTTAACTAGCCTTTCAATTGTAGCAGTGCATTTCCTATGCTTAAGAAATAAGACTGTTCAATAAATACTTTTATTGAAAACGCCCATCTCTCTATTTCTAAAGCAACTCTGGTGAAACGAAGCATGCACGATTGACTGAGTGAAATAGCCGTCTATTGTTTCCGCGACTCTAGAGATACGTTTCATTCTGGGGAAACAAAGTTGTCATGTTATATGGTTGTCAGAAACGAATCCCTTCTTGTTTATTCGAGAAAGTTTCTAGTGACCTCTGAGCTAGCTGGCACTCACAATTAAGTCTAATATATACGATAGAGACCTAGTCGACTTCAGTCCTACGTCTAAACTATAGTATATGTTATTCCAATACGCAGAGCCTATTGGGAATATAGGAACTACACTACATGGCGCCCAACATTTGGTAAGGTGATAATTTAACGCTAGAGACTAAAGTAACTCAGTCGTGCTTTTCGCACAGACCCCTTTTTCCCGTAAAATACTACGGTTAATATCCGCCAAAACTGAGTAGGACGAAAAATCCTATGTATTTTTTTTTGGGGGGTTTATTCAACGTTGAAGGATACAGTGCTCCAAAATATTGTGCACCTAATCTTTGTTTCTTTGAAACTTGTTCTGCAAACTCTCAACCAACTAAAATGCCGGATAGGATAGTGATACCAAATTAGAGAGAGCTGCAGCAGCAGCTCAAGCGGTTTTAGATGACGCTGCTATCCTAGAAAATGATAAGGATGATATACTGCTCGCGGTTAATGTAAGGAAAAGTATAACTTACAGACTCATAAATAATGGTGTATCACCAAAAGGTGGCAGAGTAATCTTTATAATAGAAACACATGAGTATCGGCAGACAGAGGTATTCTATTCTTGGATTCAGTTTCCAGCAGATAATGCAGGAAAACGTGAGTTCCACTACTACAAAGCAGAGGAACCTCCAACGGAATACGTTCCTTTCGAGGACATTGAAATTCATTAACTTACCAAGAGCATTAGCTCTGGTTTAAAGGTGCCCTAAAACATGAAAATCACATTACCAGGCTCAGTCCACTAGGTAGACCAGCAACAACATGGCCGGTACTAGCCAGCTATACACCACATCCAGACATTGAAAGGATGTCAGATGCAGAATTGTTAACTCAGCTAAAACAGTTAATCAAAATACATAGACAATTGATACAATATGTCATGCAGACATTAACAGTCCAACCAGCTGTAAGAATTCCACAGCACACCCCTCACCAGGGGAACACAAATAAAATTACACCACAGCCTATACAGTCAGTCATTGGTAAACTACCAGCAAAGCGAGAACAAATTCCGTTCTGGTTAGCACAAAAAATTACTCAGAGGCAGCATTTCCTGATAGTACATCTCATGAAACACAGTACACCTCATGAAACACACAGGATTCTGACAATCTGTTTACCAATGGGGATAGCACCATATGTGGAGGACTGTGACACTTGGGGTACAGTCTTTGCTTCAATCTCCACTAAAACACATAGTGTTCCGTCCATGGCGGTGATACCAGACGTTCTAAGACAGTTTCAAAATGAATATGGTCCAGAACCGGCCTTAAATCTAGGTATGAAATTACTGAAAGATTTCAAACTGGTCTCGGCTATGCTATTAGCCAACATTAGAGGTGAAGCAGCATCAGTGGCAATCCGCCAGAAATTAAAGGAAACAGACATTACTGAGCAACGGTATGAGCTTGCCAGAATCATTGAAAAATCCTATGAAGAATTAGGAAGAGATAGTTTGGGTGGGAAACCAGTAAAACCTGAATTAACAGAAAATCCTGAAAAGGTGTTTATTAAAAATAATCTCACTACTCCTAAAAAGAAGTGGGAAAATACTAAACAGACACCTCCTAGAGAGAAAAGTTCTCAGTCCAGAGGAAGATCTCCCCAAAGGGGAGGTAGATCTCCCCAACGGAAGCCCTCTGAAACAAGCACTGGCGTTGCCAATAGGTCTCGTAGTAGGAAAGTTGGAGCTATTGGTTTTGTAAATGACAAAGCCCTTTATGTTTTAAAAATAAAAGGCATTGTTATTTGCAATTGTTGCCAATAGGTCTCGCAGTAGGAAAGTTGGAGCTATTACAATTGCAAATAACAATGCCTTTTATTTTTGTTTTCATTTTAAATACATAAAGGGCTTTGTCATTTACAAAACCAATAGCTCCAACTTTCCTACTGCGAGACCTATTGGCGGTGGTGGATGCGGGGGATGGGGTGGATGTGGTGGTGGATGTCATGGTGGATGTGGAGGTGATGGTGTATGTGGTGGTGATGGTGGATGTGGTGGTGGATGCGGTGGTGGTGGTGGATGCGGTGGTGGTGGTGGATGCGGTGGTGGTGGTGGATGGGGTGGTGGTGGTGGATGGGGTGGTGGTGGTGGTGGTGGTGGATGGGGTGGTGGTGGTGGATGGGGTGATGGATGTAGTGGTGGTGGGTGTGGTCACACACACACACACACACACACACATAGATGTGGTGGATCTGGGGGATATGGTGGTGGTGAAGTGGTGGTGGATGTGGTGGTGGTGGTGATGGTGGATGTGGTGGTGATGGTGGTGGATGTGGTGGTGGTGGGTGTGGTGGATGTGGTGATGGTGGGTGTGGTGGATGTGGTCTCTGTACTGGGGTGAATGTATGACATTTTTCTGCATTCTGTCCATCAACTGTTGTTTTTGCATTTGTGACCCACATCCAGCCACAATGGGTCGGAATGGGGGATCCACAGGGTCCTTATGCATCTTGGGTAACATGTAAATCTGTGGTCTTTTGGGGTATTCAGATGTCAAAAATGTATATGTGTTTTCATCAATCCAACTGAAATCTTTAGCTTTGGTAAGAATTTGTGATAATGTCAACTGGAAGGCACAGGTGGGATCAGATTAAACAATCCGGTAGTAATGCAAACCTTATATCTGCCCAATTTTGATTCTCAGTGCAAGTTTACCCATTCTAGAAAAAACAAATACATTAAAGCCAGCTTATCCAAAAGAAGCGCAAAAGACACACAGGATACAATCCATTGCAGGGGCGGGGTGCTCTTTGGCGAGGGAGGAGGAGGGAGTTAAGCACTGCAGGACTGTCGAGTCACGGCCTGCGGCCGTGAATAAGTCAGATGGCTGTGAAGCAGGGGGCGGGGCAGCGCTGGGGGAGGGTGATTGATGCCGGGGCAGCGGAAGCCTTTGATGTGGCTTGGCGGCCGTGGAGAATGACTCTTACCCCAGAATGCGGGTTTTAGATTTAACAGTCTTCAACCTCCTAGCTGATAATTGTACATGTTCTCTGAACATTTAAATGATTGTTGCAACCCAGCTCAGGGTATCTGCGACAATACAGTTGTAAGAACTGAAATACTGTAAATGCAAGCCCCAGTTGATGGAAATACTGACAGTCAAGAAGCGATTAAAATCTCCGACTAGGTGATTCAGTTAGATGGCACGGTGGCTAAACGTTGCACATCATTCCCCATAGTAGCTCACTAAGTTGGTAAAGGTGGTTGCTTAAGTTATTCTGTCCATGTAAATGTGTAGCCCTACTTATATCCTTGCAGAATGTCCCGATATCGTTTTTAAATTCTGGTCAACGTACATAAGAAGTAGTTTAATTAGCCAGAGACACCAAGAGTGTCTTCCGTCGACGAGCTAGGCATGTTCCCGACTCTCGACAGTTCATTCCAAGTGAGAGAATCACATGAGTCCGCGAAAAACAAAAACATTCACATAATAAATCCGGATCCAAATCAAGTCCTGCAGCTCTGAATAGTGCAAATACATTATCATGTTATTGTTTTGAACGTTTGTTCATGGTTTTCAGCATGCTTGCTGCAGTGTTATGTGTAAACGCTGTATCCTCTTCACGGTCCTAAGATAGCCTGTACTTTGAAAAGTAAATCCCCAGGAATGTTGTGTAACAAGCAGGGATAAACGAGAAACAGGCCAAAAGGAGGCAAGGGGCCAGAAGAGTGAAAGAGCTGCAAGGAGGTATAATAAAAAGAGAGCCAAAATGGATCAAGGGAGCAGAAGAGGGAGGGGAATGTGAGCAGCAGGGCAGGGGGAGAAAGGAGGGGTGATTTTGCGAGGCTTCTGGCGGGGGGAGAAAGGAGGGGCAGCGGAATGCGTGCGAGGGAGCTAAATCTTTTGACTAGAAAATATAGCATCAATATTTAGAATATGTCACTATGAAGCCCATCCATCACTCAATTAAAAAATCTACATACACTAGATGGCGTTTCAGTTTACATAGGATTCCATGAGCTGAATAAGCCATCATTATTGTTGTAAACTTAATTTTAAAACTTTAAACAGTTTCTTTTCAGGCACAACTGTTAGTGGTTGACCCAGCTGAAAAGATCAAAGAACTTGAGTAAGTGCTGCCTTCGCATCATCTCTACACGCCATCTAGTTTTACACGCTCTATTTTTTTATACTGAGAACATACTACTACAAAATGAAGACTCGTTCAAAAAAAGTACAGTCTTGTACCCTTGAAAAGTAACTCAGTATCAGCTACATTTGGCAGTATTGAAAAAAATGAGTGGGTCTGTGTTTTGCAGGTTTCTTTGTTTCAAGCTGAAAGTTGATGGTTTTGGTTAAACACAAATACATTCATTTTAGAGATAGTGCTCGGAAGGATGTTTAAAAGAGCTCCAACTTCCCCACACTAATGCCCACAGATCCGCTGCAACTGATCCAAGCCTGCAAGTGGAATCCGCGTGCCTGCGCAGTGCCTAACACACTGCGTTCAGAAAAGTAACTGTAAACGAGGGTTCTCAGTGTTCGGAAGATGTGTACTTGGTCCGTGGCACACCCGCAGACAGGTATGAAAAGCGCTGGCGTGGCTGGCAGGGCACGAATTGTACTGTTTACAACTAAACCATGCAAAGCAGTTCCGAAGTACGACAGCGGTATCCTGTTGGCTGCACATTTGACACCAGACCAGGGGATGAGGTACAAGCTGTGAAACTACTCACGGCCCTCCCTGCTACCTGGGGTGCGAAACCGAGACCAGTCTGTCTCCGAAGGAAACGCTTTGGGAGTAAGCCTGGGCTGCGCCAGCTTCTGTCTCTGTTGTGATCTTGGGCAAATCTGCATAACACTGGCTGCAAGTTGAATCACAGACGGGCCACTTGCTTCTTTTCTCCAAGAAAGTCTGTGTTGTGGAAACAAGTGAATGCACACCCGCAGACGGGTATGAAAAGCGCCGGCGTGGCTGGCAGGGCACGAATTGTACTGTTTACAACTAAAGCATTCAAAGCAATTCCGAAGTACGACAGCGGTATCCTGTTGGCTGCATTAACGTTACATCCTACAATGATGTAGGAAGCACGTGCTATTCTTCACACACTGCTGTAGAGAAGAGTAATTGTGGTTCTAGAGCACGGCAGGTCCATGTAAATAAACATTAAAAAAACACGGAGAACGCGTGGCAGTACCACAAGCGAAACGGCCAGAGCTGCCGACTTTCGACGTGGGGAACCAAGTTCGTGTCTCGGCGTCATTTCAAAGCCCTGGGATTCCAGGCACATCACTTAATCTCCATGTACCTTCAAAAGAGTAAGTAAAGCGCTCCGATACCGTCGGGTCGGGTTTGTGCTCTGTAAATCTGGGAAAAAGAGCACTTCTTTAAAGAAAGGAGTGAAAGGCGGAATGCTGCCTCAGGCAAGGGCCAGCCTGTCGCTGTGGTTGCAGACGGTGGGCACAGCCATGCATTATTGTGAAAGAGAAAGTGCATCGTCCATTTCGGGAGCGCAGTGGCTTAAATCTAATGATTAAATAGTATAACGCAAGACGGCCCACACTGAAGTAGCATAGCGCATGCAGGAGTGCTGCGCAGTGCTGAAGTAAAGAAAAACGCATTTCGGGAGCGCAGTGGCTTAAATCTAGTGATTAAATAGTATAACGCAGGACGGCCCACACTGAAGTAGCATAGCGCATGCAGGAGTGCTGCGCAGTGCTGAAGTAAAGAAAGACGTGGTTGCTTCAAGAAAAAGCAACTAAAGTGGACACCGTTGGAGGAATGCATGTCGTGCCTGCAACAGCAGAAACTCATTGACAACAAGCAATAGACTAAAATATGTGTATCATCACAAGCCGACGCAGACTCTCGTCTGCTGTTTTCCACATGAAACCGAGTTTGGAAGGCTTGTGGATGATATTTAGCCTTGCCAGGACAAAGCAATGGAAAGAAGACGGAGGGAAGGCAGAGAAGGGGAGGGGGAGGAGAAATGCGACAGCAGGGGCCTTTGAAGTGAAGCTAAGCTTCACTTCAAAGGTGTGGGAGGAGTGCTGATACGGCCTGGGGGAAGCTGGCTGGGGAGGTACGGCCGGCCTGAGGCCGGCCATGAATAATTAGGGGAGGAGAAGCCCTGGCCGTGAATGCGCGTGCTTGTTTGCTCACGTGATTCACGTGAACTTCAAGAAAACCGCGGCTGAAAGCCCTTGGTTTGACAAGGATTTTGTCGATTTGAATTCTCGCTCCCTCAATGCGCTTGCGCGCATTATAGGTCACGAGACCTAAAAAAGTATAACCTTAGAAATAGGGATAATTTGAAAAAACCTGACAGATATCAAGATAATGATACACGTCTCTCATGATCTTTTCAGACTTCCTCGCAGAAATCGGAAAGAAGAGAACGGTCAGCACACAAAGAAGAACGCGTCAATTCCAAAGACAAAGAAACCGTTCACCAAAGTAAAAAAGCTCAATTCACCAAAAAGAAGGTAGCAAGCGTAAAAATCAGACATGCCGAGGATCTTGAGGACGCAACTCAAGAACGAGGAGTGGGCTCAAACAATGCTAGACAGCGCAGCAGAAGTAACCATAGTTCGCAAGATCCTGAAGGATCATCTGGAGACAGTGGACTTGAATGAATGCATTCAAGTTGAAACTGCCGACACCTGGGTTAGTGTACCCCACAAGTTATATGAAGTGACATTCCGGATGAGGGGGACATAACTAGAAAAATAAAAGCTCTCTTTTGGGACAATCTTTCCAAGGGGTATGACATACTTTTAGCTGAAAGAGACTGGCCACCTGCAGTTGTTAGGGAGTGCCCACACGGCGAAGAGATAATTATGCCAGCCTTCTCAAATCTCATTCCAATTCATAAAAAATATACATATGCCAGGAAATGGGCAGTAGCCCAAGCTCCAGCATTATATACAAATCATGTGGGATGGGATGAGGATTTTCCTCATCACAAAATCCAGTTAAAAAATCAACCTACTGCAGAGGCAGTACCCAGTAAAGCAAGAAGCTAAAAAAGAAGTTAGGGAGATATTAAATCAACTTGAATACCAAGGGGTGTTTGAAACTTGCACCTCGTCAATGAACAATCCTTTGTTTCCTGTCTCCAAACTAGACAATTCATATTGTCTAGTTTTGGATTACAGACATTTAAACTCCTGTTGCAAAACGTTTGCAGTACAAAATGCACACAGTGCTGCACGGATGAATAACATTGTGCGCAAGAAATATAAAACCACATCCATCGACTTCAGGTCGTACAAAATGCTGCTGCCCGATTTGTTCTGGCACTCCCTAATGCTTCCTCTGCCACTATGGCTAGAAGGACTCTCCATTGGCTCCCTATTCACCTGAGGATCTCTTTTAAGATTCTCTGCCTAGCCTATAGAGCTCTGTCGGAAAGTTCCTCCGATCCCTTGGGCGGTCTACTGACTCGCTATTTGCCAGGTAGATCTCTTAGATCTGCAGAGCTAAATCTACTGGTTGTACCTCGTGCCAAAAAGGCACGCTGGGGAAATAGAGCATTTTCCATAGTGGCCCCATAACTGTGGAATTCGCTTCCCCTAGAGATCAAGACTCAGCCCTCTCTGTCCTTTTTTAAAAAGGCGTTAAAAACCTGGTGCTTCGTCAAGGCCTACCCACAGTAGGAGTACTCTTGAATAGCTGATACGTTTTTGGTTATGCCCCTTGACGCCCACCGGGCTTAGTTGCGCTATAAAAATTGTTTTTCATTTCATTTCATTTCATATTTCAAATGAGTTTTTCTGTCAAAACATTGCACCAGAAAGCAGGCATTTGACCGCTTTTTCAATCTTGGGGACACAGCGACAGTTTTGCCGTCTCCCCCAGGGATTCAAGAGTAACAGAGTTACTACAAATGTATGACGATGAGGCATTATCTTATGTCGATGACATCTATCTTACAGATGGCAACTTGGACAGGCACTTGGAAAGAGTGAACACCATAATACTTGGGTTTGCTTCTGAAGGGTACAAATTCAATTTTAAAAAATCACGAATTGCCCACCTCAACGTCCGATTCTTAGGATACGAGTTGTCCAGTGAAGGCAAAAGCCTGGCAGCAAACTTTCTAGAGAAATGTGCGCTGCTCCAACCTCCAAAGACGCTGAAAAACGTAGTCAATTCTAGGTTTCCTTAATTTTGGAAGAACTTATGTTCTGAATTACGCAGAAAGGGTTAAACCTCTCTACAAACTAATCAAACCTGATTTTAAACCAACAAATTTGACTCAAAACCATACAGAAATGTTGCGTTCAGTACAAACAGACATGTTAGCAAAAACAAAATTACCGACACGCGATCCAAATCATCCCAGGGAGATGCGGATTCACATACCTGACCTTTAATGAAGGTAAAAAGTTACCAATAGCATACAAATCACACTTGTACACACAAGCTGAAATGAAATTCACTTCAACAGAAAAAATTCTGACAGCTTTTCAAACTGCAGTAGCAAAAGAGAGAGCTCTAGCACAGGAGAAACGCATAATGATTGTTACGCCTGTACCTGCCTTAGAGGCAGTGACAAAAGCAAGTATTCCAAATGCAAAAGCTTTACATCCGAGATGAATACAATGGGTCAACTCACTTGCTGCAACAGACGTTGAATACGTCTTTGACCCCTACTTGAAGACATAAGAATTCCTACAATACGAATACGAATGTCCTCTGCCGACCGAAATTCTGCCTCTAGAACATTACGGATGTATAATCTATACAGACTGATCAGCACAGCCCAAAATTGGGGCTAAAGAAGCTTGTAGTGCTGCGTGCACGATTGTTAAAGGTCGCTGGCGTGAAGGTAAATTCAGACCTATGGTCACTAAAACTCAATCACTCGGGGACTGTACAGCTCAGCGAGCTGAACAACAGGCTTTCAAGATGGCGCTTGAAAATACCGATCGCGAATTCCCCACACTCCTAGTATGCGATTCGCATTACTGCGTACAATCTTACAATGAGTATCTGCAGAACTGGGTTCAAAACTGTTTGAAAGACACAAAAGGTGGCACAACCAAGCATAAGATGCTTTGGGAACAAGTAGTTCTTTTGCAAAAAGAACTACAAAAGACTCACATGATTCATACACTGAGTCATCAGCGTGACGGCGTTCACGTTGCAGGGAATTCATTGGCTGATGAAGCTGTGAAGGCAGCTGTGCAAACGGCTTCCGTAGCTGCAATCGCATGGTCAAAAACAAAAATAGACAGCAAAATAATGCAAGCTGTCACTGCTTCAGTCAAAGACAGTGGTAAGACACTCCCGAAAGGCTTTCCAGTAAAGTACTCATATATAACTGATGCGAATAATGTTCCTTTTGCTCAAATCCCTGGAGTGGGGGACAGAGCAATTCCAAACATGGCACACAGGTTGGGACTAATCTTAGCAGCACATGAAGGGCTCGCCTCTGCACATGCAGGTGTTTCCGTCACAGTATCTTTATTAAAACAGAGATATTGGTGGCCACGCACAAGGAAACAAACTAGAAACTATGTTCTAGAATGTGAAATCTGCCAAAAAATGAAAGTTTCTACAGTGAAGCGACCTGCACAAACGCCCCTTCTGATTTCAGATAAACCACCAGCGTGCGTTTACCTGGACCACTGTGGTCCCTTAACAAGGGATGGCAACTATAAATATATCATGGTCGCAGTGGATTCCTGCACAAGATTTATTTGGATGTGGCCCCAGCCCTCGACTGACGCCATAACTGTTATAAAGGATTTGCGAGTCTTTATCGGCACATACGCAATTGTCACGCTACATTCTGACCAGGGTCCTGCGTTTAGCTCTCGAGCTTACAAGGAGGCCCTGGCTAGTTTGGGTGTTGCATTGCAGTATTCTAGTCCCTTCCATCCTGAGGGTAATGCGGTAGTGGAAAGAAAAAAACGTGACATAAAGCAATCCATAACAGCTAAGGTATTAGGTTCGGGTGATGGGTGGGTCAAACATCTAATAAGTGTCCAACGTAGTCTTAATAATGTGCAAAGAAAATCTCTGGGTGGAGTCACTCCGTATGAACTAATGTTTGGTACTAGAATTATAATCGAAGACCTCGATTGTCAGACTTCAGTGGTGGAACAAAAACACTTGGATGTCAAAGATCGTTTTCAGTTTTACAGGACTTAAATGAAACAAGAAGAAGTCTGAGTAATACAATACAGAAGCAAACGACCACTGAAGAAAAACCACCTGTCCCAGCAAGGCCTGTCTGGATTCCAAAGATTGGGGATCTGGTCAGAGAGAAAATCGCGGTAAAGAAGGAATTTGGGCCTTCTTACAGAAAAGCAGTACCTCTCTTGGCAATCCAAGGAACAAGATCAGTAGTACTACCACCCCTTGCTGGTAAAAGGGAGAACAGCGTTGTATCGATTGACCTGGTCAAACCACTGAATGCGGCCAATAATAAGTAGTAGGCCCAGTGGACTCCCAAGATGTAGCAGAAGACCAAATCTCGCGACTATCCAAGAGGTTCAAACTGAAAGACTTATCACCTTTGATAAACCTGCTGTAAGAAAAGGACTATGTAACAAAGCCATGGAACTAGTGCCTCTAGAGACCCAAATAAGTTTAAGAAACACCTGTCTAGAATGATGTAGCGCCTGACTATACCAGTATGACAAAGGAAGAAGCAGCTCCAGTGATTTCAACTAATCCTGATGCAATCCCAACAATTGACAGAACTGCTTCTGGCTACTTTATCAACTTCGATAACTTTTCCGAGGATCCCAGTGAACCTGAGGATAAGCCAGCAAAGACAAACTTCAAAGAAAAAATAACAGAACTCCTTCATCTACTGGAAAAAACATATCTGGTTTCACCATGGATTGAATTTTGGATTGTATTAGGTGTATTTTTCATCCTGCTCTGGCTCATACTGGTGTTGAGCTTGGAAAGGATGATTGATGAAAAATATAGTACTATGGACACAGCAAGTAAGAAAATCAACTTGGTTCCTGAAACCTTACAAATCATCTCATCGTGAAAGAAGAGGACTGTCAGCAGTGAACATCACAGCCGTTCCTAAACCTGGGGGTATAGCATGGGACAGAACTGATTATAACATCTATGGTCCTGTGGAATTATTGAAGATTTCACATCAGTTTAAGGTTTCTTTGAGTGACTTTGTCACACCCAGTAAATTTTCTGATGATTGGGACTTTGAGACTGTGAAGAATATGATGAAAGATTTAGAAATGTCAGCTAAATTTACAGAACATGACTACTTAGAAGGCTCATCAGATTATGAACAAATGTATTGTTTTAATCATTATGGTCACCATTATTTGCATAAATCTGCAAGCCCTAGGAATGTATTTACATATAATCAATGGGAACATAGTCCAACGCCACCGAAAGGCAGCTATAAAACATTCCAAGAAAAGTTTTTGTACTTCTCAGGGTTTAATGTTACCAATCCAGAAACGTTTTATTTTAAAAATATAAATAAGACAGGTATAAAACAATGTTGACCAATACTGAACCAATTTATTCTGCAAACTTTTATACTCAGCTGTCTACATTAGGTTTTGACTTTTGGAAAGACAAAATCGAGACAAAAACTGCCTGGGGCACGAAAGACTGGCAGGTGCAAGGTTTAGAAGCCCTGTTCAGAGCCTGCATTATACCAGAACAAATAATGTTTTTAAATGACACTGTTCAACAAACTTCTTGTCTTGGCCTAGCTAAGATAAAAGATTTAAATAAACTGTCTATACCTAAACCCACATCTGACAGTGATAATGCTACAGAAGAGGGGGTAGACGTACCCTATATTTTAAAACGGAACAGAACAAATCCTGATTAGAAAAAATGGTTAATCTGGCTCACAGACACAAATAACTGTCAAGAAAGATTCCTGAACAAAACACAGGGTTTTAAAATGAATAGGCCAGATCCAAGATATTCCCAGAGACAACATCCAGGGATAGTAACCACTTACAGTGTAGGGAAACTGTGCCTTGAGTGGCTTCAGGAATCCACACTTCCAGAAATAAAACAACACTTATCTTTACTTAAAGAAAGCAATGATTTGCCAGATTTATTAATGGGGCCTCGCAAACCACGGCAAAAACGTTTCATATACGCCGGAATATATGCAGCATACATTGAAATATGGAAAGTGATGCAAATGGAAACTGCAGAAAGAATACGAGAAATAGATCGTATTAATATAGAAAAAAGCCTCTCTGTAGTGGACAATGGGTTAACTACTCTGTCCTGCAGAATTTGTTCTTAGGGCAGCATCGTGTCATCTGCCATTGACATCATAGAACAAGACTTGTTAATGTTACAACATGGCGAGTCTCAATTACGTTCTATCATGCTGCTAGGCTGGACGTTGCAAAATCTGCGTTCAGGCTATATGCCATGGCATCTAATCAATACCACGTCATTGTTTGATGTATTTAATCTTACAGATAAACAAATCTCTTTGGCACAAAGAGGGGCAGACTATACGGTGCTGAGCATTGAAAAACTCGAAAGATTACAATTAACAGTTTCTGAGAAACCTGTCATTGAATGGATAATTCATGGCACCATTACGATACCAGTGACGTCTTTCCTGTTTCAGTATTGTCTGGAGCATATACCAGCGGGCCTGTATGAAAGGTTGGGTAAAGAATACATTAAGTAGACCTGGGTTTTACCATACACACACAGATGTTGGAATAGGGGACATGAAGTATTCCTTAGTGGTGATAATTGCAAAAATGCACTGAGTGGTACACTTTTGTGCCAGGGTATTAATTTGCACGGAGCCTGCGACTGTTCTGCAAATAACCTCTCATGCCACCTGCACGGTTTCCCCTTCACAGCAATAGTACCGATTTTCTGGCAGATATCCAATGGCAGCTACGTTATGCTGAATGATCACAGCTGTTATGTTATGTTATGTTATATGCAATTTTTAAAGCGCTCGTACGCCCGTGGGCTTCATGGCGCTGTCGGGAGGAAGAGATGATACATGTTGCTGTGAAAATGTTGCTATGTAGAGACCTAGTGGAGACTAGGTCTGGAAACTGGGAGCTCACTCTTAATGTCCCTGAGGTTTCAGGTTTGGTTAATACAATAGTAGAACTTATTCAATATTTACAAAAAGAGGATTCAATATACTTGATTTCCAAAGGAAAATTTATATGACTTATTTTGTAACCATTATTTCAAGGTATCGAAACAAACGTTTTTACATGCGTGAAATCATAAAGAAATGATGTCAATTTTGCAATCAAATTGTTCACCATACAAGCAAATGCAATAAACAAAAACAACAAAATCCCAATGCATTTCGGGTCGGGTAGACCCTTCTTCAGGGGAATTTCATATGTGGAAAACGAGTCCGTATTTTGTAAGTCAGTATCTCGCACCTCAGTCCGATAATAGGCACTGCAAGGTTAATAAAAACAACAACAACAATTGTATTCCTGCAGAACACAGAATGTACATCATAAAATAGAATTAACACTAATTCCCACGAAAGGTGTGTAATATAAAAGCGTGCTGTTTAAAAGCGTGAGTATCACACAATAACGTGCATAAAAACCGAGAGTAGGTTAGGAAAATTAGGAAAATTATCAATACCCTTTAAAGTCTGTGCACATTTAGGAAACGTGTGTAGTACACAATGTAGTGTGCGGAGAGTGAAAAAATGAAAAAGAAATGAGGAAAACTAACAGCGCCATGGTGAATTAAGATCATGAGTGAGTGTGATTCCATGCAGATTGAAACTCGGTGTAAAACTACGGGAAAATGTACCTGTCTGGGGCTTCAGAACCTATGCACGGGTCTAACTGAAACAACTGAGTGTGGGATGAGACCTGTGGGAGTAATACGAGGCATAGTCAGCGTGAAATTAGCTATTCAAGGTCCTATGTGAGTAAAAACGAAACTGTCTTACCAACAATGGTGGTTCCCCGGAGCTAAATTAAATCAAGTGCTGAGGTCTAGAAGAAACGACTGCTGCTGTCACTTCCAAAGCTATAACAAAGTAACGCATGCCGTCACTAATAATGCCGCTCATGTAAAAGAAGTGAATGCTATCAAAATGACCCGTAAGTTATCTTACCGCTACTCCACTGTCGGTAGTGTTGAACGATATCTATCTCGATTCTAAATGAACTTGATTCCAAAACGGACCTGTTTGAAAAAGGGGACATGAGGGGCAGATTGAAACCTACCCGCTAAGCTTTAAATTATTATGCATCTAGAGCAAGCGCCATGAAGGCGCGGGCGCTTACCTTCCTTCTCGATCGAATGCGCGACCTCTGACACACCAATGGCTTCCGGTGTAAACATCCGGTTCGGGAATGAAACCTTATGTGCTAAGACGTTTACGTAAAGGCTACTCACTACGTGTAAACGGACGTGTGCCGTAACAAGGGAAATGATAAAATCTGTATTCCAGAAGGAATGGGTAGCGAAAATGTGAAATAATAAAAAGAAAATAAATAAACATAATTGGATACTAGAGCTCGAACAAAGTGCTGTGAAGGTCTGGAAAAATTACCATGGAGGTGAGATGAAAAACGCACGAAAGGGTGAAAGTGAGTGAACAATAGAACTTGACGTGGAGACAGTGAAAAAGAAAAAGGAGCTGTGGCAAATGAAATGAAGAGGAAAATAGTGTCAATCCTTTACAAGGATGGCGGGAGATAATCACCAAATCACAGATAGCAAATGATTGGATCTAAACTCTGCTAGTGCTGCATGTGTATGTTATGTGATTTTATAAGAAACATACCATCTCATACTGGTCGTTGAGCCCACCTGGTGTCAACGTACCCAACCTTTTTATCCAGAATGTCTCTCGCCTTGCTTTAAAACCGATGCTGTTTAAATTTAACAAGGCTTTCATCATTAAATGGCAAGCAATTTTGAACAAATGTTCGTTAGATCTTATACTACTCATTATAGAGGAACTCTCACAAATACTCAATGACCTTAAGGAAGATATCTTTAAATTACAACAAGAATTATCCAAAACGATCAGTCTTGGGACATTTACCTAAAAGACACGACAGATTGTCTATTGAAGCTTAATGCAGTCAACAACCTTATCGGAGAAACCACATTATTGTGCACCATTGACGTGGTCGCACTTTATACCTCAATAGCACACACAGAAGGCTTGGAAGCTATAGAATGGAGATTGTTACAATCAAATGTGGATCAGCCATTGGGGATTTTTCTGTTAGAACTGTTACATTTTTCTTTGTATCACAGCTATTTTTCTTGGAAATCAAAATTTTTTTTGCAAAAGACTGGCACGTCAATGGGATTTTCAGGGGCGCCTGCATACGCTAACACCTTCATGGCCTATTTTGAGCAGCAGTTCATCTTATCTAACGTTAGGTGGACAGCAAATTTAATTTTGTTTCTACGTTTCATTGATGATATTTTGATAATTTGGCGTGGGACAAAGGGAGAGTTGGAAGAATTGATTAGAGAACTCAATGACCGCAACCCCAGGATACGTTTCACTCATAACATCCAGGACCAAAAAATACAATTCTTGGACATTGAAATCAACAAATCACCTGCAGGTATAACAACTACCATTTACCACAAACCAACGGATGTAAATAATGCACTACACTACACTAGTGCCCACCCAAAAAATTTAAAAGACCATCTACCGACTTCGCAACTAATAAGGATTAAACGAATATCCTCCGACTCAACCAATTGCAACACCATGATTGAAGAACAGGTGAAAAGATATATTGATAGGGGTTACCCGACAGAGATATTGGAAACATCAGTGCAAAAAGTCTCTACGATGGATAGAAACGCCTTACTGAGGCAAACAGAAAAATCGTCTAATGATCGAATAGTGTTCGTAATGAAACACTCCACACAGTCACAAAGGATAAAACAGATCCTCAGAAAAAGATGGGTAATGATAGCCAACGAGCCTGATTTTGCCAATTTATTCAAGACTTTTCCAATCATAGCACACACAAGAGCAAAAAATATCAGAGAAATTTTGAAAGATCCTCAACATCATTCACAAGTGAATTACAAAGGGATGAGGAAATGCCACAACTGTGGGCAATGCAACAATGCAGTGGTGAGCAAAGAATTCACGCATCCCCACACTGGCAAGGCAATCCGTCTGAAACACAGTGGAGACTGCAATACCACAGGGGTAATCTATGCCATACTGTGTCCATGTGGACTCACCTATGTGGGAAGAACTTCTCGAAAGGTCAAAACTCGAATCATCAAGCATAAAAGCACTATACGTAATAGGTCTACAACATCTTGCCTAGCAACACACTGGATTAAGTTCCACCACTCTATACCCCAACTTAGATTCACCATTCTAGAAGTGGTAGAGAAACACAAAGGCATAGACCACAATGTAGCCCTTGCACGGCGAGAGACATTCTGGATAAAAAGGTTGGGTACGTTGACACCAGGTGGGCTCAACGACCAGTATGAGATGGTATGTTTCTTATAAAATCACATAACATACACATGCAGCACTAGCAGAGTTTAGATCCAATCATTTGCTATCTGTGATTTGGTGATTATCTCCCGCCATCCTTGTAAAGGATTGACACTATTTTCCTCTTCATTTCATTTGCCACAGCTCCTTTTTCTTTTTCACTGTCTCCACGTCAAGTTCTATTGTTCACTCACTTTCACCCTTTCGTGCGTTTTTCATCTCACCTCCATGGTAATTTTTCCAGACCTTCACAGCACTTTGTTCGAGCTCTAGTATCCAATTATGTTTATTTATTTTCTTTTTATTATTTCACATTTTCGCTACCCGTTCCTTCTGGAATACAGATTTTATCATTTCCCTTGTTACGGCACACGTCCGTTTACACGTAGTGAGTAGCCTTTACGTAAACGTCTTAGCACATAAGGTTTCATTCCCGAACCGGATGTTTACACCGGAAGCCATTGGTGTGTCAGAGGTCGCGCATTCGATCGAGAAGGAAGGTAAGCGCCCGCTCCTTCATGGCGCTTGCTCTAGATGCATAATAATTTAAAGCTTAGCGGGTAGGTTTCAATCTGCCCCTCATGTCCCCTTTTTCAAACAGGTCCGTTTTGGAATGAAGTTCATTTAGAATCGAGATAGATATCGTTCAACACTACCGACAGTGGAGTAGCGGTAAGATAACTTACGGGTCATTTTGATAGCATTCACTTCTTTTACATGAGCGGCATTATTAGTGACGGCATGCGTTACTTTGTTATAGCTTTGGAAGTGACAGCAGCAGTCGTTTCTTCTAGACCTCAGCACTTGATTTAATTTAGCTCCGGGGAACCACCATTGTTGGTAAGACAGTTTCGTTTTTACTCACATAGGACCTTGAATAGCTAATTTCACGCTGACTATGCCTCGTATTACTCCCACAGGTCTCATCCCACACTCAGTTGTTTCAGTTAGACCCGTGCATAGGTTCTGAAGCCCCAGACAGGTACATTTTCCCGTAGTTTTACACCGAGTTTCAATCTGCATGGAATCACACTCACTCATGATCTTAATTCACCATGGCGCTGTTAGTTTTCCTCATTTCTTTTTCATTTTTTCACTCTCCGCACACTACATTGTGTACTACACACGTTTCCTAAATGTGCACCGACTTTAAAGGGTATTGATAATTTTCCTAATTTTCCTAACCTACTCTCGGTTTTTATGCACGTTATTGTGTGATACTCACGCTTTTAAACAGCACGCTTTTATATTACACACCTTTCGTGGGAATTAGTGTTAATTCTATTTTATGATGTACATTCTGTGTTCTGCAGGAATACAATTGTTGTTGTTGTTTTTATTAACCTTGCAGTGCCTATTATCGGACTGAGGTGCGAGATACTGACTTACAAAATACGGACTCGTTTTCCACATATGAAATTCCCCTGAAGAAGGGTCTACCCGACCCGAAATGCATTGGGAAATGTTATGATTTTGTTGTTTTTGTTTATTGCATTTGCTTGTATGGTGAACAATTTGATTGCAAAATTGACATCATTTCTTTATGATTTCACGCATGTAAAAACGTTTGTTTCGATGCCTTGAAATAATGGTTACAAAATAAGCCATATAAATTTTCCTTTGGAAATCAAGTATATTGAATCCTCTTTTTGTAAATATTGAATAAGTTCTACTATTGTATTAACCAAACCTGAAACCTCAGGGACATTAAGAGTGAGCTCCCAGTTTCCAGACCTAGTCTCCACTAGGTCTCTACATAGCAGTTTATCAACAGTTGTGGGCTCAACTGACCACTGGGTAGCTCCCATTACACACCACTAACCATTTATGAAATACCGCAACATTTTGTAGCAACAGAGGAGTGCAGGCTAGACTCTTACATAGCTGTGAAAATGTTGCCAGGAAAAAGTTATCTTGTAACTGTGTAATCCACAGTCACTTGTTGTATGCACGTATTGTATCCAAAAAGCGAGACGGAAAGGTAGACCGCTTTATGGCCTTCACTGAATATCTCTTCAATACGAATTGATACTTTAAGCAGAATTAAAGCCATTCTTTTACAAAAAAAATGTGCCACTGACCTAGTCTAGAGAAACGTATGATCTGCAAGTAGCAAGGTCTTCTGCAGAGATACATGCATTATTATCAACAAACTGCCCAGTAAATTTCGCAGAAATGTTAAGTCAAATCTTAAACATGTCAAGGGAGGCGTGGCTTGGCCAGCGAAGATGGCGGACGCGGCTTGAGAGCGCTCCGGCCGGCCCTAAAACATCCTGTACAATATCCTGCCCTTCGGACAAGTGACATTGTTAAGCCCTGTGTCGAAGGATTTGTTCATGTTCTGGTGATCATTCCAGTTACTCCGGGAGCTGGAGGAGGCTCTGGGGTGAGACTGGAGCGCAGCTGGAGGAGGCGGCCTGGTGCAGTGACGGCCCGGAAGATGCCAGGCACTCCGGTGATTCGCTTGGCCCGGGAACAGACCTGAGGGGTGGTGCGGCCGGCGGAGTTGCGGCTGAGGAGCTGTGACCGCGATTCCTCCCCCCACCCTTGGGCGTTCTGGTGAACTGCTGCGGCGAGTGGAGGCACTGGACGTAGCGCCGAGGGGGCGACTGAAGTGCCGCACTTTGTGGTGGCACTCTGCGGGGACGGCCCATGGGGAGCAGAAGGCTCCGGTGCCTTGCGCGGTCCGCGAGGGGCCTGTGATGCGCGGAGGTGAGGCGAACGATGGGGGACAGTGCATCATCGCTGTGGGGAGGCAATTGGAGCTTGCAGCGGGCCTGGACTGTGGCACCTGTGGGCCCCCCACTGGGGTCTGACGGCAGGAGATCGCCAGCGGCCATATTGCGGAGCCTCTGGACAGCAGCCGGAGGCAGCGCTGATCTGGGTGCTGGAAGCAGGTCCTGGGGCACTGGCATTAATCCTGGGGAGTGAGCTCCTGCGGATCCCGGCAGGGACCTTCTGCCCTACGACTGGACTGGAGGCAACAGTGTTGGTGGAGGTGAGGCGACGCACGCGGTCCCTGGGGCGTGGGGGCCTGCACCGCCATTTTGGAAGACGCCTGCAGAGATTGACCTACAAGGCGTTGGACAGGCTGTGCCCCCAGGTACGGTGGAGGGCGGTGTGGCACTGCTCTAAGACATTGTTGCATAGGATGCACTAGAGGTGTGGTGATGCTGAAGAGTGGTCCGCCTGGTCCTGGACGTCCGGTCTTTCGCCCTGCGCTGTGGGTGGCTGACCGAGGCTTTCCGAGCGTGCAGTGAGGCTGGTGCCCCGGGCTCAGCCGCGGAGCAGAGTGGTGTAGACCCCCAGACGTGGACAGGTGGTCTGACGCCGGCCTCCCCATTGACTGTGGTTTTACTTGGGTTGTGCGGGGCTGTGGGACATTGGCCGAGCCTGGGAGGATCCGGGGTCAGTAGCGCTAGTCGGTGGTAAGGTCAGGCCACGGATTGCGGCTCAGGGCTCTTGGAGTGGAGGCAGAGGAGTTCTGGTAGACATTGGGGCTGGCCTTGAAGAGGTCGTCACCTGCAAATAGGTTTTCGAGAGGGACAGATCCTGCTTTGGGCCAGTGGACTGGGATTTGGGCTGTGTTGGTGCTCCTCTGTATTGACAGCCGTTCTTGAGATCAGGTGGCAGGACACCTCCTGTGACCATGACGCGGGACAAAGGCTGCGGGGGCTCTACCAAGCAGGGCACCCTGGATAAATTTGCTGGAACAGGCGCAGCTGCAGGGGCAGCGGAGTCGCAGAGTCAAGTGCCGGACAATGCGGCGCTAATGGCCACCATCACCCAATCTTGAGACATGCTGCATGCCGAGATCGGGGCAGTCAGATCCGATGTCATGCTATTGCGGCAGGATCTGCGCAACGCCGTCTATCGAATAGCAGGGACTGAGGCCCGCATATCAGGGGTAGAAGATGACATTGCAACTCTTAAGAAGAAGGTGGCGGCAATGGAGAAGATCCAGAAGGGGCTAGCACTGCAGGCGGAGGATGCTGAAGGGAGGGCCCGGCGCAATAACCTCCGCTTTGTTGGATTTCCAGAGGGTTGTGAGGGAGATAGCGTGGAGCGCTTTTTGACACGGTGGCTTGAGGGCTGGCTCCCCCCAGACACCCTCTCCCGATGCTTTGTGGTGGAGAGCGCACACAGGGCCCTCATGTAGAAGCCCCCTCAGGGAGCGCGTCCCCGGCCGAATATCGCCAAGTTCTTGAACTATATGGACCGCAATACAATACTGAAGCAGGCCAGGGCTAAAGAGGCTCTTACTTGTGATAACCCCAAGATTCTAATTTTTCCGGACTACACGCATCTGGTGCAGCAGCAGAGGCAATCCTTCCTATCGGCCAAGGCCTGACATAGACAATTGAAGATTCAGTGTGCGCTGCTGTATCCAGCCTGCCTGAAAGTGATCTATCGATCTCGCACTCTGTTCTTCGATACACCGGAGGAGATCTTTACATGGACAGATGAAACTGTACGGGTGCGGGTGCACGCGCCACCTGGCCGGGACTCAAACTCGTCCTCCAATGAGGCGGCGCGGAAGGGCCATCAGGATCAGCGGCGGGGAGGCGGAAGATCAAGGTCCAGGCGGCAGTCGCGGTCAGGCTCGCCCCTCCGGCGAAATGACAGGTCTCGGCTGGAGAGACAGGCCCCAGCGGATTGATCAACCGGAGTTTCGGGGACTTTTATTCCTGTGGTTTAACCCTGTTGTTCGAAGGGGCTTATGTGGGAGGGGCTGGTTAACCGACCATGTAGTGGTGGGTGGGTAGGGGTGAGGCCCAACGGGGTATGGGTGGTAAGATGGGGATCCATTGGAAGGGTTGGTGCCGGTCCCCCTGTTGAGGATTAGGTTCCTATCTGACCGCGACAGATGCTTCCACGTTTGGGAGGTATGGGGTGGGGGGTGGAGGGGGGGTAGGGGAGGGGGTTCGTCCAGCTTGTTTGACTGCGCATTCACATTCATTGACTGGAACTTTGGTAGTATCCTGAGAGACGTATAATCATGTTGTAAGAATGTCTGTTCTTTTGCCATGGTTGATATGGAAGTGGAATGTCAGATGACCCCTGGGTCCATACATGTGGTTAGCTGGAATGTCAAGGGAGGCATTAGATAAGGTTAAGCGGAGAGTTCTTCTTCAGTATACTAAGAGGGCTGGGGCCGATGTGCTCCTGCTTCAGGAGACACACCTTGTAGGTACCAAAGCCTTATGCCTCCAACGGTATGGTTATGTCCAGGTGTTTCACTCGGGGTTTGGGAGAGACTCGCGTGGAGTGGCTGTGTTGATTCATCTGAGGGTCCAGTTTGAGCACAAGAGAACTTGGTCAGACACGCAGGGACGGTATGTGTTTGTACAGGGCAAGCTCGGGGGAGAGGTGGTGATTCTGGGCAGTGTGTATGCACCGCCGCCATTACAGTGGTCCCTAGTGGAACAGATATTTACACTATGGGGGGACATGCCAGATGTGCTCTCATTGGTAGGGGGTGACTGGAATGACGTTATGGACCGGGACTGGGACAGATGGAGGAGCGAAGGGGGGGGTGAGTGTAGGAGGTACCCCCACCAAGTTGCATTCCCTGGTAGCCGGTCTCTACTGGACTGATTGGAGACACTTTCAGGGTCCTTGCAGGGAATACATATACTTTTTCTCGACACATGACTACTTCTCGAGACTGGATTACATATTTCTCCCTAGGAGGATGGTCCACAGGGCATGGTCAGCACGCATTCTGCCTAGAGCCCTGCCTGATAATTCGCCCGTTGCACTTGAGGTCCGGATAGGCCCAGGGGGGCACCCCCTTAGATGGCGCATGTCGGGGTGGCAGCTGCAGAAAGAGGAATATAGGGAACATCTGGCCAAGGAGATAGATAACTACATGGTAGTGAACGTGGGATCAGTCGAGTCGCCAGCTGTGCTATGGGAGGCGATGAAACCCACGTTGCGGGGTGGATATCTGGCGGTGTGTGGCCGAGAGGAGGAAGAAGAAGCAGAGGGACCTGGGGCATAGGGAGGCTGAAATGGAGGCGTTGGAGTGAAGGGCAGGGAGGTGAATGGGGGACCAGCCTGGAGACAACTGGTATTGGCTCAACAGCAGTACACCGCTCTCTAGCTGGATGAGGCTTGTCAGGCGTCGCTGGCAACGCACAGTAGAGTCTGTCAATGGGGGACAAATAGAGTAAAATGCTACATCGTTTGTGCCAAGGCACGTTTCATGCCCAGCCCTTACCACGGGTCGTAAACCCGGTGGGGGAGCCAATTTTAGAACCCTCTGCCATAGCTGCAAGCTTTGCCGCGCACTTTGAGGACTTATACTCTCCCAAAGAGTGCCTAGAGGAAGCGGTTATCATGAAATTTATAGATGATCTACCGCCTAAGACGGTTTCGGATGAGGTACGCGAGCAATTGGATTGGCCCCTGTCGGATGAGGAACTCGGTGTGGTCTTGGAGAATTAAATCCGGGGAAGGCTCCGGGTCCAAATGGGTTTCCTTGTGAATTTGTCAAAAGGTTTTTTACACAGTTGGCCCCACACTTTCACCCGGTGATGAAGGAGGAGCGGGAGGAGGGATCGCTCCCCCCAGACTGGAGACATGCGGAGATAGTGGTATTTCACAAACCGGGTAGGCCTCCGGAGCAACATGCATCGTATCGCCCTATCTCTCTCCTTAATATTGAGGCAAAGGTTTTAGCCAAGGCTTTGGCTAACCGACAAACCACACATCACAACTTTAGTCTATCCAAACCAGGCGGGCTTCATGCTTCAGAGGGTGACTTGCCATAATATTAGGTGTGTACAGGTGGCTGTATCTGCTCATGGGCAGCTAGGGGAGCCGGCGGCGTTATTGCTGGCAGACATGAACAGGGCCTTCGATTCCCTGAGTTGGGTATACTTGTTTGCTTTGTTGCGGAGGCTCAATCTGGGACCGCGGTTCCTTGCCTACCTGCAGCTGTTGTATACTACCTTAACCGCCTCAGTGCGGAGGGGGGGGGGGCGATCTCTCGTTCCTTTCCTATCCAGAGAGGTACCCGTCAGGGCTGCCCTCTTTCCCCTACCTATTTGCGCTCGCCATGGAGCCATTAGCGGCCTGACTGCGAATAGATGCACAACTTAAAGGGTTCCGATGGGCACCAGGACTGACCGATAAGATAGCATTGTATGCAGACGATGTGTTCTTTTTTACAGATTTAGGTAGATCAGGCCGTGATTGCTGCGCATTTTCCAGATTTTCGGCGAGACCTCGGGCTGTATATGAATCCACACAAATCCCCACTCTGGGTCCTGGGGGGTAGGTCTGGGGTGGGGGAATGGGCATCGGCCTTGCATATCGCGATAGGGGGATGAAGTACCTGGGGGTCTATATATCTGATGTGGCTAGGGAGCGTAATCTGGTCTCGGTCTGGGATCGTACTAAAGAAGACCTAAAGGTGTGGTAGCCTATGCCCTTGGCGATTTACGGCTGTTCGGCTATTTTTAAGATGGTGGCGTTCCCTCGTCTTCTTTATCAGTTACAAAATCATCCATACCAGATTTCACCCCTATGGTTCCGGCAGGTTAACTCAGCACTGGGCGGGTTTCTATGGGGAGGAGGCGCTGTCAGGGTGGCTCTGCGCACATGCTTCCTTTCTACGTACACGGGGGAATTGGCAACATCAGATGTTATCTCATGCAACCAAACCGCACACCTGCTGGTGCTGAACGACTGGTGGTACGGAGATAGAAATGATCCGGCTTATGCGGTCGAGTGGCAGCTCATGGGTAGTCACTCTTTACATACCCTATTGCATTCTGCACCGCTTCGGAAGACCCTGCCCCCAGCTACGCAGGTGGTGTTTTATGTATGGAGGCAGGCCCTTCGCAGGATGGGGTGGTGGAATGTTTTCACTAGAGAAACCCTTCTTTGGGGCAATGGACACTTGCCCCAGCTTGCTGCCCTACAAGGTTTTAGGGGCTGGGATTCCATTGGTATCTCGGTTCTGGGGGATGTGATGTCTGACGTAACGCTCAAATCCTTTCAAGACTTGCGCGATGAATTTGCCATGCCAAGCTCCCAGTTTTTTAGATATCTCCAGTTTCGGCACACGCTGGCGCCATATCTGGGAGGCCTGGAGTCTCTCCCGGACTTCAGCCCCATAGAAGCTAAGGTCTTTATGGGGGAACTGCCGGATCGCAAGATTTCCCGCAAATACCAGTCCTTTATTATCCACTGCTCCACGACCTTACAGCGACTCAAAACAGCGTGGGAGGAAGACGTAGGGGACCTAGAGGAGGAGGATTGGGCCAAGGCCCTAGCGAGTCCGCGGGGGCGGCAATTGCCACACGATTGTGCCTGATTCAATTTAAATATCTCCATTGGGTGTACTTCACTAGGGTGCGATTGTGGCGAGCAGAAATGATTGCTTCCCCCGAATGTCTCCGATGTGGCTCGGAAGAGGGCACCTTTCTACACACGGTCTGGAGCTGTCCGTCCTTACACAGGTTCCGGGTTGGGGGTATTCTCCTGCCTTTCGGAGGTGCTGGGTTGGGAGCTCCCCTGCTCGCCGCATCTGGCGTTGCTACATGTACTGGAGGGGGTGGGGGGCAATAGATATAAGCGCCATCTATTGTTGCTTAGTCTCACCTTGGCAAACAGGGATATAGCGCGGGCATGGAAGGTGCCCCAAGCCACTGACCACCTGGAGGAATGGGGTAGATTTCTGCATGGGCCTAGAACTGCCGATCTTTACTGCCAGGGAGTGCCCCCGTAAACATTACAACATCTGGAAACGATGGGCAGATTATCGGGGACTAGACTTGGATCCGCCGGCAGAGAGAGGTGGCCCTCAGGTGGACTAATGTGTGTGAAGAAGATGGGACCTTGCAGGGGGGTATTATGTGTTTCCAGTGTCCGGCTATGTGTTTCAGGGGGGGGGGGGAGGTGAGTGCGTCAAGGGGGAGGTGGGGGGGGGGTGTTTTTGTGGTTTTCTTACCATAAAAGTCATGGTCTTTGTCTATTGTGATTTGGATGCATGCAGCTGTCTTCAGGGCTTCGGAGCTCTGCAGTATATGTGAAACATGACAAATTAAGCTTGTTTTAAAAAACAAATCTTAAACAGGTCTGATACCAGCGGCATCGCACATGTATTTAAGACGATTTTTTCAGGACTGTTAACACCATTTGAAGCAGTCCTTGGCATTTTTCCAAATTTCGTGCACTCTGTCTTCGGCGGCCTACCTCTCATCTTGGGACTAGTAGCAGGAATTCTATTTTTATTCCTTCTGCTCCGATATGGCAAGTCCAGCCACCAGCAACACCCAGACCACCATGGAACAATGCCTCCTTGCCATGAGGTATCGTGAGAGGATTTCACAGATTCTTGGCTTGGCTCGTTTAAGAGATCTGAACACAACTTGGTTTCTTTCGTTCAGACCAATCTGGCAAGATTGCATCTTACCTGTTCTTCGATGCCTGCTTTGCGGACAGGAATGGGTGTTGGACATTTGTCTTACACTTCCATCAGTACTGCCATCGGATGTTCACGCTTTGCTAGGTCCTGTAACGGCTCATGCATCGTGTTGCCCCCAACGGCTGCCTATTCTGATGACGGCATTCGTTGAGGTCTCACCGGCAAGTCTGACTGAGGGTGAGATACGAGAAACTACAGGCACACAGGTACCATCTACTACAGACATTGCTAATGCATCAAATGCTGACGGCGATGATCCACACTTCTGCACTTTTGATCTGCTAACTGAAGTGGTTCCACTTTCACCTACTACGGTAGACGGTTTCTTTGCCAGCCTAGATGATCTGATGTTTTCTCCTGGCACTCCTGAAAATAACTTTTGATTAATTCACGCAGCGTTCCGTGAACTCTGCAATTCGGCCTTTATTTTTCAAAACAATCCAATAATTTGAACTTTTGGCACAGAGTAATCTGCTTAAAGTAGAACTATTCTTAGAGAACAAGATTTTGTGCTTGAACTTCCTAAAAAGACAATATTTGGCTTCAACCTCGAAAACAAACACAGTTAATAAACTTATGCTTTGGGACAGATTTCAGGTATCAAATTGATGAATGTACTTTCATTTTATTTAATAAGAGAATATATGCTCATGATTTATGCTTGATTTCAAATGATGCCTATAACTTTTGCATACAGTATATACTCATTTCATGTGAACAAGCCTATTCAAATGCAACACTTTGCTTTAGATATGTTTAGTGCTTAGGTATTATTGAACTTAATAATCGTGGAATGGGTGTTATGTGGGAATCTAGGACCCTAGTGAAATTATCCCGATTCATGCCCATATATAGGTATAATTCACCCAATCCTTATATAGGCATAAGGAAATCATTACCTTATTTAGTCTTAGCCTGTGCAGCCCAAATACGGCATGACTACTTCCACTAAACTCTGAGAATCCACAACGATTTCTTGGAAAAACCAGCCTTCAGCAGTCAGGGACTTCCCCCTGCTTGAATACTGATTTATCCAAGAACTCCTGGAGTTTTCAAGGAACTGAGGCACTAGTGACGATATTATGCCCAAGCTTACGTCAAAGTCGGCACCGTCACAGTATAAATATGCCTACATTTGCCCAGTCAAACACACAGTGGTTTAGGTGCAGATCGACTAACTACTTGCCCAACGCCCTGCAGCAGCAAGTGCCGAAGGAAGCCGACCCTCCAGCTGACGCACTGAGAGACGCTGTCTTTTCTCCAGCTGAGAAATCCAGCTCCGGTGTTTCCAGGCTACCCTTGCGGGTATCTGGGAAATCGGGTCCTGAGAGAGAGATACAAGACCTCCTTCATTCTAAAACCAAGGTATGGACCTGATTAGACCGTTAGAGAATTCTTGGAGCAGATTCTTGGCAGAAAATTACTAGACTTAAGCTACACCACACTTACTTTTCCCTCGTACTAGACTTAGGTTAGGTACACCGGGGTAGGCGTATTTTAGAAGCACCAGTTGAGTACTTTTAGCCATCCTTTTTTTATGTATTTTATTTATTCTATGTTTATGGCTTAGAAACCAGATCATGCTTTTACAGTACTATTTTATAATACTATTCGTTTTATATACCTCATACTTCTTAACTAGCATTTCAATTGTAGCAGTGCATTTCTTATGCTTAAGAAATAAGACTGTTCAATAAATACTTTTATTGAAAACGCCCATCTCTCTATTTCTAAAGCAACTCTGGGGAAACCAAGCATGCACGATTGACTGAGTGAAATAGCCGTCTATTGTTTCCGCGACTCTAGAGATACGTTTCAATCTGGGGAAACAAAGTTGTCATGTTATATGGTTGTCAGAAACTAATCCCTTCTTGTTTATTCAAGAACGTTTCTAGTGACCTCTGAGCTAGCTGGCATTCACAATTAAGTCTAATATATAGGATAGAGACCTAATCGACTTCAGTCCTACGTCTAAACTATAGTATATCTTATTCCAATGCGCAGAGCCGATTGGGAATATAGGAACTACACTAGACCAGTTTTGGGGAAAGACAGACTGCATTCTTTTCTTAGAGCAACATCTGTTTCAGATGTGGATATAAGACTCACATGGGAGGTGGCAAGTATCCAGCTAGGTTCGTGACTTGTAGAATTTGCAATAGAACAGGTCACTTTGCTAAAGTGTGTCAGGCTACTAAAAGCAAAAACCTCTCTCAACCCTCTTCTGTAAAATGTGCTGTTGATGGAGGCGTGCTCTATGACGACGAAGAGTCTGTCATTAAAGACCTCATGGTCTTTGTCGTACAAGATGATGGGGTCATAGAGGGTAATCGTGAATTGTGTGTTGATACTTTTGTAGAGTTCTTAGTGGGAGATTGAGTACTGAAGCTCCTTGTTGACTCTGGTGCTCGTATCTCTATGATCACGTTAAGCCTCTATGATGCGGCTTGGCCAAATAGGACCCTGCTTCGCCCTGATCGTAAGGCTGTTTCATACTAGGGACGCGAGATCAATCTGTCAGGTTACATTGAAGAGATTATGGAGTTCAAGGGTAGGAGGAATGCTGGGAAGTTGTATGTAGCACACAAAGGGTTGAAAATCTTGGGGTGGTTCCACCAAGGACTATTGGGCATGGTACTAAGGCCTGGGACCACAGAACAGGTCCTTGCTATAAGGGACAAACCAGATCTTGAAGATCTTATCAACAATTTTCCCCATGTGTTTTCTGGTGAGTTTTTAGGCAAGATTCGGGACTTCCAACACAAAATTATCATGCAAGATGGTGTCAGGCCTGGCAAACATAAGGTGCGAAATGCCCCATTTAGTGTCAGACAGGACCTTGAGAAATAACTTGATTCTTTGTATCCTAAGGGGATAGTTTAACAATTTGAGCCCTCCCTATGGTTATCTCCACTAGTTGTCGCACGCAAGCAGAACGGCAAGTTTAGGGTCTGTGTTGACCTCTGCTGCTTGAACAAAGAAATGTGGGAGGATTCCCATCCTCTACCGACTATTAATGGAACTGTTGGCAGGTTTGAAGGATGCGAAGCTATTCACAAAATTAGATTTAGCATCTGCCTACCATCAGGTAGAATTAGCCCCTGAGTCGAGACACCTCATTGCATTTGTGGCACCTTCCAGTATGTCCGCATGCCGTTTGGGCTTGCGTCGGCTGCATCAGTTTTTCAGCGACTCATGTCCAATATGCTAAAGGGGATCGAAGGGCTTTCTGTTTTCCAGGACGATGTCCTTGACTTTGCACCCGATAGAAGTACGCATGATACCATTTTAAAGGAAGCCCTGTCTAGGTTCCAGTCTAACGGTGTGGTGTTGCGCAGGGACATATGTGCTTTCATGACCAAGGAGGTTGAATACTTGGGGCATTTGGTCAATGAAAATGGAATTCTCCCTAAAACTAGTCTGGTTTATTAGATTGTTATATTCAAACCTCCTTCTGACAGGACTAGTCTCAAGTCCTTCCTTGGTCTTTGTGAATTTTATTCACGGTTCATTCAAGATTTTGCAAGCAGGTTGATGCCTTTGTCACAATTGCTGATGAGGGATGTTTCATTTGAGTGGTGTGGCGAATGTCAAAGTGTTTTTGAGTGGGGGAATCAACAACTAGTCTCGCCTAAGGTGTTAAGATATTTTGACCCTTCTCTTACCTGTACCCTCACTGTTGAAGCCAGTAATGTCGGTGTGGGGGCTGTTCTGTCCCAGAAGAAAGGGGGGAGGTCAGGACCATTGGGTTTGCCTCCAGGGTGTTGTCTCCTTCAAAAAGGAAGTACTCCATTATTGAGAAGGAGCTGCTGGCGGGCGGTAATGAAGTTTAGGAACTTCATTTGCGGAAGGAAGTTTTGTCTCCAGACTGATTACAAGCCTTTAGTCTTCATTCTCAGTGGGAAGAATGTCAGGAGTTTCACTCCTAGGATTGCACGTTTGTCCTCCAAACTTCTTCAGTTTGATTTTTGTGCTGAATATATTCCCGGAAGCAAGAATGGGTGTGCAGACTTTCTTTCTCGCTCTTCTGACACTGTGGAAGGTGAACTAGACATGGGTGAGGAGGACAGGGAGGAGTTCATTGTGGCTGCAGTAGATCTTCCACAGTTGTGAATCCTAAGATACGTGGTGTTTAGTATAGGGATTTCGGCACCTCTTGGTGGAATTGCACAAATTGTAACTATAGGAAAAGTGTATCAACGGCGCCCAAAGGTATGGAGAACCACTAAGCTCCACAAAACAAAGCCTAAGCTCTATATAAAATCTACTTCACTCCCAAGCACACGTTACTTGTTGAAATGGCTGTGGCTGAAACCAAAAGAATAAAAGCCTGAAAAGAACCAACCAAAAGAAATTGTCTATATTTTGTTTTGAAATTATTGTGTTTTACGTTAACGGGGAAACCATTTCAATACATAACGTGTGCTTGGGAGTGAAGTAGACTTCCACAGTTGTGTGCAGTGTCCGAGGGTGAACGGCATCCGGCTCTCGGGGGTGATGCTTCTTTGGCTCTGGTTATGAAATAGGTTGAAAAAGGATTGTCCAAGGAGAAGAACTTGAATTTTGAATTCAAATTTTTTTTGCAGGTAGCTGATTAACTGACCATTGAAGATGGGTTATTAGTGAGAGGAGACAAGCTTGTTCCACCTCTTGCTTTAATCAAGCATGCGCATCAAGAACATCTAGGTGCCACTATGACAAAAAAAAGGGTACGCCTCTCTTTTTGGTGGCCTTCCATGGACAGGGAGGTGGATAAGATTGTTAAATCATTCGTGATTTTTTCCAGCTTTGACAAAACTGCTAAATTGCGTACTCCCCCCTCCTTCTCCTATTGCATCGCCGTCTGCACCATGGGTGAAGTTGGGGCTTGACATTGTAGGTCCCTTTCATAACCTTGATCCATCATCAAAGTTTGCTTTAGTACTAATGGACTACTACTCAAAGTGGCCAGGGGTCAAGTTTGTGAGGGAGGTGAGCTCTAGAACGGTAGTTGAGTTCCTTAAGTGGAGAAGTGTGGCTCAATGGTTAGAGCGGCAGACCCTGATGCAGAAGTCTAGCCCGGGACCAGGGTTCAATTCCCCGCCTCAGCAGGTCTTGGGCTCAAAATTCCACGGACTCGATAATTCTCGCCTAGGTGCCTACTCTAATCATGGGTCCCACTCTGCAACTCTGGGCAATAGCTTGCTTAATCTCCATAAACGGCACCCACAACGCTAAGGATACCTGGCCTCCACCTTGGGGGTGCCCAGGAGTGGACACCTCACAGGGAAAGCCAGGATGGGTTCCACAGCGATATTCGTACGAGCGCCTTGAGACCCTTTCGGGTGAGTAGTGCGCTATACAAGTATCAATTTACATTTAATAATGTGTTTATGAAGGAAGGTTTTCATGAGTCTCTAGTGATAGTTAATGGTTCCCAGTTTGTTGCTTGTGAGGTTGAGGAGTTGCTCCACACCTGTGGTGTTAAGCACCTCAAAACTTCTTTGTACCACTCCCAGACCAATGGTCTGGTTGAGCCCATCAACAGGGTGCCCGGTGAGTGCATACAGTGTTAAGGCCTTGCAATTTTAGTCTTTCACAGTCATTAGACATAGTCTCCAATCTTGGTCTGTGATGTCTGATTGACGTAAACTGAACACTTCCCCAGGGTTAAAGAACATCCTTCATTAGTTATGTTTGCTTTCACCGGTCCTACATACTGTCTAAGAAGACAAATGCCTGTGCTATTACAATAAAGTAACCGGAGGGGTGTGGCTAGCCCCCAAGGAAGATGGCGGCTAGTCCTTGATCCTCCCGTGATGGCGGCTGGGATAGCGGAATCGACAGTGAAGGTTGAGCTTTCCCATGTGAGTCGGCATCAAATGTGACATTCCGCCCACTTTGAAGTTCCCTGTAAGCACCGAATTTTACTTTCTGCGATGCGACTCCATCTGATGTTTGGCAGCCATTTTGATGTGCGCCTGAGGAGAATGTTGTTGCGGCGCTCCCAATTAATGTGCTCATGCAAACATTGAAACAACTTTATTGCTTTTCCTCACATTTTGTCCCTTTTTCTTCTGACTTCATGCCCCTTATCACGAGTGGAGAGATTTAAGCCATAACACACACTTTTCATGTCAAATGCAGTGGATGCTAATCCTTATTTTCATTCCCCATTGGAAAAGATGCATCCTGTACAGTTTCTTTTTCCTCTTTGCTCTTACATATAAAAGAGATGCTTCCTACAATTTGTAACAGCTTCTATGCTTGACGAAGAATTTAGCACCTTTTGCTTCTGTTCCTTTAACAGTTTGTGTTGTCACACAAAAACAAGTGCTGGAGATAAATTATTGCAATCCTCGCATATAGGAGACAGTTTGACCAATAAGTGCCTGTATACCCGTCCTGGCCTTGCTAATACGGAGTTGATATCCTGCATCCACATTTCAATTGCATTTTAGTTTGCATAATATGAAAGGGTAATTTTATCCTTGCTGAAGGGTATTTCAAAGATAGTCCCTTGGTTTCAATTAAGCTGTTCTTTTGACTACTTCCTCGCTCAGGTGCATGGGAAAACTAGGCAAGGGTTTTTCTTAATCACCGTCTCTGGTGTGTGAACTTTCAACCCGCTCTCGTTCACACTTCTATGCAATGTAGAATTCAACAAATATATCACCCAAAGGTGCCTCATCAAATGCCACTAATTTGATATCTGGTACTGGTAAAGCGTCAAGTAAACGCCTAAAGAAGGATCCCCCTTCTCCCCCCAAACAGCCCTCTTCAGTTTCAATGGACTTACTATTGGAAGAAATTGGAGCTCTACGTCCATTTGTTGAGGAAACTAATTCTAAACTGGCTTGACAAATTACACATTGTATTGATGATAACTTTAAGTCTCACTGCTGACTGCAATCAAGTTTTCAATCCTTTTTTAGATCATAATTCAAAAGTCTCCTTTGTCCCTAATAAGACTCATACATTTTTCACACATACTATTAAACACAAGCTTATAGATGCGTGGAGACTTTGTAATCCCACATTAAGGGAATATACTTATTACTTGCCAGCACATCACACTCGGACTACTTCTTTATATCACATAACATATCTCAGTCATTGATGATGGCGGACATTTGATCTATTCTAATATCCGACCATGCCCCTATTACCATTCAATTGGTTATCTTACAGAAACCCAATTAATCTCGAAAATGGAGTTTCAATAATGCTTTGGTTTTAGATTCAGCATTTACTTCCTCCTTTATTTCATCTTCTAATGAATATTTTATCCTGAATCAATCAGATACCTTACCTTTTCACGTGATATGGGATGCTTTCAAAGCATCCTCTAGAGATTTAATTATTAGATATGTCTCTAAAAAACATTAAAAATCACAGGAACTCACTAAGCTCTCTTGGCCAAGATAAAGATGTTGGAGTATTCCTATTGTTCTTCCAATCGAAAGCTTGTTTGAAAGACCTTGTGGATGCTAAATTTAGTTTAATAAGGAAACAACTAATAATGCTTCTACTTATTTATTAAAATCTAGCGCAAAATTTTATGGAGGTCAGAATAAAGCCGAGCAGATACTAGCTATTTATTTGAAGGTTAAACATAACAAACTAAATATAGAATCTATTATGGATGAGCATCAGACATTTTAGTTTAAAGACAATTACATTTTAACTGAGTTTCTCCAACTTTATAACAATTATATTCATCAGAAATTCCTCCCTCGGACTCTCACATTTCTCAATTTCTATCCGAAATTCAACAATCTTCTGATACACGATTAGACTGTACACTTTCAGAATCTGATCTATCACACAAAGAAATCCTTACCGCTTTGCAAACACTCAAGAAAGACAAAGCCCCAGATCCAGACGGTTTCACTGCTGAGTTTTATACATATTTTGCACTTCCCAAATTACATAATTTCTTAAATACTTTTTTGCAATTAGGTTAATCTTCTGGTTCCTTTTCCCTCTGTCCTGATTTGTCTTATCCCTAAAGTCGGAAAGGACCTAAGATATGGTAAAAACTATAGACCCATTTCCCTAGTCAATAATGACTACAAAATATTTTCAAAAGCCTTGGCCTTACGGTTGGAATCTCACTTGCCTGAACTATTAGTAAAAGAACAATCTGGTTCTGTCAAAGGATGCCTCATCACAGACTATACTCGTTTATTTTTTTATATCTTATACAAAGCCTCCCATGTCTCACACTCCCTAGCAGCAATAGCTTTAAAAGCTGAAAAAGCATTTGATAGAGTGGAATTGCCCTACCTTTTCCATACACTTAAATGGTTTGGCTTTGGACCTAAAATTATTTCTTTAATATCTATTTTATATTCTAATCCAAGAGCGGCTGTGTGTGAAAATGGTGGTACGTCTTATTTCAACTTAGGTAGAGGTGTCCGACAAGGCTGTCCATTAACCCTGTTTCTTTTGAATCCAGCCTTAGAGCCTATTCCGCTTAAAATACGTCAAAATAAAGATATCCATGGTTTTGTTTTGAAAGATTCCCAAATAAAATTGGTGGCTTATGCAGATGATCTATAATTTCTTTAAAAACCTCAGTCCTCACTTCCTGCTTTACTAAGACAGGTTGACTCATTTGCAGCTATCTCTGGATATAAATTGAACAAAGACAAATGTGAAATTTTACCTTTAACAAAATACAATTTTAAAGCTGACTATACTATCTCAGGTTTCTCTTGGAGCCCCCAACACATGAAATACTTGAACTTACAGTTTACTCCAACCATTCCAGATACAATTACACGCTGTATGGAGAACTGTATACAGAGATTGTCCTCCCTGACTGGTAAATGACACCCATTATATCTTTCTTGTGGGGCCGTTTAGATACCATAAAATTATGTTATCACCAATAATTCTTTATACAATTTCTACCATTCCAGTTTCTATGCCCTTAAAAAAAAAATAATCAATTATATTTTGTCCTCTTTTTTTATGGAGTCATAAAAAATCTCCGTTGTCCTTATCAAAATTAATTTGCTCAAAGTCAGAATGTGGAGTTAATTTCCCTATTTACCAAAAAGTCTTTCTTACTTCGTCAAGCATAGAGATGGCGTTTTTTTTTCTTTTTTTCGAAGACCTTTATTGTACCTTGAACATTATACACAGCTTCTGGCCTACAACCCCCTGGGCCGGCCGCGACATATCCACAGGTATTCTATATTATCAGGATAACACAACCCATGTGACAACAACCCGGGGGTATGGCACGTTCCATAAGAATGTGGGTACATAACTCGCGGTAGGATTACAGATCTGCATAGGTCCATTTTTTTTTTTAAACTTATTACATCAAACACGGTAGACGACATAAACATACATGTTTGCAGTATTTTTAGCATATATAGTGCAATTACAGTTAAGTCCACATCAGTATATCATCTGTAAAACAGTGGCTAAATTCTAGAATGTAAACAAATAGGAGGACCCCACTCTAACTTTGTAGAGGACGGTGGGGAAACATTCAGGTAAAAGAAACAAACGTCCGGGTTCGTTGGACAGTTTGGATAATGTCTTATTTTAGTGTAGGACTAAAAGAGCTAACCACATATTCATACAATAAACAACATATGTTTGTGTACCAAAATTTTTTTCTGTTATCAAGATAGAATTATCAAGTGGGGAGACAAGATAAAAGGAGTTGGTTTGGTTGTCTATACCTAGATTCTTGTTTCCATACACCAAACAACAAATGGACAATATCTTTGACACAATAGTTAAGTAAATAAACGTTTTTTTCTGGTTAAGAATATATCACTACTTTGGTTCGGTAACAAAATACAAGTTTTATTCCACAATACAATGTTATAAAAAGCAATTCATTAAAACCATTATACAATGTACATATTCATCACAATGTTGTTAAAATACAATAAAAAAGTCACAGAATCAAAAAGGTCGACGCGGCGTTTCGGCTTTTTTCTAGTATGCCTTCATCAGGACTGATTCTAGACAATTAAAATAATAAAACACATAGTTACCAAACATGTCAATATCATCTTTTCACATCATTTGTCTGTCCATTGTTGCTTCTAAACCCTTTGGTAAAGATTTCTTTTCTTTTCTTTTTTTATGTTACATTTTCAATTATACTAAACATGCTTCCTCCTGTGCTATTCATGCTGTTATTTCTTGGAAAAATCTTACAAAAGTCTACCCCCTGTTTGCCTTCCCCATGGATATGTATACTCCAAATATAAAAGAGACCCCCATTCGCTCCTTCACTAAAAAAGAGAAAAAGTACCTCCTACAATAAGGTGCGTACCTTGTTGGTCCAGTTGAGTTTATTATCTCCCTGGATTGAACTACTTGGTTCTAAGAGAGATCCTTTTTTGGAATTAGGACTTTTGCAGCTTTGTCAATTCAATGTGTGCAAAGTTGCTCTGTCTCCTAAATAGAGAGCCAATGATTAATAATCATTTACTATAAATAAATGGATTTGTTCATTAAGGCTGCGTTTCATGACCTTTCATTACATACCATCTAATGGGTTTAGAGGATTTCCATTACTTTCAGATCAGATTTGTCCAGTTTTCTACGGTACGAGGTTTGATGCTCTCCTTTTCTGCCTCTGGATATTTAATTGCCTATAGTAAGTGTTTTATTAATATTATTTTTATTTTCTCTGAGCAAAAAATTCATGTGTCACTTTTTTCCACATACCTTAATGAGGCTCTATATTCGCTGTGTCTTTTGCTGCCAGGAGGAGCCACCGTTCTATATATTGAACCTTCTAGCTCTATCCTCCCTGTGGAAATTAAATTGTATGAAGTGTCTTTCTTTTCCTCTTAAATTCCTTACACAATTCATTTCATATATTGTCAGTGCACTCACCGTGGGAGTCAGGGTTATAGTGCCAAGTTCCCCTTTTCAATTGGGTAACGATCTCCCTCGCAGTGTTTGTCCTGTGAGGTATCTTCTTCTGTTTTGTTGGTATCTGTATGGGATATTTCCTAAACGTTATAGTCTTCCTGTACCATAAGTTAGTGAAGTTCATTCTATATAGCTCTATCTGAGATCATGTTCAATAGGGAATTCTTTGGACTAATCAAGATATGTCTATTTTCTCAGAGTCTGAATTCTGTTAGACTATATTATGTTCAGGGTAATATTCGTTTCTATCGCATTTTATAATTATAACCCTTTTATAAGGCAAGACTAAGATTGGTAGAATTGGGCAAACTCTAAACCAACTGAAAAAGTTTTTTTGTTTTTTTGTCTTTTTGTATACACAATCCACTTCAACCAATTCCTGTAGTGGAAGATTGTTTTCACTATGCTGGCGCCAACTGCATCTATTAGGTTTATTTAGGATGCCGCCCTTATAATCTGTTTGCCAATATTATACAAAAACCCCTTTAAATCAGTTCCTGTAGTGGATATTCTATTTTCCCTAATCTGGGTTAACCTGCATCTATTTAGGTCTGTTTAAGGTGCCGCCCGTGTGGTCTGCTTACCGATATTTCTGCAGTCGGCCTCCCTGCTCCTCTCTACCTGGCAGCCCGTCCTTGTTGTCACACCGCAGCGTTTTTCGGAAATGAACGGTGCCTGCCGTGTGCTTGTTTAAGTACAATTTGCCGGTTCATTGGGCGCCTTTCAATCGTGCATTCTATTGGATAAGAGGGGATAAACAAGACCGGTCGCTATGGTGACAGCTAGTTTCGTGTTCCCATCCTTATTGGCTCGTTTGTCGCCAATAGGATTCGCGCTCGAGGACGCGTCGCCATGGAAACTTATACTACATCTAGACAGGCCGTATTTCGATAAATCATACTTTGTAACTTGCCGCGGTTTTGTTATTAGGGCACTCTCCTACTTTATGCCTAAGAAGAGCTGTCCATCATAGGCTGTTTTAGGTTCTCTCTATTTATCATTTCTTCGATCGCGCGTCTGTGGTGTGGTGGCATAGTCGGCGCGTTTCTATTGGTTCGGTTTTTGTTAGGACGCTTCCTATTGGTTGGAATGCGGAAAGATGTGTTTCAATGCTTGTATTTAGAAAGTTTGTTTTCTGCTATTAGTCTTACCTGGCAAATATCAGATATTATCAACTATCTTGTGGAATAGGCACTGTTACCCATATACCACATGCAGCAATGCTTATCATGGCGTTACATGTACCTCTTTCCATTATTTAGAAGGTTTATTTTCTGCTATTGTTCAAAGTGTTTTAATTGCCTCTAGTCTTTTTTATAGCCCAGTATTGCTATGTCTTACCTGGCAAATATCAGATATTGTCTGATATTTTTTATAGCCCAGTATTGCTATGTCTTACCTGGCAAATATCAGATATTATCAACTATCTTGTGGAATAGGCACTGTTACCCATATAACACATACAGCAATGCTTATCATGGCGTTACATGTAACTCTTTCCATTATTGGATGTAAGGGTTATTTCTTAAGCTTTTTTAATTAAGGATTATTTTCTCCCAGTCCTCTCTTGAGTTTAGGCCACATCTTACGCTGTTGAAAGAGGACATGTAAAATTGTTCTCTCCTTTTCCTTTTATTGTCTAGATTGCCCCCTCTCTTGCTTCCTGTGATTTTTTCTAGGCCACACCACTTCAGATCATTGATTTGATGACCTGCAGTTTTCCAGTGCTCAGTCAGAGGTGCTCCTAGTTTGTTTGTCCTTAGGGCTGATCTGTGCTCATTAAGGCGCAATCTGACTTCTCTAGATGTTTCGCCTATGTATGATTTCTGGCAGGGACATTGGATCAAGTATATGATATTTTTAGTTCTACAGTTCATGAAGCTCTTTATGTTTATCGATCTGTCATTTACCGTTATGGTTTTTCCTTTTATAATGCTTGCGCAGTTACTACAGCCTGCACATGGGTGTGTGCCAGTGGGTATGGGAGTCTCATTGATAGTCCGTTGGTTGTTTATGCTCTTTTCTCTGTATGTGTGGACTAAACAGTTCCTGATGGTTTTGTTTCTTCGATAAGAAAAAATTGGTTTGGGGATCGGAGTCTGAGATTTGTCTTTTATTAGGTGCCAATTTCTATTTATAATGTTTTTTACTCTATGGCTCACTTGTGAGAAATTGGTCACAAACATGATGGAATTTTGAGGGTCCTTAGTTTTTTCTTTAGGTGTGAACAGATAGTCCCTGTTAAAATATTTAGCCCTTTTATAGGCATGCCTGATCATTTTTTTGGGGTAACCCCTTTCTAAGAATTTCTTCCTTAGATTTGTCGCATGTTTTTCGAAGTCTGGCATTGATGTGCAGTTCCTTTTTAGCCTCAAAAATTGGCCAAAAGGGATATTATTTTTCTGCGAAGCCGGATGGTTGCTCTGGAAGTGCAACATCGTGTTCCTATCTGTGGGTTTAGTGTAAAGTTCTACAGTTAAGTGACCTTCAGTGTGTTTTATTATAATGTCTAGAAACTCTACATATTGCTTGTTGATGTGTGAGGTAAACTTAAGGTTGGCATCTCCAAGGTTTAACCAGAGAAGAAATTCATCCAACCTTTCCACATCTCCTGTCCATATGAAGAAGATATCATCTATGTATCTACCCCACTCAGATATGTTCTCGTAGAATGGGGCAACAGTATTATAGATGTGATTGTCCTCAAATCTAGCCACATACAGACAAGCCAGACTGGGGGCACATGTAGCCCCCATACTGGTCCCCTTGATTTGTCTGAATAAATTGTCTTGAAACAGGAATATATTGTTTTTTAGGATTAATGTGATACATTCTAAAATGAATGTTTGGTGATGTACAGATAGGTGCTGTTGGGAGTCTAGTATTTCTTCCATGATGTCAATGGTACTGTTCTGAGGAATGTTGGTATATAGTGCTTCTATATCCAAAGTCACTAGTACCTGTGTGTCTGGATTAAATGTAAGGCCCTCAATTTTTTGAATCATATGGGTGGTGTCTTTGATGTAAGCTCTCTGTTTTTGGACTATGGGTTGTAAGAATATTTCAACATATTTACTTAGCGGTTCTGTCAAAGACCCTATGCATGACACTATTGGTCTCATGGGAGGGTCTTTTAGGTCTTTGTGTACCTTGGGAAGGCCATAGAGGGCTGGAATAAGGGGATCCGAGTTCATCATGAATGTATATTCTTCCTCGCATATTATATTGTCCTCTTTAGCATGTCTGAGCAGTCTCCCTATTTCCTCTTTCAAGGTGTGCCATTCCTCCCTGTTTGATTTGCTATAGTGGTCCTTATTGTTTAAGAGTTTAAACATTCTGTTATTGTAATCTCCACTGTCCATCAGTACAATACTTCCCCCTTTATCCGCTGGTTTAATGGTTAGGGATTCATTTTTTTCTAGAAGTTCAAGAGCCTTTTTTTCTTCTTTACTCAAGTTAAAAGGTGTCCAGATTTTTTGTTTTAGGAGGTTTTCTACACTCTTATCTATGGATCTTTCAAAAGCCTCTATGTCTTTGTGTACTAGGTTCAATGATGGGGTCCAAGTTGATTTATTTTTGAGGCCCGACTTATTATCTTTTGGTATAATGTCTTTGCCTTCGAAGAATACACGAAGTCTAACTTTTCTAAAAAAGTTTTGTAAGTCCCTTTCTAATGCGTACTTGTCTACAGGGGAGCAGATTGCATAGCCTAGGCCCTTTTCCAGTAATTTTACTTCTGTTGGGGTGGGGTGATGTTTGGACAAATTAATTATTGTTGCTTTGTTTGTGCTGTTTAGTCCCACTGCTTCTGGCTTCTGGTACGTGGACGTTGAGGGTGTTGGACCTGTTGATATTGGGGTTGCTGATTGTAATTGTTGCGGCCCCTCCCTCTCCCTTTCTGTTGGCCAAATTGTTGATTGCGATTGCCTAAAAAAGAGAACCCTTCTTTTGCTTGTGGTTGTTTACTTTGTTCACTATTTTTAGTTTTGTCAGTTGTTTGTTCTCCCTCTGAGTCACTACTTGTATACGATGTATCGAAAAACCTCACTTTCCTTTTGGGGAAGTTTCTGGGCTGGTTGTGCCATTGTCTGCGGGGTTGGTATTGTTCTCTAGGGCGTTCGTAGAAATCCTTTTGTAAATAGGGGTACACAAATTCAGGGTTGTAGTTCTCTATATCTTTTTTAAGTTTGTTACTCTTCTTTTGAACCAGATATTCGCTATAACCAGTTATGTCATTTTGGATCTCCTCTAATTTGGCTTTTGCATCCTCTAGTCCCGTACTGTCTTTTAGTTGGCTTTCTAATTCCTCAATCTCCCTACGTTCGATTACTAGGAATTCATTGGCTGTTTCTATTATTAAAAGGATCCAATCCCTACTACAACGGTTTGCTACTAGTGTCCATTTTTCTATGAAGTTCCTATCTGTAATGAAGATTCCTGGTTCGTTTGTGACCTGAAGCCCCTTCGGTATTACTCCATTCTTGCAGTAATCCACTAAGAATTCTGCGTGGAGCTCCGCTCTAACTACTTTCTTTTTGCGGTTCCACAATTTTTCCCATTGTTCCTCATCGGATTTGTCTAGTCTAATCGGGGTTGTTGTATTTCTAGGCTTATTGTTGTGAATTAATTTATTAAACTGATCTTCCGAGAAGGTGTATGTTTTAATTCCTTCCATTCTCTCTGTTGATTATTATGTATTGATTTTCTGGGCTATGTTATAAATTACCCTACTGCTGATATGCAGTGATCAACCTCCTCAGCTAACAAGCCGAGTGAAAAATATGTAAACAAATAGGAGGACCCCACTCTAACTTTGTAGAGGACGGTGGGGAAACATTCAGGTAAAAGAAACAAACGTCCGGGTTCGTTGGACAGTTTGGATAATGTCTTATTTTAGTGTAGGACTAACGGGTATCCCCCTTTCACGCACCCTCTGATTATTTATTCTTGCTTAGATGGGCATGTTTACCATGAAGAAGGCAAAAGAGCTAACCACATATTCATACAATAAACAACATATGTTTGTGTACCAACATTTTTTTCTGTTATCAAGATAGAATTATCAAGTGGGGAGACAAGATAAAAGGAGTTGGTTTGGTTGTCTATACCTAGATTCTTGTTTCCATACACCAAACAACAAATGGACAATATCTTTGACACAATAGTTAAGTAAATAAACGTTTTTTTCTGGTTAAGAATATATCACTACTTTGGTTCGGTAACAAAATACAAGTTTTATTCCACAATACAATGTTATAAAAAGCAATTCATTAAAACCATTATACAATGTACATATTCATCACAATGTTGTTAAAATACAATAAAAAAGTCACAGAATCAAAAAGGTCGACGCGGCGTTTCGGCTTTTTTCTAGTATGCCTTCATCAGGACTGATTCTAGACAATTAAAATAATAAAACACATACTTACCAAACATGTCAATATCATCTTTTCACATCATTTGTCTGTCCATTGTTGCTTCTAAACCCTTTGGTAAAGATTTCTTTTCTTTTCTTTTTTTATGTTACATTTTCAATTATACTAAACATGCTTCCTCCTGTGCTATTCATGCTGTTATTTCTTGGAAAAATCTTACAAAAGTCTACCCCCTGTTTGCCTTCCCCATGGATATGTATACTCCAAATATAAAAGAGACCCCCATTCGCTCCTTCACTAAAAAAGAGAAAAAGTACCTCCTACAATAAGGTGCGTACCTTGTTGGTCCAGTTGAGTTTATTATCTCCCTGGATTGAACTACTTGGTTCTAAGAGAGATCCTTTTTTGGAATTAGGACTTTTGCAGCTTTGTCAATTCAATGTGTGCAAAGTTGCTCTGTCTCCTAAATAGAGAGCCAATGATTAATAATCATTTACTATAAATAAATGGATTTGTTCATTAAGGCTAAATACAAGCATTGAAACACATCTTTCCGCATTCCAACCAATAGGAAGCGTCCTAACAAAAACCGAACCAATAGAAACGCGCCGACTATGCCACCACACCACAGACGCGCGATCGAAGAAATGATAAATAGAGAGAACCTAAAACAGCCTATGATGGACAGCTCTTCTTAGGCATAAAGTAGGAGAGTGCCCTAATAACAAAACCGCGGCAAGTTACAAAGTATGATTTATCAAAATACGGCCTGTCTAGATGTAGTATAAGTTTCCATGGCGACGCGTCCTCGAGCGCGAATCCTATTGGCGACAAACGAGCCAATAAGGATGGGAACACGAAACTAGCTGTCACCATAGCGACCGGTCTTGTTTATCCCCTCTTATCTAATAGAATGCACGATTGAAAGGCGCCCAATGAACCGGCAAATTGTACTTAAACAAGCACACGGCAGGCACCGTTCATTTCCGAAAAACGCTGCGGTGTGACGCTGCGGTGTGATGCAGGTTAACCCAGATTAGGGAAAATAGAATATCCACTACAGGAACTGATTTAAAGGGGTTTTTGTATAATATTGGCAAACAGATTATAAGGGCGGCATCCTAAATAAACCTAATAGATGCAGTTGGCGCCAGCATAGTGAAAACAATCTTCCACTACAGGAATTGGTTGAAGTGGATTGTGTATACAAAAAGACAAAAAAACAAAAAAACTTTTTCAGTTGGTTTAGAGTTTGCCCAATTCTACCAATCTTAGTCTTGCCTTATAAAAGGGTTATAATTATAAAATGCGATAGAAACGAATATTACCCTGAACATAATATAGTCTAACAGAATTCAGACTCTGAGAAAATAGACATATCTTGATTAGTCCAAAGAATTCCCTATTGAACATGATCTCAGATAGAGCTATATAGAATGAGCTTCACTAACTTATGGTACAGGAAGACTATAACGTTTAGGAAATATCCCATACAGATACCAACAAAACAGAAGAAGATACCATACAGGACAAACACTGCGAGGGAGATCGTTACCCAATTGAAAAGGGGAACCCTGACTCCCACGGTGAGTGCACTGACAATATATGAAATGAATTGTGTAAGGAATTTAAGAGGAAAAGAAAGACACTTCATACAATTTAATTTCCACAGGGAGGATAGAGCTAGAAGGTTCAATATATAGAACGGTGGCTCCTCCTGGCAGCAAAAGACACAGCGAATATAGAGCCTCATTAAGGTATGTGGGAAAAAGTGACACATGAATTTTTTGCTCAGAGAAAATAAAAATAATATTAATAAAACACTTACTATAGGCAATTAAATATCCAAAGGCAGAAAAGGAGAGCATCAAACCTCGTACCGTAGAAAACTGGACAAATCTGATCTGAAAGTAATGGAAATCCTCTAAACCCATTAGATGGTATGTAATGAAAGGTCATGAAACGCAGCCTTAATGAACAAATCCATTTATTTATAGTAAATGATTATTAATCATTGGCTCTCTATTTAGGAGACAGAGCAACTTTGCACACATTGAATTGACAAAGCTGCAAAAGTCCTAATTCCAAAAAAGGATCTCTCTTAGAACCAAGTAGTTCAATCCAGGGAGATAATAAACTCAACTGGACCAACAAGGTACGCACCTTATTGTAGGAGGTACTTTTTCTCTTTTTTAGTGAAGGAGCGAATGGGGGTCTCTCTTATATTTGGAGTATACATATCCATGGGGAAGGCAAACAGGGGGTAGACTTTTGTAAGATTTTTCCAAGAAATAACAGCATGAATAGCACAGGAGGAAGCATGTTTAGTATAATTGAAAATGTAGCATAAAAAAGAAAAGAAAAGAAATCTTTACCAAAGGGTTTAGAAGCAACAATGGACAGACAAATGATGTGAAAAGATGATATTGACATGTTTGGTAAGTATGTGTTTTATTATTTTAATTGTCTAGAATCAGTCCTGATGAAGGCATACTAGAAAAAAGCCGAAACGCCGCGTCGACCTTTTTGATTCTGTGACTTTTTTATTGTATTTTAACAACATTGTGATGAATATGTACATTGTATAATGGTTTTAATGAATTGCTTTTTATAACATTGTATTGTGGAATAAAACTTGTATTTTGTTACCGAACCAAAGTAGTGATATATTCTTAACCAGAAAAAAACGTTTATTTACTTAACTATTGTGTCAAAGATATTGTCCATTTGTTGTTTGGTGTATGGAAACAAGAATCTAGGTATAGACAACCAAACCAACTCCTTTTATCTTGTCTCCCCACTTGATAATTCTATCTTGATAACAGAAAAATTTTTTGGTACACAAACATATGTTGTTTATTGTATGAATATGTGGTTAGCTCTTTTGCCTTCTTCATGGTAAACATGCCCCTCTAAGCAAGATTAAATAATCAGAGGGTGCGTGAAAGGGGGATACCCGTTAGTCCTACACTAAAATAAGACATTATCCAAACTGTCCAACGAACCCGGACGTTTGTTTCTTTTACCTAAATTCTAGAATGAACTGAAAACACATCGCATAGCACATAGTCATTCAAGCAGGACTCTTAGTCTGAAAGGGCCTCATCCGAGTCAATCCGCGGCGGTTCACATATATCCCCTCTGAACTTGTTCCATGCCCCCCAGATCTGCTTCCATTTCCCAGGGCACCCCCAATAGACAAATACCGCTTTCTCGGCAACCATCGCTACATCCATGTCTTTGCACCAGTCCCTCAACGTAGGTAACGCATCAGAACCCCACAGTCTAGCTATGTTACGTTTTGCCATCATCATCCCTAGCATGGCCCAGTCCTGCTGACGATGGGTTAAGTCCGTTGCATCCCATACGTTTAACAGACAACGCCGGGGATCGGGTAATAGGGAAACAGTTGTGGTTTGGGAGATGGTGCGCATCACAGCAGCCCAGAACATAGCCACCCGACCACAATCCCAGATGGTGTGATAGAACGTTCCCTTCTCTCCGTATCCACGGAGACAATACTCGTGGGGGGCCTTCCCTATCCTATGTAGGACTGTTCTGGTGTAATATGTGCGGTGCAATATTTTCAGCTGGACCAGTTTAAGTCTGGAGGGGATCGCTGTCTCCAGCGGCGAGGAGAGGGCCTCCTGCCATTCGGAATCGTCGAAGTCGCCAACATCCCTCGACCAACTCAACCGCAACTTAGATAACATGTCAGGGAGGTTGTTAACCAACTTTCGATACGTGAAGGATGTTGCTTTGCGGGGCATGTGCTCTGTCAATAACCTATCCTCAAGAGGATGGATTCCTGTAGGTCCGTCCCTGCCGGGACGGCTGTCTGCAGTGTATGTCGGATTTGTATGTACCTATAGTGTTCAGACTGTGCCATATCATATTTGGTTTGTAGAAATGCGAAGTCTACTACCTTGCGCTTTTTCCAGAAGTCTCCCACTACCGATATGCCTATGTTGTCCCAAGCCTGGAACCCCTTACTGTTGCGCAGGAAACCTAGTCTGTATGAGTCCCACAATGGTGTCATTTGCGTGATAATATTAGCGCACTGAAGGTGTCTATGTGCCTTATACCAGAATTGAATCGTGTGTCGTGTCGGTCCCAATAGGTCGGACGGTACACTACGGCTGTAGAGATTTCGTAACAGACCTCTGGATTCCAAACATTGTCTGTCCGCTAAATAAGCGGGTTTAGTCTGCGGGGCATGTAACCAATAGTTGATTTGCTTGAGGTGGGCCGCCCAGTAGTATAGTTCGATATTAGGGAGCACTATGCCCCCGTCATTCCAGTCTTTCACCAGTTTGCATTGCGCATTCCGTGCTGGCTTCCCGTCCCATAGCAAAGCAGAAACTGCCGCTGAGATCGCCGTAAAGTAGGAGGGCGGGACCGGGAACGGCTTATTTTCGAGGAGATACAGGAAGCGGGGGAGTGTCATCATTTTGAACAGTTCAGCTTTGCCCAGGAGAGTGAGAGGGAGGGAGCGCCACACCTTTACATCCCGTTTGAACAGGTCCAGTGGGGGTTTCAAATTCAGGGCGTAGAATTTGTCCGGGTCTGATGAAACATAAACACCCAGATATTTAAACGCCGCCTCAGTATATCCTAAAGGGCAGCTCACCGGGGGCAAAGGTGGGAGGCCGGCAAGAACGAATAGGACCGACTTAGTCCAGTTAATCCTATATCCCGACACTCTCCCAAATTTTTCGCAGACATTAAGGAGCTCCAGAATTGACTTTTTGGGAGAGGTGAGATAAAGAAGGATATCGTCTGCGTAGAGAGATATGCGATCTTCCCATGTCTGTGACCACCGGATACCCTTAATGGAGGGTTCCCATCGGATCCAGATTGCTAACGGTTCAAGGACCAGTGTGAATAATAAGGGGGATAGCGGGCATCCCTGCCTTGTCCCATGACCGAGCGGGAAGTCTCTAGAGATGTGACCATTCGCTGCTATCTGGGCCAGGGGTTTGGTATAAAGTAGACGAATCCAGGTGCAGAACTTGGGGTCGAAGCCCATGTGATGAAGCACAGCATACAGATAAGGCCATTCTACGGTGTCAAATGCCATAGAGGCGTCAAGGGAAAAGAGAACCGCAGGTTCTTGTATGTGTTTCCGGCGGGCCAGCACCGCCTGTAGACGGCGCAGGTTATGTGATGTATTACGGTATGGCATAAAGCCAGATTGATCTGGGTGCACCAGAGTGACAAGATGAGGGGCCAGTCGCTGCGCCAGTAATTCGGCGAGGATCTTTGGTTCTGCATTTATTAAGGAGATAGGGCGGTAAGAGGTGCAAGCCTCTGCTGCTTTACCAGGTTTATGGATCGGAATGATCGTGGTGAGGCGCTGGTCTCTAGGGAGTTCTCCTACTTCTAGACTATTGGTGAACATCTTGATGAGATAGGGGGCCGTTATTTGAACCGTGTTCTTGTACAGCTCCACTGGGAGTCCGTTGGGGCCCAATGCCTTACCGGACGCCAGCGCATAGGTTGCCTCTTGTATTTCTTCCACGGTGACGTCTGCCTCAAGCAGGAGCGCTGCTTCTGGGGAGAGGCAGGGAATTGTCAGATCTTTAATATAATCATATGACTCCTCTATCGAGTAGGACGCTTGGGGGGTGTGGAGTGTTTCAAAGTGGTCAGCTAGTAGGTCGACTATGTCCTCGGGATCCGAGGTCGTACATCCCAAAGGTGTCGTCAACTGCGCAATGACTCTACCTGCTCTCTCCTTTTTGTCCAGCCATGCCAACATCTTCCCGGCCTTGTCCCCCAGCTCGTAAACCCTGTGACGGGTGGCCTGTATTTTATTCTGTACCATTTCTTTCTGGTATGCCATCCACTCAGTGCGCCGTAGCCGGACTGCCTGGGCAGCTCCAAGGGATGGGCGAGTCTCCTGTTGCCGAACTGCAGTTTTAAGCACCTCCTCTAGGGTGCTAAGTTCTTGCCGCTGTGTTCGCTTGTGGCAGGCAATGGAGGCGATCGCCTGCCCGCGCAGGACTGTTTTGTATGCCTCCCACAGGGTGCTGTGTGAGTCTACTGATCCAGAATTCTCCTGGAAATATTTTTGGGTGGTATTGGATAGGGCCTTCATTAGAGGGGTGGCCTGCAAGTAGCCAGCGTGGATAGGGAAGATGAGGCTTCTATGGGTGCGGTGGTTTGTGTACATGAGTCGCAGTGGGCAATGATCAGATATTCCCCTGGGATGGATATCCACCTCCTCAACGCCATGCAGCCCATCCCCAGACACCAAGACGTAATCTATCCGCGAGAGACAATCATGGGTCGCTGAATAGTAAGTGTATTGTTTATCGTGAGGGTGTTTGTGTCTACAGCAGTCCGTAAGTCCCAAGGCGTCGAGTAGTCAAAGGAGTCGTCCGCTCCCCGCACCGCTGTCGTGCGTGGGTGTCTATCAGAGATGGCTTTCTGATTCTCTTGTGGATTGCCCTCTATGGGCTGAACTTGAACACTCTTTCATCTCCCCTTTTTCATTCCAAGAATACCAGTCTTTTTCTCGCAAACCACAATCCATATCCACTCCGAAAATTAAACATACATCCAAAATCCTACAACCTAATTCACCATCAAACCCTATTGATTGGAATTCTTTTTCCAACTGCACCGTATGGCACAATATCATGATACAGATATGTGGCAAACCTTTATATTGGAAAACCTGGAGGCAACAAGGCTTAATTTGGATATACCAATTATATATACAAGGTGGGATTATTTCCTTTGAGCAGGCTAGTAGTCTTTTTGATTTACCTACAAAAATTCACATATTACTGACTTACCACTGGGCTTCTTCTACAAACCTTCTACACTATTAAGGCCTGTGGGCCACTCACAATCTAAAAAAATATTGATAGAGGGCCCATCTTGGGAAAACAGAGGGGCCATGGATTGGAGGCTTGAGAACAGATATGAGCCCCTACCCGATCGTTAGGCTTGTGATTGACTACAGTCAGTACGCACAAGCACACAAAGGAGCAACAAAAGGCCACTCCCTCAAACCTCAGTTAACCCTATGAGTCCACAGCCACCTGTTATACAACAGGAGAGAGATAGAAATGTATGGAAAACAGCCTCATGGTATGTGTCTGGTATTGTACATAAATTGACTGATACTAACTGGTTACAGTTATGGCAGGATCAGGAAATAGTATGCTTCCAGGAAACATGGGCACCGGACCCAGTTTTCTTCAATGGGTATAGATCCTTCCAGATTGAAGCAACTCCATCTACTTCGGGGAGGGCAAAGGGAGGTATCCTGACCCTAATCAGGAATGAGTTAGCAGTGAAAGCAAAAATGAATTCACAACCAAACCAATATTTTTCATATAATGGTAATGGAGATACAACAGGAAGGGACATGGGTCTTAATACATTTTTACAATCATAGATTTGGCCCAAAAATGCATATGATTGTGGGGGAAGTCGATAAAGCTATCTCTGACATTGTATACAGTAATAAGTCTTCGAACATAAATATATGGCTAGGTGACTTCAATATACACCCCTGTAATCACAATATATTGCCTGTTTGTGGACTAGAGGACATGAGGGGAAATCCCATACAACATTTTTTTCATAGCGACTACGGTAATGGCCTAAATAAGTTATTAGCCTCCTTAAATATGTAAATAACTCATGACCTAGACCTCAAATCGGATACCTTGCCGGAAACTTTCCAACGAAACTGGGTGGGGGTCAACGATTGATTATATACTTTTGACCGTTCCTCTTATCGCAAGGGTTATTAAGGTAGACACTTCCTTTACGACCTTTAGTGACCATGCTATAGTTTCAATGGATTTGAAGATATTAGCACCTAAGAAACAACAGTGCAGTAATGTTGATACACCAATTGTGGCTAGGAAAAATGGGGTAAAGCTCAAATGGGCACACATTGATAAAATCAAGTTGATCCCAAAAATTATAGAAAACACACAAGAATATATACATCAATGTTTAGACCCAGAAGCTAAAGCAAGGGAAGTCGTACTAGCTTTTTGTAATATCTTGGAAAATATAAAATCAGCCTTAACAAAAACAAAAGCGCCAAATAGTGGCAAAGGCGGGAGCTGGTTCGACCCTGTTTGCACAAAAACTAGGAAGGCTCTGTTATATGCTTTAAAAGCTAAGCCTAGGAATTATGCCCAAATAAGAATATTGCGGCCCTCATGTGAATTAGCAAGGAGCAAGGAAAACTAGAGAAAAGGAATTCAGGGAGGACCTATGGGACAATCTGGACAAGGCAGCCTGCTCTGGTAATAGCTCTAATTTCTGGAAGCTGGTAAATGCGCCTTACTTTAAGAGCCCCAGTGACCCATCATTGGACACAAATGTTGACGAGGAGGCATGGGTATCTCCCTTTGAGAATATTTTCTCTTCAAATCCAGGTGTAGCAAATTGCTAATCCAGATTTATGGATCCCACAACTAACTAATGTTTTGAATAGTATAGTATTGGCAGGCCCCCGCCCCTTCATGGTCTTCAGAGGTTATAGTACCTATCTATAAAAAAAGGGGATAGGGCAAACCCAAAAAACTACAGACTAATCTCCCAAACTAAGTCTTTTGTATTAATAGCAGGGGCTACAAAAAAAGAAAAGGCACCGCACTTCCACGCGGAAACGCAAAAAATTGAGGCAGTGGACTCTCTCCCCTACTTGGGTATCATTTTTGATAAAGATTTGTTGTGGGCAAAATTGATGGAGGGAAGAAAGATGGTGATGGAGAGTGATATTGTTGTCATAAAAAGCTTTGCTAGAAAATTGGGTGCTAAACCCTTATTACCGATTAAAAACATTTATCAGGTTAGAGTGAAAGCAGCAGAGACCTACGGAGCTGGGGTGTGGGGTATGTTTACACCGATACCACTACAAACTACTGAGAATTTATTTTTCAAATCTCTAGTGGGTTTACCTCCCTCCTTTACAAATGGCATTTTACACTTGGAACTGGACCTACCTTATATATCAGACTACACAGAGTTAGCCCCACTTCTCCTCTGGCACTCAGTCTGAAGGAGAGATACAGTCCCATTGAAACAATCAATATTAAGGAGCTGCCTAGCAATGGACAAGCGGAAGAGGTCTAGGTGGCTTAGTTATGTAGAGTCCGTGTTAAGGGAGATTGGTCTCCACAAACTTTTTAAAGACCCCCTAGCCTGCAAGCAGGTCTCCAAACAGAGGGTTAGTGATATGTTCATGTTGATGGCCGAGTATAAACACAAGGAACAACGCGCTATATAAAACTTTATAAATAAATAAATGTAAAGAGAAATATGAAGCTCGGGCATATGACCTCAACCCACCATTAATTGAAGGAAGTTTTTCTAATCCAGTAAACGTAAATGGGATGCAACATGGATTCATATTACTGAGGTTTCGCACTAACCTGATCCCCCTTATGTTAGGTTACCCAGAAAAAACATATAATCACGCCTATCTAAGCGCGTGCCCATGTGATAACCTATCACCTCAAACAGAATTGCACATACTTTTGATTTTGCAGCCTATACGAGAAGGAAAGGAATGCCCACCTTAAACCAATTCAAAAGAAAATGAATTTGAAACAGTGTCAGGTAGCATTATATTTTCTAAAAACACTCCCTGACCCTTTGGTTTGTTATTCAGTTGCGTCATTCGTATGGACCTGCATGAGGAAGAATAAAGGGGCAGCGCGTAGGATACTGAGCTTGTAAAATAATATAAGTGTTTAGATTCCGTTCATGAAATGGCACTCTTTCTCAACATTTTAAAGTACCTTCGTCTTTATCCTAGAACTGTGATGAAATATTAGTAATTTTAAAGAGAATTTTGAAATATTTTTAATGTGATTTATTTATATGTGCTTTTATGATCCTTTTAACATGATCGAATAAAGATGAATTGATTGATTGATTTACCTACATCCTTTCAATCTAAATATATTCGTTTGACACAAGCCATTCAAAATGCACACGCCCAATTTATACTCCTGAACCCTCCTACTGACCTTGTGGTTTCTCCTGTTAAGAAACTACACTCTCTTCTGAACAGCACCCCCAGGGCCTCTGTCATATATAGCTATCTACAAAGTTTGTCAGTTTCACAAGAAAAAAACTAAGTAGAGTTCTCTTAGGAACAGTATCTAGAGGTTTGCTGGTCTACGGTGTTATGGAATAAGATATGCATTAATATCAGGAAATTCTCTAGAGTAGTGAACCCCACACAGATACTCTTCTTTATTTACAATAGACTTTTATTATTTCCGATCAATCTACATCCACGACATGCTGGACTATCAGACAGTTGCCGGACATGCTCTTCACCACGCACAGATTTGCACCACTTACTCTTTACATGTGCACCTGTTCACAATTTTTGGAAAGCGGTCTGGCTCAAATTAATTCCATTTTTTATTCCAGTCACCCTTTTTCTACTCCTCATATCTTTCTAGGAAGCTTGTCCTCTGTTTGGTCAGACTGTGATTCTCACATAAACATAATTGATTTGTTGATAGCAGTAGACTTTCAACAGATAACCAAAAACTGGAAAGACTTTACTAAACTGTCTTATCAGGCATGGTGGTACGCTGTCTGTTATAAACATAGGTTAGATACAATTTTTGTTTATCCTATTCATATGGCAACAAAACGTTCAAATTTATGGTTACCTGTCACGTTGTTTCTTGATGCTAGTGCCAAACGCTCTTCGTCCTTGAATCTTACGCAACAAGAAGTTTCTAACCCTCCATGACATTCCTTATGGTATTATATTCTTTAGTCATCTATATTCCTATATTATGTTCTTGTTATAAGTTGTAAAAATTTTGTTTTTAACTCGTACCGATCAACCTGCATATCAATGTTCCTTTTTCCTCTATGATAAGTTAAACGGATTTTTATATTTAACTATTTTTTCCCCAGTTATAGTGTACTTTATTTTATGTATTCTTTGTTGTTATAATATCCTTTGTATTAAGAATAAAGTAACCGATAATACTGAGGCCAATTCAGTCTTGGCGCCCGTAACTATGGTAGGAAACCACAGACCAATGTCCCCAAGAGGGTCTGTCGTGATCTCTATATTTACATGGCCACTTTTGGCGCTGAAGTCATCTCCATTTATTGAGGAAAAAAAACGTGGTTTGTATAATTGTGACACCAATAATTCTACAGAGGCCGAGGACTTGGAAACATCAGAAAAGCAACCAAAGTAGTTTATTATTATTAGTAAGACCACACGGTGGGCAGTTTAATCTTCATGGCTGTGATGCAAGCTGAGACAATCCATTTCTCTTGTGCAAAATAATTTACAGATAAACATATGTGTATGGTTAAACCATCTGTGTAACATCTGCATAGGATGCTGGAATAGAAAAACCTGACCATATCTCCTAAAGTTGTATCTTATGAAACCTTTACAAAGCACAGCCAGTCAGATTGTGTCCTCAAACCTGCCCACCCTAATATATTCAATAAGATAATATACAGTTCTGGTACATCTTAAGGTGCAGACACCGGTATTATATATTTTAAACCTTTGAATGTTTCCAATGATGAAGGCACTTCAATCAGTGGCATTCAAATCAGACAAAGAATTCCAGAGTATTGTAAAAAAAAAAAAAAGTTAGATTGAGGATGTTACTGATTCTTTCTTCTACCATTCTCAACATGTGGGGAACCTGTGACATATTGACTACAAGAAATGGTTTAAAAAAGCTATAAAGTGAGACATTTGCGCAGTTACTGCATGCCCATGCATACCTCATATATGTCATGCTTATTTCATGATCAGAAAAATCCTAAACCTAGGGGCATATTAATGGGAGATGTGGCGCAGGGCAGCGCAACAAGATACCTTGCTGCACTCCCTGGGTCACAGGGAAAGGGCAGGAATTTATCCAATACGGTGCATTCCTGTCTTTCTCCCTGCGCTGGCGCAGTATTGGCAGCCTAGCACCAACACAGGCACCCTTGAACCATGGTGCAAGGGTGCTATTGTAGCATGCAGGAGAGTTTTTGTGCAGGAAGGAGCACCTTCCTGCACAAAAACAATCCCGAGAGGCTTTTCCTCTTTCTATGTGTGCTGCAGCAGCACACACAGAAGGAGGAAAAGACAAGGAGGAATAAAGATATTTCTCCTAATCCCGCATACCCTGGGGAGGCATAGGATTTTGGCGCATTCCCAGGTTTACAAGCCCTCGTAAATCTCGGAATGCATCAACAACCATGGTTTACTCCATATTTATGAAGCCATTCAAAGCTACACAAAGGGGCTTTGCTTGGCTTCATAAATAACCGAGAGGTTTGCATTGTGCATTTACCACGTTGTGTGGTGCAAGCATGACACAAATCCCTCATGAATATGCCCCTAGCCTCACCAACTCCACTTTCTATGTTTTTTTTTTCTTTCTTCTTTTGGCTTGGATAGGGTATTTAGCAGCATCTCCGCATTAAACATCGTATCACTGATTGGTTGACGCCACTGACCTGCATAAGCTCGAGTCTCTTGAGTCAGAAACAGTCATTGCTCACATCTGTATGCTGCCCTTGGGGGCGGATGGTCACTTTCGAACTGACTGGCCAACATGCATACCTACATGAGACACCGGATTTCATTAGATGGAAGCATTGTCCAGAGTGTCGTGGGTCACTGTCCGTAGGGTTCATATCTAGATATGCTATCACCATGTTGTTTGATAATTTTGCACTTCAATATGTTAATACAGTTAATTTTTTTAATATTTTTAGTTAAAAAAAAATTGGTCGTGAGGAGGGTGGTATGGAGTTTTTGAGTAGAGGGTTTGGTAGCGTTTTGAGGTAGTAAGGAGTTTTTGGGTTTAGGGACAAGTAGTGTTTTGGGGTAGTAAGGATTTTTGGGGGTTCAGGGATGGGTAATGCTCAGAGGTTGTAAGGAGCAGAATTTTAGTATTGTAAGGAATTTTTAGGTTTCAAAGATGGGTAGTGGTTTGGAGTAGTAAATGGTTTTAAGGATACAGGACTGTGCAATGTAAAATTAGGGTATCGTAAATAAAATATATTTAAAATTAAAGTAAAATAACAGAAATCACAGAATGTAATATATATATATACACAAAGAACTTAATCAATGGAAGAGGGAAGGTCTTTTAACAAAGCAAGAACTGGAGTATTTGAAAGTTGATCATCCTTTGACCCCTACCATGTACTTAATACCCAAGATTCATAAACAAGTGTCTCCGGTCCCAGGCCGACCTATAATCTCGGCCCAAGGTAGTCTCATGGAACCAATGTCTAAATATGTTGATTTCTTTTTGCAGAATTTTGTTGTTAGTTTACCTTCCTACATCAAGGACACTGGGCACTTTTTGTCTAAACTCAAAGAGGTGGAATGGAGAGAGGGATATAGTCTGGTAGCTTTCGATATCAGCTCCCTTTATACCAGTATCAAGCATGCAGATGGTCTTAACGCTGTACAGCATTACCTTAGTCAACGTAACCTAATGTACAAGAACCATAATGAAATGTTGATTACTATGATCAGGTTGTGTCTTATGAATAACTACTTCTTATTCAACAAGGAGATTTATCAGCAGTTAAGAGGAGTAGCTATGGGGGCATGCTTCTCTCCAACCTATGCATGCTTGCATGTAGGGTGGTGGGAGGAGCATGTCCTCAGGCATCTCCCAGAATTCGCCAATAACATCGTCCATTATTGGAGATTTATTGACGACATCTGCATGATTTGGAGAGGGGATGAGAAATCTGCCATTGATTTTGTCAAAAATATCAACATTAATAACTTGAATCTTTCGTTTACTAGCCAAATCAGTAAAACTAATATCCAGTTCTTGGATGTTGACATTTACATCCTGCACAACACCTTAGCCACCAGACTCCATCGAAAAAATACGGCGGGCAACTCAATTCTGCACGCGTCTAGCGCGCACCCCAAACACCTCATAAAAAGTATCCCTTATGGGGAATTTATACGGATGCGCAGAATCTGTAATCTAGAGTCTGATCTGAAAATTTGCCAGGAAGAGGCAATTCAAAGATTTGTAAAACGTGGTTATATTATGGATGATCTTCTAATGGCTAGAGATAAAGCAAACAGAGCCAGTATTGATGTTGTCAGAGAAGAAGGTTCGGAGATTGCCAATGAAGATATAGAGAATGCCCCTAAACATAACATTAATACGGTCAGCTTAATTACCACCTTTAATACTGAGGAGAGAAAAATAAGGGGCATCCTAAAGAAACATTGGCCTATTCTCCACACCGATATTAATCTGTCTCCCCTACTACCCATTGAACCCTCCATCATATTCAGGAGAGGACCCTCGATGAGAGATCACTTAGTAAAAACCAGCCCAAAAGTGAGCAATAACATAGTCAGAATTTCCAACAAAAAGGGTTTTCATAAATGCATTTCATGCAGAGCGTGCAAGTTCGGGGTAAACACGGAGGAATTTCAATCCCCTTTCAATCCCATGCCTACACCCATCAAAGAGCTGTATACATGCCGTACAGATCACGCTGTATACGTTTTGGAGTGTACGTGCAAACTCAAATATGTGGGAAGCACCAAGTTACAGGTGTTTAACCGCATATTGCAACATCTAAGGGCAATAGTGAACTCCGACTCCAACTATCCTGTTGCCCGGCATTTCGAACTTGTACACGCTAAAAACTTGAACCATCTTACCTACTTTGTTATTGACTCCGTCCCTAAAAACATCCGGGGGTGGGATCGTGAAAAGATTCTGAGACAATTAGAGAGCAAGTATATTGTCCTCTTAAATACCCAATGGGCTTAACAGGGGGGAAGATTTACAAGTTTTCCTGTAAATATACCTTTGAATCAACCCCTCTTGTTGTAAACTTGATTGGAGTAACCACTGTTAGTAATCTTTGTTTTCCCACTGTAACTTGTGGAATCTATTCTTTGAATGTTAGCCCAATTTTCAGTAGATATTGTATAGTTGTAATAAGCTTTGCAAACTTATTTGATTTATTTACAATGGTCTTGGGCGTTTAAACTTTATTTAGTCACTATGGCTATAGTGAACTTTGAGCATCAGCAGTAATGCCTATTTTGTTTTTAACTGTGGAGGGTTTCACAACACTAGCGCAGGTACATTGTGTTACATGACATCTTTGTGTCATGATGTATTGCTTTTATAGCATATATGTACTTACTGCGAAAACTTTATGCACTTCGGGCACTTGAGCACTTTTTTCCTTGATAACATAAATGGAGGTCGTGTATTATGTTTTTTAGGACATGCTACGATAATATTTTGCACACATGTGTTGACTGTCATAATATTTGAAATGAATTCTATTCTCTCATTTGGCATTAATGTATATACCTTGTAAATACGGTTATTAGATATTGCACTAGCACTTTATTTAATTTTCATGATATTGTAATGTCCATTTGAGTATCTGTATTTTGTACATATGTGCAGAGCGGTAGTATTTTTTCTATGTCCTTGACCCCCTTGACACACTGTTATCATTTCTACCTCTATGTTTGACACAGTATTTAAACACCCCCATTGGTAATTTGAGGCCATGTGATCAAGGCCGTTTTGTGACGGCCGAAACGCGTCATGCCGATGGCGAGGGAAAAATAAAGCCACATCTTGAATAATCTACCTTTGGTGTTTCGTGATCTGTTCCACGGCGGTGCGAGGAGACGCATTGCAGGACCCTTTGTTTTGATATATATATATATGTTCAGTTCCTGGCGTATTTCTCGTATATTAAAACACCAGAGTCGAGGCCCAAGTTCAATTTTCAGTGCTCAGGTTTATTGGCGGAAAAACAGCCCCTACGCGTTTTGAGGTAAGCCTACCTCTTGCTCACGTTTTTGGTAATTCTGAAGTTTGTTGGAAACAAATACTTTACTATGATAAAACGGATCACTACACTAGGGTATGACATTTCCACTCATAGTTTGTGTGCTGAATACTTTTATTATTAAAATCTTTTTAATGTTCTGCACTTTTTATGCTGTTCCTAGAAGGTTATTTATTCTTCCTAGCTTTATAAAAATGGGCTTTAGGAGGGTGAGACCAGCTTTTATCTTCTTACAACTTCTCTCTAGTGATACCGTTTTGTACACTCTCAACTCTTTACGGTTCGCTATCAGGCAAAGGACAAGTTGTAAATAATATCTGTATTGTAATACTTGTTTTTTATATGTGTATAGCTCACTTGGATTTTATAACATTTGTCAATTTGTAATCTGATTTATGGTATAACGAAGGCTGTATGACTTTTATGGTTTTAGCCTTAAAGGTGAATAAAGTTTTCTTGATTGGTTGATTGAAAACTGTATGTCTGTGCAAATGGAATGGCCATTTCAATTGAAAATGTGTTGTCCTAATGGCATTCTACTACCACACCATGCATACGCCACTCCACAACTCTGCTTTACACAACTCCACTCTGCCCCACTTTACTCTATGCCTCTACTCTATGCCAATACACTCTGTTACTCTACAACACTGCACTCTTCGCCACTCCAGTTTAGGCCACTCCAATCTACTCCGCACAACCCCACTCTATGCCTCTCTGCCACTTCACTTTATGCCAATACACTTTTCGCCAATGCACTTTACTCTGTTACACTCAGGGTGATATGTACAAGAAAGTGGCGGAACGAGGAGTTAGCCGCCTTGGCTTAATGCCGCGCTCCGTCACTTCTGAACCGCAAGGCTGCACCATATTTACAAGAATGTGGTGCAGCCTTGTGTTTCCCCCTACGATAGCGCTAACTTTAGCAACTTAGCGCCAACGCAGGCAAAATAGTGCAAGGGTGTCTGTGTGCAGGGGAGGATTGTTTATGTGTAAGAAGGTGTCCCTTCCTGCACATAAACAATCCTAATATGCCATTCTGTGTCACTTTCATGTGTGCTGCATGAAAGTGACAACATTTTTTTAAAAAAAAGGTGTGTTTATGTACAGGAAGGAACACCTTCCTGTACATAAACAAACCATGACATTTAGCTTTTTCCATGTGTGCTGCACAAGGCAGAACACATGGAAAAAGTGAAATGGAGGAGAAATAAGGCATTTCTCCTCGTTTCGACAACTTAAGACCAGGATTTGCCTGGTCTTAATTTTGGCCCTGCCTCCTATGTAATCAACACCACTCTACACATTAGCACTCTGACACTCTACTCTGAACACAGCACTCCCTGCCACTGAACTCTGCAACACTGCACTCTATGCCAATCTACTCTGCAGCACTGCTCTCTGCATCAGTCCACTCTATGCCACTGCGCTCCCTGCCACTCTACAACCCGACACTTAATGCCACTCTACCCTGCACCATTCCACACAACTGCACTCTACTATGCACCCCTCTAATCAAGGCCACTGAATTCTATTCCGCTGCACACTCCATCACTATACTCTGCAACACTCTATGCCAATGTAGTCAACACTTTTTCAGTATGCAGCACTCTACTCTATGCCACTGCACTCTACAACACTGTACTCTGCAACAATGCACGGTACTCTGTACTCAAAACCACTACACGCCACTCTACTCAATCACGTGATGCCTCTCCACTTCCATTGCACTCTATTCTACTCTGCCACTCTATTCTACCCTACTCGAAGTCACTGGACTGTGCGCCACTCTACTATGCACTACTGTACTCTACCCCAATGCACTCTACTATGCAACACTCTACGCTGGTTCGTTGTACACCAATGAATTCTACGCTGCTACACTCTAAGCCACTATACTCTGCAACACCCTATGCCAATGCACTCAACTCTATGCCGCTCCACTGAATTCCACTTTACGCGACTCCACTCTATGCCACTCCAATACGCGACATACTCTGCCACTCCACAGAACTCTACTCTTCACCATTCCACTCTACAACACTTTACACAACTCTCCTCTGTGTCCCTCACTTTTAGCCATGATGAACAGCAGCCAAGCTGGTGTTACAAAATGGCTATAACACATTGGCAAATGCAATAACTCTTGCATAGGTGAGACCAATAGGCTTAGCCACTGCTTGTTTTAAATTAGCGTTTTTCAATTTCACATCAATCTTGTTCTTTCTATATTTTCATCAGCATCATTTCTGGTAAGAATTGTGATAGCATTAGAATGAACAATTTCAGAGATTGAGACCACAGCCATTACAAATCAATATTTCTTTAATCAGCCCTGCCCCCCTCTTGTTGCATTACGTGATCATATTACACAAATAATTAACATTAGAACTTTTAAACCTTTTGGGACTTGTCCAGCTGCCGGTTTCCTTGTCTTATAGGGATTTTGCTATAAAATGTGGCATTTCTTTCCCTTAGCTCCCAATGTTCTAATTCTACCTTTCTTGGTTAATGTTTAATCACTCGGCTCAGCTACTCTTCTTGCCCTGGTTGTGTGTGTGTATGTTCCTGCCTCTTCTGCAATAAAAAAAGCAAACCATATATGTGTATTCACGTTTATATACACATATATACAGTTAAAGTCAGATCATTTAAAACTGTTAAAAACATTTTATTTATTTATCTGCGAATAAAGACTCCTGCTGTAACTCCTGTGATGTAATGACTCGTGATGTAAAGCCTGCAAAGTGAAGGTAACATAACCTCACCAGATCCACGTCTGTCAACTGAAACTCTTCTTCACAGCTCTTGTGCCATCCAAGCACAAATGTCTTTTTAGATAACTCCCTCATTGCACTTTGCGCACATCTGTCCAAATATAGCTAAGTGAATTAAAAAAAGAAAACCTCTTGGCAAAACCCCATTCTCAACGAGATACAAAATGACTAAAACATTCTCAACGAGACACAAAATAACTAAAACAAGCTTGTTGCTGTCTGTGGAGGATATGCCTTGAGAGGTTGTTTAAGTGGGAAGCCAAATGCAAATGATTACCCCAAACCTTGTGAACACCCACCGCCCAGTGAGGTGACAATAGATGAGGCCCATAAAGCGAGGTGCTGAAAGAGTATTTTTGCTCTCCCCAGGATTAGTCCTCTACCTCTTCCCCTGCCCACAGCACCATAAAGCACAACAGATGAAGAACACTTCAGGCGAGATTTACTTACATTTGACATAGCAAAACCAAAGTTGCTGCATTGCATCAGAGACAGCAGAACAGTGCCATATCTACCAATGTAAAGTGCTATTTCTCTCTCCCCCTGCACTGGTGGACTTTAGGCAACATAAAGTTCCTCACCTGTTGGTGTAGTTTTGCAGCTTGAAGAATTTTCTGGATTCATATGCTGTGCATTATTTCGCCATCTAGTGGTTGGATCTGTAATGGTGTATTTGCCCTGTTTTTTTTTTAGCTTGCTGGTGGGCGTCGACTTTCCACCATTTGGTGTCCCTGTGTGACGTTGACGTGCTTCCTCCTTTGGTCGCCATCTTCGGATTCTTTTTTGCTTTTTTTTTATTTAAAGAAAATTTCCTGTTTGTTGCTGAATTGTATTCTTGTATTTATTCTTATTATTTTATTTCTTTATTTCCCCCCTGTCTCATCTTCTTTGGAAGAGGAGGGTGGGTTCGCGAGGGAATCCAGAAAGTTATTCAAGCTGCAAAACTACACCGACAGGTAAGAAACTTTACGTTTTGCAGCATGAATCTTTTCTGGATTCACTTGCTGTGCATTGATTTTGTAGCAGGTTTTTTATTTTGTGGTGGCTGGGTGGAAGAGAAGCATTGCTTTGTGAATAGATGTTGCAAAATCTTTTGTCCGACCTGTGCTTCCTTATTCATTTGGATGTCCACGCAGTAGTGTTTATGAATGTGTGCACTGAAGACCATGTTGCTGCCATGCAGATGTCTTGGAGAATTTGCTAGAAAGGTAATAGTTGCCCCTTTTTTCCTTGCTGAATTAGCTTGTGGAGCGGTTTGCAATGGCTGTTGAGTTTGCTTGTGGCACAGCTGTATAGCTTGTGCAATCCATCGTGCAATTGTGTTCTTGGTTACCGGCCTTCCCAAGAAACTGTTTGCAAAAGATACAAAGAGTTGTTTTGTTTCTTTTGTTCTTTCAATGTAGTACATGACTGCCCTTCTAGTGTCTAGGGTTTTGGAAAAAACTTGGAATTTGTATGGACTGGTTTATCTGGAATTGTGAAACCACCTTTGGCATGAAGTGAGGATCTGTTCTCATGATGATTCTGTCAGTATGTATTTGGAACAAGGGTTCCTGTAAAGTTAACACCTGCAACTCACTAACTCTGCGCAGTGATTTTCTCGCTACTAAAAAGTCAGTCTGTAATGTGAGCATCTGCGGTGTGGCCTTGTGTAGTGGCTCAAATGGTGCTTTCGTTAACTGTGTTAATACTATATTTAGGTTCCATGTGGGTGCAGGAACTCTTTTTGGAGGCGCAATTCTCTTTGCTCCTCCTAGGAATCTTTTGACTATGTGAGAGGTGAAGAAACTCTTTCCTGTGTGTCCTCTTGTGAATGCCACAATTGCTGCCAAGTGAACTTTTAACGATGCATAAGTTAACTTACTATACAGTAGATGAGTCAAGTACTTCAGCACTGTCTTTTCTTTTGTGATCTTTTGGGTCAGACCCTCTTTGGCGCACCGTAAGGAGCCTCTTTTCCATTTGGCTGTAAAACACTTTCTGGTGGTTGGCTTTCATGCTTCTCTTAGTACTGCCATAGTGCTTTCTTGCAGTTTTAGGTGTGCAAATTCTATGTCATCAGGAACGAGGCTCTTGGGCTCTGGGTGATGCACCTTCTTCTGTTGTATGGTTAGTAAGTCTTGTCTGTTTGGTAACTTGTGGATTGCCCTCTGAGATATCTCCATTATCTCTGAGAACCAGTTCTGTCTCGCTCATTGTGGTGCTATGAGAATCATTGTCATGTGGCTGATTTTGCATTTGTTGATTACCTTGTGTAGTAGTGGTGGGAAAAGCATAAGCAAATCTACCATGACCCGTTTATATATAGTGCATTCCCTAGAGATCTTTTGCACTGTTGTCTGGTTGTAAAGTTTTGGCATTTTGCATTGTGGGGTTTTGCAAAGAGGTCCACTTCTGGAGTTCCCCATTTTTGGAATATTTTGCTCAGTTTGTAGTGATTCATCTCCCACTCATGGGACGATGAGTTTTGTCTGCTTAGTCTGTCGGCACCCACATTGTCCTTTCCTGGCAGGTGAACTGCTATTATGTCTATGTTGCGTGGAATAGCCCATTCCCAGATTTGCTGAGCTAGTGTTGACAGTTCCAGAGATTGTGTCCCACGCTGTGTGTTGATGTAAAACATGGAGGTTGTATTGTCAGTTTGTACCAGAACTGTCCTTGCATGTAGCTGCCTTTGGAACGGCTTTTAAGGCTAGAAACACTGTTTTCAGGTCAGGAATGTTTGTGTTTTAGAGCTTCCTGTTGTGTTCACACTCCCCTCACTTTGAGGTGGTTCGTGTGAGCGCCCCATCCCATTTGTGAGGTATCTGTTGTTACGGTCACTGTTGGAGTTGGGTAGGTGATAGTCTTTTCTTGTGTTATGTGCTCCTTGTTCCACCAAGTTATCTATTTCTGTATCCTCTGTGTGACAACCACTAGATCGTCCCAAATGCCTGTTGCTTGTGACCATTGTGTTTGAACCTATTCCTTGAATGGTCTCCTGTGCAGCAAAATGTTTGGGATCAAGTGAATGCATGAGGCCATCATTCGTAGTAGCTTCCCCACTGTCCTCACTGTCAGAGCTTGCCCCTTCCGGTAATGCTGTCTCCCCTTCAGTATGGCTATTGTTTGTTTTTCATTTGGGAACACCCTTCCCAGCACCGTATTTATTCTTGCTCCTAAGAACAGCTTTTCTTGTTGAGGCTCTGTAGAGGATTTTTCCCAGTGTATAGAAAAACCGAGTTTGGCTAATGTAGCTATTACTTGGTGTATGTGCTCTTTGCAAAGACTTTGAGTTTGCCCTCACTAGCCAGTCATCTAAGTATAGGTATACATGGATTCCCTGTCTTAAGTGTGCAGCTTCTGCTGCTAGGCACTTTGTGAACACCCGTGGTGCCAACTTGAATCCGAATGTTAACACTTTGATTTGGTAGTGAGTGTTGGTGACTACAAACCTGAACAGTTGTCTGTGTTTGTTGTTCATGGGACTGTGCAGATAGGCATCCTTTAAGTCTGGTTTGGTGGCTCAGTGGACTAATGCGTTCATTGCAGGGGCCTGTGTTCGACCTTATGCTCACAGGTTCAAATCCCGGCAGGTCCATTGAGCCTTTCATCCATCTGAGGTCGATAACATGAGTACCATTGAGTTGGGTAACAATGAACATCTGTTATTCAGCGCCAAGAGACCTCTGGATGAACGTGCGCTTTACAAATACACGTTATGTTATGTTAAGTCTATTGTTGCCATGTAGTCTCCCTCCAGCAGTTGGGGTATTACGTCTTGCAGGGGAAACCATTTTTGCATCTTTACAAATTAGTTGAGGAATCTGAGGTCCAATATAGGTCGCATTGCGCTGTCTATCTTTGGAACAAGGAAGTACATAGAGTAAATTCCTGTGTTTCTTTGTTTGTATGGTACGTGTACTATTTCTTTCTTGGATTGTCACTCTAGTACTTCCTGGAGTAGCAGAGCTGTCTCTCTCTTGGAATGCAACTTCCTTTTTGATTGGAGGTGTTCTGACTAGCTCTATGCAAGACCCCCATGTCCGAAGTGATCTCTTTCCATTGTGCGAGAAAGTTCTGCAGTCTTTTTCCCATTGGTGTGCAATATTCTTTTAAGAAATTCTTTGTATTTTGAATTTGTGTCTTTGTGCGCACTCTGTGTGTAGTTTTTAGAGTGTGCTTTGTTGCCTTAACGCAGTCACTTTGATGTTTTAGGTACTCCTCCCATTTGTGGAAGGCCTCTTCCTTGGGGTCATCCTCAAGAGTTGTCTTTCTTGTTGATATTGCCAGTTTTGTTGCTGACCCTGCTGTTGGCCGCTTTTTCCTCCCTGGAAACCTCGTTTGTATGCATAATGCGAGGTAGTAGGGTGATGGTTCCCTCTACCTGCTGGCTTTCTTGCTGAAGTTGTTCCTCTACGTATTCCTCCTCTGAATTGTAGTGCCCCCATAGATTGCTCTGTTTCATTGTCTTTTTTAAGTTGGTTAAGCACGTCATCCACCTCGCTGCCAAAGAACTGCTCCCCATTGAACGGTGCATTCAGTATGTTATTTTGCACCTCTGGTTTGAACTCTGGGATTCGCAGCCATGAGTGTCTTCTCTCTGTGATGCCTATCATCATTTGCCTGCTTGATGTTCCTGCGGCACCTAGGGCAGATTTCAAACCGGAATTTGCAAAGTTCTTCCCCTCTTGTACCAGGTGGCTTGCCCTTCGCTGATATTATTCAGCTCTCCCACTGGTACACAGTGCTGGTATGCATGCCTGCTTAGTAAAGCAATGGATTGGCGATGCACCACTGGTTTGCTGCCCTTCTTTCAACCTTTCTCTCCATAAGGGCCATTCTCTTGCTTTACTTGTCTGGCGGTGGACCAGTAGTGGAAGGTACATTAGCCCTTTTTCTGGCTGTGGCTGTTATAATGAAATCTGCTGTAACAGTTCCTTTGATGTAAATCGGATCCTTTGAGGAGTGTTTATATTTTTTCTCTGCCCTAGGAATGGCTGCATTACAAGCAGGCTCCTTAAACGTCTCTTTCCCCTGGTCTAACACACTTGGTGTAATGAGCAGGAACTGTGTTCTTGACTGCATAGGCATTAATGCCTCAAGCAAGAAACATGATTGAGGCTTCTCTTCCTCGAGTTGCACCCCATAGGTTTCTGCTGCTTTTTTGACGACTTGATTGTACATCCCAATGTCGTCAGAAGGAGAAGGCCTCGAAGGATAGGTGTCGACCGCCTCTTCAGGCGAGTCTGTCACGAGGTCGTGCCACTTTAGTTCCTGAACCGGTGATGTTTCTGACTCTAGATTGGTTTGTTCTGCTTCTTCCTCAAAAGAAACCTCTGCCTCGAATGTTTCAGACATCACAGGGGTCTCTAATTCCTCAAAGCTTGTCTCCTTTTTCATGGAGTTTTTTGGCGGTATCTTGATCTGCTTCAAGCTTTTGTCGAATTCTCTCTTACGTTGTAAGATACTGACCATTCGGCTTCGAGCCTCTTTGTCTTCTTCTCGATCTCCGAAGCGTGTGTTTCGGGGTCGAGAGCTTCTGACCTTCTCTTTGTGGTAGATGGCGCCCTTTCTGCTGCTTGCATTTCGGCATCGAAACTTTCAGTTCTTTTCTTGGTGGACGACAACTGCTTCTCTGTCGCCGCGTCGCTTCGACATCAAGGCATCTTTCCCTTGATCGTTTTTCGACGTCTTGGTCTTTTTGAGGGTCTTTGCCGCTCCGGAGTCCTTGCTTAAGGATCCTATGGGCTGTTTTTTCTGCGACGCAACTGCGGTTGTCGTGTGATTCGACACCGATGCTGCTTTTGCGGTTCTGAAGTCTGTTTTTCGTGACTTTTATTGCCTTAACCACTGATAGTTCTCTTACCTCTCGCAAAGTTTTCTTTTCGATCTCCATGATTTTACATTATCTTTTTTGTCACTGGAACGGCCCAGGTTTCTCAGCAAGGGTGGCGCACTCTGCCTTTCATGTTGTAATTGGCTCTTGTCTGCCTCTCTCTTTCTCTCATCGTCGTCGGTGCAAACGCCGAAAACGTGTTGCAGTACTCACTTGGATGATTCACTGGTAGGCAGAGATTCCAGACCAAATGCTGGTCCTTCTGGGCATTCTTATGGTGGCAATTAAGGCAAAATTTGAATGACTTGGCCCTGTATTTGCATTTCCTGTACGGCGTTGACAAAGCTGATTTTCGCTTCTCTGTGCCATCCTGCACCTCGGTTGAACGTACGGTACCTTGATTCGTCGTCCTTTTGATGTTTTTAAAAAAAACCTCTCATTTTCTTCGATTCTTCTAGGAGCTCTTTCCGTAACGATCCAGAGCTAACAGCAGAAAAAAAGAATCTGAAGATGGGCGACCAAAGGTGGGAGCTTCTGGAGGAAGCACATCAATGTCACACAGGGACACCAAATGGTGGTATGTCAATGACTACCCGCAAGAAAAAAAAGTACAAATTCAAGAATTATGGCAACCACTAGATGGCGAAATAATGCACAGCATGTGAATCCAGAAAAGGTTCACGCTGCAAAACCTTGCATCATGCACACACCACTATACCACAGTGCAAACACAAAGAACTATTTTTAAACATAATTTCAAACGTTTCCATATTTGTTTGTTGTACAGTACAGCACACATGCAAAGTTGAAAAAGTATAGAGAAAAGAAAACATCCCCAATGTTATGCCTACCTCGAGGTGGTGCACATTTGTGGCATAAAGTGCCATCTACCTTTTAGCAGATGTTTTCTTTTCATAATCCATGGGTGGTTGCAAGGGAACGCCACCCATGGGACTTCAATACCACAAATTAGCATGCTGGTGCAGTGTCACTTTTGTTGACACGTCAGTGGCGCGAAGGCTTTTTTGGCATTTTCTTGGTAGGGATGGGGAATCTGAGGTGCACCGTGCTTGAGCTGGGCCGCATGTGAGGGGCTTTCCTTCTGATGGATACATTTTCTCAATAAATCAGGTTTGGGTAGGAACAATATTTTTGATATACACAGTTTGGGCAAGGTAGAACATGTCGCCCAGTTGCTAGTTTACGGCAACACTGTTTCTGATCACCGTCCCTGTGGTAAACGTCTCACTTTGCAATCAGTAGGAATTTCATTTATTGGAATATGTGGCACATTCAGATGGTATTGCTTAGAGGTAGGAAAGTGCCTTGATTAGTGCTGGTCAAACATTGGTCAAGTTTCAATAATCAACTCTTCTTACCAAATATTATGATGGGTGACGAAAGTAAATATTATGACTAAGCCTTCATATACCATGAGGTTGTTTTAAATTCTTTCTCTACTTAAACATGATCCCTGCTTTATCCAGATAATTATTTTATGTAAGAACTCCCATTCGTAGTTAAGTCCGCCATGAGGATATTACCCTATCAGGGTGTGGATAAGCGCTGATGAAGCATGCCACTTTTTAGTGGGAGAGGAGTCTACTCCAAAATCTCTGGATTTTCCAGTAGGGTCTCTCAGTGGTTTCCTTGCTCTTCTTTTTTTTCTAATAAAAAACCTGGTTGCGTGTGTGTGTGTGTGTGTGTAAAATACTAAACCTTAGCAGCCAAGTGGATCATATCATGTGTGACCCCTGCCAGACGTAACACTTCAGCTAATGGCATGTGTTTGGCTAAAAAAATTAATTAAAAAAAATGTAAAACTATTCCATAAATTATTACATACTTTAAACAAATTGCACCAACTACACCGTTGAAGTTGCCCCCATATTTCCTACATTTCTAAAAATACGAAATTCTGAGATTCAAGGCGCTTCATTTAAACATCAACCAACCAGATCTTATCCTAGACGTGGACTGAGTAAGTTTTGACAAGTGTACCTCTCTGTCTGATCTGCAGTTAAAATTATTTGAGAACTTTGAATCAATGTATGTAATAGAGTCGATGAAACGACCAATGGAGTGTCATACTTGCAAAGTTTTCAAAACAGTCTGTGACTTCCCTCCTGGTACAAGTTGTACCCTGGTCACAAGGGACATCTGTTTGGATCTGTTTGGATTCTTCACAAAACATTTCTACACATACTGTGACAGTAGCTGGACCCTTGTGTGTAAGCTTAAAGTGGAAAGGCAGTCTTGTTTTTTGGGGTTTCACTGTTTGTGGGTGTATGTGATAAAGTGAGACCATAATAATGTATTCTCATCTCTGTTGGTATCACATTTGTTCGGGCCAGCTGGAAAGCTGCCAGTGGTTTTACTTTAATTTGCTGGTGAAACTAATTTATGAAAATGTTAGGAATCTTAGAATTGGACATTGCAAGAAAAACCTTTATTTTTTTGATGTTTTTTTTGTTGAGATTATTAATGTATTTATTATGTTTTCCAAAACATGTCTTATCTGTATTCATCACTCTATTGATACAGTTTGGTCTAAAGATTTACCTAAGTTTCCTATTGTCCAATGTTAAACCTTTTGATTATGCTCCTCAGAAATCAACTGCTAGTTTTACTGTTCTCTGCTTATATCAACTTTGAAAACCAAAAAGTTTAACTTTAATGTTTGTTTTACATTCCCAATAGAACTTTTCTAATTATGAGAGGAAAAAGAAGTTAAGGCCAGATAAACAGACTAGATGAAAGACCAGACTTTATGATCTTTCTTTGGAAGCATGTGTAACTTACCTGTAGCATTGACTGTGCAGGTCAGCATTTTTCATACAGTCAACCCCATCTGGATTTGGAAATGTAAATTCAAAAATATGCTGTTGGTTTCCTGAATAGTGTCTATTATGAGATCCTCAAGATGCTGAGAGTAACCAAGAATTCCTTTAGTTTCAATCCAGGATCAGACTTACCGTTGGTCAGTCATGGTCAGTTTGCAAATTTTTGAAAGTCACAAAGCTAAAAAAAATCAGAGTTTACAAAAAAGTAACACATTTTTATTTCTCTCCCAGATTTGTATGCAAGCCGCAGAAAGCTAGTCATCTCAAGGCTACGGACTGTAAGAAATGTTTGGTACGATAATATGAATAGGCTTGTTAACTGTGTGTGAGCTTGATTATATGCATGGACATCTAAATACAGATCGGTATGGTGCATAGCCAAAATATGCATTTCATATATGTATTGGTTTTCTTTTATGAACCTCTGTTTCTTGAGCTCCATAGTCAATATTTTACATTGACACAGTTGAGAACAAAGGTGGTGAGTTGGTTAAGTACTTTGCTATGTGAATGTGGGAACATTGGGGAAGTATCTGCAGCTTTCCAAGTTCCTGTGCCAGTATGTAGTTTCTGTAGCATTTTGCCTGTGAAGTTGTCAGAGTTGTTTTGATTGCTTTCTTGATGCAGAATATGATATATAGGTGTTTAGAACTGTGAATATATGGTTGGATGTATGATTAACGTCTCATGTGAAATGTGGAAGGGAGAAAAGCCAGGCCAGGGGAATAAAACAGCCTTGGGTGGTTCCAATTGTTTGCACGTGGTTGTATTACATGTTGAGGTATCTTGGTGCAGAAGTCTTGTATCTGATGGTGTGATTGGTAATAGCAGAGGTGGGAATGAGGGTCCTCTGCACGGTTTGATATGTTGAGCCGGCTAGCACAGGGATGCTATGTTTTTCTGGAGACCAATTCAACAATTTGAGAACTTCTCACTCATTGTGAGAAAACTTTGAAATAAGAACTTTTGTTAACTCATGCTACCTGCTCTGGTCAGCAAATGGGAGAATATATTGCAACCCCCGAGTCTGTAACATGCACATCTGAACTTTGAGGAGATGCTGCACATCACCATAGGCAGATACAGTGCCCGGAGATGAAAACTTTCATGTGGTTCCTCTCTCAGGCTGGGGCCAAGCCTGGATTTGCGGACATACTTGTGCTGTGGCGTGAGGAGCTGAACTACCCTGCAAGGAGAGAAATAGCCTGGCTGCTGAGACAGCTGCACAAGGCCCAGCCTACTGAAGGATGTACAAGGAGCACTGCTCACGGAACAAATGACGCAAAAGGAACAAACGCTGGCCAGGAGCCACAAGACCCCACCTGGCCTAAGCCTTACCTACCCATGTACCCTTAATGTACACTGGTATATGCCATTCACAGAGAGATTTGAAGGTCTCGAGCCATCAGCTCCTTAGTGTGGAGGTCTAGTCGTTTTAGCTGGATGTAGCTATCGTGACTCTAGACCTGTTTAAACAACCTATCCCGTCCTTATGGTTCTAAACCTATCCCCGTCTAAAGCCAAGGTTTATCACGAAGTTCAGTTTCCAGTTAGAAATGGTGATGCCTTCGGTTTAATGGGGGAAATCCAGTCTTCCACCAATGAACAATCTTGAAAGTATTGAGACATTTTTGAGATAAAGGCTCCTTAAGAAAGAAAACCGCAAGTCAATCATAATGGATGCGGACCATTGCAAAACCATGAAACAATCTGGGAACCTCAAATGGTCTCTTGAAAATCTTGAGCTGTGTCACCCCTGTACACCAATTATTGTAAACTTGGTTACAAAGGAACTAGTCACAGACACTTTTGACACTGTACTTTCTGTTTTTTACTGACTTTAGTTAGTTGGGCTATTGTTTTTTTTAGTGGTGGATTTTTAGAAGAAATTATTTTGTACTATTTTGAACTGGAACCTCAGGAGTTGTGGCTTCAGCCCACTGAGTTGCCCACAGTTGAACCTAAATGCAATTGAAAAAGAGGGCTAGATACATCACAGCAAGGTTACTACTTTGTTCTTTTGTCTGTCACTTCTGTTTCTTATTAACCTTTTCTATGCATTGGACGGCGACGTCTAAGTGGGCGTGTGCAGAGGATGGCCGCCGGCCGCTCAAACTGAGCATGCATAATTTTTTTCCGCACCGCGGTGAAATGTCTGCCGCAGAGAAGCGGTTATTTATAGTAGTAAAATATAAGTTCCAAAGTCCACGAGTTGACACAAGTGCAGCCCCAAAGGATACCATTGGCCATATGCCGATGTTGGAGACAATCTAGCCAGGGGCGGTTTCTCCATTAGGGCTCTGGGGCTGCGACCCCCTGAACTTTCGATACATTCCTGTACAAATATTAAATAGATCGATTTATTTGGATATACAATCTTATCTTTTAGAAAATCGATGTATTTAGGTCCCAGGCTACCTGCCCCGCCTCGCTCGGAAGAAGGAGACGGAAACCGGGCAGTAAATCAACTGTCTGAATTGTGACGCATGACACAGGGCTTACTGTTCTAAAGGCCTTCATTGCCACTGACGTCTATGGCAGTATCCACTACAGGACAGTGATGCTTTCAGCATCATGGCTTCGGGCATTGGAGTCTCCATCCCTGCGTGAGAGCAGCCGCCTATCATTCACAGGCATAGATCCCACCCTTTCCCATTCGTTACACATCGGAGTTGATCCAAGCAATTGTGTTTTGGTGCCTTGTTCGCTGTAATGGTAAGTGTTAGAATGCTAATCTTCTGTTATGTATTTTGTGCTGAGACCCCTCGCCTTGCTAACCTCCCCCACTGTGACAACCCAGGCCCTACATTTCTGGCCCCATTAGAGGTGAAGCTGCTGTATTTGTTCCCCTGCGAAATTGATCCAAAAGATGAGCAGGCCAGGGTTCTTGTTTCCTTGTAACGTTGATCCTAATATCAGAGTCAAATGTAAAGCGGAGATATATGCTTACAGTAGACAGTTATATGCTGTATGACATTAAAACTATCCCTAACGTAATGCCCTTAACATTAATGCCAAAAACATGGATTGATTTACGAACGAGTGTTAAAAAGGTAAAGGCAATGCATGTCAGCGTTTTAGTTCCTCTTTTATTTCACGTTTTACTTAATCTTCCATTCCTCAAAAGTTATCTATTTAATCATGTTGTATTTCTGTATTTTTACCTGTGCATACTTTGAGCCATGTCAGGTGTTCATGAGCAGCTGTGATTGAGAGCTCGGACACTGAATACAAAGCAAAGTGCCTGTCAGTGGGTTGGCCTCTGCAGAGCCCACAGAACAATGGTCCTATATTCCAGTTGTAATTGCAATACTGTGGAAATGTGTGCGAAGGGGGTGCACAGATGGCAAAATATTTATAGGGCAAAAGGAAATAAATTGCTTAAATGTGAGTGGGTGCAGTTTGGAAGTGGTGAACTGAGGGGGATACGAGGAAGTACATTTGGGGAAGAAAAAAAAGAGGGTGCTGAAGAGGAACGAGAGGTGGTTGAAGGTGTGCAGATGGACGAGATGTGCAGAGAAAAAGGGCATACATATCAAACATAAAGCACACATAACTAAAGGCAAAACTCCTTCCACAGGCCTCAGTACCATTGAAATGTCAGAATTGAAACATTTCCAAGGTTAATTATTTATAACAAATCCTACAGACAATCGTACAGTCAGGTTTTAGGTGTAGGTCAGTTGTTGCGCTATATATCTGGATGCAATTACATTTCAGGGAGAAACCAAAATACCACTCTGTACCACACTATGGGAATCACAGAAATGTATTTTACATGTTCTTTTTTTGAGAGCCCCCACGTTTTTCATCCCACTTAGACATGTCACATATTTCTATATGAACAATTACAGTCAACAGCTGTGGGTCCCAAAGCCTGGTTAGAACATTTTCTTCCAAAGTTAATGCCCCGTGCAGTGCAAGACACTGAACAAACACACACTTTAAAAGGCAGAAGGTGTCGCACTGTACAATTTGCACATTAAAGTTGTTGTTGAACATATTAATGCAGTAAGATATAGGACAGTTTTTAATGTGTTTAATATTTCAAGACAATAGGTTCCCACTGCTTTATAGGCCTTGCATTATCACTACATTAATTTCCTTCAAAATGCACCCTTTGGCAATCTTTTTTAAATTTGATCTCAGCTTGGACCCTACATTTAACCATTAAGCTTGCTCGCCTCGCTCACTACATAAGTCAAACCAAAGTTTGCACCCCACCACTTTCAAATGTCACCAGTCGCCACTGAATCTAGCAACTAGACATAAAAATATAAGCCTGTGGGATCACGCTGCTACAGGAGTGCTTCTAGATTTCAGTGAGATTCATCATTTTAATCTGTCTTATATGTAAATAAACATAACCATTTTCTTTGATGTTATAGCCCTGCCAAGACATTTAGGGGCAGACTTATTAAAAGTTCACGCAATGCGCATGCAGAAACCAAAGTGCCTAAGTTGGCGCTAGGCAGCCAAAATGTTGCCAGCGCCGGGACATAGGCAGTTTTCTTTTAAATGCTGTGCATTCCAGCCCTTTCCCTGTCATACAGCACAGCAAGGTGACTTTTAACTATGACCCTTATTTTTTATTGATGCCTCTAACTTTTGCGTCATGTTTCTGTTCCAATTTGTGCAACAGTCACTTGTTTCTGGCATTCATTAATTACTTTGCTTTCTAATGCTTGCTTGATAATCCTTTCGCTTGGTTTATTGTACAAAGGTTTAACTTCTCATAAAGTTAGGCAGAACTTTTAAAAACAAAAGAAAATGATTTTCACCCTTTATGAAGGAGTTAAACTGGGATAGGGCCGTTGCACCCACTGCTCCTATGGGACATTATCCTGATAGGAGCAAGCAGGAGAAGCACTCCCTTTAAGGAGGTTTTAGGCTGTCTGGATTACTATGTTTTAGGTAATGACCTTTTAGTGTGATTGCTGTTGAATCCACTATCTTTGCTATCACCCAGAGGTAGTCAATTTTGAAGGGGCAGAATGTGCAAATTGGAGCAGAGATAAAGTTCTATGCCACAGACGACATATTATGCATTGCACAGTGTTATGTACATAAATCCAGTCATGATTAGCTTTGTGGCAAACTTTCTTTCGCAGTGATCATAACAAAGCATATTTTGCTTGATGAACATCTGAATAACAGAACTCGCTTTAAGTTAACTTTCGGGAAGCAAACAAACATTAAGAGGCCAGAGCAAAAGCATGCAACCCTTTATTTGTACTTAAAAAGTTATCTGCTTATCAGTTTGTTATTTTACATCTTGATGCTCTACAAACACATTTATTTACAAAATGTACTCCTGGGCGCCAACATATTTATTTTTTAAGTCATGAAATCCACTCTTTTTTATGGTACATCTACAGGCATGCATACAAATTTACTTTGGTTTGGTAAAACTACTACACGCATTGTAACACAAATGTAACTTTATATATTTACAGAAGTTTTCGAGTATAAAGTACAGTCAAGAGCCATACATGTTAAAATCCACAATGAAAGTTTCATTTAGCACGTTTGTAAATTTACACTGGTACTGAGGAAAATGATAAATGAACATGTCAGTATAAAAAAAAATATTTCTTTTTCTGTGATTAGCGAAGCTGCCTTGGACTACATTAAATCTGAAATTCAGAATGGCAGTGCACTGGATTAAGTGGGCTTGAACACATTTCTATCACTTCTCCTTTAGTTAATAATTGGAGGTCTATAGTCCTGAATTTATTTCACACAGACACGTTTTAGTATCAAAACAGTTTGGCAAACATTGAAAGGAACTATGAAATGTTGCAGAGAAAAATAGACATTTGCGGCAAACTTTAATAATAAAAGAAAATAAACAATGTGTTTTACCTATAAGTTCATACATCATACTCCAGTATTTCATGTTTTCAGTTACAGTCCCCATAAGGAAAATATCTTTACAGAAAAAAATATTTGTACTCTTATATTTTAGTTAACTTTATAATATCACTGTTCATAAACGCACATGTACACACACACTCACTCACTCTCCATTTATTAATTATTGACACAGAATACATAAGGAAATATTACATTATGACGAGCAGTATCTACAACTTTACTGAAATGTATTTATCCAGTATTGGCAGATACTTAGTGCTGCCCATCACAACACAATGTTACAATCCCCTGTTGATATACAGTGGACAGATGTTGATGAGCTATGTCAAACTGGCATGGGCTAGTGCTTAGCTTTTAAGAGGCGTCCTTGGTTGTGGTGGTTTTCCTTGTATTTCCATTCTGTGGTTTGTAGCTGGTGAAGTTAGGCGTGTGGATTGTCCGGACGTTCTTCATGCCTTGACCCAGGGAAGTAGGAGAGGTAGGGGTAGTAGGAGAGGAAGCGGAGGAGGAAAGGGATGGCCGGCCATTTGAAGCCTGTGGTGAAAACGAAAGCTGGTGACCTTTACTGGTGTAAGTGGGGCTTGGATGCTTTGAAGAGCCATTAGGGATGGTGGGAATAAAGGATGAGGAGTTAATAGTCCGCCCTGCTTGAGGGCTAATAGGATTAGAGGGAGAAATGGTTGATTTAGTAGATGGACTTGGAGCGTTAGGGCTTTCACCACAATAAGCAGGCAAGGAGCTACTTTTTCCAGAGGTAGGAGAAAAGGCTGGAATTCTAGAAGAGGTTAAAGTAGGGGAAGCAGCCTTAAAATCCCCACCAGTTTTCTTAGTACCTCCATTAGCCTGCAAATAAAGATGTCAGGAGACAGTTGGTCAGAGAGCGAGCAACATGAAACATCAACAGGGCCTGGAAGACTAGCCCGAAGAGAACTTGAGAAGAACAGGGCAAGACCGTAACCATGGCTTGCGTGTGCGCCCTGGACCTGGCAGGAACTGGAAAGTGCCCAAAATAGAATGGAAGGGAGAGTTCCACAAATGTACAGACTTTGTGAAATGGAGTGAGTTAATAAAAGACACCTTCTGTTCAATACATTGACCATGCTGAATGAATATAACAAGAGTGTGGCAAAGGCGGACATGTGGAGTTAATGAGTTTCAAAGGCAAAGCACTACATATAGTCCAGTTCATTAGTACTGACGCTGAAGGATAAAACTACTTTAACAGTAACAGTCAAGACTCTTATGTGCCATACCTCTCACTATCAAAAAAGATAATGATGATTTTCGTTCTCTACCAATACAGCAGAATACCAACTTCACCCAAGCGAGAGATGTTTTATTGCAGGCATGCACAAGCACTGTGAAAGTATAACAGAGGTTGTTAGTATTCATGCTACCAGATCCAGGTTGTTTATTTAAGCCAAGTCTTAAAGGCACAATCCATTATTTGGTACAGATTAGGTCAGTTTCTTGACTTGTCCTTTTTAACAGTTTTAAAGTCCATCCACAAATAGTGGTTTATGGTAAAACTACCTGGCGATATTGGCGTTGAGGCTCCTGTAGCTTGGGCTGTTTGGCGGTTTTGTCCACGCTGGCCTGCGGTCTACTTTTGGAAGCCATAGGTACTGGCATTCTGCTGGTTTGTGATGATCCTGTGGATACCTGCGATAAGAGGAGAGATGGGGAACAAAAAAACAAAGACAATGCTTACAAACTTATTTGGAACTAACATCACATTTACCATTCCTCACCAACATATGAGCACACGTCAAGACACCTGCATGCAAGGGAAGGCAGACAAATTATGTTAATTTCAAGAAGCAAAAAGTAGAAACTACTCATCTACTGATCAAACTGGATTTAATTAAAACACACAAAGCAATAATTTCACAAAGACAAAATATTATTGACCCCCATTTGCCCATCACCAATCAGCAGGAGAATAGAGATAAAATCAAGTGCAATCAGTTGTTAAGACACCGTAGGGAAAAATCAAGCCACCAAAAAGACGCGAGACACCTGTAGCTTAGTTACAGTTGTTTCAGTTCTAGATATGCGTTTATCCTGTTTGGGTACCTTACGTGAAGCAGAAGGGATGAGTGAGGGGGGATCAACAAGACTCTTAGGTTCATCCTGTTTTAATGTATTGTTGATTTGTATTGAAGTGGGGGAAAGTGATGCACTGTCTTCAATAGAGCCCATGTTTTCAGACACAACCTTGGGACTCATTTCACTTATAGTATTTTCCAACTGCTTGATTGTTTGCTCAAGACTGTTTAGCGTCCTGTATGTGTTTTGCCTAATTTCATCTGTTCTTGCAGCAGGTCCTGCTGTTTCAGAGCTCTGTTCCTTTACCGAGGCGTTTTTGTCTGTTTCCTCTTTAGACTTGGTCCTTGCAATCTCAAACCTTTTGGCCTCTTTGTGTTGCTTCACAGTACCATCTGGGTCTTCTTCTTCCTCATACACCACGACCTGTAAAGTCTTCTTTCCAGTTTTAGTCCCAGTCCGAATTGCTTGAGTGAGAGCCGCTAATTGCTTTTTGGGGAATTTAAATTTGAATTTCTTCTTGGCATCATCCCTGTTTGCAAACTGATAATCGGGAGAATCATGCTTAATGTCTGAATGCATATCTTCACTGCCTCTGAAATGTTTCTTCGAGATTTCCTCTTCTTCGCTATTGTGAGCTTTAATAGGGTTTGTTTTTGAGTGAAATTTATAGTCAATTTGGTTACTCATTTGAAGACTGTTGTCTTTGGGTTTTTCAGTTTTGTCTTGAGAGGCAGAAGACATTTCAGAATCTTCATCCTCATCCTCTTCTAATATTTTGTCTCCGGAAATCATTCTCTCAAACTCTTCTTCACATTCCTCAAATATAGTGGACAGTCTCTTGTATGCAGATCTAATATCCATTGGTTCATCAAATATGATGATGACTGGTTTCTTGTCCATGCATAGCACTGGATCCTCATTCCCCGTATTTTCAATTACACCATCTGGGTATTTCTTGTCTGCCCTGGAATCGATGTTAACAGTTTGTACATCATCTCCCTGCCTACTCACAATGTCATGCACTTCTCCACTCGACAGGACTTGAACCTCATTTTGTGTGATCATGAAAGCAATGTTGTCTGTTGGAGAATTACATGGCGAACTTGCATCTTCATTATTGTGGACCTTTCTATTTCTAGAAGACTTTGGTCTTAAGACAACTTGCTGACTAGGGTCCAAAAAGGGTAGTTCACGTTCTCTTAGAGACTTGGAGGCCAGTAATAGCTCCTGGATTGTTGATTCTTCTTTGTTGTGGTCAGTAGATGCAATATCATTGATTTTGGTGTGTCCGTCAACAATCCTAACTTCATTTTGAGAGATAGTCTGACCAACAACACTGGATACCCTGTAGTTTATCTTTGACTTCTCGTTTTCAGTAACAGGACTGTGTATCCTGTAGGTTGCTTCGTCTTCTTTGCTTTTCAATGTCTCTATTGAATAACTGTCCCCTGATGGAGTTTTACACCTTAGCAAATTCTTCGAATCTTCTAATGTTTCTATCACCATGCTCTTGCTCAACATTGAACTTTCAGGTACCAAAGGAGGTGTTTCTCTTTCTTCAAAAGTTGTAGTATTAGGAACTTTATATTTATCTCTTTGGTCTTCGTCTTTTGGCTGGGCATTTATAGCAGCATTGGTACTGTGTTCAGTCCCTGCAATAACACGATAAGTGACCTAGAAGTGAAAAATATGGTGAATTTTATAATCGTATATTTTGAGATAGAGCATAGTTTGATTTTTAATAAGGGACTCTTGCACACCAAGTAAGCTTACCCCGGTGTACTCTGCAGTGGATGGTTTTTCATATCCATCATCATGTTTCAGTGTTTCTTCTTGGAAAAATTCCAAATTCTAGTAGGACAGTTTGACATGTTACTGCACAAAACTGCACTAACAGGACAACACATGTAGTCATTTAAAATCACCAAACGTATTAAGCTTTAGGATTCCAGAGCATGTGTGGGCACATACACACACACTAAGAATTCGAGTACACCAAGCATAACGCATCTATTATTGTTACCATAATTGGCTTCATGTGTGAGATAACAATCTGATTAAAGTCAGCAGTGAGTGTCACTAGATAGTCTTAGAAAAAGCTCGGAAACATACATTTAACATCAATAAGGCCACCTTACTTAATAATTCTTAACCATAAATTAGGAAGCACCATGGTTTGTCTAGACTACAAACAAAATGAAATATTAATGGCTTATACCCAATGCTACCAGTGGCGAATCCTATCTACCACTGCCTTTTATTATTTTCTTCAAGATATTAATACTGATGGTGCTTTCCATTTTTTCTTCTTTGTTATGGTACATGCTGTCCCACACAGTGTGTCACAGCCAAAGTACAGGGACTGCTGTGGTTATGAAACTGTTTGAGTGCGTGGGTGCTCCTTCCACATCGGTGAAGCCAACTGACCTTACTAAAATATGTGTCACTGGTGGCAGAGTCAGACAGACATCACCAGGACATATGGCCTAAAACAGTTTCAGCACAGAGCACTCCGACATGGGGTTCCCACCAGTGAGGCCACGGATGCTCGCTAGGTAAAAGGGGGTAGAAGTTGGGCTGGAACAGTGAGAAGATATGCCAGAGCCCTTAGAGGAACCTGATAGGAACCGAAAAGTCCTTGCAAGACCAAGGAGAAACAGGAAAAGCCTCTGAAAACCAAATGTCGGTCACAATCCCATCTAGTAGGGAAGGAGTTGATGGTGACATATGGGGAGAGAGCTTGTAGCAGCTCCACAGACAACAAAAATGCTGTAATACTGTTATAAGGATAATCCGATCTGCTGTTTGTGTATGTGCTTATATTAGCACATGGCATGACTGAATGTCACAGAAGCAAAAAAACATCCGGTGACCAGGCAAGACTCTTGTATGTAGCATGCAGAGCAAACTCTAGCCACACATGAAAGGAGTGACTCAAGGCTGAGAGGCCCAAAATCACCAAAGAAGGTGATAAGTGCATGTGATTCCAAAAGTATAGAATAGTGGAGGTGAATTCCCATAGCCTTTATTACCCAAAAAAGGAGATGGTGTCAAACATGGGGATGCAGATAACGAAACAAAGATCAACATGGTTGACAAGAGACCTGGTGTATCACAAAGGTAGTACAGAGATGTCTCTTGATAGGGACCTGCTTAGTTCTCTCAGGTTAGTCTATAGCAACAGTCACAGGAGTACCCACAATGGTGGGGCAAATGTGTAGATTCGAAATATATGACCTTATTGGCAGTTTATCACAGGAACAAAGTAGTCATCACCAATTCCCAAAATAGACACATAGATTGCGAAAAAGAGTGAAGTAAATAGCCGCTGTCTGCATGGGTTTCTGAAAAATTGGCAGCACAAAGAGTATTCTGTTCTTTTTTGAAGCATGAAACATGTGGCTGGTGAAATGCTTGCGGAAGTGTTTGCATCCAAGTTAGAGGTGGCAAATTTAGGATCCTCGGTGGTCCCTCTGTGATTGGTCACTGGTCTATTTGCTGCCCAAGTCTGGAGTATTGGTACTTTAGTACTGAATTAATGAGCTAGCTGGAAGTTTGACTCTCCCTCCTTTACCTTCAGTCTCCTTTTTACATTAACAGGAGAAGGGATAACAGAATTTTGGCAAAGTATTTCATCATAGGACACTACCATAAATCACCACAAGTACGCAATGTTTCTCTTTTGTTGTTGGGCAGAAACATCAGTTTATGCTGGAGGCTAAAAACGAACAACATGAGTACCTGTAATGTTTCTGCCTAAAGATGTTAGACCAAAGGTTAACATTGATATTGGATTGTATATTAATTTTGTCTATGGTTGACACATTTCGTTTTTTGTTTTCAGTTTGTGTCCCTTTGGCTGTCACTGTGATCCACTCCCTGTGGGAATTATGGTGGATTGGGAATTATGAGAGACTGAAAGGCTCACGTGTGATTGCCAGTCCCTGATGCACAGGGACGGCACTGAACCAAGCACAATGTTGATCCTGTTAATAATGTCTTTCAGGACACATCAGTCTGCAGCACTCAAGCTGTGAATCTGGAACCACATCAAGTGAGTAAATGGAGGATAATCTTGCTTGAATGTCAGGGAGGTGTAGCCAATAGTGTGAGGATACCATTTGAACACTCTACACCTCTATGCAAGGATGCACGTCCCCACAACCTAGGCATCCTGTGCTCAGACCATGTACAGATCATATATAAATCCTATCCTGGTAGCTTGATCTCTATCATTTTAAATTTCATCATCTTGGCTTGGGAGGAGGTATGTCCCCCCATTAAGAAATGCTGTGCCTACAGCAATGAAGTATTCTCTAAAGTTCGTCTGTGAATATATGGTTTATATGCTGCTGTATTATTATCAGTATGACTTTGCAGCACTGTCTAGTTCAGGTACCGTCACATCCAGGTCTCAATGATTCTCCCACAGACTGAAGCTTTTGTTTCCCTCTGTTTAAGTAGATTCACCATTACTATTGGAGTATTTACTATTTAGTGTATATGTTAGGCGAAGCGAGGTTTTGGGTGTATAAATAGAGGTTTTTAACAAATAATGTACTTGACCTTATTTGTATATGGTAACTAAGACTATGGATTTAATTGTTTACCATTGTAGTTGGTACTTCTGTGAGCTCCATGATAACTTACGATATGGTATGTCAGAGCTGCGTTTTATGTGTTCTGAAGAATGCTATCTTTTAGCTTCTGGGATGTTTATGTTTACGACGAGTAACATCGGCATCTGTGCGACTGCAAGTCCAGATGCAGCTCCGGGTAGTGAGCATAGTCATATGGGTTGTTCATGTGTGCTGTTGTGAGTTCATTGATCCCTAACTATATGGAATATTTATGCTGCACTGGCTGGATGTAAAGAATATTGTCTATTGTGATGAATATTTGTTGTTGATAGGAGGGAAGTTCTGATTCTGGTACAATGATATCCATTTACATTGATGCCATCTCAGGCTTTCTGATAAGCCCCTCACCCCCAATCCACCAAAAAGAAGGACCTCTCTACACCTCCATTTCTTTGAGCTTGTTTCCAGTGCTTCATTAGTGAGTATCGAAATAGTACAGCAAGTAAGGGAGTAAATAGGTTTCCTCTCTGGCTATTTAATAAAAAATAATTTCATAACCACCATTAAAAACAACTGTGCTAGCTGCAGAACGTAGAAGTTCTAAAAATAAACAGGATATAAATTAGTGTTATGATCAAGGTAAATAGCCATGATGCAATCTCAGTGAAATACCAATTTATTAAATTCCATGCAGCGTGGGACAAAATCCATAAACCTCACAAATGTTCCCAACAACTTAATTCTTCCTACTAGACTTCATACGGTATGTAAATTGATGCTCGAATAACAATGATGGGCCTGATTACGATGTCAGCCGGTAAGCCTCCAACCGCTTGTCGGAGGCTTACCGACCAACATCGGGGGTGCTCCCCCTTCACTTCACCATGTGGCACACGGTGCAGGGATGTGTAATAACTTCCATTTCATAATGGGAGCTTGTGCTGTGGGCAATTTCCGACCGTCGCACAAGCTCCCATTGTAAAATTGATGTTTTGCAGTCGCATCCTAATTGCTGTTTCGGGACCGCCAAGCGGAGATTGGTTGATTCCGCATCTGCGGCTATGTTGGTCGGAGGGAACTTTGACTTACATCGTACTGAGCTCCTAAGTGTTAGTGTAAGTAGATCTAACAATTGACACTGGTATGTTATGGACTAGTAGCTGTATTAAGGTAAGGTGCTAGCGGTAAAATGCCCGGTACAGGCAAGCCTTCCAGCATGTAGGCTCATGCAGTGGCTTGAGCAATGGTATACAGGCCACCTTTCAGGAGAGGACAAAAGCACACTGCAGTGTGCATCTACCTCCTCCAGGACATGGGAGAACATTGATAAACGATCAGTGAATCACGCTTCGGCCAATGTGCACCAATTTGGGCATGTACCTTTGTGGGTAGGCTTAGGGCACAGTGTTGCATTTAGGGAGTACGCCTCCTCAGGCACGGGTGAGGTGGTCAACTATGTTTCCCTTTGCATATGTGATCCAACTACCCAGTACAGTCTGCGGTAGAGTGCACTTGCACTCATTCATACAGTAAATTCGCTGTGACAGCTGTTTAAATTTGAGCTATGGTGCCTTCTTTTGGTGAACAGCCATTCCTAACTCCCACCCTCAAACCAAACTTGGTGGTGTATAGTTCCGACTGCACCTGGGGTAATTTGTAATCTGCCTTTCTCAAGAGACCTCTACTTGTGCTTTTCACGCAACATATGCTGGGGAAGCATAATTTCCCTCATTTGAATGGTGAATGCTCCCATGCAAATGAACAAGTTATGAGAATGCAGTGTCGGAGCATCTCTACCACTTCAATTTATATTACAGAAAGGACTACCTGCCCCTTCTGTGATGATTAACAGTAATAGGCAAGTTGGAAAGATTCAGCTTTTAAACATTTCCAGAAGTACATGTATTTTTGTTCTGGACTTCAGGTTGGATTAAGGGTGTTCGACTGCTAGAGCCTGGACTCCTAGAGAAAACCCTCAATGTTTAAACTACTTGGAAGCATTATCAAACGAGTGATCACAGAGCACAGGTTCGTGAATGGCGCACGGCGGTGAGAAAATTTCTTTTTCACCCTAACAGGATTTAGGAATGTAGCCAAAAAGAACACATTTGATCCTTCCAACCACAAGAGTGAATAGAGTGTTTTTAAGGCTGATTATTTGTCTTCCTGCTTTACCATGGATTTAAGCACAATTTGTATACCTGGTTTTGTAGACTTCGCATTCTGCTGATTAGCTTCTTCTAGAGTCTGGTATAAATGATGCTGCAATGGTTTATACGTGTAAGCAGGCCATTGTCAGAGCTCTTGCGAGTTCCACTTAGTGGCCTGTTTTATGTAATAAAATATTTCTGGAGTAAGAAATGCAGGTTGACGACCTCACCACTGCACTCAGTTGGGGGTGAAAGAAATCAGAGAATGAAATAAATCTCTGCTTTCAGGGAGGTGGATGGAGTCACTCAGTCTTCAGAGGCCAATTCAGGGTAGCGCATCAGCTACTGCTCTTCCCAGCACCATACTCGCATGCTTTGATCTGGTCATGCAGCTGAAGTATTCTTTCATCCAGTAAAACACATGGTCAAGGCATATAGTGATGGTGATATTTTTAACCCGGCTTGTATTCCAGCCCCATGAATGCCGCATGACAACATACACGTAGCATATGCCACTGAATTATTACGGCATTTTTTTAGGTTGTGGCAGTGGTTACTGAGAAAGAATCACATCAAAATGACCCTTGGCGCGACTACTTATGCTCTCAGCCTTCTGAGAATTAACACTTAGTCCACCTAGTCAGATGTGGCTATTGCCAAGTAATTTAAGCGCAGTTTTCCTGCCTACATATTGTTATTCTATGTTAAATATATATTTTAAGTGCGCGCAGCTACTCTAGAGTGTTTTTTCAGGGACTAGTGTAACTTTTTTTTCTGATGTTGGTCAGAAAGGATTCAGTGTTCCCTGTGATTAAAACCAAGAATGATGAGCATGGAGGAAGTATTTTATTCCTCACAGTAGTTGTCTCTTTACTGTACTAGATTTTATGTTAAATGTATAAGCTAGATATGATTTGGTTCAGCGGTTCTTAACCTGTGGTCCAGAGATCCCTGGGGGCCCATGACACATGCTTAAGGTGACCCCGATTGCTTAGAAAATTAAATGCTATTAGCAGATTATTAAAGTATATATAAATGACGCAAAATTGAAAATGTTTAAACAATCTGCAAATGTGAAAGAATGTGAAATTTGGAGATACAAATTAAATTGGTATCCTCAGATTGATTCATGAGAGCAGTGCAAGTGTAAAACCAAATATAGTAGGGTTCTCAATTGAATTTAGAAAAGTTCAACTTTCCCATTAAAATTTAGATATTTTTTTATATTTGTTTGTGAATTGAATAAAACATTGCATCAATTGTGTATTTTGTTGATGAAAACTTATTTTTGGTTTTTGTGCGTATTATTTAATGTTTAAATCATCGGAATTGCTTAGGCCAGGTTCCCTGGCTTCCAGCAATGACTCAATGGGATTCCCTGTATTCCAGGGATGATTAACTGGGGACGACAGAAGTCAAAAGGTTAAGAACCACTGGCCTAGTTAACCATGATCTGGTTGTCTGAAATTTGTTTCTTCACAAAGAGTGATGATAGTGGGTTTCATGGGCCTATAACAACTCTACTTATGGTTGGGGGTGTATTTATCTTTCGTGTCATATCTGCTTAACCCGTTCCGTGCTCCTAACGGCCGACGGGAGCACTACCTACCTGGTGCTACGAACGACCGTTGGACGTCGCGGCCCCACCCTTTTCGTCGGACGTTCCGCACTGGCGCGGAACGTTCTAAGCAATTAACGTGTTAAAGTGATGGTGAAAATAATTTCTGTATAAGACCAGGCAAGCTTACCAGACAAATTAGAAACATGAGGATCAGCCTTCACTGCGTAGAGATAGGGGAGAGACCAGGTGTGAATATTGGCATGCTAGTGTCTTCACTTCTGGTGATTTTGCACTCAAGTATTACCATTATGTCTCTAGAGACCTCTGTTGTGTTGTAGAGTCCCCATGGGCATTGTTTTTATGGTGTCCAGGTTGGATGACTTCCGGTATATACTGCCTTTCTGCCGTGCATGACTGGAGCCATGCTGATGAGTTCCTGAAATAGTTTTTGCTCCCTTGAACACTTTAGCTGAGATCCTCCTTTGTCTCTTACTTTGGATCTTGTCTTCAATGATCAGCTTACACCTTTGGTGTTCCATGTTACAAATGGTTTGTTTCAGTTTTGCCGACAAACAATTCATATATTTACTGAGTGAGTTTAAATATTGCATACAAGACCTTAGAACATCCGAGTGCTTTACATAAAAACTAAACAGTATAAATAAAAGCCCTGCCAAGTGAAATATAGAAGCAAAAACAAAAGTAAAGGTCACATAAGCATGATATAAGCAATATGAGATCTAAGTACTAGTAAGCAAAGTAATATCACCAAAACAGACTTTGATGGTAAGAATATAACTGGACAACAATGTATAAACCTATTGATATTACATGTCCAAGTGTAAGTACCGCAGAACAGGTGGAGCACAGAGCAAGGTGAAGATAAAGAGTACAATACATCGAACTAAGAGTAGCAATGGAAATGTTGTGCTTCATATTCAAAGGAAAGTCAAAATGATGCTAGAAACATGTCACTTAAAGGGCAATAGTTTCAGCTCTTTTTGTGCAGGTTTAGAGAGATGGAATAGTGTGGAATGCAGTTCCAAACTTTGGGGGTGCATCCTGAGAATGAAAGACTGCGTCAGTGTTTTGTTGAAGAGTCTCCAGCATTAGAGTCTTAGCTACGAAGCGGAAACAAACCCCTTCAGATCTTAAATTTCTACGACAGATAGCTGTACTACATAGTGGTGGATTTGATGTATACCTAATGTATTACATGAAACGTACCTACAAAGGAGCCTTCAATTAGTCATTTTATTTCAGATCTTGGGACGGTCTATGCCCACCCATTTATTGTTCATTCCAGTTACCATGTTTGTTATGCAAACAAATATTTAGGAGATTTTAGAACAAAAATAGCTGGTTAAACGGTTTTGTTTTTCCCCTACTCAGATAAGTGATGAACAGGCTTTGTGGACGTGCCCATAATGTATATATGAAAATACACCATTTATATAATTTTTCTAATTGATGTTTGAATGTAGAATTGTTATTGTCAGTACTTCAATAATAGTTTTTGTGTGAGGTCTTTTGTCTCATTGACAAAATCATACATTTAGAAAGAAATGCATCTCAATTACATCTCGGAGAATACACAGGCTCTTAAACGATCTCTATATTTAGCAATAATAACACCATCGTATATTTATATTTTTCATTAAGCTTTAAACGCACAGTCAAAGCAATGAAATGTTTTCATTGGACTACCGGAGAACTTAGCAAACACAGATCTCTTCAGTGATATAAAATCACCACAGTTAACAGTCATACAAAAATGCCAAGGCTAAAAGCAAATCAATAAATCTCACAAATCAAGTAAACCCTTCTCATAAAAATCGATTTCTAGTGAATTTATTTGTTCCCCTTGTCTCAGCAGGAGTCTTCATAGCCTTGTAAAACACTTTCCAAGTGGAAGATCCTTAGAAAACTTCATACATCATCGCTGAAGCTTTCTTCCAACATACCACACTAAAAGGAAATGTACTTGAATTAAGCCCGGTCAAAGGTCTTTGTACGAAGTGTAAGTGGTATGAAGTGTAAGTGGTACGATGATCTACACAATAAATCACTTTTTTGATGCTTTCCATTTGTTTTTTTCTGCTCTGCATGTGTGCTGTATTCTGCACCGGCTAGTTCTACAAAGGACTGTTTTTTGTAGGAAGATATACCTTCCTATGCAAATAACTATCCTGACCACAACACAGGCACCCTAGGAACATTACGCAAGGGGTGTCTGTGTTGGCGCTAAGCAGTTTAAGTGCACCAGCACTAGAGAGCACAGAACTGCACCATATCTTTGTGAATGAGGCACATTCTGCTCTCCTCCCTTGCTGCGATGCGTTGTGTGAAATCTTGTGTTTATCCCTCCACTGGACCATATCCAGTTTATGATCCTTTTTACTGGCTAACTAGTATCCTTCCACTGCTCACATTTAGGGAAATACTTTTCTCTTTTTCATTCAGCGCTTTGAGAGTGCGTGTGTTTTGTAGCTCTGTCCATTGTGTGCTGTCCTCCTCATGCTGTGTTGATCCCCTCCAAGCGTGTCTGTAAAAGCACAGCAAAGAGGTTTTTGCTGAGGTATGGCCAAAGGGAAGGCTTTAAGGGTTGTTTTTCTCTTCTCTCTTGTATTCCACACATTGCATTAGGCTAATAACACCACTGGGTTTGGACTCACAGCGGTAAGGCCAAGCCTCTCTAAACAACAGAACTGAATAATTACCAGTACCGCCAACTCACTTGAATAATCACTTATAAGACACCATATTGAAACGGCAACAATACGTACATTTAGGCTTCCTTTTCTGCCTAGAATAAATCTTTTATTTTTTTATTTTTGTTATTTACATGACAAAATTAGACCTTTTTTTACAAAAACAATCACGTTATTTACATTGTACCTCATAGCAAACTCTTTTTCATACAAACATTTCTACTGAACTACACTCTACATTCCCATACTCACTTCATACTTTCCTTTTTCTTTCATTCAACACACTCACACATTACATAAATTACAACTTTCTTAACCAAAGCTTTTTTGTTATTCTTTGAAAGAACCAGCCATAGTACATTACATCAAAATACATGGATAAACAAAATCAATGCATCTGAACTCTGCTTTTTTTAATAGTTTCTATAGCTGGGAAAGCTGGTCAACGCGTTTCGAACTCTGAATAAGTTTTGAGTTCTCATCAGGACAACGCAGCTCTATGCTGTCTTTTTCAACATGCTAAGAGAATGGTAAAAAAGTATCAAAAACGAGGTACCCGTCTATCTTGCCACGTTTGCTGAAACAACAGAATTGTTTTAAGACAAGTGGGCTGTCAACAACGGAATTGCTTATAAGCAAACGGATTGCTGGGTCTTTTTCTTTTTCTGGCCGCAGGGTGATCAATCTTCTGCAGAGTAGTTAATCTCACATATCCTGAGCGTGTCTTCCCTTCCGCGTCCATAACGCCCGAACCATTGTCTTAAAGCAATTCTGTTGTTTCAGCAAACGTGGCAAGATAGACGGGTACCTCGTTTATGATACTTTTTAGGTCTCGGCCTGCGTAGGCTGCGCTTGTGCCGTCTCACCGGCGAGATCTTATGTCTCTTAGTGTGCGACTTGAACCCGCCCCTCTTCTCCATTGGCTGGCTTCCTAAACGAAGGCCAGCCATTGGAGAAGAGGGGCGTCTGTCAGTTTAAGTCCCGCCATTTTGGGATTCGGGGGCATGACTTTTTCATGTTCTTTCTCTCCTCTTCCCATTGGCTGGAATTTTACATTCCAGCCAATGGGAAGAGGAGAGAAAGAAAAACACTCCCCCGAATCCAAAAATGACGGTGGTTTCTCCGAGGCATTTCTGCCTCTCCTCAGAGAAACGTGGTCGTGTGGAGGGCTCCTCTTGTTGAATAGTTATCTTTAGTAAACAAGCTCCTTTTGTATTTAAGAATCAAAGAAAAGTTTTAGTGTATTTAACTTTGTGTTAAAACCCTACAATGAAATTTAAGAGGTTTTTTCGGTTTCGGTGCCATTTTCAATTGGACGGAGTAGGTAAGGAGGGAATTTTTCTGGAATTATTTACTCGAATTTTTTTCCCCCCTGTACCCATGGTCACTGCCGCTCGAAAAATACGAGGAAAAAAATCGCAAACAAATTGTACTTCCTGCCCTTACGTTCTGCGAGTGTCCGGGGCCCATGTGTCTAACAAGCAGTCCAGCAGAGAGGTGCGGCTGAGCGGAAAAAAGGAGTGGGGGCCAGGGTAAAAACAACATGATCAAAAACCTACTCCTGCCGTTTAAGTGCTAGTAATTGGAAAATTCGAAGTAGCGCAAGAAAAACTGCAGTATATGCATTCCCGATAATGTGATGGGGATCAAGTGTTTGCCCCTTAGCCTGCACTATCTAGGTTTATATGGTTTGGTCCCGGCTTTCCCTGTTCAAAGGAAGGCAGTTTGAGTGCCCTGGCGCAAGCATCTTGTGCAAAAGAAAATGGAGAAATTATTGTCCAAGAGGGGAATATTTTTCTTTGGACAACGTGGTTGACGCATAGCATTAGTCCTCGGTTTTGCTTCATCTTTATTCCATAATTTGGCAAATCGGTCTCCAGTAGTTGTGTGAAACTACCTGATGAGTCGGCGCCCGTGGTGCGCGCACCCCACCGCTCATTCACGGCTTGCGGCGCAGAGAGCGGGGCTGTTCGCGGCCATTGTTCACACCCTTGCGCCTAGCTGCCGTCAGTGGCTCGCACGCGGCGCTGCCTCCTGGGGGGAGGGGGCCTGCGGAAAGCCCTCATGCGGGATAATCCAGGGCCGCAGCCGAGCTGGCGTTCACCTGTCTCCAGTGGAGTGTGCTTGGGGGAGCGCTGATGGATGGGGGCGGTGCCTTTGAAGGTAAATAAGTCACCGCTATAAAGCTGTGCCCCCTCCCCAGAGCCCACCGCGCTGCCGCTAATTAGAGCACTAAGCATTTTCTGAGGAGCTTCTAACAGCCCTTAATGATGGCGCGGTGGCAGCGCTTGTTAGCTCTTTATTATTGGACAGAGACTTATGGAGTCTTTGCCATAGTACCTCTAAAACTTGTACGCTCTTTTTTTGGTCAGCAGAATTTAGAGAACAAGCCTGACCTGGTTTGCCATCCTAGTGTACTGTCTGAAATGAGCATTTCATGAGTAATAGGTGAGTATCAAATGGGCTACATATATCTCATGAATCGTGGCATTCATGCTCTAGATTAAAGATGTATAGTCGAGCGGTCACCCATGTGTCTTATGGGCACAGGAATTACCAGAATTTGAGCTAAAGTGGTGGGAACAGTTGCCGGGGGAATCTGCAGAACGTGGGGCTCTGTGTGTGTGGGGCTCTGTATGTCTGTCTGTGTATGTGTAGCTCTCTCTGTGTGTGTGTGGCTCTCTGTGTGTGTGTGTGGCTCCGTGTGTGTGTGGCTCTGTGTGTGGCTCTGTATGTGTGTGGCTCTGTGTGTGTGTGGCTCTGTGTGTGTGTGGCTCTGTGTGTGTGTGGCTCTGTATGTGTGTGGCTCTGTATGTGTGTGGCTCTTTCTGCGTGTGGCTCTGTCTGCGTGTGGCTCTGTCTGCGTGTGGCTCTGTCTGCGTGTGGCTCTGTGTGTGTGTGTGTGTGTGTGTCTCTGTCTGTGTGTGTGTCTCTGTCTGTGTGTGTGGCTCTGTCTGTGTGTGTGGCTCTGTCTGTGTGTGTGGCTCTGTCTGTGTGTGTGGCTCTGTCAGTGTGTGTGGCTCTGTCAGTGTCTGTGGCTCTGTCTGTGTGTGTGGTTCTGTCTGTGTGTGTGGCTCTGTCTGTATGGCTCTGTGTGGGTAGCTTTTTTGTAGGTGGCTCTATGTGTGGGTGGCTCTGTCTGTGTGAGGGCCGCACTGTGTGTGTGTGTGTGTGTGTGTGTGGGTGTCTCTATGTGAATAACTCTATGTGGGTGGCTCTGTATGTGTGTGTGGGTGGCTTTGTGTGTGTGGCTCTGTGTGGGTACAAATGCAATAGGTCTCGCATTTGCGAGTGATTAAGCCATTGGCATTGTAAATGACAATGCCATTTATTTATGTTGTAAAAACATAAATAAAAATAATGACATGAGCAATGCCAATAGCTCTAACTTTAACAATGCCGAGACCATTGCATTGTAAATGCGTGTTTACCATTCTCGTGGCATGTTGAAAAGGACAGCATAGAGCTGCGTGGTCCTGATGAGAACTCAAAACTTAGCCAGCGTTCGAAACGCGTAGACCAGTTTTCCCAGCAATAGAAACTATTTAAAAAAACAGAGTTCAAATGCATTGGTTTTGTTTATCCATGTATTTTGCTTTAAAGTACTATGGCTGGCTCTTTCAAAGAATAACAAAAAAAAAAGTTTTGGTTAAGAAAGTTGTAATTTATGGAATCTGTGAGTGTGTTGAATGTTGAATGAAAGAAAAAGGAAAGTATGAAGTGAGTATGGGAATGAAGAGTTCAGTTCAGTAGAAATGTTTGTATGAAAAAGAGTTTGCTATGAAGTACAATGTAAATAATGTGATTGTTTTTGTAAAAAAAAAAGTCTAATTTTGTCATGTGAATAACAAAAATAAAAGATTTATTCTAGGCAGAAAAGGAAGCCTGAAAGTACATATTGTTACAGTTTCAATATGGTGTCTTATAAATGAGTATTCAAGCGAGTTAGCGGTACTGGTAATTGTTCAGACATATTGCATTAAAGCATAAGCTTTGTAACACAAAGGCTTTTGTGGGACTGAGGAAGGGCCATCTGCTGCACTCACTCAGCTGGCGGCAGAGGGTGTACTTTGCATGACACTTCTACTGGAGGGCATCTACTCTTTGAGCTACCGCAGAGGAGCAAATGGCTAAATCCTGTGGCAGATATATTTGGTCTGGGTAAGTGGTTCTCTTTACATTCTGACACTTCCTTATTCTTTTTTTGATTCTGTTCAGAGTTTTCCGAGTGAAAAGTATTTGAAAAATTAACCATGCCATTCATAAAAAAAACCATACCATTTGATTTTTCTACGGTATTTCTTTTACTTTTTTAAAACAATACTTTGCAAAAATTGGCAACGCCAACTGCTTAGCACTCACATTATTAAGACATGACCTCTGAGCTTTGCCAAAGCTTATTTATTAAAACATCTAATTAATGGAGGCTGCCTATCCTTTAACACAACCATGGAAATCTTCATTTGAAAAAGTATTACTTATTTTAAAATGTTTCATTTTCTGTCTGAATTCTTTCAAGCATCTTGGTAAGAAATACTGTCCATAGGGTACATAAGAAGTGCATAAATACTTGCACTGAAGGTGGTATATGTAAACCAGTAAATGAGGCCTGCAGACATGTCTAGCAGTACAATATTGTATGTGATAGCAGAGAAAGGATTATGTTACTAACCCAGTAAGCATCTCGCCGGGATGCCCTAGGGTAGCTGCGCGCTATATAAGATTTTAAAAATAAAAAAATAAATCTCTTCTTGGCATGTAGAGCTGTAGATTCACATGCTTTGCATACTCCTGCCATCTAGTGTTGGGTCTGGATGTTTGCCAGTTGTTTTTCTTCGAATAAGTCTTTCCAGTCATGAGGTAAGGTGACTCCTCCTATCGGTGATAGTGCGCATCGGCCTCGACTCCATTGTAGGATTGTTTTCCCACAGGAGGATAAGAATGGAGTAGGTGAGTGTTGTAAAGAGATGTCCATGCGTAGATAACGTGAATGAGAACTGCAACAACTACAGGTTCCCGGGGAGGAGGGTGGGTGCATGTGAATATACAGCTCTACAGGCATAGAACAGATGCTTACCGGGTAAGTAACATAATCCGTTCGAGGCATGTGTGCTATATAGAAGTATTCTCCCAAAGCAGTGCCTAACCAGTAGATGTTGCAGTTGTCTGAAAAGGTGTTTTTAGCATTGTCTGCCCTACAATGGCTTGTTGGCGTGCTAGTCCATCCGCACAATAGTGTTTGGCAAACGTGTATGGTGTAAACCATGTTGCTGCTCTACGAATGTCAGCAATAGGAATGTTACCCAAAAAGGCCATAGATGCCCCTATTTTTAAAGTCGAATGCGCTCTAGGGGGTATAGGTAAAGTTCTTTTAGCTTTTGCGTAACAAATTTGAATGCACTTAACAAGCCATCTTGAAATGCCAGATTTAGAAATAGGATTGCCTTTGTGAGGTGGTGTAAATGAAACAAAGAGCTGCTTTGTTTTACGAAAATCTTTTGTTCTTTCAATATAATACAATAAAGCTCTTTTGACGTCAAGTGTGTGAAGAGCTTGTTCTGCTACTAAATCAGGTTGAGGAAAGAACACAGGTATCTCAACTGATTGATTAACATGGAAAGCAGAAACCAATTTAGGAAGAAATTTGGGATTGGTGCGAATAACTACCCTATCTTTATGGAGCTCAAAGAAGGGTTCTTTTAAGGTTAATGCTTATAGCTCACCAACTCTCCTTAACCCCTCCCCTGCTGATGACGGAACCGCTCCGTCATCAGCCGCGGTGGCGCTGTGCTGATGACGGAGCAGTTCCGTCATGGCCCGCCCGACACTCCTGCGCGGTGCGAATTCCGCGCCTGCGCTGAGCGTTCTATTGAGCGGGCAGGGCCATGACGGAACCGCTCCGTCATAAGCACAGCGCAACCGACGCTGGTGACGGAGCGGTTCCGTCACCAGCATGCGCCCCCTCATTTCCGCCCCGCCCCCTTGGCACTGCGGCGGAATAGCCGCCGCAGTGAAGGGGTTAAAGAAGTGATTGCAATGAGGAATGTAACCTTCCATGACAGAAATGGCAAAGGACACTTGTATAATGATTCAAAGAGTGGACCCATTCGTCTTGTACGTACAACATTAAGATTTCTCATTGGTGCTGGTGGAATTCTTGGTGGTATAACTCTCTTTGAGCCCTCCTCAAAGACTTTGATAACAGAAACTTTGAACAAAGACAAATGCTGACTGTTTTGCAGATAGCAGCTACTGCTGCCAGGTGCAACCGAATAGATGTGTAAGCTAGCCCACATTGCTGTAGGTTTACAAGGTAACAGACAATGTTCTGAACAGAAGTATCTAGAGGTAAAACGTTGTTATTAAAGTAAACAACACATTGTTTCCATTTTGCTGCATAGCAAGCTCTGGTAGTAGGTTTTCATGCTTCTTTCAGAATAGTCATACAGTCTGGTGGTAAATCTAAATATCCATAGTCAATGACTTCAGGAGCCAAATCGGTAAGTTGTGCTCCTTGGGATTTGGATACTTGATTTCTCCATGGTTCCGAGTGAGGAAACTGGGGGTGAGATGTACCTTTTGATGTGGAACTACTGGGAGCTCTAACAGGGTAGTGTACATGGTTGACGGGCCCATCTATAAACCCACATTCATTCATGTGCAAGCTATCAAAATCAGTGTGAGTGATGCTTGTCTGAGTTTCTGAATCACAAACGGAAGGAGTGGGAGAGGCGGAAAAGCATAGGCAAATATGTCTGACCATTTCATCCATTGGGCATTGCCTTTAGATAGATGGTGTGGGAACCTGGAGGCAGAGTTTGGGCATTGTGCGTTGTCTACTGTGGCAAACAGATCTATTTGTAGGTATCCGCATTGTTGAACGTATGGCAGGAGAATTTGGGTATGAAGTTCCCACTTGTGTGTTTGCTGTCTCCTTCTGCTGAAGGTCTCTGCAATTTGATTGTTCACTCCTGAAAGGTGTTATGACAGAAGGTGAATCTTGGAATGGATTGCCCATTTCCAAATTGTCTGAGACAGGCGTGACAGTTGGAGAGAGTGTGCCCCCCCTTGTTTTTGGACATAGTACATCGCAGTCATGTTGTCTGTGCAGACTAGGACAACTTTGCTGGTGAGATGAGCCTGAAAAGCTTTCAGAAACACTGCTAGAAGCTCTAGATAGTTGATGTGGCGACGTCTGTCGTACCAGAAACCATGAATTGTGTAATGATGGAGATGTGCACCCCAACCTGTGAGAGATGCGTCTGCTGTTAGCTCGACTTGTAGAACAGGGGTGATGAAAGTCTGCCCTTTTGATACATTTTGTGGGCTCCACCACTGCAGAGAGCGATGGGTGTGACTGTCCACCAACACTAGATCTGTTAATTTACCCTGTGACTGACTCCACTGACGTGCTAAGCATTCTTGTAATGATTGCAGGTGTAGTCTTGAATAATGTACTATTGCAATGCATGACACCATCATTCCCAGTTGCCGAATGAAAGTCCTGGCTGTCAAGGTTTCATTGGTATGGAACTACAGCAATAGAGTTTGGAGATAGGAAATTCTGGCTGCCTTGGAGGAGGGCTAGACACGTTTGAGTGTTAAGAGTGGCTACTAGATAACATTATATCTGTGAAGCATGTAGGTGAGACTTTTGAATGTTGACAGTGAAACCCAATCCGTGGAGTAGGTGTAGAATGGTCTGAGTGTTTTGTAAACAACAAGTGTTTTGTGTGCTGGCTTTGATGAGCCAGTTGTCTAGGTACGGGAAGACATTAATTTGTTGTCTTCTGAGATGAGCTGCTACCACTGCTAGGCATTTTGAAAAAACCCTGGGAGCAGTGGTCACTCTGAATGGAAGCACTTTGAACTAATAGTGTTTGCCTGCTATCGCAAATCTGAGATATTTGCGATGAGCTGGGTGAATGAGAATGTGAAAATATGCATCATTTAAGTCCAGTGTGGACAAAAAATCGCCTTGCTATAGGAGAGGAAGAACCAGTTGAAGCGTTACCATATGGAAATGTTCTGACCGTATGTACTGGTTTAACTCTTTGAGATCCAAAATTGGTCTTGGAGAACCATCTTTTTGGGGAATTCGAAAATAAACAGAGTAAATCTCTGAATTTGCACGGAACTGGTTCTATGGCTCCCTTTTGTAAGAGAGAGTGTACCTCTTGTCTGAGTAACTGCAAATGGTCTGACAGTTAGTGAACGTGTGGTGGAATGTTTGGTGGATTGGAGGTGAGCTCCAGGAAATAACCATGCTGGAGCACCCATTTGTCGGTTGTTATAGATTGCCAAATGGGGATAAACTGTTGAAGTCTTCCCCTGAAAGGTGTTAAGTGATCGGGGGCAAGTGTGGGCAAGTCAGTGTTTACTAGGGGAAGGGGTGTTACGTGGTGTGGCGCCTTTACCTCTACCTTTGGAATTGTTTCCTCTATATCCTCCTCTATAGACACCTCTAGAGGAAAAGGATTGGTTGTTGCCTTTGTAAGAGGAAGTATTTGGGTCTGAGGATCTTGTTTTGGAGCCTGCTCTGTAAAATGAGCGGCAAAAGGAGCCTCTATTACATGGGGACTGGAGCGCTCCGATGGATTTTGCCACTTCGGTGTCCTTTTTCATCTTTTCTAAGGATTGACCGACCATAGTACCATAGGTGTTCCTTGTCAGGGGGTGTTCAAAATGGACTGTTGAACTCCAGGTGCAAATCCCGTGATCCTAAACCATGCCTCCTAAGGAGAAAGCTGGTATTGATCTCTCTAGCTGCGGTGTCAGCTGCATCTAAAGCACATCTGATTAAGGAGTTAAAGATGAACTTCCATTCTTCAACTAACTGCTGTGCCTTAGTTTTGTGTATGTCTGGGAGATACTGGAGCAGTTAATCCATCTCATTCCAGTGTGCCCTGTTGTTCCTAGCTAGTAGGCCCTGTGTGTTTACAATAAACCAGTGGTTAGCGGCTTCAACAGCCACACGTATCCCAGAGGCATCTATAAGTTTGGATTCTTTATCTGGGGAGGTACCTCCCCAGAGGTTTGCCAGTTAGCTCTTTTGCGAGCATTGGACACTACAAGGGAGTCAAGAGGTAATTGTCCCTTGATAAACACATGATCTGACGGTGAGGGTTTATATTTTTTATCTACACTTGGAGTTAAAATATGTGCTCTGAAAGGGTCTTTAAAGATATCTGCATGCCTCATAATGCCTTTAAGCATATGAAGTGTTTGACTTGATCTGTTTGTGGACTCAAGTGTTTCAAATAAAAAGTCCTATTCTAATGTTTCTTTATGTGAGGGTACCCCATGATACTCTGCTGCTCTAGCAATGAGCTGTTGATAAGCCACATTATCGTCCGGTGGTGATGGCTTTGCAGAATAAAGGTCTGGCTCATTGTCTACTGGAGGATCAATGGTGTAATCGTCCCATTAGTCTGCAGGCAAATGAGTATCATCATCACCGTGATCCATATCTAGATCTATATGTTGAGATCCCTGAGGTATTATGTGTAAGGGGTCTTTAATTATTAACTGTGGAGAAGGTGGTGGAGGTGGAGAGGGTTGTGAGGCAGGATAAACAGAGCTGGTAGCCATGCCCTTCTTCTTTAAGGGAATCTTATTAGTGGTGTCCTCTGCAAGTAGTTTGTGTTTTGATGGCGTTTTAGCCAAAATATGTCCAGTATCAGGATTAATATAACAAAATTTCTGTTTGGGATCCAATTTGGCCTTAAGAATGTCTAACATTGGTTCTGGAGGATCAGAAACACTGGCCTTAGATTTCGGAGATGAAATAGACTTGTCTTTGGCAGTGGAATGTTTCGGCTCAAAAGCGTGTTTAGAAGCGGGGGGTTTCGGCTTCGAAGCATGTTTGTGTTTTGAAGCGGAGGGTTTCAGCTCCAATCCAGATTTGTCCTTGGAGTCAGATGCTTTCAGATCCGAAGGTAATTTTAGCCGACTCGGTCCCGAGCCGTAAGGCTTGATGGTTTGTTTCTATGCCAAGCCGAGAGGTGGGGCGTCAGAAACATTCTCTCTGTGCCGACCTTGGCCAGAAGGCAGAGGTGGTACCGTAACCTTATGAGTTCTGGAAAAGGATTTAGAGGGCAAGGGTCTTTGGTACTCCAGGTACCCTGTCCTGGAGGCACATCTTTAGACTCCAGATCGATCTTGAGCTCAGAATCAGACTCTGGAACGGAGAGGGCCTCTTCTTCTCCGGCAGACACTTTGATCGCTTCTTGGTCAGATTCTTCTCCAAAGGTATTGGGAGTGTGTTGGATACTTTAGCGCTGCATCTCATTGTCGAGTCAGATGACCACGTAGAGCCTTATTGGACCAAAACGACTAACAAGCGTTGCAGTCTTCTTCCTTGTGCTCCGGAGACAGGCACAAGTTACAAACTTGATGTAGGTCAGTGCGAGTATATTCGGCGTGGCACAGAGGACAGAATTGGAATGGAGTCTGTTCCATCAGTAGAAGGCTGGACCGACGTGGTTAGGCCCGATGGCCGCCCACGAGGTTTTCGATCGAAAATGGAGAGTTTGTAGAATGCAGAGAACAGGGAAACGTGTACGGGAAACAATACCATCGAGGGTAGAGTTGATTGTGCACCGAGGGGACCCCGAAGAACGGTTTCAAACTGGAGAGCAGCAATACAGGTCCGAACCCGATGGCGGAAAAAAACTACCTAACAATGGTGTTGATGCCCATGCGCACTATCACAACTGAAAAGACTTCTTTGAAGACCCAACACTAGAAGGCAGGAGTATGCAAAGCATGTGTATCTACAGCACACATACCTTGAACCAATAATTACAAAGAAATGCTAGCAATAGTTAATCTGGTAGGTCTCTGTGCTAGTCTTGGTCAAATACTCTGAGCAGGGTGGAGTGAATCTTTGTGATGCAGCCTCCATGAAGAGAAAAAGGGGTCTCTTCAGGACCCTTTCAATGGTGTACAGGATCTTGGTGACCCAGGTTTTCATAGGAGAACTTTCAAGAGTGAGACCGCTAGGATGGCAACAATTCATAACCTAGAAGGGAAACAAGGTGATTTAGTGGTGGAAAAGCAAAGTTAGGACTGCAAGCAAGTGGTTTTCTCTTTAGTATATGGTAAGATGGTTTGATAGCATAGGAAGCCAAGACATGTACAGTTTTGGTAGACCAACATAATGGATTTGCGGAACACGTTCTTTTGTACAGAGAACCTTCCATTCAGGTATTGAGGGAAGGAAGAAAAGTCAAGAGGACAGGTGCCAAATTTGAGGACTTTTTCAATGGAGCTAAACGTAATGGTAAGGTCATCAAGAAGGCTGTCAGGATAAACAAACTTCACGATTAGAGTTTTAATCAATGCCTTACCCAACTGGAATGAGAGGTCTGACTGTATACCGCTCATACAGAGGACTTCCAAAGCCATCAACGAGTAGGGGTAAATGCTTATCAAAATGAGCCCCAAGGTTCCAGAGAAAAGCTGAAAAAGCTGACAGTCTTATGGAAATGGGGTGAATGAGGGCTCAGGCAGGGATACAGTGTATCATGGTAAATAGATATGCATAAACTATCCAACGGAGATAATGTGATTTAAATCAGTCACTTTAGCATAAGGCCGAGTGATGAGGAAAATGAAGAAATATCCAGCAAGTGTCACTGGGGAATAGGTGAGGTCTGTGAATGAGGTGATGTACAGGAAAAGGAAAATGTTACTTGCTCTGTAAGCATCTGTTTGTTGCATGTAGTGCAGTAGATTCACATGATTGAGCCCAACACTAGATGGAAGAAGTATGCAGACGTTTGCAAGTTGTTTTTCTTTGAAGAAGTCTTTCCAGTCACAAGATAGGACTCCTCCCTTAGTTGGCAATGCACATGGGCATCGTGTCCATGGTGTATTCTTTATTTCTGCCATTGGGTTCAAATGATCACCAACAAGGCTCTGTGATTGGCGACTTTCAGTGGTTTCCTTCATGGAACAACTCGGCACAGCTGAATATCTTAGACTTCCCTTGTCTCCCCAGAAAGCCATTCCACAGAGACCTGTCTTCCATCGATGCCTTGCCATGAAGGGCCTCTGTTCCCTTAAATCGAAGACTCTGTCCTGAAGAATGCACGTACACTAAAGTACATCATTCCAGTACTGCCCCAATGCCACTCAAAGTTCTCATGGATTGTCCACCACAAGGTGTGCAATCTGTGCCTCTTTCCCCCCCCCCCCCCCCCCCCCCCCCAAAACCACAACAGCACTACGTGTGAGGGTTGTCTCACCTTCCCTTTGAAGAAGACTCTTTGGTAATAAGACGGGCGGAGGTGCGTACATCAGAGGATGCAGAAGCAAAAGTCCAACAAGACCCCTGACATCTTCAGGGAACGCAGCATTGAGGCAATTGACGAAGCCAGTTCTTCGGAGGCACAGCTTCTCCATTCGCCACCCAGCCCTGAGGCGGCATTTCCCAATGACTCCGAATCAAAGGAGGAAGAACAGACTTCTGGGATCTCACAGCCACGTACGAAGACTTCAGCTTTGAGCATAGTCTGCATTGACACACAAATCGGGCCAGCACAATATCCCTTGAGTTGAAGCACTGTGCCCTCCCCGCCAAGGGGGGGTGACAATGAGCCCATGCCTGAAAAAGACAAATCGGCTAGATGGACGACATCTAGCACGCTCAGAAATGGAGGCTGACGGTAGGTAAGAAGTGAAGGGGAAAGAAAAGGAAGGGGGTCTGGAGACAAAAAGATATAGAGTGGTACACCCTGACTACATTGATTGTATTACACTAAAGTGAGCACTGGAGGGTATGACTACATGAAAGCCATCACATTATTTGAATTTAAATGAACTATTTTAACATAATTTAAGTAAATACATGAAGAAAAGGGTTTTTGTTAGTAATTTAATATTAATTAAAGGATAGGGGAAATTAACATAATTTAGTTAATTTATTTGACTGAAACTTAGGAAAAAGGATAAGCTTTGTACTACGGTGAGGTTTAATAGAAATATTTCGTTTACTTTAATTGATTATAGGTTAGCACCAAGTGCGGTATTATGGTTAGGGTAAGGATAAACGTCTCATGGGCCTTAATTTGATGTAAGTTGATTAAGAAAATTGTGTTCGTTTTGATTTCATTAAGGGACGAGTGCCAGGTTAAGGTTAGTAATTACATGTAACTAGATTTTATTTGTTGTAAGGCTACGGTAAATTAGGGTCATGATCTTTAAATAGACATTAAATTAATGTAACTTTTTTTAAATCGATTGAAGTAGAGGGTAGTGATAATGGGGTCGAAGTGATGACAAATTATGTTTTAATCTTTCATTCAGGATGTAGTAGCTGTCGTTATAGTGACATCAATGGAGTTGTAACTTGGAAGTATTTGACCTCGAGTTAGAAACATGCAAATCCGTTTGGGACCAGGATGGGAGAGAGCCCTTGAAGGCTGAGCCAGCATAATTACTAGAAGGGGTGCAGGGTTAATCACAGAGGCCAGAGATTGACATTTTAATGAACATGTACATCAGGATGGGGTCAGAGGAAGAGTCGGTGGTAGGTGGTGCTTTGTGGCGTTTGTAGATGGGGCTTAGGACCAGGGGACTTTTGTTGAAAAATGTGATTAAGAAAAATATGTTGGTGGTGGCAACGTTGGAGAGCAAATACTATTAGTTGATAGAGAACAGGTGCGGATGGCATTGTCAGAGGGGACAAAGGTGGCACTGCCAGAATATTGGCTTTATTGAGAAATAAAAATCACTTTGTTTCATAACTCCTTGCCCCGGACCCTTAGTTGTAAATGATCATTGATAAGGAAACGGCAGAGGGGCCCAGAACCATCAGAGCCTCGATTATATTGTGTCTGAGTTTCATATTACCCCATACCGGAATAGGTCTTTAGATACACACATTGCAGTTGGCCATTAACGGTGGCACCGCCACTCAGCACCAAGGCGGCAGTGAACAAACCAGCGGACGCAGGCCACAGAAAAGCTGCATCGTAACAATGGTTGGTTAATTTCATTCACCCAGGGTTACCTTTTTTTCCTTTGGATGTATCAATCCCACCGGCCTCGTGTCTTTCGTCTGGTTCTCCACCCTGGACTGCTCGACGTGGACTTTCGAGGTTGCGTCTATGTATGAACACTTCTGGTAAGCCTAAGAAAGTAAGAGATTTTAAATCAACACTACCTTGTATTTCCTGCTTTCTTTCCAGTACTGAAGCGAATATATTTGACTGCAGGCCTGTTGTCTAAACAAGATTTGTAAAATGGAATAGGTTGGCCTTTGACAGTCCCGGATAAAATATTCGTGTATCTTGCAATGCTGGAATGGCAGCATTAAGGAAAGTAATCTTGGTCAAAGGGGGGAGGCAAGGTTTGTGAGGCGACAACAGGAAGCGGACCATAGATTCGATGAACAGACGTGCAAGCCCAGCACGAGACCATGACCATCAAGGATCAGCCTTGAATACATTTTAAAATACGTTTACAGGTTTGTTGCATTGTCTCCATTCTGTCCTGTTGTTCCATCCAACCCCTTATTCCCTCCTCACTTTGTAGCTTCCTGGTTGGACCAAGATACATACGGCAGAGTGCCGTTTACTTCTGGTCTTCAGTTCCAAGGGGTCTCTGGATTTAAACTACATCACAGAAGGTTTCATTGTTGCTAGCTAAAAATGAAACATCCCCAGATGCAGGCGAGCCATCGCTCAACAAGGAAGCATGACCTAACCGTGTGTTTATTTAGTTTGCTTCGTTAAGAAAAAGCTGCATACAGTGAGCGCCGTTTCTACTATTGCCCGCTAGGTGGTAGTATCGCCACACGCTAGGAATGCCGCACGTATGAGCAGGGAAACGCGTGACCGTCACTGTTAACACAATTTACGATAAGTGCACCAGTGGGTTGACGTAGCCCTACGCAAGGAAACTGTACCTGCAGTTCTGCCATAATGCGCTCTCCTTCCTGCTCGTCGTCATCCTTTGTGATGGAATCTGTTCCCACAGGAGGCTGCGGGTGAGAGATATGGTCCTCAGTTTGACATCTCGCGAATTTTGTCATATCGTCATTAAGCTCCTAGAAAGTTGGGGAATGGTGAACACAGTAAGAGTCCATTAGAACTTCGTCAGTACTAATGTGTCCTACAGATACAAACTGTGCTGTCTTCTTTAACCAAATGATTCTGATCTCCAAGTTTGATATTAACATTGAAAACCATAGTGCACCTTACATTGTACATAGCCATCGGCATTTTCATTAAACGCGTTTTTATTAAAATCCCGACGCCTGCACAAGTCTGTAAGAAAAGGTTTTCAAACCAGAATAGAGTTGCACGTTTTCAGAGTAACTCCTATTTTTGACCTTAAAAGAACCAAAACAATTCTCAAAAGAATGTCAGCATTTAAAGACAGTGCTCAAAGTTGTTCAACAATCAGGAAACCTGTCACATCCGGAATAGATTTGAATCCGTTCGTTTACATACTGCGCAGTCGGGCTTAACTATAATTAGCTTGAATGCTCCAGGCAGGTGTTCTTAAAGTAGAAGGTAATAACTTTTCTTTGGAACAAAATAATGTCTGCAATAAACACTTCAGATAATTTGCAAAAATGGGGCTTAGCACCAAAATAAAAAATAAATAAAAAAAAAAACCAGACCAAACACCAGCTCTAATTCTAATCATAGTAAATTTGGTCCCTGAAGAAACATGCACTTGTGCAATTTGGGCCTAGCGGAAATAATTTTCATGTGAATCCCCCAACCTTTGAGGGGTCCTTTTTCATCGAGTGCGCGATGTCCACTGTTCTTGCTGTCGCAAGACCAGACCCTGGTGGATAGATTCTTCGTGGAGGAGGAGGCGGCGGAGACTTCATAACTTTATCGTTTTCTTGTTCTGCATCCGGAGCCTCTTCTGCAAAATAAAATGTGGCATAAGCAACAAAAGATTAGCTAGACGTGTGATGGTGGAAGTTGTTTATATCCAGTGTTTTAAATGTGGAAAATAAAGTGCAGGCCGAGGTACCTATCAAATTGATTTGTGGTGGCACGGCGGGTAGTAAGGAGGCGAGGCTAGAGGCTGGACTAAGGGTGGGGCTAATGAAAAACATTAGGGGCTAAAGAATTTTTGGGGCCACAAATTATGACAAATTGCTTGAATCTGTAATGTATTGTTGGTGCTCTTGCATATATGAGGACCCCTGCCCTCACCACGTCTTCAACAAGGCCGACGCTGTCATCGCACCCCTCCTGCGGGACATCATCAACACCTCCTTCGACACCGCTACCTTCCCGGAGAGCTGGAAGCACGCCGAACTCAGCGCTCTACTAAAGAAGCCATCAGCCGACCCCACCGACCTCAAGAACTACCGCCCCATCTCGCTGCTCCCGTTTCCTGCAAAAGTCATCGAGAAGACCGTCAACAAGCAGCTGGCCGCCTTCCTCGAGACGAACGGATCCCTCGACCTCTCGCAGTCTGGCTTCTGGGCCAACCACAGCACCGAGACTGCCCTGATCGCAGCCACCGATGACATCCGAGCCCTGCTCGACAACGGAGAAACAGCGGCCCTCATCCTCCTAGACCTCTCCGCGGCCTTCGACACTGTCTGCCACCGTACCCTAGTACAGCGCCTCAGCAACGTCGGAATCCAGGAGAAGGCACTGGAATGGATCACCTCGTTCCTCGCCGGAAGGACACAGAGAGTCCGCCTCCCCCCGTTCAGATCAGAAGCCACCGAAGTCATCTGCGGCGTTCCTCAAGGCTCCTCGCTCAGCCCAACCCTCTTAAACATCTACATGAGCCCCCTCGCAGCCATCGCACGCCAACACAACCTCAACATCATCTCCTATGCCGCCGGCACCCAGCTGATCCTCTCCCTCACCAATGACCCCGCCACCGCCAGAGCCAACCTACACGAAGGGATGACAGACGTAGCCAAGTGGATGATGAACAGCCGCCTGAAACTGAACTCAGACAAGACGGAAGTCCTCATCCTGGGATCTTCACCCTACGCCTGGGACGACTCCTGGTGGCCCCCCGCCCTGGGCAGCGCACCCAAACCAACAGACCACGCATGCAACCTAGGCTTCATCCTGGACTCCTCCCTCTCCATGACCAGACAAGTCAACGCCGTCTCCTCGTCGTGCTTCAACAACCTGCGCATGCTACGTAAGATCTTCCGGTGGATCCCCACCGAAACCAGGAAGACGGTCACCCAGGCCCTCGTCACCAGCAACTCCCTCTACGCCGGAACCACCGCCAAACTCCAGAAGAGACTCCAGCGGATTCAGAACGCCTCAGCACGACTCATCCTGGACATCCCCCGTCGCAGCCAACATCTCTGGACACCTGAGAGATCTGCACTGGCTCCCGGTCAACAAGAGAATCACCTTCCGTCTCTTCACCCACGCACACAAAGCCCTACACAACCAAGGCCCAGGATACCTCAACAGCCGCCTCAACTTCTATGCTCCCACACGCCAACTTCGATCGACCGGCCACGCCCTCGCCGCCGTCCCCCGCATCCGAAGAGCCACCACAGGAGGAAGGTCCTTCTTCTACCTGGCCGCCAAGACTTGGAACTCCCTCCCGACCCACCTCCGCCTGACCCAGGACCACCTTGCCTTCAGGAAGCAGCTCAAGACCTGGCTGTTCGAGCAGTAGCGGACCCCCCGTCCCCTAGCGCCTTGAGACCCTCCGGGTGAGTAGTGCACTATATAAATGCTATGATTGATTGATTGATTGATTGGTTGATTTCAAATGTTGCTTATATGAAGATTACCTCTGCACAAATGGCACATGAATCAGATTTGAAAGTTGATATTCTACACAGTTTCAGCTACCAAAGGTAGCTAATAGAAGAAAGGTAGACCAACCTACCAACCAATACAAGTTGACAGATTTTTGAACAGGTAAATATCCGGTTTCCCTTTTTAGGTCTTAGCCTGCGATGGCTGCGCTGACATGCGCAGTCGAGCTGTCAAGATTTAATGATGTAGGGAGAGTTTCACTAGCGAGGTTAAGCCCCGCCCTCTTTTCAGTATCCACCGCCCAAAACGTCACTTAAGATCACTGGGCAGTATGCTGTTTTCAGTTCCTCGCATTTTTAAAGCCAAAATGGGCGGCCGTTCATTTTGTTATTTAGCGGCCTCCTATTGGAATAAACTACCCCTTGAATTGCGGATGGAACCCTCCGAGAGGAGATTCCGCTTGAAACTTAAGACGCATCTCTTCCCTAAAGACTAGCGGTCTGTGTCTGGTTAGAGATTCTACTGATCTGGCTGGTCTGATGGTTTAATGATGGGGTTCTATAGCCCGGGGACACTGTTCAGTGTAACCAGGCGCTCAATAAATGGTTTTATTATTATTATTATTATTTTCCATTGGCTGGACTCTTAAACGGTGGCCAGCCATTGGAGAAGAGGTCCTAGTGACGTTCTTCTTTGTCTCTAAGTCCCGTTCTTTTCAGACGGGGCTCCTTGACCTACTGCTGAAGTAAAAGGTTTCTTATCTTCTTTATGGGTTCAGATTGCCCCATAAAGAAGATAAGGAACCTTTTATGTCAGCAGGAAGTCAGTCTGAAAGGGACGGACCGGGCTGTGTCATGGCGAGATGATCTGTTTGCACATGTTTGTGTCTTGGGTGGTCTGGTGGCTGAATTGCTGCCTCTTGGCGCAAAAGGCCTGCTTTCTAATACCAGCTTCACAATTTGATGCCAGGCGTGTGATCTTCGGCAAATGTAACTGTCGTAGTGAGATCTTAGCAGTACTACACACACCAGTGTTAAGCACTGCATAAAACCGGTCGAACTTGAAAGGATTTTAGGTTGGTTGTCGCGCAACACACTCATCCATTCGCTATTGTGTGTCTCAGAAAACAGGTCTATTCCACTGAAAGCACGGGGATCCAGGAATGCCCATGGTTTGACCCCGGGGGCACTCTGCTGCCCCCTTGCCTTGGTAGTGGATGGCTGGGGGCGGAAGCTACTAGGAAGCACAGTGAAGTGCCCCTGCAGCTGTGGGGTGACCTGGCCCCCGACGGCCCTGGTTCTGTAGCTGAGGGGTGACCTCGTCGCCGGCCCCCAGCCCTGGCAGCTGCTGCTGTTGGCTGGCAAGCTCTGGCCCCTGCAGCTGAGCGCTTTCATCCGCTCTCCTCGCTTGTTTTCAAATGCAGGAATGAGGACAACGGGGGCAACTTCACCAATGCAAGGGGGTCTACGCGCTGCTTGTGTGTACAGGCATATATTCCCGCAGGAAAGCTCTCTGGTGCGGGGATGACCCCCCTGCAACAAGGGGCTCTATTAAGGGCCCTCATCCCACCGAGGTACCCTGGGACAAAAGGCTCCCCGTCAGTAGTAAGGCTAGCTCCCTGTAGGAAGGCCCTCCACGTGTACCGAGGTGCCTTCAAGGAGTCTCCCGTCATGCACCAAAGATAAACACAGGAGGCTCCCGGGTGCCGTGCACGAGTGCGCTCCCCTGCACTTAAATGCCGGGGTGCAAGATGCTACTCACCCCTAGGAAGGTTCCACCCCTCTGGCGGTTCCTTGGTGGGTGGAACGTGTTCCTGAACCTAATTTCTTGGCCACCGTGGGTGCCCGTGTGCATCTCCTGCCTGGAAGGGCCTTGCACAGGAGTGCAGCTTGCACAGTGTTCTCATCTCTCATGCATGCAGCTGGCAAGGTACTTTCTTCAGCCCGGTTCGTAAACTCGCTTTTAAAAGTAGGCGCAGCGCCACCAGGCAAGAAGGAGCCTGGCACTGCCGGTGTTGGCATTCCATGCCCATGTTATTGGACGAGTCGCACACAGCCCCTCGTGGCTTGCAGCTTTCAGTTCCATTAAAAACAATTCACTTCTAGATTGATTTCTTCGCCCCGCCTGTAATGTAATGTTTTAGCCCTCCCAGGGCTAAAACCAATCCATAGCCTTCTGTATACCCCCAGTGGCAGCCATTCTCGTGGGTGTGTACCCTCCACCACCCCACCTTCATCCTCTAGGGTCAAAAGCAGGCTTGCACAGGGGAATATTTCGTAAGTTGACTGGTAACAGGACGTTAAAGTTGCAAGCGTTTTGTTATCAAAGTTTTCGAGGCACAACAGCCAGAATTAGCCCCCTCGGGATGGTTTACTTACCTGTCCTCGATTAAGGGAGAGTGTCTTTTGGCCATTCACTAATTAAATATGTGCGTGTTTATTTACAATATACTTTGTGTATAAACATACACCATTTATCAGTAAAGTAACATACAAATAGCCTGCCTGGCCCCCAGAAGCCGTGTATTTTACGAGCTCCTGTGACCACCTTGCGACGCACACAGGCGGCAGAGGCTTTGGGGAAAAATACATGATTAGCGGTACAACTTGGTCGAGAGGCACGAGACCGTAACAGCGGCGTTCTCTTCTCGGACTTCCTTTTTTAAACACATATATTTTGTCAAATGGGGTTGAAGTAGCAAATGGATAGACTTCCGGTCTCGGGGGTTTTGGAACAGCGACGCCGCAGCTTTTACTGTTGGGTCCTGCTGGGCCTGGGTGGCGCTTTGCTAAGGTGAATGGCCGTGACGTCATTACAAAGACTGGAACTAAAATACCCCGTGCTAATAAAAGAAAATATAAACATGTGTGTGTATATATATATATATATATATATATATATATATATATCCCATCATTATTAATATTATTTTAATGTATTTTTTCTGTTTCTGTTCCAAAACGTTGCATCACGCATAATATACAGTGGGTGATAAAAACATAACATATGCACAGGCCTCGGTGATTCTCGCCAGCTCTTTCTTGCTGGAAAAGCCTAGATTCTGAAAGAGTTTGACATCGTCATGGCACATAAGTAAAGGTCAGCGAGGTAAATTGTACTCTCAGGTGTTTTTGTTTGTTTTTTGTGTGGGGTGGGTGAAATCAACACCCCAATGCGTGTTTTGAGCTGGAAACCGGTCTCTTTGTGTAATCAGTATCTGCTGCGATCTGTGGACGGAGTTGGAATCTCCAGTCAGCTCGGCTCGTCATGTTTCCGAGGTCGATAATTAACTAAGTGAATGTGACTGTAATCAATAAAAGTGGCAGGTATTGGTCTTGGCGCAGTGTGTGTGGCTATGTGTGTGTATGTGGCTGTGTGTGTGTGGCTGTGTTTGTGGCTCTGTGTGTGTGGGGCTCGGTGTGTGTGGCTTTGTGTGTGTGGGGGGCTCTCTCTATGTGTGTGTCTGTGTGTGTGTGTGTGTGTGGGGCTCTGTGTGTGTCTGTGTGTGTGGCTTTGTGTGTGTGTGTGGCTGTGTGTGTGTGAGAGAGAGAGACAGCAGTGTGAGAGAGACAGCCGTGTGAGAGACCTTTTATTTATGTTTTGGTTTTTGAAACATAAATAAAACGCATAAAACACATTGTTATTTGCAATGTCAATAGCTCAAACTCGCGTAAATACGCGACCTATTGAATTGCAAATGTAATAGGTCTCGCATTTGCGAGAGATTAAGCTATTGGCATTGTAAATGACAATGCCATTTATTTATCTGTTTTCAAAACCAACACATACATAAAAATGTTATTTACAATGCCAATAGCTCTAACTTTTGCAAAGACGAGAACGTTGCATTGTAAATGCTTGTTGTCAGAGGCATTGGTTCAATGAAAGTACAATCTGAGTTATCAGGCCAATAAGATCAATTGCAGAAACTATAGTTTGTTCACCTAACAAGACAACAATAGTTAAAAACCAAGACATTCATAATGCACAAAGAGCTAAGGTACTGAAATACTGTTTCGCGATCATCAATTTTGTAGCCAAGTAATTGAGGTTAACTTTGGTGTGTTCACATTTGGGAGTTTCCCATGCCTACATCTTAAATAAGGTACTTATGTAGGATGGCTAGCAAATCAGAGTTTCAGACTCAGGTGGTTGAAAAGTGTAAATGAGAGGAGGCATTAATATTGGAGAAGATTACCTGAGGGGAATGAAAGGATTGTTAAAGGAGTTGAAGGCCTCTGTGGTGGGAGTGGATGGTACGGACAGAGATTGAAGTTGCCTGCATGGGGTGCCAAATATCTGACAGGTGTGGCAGAGAACCTGAAAATAGAACATACCCTTTGGTGATGGACAAGAGAGGGAAGGGCAGAAAGCACCTGAGAGAATGTGATGGATAAATACTAAGGGAAAGGGAGTAGAATATGAGGAGATGGACCTGATAAGGATAAAGTAGAGAGTATCTCTGATCTCATCACAGATCTACATACTGTAAGCTCTTGTGCACGGACTCTTTGCCCCCTGCTTAACCTTCCCATCTGCCCACAGGTGCCCCTTTCTCAGCACTTACTTTGCACCTGCACCCTTGTGCCTCTGCCACTCTGCCCTCTGTACCCTCACCGAATAACTCCGCACAGTGCAGCGACACCACCCACATGCTTCTAGGGAGATGTGACATTCATTATTCCAGTTCACAATTAAGTCAGTTTAAAAACTGAGGCCAGAAGGCTGCTTGCATTAAACATTCTGTTATGTGTAGGATGTACTTTAAAGCCCAGCAATGTGAACTGGTCAAATGCTTCTATAACGTGTTTGTCAACTCTAGGAGGTATAGCTGCAAAGAACTAGAGCGCCATGCATCGGCCTTGGCTGTACTCTTGTATAGCAATTTGGCATTAGACTGCATATTAAAAATAGTTTGGTACAGCATCCATAACAATTAAATAGAGGTGTCAGGGTGGGTGCTATGTGGTACATTTTTGCAGTTTTATATAATGCAAACTCGACCTGACGTTATTGGAGTGCTTTACATGAGCACCAGTTATACTACACACATTACTTTGCACAAGGAGATTATGTGATTTGTCAGGAATCACAGGATGCTGAGTTGACTAAGAGTCTTGAACCTGGTACCCGGCTCTAAAGTCAGCAGCTCTGGCTGTTACCACACATCCTTTTCCCCCCCTTCAGTGGGGCAGGGGTGGCGCACATGGCACTCTCCTATGTCGGAGTTGCAGAAGGTTCCTTGCTAGGTCCTCAATCGGACTGGTGCTGGTGGCAAACCTGCTTCTTGCATTTAACTCTTCTCTGCCTTCTCGCCGGTGACGTTCTGTGACCCTTTATTTTTCGTTCTGCTGCGCTGGCAAAGAAAGGGAAAGCCAGAGCAAATTGCACTTTTTGAAAGGCTTCCCTTCCTTCCCGCAGCACAGCTACCTGGCAAGTTACTCTGCCGCAGCTCATCACTACTGGTGTGCACTTGCCAACATGTGAGCATGTGCTACAGTGCAGAAATGTGATGCGTGCTCACATGACTAGTTGTGACCTGAAATGCTGACCTGATGCAGCAAATACCGGTACTCTCCTTGGTAACGGAGAAGTTCGGGTACTCTTGGAGGGGGGGAGGGGTGAGGGGAGGGGGGGTGGTTTAATGAAGTGCCAGTACTCCGTACCAGTGATTACAGGCACATTTAAAACACTGTTTATATCCCCTTAAAATAAATGTAGCAAAAGACCACCTTTTCAAGTGGGGAAAACCACCTGAATGCCTGACATGAAATTTTCCTTTGACTGAAAACGAGCACAGTGCTGGAATTGGAAAAAAATATACTCCAGGAACACATACATAGGGTGTCCAGGTGTGGCAGAGAAAAAGAAGTGTAGTCAACGGAGTTATAAAAAGCAGAGCCTTACAGTAAACGTATACATTTACTGAAGGCCCGCCCTAATTTAGATTGACCGGGACAGCGCCTTAGGCAGAAAGAAAATTTGGTGTTTGTTATGAGATTGTGTGGCTGGTCGTTGCAGTGTGATGGCAGGGGGTGTGGGGAAGATGGGAGGAGGGCAGGGGGTTGGTGGGGTGCTAACGATTATGCTGAGGTAAACTAAGGGCTGATAAAGTCTTTAAAGGGACCCGATTGACACCGAGTAGGATAGACGAGCTGCAGTTTGCATGACATTAAGTCAGGAAGTTACTGATGTCCTGGGCCCAGCTTGCCCATGCCCAAAGCCGGCCATGGCTAGACTGATTATTCTTTGATGCAAGCCAACAGTGCATCAAAATTGCTTTGTGTCACAGGGCGGGAGAAAAATTGTCATAGCTACGTAGATATGGTGCATTTTTCTCTTCCCCCAGCGCTGGCACACTTTTGGCAGCCATGCACCAACGCACACACCTATGCACCATGGTGCATGGGTTTGTGCATTCTCTGAAGCACAGGTTTTTGTATTGGAAGGGGTCCCTTCTTTTACAAAACTATGCTTTAAGGCTTTTCCCACTTGTATGTTTGGTGAATAGTGCAGTACACATACAAAGTTGGAAAACAAGGGAAAATGAAAGCAGTAACCACACACACCTACAACACATTTCACCTGGTTACTCCTGCCTCGAGGAACCATACGATTTTGGCACAAATCCCTGTCTACTAAAGTTTGTAGTTGGGAATGTGTGCCAAAACTAGGGGTGGGCAGAACTTGTGGATTTTCACTCTGTGGAGTTCTGTCGAGTTACGTAAAAACTCCAAGCGATTCTGTGAGATTCCATGAGTAGGGGTAATTCAGCACATCGCTCTGCTCATGAAGATTTCAAGCGCCAAGAGGTTGTTCCACACTGGAAAATCTGCGCGAACGGCACCACGTGGACAGCTTCTTTGTGGTGCTGCTTCTTTGCGGTCACCTGAGTAGATTTTCTGCTCAAGCAGCAGTTTTCTCACTGCGAAAGGTCACGGCTGCCCTCGTTGAGAAAACCTCGCCGGGTGCCATTCTAGCACTCGAAAATCGCGCTAGAGGATGCAAATGTTTGCAAGCGCACGCCAACTTAATGTTGGCGAACAGCACGTGTGAAATAACTCCACCGGTTGGCAGAGTTTTGCCAAACTCCACGTTACGAGCGTAACACAGTGGCCAAAACTCTGCAAACTCCACCGGCACAGTGAAATTTATTGATCACCCTTAGTCAGCACTCAAGGGTGGTTGCATGGGAACACACATGTAAAGCAAAGTAGTCCATAGCACAACTTTTCATTACTTTTGGATATCATCCATCTAAAAACCCCTTATTTACGTTGGGTAGTATACCCCACCATAACACTTTTCTCCGGGTTTGCATCTCAAAATTGGTGCAAAACATTAGCAAATCTGTGCTTCATTTTAAAACAATCTGCTGTAAAGAAATTGGCAACAAGGACAAGTATACCAGAAATGTTTTCTATCTCACCTAATTTGTAATTTGTAATTTATATTTGTATAGCGCATTATCACCAACGGTATCGAAACGCTTTGAGAGAGGTGCCTGCTTAGGTTAGGGGTGGGGAGATGGTGCTTTACTGTGAGCCCCAGGCTTCCTCAAACAGTAGGGTTTTGAGTTGTTTCCTAAAAGGTAACAGGGAGTGTTCCTTACGGAGATTGTCAGGCAGTTTGTTCCAGATCTGTGGAATGGTAATTGAACACAAAGAGACAGTATTTAAAATATCTGACAGGGTTATGACACCTGCTGCAGAGATCTTTGTCTGTCCTGCAATTTTCAGGTGATTATAATAACAGTAAAATAACTAGGATGGTTAATAGAGTTCTAGTAGAGTTCTGTATGTTATCCAGTCACATTTTTGCCTCGCAAGTAGCATAGAGGGGTAATTTTCCTGCTGCAAAGCACATCGTGTAACATGCAGATTGACAGATTTGTATTTTATGTAGATGGGTAAGTGGGTTACTGCTTTTGACACAGATCTCCTTGTTGTTTCCAGTTCATAAGCTGCAATTCTTATATAGCACAGCGAGCCATGTACTGGCATAAAAGAGCTGCATGCAAATTGCAAGACATAGGTTTAGATCCATATTTTGTTCCCCCTCAAACTTTGTCTTTCTAAGTTTGTAAAAAGGGATCCTTTGGGTAGTAGTAAAGTGTTGCTTTTACAGACTGAGTTACTTTTTTTAAAATCTTAACTCTGTTTTTTCCTTGACCATGCACACATAGCATATAATGTCTAGAAATATGGATATGTGACTCTCCTAAATGTATAGCCCTCATTGTCTTTTGCAACATTTCCTGTACATCGATTTACACACGTATGTGTTTTATTGTCTCTATGAGGTCAGGTTCTCCGATACCCTACACTGGGATGAGTAGTACGATAAAAGCATTAAATAAAAAATAAATTAGGAAGTGCTATTTAAATTATTTGCGTAACTAATCATACACACAAATATAACTGACATTCTTACACAGGCCCGGCTCCAGGAATATTTATTTGGGTGGGCCAAAGGTACATTTGGATGGGCCACTGCTGCCCCGATTTATCGCTTATATATCTAGCCAGGCCAGCTTCTGGGCCCTCCTTTCTCTCCTTAGTCTTACAAGGCACAGTAAAACGCACTATTTTCAAAGTCTCTTTCTAAATGTTATCTCTCTCAAAAGTGCTTTTCTTCCATGTAATGTCCCTTTGATGGGAAGGGGAGGTTTCTAAGGTGGGAGTATCAAGCAAGTGACACTACTGGGGCTCCCTCTGTGCGAGCCTTCAGGGATAAACCTTCTCCATTACTACCTCCACCTGACCCCCGACTCTGCAGCACGCTCCCTTACAGGCTTGATTATCCACTTTTCTACCACCCCTCTCATTACACCTTATTTCACAGTTGACCGTGTTCCCCAGCCCCATATCAGCCACCATTCAGTTCCACTTTCATTATTCCCAGTAATAAACAATAGTAAAATCACCTTCAAACTAGAAACATTGAATATAGCAGTAAATGTAATTAGCATGCATGTTAAAGTATGCTCCACAGTTGTTCTAATCAGCCAGCTTTAGTGCCGGTGCAAAAGTCTTTTTGACCTCTTTTTTTTACCTCTTTCTCTGTAGATAACTCAACTACCACCCTCCAACAGTGCCCCTCATCTCTCCGTAGCTCCCCCACACCTCATGACCTCCTCCTCAGATTCCCTCACTACCACCCTCCACCAGCACCCCTTATTGCTCTATAGTTCCCCCCACCCTGTGACCTCCTTTTCGGATTCCCTAACTGCCACCCTCCACAAGTGCCCCTCATTTCTCTGTAGCCCCCCACCTCATGACCTCCTCCTCTGCTTCCCTCACTGCTCCCTCCACCAGCGCCCCTCATCTCTCCGTAGTTCCCCCAACCTGTGACCTCCTCCTCGGACTCACTCACTGCCACCGTCCACTAGTGCCCCTCATCTCTCTGTAGTTCCCTCCCTCCACCCCATAAACTTCTCCCCGGCTTCCCTCACTGCCACCCTCTACCAGCGCCCCTCATCTCTCCGTAGCCCCCAACCCCATGAACTCCTCCTCGAATTCCCTCACTGCCACCCTCTACCAGCGCCCCTCATCTCTCCGTAGCCCACAACCCTGCGACCTCCTCCTCGGATACCCTCACTGCCACCCTCTACCAGCGCCCCTCATCTCTCCGTAGCCCACAACCCCGTGACCTCCTCCTCGGATACCCTCACTGCCACCCTCCACCAGCACCCCTTATTGCTCTGTAGTTCCCCCCCACCCTGTGACCTCCTTCTCGGATTTCCTAACTGCCACCCTCCACAAGTGCCCCTCATTTCTCTGTAGCCCCCCACCTCATGACATCCTCCTCTGCTTCCCTCACTACTCCCTCCACCAGCGCCCCTCATCTCTCCGTAGTTCCCCCCAACCTGTGACCTCCTCCTTGGACTCACTCACTACCACCGTCCACTAGTGCCCCTCATCTCTCTGTAGTTCCCTCCCTCCACCCCATAAACTTCTCCCCGGCTTCCCTCACTGCCACCCTCTACCAGCGCCCCTCATCTCTCCGTAGCCCCCAACCCCATGAACTCCTCCTCGGATTCCCTCACTGCTACCCTCTACCAGCGCCCCTCATCTCTCCGTAGCCCCCAACCCCATGAACTCCTCCTCGGATTCCCTCACTGCTACCCTCTACCAGCGCCCCTCATCTCTCCGTAGCCCACAACCCCGTGACCTCCTCCTCGGATACCCTCACTGCCACCCTCTACCAGCGCCCCTCATCTCTCCGTAGCCCACAACCCCATGACCCCCTACTTGGATTCCCTCACTGCCACCCTCCACTAGTGCCCCTCAACCCTCCATTGCCCCTCTCTCATATCCATTCCATTTGTTGTATAGCGCTACTCATATCAGTGTGGGGTGTCACAGTACTTTACATAACCACACACATTATACAGAGACAATAAATCAGTCTACGGGGAATGTCACATAAGACCATGAGGATTACAAGGTGTAAAAATCACGTCATCCATACTGGTAGGCAATTTATTTTACAAGGGTTTGGTCTGGGGAAGCACAAACTCAAGATTTAAAGAGTACTCCAGTGGTTGGGGGTTGGCTTTACTGATAAAAAGGTACAACTGCCCAAAAAAACTCTTTTTAGTAACATTAGAAAGTTGAAAGAATGTAGAAGCTCTAACCATATCAACACAAAAAAGCGAAGTTTGTATTCAGCTCCTTGATGACATTTCATAGGTCACTGTCCTATGTTAGGATAGTAACTTTTGGACTGCAAGTAACACAAGGATATCTGTGACAGAGGTAGTAACCCACTGAGCTATTGCCATAAAATTCAGTTTATCTGAAAAACTACCAAAAGACAAATGGTTGCTCTGCAGCAGTATCGTAAATCACCAGTTATCTGAACAGCTGTTATTGTCCTTGTACGTCAGTGGCAGGTTCACTGCGAGGGCCAAGTCTCATGTTTGGGTGGGCCAGGCTCGAGTTTGGGTGGGCCTGGCCCACCCAGCCCACCCTCTAGAACCGGGCCTGTTCTTACAGTACATGCACGTCTTTTAAGAAGGGTTTTGAAGAAGTCAAAAACCTGCCTCTGATGTATAGTTTCTCTGAAGTACTTGTGAAGTGATAAGCTGTGTGTCTTTGTTACCATCACGGAAATCTCCTCTTGAGCATACAGCTCCTTTGAATGCCTCTCAGTCAACATCAAAACTCAGGATTCCAGACCCACACTCTGCAACCTTCTATACCATCCCCCAGGCAATTCCTCAGAATTCGAGGTTCACCTTTCCGACTTGATTGCTCACTGCGTACTAGGCAACTCTAACTACATAATCCTGGGCGACCTCAATCTAAGGTGAAATGAAACCAAGAACCCACTCATTCAAACCTTAAATAACCTACTTCTGGCGAACAATCTGACACAACATTGCTTAGAAGAAACTCACCACAGAGGAGCCATCCTTGAAGCCATTATAGCCGAAAGCAAGACTATCACCATCGATCACATCCTCTCGGTCGACTGGTCCGACCAGCACATAGTCCTCTTTCACATTAACCTTTCAATCCTGGACAATATAATTCCTAAACAAGACCCTCTCATTTATAAACAAGACCCTCCCAAACAGGTCAGGAACACAGCACAAATTCCACGAGCAGTCTTAGAGGAAAGAATCAGCTTGCTGCTCCCCTCTGCCACTGACCACCTCTCAACCAACGATATCACCTCTCTCAACACTAATTTTACGCTTACCCTAGATCAAATTGCTCCCATGAAACTAAAGAAATCTACGAACATCCCCTCTAGAACATGGTTCACCTCTGACATCAATGATGAAAGAAGACATTTAAGAACTGTAGAAAGAACCTGGACGAATGATCCCTCAACCCTCCACTGTGATCAACTGCAAGCAGCGCGCAGGATGTACAAAAATCACATCAAGAATAAAAAGTCAGCCTTCTTCCGTTCAGCATTAGATAACACAAAATACCGACCTAAAGAGCTTTTCAACATCATCAGGAATCAGACCGCCAAACCCTTACCCCCCTTAACTCAGGCATCCAAAGCTCGGTACGACAGTTTCGCAACCTTCTTTAACGACAAAATCGTCAGGATCGACCTAGCACTGGGCTTAAACCCCACCTCCCTCAATGAGTTTAATATGCCCAAAAACCTTGTCAACGCTTCCATGAAATCTCCACAACAGTGGTCTTCATTCATTCTCATCCAGGAAGCAGAGATAGTCAATCTAATCTCCAAAGCCAAGCCCTCAGCACACGCCCTGGACCAGCTACCGCCTCTCCTGACCAAAGACCTAAAGCGAGTCCTAGCTTCAATATGGTGCAAGATCATCAATAGCGCTTTGAGCTCTGGATCGTTCCAGATTGCCTCAAGATAGGGCAAGTCACACCACTACTAAAGAAACTAGGTCTAGACACAGAAGATCTGAACAATTTCAGACCGGTCTCCAACCTTCCATTTTTGGCTAAAATCATGGAAAGATGTGTACTCCCTCAGCTAACCCTTCACCTTGAAAACATCAAACTTCTAGATCCCCACCAATCGGCATTCAGAAAGGGATGCAGCATGGAATCTGCAATCCTCAACGTCATAGACCTACTCAAGTCACTCGACTCGGATCAATGCTGCCTTCTCCTCCTTCTAGACCTATTGGCTGCATTCGATACAGTCAACCACAATCTACACCTAAGGGTTCTTCAAGAAAGAGCTGGTCTACAAGAGACAGTCCTCCAATGGTTCTCCTCCTTTCTTCACAACCGATCACAGAGAATAAAAATCAAAAACTTCTAATCCGACCTCCACCCGGTCATCAGAGGTGTTCCTCAAGGATCTGTACTCTCCCCCCAGCTCTTCAACATCTATATCGAACCCCTCACCTCTCTACTCAGAAAATCCAACATCCCCTTTCATCTATATGCGGACGACATGCAACTCTATCTGGAAACGACCTCAATTGAGGACATCCAAAAACTAAACAATACGCTCAAGGAGGTACAAGACTGGCTCTCAACCAATCACTTGAAACTGAACCAAGATAAAACAGAAATACTACTTATTTCCAACAAAAATGATAACCCTCAAATCAAAGAAAGGCTCAAAGCCCTCAATGGCAACCTCTCCCTGGCAGACTCAGTGAAATCTCTAGGGATCACCCTAGACCCAAAACTTGACATGAAGAAACACATCTCAAGATCTCCTAAAAGTGCCATTCTCAACCTAAAATTGCTATACAAAATAAAACCCTTCCTCCCACCCAAGGACCTTCAACAAGCCACCCAGGCACTAGTCCTCTCTAGAATAGACTACGGGATTGTGACCTTGACAGGGTCAGCAAAATCTCACCTTGCCCCCTTAAGGACGACACTCAACGCAGCAGCAAGAATGGTCTCCGGAATGAAGAAATTTGAGCACATCTCTCCAGCCCTCAAAGAACTCAGATGGCTCCCAGTGGAGTTGCGAGCCAGCTTCAGAACAGCCTGCATCACCCACAAAGCCCTGCACACAGGGAAACCAGAATACCTGGCCGCCAAACTCAATAGGACAGACCAGTCCAGAAACCTCAGGAGCTCCAGCTCTCTACTGCTCATCCCTCCCAAATCTCGCAAGCACAGAAATACAGCCAAGTCTTTTGCTGGTAACGCTCCCAAAATCTGGAACTCCATTCCTCCCCACATTAGAACAACCTCCTCGTTTTCAAAATGCAAGAGGCTACTCGAAGACCTCTTCCTCGACCGTACTCGAAAGATCTGACAGACCTTGGACTGTCCACAATCTATCACTTCGGCTTTACCTAAATTCCGAGTCTGACAACAGGGTCGCAGCTCAAGATATCTTCTGGATACATACATTCTATTGACAGTCTCTGATTGATTTTCAGTCTGCTAACTACTTTATTTGTTGTATATGTTGTGAAGCGCTCTGATACCCCTTGGTCTAGGTAGCGCTATACAAAACTACTAAAATAAATAAATACCTTCCATTGTTAAGGTGTCTAGGTGTTAGGCTCCAGATGGTTCCCAGTCAGGATGATACTAGATCACAAGGAGGGCTGCTGGCCCATTTAATAAAGCATTTGTTTTAGCTCCAGCTGGAAGTGAACATAAAACCCCCTCGCCACTAGCATGTTGCTGCACTGAACAGAAAGCAGATGAAGTGTGCGAGCTGCTGAACTGGGTTCCAGAGTCGCAAAGTTTCACGAAGACAAATTCAGCATATATTACTGGGTTGGTCAGATCCGGCTCAGAAATACCTGTTGGAACTGGGATACGGTGGGATACCCCAATAATTTCCTGCACTGATGGTGCCTCAATACACAGACGGGTAGACTTACCAAGCATTGTGCCCCACAACACTACACAAAAATCTGCATAGCTGCATTGTAGGAATAGCAAAAAAATGTGCAGAGTCATTTTCACAGCACACCGTGTGCCAAAAAAAAACACACAAACACAAATATCTGACACTAAACTAAATGTAACACTATGCCATCGGGCAAAGGCATGGGAGTGGTGTCTTAAATGAGATTTGTACCTCAAGTACACATTTCCTCGAGTTGATGCTATCCTGATGTGAGTCACATGATGTGTGCTATTTTTGTCACTTTAACAAATTTTAAGTGTGGAAATTTCATTCTGTTTTGCTCATTGTTTGTGTCTCTTTTCGTTTGACATCAGTATTCCACACCAAGAGCTTCTGAATTGACTTTAGTCGATCTGGCTCTGCATGGAACCCTAGAGGGGTTTGCGCTACTCTCACTCCTTTACACCCACCTTCAATGTATGATCAGCGATTTTGCACTATTCGACACAGCGCTGTGTATTGCTACAATTGTTCCACCTTTTGGGGAAAAAAATCTATTTGTGAGCAATGGTTGGCCACATTATAGAGAGATTTAATGTACACTGCCTGTTCTCAATTCCAGTAGCATAACACAAAAATAATAGAACCATGGTCAAAATTTGGAAAAAAGCCACTAAAATGGTACATTGGTGGACAGCCTCTCAGATATAGACAGATCTTTGGCTGTGCTGCCCTGTGTTACACCTCAGTATCAGCCCAGCATCCCTCAAACCTTTGCTCGGGAGCATGCTACTAGGTGTCTGCTATTCGAGTTAAAATCACGCTTGCAATAAAAGGCTTCATTTAAGGGTGCATTAAACATGAATAGTCGCTGCCTCTGTTCATTGATTCTTAGCTCTACGGAGGACTGCCATCTTTTTTACTTAGTGTTCCATCAAACTGACCTTAGCGTCAGGCTTAATATGTTTCAGTGACAAAACACTGTTTCGATTTTCGTTTAAATGGAAGAGTGGAAATTACTTAAACATATTTCAAGCAACCAAAGATGTTACTATGACCTTGTAGCCAACGGTTCCAGATACAGACGAACCATTAGAGGTGTGTCAGTATGAGAGAGATAAATATAATTTACGATCCGAACAGTACAGGCAGCTTTCTGGCCAAGGCATGGATTCTTGTGCAACATAAAAAAGGAAGTAGAATAAATGGGGCTTCTTGAGATGAAGGTCCGTCCAGCGGGAACCTCTGCCTGTGGTAAAGGAGCAGAGGCAGGAATGGCTGCATTACAACGCGGAACAATTCATCTTGGAGCAGCAGATTCTGTAATTTAAATCTACATTGGCATAGGCTGGCGATGCGCAGCATGAGCTTCCACCGTTCGAGCATCCCTCTTGTTTATGATGCCATTAGAAGTGGGCATCCCAGCTGACTTGCAGAGGACAAGCAATTATTCAACACCTTTTTTAAGCAGAAGGCAAGGAGTAAGATTCATTAGTATGGGCTACTTGATGTTTAGGTACTTCTGAAAGACGCTGGGGTATCTTTACTAAAATGTCTCGCAATCCAGCGCAGTAAACAAAGTTGTTGCATTGCATGGCAGGGAGAAAGCAGGAAAGACCCACATCTATAGAGAGACGGCACTGCGCTTCCCTCTCCCCAGCGCAGGTGTGCAACCAGGCTGCCTAGCACCGTGCACACACCTTTGCAATATAGCAACCCTTTTTTGTCTTGGTTTTGTTAGAATACGTACATTTGAAAAACAGCACGGTATAAGCCTCACATGCCGTTAAGCGTACAGTAATATGTGGTTTCTAATCTTTGTTACGGTGGGACCGGTATTCTCACCCCCAATCTGAACAATGCTATTAAATAACATATTAAAGTTACCATATCTGAATCCATACACCTACTATATTGTACATCTAGTTAATGTGTACACACACACACATGTTTCTGCGAAAGATTTCCACACAAATTACGACCTCCAAGAGTAGCGTGTGCCCCTACAGCTTCAAAACTGCAATTTCCAGTTTGCTTCAAGAGGAAAAAGCATGCACACTCCCAGCAGGTAATTTGCAATTTACAGTTTATTGAGCATATATATATATATATATATATATATATATATATATATATATATATATATATATATATATATATATATAGAGAGAGAGAGAGATATTGGCACACGTGTAACAAAGACAAGTACCTGTCGCACGGCACAGCAAAAGAACTTGATGGGTTGCGGGAAAGGAAGAGAGTAAAAATATGATGCAATTCTGCTCTCTCCTTGTGCTAGTGCACTGTGTGCTGCCAGGGGCCAAGGCAGTAACTCTTCCACCTTTGTGCAAGGGTGCCTGTATTACCTTCCTGCACAAAAACAATCCAGAAAGGCATTTTTCTCTTTCTGTGTATGATGCAGAATCCCTCATTCACAGAAAGAAGAAATTAGGAAAAAAGACGATTCTCCTCATTATGGTCTCCTCTGGGAGGTGTAATGATTTTGCATAATCCCAGGTTTACACACCTTTGTAAATCTGGTACTGCGTCAAATCCATGGATGCATGTACGGAAACACCCATGCTCCACCAATGGAATGGCTTCCAGCTTGAAATGTAATGTAGTGCAGCACTAGCCACTGCGGGGCATCAAATATCTTTACAAAGCCACACAAGGTGGCACAAAACTCCCCATGCTTGGCTTTTTGGATATACTGAAGCTTTTGCGTTGTCCTTGTGTCTCAACGCAAGAACAATGTAAAGGCTTAGTAAATTTGGGTGAAATCATTTGTCTGCCATCACGGTTTCTGAAATTGGTGAAAAATAGTTACCTTCTATCTCAAAGCTAGATACACACACCTCAAATAAGGGCTGTTAGAGCAAACTAGTTTAACAATTTGCTTACCAGCTGCAAAATGCAGATCTGCTTCTTTAGCCCCCACGTCTTTTTGTTCTTACACTAGAATTTATCTCCTGTGTCTTTCCAATTCTTTTTCAAATTCTGTTATGGATTTTGATTTAATCATCTGCACTGGAAGGCACCCACATGCATTTATTGCCCTTTCTTAGAGAAAGTTCCTCCTGTTACGGTTTAGCCCCTATGCGTGACTTACTTCATTATGAAATCATGGGTAATCACTGCAGGCCCTCAAAAGTTGGCCAAGTCAGGTTCTCAGGACAACGAATCCATAGGCAATAAGAAAGACTGCACATAACTTCATTTCATTAATGTTATTAATGGAAGTCTTAAACACACAGCTGTTGCAGATGCTCAAGGACCAACGTGGACGCCACTGTTTTCGAGTCAGGCCTGCACTGGAATATATATATATGCTTGTTTAAGCTATTGTGCTTCTCTCCTCAAAGTCATTTGGATTAAATGCATTCATCCCTGGTCATCCCCAGATTTTCGCTGTAGACTGTAAACCATCTATGTACCTTTCCTCAAGTTCGATCCCTTATTATCCTTTCGGGAAAGTTTCCTGGAGAAGTGGACAGCCTGGTACAGGCTCGAAGCATGAGTTACAACCTCTCTGCCCACCATTCTTTCCTATAGCCCTGCTTATTTTTCACTTTTTCGTCGAATCAGCTGCCTACAGTGATAGTAAGTAAATAAGTAATGTTTGTTTAGTTAGTTAAAACCATAACAATTTAAAACAAGTAGCAAAAGCGCAATTTTACGATAAGCAGTTAAAAGCAGGAATTTAAGTATAAAATCATTTTGTTTCTTAAAAGTTCAATGTAGAAAGTTAGACCTCGTTTGCCCAGCTTCCGACCCTTGTAACAAAGCTTTTTAAAGGCTTTAAGAAATTTGATCAGTCTGCCAGGGTCGGTGCTAAGACACACAAAGCAGTACAAACACTTGCAGGGCATTTACTGCCAAATTCATCAAAGACCCGTTTTGCGAGTCTTTAATAGCGATTCATAAGGAATCACTATTACAGACTCGCAAAACGGGATTCATGTAGGAATCGCAAAAAAAAAGCGATTCTTACACATTCCTTATTTGCGATTAGCAAATTGCTAATCGCAAATAAGGATGCGATTTCAAGTGTGCTAGGGGTGTCCAAAGGACACCCTGTAGCACCCCTGAAATGTAATCTACATTGGTGTTGCGCACACACATGTCCAAAGGACGTGTGTGTGTGCAACATGCAACTTAGAAAAATCAATTTAAAAGCCTTTTTCTAAGTTTTCGCTATTTACCACGAGGTTTGACCTCGCGGTAAATAGCGGCCCGAAATTGCGAATTCGCAATTTATAAATGGTTAATGAATTGCATTTAAGGAATCTCAAATAGAGATTCCTTAAATGTAATTCCTCGCAATTTAGCGAAATCGCATTTACTGATTTTTGCATTTGGGATGATGAATCCCAAATGCAGAAATTGCGCTCGCAAAGGGCCAGATTCTCAGAATCAGGCCCTTTGCGAGCGCAATTAAGCTTCATGAATCTGGCTGTTACTTTCTAGGACTTCTCATGGAAATAATTTTGCGCTGGAAGGGTGTCCTTTTAGCAAAGCAAACAGTGCTTTGTGCTACTCTTAGTCATCTTACATAAAAGTGACTTTACTTGGGGGATTTTTGGGAATTGCAGTGCAAGCACCCAAGTGCTAATTTGGAAAAATGTTTTTATTTCTCCAAATATTCTGCACATTGCATGTGTGCTGCACTGTACAGCACACATCCACAGAGTGGATTGCTTTACGATTTGTCCAGGCATAGGATGTATACTGGAAGGGTAGGCATCGGGTACAAACCTTGCTCGATATTGTTCACACAGCTCTGCACCAAGGTGCAAAGGTTGTGCAAGACCCGAGGCAGCCTGTTCCAGGGTGTCATTTTAGTAAATATTTCTATGCTGCTTTCCTCCGCTTGTTCGGTGCTGTGCTGCACCAAAATATATTACATTTGTCTTACTGTCCCATCTAGTTTGTCTGCAATGTCACTTAGGAAATGTATGGGAGAGGATTAGATAATTCTCCTGATACTACTTTTCACTGCTCTCTCTACAAGCGCATTTAACCCCTTGGGCACGGCTGCGATTCTGCGCCTGGGCGGCACATTCCTAACGCGGGTGCGGTCATGACGGCCGGGAGCCGTCATCAGCACAGGAGCACTGTGTGCCATGGCGGCTCCCGGCCGTCATCAGCAGGAATAGGATTATCGTTGTCATAACATAGTCCGACATAAACACTATGTCCTAAATATCTGTTACAAAAATCTCAACCAATTTGAGTTAATAAGAAAAATTCTATAGCCAGTGGGACAATTATTTTGTAAACAATATGTCTTAGGCCACAGAACATTCCTTTATACGATAATCTGAAATACAACCCTCTTCGGGACTTAGTTTTATCTGCTTCCTAGGAGGTGGTGGCCTTCAACCTTCCATGAGCCAGGTCAGTGGTTGATTGTTGTGACCATTAATATGAGAATTGCTCTGGCTTTGAATCCAAGAGGCCAGAGGCGTGTAGACTGCCTATGAGACGACCGGGGACTAGGTGATTAGGACACAACAGCTCGGCTCATCAACATAAAGGTAAGTGGAAAGTGGCTGGGATTTCCTAGAGCGATTTTCTACTTGCCACTAAGGATAACATTGGATCACTAGAGACCTCTGTATTTCTACTCATTTTAGTAATAAAACAGCTTTGGATAAACTGCATTTCAAGAGATAACATAACTTGTCAGTATTTGGAAAATATGGGTGTATGTGATTAGGTTGGAAGACAACACAGGTGGAGGCTGATATAGGAGAAGGGGAAACCTGAAGGGACACAAAGAACCCTCTCTACCAATATCCATACTAGGGGCCCATTAGGTCAAAATCTAAATTAGGTCCCACATTTTTTTGTTTGTTTCCTGAATCATTTATGAGGTTTGCTCTTTTTTTTAAAAAAATGCATGCTGCTTAAATTTAATTGAAATTCCTCAACACCTTCTGTCGATCAAACACATAGTTAATGTGTCTTGTTACAAGTAGAACAAACCAACCATATTTAAAACCGTGCATACTTACCAAAGACTTCTAATTTTTCCACAGATTCAGTTTTTGGCGACTGGGGTGGCATTTCCAGGTTAGGTATGGACTTCATGATGTTCGCCTGTGCCTCTTCCAGTAGTTTTTCAAATTCCTTACCATTGTAGTGATCAAGATTTTGCCGTTTTTCTTCCCACTTCTTCTCTGCTTCCTGCAAAACAGTGTCATTCATTTAGAATATTGCGTCTAGTCGTGAACTGCATTTTAAAAGGTAATTTTCAAATGCAGTGCATCATGCTGCCTGGCCATATCTTCAGTGATTAAAAAAATCAGACGCCCACAAAACTGAAGGCATATTTAAAATAAAATGGCACAACACGGCAAAACAAGCAATTTTGGTGCACCAAGCTGCGTCATTTAAAAAAAAGCAGGGATGTGCCATATTTACAGGAATACGGCACACCCCTGTGGTCTCACCTGTGCAAAAAAGCAGCTGTGAGCCAACGCAGGCACCCCTGCACAATGGTGCAAGGGTGCCTGCATTGCCAGCACAATTGTGTTATAGAAGAAAGGGACTCCTTCCTGCACAAAAACAATCATTGATAGCACTTTGCTCCTTCTATGTGTGCTGCAGAACACCATTTTAATGCAGCCGCGTTAAAGGCATTCGTTTTTGGCGCTGCCTCCGATTTACCAATCCTTGTAAATCTGGGGGAGTGACAAAAAGCAATGGGAGTGGCGTGGGAACACCCACAGCAACACCCATGACACACCGCTTTAACGCAGAGTACTGTGTGAAAGAGGGTCATATTTACAAGGCTGTGTAAAGCCACACAAAGTGGAATTGTGTGGCCTTGCAAATATGGGCCAGCACACAGCGCCACCAGAGCGCCAAAGAAAGTGACACTCTGGTGGAGCTAGGGTCTTGTAAAAATGCCCCTGAGTTTTTTTTTATTTTCTAGAGCCTGATCAACAATGGCAATCGGTGGTTAATTTGTAAAAAACTAAAACTAAGGGCAGGGGCTCTCCTCAGAAGGCAGCTTCTAACAGCCCATTTCTCCTGCCATAAAACCCTACAAGTGGAGAAAGGATGTGGTGCAGTGGCCAGTGCTGCCGACCTCGGAGCTGGGGAACCAGGTTCCGATCTCGGTGTCAGCTCAACATCTTGTGAGTCTTGGCAAATCACTTAATATCGCTGTGCCTACCAAAAATGAATGTGTCCTTAACTACTGCTCAAGTTCCAGTGTTGATGATTAAGTGTCTGTGCTGAGCACTGGAATCCACCGGCTCAAATTAAGCACTGATGGCAATCAAGTTAATTAGTGTGAAACAGTAGATTTCCAGGTTACAGAGGCTTTTTTCAGTCCCGAATTACTAGTTTCTAATTCAGAGACTAGTGGCCAACTTCCCATGCCTAAGGTGCCTTATTTCGTGCAAGTTGTGTGGTTGTTTGGAAGAGGAACAATTCCAGGTCCAGGCATGTGGTTAAGACAAGCCCTGGAAAGTGTTCCAATGTTATGTTCCTGTCGTCATGAGAATGTTATCCATCGAACCAACCTTTTTCTTCAGAGTCTAGCACATACCCAGGATAATTACCTCGTCACAGCAGAAAATCATGTATGCACCTAAAACAAAATTGTGTTTTCTCTCTTTGCTGCTTTCAAGGCTGAGGTCGACTTTGCCCCTCTAGTCCTGGAATCAGCCCCTGCCTTGCAGCCCGGCCATTTGACCTGAACACTGCCAGGCACTGCACAGAAGTTTAGGACAACTGACTATGGACAAGGATAACAGTGTGCTACAGAAAAGGCTCATTTGTGTTAGAAAGGTGCATTAATTTGACCAAAATCTGAGTAGGAGTGAATCCTGCAGAGTAGGTAAGGGGATACCGAAACCTTACTTTTCCTCAACCTTCAAGGGATTTTTCTCAAAATTCGAAGGATTATCAACCACTCCAAGATCTCACAGGGGCTGTTTTTGTTAATCATCCTCTAGTAGGTTGTAACTATACATTTTAATAATTATAATCCCTGTGTGTGGAATGTCACAGGTAACCTCAAAATCTCAACATACTTTAGAAACACTTCAGTCATGGCCAAGAACCCTTTTTTGGCCATTCCTATGATACTGCATGCCCCCTCACGACAGTAGAGCTATGCAATCTTTGGCCTCAAGAAACTGCTCGGGCTTGTGTGACTTTAATTCTGATTGCTGATATGATTGTGTTCTTTAATAGTATATTTAGTTGTAATGAGACTGGACCTGCTTTGTAGGCTTACAGAGCCAATGCCGTGCTAAATAGGAGGGTGCGATGTGGGACCTCTGCAACATATTCTTAATTCAAAGGGTAGTACATGCATTTCTAGTATTGTTTGCTTGGTGTTCCCCAGTCCACTATTTGCTTTGCAGCCTACATTGAATTATGCCATAATCCCAACAAGTGGTGAGTATAAGTGGCTTCTCTGATCAATAGGGTAAACTGTGGCAGCCATCATAGAACTGCTCCACACTAACCTAAAAATGGAGGGAAACCAAGGTCCTCTCGTTTAACTGTGTTAAGAATGGCCTTGAGGTTCACATTTTGACTGGTCGATTACGTGTCTGCAAATGTACAGGTTGGAAAATGCATGAAGAACTCAAGTAGGGCTCTATCAACAGGTACGGAACAGCAGTATGCAAAAACACACCCTCAAGCTATGAATGTAACTTTTAACACCCTCCAATTGTAGATAAAAATAATTTGAGGCCTACCACATATTGGCAAGTAGCTTAACAGTGATGTATGGGAATTAATGAAAAAATGAAAACTGATCAACCATATTAGAGGAAACCAAATCACGAAAAAACTATTTTAGGGAAAGATAATTTTAAGGAAATACAAACAAATCGAAAAATAAAGGAACCATTTTAAAGGAAAGATACATAGTGGGTGGAGTTCTGGTATAGAAAGGGGTTTTAAGGGTTCAGTGATGGGTGGAGTTTAGGGGTGGTCAGGGTTTTTTAGTGTTCATGGATGAGTGGAGTTTAGGGGTGCGAGGTGTCTTTAGGGCTCAAGGATGGGTGCAGTGTAGGGGTGTTGAGACGTTTTAAGGTTCATGGATGGGTGGAGTTTGGAGACTGAAAGAGGTTTTAGGGTACAGTAATGGTTAGGGGTGATGGTTAGTATTTAAGGGCAGTGAGGGTTTTTTTAGGGTTCAGGAATGGGTGTTGCTTGGAAATGGGAAGGGATTTTAAAGCGATCAGGGATAGTAGGGGATTAGGTGTTAAAAATAGATTTTAAGGTTCAGGAATTCGTGGAGTTTAGAGATGGAGAAGGGCTTTATGGTTCAGGGATGAGAGAACAACCATTGCATTTATACCTTAAAAAAGAATGCACTAGCCAATTAAGAACAAAAAAGACATTCTATAAATTGGTTTCAATTAAATGCTGAATGCCATTCATTCTGAAACTCTCCTTAAACAGTTTAGGTGAAATTGTTTCTCAGTAATGGTATTCCATCAAAACATGTTTCTATGATATCACATACAACCACCTAACAGCCACACAATATCACCATAGTGACTTGTATTAACTACTGTAAACTGGAAGATCTCAAGGGTGTGAGACAATGACCCTCTTTTCAAACCCTTTCACCTTGTGTAATGGGCTTCCCCAGTAGGAATTTCAAATCACCAACTGTGAACTGAACAGTGTCTGTGGGATCCAATTAAAGGATATAGGGTTATAGACATGGGATTATATGTGTTCAGAAGAAACAACAAGAAGAGTCTCGATGCTTAAACATACCATTTGACATTAACAGACAGTAGACTTTACCATTACGCAACTGTGCAATTACAGGTGCAAGGACCCTGGAAGCATCATTCAACAGCTGTATCCCTGAGCTCTCCTTTCTCCCAGTCCTTTTAATATTTCATGTGCAAAACCCCCCAGCAAAACCACCAACTGTGAACAATTGTAACGGGTTAAATTAAATGTCCACCAATGGTAGGTTTGACCAGCCTCTAGTGTTTATTTCATTCATACGTTTTGGTTTCTTGGCTATTTTTATTGGTTTTTACTATGAACAAACATTGACCGTGGATCTCTTTCAGAATTATTTTCCTGTGACAGATTAAGGAAACTCTCCCACAACTGCGTTGATAAAAAAAATATTTGCAATATAAATTGAGAAAACGAGTACTGAGACAAACATGACTTGCAGGAATGGGGGTAGTGTGGATACTTCCTGTTTACCTCAATAGAAACTGCTCGGTTCCTGAAACTTGCATGGTGGACTTCATTGATGAAAAAGCCTTGCATTGAAGATCCATTGAGGGATCCCACTGGAGGTGACTGAGCGGTCTGAGTTTGTTGAATAACCACAGTTGACTCTTGCGTGGTTAGTGGAATGCTGGGTAGTTGATCTCCCGATGCCAGCGGGTTCACAGCATTACAGGGTGTGGCAGGTGAACTTGGGCCGTGGTTAACCAGCGCAGTAGAGTGCTGTGACGGGTGAAGGACAACAGGGGAACTCTGCACCTGATGAACTGTCATAGTAGGGAAAGACTCGGGTCTCACAGATGGGGTCTTTGACTCTTGTGCAATTCCTGCTGAATTCTGCTGCAAAATGTTTTGTGTTTGGGCCACTTCTTCATGATTGCGTAAGGTCTCTGCTTCTAAAGATTTCTCTCTGATCGTATATTGCATTTTCTGGGATGAATCAGTTCCTTTGACAGCTCCCTCCGTCACATGTCTACAATACAACATACCCGTAAATACAACACATCTAGAAAACATGAACAAAAGAGGTGGAAGTTTAAAACATGCATTTATACTTAGCTTGGGGGATACCCAAAGTCAAGGCACATTAAATTGCATACAAGTGGCCACAACAAAACTGAAAAACATATACTTAATATTGAAACTTAAAAAAAAAAAAGTTTTCCAGAGTTTGCTGTAATTCAGTGAGCAGCAAATTATTTGGGACCCTCGGAGAGGGTGTTCCCCTAACTAGGGCAAAACACTGATGAGGCATGGGTAAAGAAGGAGCTACACGAGTACTTCAAATGGCATATAACAGACACAGGAAAAATCGGAGATTGTGAGAGCAGAAACTGATCTAGAGACAGAAGAAAGGTTTGTGGTCTACCAACAGTCGTATACATCTGAGTGGAGATATTCAGAGACAGATGGATAGACGCCTGTGTAGCTCTTTCTGCCTTGAACACAAGTACATATGTATGCATGAATTGCATACATATTTATTAATTATGAAATTAATTGAATCCACATAGTCTGAATGTTGGCTGGATTCCTGTAATCAAGTGCCCAAGAACTAGGAATCCATTTTGAAGTGTACATGTCTCTACTAGAGTACCCCAGATCAGGCAAAGTCTTGTAATGGAGAGTGAAGGTTTAAGCATAACAATGTACATCTTCTCAGAAGTGTCTCAACAAGCCTCTTCCCACAGTAAATTCTCAAAAGAAACGTTCATTGTCTTTGGCTAGTGTGAGAATCCACACTCCAAAAGTGGTTCAACTTTTTCTAGTGGGGTACATCTCACTTGCAGATTAGCTACTGCTTCAAATGTAAGCTTAAACTCGGGCATATGTTAAATTATTTTTCTAGCAGAGTATTTCTTACTTGCCGGTTAGCTACTGCTCCTTACGTAAACTTAAACTCGAGTATATGTTAAATTCCCTGGAAGGAAAGCACGTGTGCAGTCTTTCTTCTTGTACTACGCCTATTGAGACTTGGAGCACGCATGCCTGCATCCTCACATGCACTTACTTCAGACCAGGAGGTACTCAGCCACCCACTCTGCATAGTGGAAAGTAAGCTTGTTTCCCTTCTCTGCCAGTTTAACAAAGCTCGCTCCGGTGCACTAGTATTCTGCTCTCCTGTTCTGAGCTAATGGAAGGCAAATAAGAGGAGGGGATTGGTGGAGGAAGAATGGGAACTGTATTGTGGAAGTGGAGGGGGTCCCACAGAAGAAGGCTGATGGTTCTGTGAGGCCTAAACAATGTAGAGATATGGGCAAGTTAAAGTACAGCCATACACTGTGTTATTAGTACACAGAGAGGAGGGCAACTAGGTTGAAAGGGCACTGCTGCAGAAGCAAATGGGTCACAGGGGCTGAAGAGGCACATAGACAGTAACTCGAATAATGCCAACATCCAAGTGACACAGGCAGGCACAAAGACAAAAAAACAGCCGCTCTTCCCACAGAGTGTAACCGACGTGGTGTGGAGAAAAAAAAGGGCGGTCGTGTGGCACAGGGGCAAGAAAAGGGGCAGAGGCACGAAGCGACATAGAGAGGAAGACATAGACAAAAAGTGGGGCACTGACTCCAAAGGGATCCACAGAAGAAAAGCTACAGGTAAATACAGGAGCAGAGACGTTAGACGAGAAGAAGCTGCAAGAAGGAGAGAAGAGGGCAACAGGTTGTGAAGTGAAACAGAAAGGGGAACTTAGAGAAGGGGGGGGGGATGGCTAGGGAGCGAGTTTTAATGTACTGGCACTAAGTAGTGCAATAAAACTCACAGGCATAATGGTACAAACTAGCAATTCTAATAGGTTTAAACATTGTGCATCAAACCATCAATGCCCACAATTGTCACTGGATGGCCGCCATCTGCAATTACAGTAATATACATGTTATTGACATATGATTTCAATTAGAATATTTTGTGGCATTAGGAATTAGCTGTACATTTTCATGGCACATGTATTTTTTCCGTAGATCTATGCCACATGTGGTATAGGTTTACTAAGGATTTTTTTAATTTTATTTTTTATTACACCTATGGTTTAAGTTTTCAAAAGTAATAACTCCTCATGTGACACACACCTATGATGTGCACTACAAATAAATAACTTGAATTTTGCACAGTTTTTATATAAAGCAGAGGCTGCTATTGGTGAGCAAAACATTTGAGTACAGGAATAATATTCCTGGGTGGGGTGTACTGCAACTGTTTTTGTAAAATGTGATCATTTTGCAAGTTTCCTTTAGTAATTTTTCTAACCTCACGTTTTTAGAAAATATATTCTGCTGCAATGTGCTTTGAAATGCACTATGTGCAACATTGTTGATGGTGATGTTGGAGAAAAACAACACATGCAGGTCAAAATGAGTAGCTATCTCTCTTAGTGGCTCACCTCGTCACTCAGTAGCTCAAACAGCTATAAAAAGGGGCAGATTTACTAGGGAGTTACGCAACGCAACAAGACAACTTACTGCACTGTCTTGCATGGCAGGGAGAGAGCAGAAATCTGCTATATCTACTAAGATATAATGCACTTCTGCTCTCTCCATACGCCGCCACAGTTTGTGCTGCCTAGTGTCAAGGCGCAAGTGTGCCTGTGTTACATGCAAGATTGTTTCAGAGGCATTTTCCGCTTTGTATGTGTGCTGCTGAATGCAGCACATGTGGAAAAGGGAAATAATAAGGCGAAACAAAGATATTTCTCCTTGTAACACCTCACTTGGGAAGGCGAACCATTTTGACTCACCTTAGTAAATCTGGGATTGCATCAAAATCCATTAGTTTATGCATGGGAATGCCCATGCTCCATCCTTGGAATGACTGCTCAACCCATAGTAACGCAAGGCACTCTGGATTTACTAAACCACACAGAGCCACCTAAGGTGACTTTGCGTTGCTAAGTAAATTCCACTTAATAGCTTGAGTCACATTGTGTCTCCTTGCATGATGTAAGGGCAATGCAAGCCGTTAATAAATCTGCCCCACAGTGTGCACTCAACATTCCATTCCCACATGCATAAGCAAAAGTCAACAAAATAATGGCCACAATTACACTCTATGTCACGGCGTGAGATTATAATCCTATAAATCTATCAAATACTGAAGCCCAGCAGCTTAGTGTACATATGCAAGATCGTACTGCGGCAACATGGATACATATTTAGTAACCTCAGATTCAGAGGTGGCGATGTAAAATAGCACACGTATATGTTTTCTGGTACAGACTGTTTCCCTTGTAACCCTGATGACCACTATTAGATAAGGTGACAAACAGGCATCTGTGCGGACAGTTTTGGAACCCAAGGTAACAGTTGTCTCTGGCCCAAAACAAACACCCACACCCACCCACCATCTAGTAACCTGACAACAAGTGCACCCCTGTCGCCTTCAGTCCAGACACGGGCACAAGTTTAGGTGATGTTTTGTCCTCTTCAGAGTTTGTCAGCAGGTGTTTTTTTGGTCAGCCCTGGTAAAAATCAATGCTAATGAGCACTTTCCAGACTAGATATATGCTGATCAGCTATACCGCACAATGTGGACAAGTTTATGCTTTAGAAATACCATAAACTAACACCTACTCTTAAGCCTAGTTCGCTGCACCTGTAAAAAATAACTTGAAGATGAGGTATCCCACAAAATGGCCTCCATCTGAAAGAATGGCATGTTGTCACGAGCGGCTTCTTAGGTCACAGATTTTGCCGGTGGTGAACTAAATGATGAACATGGCAGCCTCACAAAAAACACAAGAACTTGTAGACTTTCCATGCTGACCAGCAGTCATGGATGACCTAGACAATCACTGTGAGCGATCCCTCCCACAATTACTCACTTTTCTTCCTTCGAATTCCAGACTGATTCTGTAGCGGAACAAAACCAGGAACTTGCTGTATGAATACACATGAATCTAGCTTAGCGTGTTTGTTAAGAACCCTTCATTTGCTATTCCTCGCGGCTGTATACTTTAATTGTAATGCAGCCTGACGTGACGTTGAGAGCGCCATGTTATTTTGAAAATTCTAGGGGTGCACCATAATCCCGAGTAGTCAGCACCCACATATTTAGAGGATCTTACTAATGAACTTAGAGATGTAACGTTAGGCTGGGAATCAGCACAATATGTAGTGATGTGTTTACTAATTAGAGACTAATGTAGTGCCTTAATTGAAATGTAATGTTGCACAATGTAGAAATATACTCACATGTGAAATGTCTATTAGTAATGAAATGCTTTTAAAGTATACACATGCTTATTAATGAGTGAATTAACGTAGGCTTTTAATATGAAATATATTGCTTACATTGAAAGTAGAATTAATGCTTTATAGAGGTGAAATGTAATGTCATGTTGTGTTAGAAATGCATTTAAACGTGCAAGGGCCTGGGACATGCTGAAGCCAGTAGAGGCCTAACTGTATTTTTCTTCTGTTAGCTTTAGTCGAGAAGGAATGATTTTCTCTCATCGGGAAAGAAGCTGTCCTCAGCAAATATTAAATTGTAACTTCGAATGTTTGCAGAGATGTTCCCATGTGTTTCAGCTTGCAGGTGCAAGGCCACAAGGCTCGTTAGGTAGAAGATTCCATTGTTTAGGAGTTAGGTTAGTAGGTCCGGGTGCAGAGGAGAATTTGGGAGTGCAACATTTAGCGAGGAAGGTACCTGGGACCCAAGGACACATCAACGGACGCTTGATGGATAGGTGCCATAATGGAAAATTCCGAAGATCTCTACCTGCCAGAGGGGTGTACCTTTGGGCGTGTCAACTGTTTTTGGGATTTTGTATTAGGGTCAGCACCCGAGGGTGGGGAGCAGATTTTGTTAGGAGATTGACAGAGTAGGATGTAGGTAGGTGTAGAGAGAGTTTGGGGAACTTAGGGCAAAGTGGGGTGTAAGAAGGAGCATCTTAGAACGAGCTCTATAGTTTGACTACCTGCCTAAAGAAAGTGAATGTACTTCTTTGGAAGTCTTCACTGCTGACACCTTTACTCTGGTCCGAAGGGAATGTTAAGTAGGGATGCCACTTTAGAATAGAGTAGGGACAGACTAACCATTTTCTTCTCTTTTGTAAATGCAGTCTAAACTTCAAGCAGGGGCTGTCCTCGGTTGCCTGATGTTACTCAAATTGACTTTGCTTTTTATTCTGAGTCGTCTAAGAATCCTGCGTGGAATTATGTTTGTATTAGTGCCAGTCTATTTTCGGAACCTCTTGCTGAGATGTTTGTATGTTCAACTATTTTTGGCTTTGTAATAAATCTTTGAAATTTCAGTTCATAGTCAGTGGTCCTTTGAGTTTAATTTGGACTTGATTCTAAAGTTGTTCAAAGTTATCGTTGTAAAATCTTCCCTTTACACTTCTAGAACAGGGAAAAAGGTCCAGTCGACCTGGTTTGGGATTCTAGACGTAAGAAAATCTAGATGGGAATCCCAGCTTCCCCAACATCAAAGAATGCCGCCATGATTTTTTCTAATATCACATTACCTGTTCATGCTGCAAGACGATCTCCCTGTGCACTGTAGTTTTACAACTGGGTTGTCTTTGAAAATGTTTATTACAGGACAGATTATGTTTGTCGGAGTCCAATTAGTAGACATTTGTGGGCTTTTGGCGAAACCTCCCCCCCTTTTGTAAAAAAAAAAAAAACACTATGCCATTAGACCATGTTCACCCTGTTGGGAATCCGTAAAGTATATGGACATTTCTTATGCGATGTGCCTTTAGCTTCAATGCTGCCAGTGCACACGGGGCATACTGGTCCTTCTTTGGATGCTCGCCCAACATGTCGCACTGAGTGGAACTAGGTGATTAATCCATATCCCTTTGTAACAATATGTTTTCTCATGGCAAAAGGGGGCACAGAGGAGAAGAAGGCTGGTTCTGCGGGGCGTGTCCCCAAACCACTCCACCATTTGGGCATTTTCTATTGCGTGGCTGGCCATCCTCTGCGCTTGGCATCAATGCGGTTGGTGCACTGAGGCCAGACAGGTCTTTCCCCGGGCGATGATGGTGCACTGCGCATCCAGCCTGAGCTGGACGGGCCAGATGTATCAAGATTCCGATTTGCGAATTCTAAATAGCGATTTTTTGCAAATCGCTATTTAGAATTCGCAAAATGGAATGTATGTACAAAAACGCTATTTTTTAGCGATTCCTTAATATTCTTTATTTGCGAATTCGCATTTTGCGAATTCGCAAATAAAGAATAATTTCAATGCATTCCAATGGGCCAGGAGGCCCATAGGAATGATAGTGCAATAATTCTCAAATTGCGAATTCACAATTTGCTAATCGCAATTTGAGAATTATTTCAAGGGTGCAAGGGTGTCTCAAAGACATCCTGCTGCACCCCTGAAATTTACATGTGTGTGCATGTGGCACACATACATGCCCTATGGGCATGTATGTGTGTCACATGCCACCCTCACAAATGCCAAATAGGGCATTTTTAAAAGAAATCGCAAATTACCACCAACTACAAATTGGTGGTAATTTGCGATTTCTGAACACAAATTAGCAATTTCAAAAAGTTACATACATATCATTTAAGGCATCCCTGCTATGGCAAAATATGGAATTGCAATTTTTTGCGATTCCTTAAATTGCGATTTTTTAATACATACCAAATCATGCTAAAAGGCCGTTTGCAAGTCGCAAAGGCCGAAATTCTGCGAATTTCGGCCTTTGTGAGTCGCTAAAGCCTTGATACATCTGGCCCGTAATCCTTACCCCTTTTTAGCAATGCATCTTTGTAAACATGGCGGATGGGTGGCGAGTGAGCTGGTCCTCTGGCTGTGCAGTGCACTTCTACACTTCTACGCCTGCTTCTGTTGTTTTATAGTACTAAAATCTCAGGGTATCCATTCATATGTGAAAATTGCGTGTTAATATTTGGAAGTATTTTGATGGCTTGTACAGCTGCCTTCTACAGCTTTATTAAGAGGAAATATGTTAATTTCTAGCTGTTAGTCACGTTTTCTCTGTTCCCTGTGTGTGCATGTGAATCTGCATGCTTGTTCATTTCCTTATGTGATTGCCCCCATCATTATTTCTGATATCTGTTATCTCGTGTCTATGAGAGACAGAGCGGGTTCTGTTTGCACCTCATAATGAGAGTCTCTGCCTATCTTGAGCCTGGCAGACTGTTTTTATTCTATTGTCGACTTAACCTTTTACATCAGTTTCTGTAAACAATGGAGTATGCCACAAACTGATACACTGCAATAACTTACAGCAATTTAAATCTCTGTTTTTTTTAATCAAAAACCGACCTCCGGTGTCACCCCATAGCAGTCTGCTCTTCTAATCTGGTTGTGACAGAAACACAAGTAGCTGATCAGGAAGTCGGAAGCAGACGAGCCTTGGAGAATGTGTTTTTTATATGAACGTTGTTATTGTAAGGGCTGACAATACTGTGGGCAATATATAGCATCTTAACATGGGGGGTGAGGGCGGCTGCGCAATAAACGCAGAACCCCATCTACTGAAGAACGGTTGGGTGCAGACCACTTCCTCACTTTAAAGCGTGGCTAAATTGAGGTGAAGGGCACTGCAGGGAAAGAAATACAGTAGGGAAGGCTTCTGCCTGGAGGACTCTCCTAACAACTCGTATATCAATATTCAAAGAGGAGTCTTAGGAATCAGTGAAACGTCACTTCCGGATAGGTGTAAATCGGATCCACAGTGTTAAAGAGGGTCCCCCCACCAACCTGGTAAAACAACCTCAAGCTTAACACCTGGCCCTTTACCTCCTTAAGGCGGTGAGGCTGTCGGTCATCGTGCGGATCCTTTTCAGCAGGCTGTCCAGTTTATGCGGCTCCTCCTTCAAGAACCTCACGGCTTCCACTTCAACCCGCAGCACAGCTCGCATTTTATTCTGTAAGGGAGGAAATGCTCCTGATAGCAGAAGGAAACAGACGAGTTAGAGTAGCATCATTCAAACACCTGCATACTAATGCACACTAGCTTTATTAACAAAAAGTACCAATCTCTGCTCAAATGCTGCCATCATTAAAATCCAGGCAAGAGGGTGGAAACACAATGATCTGCTTCACAAGCTGTTGTTCCCACTGAGTTTGGTGACACAGTAACTTTTGGAGAGACCGTGTCACATTACCAAGAAATAATAATTTGTGGAAGTAGTGAATGTGCTCGTTCAAACCCAATGGGTCTCGTCTGCTCACCTTAAGAAATGCCAATTCTTGGAAAGACCGATGGGCACAAATCATTGATTTGTTGTCAGTGACCTACTCGCAGGTCACTCCTGAATTTTGTCAGTTGTAAGTCACAAGTTTCCCTGGAAAAGCTTTGAGGGTTGCAATCAGGAGTAGAAGTAGAACAGGGCAAGAGACCAAGCGATTGTAGGCAGACACTCAACTAAGACGATAAACGACAGTACCAGCAGCAACAATTCTTAGAAGAGTATTTCAAGAACTAGGTCCTAACATCATACGGGGAGGGGTGTATCACAGGAAATATTTCTTTATGGAAAGCATATCGAATGCATGCACCAGCCAAATGCCTGAAGTGTTAGTGATAAAACAACAAATAAAGTCAGAGAAGCCTTGATCAGAAGCAGATGGCCACTACTGTTATGTTCGTCTTCTGACAAAGCACAATTCACTACCGTATCAACTATGACACAAAATGCAAACAAAGGTGCTAATGATGATAGCATGACGGATTTATCTTTTAGCAATTTAAAAAAATTGTGGAGCAACTTACATCTTTGATGTGACAATGTGTTCTACAGCACAGTAAAACGTAAAAGTTCAAACATATATTGAATGTACATTAAAACAATTCAAATTAAAGACAACAGGGAATTACCTGTACAGCCAAGACAATGCACACACTAATAAAACATAGGTGCGAATGTTAATTAGATGTAGCCACAGGATCCAGAATATCTGGTTATTAAATGTAGTGACAACCAATAGGACCTGGCAACTGATAGGACTCAAGAGTCCAATAACGTTCTAGTGTGTACTGCCTCCATCTATCATGGGCAGGATTGTGTTATCCAAGATGGTAGATCAGTAGATGACTGTACCATTTTATAAACCTCCTGCAAGTTCTATGAGGGGGGGATGTAGGGGGGGTTGGGAGCAGCCGATTATGAGTTGTACACGCATGTAAAATAGATGACCACATGGTGCTAATAGGAATAACTGCAAGAGGATGCCTTTTTAGAAATGGAGGGGGGGGGGGCTAGTACTTTCGGCACTCTACAATCCTTTTTAGGTTAAAATAAAAAAAAAATCAAATACAAGTCCATATCCTGGAAATAAACACTGGGCTAACAGTATGGGGACCTTTACAAGAAAAGGACAGGATATGATATACAACCCTGAATGCTTCAGACCCACCGATCAAGAGCCTTCTTACATTTTCAGGGGTAGCAAAAATACTAGGCATTCAATTATGATTGAAATGCTCCTTTCAGGTGGCTAGGAACGTATATGTTTCAGGTGCTCGCTGCACTGTAACTGAGATTTGTGTTGTGTTTGGAGCCCCCCTCACATCAATATATGCCCCAGGCTAACAAAACAAGCAGCTATGCTTACGTTAGAGTCGGGCATAATAGAACTGTACTCTCAAACTATTAGCCTCATTATTACCACTAGTGCAGCCAAGAGACTAATAGCTAATTTTTACAATATAGTAGCAATCGGTGCTAATCCATAAATTATAGACCTGAAAGGAAAATGGACGGTGAGATTGGGTGAAAAAATTATTGATTGATTGACAAAGAATGGGCAAGAGTGACATTACATATAGCCAAATTATTTAGGAATTCCTGATTTACACACATCCCGTTCAAATATTTCGACTAGACCTGCTTGACCCCACTAATACTAAAAAGGATATTTGGTAGAAACTCGGCCAAATATCATGCCAAGAGGAAGACGAAAACCTCATATATGTGGTATGGAAACGTGTAGTGCTAACAGAACACTGAAACGGGGCAAGGAGTATAGTGGAAGTAGCCCCAGGCTATCTAATACCACTGACACCCAACATATGCTTACTATCAACCAGAGCCTAAAAAAGGAGGCTAGATTTGCAGACATTGCCTTGTGACTGGCGAATCGCAGACTGGAAGAGACTGACTATACTAAACTGGATGGTGATGTGAAGAGCTGCGATGTCTTCCTTGCGTCTGTGGTCCTCGGAACAGAAATGCAAGATATGGTGGACTAATGGGAGGCCATGTCAGAGATGTTCTGAGAGAAATGTGACAAATATCCCCACTAATTGTACGCCGAGATAACAGGCTTGATGTAAATATTTCTTGGTATCATCATTTAAGCCTACATTCCGGCCCTCTGAACAATTTAAATATTCAATATTATTACATACTGAAATCTGGAGTCCTAACTACAGAATTGGGCGCAGCCTACAAGTGGACCATGAGTGTGGGTACCTAAAGTGAGACAGCTTGTGAAGAAACTGAGCTGAGTCATAGGTGACCATTTTTTATATCTTATTCTAACATGAGCTGTTATATAGAACTAGCTTGTATCGGGTTTTTTTGTTTGAAAATAAAGTTTGTAAAAAAAAAACTTGATGTTAAAAGCTAGTTGACAGTGGAAGAGTCTGCTAAAATACGTCTGCTTATTTCATTGATGTCCTTAATGGGTGGTGGCTACAAATGCCCAATTTTCTTCTAAAGTGAGGGATCATATCTTACACCAAGACCAACAAAGTTGCAGTCAAACGCCATTTTTCGTTGGCTGCAAAATCCACCACTAATAGTATACGATATATTCATAATTTAAATACGATTTCCATCTGGGATGGGAGAAAGTAACTTTGAAAGTCATTCCACTTTGTGCCATAACATATGTACTCTGTGGTTTCTTTTACCCGGTTCACAACATTAACAGGGTAGAGAGAAAGCAAATTCAGCATCATTTTACTTGTCAGAACAGTTTTTTGGAGGTCTTATTTTACAATAGTTCACTACATACTTAGAGGTCAATCCATACAAAATACGTCTCGTTCAACAGACGTAGGTTTCCTACATATATCCCCGGAGCCTAAATCACAAAGACCTCATAAAGTCATGATTTGTGCATGTTCACTGCATTGCCTTAGACACCCACCATGCTGATACCCGCTTTCTAGCTACAACCCACACTTACCGTTGAGCAGAAAAAAGTACCATCTGCATCTGAAAAATGCAGACACTCTTGTTCAGTGAATTATGATCAGGAATTTGTTCTGAAATATGCATTTTTGACCGGCTAAGTTTCTTAAGAATTGACTTTCGGTTCACATTCATTTAATTGTCAACTCCTATTTAAATACAGTGGCTCCTTCAACTGGGATTCGCTATAATTAGGTCTTACCAAAAGACATCTTTACTTGTCTCCCTAACCTCAAATATTCAAAATAAATTCATAAATAAAAATTAATATATACATACAGGGGCTTTAGGTTAACTTTCTTTACATATTGGTCTGTTAAATTTTAATTCAACTTTCACTCACCACTGCATATAGAATGGAGCAATGAACCAGTCCACTTCAACCAATGGTTCTCTCTTGAACTGTGAGTAATGACAACTTTGACTGATCACATACGCATAGCTGCATGCAAATTAGAGCACTTCAGTGCCAGGACTTGTAGGCCAAACTAACTCTTTTCATTTTTTTATTTTAATTTACTATTTGTTTTTTTACTTTACTGTGTTGACCTTGCCTGTTATTGTTTTATTTCTTGTTTTCATAACAGTCTCACCAAGCATGATGGCATCTGCACAGTTGTAGGCACGCCATACACACTGTGCCAGGCCAACAAATCGGTGACTTACCCATTCTTCTGTTAAACCGGTCCATCTGACAAGTCCACCCACTTTCAATAGGTCAAACCTCTACTCAGAAGCCAACACTTCACAACACCAATACACCTCTTCCACAACATAATTAGGTATTATAAAGTTAAATTGATCTATAAAGATGGAACTTCTGAATGTTAACAATCGAACAAAGGTCTCTGCTTCCAGGATTTGCAAAGGCTTTGAACAACACTTTTCTCCCAACACTGGGAATAGTAAGTGTGAAAGGACACATAATGCAAATACTCAATTGCTGAAATAGAAAGTACATTGTAAGTACATTTGTAGCAAAATTTCACAGATAGACAAAATGAATTCACAGAATGTAATAGGAGGAAGGCTAAGGTCATATACAAGCAGCTAGAAATTCAGCCAACTCTTATACACAGGTTGCATTAGAGTGGTAAAAATAAATACAATCTTGAGAATTGGGCAGATAGATACAACTATATCTTAACTTAATAACGTTTTGATTGATTGGCTGAAATCGGTTGTGTCCATTTGCAATCCCTCACTCTAAGCATGAAAGTTGAGATAGGTGAGGATATTTTGCCAGAAGGAAAAACTGCAAAATAGAGAAACAGACAATTTTTTCCAAGGCAAAAAATTAAGGTACCATAAATGTAGGCCACTCAGAGTGAGGGTGCAATTCTTTTAAGTTGAAGATGTTAATCCTTCCATTTTTATCCCCAAAGACTTCTTCAGCCCAGGACAATCCATAACTGGATTCCTTTAAACTGGCGTGACTCTGAAGTTTCTGTATGTCCAACTCACATAGTGCATGGCACCAAAGGAAAGCAGCATTTCATGGCGGCTGATAACAATGACATCACAGTGCTTACATTACATTTGAATTTAAAGGCAGAAAGAAACGTCATACTTTGCAAATATGAGTTAACAAAAAGTGGATAATAAATGCTCCACAATAAGCATATGATCGAGGCCACAATTTAAGTATTGTACTGAATACAGATACTCATAATGTCTTTGCAATTTGGAAAAAATGACCAAACATCTCAAAGAACCATGATCAGAATTTGTTTGTCATTTACACAATCTTTCTTAAGTATCCATTATCCTAAACCTCACAGAAACATACAAAGTACCAAGAAAAAAGAATGCCCAGGAGAGCTCTTTCATTGAAAATATGATGTCCAAAAATAGCACAGAATATTAATAATTGCCAAGCAGGACAGTGCCATGTCAAAATGCTACCCAGGTTCATAGGGCCATACGATGCTCAAGCTCACTGCATCATAAAAAGGGGTGTTTTATTCTGGCAAACATCACTAACTTGCAAATGGTTTCACACATTCCTGTGAAAACTGCAAACCAAGACTTTCAAAACAACATACGTTGTAAATACGCTTGTGGACAGGTGTTTTTTTGAATGCTGATGGCATTTTTTTTAAAAGTAAAATATCTTGCATTTTTTATACCATGTGTTAAATATATTTTCCTTGGTTTTTCTGGGTATTCGGCAGTTTGATTACTTTTTTTTCAAAATATATTTTTCAGGTGTCGATAGAGATGACATGGCTTTTTCATTGATGATTTTTGCCTTTTTTGGGGGGCGTTTCTTTTTATTCAATTTTTAAACTTATTTTATGGATTTATATTTTAGGATGTGGAGACTGGATTACTCGTCAAGGACTTCTGCAATAGAATTGTAAGTAATTTTTTTATTCTTTGTTGAAATGCTTTGTGCGATGTTTTAATGTTAAGTATTGAGTAAAAAATGTAGTATTTTTTTTAACTCTTATTATTGATCAGTCACTTGGCACATCAACTAGAATTTATTACAGACACAGAAGTGTATGACAGGCAATGAATTGCATGGATAAATACATAATGGGAGGTAATTCCCTGTGAAACATCCCAAATCTTGTTGCCCCTTCTATCTACGTGGATTAGATCCTTCATGGGTTTCGTACCCGGGTGTTACTATGTCTATATTCGTCCCAGTGGGCCCAGGTCTTTTTCCAACTGTTGGGCATCCTCTACTTCAGAGGTCTTCAAACTTTTGGATGCCGAGACCCCCCTGTCAACATTTTCAAGCGTAAGGACCCCCTCCTGACAAACATTTCTAAACCTCTAGGTTATGAGGAAGGTGAGGACCAAATTATGCGACAGCCTACACTAAATTGTGTGAGTAGAAAATGTAAATAATGTTCTGTGATGCTGCGTATTTTGGGGTAGCATTGCTTTATTATTTAGAATTTTTTTAAACACAGTAATACTGAGGAAAGATTTCACCCCATCAGTACCACTTTATAACCAAAATACAGCAATTAACATCAGAAAGATGTCTAGTCAACCTCTGTGAAGGGCCTCCCAATCTGCAGGAATACGCGCTGCCACATTAGAAGCTCACCTGGCCATGGCCGGGAGCAGCATGGGTGCATTCAAACCGTGGTGGTCTTGTGCAGAGTTAAGCAGTTTACCCATGCCCCTTTCCTCTCACCCCCTTCCTTCCATCCCTCTCTTCTCTCCTCTCCCAACCCCGGATCCCTCTCTCACATTGCAGGCAGATGGTTATTAGCCCCAGGACACCTTTTGGTAACAGTAGCGCACTACAAATGTAAATAATAGGCAGAAGCAGGGGATCCACTAGACCCGAACTTCGGGAGGGGGGTTCAGGGGGGGGGGGGTTAACACTCCCAGCCAGGGCTTGTCCAAGCACTGGCCGCACACAGTGCAACAGTCTTTCCATTTTCTCCATGAATTCCCTCACTACCACTCACCAACAATGCACCTCATCTCTCTATAGCACCTGTCTCACAAACATTTCATTTTTTACAGCGCTACTCATAGTTTACTCACACTCAGTTCTGTGATGTGCATGGTACATCTTCTTTGTTCCAGGCACTTTAACCTTCTGCACTGTGTGGGTGACAAGAGTGCCCATGTGACTGCACAGTGAGCAATGCAACAGTGTGAGAGTATGGTAAAAGGAGTGACTGCAGGGTGAGTGAGGTGACCATATGAATTTGGGTTCGGCTGTAAGTGCAGAGTGGGATGAATTAGTGCATGGTTAGTGATGGCCTTGTTTGAGTGAGCTACAGATTGAGCAGTAAGGGGGGGGACAGGTGAGTTGAGTGTCACATGAGTGCAGGGTGAGAAGTGTGCTCGTGTGACTGCAGGGTGAGGTTATAGAGTGAACAATGCAAGCAAATTTTTAGTGCAGAGTGATCACTGTGAGAGCAGGGTGAGCGGGTGAATATTGTGAGTGCATGGTGATCAGTGTGAGTGCATGGTGATCAGTGTGAGTGCAGGGTGAGCGGGTGAATAGTGTGAGTGCATGGTGATCAGTGTGAGTGCATGGTGATCAGTGTGAGTGCATGGTGATCAGTGTGAGTGCATGGTGATCAGTGTGAGTGCATGGTGATCAGTGTGAGTGCATGGTGATCAGTGTGAGTGCATTGTGAAAGCTATGAGTGCATTGTGATCGCTATGAGTGCATTGTGATCGCTATGAGTGCAATGTGATCGCTATGAGTGCATGGTGATCGCTATGAGTGCATGGTGATTGCTATGAGTGCATTGTGATCGCTATGAGTGCATGGTGATCGCTATGAGTGCATGGTGATCGCTATGAGTGCATGGTGATCGCTATGAGTGCATGGTGATCGCTATGAGTGCATGGTGATCACTATGAGTGCATGGTGATCAGTGTGAGTGCATTGTGATCGCTGGGAGTGCAGGGTGAACGTGAAAGTGAAGGCGAGAATGAGAAGTGAGTAGTTTCCCAGAAACTTGAAGCGTAGGGTTTCAGATATAAAGTAAACTATTGCTATGATGGCTTTAATCAGGGTTCTAGGGTTGAGGAAATAAATAATGTGCTGATCCTGCAACAAACTTCCAGTCTAATGATTAGGGTTACCAGCTCATTATTTGTGGCCCAGAAATAAGCAGTCACCTACAGCTGTATTTTTTGCACTTATCTGTGAATACTTAGAACAGCAAATATAAATAGAAAGCACTTTTAATTGTGTTCTAGGGATGCCTCAATGATCCATGACTAATAATTAAAGAAAATAAAGACAGAAAAGTCACATCACTAATTAATACATACTTTTTTATTTATAACTCAATTTATGTCAAGAGCAGGTCTCTGCAGGATCTTTAAACAACACATAGCAAGCATGTTTCTTTTGGCAACCCAACTTTATATTTCTTTTCATTAAATGCATTCTCACACTACAGCAGTAAGTGTAAAAATACAAATGTAAGGAATAGGCAGAGTGGGGGCCCAGGGGGTACTGGAACCATACAAAACTAAGCTTTGGTAATCAGTTAACAAAGGCATGTAAATATGCTAATGGTCTTTAAAGACCTGTGAAAAACTTGGGCCGGAGATCAGACTCCAGACACTGCTCAGCCGAGGCCCCAGGAGTGCGAGCTGCACTGCAGCAGCCCGGGCTGAGACACAGGATGGGGGAGGAGGGAGGCTGAAGCCCTGGAGGCCAGGGCAGAAGTGACACTGTGAAGGCGCGACCCCCTTTGGATCGCTCCACGGCCCCCCTGGGGGTCGCCCCCACAGTTTGAAGACCCCTGCTCTACTTTGATACACCACTTTCTCTGCTAGATGGCTCCAATCCATATCTCGTTCCTAGTTCCTCAACCTTGGCGGGGCCGCCGCTTTCCACACCTGGGCAATGCGTCTCTTTATTATCGTCGAAGCCAACATAAGCCAAATACGAAGTGTTTTGTGACACTGCTACTCCTTCATTACGCCAATGATATAGCCACCTTGCTTTTAGTGGGACCTGGACACCTATGGCTACCATAAATCTGGTCACTTCCTCCCAATAATTCTGGATATTGGGGCAATCCCAAATGATATGAAAGAAGGACCCAACCTCCCGGGCGCAACAATCAAAGTCACAATGGCCCCACCTGGATTGGAGCATTCTAGAGGCATATTACCTGAGTAAGATACTGGTCCGAACCAAGTGGAAAAGCAAACAAATGGTAATCTCCCTAGGGCATTGCAGTGCCTCCACTCGATCATTGTCCTCTAGAAGCCAAACGTCTGTATCCCAAACTTCCATCAGGGAGCTCAGCGAGTCCGGTAGATTGTTTTCAGTAGGTGTAGGAGATGGCTTTTTCGTTCATCGGGCTAAGAAGAAGTCGGTCTTCGATGGGAGAGTACTCTGGTATCTGTTCCCTGTCTGGCAGGTGGCAGCGCAGAGCATGCCGCAACTGTAAATACTGGACTCGCTTAGTGTCCGCCATCTGGTATTATTATGCGTTTATTTATTATGTATTTTACTATAGCGCAAACGTTACCTGAAGGTGTCAGAGCATCTGCGTTAAGGTCATCAAAGGAGATAATTGCCCCGTCTCGCCAGATGTCCTCCAGGTGATCAATACCTATTTGACTTCAGGGCCCGAAGTCCTGTAGGCATCCCACCTCTCGTAGCCCATTGCAGACCCAGCAAGGGGTCTGTCTGGGCTGTCAGATTGTTCTGGAACTACTGCTTGCGTATGAGTCGGGAGCTCTTTCTCACAGCATTTGTGTAGTATTTGTAATAAGGTTTTATATATTGAATATTTGTTTTATGGTTAATTTTGTGAATAGGTTTTATTTAGTGTTTTATGCTATTTATGTTGTTGAAATTAAAGTTAAATTTTTGAAATCATGAATATTTTAGTTTCAATGTTCTTATTGATTTCTAAATCCTGAAAAATATATGGTTATATTTTTTAAGACTATATTTTAGATTAAGTGTTTTAGTGGTAGTTTCTTGTTCGTTAGTGTAGTATATTGATTTTGATGTGGGTTATAGTGGTGTGCTTGCTATGAAAGCATGCTAGTGTAGTCCTTGATTTTTATTAAAAATTAGTACTCTCCTAGCTACCCTTTCGTTCATTTGTTGTATTAGTGGAATTAGCGAACTGTGTTATAGTCAACAAAATTCATGCGATTTTATTTTAAATCAATCTGTGGTTGTATTAAGTGGATTGCATTCAATTTATGATGTACTATTATGAAAGGTTTAAGCAAAGCCTATACAATGCTTCACCTACATTCCTACCAGTCATGTTTGATATTCTGTGTTCTAGTTGTGTCATGGATTGTGTTATACTGAGCTTTTATTAACTTTTCTTTTTTTTAGTATGTCTATAAATTGAGAAGAGTTTTGGGTGGCTCCTTCCAAGAGTTATTTGGAAGGCATTGTGTCATCCTTCTACAGCATTGTTGGTTTTAACTTTTTGTGAAAGAATACTGTTGCACAAGTTCCATCGTAGAATTTCAACCTTGGGTCGGTGCCTGTGCCCTGAGCAGTGTAGGCACCCATCCTCAGCATCTCTGAAATAGTCCAGTAGTGGGGATGGTTTTTGTTCATTTGTTTTGGTAAAAGGTGGACTATGAGTAAATCAAAGGTTTTGCTCACTTATGTAGTTGGCACACAAACTAGTGTTATTTGTTTATTATTTTAAATGTGAGTTGTGCATTTGTTGAGTAGTCTATGCAAAGTGTTGACCTTGGGAGGTACCCCCAGAGTCTGTTGAAGTGATAAGAGCATCCTTATATAGATTGATGTGTATAGAATTCTGCAACTATTTCTTTACAGCAATTTTTTTTTTTTGTTTGAACATTGTTAGCAGTCTTGGTAAATTGAACTGTTTTAGGGAGTAGTGTGTAAATCAAGGTAATGTTAGTATCGTGATATTTTCATGAATCATCCAAGTTGGGACCTGGGATGTTAGCAGCTGCAAAAATAATTTAATGATTTTTTTCATTATTTTGTTTGTGATATATGAAGAAATCTTTATTACTAAGGAGTATTTGAAGTGGTCAGGGATTTTTGTCTCTTGGAATGTTAGTGCCCTTGTTGTTTGTCGGGCTGTTCTTTGAGGGCTTATTGGTTTTGTGAGCTACGCTATTGCAGATAATTGTCCTGTGACTTCCTTGTGAATTTGAGGTAGTATATATGTTAATATGGTCCATGTGGTGGAAGTAGAAGTCATACAGGTTACCCTTACACCTTGTATAAAGCTCCTAACTTGCACTCTGTTAAATTGGGAGGATGGCTGTGTTCCCTTACATCCTGTACAATATAATTTACTGTAGCATGTCCACCATAACAGCCATTGAAGTGGTATTTTGTACATTTCCAAAGCATTTTTTCAATAGTGTTACTTTCCTTGCTACAGATGTAGCTCATATAACTTAAAATGGTTTTTCCTTTCTGTGATGTTACATATGTTGCAGTTTCAGCAATTTTGAAATCTGTGGATTACAATAATATTGAAAAATACATTGTAATTATATTCATAGTTATTATTTACATTTGAGAAAAAGTACATTTTATAATTTCAGTTGATCTTCTGTTTTATCATGCTTTTTGTTGCAGATTTTCTGAACTGTTTCTGTTCCTAATGTTTGATGTTGATTTTTATTGTGAAGACAAAAATATTTAGTTTTAATCATTTTACTATAGATTTTATTTTTATATTACCAAGTTATGTATATTTAATACAAAATAATTTAAACATTTTTAAACAAATGGAATTACAAGTTGCAAACTATTTTCCTACATTTTAATTGGTATACTTATATTTTCTTTGTGTCTTTTCTTTTGGTCAGATTTTCTGACCTTTTTCAGGATTTCTTTTTCTTAATAGCTGGTATTTCTTTCTTAGTATGTTGGTCTGTACTGTGGCCATGTAAATTAAATGACATTAGATAAGCTGTTTAATTTGTTATAAAATGGTTTTATATGCTGTTTTACCTTGCTCTTTAAAAAAAATATTTTTTATATACCTTTGTGATATTGAGATACTTTATTTTTGTCTTTGGTGCAGCTGCTCACAATGACTTTGTACTTGAAAAGTACTGTTCCTCTGGGTTGGTGAATTCCAGCCCAGCAGATTGGTTTATTTTGCTGTTCCCCATTTATGATCCTTTTTTATGAGGATTTGTTTTATTTGTAAACTGTTTATATTAACTAAATATTTAGTTACAACCTTTTTTTTATCTAAGTAAGAGGCTAAGTCATATTTTTATGTATCTTTAGATATATGCTTTTTCAATTCATATTATTGTTGAATATCACATCTGTTTTTTTAGTAAGCAATAGTTTGTTGGATATTTTTGGTATTGTTGCATTGTGTTGCCAATGTTTTTCATATGTTTATGTCTGATATTGTTTGTTTTACTCTGTTTATCAATACTTTTTTCTTGATACTCTTGTATTTTGTAGAGCGATAAAAGAACATCAATGTTATGGTTTTTAATAATTTTATAACAATATTCTGGTAACACCATATTTTTGTGGTTGATGTTATGTCTTACAATCACACAGAAAAAATCTTCAAGGGTGAAGATGAACCTGGAATTTAAACTGGGTCATTTCCTTAACTTTGTAGGGAAACTATAAACTTCTCAAAACTTTTCTAGTGTCAAAAAAATAACACACCTGTTGTCATAATATCAAGTCCATTGCCAGTGTTATATTTATCAAACCAACTGCCATCATATTTACCAAGTTCGCTGTCAGCCCCACATAAAATGCTATTGCTTGCATTTATATATATTTACTGTACTGGATGATGCTGCCAGGCAGTAGAAAAACAAACCCTTTCTTTGTTCAGTTGGTGTCAAGAAGCACTTTCCCGCTGCTATATAATAGTTTGAACCTGCTTTTAGTGAAAAGAGCCCTCTGTTCTCCCTGCCAACCCCACAAGTACAAACATTAGTGTGGTTGCTTTGAGTGCTGAGGGAAGTCAATTAGGCTGTGGACACCACATAGTGATTTTGGCTCACTACAGTATAATGAGTCTATTATTTTTTGGTGTGGTGCTAACCTGACATTTGCCTGTCATCCAAAGGAATACTAAGTCAACAAGCAGCGGATGAGTGGGAATGTGAGGCGCTGTCAGAAGAGGGGCTATATAATCAAAAGTGGCTGAGAGTTCATACCAGTAGTGGTTAAGCACAGTGAGGTTAATGGCAGTAGTCATAAGCAAAGATGAAATGTGGCACAAGAAGTGCAGTCCTCAGCCAACTTGTACTACTGACCTATGCACAGCCCTTTACTCTCCTCTTCATGGTGATTGAGTTCTTCTCACTGGCTGTTCCTAGGGTGGAACATATCTTGCTTCTAGTAATTCATTCCCACCCTTATCCTTCAAATGTAAACATTTAAAAAGAACATAGATCTCTACAGTTTAGGATGTCTCTGTACTTTTAACAGAGGCATCACATCTTACTTTGCGAGTAAGGACACTTGTCTTTTCATTTCTGAAAATGTTGGGCACCTATTCCATGCCTCCTTGTTGTTCAGAAGCCTCGGGAAATTATTTACACCTCAGCACTCTTGAAATCTAGAAAGCCATTGGGTATGCACAGAGTTTGAAACTATTTTCTAATGAGAAGAGTCAGCCCTCTCCCATTAAAAGTACTGTACTTTCCTTTTCAGTTCAAAAGAATGGAAGTACTCTGTGAAAGACAGTATCCGCTCATTTAAAGCCCTGCATATGCGGATATCACGGGAGAGAGAAGCCAGCAACAAAGCATGCTGGTGCTTCAGGCCCCAGAGCATCTGCACCCAACAGAGAAAAGAGTAGTATACACAGGAATTAAACACTCAAGGGAGAGCTTGTGAACAACTATACAGATAACAAGAGATGCACACAGTGAGAGCTAATACCGCACTCTGACAGAACGAGTAATTGAGAGTAGCGATACGCGATGTAGGTAAGGTGTCAGAAATGCAGGAGTCTGCAAAAGCAGGATAGATTGAATCAAAGCTCATTAGAGCTAGAGGTGGTGCCACATCCAGTAAGTTCTGGGGCCCCAGGAAAGCCATCAACTTTTAGGAAGTGGTCATGAAAACAGATGTGTGGAAAAGCGATGGAAAATAACAGATGGGGTATTGCAGGGGTTCCTTATTTCCACTTTCTATACAAACTGAATAGTTGCAAGGCAATGTTCCTCAATGAAAAGGCAATGGAGTTGATGACCATGCACACTACAGGCAAGAGGAGGAGTCATTGTAACTTGTGACTCGAAAGACTTCTTTGAAGGGAAACAACTTGCAAACTTCCGAGCCCAACACTAAGGGCGGACTTATGCTAAGCATGTCTATCTACAGCCACACATGCATCACACATAACAGATACAGTACTGGCAGCATCATTGCAAGCTTACCCATACATACAAAACAGCTACAGCATAGGTAGTTGCAGTGTAGTATTCACTTGCAAATCTCAACGGGTACAGCATGGACAGCAGGCGCCCAAGCTTATCTTGTACTTCCACACAGAAAGACACAGTACAAGCAGCAGCAGTGCACAAGTAAATCAAACAGGGGCAGCAACAGTGCAAGCTTCCTCTGGACTTTAAATAGGCATAACACAGTAAAATGAATTACAAGCTTCCCTTAAGTACACAAAACAGGTCAAATACTGACAAACTTCATAAAGGATCCAGTCTCGCTCACATGAGACCGCATTTGCTGCGGAATGACATCTTCCATCACACACACACACACACACACACACACACACACACACATAGCAAATCTTGTGCAGGTGGTGGTACAAGAAGACTGTTTTTTTTATCAGTTCGTCTCACAACATTAACCTACCCCCAATGCAGCATTTGCTTAGGTGCAATCTTTCATCATACTATTGCATTGTCATAATAGGGTGTCATCATGGATTTTTGACTTTCTGGGGCTGCCTGCCTAAGTGGAGGAGTGTCTTAAAGTTGACATTGCATGCTCTGCCTGGGGCCACAATTGCAGGCTGACCAATTTCCGGAGCTGTGCAATTCTTCATATAGGGACAAGGCAACTCTCTGGATAATCAAAGCTTCCCCCAATGAGATAAACAAACATCTAACACAACAATAAACTTGAATAAACTTGAAGCTGTGTCTAGTGTACGAGGAGTCCGACCACAAAGGCTCTTGTTTTGTGGGGCCAAGTATTGCTTTCTGTAAAACAGGATGACAAGAATGTGGTTTTACCACATCTGATTTTCTTGGTGTCGTAATCCTGTTTTCTTTTTTTCATGTGGACCAAAGCTCCAGGTTATACTTTGTCTTTGGTGAAAAATACCTGGAATTATGGGTCCATGTGCAAAATTAGGTGCAGTAGCCCCATTCCATATGGGCCTATGAGAGGGATCCAAATGCGCCCACAATAATACAGGGACAAAGTATTGGCCGTTGCAGTTGGTTACTATCATCTTCGGAGATGTTTCAGTGGCGAACGTTGTAGTTTTGTGTTAAGAGATCGCTGTCCAAGTTGGAGGAGGCCATCTTCAATCCCCCCCATCACCCATATAGACACTTGCAGGTGATGTTAATGTCAAGTTGGAAGTTCAAAACACAGTCCCAAATTTCTGAGCTGAGGATGGTCCTTGATCAACACTCCTCTGATGGGTCAGGTGGCCTCATGAGGACTGACTAGGCATGGCGTTGGCCATATTAATGCTGAGGTTAATTCAGCATCACAAGGTTCAGACCACCTTCGTGCCAGTTGTGGCAGGGTAATGAGAGGGTGGCATGGTGAAGGGGAGGGTCGTCAGTAAGAGAGACAGACAGCAAGGACCCACAGCCCCGAGTTACGTAGGATCTGTGACTGCCACCCTGAGTATGGCAGTCTCTTTAATGAACTCTGTGAGGCTGTTCCTGGTGGTGTATGTGTGTGCTGGACAAACTCAAAAGCTACAAAACTCCTCTTGAAGGGCCAGCACTCTTTTCACCATATACACAACATACCCAGAGAACTGCGCCAGGAACAGAGCAAGGTTGCACCAAGTTCAGGTGCTGTCTCAATGCCCATTTCACCGAAGATGTGAATATCTTGATCTCAAAACATGCTTTATGGCGACAGCATCAAAAATTGCTGTGTCGGCATGACAGGCTCCTGGTGGATAGCATTTGATTTTCACTAGTTTTGAGAGTACAAGCAACACCTGGATAAAGAAAACGTCTACATTGATTAAAACAATCCAAACATACCTTTAAGGTTTGCAACTGCTTCCCCGATCTGCCGTAGACTAAAGGCGCCATCCTCAACATCTTTAAGCGTAACGCCTTTGCTAACAGTGGAAGAGTCCTTTTTAAGATCGTCAACAAAGCCTTCCAAGTCACTAAGATAGAAATAAAAGAAAGCAGATAAACGGGTTGTGAATGCTCATGTGTCAGTGTAAACAATTTTGCAACTCTCCACTTCAGCATCATCTTTTATCATCTCCAAAAATGCCCCATTGTTTCCCAGCTAGGTTCACGCTATAAAAATACACATACACCGTAGGAGTCCTTAAAAACACACTGAATACCATAATATTATATTAATCTATCAGTTGAAGTTTAATGGATGCAAATTCCGATGTCCCCACCCAAAGTACTTATAGACGTGCTAAACTAGAAACTTTCACAAAAATCCTGCAGCCTACACCAGTTTCTTCACGTAACCTTACGTAATTCAAGTTGAATACTACATTTTGAATGCACGTTTGCAGTGCACTGCTACATTTCCCCGATGTTCCATGCACTTTCCTAAAAGTTATCGACCACTTGACGGATGTACTGAGCAGCAAATGCCTCTGTGTCTGGCACCTGAAATCTGTTCAAGGCAAGCTTTATTTAAAATAAAATATAACACTTAACTCAAGTAGTAACCATACGGAATTCCATTAATAACTCCTGTCCTTTGTCTAATCAATATCAAAATGTATTTTTACTGAGTTTGGAAGTTAATTTTATGAATACGCAACATAAGTGCTTTCGCAGGCAAATCAATGTTCTCTCATTTGCTTCAGAAATGCATAGATGGATAATAAAATTCTACCCAAGAGAACAATTAAATACAAAAGTAAAGCTACTGTGGATACCAAAATAGTTGTTTTATTATTCTTTTGTTGAAATTGAAATGTTTCAAAAGAGGCAAGACAATTCAAAATTATTAGCACACCTCACCTAACCTTTTTCTGCTATAAAGTCAGAAACACTATCGCTGAAACAAATTAAGGCTCGTATTTATCATGGATTTACTTCGCCTTTGCGGGGCATGAGTGTGAAGCAAAATCTAGAATGATATTTACCAAGCCACACAAAGCCACTATGCGTGGCCCTGCAGGGCTCGGTAAATGAGGAGCCACACAGGGCAGCGCAAGTAACTGCCTTGCGTTACTCTGGCCCAGGGAGCCGTTACATGGGTGGAGCATGGGTGTTCCCAAGCACCCACCCATGGATTCTGAATCATTCCCAGATTTATTATTTGTCGTACACCTGGGAATGCGTCCAAATGCTACATCTCCCCAGGGGAGGCGTACTTAGGAGAAATAACGAATAGTTTCTGACCGGTCGGTGTAGTTTTTCAGCTTGAAGATCTTTCTGGATTCACTATGTTGTGCATTATTCCACAGTCTAGTCGTTGGGTCCTGAATCGTAGTCTTTTCTCTTTTTTTTGTAGCCCAGGTGGGTGTCGACGTCCCACCTTTTGGTGTCCTTCCTGTGACGTCGGCACACTTCCTGCGGAAGCTCCCACCTTTGGGCGCCATCTTCGGATTATTTTTTCTTGTTTTTGTGTTGTGAATCCTTTTGCGATGTTTTCAAGTTCTTCCTTGAAAGTAAATGAATTTCCACTTTGTCCGTTTATATATTGTCCTTGTATTTTCACCTTCCTCTCCTGCCTCATCTTTCTGGCGGAGGTGGGTGGGTTCGCTAGTGAATCCAAAAAGATCTTCAAGCTGCATAACTACACCGACCGATAAGAAACTATTCGTTTTGCAGCGTGAATCTTTCTGGATTCAATATGATGCATAGACTTTGTAGCGGTTTGTTATGTTTGTGGCGGCTGGGTGGAAGATGAGCATTGGTTGTTGAATATATGTTGAAGCACTTTCTGTCCTACTTGTGCTACCTTGTTCATTTGTATATCCACGCAGTAGTGCTTACTGAACATGTGCACTGAAGCCCATGTTGCCGCCAGGCAAATGTCTTGAATGGGTGTGTTAGCCGGGAAGGCTATTGTTGCTCCTTTTTTCATAGTAGAGTGGGGTTGTGCCCCCTCTGTTAGTTCTTGACCTGCCTGCTTGTGGCAGACGTGTATTGTTTGTGCGATCCATCGTGCGATGGTGCCCTTTGTTACTGGTCTACCCAGGAAACTGCTTGCGAAGGACACAAAGAACTGCTTAGTTTTCCTTTGCTCTTTAGTTCTTTCCATGTAATGCATTACTGCCCTTCTAGCGTCCAGAGTGTGCAGTGCCCTCTCTGCGCTTGTGGATGGTTTCTCAAAGATGCTTGGTATTTGTATTGTCTGGTTCATGTGAAACCTTGTCACCACCTTTGGCATAAAGTGTGGGTCCGTTCCCATCACCATCCTGTCGTGTATTTGGATGTAAGGTTCTTGTAGCGTTAGTGCTTGCAGTTTGCTTACCCTGCCTAGCGAGGTGATTGCCACTAGAAAGGCTGTCTTCATTGTGAGCATTTGTAGTGAAGCCTCATGGATTAGTTCTAAAGGCGCCTTCATAAGCTCTGTTAGGACTAAATTAAGGTTCCATGCCGGTGGTGGCATCCTTTTGGGTGGTGCTATCCTTTTAGCCCCTTCCAGGAATCTTTTTACTACTTGTGATGTAAAGAAGCTCTTTCCTGACTCTCCTCTAATGTAGGGTACTATCGCTGCTCAGCGAGGTGGAACTTAGCGAACTTAGGTGGAACTTAGGTTTAATTTTAGCAGGTGTGTTAAATATTTTAGCACCATTGATTCCTTTGTCATCTTCTTGTGCAGTTTTTTCTTGATACATTATTGTGTGAATCTTTTCCATTTTGCCACATAGCACCTCCGTGTGGTAGGTCTCCTTGCCTCTCGTAGTACCCGCAGTGTGCTCTCCGGCAGTTTCAGGTGTGCAAACTCTATGCCTTCAAGAGCCATACCGCTAGGCAGAGGCTCTCTGGCTCTGGGTGGAGTACCTCTCCATTTTGCATGCAGAGTAAGTCCTTTCTTTTCCCGAATTTGTGAGGTGATTCCTGCGCCATCTCCACTATTTGTGAGAACTAGGACTGCCTGGCCCACTGTTTTGCCACCAGAATCAGCGTCATGTTGCTGGTCCTGCATTTGCTGAGTACCCTGTTTATCAGTGGTATCGGGGGGGAAAAGCGTACGCAAATGTTTTTGATCAGCTTATCCATAGGGCATTCCCCTGGGATTGTTCCCCTGGTTGCCTTGTTTCGAATTATCAGCATTTTGCATTCTGGTGTGTTGCAAATAGGTCTATTGTTGGAGTCCCCCACTTCTTGAATAGCCTTTGTGTTTCTTGTGCATTGAGCTCCCACTCGTGGGATGCCGATGTCTGTTTGATGAGCCAGTCTGCCTCCACGTTGTCCTTCCCTGGTAGGTGCGTGGCCAGGAGATCTATTTTGAGTGGGATGGCCCATCTCCATATGTCCTGCACTAGGTTGGATAGTGCGACTGATTGTGTTCCTCCCTGTTTGTTGATGTAGAACATCGTTGTGGTGTTGTCAGTTTGTATCAACACTCTCTGCCCGTACAGTTGTTTCTGGAAGGCTTTTAGGGCGAGGAACATGGTCTTTAGTTCCAGGTATTTGATGTGCTTGTTCGCAACAATTGGGGTCCACAGGCCCTGCACCTTGAGTTGGTTCATGTGTGCTCCCCATCCCTTCTGGGATGCATCTGTGGTGATGATCACTATTGGGTTTTGTGGTGTTAAAGGATTCCCCTTTGTTATGTTCTCCTTGTTCCACCACGCTATCTCCTATTGCACTGCGTGCGTTACAACCACTAGTTCTTCCCAACTCCCTGTAGCTTGTGACCATTGTTGTTGCAGCCATTCCTGGAATGGTCTCATGTGTAGCTGTATATTGGGGACTAGGTGTATGCAGGACGCCATCATCCCCATGATCTTGCTCGCTGTCCTCACTGTTAAAGCTCGCCCCTTCTGGTACTGACGTGTCTCCTTCAGCAGGGCAAGTGTTCTCTTGTCGCTGGGGAACACTTTGCTCTGTATGGTGTTGATCTGAGCGCCTAAGAAGATCATCACTTGTTCTGGTTCCATTGTGGATTTCCCCCAGTGTATTGAGAATCCCAGTTCTGTTAGGGTTTTTGTGACCCGCTGTTCATGTTCTTTACATTGTTTGTAGGAGCTTGCTTTTATGAGACAGTCGCGAGGTAGAGGTATACATGGATCCCTTCCCTCCTTAGGTGCGCTACCACGGCTGCGAGGCACTTGGTGAAGACCCTTGGTGCGGATTTTAGTCCGAAGGCCAGGGCAATGAACTGATGGTGTGCTTTGTCGATGGCAAATCTCAGTAGATTTTTGTGCTGCCTGTTCATGGGAATGTGTAGGTAGGCGCCTTTTAGGTCTATGGTGGACATAAAGTCTCAGTCCCTTATCTGAGGAATTACTTCTTGTAGAGATGTCATCTGTTTAAGAAACGTAGGTCCAGGATGGGTCTTAACGTTTCGCCCATCTTTGGTACGAGGAAGTAGTTTGAGTACACTCCTTTGTTTCTTTCTTTGAATGGTACTGTTTCTATGGCTTCTTTGCGGAGGAGTTCTTGTGCTTCCTCAATGAGTAGCGCTAGTTCTTTTCCTGAGCGCGCTTTTCTTTTTGGATTCTTGTTTGGCAGTTTCTTTTCCAGTTCTATGCAGTATCCAAACTGTATGATGTTCAGTATTCATTTGTCTGTAGTTATTTTCTTCCATCCCTGGAAGAAGTGTTTTAGTCTGCCTCCTACTAGTTTTACATGTTTGTTGATTTTTAGTCCGCGTAACCCTTTTTTGTTGACTTTGTTGTGTCCCTTCTATAGAAGTGTCATGTGGGTGGGCACGCTTGGTGGTGCGGAGTCACTTTGAGGTGGGTTGCTGGCCCCCTCTTCTTGTTTGCCCTCGTCCATTCACCCTCCCGCGAAAGGACTGGCCCCGAGGCTGGTATTGCCAGGTTTGTTTTTGCTGGCCCTGCTGTGCTTGATTGTCGCCCTGGTAGCCCTGCTGGATTGTCTGATGTGACGTTCCCAGCTGGTTTGCCACTCTTAAGTCTGGCCTCCATGTCGGTGTACCTCTTCTCATTCCTTTGAATTGCAAGGCCCCCATGGACCTTGCAGTTTCATTTTCCTTTTTGAGTTGGGTGAGTTGCCCATCCACTGGTGCTCCGAAAAGGGTTTCTCCATTGAAGGGGGTGTTCAGAATGTTTTTCTGTACTTCCAGCTTGAAGCCTGAGATCCTCAGCCAGGCATGCCTTCTCTCTCCATTCATCATGAGCCTGCTGGATGTGTCTGCTGCATCCAGGGCTGATTTCAGGCATGAGTTTGCTATATTCTTGCCTTCCTCCACCAGTACGTATGTCTGTTGAGTAGGGCATTAGAGTTGGCAATGCGCCAGTGTACTGCTGCATTCCTCTCTATTTCCCTTCCAGTAAGGTATATCCTCTTACTCTCTTTGTCTGGTGGTGGGCCTGAGTTTGTGGGAACGTTGGCCCTTTTTCTGGCTGTTGCTGCAATGATGGAGTCCGCTGTGACGGATCCCTGGATGTAGGTAGGATCCTTAGAGGAGTGTTTGTATTTCTTATCTGTCCTAGGTGTGACAGACCTGCAGCTTGCTGGTTATTTGAATGCCTCACTCCCCTGGTCAAGGACACTTGGTAGCAGGGGGGAGGAATTGACTCCTGGTTTGAGTGGGGAGCAGGGTCTCTAAAAGGAAGCAGGCTTTTGGTTTTTCTTCCTCCAGTTTCACTCCATAAGCTGTTGCCGCGTTCCTGATGACCATGTTGTAGATACCAATGTCATCTGGCGGCAAAGGCCTCGAAGTGTATGTCTCCACGGTCTCTTCCTCGCTTTCGGCATCAATGTCTTGCCTATCCAGGTCCTGCGCCACCGAGGATGCCAAGTCCAAACTTGTGTGCTGGTCTTCCTCACCTTCCTTGTCATAGTATAGGCCCTCTTCCTCTTGGTGTTCTTGGGGTTCTGGAGTTTTCGGCATCAAACTAATCTTTGTCCTCGACCTCGACGATCGTCGTTGCCGGCTTCAACGGGATGGTGAACCTCTTCATCCGCTCGTCGAATTCTCTTTTTCTTTGCAGGATGTTATTCATTTCGACCTCGAGCCTTCTCTTTTTTCTTTCCATCTTGGCAGCCTGTTCGGCGCGAGTGTTTTGGACGACCTCTTTGACGTAGACGTCGAAGTCGCCTTCGGGTCCTTTTCTTTCGGCGTCGAGCGCGCCTTTTCGGGGACGTGCTTGGACGACCTAGGTTTTTCTTGGGTTTTCGCCATCTGGGAGTCCTTTTCGAAGAATCCGCTGGGCTGTTTGTCCTTGGATGCAGCTGGGGCTGTCAACTTTCGGCGCTAGTGCTCTTTTCGTGGACTTAGACTCTGTTTTTCGAGAGTCCGACTTAGGCTTACAAGAGTCTGTCGGGGCTTTAGGGGTCGACGTCTCTCCTACCTCTTTTGATGTTTTCTTATCAGTCTCTACGACCGTGAAGTCATCTGCTTCTTCGGCGATGTTGTCCTCTACCTCACTGAAGAGGCCCAAGTCTCAAAGCAATGGAGGTTGACCTTGTCCTTGCATGCTGTAGTTGGCTCTCCTCTGCCTCTCTCTCAACTGGAGGGTCTTCAGGGTGAAGACGGAGCAGGCGTTGCAATCCTTGCTCTCGTGGTAGACCGGCAGGCAGAGGTTGCAAACCGGTTGCTGCTCCTTCTGCGCGTATTTGTGGTGGCAATTGCGGCAGAATTTGTACGGGGTCTTGTCAATTCCTGCGCTCAGGGGGCACCCGGTGTGAGCATTCTCTGTTGGATGTCGAAGTCTTCGATGTTCTACTCCTTCTTCGTCGTCCCGGCTCAGTGGTCTTGTTTCTGGAAGTATTCTCCAAACTTTTTCGGTAGATTTCAGTCTTTTCCTACTTCTTTTCTCCAAAAACTCTGGAACCTCTCGGTGACGATCCAGACGCAACGGCAGAAAAAAGAATCTGAAGATGGCGCCCAAAGGTAGGAGCTTCCGCAGGAAGTGTGCCGAAGTCACAGGAAGGACACCAAAAGGTGGGACGTCGACGCCCACCTGGGCTATGAAAACAAACAAAAAAAAGGGAAAAAGACTACGATTCCGGACCCAACCACTAGACCGTGGAATAATGTACAGCATAGTGACTCCAGAAAGATTCACGCTGCAAAACTATTTCTCTTAATTTTTTCTTCTTTTTATGCGTGCTGCATTCTGCAGCACACACAGACAGAGGAAAATGTCGCAGAGGATTGTTTTTGTGCAGGAAGGTGACACTCCCTCCACAAAAAACAATCCTGTGAACAATGCAGGTACATGGGGCCTGCGTTGGTGCTAGGCAGCACGTTATGTGCCAGCGCAGGCACAGAGCAGGGTTGCACTGCATATTGTTAAATACGGCACATTCTTGTCCTCTCCATTTTACACAGTACAGCAAGGTGGCTTGCTGCGTTGTGTGAAAATGTGATAAATATGCCCTCTCTTTTCTGTTACATATCCAAATGGTACTCTTTAGTTGAACCTTAATAAAATGTATAAGCATGCTACACATTTATGCATTATACCAAGGACAGGTATTTTCTAGATGTATGAAGCTTAGAATTGTCCCCATAAACCCCATAAACAAGCATTGGCCTAGTCAACAGAGCTGAAAGTTTTGATTGCAAGCAAACACCACAACAATAAAAAGTAAAGAAAAGAGATGCGATCTAAAGATGGCCACCTTATTATAATAAAAAACATATTAACCACTTTATACAATTTTAATATAACAGTACAGGTGCTTCCTAGTTTTCTGATTTAGAAACCCTTTCCAGTTTTAATGCACATCACAGGAAAATATGAGTCTTAGTGGTGCAAAAAAAAGGTTAACGTTGCATTACTGTAACTTGAAGATTTAGTTGAAACACAAAAAGAAGACTTAAAAAAAGAGTAAAGAATAGAAAGAAAAACGCATTAGCAAAGTAAAGTAATTGCCCCATCTGTTCTGACATTAAAGTGCACAAGTATTCAGGCAAAATCCTGACACTCCCAGTTCCAGAGAGTCAGTGGCTGAAGTGGGCTGGCCTGGAGCTTTATGCTGTATGCTGTAGTGGGAGGTATCATGCTGTGACTAAAAGTTGAACAGACCAATGAATGAAGACGGCTGATCCAAAGCTCCTCTGTGTATGTATATAGGAATGCATTGTTTTATGGGGGTTCTAGGCCAGACATAGAAAATTGAATCTATCTCTAGCTGTAAAACTCACTCTTCACAATATTGCTAGTCCAGTTGATCCATTAACCCAGTCATTAACATCTCTATGGCTATCACCTCAACATTTCAAATGATTAATTACAAACCACCATAACAGCTTGTCGACTCTACTTTCTTGCCAGATGGATGATATTTTAATAGTTAAATGCTGAATCAAATATGTATTTGCTTGTGGACTATTATTTAACAAATATTACCCTAAACATTAGTTTTCCTATTAATGATTTTTTTGTGAGATTTTATTTAGATTACAAATATTTCAAGTAGCCTAGTACTGTGTTGCTATGTCTTGCTTGACTGCACAGAAGCATTCTAATAATTAGCACTCCGTCATTAATCGCAATACCCTGTATATTCTCTGGCCTTAACCCAAAGGATAAAGATTCCCAGATCTTCCACGAAGGGAAATCCTATCACCGTCCTTATAATACTGAATATTTATTTCCAAGAAGTGAGCAGTATTGGGCAATTCCACCATTTATGTATGTTGTCACCTGGTTCCTCACACTAATGCCAACAATGTTCATCTACCTGCGGGATCATATTGTGTAGTGTACATGGTGTTCTGCCCCAATGAACCATTATCTTACAAAGAGTTTTTCTATTTTGTACGCTGTGTGCCGTTTGAGTTGTTTTGACATAAATTATGCAAGTGTTCTAAAGGAATATGCCTGGCTAGGGCTATATCACAAGCTTTTATGTCTGACCAATGTGGAGTTTTGCCCTTAGTTATCAATGCTTTATATACATTTGGGATTATACCTTTTGTGGTAACATAGGCTATAAATAGATTCTCAAACGTTGTCAGGTCTTCAGTCATATGAGGGATAGAACCCGGTGTTAAACTGAATAGAAGGTAATGTTTTAATCTCAGGACTTTTGGAGATGTTATCCCAAATATCAAATAAGGTATTTGCTATTTCTGAGACAAAAGCTAGCGTGTTCTGGTCTAACCTTTTGGCTATTCAAATGAGGACCCACAGAGATCTTCCTATTACCATCCTGAACATATGAACCCAATAATTTTCTGATTCTTGAACGGGCTAGTGAAAGGTTGATTTCACTTGTCTCAATGTTGGGAAGTTCTGGTCCTCCCACCAGTTTGGACACATTAGAATATTCCTTAATACTCTAGAATTCCTACCCCCACCCCTTCACCCACGTAAGAGTCTCTTATTTTCTGGATGTTCTAGCCAGGATTTAAAAATGAGTTGCCATCTTTCAATATCTGTTTTAATGTTCATAAATACCGTGGGATAGTGTGACTTAAATGCCCTTGCATGTTAGGAGTAATGTTCATGCCCAAATATTTAATCTTGAACTTCATCCACCTGAATAGCATCATTGTGGAGCGTATATCTCTTGCGTGTTGGGTGAAGCCCATGCTCAACATTTTAGATTTATCCAAGTTGACTTTGCATCCATATATTGAGCAATATGCTTTCAGTACAGAGGCAAATGCAAAAAGTGTCGGTTTCACCGCAAAGGCGGAGGAGCGTCGCTCCACTGAACCAAAGGAAAAATAATGATAATAACTATAGTTACTATGATTTTAGTTTTCCTATTTCATCCGTTGCTCTCAGGGCGGGCTGGCCAGAGCAGGGGGAGGAGTGGTTTACACTTCCTAAGTGCACATGACTACTTGGCCGGGACTCTTGGGCCGGCCAAACAGTCTTACGCACCTTGTCATCTTCCCCACCAGGCTCTAGGCTGCATTACACAGCCTGGTTAGGAACATGCAAAGCCTTTCATCCCTCGTCTGACCGCTGAACCACAGTGCTCAGACCAATCGCAACACTGCATTGCAGCATTGTGATTGGCTCTGTGGAGCTTTGGAGCCTGGATGCTTCCTGACTGCAGGAAGAGAAGGACAATGACAGAGGAGAGGTGGCGGCCGGCCGTTACAGGTGGTTTATTTTGTCGTCTCTGCCCCCTCCTCCCTCACCCACCCCACCACTGGGTCCGGTAGCAGTGGTTACTGTTTCAGTATATCTAGTAATATTGTGATCAAATCCTCTCGATCAGTCAATATTAACAGAATGTAATCTGCAAAGCGATGCATCTTGTGTATTATTCTCTAAAGGGTGTTCTTCTTAATGCAGCAGGATATCCAATCATCTGGCCAAAATGGTAATGTATAGGCAAAGCAAGCAACAAGGGTGAGAAAACCCACCTCATTCCCTCTTTGACGTTGAAATGAAGATGTGTTGTCTCCATCTATAAGGATTGAAGAAGAGGGGTTTGTATAATTAGCCCACATGTATTTTTGCGTTATGGGGCCTATTTATTTCTTAACGAGAACCTGTTTAAAAAATGACCAGTTGAACCAGTCAAGTGACTTTTCGGAATCAAGGGCTAGGATTACCACAAGATCTTCAGCCAGATTTATCAATATATGAAGCAGTGCAACGTAGCAAGACAACTGGCTGTGTTTCTTCAAATCGAGAGGGAAGGAATGCATAATATTTACCCCAGGATGGTGCATCACTGCTCTCTATATTGGCACATTATGTGCTGCCAAGCACCAACACGGGTATCCTTGCGCCATGGTACAAGGGTGCCTGTGTTGCAGGCAGGATTGTTTTTGAATAAAAAGGTACACCTTCCTGCACAAAAACAATCCTTAGAAGCTTTTTCCTCTTTCTAAGTGTGTTGCATTCTGCAGCAACTTACAGAAAGGAAACAACAAGGAGGAATAAAGATATTTCTCCACATTATGCCTCTATCAGTAAGGAGTGCAATTTTGACACATTTCCAGGTTTACTACTCTTAGTAAATGTTTGTCTGCCCGAGAATGAACCCCTTGTTCTGGGTCAATGAGGGTGGGTGATAAAGGTTCATGCCCAGATTTACAAAGATTTTGCGTCAGGGTAGCGTCACTTTTTTCATGCAACCCAATGAAAAATCCATTTTGGTATTTACAGAGCCTTGCAAATATTAATTTTTGTGGCTGTGTATCAGGTGGGTGTTTCATGATTGATGCATGAGCATTCCCTTGTATCCACCCATGCATTCTGCCACAAATTTATATTTACAAAGAGATGTGGATATGGGTTTGCGCCAAAATGGAGCACCTCCCTGGGGATGGATTGATGAGAAGAAATATGTTCATTTCTCCTTGTTATTACCTTTTTGCATGGGGGCTGCAAAAGACTCCAAGGATAGCTTTTGTGCAGTAAGGTACCCTTTCCTGCACAAAAACTATCCTGACCATAACGCCGATACCCTTGCAGGCTTTGGATAGTGCTTTTAGCGTAGTTGTAGACTTCCCAACCACCGAGGTGCGTGCCATGTGAGTGCGCCTGTTGAATTCTGGTGAGGGTACCTAGTTAAAATCTCCCTTCTATGCTAATTCTCCCTTCTGATGGTCTCCTTCTAATTGTAGTCCTTTCTGGTGAAATTTGTCCTGTTTTTACTTTAGAGCTTATTCGGCCTCCAATGTTATGCGTTTATTTCCCTATTTTACATAGGATTACTATGTATCTCCCATCACCACTTCTTTTTTAGCGTATGTCATAACAATATGCAGCTCTTTATAAAGCGCTGTTACAATGCCATATTTATTTATTTATTTATTTATTTAAAGTTTTATATAGCGCGAACAAGATCTTTGCAGATATCAGAGCGCTTTACAGAAACAGTAGGTAGGATAAACAAGACTCTTAAATCAATATGAGATTCCGTAGACAGTGAGTTGCAAAAATAGGGTATCAATCATACAAGAGTATACAGAGTAATAACAATCAAGAAACAATAATATGGAAACAGTACAATGTCTAAACGGATAAGATTATAGCACCCCAGAGGGTGAATAAACACAGTGTTGAAGGCATAGCAGTAGTCAGTAGTGGGTGCATTGCAGGTTATTGAGGCACTCAAGTCCTAGTGTACAAAGGTAAGTATTCAGACAGCCGATAATGAGGGAGCCAAATTCTGTCATTGTTCCAGTATCAATAGTGTTCAGGTGTATTTAGCCATAAGGATGGCCTTCACCTCTTTCTTGAAGAGTATAGTGGACGGGATAAGCCTGGTTTCTGGCGGGAGTGCATTCCAGATCCTAGGTGCCATTCCAGAGAAGGAGCGTTTGTATGTTTTTTCCTTCCGGAATCTCCGTGGTTTCAGGAGGAGAGTGTTTGTGCTTCTGTTGGATCTTGAGCCTCCTGATATGGTCAGCTTATGAGAGAGGTAGTTGGGTGCCTTGTGGTGTACGGCCGAGTGTGTCATACAGGCAATTTTCAACTGAATTCTGGCTTCAATAGGCAGCCAGTTCAGGGCTTTTAAGTCGGGGGATATATGCGAGTGTTTTCTTGAGCCTGTGATGAGTCTCGCGGCCGCGTTCAGGGAGGCTCTTAGGGGAGCCGTTGTTGTCAGGGGGAGCATGCTGAGAGCCACAATTCCATAGTCTATACGAGGAATGACTAAGGCTTGTACCACAGTTTGGAAGTCCTTGGGTGGTAGGAAGGGTTTGAGTTTTCTCAGCGTGTTGATTTGGAAGTTGGCTCCTTTAGTTGCTACGCTAATATGCTGCTGCATGTCGAGATTGCAGTCCAGTGTGATGCCAAGGGATTTCGCTGAGTCCACGATGGTGGGTTGGACATTGAGTGCGGTTAGATGATTGAGCCAGGTTTGGGTGATGGCCTTTTTCGCAGGAGGAGAGATCAGAAGGAACTCAGTTTTCAGAGCATTTAGTTTGAGGTGATTGTCGGCCAGCCAAGCTTGGGTGTTTCTTAGTGTGGCATTCAACAGTTTGATGTCTTCAGGGGATTGAAGCTTGAGGTAGAGCTGAGTGTCATCGGCGTACATATGGAAATGTACCTTAGAGGATTGAAGCAAGGTGGTGAGTGGTTCCATGACGAGGTTGAACAATGTGGGGGATAGGGAGGAACCTTGCGGAACGCCCAGTGTTACTGGCACAGGCGAGGACAGTGCGTTGTTGATCTTGAACCTCTGAGAACGGTTGTGCAGAAAGGACGTGAACCATTTGAGAACCGTCCCGGATATGCCCATTCTGGTATTTAGGAGCTCCAGTAGATTCTCGTGTTTGACCGTATCAAATGCTGAAGAGAGGTCAAGGAGGATGAGGAGGCAAGACTCATTGTGATCAAGGATTTGGAGGGCATCATCTATTATGTGTGACATGGCCGTTTCCGTGCTATGCTTTGCTCTGAATCCGGATTGGTGAGAGTTGAGGAGGTCAAACTGCTCAATGTGTTTTGTCAGTTGGAGTTGTACGCATTTTTCTAACAGTTTTGCTAGAGTGGTGATATTGGTGATAGGACGATAGTTGTTTAGGTTCGCCGGGTCAGCTGTGGGTTTCTTGAGTATAGGCGTGACTTGCCCAATCTTGAGGGAATCTGGGATGAGCCCTTGTTGCAGGGAACAGTTGATGATTTTAGTCCAGAGTGGGAGGAACAGGGGGGTGAGGACTTTAACAGCATTGGCAGGTAGGGGGTCTGTGTGATGATTGGCGGGTTTCAAGGTGACCAGCAGCTTGTGGATTGATTCTTCGGAATAGGTGTCGAAGGACGTCCATGAAGCGTTGTTTTTAGCATGAGTGTTAGTTATGCATATGGAGCCGGCGAATCGACTTACATCCTTGATGAGATCGCTTCTTATAGTGTCGTTCTTTTGCTTGAAGAAAGCAGAGAAGTCTTCGCAACTTGGGATAGCCTTTGTTAAGTTGTTGGGTTGAGGAGGTTGCGTTTTGGTTTGGGTTTTGACTAACTCGAACAGGACAGGATTCAGACCGAAGCATGGTACTGAAACCGCCTTGCTAGCAGTCACGGAAGAATCTCGAAGGGTACTGGATCAGGGGGGATCAGTGGCAGTGATCCTCCTTGATCTAAGTGCCGCATTCGATATGGTCAGCCACACCACCTTGCTGGACCGTCTCCATGACATCGGAGTATCTGGTGACGCACTAAGGTGGTTTGAGACTTTCCTGTCTGAGAGATCCTTTCGGATTTTCGACGGCGAGACAATGTCCTCTAGGAAACCTCTTAGCTGTGGAGTACCACAGGGCTCCTCCCTGAGCCCTGTGCTGTTCAACGTATACATGAGGCCACTGGCGGGTGTCGTCGAACCGTACGGCATCAAAATTGTGTCATACGCCGACGACACTCAGCTAGTGGTCTCACTGGCTGCTGGTAACAACAAGCAACTCCTGGTAGACCTGCTAAAATGCTTAGAGGATGTCAAGGGATGGATGACCACCTCCTCCCTAAAGCTGAACGGGGATAAGACGGAGCTAATGCTCCTAGGCCCAACCTCTCCAGTACCTTTCACCTCCTTATGGCCCTGTGCACTAGGCCCTCCTCCCACCCCCAAGGAAAGTGTCAAGAGCCTGGGAGTGTGGCTGGACAACAAACTCTTGTTCTCCACCCAGGCCACTAAGTTGTCCGCCACATGTTTTGGCCTACTAAGAATTCTTAGAAAGATTCTTCCGCTTCTACCTTTAGAGGCTAAAAAGGTGGCGGTACAAGGCCTCATTCAATCCCGTTTGGATTCAAACAATGCCCTGTATGTTGGGACACCTGAAATGACCCTCCGGAAATTGCAGATCGTGCAAAACTGTGCAGCGCGTACCCTGCTACAGATCCCACGATCCCAGTCAGCCAGACCTGCTCTGAAGAGTCTCTACTGGCTTCCAGTGAGGCAGAGAGTAGCATTCAAGGCGTTATGCAAGGCACATCACGCCTTTTGGAAAACAGGCCCACCCATTAACAAAGACCTAGTCACCCCCTATCACCCAAACAGGAACCTTAGGTCGATGGAGGCCTTCCTTGCTGTTGTTCCCAGAGTGAAGAGAGCCAGGTCAGGTGGCAGGCTGTTCTCTCTTAACACTGCCAAACTCTGGAATGCCCTTCCCCTCTCACTCCGGTCTAACCCAAATCTGCTTTTATTCCGGAAAAACCTGAAGACACTACTGTTTGCAAAATCCTTCGTGTCCTAAATCCTCCGTTCCTGGCCACTGCCGCCTCAGCACAGCTCAGCGCTTGGACGCCCTCGGGCAGCAATCGCGCTCAACAAATTTATTTTCATTTCATTCATTTCATTTCATTTTTTTGCGCGGTTTTTAGCTTGATCCAGCTGTTGGCTAAAGAATATTGATTTCGATCGTTTGATTTTTCTGAAGTAAGCGTTTCTCTTACTCTTAAGCGTCCTAAGGTTCAGTGCTGAGGGGTCCGATCTCCACGCGCGCTCAGCTAAGCGCATCACACGTCTGTCTTCATTGAGTCTGCCATCGTACCATGGGTTCGAGTTCTTGGTGGAGACTCTCTTCAATTGCAAGGGTGCGGCTTCATTGATTATTGTAGACATGGAGTCTAGGTAGAGGTTGGTCAATGAATGCACATCAGAGACGTCCGTCGGGGGAAGAAGGAGACTGCCTGTGTGGGCAGGTAAGGACTTTGGGTTAAGGTTCTTCAGGTCCCTCTTCCAAATCTTGGTTTTGGCAGGTTGCGCCGGGTTAAGTTTGACTTTTTCGTTGATGAAGAAGGTGATGATGTGGTGGTCTGACCAGTCACATGGTTCGATTGCGACTAGTTGGGTAGAGTCTTCTTTGGCGATGATAAGGTCAATGATAGAGCCTTTTTCATGTGTCGGACCGTTGCAGATTTGGGTGAGGTCAAGCGCGTCGAGGAAAGTCTTAAGGCTCTTCACCACCGTGTCTTTCTGGTCATTCCAGTGGAGGTTGAAGTCTCCCAGGTAAATTTGATTGAGCTGTCGACCGGCGTTGGTGGATATCGTGTCCATTAGTTGTTGGGAGAAGATGAAGTTGTCACCGGGTGGGTGGTAAATAACATGAAGGGAGCACACAGGTTTGCCCTCACTAGTAATCTCAAGGCAGATGAGTTCGCAGGCGGAGAGGGAGGGGGAGGGGCCTTCAGTGACAGCTAGGTTGCTCCTGAAGATGCATGCGATTCCCCCGCCCGTCTTGCCATTCCTGTCGAGTCTAATAATGCGATAGTTGGGGGGGACTAGTATGTCCATTATAGGTGTGGATGTTTCAGTTAACCACGTTTCAGTCAGAATGGCTAGATCAATGCCCCTTGATAAGATGAGCTCCGCGATGCCAGAGGAGTGTCTCCGGGCTGATCTGCAGTTGAGCAGGATACACTTTAGTCGAGGGGTGAGGAGGGTGGGAGAATGTTCTAAGGAGAGGGGGATATTTTTGAGATTACAAGGGACAGAACTTCTGTCGCTCAGTGTGGGTGGCCTGAGGGGATTTGTGAGAATCGTGGGTATGGGGAGGTGTGTTGTGGGTGAGCGTTTTGTGGGACCTGGGCCATAGGAGCAGAGTAGATTGTGTAAGTCTCGGCCCGAAAGGGTGTTTAGGGTGCGACGGGGACGGCCGGTGGCCTTGCGATCGGGGATAGAGGGCCAGCGCGGGGAGAGCAGGGTGGAACGGTTTGAGGGGCGAATGGAGTCCTTGTTGGGCGGGGAAGTGTAGGGTAGTGGGTGCCTGGGGCGTGTGAGAAGAAGTTCTTTGATGTTGTGGAGCTCTTCCTTGACTTGTAGGAGGGTGGAGATGATCATGTCCAGTGTTGGATTGGGGATGGAATTGGAGGTGAGAGCAGTGGGTGAGTGTTTGAGTCGGGTAATGGGGTGGGAACTGGATCGAATGTGGCGGGATGTGCGCGCGATGGAGCAGGGCTCTGCGGTCCGAGTAGGTGGGGTAGCGTTCGAAGGATGAGAGAGTTTGTGAACCGGGGTCGGGGATGAGGACAGGGGGCGGTTGGTAGCGTGAGTGATGGCGCTTGTGGTAGGCGGTGTGGGTGAGTTGAGGGATGAATGTAGACTGGAGAGGGAAGGAGTGACAATAGGGGGGTGAGGGCTAAGAATGGGAGGGGATAAAGGATAAGGGGTTATGTTGAGGGAGGTGGAGTGTTCCGTGAGTCTGGCCGATGGGGTGGGGTAGTAGGGAGTGAGAGTGGGGGGGGAGAGAGGGGGAGGGTTGGTCATGTCGGGGACGCGGGAGGTATGCTCAAGGTGGTGGAGGTGGGTTCTGCGCGACTTGTGTGAGGAGTGGGGTGGGGAATAAGGAGGGTGGGGGTATTGGTGATGTGTGAAAGGGGATGATAATTGCCAATGCATGAGGGGTGTGGGGAAGTGAGATCGGATGGGTGATCCATTACAGCAGCATCTGCGACGTTCGCGGAGGTTGTGTGGTGGGGGGTGAGGAGGGTGGGGATAACGGGAGTGCGCAAAGGGGGGTGATCTTCGCTAGTGCATGGGGGAATTTGGGGGATATGAACGGGTGGTATGCAATGGGAAGTAAGATCAGGAGGGTGACTGCTTACCGCGGATTTGGGAGGGGAGAGCTGTGAGATGTTCCTCAGCTGTGATGGGGTGCGGCTGGTGTATGTGGGGGAGAGGTCTATGTCTGTGATTGAGAGGTGTGGGGAAACTACAATAGGTCGGTGGGTGATTAAGGTGCAGGGGGTAGAGGGGGAGAGATCTATGTCTGTGATTAAGGAGTGTGGGGTAGCTACAGAAGGTGAGTGGGTTATTAAGGTGCTGGGGGTAGCGGAGCGGTGCGTGTCGTTTTGGGGCTGAGCTGTGTTAGCTGGGTTGGGATTGGAGGCTGTGCGGTTAGGGATGAGAGGACTGGGGAAGCTGTGAGTGGGGGGTCCGTGGATTGGAGAGGTGCTGTTTGAAGGTGGGGAACATGTTGTCTAGTAGTTCCAGGTTCCTGTCTGTGGATTGAATTAGGACAATCCCGTTATTGTAGATAGTGATGGAGGTTCTGCCTGGGAAGAGTTGAGATGGTGTGATGGAGAGTGTTGAGCCATGAGCGGATTTCCTGGTAGAGGAGACGGTGAGTAAGGTGCAGAACACTTTTCTCCATTGGACTCTTCGTGTAGTGTGGAAGATGATGTCAATATTCATGGATCCATTCACCGGTGAGAAATAGATGTCGACAAAGGGGGTTTCAGGGTGGGTCCTAAGGAAGTTATGTTTAAAGCGCTTAGCGGCTTTTTTGTTGGGTAGTGGTGGGTAGATGATTTTATATGTGTGTTTGCCGATGAGATCCATGTTGGGTAGAGGTAGGCGTAGGAGGGTGTACAATAATGATAACAGGATCAAAAAAAAAAAAAAAACAAGTGCAAACAACAAATTACATGTAACGATGGTGACAATGGTGAGCAGACTGAGTATATGAGGTAGCAGTCAGAATCAAAATCACAAGTGACATTAGTGACATTAGTGAGCAATCAAAATATATGAGGTTACAAAGTACAAAAGTGGCCCTAGTGATCAACCAGCATAACCAAAATATAAGAGGTAGCTGTTGGTGTAATTCAGGAATACAAAATGGGTGCAGCTTACAGGAATAGAAAGAGATGGGCACAGCTTACAAAAAGTGTATATAGATATGTGAGGTAGCGATCAGTGCAGTACAGGAATAAAAATTGAGATGGGTGTAGCTTATACTAATGTATATAAATATGTGAGGTAGCGATCAATGCAATACATGAATAAGAAAGTGTGATGGGTGCAGCTTATAATTCTGTACATTATACACATAAAAGTATAATATTAACGATGTAACAGACCAAAATACTGGTGCAAACAAAAGGCAGCATTAGTCAAAAAATGACAAAAGTGAGCAGCCACAAAAATATGAGGTAGCAATCGGTGCATTGAATACAAGTATAAGTAAAATACTGCAATAAATGGCAGACACTCAGTAGTTGAGATTAGTCTAAAGAGGCCAGCTCATAGGTATGGCCATATATTGAGAAGGACTAGTTCATGATGGCCGCCACAGAGAGAGCGAGACCACTCCAAAATGGCCACCAGAATAGGGGAGAAAGATACGTTAGTCCTCTGTTAGTTGCTGTTGCTTTAGGAACAGGAAAGGGCAGAGTCAGTGTTTATTTGAGCAATCCCAGTTCCTATCTTGCTGGGAGGGAGTCTTATCTCTATTATGGTGGTCCTGTGTGGAGGAGTCAGGCCGGGGAGCCTCGTGGATACAGGAGGGGATTTATTGCTACAGTTTTATGGCCCCAGCCATTTTGAACAAAGGAAAAAGGAATGTGGACAAGCTGATCAGGGTGGATAAATACCTTCTTGTAGTTCTGCTCATCCAGTGCTTTGATGTTGCCAGCAAAGTGATGCATTTAACACAGTTCTAGACAGAAGGAGCACAGCAACAAGCTGATCAGGGTAGATAAATACCTTTTTGTAGTTCTGCTCATCAAGTGCTTTGATGTTGCCAGCAAAGTGATGCATTTAACAGGGTTCTAGTCCGAAGGAGCACAACAACAGTGTGCACGGCCAGGGCGGCTGGGATGTAACCCCTTCGGACTCAATGGGTGTTATTGTATCCACTAGTATCCAATCCGACTCAATAGGTGTTAATGTATCCATTTGTGACCAATCCAATTGTATCTCGATTGCCTGTTCCCCCTCTCCTGTAGATCTTGTAATTCCCCTGGGCAAAGACGAGGAGCCCTGTGTATTCCAGACCGCCTCAGGGCTCATGAGTCAGACATCTCCGCAGGACGGCAGCGCAGCCCCTACAATCAGCCTTAGTTCTCAGCGCAGACGGGGCAGGCTCTAGCAGTGCGTTGCCCGTTGTCCCCCCTGGATCCCGCCTCACGTCCGCCTCACGTCTTCACTCCTGCCGTTCTCTGGGCGGTGGCGCCACACCTCCGGTCACCTCCGGCTCCCGTCGCAGGCGATGAAGGCTCCTGTTGTGCGTCGCTGTTCCTCTTGGTCCCGCCCGCATCAGGGCTCCAATATGTTAGCTGCTGCTTCTGTTTCTGTGGAGGCGCCCCCCGCCTCCGCTCGCCTACCGCCTCCTGGGTCGACCTTCGAGACACCGTCGGGATCACCCGGTACCGCAGTAGCAGCAGACCAACCTCTGCAGCCGGTGCTGGTGGTGGCGCCCACAGGCGTATCGGAAGCCTCTGATGGCAGAACGCTGATGTGTCCACCTTTACTTTGCTCGGCGGTGGTGTTTGCCGGCGGGTCGGACACCTCCGCTGCACCGCCACAGCTTGTCCTGCAGGCACCTCCGGTGCACCGACACAATTCTTCTTGCAGGCCGTCCGGTGCACCGCCCCAGCTCACAGCGTGTCCGCAGCGGGCTCCAGGCAGCAAGCATCCGAGTCGTGCTCCGCCTCTGGCCAGGGGGATCCCAGGGTCCAACGAGGAAGGTGGGGGTGATTTCGTCTTCTCCTGCGATGTGCAGCCTCCAGGCAGGTCGGTGATCCTCCGCAGGTTTCGTCCTCCGCCAGGCAGGTAAGGAGGAAAGAGTTACTTTAATTTCAGTAGGTTGTACTCCAGTTACTCTCGTATTACTGTGCCCGGAATGGTGGGGGGTGCAGCTGGGTGCTAACGGAGATAAAGCCAAATTGGGATCTCCAGCACTTGGAGCTCTTACCGAGCGCTCCTACCCGGCGGCCATTTCGAAGTGCAGTGCTTTCTGTTGAGCAGAATCATGTATCTGTTGTGGGTATTACTTGTTGGATATCAATGCTGTATCTTTTACGAGGAGGTCTGTCTTTGTGCGAGCAATGAATGCTTAGCACTACCCTCTGATAAGCCTAACTGCTCGCTCACACTACCACAAAAGAGAGCATTTGGGTTATCATTTTAGCCTCTGTCAGCCAATTGGGGTTTGCCTGGACACTTTACAGAGAGTACCTCATTTTGGTCCACTTTATAAAGAGTCAGCTTCCTACATGAGCACATTGCAGCAGTCCGTCGTGCATGCAGGCTGAGGGGGAGGGAGAAGTAGAACCATGCCGCAACAGTAACCACTATTTACAAACATGCACTACTTTTTTACTAACCAGTTAATAAAGGGAGGGGGCACATATTTGTTCCCTAGACCTGTTTTCTTTCACTGACCCACGCTGACAAGCACTTGTGCACATTGATGGGGTAATGCCCTGCTCAACCATCTCTAAAATTGCCCAGAAACCTATCCTAAAGCCGTCAATCATGCTGTCTGTCTGGTTTCAGGCCACACCGAACCTGGCATCACTCCTATCCCAAGACTCAGCACTTCCTTTCCCCTGCAGCAAGCTTCAAGCTCAAGTATTATTGTATAATTTAAGAGAGACTTGCACAAGCAGGCAAGACCAATGGTGGAGCAAAAGTATCAAGAGGTCTGTTGTAGACAAAGGAAATATTCCCATCTGCACACTTTTGGGTAGTGAAAAACAGCCATAATGATAAAGAAATGGGCATCTCACACTGTTTGGCCTGGTGTCACTGCACCTTCCCCACTGATCATAGCTACGCCCCTGAACCAGACTGTCTCGTCAAAAAGCAAGTGGTCAGACAGCAACACAGCGCCATACTTTTATCTACATGAAAATCCAGAGGTTTGCAAACAAGCATTCTCAAGCTTACACTTTGCATTGAACCTACAACTGAACATAAGTCCGTCCTCAACTTCCCACCAGTTTACGCTGCCTTCGGCACTACGCAGCACCTCTAATTTGCTGACCTTTAGGAAGGGCCTCAAAACTTGGCTTTTCGCCCTTTAGTTCGTTTTTCTTTATTTTTGTTGGTTCGCTTTTCTTTACTGTGTTGTGTTACTCTGCTATTGGTTTTCAATAAAAGCGCCGGGACACTCTATGGAGTAGCCGTGCGCTATAAAAGACAAAATTAACATAACATAACATTTAGAAGAAAAAACGGAAAACTTTACTCTTTTCTAAATTTCTGGCACCTCCAATAACCGTCATCTCTCCTGCCTTTCATAGGTTGATTATTGTATTGTAATTTTCAGGTCTGGCTTGGCAATGCAGCTGTCAGCATAGCCTATTGTTGTGAATGCTTTAAAATATACATTTAGTGCGTGTTGGCTTCGTCCAGAAGAGTATGTTTGTCTCACCTCATGCTATTAGCTGTTTCAAGCATCTTTTCATCACACTTGTGGTGCTTGCATAGCAAAGCACGAGAGACTTCACATTTCAAAATTACACTGAATCATAACAAATTAAATTATTTATCATAACGATGCACTGTATGCAAAAAGAAAATATTCTTAAAAATAACAGAAGCAGGACTTTATAAAATGCTTTCAGCGAAGATTCAGAAGGCAAACCAGGCCTACTGGCTTTGCCAATGTATGTTTAAATAAGTCTTTAATTATCCAATATAATAACCTCACAGGTCTGAATTCTTTCATGTTTGCTGTGTATCGCTATATTAATATATATATACACACACACACACACACACACACACACACACACACACACACACACACACACACATATACATCCAGTGGAAGGCAACTTGCAGAAACGCACCGGTCCTTACTAAAGGGGAAATGAGTGAGGACTTTATGAGAGAATATGCCTTGAATATGTATAACGAGCAATAAAACAATTTGACTAACCAAGAAAGCTGTATTATTACTTTTAGCTGTGTGCCGCTGTAACTGACATCCTCAAGGAGGACGCCAGGAGGGAGAGAAAAAAAATTATATACATATATATATATAGATATATATATATATATATATATATATATATATATATATATATATATATATATATATATACACACACACATACGCACGCACACACACACACACACACACACACACACACACTTGCTACTCCAGCAACAACATTGACACAGCTACCGACACCGCTGGGGATCATTTCTTAATTGTATATTTTATTCACTCTTTAACTAAATATAAGTTGCTCGAAACGCGTAACCGGAGAGGTTTGAAATAAAATCTCCTTGCCTGCAACCATTGGGTCCGTGTCTTCATGTCCACTGGAGTGTGGTTTTTTCGAAGATTGGTTTGTTCATATATATATATATATATATATACAAAAAACCAAGTTGCCTTGCATTGAGACGCCAACACAGCAGAAAATATTGCCTTCCTTTTAATGAGCAGCAAGCACGTCGTGTTTCATCCACCGCCAGCAAGCGCCAAACATCTTTCGGGCTCCTCGCCCTTTGTCAATGGCTGCATACACCGAGTCCTGACAGCTGAATGAACCCTTGATTATATACCCCGCCCATGTGGGACTTTCATTTGTACAGTTGCATTCTGGGGTAAGTAGTCCAATGTTACTTTCACAATGGATGCTGTACATGAATTCGTGCATTTAAAATACTTCCCAAGTGGGTCGCATGGCAGGGAAACACCACGTTGTCCGCTTGTAGCAAACCCCATAAAAAAATCGGCATTCACTGCTCCTCGTAGCACCAAAGTCTAGGCACTGCAGGTCCACAGCATTAGTGGCGGGGCATCTCAGCGGCGAGGCACGCCGCAATTCATCTCCAAAAAAACAAGTTGCCTTGCATTGAGACGCCAACACAGCAGAAAATATTGCCTTCCTTTTAATGAGCAGCAAGCATGTCGTGTTTCATCCACCGCCAGCAAGCGCCAAACATCTTTCGGGCTCTTCGCCCTTTGTCAATGGCTGCATACACCGAGTCCTGACAGCTGAATGGACCCTTGATTATATACCCCGCCCATGTGGGACTTTCATTTGTACAGTTGCATTCTGGGGTAAGTAGTCCAATGTTACTTTCACAATGGATGCTGTACATGGATTCGTGCATTTAAAATACTTCCCAAGTGGGTCGCATGGCAGGGAAACACCACGTTGTCCGCTTGTAGCAAACCCCATAAAAATCGGCATTCACTGCTCCTCGTAGCACCAAAGTCTAGGCACTGCAGGTCCACAGCATTAGTGGCGGGGCATCTCAGCGGCGAGGCACGCCGCAATTCATCTCCAAAAAACCAAGTTGCCTTGCATTGAGACGCCAACACAGCAGAAAATATTACCTTCCTTTTAATGAGCAGCAAGCACGTCGTGTTTCATCCACCGCCAGCAAGCGCCAAACATGTTTCGGGCTCCTCGCCCTTTGTCAATGGCTGCATACACCGAGTCCTGACAGCTGAATGGACCCTTGATTATATACCCCGCCCATGTGGGACTTTCATTTGTACAGTTGCATTCTGGGGTAAGTAGTCCAATGTTACTTTTACAATGGATGCTGTACATGGATTTGTGCATTTAAAATACTTCCCAAGTGGGTCGCATGGCAGGGAAACACCACGTTGTCCGCTTGTAGCAAACCCCATAAAAATCGGCATTCACTGCTCCTCGTAGCACCAAAGTCTAGGCACTGCAGGTCCACAGCATTAGTGGCGAGGCATCTCAGTGGCCTCTCGAGGAGGACGCCAGGAGGGAGAGAAAAAAAATAATATACATATATATATATATAGATATATATATATATATATATATATATATATATACACACACACACGCACGCACACACACACACACACACACACACACACACACTTGCGACTCCAGCAACAACATTGACACAGCTACCGACACCGCTGGGGATCATTTCTTAATTGTATATTTTATTCACTCTTTATATATATATATATATATATATATATATATATATATATATATATATATATATATATATATATATATATATATATATATATATATATATTTAACGAAAAATCCAATTCATGCTCCCTAAAAGAAAGTTAAAAAGTAATTCATACCGATTTATACACATCTGTCTTAGACAACAATAAGCCCTGGCTACATTAGAAAGAGAAAATGGTTGTTTTTGTAGTCCTCGCTTACCATATCCTCTTGACAAGAGTTTCCTCTTCGTGAAGATAGTTCTGCCTATCCTGCTCCACCAACACGCGCTGGCGCTGCACCGGATCCTCCAGCCTCTTGACTGCTTCAATCACTCGGCTATTGATTTCCATCTCTGTCTTCTTCATCATTGCCCTCAGCGTATCCTGGTTCTGCAGCTGTTACACAAAAGAAATCAACTTCAGTATTCACTGCCTGGAAACTGGATGTGCTGCAGTCTGCAGAAGTTTGATAACATCCTCAAAAAAAACAGGCATTGCAGCTTGTGTTTTTTTTTTACCCTATCACATTTCATACGTAATTAGTGTTTCATGTGCATATAAAATGACTACAGTCTGGAATTCTTTTCCTTTTTCAATACTGCAGGTGCCTTGTAACAACAAGCAGATGAACAACAGAGCCTGGTATCATCATATCATCATTTCCCAGTTGTAAGTGGAATTGCTTGTCCCTTTTAAAGTTAGTGAAGAAATTATATACAGCCCTCTTAATCCACTGGTTTGCGGTCTGTTGTGACATTCACATTTTGTAACCTTCCACTACTACAGCATGGGGCACTGGGCCGGCCCACTTGAGCTATTGGCGACCTCACTGAGTAACGTTATTCTGCACATCCACACACAAAGTAGTTCCATTCCATATGCGGGAATAATGGTAATGTGTGCTTTTTAAGACCAAACATTTTTGTCTTTTTCCAATTTGGGTTTTATATTGGTGAGGGCTGGGTAGCTTCAACAACATGTTAGAAAAAACCATGGCAAAGCTAAACAAGCATTAATAAACGCCAGACCAAATTGGTTTGCCAATGCTTGTAGATGAGGCAATCGTGTGCACAACGAATGAAATTTGTAAGTGAAATATCAGTTTTTTCAGTTTTCCTGCCAACTTATGTTTATTTTTGCAGCAAACCAAAAGAAAAATATCAGTTGATGTTTGTGACTTTTTTTCATTATGTTTAGTGATATTTTCTTTAGCCAACAAATTTATAGTTTTTGCAATCACTTATGAAAAAACAAACTGTGATACACTGTAATAAAGATATCATTAATATCACACAAAAAAAAAAGAATACTGGGGGCTGGAAGTAGCAGAGGCCTTCCACTCTCCTACTGGGTGAGGAGTATATTAATCTGCTCACATCTGTTTGCCAACATTATGTGCAGCAGTGATGAGGGCGAGAGAAGAGAAAAAAAACATCAGTATATGTTGACGCTGCCGAGAAGGTCATCTTTGACAGAACAATGGAGATAAACAGCAGTGCATGTGGCGACAAAGTCTGCTGGAACAGGGAGGCAGCAACAGTTTACATGAAGCGAAAAGCAAGAAGCTTTATCAAGATGAATTTAAGCACATAAAAATCATATCCAAAGAATGTTTAGAAGAAGTAGAGTCTTATACTACAGAGGTAGATGGATCTTTGAGGAATCTATTATACACAATGAAAGTTGTGGCGCAGCTCTCACTCTCTACGCTGAATTCTTATCAGGACTAAACTACTACGGACCATAAGCCCGGTTTTTTGAGAGGCAATATCACACCCGGTAAATACCAATCAGACAGCTTGTGGTATTTACTTAGTGTATTACTCAGTGGCGGCTGGCACGTATTGGGGGTTGCGAAGCAGAGGACTTTGGAAAAAAAATATGACACTTACCTCTTTATGACCTCCGTTTCTCCTTAGTGGCGACATCTATCCTCAGCTTCTCTTCCTGATGAGTCCAGGAGGCACACAGGCTCCCTTAAGGCAATCACGACGCTGCAGTCACCAGCATCACATCAGCATCGTTATTCGTTTAAGCGCCATGGTTCGAGCTCATACAGGGGCTGGGCGCCTGTGCAAGTTCCCCACCCAGGCTATGTAATACAGCCAGGTGGCCTTCCAAATCTACATGCACACTTTAGAAAGTGCCCACCACTCCTCCCCCTCCTGGCTGTGGCCACCCCACAACTGGCTTCAGCACGGAGAAATGTTTCCTTTTTTACAATGCTGAAAAGCAGTGGGGCGACGCGGAGGAGCCACCACTGGTATTACTAACTAATTCCTAGCTTTGTAGCTCAAAAGAGATATAACAATCGCTACAGGCCTTACTCTATGTATTTCTTCTTCTGGACCACTTGCCTCAAAATGAGGGCCCCGGTCTTGTTACCCCTTTGTGCCGCACTTCTAGTTCGAAGACAGCATATGCATGTTACTGGTCATTTTTTCTTATATGTGTGGTGCTTGCAAGAAGTTGGCTAAGTGGATTAAATGCATTGCTACCCAAATGACTTTGTTGCTAAAGATATATTTATTTAAACAAAAAAACACATTATATATATATATATATATATAATCTATATATCTATACTACTATTATAAAGGAAGAACTTTGAGGCTTTGAGGCGGGTAAACTCGGGAACCACAGCGCCAATCCACACACCTGATACATCGTTGGAATCCTCAGGGTGTGCAGATGGACATAGGCTATATAAATTTAAAAAATAAGTTATATTTAAAAAATTTACATTGAAAAAAAAGTAGTCCCCTCGAAGTAGCGCCGGCCGTGGCCTGCGTGCTGACGTCGTCCAGGAGCACGAGGAACGCGAGGAGGAGCGGCGGATATGGCGCGGGGGGAGCACTGACGAGCGGCACACAGGCGGTGAGCAGCAGCAGACCGGCGGAGCGGCGAGGAGCACTGAACTGAGGAGCGGCGGTTGAGGTAAGGCTTCGGGGGACAATGTCGGGGCAGGCGGGGGTCGGGGCACGCGGGGGATGGGGAGTTACAATAAAAAGGCTCCGGGGGACAATGTCAGGGTAGGCGGGGGTCGGGACAGGTGGGGGACCTTCTGGCATAATTGTGCTCAAGCTCCCGACTCCCGCCGGCCGCTCCATACTCTGTGAACTCCTACTCTTATCCCTGCAAACTCTGCTCATCCTCGCCTCCCTGCAAACAGAGCGCCAGAGCCACACTTACCCAGAAAGCTCCCCAGTGCCTCAGGCGCTGCTACTGGCCACCACTGCAACACTGGGCCTCTGGCATAATTGTGTGAGGTAAGCCTCCGGAGGACAATGTCAGGGCAGGCGGGGGTCGGGGCAGCCGGGGGACAGGGCGGACGGGGGCCCGGGCTGAAGGCAAATGTCGGGGCAGGTGGGGGTCGGGGAAGCCTGATTGCTCCCGGACAATGTCGGGACGGGCTGCTGGTATATATATATATATATGTGTGTATGTATTATGTGTATGTATGTATGTATATATATATATATATATATATATATATACATATATACACACACACGTATATATACAGGGAAAGCGGCTGCCACCGAAGACTGTCTCTGGTATGATTTCCGAGCAGCTTTGAAAATGGGCTCATTCGGAGCACGAGTGTTTACGGACATTGAACAAACAACACTAAAGGAAATTAAATGCACCACCCACCGGAGGGTTTCAAGAGTTACTGTCTAATGAACTACAGGTACCAGCATGCCGTGAAAAAATAACACTGATCACCAGAGGGCTTAAAACTATAAAGGAAGGCAATCGCTGTGGGAACATGAACAGTACAAAAGGGTGCGTGGCTTACCTTTGAGAAAGGTCACTTTGGACCGAAACGTGCCAGGACTGCCACTATCAGCATTAAATAAATTAAAAGTATCTGTCTTTGAACCCCGTGAGTGCGACTCCATTTTTCTATGTGGTGGAGAGTTTGGTGTAATATTAAGCGCAGTGGTTCAGCCGCAGGAGTTACGCACAATCAGCAAGCTTGCCTTGCTTTCCCGGTTGGAACCTTAGGTTTTGCTCGTGAAGGCGGAAAAGCGAAAGCGGCTGCCACCGAAGACTGTCTCCGATATGAATTCCGAGCAGCTTTGAAAATGGGCTGATTCAGAGCACAAGTGTTTACGGACATTGAACAAACCACACTAAAGGAAATTAAATGCACCACCCACCGGAGGGTTTCAAGAGTTACTGTCTAATGAACTACAGGTACCAGCATTCCGTGAAAAAATAACACTGACCACCAGAGGGCTAAAAACTATAAAAGAAGGCAATCGCTGTGGGAACATTAAAAGTACAAAAGGGGTTGTGGCTTACCTTTGAGAAAGGTCATCAACAACAGCAAATCTGCACCACTCTGCAGCCGCCGTCCACGGCCCGAGCTCGAGTGGGCAAAGACCATGAGGAGGTCTCCCCGGCCATCCTGATCCGAGATCAGGCAACCCCTGACCTGCCTCACGCCTCCAGCGGATGCCTGCAGCCTCACACCGGAAGGTGACCTTAACGGCGACCAGGGGCTTGTAAGAAGAGCCAACCCTAAAAGGCACCCCTGCACCAGACGACCCACAGCCAGGGTGGCCCCAACCGACGGTGCCTAACCAACCAACCGACGGTGCCTAACCAACCCCAAACATCCCAACTTAACTCTCCAAGTGGTGGTTGGACCCAGAAGACCTTCGTCCCCGAGCCTGCAGTGTTTTTGCAAGCCGGAGACTCTCCATTGAAAGCTACAGGGCTTCCGACGCCAAAACAGCACTCTGCACCAGGCCATCCAGGGCCGCTGAGGGTTCAACTTTTGTGCTGGCCTAAACCCCCATTTTCCCTGAGCTTAAGTCCAGGAGCTTTGCTCCCACAACCCAGTGGCCTGCTTGTCAGAAGCCACCAACTGGAGGCCATCTACCCCCCCATTGGATAACATTGAGCATCAGCACTCTGCACCCAGTGCCCTAGTGCGGCTAAGGGTGTAAAAAGAATGCATCCTTGACCCTGGGGGACCCCTGAGTCTAACCCCAGAAGACCAACTCCCACAACAAACTACTTACCTTTAAACCGATAACACTATGGGGCAGATGTATCAAGATTCTGTTTTGCGAATTCTAAATAGCGATTTTTTGCGAATCGCTATTTAGAATTCGCATAATGGAATGTATGTACAAAATCGCTATTTTTTAGCGATTCCTTAATATTCTTTATTTGCGAATTCGCATTTTGCGAATTCGCAAATAAAGAATAATTTCCAATGCATTCCTATGGGCCAGGAGGCCCATAGGAATGATAGTGCAATAATTCTCAAATTGCGAATTCGCAATTTGAGAATTATTTCAAGGGTGCAGAGGTATCTCAAAGACACCCTGCTGCAACACTGAAATTTACGTGTGTGTGCATGTGGCACACATACATGCCCTATGGGCATGTATGTGTGTCACATGCCACCCTAACAAATGCCAAATAGGGCATTTTTAAAAGAAATCGCAAATTACCACCAACTACAAGTTGGTGGTAATTTGCGATTTCTTAACACAAATTCGCAATTTCAAAATGTTACATACATATCATTTAAGGAATCGCAATAATTGCGATTCCTTAAATGCTATGGCAAAATAAAGAATCGCAATTTTTTGAGATTCCTTAAATTGCGATATTTTAATACATACCAAATCATGCTAAAAGGCCGTTTGGGAGTCGCAAAGGCCAAAATTCTGCGAATTTCGGCCTTTGCGAGTCGCAAAAGCCTTGATACATCTGGCCCTATTTACCTCCATAGGATAACATTGACTGTTTTTCTATGAAAAGTTTGTGTGGAGTTGGAAAACCTAAAGAAATTCTTTGAAATTGTATTCACTAACAAAAAACTTACCTGTTTAAGGAGATGTCCCAGTGCAGTATCCAGGCATACTGCACTGTGTAAGAAAAGTAATCTCAAAAGTAACTTACCTGTCATTTTACTAAAAATCCTAAACAAAGTACATGTACTGTCCCCTGAAAAGCATTGCATTGTCAGTAACACTATTGCAATCAAATCAAAGTACATTTACCATTGCAATTCAAAGTGTGTTACAACTGTTTATTTACTGCAAAGTATTAATCACTTACCTGTGCCAGGCTTGCTTGGTTCTAGGAAATAAAATAACTAAAATAATATTTGTATACAAGAACAATGGTTCTGAAGTTCAACTTGTGAGTGTGTGAATTCATTTGCTGACTGAGTGTGTAAGAAATGCTTAACATTGTCCTCTGGTAAAGCCTTACTACTGGACCACACTACCACAAATAGAGAGTAAGGTACTATCTTACTTTACCTCTGCCTACCTTTGGGGTTCCACTGGACTCTGTGCACACTATACCTCACTTTGGTATTGTATATACAGGCCAGCTTCCTACAATACCGATTTGCAAACCTTCACCTATTACACAAAATACAAATTCAAATACATAAGAGACTTTTTATGTTATATATCTAGTATTTTAACAGTTTGGGGACACGGGCAAACATACAGTTTTCTATAAAAATGTCAGCGGCAGCTGAAGGCAAAGGTTGTATATTTTGGTGTGGTGAAGATGCCTGAATATTCATGAAAGTCAGCTTTAGTCCTCCTCAGTAGCAACAGAGTAGCCTTAACTGCCAGGCGAAGTCCCATAAGAACAGGAGCAAAAGCAACCCCAAAAGAGCATCACCCTTATTTGGCCATCTCAGTGATTTTATGGCATAGTGAACAAGGGACTCGTGCCTGGGCATACGTTTTGCACTTAGAGCATCTCGTGAAGAAAATCATGGCATGGAAGGAATGCACCTGAACACACGCAGCTCCCTAAAGAAAACATTTTATTCAGATGCTGGAGTACAATTTCATTTGTTATGTCTGATAGTCTTTACAAAAGATCACTAGATATTAATTAAAATGTGGGTTGACTTACTAGACCCCTATCCAGAGGCTGGACAAGGATTTAACAGGGAACAAAATATCAGCCTTTCCAGTTACCTTTTGATTTGAGCACATCTGGTTTGTATAGAGCCAGCAGCTAAGGGGCCAGGAACAGAAAAGACTCATGGTATTTTGGTAGTGACAGCTTCCCTTATAGACTGGAAGATGAGCCAATTTATGATGGCATTCCCCAAAGAAGGAAAGGTGAATGCTGTTTTTAATAAAGTCCTAAATTATAGGGATATGGAAATGCAATTACATATGCTGTTTATTACTGATGTTAGAAGTAATTTTTAGGTCAAAGCCCACTAGACCGTGCAGCTGTCTGGTTTGCGAATTACTTCTTGGGAACATTCCGAAAGCTTCATTGCAAATGCATTTCAACCATTACTTACCATTGGCTTTGTGTTTTATAACATACATTTGCTTGCTTTCTATTTGCTGGCTTTCTTTTAGGCTGTCCAGTTTGCGTATTTCTCTCCTGTGCACTATAGCCTATTTACTGTATTCTTCCATGAGTGCTCACTTTCGGTAAACCAGCCTTTAAATCTATCTTGTTTTCATCCTGTCACATTTGCTGTGCATTCAAATACTGAGATCAAATGTCAGGCTCTGTCTTCCGAAGGAGCTTAGTGTTTGCTTTTCTTTCTCTGACTTCAAAGTCAGAGGATTTATGTGACAATCTTGCTGTGAAACTACAGGCTTTTTTCTAGCACACAACAAAATGTAAGTGGTTGTAAATTAACTGTGCAGATATTTCAAAATATATCAGAATTAGGAAAGCACAAATGAAGCACTTTTTTGTAATTCTGAAGTGTGGTGGAATACGATCAAAACAAATTAATACACTACGTGATAACACTTCCACACAATCATTTGTGTGCTGTATACTTTCATCAATAAAAATGTATGTCTATGTAAATGTAATGATTATTTCAGTTGAAAATATGTTGTCTGTAATCGCAATGCTCTACCACACCATGCCACTCCACGATACACCCCTCCACTGTACAACACTCTATGCCTTTCCATTGCACAACACTCTACTCCACTCTATGCCCCTCTACTGTACAACACTCTATGACACACCACTTTACGACACTCCACAACACTCCTTGTCACTCTATGCCCCACCACAACATTCCACTCCACTCTAAGACACTCTATGATATGCCTATTCACTCAGTCACTCCACTCCACTCCACTGTATGCCACGCTACAGCACTCTACACAACTCCCTCTAGGCCACTTCACTTTACTCTAAGACAGACTACCACACTAAAGCACTCTACACCACTCCACTCTATGCCACTACACTTTGTCAACCTCTGACACTCAATAAGACTCTAATCCACAAAACGAAACTCCACTGTATTCCAGTCTACGCCACTCTGCAATGCTACTCCACACAGCTTCCCTGTATGGCACTCCACTTCCTCCAAGGCACTCTAAGCTACTCCATTCAATGACACTCTACTCCACATCATGCCATTCCACTCTACAACAATCTATACCATGACACCCTACTTCACTGTTCGCAAATCCCTCTACACAACTCCAAGCCACTTTACTTCAGTCTACGACACTCTACACCCCTCTAGGCCCTTTGACTTTTGTCATTCCACTCAACTCTCTCCACAACACTCAATGCAATCTGCAACACTCTACGACACTCCAATCTATGCCACTTCCATTCTACGACACTATTCTATGCCACTGCACAACAATTTTCTCCGTTCTACACCACAACAATCGACTCCATGCAACTCCCTGCACTTTACTCCGCTGTATGCCACTCCCTTCTATGCTACTCTACGATGCTCCACACCACTCCACTATATGGCACTCTACGCCCCTACACTCTATGCCCTTCCACTCTACCACTCTACACTTCACTCCACTCTTCGTCACTCCATGACACTGTTTGCCATTCCACTCAATGGCACTCTCCACGATGCCACTAACTCTTAGCTATGCTGAACAGCAGCCACAATGGTATACAACAAGGCTAAAACACATTGGCAAAGCCAATCGCTCTAGCATAGGAGAGACCTATTGGTTTTGCCAATGCTTATTTCTCATCTCAAATGCAGTTCAATAAATTGATCTGAATTGTAGAGTGCTTCTTGTCACCCGTGAGGGTATCCATTGATTAGCCCCAAAAAAAACAGGTCTTCAGGGACTTTTCGGAACTCTGAAAGAGATGGGGAGGTCTGTAGATAAGGATAGCTTGTTCAATGTCTCCGCTGCTGGGTAGGAGAAAGGAGTGACCTCCGCATCTGCTATGTTAGATGCGGGGGTCAGTGTTATACAAAGGGACGTGGAGTGGAGGTATCTAGTAGGCTGATGGAAGTTCTGGTGGTGGTTCAAGTAGGCGAGTCTGCAGTTGTTTAAGGCCATGTATACATGGATCAGGCGCTTGAAACTGCAACTTTTATGTAGAAGAAGCCAGTGGAGTTCTCTGAGGCAGGGGTGATGCAGGTTCATCTATGGAGATCCAGGGTGAGTATGGCTGCGGTATTCTGTATGGTCTGTAGTCAGAGGAGGAGGAGAGGTGGTATCCGTGCATAGAGAGCATTGCCGTAGTCCAGTTAGCTGGAGATGAAGGCCTGGGTGATGGTGCATCTTGAGCTGTGGGGTCGCCATTTGAATATCTTACAAAACATGCAGAGGATGAAGAAGCAGGCGGCAGAGTTAACCTGAGTTGTCATGCTTAGTTTGTTGTCCAGAATGATGCCTAGGTTTCTAGCGTGGTCAGTGGGGAGGTTTTGTTTCTGAAATTCAGTAGCTTTGTTTTTTCTGAGTTGAGCTGTAGGCATTTGTCCTTCATCCAGTTGGTGACATCTGTCATGCAGTTGTGGAAGTTGGTGGTGACTTCGGAGAGGGAGCGGATTAATTGTGTGTCGTGGGCGTAGGATAGGATGTTGAGTCCATGGGTTTTGGCGATGCTGGCCAGAGGTGTCATAATTGTTGAAGAAGTTAGGGCTGAACAGGGATTCTTGAGGTATTCCACAGATGATTTCCTTGGGTTTGGTGATGAAGGGTGAAGGCAGACTTTTTGCGTTCTCCGGTGAGGAAAGAGGCGATCCATTTGATTGGGACTTCTTTGATGCTTATGTTGTGCATCATTGTGATGGGTTTGCGGTGGGAGACAGTATCAAAGGCTGCTGAGAGATCTAGGTGGATCACGGCTGCAGTCTCTCCTCAGTCGCGTAGAACTTAGATGTCAGTAGCCGCAATTTAGGCTCTCTCGTTGCTGCGGAATCCGGATGGGGAGGAGTTAAGTCGGAGATCTATTTCCAGATTTGAGGAGAGTTGAAGAGCTCTTTGCTGTTTTTAGAGCCTGATTCAATGCATCAGGCTAAGGGCTTTTTCTTTATGTCTCTCTACTCTCATGGTAGAGGTTGAGGGCTGTCTTCAAGGAGGTTTTGTCAATCGTAATCTTGCTGGCGAGCCATTTCCTTTCCAGTTGTTGACCGTGTCATTTAGCAATTCTGAGGTCTTCAGTATATCAGGTAACCTGCTCATTGGACCTTCTGTGGGTGTTGTTGCCGATGGGAGGTATGCTGTCCGTGCAGTTGGTGATTCAATTGTTGAAGTTTCTGTTGTTCTGGTCTAGGATGTTGAAGGAGATGGGGTGGGTGGTGTTGAGGGCATTGAGCCATGTGTATTTTAAGACTTTGCTCCAGCTGCGGTGGAGGGCGTTGGGCAGACTAGGGATGGAGGTCCATGAGCTGGTGATGTTGAAGTGGACAATGGAGTGGTTGGGCCAGGTGAGTACCATGGTTAGGCTGTACATGATGCTGTCGCTGGAGGTGAAGATGGGGTCTAGCATGTGCGTGGGGTCATGGACAAGTTGGAGGAGTCTGATGTTGTTCATGCTCTAGGGGAGGTTGGTAGTGTGGATGTCATTGTGGTCATCAAGATGGAAGTTGAGGTTGCTGAGGAAAATCAACGGCAAGGGGGATGATGAAGTTGGCGATGAAGTTGCAGAAGGCTGGACGTGGTCCTGGAGGATGGTAGGCAAGGGTGCCCCTGATCGTGGTTTTGCGGTCCATTTAGATTCAGGAGTTGAGGTGTTCCATGGCTGAAGTGATGTTGTCATTTGTGGTAATGCTTTGGATAGATTCCTTGAGTATGTTGACGATCCCTCTGCCAGGATTGTTGATGTGGTTGTGGTGGGTGATCTTGTATCCTTCAGGTATTGCAGTGGCGATGTTAGGCTTGGAAAGGGGTTGAGCCAGGTCTCAGTCTGGATGAGGACGTCCTGTGTGAGGTTGGGGATGAAGTCCTAAATCCCTGTGGTGCATTTGCATAGTGAGCTTTGGTAGTGTCTGTGGTCTGTTTAGGGTGGGGCTGGTCGGTGGACTGGTGTGTGAGCTGTGGCCAGTGAAGTAGCAGTGGATGCAGGTAAAAGGTTCTACCGTGGAGCATGGTGGCAGTGTTTTTGCAGCATCCAGGGTCGTGGGTGTAGAGATCTGTGATTGTGTATCTGTGGGGGTGGGAGGGCCAAGAGAAATGGTACGGGCTGCGGTCCAGGCACAGATGGATGCAGACAAGTTTGCCTTTGGCACACGTGCTGTGCGGCTGTGCTGCGGCCTCCATTAAGTAGGTCCTAGGGTAGGCAGGGCTTCTGTTGGCAGGAAGAACAGTGAGCAGGTAAATCTGGGTGGAAAAATCTGGGCCACGGCAGTGCCACTGGATCAGGCTGGAACAAGCAGGAACTGGAGGCCACAGACAAGTGGGAGCTGGATACCCAGATGCCTACTAATGCAGTCACTTTGAGGCCGCATTAGGTTGGTCCTGGGGTGGGTAGGGCTTCTGTTGGCGGGAAGTAGAGTGAGAAGGAAAACCCGAGCGGGAAAGCCCTGGCAGCGTTGTCATCAATGACATGATCCAGCCTCAAATTCCTTCGCTTTAAATTTCCCAGGTGTCATACTGAATCTAGAAGATTTTTCTTCGAGCAATACCCTTGCGCACCAGTTGGCACCGCGTGACGTCATTGGCATGGTCTCCACTGTTGTGACTTCACAGTCACCTATAGTTGCCACCTCGGTGTGCTGACGTCAGTTACTTTACACAACTTTCTATGCCAGGAACGCAGAGCCATGAAGTGCACTGACAATGGCATGTTCCTGAACAACTAGGGCCCTGAAAGGGGTCAGCCCTGACCCTAGAAACCTGCCCACAGTGCAGGGAAAATGGGTGGGTTGGTGAGGAATCTGCGGCTAGATCATGTCTCTACCAGATGAGGCGTTAAGGAAGGTAAGTAACTTCTCCATCTGATAGACATCTAGCTGCAGATTCCTTACCTCTGAATAAATACCCAAGTAATACCATCCCTGGAGGAGGGGCTGCGGACAAATGTAGACCAGGAGGTTCTGTAGGATAGAGCAGCAAAAAGGCTGTACCTTCGGACTTGACTGTACAGACTGTAGTGTTTGGTAAACTTGTGTAGGGATGCCCACGTTGCTGCCTGACAAATGTCAAAGACTGGAACACCATGTTGCAAAGCCGTGGCAGCAGCCTTACTTCAGGTGGAATGAGCCTTTCAAACCTTCAGGAGGCTGCTTCTTGACCAGAGCAGAGCAAATTATGATGGAGAGGATGACCCATTGTGAGATAGTCCTCTTCTGCACTACGCAACCTTCCTTTGATCCAGCGTACTCCACAAGTTGGTCATCCACCCGGAACTCTTTAGTGCGGTCACGCTCTTTTTGGGTCCATACAGGGGAGTCACTTCTCTTCTTTAGAGGGGTGCGGAGGAGAGTAGAAAGTGGACAAGATGACCGTTTGTCCCACGTGCAATGGTGTTACCACTTTCAGTAAGAAAGAGGCCCTAGTGTAAAGCACCAACTTATCATGAAAGATTGTCAGGTAAGGAAGCTTGGATGACAGTCTGCAATTCACTCACCCTCCTGGCAAAAACTATTGCCACTAAAAAGGCTGTCTTGATGGTAAGCAGCTGGAGGGAGCAGTTGTGAAGAGGTTTGAACGGATTATACATCAGGAAGGTGAGAAACACTGGGGCATGATGAAAGGAGCAGGTGTAAATGTATGTACAAGCCCCTTAAGAAATCTAATTACAATACGGGATTTAAATATAGATGGTTGGCTGGTAGCCTCAAGAAGGCATACATGTGACAGAAGATCCTTCTGAAGGGGCAGTCTGACTGGAGGACCAATGCTCAGTTGGAGAAGCTTGGGATACCAGACTCTCCTTGCCCAGCCGAGAGCCACAAGAATGATTTGGGCCTGGGTCACTCTTGATCTTCTTGAGCACTTTGAACAGGAGTGGTAGAAAGGCATACAGAAGGCCTAAGATACACCCTGAAAAGCCTCACTGAGTGAGTGCCACCTTTGAAACTCAAGTGCGCTAAACTGCTGACATTGCACGGTCTCGGTGGAGGCAAATAGATCTAACCAAGTCTCTCCCCACTGCTGAAAGATACCTTGTGCCACCTACAGATGGAGACGCCATTTGTGATCCGCTAGGATTCACCGGCCGAGTTCGGCCCTGTTCCAGCCACATCCAGAGACGCAGGGCCTCTTAACAAAGGGTCCACAACCTCCACCCGGCACTGGTTGTTGCAATATCACATGGCAGTAGTGTTGCCTATGAGCACTTCAACCAGCTTTCCCTTGATTAAAGGAAGAAAAGCTTTCAATGCCAAGCGAATCACTCGGAGTCGTTCTCACTGAAATCCAGGATAGAGGCTGAAACATTGGTATCAGAGCCTGAATATCCTGGACTTGCCATTCGGGAGGAAAGGCCTGAAACTGCACTATATTCAGAGCAGCTCAGTTGAAAAGGGGCATCTGAGAGGGAGTCAGGTGTGTTTTCGGGACGTTGATAGAGAACCCCAGTAAGTGCAGAAGGTTTGCCGTGTTCTGGAGGTAGGAGATGACAGCCTGGGGCGAATTCGAATTCAACAGCTGGGCATTGAGATAGGGGAAGTATGGCACCACTGATCTGCACAGATGAGCTGGGACCACCGCCATCACCTTAGTAGACACCCAAGGGGCACCGTTGAGGCCAAAGGGGAGTACGGTGGACTGAAAGTGCTCGTGGCCTACCATAAACCGCAGGTAGCACCGAAGGGCAGGCAGAGCGGGAATGTGAAAATAGGCGACCTGCATATCCAATGCTACCATCCAGTCTCCTGGGTCCAGGAAAGACCAGACCTGAGCTAGAGTGAGCATCTTGAACGTTTCTTTTTTGAGGAAGTAGTTGAGGGTCTGTAGATCTAGGAGAGGGAGTAGGGTGAATAGCGAGAATAGCAACAGCAGCTAACTTCTGGTGCTCGAACACTCTCTATGGCTTCCTTGGCCAAGAGAGTCATGACTTCCTCCTGAAGCAAAACCAGGTGATCTTCTATCCGCCAGTCATAAGCTGTAGGCATGGAGGGAGGGTAGTCTCGAAGGGGAGTGAGTAGCCCATTCAGACTTTCTGAAGAACCCACCTACCCAACGTGATGTTTTGCCAGTGGTGATGGCTGATCCTGCCACTAATTGGGCACCCATGATCTTGAAGGGCCAACTTAGGAGGGTTTGGAGGCTGAAGGGGCGGGGTGGCCGCCAAACCCACCGGTCGGAATGAGCAGCTCCCAGGGCCACACAGAGGTTGCAGAAATTACATAGCCTTAGGTCTGGGGTATGGCTGGCACCGATGAAAACCCCTTCCAAAGACATGAAAGCGGCAAAAAGCAGATGGAGGACGTGTGGCCATTGAGAGGTCCAAGTACTTGACTGTAGCCCATGAGTTCCATAAGTGCTCTAGGGCCATGCCTGCTTTGCCTCTGAAGAGATGGGTGCCATCAAAGGGCATGTCCACATGGGAAGCATTGACATCCTCAGAAAAGCCACAAGTTTTCAGCCAGGTGTGGCTTCAAACAGCCACCGTCGATGACATCACTCTGCCCAGTGAGGCAGCCTTGTGAAGTCCACAACTAATGGCGAACTGTGCCACATCTCTCCCATTTGATACTACTTTAAAGAGGATGGCTAGGGCCTCCTCCAGGACCTATGGCAACACTTGTGCAACCGTTTTCCACAAGGAGTGGGAGTAACGGCGCCAATAGGCCTGTGGTGTTCAGTGATTGCAATGTAAGCCTGGCAGAAGAAAACCTTTTCTTTTCCCAACTATCCAGCCTCTTGGATTCCCTACCCGGGGCTGCGGAAGGAAACGTGCCCTGACATGTAGAGGCTTAGACCACCAAGCCCTCTGGGTAGGGTGGTTGGTGAGAAAATGTGGGTCACCCGGTGCAGGGCGATGGTGGTGGGTAATTGTCCTATTCACAGGAGACCCTGAGCTGAGCTTGGACCAGGTTTGCGGTACGACATCAGTCAAGGCCTCATTGAAAAGCAGGAGGGGTTCCAAGGAGGAGACACCTGGCTGCAGGACCTCCATCAAGATGATGTCTCAACTTCCACCGAAGGGAGCTGAAGGTCCAGGACCTGGGCTGCCCTTCTCACCACCATAGCATATGAAGCTCCCTCCTCCATAGCCACAGTAGGGGGAGAAGCAGACCAGAACCTGGAGATGTATCCAGTCCACTGGCCTCACCCAATTCCTCATACCAGTCCATTTCGTATTGAGGCTGGTCTTGTAAAGGGTCCAACAACTCCTACCAATGTTCCTCCATTCCTAGCCCTTCAAAATAAGGCTGAGGTACATACCATGGACCCAAAGGCCCCATTGGCATCGGTAAGCGCCGATCTGGCTCTGGGTCATCGGGGCTAAGAATTGTGCTGGCGCCTGCAGCGTCAGAAGTCTCAGCGCGTGGCCAGGGAAGGTCATAGTGGCACGACCGGTGTCAATCGGATCCATTACCAGATCCATGGGGGGTCTTCGACGCGGGAGCGGAACCTGATGGTTTCCTGAAGGCATGCCGGGCGGTTAAGACCACGGAAATATGAAGCTTTGAGCTGGGCAGGGGTTGCTCCGGCTCCCAGGAAGGCAGGGAAGTACGGCGCCGGCACAGGCTCCACAGAACGAGGCCTCTAGCACCGAGGCTCCTCCGTCGGCCGATGGATGTGGAGAATTTAAAGCACGCTTCGACTTCTTGTGTTTCTTATACCTCCTACCTGATGGCTTTGAGTGGGAGGATGAGGACTTAGGACTCCTGAAGCAGTGCCTGGACCTTCCACTTGACCGGGAGCAAGAACGAGACCTCCAGAGGCGAACAACATGAATATGGGTCACAAGCAGCTTTTTGGACCACTCCCTCAAAGCTTTTGGAGCTATTGGCCAGGCTGTCAGGGCACAACTTTGAGTCGTGTTCGCACTCCAGGTACCAAAGACAAATCAGGTGTGGATCAGTCACTGACAGGGCACGGTGACAGGCGCCACATGATTTGAATCCAGAAGTTCTTCTTTGACATGTTGGAAAACCTACACACCAAACAATTTTATACAAATGTCGAAAAAAGCCTGCCAAAAAGTGAAAAAGGATAGCTCTCTTCACGGATCTGCTCAGGCTAGCGCAGAAAGAAAAGAATTGATATCAGAGCACTGAGGTAGTGCCTATATAGTTGACGCGGACGTCACAATAGCAGAGACAAAGCAGATGTCACGTGAAGCCGACCAATGCCACTTACCGATGCACAAGGATATATTTCAAAGAAAATTTCCGGATCCAGTTTGATGTCTGGGAAATTCAGAGGTAAGGAATGTGCGGCTAGGTGTCTCTATCAGATGTAGAGTGCAATGGTGTAAAGCGGCATAGAGTGTTGCAGAGTACAGTATAGAGTGCAGTGGTGCAGAGTAGTTGGCACAGAGGAGGCCTGGGCCGAGTTCGCGAAACTAAACTCTGCACTCTATGCCAAAGCACTCCACACCAGTGCACTTTACTCTGTACTGCTCAATGCCAATCCATCCTACACCACTCTACTCTACCACGCATCACTCTACTCTGAAACAATCTACCCTGCAACGCTACACTTGCCACTGCACTCTACTCTGCACCACTGCACTCTACACCACTCTTTCCTCTGTTCTGGGCCCTCTCACGCATGCACGCACTGAGTTATGCCAGACTTGACAACCACTAGCGCGCGCAGGCTTTGTGCACCACGAAAAATAAGCTGTCAGAAACATGATCCGCTACTACATGCTCTATAAAGATAAGAAATACCCTCACAACAGCCGAAAAGCAGACTATCCAGTCCGGATGGGCCGGACGAAAAGGAGAAAGGGCGGAAACCAAAAAGGCTCATTTCCAATCTGAGGCCACCGTTTTACATAAAGGATGATGCCAGCCAATTAAAATGAGGGGAGAAGCTTCAAGCCCCCTTCTGAAATCTCCTCATCCACAATATGACTGGCAGAGCGAGCAGCGCATACGCTAGGCGAGATCTAAAAAGAGCACGGAAACCACATCACAAATATCAACAAATCAAGACAAAAGCAGAAGGTCATAAAGCATTCAAGAAAAGTTGAAAAGGTATGTTAAACTTGGTCTTCTTAAATAAAAACACACTGATCCAGGCAGCGCCTAAATTGTAGAACAAATAAAATAAAGCCACACGGGATCAAACATATTGGTTGTTGCTGAATGCTGGAGTTGTTGAACATCAGCGCTGCCTAGTTTTGATTTCACCTATTGTCTTTTTTTCGCCAGCCTACACTTCCTGTCTCTATCTCTTCCGGATTCTTTTTTCATCGAGGATTTTGTGCCCATCACTCTTTTCCAATCTTTTGAGTCTATGTTCTTTCTCCCTATTTTCTCTCTTGTTCGGCAGTCAAAGTATGATGATGACATTTAAGTTCTAGCTCCCCAGAGAAGATTGCTGGTGCCGTTCAAAACAGCTCTATTTCTTCTCTACTTTAAAATGTTAGGAATGCAAAATAGGGGTTGCCTAGGAGCAGAGCAGCTTTTCGATCTGTTCTTTTTAAAGGTTATAGGAAGAAAAACATTTTAGCTATGTCTAAAGCGGTAGCATACCTCCGCTGTAGCTCTTGATGGACTTAAAACACCAATTAGCCCACAACTGTGGCATCTGTTCGTTTATTAAAGTTAACAAAGGTGCCTAACACAACAACATATACAAAGTAATATAACAGCACAAAACACACAAAAACAGAAGGCAAAAGAACAATCAGAGTCAATAGTACACTATCTGCATAAATACTGAAGAAAAACACCAAAAGGAAATACATAAGTAAAACTACAAAAGGATACAATGAATTTATTGCACCAGTAGGCGCGTGCACTGGGGAAAGCTCCAAGCAACCAACCGAAAAATGCTAATGCTCAAGTTATAGACTCAGGAAACTTGAACTACTAGTAACATATGGATGACTGTTCTCGTTTCTGGAAGGGCGATTTACCCCAGAATACTTCAGGTCAAATTTAAAAACAAGACGGTACAAAACTGCCTCGTTAGTCATCAGATTATGTGGCCACAATGTGCTCCGTTAATAGAGCTGTCAAGGTATCCATTTTAATGAGTGTGACCTAAGGTCAGTCTGACCTGTTTGCCTTTCGAGAGAATATCTGTGATGACTTTCAGCTGTCTTTAATTATGAAACGCAAGTATGTGAATGCCACTGCAGGGATAGTTAAAATGGACAGAGGACTGCAAGGGCACCTCTCATGTAGCTGAGAGCCATGGAAGTGTATAGCTTGGAGAAGTTCCCTATCCTATGCATGTGTGTTCAAAGGGTTAATTGACCTAGCAGCTGGAACTGTGCCTACATTTTAGCACAAGTATTTAAGCCTTAGCAAGACAGACTTTACGTTTGAGAGCTGAACATTTATTTAGGAATTTTACAACGCGCTGTGAGTCTCCTCACAGTTTTATCACTGCACTGAAATTGCATGAACACTAAACGCAATTGTGTAACACTTCTACACTGGTAAAATCATGTCATCTCTATTTCTAAAAGCTTCTAAAAAGATGCCTTAGGATTACGCAAGCTGCAGAACAATGGCAAAGTTGCCCCGATAATGCTATATCACTCAAATATGAGAACACTTAATTGGTTGCTAAAAGCCCCAAGAATTTTAGGACACTTGAGGCTAAACCACATAATATTTTTGGCTGGGATTATTATGGTGGTAGGTAAGCCACAGTTCGATACAAACACCTTTTGCCAGTGTAACATAAAAGCAGATTGTGAAGGTTGTCGTGTGTCAAGAATATTTGTGCCATAGGTAAGCAGTCTGAAGCTGAAGTATAATAACATCACAACAGCACAATGCTATATTACTACAACACACCACAATATCAATAATACAGCACACTAATGTAAAACTAACAAGAGCACAATACAAAGCACCAACACAATGCAAAAAAAACAATAACACTATGGCATTTTGAGTTGTGATTGTGTTGTGTTGCTGTGTGAAACATTGTTGTGCTTTTGTACAAATGCACAATTGTTTGATTGTAACTGTTGTGTGCCGGTGCTCTGTTGTGCCCTTTTTCTGTTGCTTCACTGTTTAGCATGTCTTGTGCCGTTGTGTTATTTTGTGCTGTTTTGGTTTCATTTTAGGATGATGTGTTTCTGTGGTGCGGTTTTGCTGTTTTGATTTATTAGTTTGCTTTTTGTTGTGGTAGAGCTGTGTTGGGTTATTTTTCCTGCTGTTGTGCTGCTTTCTTGCATTTTGCTTTTGCTGTTTTGTACTGTGATGTTTTTTATTTCTATGTTGATTATTTTGCTGTTTTGTGCCCTTCTGTGCGTTTGTTGTGTTGTTATTTTGCATTGTGTTATGTCACTGTTTGTATTCTGTAATTATTTTAAAGAGGTCAACGGATGCAGCTATGTTTCCAGCCAAAGGCAGAATATTATTTGAAAGTTCCAAGAGCAAACATTTTCCGACCTCAAGAACTACTGAGCCATAACCCGCCACCCCTTCACGGACAAAGTCAGAGAAAAGACCGTCAATACACAACTAACCAAATTCATCGAAGAAAACTCCATCCTGGACCCCTCCCATTCTGGATTCCACAACAACCGCAGCACCGAAACCGTCATACCCACAGCTACAGACAACACTTGTACCCTTCTCAACCAAGGACACACCGCGGCCCTGATCCTACTCGACCTCTCTGTAGCATTCAACATCGTCTCTCACCATACACTCACAGCCAGACTCCACAACGCCGGCATACAAGTAACCGCCCTTGACTGGATCAGCTTGTTCCTCATCAGCAGAACCCAAAGAGACAGACTACCACCCTTCCTCTCCGAACCCACAAAAATCAACTGCGGAGTGCACCAAGGATCATCGCTCAGCCATGCGCTCTTCAACATCTACATGGCCCCCCTTGCCGCCATCATCCGAAAGCACGGACTCAGCATAGTATCCTACGCCGACGACACCCAGCTCATCCTCTCCCTCACCAAGGACCCAATCACCACTGCCTGAAGCTCAACTCGGAGAAGACAGAAGACCTCATCCTCGGACCCTCCCTCTCGGCATGGGACGACACCAGGTGGCCCACCACCCTTAGCAGCCCCCCCCCCCCCCCCAGGAACCACACCCAAAACCGCAGCATCATACCCAACTCTTCCCTCTCCATGACCCGACAGGTCAATACCGTCACCTCCAGCTGCTTCAACACCCTCCGAGCATCCTCCGAAAGACTTTCAAGTGGATCTCTCACAAATCAGGGAAAGCCGTCACCCACGTGGTCATCACCAGCAGACTGGACTACGGCAACGCCCTCCATGCCGGGATCAACAAGTCTTTTATCCGAAAACTCCAGACCATACAGAACACAGCAGCCAGACTCATACTCAACATCCCTCGACACGAACACACCACCAAAACACCTACAAAACCTCCACCTGCTCCCCGTTGAGAAGAGTCATGTTCAAGATACTCACGCCTACAAATGCATCCATAACACCGGACCCCAATACCTCAATGAAAGAATCTCCCTCCACGCACCCAAAAGAAACCTCTGGTCCACCGACCTCGCCGAAATCCCACGCATCCGCAGAGCCAGAACAAGTGGAAGAACCTTCTCCTACGTTGTAGCCAAGACCTGGAACGAGCTCCTGCTCAACATCAGACGTGCCCCCTCCCTAAACATCTTCAGGAAGAAGCTCAAGACCAGGCTCTTCAACTGGACGGAGCTGCTTTACCCCCACGGCGAAGCTTGAATCCGGTCCAATGAAGGAATGGCTTGGCAGTTCGGGCTGGACTGTTCCCATGAGGCACAAGGTCAGACTGATTTGCATATGGCCATGTCTGAACTGGGGTGGCAGAGTGGGCTAAAGAACGGTGATAGATTAAACCCAGATCTGTTGACTGGGTGTGAGTGTTTGATTGGTTCAAATGCTCCGTCCATCACCAACCCCTTTTGTACCACTTTGTTCGCCATAAGTTGGCAGGGTATGCTCAGACGTGAGTCCCTTGATCACTTTGCCACTGTATTCAAGCAAGCCTGGCTGAAAACGGCTGTAATGCCAGAAACCGGTCCTAGGAAGCTTGAATCCGGTCCAGGGAAGGCATGGCTTGGCAGTTCGGGCTGGACTGTTCCCATGAGGCACAGGGTCAGACTGATTTGCATATGGCCATGTCTGAACTGGGATGGCAGAGTGGGCTAAATAACAGTGATGGATTAAACCCAGATCTGTTGACTAGGTGTGACTGTTTGATTGGTTCAGATGCTCCGTCCATCACCACCCCCTTTTGTTACCCCCACCACCATGAGACCCAACGGGTGAGTGGTGCCCTTATAATTCACCTGATTGAATTGAATTGGTGTGAACCACCAACTAAAACGGTAATATACTGCTGCTCCAGTTCTTCAACTATGTAAAACACCAGTCATCAGAAAACTGTTGCATTTGTTGACATATCTAAAGTAAACCGTTGTACATACCACAATAACTTATACAAAGCAAGCTAACACCACAAAACTTTGTAGGGAACAACACAACAAAACAGTCACATTGCAACAATGCATGATAAAAACACAGCAGTGCAAAAAAACAAAAGACATGAGCGGCACTACAAAATGCAACACCACAAATATGCACAATCATTCTTGTCCGACAGGACCCCGTCCAGAAACATGATTTCATATTACAGTGGTAAAATCAGTTTGAAACAAGCACTGCCGTAACTTATCACCAAGGGTATGAAATGGCGCCAGTCAAAAATGTCTTGTGACCCGGCCCCATGCCTTAAAGTACGAAATTTCAGTGATCACTTTATGTGGGCCGGCCTGGTCTCTAAAGACCAGAACACTAGAGAAGCAGACTCCTCTGGTGCACACCTAAGACACTCCTGTTCAAAACCCAGGACGTCTCTGGCTATCTCACGATTCAGAGGAGCACCACAACTGTCAAACTTTTGCAAATGGCTCCAGCATACCAATGGCACTCACCCTATTGATATCAAGGGACTAAAGAACCCTGATGCTTTCAGGAAAATATTGACGACCCAGTTAGACATGCTCAAAGCACCTGAATAACAGATTTATTCAGGCCTCTACAAATAAAATAAACTTAACCAAACGAATGAATACATTAGTTTAGGGTCTGTACCTGGGTAATCCCCTCTTGGTCTGCCTTTACATATTGGGCGTCCTGGTATGGGTTTAGAGGTCCCTGTCCAAATGCGCACCAGAGCCCCTGGCTACATCCACTCGCGTCGGATTCTCCTCCAAGCTGCAACTTTTCTGCGCTCTTTTGACGTGCATACATTCAAGCCTCATCTACATTGTGCGGAATACAATGGCAATCATAATAGTAGCAGGATGTGCAGTTTTTCTGCTGATCAGTTTACAAAAACTAATGTCAAAGTTTGCAAATATTTGAATTCCATTGAAAGTTTTGAAATAATGAGTTAAGTTCCCATCAGCAAATGTTAATAATGAGACACTGGCATTTCAGATTATATAGGCATGAATCCAGGACAAGAGAGGATGAACATGCCTGGTAGGTAAAAGACCTTGGACCTGTTTTTCTGCTGTCTCACTTACACACCTGAATGCACACAAGTGAAACCTAAACACCTTTCGACCTTTTGTTATACGAAAGGCTTCTGAAACCTACGCAGTCTGGACTGGAGCCATGTGAGCTCAACCATGTTGATTTAAACTTGAATAACTATTATTACCTGTCAAGAAGGCGGTAATAGTGGAAGAGGAGGCATTTTTTGCTGATACAAGTGCCACAGTTTCAGGTACCTTCATGCAATACTTTGAATAAAAATTATGTTCTATGGCCAAGTATTATAATACTTTCGAGAAAGAGGGCTCATACATGGTTGTTCACTGCTTGTCTAAAAAATAATCGCTTTTAATGATTAAAATGGCGTTGGATCATCATTTGTCTGGTTGTGTTAGTGTTATAGTTTACTCTAGATTAAAATTCAGCCACTTAAACGTTACAAAATGTTTAGAGCAAATCTGGGGGGTGGGGTGTCTCTCAAAGGAGTGTTGCTAATGTAATTAAGGGCGTGGCTATAAAACACATAAGTTAAAAAACTGTGCTTAGCATAGTGTGCCGCCCGACTTGTATTTTGCTGTTTCTGTCATTGCATCCAGATATATGATACAACAAGTAACATCATACGTACAACAAGTTAGGACTATTGGCTTTGTTAATGGTTGGTAGTTGCATAAGATAAATAAACAGCAACTATGGCTTGTATATAATATTGAAAAAGCTTCCACTGAAAGCCCTGGTGACAACACAACAATGTGCCTGCACCTGAGTTTCAAAAAGAGAAGGGAAATCCAGCGAGAAAATGACTCTGTTTATAGAATTTCCCTTCCCATACAACGCTCACCTGGCATGACGGCATGCCGTAACTTCTCCACTAGTGAGCAGTGAGCAGTGTGAGCACGCGCACATCGATGTGCCGGCTGTCACTGCAGTTCGGGAAAAAAATGGACCTCCTATGCCAGGGCACAAAACAGAGCCCGATAGAGACCTGTTTCGAGGCCCCTTTTAAAAAACTGCTGGTGCTCAGCACCATGAGACCCGGCAAACTTAAAGCCCTGCATGTGACACAGGAGAAAATGGTGGTCGGTCGCACGTTCAGCTTTCATGAACCATGCCACAGCAGCAGACAGCACTCTCGTCCACCTAAACTTTGCTTCCAACTCTAGTCTTATAAAATCAACAGGGAAGTAACTCTAAACCCTGAATCAGACTGGCTCTTTGAGATGCCAGTGGGAATCAGGATTAAAATCCACATACTTATAACATCCATTTTGTTTCTTTCAATGTATGCCTCCATATGCCCTGATCAGCTAAGGGAGCTCCTTCCAAATACCACTGGATGGCTTTTTTCCTGGTTAATTGCCTAAAAATGGGCAATTGCGAGTAAGTGCAAGGCATCCTGATCTCAAGACCAATATGTAAGGCACCCTATTCATATTGGAGACTAACTGCAGGAGCCGATCATGTAAAGCACCCTGATCACGTTGGAGGCCAACTGATGGAGACCAATCTGTAAGGCATCCTGGTCTCCACTGAATGTATATATTGTAACATGCAGCCAACAAAGCAGATACAAGCCTTCCAACACTAAGGTCTTAGGCAAACTTTTGACCTGGCAAATAGACCATACAACCCTAGGCTCCCATCTGGGAGTCAGACATCATTTCGGATATCTCTTACTTGGTATGTACTGGGCATTTGCGGTCATCCCTTGTCTTCAGGCCCTTGCTCAGTCGGTGGTTAGTGGGCTGTTCTCGGTACACACCTCATTTAATTCTGGTGCCCCCCCCCCCAAGAGTTGGCACTAGCGTACTGCTGATTACGTTCCAAGTGTTACTTTTTAGGTCTTGATTTTCTAAAGGGCAGTGTGGGCCAGCAGCCAAGATTTACAGCAGCAGGTGATGAGGACTTGGAACTCAGATATTGTATCCCTAAGTAGTCAACACTCAGTAAAAGTTACTGGTCAGTAATGCTTTATCTTCGAAAGAGTTTTGAGCCATTTTTAACACCAAAATGTGGAATAGCAAAACTACAATAAAACATACCTATTACTTTTTTCAAGCAGGATGCAACCCTAAACATATTTAACATGTTTATGTGAGTAATTCACTATAATTTATTTAGTATTGAGGTCTTTTGACAATTTACGTTTATAGGATAATCCTGAGCCTTTTTTGAATCTCGTTCTTCTACATGTTTTATTTACAGTGGATTTGCCTGACAAACACTAGTGCCCTGACCTCAAAGGAACTGTGTTATTGCCAGGGTCACTGGAATGATGCCTTTCTGTGGTTGTGGCCTTTTCCGCATAATTAAGGATTTGACACATAATCCAGGATGTGCTGCATAATAGCCAGATTTAAAAAAACTAAAATTTCTAGCTCAAACGGATCAAAACTTACTGAAACCAGGTGATATGCGTTCAAATGTGTTGGAAGACCCTTTGCAAAGGTTAAATAGTCCTTTTACAGTTGCATATTTATGTATTGGGTTGTTTAATTAGTAGTAATGAAGTGAAATATTTTCCCAGACATCATTACCATGTACAAAAATGTTAAAATAATGAAGTAATACTATCAAGAAATGTACTGCATTATGCCGCATAATGTGGCTTTTCTTGCTGCATAATTTAGTCAACCCTGCCGCATAATTTGGTGCAGTCTTGCCACGTAATTCCAGTGGACATGGTTATTGATTACAAATGTCGTTATACCTTTGTATGTGTTGAGTTAGAAATAAAATTGTTATTTTTCTTATAAAAATTAGTATTTAACTGGACATTCATTTATTGACAGCACCATATGCACTTTGAGTTATGAGTGGTGTTTACTTATCTGTATCTACACGTCCCCCTCTCCCCCGAGTATTCCTTTGACAGTTCATCCACAGCTACCACTGAGATTCAAGTGCAGAACAGGAATTTAGCCTAGTTGCCCATAATCCATAGTAGGACATCAGAAGTAAACGGCCTAGCCACCACGCCCCTGCGAACCCCAAGGACCTCTGAAAGGGGTTCTGACAAGGATACAGTGTGGGTATCAAGTATACTGGAATTATGGCAATTAAGATTTTTTTGGGGGTATCTGACAGATTGACAATCTGTCTCCAGTGGCCAGTAGAGTTTGAGAGGGGAGGATAGTCGTTTTCAAAAGGGGTATATATACACGATGGTGGCTTATGAAAAACAAAACTAATGGAGTTAAAAAATGTATATGTAGTCTTTCGATTATCTTTCTGATGACACTGCAGTCACGAAGAACTTTGGTTTTAAGAAGTGGAGATGGGTGTGAGGCTTAATCTGTGGTTGCACATTCAGTGTGGGATGGTTTCACATTCTGCTGGCTTTCATCAAGGATTGAGCTTAGGTTGCAAATATTAATTTAAAAAATGGAGGGAGCATTTGCATAGTGCTTAGGATTCCTTGTCTAGGTATGGTGCAGTCTGTGTCACAGTTTTGGTCAGGGCATGGACCATCATTGACAAATGTCAATGGTAATAGCATTATATGCCCAGTATCCCCTCAATAACATCACAGGAACGTTTTTGAAGGACTTTAGCTTTCAATGTCACTCATGTCCTCATACCAGGACTTTTTATGCAGGTCCTGGAGGAGTGCATTTTTCCTGCCACCAAGTTTTACACAAGGGCACCCATCAGGACATTGCGCAGCAGTGTGTGTGTTGAGGTCACTGAGAGGCAGGACTATGGGGGATAAAGTGCGTGCTCTAAAGCAGCATATCCTCGCCAACACCCGCTGTCACAATATAGGATGACACGCTGTGACTAAGACCCGAAAATTTGAGCAAGAGGCCAAAGTGACAACGTGTAACTCAACCTTATTGGGGGATCTTCAATAGATTCACACTGGGGCAGCACTCCACCCTGTGTCCTCAATGGCGTGTTATGAGGTGTGCGTCTCACCTAGTGCTACATTCTCACCCGGGGTACCAGTCATCTAACCTGACTCGAGCTGGTACTATAGCAGCTCTGGAGAGGACTTACTGTCTATACTTTGAAAAGGCTGTGGTGCGCTGGAGACACGTTAGCCTTGTGGAACAGGACACAATGGCCAGAACTGCCTTTTCCACCTCTCGAGGTCTGGGAGAGTAGAAGCGATGTTGACCAAGTTGTAAGTTCCAAATGCTAGAAACACGAACTTGCAGGCAAACACACAGAGCTGTACAATATACCCCCTCGCACAGATTGCACACCACTAACCAGTCAGAGCAAGGAACTCAATACAGATCCAGGGCCCTGATTTGTACCAGGTTTTAGGAGAGCGGCATTAGTTGAACTCCAATAAATCTTAAGGGAAATCATTTATCAGAGAAATCAGAGTTATCTTGAAAATCTGCCAAAAATGTTGCTCCACTGTATATACCTTGGACCTCCCGGATCCAGATGCATATCTTTTGGAAGTAACAGGAGACGTGAGGGAAAACTACATGAAGGAACCAAACAAGGCATAAGGGAGTAAGGAAACAAACCAAAGGAGACTCAGTTATTTTCGCTTTCTGACCTTTACAAATAGACGCTGTTTAAAAGAATGTGTTAGAAGTAATTTGCACCTCTATATGTTTACCACTGTATCCCCTGCTCGATCTTGCCAATCTCTATTAATGCTTCCGCCCTGACCACAGAGGATTCAGTACTTTCCACGAAAAACAACGTCGGCCATGCAGCTAGTCAAGAAAATATTACAGGACATAGTTTAAGCTTAAGAAAAACACAATTCAAATCCAGAAAGAATATTGAAGTACAGAGAAAAACATACAGAGCATGGGAAGCAGCAGAGGAAATCAAAATAGGTTTGAGGAATGTGGAACAGAAAAGTAAGCACTGGCGCCCATTGGTTTAGGGACCATGATAGTGATCTCCCATTACCTATCATTTCACTGCTTTACACAGCTTTCAAAGCTTTAGAAAATATATCTTTTTGGGTTAAAGCCTTATCTGCAATAGTTTCCAGGTGCTTGTGGTTCCATCACTGGCATCAGTGGGAGTAAAATAAATCTCAAAATAAAAGACACTAAATCTACATAACTTTAGTGATCCTTTATTTTTGTATTTCTTTGTATATTTAGGGTTTGGGTTCTGTGGACTGTTGGGTAAAGAGAAGATAAATAGTATTCATCCAAAGAAAGTAAAGAATTGATACCTTAATACGACTAACAAAGTCATTTATTTGTTAGCTTTCATGAAACAACTTCACTTGTTCAAGCAGTAATCAATGTACATTTGAAAGAAACATTAGAAGGTTTTGTTCCCCAAGGCAGGTATCTCATCTTCCGCCCTTTTACGTTAAGGAATGCCAGTCTTGAATGAAGGTTGCACTGGTAGCCAGAATTTCCGCTATTGAACTCACAATGCTAAACAAGAATATATGGGGCAGATTTACAAGCCCCTTGCGCCTCTTTTGCGCTGCCGTTGCCTCACTTTTGTAACACAGCGGTGGCGCAAAAGATGCGCCTTGGTGCGGGCTATTTACAACGTGACGCATCTGGGAGATGCGTCACTTTGTAAAGCCCTGCGCCTTAAGGAGGCGTTCCGGTGCAGGGGGGGGCGTTCCGGCGCAAGAACGCCTCCTAAAAGCGGCTGAGTGAAATCTACAAGATTTCACTCAGTCACTTTTAGGCCAATGCTACGTCAAAACCCTGCGCCTGCTTGAAGCAGGCGTACGGCTTAACGCAGCATTAGTAGAATGGGCCCCCCCGAGCATTGCTGGAGCTGCGTCGCGCATGCGACGCAACTCCAGCAATGCGACACCTTTACGGCACAGATGCGTGACACATCTGTGCTGTTTTTGCCCCATGATGCGCCGCATTGTAAATGCGGCGCATCATGGGTGGCGGAGGCATGGCGCACAATTACTGGTGCATCCCTGCTAATTTGCAGGGATGCGCCAGTAATTGTAAATATGCCCCTATGTACGCACTGACTATTTTATATTTGCTGCACCGAAACAACCCATCAGTCTCTGCAGCAATGTTTTAGTTCTTCTGAACAAAAACAAAGCAACTTGCAGTAACACTGATTCAACAAAATGTAAAGTATAGCACACACTGGAACTTTAATAATGCTCGTTTTATGCAAGGTCTGTTGTGTGCTGTGGTGTGGTTTAAGTTTGGACCATTTCAGGCATAGAGGAGGAGGCTCACAAACTTCAGGTAGCCGTTCCACTTTTTAGTGACTGGTATGGATGGGGCGGAGTCAGCCATGTCCCTTGGAGGTGTTTCTGGGACGGTATGCAGTCTGTATCAGAGATACAATTACACGCTGAGGAGATTTTCTTTAGCACCAATGTGCTTCCTCTCAGCCAAGCTAGAGCGAAACACATTTGATGGCTATATTTGGGTTAACCATGTGGTATTGATCGTACAGTCTAAGTAGATGGTGGCTATGATCGATGAACATGTGAAAGTTTAACATGTTCTGTACAGCAGGCGACATTTTAAGCGCAAACAAAAAAAAATTACCAAACAGATTTTAAAAAAACACAAACTCTGCGATCTTAACCTGTTACTTAAATTGAAAACTATTTCCAACTGAGGAACAGTTCAGCCTCCTAATTATGCGCTTGGAGATATTTTTATGCAGTCTTAGATGACCAGCTAGGTCTAATTTAGCAGTGGTTTTCTATTCTCTCAGCTGATCCTAAGCAGCCCACTCCTAATTCTTTCTTTTTACTGTGCATATATGAATTGCTGGGCGCAAAAGGGAAAAGTTGCTTCTAAAGGGCAGTGTGAATACTTTGAGAAAAGAAACACTACTGACGTCAGGCCTGAGCACAGAGCCTTGTGTAGCTATGCAATTATTTCTGGATTAGCTCACCATCTAGGGGGGTTAATCTCTAAATGCACCATTTGCTCGAATTTTCTCTCCTTCAAGATGGACGTGCTGGCGACACCCACGGCATCAGCAGGAAGCCATGAAACCACATTTAAAGGTCGAACATTTCCAAGAGTAATGGGCGCCCAAGATGATCCGAGCTTCCGCTGACATGCATTCTGGCCTTCCCGTGGCATTCTCGCGTGATTTAATTTTCTAATTACAAGAGGCGGCTGCCAAGTGCGCAAGATTTCATACAGTTGCAGTTTTAAAGCTCTGCTTAAAGCCCATTTGAATTTCTAAAATAGGTTTTGTCTCAAGCCAACTCCATACACATTTCTTATGACAGCAGTACTTCATCACAACCAAAATGTGCTAATCAAGTTTCCTGCTTTGCAGATCACTAAACAGAGGGTTTGCTAAACTACCATGTATGCGACTGTGACACCACGAAATGAATATGTTTACAATAATCTGCTGAAAAAGTGCTCATTGGGTGGCATTATACACACAGGGCGAGTCTCCCTTTACAGTACAGAGCTGCCATTTATTGAGACAACCAACAACAAAGAGAAGCACAGGATGAGAGAGAGACTGAGAAAACAATGTAGAGAAAGAGTCGGTAGAGAGAAATTAGCAAATAGAGACATCTGATGGCGACTGTTCATGATGGTTCAGCATTAATGCAGCATGTAAGAACCAAGGGCTATGTTTACTGTTTCAGTAGTTAAGAAACAAGGGTACCCCATAAAGTGAACCTGGGGTTGTAGTGTATTTTTGAGAAAACAATGGTTCGGGGGTGGCCTCAATAGGTCCTGAACAACAAACTTTAGTCTAGTATTGAACTATTTTTTGGGGGTGGCCTAAGTAGGTCCTGAACAACAAGCTTTAGTTTAGTATTGAGTCAATCTTTGGAGCAAGGCGTGTAGGGTGCATGTGAAAGAATATTTATTTCATATTTTCACATGTAAAGATACGTTCAGGTGCTCACATGAGTGACAGGGTGCATAACATGACTTGAGTGAACAAAGTGAAAATATACGAAATGTCACATATAAACAACAAGGTATGATCCACAAAGCTATATACAATGGAGTGGAGGATTTTCCTATGGTGGGTCGACGACGTTTCGATCTTTCATCATCATCATCAGGACAGGGTGAGCTTCCTGAAATTAGTCACTCTAAAAAGGTCCAGCTAGGGGATCCTTTTGTCTGCGGTTATCTGTCTTAGATGCAGTCAGAGAAGGGATACGAGACTGAGACTGTAGGGGGTTGGTCTGGTGTAAATCTCTTAGTGATTCACGGTCTGGTCTTATTTTCATGGTAGTTGAAGGTTATAATAATAGTGTCCGTGGTGCTTTTAGTATTTATCCTGGTACCACGACCACTTTGGTACACTGGCTCCCGCCTGGAGCTGGAGACAGTGTCAGTGTTATTTATGTCGTGGTGCTTGCTTTATTTTAGCTAGCAGCAGAGTACAAAGTTCCCCAGGGGGCGTTTCACAGTGTGGAGCGAGGAGTTGGTATTATAAATACCGTGGCTGCAAAGAAGGGTTCCCTAGTCGGAACTTAGAGAGCCTCACACACCCAAGGTAATAAGCGTGAAACACACCCTTACTCGAGGGTGTCCGGTGTCATCATCGGCTCCCTGCCCCTCGTCAGACCGGCGTTGCAATGTCCGACGGAGTCCCCCAAGGGTACTCTTTTGACGGGGTTCTTTTAGTTCCTTGCCAATGGTGGATGTGGGTGAGGATGAGGAAGGTGTAGTCAGTGCAATGGTGAGTGAAGGTGATAAAAAAGGTAATCAGTCCACTAGCAACTTTAATAACGTGGCTGATTCCTTAGTTAAAAGGGGTGGGAGGGGAGTTTAGAGACCGTAAAAGTGTACAGAACAATAACTCTACCCCCTAGTGTGGTCAACATGTTTCTCGCCGAGAGGCGATTCGTCAGGACCTAAAAATAAAGTACTACACAAAAAAAAAGGTGGGCTCAATGCTCAATCTATATGAAGAAAGCAAATACAACCTCGCTGGGTCGGAGGACAAGAGGGCCAAGGGGTCCTGCTCTATTTAGGCGACCTAGAGGTAGGGGAACAAAAATTATAAAAAACAGAAAGAACAGCTCAAGTCAAATGCAACATAGTGACTCAATGCTCAAATCGTGCAGCGTGACTTCTTGTGACACACGCTCCACACTGTGAGAAGTGAAGGGGGTGGTGTGAAAGGGAACACACATTGAACCGGGCATTTAGGTGCAACGTCCCTTTTATGTCATACACCACTCAAATGTCACAATAGGGAAATTTCTATTGTGTGTTTAAGAAATATCTGTGGTATACAGCCGAAGCATTCGAAATAGCAACCCATCCATCAGGAAACAACAACAGGCGTGCAGCAATAGTCATGTTCTTACCCTAAGGGGATTAAGACTAGGCCCCGCAGCATGCTCCCGTGAGGCCAGCGTAATAAGGTTCAGTACACCTATTGGATGTGAGAAATTGGTAGCTGGTAACTCAGACAGGTGAGGGAGATGTAAATGTTGGTACACTAAGCAGCAGCAATAGCGACCCCAGGTGGAGTGTAGAACCTGCTCCCAGTAGCAATTAATAATCGGGACAGGTAGGGAAAGATGCTGGGCGGGATAGTGCCCATTTACTATGGATCCCTGTGCAACAGTACTGGTCATGTGATGTAGGATGCGTGTCACTCACGCCACTCCTATCTATTGACATAGGCGACAGGGAGGCACTCGGGGTACAGCCCTCAGCTTGCTTTATTTTATCTTGGTGGCACAACCACTGTGGCAATCCGGGTCCCGCCGGGAGTTAATCGCCGCGGTCCGCAGCTTTATTTGGGTATTTTCCTGCCTCGCTGCTCATGCGTAAAAATGTTTACTGTTTCAGGCAACACAGGGCAGCAAAAGTTGCTGTGCTTCGTGAAGTGCATTATGCGTGTGCTGCATTATGCAGCACACATAGAAACATCAAACCGTCATGAATGATTGTTTAAGTGCAGGAAGTTGTCCTTTCCTGCATATAAACAATCATTTAAAAAATGCTGATTGGCAACTTCTATGTGTGCTGCACAATGCAGCACACATAGAAGTTACAATTCACTATTGTAGGCTGTTTATGTGCAGGAAGGGACACCTTCCTGCACATAAACAATCATTCCCCAAAATGCAGATACCTTTGCATTATGGAGCAAAGGTGCCTGCGTTGGTGCTAGGGGAAATGAAGGGGTGCGCTGCATTCTTGTGAATATGGCGCATCCCTGCATTTTCAGAATGGCAGAGTGTGGCGTTAGCAGTGTTTGCTTAACGCCACGTTTCCCCATTCTCTTGTAAATATGCCCCTTAGTTCTTGACCGCTTTTATAGTACAAAAAACCCTAATGAATAGGAGAAGCACCTAAGACCAGATTTATCAACAATTTGCACTGGTGCAAAGTCACTAAAAGTGACGTAAACCAGAACGCACGGCTTATTTGAGATTTACTTTGCAGCCCAAAACTTGTGATGGAAAGTTGTCGGAAAGTAACACTATGCCCTATTTTGTATCAGGAGGGCATCTCATTGGTAAAGCATAGGCATTCCCATGTAACCAGCTAAGGATTTTGCTAAAAAGCCTTAGCTGTTATCATTTGTAGACAGGACCTTGTGCAAAAAAAACAAAAGTGCATCCTAGAGGCAGGTGTAAAGAAGGAGAAAAGTTTATTTTTCTACAAACATTTCTAACTTTGCCTTTATGCTGTACTGTACTAAACACATACAAAGTGGGAAACGTTTAAAAGTAAATCTAAGCATAGTATGCTGTACTTGAACAGTACTCTCCCAGCACAACATCTATAGTAGACATATGCACAAGAAAGTTGTGTGCGCGGTGAAGGCAGCCAAACTATGCACCAGAGCTTGGGAAGAGAAAAGCATCTCAATATCTTAGTAGATGTAGTGCTGTTCTCATCTCCTACTAGCCATGAGATAATAGTAAATCTACTGCTTACCATTTAGAGTAGTTCCCAAGGAAAGGTTTAGATTATGAAACATACTAAGTAAGATGTACTAAAATGTAACATACCTGTAGCTGTTTCATCTTATGCAGCTGGAGTTTTAGGTCAGACACATTTCGCCTCATGTCGTGTAGGCTAATTTGCAGGGCCATAGAGCTAGCAGGATGTAAGTGATTGACAATGGTCGTGGATTCTATAATTGTTGACGAATTCTTCCCTCCTGAAACAAGATATTTATGAATGAAATATACACCAAAAAATCTTTGTTTAGAAATAATTGAAATACTCGGGCAGATTTACAAGCCCCTTTCGCTGCCAGTACGTCACTTTTAAAGTCACAATGACAGCGCATTTCCCTGCCTCATATTTACAAGGACAGGAAAAGCCACCCTGCGTGGCTTTTCCTGTCCTTGTAAATATGGCCCCTTTACACGCAGCACTTTGCGTGAAAGGGGCGTTCCATGGGTGTTGCTGTGGGTGTTCCCACGCAACACCCATGGAACCAGACACATTTCCAGATTTACGAGAAATCGTAAACCTGGAAATGCGTCAGTTTGCTACGCCACCCTATGGGTGGCATAGCCAGGCGCAAAGAGAAATGTTTTAAGTTCTCCTCGTTTTTTCCTCTTTCAAAGCGTGCTGCATTCTACAGCACGCATTTAAAGAGGAAAATGCCTGTAGTGATTGTTTTTGTGAAGGAAGGTAACCCTTCCTGCACAAAAACAATCTCCCCATGGCACAGGAATCCTTGCACCATGGTGCAAGGGTTCCTGCGCCGGAGCATGGCAGCCGTTTGTGCGCCAGCGCAGGGAAGAGCAGAGGAATGTGACATATCGTTGTAGATATGTCGCATTCCTGTGCTCTGAAAGTGCCTGCAGCGGGCGCACCGAAAGGGCTTGCGGTGACGCGCTGTGACACTTTCTTGTAGATCTGCCCCAAAGTATCTGGATCATTTGTAATTTGTTTCGACATTATTCACACAACACAATTCTTCACAGACACGTACTTTTTGTTCAAAGTGAATAGAAATTTGGTATTGATTCTGTATTACTAATTAAACTTTAAGATAATTAGTTTACGTCTGTGCACTGATGTCTACAGAAAACCAAAAAATAGTTTTGCGTTATAAGTAATCATGCAACCTCATTCATAAAGACAAATTAATTTAGGTATGCAGAGTTGCACCTACTACGTTGGTCCTCAATTTGCTTTTTTTAATATGAAATCACAAAATTCGAAAGAGACACAATCGTAAATCTATGATTTTTATAATGTTTCAAGAGTAAACCTCCTGCCCTACACCCACACCAACAAGATTATCAGTTTCCAGAAAATCACAGAGTATGTGATATGCACTTTTTAAACACTTTTTCTGAACAGCAAAAATATTTTAGTGGTAAAACTTTTTTCCTCCCCTAAAACACCATGAAATGAAGATGTCCCATTCAATTTCTCACATATTATGTTTATTTACGACTAACTTTCTGTTTTAATTTTATTTTGTGTGTTTCAGTGTGCAAAAGCCATGTAATTATCTGTACGTACTCACCAAATTTCAAGCGATTTTGTGTAGCCAGCCTGCCAACACACTCCTATCCTCCCTTTTTCCATCCTAACAATGGCTTAGTCGAGATAGAAGTGAACTATTCACAATCATAACAAGGATTTCAGTATGGAACCCTGTTCTTAAAACATGAATGCGACACCTCCAGGCATAATGCACTTTGCGGCTTGGCGCTAAAGTCAGTAACGTGACGGCCAGAGCTGATTTTGAATCACTTTTCTATTACCAAAAGCCTGGCTTAATATGGTTGCTCCACCCAGAGATTTGTAAACAGTGAACATGGCGCACAGTAAATCTATTCAATGTTTAGGTTTGAAGTGTAATTACCATTCAAGGCAAATATAGGGCATTCTTCACATACCCTTGGGGCTATATTTCAGCACCCTTCAGCCATGGGCCTAGTTGGCTCAAGAATCTGCAATAGACTTGAGATATTGTTAAAAAGAGAACTTTAATCTCCTATTCTTTCAATTGGCTGCTTAGGCGTTCTGCCTCCATTGGATTGCATTTGAGACTATTTTACATCTGAAAACTGCACTAGGCATTTACTATAGCTTTGATCAGCAGCCGTTAAGAGCGTCAAATCTGTTGGCTTTGCCAGTGATTGTTCATTTTTTGGCCACTGAAATATTATTTCTAATTTTAAGTGGTAGATAGTCGCTAAATATTTTTACATCGCCAAACTTGTTCTGTGCCACAAAAATGCTTGAAAAGGTTAGCAGTTTTTGCACTGTCTTAGTTTTGCATTTGGCCATGACTGTTTCAGATAGATTGTTTTTTTTCTAAAGCTAAGAAAATGTGCAGGCAATGATGACGGGCCCGCCAAACCACAGCCGGGTCATGGATGAAGGACTTTTCATTTGCAGAACTAAAAAGAAAGGCAGTACTATCCAGCCCGTCAGCCGAAGTACCGTCATACCCGACCGAACCCATCAACAGAAGCAATCATGGCTTGCAAACACAAAATGGAGCAGAACCACGTTGAAAACTCAGCAATAGCGATGAGGAAATGCTCTTCTCAGGTGACAAGAGAAAGTTTACTCCATCAAAGATTCGCTTTTTACTTTTTTCACGTGAAACTCTATTCAGAAGACCAAAGTGTAATAACAGCTACCTTCCTGCCTATGGCCAGATCACTGCATTGCAGGAGCCCAAATTGCACTGCTTGCAAGAAGCAGCTCATGACCCAGCAGTAAATAGCTGGTGTTAAATCCTCTGCTGTACATTCACAAGGACAGTAGGAAGCACCACCAATGAGGATTAGTAAACCATCCCAAAACTAAGCTACTTCTAATTGGGCACCAACTATGGTTTGTGGGTAGAGGCTTTTTTTAAACAAAAATGCTCTCCACATGAAGGACAGAGTAATTCTTTACTAAATTAATTTCACCATGAGGCTTTAGGTGTTTAAGGACCTTGGGGCATATTATCAAGGGGGTTTATCTCCGCTTTTTTGGCTTTAAAAGCCAAGAAAGCGGAGATAAAATTATCTCCCTATTACCTAGCTGTCACTAACACCAGTTAGCGACAGCTAGTAGGAGATAGCGACCATCTTGGGCCCCACTTTGCATGTCAGTGATATTTATCACTAATGACATGCAAAGTGGGCGTGCCAAGATGTTAGCGACTGGAAACAGTCGCTAATATCGCTATCTCCTATTACCAACTTTTGGAGATATTCGCGCTAAGCGCCAATATCTCTAAAAGCTAACACCTGCCCTGAGCAGTTCTTAGCCATGTTATCCAATGGGAGGTGGATAACATGGCTAAGAGCATTAGCTCGCTAATGCATGAATATAGCTGACTTTTCAGCGATATTCATGCATTGCGGCGATTTTTATCGCATTTGCGATAAACCTTGTTAATACCAAGGTTTATTTGCGGTAAAAATCGCCGCAGCTCAGCGGTAAATTTTTGTCTCTAACCAAGCAATAGCGATAATTATCGCTATTGCTTGGTAATATGCCCCCTTGTTAGTTCCTGAATTGTGTACATTTATAAAATGTGTAGCTCTTCAAGCTACCTCAGAACCAAATGAGGTGGAAGACAGGCTTTAATTTTTTCGATAGCTCCTGAAACAAGTTGCATGTGCTGTTGCTTGTAAATGCTTAAGATGGTACCTTAAAGAAAACTACAGCTGCCGGGCATCATTACAGGAAACAGACTATGACTTACTTCATTGGAAGTGTCGTCTCTGCTACATGTGCACTCTAGCTATGGAAACCTTGTGGGTTCTTCCTGATCTGCACCAACTCTGCCTATTTTGTTCACCTTTCTGTGGTGCAAGCATTGCTTGTTGACTACCAGGGAGCAAAAACACTTCGGAATGATTCTTTTTATGGCCTTGGTCCCAGATCTAGCCTTCTTTCAATCTATTGACTTTGGGTACAATACCGATGTGATGAAAATTATTATATTCATTCGATTTTAGTCTGTTTTTCTTTTTCCGTTTTCAGAACACGCAGGACAGTATGGTACTGTAGTCTATAATTTGAAACCATTTAAGAAAACTTTGTATGAATTACCTAGAGCCCCTATCAAGTCGTTATGATGAAGTAAGAGATCGTTTGCTGGAATTGATAGTGTGCTTGTATGGTGATGCAAGTGATCCTTTGCTGGAATCCCCAGAGGGTTTGTATTATGATGCAAATGATCCTTCCATGGAATAACTAGAGTATTTGTATGATGATGGAACCTTCTGGTGTAGGTAACCTAGCAACTATCCAAGTACTGTGTTTTGCAATGATCCAAGGATGAGGCCAATGTGTCAAAAGTAATACTAGGCTTATATCCACCCAGAAGCAGTGGAAAGGTTTTTGGAGCCCATGTTGATGCAAAGAGATTCAACATTTAGGGATATATAACAATCTCCTAAATCCTTCACTGCTAAGAACGGTCACTGGGCAGGAACCCAAAATACTTGACCATGGTGCCTTTCTATCCCCAAAAATAAGACAAACCAGCATGAAGATGATCTGCGGACACATTATGTTCTTGAGATAGACTCGGTAACAGCGTCCCGCATTCACTGGTACAGAAAATGTGCAGCCACACAACAGCGACTGTATAGAATTTTACAAACATGTCACACCCCGATCAGATTAATTCCTGGCAAGGGAAAGTGCAGCTGGGATGTATTGATTAAGTGTAGAAGAAAATTATGTGACTAGCACAGTAAATAAATCAAGCGCAGAGCTGCAGGCAAGGAGGGAGCACACTTCACATGCAGCGGGTATTCTAGTTCTTCCCTCGGCCAAGTAACGCTGTAGATAGGTAAAAAAAAAAGCCGTGGCACACAGTTTCAGTTTAGAAAAATCAGGTTAACATATTAACCAAAAACGTATCCTGTCACGAGCATTTCACTCATCAGGTGCATAAGAGCTTTCACGATTCACCCACATTTGGGCACTCCCGAGCCATGGCCTCCTGTTCCCCGATTAGAGAAACAAATCTAACACACTGTCCACTTGTGCACACATGAGGCGTGCTTATATGTATTATGCATGGGTGTGCATTATATATACATACACAAATGCAGAATGGTCACTTCAGAACAAGATTTTTTTTTTAACCAACATACTTCCATTGCTAACGTTAATTCTAAGCAGGGAAAAGTACGTCTGACGTTTATTGATTAAATGTGCAGGAAAAAATGTATCACCAAGCCCTGGAAATAAATCAAACACAAGGCTACAAACACAATTCTACCAATTCCTCTACTAATACAATGTTCCCGTCCACAATAAATGAAATGGTGACGTGACCAAAAGGTTTGCTACACTGCTGCTTTTCCACCTCGCCTAACTCTCAAAATTAGGCATGGTCATAACATTTTCTGGGAAGAATGCAAAAAAGAAAATTATTCACATTCTCGAACTAAACTAGCAATCACGTTTCTTTATTTAATCAAAAGTCGTCGGTGCATTCCAATATTGCCATGAATCCCGCTGCTTGGCGCTCCTCTCTCTGTGCTGTGAACTCCGCTTTGCTACTTTTGCAACTCACTGTAGTGTGTTTGCATTTTCTTTTCGGATTGTTTATGAGAAATTTGCAGTACAAACAAACACCACATATTATTCATATAAATGGGGTTTTCATGTATTTTCTTTCTTTTCTTTCTCATGCTGTCACATTTTGATTCTATATTGACCAGGAGGTTGTGCTTCTGCTCCATACTGTTTTGCTATTTGAAATTCAAAGCGCTCCTGGTTGGTTCAGGAATGAATTCCATTTTCATAGGAACAGCATATACAAGTGGATGAATATTTTAACATTGTGCTATAGTTCTTGCTCATCTCTTCCTCATTTCACGGATTGGATTTCCTTTGTTTTCCATTGAAGCACCACTAACAACCGTAGCTGGCCTTATTTTTTCTGACTGCTTGGTCTGAAAACCACAAACTACTGGCCTATAGGATTTACAATTATGTTATCTTCACGTGTAGCACACTTTGCTCATTTCATATGCACGCCTCATATTTTAAATTGGTGGCAGGCTAATGACCATCATGAAATACTTTGGTTGAGGCTTTAATACACAGCGTACAGTTTATCATATGAATAATGGTATAGTCTCTCAATATGGAAATCAGCCTTTATACGTGGCTCGAACAACGCTGTGCCTTAACAACGTGGTCCAAACCACGAATGTGTCTTCACACCGCATTCTTTTACTAAGCAAGTTGTTACAATGACTTGCCTTAACCCGTTGAGTGCTGATGACGGAACCGCTCCGTCATCAGCTACGGGTGACCTGTGCTGATGACGGAGCGGTTCCGTCATGGCCCGCTCGGCGCGCCTGCGCGGCGCGAATTTCGCGCCTGTGCTGGCGTTCTATTGAGCGGGGCGGGCCATGACGGAACCGCTCCGTCACAAGCACAGGTCAACCGACGCTGGTGACGGAGCGGTTCGGTCACCAGCATGCGGCCGCCGCGCGGCCGCCGCGCCCCCTTAGCACTGCGGCGGAATAGCCGCCGCAGTGAAGGGGTTAAGGAAGGCGCTGTTGGACTAATGTTGGACCTTAAGTCCAACACTTTCCCTACAGTTGCGCAGACTGGAGTAGGAATACTAAATTATACCATTCCAAAGTCCAACACATTCCCCAAGGCAAGTCGTTGTAACGACTTACGTGGTAAAGGAATACTATGTAAAGAAGCCTTCATGGTTCGCAAGGTGTTAAGGCAGGTGTGCTAAATGCCTGTGTGGTTCTGGCATACGACTCAATATTTGAGGTACTTCCCTGACTATTACAAAGAAGAATTTGCAATGCAATAGTTCTCGCATTTGCAAGAGCTTAAGCCATTGGTATTGTGAATGACCATGCCTTTTATTTATCTGTTTTGAAAACCAACACATAAATAAAAGGCATTGCCATTTCCAATGCCAATAGCTCAATCTTTCGCAAATGCGAGATCTATTGAACACTAATTGAAAATAAAGTGTACAGCACGGATGAGGAGGACAGGGTGGGGCCTCCCAGAGATGTATTTAATTTATTATGTGTTTTTAAATAGCGCAAACTTTACCCGAAGGTGTTGGAGCGCTTTACAATAAAACTAGTTACATTACATAAGGAATTCAGGGTACATGAATAACAAAATATACAAACGATACATTCTACACTCACATAAGAATGGTAGTGAGTACAACAAAAACGTTCTACAGATGATGGACGGAGCGTTTGAGCAAATCAAACACTCACCCCCATTCAACTGATCTGGGTTTAATCCATCACCATTCTTTAGCTCACTCAGCCACCCCAGTTCAGACATGGCAATATGCAAATCAGTCTGACCCTGTGCCTCATGGGAACAGTCCAGCCCGAACTGCCAAGCCATGTCTTCCCTGGACCGGAAACAAGCATCCTGGGACCGGTTTCGGATTCATAATCCTCATCAGCCAGGCTATCTTGAATCCAGTGGCCAAGCTTCCTGGTGCACCCAGAACGCTGGGCAAGGAGACACACTGCACTACTGATGGTGTGAATCCTGGTGCACCCAGAGTGCTGGACAGAGACACTGCATTGGCGTGGCTGGTGCAACCAGAGAGCCGGGAGACACAGCATGGGTACGGCTGGTGAGAGTCCTGGTGCCCCCAGAGCACTGGGCAAGGAGACATAGTGCACTGCCCTGGGTGGTGTGTGTCCTGGTGCTAAAGAGAGACGCAGGTAATATTTATATGTCCATACTATAAATCTGATAGCATGTGTGTGCTTACCTGTGTTCTAGTGCCGCTCTGTGTGTTTGTGTGTGCCTGTGTTCACCTGGGTGAGCTTGTGAGTCTGTATACATGCTTGTGTGTGTTCTTCTACGTTCTGTGTTTGCATGACTGTGTTTACTGTATATATAAATATATTGTGTAAAACTGTGTCTGTGTATTTTCTGTTCCTGGGCGTGTATGGCTTTTTGTGTTTTTTATAGTTGTTTCTATGCATATTTTAATATAGGTCAGTCTGTGCTTTCTATGTGTTATTAAGTATGTATTTATCTGTGTGCATGTTCACGTTTCTCGAGTATGTTAACTCTTGCTGCACTGGACATAGAAATCCCCTGTGTTAGGCAAAATGTTGATACTTATTTTTTTTACTTTCTCAAGCTAAATCATCCTCTTCAGTAGACAGGTTAATATTATTTATGCAGCAAAATATTAGATAGATAGATTACATGCATAAGACTGCTCAACTTTGCATATTACTCTAAGGCAGGTTGCAGCACAACCCTCCCTCTGCATGGCTCGGCTGTGAGGCAGGCCAGGCTGGAGACTCGTGACTGAGGTGGAGGGAGAGCAGAGAGAGTGGGGTGGAGGAGCGTAGAAAACACAAGAAAAGGAGAAAAAAAAGAACCAGTGCTGCGCTCGTGAAACGTGTGCAGTGCTGATAAAGTATGTTGTGCTTTTTAGATTATTAGCTTAATTAACCCCTTCAGCAAGGCACAAATTTTCGCGCTGTGCTGAGGGTTCTAATGAGCCTATCGGCTCATGACGGAACGGTTCCGTCATGAGCACAGCTCAACCAAGGCTCATGACGGAACCGTTCCGTCATGAGCATGGAAGGGGTTAAGCAAAGTGTTCTCCCAAAGGACTAACACAAGCTCTACAGTAGGACACAGTAAAAGGTCCAGTCCTGATCGGAGATTACAAAAGAAGACAGGGAGGTACTAAGGAGGGACTAATAAGCCTTTTAACAAATCAAAAGCCAACATTTACAAAGAACAACAGTCACAGCAGCCAATTGAAAAGATGGGCGGAGAGTGGTCAGATCTTAAAGTCCATACCTCACTACAGCATGCCTCGCCGAGCAGCACATGCGCTGCCCAGGCTCGACCAAAAAAATGACAGACATTATGTCCGTTTTCCCTACTATGTCATGAAAAATTGAACATATACTGTATACCTTGATATAGTAAAGCAACATGGGACTTACCACTAATTTCACCACTCGTGACAGTTTTTGTCATCTTCTCACTGAAAGCAAAAAGAGTAGATTACCACTTCAATATCTGATATCAAACATTCCAGCTATTACAAAGGTGAAGGTAACAATTTACCAGGATATTTTTATGCTTGTTCAGAACAATGTTGTGTATCAGAAAATATCTCTAGCTGCGTATAAAGGTACAGCATTGATCACATCTCCAGAGAACCAGTAACATTTATTAGAATTTTTCAAAAACTACAAGGACACCTAAATTCCAACTTATTAAAAAAAAGCTATTTTGCTGTTATACAGTGCCTAACTTGAAACAGCGCAACGTTTTTGTGACCCGTTCACGAAAAAGAGAATATCTTCCTCGATGTGTCAGCATCTTCTGAAAACATTTTAGTGAATGCTAATATGAGGCAGTGTCAGTGAGGGTGATTAATGATGCTTTATGTGGAACTAACGATACATCCCAAAGATTTAGGACTAGAGAGGAATTCCTGCTAAAGTTAAACATATCCCCTTCCACCCACTTGCCCAAACTCCATCAAAGATGTTTCATTATTGCCCAAAACACTTGGAGAGGAACCATGTCTATTCAGTAATCCTAAAAATGACTGCCCAAACGCCATGTCCCCAGGGCGATGAAAATTCCTCCTGAACTGGAAGACGCTTCTTCATGTATCCCGAGTTTTACATTACTTGTCGGCAGTGCTAGGAATGGACAGGAATGGATCAGTGCTCTGCACTGTAGACCTATGCCTGTCCTAGATCTCCCTGGGAAGCACCCGAACTGGAATGAGCTCATGTAAGCTTTGATAAGTTCCCTCTGCCTGAAAAATATGTTGCAGATACCTGCCCTTTCCAAAATGTGTGGATTCGTCGAATTCATTACGTCATAAGTCTACACATGTATCCTCTTCATTCTGTCCTTATCCTCCCATGCCTGCCAGTATATGTCTTACAAATTCTCCAATAGTGTTCCTCTTGGTTTACTTCGGCAACAATGTCTGCCATGTTGCTCTTGTCTGTAAGTCTAGACTGCTTCTCCTCTCCTACGGTCTATGCAGTGCTCGACAACTGAATTCCAGGAAGTCATCAAAACCCAGATGATGAGGGTGTTTGATGGTATATCCACCTCCAAGAGTACCACATATTTTACTTTCTGTATCATGCTGCTAAGAATCCAAGACCACTACGTTTACGTAAATTATCCTGTCCACAGACACGATGGGAGAGCGCTTGCATTTAGAAAGGTCTTTGGCACCTTCTCTACCATTTAGAGAACCAGAAACCATTCTTGATACAAACCTTCAGATTTATTAAGGACCATTTATTTCGTTGCAGCCTTTTCCTCGTTCTAGATGGGACGCTTTAACATCTGCTGATTCTGCTGGTCACGCCTGCTCTTGTACATTACACAACTTGTTTACACCGCTATCAGTTACAGCTTATAGAACTCTTATGTTTCCCTCTCTTGCTTTCACCTCAGCGCTACGTGACCATTCGAATTTCGATTCATCTACTCTGCTGTATGGTAAATGCTCTCCCAGATGTTTCATTACAGTATATGATAAACAGTTTCTCCAACTGAATATCTCCAGTGTCTACTTCTTTAAGAAGACGGTGCTTGTTTGAAAAGAAAATCAACCATAACAAGGAAATACAGTGAAGCCTATAATATCTGAAAAATCAAGTGTCGGACTTTTCTTGTGTATCGGCTTATGAAATCAGCATGTTACTGTTACTCCTGTCTGGAAATGGTAAAATTAGTTTTTGCTTATGTTATTTACTCCTACTAGAATCTGCTTCCCTGTAAAATGGAGGACTTACTCAGTTCTACAATAAGTGCTTGAGGAAAAACATGTGTTTCCTGAAGGCTAGCAAACAATCAATGCATTTGCAGTTTAAACAGAGTCATGCTTCTTTTAGACCACTACTGAAGAATGAGCCTTTATATCTGCCTCAGCCAAGGCGAGTCGGTTTAAATTAACCCTACTGTTTATCCACATGCAGGGCACTTACATAAAATGAGTGACCTTGAACCAATTAAGGTTAATGGTCAGTGTTTGGACAGCTTGGTTTTATTAACCATGCTCCTTTTCATTGTTTCACTACCATGTAGGTGTAAAGCACCTGCCAGCCGTGGACGACTTTCAAAAGCTCATGGTTTTATTAAAACTATGAATCATTTCCTATATCAAAGACTGAGATGTTTGTTATTGGTGTAACTGGCCAGAATCACATCCCTTATGAAGATCCACAAAAACAATGTAATTCACCACCTACGTCCATGAAGGTATGTCGCCATCTCCTTCAACCCAAATCAACGCAGTGCACTTATCCTTTCTCAAAAATAACCTGCCCGTATTCTACTGCACCTACTAGTTCGAGCTGATTAATTCCTTGGTAGAAGCAAGACACGAGTTTTGTAATAAGGCCTATATTAAACTTCGAAGAAGCTGATTAGAAAAATGCATCAACTGCAGACTCATTCATCCAGGATGCGTCTAAGTCCCCAAAAGCATGATCATGTAAAACCAACATTGAAAGCACTTAACTGACTGCCAGTACAAGACAGAATTATATTTAAAGCTATATGTATGGTGAACAAAGAATACCAGCAAGATGTCCCAGGAACATGCGAAAACTCACCCACCACTGCATCTCAATCAGCAATCTCCGACCAGCTACATTATTTCTGATCACTCAACAATTCTTCTAAAGACTAAATCATAGAAGCAGTTCTCAAAGAATTCAAGGCATAAAGCAGTGGAATTCTCTGAATCCAACCGGAGAAACAAACTATTTGTTCTTCAGGAAGAACAGAGTATTTAATGTATCCTTTCAACTGAACTCAGAACTGATGGGAGCAGGTGACTAATACTGAATATGGATCATGCTCTAGAAGCAACTCGATTCAGTTCAAATTGTACCACGCAGTTAAATGCAGTGCCATTTTGTGCAGCCCATATAATACTCCCAAGTAAAAAACATGGAAATTTCCTTTTTACATTTTTTCTGCTTGTACGCCCAGCAATTTTTCCGCAGGTAGCAGCCATATTTATGGGAATGGATAAGCATTTGTTATCTTGGGGAAAGGAATTAGAGCCTGAATGATATTTCGGCGGATGGGCTACTGCCGCACAAAGGGGACGGATATCCCATCCATCAAAATATACATTCCATTATATCCTAAAGGATTTATATTTTGGCGGATGGGATATCTGTCACCATAGTGTCGGAGTAACTTGTCTGCTGAAATATAAATCAGGTCTTCAGTCTTCATGGCTTCTCGTATGGCTTCAGGATCCCGGCGGGTGATTTTCAGGGGGCCCCCTTATGCAGGAACCAACTGTCCGTTACGCACAACCCGACTGTGGTCGCCACAAAAATTGCAAAAGAAGTTCGCTTGGGGCGGGTTGCAGGACCGTTTGGTGAAATTCCAGCTGCCAATTTTGTGTGTTCCCCAATTAGGGGTAGTTCCCAAGAAGGAGCCGGGCGAGTTCAGGCTCATACATAATCTGTCTGTGCCAAGGGGGGCTTCCGTGAATAAGGCAATCGATGCAGGCATTTGCAGTGTGAGGTATGCATCGTTCAATGACGCAGTGCCCATGTTGAATCGCCTAGGCCCCGGGGCACTGTTAGCAAAATCGGATATTGAATCCGCATTTAGATTACTGACGGTTCATCCCAAGGATCAGCACTTGTTGGGTTTCGCATTCCAGGGAAAGTACTACATGGATATGTGCATGCCGATGGGTTGTTCAATTTCTTGTGCTTACTTTGAAATGTTTAGCTCATTTCTGGAATGCGCATTCTCTAGGGCCTCAGGGCACCAACATGTGATGCATTATCTCGATGATTTCCTGTTTCTCGGCCCGGCGGGCTCTCAGGACTGTGCACGGGCATTGCAGGAATTTTGTGTGCTCATGCGGGGTTTCGGGGTTCTGTTGGCGCCAGGTAAGACAGTGGGGCCAACTACCTCCCTGGAGTTTCTGGGTATTGAACTAGACTCCGTGGAGGGTTGCTTCCGGTTGCCGGTGGAAAAAAATCGCCAAATTCAGAACCTCCTTGCTGCAATGTCTTAGGAACGACAAGGTGACAATGCATCAACTTCAGCAAACAGTGGGACAGCTGAATTTTGCGCTGAGGGTTATACCAATGGCTCGCCCTTTCTCACGATCCATTGCCCAGGCTATGGTTGGCCTCAAGGAAGGGCACCATCGCACGAGACTGTCGGCAGAGGTTCGCCAGGATATGCTAATTTGGCTGGCATTCCTGGCGGATTTCAATGGCCATGTAGTCTGGAGCAAAGCCCCGGCATCGTCAGCAGAGTTAGGTCTATGGACTGACTCTGCGGGCAGTGTGGGGTTTGGCGCGATCCTTGGTAACCGATGGTCAGCCCAGAAGTGGCCAGCATGGTGGGTGGCAAGTGGCTTGACGAGCAACATTGGTTTCCTAGAGTTATTCCCGATCTGGGTAGCGTTGTCGGCCTGGCCAGAGGAGTTCCGAAACCACTCGGTGATATTTTGGTCTGATAACATGACTGTGGCGGAGTGCATTAACCAGCAGGCAGCACGCTGCAAGTGGATATTGAGATTGTTGAAAGAAATTGTGTTGAAATGCTTGAAGCTAAATGTACAATTCAGGGCAAAACATGCGCCGGGAGTACTGAATAATGCAGCTGATGCGCTCTCTCGTTTCAAAATGCAGGCATTCAGGGATTGTTTACCCTCAGCGGAGCTAGTGGCAGCGCCATTTCCCAAAGCACTATGGCAAATCGGCGCTCCGGACTACAAAACCTCGTGGCAGCCAGTTAAGTGCCCAGGACAAGGAAAGCTTATGAAGGGGCGTTTCGCTCGTACTGCGCCTTTTTGGGCCCTGAATGGGAGCATAGATGGGGTCAGGAGGGGTCCTTTACCCAGTTTTTAGTGGCACTTCATGAGGAGGGCCGGTCGGCGGCAACCGCCAGTCCGTATAAGGCCGCCATATCGTTTATGGCTCAGCTCCAAGGGATCAGGGACCCGACGGACTCCTTTATAGTCAGAAAGGCGCTGCGCGGCTGGCGGCGCCTAGAAGGGCGCAAAAAGGATACCAGGCTTCCGATAGGATTTGACAGGTTGACCGCCTTGCTGGCTAAACTAGAGGAGATATGCTCCTCACCTAGTGAGGTTGTCCTATTCCGGGCAGCATTTGCACTGGCTTTCTATGGGGCCCTGCGGGTAGGCGAACTAGTGGCTGCCAATAAAAGGGATACCAAGGGGGAGCTGCGCAGGGACCACACGCAAGTGAGGGGAGATTCCCTGCTGATCACGATTGCCAGGTCGAAGACAGACCAGCAGGCCCAGGGGAGTAGCATTGTGTTGCTGTGCGCTCCGGGTAGCCCCTGTTGTCCAGTGATGCACGTTGAGGCCTACCTAAAACAAAGGGTGATGACGTGGTGGGGGGGCCTTGCTGCGGCATGCTGACGGCACCCCGTTAACAAAGTTGCAGTTCCAAAGGGTGCTGGCGATCTCGATTGCAGCTGCGAGCTTGAACCCGAGTGATTTTGGAACTCATTCATGACTTGGTGAGATTGGGCAGACGGGCTTTAATCGAACACATACTTTCAGCAGTTAGTTGGTTAGCAAAGACACTCCCGGGGTGCACAATAGCTTGGTCACATTTGATTCCGAGGAGGGTATGGAGGGGTGAGTTGTCCACGACAGCGTTGAACCATTCGGTAAAGAGGGTCAACAATAAAATGGAGAAATTGTTTTGATCTAACCACCTTCAGAGTATACCTCACAGGTGCATCTGGGGGGACCACTGTTATTCAGATGATGGGGTACACCTATCCAGGGTGGGGAATGACATATTGATAGGAGACATGATAGCTTGGCTAGTGGGATTGAGGAGACATGACCTATAGGAGTTGTGGGGGTCCAGATAGTCGGTCAACTATCTGGCCTGTGGCGGTAAAGTCATGATCGGTGAGCAGTGATTTCAAGGTCCCTAGTGGGGGCGCCACCCATTATGGATGGTAGCGCCCGGGGGGAGGCGGCCATTGGCCCCTCCCACGGGGCGGGGGGCGGCACCCATTACGGATGGGATCGCCCAAGGGGAGACGGCCATAGTCCCCTCCCAGGGGGAGACGGCTATATGCCCTTCCCACGAATTTCCCAGGGGCCGGATATCCGCTGCGGCGGAAGAGAGTGCGGGGAAAGGGGGGGCGAGTCCACGCTGTCCTTCTTACGGTTACCCCGCACGGGAACTCGGACGAGCTTAAGATGGCGCCGAGTGGAAGGGGGCCCCCATGACAAGGGAAGTTAAGGTTGGCTACGAGGGTAAAGCCCTCTGTGCATGCGCCACTCACACGTGAAGGCGGAAATTTGGTGATAGGGATCTGACACCGGTTAAGACCTTGCCGTTGGCCCCTAACGATAGGATGTACAAACTTCGTATGCAATGCATGATGTCATGATATTAGACTCGGTTAGGAAAATCTTTGTATTAGAGATTTGTTAAGGTTAGCCTGAATACCTCTCTTCATCAAGTGTAACGAAAGATGAATTTTGTACATGATAAATGAAAGTTTTTAATTTAAAGGTTTAAATTTTGTTTCATATTTTAATAAATATGGTCGGGGGGTCGCGAGGCCCCCCTGCCTTCCATAAGTTCAAACTGTGTCTGTCTCCTACCATTGGGATTGGTGGTGGAAGGGGTGCGGGCATCCCGGACCATATGGAAAGGGGAGACCTCCCGGTCACCCCGAACGTATGGCTGGGTGCCCCGACCGCCCGGGAAACCTTTGCAGGCAGGGGGGCGTGTCCCCGGCCGGTATGCCCGAAGTGGCGTGGTTGGAGCACGCCCTCGCTGCCTAAGAGGGTTGTCCTAACACCCGCCCGGAAGTCCGTTCACTTTTGGGCGGGAGGGGGATGCCGCCCCACCCCCCCGCTGCAAGTTAAAAGGCGCCGGGGTCCAGGCAGGCGTCCTCTTGTTCCCGCGCTCTGAAGGCTGCACCACTCGTCGCTTATGAGCCCTCAAGGGAACAAGCAGCAGTTTTTTGACCCACCCACCAGCCCCTGTTGCAGAAGTTTGGGAGTAAACAAAGTTGTGATTTGCAATTGATTGTGAATCACTAACATCTTGTCTAGGCCTTTTTCTCCCATTGTAGATTGATTCCAAGATTGTGTATACAACTGAATACTTGTCTATAAGCATTTTTTCCTTTGAAGGAGGGTGATAGACTGTATGCAATAAAATGGTTTCTCTGCTATAGGACCTTTTTCTCCTTTGTAGCAATGTTTATAGTATGTTGGGCACTATTCTGGGACTTCCGCTCTACAAGGACGGGGGTAGCAGTGAGGGATATATCTAGCTGTGATATAAATTATGCATAGGTTTTTTCCCACTAGTAGGCCATTAACTGTCGTATTTATTTAGTCTTCGGTCGGGCGGTAAGGTCATGATCGGTGAGCAGTGATTTCAAGGTCCCTAGTGGGGGCGCCACCCATTATGGATGGGAGTGCCCGGGGGGGGAGGCGGCCATTGGCCCCTCCCACGGGGGGGGCGGCACCCATTACGGATGGGATCACCCAGGGGGAGACGGCTATATGCCCCTCCCACGAATTTCCCGGGGGCCGGCTATCCGCTGCGGCGGAAGAGAGTGCAGGGAAAGGGGGGAGGTGGGGAGTCCACGCTGTCCTTCTTACGGTTACCCTGCACGGGAACTCGGACGACCTTAAGATGGCGTCGAGTGGAAGGGGGCCCCCATGACAAGGGAAGTTACGGTTGGCTACGAGGGTAAAGCCCTCTGCGCATGCGCCACTCACACGTGAGGGCGGAAATTTGGTGATAGGGATCTGACACCGGTTAAGACCTTGCCGTTGGCCCCTAACGATAGGATGTACAAAATTTGTATGCAATGCATGATGTTGGACTCGGTTAGGAAAATCTTTGTATTAGAGATTTGTTAAGGTTAGCCTGGATACCTGTCTTCATCAAGTGTAATGAAAGTTGAATTTTGTACATGATAAATGAAACGTTTTTAATTTAAAGTTTTAAATTTTGTTTCATATTTTAATAAATACGGCCGGGGGAGTCGCAAGGCCCCCCTGCCTTCCAAAAGTTCAAACTGTGTCTATCTCCTACCATTGGGATTGGTGGTGGAAGGGGTGGCGGGCATCCCGGACCATATGGTACTTAATGTTCTGACTTTTCGGTTATGAATTTGGCACTACAAGCACAAATATCGGGTGTATGTGGCAAAGCAATGTGTGTTAAAAAGTAATTTAAAAAAAAGGGCATGACACAAAGGTACACTCACGAGCTTTGCTAAAGTACATGGACACATCAAGAGGGATATTTTAAACGGGAAAGTACAGGGCAAATAGTGCACTGAAGGTGTACGCAGGTGGACACAGGGCAGGAGATCTTTACACCCGAGAGAAAGTTCTCCATTACACAGGAAGGCATTTAAAGAGAGTTGCCTAGAGTAGGTCACACATGAAGTAAAGTTCCCCAATACACGTGAAGGAATATGAATCCGAGATTCTGAGAAAGAAAGATTACACAAGAAGGCACTTGCCTCAGAAAACAAGCATTTGCAATGCAATAGGTCTCGCAATCACGCAAGTTTAAGCTATTCGCATTGTAAATGACAATGCCTTTTAATTATGTTTTAAAAACTAAAACAAAAATAAAAGGCATTGTCATTTGCAATGTCAATAGCTCAAACTCGTTTTTACAGGAACATTCTTATGAGTTGCTTCCAATGTAGTACCGATGGTTGTGTGGATGTATGTGGTTGATATATATAATAGGCATAATGGTGAATGATAATGGGTCTGTTTGATGGATGATGCTGCAGCCACCCCCAGTGGGCAGGGCCTTCAGCCATAGGAAATGGGAATTGACTGATGGGGCTGGCAGACCCACCATGCATGTAGCCTTTAATCCCATTCAGCTCTAGTTTGCTTCAGGCAGCCGACCTCCCATGCAGCCAGCTTCCGACTGCTCATTCTGTTTACCCATTTTGCCAAATTACGGTACCAAAAAGTTTATGCAAATATATCACATGACTCCAAAGTGATTATAAAATCACATCTTTTATTGACGCTTCTCCAACTCTAACTTTGCCAGCCCTATCCAGCTGTACAAGAAGCATGGGACACCTGCTCTCGGCTCCAATCAACATATCAATAAAAAATAAACACATACATTACAGCTGATTTTGTGCAGATTTTGCAGAGGAAGTAACATTATTAGTAGATTAATTTTTATTTGCTTCCATTCTTTTTTTTCTACCACCTCCTTATTGTTTTTGCCTGTAGCTTATCGTGTCATGCTGTGAGTTGGCCACATGTGCAGACCTGTGAATTAGGCCAAAGATTTTAGCAAATCAAAGATTTATAGGATTTTCTTTAACTTTGGCCCCTTCATAACACACCTCTTTCGAATCCGAGCTCCCAGCACTGGGGTGAACTGGATAGGAGCCTGTGACATTTCATGGGGATTCATTAAACAACACCAAAGTGATTAGCAATTGAATCCATTCTTGGCCTCCGTTATAGAGTGCATGCCTCTAACAGAACTGCATAAAACTATGTGCTACATTTATTAGCAAATCAATGATTTTTACAACAACCTATATCTTTATCTCCCCTGACGCCTTAAGTGCTTCTGCATAAAACAAACTGTATGGACCTAACTTGCTGCAGGCCTGCCTGACAAATTTGATGCAGCTTATTGAAACAGTTCCAAAGTTGTTAGCACATGGACAGCTTTGCACTCACTTTAATTTTGCTACGTTGCTACGTTGAAGGATGTGTATAAAACTTAACAAAGCACGGAACACTAAAAATGTTAAAGCTCTGCCACATTCCACGTGGATTAGCCATAGTGTACCACAGTTATAAGCAAAATAGTTGTTTTTTGATCCCTTTCACTTTAACTGGGGACACTCATGGATGGATCTAAACAAATCTGAAAATACTACAGATATGCTAAAAATGCTCAGCATCTGAAGATTTTGTGCAAATTCATCAAATAAAGTTATAGGCAAATAAAAAAATAGCACGTTTTCAATTGATTTCTTTGGAATGTATCCATAATTAGTGGGCACCCTCTCCCCCACCCCTTCCGTTTCCGCCGGTATCCGGAGCTGAAATCTCCTGATAAGTCTGGAAGGTACTGGAGGTGTTTAGTAGTCGATGGGTGGTGTAGCACTTCAAGGGGGCACCTGAGGGGTTTCCCATCTCAGCTCTAGTTGTGTTCCTTTCTAGATATTGAAGACGTTTGCTGCTAATACAGTCCTTATCCGGAATAAAGTACAAATTCTGGTGAGTTCTGACGATGTTATGTTATGTTATTTATGGGTCTTGTATAGCACAACGGCTACTCCAAAGGAGTGTCCCGGCGCTTTGTGCTCCAGACCCGGAAAAAAAAGACTAAGAAACATAACAGAAAAAAGTTAAAAACAGAGAGAAGGGTAACAGAGCTCTAACCAGAGAATAACCAAGTCTTAAGATCCTTCCTAAAGGCAAGTAGATTGGATGTGGACCGTAGGGACAGAGGTAAGGAGTTCCACAACTGCGGGGCCAGGAATCTGAAGGACCGACCTCCCAGACGTGTCCTCTTTATACGAGGCACTACAGCCAGTGCTAGGGACTCCGGTCTTAAAGATCGCGTCGGCCGGTAAAAGTCCAGCCTCTTCTGTAGGTATTTTGCACCAGAGGCGTGCAGTGCTTTGTGGGCTAATGTCAAGGCCTTGAACATTATCCTCTTCCGAATGGGAAGCCAATGGAGGGATTGCAGCAGGTTTGAGGCACTGGCTCGACGATGCAGACCAAAAATAGCTCGTGCTGCGGCATTCTGGGTCACCTGCATACGCTGTAGAAGGTATTCTGGGAGACCCAGATACAGAATGTTCGCGTAATCCAACCTGGATCCTATGAGGGCCTGTACCAGTATTCTCCGATGTTCCTCGGACAACAGAGGAAAAAACTTTCGAAGCATCCTGAGGATGCCGAAGCAAGTCCCTGTAAGGGTTGCCACCTGGGATTTGAGCGTAAGCTCATTGTTGATTTTAATTCCCAGGTTCTTAGCCCATTTAGAAGCCTGAGCTGGAGGGAACTTGTCGGCAGGCCACCAACCACGCCATTCCGGTTCCTAAGGACATCCAAAGAAAAGTATCTCTGATTTATCCGAGTTGCACTTGAGGCTGTTCAGATGGAACCAATTAAAAACAGCCCCAAGGCACTCACGGATACTTCCCCCATCGAATTCATCGCTCCTACGGCAGGTGAAAAGGAGCTGGGTGTCGTCAGCATATGAGACAATCTGGGCCCCGTAGGACTCCACCAAAGTCGCCAGAGGGGTCATGAGGATGTTAAATAGAGTAGGGCTCAATACTGAGCCCTGGGGGACTCCGACTCCCAATGGCGGCATTTCGGCAGATCCAGAAGAGGCCCAGACCGTTTGTCGGCGGTTGGCTAACAAGGAGCGAAACCAGTTGAGCACCGTCCCCCCTAGACCGATGTCATGAAGTCTTATGAGGAGATCCTCATGGGGGACGGTGTCAAAAGCCGCCGACAGGTCTAACATGACTAACACACCCTGCCTCCGTCATCCAGCACCTCCTTTATAATCTCTGAGACTTCCAAGAGCGCCGTCTCGGTACTTAAGTTGGATCGAAAGCCCGATTGAGACGCATGGAGTAGCTCATTCGACTCCAGGAAGTTGGACAGCACGCTATGGGCGTGCTTCTCCAGGATTTTAGTCAGTGCTGGAAGGAGCGAGATTGGTCGATAGTTGGATGGGGTTTCCGGGGCGAGGTTGGGCTTTTTGAGAAGAGGTATCACCATAGCCTGTTTCCAGGAATTAGGCAAGACTCCCTGACTCAAGGAGAGGTTGAGAATAGGATTGGCTAAGGGGTTAACAACATCTGCCATTCTAGCTAAGAATTTAGCCGGGCAGGGATCACATGGTGAACCAGATTTAAGGTTCCTCATCAGAATTAACGATGCGGCAGTCGTGAGAGGAGGAAAGTCCAACAGAGCCGGACCAGAAAAAGGCTGGTGAACTATCTCGTTCGACAGGATCAAAGGATCAGCTGTCGGCCTCGGAAAAAAGGAGTCCTGAATCTGTCTAATTTTGGTCGTAAAAAAATTAGCAATAGTATCAGCCCAGGTCTCATCCGGAGTCTCCTGATCTGAGATCGAACGCGGAGTAGTAAATTCTCGAAAAAATTTCCTTACATGAATTAGCTGCTTCCTCAATTTTTTTAGCAAAGTAGCACTTCTTACCCTGTAGAATTAAAGCATGATATGCTTTCATCATGGATTTATAGGTCCGTTTTGCCTCAGAGTCATATTTGGGTCTCCATGCGCGTTCGGCGACTTTACATTGTCTACGGGAGTGGGCCAACTCCGCCGTAAACCAGGGGGCTGAGGTACGTTTAGTATCAGATCTAGGTGGGTGTAGAGGGGCCAGCTCGTTCAATCTAGCTAAGAGCCAGGACTGCAGGGTATCCAGATCAAGCTCCAGATAACCCGTATAGGAGGGAGGATGGTCCACCAGGGCCTGGGCTAACATGTCAGAAGATACCCGATGATACGCCCTGTAACTACTTCCCAGCTGTCTAGTGGCTCTGATAGGTGGTTTCTCAGTGCTAGATATTTGAAAATGAGCAAGATGGTGATCGGACCACAGTACCGGCAAAAGTGCAGTAACCACAATAGGTGAAGTAGAGAAGACCTGATCTAATGTGTGACCTTTGTCTTGAGTCGGGCCGGAAAGATAGGGGAGCAAGCCCAAAGCAGACGAAATATCAAACAACTTAACAACATCCGGATCCTGCTGATCTTCCATGTGGAAGTTGAAGTCTCCTGCCAGTAAGCACTGTTCCGATCTCAGAACTAGAACAGACAAGACCTGCTGGAAATCCTCAAAGAAAGACCCCACAGGACCCGGAGACCTATATACTACGAGACCCTTCACAGTATGTTGAGGTGATAAGGAAAGGGTGAAGGCAAGGGATTCGGTGCCCATGATGGTCTCCGTGGACACAACTGCACACGTGAGAGATTTTTTTACAACCAGGGCGACTCCTCCCCCTCTTCCCTTAGCTCTATCTTGTCTATAGATGTTGTACTCAGAGGGAATGGATGCCACTATATCCGGATGAGAGGACTCATTAAGCCAAGTCTCAGTAAGTATAAGACAGGTGGGGTGGTTCGTAGAAAGGAGATCAGAAATCTCCTGTATATGTTTATGCAACAACCTAGTGTTGAGGAGTAAACAAGAATGTCTAATGTTACACTCCTTCAAGTAGGAGGTAGTAGGGAAAGCACTGGTAAGATGCCAATTACAGCCTGGACATTTATGTTTACCCCTGTAACGACCGGGAAAAACAGAGTGACAAGAGACCTCGACAGAGCGCAAGGAGTGAAGCTCCTTGGATGAGTATGACAGCATAATAATGCAGGGAAACGAGAAGTGGCAACCAAGAGTAACCTGCCACGCCGTACGCCTCCGGGACGCTGACGGGCGCAGACGGGCAGGACTCTGGCACGACTCCGCGCAGCGGACGCGTACTGCGGACGCGCCGGATCTGCGCCGGAGGGAAGGAGGAGCTTTTTGTAGCGCTACTAGAGCGCGAGGGCGGAGAGTCCTACCCCCAAGATGGCGGCCCGAACAGATCCCAGCCCTCGGCGTCAATACTCGGCCGAGGGCGGTCTGAAACCCAGGCAAGAAGAAGGGAGCAGGCGAAGCGCTTACAAGCGCTAGGAAGTCTCGCTCAAAGCAGCAGCACGCTAGTACATCAGACGCGCTCCTAAATTGCACACAGTATTAAAATCACTGAAACACGAAAGTGAAATACACACAGCTAAAAGTGGCAAAGAAAAGAAGGGAGACCTCCCGGCTTCCGCCTCAGGAGGGAGAAAGGTTCGTAGCAGTTGGTAATGAGATTTAGTGTTAAGGATCTCTATAAAACAAATTGCTGTGCTGCTGCCAGCGGTACTTCCTTGTGCACAGCCTTTTATAACAACTTCATTCAAGGAACTTGATTCTCCAACTCTAAAGCATAAGGAGCCAAGGAGCTTTGAATCCAAAGTTAACCCAACCCTCCCTTACAGTTCTGGGAATGGTATACAGAGATCTCTCCCCAGCCCTGTTTCTCCCCCTTCCTTCCCCTCTCTCTCTCTCCCTCCCCCCCCCCTCTTTCCCTCGCCCTCCCTCCTCGCTTTCTCTCTCTCTCCCCCATCTCATGCTTCCTCACTCTCCCTCGCCCTCTCAGCAAGACAAGGCAACAGTCTCAAAAGCATTTTTCACGTTGTAGGTGGCTGTAGACGTAAAATCGGTGGTGTGCCTACAGGCACAGCACCACATTATTCCTTGCTCGTTCTCCCACAAGTATGCTGGCATGAGTGTGCACCATCAATATCTATCCCAAAATATCGGTGGATCAGAATGTAGAGGATAAAATATAGAAAAAATATATCTTCAGGTAAGTCTAAATTTTCTATAGTTAACTAGATATTTGTACCTACTCTGTACATATATCTTCAAGGTACGTAAATACTGGGATAGGAATAGTGAATCTATACTTCCCTATACGCGCTTACATTTCACTATTTGTCCTTTGATATTCAGTCCTCAATATTCTTGTTGGTGTCATAATCAGAAGTATATAATCTTGTCATGTTGGGCAGTAATGTCAATAACAGTGCATGAGCAGCCATGTCATTGCCACTCACACTATGCCACCCAGCATAAGGCATTGGGCAATATCAGAGTCAGGTCATTGCTTGAATGACTATGGGTGGCTATCATAGCTGACCCTCATGTGTTACATTCAAAGCCACACAATAGGGAGCTCCCACTACCCAGCCACCAATACAATGCCATCCTCTAAACACTGAACTATGAACTCTTTCCCCGTGCAATTATTATTGCTATCTTATGGGTCATTGCCCTCAGCAGGCTTACATCTCCATTAAGAAAAACATTACTGCCTTATTTCAAAGATTAAAGAAGCCACACACAACAGTAAAGGTTTTCATCTGAAAAGTCACTGCTTTCTCTGAGAGTTGATTGGCTACAGTATCTGGCAGAGCCATCAAGCAAACTGTAAAAAAGTGTTATTTTCAAACCTATCTGTTTATCTGCATTAACAAGTAAAAGTTACGCATTTTGAGGTTTACTGTTGTATGTTCCCTACAGAATTCTGAACCACGGATCTCTTCAAATTCGTTGTGCATTTATATTTCCTTTGTGATCATTCAAAATCCATTCCCATTTCACGAAAATAGGCTGGAAAAGACGAACTAAGAGAAGTGTTGACGCCCGTTGATGAATAAACATATTTATTGCTCTTCCCAAACAAACACAGTTTGTTCAAATTATAATGTTCATTCTAACAACTTGTCGTTGCAGCTGCACAAGAATACTCCAACTAACATGGGACCGTGGAGGCGGTTTCCTAACATCTGGAAACGGACAGAAACTTTGACTTGGAACATGTCAGCAAACAGTGAAGTTCTTTCATTGCTAACTCCACAGTGGAATTACTCAGGGCGACGTACAGACTCATTGAGAGTGTAGCTTCTGTAAACACAAACAAACAAACTAAAACAGCTTTACAGATGGTCCTCACCTGGTGGATTCCGAGGCCGGCCCTTTCATAAGTGCTGATTGAACAAGACCAGTCAAGCTGGCAATCTGCTTCTCCATGGCTTGCATCCTCTCCCTACAAACCCAAAGAATGAACAGAGCGTTAGAGACAGATGTGCTTACTTAGTTACTCCTGTTAAGAGAGAGATTGTTTACTGAAGGCTGCTTTAGATAAAGATCAATTTAGTGTTTTTCCAATGAGGAAATTTTAGCTGTGAATTACTAGGTATGAACTGGAACTTTGCTCCCAGTTTACCTTTGACCAAAGAGACTCTAAACACCCATGCATTATCTGATTATTTTAGCACCATAAACAGAACAATGGCCACAAGAAGTGGGCGTCCTTTAAAAGTAGATACTTGTACACATTTCTTGTCCTAAATTGCTGTTTCAAGTGTTATGCACTGCCTTAAAACCTTTGTGATCAAACTAATTAGAATACTTTTAAAAGGGCCATCCTTCAAACAGTGGCCCCTTCTCCGTTTGAGCGGAGGAGAATTGCCCTGCCTTGCTGTGAGAGCAGCAGGCACACACGAATACATAAAATGGCATGTAAATGGCCTTTTATTTAAAACGCGCAGTGCGAGGGCAGGTGGCGGGGCTGAATCCTGCAATTGCAAGATTACAGATGCCTCTACAGTGCGCATGTCAGGTTAACTGTCTCTATTCCAACGACCGGCCCGACATGCGCACTGTAAACCCAGCAAACCCCTGGCTGTGAAACAGCTGGGGGATTTCTGGCACAGGCCCCCAGCCTCAAACTGAGCACAGGGTAAGCCTGCTCCCACCAATCCTGGAGCTGCTCTCAGCATTCGATCAGCTCCAGGATTGGTTGTATTGGTGTCCACTGAGCAGGAGGGAAGTCCTTCCCTTTCCTGCTCGTGGACGCAGATTGGGGCAAGAGGTGCCGGGGGAGCAGTATAGGGTGAGTATCGCCTCACCACATTTTTAGGTCTCGCCTGTCGATGCGCATGCGCATCGAGCAAGGCGAGAGTATTGCGAGTTATCCACTCTTTATCCACACTGCAAGGAATCGTGGCGATTCCTTGCAGTGCCCGTGACTTTTAAGGTCAATGCGCATTAAGCTTATGCGCATGCGCATTGACCTTAAAAGCGCGTGCACGTCCGTCTATGTTTACCCGCTCCGCCCCCTCCCGCCGTGTCGCATTTCTCCTCCCCCTCCCCTCTCTTCCTTCCGTCTTCCTGCCGTGTCGCACCTCTCCCCTCTCCGCCCCCTCCCCTGCCCGCCGTGTTACGTGCTCGCCCAGTTCCACCCCCTTCACCCGCTCCCTCTTGCAATCCATCTCTGCCTACATGTTTCTCTCGTTTGCATTTCATTCCCCTCATCTCCTTCCAACTCTACCCCTTGCTTACCGTCGACTGCTCTCCACAGGCCACAGTGTACCGACGAACGCATTTCCCAATAGAGGCAGTCTGAGTAAAACACACTGATAAATCAAGCCCTTAATATGTCACTCTTTATGCCCCAGCCCCTGTTACTCTGCAGTCTCGCTCTGTTCTTCTTTATCTTGGACATGATCTACCCCCCTCCCGCCGTGTCGCATTTCTCCTCCCCCTCCCCTCTCTTCCTTCCGTCTTCCTGCCGTGTCGCACCTCTCCCCTCTCCGCCCCCTCCCCTGCCCGCCGTGTTACGTGCTCGCCCAGTTCCACCCCCTTCACCCGCTCCCTCTTGCAATCCATCTCTGCCTACATGTTTCTCTCGTTTGCATTTCATTCCCCTCATCTCCTTCCAACTCTACCCCTTGCTTACCGTCGACTGCTCTCCACAGGCCACAGTGTACCGACGAACGCATTTCCCAATAGAGGCAGTCTGAGTAAAACACACTGATAAATCTAGCCCTTAATATGTCACTCTTTATGCCCCAGCCCCTGTTACTCTGCAGTCTCGCTCTGTTCTTCTTTATCTTGGACATGATCTACCAGCTTTTCTTTCCTTCATTGTATCTCTCAGTTTACCTCCCTTCCTCCTCCTCTCTCTCTCAGTGTCGCTCTTTGCCTCTCTCTCCCGCTCCATGTCTCTTTCACCACCCCGCGCTTTTTGCAGCCTTGCACTGCCCGCCTTTGCCTCTCTGCCATCACCCGGCTCCCCTTCCTCCACTCGCTCTCTTCCCAAGCAGCTGGTTGTAAATCCGAGGCCTCTCTGGGACTGCGCTCGGCACTCCCGCGCCTTTTCACTCGATTGCTCGTTGTTTACTCCGTGATTATTGTCGATGGAATTAACCTTCATTAACCTTTTATTTCCCTCTCCCAATAAGCTGGAGTTTACAGTATTTCTGTTCCGTTCAGTTAGCCTGAAAGGCATCAGGGCTGCGCGCATGCAGTCTTAGGATGGGTTGACCACCCCTCCCCGCATACTAGCCAATGCCACAGCAAGCCCCCTCCCCCCCAGTTCAAGGGACGCTCGAGAGACCCTCAAGAAAGCTGTCCAACCATCCATCGGTGCTATCCCCAGATGCAATATGCAATGGCTTCTTTCTTCCTAGAGGGCAGCCTGGCCGGAGGTTTTTCAGGCAGCAGGCTCAAACTAAGAGCCTAACGCAAACTGGCGCCTCTCCACCCTACAGAATTGGTCGAGGGACTCCCAAGCCTCCCGTATCTTTAAGATTTATGAGACCGTCCTTGGCTGAATAGGGGTCCCCTGAATGGAGCAAAAATTAAACCAAAACCACCAGCTGGGGCTGTAAAATCACACAACAGCCAGTCATCGGCAAGCAGTCCGGAGCTTCCGTCTTCCCGGTGAGTCTGCCCATACTTTGCATGGCAGTGCATCACAATAGATTACAGTGGGCTCACATGAACACACCACACAGGCCGAGCAAGCAATATATTTCATATGTTGTACTCTGGGTAAATGTGAATTACTTTTATGTTTGGGTTGCTTTGCACTTGAGAGTGTTAGTTATGAAACTTCGGTCAATATTGTATCGTTAAGTCCAGATCAGTCTGCTACACAGTCTTTTCACACAGTTGTTTTTTGCAGTCAAGCTGGATCGATCTGCACAGATTTGCCTCAACCCTCAACCCCTCACCCTCAACCCCTCACCCTCAACCCCTCACCCTCAACACCTCACCCTCAACCCCTCACTCACCCTCACTCACCCTCACTCACTCACCCTCACTCACCCTCAACCCCTCACTCACCCTCACTCATCCTCACTCACCCTCAACACCTCACCCTCACCCACCCTCAACCCCTCACGCTAACTCACATTCACCCTCACTCACCCTCACCCTCACTCACCCTCACTCTCACTCACCCTCAACCCCTCACTCACCCTCAACCCCTCACTCACCCTCAACCCCTCACTCACCCTCACTCACCCTCACCCTCACTCACCCTCAACCCCTCACCCTCACACAGTGCAATAGGTCTCGGAGGATTTTTAGTTAGAGCTTTTAGAATTGTTTATGGCTTTTTTTATTTGTAATTCTTTAGCATTGGCTACAGGAAACAAAAATGCTAAAGATTTACAACAAAAAACCCATAAACAATTCTAAAAGCACTAACTCTAATGCTGTGAGACCTATTGCATTTCCAATGCTTGTTATAGTTGCAGCCGCCACTTCTTTTAAATGATGTCACAACAGATTTTACAACCCAAACAAATGTTAAACAAGTACATTCGAGAAGCCTTACTGTTGATTATGTGAGATTGAGGTCAAGCGTTATATTGTTCACTGAATTATCTTTTTGAAGCAAGCAAGCCATTTGTTTTTGCTGTTATCTATCCCTGTTTTTATATCATGCTGCAGCCTTGAATGTTTAAAATAAAGCTCGATTTAAAAAAAAAAGTAAAGCTACAGTCGTCTGTCACCGGAGTCAAACAAGTGATGTCAGTTTCTGTGATGTCATCAGGCGAAGGGACCTACAATTTCACTTTAGTTGCCCTTACCACTTCAGATGCTATCGCCCACAAGTTTCATGACAAAGCAGAGAAAATCGATTTTCAAATCAAAGCCATATCCAAATGATAAAGAAGGATTTTGCAATGCAGCAATAAAAACTAGTTATTTTACAATCAAACACGTGCAAATGTAACCAAAGAGTTTGACTCTGCTACTGGATAATGATTAGAACCCAGAAGCTTAAAACACACATATCCAACATGGTGTTTTATCTGAACAGCATACTGGAAATATCTGACAATGACAAGAATGTCAATACTGCCAAACATTCAGAATAGGAATACATTTTGTTTTTCTCCTGAATAATTTGGAATGCATAATTTTGTATGTCTGCATAAGACAATATGTGTTGCAGATACTTCTTTCAAAAAGTATCTCACCAATATTATTGGATGTCAACATAAATTATTTGTGTTAGTATTCAAAATAAACTAGCAAAAGCTAAAGTAAATGCTTACTAAACAAAAAATAAATATTTCTGCAAATGTTTTTATGTATTTAGAGGTCCTCAATGAAAAACATAGCTCACAAGAGGGAAATATATCCGTATCAAGCTGTATTGTTGACAAACAGAGAAGGACTCTGTGACTTTTGTCATAACATATTTTATGGCAGACGTCTCACTTGAATATCTTAGCAGGAGAATGCAAAAGTCTAGCAGAAGTTAACCTTTTCCTAATACTTCTAAAGAATATACAAATCTAAAATATTAAGGAAGCGAGAATGCTCATTTTAAAGCTAGCATACATTTTAAAAATATGGATTTGACCAGATGTTATCATGACATTTATTATCATAAAGGTCATTGATAATGTATTTTAATAAAAGGAGTGCTAAACATATGAAACACAAAAACTCTCATGAGAACAGAGATTAAGGAAGATGGATAAACCACAGGTTTCATACCAAAGTTCATCATGGAATGTGATGATCACCTTCTTAAAGTACTAAAAGAAAGCCCAGCAGAGATATTGTTACTCGGCCATTTAATCAGCATATGAATGAAGTTTTATCGATTGGAAAGAAACTCACTAATACTGTATTAGAGATATCTTCCAGCAGCAGATTAAAAATGTCAACTGAAGAGGAAGTGACACACAGTGCCTTATGTTTGGCTGATGGTACTCCATCGCAAAAGTGGAGGCAATTTTACAAGTGCTTTATAGTCACACTTGTAGTACTGTGGTTGGGAAAGCCATCACATTTTGATGGAGTTTCTCGTCTGCCTAACTGTAAATAAACACATAACTTAATTTAGAATTAATTACTGCAATAGCAGAAATAGAGAATTCCTCAGGATCTAAGTAACTACTATGAAAACGTGTTGCTAATTTGTACAGAGATTAATAATATTGTGGTTAGATTAATTTGATTATCATAATTACTAGAGAGACATTAAGTCCATTATATGGTGGATAACAGATTTAGTTGGCATGCAATGAATGAGGTTTTAAAATACTCAAAGAGAAAGGGAACCCTAAGCACTTTGCATTTAAAATTTACCTGTGCCTTATAAATGGTGTTAAAGGACTATGCCAAATGGAGATTCCGATCAGTCGACAGATGATTTACCAAGATAGTGTGGCGTGGTATGATTTTCAAAAAAAATATGGTTTAAACCAAATACAAAATTCAAAATATTGTTCATTCTCAGTAGTTGCCTAAAGGAGCTATTGAGTGAATGATGTCACAATGCATCTCAAATTATCAAACAAAACTACCTTCTAAAATGCCTGGTGTTGATGAAAGCAAGTGATGCAGGACTGGGTAGAGAGAACAGTTTTTTTCTCTAGACTAGATAGCCCATTTAAGGTGCTGGATGTCTGCTAAAAGAGAGAAACATTAATAAAATTTAACTTGAAAATAAGTAATCTAGGTTATCATGTTGCTTCTAAACAGCAGAACTGCTTCAAAACATTTTTCTGCGCTCATTCAGTGTCATAGCTGAACAGCTGTGGCACAAGGCACTACATGAATGCCATATTATCATTATGAATTACCTCAGTTATAAATTACAGGTGTCAAAAATGAATTTCAAAAAGGTAAATGTGCAGAAAAAAAAAATGGGAAAAAAACTCAAAGCATGAAGCAAACTCTGATTCATTCAGAGGTAAAAATGTTCATAAAAGTGACCAAAGTCCCACAAAGAAGATTAGTGTGCATAGTGAGAGATTGTGATCCATAAAAATGTAGTAGGTTAAAGTCGTACAGAAATGGGGAACGAAGAGAAACCTTCACATATGGTTTCCAAACATATCTATTATAAAATGCACACAGCAGGGCAGATACATTTAACTACCTTAAAAAAGAGCAGTTAGTGGGCATTAGCTAGAGGAGAACGTTGGGGGTCTTCATCAATATTAAATTAGGATGTACGTTGTTACAACGCATGCTTTTAGCACGCATGCTGTAACAACGCGGTTTTTATAACGCATTCTTTTACAACGCATAATACAAAGGGGTGTTGGATAGTGAATATTTTAATTTACTATTCCAACACCAGTCCCCGTTGACACTAGGGAAGGTGTTGGATAGTAAATTAAAAGTATTCCCTATCCTTGAGCGCCCCCCAGAGTCATGCGTTGTAATAGAATGTGATTTAAAAAACGCGTTGTAATAGCACTGCGTGCTAAAAGTTGCGTCGTAAACGACGTTCCCTTTAAAATTAGGTTTGGATTTAGATGGAACACAAATTGAGATTCAGATCGTGGCATGTCATCTTGTGGTGGTAGGAGGCTAGGAAAACAGCATTAGTAAGGTAATACATGCGATTTCATGAAAGAAAATATCACCATAGCCAGTGTGCAAAAGAAAAACTTCAGCGTCCTTCTATTTAAAGAGATGTGAGTATTAAGATCTGAATTATAATACAGTTTAAGGTTCTCTTATAAGGGAAATTTCAGTAGAACCCGTTTCAGCCTAATGAAGAAAGCTTGGGTACATCCAGGCCACACAGGGTCAATTTAAATGAAAGACACTACAAGCTAGATAAATGTATGAACTGTGCATAACTGGTCACTACTACTAGTGGAAGTTTTCATAATTCCGTACAAAATGTAGTAGCTATTGGCTTTAAATTATTTATTGAAATTCTTAAATAGATTTTATTGTCTTGCATCATTGTTCTAACCCTTTCATAGTGTCTATCAAAGTCTCATCGTACCTTTAAGACCAACCAGATCTAACCTTTCAGACCATTATAGGCCTAACTTCTGAAGTGAATGAAGGAGAGCAGGGTGTTGGTTGAAGTGTCATTACTTAGCGTTGAACACTGGTGTCGTGCAAGAGATCCAGAGTAAGTGCTCCAGATGTGGTATGGTACTGTGTGTGTGTGTATCATGCATGTAGTGGAAAGTCAAAGGAGTGTGTCAGGACAGATTCGCAAGCTGCCAATCCAAGTCAGTCATTGTTATGATTTTCATGTTACCTGGCTCCTGGTTTTGGGAAAAACTAGGACCTTATTGGTCTTCTAAATACACCATGGTTGCTCATGATAATTGTTTTCTGTAGGAAAATAGTCTATAACTAGCATGTCTGTGCTGAGAAATACCTACCCCAGGTGGATTTTTTTAAAAGGATGAATTATCAAGAGTGGGTAATTCTTGATTTGGCATTTCCCCTCTGACTGTATGATCTAAGTGTAGACTCTAAAAAGTTTGGTCCTAGCTTATGGATCACCGGGAGTCATATTAGATACAGTGCCCTGGGGTGTAATTGAAGTGTGCACTGTTTTTCTGTGCTAAAAATGACTGTAGTTTTACAGAATTGGCCAGAAGACCTTTGTGTGGGACATTCTGTATTACATATAGTGGTGGCGCACGTACAGCCCTGGCACTATCTTAAAGGGGCATTCCCTCCGCCATTCACTGCAACCACCTCCGAGGGATCTCTGTTCCCCCTTTGAAGTGCTGCCGGCACTATAAATAATGAGTCTGCTTCAAACTGCTGCTCCACCTTTCACTAATGCAGTGCCCTCAGAGCAGCAGTGAGTTTGTGGCTGCCCTTATGTAATAGAGCACACTTTACATGTTTGTGCCTGGTTGCTTCAATAAAGGGGCACCATCGCAAATACAAAGACAGAATGCCTTAAATGTAATCTAGCCCCTGGTGTAGAGGGCTTTGAAGGATTTTCCTTTTGACATTGGTAACCAGTGTAGATCTTTGAGAGCAAGGGTAATATGACTCCTGTTTAGGTTAAGGACTCGTCGAACTGCTGTATTCTGAATTCTTAGTAGCTTGGCAATTAATTTTGTAGTGAAATCAATGTAGAAATTATTTGTATAATCTAGCTTTGTTATCACTAGGATTAGAGATACCAGCTATGTAAGACCCCTAAATAGGGGAAAATATGCAATAGATTTCTCTTCATGCGAATGAGTCTCTCTTGTGTATATATATGCATGTGGTATTTCGATAGCATGAGCTAGCCAAAAGGCAGCAAAGTGCTGTACAAAGTCAAACAAAAGCATAAGGCATAAAAAAAAAAGGTAACTGGTTAGTGTGCGGTTAATAAATTGTGAAGTAGTGTATTCAACTATTTCCTAAATTGGAGGAGTGTTATGGAGGTCCTGATGGATAACCCCAAATAATCACCTAGTTGATATGGGATTATAGGTAGTGATTGGAGTTTTCATATTTTAAATGTAATCATCTAAACTTTGTACTTCACTTGAAGTAGTTGACAGCTATCCCATTTCAAAGGAGCAAGGAGATTTTCAGTTATGATTTTGATGGATCCAAACTGAAAAGCCCCAAAGACATTGGAAGCTCAACAATCTTCAGTTGCCTCTAAGCAGATGATCTCCATAGACTCCAAAATATTAATGAATACCCAAGTCGATAAGTTAGCAAGATCAAAAGTCTTTCTTATGAAAACTCTATGACACATCTTCCCCCACCTAGTATTTCCACACAAGGACCATGCTACTACCTCTTTTACTGTCTAAAATTGAGCATGCCAATGGCCTCTATCACAGCCAACTTTATCAACCATGAAAAGACTACAACGAAATCAGAACTCTGCTGCCAGCCTACTTCTACATGTAAAGCCACAAGTCCACATCTCCCCTGCCTTGAGGGTCCTACATTGGTTACAGGTTGCACAAGGGTCCCCTTTTAAGCTGCTTTGTTACACCCACAAAGCAATACATGGAATAAGAACTCTTTTCATCAGGAATAAAATCGCCAAATACATAAAACAATGGAACCTGCGCTCCCGATTGGCACCTCTGCTCAAACCTCAGCATACAAAAATAAACATTTTTCTCTGTTCAAGGAGCAAAACTATGGACTTCACTACCCCCAAACATAAGATCCATGGGTAAGTATCTTATCTTTAGAAGACTACTCAAGAGTTGGCTCTTTCCTACATGATCACCATATTCAAAACACAAATGTACAGCATATGCCTGTGTATGTAAACATGCATAATTTGATTATATGAATGTATATAGATGTGCATCTCTTTGTACAAATATATATATTACATATGGTTTAAAAAATATATATATTCCTGTAGATCTGCTTAACAAATGTATATATTACTTATGGTTAAAAATATATATATTATTTTATGCTTAAAAACCTTGTTTCTGTAAATGCTTCTTTAGTATTGAAATATTGAGGAAATAGAACATAAAAAAGTAATAAATACAAATAAATAAACATTAAAAAAACAACCCCCTTAAAAAATAATTAATAAAAATACATAAATACATTAGTTTTTTTGTACAGCAACGTTTGAAAGTCGGGGTTTCTAACTATTTACCCGTATATAGGGGACTTCATTAACACAACGTTATCTCTTTATTATTTTCCATATACATGTATACCTTTGTTTGTAGTAATGATTCTATATATTTATTCCTGTACTCTTACTGTAGGAAAAAAACAACCTTGAACGCTCTCTAATTCACAACTCTGTCTCATCCTTTACCTCTTTCAATGCATCCTCTATCGTATCTCTCTGACCTATCCCAAACCTCTTTGTACTACTATGATCTGCCTAATAAACCTTTATAGACTCTTCCCTACTCTATCCCTCCTTTGACTCATCCCAAACCTCATTTAGCTACGATGATCTCCCCCTTCTAGACTCTTCCCTGCTACATCCCTCCTTTATCTTATCCAATCCAACTAACAGATTCACATGTCCATCGCTCGAATGGACTCATATTTCCCTATTCCAGTCTGCCACTAATCGACTCTGGGTTCCAGAGTAGAATGCTACTGTTTCAAAGCGCTGCAACAACGCCTCATCAAGGGTAGATAGCGCTATATAAATAAAATGACAATTTAGACAAGTTATAATTTGCATGACTTCTGAAATTGCCACTGACCTTTTCAGTAAAACATTAAAAGGAACAGACAGGTTTGGTTCAAAATGAAACTACTGAAGGGCAGCCATTATGAAAGACCAATGAGGCCTGACTTATTGCCTCCGAAGTACGGAGGCCGCTGTGGTAGTGGAGTGACCCTTTAAACCCTGCTAGTGGACGAAAGAATGTGCTGCTAAAGCAGTCTGGAAGCGCAATAACAAAACAAAAAAAACCCGAACAAACTTTTAAGTAGGTTTCCAAACGCAGCATCACAGAAACACTTGCTTTTCATTAAATCATCACAAATGTCTTCCTGGCTTCATGATTTATTTGAAGTAGATTGTCGGCTTTATAAATTCATAAATAAGATTGTCTTTTCATTTCACGGTTACTAATCTGGAAATCAGTTTATGGTGTAACTAAATTACTGCAACACAAAGCTGCTCTTTGGATCCTAGCAGGGCAGACTCCACTGGATGACAAAAAGACTAATGTCTTTGAGGAAAACAACAATTTATACATAGTGTTGCTGAAACAATTTCACATTCTAATAACTGCAGTCAGCGCGTGCCGAATAAGATTCATTTGTTTCATCAGGAAGGGAACTTGATTTCTATAATTTTTCTATTATTTAGCTATTTATGGTTTCATGTGGCGTGCATGAGACCGAAAAGGGCTTCAAAGCCCTGAATAGAAGTGCACAAGTTTGCCATACAGACGACAGAGTCAATACTGCTGTCCAGAAAAATTAGACAAATTACATTTTGATGAAACACAAGAAATAGTATATTTACACTGAGGATTACATGGTTCGGGGTGTAGGGAGCAGGCGTTAATCAGAGAGCATGTAGGGCATAATCAAGCAGTCAATCTATCAGTGTAAGCAGGAACGGAGCAGTAATAGGATACAAAGGGGGGTGGGGGGTTCCAATAGTTAAGCCAGGGCACAAGTCCTAAACAAGCATTGGCATAGCAAATAGGTCTCGGCTTAAGTGTTTAGCCAGAGCTACTGGCTTTGCCAATGTCTTTAAGCTACGCTATACTGCAAAGTGGCTGCTGTGCAGAATGTTGAAAAGGTATAATAAAAAAAGTGTTGTATGCATTTTTGTTACCACATATATAACCAAGAAGACATTATGTGCAACTGAACGACCCTATTAAAAACAGAATTAAAATAAAAAAAATGTCTTCTAGTTTTTTTGTTCTTGCAATGCTGGCAACGTCTTCCTGCCTATTCTAATGCTTGTTTGCTATAGCTTTTTTTGTTATGTGTGTGGGGGAAATAAACAGCGGCAGGGAAGAGGTTGGGAAACGGAACCTGAATTACAACACGATTAGCGGACGGGCACTAGAGGAGAATCAGCAGATGCCAGATTCTGAGGGCAGACTGAGGTGGGGCTGAGATGGTGGTATGCTGGTGCAGAGGTGATGGTTAGTGAGGCGGCAGTGATGCTGGGTGATACTGAGGTGGTGCGGAGGAGGTGGTGCTGTGCTAGTGTTCAGATGGTGCTGATTGATGCTGAGGTGATGCTATGCTGAGGTGGTGCTGCACTGATGCTGAAGTGGTGCTGGGTTGGTGATGAATTGCTCCTAAGGTAGGGCTGCGCTGGTGCCGGTGTGGGGCTGCGCTGGTGGTGGTGCACTGATACATATGTGGTATTGTGCTGATTTGTAGGTGGTTCTGAGCTGTGCTAAGTTGGTGCTGTGCTGCGCTGATACTGAGTTGGTGCTGCACTGGGGGTGCACTGATGAGGTTGTGCTGTGTGGATGCTCAGATGATGCTGTGTTGATGCTCCGGTGGTGCGGAGTCATGCTGAGGCGGTGGTGGTGCTGCACTGTTGATCAGGTGGTGCTGAGCTGGTGCTAAGTGATGCAGAGTTAGTGCTATGCTCAGATAATGCTGCACTGATGCTGAGAGGGTGCTGCCCTAATGCTGAAGTAGTGCTGTGTTAGTGCTGAGTTGCTGCTGAGGTGGGGCTGGGCTGGTGCGGAAGTTGGGCTGTACTGGTGGTGGTGAACTGCTGAGGTGGGGCTGTGCTGCTACTGAGATGGTGCTGTGCTGATGTTGCGATAGTCTGTTGGTGCTGAAGTGATGCTGAGTCATGCTGAGGTGGTGGTGCTGCACTGGGGATGATGGTGTGTTGTCCTGGTGTTGAGTTGGTGCTCAGGTGATGATCAGGTGCTGCTATTGAAGTGGTGCTGATTGATGCTGAAGTGATGCTGCGCTGGTGCCTCAGTGATGCTGGGGTGATGAAGAAATCACAAGAAGTGGCATCAGAGCTTAACATTTCACTCACATGTCTGGCAGGTCTATCATGAGTACACTTGAGTGCATTACATGATTTAACAAATTAGATTTTGCGTTGGGTTGTGCAACAAAAAGTGAGAACGCTGATATAGTATCTGGGCCTCAGCATAGGCATATATTTTTTTAAAAGCTCTGCCACAAAGAAATTGGCAACCAGGAGAAACATGACAGTAAACCTTTCTATTTAATTGGTTGCAAAGTCTGCATACTAAAATATCTGTTATGGGGTTAAGGCACCTGCTCCAGAGATCTTTGTGTGCTTAGTAAATCGTAAGGAACTATAATAATGGCAAGATAACTCTTGAGGTTGACACATTTGTTCGAGACATCAGTGATTTGTTTAGTCCCAGTTTTGGATCAATGTGTCATACAAGATAACATGTCTCCTGCAAAGCACATCATCTCACATGCAGAAGACAGATTCTTATTTTATTTACCTCTGTAAGTGGGTTACTGCTGTTACTACAGAGATCCTTTTGTTACTTACAGTTTATTAATAGTAATCCTTCTACCATGGCATAGTAAGCTATGGAGGATATGTGAGTCCGATACTTGTAACCCTCACTGTTTTTATGTAACACATTGATTTACACACATGTTTTATTGTCTATGTATAATGTGTACATGTGAGAATAAAAACAAAACAGTGATATTTAAAGTGTTATATGTGTAAATTCTGGGGCATACCAACATGTGAAATTCTTGCAGTGCATACACATCTTTTAAATACAGGGACTGAACAAAGCCAACACGATGCCTCTCTTCAGCACAAGTAAAGTAATAACAAGTTGTGTGCCTTTGTTTCCCTCTCTTCAGCACAAGTAAAGTAATAACAAGTTGTGTGCCTTCGTTTCCCCTCCATTGCATTTGCATTTAAGTGCGAGGCTCCAAATAACTCCCAGCCAGGATACTCAAATAAAAGGAGGCCTGAAGGCCCCCTAACTTCGGCCTTTGATATTTTAAAATTGAGCTGTGCCCAAAACAAAGTCCCCTCTTCTCCTGCACGTTGCTGCATGGAAAGGAAAGCAGACAATGTGCAGGTCCTGCTGAATGTGTCCCACGGCATATTTCAAAGCGGCCCAACTTCTTGGCAGGGTCGACAGCGACAACCCTGTGAATGCAGTGGGGGGGGACACAGTCTACTTACATGTACACCTGACTTGTGCCTTGAGTTAATCCTTAATCATTCAAGATGGTGAAGGATAAGACAGGGAAAAGTCTTAACAGGTTGAGAGCCAATAAGAGAACTGACATTTAATCCGTGGTTAAGGTTGGAAAGAAGTAAAACAAGCGTTTGCAATGCAATAGGTCTCACATTTACAAGAGTTTGAGCTATTGGCATTGTAAATGACAACAGTTTAAAGTCTCGCAAATGCAAGACCCATTGCCATGCAAATATTTACTGTGCTTTCACGTTAGGAGGCCACACCCCTTTTATTAGACGAGCCGTGCCTAAAGAAAGGGGTGTTTGTCAAGTTGACAAACAAATGCTTTTTTATTTTGTAAAAGTGCCCCACACCAAGCTTTCACTTTAATAGCGGCTGCGGACCTTTCTTTAGACATTGGCGCATCCAAAGAAAGGGACTCTATGAACGTGAAAGCGCAACATGCGGCGCTTGAAAACAACAAAAAAGTGAATAAATAGTCCCCCAAAAAAATGCAGCTACGCAACTGCAGGCATTATGAAAACAATTTAAGGAAATAGTGATTGGAGGTTGTAATTGAAGCCTAACTAGTTACAACACTTGTAAGAGGGCCAGTCCTTATGGGAGGTTATAAGATAAGACAAGGCGGTACTTAGGAGCGACGACTAAGCCAACTGGTCAATGAAAAGCCACAGTTTACAAAACAAAATGACACAAGCCAATGAAAAATATGGGCGGAGAGGGGCGAGCGTAAAGTTCATACCTGAATAGAGCATGCCTCACAGAGCATTGCATGCGCTGTCCAGGCTGGACTGAAAAAAGAGGGGTTGAGGAGTGGCTGGCTGCACACTAGACTAAAAGTTGGCATGGTACAATTCTGCATGAAGAACCGATAAAGGGGAGACCAGAGGGGTGCCAAGTAGGTGCTAAAATTACAGTTATAAATATTAAAATAGGAAAACATTACAAGGAAGGACAGATATGGGTACATGTCCTAGGTTATAGTAAGTAGGATCACGCAGACAACTGTTCATCCTCCAATTAGCAGTCCTCATGGTTACATGCTGGAGACTATGGTGCATGAAGAGCATCTTAGATGTCAGCATTTTCATGTTCAGAAGAGCATGCGGGAAGGTGGAATTTGACTGGTTTCGCCACATTCTTGATGTGACAGACAGTGATGAAAGTGGTTTATTTTATGGTGTTGTTGCGAGGTGTCACTTTTTAATAACTCACTACCTGTACTGAGTCCTGTCAAATTACTCTGAAAAACCTTTAGCTCAAATCTGGGTAGCTGTGGCTCTGAGTAGTCAGGCTTTATCAAATGAATAAGTGTAGGGCATTAAAAAGTTCCAAAACAGATTAATAAAAAAAGAAATGAGACAATTAAAATCCAACTCCAATTTCTAAAGCAAGTTGCATTTTTATTTTCAAAATAACACCTCATAGACAAAGATCCACTGGAACCATCAACAATAAATCAGTGTAATGTACCATGCTTGGGGTCAAACTTTGCAAACTTTGGAAATCTTAATAAAGTTGTAAATTACTACTCTGGCCCACAGTGGGTGATCACCTCTGGCAGGAAGCCATTCATGAGGCCAAAGAGACTTGGTTGGGTGGTTACCTCACAGTCAAAGCAGTCTCAAGGCCAGTTCTATGTTCTATGAGCAAATTACCACAGCCTATAATGGAGTGCCCCTGATGCAAGGAATACAGGATGTTGAAGGATGGGATGTGGAGGATGTTGATCTGACGGGGGTCCTCCAGGTTACATGTTCATGGTGGGGGCTACTTTGGCCACAATGATTGAAATCCTTCGAAGTCTGGTTGGAGTCCAGCCAAATACCAGTTCCTACTGGTCTTCTGGTCTCGGGTTACAGTGAAACCAGCAGTTCTCTTTAACAGCGATACCCCATGCTTTGGATGACCAACTTCACTCCAACATCTCTCCTGTGTCAAGCAGACTCAGGTGTAACTTTTGAGGGTCGGGACTCAGTCTCCCAGGCTGCACTTTGGCGGTCAGCTGTGGTAAGCCGTTCATGGCTACCAATTTTTCAAGGCAGGCTACTTAAGCTTTTATGGCTCAATAGCTGTAACAGAAAGTCACATAACGGACTCTTGGTAGTCATTACTTCTGTTTGAGGCTCAGGGGTGACTTTTTCTGTTTGCTGGTCCAGGGAAAAGAAAGGCAGTCCTTCTTCAGCCCACTCTTCAGGACAGAGGTGGTATGAAGTCTGGGTGCCAGGGATGCCACTTTTATGCCCAGGTTGTGCTTTTGGGGAATGTGACAACTAATAGTCAATGAGCTACTAGGTTCGCCACCACCTAGTGATGACTTTCTGTGAGGTGTGGCATCCAACTAGCCCTGAATACACTATTCTGCCCACTCCCAAGATGGCCGACCCCTTCCCCTGAGGTGGGGAGCTCCCTAGCCTACCCCAGATGTGTGGCTAAATGCCAACGTAAAGAACAGTTTGGTAACTGTTCTCCACTTTGTTCCCGACGCCAACCTGTTTGCAAGAACAATAGAGCAGCCCCACTTGTGTGTAGTCACCATTTGACTTTCAATGACAGCATTTTGAATTCGTCCTACTGCAGGCAGGCACTCCAAGGCTTAGGATCCAAAATAGGCATGAGACCTCTTTTCTTCTTTGAAATAGGAGAATAAGAACGCTATCCTCTTTCGGAGTCTGGTACCTCTTGATAGCATCCTGCAGAGTAACGCTTGCACCGTTAACAGTAGATTAGCAGGTGCTTGTCTGCAATTCGCTTTGATGTTTGAGGAATGTGGGGTGGGGCAGAAAGAAAAGGCATGCCAGGCTCAATGATTTGTAAGATACATTTGCCTAACCTTTGCAGCAAATGTTCAATCTTACCCCACAGGGAAGAATCATGTGCCACTAAGGGCAAGCTGAAGAGGTTTGGTGGCTGTTAAAGCGGACGGATGCCCTTGCTGATTTGTGTGCTGCTTGCCAGAGCATGTTTATTGCCATGTAAGGACTAGAGTGACTGGTGTACAGGTTGGGGAAGCTGTCTGCCAATAAGCCATCTCTCTGGAATAACCTCTGACATTTTCAATTGGAGTGGAAACTGCCTGCCAGGGGTCAACAAACCGAAGGAACATGCTGTTGCTCTACTTTCCTTCAATAAGTTGGTCTTCTCACTGAAAAGGGGTAACCATCGACAGGCATAACAATGATGGAGGCCTGTACATCACCGTACAGTTTGTGAAATGCATCTACACTTGTCAACTAGTATCAACTGCCCTCCCCAGGCAAGACCTGCATGGATAAAGTATCTGGCTGCATTCTCTTCATTATAAATTGCCCAAGTCGAAGAGGCCCAAAAGTCTTCCGAGACTGCCACCATGGTATCGCTGGTCATGTTCCTAGAAGGCTTGTGTACAGCGACCCAGTAAAAACAGTGTTTACCTCCTGCCAAGCTAGACTGCTGGAGGAAAACATACACTTGCTAAAAGCCTCAATCCTTTTGGATTCTCTATCCAGAGGAGTGGTTGGACATGAGATGGGCTTCAATTTACTGGTTGAGGCCTGTAAAACAAAGCTCTCTGGAGTAGAGTGTTTGCAAACATAATCAAGGTCGCAAGAGCTGGTCTGTGTTGCCTGGCAACTTACCTATTCACAGGTGGGCAGCAAGAGAGCTTTGACCATGTGAACCACCATAGTCCCTCATTAAAAGGGAGCAAGTGGCCAGAAGTATCTGATCCTGGCTGTAAAATGTCTGCCAGGACGTTTGCCACAGTCTCAACTGAAGGCGGGTGTACATCCTGTTCCTCAGCTGCCCTCCGGACCTTTCTTCCATTGATGGCCCAAGTGGAGAGTCAAGTCCTGTCCCCTACCTCAGAAAAGGTGTCAAGCTCACTGGCATCTTGCAAATCCATATAGAAAGCATTATCTGTGTAGTGAGGGGGGGGGGAAAGCCATCCACACCATCATCATTCACATTCTGGGGTGTCTTTTTCTGGGCACAGGTTCAGAGTCAGAGCCCACAATTCAATGGAGCTTCTGCTGATGTGTACGACATGGCAGAGACACCAGATCAGAATCATGGTGTACGACTACTGGTTGTGCCAAAATCAAGTCAAACTTGGTTCGGTGTCTGACATCAGTGCCAATATCAGATTCTCTTCTGACACTGGTGGCATAAGTACGAAGGTCGACGAGGAATGCATCGGGCAGATCTGGAAGCTTGCACCAGTGTTGGCACAATGCTCTTCAGAGAATCCACGAGATCAGAGGGCATAGAGAATGAATACGCTAGAGAACTAGCAGTAACTCGATTTGGAGCCCCTGTGGGTCCTTTGAGCCCAGAGGCTTCCCACAAAAAATTTGCAGCTGGGTCTTCTTGAAGGCTTCCATCTGATGTGGTAAGTCAGATGGCCTGTGAAAGTAGAGGAACACTGGGACCAGTTATGAAATCGGCTATTTGCCTGGAAACCTTTTTGGGCCTTCTCTTTGTGTTCAAAGTGGCGGGATAGGGTCAAGTCCCACTTTACTAATTTAGATTTACGTTTGGACTTCGATTTTCATTACCAGAGGACTACACATGCAAAATTGAACACTCGCAGGAATGGCCTTTGCAAATGCAACTGAGTTTGCATCTGTGGCTTGGAGTGGGACTATGCAAAGGCACTTTAATTATGTTCAGTGACGTACAGCTTCGCCTCCAGGTTCCAGATTGCCTTCAGGGGCATGAGTGTATATTTATTGCACGATTTCGAGTCATGGCTGGAGGCCCGACACAAGAAACCCAAATCATGCGGGTCCGTGACTGACATCTATTTCTGCAATTGTGGCATGGTTTGAAACCTGTTGTTTTGGAAAAAGAGGTCATTCCCTAGTGCACTGGAATTTGATTTAGGAGGTGTAGGAAAACTGAAAAAATTGGGAGAGGAGCTCCAGACCTACGTGAAAAGGCACGGAAAGAAAGGATCTGCCAACAGCGCACAGGGGTGTGCAGGTCTGCTCCATCAGTTGTGGGCCAGTATGGAGCCACTGCAGAGCTGCACAGCGCCACATAGTGGCACAGGAGGCACATCTGAAGAAAGGTGTCTAGATCCAATCTGGCACCAGGGAGTGTTCTAAGGTGAAGAATCCGCAGTTTGAAGCATCCATCAGAAATGGAGATTTGAAAGTGAGGAGAAGGAACTTTGTTTGAGGACTGAGTTTCAAACAGTAATGAGACAAAGCCCTGGATTTTACATTGGCCGGTAGGAAGAGGAGTGATGTCAGGCCCCTTTGTTATGTTAAAATATAGTCTACACTCATTCCTTCGAGCAGTGAAGGATTATAAGCCAAGTATCTAATCAGCTCCCTCGGGAGCCTCACAAATGTATATTAAACAGGAGTGGAGAAAGGATAATCTTTGGTAAACTTTGAACAGTGTGGGAACCAGGAACCATGCATCCATTCGAGAACTGTTCCAACAATACCAAGCATATGTTCTTGCTCTCTTTCAAAATCGGGCTCGCTGGCCCACCAGATTCAGAGATTGCCACCTACCTGGCAGGAATATTTGTGTATTCAGTGATGCTGCCACTGCCTTCAGTGAGTGCCATGTTTGATCAGCCTGCATGGTAAAGTATTTTATTCTGCAAGAATAAAGTGCCTAAGTGGGAGATTGTTCTTGCAGATTAAAATAGCAAAAGGTCGTTAATAGGGGTTCAACTAATAGAGAGGGGAAGGTTTTGTAGAATTTAGCCGTAAAGCCATCCGGTCCTGGAGCCTTTCCTATTTTCAGATTTTTAATTGCGTTTTCTACTTCTAGAGCACTTATCGGGCCATTAAGACTAACCTGGTCCTCCGTAGAGAGCTGTGGAAGATCACATTCATCCAAGTACTTCTTAATCTTGCCCTCTTCCACCGTTTTGTTCTTTGCATAAAGGTCTTCATAGAATACCCTGAACACCTCTGTTATCTTGTCTGGTTCTGAGTGGGATGTTCCAGAGGCATCTTTAATGACACTAATAGAATTCTTCTGTACCTTAAACTTCAAGTACGAGGCTAGGCTCTAACCAGCTTTATTAGACTCACAAAGCTTAAATCTCCGTCTTTTGTCAAGCCAAACTCCCACTCTATCACTAATTATTTTATTGTATTCGTATTTTTTATTCGCTAAGGCATAAAGAGACATATCATCCCTATCCCTCAAATGTTTACTCTCAAGTTGTATAATTTCTCTCTCCAAAGATTCCAACTTCGCATTATAGTTTTTGTTCATTGCTGATCTGATTTTGACACATACCCCCGTATGGCGCTTTTCATGGCATCCCATCTAATGAGATCAGCTGTGTCCCCCTCCTTGTTAATCTGTAAATAAGAAGCGATCGAAGCCTGTATTGTGGACCGGTGTTGATCATTACTTAGGATTTCATCGTTCAGGCGCCAAGACGTCTGACGAGAAGAGGATTTGACATTCGTAATGGATAAGGATATGCAAGAGTGATCAGATATTACGCGAGGTTCTATGGTAGTATATTCTATTCAAGCTCCTGAACAATTTAGGTGATAAAGGGATCATAGGGGACTCTGGTCTCACATGGCAGCCCAAGTGCTTTAAATACCTGGGGTTGGACTTCGATAAAGATTTGGTCTCCACTCTAAAAATTAATGAAGAATTGACTATAAAAAAAGATATCCACACTGCTGGAAGGTTGGTCTCCAAAATTCCTCTCCTGGTGGGGTAGAGCGGAGACGCTCAAAATGATGTCGACTCCATTGGTTAACTATTTAGCCAGCATGCTCCCTATGACGTTTTCGAATAACTTTGTTGCTAGGGTTGATCAACTGTTTGGTAGCTTCCTGTGGCGGGGTAAGAAAGCCAGGATATCTCTAATGAAGCTTCAATTGGCAAAAGATAAAGGCGGCCTGGGTCTGCCTTCGTTCAGGAACTATCAAACAGCCTTTCTTTGTAAACAAGGTGCTCAGTGGTTAACAAAATCCCCAATCTATACACCTATATGGATTAATATTGAGAAATCGCTTGTGGGTCATGCTCCTCTAGAATCCTTGCTCACTATGGACCTGTCGGACTTGCCACACTCTAAATACATAATGCTAAATACCAGGCGGGCCCTGCTTAGACTTGATCAGACACATAAAACTAAACTGACATTCACTAAATCATCTTTTATGTCCTTATGGAGAAATCCCTACCTCAAACATAAGGACAATGGTCTATACTGGGAATCGTGGTCCAAGAAGGGCATTAACTTAGCGGGAGATCTGTATGAAAATAATGAACCGATCCCATTCTCAACCTTGCAACAGAAGTTTGCTCTTACTCCGATGGATTTTTATAATTTCCTGAAAATCAAAGCGGCACTATCTGCCCGCAACTTCTCACCCTACATACCATGGCTAACAACTCATCTCCCACGTCTTATGCACGCAGGTCACTTTGTTTCTAAGGTATATAAACTATTATTACCATTACCCAAGAAAGCTCACAGAAATGTGGAAGTGAAATGGGAAGCTGAACCGAACTCCACAGATATAGATTTTGACTGGGGCATGATTCATAAGTCTGCCTTAGCCCATAAAGTATCACCCATCCTATTCCAGACAAAGTATATGCTCATAAATAGGTCGTTTTGGACCCCAGAAAAGCTATTCAAATGTAAATTAAGAGATTCACCGACATGCTGGAACTGCCAATCAGGCTCTGGTGATCTCGCCCACATGTTATTCAACTGTCCCTTACTAAAAGAGTACTGGGGGAAAATATTTGAATGCATTCATCACGTGTTCAAGATAAGACCGGTACAGGAATTCGTGTATGTAATTCTAGGGGCGCTTGAGTCCCGTCTAGCAAGTGACCAAGATCGCCAGCTTTTAGATTTAATGCTAACATTGGCATGTAAGGTGGTTCTGTGCAAATGGAAATGTACAAAGGAGGTAAACTTCAAAATCTGGCAGGAATGGTTGTCATTTCTGAGAGGTGCTAACAATCAGGCATTGCAGGCATCTACGTGGTGTCCATCCAATAAGAAGCTATGGAAATCATTAGATGCGTCTTCATTTCATTATGAGCCACCTTGAGGCATTGTATGGTGACCTTGTTACATTGAACTGTATAATTTGAGAATATATTTGAGAATACGTTTGTGATCCCATGCTAGAGTGCTATCCGCCGCAACCACACATTGAGTGTTTTGCATGTTCATGTATATCAAAGAGACAAGCAAGAATTGATTTTCTTCTTTTATTATTATTTGCCTTTCTGTAATTGTCCGTCAATAACTTCATCGTATCATTTTTTGCTGTAATGGAAGAATTATTGTACTGTCTTTACTTTTGGTTTGCTGATTCAATAAAAATGACCTGAAATAAAAAATAAAAAAAAATAGCAAAAGGTCACAACACACAATAGTTTTCTCCCTAAGTGCGGAGGCTATTGTGCGTTTTCTTGCCCTGTACCACCATGTCTCGCACGGAAGGCCTGAGCAGGAAAATCTAGTGCCAGTTGCCTGCCGGATCATCACTGTGACTTGAGGGTCTAGTGAGAGACGGGCTGCCATTCCAGAAGTTTATGCTGGTGTTGCCAGCTCTGGAACTGCGGACAGAAACGCTGTGGGTCCCCCACTTCTAAATGGCGCCGGGAGAAATGCAAGCTTGGCAGGCAAGAGAAGTTTGCTTAATGCTGAATGACCCACAGAGTCTGACAAATATTAAATCAGTAAAAAGTGAAGAGATAGAAGATGGTTATACTCCAGTGGCTTTTGTGCTGGACAGGGGGACGCAGTTTGGGAGAGACCGCTACAGATCTGCGACATTTACCAGTGATCCGACGTCTGCTCCTGCCTGGGCCCAACCAACGTCGACCTACTCATTACAAGTGACAATATCGCGGGCCTGTATGCCACGTATCCATCGATTATCACGAGAGACCCCACTATATTCCCCTCCGCTACCTTTCACGGGCCTACCCCGAGGTCGCAAGCAATACACCACACGAACCCTCCAAATCTGGACAGACCACTCACTCTTAGAAGTGGGATTCCTCTTTGCAGACGGTCTGCTCCTTCCATTTGATGATCTTGTGGAGGAGACTGGACTCCCCGAGGTCAGTTTCTTCTACACATACAACAGGTGTCGGCTAGCGACACATCTGGTCATCCATGCCATACCACAAATGGGTCCCGGGCACCACATAATTACGTGGCTATATAAAGGCATACATGAACTCACTGCAGTATCACTTATCCCACTACATCACAAATGGGAAGAGGAGTTTCAAAGACCACTACATGACAAGGAGTGGGAGCAAGCATGAGAGTTCCCCAAAAAGGTATCCAGTGACTCCTGATTTAAAAATATACAATTCTTCATTTTACACCGTGCATACTTAACACCTGAACATCTACAACGCTACTATCCAAATTTGCATTTCGCTGGCCCCCGCAGTCAAGCCCCTGGTGCAACATTCCTCGACATGTTCTGGAGCTGCCTTATGCTACAACCCTACTGGAACACAATTCATAACACAATACAAAAGATAACACGGCTCACCGACATAACTACATGGAACGCCCGCGCCCTCGGTATAATTAGGCGTTGTAAACACCATAAAGTCCGGACACAATTTTAATCCCTGACCCCTCTATTAGCAAAAGTGGGATCACAATGCACTGGCGTTCACCAACATTAGCCGACTGGACAGGTACGGTCAACAAGTGGGGAGCGTCTGAAGACGACGCGCTCTGGTATGAAGAGGCCCGGAGGACACACAAACGACGTATCTCCATGCAATGGTCAGCACTCCTCCAAGCACATCACCGAAAACGCCACACCCCCCTTACTATCACTACGAGCACCTAAAACACCGATAGACACACCTCCTCTCACAGTTACGCAAAAAACACCCCACAACAAAACAATACACAGAGTCTAACTGAAGAGCCACCACAGGCAGCCTCTTCGGAGGCCCAGACAAAAGAGGTTCATGCTACACTTGCTTGCCCGTGAGCACAAACACATCAGAATCACACCCGCCCGTCCACCTACACTATCTTAACCACGTTCCTCCTCAGTGTACCAAAGGTCACAACCAATTACCCACGTTCAATACAAGTTATTACCCCTATATACCTCAATCCTACCATGTACATCATGTGTAATGTCACCACGGAAAGGCAGACATGCACACACAATGGAAAATGCTATACATGATGTATCGTTTTTTTCTTAAAAGTGATGACAAATAAAACGTTTTTGGGAAAAAACAGAATCTCATGGTAATATATTTTTATTTACGATATTGAACTTACGTTTGTAATGGCCATTCAAATATTAATAGAGAAATGCAAAAATGCACTAGAATACCTGTAGCCGGGGGGAGCGGGGGGGGGGGGGGGTTTAAACTATTAACATTTAATAATATGGTCACCATAGATTAATGCAACCCAGTCTATGAAAGTTTGCTATGAGGGCTTCAGACAAGGAGAGAAAGAATATTTGTGTGTCTGTGCGTGCAGACACATTTGTTAGGTATATGTAAAAGAAGATGGGTACTGATGCATGGCACACAGTTGGATGTAAGGAGCATGTATACATAAATATAGTAAAGCAAGCCTGTTTCCTGTGGGTTTTAATTCAGGGCTATGTATGAGAGTAATAAAAAGCTAACCTTCACGTGCTCACTTTGGGAGTTTATGGCAGAGTTGGAGCCCAGTACATGGGATATGACAGTCCAAAGTTCTCAGGCAGGGAGAGCTTGGAAATTGTGCTAAATGGATGTCTGTGGGCATCTCACCCCATGAAGTCAGCAAAGTCATCTCTTGCCACAAAGCAAGACTGTATGTCTACAATTAACAGACCATGAGTCTCCCACACCTACAATAGGGATGAAGCAGGCCTGTGTTAGTCACAGGTTATACTATTTATAAGTAACAATGGTGTCTGGTTTGAGCAAAGAAATGCAGTATTTGGGAACCACTTTACTGCTGTAAAGGGCACTGATCTCTTGAGTCCCAGCGTGATAAACATAGTAAGGAGCCGTAACCAAACAGAAAGGAATTTCTCAGATTCTGTCTGGACTAGACAAGGCAGTCCACCTCATTACCGAAGGAAAACCATTGCCGCATTTACCATTCTGTGAAAAAAAAGTGATTTAAAGACTTGTTGCCTGATTTCACATACCCATTACAGCTCTTGAGCATCTCTCCCAAGGTGCACATATCTAGAACACAGGGTAGATTGGTTGGCTGACTAATAATGCAATAATTGTTCTAGTACAGCCAAAAGAATGTTGTGCCAGAGCACCACTTTAACCACCTATTAACTACATATTTAGCAATCAATGTTTGGCAATTAACAGCAAGTCTAAATAAGATGTAAAAAATGCTCTTTGAATAAAGCAATTCAAATCAATATAAACATTCCAGGACGTTCGTGTGTGTGTGTGTGAGAGTGTGCGTGCGTGTGTGTATGATTGGCATGACTAAACCGCAAACGTAGCTGTCTAACAATAGATAGATCGCTGTACAAGGGGCAACGCCAGGGGGGACACATGGGGGACGGGACAGAGGGAGGACGTTGAGGTAGTGGAATAAGTGAGAAGTCAGATCATCAGAGACAGTGTTCCTTGAAGATGTGAGTTCGCAGTTCTCTGTGAATAGTAGGAGGCTTTGCAACATTATGACGTAGGGGGGGGGGGGGTGCTGTTCCAGATCCTGATGTTGTATGCTGAAAAAGCTTGTTTTCTTCGTTTTCAGGTATTCAACTGCCCTCAAACTCTAAATGAGGTCCTAAATATTATAAGCAGGTTTCTGTGAACATTCACAGAACGTTTATGTAACCCTTTATGTGAGACTCCTAAATCATGTTTTGGGGCTTTCTGCTTCATCCACCAATATATGACCTATACTAGATTCTGCTATTACTGGACTGCATTAATAACCTTTCTGTGCGTACTGGGAATGAACAAACTGAATGGGGAATACCCACACCAATGCAGCAAAGTACTCATTGGATCCCAATGCTGTACCAGGGTCAGTGCCAGCCACTGATGGTCCTGCAGGCTATCAGTGCACGAGTGTCAGTGCTAGGATCTGACGGCTCTGTAGGCTATCAGTGCAGGACAAAATAAGACTCAAGCGATCACTCGCAAAGGTCAAAGCCATGCGAGGAGTGTCCTAGTTCTGTATAAAAAGAAAAAAATCTCCTTTCACCAACAGACCAGGCAACTTGACTCCTCTAGAATTGTTTAGGGGTGGGTTCTATATATTTAACCAATTCGATGCTGCATCAGCTACGGCGCACATATGCTGATGACGAGCGGAGCTCGTCATGTAATGCAGTATTTTTAAAAACGCCGCACACAGCGGGAAAAGCCGCCGCAGCGATGCGGTTACTTGGTTGATTTATCTCAAATCAATTTGTTCGACTTAACGACAGAGGACTATAATTTTTCTTTCAGTTTTCCATGACGTTTTTCCTGAAATTATTTTCCCATTTGCAGTTGGGCAAAGCCCTGGCCACTTACTTCCGTTTGCACTCTTCCTGTGCTCCTCTGCTGTTTCCCCCAATGTTCTTTTCTAGGGGTATTGAAGGATAATAGCCCAAGAACCTGTCCACTTCAAACCACAGTCTCTTTAGCCCTCCTTTCCTGCATGCCTTTTGCATTTTTTTCCTTTATCTATTGGTATTTGTTTACTTTGCATTCTGTTAAATGGTGAAGCTATTTCTTACAATGCATAATCATCTTACTCTGTGTTTCTTCCCAGCTGCAAAAAGCAGTTGAGGAACTATAAGATACTATGGTCCTTCTACAGTGTCTACTACCAGAGTCACTGAAAACTGAAGATGATCTTCACAAACACTTAGGGCCAGATTTAGAACTCGGGGGACGGATTACTCCGTCACAATAGCGACGTACATCCTGCCCGCCAAAATCTACATCCCATTACATCCTATGGGATTTAGATTTCAGAGGATGGGATATCTGACGATTGTCACGGAGCACCCAGTTCGCCAAGTTCTAAATCAGACTCTAATTCTTTATACAGTATTTAAAGTTAGGTACACTTTCTAGTGTAGGATTGCAAACAAAGGCAGCCTTCCACAGTGTCAAACATGGTGGATAGAAAACACGGCCTTGGAACTCTAGGATTTATCTCACTTCCACTCAATTGAAGTATCTCAGTAAAATGGATTGGGGATACCTTTTTATTCTTTTGTCTACAGTAGAATGCAGAAGAATTTCACCAGATATATGCTAGTTTTGATAAAACTTGATTTTATTTATTGGATTTCTTTACTCACAGTGAACATATCCCACAGCTGTGGAAGCTCAAATATGACATAGCTGATAGAAAGAATGGAGAAAGCCTGTAGTAGGATGTATCAACTTAATGTTTTATGTACCGGGGACTTTAAGTGCAAGTACTAATAGCCTTTTTTGGTAGACAAACATACTTACCTTTGAAAAGTCAAATCCTGGGCATACGTAAAGTGGTATTTACAACAAAGGTATAGTTCAACTAAAATGGATAACGTAAGGACTGTCAATGTTCATCTTAGGTTCATTAGTTCTTTGTCTTTATTTATCCATGAAAGGAGCAAAAGAACACCAGCCAACACGTGTTTCGTTGCTTATGGCAAATCATCCTGTGACTTCCTCAGGACTGGGAAAGATACAAAAGAAGTAATATGAACACAATGTAGATTAAATAAATTATATTGGGGAAAAAAATGTCATTCATTATAATGGTGACTTAACACCTTAATAGTGGAAACCCTAGATGTATCGACATTGTATTGAGAAATAACACACTTAATCTGTCATAATGGTGACTTGACACCGTAATAGTGGAAACCCTAAATGTCCAAAACCTTATGCAACAACAAGATAATGCAAGTGACATAGTGAACATAGTGTCTGCTGCATATTCAAAGTTAGTGACTGGTGTAGTGATCAAATGTCATTTCATTTATACTTTATTTCGATTTAAAAAGAGCAAATCACAAAAGTCAGCACAATATGAAACACAGGGTCTAAAAAATCAACAGAATACATTACATTGCACTATACCAATACACATGGCTGTGGGACATAACTATAATACAGCATTAAAACTATAAATATCATAAAACTAAGTTAAAACCCGCCCTTGTGGTGGACCAGAACAGTTCATAAATAGAAATACATCCGAATCATTAAAAAGCATATCAACAAGTGACAGATATATACAAAATAGAATGAAAGGGAAACAGGGGGAGCAATGTAAATAAATATGATTACAAACGCCTCCTTGCAGACCAGCGAGTCACCCACACTCTGCCCAAAAATGTGGCCATAGCAATTACATAAGGGCCATCCACGGAAAATGTAAGTAATCTGAAAGCCTCGCGATGGTCCCTGGTCCCCATCATGGTGCAAATAGGTTTGAGCCAATATCTTCTCGGCTTGAGATATGCTGGGCATGCAAATAAAATATGGCCCACCGATTCTTCCCTGTCCGAGCAGAATGGACATGTGCTATTGCTGGTGGGTGCGCCAGACCTCTTGGAAGTAAAGGGCTTGGTCAGTAAGGTACCAACTCTAAATTGGTGAAATAATTTACAGTCACAAGTTGAGGTAATTAGGTCCCAATACTGCTCATAATGTGGCTCAAATTTGGTGAGTAGGAAGGTATTAGACAATGTGGGACTATTGGAAGATGCATACTGTGGGGTGTAAATCCAATCCCAATATGATGTCTTAAGTTAATTTTTTGTTGGAAAAGCACTTCCTTCTGGAGAGGACCACAACCAAACCAGTCCTAGCTCAGTGAGAATATATTTAACACCTCTAAACCACTCTATTTTGTTGTTCACATCCAAATCCCGAATTTCCCAGACTGCCAACGCATAGTTGGTTAGTTCGGGAGTCACCCAGAGTTGTCTCTAGTATAAAATTGATCTGAATCGGGTGACATCTCTTATGGAGTGACAACCCAAATCCAAATAGAGAGGAAATAGGGGGGTGGAGTGTGGCAAACCCGTTGCAGATCTTAAGAATTTGTTTTGAATTACCACCAGTGAATCCAGATTCACGTGTCCCCACAATTCCGAACCATATAAAATTGAGGCACTAACTTTAGAATTATATATCTGGAGTACCGGTGCCACGGGTTTGGTATGAGAACGTCTAAATTCCCTGAGCAGCACACCCGAGAGTCGAGCGTGTTTGACCATAAGACAATCAAGTTGAGGCTTCCAATTCATCTTTTTGTCAAGTGTAACCCCAAGATATGAAAAAGTCTCAGTTTGTTCATACTCACCTTCCCGCATCCTAACTTCACTGATTTGTTTCGCAGAGTTTTGGAGGTCCATAAACCTTGTTTTGCCAACATTTACAACAAGGTCATGATCCTCACAAAATTCCTCAAATCTTATCAGGGCGCGTTGAAGACCCTGTCTTGTTTTCGATAAGGTGAGGGTGTCGTTGGCAAACATTAGGAGTGGGATCTTTTTTCCATCAAATGTCAAAGTTAAAACAACATGACTTCCGTTCAGAATTAAATAAAGTTATATAAAAATTAATTAATACAAAAAAGCGGGGTCTGAAACGGGAGTGGACGAGGCACAGAAAATAGTGTAGAAAGGCAGAGTAATATAGATATTATAGGGGTACTGTTAAGTGAGTATGAGTGTAGATGCTACCTGAAGATGAAGGTGAAACTTTATATAAATCTGTGGAGATAAATGGATATAATAGAAACCATAAGGCGGGTAAAAAAACTACAGGGAGGCAGGCAGTTTTAAATGTGTAGTGTCAAATACATTGTTGGTTTTCCTTTCTTATCATGGACAGGGATAGAGCTGCAGAAGAACTATTTGAAAACGTAGCGAGAGGCATCACGACGAGCACTGCCTCCACAAGTAGAAACCCCTCACGCAGAGAGGGATATAGGGACAAATTCATCAAGCTAGAGAGACTAAAGAAACGAGAAAATTCTAAGTGGTGGATTGGGGCCTACTAAAACAATACCCAAATATAATTTGTTTAATCTACATTGTGTTCATATTACTTATTTTGTATCATTCCCAGCCCTGAGGAAGTGGCAGGATTATTTGCCATAAGTGACGAAACACGTATTGGCTGGTTTTCTTTTGCTCACTTTATGAATAAATAAAGACGAAGAACTAATGAACCTAAGATGAACACTGACAGTCCTTACGTTATCCACTTTCATTGAACTATACCTTTCTTGTAAATACCACTTTGCGTGTGCCCAGGATTTGACTTTACATAACGTAGTGCAGGGCTTTCCCTATACACATTTAGGGGTTTGAGGGAATATCCCCTCGCCTGGTAGCACCGTACCCACGTAATCACACCTAAGACAGAAACGTTTACATAGAGGGCCATACCTCCTGAGTCACTGAAAACCCTTTAGCCAGAGTGAATACTTACCTTTGAAATTGGGGATTAATAATTCATTAAATTTGTAAGTACTCCACAATGAGAAATAAGATGTGGGAAGGTTTCTACTACATAAAAATGTAAGTATTGCCTTCTTTAATGTGAACCTTCTACCCACAGCACAAAAGTTTACAGTACTTGGCAATGCGGTCCCTGAGGAAAGATTGAGAATTCAGCGCCGCGGACAGTTTTTATTGCCGAATCACCCAAAGGCCGGTGAACAGGCGGGACAATGTTTCAACGTGATTTAAACCTGGCTCTGTCTGCCGCTGCTCCGTCTATGCGCTTGCAATCCGTCAAGCGTTCCTTGAATATGTAACGCTTAATAAATATAAACACATAAATCCCTGAGGATTCATTTGAATCACTTGAATCACTAGAAACCCAGGAATTCTAACGTGAAGGTATAAACTGTACATGGAGGAATGTGATTTATTTAGAGAATGGAGCGGAATTGCATTTGACTGTAATGCAATCTGCAATTCAAGCGCTAACACGCTGATATGGCTCCAAAGATGTGGATTTTCAATAATATCTTAATTCTTTGGAAATGTTAACTAAAAGACGATTGTTAAACCAAGCATCATAACTTATGAGTGTGCAGAGATCCAAGCCTTCTGCTCGAATATCTTTTTATTCCTTGTATTTTGAAGGAACGCAGGAAACGAAGTACAGCCCCACTACATTAAACAAAATAATGGGGCCGATTCAAAAAGCCAAAAATGTCAGAAGTCTAATTTTGTATTTTTTTCTATGTTTAGACCAGGGTTGTATGTAGTTTTTTTAAAGCAAGCATACTTTTGCATAAAACTCCTTACCGAATTTACTTGCAGTTAACAGACTTTTCCATTTGTCTTCGATTACCCAATAGCATAATTTTTGTGTGAGAAGTGTTTGTCTACTCTAATCTGGCATATGTGTCGCAGAGTAGATTTGAGATACTTGCTTCTTATTGTACCAGGTTTTTAATTCTTATGGGCAATCAAGTCCTTTTTTTCACAAACAGATGCCAAAAAAACTAAACTTCCAACCAAAGAGATCACGATTTTTACGCAAAATGAACATACTATTCACACAGCATTTATTTACAATAGGGTCTTGGATTCACAGACGTGATTTGGGTTTACTACAAATTTTCTACATTTACTTTATTGGATTTCCCACATGGTGGAAAATATGCATTAGTAAATGATGTGCAAATGTGCATTTGCATACAGGTAAATTATGTATTTCCCTATGTCTAACAAATCAAATGATGTTTCCTTCAATTTGTCATTCTTGATCAGCACTTATGATCCCTTCCAGAGGCAGGAATAAATAAATATAAATGCATTTCCAGAGTGTTGAACTGCCTGCAAAATTTTATGAATATGCAAATACGTGCAAGACCATGGATGCCCAATGCTTTTTGCAGTGACATACCTTTTAAAACACTACCCTTCCCTTCTCTATTCATATTGTACAACAACGCACAAAAGCCAATGCTGGCAGATTGTCCACTTCTGTAACGTAATTTGCGATTCCAGATACCAAAGAGATGTGTCACTTGTTCACACTGGTAGTATCTTGTGAAAGATTATCATTATGTTCTTTTTAGGTCTCGTCGACTGACAGCTTTTAGCTGTCTGTTGTCACAGGGCAGCGGCGGTCTACCATGGGGGCGTTTGGGCGCCGCCCCCCCCTGTTTTCTCGCCGTGCGAGAAGAAGGCAGAAACAAATGGTAGTTATTTATTTATAACTACCATTTGTTTCTGCCTGCCCTTCTCGCACGGCGAGAAAGCAGTCAGCAGAACTTGATTACTCGAGCCTCAGGGCAGTGGGGAGTGGCTTGCCTAATGTTGTGAATACGGACTGTTTGGACAGCCTGAGAGGCTGTCCAAACAGACAGTATTAGCAACACTGGGCAAGCCGCTCCCCCAAGCCTCCTCCCACTCTCCGTTCTGCAGGATGCAGACTAGGAGGAATTACGTAGTTAGGGCAGCCGGCCGAACCAATCTGCGCCGGCTGCCATGGAGGGGAGGGAGGGGAAGGAGGCTGCCTGCAGCCTTCCGTGACGAGAGAGCCCACACACGTCAGACGCGGCGGCATTCAAAATCCAGGACGTCAAGGTAAGTTTTTTATATTTATACTGTATGTGTGGCTCGGTACTGACAGGCTGAGGCTTTCTGTCACACAACCCAGCCCTGGCCAGCCGAACACGGATGATCACTCTCTGGCCCTTGCTCCAGTCCTTTCCACAGGCCCCCACCCCCGACACTGTGGCTGTATTTTTTTGTTTATCTAGCTGCCCATGTATGGAAGTTAGGCACTTCAGATGAGGCGGGCAGGGGCAGAGGGACTGACATCATGCAGCCGCATACAAAGGATGTTAGCGAGAGCTTTCACTCACTCGTGGCCGCGTCATCGACTTCATTCTATGGGGTGCCGGGGGTCTATCTGTGTGTTAAGCGTCGGGTTAAGTTCGAGTTCAGTTTAGGAGTTTGTAAAAAGTGCGTGCAGCTAATCCTGGCACAGCACTGACAGCAGGGTTTGTATTTACTCATAAGTAGTGAGCTGAAGCAGTAGGATTTTTCTCCTCACTTTTGCGGTTAGGTTTTATACTGTGGGTTTATATATACACACACCTCTCTTCTTGTGATATTGACACATTGTCTATTACTTAGAATCTGCTGTGATGCTAGGAAGGGACCTAAAGTAAAAACGTTTTAGTGAGCGCTGCACTGGCACAAAAGGTAATCAGGCAACCCGCAAATTGAGTTGCTGCAGAAAAGCAGTGGGTTCAAGAGGGTCCAGAGTTTTAACAGGCAGACTTATGAATTGCAGTATAAAACTCCAAATCCGTGTGTATTATCTTCACATGCTGTCCTCTCGAAGAAACGGACTAGAAGGAAGTGGGTGGTGATACCGTTCTGGCTTATTTAATAGGCCACAAACTGCAAGCATTTTAAGGCAGCTTAATGCTAAGCATAAGCATTAGCCCGGCTGCCTCGTGATCATTAAAAGGCAAGGGGAGAAGAGGCAGAGCTCAGCCCCAGTGATGTCACCTGCAGCCCCCACCACCAGCACAACAAAAGGTGACCAACCGGGTTGCTTTCGGTTCATCCACGTGACTTGTGTAATTTAATGGTAATGCATTTGTTTACAGTATAGTCCGGTTACAGGGGATCAATAGGGTTAGTCTCCTATTTCTGGTGCTGTTGCTCAATTGGCTGTAATTTCTGATATTTAGAAGTTTCCATTGTCTTAATTGCATGATTTTTGCTTGTGAGAAAGTGTCACTCATAGTCGTTGAAATGTCAATCATAATTTCACTCAATTTTTTAAAATGTCACACATAGCAATCTGAAACCTTGGCAGCTATGGCCTAGGGGTAGTGGCACCGTCACACCGGTCGAGGAGCATTGGCACGCCCACGGGCATTGGCACACCCATTGGTATACATTTCCACCTATTCCTGGTCCCTGGCTGTTTCTGAAAAACATTGCGCAGTGTAGGTTACTTCCTGGCTAAACGTGCGCGTGGCACATTGTTCCCATAGAATTTGTAAACTGAACTTGTCCGTCACCTGCGGTTACCAGCTGAAGCGGATTAGGCGCAGGAAGTCTAACTCGTCACTTTTATTTACCATTTTGTAATCCGTGCTAAATGAAAGTGAAGGTACTCACTCCCTCCTTCACCCCCACCACCCCACTGTTTGCTGCTGATCTCCCACATTAAAAGTATTGCGCCCCGACAGAGAAGTGAAAGTAGTGCCTCTTTACACATTTTTTTTTTGTTTAAAAGCACAGGTACAGTATTATTAGGCTACAGAAATACAAGGGATTTCACTGTTCCGGACCCTAGCTCCTCCTGCCATGAGTAAGGCTGCACCAGTGAGATCAGACACAGAGGACACAACTTACAAGTGGCAGCCGTAAGAGTTTACTGGAGGGACATAAAATACGAATTGAAATTTACAAGTGCAAGTGTTATCCTCCTGTCATGAATAGGCACAGCACAGTTTATGAGCTGGCTGAACCGCCAGGGAGGCTGCTGCACAGGGCTGAAGCTGAAGACTGCGCTTTTGCAGTGATATTATTGGAGTGCATTGAATGAATGAGAAAACTTAAAGGTACTTCAGATCAGTATTTCGCAAGGTTTAGTGTCGCCATCTTAGGGGGTCTGTAAAGCTATGCATCTCAAATCGCTGCATTGCGTTACTGTGCCCTGGGAAGGCGTCCCAGGGGTGTTGAGTGGCTCTTCCTCTGGTGACTTGCTGCTCTGCGCTACGTTGCATTACTTTTTGTGAAATATGCCCCTTAGTTCCATTGCGATTCGGTACCTTCATTTCTAGGCACATCAAGTCACTACGCATCTGAAAAAACTTTGCACATTTTGAGTAGATTGATTCCATCCCTGGCCTACCTCATGTGAAGGGGATCATACAGCTGGACAGCTGTGTCGTTACACTCAGGTCCTTCTCTGAATCATTAATTAATGTAACACATAATCTAATGTTTCTTAAAGCAACCTCTGTCAACGTAATTATACCAGTGCCTCTCGACAGTGCCATCTGCATCTCTAGGTTACGGTAGTATCATTGAAAAGCAATGTCAGCTCACACCAACCAAGGTCCCAAAACCCTTTAGGACATACGAAATTAAAGCCCACTCCCATACTCACTTTATTGACAGGGATGGTGTTAACATTGATATCAGATACAGGCATTCTCTTTGACCACTTAGGTCCTGGGAAGTTACGATGTCCAGCCAATGATGTCGTTTTCAATTGCTTTTATTAATAAACCTCAGGAACAATGAGTAGGACGTTTTGGTACAAGTGCCTGTCCATCTCTGCGTGGTGCGTGCTACCGCAACAGGCACGTTTGAGTGTGCCGCCATTGTGGAGGGAGTACATAATTACCAGGTATCTTGCTGCAATTGCTAACCACGGACTATTCCTTGCACTTGATGTTGAGCCTACTGCCATCCCACCCGAAGGGTGTGTCATGTGCTGAGTGTGCGATACCCTGACTGTGAGACCCGTGAATAGAGCTGAGCTGCCTGGAATTAGCCCGAGGCTTCTGCTCCGCCATCGCATCAAGGTGTGTGCCTGCCTGCTGTAAAACCATATGTTATTAAGCCTAAAAATAGATGCTATGCTTTGTGTATGTTATGTAACTAGTGTACTTCCCTATATTGATGCGATGGTAGCCGTTACACATAGGAATCAGAACAGAATTTGGCAATGTAAAACCAATCTGCTTTGCTTGCTCTGATGCACTAACGTCATGTTTGACACCAAACAGCCCTGACTTTTGTGTAACTGTTCTTTCTATTGTGGAATATATAGTTTTGCTTTTCCCATTAATGGAGTGCTTTAAACCTATCTAACCGTGCAAACTGTTAGTGGTTGAAAGGGCGCCAACACCTGCTAGTTGTCAAACATCCGAACCCTAAGTGTTCTTATTGACAATAAACACACTGCTGCTCCTTGTAAAACAAACCTGCAGGCGCCGAAGTATGTCCATAAAGTCACTACAAATGGAGCGTTACAATTAGATGCATGTATTTAGTTAATACCGTGTTTTGCTTGCATGTCCCAAAAATACATAAAGATTGGTAAACGTATGCATATGAGACACCTGCTTAAGTCCCTTCATTCTACCGAACAAGTCCATTAGTCCAAACATGTTTTGCCTATATATTTCTTTTCCTGTGAGCATATTTTCCTTCTGACAAGATTTTATTTTCTCTGTCTTTATTATGCAGTACATTTGGGTCTGGGTCATATTGATGCCAAAGGTTACGGACTCCAATTAATATAAAGGGTTTAACCAACGATTGACATTTCATGATTCACTTTTTCCTGACTGTTCTTGTGCAGTTCATTTTTCGCTTCCGGCTAAGGAGATTTCCTATCATCCGGTCACTATGAACACTTCATTCCAGAACCTTTGTGTGATAGCCTACTGCATTGTGTATACTGTAGTCATGCACTGAGTGCACCAAACCTGCTAGATAGAATTAACACACCTGAAAGCAAAAATTTGCAGGGAAAAAGTTTAGGACTGGAGGTAGCATACATAATGACCTTAAGTAAGGTGGTCAATCACCTACTGTGGGACTAATTGAATATAGCTGGAGAAAATCATTTTTAGCTTGCTATCCACATATGGGTTTCATGTTTTTCATTAAAAGGCAGTTGAAGAAGTTAAGGAAGCCACTTTTGTCATAGCCTGCTCTCCCATAACACTAGTTTTTTCACTTTGTTTTATTCTATAGAAAATCGTGTCATATTTTTCTATACATTCTAAGTTAACTCTACAGAAATATTGCTTGGTGTGAACCTTACATATATCTGACAGTTCTACCTGTGGTTGGCCTTTAATGGTTTCCTCCCTTCAACCACAACTTGTTGAGGGGATGTGGGAAACTTTCAAGAGCTGGCGTCCGTGATGAAGTTGATTGCAAATGTACTGGTGTAGTGCTCATCTAAAATAGCATATGTTACATAGAGTCTGCAACCTCCTCCTTGTGGTCCATCTAGTGGCACCACTTCTCATGTCAGTTTGTATAGTATTCTGCCTAGGTACAAACTCAATGATCAATCACAGACCACCCCTATAAACAGAATCTTTTGTGATAATTCAGTGCATCATAACTGTTGTTTTCAGTGAAGCACTCAGTCATCTGCCCACCTCCCCCAGCCTCTCCTGCTCGAAACCTCTCAGAGGAGCCCCACCTCCACCCTCGACTGCTGCAGGCATCTTGTACCCCACATGGAACCTGTGCTGATGTAAAGCGCTCTAACACATTTGGGACGAGTTTGCGTCATATAAAAAAAATGCAAAGGACTCCCTTGGAGAACTTATCAAGCGCCCAGAGTAAAGAATGATGCTACGATTAATCAGGCGCTATCAAATACATCATGCCTGGGATCCGATCAAGCCTTTTAGAACCCACAGTCTGGGGCCAACAGCCTTCTACACCCTTCTACGCGTTCTACGCATGTCTTGAATAATAGCCCCTCACACCTCAGCATGCGCTCTCACTGTATTGGGGCTAAATCCTCTGAAATAACACCACCCCTCCAACATATTTCTGCAGGCTGTCTGCTGGTTTGAGACACTGGTGGGCTTAGGGTGTCCAATGGTCATCTTTAGACATCTGTCTTCTTCTCAAGTCTTCAATTTCATTATCCTCCTAAGCCCTATCCAATGGAATGATATATGGTAAGGTAATGGAGACCAAGTAGTACAGTGTAGGCATTCATGGGGTGTACTCTTCCCCCTACAACCAGTGTGGGACCCAAATAAAATGCTGCACTGCAAAGATTCACAGCCTCGACAGTTGTGGAATGGTTGTAAATCGCAAGCAAGGGGGGCACAATGAAAAGGAACAGTGGTGGAAAGAAAAAGCAGCATGCAGAATGACCATAATCTATATTCCAACGCTCCGCCGTCCTCGCGCTCTCTTAAAGAGGTGGCCCTCTTGCAAGGGAAGTGGACACAGTCTCCAGTGCCACCATATTCACATCCGAGCGCTTAGTGTGGACGTGTCAAGAGTAATGATTGCTTTTGAGAGCTCAATAACTTTATTATGATTTTTACAGAATAATATCATGTATCAGTGGCCATTGCAAAACACTTGATGGTACTAGTGTCTCTACTACTTTTGTATACTTTTAGTGTCTGTCGAGCTGCAGGTCATATTACACCCTGTTGTCCGGGGTGAGGTACATCCTCCCAATGCAAACTCTCCTCTACAAACCCCCTGCAGTGGTGGTTAGGAGGCAAAACCATGAGTGCCCAGCCTCAGGGACTCCAGTCACAGGTACACACACACTCATACAACACTCACACAATCACCAAATAAACACACAGGCAGACAGCTCTTTAATAATGTAAAACCTGCACTTTGACAATAGCTTTATTAACCTTCCTGCTTTCTCAAATTTGCTTGGAAATGCACAGTTTTTCCACTATTTTTTCAAATTTTTCTCGGGGGGAATTCCCACCGAACCCTCCTTAGGGGGTTCGGGCTCGCTCGCTACGCTCGCTCGCTATGGTGCAGTATGATTATCAGTTTCCGCCTCACCACTTTCAAATGTCACCAGCCGCCACTGTCACAGGCCTATTTTGAACAACACCAATACTTACAGAGGGCTTTGGGTCAACCCATTGCTTACCTTTGATTAGCCTTTTTGTCAATCTCCTTTGCGTGCTTCTTATTTGACGGCTTTCATTCCACTTCTTGGGTTTGTCTCTCTTTTGAAGCATAGCTTCCTTACCATCTTCTGAATTGACGACTTCTATACTCCCACTGCTGAGATTCAAAGAACTATTGTTTTGTTTTCCTCCAACACTGCATGAGTGCATGTATTTTCTTGTCCCTTGTGCATCTTTCCACTCAAGTGCCACACATATTCACTCTCCATGTTACTTCCTCCTCACCTTACCCCAGTTCATCCGTTGTTTCCCTCACCCCTTCCTGCCCGGCATTTCTATTTTCCTCCTACCCCTCTCTAAAGCTCCTCTGTCGCTTCCCTGGCTCCCCTCCAGTGTTGCCTCCCCAACCTACTGCTCCGTTGTTCCTCCGCCTGGTGCATTCTTCGTGTTTTCATGTTTTATTTTTGAGAGGTCCAGCAGCTTCTAGATTCTACCAGGCTGCTTCTAAAAAATGAAGAAAAATGGCCACATCTTCGTGACTAAATGCGTACATGCGTGGCAGTGCATGCATACATACATTATCATGGTGTGTCCTGCTTTTTCCACCAATCCTACCCTGCATTGACAAATGGGCGTCGCCCCCCCCCCCTCCCCCATAAGGCTCATTATTGGGAAAAAAGCATTGGCAAAGCCAAAACGTCTAGTGATACTATTGAAAGGAGATACACCTATCGGCTTTGCCAATGCTTGTTTTCTTTTGTTAAAGCTTCAGAAAGATTTTAAATCTGGTTTCTAAAAGCTCTGTGAAAACTAGTGATGCTGACCTTTTGTGAATAATAGACATCCAAAACGATATCGCAATGGCTCTCAATGGATAGGCACGGTGACCCCCAAACATTCAGTGTACTGTGATGAGGTTGGCTCATTTGGAGAGTTGGAAGCATTGAGATTTCATTCAGGACGTCACAGACTTCTAGAAAAGTGGAACTAACAGAGCTATTTGAAACAAATAACCCTGCGCCCTTTAAAATGGAACTGTGGAGGTCTGACAAGGAAGTAATGTCAATGTATATTGGCTATGAAGTTTCCCTTTAAAAGTTACATTTTAAAACTATTTGATAGAACGGAAAATGAATTGTATTTCAGAGTGAAAATTTAGTCTATATTATGCTTATCGTCACGACAGTAAAGGTGTATCAGTCATGAGACAGAGGCTACTAGATGACTAGATGCCACATACAGCATCCTTCATCTATTTTGTTTAATCCAGTCAGCTCTACTGGAGAGCCAAGGCTCGCATTCTGAGAATCCCTTACTTCGGAATCTGAGAGCCCAGGACTGTAAACATGATACTCAGAGACATGGATATTTTTTGTGACCCTGAACATGTGGCAAGTACCAAGAGCCAACGAAAGGCCCGGTTAGGATAATGCTAAGCAGAAGACCCCTTAAACATAGGGAAGATATTAGTCGAAGCACAAATAACAAGACCGGAAAGGTGTTTTGAGGCAGGGAATAGCCATCCGTGAGGTACCAAATAAATGACTATTTAGAAACGCCACACATGGCTGACAGCGCAGAGCAAATTATTAGTGCCACAAGTCAAAAAACTGTGACTCCTGAATTATTTCCATTTACTTGTTTGACTCCCTGGGTTGGTTTAGGAACAGTTCAGCAGAAACAGTGTTCACAAGGAACACATTTTTAGGTCCCGCACTTAGCGTTGCAATGCGCAGCAGTGCACGCGCAGCGTGAGACCTCTTGTAGGGGCTTTCAAAACGGACCTAGGAATTGCACACGCTTGTGCATGTTCTTTTTCTTTTGGCCCACGCTTTTGGCCGTTGCGTGCGTCTTTTTTATCAAAGACAGCCCACAATTGGGCAAAGGCAGGCGCATTGCTCCACCCATGGCCTATTGGTGTCGGTTACCCGCACCGCTGCTATGTGGTTCAAATTATCATGCCCAGACACAGGCGCGATAATTGAAATCACATGGCTCGCTGTGGCTCGCGCACGCGCACCACTTGCTTCCCAATCAACTAACCAAGTGACATTGAGTGGGTTGCTACTGTTGTGTTTGAGAATGGTGAGTTGAGTGAGTGAGGTTTGCAGCTTTGGTAAACAGGCTTTTAGCTGGATTGTTTAGTGCCCGATAATAGCATATAAAAGACTTGCATATAGCAATATCTTACACCCTCACCTACATGTGTGTTACTTTTTCCTACGCCTTGGTTTGTGCCTCGACAACTAACGAATCTGCCTGCAAGTAGACTAATGCTGACCTCACTGTTGTTCAGATCTTACCCCATTCTCTGCTTTCCAGGGATTGGAGAGGGTGGGTCAGATGTTCTTGCTATACCTCTTTTCTGAGTGCAGAAGTCCTATGAATCTTGCAAAGTACTTACTGCTGACAAAATACAGTGGCTAGCCTTTTATTCAATGTGTAAAAAAATGTACACAATGGACACATTTTAAGTATGATGGCTACAGTCAGGGCACTTGCAGTTTAAATTTTTTTATACAGTGGTAATTCCTCATTCTAAGATCTCTATACAGTGCTGCAGCTATATCTTTATTCATACATCGACTTTATCACAAACAAAAACACATCGGTAAAACACATTGTCATTTGAGCCTTTTAAGGGCGAAGAGGACAAGGGAAGTTGCCTGTTTGAGCCTGTTCAAGACTGACCAGGGCCAGGGCCAGAAATGCTACCCAATATACAAACCTCCTTTAGGCATCTATGTACTTTCAATGTACTTATGGATCTATATCGTTATCACTTTCTTCTAAATTAGCATTTCCAATGCACTTCCCTATTTCTCAGCATATACTTCGCTCAATATATCTCTAGCCCATCCTTCTGACTCATCTCAAACTTCTTTCTACTACTCTTTCCAATGCACTACCCTATCTGTCATCCTATACATCTATCAATATATCATCTACATCCACTCTCTCATTTATCCCAAACCCCAAATCACTACTATGATCCCCCAAAAAAACCCTTTCTAGACTCTTTCCTACTCTAACTCTCCTTGCATCATCTGACACCTCTTTTACTATACTGATCCCCTAGAAACAAACCTCTCGACTCTTCCCTCTAACTCCTCCCCTTCAAAACTCCTTTTTACTCATCTAAAGCCTCCTCCTACTGCTAAGACCTAAAAAAAAATTCCTTTACTCTTTTATCCCTCAACTATACTTTTCAATAAAAACTAACAGACTAACGCTCACTACTTAATTTCCATATTCAAATATACTAATTCACCACTAATCATTTATGGGTTCCAGAGTAGCGTGCTACTCGCCAATAAAGCGTCTGAACACCCCATCAGGGTTACAAGCGCTAAAACCTTTTCTACTCCGCCTCAACCCTTCTCAATCCAAATAATTGACTAGCATATCCACCACTAAAATTATTTTCATGTTTCACCATACTAATTCAACACTAATCCTTATGGGTTACAGAGTAGCGTGCTACTTGCGCTTCAAAACCCCATCAGGGTAGCAAGCGCTTTATAAATACAAACCTCTTTCCCTCTTCTAGCCCACCACCTATCCACTTCTCTATCCAAATAACTGAATAACATATCCACTACTCAAATTACTTCATATTTTACTATACTAATTTTCAACACTAATCCTTTATGGGTTTCAGAGTGGCTTGCTACTCACCAGAAAAGCTCTTCAACATCAATCAGGGGTAACAAGTGCTATATGAATGCAAATCTTTCTTCCCCTTTTATCCCTCCGCTATCCTTCTCACTCCAAATAACTGACTAATATCCACCACTGAATTTACTTTCATATTTCACCATATTATTCATCAATAATCTTTTATGGGCTTCCTGAATAGCGTGCCTTAACACCCCATCAGGGGTAACAAGCGCTATATAAATACAAACCTTTTTTCCTCCTCTATCCTTCTGCTATCATTCCAAATCCAAATTAAAATGTACTTGCATGTTTCACTATACTAATTCAACACTAATCCTCTATAGGTCCCGGAGTAGCGCGCTACTCGCCGAAAAAGTGATTTGACGCCTCGTCAGGGGTAGTAAGCGCTATATAAATGCAATTACAATACAATACAATTTACAACGCCAATAACTCGAACTCAAAAAAATGCAAGACCTATTGCATTGTAAATACTTGTTCATTCAGATGCTGATATTCATAGCAACAAATGTATCCTGCTTGATTTAAGCAAAAGAGGTCAACAAGAATAGGATAAGGCCCTGGTTAATTTAAGGAATATCAATATTTAGGCAATTTCAATGTTGCTACCCACAGTAGAATAATATTTTTTTTCTTCCTCACTTGAGCCAAAGTGAGCGCTGTTTATTATTGCATTTTAGTTTTTATTAATTTTTACATACAAAAAAGGCATAAGAGAAATATACTTCCTGTCAGTGTATTTACATTATATACATTTGCATATTTGAAATTGAATAATGCGCCTCAGTGAGATTACCATAACCAAACTTGTGTAGTGTCCCCTTCGATGCGCACGTCGGCCAACGGCCGTCGCGAGCACTACTTCCGTAGTGCTGCGCACGTCCGATGGCTGACGTGGCTCCGACCACTCGATAAAACTGCTGCATCGCAGCGGAATGGCGTTCTAAAAAGCTGACGCCATTTTGATCCTCTTGAGATACGGGGTCTCTTCAGGAGAGGAATTCTGGGGACAGGATTGAATCCAGAAGCCAAACGGTGGTATCAATGACTGAATCATGATGTCTGAGTGGTCATTCTTTTGGATTAAGATGGTGCTAAGGTTTGACAGGGTTTGGTTTTGGTAATCTCACTGGGGCGCATTATTCACTTTCATATATGCAAATGTATATAATGTTGATACACTGACCGAAAGTATATTTCTCTTATGCCTTTTTGTATGTAAAAATTCATAAAAATGATAATGCATTAATAAACAGCGCTCACTTTGGCTAAAGTGAGGAAAAAAAATATATATTATTCTACTATGGGTACCAACATTGAAATTGCCCAAATATTGATATGAACTAGGGCCTTATCCTATTATTGTTGACCTCTTTTGCTTAAATCAAGCAGGATACAATAATTGCTGCGAAAATTAGCATCATAATGAACAAGCATTGACATAGCCAATAGGTCTTGCTTTTGGGACCTAATAAGTATTTAATTATGCAGCACAATATCCTTGGTGCAACTATATCAACCGTTGCATGACTAAACACTTATAAGGCCCCAAAGACGAGACCTATTGGCTATGCCAATGCTTGTTTTTTTTGGTTTGATGTCTGATGGAAGATGAAGTGAACCAGATGTTTAAATTCAACTTGACTTAACTAACAAATGGTGATAAAGTCGCTTTCCCCTAATATTTCCAAAACTGTTCACCATGGGGGTTTGAAATGTTTACAAACGTAATCAAAATGTTACTTGGACTTTCTTTTCAAGTTTGGGTAGATTCTGGTAGGGGTTGTGCCCTTGCACACATGCCAATAGGCTAAATTCATAAGGGAGACTCCTGGCTTCTGATGCCACAAATGACTTCATTTTGGCTGCGTCACGCCTGAAACTGCCTCTGCTTCAATAGACGTGAACGACAGAAATACATTCTCCAGATTGTTACTCTTTTTTAAATCTCCTGCTTTCCTCTTCATAAATATTCAGCATTTATGCCCTTGGCATTGTGCATAAGGGCATCAATGTACTATTGAACAACAGCATCATGCAGCACATGAATGTAACATGCCTAGAAGAAATTACAAACGAAGCATAGTGAATAAATAATACAATATAAAAAAATAACAAATAAATACACTGATAAAGGATAGGGAATGTCCATCGTCTCTGTTGTGTCCTTAAAAATCATAATTTATCCCAGAGTTTGACTCTTGCTCTTGAATTTTTACAGTTCTGCCCAGAATTTGCCTCTGTGTCAGGTGGTCAGCCTGTTATTAACACTAAAATTCTGAGAAGTAATTTGCCCGCAGGTGGCGACCGAGAAGGGTCCCAGAGATGCCAGACCTTGGTGCGTCTAGGCGCTGTATCTATTGCTATTATCCCTCGGAATGGTGTGGCTCCCGCACCTATGTGTGACGTGAACACTCAGCCCTCGCACTGCACTCACCTGCCTGCCCTGTGCCCGGCAGTGCCCCGTGCAGCGCCCCGTGCAGCGCTGCCTCCCTCGGCCGAGCACGGGGCTCTCGGTGAGGAGGCGCTGGTGGAAGCTTTTCATCTGGGAGCCCACAAAGCCCTCCAGGGAGCTCTTGAGCAGCAGCAGGCAGTGGCTGGCCTTCACCCAGTTCTTGTAGTCTGCATTGTTCAGCCTCACGGCCAACTCAGACAACACCACCAGCAGCGGCGCGCCTTCCCGATGTGCACCAATTACAACCAGGCGCAGAGAGCAGCAGATCAGGTGCAGGTTAAAAAAAAATCAACTAAATGCAGCTATAACTGGCCGCAGTCCGAGGTCAGAGTCTTCACAGTAAAAGGTAACAAGTCCAGCTGAAACAACTCCTTGTCAAATGCCCTATTGACATCAGAAACGTCCCAATAACTTCCTGTCTTTACTGTAATTGGGCACCTATGAAAAAGCTCATGCGAAAATAAAAGAACCCCAAAACAAACCCAACCTACACAAGCAATATCTCGCCTTATTGGCCGCATTGGGCCGGGCCTGGGGAAAAGAAAGCCTAGGTGCAAGCGATGGGGGGAGGGGGAGGGGGGTGGCGGGAGGGAGGGTGGCACAGTGCCCAACTCCCAACCTCACTGCCTCGGTGACAACGACAAGCAAATTAAACCCACCACCTCACGTCATTGCACTGAAGCGCTGCCTCCTCCGCCCCCCACCACGCTTCCGTAATAGCCCGATTTGCTTAATCTCCAAATTAAAAGCTATTTGGTGCACAGGCCTGGCGTTATTGCTCTCACTGCTCCGAAGAACATTTTCCCTGCCGAGGCCAATTTGAATTGGCATGTGGGTCTGTCCCCCCACCAGAGAGCCTTGATGTGCTGGGAAATAGTTAAGTTTTGCCATAAGATAAATAAAAGGCGCGATTGTCGGCTCTGAGCTGCAAACTGCTGTGTGTGCTGCTGAAAAGACAAGGTAACAATGACAGACAACCACACGCACACAAAAAAGGGGGGCGAAAACAGCTACTGAATCCCTCCCCTCCAGGACGTGACCTGCCTCCTGGTTGCCATAGCAACGTTTCTGGAAATCGGCTTGCGACACCAGAAGTCAGGTCACGGAGTCCTGAAAAGGAGGGAGTATAGCGGACAAATCATCAAAACAGGGGCATTGTCCAATGGCATGCCTCCATTTCGCGAGGCCGGCCAATTGCAGAAGGGGTGTGGTTTCATGCCCCTTCTTGTTTACAAGAACTCTCGCCTGCAGCAGCGCATGCCCTGCAACGCATGCTTCGACCTAAAAATGAGTTCCGTGTGAACACTGTTTCTGCTGAACTAGCAATACCCAGTTCAGAAGGACTTTTGGGTCGCTCTTTCTTGTTTTTGTGAAAACTGGTTTAGGAATAGACACGCATGCTCAGCAAGGTAAGTAACTTCCTAAAGTCTAAAATGACATTGCAGTATCCCATGAAACTCATACTTCATAGACAATGCCCCACTTCAAGGACCCCTGATTCTGGGACCTCAATGGAACAAGCTGGCCTTCACTGACAGTCACCTCCACACTTCAGAGACACACCTCACATGGATCATGGGCCCAATGAAAACGTAGCAATTCATCCTTCTGAGGCTGATAAGAGGGAGTACCATTGAATTCTGTAAGAATAACACTTGTTGTTTAGGTACTTTAAGACAATACACTTTAAACTGCGTGTTATATAAAATACATAATTAGTAGCGGTTTTAATAAAGAGCCGGTGTCTGAATAAAGCAAAAAAGACACTCCAACTCGACCTTTAAGATATGCATCCTCGGATAATAAAAGAAAAGATACATTGAAATATTTATGGAAAATGCCTAAACTCGGATGTAGCTTGCACTGTGGAAATACCATGCAAAAATCGGGGTTTCAGTGCGGATTCCTGCATGCTTTCCCCCATTGTTTCACACAGGGATTTCAACCACTTCAGAAGCTGAAATCTGTGTGAAACACCATGGGCTGAATCAGAGCATTGTTGACTGGCGCCACATACTGTCCTTGGTGATAAGTTAAGGCAGTGCTTGGCGCAAACATCTTTTACCAATAGGAAGCAGATTTCAGGACATCTTAATAAATGTACAACAAGTATATTGGGACATATTTGTTGTGTAACGTTTTGCTGTGGTGATGATGTGTTCTGTTTTTTGTGCTGTTGTATTTTTTGCCTGCATTATTGTAAAGTGATGTTGTTGTGTTCTACTTACGGTTGTTGTGATGCTTTCTGTTTTGATGGTATTGTAGTTCCCCGTTATGTTTTAGTTGTGATAATTTGCCACGGTGTGTCCGGTTATGCTATATTTCCAGCCAAACTCCTGTGACAAGAAATTATTTACCACTGTCTTTGGTGGCAAAATAGCGCTGTTCAAGCTCTTCAAATGTCTATAACACCAGCCAGCCCAAAAATGTCACAGAGACCATGTGTGGTATGGTCCCACAAATGATAATGCCAAATGGCCCTGAAACTCCGGTCATCAGACTCATTGGAATTAATGGGCCTCTGGTTTTGATAGTGAGAGAGCGCAATTTGAATATGTAGTATATAGTAACCATATCTAGACGTATATGTTATAAACGTAGGAATGAAACGCACATCGTAATGTAAAGTTGGTGACTATAGCATAAAGGCCAATGAATGTGATAACATGGTATAGGAAATGTAAATGTATTCATACGTTAAAATGCATTAGATTTAGAAGAGCCGTATACCTGAAGGGTATAAACGTATAGAAATGTGTAGAAATGCTTAGGAAATATCGAACGTGCACAGTAGAATTCGTGTACGTGTGTAACTTTAAATGTGTAACTTTACATTGGGAGAAGCGGCGAGGAAAATAACGTGGAAAGACGTAAACGTGGAGAAACGTGGATAAATGTATAAGAGAACTCACATAAAGATGTAACCAAGGAAAATGCATAAGTTATATTCTATGCAGTCGTATTCTATGTATTTCATGTATTTGATGTAGAATGTTTAAGTATAACTAAGGCTAAAATACGAATATATAAATGTATGCCAAAGGTTATGCTGTGTAGAAGGTTTCTGTAGGAATGCTGGAAGAGTTTAGGTCATTTGTGTTTGTAACCTAACTGGTCAAGAGTTCGAAGGAGCATAGTCAAATGTATGTAATTTAGAGGGCTTGCGAAGGTCGTAAATAGCTTGATGTGGACGTGAGAGCCGAGAAGTCTAGCACTTGTTAGATTTAAGGTGACAATGCCGGACGGAGCTTATTGCTCGAACGTGAGGAGAGACACTTTGAATGTAGACTATGTTTTGACAAGACCATTCACAGGACCTAGCAGGGTCAAGTTAAGAGACATAGAGTTAAGGCCTTGTCTAAATTCATATGTTACATGGTCTGAAAGGATCGATAAATGTCGACGATGAAATGATGAAGATGACATCCAAAGGAGAAGGGTCAACTTAACGGACGACGCGAGGAGTGGACCAATGGAAGAAGCAGGAAGTTGACATCATCGGGGAAAGTCCGTGGTGGGCGTCAAGGGGCGTTCCACCCACACCGTGATTGTGTATTTTAGGGACAGCACCCCGGGGAGGAGGTAGCAATTGGCAATTGGGAGATTAGGAACAGCGAGACGAATTGCTCAGAGCAAGGGCGAAAGGTAGATGCCTTGAGCAGATGCGCTGAGACATCAGAGCGCAAGGGAGCAGTAGGCCGAGGACCCTTAGAGAGCGGATGGGTAGGCAGATAGGGTACTGCTTCTGAAACTTAAGATTTCCTTTAGAGGCTAAGAGAGTTTGAACTTCTTTGGAAGTCAAACTGCTGACACCTTTTTAGGGAAGAAACGTGCGAAGTAGGGTTGTCACATAGCATAGAGTAGGGACAGTTTTAACTTGATGATATTTTTTTATCTTACTGCAGATGACGCAGAAGGAACCACTTCACATCGAAGCTTAAGCAGCTGATGTTGTAACCGATTTTGTATTTTGTATTCTTTTGAGATTTTATCCTGAGTGGAGTGTATCGTATTCAAATTAATCTTTATATAAACTTTTTGAAACTTCATCAGTTGTAAGTGGTTCTTCAGAGTGGCGTCAGTTAATGGGGTTTGTCTAACTAATGCGGGGGGGGGTGGTCCTTTCCTCAATGACAGATATAAGCGGTCCAAAACAGATGAATGAGATTCTTTATTAAATTTATCATAATCATAAATTGATATCAAAATCTCGTTCCCCGCAGTTGGTAGCAGAGGATGGTTATCTTCTTGAGGAAGACGACCTAGGCCAGGTTAGTTTACCCCAAGGTCCCTAGTCATCGTCGACCAGAAGAAGAATTGCAGCCGAAGACGGTGCTGACGGTGCGTCGAGAGAAAAGCAGCAGAATCGGTCGAGAGTGAGTATAAGGGTCATGCGTTGTAAGATTGCGGTGTTTTATGTTGTTCCTGTGTTGTAATGTCAAGCGGAGTTGAATGCCTGTAGTGTGATTGAGGGAAAGTTGTGAGCGCGCGCAACTGGATGAAATCTTATGTCCAGAGGACTTAAGTGGTTCGGGTGTATCGAACACCTAGAGTAATTTGTCTACCATTGAAAGGGGGTCATGAGGTACCATTGATTTCCCGACAGACCGATGATAGGGGGAGCGTATGTGTGAGTGAATGAGTAGCGGACGCTGGTCGTACGTTTACTGCGTGTAAGTAACCTATCAGTTAAGGCAAGTGTCCGACCGTAAGAGGAAAGACGCTGTGCCAGTTGAGGTAGCAATTACAGTTAGACTGTGGCCGTACAGTCAGAGAAAAGTGATCGCTTGGACGGAAGTAGTCATTTTTCAATGTATGAATGAAAACGCATATGAGATCGTGAGACGAGTTGAGAAACGAGGGAAGCTGCTGAAGAAGAGAAGTGACGTCAGAGTAGAACCGTGCTGGGATAGGCTGATTAGCGAGAGTCGCACAGGGATTGGTAGTTGTTATCAAGCAAAATGAAGTGTTTTAAAGGTTTAGGAAAAATCTTTAAAAAGAAAAGGAGGAATTTATATGCCGGAGAAGAAGCTCCACCAGAAGGCACACCAGCATATCACATGGCAGTAAATGTAGGCTTACATTCAATACTGTGGATTTCCGAGTGGCACAGGCTAACTGAAGGGCAAAAAGAACTAGCGTTTCCAAGATTTGGAACGTTTAAATTAGAAGTGTTGAACCAACTGAAGGCGACGATGCTTTCAATGAGACCTCTACCGAGGCCAACACAGTTTGAAGCTCTTGGTGTGTGGTTTAGAACAGCACACGAAAGGGGCGTAAAGAGGCGCCAAGAAAGAGTGAGAAGATCGGTAAAGGCAGTGCAGGATGCTAAATGGGACGATGAAGCTAAGAAATGGAGGGTACAAAAGATAGAAGCGGACAAACTGTTCACCATGATAGAGGCTACGGGAGAAAGGAAACCTCTAGAACAGGAAGATGAGGAAAGTGAGTCGGAGGAGGATCTAATAGAAAGGTTGTTAACAGACAGACCACCTCCATATAGCGGTGAACTTGCGAGTCCCATATTACCGCAAGTAGACGGAACTAGGTGGGGAGAGTATAAGTCGATCCCAGTAACAGAGTGGGACGCTACTAAGACTGTAGAAATACCCCAAGCTAGTCCTGAACAGAGAGTAGTGGGAAGATTTGTGGTCCAGAAGGTGCCGGAGACGCAATGCGCTAGGTCATACCAAATGCCGGACGCTTTGCAGGTCCCGGTCACCATAGGCCCTATTGTGTCAATCTATAACCCAGAAGGGGTCCAGCAGGAGGAACAGGCACGATGGGACAATGAAAGAGCAGAAGAGGAGAATAGGAATGCCACAATGAATTCCCACAGGCAGATACGAGCACCAATAAGTCGGAGTACCCCATTTGATTCCGCAACAGGTCCCAGGGTAGAACAGGGAGGTCGAAGAGGACCAATGGACTTAAGGGGACCAAAACCGAAAACCCATAAGGAATTAAGGGAATACCTGAGAGAATGGGATGCTGCCGAAGAGGCTCGGAATAAAAGTTTAGAAACAGGATCCGAGTGGAGAGAGCAGGATAACAGGATTCTCTCTCATTGTGGAGCTGGCGAAAGCAGCCCCGAGTGGGAGGGAGGAAGCCAAGAGAGCAGAAGAGATACTTATCCTACTGAGAACAGCAATAGGCTAATGTGCGAGGACAGAAGTGCAGGGTGTGGCGAAGTGCCTCGTGTCACCTTTAGTGAAGGGGAACATAGGACACAGGAGTACCGGAATACCTTCAGGTGCACACACCATGCCCCAGGTGAGAATGGGAGACATTGGAGTCACGGAAATATGGAGAGCCGCGAAGCGTCTCGACATACATCCGGGGACAGTGGAAGGAGTCATGGGAATTTGGAGAGTCGCGAAACATCTCGCCATGCATCCGGTGATCATGAAAGAGATCACGGGAACACGGAAGATCGGCGGGGGCCTTTCATTTTGTTAAGTGATACCAGACAACAAGCAAGTTATAATGGGTTAGAACCGAACGGTGGATCCTATCTCACATCTGGAGAAACCGAGCCTAAAAATCGGAACATAGGGTTGGGGGACAGAGCATTATTCCACCATACCCCACGTGGAGATGGAAAGGCTTGGGATCTAGAAGGGTGGGAACGAAGAGATGGAAGAAAGACTCCTCAGAACTCACCTGTGCTCAGGCGTAGGGCGCATAGTGGAGGTGAGAGGGATATGAGAGAAGAACATAGAACTGAAATGCTGAAAGCTGAAATAAAAGCGAAACGGCTTGATGTGATGAGTTTGAAGGCAGATCTGGATGAATTGATTGATGGTACAGTGCCACTAGAGAGATTAAACTCGTATACACCAGATGAGATACTGTTTCTATCCAAAGATATTACTCGAAGAGCGAGGTCAGTTCATGAGAACTTATCTAATTTAGCAAACAGGTACATGGTAGACCTGTCACGAACTAAGGCTTTACAGAGTAACCATAGGCTAACTTGCACGGATCAGGATTTGGATGATCGCAGAACGATCGCGCTGAAAGTTCACATAAGGGAATTGATCGTAAGTATCAGAATATGGAGAGATCTAGATAGATGGGAGGAAAGATGGTCCAGAAAGGGCTCCGTTAGACGGAGTGTACTTGAGGGTTCCCAGGACACAGGCTTGATGCGAATGGAAGCCTTCCCTTTGCGAGAGGTCGCGAATGGAAGCTACGTTCATGTGCCCTGGACTAGGGGGGATTTGGCGGCATTCACCAATTCCTTCCCAAAGCTTAGAGATAATCCTGTCGAATGGTATAAGCAGGTAGAAAGATTCGTGAAGATCTCAAAGGTACTGTGGGTCGATTTGAACACACTGTTCGACATCGTAGTACCCGGAGACTTGTGGACGGCGTGCAAGCATAGTGTTGAATGGCCCACTTCTGAGCCATCAAGAGATACCCGGACGAATGGTCCATCTGATAGGGTCATGGAAAAGTACGAGAGAGTAATAACATGGCTAAAAGAGAAAGTGCCGGTACAAGACATAGACTGGGTAAAGATAGATCGGACTACCCAAGAGCCGAAAGAGACAGTGCATGAGTTTTACGAGCGATTGCTGAAAGCATTCAAGCAATACAGCGGGTTAGATGTGATGGATCCCAAGGACATAGGACAGTTTGTTTCAAAGTTTGTCTTAGGATTAAGACCAGAAATATGCCTAATGATCCAACAGCACTTGATCTGTTGGCAGAACAAACCTTTAGACGAGATTCTGAGGTATGCAAGGTATTGTAGTGACGAGATAGACTCGAAGGCAAAGAAGCTTAAAGAAAAGCTAATGTTAGTGCAAATGCAAGCTGCTGGAAAGGATAAACCGCGGCAGCAGGGAACAGGAACGCAGGCAAAGAAACAGAATAATCAGAGCAGAGACGAGGAAGAGAGACCGAGACCGAGAATGGATATCGCGACACTGAAAAAGACGACGAGATGCCATCAGTGTAATGAGGTGGGACACTGGCGACGCGAGTGTCCTTACAATGTTGAGACAGGGGAATTAGAGCAGGAGGAGGAAGAGGCTCAGAACAACGTGGTTAAGGGAGCCACAGTCCCGAAGGGCAAGTTTGTCAAAGGGGGGACTCAGACTCCTCGAGCCCCGTTTCCTCAACCACCTCGCATCTCAAACGGAGGGAAAACCTACAGACAGATGCCATTGTTTGTAGGAGGAGAGGAATGTTACTACGTTGATCCTCTTACAGGGCAGCGGGCGAGTAGGGAGGAAGACTGTACTCTAGGAGCCGCCTTGGAAGTAGATCAGAGAGGACCATACGTAGAGGCGGAAATAGCGGGATGTCCTACGACCTTTTTGGTGGATACAGGGGCCACTCGATCCACGTTAAGATCTGCAGTAGTCCCGGGTCTGCCAATGTCAGGAGAAACGGTTCAGGTGGTAGGAGTCGCGAACAAAAGGATGACAAATCCCTTGACCGAACCAGTGTCGGTAAGAATAGGAAATTACAGTGACGAACATCAGTTTGTGATCTGCGATTCTAGTCCTGTGTGCTTATTAGGGAGAGATTTGCTGTGCAAACTGAATTGCACGATACATTGCACACCTGAGGGAGTAGAAGTGCAGACCAATGATGAGGACGCAGATTTCAAAGTTGTAAACTCAAGGGAATGTGTGGAACTTTATCCTACCTTAACAGTGGAGGAGCTTCCGCAAGACCTGAGAGAGAAAGTCTCAGCTGAGGTATGGGATTTTACTGGGGAAGAAATTGGATTGATCAAAGGAGTAGACCCGGTAAAAATCTTGGTAAGACCCCATGCTGAGTATCCAAGAACACCACAGTATAAGCTAACGCCAGAGACAATTGCAGGAATAAAGCCTGTGATCGAATACATGATTAAGCAGGGAATACTGAAGGAGATCGTGGGAAGTCCATGTAACTCCCCGATCATGGGTTTGCAGAAACCTAGTGGAAAATACAGAATAGTGCAGGATCTCCGAAAGATTAATAACATTGTTGTCTCATGTTGTCCAGTGGTACCGAATCCATCAGTGATATTGTTTCAGATACCGTTCCAAGCTGAATGGTTCACAGTGATAGATTTGTGTCAGGCTTTCTTTTCGATACCGTTAGATGAAGAGAGCCAATATCTTTTCGCTTTCAAGCTAGAAGATCGCGTCCTAACATGGTGTCGTATCCCTCAGGGGTATACAGAGAGCCCATCGATCTTTAACCAGTTATTGAAACGAAACCTTGAGAGTCTGGTACTGCCCAAGAATTCAGTTCTAGTCCAGTACATAGACGACCTCCTAGTTGCGTCAGAAACTGAGGAAGCTTGCAGAGAAGACACCATCACCTTGTTAAATCACTTGGCTGAGAACGGACACAAGGTGTCTCCAAGTAAGTTGCAATATTGTAAGACTGAGGTGCAATACTTGGGCCATAGGATTGAAAAGGGAAAGCGGAAGGTGTCTCCAGACAGAATAGAGGCGATTATGAAAATGAACGCGCCTACGACACAAAGAGAAGTCAGGATGTTTCTAGGCATGGTCGGTTATTGTCGACAGTGGATAGCAAACTTCTCACTGAAGGCAAAACCGCTATTACAACTGACGCACAAAGGAGTAAGTGATCCGGTACCATGGGACAAAGATTGTTTGATGGCGTTTTTGCAGCTGAGGGAGGACTTATGTCGTGCCCCGGCTTTAGGAATGCCAGATTACACTAAACCTTTTTTGCTTTACTGCTGCGAGAGAGAGGGATGCGCGTTAGCGGTACTAGCACAGGTCCATGGAGATGCGCGCAGGCCAGTGGCGTATTTTTCGGCTACATTAGATCCAGTAGCCGCAGCGTTGCCCGGATGTCTCAAATCCGTAGCTGCAACGGGTGTCAGCATTGAAAGATCTGAAAGCGTAGTTATGGGTCATCCGTTAGAGGTGTATGTACCACATTCTGTAGAACTGTTAATGACAAGGACGAAGACTCAGCATCTGACGAATAGCAGGCTCACACGCTACGAGCAGGTCATACTGGCTGCCGAGAATGTGACCCTAAAGAGATGCTCTGTCTTGAATCCTGCAACATTGATGCCACTTCCGAATGAAGTGGACGACGACAATTGTACAGAACATGACTGCCTCGATGTGACTGAACTATGTACCAAACCGAGACCTGATATCGTAGATGAGCCATTGACAGACCCAGACGAAATCTTCTTCGTCGATGGTTCATGCATAAGAAGCGATGTCGGTCAGCTGAGAGCAGCTTATGCAGTATGCACGATTACCAGAGTTATAGAAGCCGCTTGCCTGGAAGGAGTACACTCCGCACAGGTAGCTGAAATTGTGGCTTTGACTCGTGCTTGCTTAGCAGGCGATAGACTTCGAGTCACCATATACACCGATAGTCAGTATGGATTTGGCGTAGTTCATGATTACGGGCAGTTGTGGTCTCAAAGAGGTTACATGACCTCCTCGGGTTCTCCTATTAGGAATGGAGAATTCGTGAAACTACTGTTAGAGGCTTTGCAAAAACCAATGGCCATAGCTGTGGTCAAATGTGTAGCTCATACCAAAAATACGGATTTTGTATCACTAGGAAATAAATATGCAGATGAGGTAGCGCGATACTGCGCAGAGCAGGGATATTCTCACACTGATGCAAAAGTGGGGGGAATCCAAGAAATGACTGAATTGACCATGTTGTTAGACACGGTGGATACGTGGGATGAATTGAGAGCAGTACAGGAAAATGCACCAGATGATGAGAAAAAGGGCTGGGAAACAGCAGGGTGCGAAAAGAGTGAGATGAATTTCTGGGTGTCCGCCGATGGAAGGGCAGTATTACCAAATGAACTCATTAGTCCAATGGCAAGGAAATTGCATGGATCAGCACACATAGGAAGAGATGCTATGGTGAGAGTATTCAGACAAACGTGGTTTAACCCTAAATTTAGAGTAGCGGCAGAAGCAGTGTGTCAGCGGTGTACGATCTGTCAGCAACTAAATGTGGGTAAGAGAACACCAGTTACTTTGAGTCACATAGGAAGGTCTGGGGGGCCTTTCAATAGGATGCAGATTGACTTCATAGAAATGCCTCCATGCAACAGACTCAGATACGTGCTAGTGATTGTTTGCATATTTTCTAGATGGGTTGAGGCTTACCCTACACGTAGGTGCGATACACTTACAGTAGCAAAATTGTTACTTAGAGAGTTGATACCGAGGTTTGGGGTGCCATCCTCTTTGGAATCGGACAGGGGAACTCATTTTAATAGCGAAGTGGTGAAGATGCTGTGTTCAGCTTTAAATATCGATCAGAAGTTACACTGCAGCTATCGACCGGAAGCTTCAGGGATCGTAGAGCAAATTAACAGTACTATCAAGTCCAGACTGGCTAAAGTTTGTTCATCGACATCCCTGAGTTGGCCAGACGCACTTCCAGTAGTTCTCATGAGTATACGTAGCACACCTGATAGAAGAACAGGCCTCTCTCCACATGAAGTGCTAATGGGGAGAGCTATGAGGTTGCCATCGGTTCCGACTGCAGCGCTAGTGAACATCACAGACGATTTGATCTTGGACTACTGCAAGGGACTATCTGATGCCGTAAATTCTGTGTCCCTCCAGGTCCAGGCTGCAGAGGTTCCATCAGTACAAGACTTGTGCCATGACCTGAGTCCAGGAGACTGGGTCCTGGTGAAGAAACATGTCAGGAAGAACTGCTTAGACGTGCGTTGGCGAGGACCGTTTCAAGTCATACTTGTAACGAATACCGCAGTGAAGTGTGGAGGGCTGCCAAACTGGATACATGCCTCACACACCCGAAGAGTGCCAACACCTCCAGAAGACACAGCTCCTCTCTCGGATGAGAATCCGGCGGGAAGCGGAGAAGCCATAGAGGGGGAAAGCCAAGCTGTGGAGGTGATCGAAGAAGCTGAAACTGTGTTGGAACAGGGCGACGAAGGTCAGGACACGAGTGGGACCGAAGTTGCCTCAGGAGAAGAAAGTAATTGGGAATCCGACACAGATATCGAACAAACTGAGAGTGACCAAGAGACAGTTCCTAGAACCAGGAGCGGAAAGACAAAGAGTGAAGAAGCCAGTTGGCCGGAGAGAAGGAAAAGGCCAAGTTCGGAAAGGAAAAAGGAAAGAACTCTTGCCCCGATCGCTGAAGAATCGGATCAGGAGGACGAGACGACAGATTCAGGAACTGAGAGTCCACGAAGATCAAGAAGGGTACGTGTGCCCTGCAGAAGGTACGCCACCCCAGAGTGGACTTATCTAGCAGATGTATTGGGGACAGAAATCTGGGAGAGTGAAGAGTGTGAAAGTAACCACTCTCGATCCAGTTGTGACAGTGGAAATATGGATGTTGGCGCCTGGGCTCGAGACTGAGGGGTTACTGACTTTCACACTTCCCATACCCCCACGTTTGAGTAAAATTCAAGATCTAGTGCTAAATAGACTACAATTTCCAACGGCTGGTCAGCAAATGACAGAAGAAGAAGAAAAAGTTATTCGTTTTGAACTGTTAATTATTGTTGTGAAAGCTGCAGGTCCGAAAATAATTGTTGATGCATAAAAGACTTTGTACGTATGTTATGAAGAAGAAGATAACCTAGCGCCGAGTGGAAAGAAGAATAAAGTTAGGGATTACATTTAGAGGACGGAGAAGGGCTAGGGTTGTCTGCTGCTAAGAAGAGAAAAAGACATTGTGGCGAAAAAGATACCTGTTGATAAAAAGCACTTTAAATGGAAAGGGGCGACCACTCGGTCCCCCCGAACGTATGGATGAGTGCCTCGATCCCCCCGGGAAGCCATTTTTGGGCGGGAGGCGCGTCTCGGCTGGTATGCCCGAAGCGGCGTAGCCAGGGCGCGCCTTTTCCCGCCCTAGAGTGGGCTGGCCTAGACACCGACGCAGCCAGCCACGCCCCCGGGGCGGGCAGGGGCGGGTTTTCGCCCGCCCTGAAGACGGATAAAAGAAGGCGCAAGACCAGAAGACGTCCTCTTGTTCTTGTGCTCCGAAGCTGCACCTCCTCGCTACACGTGAGCTCGGGACGGAACGAAGAGCCAATTTTGAGCGTTTTGATCTTTTTCTTTGTCTTTCAGAGACTTCGTCGGAGAGATGCCCAAGGGAGGCCCAAAGAGAATGACGACCGAGCAGATGGTTCGGGCCCTTGTTAAGGATATGTCCGACATAAAGAAGCGGTTGGCGGAGCGAGATGGGGAGGAGGGATCGGGCCAACCACCGGCTGGAGGGAGACCTAAGAGATCGAAAAGGGTTCCAGCTGGGGGGGACGTCCCGGCTCCCTCTGCCCCGCTCGAGGCGCCGACCCCGGTACCGACCGAGGGGAATCCAATCCCCGTTGTCGTCACCCCGACACCTAGGGAAGACATGCCCCCCGAGCTGGCAGCACAGCTAGCAGCGTGGTTGGGGGATAGCAGTGATGGCGCCACGGCTGCTGAGGCACAGGCGCTGATCAAAAAGCTTCGTGAGAAGAAGGAGGCTGCTAGAGTGGCCGTACCGTTGGCAGGGATAGACAAGCCGCAAGCGGCAGAAGCTGCGTCCGGTTCAGGTAAGCGGCCATTGCCGATTGCACGGGACGAGTCAGCACCCTCTCGTAGAGAAAGATTGGGACAACATGTGCCTTTAGCTATAAAGGAGAAAATCTGGGCAGGGGAATACGTGAATATATTTTCCTTGCTTGTTGACCATTATGATGTGGAGCATGTAAAAAGTCAGAAGGACCTAATGCATCCGAGTGTTTGGCGCGCAAAAATGGCCGCCTTTAAGGTAAACGAGAACATTGGCAATTGGGGCAATGCCTGGGGTATTTTTACATCGATTTTGGGGGAACGTAGGCCCGAGTTGCTTCCTGAGTTTCCCGTTTACCAATCACGAATTATGGGTTACTCGACGGCGTATCAAGGTAACCATTGGTTTTGTTATGATAATCTGTTCAGGAAGGAAAAGGAACATAACAAGAGTTTGACCTGGGATTGTTACGATTCTTTAACATGGGATAAAATGAAAGAATCGGGAATGTTAAGAATGCCATTGGTCGGGAGTAATGTTGTTGACTACTCCCGCCAAAATGTGGGGTCGCCCTTTCGACCGAGTACGAGCACCGACGACCAGTCGAGGCCCGCAGGTAATAATGGGAGAAAGGGTTTCTGTTATAACTTCAACAAAGGGAAATGTACCAGGCCTCCGGGGTCCTGTAAATTTAAGCACGAATGTAGTACGTGTGGGTCATCCCATCCTGAGTCAGTGTGCAGAGCCAGAACGGGTGAGAACGGGGGCAAGGGAGGCGCCAAACAGGTCTAATTTAGTCCGAGGGGCGCCCCTACCGACCCCGATTGATACCTTGGCAATGATCCCCTGGCTCAGTGATTACCCGGATCGTGCGTCTGCCGGGGTGCTGCGGAACGGTTTTACACATGGTTTCCGCATCCCGGTGGGGGACTTTCAGGGTGTAGGGATTTGCAAGAATCAGCTCTCTGTCTTACAACATTCATCTGTGGTGCAGGAAAAAATTCTGAAAGAGGTTAGCCGGGGACGGGTCGCCGGCCCGTTTAGTGTACCCCCGGTACCGGATTTTGTTTGTTCCCCGTTAGGGGTGGTCCCCAAGAAGGACCCAGGTGAGTTTCGTCTGATCCATAATCTGTCTGCACCACACGGCCTTTCGGTGAACGACGCAATTGATCCTGAAATTTGTTCGGTGCGATACGCATCGTTTGATGAGGCTGTAGCCATCTTGAATCGCCTGGGGCCCGGGACGTTGATGGCGAAATCAGATATCGAGTCAGCGTTCCGGTTGCTCCCGGTACACCCAGACGACCAGCGTCTTTTGGGATTCGGGTTTCAGGGATCATTTTACATGGATAAATGTATGCCAATGGGATGCTCTATATCATGTGCCTATTTTGAGCAATTCAGTACTTTCCTGCAATGGGTGTTCACTAAGAAGACGGGTTTTCGAAATGTAATGCATTACCTTGACGATTTTTTGTTCCTTGGCCCCGCCGGAAATCCCGAATGTGCCCAGGCCTTAAACGAATTCTGTGGGTTAATGGGTCATTTTGGCGTGCCGTTGGCACCGGGAAAAACTATGGGTCCCACGACTTGCCTCGAGTTTTTGGGGATCGAGTTGGACTCAAGGGAGGGGTGTTTCCGTTTACCGGCTAGCAAAGTGTTACAATTCGGGTCAGCCCTCCGAGTATGTTTAAATACACCCAAGGTTACACTGCATCAGTTGCAACAATTAGTGGGGAGATTGAATTTTGCCTTAAGAGTAATCCCAATGGCTCGCCCTTTTTCCCGCTCCATTGCCCAAGCGATGATCGGCCTGAAGGAGGGTCATCATCGCACGAGGTTATCGGCTGAGGTCCGCCAGGACATGCGGATATGGTTAGCATTCTTGGCGGACTTCAATGGCCGGGTCGTCTGGAACAAGCCAGCCGTGTCCTCGGAAGAGCTTGGGTTATGGACGGATGCAGCAGGAAGCATAGGGTTTGGCGCCATCTTCGGCACAAGCTGGTCCGCTCAAAGATGGCCCCTATGGTGGCACGAGAAGGGGTTAACGAGTAATATTGCTTTCCTTGAATTATTTCCCATTCTCGTTGCCCTGAGAACGTGGCCAGAAGGTTTCAGAGATCATTCTGTCGTTTTTTGGTCCGACAACATGACCGTGGTAGAATGCATCAACAGTCAGTCAGCCCATTGTAAATTGATTTTGAGGCTACTCAAGGAAGTTGTCTTACTATGTATGCAACTGAACGTGGTTTTCAGAGCAAAACATGTCCCAGGGGTGTTGAATCAGGCTGCTGACGCACTGTCTCGTTTTCACATGCAGGCTTTCTCGGGTTTCCTTCCCTCAGCGGACCCGGAGCCGGCACCCTTCCCCGAAGCTCTCTGGTCTCTCGGTGCCCCGAACTTCGTCACCTCGTGGGAGAGAGTCTAGCACCCAGGACAAGGAAGGCATATGAAGGGGCGTTCCAGGCCTATTTAGCCTTTTTGGGGGCAGAGAGAGGGGGTCTTTGGGGTCAGGAAGAGTGTGTAGTACTTTTTCTGATGTCTTTACGTAGGGCTGGGAAATCGGTGGCTACGGCCCAAAGGCATCGTGCCGCCATTTCCTTTGTTGCCAGGGCCCATGGCATCCTGGACCCAACAGCGTCTTTCACAGTACAGAAAGCGCTGCGTGGGTGGCAACGCCTAGAGGGTCGCAGAGTAGACGTAAGACGACCGATAGGTCTAGACAGGTTGTCCCAGTTACTGGCCACACTCCCTAACACATGCTCGTCCCCTTTTGAGTCCTGTTTGTTCCGGACTGCATTTACGCTGGCGTTTCACGGGGCTATGAGAGTTAGTGAGCTGGTTGCAAGGAACAAGCAGGATGTGACGGGGGGCTTGTGCAGGGAAAATGTTCAGATCAGGGGGGATGCGATGATTGTCTCCTTTCTCAGGTCTAAGACCGACCAAGATGGGAGAGGGGACTGCACGATCATTCGCAGGAACCCCGAGTCATCCATGTGTCCGGTACAGTGCTTAGATGATTACCTAGCACGGAGAGCGGCATCATGGGGGGGGACATTGTTGAGGCATGCAGACGCCACCCCGCTGACGAGGTTTCAGTTTCAGCGGGTGCTTGCAATGGCCATTGCCGCAGCGGGCTTGGACCCGGGCGAATTTGGGACCCACTCCTTTCGTATAGGGGCTGCCACTGAAGCTACAGCCAGGGGTCTTAATGTAGAAGAGGTGAAACGTGTGGGGCGATGGTCCTCCAATTGTTATAAGAGGTACGTGCGATTGCACATGTTGTGAAGCTGTATTCATGTACTCACGCCTCTTGTCTTTTGTTTAATTTCAGTTGTGCAAGCCTACGCGGCAGGGCAGACTGAGCAGTCGACCCAACTCCAGGCCAGCGGTCGAACGTCACCGGCTGTGAAGAAGGAGGTGTGGGTCGTGGGCCACTCATACGTGAGACGGGCCGCAGACGTATTCAAAGCAGGTGACATGATTCACGTACCTGGGGAATACGGGTACAGAGTGTCCTTCTACGGAAGGGGCGGTCTCTGTATTGACCAGTTTCAGGAATTTTTTGAGGGCCTGTTAGGGCGGATGAGGTCACCGCCGTCCATAGTCATAGTACATTTGGGGGGCAATGATTTGGTCACCACCGGTAGACGACTGCTCCTGGAGGCGATGCTTTCCACGGTAAGTTGGTTAGCGAGGAGAGTTCCGGGGTGCCTAATTGCGTGGTCTCATATGATTCCACGAAAAGTATGGCGGGGGGCTATCTCAATCCCTGCTTTGAATCATTCTGTTAAAAAGTTGAATAACAAAGTGAGTAGGTTGTTCCGGTCCAAGACATTGTATTCAATCTCGCATAATTGTATTAATGATGATAGTATGTATCTGAGGGATGGTGTGCATCTGTCGAGGGCGGGGAACGAGTTACTCATAGGAGACTTCCTAGCCTGGTTAAAATCTTTAAAGCATGACCTTTAGGTAGGAGTTTTGTGGGGGGTCCGGATAGCCGGTCAACTATCCGGACCTGTGGCGGTAAGATCATGATCGGTGAGCACTAATTGGTAGATCCCTATGAGTGGGCGTCACCCAACACGGATGGGAGCGCTCGGGAGAGGTGGCCATTGGCCCCTCAGTGGGGAGGCGGTCCCGTCTAAGGGCGGGTCGCCGGAAGTAAAGGAAAGGCGGTCAAGGCCCCTTCCTTTGTAGGAGGGGTTACAGCCCCCTCCTGGGGAATTTCCCGGGGCTAGTGTCATCTGCGACGGCAGATGCGGTAAGTTGTGTGGGGTGGGGAGAGGTCAACGATACCTTCTAGATACCACACACAAGTGTTCGAACGACCTTTAAATGGCGTCGAGTCTTAAGTGCCCCCGTCAAGTCAAGGGAAATTGTTAGTAGTTGCACTTGTGGTAAGCCCCTGTGCCATCGCCCCTCCTAAGTGGGAGGGGTAAGTCTGGTTAGGGATCTTGACACCGGTTATGACCTTGCCGTTGGCCCTTAAACGTTAGGATGTACAATTTCGGTGTTCTTAGAGAATGTTTTGTAGGATGCTAGTTCGGCTAGGAGAACCTCTGTATTAGAGATTATGTTAACGTTAGCCAAACATCGTAATGTGATAATGAAATTGTACATAACATGAAAACGTTTAATGTTTTAATTTTTGTTTTAATAAATACGGCCGGGATGGTCACTCCATCCCACATCCAAAAACTTTAAGAACAGTTTCCGGTTTCCCTTCCTTTTGGGGATTGTGTTGAGAGGGGGTGGCGGGTATCTCAGCCATAAGACTGTGAAAGCAAACAAGCAACCAAAGACTGAGAAGAGAACTTTTGCTAGAGAACGAGGTACGCTGTTTTGATAACATGGAGAACGGCAACCCAAACAGAAAAGCTAGATGTATAGTAGGTACACTTATAGCAATAGTGATATTTCTCATAATCATAGTAGTAACGATATCTTACATGACAGGACATGAAAACAATAAAAGAATAGCAAATGTGAAAATTGTAACGACTTTGAAACCTGCTCTTGTGGGAAAGAAGGAGGAGAGCAATGTAATACGTGAAAAGGCGTTACTTGCAGATGAAGCTCGTAGATTACACATAGATGAGTCACAGGGAAACTTTAGGTCAAATGCATATGCTAAATTATTGTATGAATATATCGATGCCATGGAGGCCAAAGATTGCTACGTTTGTATGCAATTGCCGGCTTCTGTAGACGAAGGCATTCGATATCATCATCTCCCATTGACTTATGGGATAACATGTAGTTTACTGCTTAGTATATTCTACGGTAGAGAAGGATTTGAGTACTACTTTTCAAATTATGATTCGGTACTGCCCGAAGTTCCGAATTATAAGCAAATGAATAAGTGGGACTACTACAAAAAGGAAGATAGACTAGCTAAATTCTTTCTTCCTTGGGACACATTAGATACATCATATGCACGTAGAAATAATCTGACTTGCAAAGTATCAGAAGTAGAGAAAAGGTTTATAGCACAAGTAGATGATCGATGCAGACGGCAGAAAATTCTAAAAATGTCAGGACAATGGAAAATAGACTGGACAGAAGAAGAGAAGGCACACAAGAAGAAAGGTAGCAATGGTCCAATAGCATTGGATAGAACGCAGAAAGGAAAGTTATGTTTAACTCGAAGCAAAACGTATTATGAGAGTGAATTTGTAGGTGAAGTTAGTTGTGAGCACTCTTTTAGACTGGAGTACTACACAAAGGATTTTATGAAAGGGATGCAAGCTATTCCGAATGTGTATTTTGTATGTGGGAGAAATGCCTATGTAAAACTTCCAGACAATTGGTATGGTTCGTGTTACTTGGCAATTGTCTTCCCCAAAATATATCATGCAAAGGATTTGGCGATTATAGAAGGAAAGGCTTCGAGGAGAACGAAAAGGGAAGTAGGAGATGCAGAAGTAGTAGGAGATGTATTTGGAGCGATGTTTCCATTGTTAGGTTTGATTCTTAACGATGTTAAGATTAGAAGGTTAGCGACAGTCGTGGATAGATTGTCTGCTAGTACTGCAAGATCATTAATGTTAGTAGAAGGGGAAATGCAGTCGATTAGAGCAATGGTTTTACAAAACAGACTTGCTTTAGATGTAATATTAGCAAAAGAAGGCGGAGTTTGTAAAGCTTTGAAAGTTCAGGAATGTTGCACTTATATTCCTGATAATTCAAAACCACTTGAGAAAGTCATACAGAACATCACACAGATTCATCAAGAAATCGAAGATTTATCAAAAATAAATGTTTGGGAAAAAGTAGGAAATGGAGTGGGAAAGGTTGGAAGTTGGTTTGCTAATCTAGGCAAAAGTATAGTTTGGTACATTTTAAAGCCTGTATTAATAGTAGTAATTTGTATAATTACATTATTAGGATTAGTAAAATTGTATAAATGGTATAGGTCGAACGAGTTACAAAGATCGATGAGAGACCAAGAAAGGAGACTAGCTGTTCTACAAGATCAACAGTATAAAAGTCTGAGAACACTTGAATCGATAACAAGAGGAACAGATGTAACTAGTTCTATATAATGGACGTATTCAAATTGCTTTTAGTGATGACTCCTAAGAGTCATCAAAGGGGGGAACTGAGAGAGCGCAATTTGAATATGTAGTATATAGTAACCATATCTAGACGTATATGTTATAAACGTAGGAATGAAACGCACATCGTAATGTAAAGTTGGTGACTATAGCATAAAGGCCAATGAATGTGATAACATGGTATAGGAAATGTAAATGTATTCATACGTTAAAATGCATTAGATTTAGAAGAGCCGTATACCTGAAGGGTATAAACGTATAGAAATGTGTAGAAATGCTTAGGAAATATCGAACGTGCACAGTAGAATTCGTGTACGTGTGTAACTTTAAATGTGTAACTTTACATTGGGAGAAGCGGCGAGGAAAATAACGTGGAAAGACGTAAACGTGGAGAAACGTGGATAAATGTATAAGAGAACTCACATAAAGATGTAACCAAGGAAAATGCATAAGTTATATTCTATGCAGTCGTATTCTATGTATTTCATGTATTTGATGTAGAATGTTTAAGTATAACTAAGGCTAAAATACGAATATATAAATGTATGCCAAAGGTTATGCTGTGTAGAAGGTTTCTGTAGGAATGCTGGAAGAGTTTAGGTCATTTGTGTTTGTAACCTAACTGGTCAAGAGTTCGAAGGAGCATAGTCAAATGTATGTAATTTAGAGGGCTTGCGAAGGTCGTAAATAGCTTGATGTGGACGTGAGAGCCGAGAAGTCTAGCACTTGTTAGATTTAAGGTGACAATGCCGGACGGAGCTTATTGCTCGAACGTGAGGAGAGACACTTTGAATGTAGACTATGTTTTGACAAGACCATTCACAGGACCTAGCAGGGTCAAGTTAAGAGACATAGAGTTAAGGCCTTGTCTAAATTCATATGTTACATGGTCTGAAAGGATCGATAAATGTCGACGATGAAATGATGAAGATGACATCCAAAGGAGAAGGGTCAACTTAACGGACGACGCGAGGAGTGGACCAATGGAAGAAGCAGGAAGTTGACATCATCGGGGAAAGTCCGTGGTGGGCGTCAAGGGGCGTTCCACCCACACCGTGATTGTGTATTTTAGGGACAGCACCCCGGGGAGGAGGTAGCAATTGGCAATTGGGAGATTAGGAACAGCGAGACGAATTGCTCAGAGCAAGGGCGAAAGGTAGATGCCTTGAGCAGATGCGCTGAGACATCAGAGCGCAAGGGAGCAGTAGGCCGAGGACCCTTAGAGAGCGGATGGGTAGGCAGATAGGGTACTGCTTCTGAAACTTAAGATTTCCTTTAGAGGCTAAGAGAGTTTGAACTTCTTTGGAAGTCAAACTGCTGACACCTTTTTAGGGAAGAAACGTGCGAAGTAGGGTTGTCACATAGCATAGAGTAGGGACAGTTTTAACTTGATGATATTTTTTTATCTTACTGCAGATGACGCAGAAGGAACCACTTCACATCGAAGCTTAAGCAGCTGATGTTGTAACCGATTTTGTATTTTGTATTCTTTTGAGATTTTATCCTGAGTGGAGTGTATCGTATTCAAATTAATCTTTATATAAACTTTTTGAAACTTCATCAGTTGTAAATGGTTCTTCAGAGTGGCGTCAGTTAATGGGGTTTGTCTAACTAATGCGGGGGGGGGTGGTCCTTTCCTCAATGACAGATATAAGCGGTCCAAAACAGATGAATGAGATTCTTTATTAAATTTATCATAATCATAAATTGATATCAAAATCTCGTTCCCCGCAATAGCGTCAGTATCCCTCAACAAATAGGACTTCAGAAAGGACAAGAAGATTACATTATAAACAAGTATACTCTGGACAGTTTTTGAAATGCACAAAGGTAACCGTGCATTCCACTTTCCATTTCCATTTCTGATATCATCTAATCACTAACTATTCAAAACTTACAAGTTTTAGAAAAATACAAAAGATAAACAAAAAGACAAAAATTAAGCAATGGTAAAGTCAATATGTCTGGTGTCTCCTGCGAGCCTTTTGGCTATGTCAGTGCTTGTTTTGTTATGTTTTTTGCAAAACTCGATTGCTGTGGATGCTCTGTAATAGTGCCTGGCACAGAAGTGACCTCCTGTGTGTGCGGGTGTACTTCTTGTGAAAGAGCAGAATTCAGTCACTCCCAGTGAAGTTAGCAAATCTCTGAGTGGGCTGACCAACTGCCCCCATGCTGTATTCAAATGTGAATGACATAAAACCAGACCAATGAACAAATAGGTTGGGTGAAGGTCCATAAAGCTATTATTATACATACTATTTTATAAAAATCAAAAAGGTCTTAGCTAGCACCACATCTAAAAAATAAACGAATTCACAAATTACCAAAAACGTAAACCAGCAAATGTAAAGCAGCAATAAAGCAGGACTTCACCTAAAATGCAGATGTCTTTTTCTGCAAATAATTTGCAGTCAGTGATTGTGCAATACAGCACACACGCTTGAAGAAACTTCAAGGACTGGAACAGAATAACGTGAATCACAAATGTAAAATTCTAACGTGAAGAGTGCATTCACAGAAACAGCAATTACAAACTACTGTTTAAAAGTTAAAGTACTCTTTAAAAATACATACAATAAATGTAAACATACACTCAGTACAGAGTGCTTTAAAAGATGTGACGAGTTGCAACTAACGATATCAGTGCACAGCATGGTGAAAACATTAATATGGCAAGAAGGGCTAAAATAACATACTAATAAGAGGACAGCAGAACCACTCTACAAGACAGGGACTGCAGCTAACACCGCGGGTTGTGAGATAACATTGTTAGTAGACATAGCACTTCCTCTTTGTCAATGTTATCAGCCTACCTCGACAACAAAGAGACAGGGTAGGGCACGGCAGGAGTAAATTTGATGCCTAAGGAAATTCAGTAGAGAGAAATGTGAAGCTTGCATTTATAGAGGGTGTGCCCAGCAAACACACACAAGGGCTCAGTCTTGCGTTCTTTGTAAAACTAAACTGCTGCTCTTTGCCCTGTTTATGTGTTCTTTGATGAATGGGCATTTTCCTTGCAGTGTTGTCAGAACTGCACTTGGTGGTATGCGACTGAATTGAACCCGGTTTGCTTTTAATATGTTTTCTTTATCCTTATTATATTTTCAGTGAACACTTAACCCTAACTTTTAAATATTATTTAAAAGAATGCATTATTAATTGTAATTTACATAACCCATTACGTAATATGTACATTTTGCGCGTGTATTTGCTTGAGGAGGTGGTGGTTGGAAGGAAACCTATTTCCTTTTTAGGTCTGTGTTATGACCACGCAGGTGTCCAACCAGATCTATTGCTAATAACAAAGTAGGCGTTGGGTCTACCCATTTCAACCTTTGGATTAATCACCTATCACTAATGATTTTGGGTGTTTGAATGTATCCTTCTTCCTCCACTCCGTGCTTGCACTGAACTGCACGATGTGCTACTTTACAACTGCAGCCCTCTAGGTCCACCGGGGCAAGCTCCCTTGCTTATCTCTTCCTAACGTGATAACATTGTATGTGTTAGCGTATTAAACTTAGAACTAGTGGCTTTGCTAATGTGTGTTAGTATATGTGTATGTATCTTTTTTCTATGTAATTTTTGGGGGAGGATAACCCACAGGCTAATTTAAAATATTTAATTCTGATAATTAAAATACATTAAAAAAGTAACCAGTCTCATCCTAACAATAGTAAATTTGAAATATTTAATATATATAAAACAGATCTTATTGAAAAGGAAGGAAGCCTATTTTGCCCTAATGCTAACACTAGTACTATCCAATGTAATATATTTAAGTATCACAATTAAATAAGATAAAATTAATTGACATTAATAAAGGAATCCTTTGTCGAACCTTTATGCTGTTAACCCTGAACGTAACCAAAGTTCAAAATCTAGTTTCACTAATAAAAATAAAACATTAAAATAAATCAATCCTTAGAAAATATAATAGTCCCCTATGCTATGGCAAATGAGGTAATGGTTTTGTTGAGATAAATAAGGTGAAGTAAAGGTCAGGCAAGGTAATGGGAGTTAGATAATGTTTTGTTTCCTGTGTGCAGGGTGTAGCTATCAGCGGTACAGCAGGTACACAGGCATAGGGGCCTCGAGGATTTATTACCACCCCACTATGGATACCTTTAGTACCCAACTGGTGAACAGAGGGTATTTTCTTGCTTGTGTTAGGGCCCTTGGGCACCCTTGCTACGTTCATCACTGCCTGCTTGATACAGGGATCTGTGTCTAACCTTTCAGTCACAAGTTCCAATCTCTGTAAAAAAAAAAAAAAGCTAATGGTATTAACATGCGTGCAGCGGGGGTATGAATGTAGCTAGCTGTATACAGGTGCCAATTCATTTACTATAAATCAGTATCACTACTGTACCTCATTTGCAGATTGGTGTCTATCTGCATCCTATGTGTTACAATCCTTTTCAGATATTTCATTTCATTATTAGACCTAATTAAGAGGTCTGCGTGTAATCTACAGGTTTGTGGCTCCAATCCCAGTAGCATTTCTTAGGGCTTAATGTGCCCGTTACACAGATAAGAGTAGTGGGCAAGTCAGATGGCCCAATCTCTCTAACATATGCCCTATGCGTAAAAGGAACTACACGGAAATGTAGTGTAGGTGGCAGCGGACAAAATACACTAACAAGGTGCTGGGGGTGCAATACCTTTATTTGTGCAAGAGAGGGGCAAGTGCGTTAGTAGCCATCCATCACGGTTCCCGCACTGACGCGATCCCGTCAGGCTCCACCTGGTCATGCAGGTCCTGACGTCAGTGTAGAGAGCAAGAGTGCAACACCGCATATCTCCCCTTTTACAAGAACATGAAGATGACACAACAGTCCTATAAACTGTGGGAGTCCTGCCGCCAGGGCTGTGTGTGATAACAGGGGTAGATAGGAGGGTTGGGGGGAGGGGACAGAGTATCCCAAAGGTAAAGTTACATTTAGAATTCTCTGTATTTAGTGGGGCATACCACTAACCTTCCTGTACGGGTGCGGGTGCCAGAGTCCTGTCCATTGTGTGTCTCTGCCCTTCAAGGTGTGATGCCTGTGTTGCTACGTTCCCTTTGTTCGGTGCCTGAGTCGCCTGTCACACTGGTCTGCCAGGGTGCACTATGCTGAGTGTTGTCTGTGTTGGTGCTTGGCACAGGGCGACCCCCTGTCCCCCCGTCAGAGACTGGTCGAGCGGGGTTGTCGGATGGGCAGGTGTCCACTGTGCCTTCCTCATCTCCGTCATAACCGGTTTCTGGCGCTTTGCTTTACTTGGCACATCAGAGGACTTTGATACATTTTGCCATGGGCAGTGTGACCAAATCTTGCCATCACTTAGGTGGGCGGAACGCGAATATAGTTCTTTAACTTGCAGAGGTTTGCTGTACTTGCTGTCTCCTTTCCTACCAAGTTGACCCAGCTTCACCCTGACCCAGACACCTGCTGCCAAGCGTTCTTTGTACATTTTCTGCGCTTTGGCTATGTTGCTTCTGACCACCGCAGGGGACCACTTGCTTTGGAGGGTCATGTTCATCCAAGCGCGATTGTCCTTGGTGAAGGGTTCCCTGCCCCTTAGGATCTTGAATGGGCTGTATCCCGTCACTGTGGGCATTATTCAGTAGGCCCAGATCGTGCTTTTGAGTTCTGTCTCCCAGTTCTTGCCTGCGTTGATTACAGTTTTGAAGGACTGGGTTCTTTTGGACCCAGCGGTGCCAGGGCACAACACCTGAAACCTTCGTGGGTAACCTGTTCCGGCGTACAAGTCACAGAGACACGGGACACTTCCTTCGGCGTCAAAGAGTCAAGGTTTATTTACTGCAGGGAACACAGAAGTCACGACAAGCACACAACGTGCAACTTGGGGAGACTGCTTCAAATTGGTTTTGTGGATCGCTCCTTTTATACAGTTTTTACCCATAGGCTAACATTGAACACAAAGGTTTACAACTCAGTTCCCACATCTAGCTCCCAGAGGGGTCGCTTTGGTCGCTTTGAAACATACAAGGTCCGGAACATAAGTGCGGAAACATTTGGCGGTTCCCAACTGTAAAAACCCATCTTCCCACCATTAGCAAATTCCAATCAGCAGTAAAGTAGATCAAGATAGGAACGAAGACAGGTGCAGAGGAAGACGGAGACAGTGGGGAGATCGGAAAGGGTGTAAAAGGGGAGGTGCCGGGAAGCACGAGATACAGGCATCAAAGGGACGTGCCTAATGAGATGCGCGGCTGAGACAATAAGTCCGTGCGGCAAGATGAGCCTCGAGCGGCGCCACCTGCCTTACAGTAGCAACCCCCTCGTCATAAAGACACTTTCAAAGGACATGTGTCTTCCGCAAATATCTTGGGAGTCCCAGGGTCGCGAAGCGGACAGCGTCCGTTCGCTGACTACTTGAGGGCAAGAGACAAAATGGATGCCGTATCTAAGATGGAACCCGTGGGTACAGATGAGAAGCCCACATAACAAACGAACGGTTTAAGTTAGCACAGCGAAACTGCGCACACTTACTAAACTCGTCATTTGCGGTTCATAGATACTAGACTCGACCATATTCGTGCGAGTCGAAAACACCACTTACAATTGTCACGGAACCTCAGACGCTCCTTTTGCCCTCATGTAGGCAAGCACTAGTCGGAATCATATTCAATATTCATCAGACCATCAAGATGTCGTTGTAGCATAGCTCTGTCCGACCGAGTCCCCTTGGTAACAGGTGGTTGTCTCATACACGTTGTAGCACAAAGGCCACATAAGGCAGGACCACACTGCACACAAAGGCAACACGTGAACAGGAACACTACCACAACCCCGATGATCATCAGAATCTTCCAACCCCAAGTTGACATCAGGCCCCAAAACCAACCGAGTAGCGTCCAATCCCCTATATCCACGTGTATGGATTCGGAGATCTTGTGCAACTTCGAGATGGCTTGATAGACAGTAGGAGCATTATCAGGTATGAAAATGCAACAGCTCGAATGGATCACTTTACATACCCCACCGCGATCTGCCAAGACGACATCTAAAACCATACGGTTTTGCAACGTCATAAGTCTCTCCGCCTGAAGTTCTGTGGTGATATTACCAAGGGCACTGGCAGTAACATTAGCTGTCGATTCCACCACTCGAGTCAAATGTCTCAGATTCCTACTATTAACCATAGGTCCCCAAAACGGGAGGAAACCCTTGAAAAAGTCTCCTGCCTCTTGACCGGCAGTATCCTCTTCGCTAATTACGCCTCGTACAACTCTAGTCTTATGGTAATCGGCATCTACAGTAAACGTCGGAGGCAACAGATTTGCAACAAAACATGAGCCCATAAAGTCTGAGGGCAACCATGTATATGCACGATCATGACAGATGAAGTACGTACCCTTGGCAGCCAGAAACACAGGGATCGGGGACATTGGCAGAACGTAACTTTCAGTGCAAGCACTTACTCCAAGTGAGGCTTGCGAACCACGACCCACGATACAAAGATTACCAGTGTGGGGCACGACCCATATTGGAGGCGAGCTTTGAAGCTGCTTTTCATTAGTGAACATACTATATTCCCCTCTATCCGGTGCCCTATAGGCTTGTACCTCTGCCTTAGGGATGAGAAAAGCATCATAGATCTCATCTTCCAAATCCTGTATTGCCATCGATAACACCCACTGCCACGAGGTAGGACCCGGTTTGGGGGAACGTTCTGAAGAGGGGTGGAAACCTAGTGCGCTTCGAAGCATTGTTTGGTATGCTCGAGCTGACCCTTGGGAACTATACGGTAACACCAGATATGGGATTCCCTTACCCGTAGTATGGGGCATCAACCCACACACCCAACAATTAGTAGTGTTAACCACTAACTGATGCTGATGGAGGAGCTGGATAAAGGAATTGTTGCGGAATTCTACACGTCTAGCCTGTTCGTGTTCCGGTAAAATATGAAAGGAATGGGGAGAAGCAGTAGTAGCAGTAAAAGTAAGGTTAGGGTAAGAAGTAGGAGTAGGGGTAGGAAGTAAAAAGTAAGACATAGCATAATACACCCCACCCGCCAAGAATGCAGAAGCAGTTAAAAACAGTACAAACAATTGGAATACAAAACATTTAGTACGACTAAGTTTCTGCAGTTTGACTCTATACGCCTGAGCTCCTTCCAAATCGTTCAGCTTCGAAAATGCCATTTTCCTACGACCGTCCGCAACGTTTCTTGACGCACTTCGTTCTGTGCAGCAATAGTCAATCCCCAGGAGTTCCTAGGAACCGACGGCCTTTAACCTAGCGTCAAGACCTACTGTCCAGAAGGAAGTACGCGCGCGGCCCTACGGCCCTCAATACACAATATGTATTTTTATAGCACAATAATTCAGCTGAGGAAGGAAAAAGGTACAAGAAAAAAATCTTAATACATGTACAAAACAATTTTCAATGATACGAATTGTTCAAAGTTGATCAGGGGAAACGAGGATATTGCAGTTATCAGTTTCAGCAAAGCAAGAAAACAATTTTATTTGTCCTTAGTATGAGAACGCAAAGAATATCGATGTTTCCCGGGACGTGTCTGCTCGTCAAACAAAGGATCCGTTGAAGAGACAGCGTCCTGCTGATCAGTTTGTTGATTTGGTCTTGAGTCTTTTGCTGACAATGTTCCAACAGTGGCTTTCTGCTGCGCTGAGTGTTCACCAACGAGCTGTGCGTCGCTAAAAGGTACAAACGCCGGCAATGTCTCTGCTTCTGTTGACGCAATGCCTTTCCTCACCCACGGGTCTGCCGGCAAAGGAATAGGGACTCGTTTACAATGGGTAGCATGTACCCAATTCTTCCGCCCCTCGAGACGAACGGCAGTCCTCGTGGCCAGGAGCACCTGGTGAGGTCCAACAAAGCGGGGGTCCAGATTCTTCTTGCGTGAAAAATTACGGGTGACAACCCAATCACCGGGCTGGAGCTGGTGGCCTGGACCCTCCGTCTGCGTCGGCAAGGCGTCGTAAACCTGTTGATGAATTAACCTCAGTTTAGCAGTCAAGTCATGTAAGTAGTCAATCAACATCGGATACTCAAGATCAACGAATATTCCTGGCCTAGGAACCCCCCACACATTCGCAGGACGGCCGAACACTATTTCATAGGGACTAAGCCCTATTCGGGAGTGTACAGTCGCCCTAGTTGACAGTAATGCTAGAGGCAAAGCGTCAGGCCACGAAAGTCCAGTCGTAGCCTGAATCTTCGCTAGTTTTAGTTTAAGGGTACCATTGTAACCTTCAACCAATCCAGCTGACTGGGGATGATTGGCGCTGTGGAATTTTTGATTAATTCCAAGGCCCTTACACACACTCTTCATCACACTTCCAACAAACTCACTTCCGTTATCTGACCACACGACTCTAGGCATTCCATATCGAGGAAAGTATTCCTTCAGTAGGATTTTCGCAGTAGACAAAGCAGTATTATCTTTGAGGGGATAGGCCTCGATCCATCGGGAGAATGCGCAAACCACAACCAAAACGTATTTCAGGTTATTGCATCGCTCCATATGGATGAAGTCCAATTGGATCACCTCAAAGGGATACGAAGGAGGAGCAAAACTGCCAGGGGGAGTTGGGGTTCCTTTGCCAGGATTGTACATTATACACACCATACAATTCTTCACCAGACGTTCAGCACACTTCGTAATACCATCATTCTTCCACACATCAGCCAACAACTTGCAAATACCTTTCGCGCTAATATGTGCTAACCCATGTGCCATTGTCACAACGGCTAGTACATACGCATCCGGTAACATCCATCTTTTCTGATCCGACAAGTCAATCCAGCAACCATTCGCATCCAACCTTCCCGTACTTTCTTTCCATTTCATCTTTTCAGTGTCGGTGGCCTCATTCTGAATCGCTTTCACGCTCTCTATAGTATTCTCACACATACTTGATTCTGTAGGCCACCTAACCGAACTCGTCACATACATTCGAGTGCTAAGGTTCCGGGCAGTCTCCTTAGCAATCTCATCTGCAAACGCGTTACCACGACCAACATCATCCGTCACCTTACGATGCGCACTACACTTAACAATTGCAACTTGAGCAGGCAAAGTCAATGCATCCAAAAGATCGTTCACGAGCTGGCCATGCTGTATTTTCGTGCCATGCGACGTGAAGAAACCACGCTCTCGCCACAACCGTCCAAAGCTATGCGCTACACCGAAAGCATACTGGCTATCGGTGTACACATTCACACGTTTACCTTTTGCTAATACACATGCTCTAGTAAGAGCAATCAGCTCTGCGGCTTGGGCAGAATTCTGATTCAATCTCGCAGTCTCAACCACAGTATTCAACGTCACAACAGCATAAGCAGTAGTCACATCACCATTCGGTAATTTGAAACATGACCCATCCACATACAGGGTGCCGTCAGGGTCTTCCAATGGGGTGTTTTTAAGGTCCACTCGACCTTTTGTTTCCTCCTCTGTACGCAAGTAGCAGTCATGTTCTGCTACTTCATCTGACTCTGCACTAATCGGTAACAAAGTTGCCGGATTTAGGACATTACAACGTTTTATCCGAATATGGCTTGCCAAGAGCGTCAATTCGTACCCAGATAACCTCGCACTCGTCAAGTGCTGAGTCTTTGTTCGATTCAAAAGAGTATCGACTGCATGCGGAACCATCACCGTAAGCATATTATCCATGACCAATCCTGCTGATTGTCGGATGGAGACCGCAGCTGCCGCAGTTGCTCTCAAACAACTCGGCAATGCTCTAGCTACTGGGTCTAAGGTCGAGGAAAAATATGCACATGGACGTTGCTTACCACCAAAAGGTTGCGTTAAGACACTCAACGCACAACCTTCCCTCTCGTGAACATATAACGTGAACGGCTTACTGTAATCAGGGGTACCTAACACAGGAGCCGAACACAATGAATCACGTAATTCAGAAAAACTTTTCTGACATTCTTCCGTCCATGGTAAAGGAGTTGGAACATCCTTGCACGTAAGAGCCACCAATGGTTTCGCTAGCAATGAAAAATTTGGAATCCACTGCCTGCAGTACGACGTGATACCTAGAAAAGCACGCACATCTCTTTGGGTTTGTGGCACAGCCATTCGCGCAATCGCTGCAATTCTCTCTGGGGTCAATCTCCTTCCCTCCTTTGACAATAAGTGACCTAGATAGGTTACTTCTTGACAACAATATTGGAGTTTAGAAGGTGACACCTTGTGATTTAACTCACAGAGATGTTGCAGCAACGATACCGTAGCAATTTTGCAAATGTCCTGAGTATCAGCAGCCACCAATAAGTCGTCGACGTATTGGATTAAAGCCGCACCAACTGGCAACCTAAACGCATCCAGTTGACCCTTCAAAGCTTGACTGTAAATCGATGGACTTTCACAGTAGCCTTGAGGAGCGCGTTTGAACCGGAAGCTACGTCCTCCAAGAGAGAAACCGAAAAGGTCCCTGCTCTCTTCGGCAATCGGGATGCTGAAAAACGCATTTTTCAAATCAATCACCGAAAACCATGAAGCAGTAGCTGGAATCAGAGTCAGTAGCGCCGTGATGTCAGGCACAACAGGGAATTGAGGAACCACAATTTTATTCACCTCCCGTAAATCGATAACAAAACGATAAACAGGCGGTTTGGTAGGATCAGTGCGTTTAAGAATGGGCAGTACAGGGCTGTTGCACACGTTTCCCCGTGTCTCCTCAATAACATCTTTCTCGATCAAATCATAGATGATCGCTAACAAAGCTCGTTCACCATCCAGGGAGATACGATATTGGGGAATACGTGGCAATCGCACATTCGATTTCAACTGAACAACATAAGGGGAGATATCAAGTAGGCCCACATCGTTTGGACCCGTCGCCCACAAAGACGCAGGAAGAGAATCCAATTCCGGTGGAAGCTTATCGAGGGACAAATACATGGGAGAGACTACCTTCTCTCCGAACGTAAGCTTTACACCCGCAGGAGAACAATACAAAGTTGCATACAAACGTTTAAGCAAATCCAGACCCAAAAGATTTTCACCACAACCAGTGGTTAGAATCAACGGAGCTTCGAGCTCACAAGGCCCAATTTTAAGGGGCAAAGGGCATGAAACTGGATTGCGAACGGGGGCGCCAGAGAATCCAACGGATACATTTGTTAAGCCAGACAAAGGTGCGCCAGGGAGTTTCGAATGCATTATAGAACTTTTCGCTGCACCAGTGTCCAACAGAAAAGGCTCAACGACGCCCGATGTAGCAACTGCGACGTAAGGCCCTCTCTGATCAACCGGAACTGATACCACTCCCTCTCCTTGTCTTTGGCTGTCCTAGTAATTACTGTCGTCAGTTCCCTGATCGACGTAATAATCGTCTACATTGTACTGCGCCGATCGTCCTTGTGATGATCCACGTTGATCAAAACAATTATTAGAATTTGATGAGTTGTCAGAGCGGTCATTCTGAGCACCACGACCTCTACCACGTGATGCATTCTGTGAACCACCACGGCCTCCTCTAGACGAATTACCACTATGACGATCATTTAAAGCAGGACAATCAAATTTAATGTGTCCCTCCTGTCTACAATAAGCACATTGATTGTACCCTAATGAAGATCTTTGGAAAGAGGAATCATTACGCGACTGCGATCGATTCGATTGCGACTGTGATCTATTCTGATGAGAAGCATTCTGATTAGAACGCGGCGGATATGCTTGTTGCAACAACACTTTAGTTTTCAGCTCTTTTGTCTTTTTATCAGCGCGGTCAGTTTCCTCTTTTTCTCTATTTTCGTAATATTGTGCCGTAGCCAATATCTGAGCTGAGGTAGAAACGGCCCACGCACTTTCTGAATTCTTCAATTTATTGCACAAGTCGGGCAATAAGTTCGATACAAATTTATCCACAAACAGCCTTTGTCCACCCTCAGTACCCATATCCTGTCCACTATGATCAACGAATGTTTCCTCAAACCTCGTAAAGAAGTCTGAAACACTCTCATCTTTCTTTTGCTTACAGGCTGACAACTTATCCCAATTTACCTTCATAGCTGGCATGAGCGTTTTCATTAACGTAATGATTCGCTGGGGAAGAAGTTCAATCAACTGATCGGGTTTAGTAGCAGCCGCTTGTCCAGCGTCTGCCGCTGTAATAGCAGCCCAATCACCACCTAATCCATTTGTGTGATCTTGGTGACGAATCTTGGCCCATACCGGTTGCGGTACGACATTGCCAAACAACATGTCGATATCGGCAAGATTCATTACCGTAGCATCTACGAGCTGCGATAATTCCTTATAATACCCAGCAGGATTTTTGCGAGGATCGGGCAAAGTTTGTTTCACCTGAAGCACTTCCGATCGTTTCCATGGGAGATGTATCCACACTCTCTGGAAATGCGCCGCTATTGGGTTATTAACATCGGTATTATCAGCAGGTACCCAAACCGGCGGAACTTCACGCATAGGATATTGGCCAGACTCAGATTGTTGGCGTTCAAGATCCTCTACAAACAGTGCGTGAGGAATAGGAGCTAGACGGAAAGACAGCAACTGCTCGATAGCACGTCGGACATTAGTATCGACTATCAGTCCAGTAGCGAACTGAAGCCGAAGATTAGACAGGGCGGTCAGCACCTCGTCAGGCGCAACGGCCGCTATCTGATCATGTAAAAGTTTACACATTTCGTCAAACACATACCTCTGAGTCGGTATGTTGAATTGACTAAATGTTTCAAGAACAACACGGGGTGGATTTCTCTGCGGGTTGTCCATCCAACCCATCGCCATATTGTACAGTGCAGCGCGTTCTCTATTAGCAGGAAGCTGGCTACGTCTCTGAGGACCATCAGAACCAGCAGACCCAAAAACAGGTCCGAGCGACTGAAAGAAGTTTGTCGCAATGGGAGAATTACGATTACGAGTAGAGGGACAAGAGTAAGACACAGGACTAACAAGAGAAGGAGTAGAAACATTAGCAACAACAGGGGTTAACAACACAGGAGCAGTAGTGCGAGCAGGAGTATGTGGAAGCGGAGGAGCAGTAGGAATAGAAACAGGCACAGGAGCAGGAACAGTCGGAAGAGCGGGTGCAGGTTGAGGAACTGGTGGAGGAACAACAGGTGGAAGAACAGGTACGGCAGGGACCACAGGAACTGCGGTACCCTGTACGTACGGAGGTGGCGACTTCATAAGATAGGACATTAAAGGATCCTCAACTGCCTCTTCCTTCTTATCCGACTCCGTAGGCAAAGCAGGATAGCATTTATCTATGGTCATACGCTGCAGCCTCTCAAACACTTCCTTATCCTTATCCTCCTTATCACGCTGAAACTGCTCAGCTTTCTTCACAATAGTAGCAACATTATCTCGCTCACTACGTTTATTCTGTCTGATCTCTTTCTGTCGGGCTTCTTTGCGCCACAACCGAAAGGCATCAAACATGGCCGGCCTAGATTTACGTTCGAACAACTTAATTTCCAAATTATCTAAGATCGACGCTTCGAAGCTACCGTGAGGTGGCCAACGAAGATCGCCGTCTTTCTTTGTATATTTTATCCAATAATCGTTAAAAGCAATCGGGCCTAGCCCATGTTTGCTATATAAGTCATAAGTAGGAGTTCCTACCGGAGGTATCGGACACGAGTCCTCCAGCAGGGAATCCGCACCACAAGGTCTAAAGCAACTGAACAAAGTACTGCGACCAGGCATCTTGCACGCTAGCCGAGTTTCACAAACTTCAAGGGTTACGGGATTTACCAAGTCCCAGCAAGAACAAAACCCTCGGTCTTTGGCGGCTGCAGTCGTCAAACAAATACAACAACAAAGTTACGCTAGCAAAGTGTCACCGACAAAAACACTCACACAGCGTGTACAACAACAACAAACCACTAGTGTTTACAACAAAGACACTCGCTAAAGTGTCTACAACCAAGGATTCTGGGAGCGACCCACAAATACTTAACTCAAAGATCAATGGCGTCCTCAGGAAGGCCCGTCAATCGTCTCGCTATACCAAGGTCTACGCCAGGCGCCAAAACAGGTCTACAGTCAGGGCAGCAGTCCGTCGCAGCCGTTAGGAGGCGGGAATCTTCGCGGGAAAAGTCTTCGGGCCACTTATTTCGACAACAGGATCGATGAAGCGGGGTGCACCTTCCCTCGGAGATTTCACACGAAGTTCCTCACGATCGTCGGGCTTGGACCGGTACCACTGATGCAGCCCCACGTTGGGCGCCAACTGAAGGACTGGGTTCTTTTGGACCCAGCGGTGCCAGGGCACAACACCTGAAACCTTCGTGGGTAACCTGTTCCGGCGTACAAGTCACAGAGACACGGGACACTTCCTTCGGCGTCAAAGAGTCAAGGTTTATTTACTGCAGGGAACACAGAAGTCACGACAAGCACACAACGTGCAACTTGGGGAGACTGCTTCAAATTGGTTTTGTGGATCGCTCCTTTTATACAGTTTTTACCCATAGGCTAACATTGAACACAAAGGTTTACAACTCAGTTCCCACATCTAGCTCCCAGAGGGGTCGCTTTGGTCGCTTTGAAACATACAAGGTCCGGAACATAAGTGCGGAAACATTTGGCGGTTCCCAACTGTAAAAACCCATCTTCCCACCATTAGCAAATTCCAATCAGCAGTAAAGTAGATCAAGATAGGAACGAAGACAGGTGCAGAGGAAGACGGAGACAGTGGGGAGATCGGAAAGGGTGTAAAAGGGGAGGTGCCGGGAAGCACGAGATACAGGCATCAAAGGGACGTGCCTAATGAGATGCGCGGCTGAGACAATAAGTCCGTGCGGCAAGATGAGCCTCGAGCGGCGCCACCTGCCTTACAGTAGCAACCCCCTCGTCATAAAGACACTTTCAAAGGACATGTGTCTTCCGCAAATATCTTGGGAGTCCCAGGGTCGCGAAGCGGACAGCGTCCGTTCGCTGACTACTTGAGGGCAAGAGACAAAATGGATGCCGTATCTAAGATGGAACCCGTGGGTACAGATGAGAAGCCCACATAACAAACGAACGGTTTAAGTTAGCACAGCGAAACTGCGCACACTTACTAAACTCGTCATTTGCGGTTCATAGATACTAGACTCGACCATATTCGTGCGAGTCGAAAACACCACTTACAATTGTCACGGAACCTCAGATTGGACAGAGCCCATGAAAACGTGGTTAAAGCGCTCGGCACGTCTGTTGCCCACCGGGGATACACCGGGGTATGACGAATTTTGATCCGGTTCCTCTGCATGAAGGCATTCCATTTGTCTGAGATGAATTGTGCTCTATTTTTGCAGGTGATGACCCGCAGGATGTCTTCCCGCAAGAAAACACCGGTAGGGAAGGAGATGATTCTGTCTTTGTCTGCCTTCTCGCATACTTCCGCTTCTGGCCATTTGGAGTACCTGTCTATGAGGGCTATGACGTACTTGGGCTTGCCCCAGGCGTCAAGGACTGGACCCAAGATGTCTACTGACAGCTCTTCCCAAGGGTTAGCAGGGGTGACAAATTCTCCCATCGGGGTTGTAGGGGGTGAGAGATATGTCAGCATTGGAGCAGTGCTGGCATGTCCGCACATGGTGTTGCACAGAGGCGTCAATGGCTGGCCACCAGTATAACCGCTTAATCCTCCAAGTGGCCATCATGAACTATGGTGAGGATGCGGGCACGTAGTGTCGCCGGAGGCACCACTCTGTCCCCACGGAGCAGGAATACAGAGTCATCACTGAGGGATAGTTCATCCCGCACTTCCCAGTACTTCTTAGGGTCTTCCGAAATGTGCTTCTTCTCCGGCCACCCCGTTATGACAAAGGTTTTGACTATAACCAATGTGTGATTGTTGTCGTATGCAGATGTCCAGTCTTGGGCACTGATGCTGCTCTCGTGGTCCTCCATGAATGCAACTTGGTAGTCGTCCAATTCACTGGGTGCTGGTGCTGTCTCCATAGCCGCTGAGTGACTGAGAAAGTCTGCCACCTTATTCTTTTGGCCCGAGAGATATTTTATATCATACACAAAGTCAAGGAGTTTGAAGGACATCTTGGTGATGCGCAGTGTGGCAGTGGCATGGCCGCTGGAGGTGAAGACCCTAATCAGTGGTTTGTGGTCCGTGCGAAGGCTAAATCGGGAGCCCAATAAGTATTGTCTAAATTTGCTCATGGCCCAGGTGACGGCTAGCATCTCTTTCTCAATGACACTGAATTTTTCTTTGTTGGGCGCCAGCGCTCGGGAGGCGAAGCCGATCGTGGTTTCTGTGCCATCTGTGGAGCATTGCGACAAGACCGCTCCCAACCCCTTGTCACTTGCGTCGGTGGTCAGGATGCTGGGGGCACCACCGTCGAAGCCCTGTAGAGGTATGGCGTCGCAAATATCCCGTTTGATTGTTTCGAATTCTCGGTTGAACTCAGGCGTCCAACAGAAGCTGGCGTTATCTTTCAAGAGTGGATGCCTTGAGTGGGTTTTCATGGACGGACGAACTTGCTGTAGAACTCTGCGAGTCCGACGAAGGACCTGACTTCGTCTTTATTGCGGGGCTGGGGTGCACTCTGACAGCTGCTACGTTAGCTTGTTTGGGAGTTATCCCCATTTCTCCTATTTCGTGACCCAGGTATGTCACGGAGCACAGACCAAACTTGCATTTGGCAAGTTCGGCAGTGAGGCCATTGGCTGACAAGGTGTGTAATACTTCTCAGAGGGTGGCATCATGCTTTTCCTTGGACTTTCCCATGATCAGGATATCGTCCTGGAAATATAGTACATTTTTGTTGGCCTGGAGGAGCTTTTGCATGAGTTTTTGGAACACTGATGCCGCTGACGCCAGACCAAAAGGTAGGCGACGGAATCTGTAGTAGCCAAATGGCGTAATAAAGGAGGTTAGCTTCCGGCTGGTTGGGTGAAGTAGGATCTGGTGGTATGATGCTGTGAGGTCGATTGTAGAAAACCATTTGACGTCTTTGGTTTGAGCCAGGAGCTTGCAGATGCGTGACAGGGGAAACTTGTCTACGAGGATGTTTTTGTTTAATTCTCAAAAGGTTTAATTCTCAAAAGGTCAATGCAGAGGCGCACCTTCCCGTAGGGTTTCGGCGCCACGCGAGCTAGGGGTGCAATAACTTTATTTGTGCAAGAGAGAGGCAATGCGTTAGTAGCCATCCATCACGGCTCCCGCACAGACGCGATCCCGCCAGGCCCCACCGGGTCATGTCAGTGTGGAGAGCTAGAGTGCAGCACCACAGGAAACCTGTCATTATTTTTCCTAACCTACTCCTTCACCAAACAACCAGCAGGGCTATGGATGGCACCTTATGCCATCACACCATCCCAACATATAAATCAATGGCAAAGCCAATAGGTCTGACCTTTTGTCAGGGGAAGTGTCTGTAATAGTTTGGAGACCGTGTGTGTTGGCCTCAGCTGCCCTAGAAAGAAAATCCCTTATAGAAGCAACATTCTGAGCTACAAGATTATAGAAGTTGAGCGTAGAACTTGCTGAAAAGGCTGTGTTAGAATCAGGTTATTCTCTCAAAGAAGAGTGTTAGAGAAAGGATTGCATTGTAAATGGCGAGGTTAAAAGGCACAGACAGCAAAACATCGCATAATAAACACTTTTGACAAAGATACAGTGTTTTAATTGCATCTTTAAAAAAGTCCATGAGTTCAAGCCTTTACAAAACAAAAACAAGCTTTAAATATATGTTATCACAACAGCAAAAATATATATATATATATAGAAAAAAACACGCCAGTGTATTTGGTTTATAGCAATGTGTGTTAATAACAGCCTACAACATTCAAACATCAAGCACTTGTTAACCAAAAATGCTATAAAAAAGCAACTGAAATGGTCTTCTGCGAGAAAAGTAAATACATCAAGGAGCACTCACTGACTCTAGTCTAACAAAGAAACCACTTTATCCCCATCACCAAACCCTAATAGGAACAACAGTAGGACAGTGTAGCTATCCACGAAATGGCATGGCGCAGACAGACAATCCATACAAGCAATGGCCAGTCATGAAAACCACATGAAATACAATCACTGAATGGTGCTCACCAAAGTACACACTTGGCTTGTACTTCACAGTGTACATTTTTTTTAATGACTTTGCTTTTTCTCTCTGTGATAGCCATAATGCTAAAACCCACAACGAGGAAACGTAACTGCAAATCCTTATTCTCCCTTCCCATCTCGATGTCAGCTTGTCATATAGAGAGAGATACATGTAGACTATGCTTACTATTAGTCTTACTCCCTCTTGTTGTTTTAAAATGGAGTTTACAGCCATTTACCATAAATATATGATTTGATGCATTCTTTCTCCACATGCTTGGGTACAAATGCATTTAGAACAGTTGTATATCAGAATATCAGTAGCAACAAGCATTGGCATAGCCAATAGGTCGCGCCCTTGGGACCTTATAAGTGTTTAGTTATCCAGCACAATATCCGTGGTGCAACAACATCAAGTGTTGCATGGCTGGACACTTATAAGGTCCCAAAGGCGAGACCTGTTGGCTATGCCATTGCTTGTTCTTTTCTGTTGTAGGGTACACTGTAGTATACATTAGATGTTGATCAAAAGTAATCTTACTGTGTTTTCTGTTTTGTTATTGGGTCGCTTGATGTATCTTATCTCAAACTGTACTGAGTATGATTTCTCTGTCTGAAAACATATAATAATGCTCCAATTGCAAAGCAAGCCAGAGGTTCCACTGGTGCCCTAAGAAAGAAGACTCAATGTTAGTCTATATATTGATCTGTACATGGAATATATCTTCATGATCTTCTCACCTGCTTTTAACAGAGTAGTCCTCACGACAAAATGTTCTTTGACTCGTTATTTGGCTTGTGCTAGAATGTATATGGTTCTGGCTATTGACTAGCTATTGGCTCAGCTTTCACTGCCTGTGTATATTCACATGTATTCCAATTTTTATATTTCGAATTGAAATGTCTAACCATTTACTTTTTGCCTTCTGTAATGTTTCTTACATTTTAAATAAACCTTCATGGTATGTACTATGAATCTTGTCTCGTGTAGATTTTCCTGTGTGGATTTTCCTGTGTGGGTTCTAGGGGTTTTCATGCAATTTCCTATTTGTGCTTAGGGACAAATAAGAGACTTGATCCATCATTGGCCCTTATAATGGTTACAAATAGCACACAAAGGTGGGACTGGGTTACTTCTGTAGAGTAGGGAGACTCCTGAGTTCAAGGCATTCCCTGTAGAACCAATGTGATGTTAATGCACGTTTTTCCAAAATGTGCAGCCCGCCTTCTCAAATGAAGCCCCCAGTTCCCCAAATGCTGCTAAAGAGAGTCAGAAAATCTTCTAAACATGCTTGGTGCAATCTTTTGCAGGTGACTGACATATCACTCAATTATAGCCAAGTTTGTTATTTAATTCTCCAAATCAGTGCACTCTGGGACTTACAGTCCTGTGCTTCTGTGGAACCCGGTAGATTGACACATCCGATGCTTTGTACAAGGAAAGCACTGAAGTAGTTTTGGACGTTACACCGTTTCCTAGGGCTGCTTTCGTTGCCAGCAATGTGACAGAGCACGAGGAAATAGCTGCTTTTGTCACCGTCTTTTAACTGGTTTTGAGAAGCACTGACGGTGAGCCACGGAGGAAAGTGCGCAGCGTGGGGCAAGGAAGCGGGGCATGTGAAACCGAAAGGAAGTAACCATGCGCTGGCAACAACCATGTTTGTACAGAGCCAGCCCGCCTCGCACATTAATAACTGTTATCTTGCCAAAGCAGAGGTGACGATGATGAGGGGAGCCGCATGATGGGTGACACCCGATGTAGTCGAGAGTACACGTTGCTGACAGACTCCAGAGCGCATGCGTCTTCTTTACATCTGCCCAGGCAGCCTCACGTGAAGGTGGAACACACAGCTCCTCTTCCTGAATCTGCTCATCTCAAAAACTCCTCACAGCGTGTATATGCACGGGGGCAGGTGAGAAACATACATTTTATTCTGTTTTTGGTTGTTTATGAGACGTGACTGAGTTAAGGGCTTCGATGGATTCTCCATTTGCATTTATTTTCACAAGGTCAAATACATTACCTGAGCAAGCACGGTTTATACTACCTCCTAGAGAGGTTCCTTCCAGCACCATTGTAAGCCTCTACAGAATGTTTGCTTATAACTTTGTGGCATTATATTGTATTTTACTAGCCTCAGAGACTTGTAAATAGACACCCTCCACATCCAACTACATAGGGTAAGAACTAACTGATTATATAGCAATCTCGACCAGCAGAGTCATGTAAAAACGTAAAGCAGTTTGAATCTAAATGAATGAACTATTTTCCTCAAAAAAACCTTCCCCGGAGCTCCCGCTCGGAGAGTGTCTTTCGTTTTATACTTATGTTTGGTCAGTAGTAGCAATAATGTCAGGTTTAAGTAGTACTTGCTAGCGCACGTCTGTGATTTTTTAAAAATCTTTCTTAAGGAGGAGATGTGGTTTGATTTTTTGCAGTTTTAATCTAGCGCCAACTCGACCTGAAGGTATTGTTGCGCTTTATAAGAGCACCAGTTACATTGCACTTGGGTGACCCCAAAATCACAGGGTGTTGAGCCGACGCCGAGACAGATCCTTGTCAATTTCCTTGCTATGGCCGTACAAAATATGCTTCCAGCCCAAGGCGTTTCAGTGGAAAGTTAAGCGACATCAGCGGGGCGCCAAGCATAGCGCTGACTAATGCTACCTGCTGCTTCTATGGTTGCTGCCTCTCTTGAGCTGCCTGCGAGCTGTGCATGTGCTGGGGGAGCGTGGGGTGGGGTGGGGTGGGGTGGGTTAAAGGGATTGGTAATATTTGAGAAATTCGGGGGAAACAGTATTAAAACTCCTGCCTAGCCCAAGGCTGAATCGTGCACTGGGCAAAATGTACATTAGTGTCGGCACACGCTACAAATATATATTTCTAATCGTGTGGCTCCCTCTGAGGATAGTAGGAAATAAAACAAGCATTGGCCCCGTGGCCGTGAAAGTGACACGGCTGCGCGGTCGTGAAAGTGAAACTGATCTCAAGACGGCAAAAGTGAAAGCAGGGTGTGCACACGTGCGACAGCAAACAAATGAGTGGTGTGCGCACAGGAGCAGCAAAAATGAAAGTAATTACGCTCCAGATGGCACCTCAGGCGCTGTAAGCTGGCAGCTGCGCGCGTGACCACAAGCGCAAGGCCAGCAGAAGCCTGGGGTAGCACTTTTAAAAGCACACTACTAAATGTCTCGCAGAGCAGCGCATGCGCTGGCTCAGCGAGACCCAAAAATATAAATCGGACATACATATTGTGTCATAAATATTGTTTACAGAAATGTCACTCCGTTGGGTGCAGATTTTCTATTATAACTCCAATAGGGCAATATTTTTGTAAACAATAGAACACAATATTTTTGTCGATTTAACCCACGATGTTTTGATACCATACAATAAAGAGAAAAGCAATAACAAGACTATTACAATTTTTAAAAAATAATTTACTTGCCCACAAATTCAATTAATTGGGATCAACTGTTGCGCGCGCACACACACAAATATAATATATATATATAACAATTAACTCCTTGCAATTTCGCCTTGCGTAGCCACAGCAGCACGCCACGCCAGCATAGAAGGAGACGGACCACCCAGGTGCAGCAAGATGGTAAGATTTATTCACAGAACAACAGTTACGCGTTTCGGGCCGACTTGCCCTTGATCACACTGTAATCGCACTGAAAACCAATTGCATTTTATATATGCTTTAGAAAGGTAAACACACCTCTAGTGATAGTGTCATAAGTCACATGATCATAGACATAGAAAAGATGAAAGGATTTATATATGTTTACACTTTCCATCCGTTAATGTAACATTATATATAACATTATATATAACAAGAATGAGGGGATAAATCCCAAATGGCTTCAAAATTCAATTAAATTGATTTATCAGAAGCAAAAAAATATTTCGGTATAAATACATACATGTTATATGTTACAAAACTTAATCATCAACGGGGTCATTTCATAATTACGTCCATAAAGTGACTAGTGCAACATCTAAAAAAGCAGCAATTGAGATAAAGTGCGTGAAAAGATGTGCGAAAGATTGTGCAAAGATGTGCAAAAAAGTAGTAAATACTGCATATTCAAGATGTTATTCAATATTCTCAACTATGTATTCCCAGAGCCCTGAGATAGTTGTATTAAAATTAGCTAAAACATCTTTAAAAAGCAGTAAAAACATGTGTAAGTGTATGTAAACCACGAATCTCAATAAGACATATGCATTGAATTATGTGTAAACATTATAAATAGCAGAAAGAAAAAGAATCATCATACATTTTATAGATAAATATACATATATTTAAAATGCATAAATAGTGTAAAATAGAAAAGCAGTAGAAATTTTCAATTTGAATGTAGATATCATATCTAAAAATGGAGAAAAAAAAAGAAAAATACACAAATTGATAGTTTGTAAAGATTTGAGAAACTAAGGTCAATATATATAAATAAATAGATTAATATCACCATATCAAAATATTTATAATCTTATTCCATCTATATACATCCTAAATTTCATCACATATATCAAACTTAATCAGAAAGTATCAGGGACAACCAATCTTGAATCTGAAGGATAAAACAAACGGGAATAAATGTGCAGCAGCTAAAGAGAACATCACACTCAATAATAGGGATCCTATCTATTGAGTGTGGGGCAGCTATACATTTTGAAGATGCAATGGAAGAGTGCAATAAGTTTTAAATGGACAGTAAACTTATATATAATGGTGCATCTCTTCCGTAGTATTTAGTCCATTGGGCCATTTACTGTCAAATTCCAAAATCATTTTAGTTTCCAACTGTCTGAGCATAAGATCTCGGTCACCTCCTCTTTTAGATATAGGAATGGCTCCCACCACAAAGTACTTAAGACATGACACATCCTTATTATGGACAGTCTTGAAATGGCGGGCAACCGGGTAGGCCGGATCACTATGAATGATGGCTCTCAAATGCTGCAATATCCTGACGTGCACCTGCAGCCGAGTACTACCAACATAGTTTAAGCCGCAGGTGCAGGTCAGGACATATACAGCATGATCTGTTTTACAATTAAAGTTTCCATTGATGGGCCTACCTTCAGGACAGAAAGGGGTCGAGTAGCGAGAGGTATTAGTTCCAAATTTACATGCTCGACAACAAGAGCACTTGTGAAAACCCCTGGCTGGCTGTAGCCAAATTTTCTTCTGCTTTAGCTCTGGTGCTGCCTTATGTAAGGATGATCCCATATTCTGAGCCCTTCTGAAAGTGATTATAGGGGACTGAGGAAGCGTGGGTCCTAAAACATTATCGCTTAAAACAATGGGCCAGTTCTTTTTCATAATCGCTTTGAGTTGTCTATCCTCTTTACTAAAGGTAGTTATCAGGCGTGGACAGTTAGAATTAGAATTATGTTTGACAGAGATGGCTAGAACATCACTGTCCTGTTCATTTGGTTTGAATAAGCTTTCTCTACTTCTGAGTTTGGATTTATCAATGGCCAATTTGAGCATGTTATCAGTATATCCTCGTGCTTTAAAACGGACAATCATATCATTTAAGCAAGACTCAAAATCAGTATTAGTACTGCATATCCTTTTAAGTCTTAAATTTCTCCATAGGGGATACTGGAAATGGTATGTCTAGGATGCATACTACTCGCGTGCAGGGTAGTATTGCCAGCGGTAGATTTTCTATGTAATGTAGTATGAATGGATAAATCAGATACATACATTTCTACATCCAAGAATTGTATTTTGGTAGAGTCAATGTGAGCTGTGAAATTTAAATTTAGAGAGTTATATATATATATATATATATATATATATATATATATATATATATATATATACAAATACACGCACACACACACACACATACATACATTCATTTTTTTCTCTCCACACCTCTTGAGGTGCAAGAATATGAGCAATCGAAATAGCGTGCTCATTTCAGCCACACGGGTCCTTCGTCAAGACAGCAAAGTGTAAACGATCAACGGGGCTGCTATTCATAGTCTGTCTGTGTGGCTTTGTAAACCAAATTTAGGGAGTGTGAATGCTCCCATCCAGCCCAAAAAAAGTAGGAGGCCAGTCTGCTCGAAGACCACGCGGAGGGGGTGTAGCGGGAAAGTTGCTTGTGGCTTGGAGGCAGAGGCAGGGCAAATGCCCTGTAGCCAACACCCGGTGTTCATGGCCTAAGGCAGTGCACAGCAGGGATTAAATGGCTGTGGGGGGTTGGGCACAAGGCGCAGCTACAGGACTGGGGGCCCGGCAGCTAACCCATACTACACATGGGCAGAGGGCCTGCACAGTAAGGGTTAGCTCTCCATGGTGGGTTGGGCATGGCCAAAGGTTAAGCACAGGAGGTGGACTGGCCACAGGGGTGGGCACTAGCCCCAGCACCCACCTGCCTGATGTGGTAAAAAAATAATCTGAAATCAACTGAAAATAAACAGGTGAACGTGAATTTATGGTTAACTTTGTATGTATGTTTTAAAAACCTCAGAAACGTGCTTTAAAACCCCACATTTAAAGTACAATTATGGTCAGGAATTAAAACCGAAAAACTACTCAAATTCACAAGTTAGGAGTAGCTCCATAAACCATAATTCACACAACAGAGGTGCAACACATTACTCGTTAAACAAATACAATTCGTATGACCTCACATTATTTTTAGCAATCAGTCACAACACATAAAAGCACAACATAATTTAACAACACAAACTCAAACTATTACATGATATTACAGTCATGGCCACCTCTTTCATTGTAGTAAAGGTAATGAGATATGTAATGGCAACTATAAGATTAGTTAGAACATTTGTACTTTTATCAGTCTTATAAATTGTAATGTTTTGAGCATTGCATCTAGTGTGGAAGTTAAATTTGCTTGGCTTTGTGCAAGTTATGCATTAGGAAGCTAACTATAGTTTGTGAATTTCAGTGTTTTTTCGGTTTTAATTTGTCACAGTACCTTCAGTTTAACTGTGGTTTCCTAATAGAATTTAAAAAAAATTAAAACTAATAGCTTCAAGGACGTTGTAAAACAGGTGCAAAAGTAAAAAAGAAGGCAGTAGGAAACCACCAGATTACTCCTTTGTTTTCAGAAACTTTCAGGAATTCTCAGAGAATTCATAGAGTACACCTGGGAATTTTAGACAGTCTCAAACTCCCAACAGTACCCCCACGTTTGCGTTTCTCAAAGTTTTTGGACGAAAATAGGTTTTTTACCACATTAATGCCCATTCCCACCCTGCAAGTGCTTTTCCTACGCCCCGGCCAGGAGTACATTTGCAAGAGATTCTGAAATGGAAAATGCCTGATAGATGTTAAGTGAAAACCCACCAACCTACAAGTACTCTACAACCTAGAAGGGCTCTCCACCAGGTTTTTCTGAATAATCTACCTAAGTATCTTCACACGTCTCTCACTGTTCAGTGCCGACAACAGTGCTCTTCAACAACTAAGTTTAACAGGTGTGAAGGATATTTAACACTTCATTGTACAGAATATGGATGGCAGCTCCTGTACATAAAGACACAAAGGTAGCTATCTTTGAAGGGTCTCTCCTTCAATGATCAAATGACATAGTATCTGCTGTGAAGTAGAGCTGAGAGATCCCCATGTAACCAGCACTTTATTCTCCCAACTCTGGAACTCATTTCCTTTATCGTCTTCGAGCAGGTTCTAAAATGGAGACATCCAACTGTCTCCTTATACCTTACTACATCCGAGAAGGAAGTCTATCCTATGATCATAGACAACTGACACAATTTCAAGTTTTATATAGTTTGAAATTATCCCTACATTTCCCCCCATATCTGTCAGCTCTCCCTGGAGACTTTCTTCTTTTACTCATCCTCTAAGGTGAACAAAGGTATCACTTTGGCTTCCGTACTCAGATCTCTTTAGATTCTAATTTATCTCTATTCATCGGCAGTCTGTTCCTTGTAATTTGCTTTCTCCGATTTATGGCCTGGTTAGGATGTCGGTCGGTAAGCCTCCGACCGTTTATCGGAGGCTTACCGACCGACATCCTTGGTTTGAAGTCCGATCGCTGTTTTTCAATGATGGTGGTCAGAGTCCAAACCGTCCAGTCAATCAGACTGGCTTCCGAAGGGCTCAAGGAGCCCATCGGTCAGTCGGAACCGTCACATAATCCCTTATGTAAGGCGTTTACGTAGACAGGATTATGATGTCGGAAAAGGGATTTGGGGGGCCCTAGCAGGGTCTCCTCCTTCTACGGCATCCGGTTGTGGGCCGGGGGTGGGTCCCCTACGGTGCCTCCCAGTAAAACGCTGCACCGTGTGGCAAGCACCGCAATGTGCCTGCCACACTGTGCAGGGATTTACAGTAACTCCCATTTCTCTATAGGAGCTTGTGCTACTGCTGGTTTCCGACCGCTGCAAAAGCTCCGATAGGGAAATGGGAGTTTGCAACCGCATCATGTGTGGTTCCATCATAATTGCGGCTTCGGACAGCTGACCTGAGGTCAGTCGGTCCCGAAGCCGCAGACAAGTCAATCGGAGGCACCTCCGACCGACATTATAATCAGACCCTAAGTCTTATTTATCTCTCCCATAAGGCATTTTTGTCTTCTTGCCATCTGCGATCTCCTTTTACCCATGCAATGGGTCTGCTCTCACTTTCACCCAGACTCCTCTTCCAAGATGACTTTAAAATGTATTTCCCTTCATCTGTGGTATGACACCTGTCTCATCCGGAGTGAATTGCCTCGGTCTCACCCTTATTCACTCTCACAATGTCCTTTTGATTTCGGTCTGCTTGTGCACTCTCTTTCCCACTCATTATTTTCTATTGAACCTGCTCTCAAGTATTTTATTTGTTTGTCTCCATCCAGTGTCTACTAATTGCTTTTTTCCCTCCTTTACATTTCTCTGTAAGTGGTTAAGTCTATTACTTTCTACAGTTACTACTTTCTATGTTTTTTTTCCTTTCCTAACTAAACTGGTACCTGGCACCAGAGCTTAATTTAAGCAGGTGGTTTTCAGTGCTTGGCACCAACACTTAACTGTCAACATCTGTGCTTGTGACAGTCTGCCACAAGGTGGCTTTGTTTGACTAATTTAGAGATTACCACAACGGTTCATTTTTAATTCAATGTACATTAAAAATGACTATTGCCTGCCGCCCAAATCATTCTTATAGGTTTGTGGGCCTGAAATAATCTGAATTGTAACACTTGTAGGAACGTGATGGTTAGTAGTTGTGTAAGTACTGTCATTGGCAGTGGCAATGAGTGGTGCAAACTGCAGTGGCCTTCCGACGAAAGACCTGGCATTTTTTTTTTTTTTTTTTTACAAATTAAGCTCTGCCTGGTACTCTGCTCTTTCACTATCCCTCTCTCATATCTTTATTTCATTTTTAGATTTGGCTTGGGGCCGCAACTGTCTGCCAGACGCACTGTCTGCCAGACGCATTGTTACAAATTCTTTGAAATATACATAGATGGGGCTTTGGCTCCAACCAGATAACTATAAATCTCTCTCCCCTCATGCTATTGAATGTTTCGTGTTTCATTCCGCCTTCTATGGAGTGCTTGCAGGACTATTTTACATCTCAAAAGTACATCAAATCACAATAGATTAAATTCTTTATCTTATATCTGCCCTGTATAGAGAAAGCAATCATTTTCGCATTGCTATTTTTCACTACAACAGACCGATAAAAAAACAGGGCCTACAGCATTGGGGAGATGCATAACATGTATAGGATGACCGGGAACAAGAGATTGTACGCTGAAATGTGTTGCTTGCTCATGTTTTTCTTATTAAGAATGCTATAGATAAATATTCTGTATGCTAAAGCAGATAGCAATTGTGTTGCCCAGTTAGTTAACTGAGCTGGGCTCCGGGAGATTTGCATTGAGAATGATTGGAATATGTATTGCTTGTTACAACTATGGTATGCGATGGACACATGCAGCGTAAACATACAAAGCGGAAGGTGCATGCTAACTATCTGCACTGTAGGACTGGCGACTGTATGTCAGGACGGCAACTGTTATAGTTACAAATGTTAACTACTTTGGTAAGTTTCTGTATTGGTACAGGTGCTAGCTGTACGGATGTACACTTGGAAAACTCAATAAAGTTTTTGTTTTTTAAACGGATAAAAAAAAACATTTTAGTCAGGTCTCAAAATGCAAGCTGGGTTTATTGACTTTGCCAGTGCTTGTTTAAAAAAAATTAGATCCTTGACTTCCTTTCTCCCTGGACTGGGCTGTTTTCTGACTTCAGTAAGTTCGTAGTACATGGGATATATTCAGGGAAGGCGCTCACATCACAGCAGGGGGAAAGAGTATGTGAGTTACGTACTTTGCAATTTCCATATAAAATGTGCCTTACCGGGGTTTGGAGACCTTAGCAGCTTGGGTGCATCTTAGTTTCACGGCAGATTCCACCTATTCGTAAGGTCGACTCAAGGAGAAGTCTGTTTAACATTAAGGGTAGGTACGCCAGAAATGGACATTACATAAGTAAGACACCTATAACCTGCATTTGCAGCCTTAGAACGCCTGTGTGGTGTCCTGTACCAGGACTACAAAAGGCACAAACACAAGGAACGTAAACAAGGGAAATGGTATGTCGCGTTGGACAGCTATTCATGGTCCTCATAACAAGGACCCAGAATTCCGACTTGCCTTATCTCATAAGCAAAATCCCCGCTGCACTTCAGAGCTTTGTAAAATTAGCCCCTTTAAGAGGCATAATGAGATAAACAAACCAATGAACCTAGTAGAACTCCAAAGCAGGGCACGAAAATCTGCATCTTTGCCGAAATACCGGTCTGACTTACTACGGATATCCTGATTTTCAATCATCAATGTATTTCTAAATGTAGGAGTAGCTCTTTCAAAAGCTAAAAAGGCCCTGCTAATCTTGCAAACTGTGTTACAAACATTTTTGACTCGCCCATGAGAACCTAAAACCAAACAACCACCTAAACCAAATATCAACCTCCCTTACCGGGAATTGCTCCACTTACCCTCTTCTTGATCGCTTCTAACCCGACGCATACACCGCGCCCCATGGAAATCTCGTCCCACTGAGTGCCTTCTAAGCCAGCTTCTTGGAAGTTTCCCACCCCTGTAATGCACTACTGAAGATTCCCACCAGTAACATGATTATTAGTCACACACCACCACTTCTGTAGGTGAAGTTCTCTGTGGCTGTGAAGGCATTCAACTTCTTACATTTGAGAAACAAATTAGTAGTTTCAGGCGCTCCCTCTGTTCTAGCCGATCTTACACCCACAAGCTATTCCGATACATCCTAATCAAGGAAAAGGCGCTAGGATAGCAATCGTTTTTAAATCATAGTGTCTACTCCGCCCCATGCCCATCACTCCAGGGTGCTATGATCAGGAGTGTCTGGGTGTCGCAGTGAATTTATAAAAGTAAAGAAAAAAGACAACAATGCTGCTATTATGCTCTGGTACCGGACTCCTGCCTATAATGTTCCATATTAAAGGTTTATTGGCCCTCGTGACATCCCTTGCTCCACCTCTTATAACTCCCATATGTCTCAGCCAGCTCTAAACGTGGGAAGTTCGTAAAGATCTAATTTAGACACTGTCAGACCTAGGGTTAATTTGAATCATTCATGGCCCTACAAGCAACAGAAGTTATATACTGGACAGATATATATATATATATTATATATGTATATATACCTTTTTTTTAAATATTGGAATATCCTATTGTGCCATTACTTCAGATCACCCTTTTCAGCACTTTTCCCTAACCTAGCAAAAATTACCTCCCAAAACAAGTGTTTCTTCTTTTCCTCTATTGAAATTAGCCCTCTCTAGGATCCGGGCAGTAGTGTTACAACCTCACCTTACCAACTTACTTAAAACTGTGATTGCTTTTAATATTTCTTGTTGCGAAGTCTACAAACCCTTCATTTGATCAATGAAATCCCTCAGGGATGAGAAGTTGGCCTGCTGCATGTCCAGGCCACAATCGCAACACATTCTGGGATGCTTTGCTAATTACAACGGGACTGGAGTCAAGATGTAAAATAGGAGAATAGAAACCCAGTTTTTAAAGATAAATGTTGAGTCCTCATAAAAGAGTACAAAAAAGATGCTCAGCCAGTAAAGGAAGTTTATTAGAACAAGGAAATCAAACACGCTTCCAACCACCAGTCTTCTCTTTTCAGGCTTCCCAGATCTGCTTTGACTAATCTTAGCAATTTTTTCTAAGGTAGGCCATTGCAAGATTTTTGTGACCGCCTGAACCATTCCTTTTCTGATATCTTACAAAGAATAAGACAATTACGGCCTGTGATTGATAAATTGCCAGAGGTATCCTTGAGGACTGCCCAGCTACCTAATACTGAGACTTTGAACATAATCCAGTTAAACTGGAGGAAATGTCATCAAGTCTAACTATCTTATAATCTACAGACTCGACAGGAAACCCCTGCACCTCTGTGGTTTCTCAAGCAGTATCCCAATCTCTTTCTACCAATAAGTTATCACCATATTAAATTATCCACGGCATTTGATATGGTGGATCCAGGTGTAAAGGACTCAAGTAAAGTTGAGACTTTAGCACACAGTTCTGCCATCGATGGTGTCCTGCAGGTGTGTGCTTTTCCCATGCCTTATTCAATACCCATGTTTAGCTCCAATTCAACCTATAATCAGAAACTCTTAAGCCAGTCCTATGTTGATGAAACTCACATTGCCACTTTATTTCTCAAGAAGTGAACCTCAATCATGTGTAGATTTGTTCCACAATAAGGGTAGACCTATCCTACTGACTCTAGACATCACCAACATTTATAGCTTAAAACGAGTCTCTGCAAAAAGGTTAAACACTTGAGGTGCTTAATTGACGCAGAGGCATCCCCTGTAACACAAGGTACACACAGTTGTTAAGGACTGCTTTTATAGCATCAATAGACTTAAAACCCTCCAGCATCTTCTGCCCTTGATGAAAGGAAAATTGGTGCCAGGAATATTTCAATGCCATTTAATCAGGACTCCCTGATCCGTGTGGAGACACTTCAAAAAGCCCAAAATGCAAACGTTTGCACCAAATACAGACTGAAAAGAGACAATTTCTCCATTTATCCATGGTTCATAAAATCCTACATTGGATCTCAGTTCAGGACTGCATTACATTTTAGAGATTCTATGCATTGTGCCTAAATATTGATACTAACTGCCTCCTTCATACTGGACTTCTAAGACTATTCCTCTGGAGTCTGACCCGGATCTATTCAGCAGCATTCACGTCAAACCGAAAATTGTAAAATATAATGTTTGCACTTGGTGGGGCGGTAGAGGGTAATGGAACCTTTTCTGTCCAGGCTCCTTTATGGTAGAACTCTCTATTGCTAGATATCAAACTCTCAACAATGCATCAAAGCTTTAGAGAAAATCTGAATTTACATTTTTTGGGCAGGCAGTTTTTTATTTCAGTAATTTTTTATTATTGAAAATAAGACATATATACAAGGTACAGAGTAAAACACATTTAAACCATAGGAAGGTGTGTGCTATATATGTGCTGCCACCTAAACACACACACAAGTATAGTTTTTATTTTTCTGTCTCTATTTTTCTTTTTCACCAATGGAAAAACATGTTTTTTTGTATGAACAATGCAGATTACAAGAAAAAAACAACTGACAAAAACAATAGTTCTGAGTTTAATGTACTAGCACACGCAGAATTTTAACAAGACATAAAAGGGAGTCAGCACGAGTAAACACAGATCTATAGTTGTGAAGTTACTCCTCTTGGAGTTCAGGGCAAACACCAGCGTGAATGCGAAGGATACACGAAAACATCCAATAGCATTAGGTGGGAGATTTATACTTCACTAGGTTGAGCCAAGACCTCATTGAAAAAGTCTTTAGTCTACAGATGAGACTGGTCAAAGAAAGCTAATGGTTGGAACAGGCGGACCAAATGCCCACTCTTCGTATATTGTTAACAATAGGTCTCCAGTGGCTGAAAGAGGCGGGTTGAAGAAAGACAATGGTTGAAAGGGATGGGGTTGTCCAAAACCTACTCTATGTATATTGTCAGCAATAGTTCTGTTTGACAGCTGTACTGTTAAAACCCAGACATAAAAACAAGTGAGCAAGATAGCTCACTGAGTTAAATGCTTGCTGCTAACATCGGAGTTAAATATGCAGGTCAAAGGTTGCAATGTAAGCAAGTCCAGCTCAGCCTTCTTCCTTTCAGAGGTTGATAAATCGAGTACCATAAAATGGAGTAATAATAAACCTGCCCTTTAGGGTGCATGAAAATGGTACAAGCTGGAATGAAATGCTACATAAAAGTAAGTTATTATTTTCAGCGAAAGGATAGAGTAGATAGAGGTAGCAATGTGACCTTAGGGTGTCTTTCAGGCAGCGCCACCATCATTAAAAAAAAAAACAGCAATATAAAAACATTTTTTTGAATACAGCATCTAGGACCAAGATAGTTTAGGAGCTGGGAATACAATCCAATTGGCTTCCTTGGAAATAATAGACTTCAAGGGAGTCCCTAAGTATATAGGTCAAAATCTCCAAACAGGTTGCTTAATCCTTTGTCAATTTCAATGCAGGATGGAGTGGACCTAAAGTTAGATATTAAGGAGCAGCCAGTCTCCCGGAATTTCCACTGCCCCCTCCCTTCTTTATAGTATTCTAATCTAGATGGGTCAGACTACTACAACTATTAGCAAGGACTTTTGGTCCCAGAATTTCCCCTTCAATTAAAGGAAGCAGGAGGCCGGTAGGGGATTTCTAATTTTCCTCTATGAAAGGCAATTACGACCTAATGACTGGGCCACTGGCACCAGAGAGACAATAGAATCACACTTGGTCTGACCTGGGAGGAGCAGGTTATTTTGAATCCAAGAATACTGTTGTTGAGATGATGACGATGGTGTTGAGCTCTCGAAAAGAATCGTCCCTGTGTGGCCTGAGTGACTTACTGGAAACTGCAAGGCGCTGATGCAACTTTTCCCAGAATTTCATTCTTCTGTATCTCTCTTCCCTTTCTGGAACTCACCAGAAACCCCCTCCTGGCCGATTTTTTTTATCATCCATGTGTAATGGAAGGAAATCTCTCTCGGGCATTATTCTATTGCAATTTGAATGTCTACTTCCTTTTCAATTAATAAACAAAAATTGGACTTTTTTGGATATGAACTCTTACTGGTACTACTCACCCTGAAAGATGAATGTACTCCAAGCCCCGATCCCGTAAATTGCTCTGCTGATGGACTGCCCACCTTGCGCGGGAAAAATTTCCACCAGTGTACTGCACTGTTGCAATGACCTTTGCACTTATTCACTGGAAACTAGCATTTATACCAACTGTCCAATAAAGAATATCACATTTTACCAGTTAGTACAAATGCGAGTTTATCCTGTCCATAGCCAGTGATTGGAGACATTCTACCCTCTGATTGGTGCAAAATATTCACGCTTTAAAACAAAATGGGTGGGCACAATCACAAAATTGCCTAACTGGTGCAGTTTGTTATCCAACCCCAGACCCTTTTCTATGGCTAGTGGATGTGGAATAAAAAGTGGAAGGTGACTTTGCCAAGTTACTAGACTGGAAATACAAGCAACAGAAAACCCTCTTTCTGGATGGGTCTAAACCGCAGAGCTGCTTTCAGTACTGGACAGACCAATGACAAGCAGCCCTGAATGAGGGCCACAAATGCTTCTTCTAGGTGCTACATAGTTTGCAGACAGGTAGAAATAAGGTTGTGGGGTACCTTACTATAGCTACGTTTCAAAACTGCCTCTAAAACTATTGCAGAAATGTCCAATGAAGGTCCAAGACTGAATGATCCACGTTAGATTTTCAGAATAAAATTAATTTAAAAGTGGTTAATTTACAGTTTATAGTTACTGCTCATGCTAAAAGTCTGGCATGGTTCTGCTCACCTATATTTATCTTAGATGCCGTTGAAAACGGACGTTTCAGTTAGTCTATTTGGAAAATTGCGCTATAACACAATAATATAATCCCACTTATAAAAACAAGTACTGGCAAAGCCAACAAATCTCCCTTTTCAATGGCATCATCTGAACTGACGGCTTTGCCAGTGCTTTCTGCCAAAGGTGTTCCTCATCAGCTAAAAGAAGAACCAATGCTTGTTTGCTGATGTGGAACAACATTGCAAAAACAAGCTGCCACAGCGTGATAACGCATAGGTGCACATGCATTGCCATGCGTATGAATCATGATGCAGTTGCCTTTATCTCTTTTTTTTTAAACTTAATTTACCGTTACAATATGGCGGCTGCCAATCTCGGAGTGGACATTTTTTAAAAATGTGTGCCAAAACACATTAAAGAATAAAGGAGCAACCTGGTAGCAAACTGGAGATGCCCGGCCCTCTAAAAAAAGAAAAAAAGGAATCAGCTTAGGGCACCGCCCTGCTAATATCCCCAATGGACGCACCGCCTCAGTAGAAGCGATATACTGGGTAGACCAACCCAGAACCAAAAAAGAGGGAACCAGAAGCAGAATCTTATAAGCCTTAAAAACAAACATACTGACCCAGCTGCGCAAAGTAACAGCTGTTGGCTACACACCCCACCTGGCTGCACCAAACATCACACACAATAGCTCCACCTTGCGAAAGGGTGAAACCGTCTGTAAATAGGCCAAAGCAGCCTACTTGACATCAAGGCAGTGCAACCTCTCCCCCTCCACTGATCCTGCGGAAGAGTAAAATTCCATCAAAATCACTTATCGCTGTAAATTCAAGGAAGACGAAACTGTAAGGGAAACCCCGGCACAGTCACCAACACCACTCTGTCAGAAAACACCCAGTGAAATGGAAACAGAGGACAAAGCTCCCAACTCCCCTAACTGGCTGACGGAACTGCCACCAGAAGGAGCGTCATAAGGGTAATGAACTGTAAATCAATAGCCTCTAATGGTTCAAAAGGAGCAAACATCAAGGACTCCAATGCTACCGCCAAGTCCCAAGAAGGGACAGACCTCCCCGACAAAGGGCAAACCCATCAAAAGCTGTGGCACCAAACCATCCACATCCAACAAAGCCTTCCATGGACCCCCAAATGCTGAGGTTGCTGCCCACTGTATTCCCAACAGGGCCACAGTCAAACCCTATCAAGAACCATCCTGCAAGAACACCATCATCAACAGCAAACTCACATCAGTAGGATCAAGACCCCTGACCTTAAACCATGTGGAAAAAGACTTCCAATGTGGATTATCTGAGCAATGAATAGACCACTGTCTGGACACATGTAACGTAGCCAACTAAGTGTCCGAAACTCCATGGCCTTACACACCCCTCCTCTCTACCTTCAGGCCATCAAACGGAGCCTCTGCAGACTCCCCACCAACGAATTGGGAACTCCTGAGGGGACAGGACCACTGGGATAAGCCACTTCTGGGCCCTCAGCCTTTTCAATAACAGGGTCAACCACCTGGCCTGCGGTCACAGGGGAGCCACTAGAATAATCTTGGCTCTGACCTTCCACACTCACCAACAAGGGTTCGGCGAGCAGAAATGGAGAAAAGGCAAAGAGACGACCCACTGGCCATTGACAGGACAGGGCGTGGAATGCCCAAGCCCGGACTGACCGGCCTTGGCATAGAACCACTGAACACGGACATCATTCTGGGAGGCAAAAAGATCCATCACGGCATCCCCCCAGAGATAAGACAATTGAAGAAACACTCAGATTCATAGAAAAGTCCCCCAACAAGGGAAAATCCCTGCTTAGCAAAAGTGCATTGACTGTCCCTGAATGTGAATGGCTACCAGAGAAACCAGAGACACCAGAGCAAATGCAAATAACTACTGAGCCAAAATGCCTAGATGAGTGGACCGAACCCCTCCCCCCCCTCCCCATTCACAAAAGCATATGCAGTGACAGTCAGTTTCCACCATCAGGCCTTCCCCACAACTGGGAACTGAACACAATGAACAACCCGGCTCGGAGCCTCGAGTTCCCACTAATTTGAGGTATGACCTGCCTTAGAACAAGTCCAACATTGCGCCTTTAAATTGATACCCCACACGCCAGACAGCGAAAACTGTCATCTAGGGAAAGAAATCATGGATTGGGTGGATCTAACTGAAGCCCCTGCACCAGGCATGCAGTGTCTAACCCCCATGCCAGATTCCACCTGATCTGCGGATTCAGAGGAATTGAAAATTTCAAACTTTGGGACACTGGTTCCCAAAGGCCCACAATCCAAGTGACCAACTTGTGAAGCTGAAAGTGAGTCCACAGAATAATGAAGATCACAGACACCAGGTCTCCCTGAACCCTGGGCCAAGCAGCCACGATTATACAGGTGTGTGCCAACAGACTCCGGATGTAACCCTGCAGCTTGATCACTCGCCCATTCGGCAAAAACACTCAACCCTGCAGAGACTGGAAGTGTGCCCAAAGAAAATTCAGTCATGGGACAGATTTAAGAAGGGCCTTTCCCATGTGGCGAGGAACTCAGTACTGCCAGCACGCTTACTATAAAGGCCAACAACAGGAAGCTTGCACCGTCCAATCGTCCAAAGACTGGTGCACCAAGATGCCCTCTGAATGCAGTAAACGCCATGAATGGAGCCAGTACTTAGGAGAACACTCTCAGGGAGGAATTGAAAACGAAGGGAAAAATGCAAAACTGCAATGGGCATACCCTATGGCAAACCACAGAAACTTCTCATGTAAGTGTTGATGGGAACATGAAGATAAGCATCCTTCCAGGCAATCAAAGCCAACCAATTCCCCTGGCCTAATCGATGGAACGATTGACTGCAGCGTCACCATCTAAAAGTGAATCACCTGGAACCAAGGATTGACCCACATAGAACCAGCACTGGCCTATAAGCAGCAACACCTTCTGGACCAGAAACAGAATGGAATACTTGCCCATGCCCCACTTTCTTGCAGGAACTGGAATGAATGCACCTTCTGAAGCAGCATTTCTACCCCGTGGAGGAGCACTAAAGGTTTCAGACTCCAGGCTGGAAGCTTAGTCACTCTTAGCTTCGTACATGAAGGAGGGTACAAGAACTCCACCACATAGTCATCTACGACCATGCATAGAATCCAATGAACTATGACATCCTTACGCCAAACCTCCATGAAATGACGCAGGCTCCCTCCAACCGGGATTCCCCCGTAACTGTCAAGAATGCTTTGGAACAGGACCTACAAGTGGCCAGAGAGCCCCAATGAACTCTGAGGAGAAGAACAGGAAATCTATCCCAGACATTTCATAATCAGACCGACCTTTATATGGCAGAGAATGCACATTGTCCTTAAAGGCATAAGAAATCATTAAATCCAGGCGATTCCCCAGTAAATTCTGCATAGAGGGTAGCCTGCGGAGTCAGATTCTCTCCCACATTATGGGAAAGAACCTCCTCCCCTTCCAACATATATAGTTTCTGTAATAATCGTGGAAATGCGACCTAATCCACCTCCTTCGACTCTGCCATCCCAGAGCGTACCATAGAAAGGTATTGCCATGCACATGGATTTGAGTATAGTGGAAATAAAGCCTCCACATGAAATGGAAAAAAAAACAGAAACGGGTGTACTCCAGATAGAGTGTCCCCCTTTCCTTACACCGCAGATATTTGCCAGAAGAAGAAGCCGGCCAACCCGAAACTGAAGATAAGCTTCATGAGCCCAAGAAGATCTGTCTGCCTACCCCTTTTTGGAACCAGCCAAAGCGATGGATGCCACAGCTTCAATCATGTCCTGGACCTCCAACTGCGACAGCAAGAGAGGCAAAGGAACAGTAGTAGCCCTGCTAGCAGAAGGAACATTGATGGGAATCTGATCCTCATCATCATCGGAGGAAAAATAAATAACACACTAGCATTTCACTGCACGTTTTCCAGACATCATTCTGACACGCAAAGGAGAACGGAATCACCTCATTCCTCTCCAGACAGTAAGCATAAACACTTACAGAACACCAAGTTACCAACCTAGTACTGTAAACACACCAATAAAAGTATGTAAACAGTGTGCCGGAATATGAAATGCTTCACAAAAATGTGTGTCCTCCTTGTGCAGGGGCCATGCCAATCATCACGTAACACATTAAACATACATTAAAAATGTCCCAAACTGGACCCTACCGACCCATTTAGCAGAGAAGCCTTACTTCCCCAGCTGTCTGCCAAGCCTATACTCCCATCTAGCGAGGATTCCACACCTTGCATACCAAGAAGCAGTGCCCCAGCCGCGGTAGGTCCACTCGACTCGGTCTAGGCATCCCACACTGCCTCGAAACTAGGCCTGGGCAGTGAACTTCGCCTTGTTCGCTGAGTTCCGAAAAACTACGCTCTGCAGAGCGGGGATTTTTCATCGCTCGCCAACGTTAACTCAACATTTACTCAAGCGGCAGAACGAAGCAGCGCCCTCTTGCACTGTGCGTGGTGCCGTTCGTGCTTTTTTTCTAGCTCAGGACAAACACCCGGAGCTAAAAATCAGGTAAAAGTCGCAGCCTAATGCACTCCATTGGTTGCAGAACTCCGCGTAGCACGGTGGAGTTTTTTGGTCACTTTCTGCACAGGTCTACTCGAGACTCTGTAGCCCCGCAGCAGAGAACAGACTGGCAGCATGTTTTTTTACGACTCTCAAGTGGAGCCTGCATCAATCCGTCGAGATCAAGAGTGAGTCCGACGTGCATGCATTGCAAACCTTCCTTCAACTCAGTAAATCCAATGAAATTCCAACTCCAATCCGGGACGGTCAGCGAGGCCCCTCCATTGCCAACCAGGATTGGTAAAGAGACACGGAAAAACAGGTGTGGTGGAGGTTGAGTAGGGGGAGAGAGACTTTTATTCGTGTTAGATCTCGTGGGAATGGTGTCTGGGGAGGCCTCACATGTAAAGACTGCAAGCGAGGGAATGGACGAGGAGGAAATAACTTTGGTCGTTGATTGTAATGTCATTACATTTTGCCTATCTGTAATGTTTTTGTGTGTTGCAGAGACGCTGGCAGACTGGGAAACTGAGCCCACGTCCCAATGACTATCACGTAACAGTTATGGTTGATATCCATTCTGCAAAGTTTCAACAAATGTAATGCTCAGGCAATCCATTATTCTGATTTCCGCAAAATCGTAGGCATTGTAGTAAGCATTTCTAAAACATATGTTTAATTAAATAGTTATTGAAATTTAAAAGACATCTGACATCCGTACATGTGTCCTTAGTGTGCTCGCCTGATAAACACGCATTTTACACAGTGAATTTCTCTCTGCTAATAAGGAATGGTCCAAGAAGTTAGGAGTGAAAGGATAACCTAAGCAGTAAAAAGCAAACATAATCATATTCCTCAAAAGAGTTCTTTGAAGTGGTCGAAAATGGAAAGTGCAATGTTTCGCCTACATGCAACTTCAAACTATAATTACTTATTTAAATTAGCTGGCGATTCAACAAAATAAAAGATGTACTTTTTATTTAAAACTTACTTCGCATGAGGCAAGATCAATTCACTTACACTCGTGAGGTGTACGGACATCAGCAGCCCAAAATTATCTTATGTTTACAACTCTGATTAAGTGAGGGGTGTTGTGCAGAATGATGTGCTTTTTTAACACAATTTCTATAATATTAACAGATGTTCGAATAATTTCATATTTGAATTATTTATTTTAAATTGCAAAAGTCTCTTCATAAAGGCTGCAGGCTTTGTCTGTTGCTCTGCCCCCAGAAAAAAAGTCAATAAACAGGGCTCCCACCCCATAATTCTGCACTCCTCTCAAGAATGCTACTCGCCTGTGGAGACCCACTGGCCACTGACGGCCGATACTTGGGAGGGCTCAGGCATGGATCTTTGGAGACCGGGGCAGAGGCAGTGCTCGATTTATGCAGGTGGCGAGCACTGGCACTCATTGTCATGGACCCGGACTTGTCTGACTTGTTTTTCTTCATCAGACTTTGAAAAAAAAACAGGAAAGCAAGGACAAGATAACTAACGGGGGAGGGAGGTAGCAAGATAAAGGAGGGCGAGAAGGGGTTGGGGCAAAGAACGAGAATGAAAGGGGGAAACAACGGGTGGGATGAGCCAAGCAAGAACGTGAAAGGGTGGGCTAGCTGGTATGAGGCAAACAACAACAGGGCGTGGAGGGAGGAGCAAAAAATAGGCCAGCAAGGATGGGATAGTGACCAACAGGGAGAGGGGGCAGGAAGACAACGGAGAGTGGGAAGGAGTAGGAGAAACGATGATTAGAGGAGAGAAGGACTGCAAGCACATTCATTCATTCGCATGGAGTGCTTCGAAGAAGGTAAAGAAAAAAAAGTACCTCCCCAAATGGCTGGCCAGTGAAACACTGGAAGAAGCACTTGGTCCTGGCTTCACGGCATGAGGATGGAGACGAGGAGGTGCTGACCACCAAGGAAACAAGAGTGACATGGGAACCACATGGGAGTCAGTTAAGGCCAAGTATAGTGACGTGGGACCCATCCAGCCAGTGGTAAGTAATTTGACATGGGAACCATATGGGAGCCAGCCAATGGTAAAAAAGGGGCTGGATCGAAGCTCCTTTTAAGATTTTTTTTAATACAGGAGATTTCCCAAAAGAGCTGTGCAAGAGAAACCTAAAAAGATGGATACCTGCACTTATTTTCGTACAAGGCAAATTAACGTTTCGTCACCCATTCTCTAGACATAGGGCTAGATTTTTAAGCTTCAATGGGCAACCTGACACTCCATGTTTGGGCCACACTAGCTGGCTATGTAAGATTACCTTACTGAAAACTGGCACTGCTGACTGAGTACGATGAGATATTAACTTTTAGACGATCACACAGTGTCAAATAAGGGATGAAAATAGATTAATCTGTGCACTCCACACTGCTCACTCGGAGTATCTGTATGCACTCGGAACAAAATCACAATGCTTATTTTATATTCATTGTAACGTGCTCCGCTACTTTCAACCTAGAATTCTACTATTTTAAATTTGCTATATAATGTTTGTCAGTTTTTTCAGATACCCTTTCACAGAATTAATTTTGTTCACAAACGTTTTCTTTTCCCCCACCACCTTCGATAATTTGTTTTCATCATTACTGCATGTTTCAAGCCCATTCTTTACCGGTCGAAGACAGTACTGGTGTCTCGACTTCTAGTGTTTAACATTTTAGAGACATCTTTTATATCTTTTTTTCGAGAACATCAGTTGCCCTCCTTACTTATGCACTAAAGTCCAAAATAAAGGAGAAAACGCCCACACTAAACTCAAAATCTTAGCCACTTGACAACATCTCCTGGTCTTACACATCCCACGTGACAACGAGTGACCACTCATATTGTGTAGTATCCATATTGGAGATAGACTTCTTTTCATACAACATACCTTTCTGTTCTGAATTCTGAGCCGGGTAATGCATCCACAGAGTTTATAGAAAGGACCAGGACTTGCTGGATACCAAAAGAATTTGCTATGGGATGCGGATCCTACACTGTCGTGCAAACATGAACTGCATTCACTTATATACAACCTCCATGACATAATCCTTTCTCTTTCCGATGCTAGGACTAGGGAGTAGGAGCAGGCCTAGGAACCGCTACATTTATACCACGGTGTTTCAACACGATACAAACCACATGGCAAAGAAATACATTTTTCTGGAAAAGAAAACATTCAGGCAGTAGTTACACGAACCAGCTATGGTACAAGTAGCTGGAATTAAATTGAGCAGTAAATAAACAATTCTATGATTTGGCGAGATCAAACAAAGACCAAGGGTCTAATAGGTATGTGGGTTACACCTGAGGATGAGTGTACATGTGGGGGCTTGGATATGTCTGGTTAGAGGGGGATTCAGGATATTCCCTCTAAAGAATCCATACACCACAATAGTCTGACAAAGAAAGCTTCAAATGTTGTCAGTCTTACCTTGTGTAGGTTTCCTTGGGTGGTGCAGCAGGTCCGTAGCCTATTAAGGTCTGTTGCTTTTCAGTGGGAGATGGTACCACATCAACCATGGTCTGTAATCCACTGGCATTTCGTGCTTTTGTCATTGTTGTTTCAATGAACACAGGTGATCCTGAGTCTTTCTTAAATGACTGGCGGATAGGAGAGTTCCTGTCGGTCTGCATGGAGTGAGGTGGCATGTGAGGATTATGAGTATGAATGTCTGCCATTCTCATATCAGCCACCCTATGTGGTGAAGATGGAGGTGTTTTGGAACCTAAACTTGGTAGGTGACTGTCCGTGTATTTTCTTGATTTCTGTCTATACATTGATTGTTCCATCATTTCTGATTGTACTGTAGAACTCGAGTAAGTGCTTGACGACCTCATTGCACCCCGATGATAAGTAAATACATGATCAGGGAGGTCAAGTGGATGTCCAGTATGAGAGGAGGCCACACTCATTCGTCCCTCGTGAAACATGTAAGGGTCCGCATACATGCCCTCATTTCGTAACAGCTGAACATTCTTGTTGCTCAGATCCTCATCTGGTTTAACGTCCCGTCTTTCCAAAATGGCACTAGGGCTTGGAGATATGGATCTGGACACAGGCATGTTGCCTAGTCTTTCTTTCGGAATAGCTGTGTTACCTTGTCCACTTAGTGGCCGAGCACCACCATAAGGAATCCTGGATGGTGAAGGGGGCATCGAATGAGAAATCTGTGCAGGAGGAGGTGAATTTGGGGCTACATGTTGATGGGTAGCAGATCCTGGACGATGGAGCGGTGGGCCTTCTCTGCCTGTATATGTGATTTCTCTCTGCATCTGAAAAAATGAAAGGAATACATTAAGAGCTATCTTTATCACAAGACTAAATATTTTCTTAGATACTATCATTTATTCAGATTCACTTTAAACATGATTTATTGAAAAGGTTATTAGGGATTCTCAGGTGTCCATTATCTATTAAGGCAAACTAACTATTGCAGTTCCGAAAGATTTTCAAAGGTGAGGGTTATTTGATATAGAGAAGAAGTCATGTTTCATACTTACTTTTAAACAGTTAGGCAAGGAGATGTTCATTTTTAGGACAGAGTGAAATATCACAATAGAAAAGATCTACAGTGTAAGAAAAGATCAACTGTTTAATGTTGCAGTTCAGAACTATTTAAATATACAGTCTCAGACCCGCAATGCAAATAAAAATGACACTCGTCATGTCACTGATTAAGGCCACCACAGACTCAATGTCGTTAAAGTCACAATGTTCCAGTCCTAATGTTCCTTCTATAAATCAAGAATTTTAGGCCAATCAATTCAAATAATTTGAACCAGGACCAAAAATCCTCAAATATACTGTGGTGGGAAAAGAAAACCAAGGACCTAACATGGAGTTACTTATTGGGTAAAGTCTTAGGTAAGCTTTACATGAGATTCTCAAATAACCAATTTTTTTGCACACTTATTGAACGTGAAAACAAGTTCTCTTTGCTTACATGAACAAATTACATGTTTTAGCCAAAATCCTTTCAGCAGATGTTGTCAACAAACACAAAGTACATTTTATAAATGGATCGGTTGCAACCAAGAATTGTTGCTGAAAAGTCTCCTCAAACAGAGTCTTAAATAAGCTTTAAACTTGTACAGACCACTTTATTTTTATTTGAATCTGTATAGTCATCATTGCCTTTATGATCACCTGTATTAAAAATGTGTAGCCAAATGTGGCAAGTAACATTATTTTTTCAGGACGACTCTTCTGATTTGATGTGGTCAGTCTGATTAAATGGCATCAGCCAATGTTTTTAATGTACATTTTGTCAAACACTGTCGCCCATATGTTCTGGAAGAGAGTAGTAAGGAAACCCTCAACACCGGTGCCAGTTACTTAACTAAGAATGTCTATAGTAACAAAATATGAAAAAACAGAGTTGTCCCTGAATTAAGACAGGCAAAGTTTACTTTAGTGACATTTCACTAATATTTAGAAGAATATACATGGGTTCTTTCCATGGGTTATCTGATCAGCAGTGAGACCTGGTATAACGGGGCAGAAGGTGGCCAAGGAGTGCCAAATAGGAATTCCGGAACTGGAATCTCAAAAGAAGCATTGGCATAGCCAATAGGTCTTGCTTTTGGGACCTTATAAGTATTTAGTTATGCAGCACAATATCCTTGGTGCAACATCCACTGTTGCATGGCTAACACTTATAAGGTCCCAAAGGCGAGATCTATTGGCTATGCCAATGTTTGTTTTATACATGGTACAGTGCAACCAGCAAAAAGCCATTCAGTAGGAGCCACACAGAACAAAGGCTCCCGAAGCAATCATCCAATGCATGTGGTTCTAGAGACCTCTGCAGATATCTAAAGAACAAAATCTTATTTTGCTTCCACAAAAACATCAGCAATTCAAACCTGAAAGTAATACTATATTACACCTTTGTAAAAGAATAGTTTTACGTGCGAGATCATCCCGCTGACAGTTGCGTGCTGCAGATAATGAGCACAAGAACCTGTTAGATAAAACAAGTCAAGCTATTGTACTTGTCACTGCACGAGCCCTGAGCTCACAATCCCGGCATAAATCAGCAGAAGGAGGAAAACGCAGCACAGTACAGAAGAAGGATAAATAATACAGTATCGGACTCTGCATAATCAATCAACAGCAATATCAGTTGATCAACAACCTCCCTAAGAATAGGGAAACACATTGCGAGAGGCACGCGGGCAAGGCAAAACAATTTATAAATAGAAGGATTGATGCCAGTTCACTGCAAACGACAGACGATAATTTAGAGCGACTTCGGAATATTTGCGTTCATGAGCTTGAAGGGTTGCCATCATTAGAAAATACAAAATGCTAAAAACACGAAAGCTGGTCAAATCACTGGCAATTAGATTGCGTCAGAAACAATGTGAGCCAAAAACATAGTGTTACCCCTTCCCCCTTAGAGCCTGCCAAGCTCCTTGAGTCCGAGTTATAACACAAAATCCTGATTTAAAAGCGTCCTGCAGAAAGAATACAACTCTTTGCTGTTTGCAGCCTCCGTGAAGTAAATCAAGAATGCACTTCACGCTGCTGCATTTCCATAGTGTTCTTTAATGTCGGCGTCATAGCTGTGGTATCTGTGTGGAACTCCTGGCATTTGTGGACTGAACTAACTGAGTAGCATACTGGTTTCACGCCATCCTGCTTGTTCTTGGAAGCGTGCAATAGTGTGTGTTTGCCGTTCTGGCCAGTTTCTGTGGCTGCACTGCCCTATTAGTGAGGAGACCCTGGAAATGTGGCAGCGGCCTGCGGATGCTGGTGCCCCCAGTGCGGGGGGCCATAGGGAGGCGGCCCTGCAGCGGAGGCCTGCGAGGCACTGTGCCTCGCCGACCATCTATTTATGATTACTAGAGGCTAGTGGACATTCTTCCTGGCCTGTTTGCCACAATACTGTCATTAAAGGGAGGCTCGTTCGCTGGGCAGGAATGCGCATATGGTTCCAATCACCCCGCCAGGTAGCGTAACCTGATCCGGGCCTGCAGTTCCTGACATTGGGCTACTGCTGGCAGGAGTTGCCTGCACTCGAAACAAATGTCGGGGGGCTTTGCTCTGGGGTAGAACTCTTTGCAGATACAGTATCTTGCTATTTAGTAAGCTACCCTGACCTATCGGGCAAGGTTAACCTTCCAGCGTCTGGCTCTTTCCATCCCAGCCTCATTGCGTCCCAAGATTTAAAATTTGTGTTTCCAATATGCACGTTCATTATTTTCGATACTAGTTAGGTGTTTTCTAAACTCTGTGTTGATGAGCAGCAGTAAAGTATAAATCAGTGCTTTAAATAGGGAGAAAATGAGTGCAGGTACTCACCAGAATGAGCCTCAAACGGAAGTTTCACGGGGGGTTTGAGGCGGAACTATTGGCAGGCAAAAGCTGCAGGCATTTTTATTATTTTATTTAATACCAACGAGATCCAAGGTCGGTGAGGGGGTTACTTTTAACATGGGTTATGATAACATCTGTTATTTACAGATCTTTGAAGTGGAAACTGTATCTTCCTGAACTAGTAACCTGAGACAAGAATGCAGACGTGCGGCCGCAAACGGGAGTTGTGTGCCCACGCGCGAAAGGGCAATTGATCGCGGTCTAGATGGCGCCTCGGACGGTGAAAGCTAGTGGGTGCACGTGCGCATAACTGCAAGCACTAGGCCATCAAAAGAATGGGGTAGCACTTTGAAAACCCTGCTTATTAAATGTCTTGCAGAGCAGCGCATGCGCTGGCTCAAGCGAGACCTAAACAAGCCTACTGGCACGCTGGCACGCAGAACCCGCCTGGACAACATCAATACCCACAGACGAGAGGACATATAGGTATGGGAGCAAATAAGACCATTCTGAAAAGAGAACAGCAACTCAAGAAAAAGAACCAGCAAATCTGATAACAAATGCACATATAACAAAAACCCAACACAATGGGTAATTGTATTAAAGATTTAAAGGAGGTGGTGATTACCCTTGTTGCCCCAACACAAGCATAATATCAGTGTTATTTACTTATGCATACCCTTTCAGACCCTCACAGAACCCTTCCTCAGGTACCCAACATGGGTGTACTACAAAATTATTTAGTGTTTCTTCTGGGTTGCACATTTAAAGAAAAATGCATTGCAGTTTAAGTACTTAGAAGTTTCCTGAAGAATACATACTGTCACATATTAGGGTAATTGCAGGAAGAAACATGTCACAGACTCCAGCTGTACAATGGCAAACTGAAGCTGGGGTCGAAACTGCCAGTACATCAAACAATAATTTGAGCACTGACAGCATGAAGAAGCTTGGAGAAATAGTGCAGAAACTTTCTGCACAGTCATTTTTCAACACATACTCTCGTTTAGCACAGCTATTGTACTCCCTGTTTTAAGGTTCTCTGCCCCAACCTTCCCCCATTATGTGGTTTTATGCCCCAGACCTCACTTGCGGAATAATGGACACTTGTAGTTTTCTCACAGTCTATCCCAAGTCATCTTTTTGTGATTCTTTATCTCCCTTTTGCGGTCTGGGTTTTGATGGCACAGACATATTGATAATATATATAGCAAGGGTTTTGGGTCCACCCATTTCAATCATTGTCTTTTAAAAAAAATATGACTCTTTTAGTCCTGGGCCAGAGACTTGATCATTCATATCTTGGCACAGCACAGCATGGATAATAATATTGGCGTTCTGAGTATCTTTCTACCTTCACTCCAGTACGTGCCTTAAACTGCACAAGGGACTACTTACAGCTGCATCCCTCTCGGTCTGCTGCTGCTGGCTCCCTCTGGTGTATCTCACTCCAATACCTAACGCTACCTGAGATACCACATTACATCCAAATCTATTAGTTTGCATGTGCTGATTATGTCTGGCTTCACAGCACAGCTGTCTTCAGGACACACTATTATAAACTATTTCAAATTGGGTTAGAGTGGATTTTGGCTACCCCCCGAGAAGTATTGCTCTCTAAATCGATTCACACTACTAGTTGTTTGATGTATTCCACCTCCTAGGGATACGTTCATTATACACAGGAAGCAATCCTTATTGTTTTGTTTATGTCCTCATGCAATCTTATTTTAATGTTTGTCAGGGCTCACCAGTTGCTTACTAAATGCTTGATATTCACTTATGAACAGGCAAGGCCCATATTTCTGGCTTTAAAATGTCAGAGGGATGCACAATTGCTGCTTGCATGAATTTTCTCATTAAAGCCGGACTTGGTTTGGCTAATGCTTGTTCAGCCTCTTGCCCTACAGCCCCCTTGTGGTCATCTCTCTTCCTCCAGTAAACATCGTACAGTCCTTATCAAAGGTCACAATGGAGGGAAAAAACGGTTACAGCACCACACTAATCAAGCAGGATTTATAAGGTGTCGCTAATCACCCAATAGGGTATACAGGAGCCTTCGGGTCCAGGAGGCTCATTCAAACAGCCAGGACTTGAGGGCCCTTTGGAATCCCAGCAGTGAGGTGATGTCCGGAGTTGTGTGGGGAGGCTGTTTCAGGTCTTTGCTGCGATGTGGGATAAGGAGCGTCCTTCACTTCTTCTGTATATGCAGGGAGTATGGGCAAATGATAGGGAAGTAGAGCGTCGCCATCTCGACTGTTGGTGGAAGTTCAGCCATAGGTTAAGGTAGGGTGGGCCTTGGTTGTGTAGAGCCTTGTGTGCATGGGTCAGCAGCTTGAGTTGGCATCTCTTCTGTACGGGGAGGCAGTGGAGTTCCCTGAGGCGGGTTGTGATGTGGGTTCATCGTGGAAGGCCAAAGTTGAATTTAGCTACGGCATTCTATATGGTCTGAAGTCTCTGTAGAAGGTGTGTGGTAATTCCTACGTAGAAAGTGTTGCCGTAGTCCAGTCGGCTGGTGATGAGGGTGTGTGTCACGGTGCATTTCACGTGCAGTGGAAGCCACTTGAAGTGGTTACGTAGCATATTTTTATTTATTTATTTTTATTTAAAGAGTTTTATATAGCGCTGGCTAGACCCGAAGGTTTCAGAGCGCTTTACTTGAGAATCAACAATGTAACAGACCAAGTTAAACAAATTACACAATACATCAAAAAATAAGCAATATAATTAGGAGGGGAGAGAAAGGAGAGAGAGAAGTAGTGAGGGGGCAGGGGAGGTGAGAAAGTGAGGATAGGGGAAGAGACAATAAGGAGAGACAAAAAGAAGTCTGTCTAAAGACCGACTGGGTAGGTGACGACCAAGGAGGGAATCCACGGCCCATCTCCCCTATAGCTAAACCAGGTAGCTCCATCGGGCGTCAAAAATAGTTCAGTCTCAATATATTGAGAGAGGAGAGAAGAAGAGACATAAAAAAGAGGGAGGATGCGGGAGGAGAGGATAGGAGAGACGAAAAGAAGTGGAACAATGTGGTTCAACAATATAACAGAAAAAGATCAACAATTACACATTACATCAAACAATCAGCAATACATTGGGAGAGGAGAGAGAAAAGTAGTGGGGGGGAGGGGAGGTGAGAAAGTGATAAGGGAAGAGACAATAAGGAGAGACAAAAAGAAGTCTGTCTAAAGACCGACTGGGTAGGTGACGACCAAGGAGGGAATCCACGGCCCATCTCCCCTATAGCTAAACCAGGTATCTCCATCGGGCATCAGCCAAAATAGTTCAGTCTCAATGCATTGAGAGAGGAGAGAAGGAGAGACATAAAATAGAGGGAGGATGCGGGAGGAGAGGACAGGAGAGACGAAAGGAAGTGGAACAATGTGGTTCAACAATTCTACATCAAACAATCAGCAATACATTAGGTGAGGAGAGAAAGGAGAGAGAAAAGTAATGGGGGGTAGGTGAGGTGAGAAAATGAGGATAAGGGAAGAGACAGTAAGGAGAGACGAAAAGAAGTCTGTCTAATGACCGACTGGGAAGGTGACGACCAAGGAGGGAATCCACGGCCCATCTCCCCTATAGCTAAACCAGGTAGCTCCATAGGGCATCAGACAAAATGGATGTATGACGTTACAACGCATGCTTTTACAACGTATGCCTTTACAACGCGTTTTTTACAACGCATGCCTTCACAACGCATAGTGCTTTGGGGCGCTGGATAGTGAAAAGTTTACTTTACTATTCCAACTACAGTCCCCGTGGATAGTAGGGAAGGTGTTGGATAGTAAATTAAACCTATTACCTATCCTAGAGCGCCCTCCAGCGCAATGCGTTGTAATGGTTTGCGTTGTAAAAGTTGCGTCGTAAAGGCACTGCGTGGTAAAAGTTGCGTTGTAAAGGATGCTTCCCGACAATATAGTTCAGTCGCAATAAATTGAGAGAGGAGAGAAGGAGAGACATAACTAGAGGGAGGATGTTGGAGGAGACGACAGGAGAAACGAAGGGAAGTGCAACAATGTGGTTCAACAATATAACAGAAAAAGATCGACAATTACAAATTACATCAGACAATCAGCAATACATTAGGAGAGGAGAGAAAGAAGAGAGAAAAATAGTGGGGGGCAGGGGAGGTGAGAAAGTGAGGATAAGGGAAGAGACAACCGTAGAGACGAAAGGAAGTCTGTCTGAAGACCGACTGGGTAGGTGACGACCAAGGAAGGAATCCATGGCCCATCTCCCCTATAGCTAAACCAGGTAGCTCCATCGGGCATCAGACAAAATAGTTCAGTCTCAAGTATCGAGGGAAGAGGTTCAATGATAAACAGGGTTGGGACAAGGGGCGGGGGCAGGTGTTGGCAGAGGACAGAAGCTGGAAAGAGAAGGAGTCTTCCAAAGTGTGCGCATGTATTTCACTAACCCTTGGAGATGTTATTGTTACAAGGAAGGCCACCATCCATGTTAAAAATTGTATTTGACAGTTATGTGGTGGTTCAAATAATGGCTCCATATGTCGTGTTAGGACAATGTTTGAGTTCCACGCGGGTACTTGGGATATTATGTGGTAGAGTGATAGAGTGACTCATTTTAATCCTTCCATGGAGGCTTTGATGACAGAAATACAGAAAAGTGATTGGTGCTTCCTATTTTGTAGGTATGCCTCATTGACAGCTTAATGTAAGTGTATTGAGATGTATGCCGAATGTGCCTTTTGTAAGTGTAATAAGTAACAGACTAGTTGTTCTGTTGATGAAGAAGGGTTGATGTTTAAGGAGACACAGTAGTGGACGAAATGTTTCCACTTTGCTGCATAGTAAGACCTTGTGGTTGGTCTTCGTCCCTCCCTTTAAATAGTCACGCATTCTGGAGGTAGATTTAAGTGTCCAAACTATATCACCTCAGGAGCCAGATCCCAAGATTGACTGTCAGGCATTGGGATGTCTCTCTCTGCCTCCTCTGTGACTGAGAATGTTTGGATAGCTTCTCCTGAGGTACTAGAGATAGCTCTAGCAGTGCTGTGTACCATGGCGGTCGAGCCCATGTGGGAGCAATCAGTATTAGGGTAATTGAAGTCTGAATTTCTTGACCACATACGGAAAGAGTGGAAGAGGAGGAAAAGCATAAGCAAATATCCCTGACCAGTTCATCCAAAGAAAGTTCCCTTTGGATAATGGATGCAGAAGCAGGTGGAGGAGAGACAGTGTTGATCTGGGATTTCTTGGTGAGCTTGTTGTCAATGATGCATGTGCAAACAGTCTATTGGCCTTATTAGGGGCGCTCCAAGAGAGCAAGGAGGGCGAGCTTCCAGGATATTTTCATATCACAATCCTGCATATCGTATGTAAGGTGTCAGTGTGCCAGCTGGATAGTTTGTTTCCTGCTGTCGCGGAAAGTAAATACTGGTTTCTTTCACAGTGATTATTTGGCGTCAGGGCCCATGAAGAATACTCATTCACAGACCCTTTACACTAAACACTGGATCTACTGCATAGCCAGATTTATTACACAAAAAGTAGCTTTGAGTAAAATCTGAACAGGTAAAGGCAAACAATAAATATAGATCTGGGAAGAATGCAAAAAATGTCACCTTTCCTGAGCAACGACTAACAACAAAAAAACAGTTCTGCGTCTGAGTGAAAAACATTCCGGAAACGCTCTGGTTTTTCTCCTTTGAACAGTGAACATTCTGCACGGATGATGTGCATTTTTGCTTCGTGAATGCCTTCTTTCACGATACCTGCATGGCCTGTAAAGACGCCGCTGGAAACAACATCACATATTGGTGTTTACAGACCGTGAAATAAAACTTTCATTTAAAAATGGCAAGACAACCCTTCCTTTCATGTTTGATTTTAGAGTAAACTGTTTATTTTAACCTCCTCTTTGTATAGGGCTAGCATCGACCAGGTGCCACTTCAGAGACATAGTCGACAGAAGAGGGGCTTCAGGGCGATAAAGCAATAGGATTATCTGCTTAATGGAACATGCCCACTGCGGCAGAAAGGCGCTGGAGCCAGGATCGCCTTCTGTTTTGCAGAACAAAAGCTGCAGACAGAGGGGAGTCCTCAGGAACCTCCTGAATCTTATCTTATTACATTGTCCTTCCTGCGAAGGGGTAAAGGAGGCGAGTTCCACAGGAATAGAGACTGGTGCGGGGAGGGTTCTGTTCCCAAAAGCTTTTCATTTCACCACGAATGGGAGCCTGCTTGGCTTGGCTGCTCTTGGGTAGCTCGTCAGCTGATCAATAAACTGTAAAGTCAGGATGTGGCACCTGTCCATGAAGGGCATTGGGCACATGGTATTGAAGGGGTACATTTGACTGTTTGACTGATTGGGAGCTAGTGGGGGTCATTAGTGCACGGTAAATATGGTCGATGAGCAGTAGGCCGAATATGAGGCAAGCAGCTCAATGTTGCATTTACTGGATCTTGGCTATAGTCTTTGCAGGAGGCCCTCATATATACCTTTGGTTTCATCCGTTCTTCACATCCCTGCATATAGCACAGGAGGGAGGGGGGTTCTGTGGACAATGCATCAGAGGCAGACATCATGATGGGCACACAGGGAAAAACATTTTTGTGAATCTGTTCACATGTGGAATGATAGACATACTGCCATCATGAAGAATAACCAAGCTATGGACATGTTGCAAGGGGATGGGAGCCAGCACAGAGCTGGAGTCCAAGCAAATGGAAGCAAGTAAGGTCACCTGCACCTAAGACTAATATATCCGTCTTGAATGTGGGAAGCGTGAATCAGTTCTAGTGCCTCCAGTTCTGGAGGTTTGCGATGCAATGCATAATCTGCTGACAATATCTGAAATGTTAAAAAAATTGGTCCATAATTAGGTGTTGTTCATGTACCCAAGCACCCAATGTTGAAAGAGGCAGAAATATTACAAGGGATACAATGCATACACCAAAGAGAATTTGAGATAGAATGAACTCCAACAGAAGTAATATCCGTGGACATGGAAATATAGGAAGACACTTTTAACTGGGGAGACCTATTGAACAGGAAAGAAATCAACCTTTTAAGGGCCTTGCTTTGGTATCACAGTTAGTTGCAAGCTGCGTGACGAGTATTTAGGGAGTACCACAATCTCAAGAACTATGTCTAAGCATGGGAGGCATATATGGGATGGTTGACTGTAAGGACCATGGATCAGTCTTCAGCATCTTCAGTAGAGGGGTTATCAGTGCTTGTTTTAGTGGATTTGGGACCTCTCCAGGCAGACAGGAGCATTACGTTCTAGATGAAAGGTGAAGGAGCTGAATGACAAAGTTCAATAACCTTGAAATTGCAGGTTTCTTTGGCAAGACTGTGGGCTTTTGGTGCCAAAAATCCCGGTTATTGATGACGATGACCATGCGGAATGTAGTGATACACAGAGTCATTTCTAAAGCAGTTACATGCACATGAGGAGTCAAGAAAGGTATGTTCACACAGAGTGTCACCTCACAAAGGTGTGTCATAGGGAGATAGCGTAGATGCCCTGTGTGCACAACTATGTTAACAATGCTCCCAATATTTCAGCGATAGGCAATGAAATACTCTGCAAGCATTATGTAATGGACGGAGCCTATTTTGCCAAGGAGGCTCCCAATATGGGAACTACTAGCATAATATTCCAGGGCCAACAGTGTGCTAGCCAGGGGCACCATCATGACAAATATCCCAGACTATGCCAAAAAATTGTCACCTTTATTTCAGATCACACTATATACCAGGGCTGGGTCTTTTCAAGCCAGAGATGGTCACTGATGGTAGGTGCCCCTGGGATGCTAAGGTAAGGCAGGGAGTCTTTTTGGATGAAGAGTGACAGACAGAAAGACAGAAGAGACACCAGACACACTACACTCTTTTTGAAACACAAACACACAAAGAAATGCTTGCTGCATTTCTAATTGTCTTTTACTGTAACACTGATAGTTTGGAGATGTGCAAAACTGATACAGAACAGTTACCACACAGTTGCAGACCCTCAGTTAACACAAAAAAGGGGCTTCAGTATAAAGCCCTGATTGATGAGCCAGGCTGGTGAAAAAGTCGAGGTCTGCCAAAAGGATCTGTGTATGTGAGGTGAGGAAGTTTTAAAATGTTTCTAGCTAGTATTTGTGCTTGTTGATAAGGGATCGTCAATACGTAAGCTGGGCACCCCGTGTTTTATGGTTCGGGTTGGCGGAGGACGAAGGAACCTTGGGTGTAGAGACTAGAAGAGTGCTAGGAAGGAAAAAGAATAACTCAGAAGAGGCCCAATATATGTGGCCTATGATGGGTGAAGAACTGATGGTAGAGATAATGGGCTGAAATAACTATTGCTTGAAGAAGTAAAGGAACAGAGATGAAACTTAAATACAGCACCTCTGAGTGGGTGACAGTGATGTGTCAAATGAGTTACAGATGCAAGCAAACCACCTCCTACAATTTTAGAAAGGAGAATGACGCTTGTTAGTCTTAAAAGTGGGTTTTGTTGAATGTCATCAGATGCTCTTCCCAAGCCCGCTTTTGCTTTACTCTTTCCTCCTGCTTTGTGCTGCCCGTCATAAAGCATTTCCTTTCTTGTGATCTGTGGTCTGTGTCTGGTCACAAATCCTCTAACTATACTGGATTTTTTCCAGGTTTACTTAGCCATGCTGCAACTAGTTCAAAGTCAGTACTATGTCCGCATGATGACAATTCCGTTTCCCTTTATGTGGTTACATGTGACTATTTATAGTTATAGGATTCAAATTAGAGTCGTGCCAAGTATTTGAACGACTGCTGCACTAACACCTGTTTCTGCAGGGATTGTAATTAGTAGCTGTGCAAACCTGACTACACCAGGTAATTACCAGGTGTGAAAGTCCGCACTCCCCAGATAAATTACAGCAGGTCAAACCTGGCGAAATATAGAGAAGAAATGGACCGGGGCATGCGGTTTTGATGCAGTGAACACAAAATATACAATTCATGCCCAATTTTTGGGCAAAACTCTAAACAGCTGCGATTTACAAGACCTGATAAATTCCAAACCCCTCTTCTCAGATTTTATGAGGTGCACTAAATATAGCATCCGATACTGGGGCACTCACAATCAAGGTCAGAGTATGGTCGTTTCAAGATGGCCTTCAGGTTGTGGTTGTTAGTTTCAAGGGACTTGGCGTATATGTACAAAATACATGCTTACTTGTTCTGTACTTAAAAACATTTCCTCACATATTTTACTTCAAAGCTTCTTCCCAAAAAAAACCTCGGCAAATATGGATCGGGGCCATAAAGCTGTGAAGATTCTCCTTCAGTCAAACAAAGGTATTTCTGCAACATACCTTAAGCATGACAAACTCTTACATCAGTAGAAATTCACCGTTAAAGGCCGTTTAAACAAAGTAAACTGATTGTTTGTGAAAAGAAGATCAGGTGATAAAGTAAGTCCTTGGATTCCAACTTATTTCAAACATGTTGGTGATATTTGGATAATTGTACAGACCTTATAGAAGGTGTCAATGAGAGGTTGACATTTTAAGAATCACCTTGCTTTTCTTTCTTTTGATCTCACATTGTCACTATTACTTCAGGTTCTCGTTATGTACCCTATAACACTGCATAGCGCGGAATAAGATTACTTATGTTTCCACAGGGCCTTTTATGGTTATTACAGCAACGATCCTGAAAGGCATGTACTGAGGTAACTGGACCACTTGCATTTAATAAACAGTTCCAGCATAATTTAGTGGGAAAAGAGGGTGGGCGAAAGCCCTGTTTCGCCATCCCTCGTAATCTATGATAGCTCGCAACACTTCTTCGAATGCCCATTCATGAAATGAAGCACAAGTCAAGACCTGTTTCACTGTCATTATGTTCCCAACAATCCTTTACCACCTCAACTATTTGAGAGCAGTAGAGCTCCCATAAAGATGCACCTAGTTGCTTTGTTGGTATCAAGCCACCATCATCCTAGGGCCTTTACGGGATATTTATTGCGGTCAGATATCCCCGAGATTATGCAAAGTGGCACTTATGAGATTCATCGCCCAACGGCATCTTTCTGGGACATCCTCACCACATATGCAATAGGTCTTTATTCTGCCTAAACCACCTCCAGCATAATGCAGATCTAATTGAAATATTTCTTCAACCTAATTTGCCATTTGTACATTAGATTATGGCCCACATCTCTGTAAAGAACACAACATCAGGAAGAAGCAACAGTATGCATCTACTCTAAGAACCCATCTACCCGTTCCAACCACTCGTTGACTGTATCTTTCACTCCAATGCTTTTCGGCGATATTAGTGCTATACAAATAGTGCATACATATATACTTGCTTCCTTTTGCTGTAATCAAATATACAGGCCTGATATTTTCCTAGAATATTTTGCCTCAAAGATTCTTTAAAAAAAAGCAAAATGCCGATGAGAGCCAAATAAACGAATACATATTATCCAGGAGCCATGCAAGGACGTCTGAACACCTACCACATCTTAAGCATAAAAAACTCTTTAATAGCTTCACAAAACTACCAGTTGGAAGCTTCACTGACAAATGTGTCAGCTTCTAGTTTGGTTGGCGCCAGGATGGAAGTGACATTTCCAGTACAGGTTTAACCAGAAGTGCTCCATTCCGCAGTTTATTTACCGTGCTGAGAAAAAGAGGCTCACAGGCTGAAATGTAGGCAGCGGAATGGAAATCTGAGCGAGCTTTGAATACCTTTGGTGATGGTGGTCCATGGGAGTAGGGTTAGCGCAAGGTCACAAAATGCCATTGACCAGGGCCGGCTTTAGGGCAGCGCAACTGGTGCGGCCGCACTGGGTGCTGACCTGTGGAGGGGGGTGCTGACCTAAGGGGGGATGCAGTGTTTAGCAATAACTGATGAGTAGACAGATATTGGGCACTTTAGCCAGGTGGTAGTGAGAGAATCCGAGGAGGCAGTCATGGGGTGTGGGGGCACCAAAAATGATTGTCGCACCGGGTGCCACCAGCGCTTACACCAGCCCTGCCATTGACCACCAGGGCACAAGAAAGAGGAGGGTGAGCCACTTTACACTGATGCTTTCTGTGCCCAAAAATCCAATACCGAGGGAGCCTAAAGGGCTTCTTTGGGTTGACTTTCAGCTCATGCTGGACAGTGTAAAATGGAACAAAGAAGACACGCTGTCACATGTGGCCAAGTAAACAAAATTACTTTTACTATAAGACAAGCACATTAGTTGATTGCTTGTAACCTCAACGCCGATATTGCTAAGCAATATCAAACAATGGGAAGTTCTCAAAGAAAACGAATTCTGTATAAAATATGTAAACACAAATAAACATGACAAAATAAAAGCACATCAGCCACGACAGGTTATTGGTTTTTCTTCAGTAACATGAGCCTCCAAACAAGTATTATGTAAATGACATGCCTGATTACACACAATAGGTTGCCGTTAAGGTATTGTTCGTGCAAAGAACAGGTTCTATAATTCAAAGATGGCCTTAATAACAAACACTCTTGAAACTCTTCTTCCGGGAAGAAGAGTTTTATTTTTTTAATTTCTATTAAAAGTCAAATGTACTAAAAATTATTCGCAAAACCAGTGGATCTGGTGCTGGCTGGCTGCCACCTTTTTGACTTAGCCAATGCTTGCCTTGTTTAGCATTGATTCTTGTAAAACGTTTGGGAGATCTTTGGGCACCCCCATCAACATAAATAAAAACCTTAGCAAAAACAAAAAATATTTTCTAGTCTCAAAAAGCACAAATTGGCATGGCTGTAATTGGTTGACACAGGCCCATGCTTCATACAGTTTTTTTTGGGAGGGGGAATAAATATGTGAATGACAACAATAGACCAACGAACGAAGACATCTGACTAAGAGGCCGTGCATGCAAGCATATTGTATATTTGATTTTACTAAAATGTTAAGCTCTTGTCTGCTGGCAGGGCTTTGTAAATAAGGTTTTTGTTTTATAATAGTTTATTATGGGTTTTGCAAAACTGTATTGATGGGGAAGCTGCCAAGCACTGGTCTTACTAAAAAAAGTACATTCAGTAAAAGCAACAATATTTATTTTTTGGTCACAAAAATCACCCACTGCCAAAGTTGTGTTTGGCACTGGCGGGAACTACTTTGTGTGTGGATGTGCTCCTAGCAGAATGTCGCTACTCAGAGTGAAGTTAGGCAATTGCTGAAATAAGCTGACTCATGCTGTAGTGGGCAGAATGAAAGAGTGAATACAACATTAACATACCAATGGAAGAAAATGACAGCCTAAAGCCACTACATAGCTCAAGAATATGTTACTAATAATGTCATAGAACATGGCATGAGTGATGTAATATGTGAGATAATTAGCAGCGCTTGTCGAGAGCGCAGGTTATAGTTACTTGGCATGGGTTACAGTTACTGGAGATAACTATAACTGGTGAATTTCAGTGGTTATGTTTCTTTAAAACTGTATATTTTTAGTGACTAGTAACTATAATTGTTATTTTAACCTTTTTTTTATTACATTTCTAAGTTTTTTTCATGTAAGTTAGTGTCAATATATAAAAGGCAAGCCTGATGGTTTTGTTAATAGGCATTTTAATAAAGCATTTCTAATAATGTAATAATGCACTTTTATATCCCTTCAAATTATATCACTTATCCATCTGAAATCATAGCATTTCTAACAACATTTATGATACCTCAAATCTCATCATTTCGGAGAACAAAGTGCATGGTATAGTGGTGGGTTACGGTTATTGTTGTGTGGTTAGCGAGCTGAAAACTGTGTGTACGGAAGCGCGCTAGTTAAAATAATGTGAAGATAGTGCATAAATTATAAATGTAAGGTTAACTAACTTACATTAAAAAAGTATGTGTACTTTAAGTTTGCTTTATCTAGAAAGAATAAATAACGTTTTCCTAACTATAACTAAGTGTTAACCTTTGTTTTTTTCATTGAATTTCATTTTTGTAATTTTGTTTTAATAAAAAGGTTTTTCAAATTGTAGAGTCCAGTGTCGTTGAGTGGAGTACTGTTGAATGGAGTATCATGCAGTACAATGGAGGACGGTGTTATAGAGTGTAGTGGAATAGCGTATAGTGGAGTAAAGTGTAATACAGTGGAGTGGCGTCTCCTAGAGTACAGTGGCGTGGCATGCAGTGGAGTGAAGTGGCATAGAGAAAAGTCAAGTAAAGTGTCATAAATTGGAGTGGGATTTCGTACATTACAGTGGAGTGCTGTGTCAAGAAGTATTGGAAAGTCTTGTAGAGTGAAGTACTGTACTGTACAGTGTCCTGAGATAAAGTGGAGTACAGAGTTGTACAGTGGAGTGTATGGGGATAGAGTGGGGTGGAGTCTCGTAGAGTTGCATACATTGTAGAACAGTTTTTAGAGTGGAGTTGCATAGAGTGGAGAAGAGTGTTGTGGATCAGTGTAGAGACAAACATTGGTGCAGAGTGGGGTCAAGTATTGTATAGTGGAGTTGAGTTGTGGAGGACAGAGTGGAGTTAATTGTCATAAAGTGGAGTGTTAAAGTTGTAAATTAAAGTAGAGTGGTGTTAGAAATGGGATCCATTGCTGGCCAGGGCTCACGCCAAAGTCAGTCAGAGACCACCATTCCTAAGTCAGGGCAAGGGACTTACACGCCAAGATAACCCCTGCTCACCCTCTAGGTAACGTGACGCGAGCATCAAGGCTAAACTTGGAGGCTATGTAGGTAAAGTGTTTGCCCGCGCACCCAGCAACAACACCCAAAGCCCACCACAAAGGAAACTCTACACAAGGTTATATAAAAATAGCCTTTGTATTATACCAAAACACATTAGATAAAAACACACACTTTACAATGTGCCATCAGGCACAGGCAGAATTTACAGGGGATATGTACAAGACAGGGCCACATAGACCACTGTCAGGAATCAGCACTTTTAGAACTAGCACTTAGAATGTAAAATCACTGTAGCACAAATTAGCACACAACCAGTAACTACTGGTAAGAGGTAAGTACCACCTACGCAACCCTAACCACCTTAGGAAAAGGTCACGCAGGGAACCAGGACCTCACTAGCAACACCTGTACTAGGAGAAAAACAACCACCTAAGTATCACAATACCTGTAGGGGTATAATCACATTACACATGATGCATCACAACACATTCAGAGGTGTAGGGAAGGAAAACTCATGAGGTGTAAGAACAATTGCGCAGCATTCACATAAGCCACCACCTGTGGCAGTCCCTAGGCCAACTGACTTCTCTAGGGCTAGGACGCCCTGTGTCCCAAAGTCAGGGTCCTAAACGGAGCAGCTGCCCACTAATTGCTGGGCAGCTGTGTAGATAATGAGGGCCAACGTTGGAGCCTCGCAGGCTCTGTGCCACTGACTAGGCCCTCAAGAGCCTCTCTGGGCTCTAAACACAATGTGGGCTGTGAGCCTCTCTGGGCTCTAAAACAACAAAGGGTCCCTGGAGCCTCGGGGCTCAAGGAAATGCCACTGACTGGGCCCTCAAGAGCCTCTCTGGGCTCTAAACACAATGTGGGCGTAGAGCCTCGAGGGCTCGAAAACAACGGTGGCGCTTTGAGCCTCGAGGGGCTCTAAGAACAAATGGCACCGAAAGCTGGGGTCTCCTAAGGACAATGGTGCGCTTCTGAGCTTCTCGGGGCTCCTAACTCAAGTAATGCGGGCGTCGTTGGAGTCCCTCCTCGGGGGACTCGAGAACAGAAATGACCCCGGAGCCCTCTCAGGGATCTAAACACAACTGGGCCTCGCTCAGGCCCGGTACGCACACTGATTGGCCGAGGAAGCTTTTTTTCCCTTGGGTCAGTTTGCTCCTGCGGAATTCAGACTCCTGTAGGAGCAAGCTTGTTGAGTGCATGCCAGCAACATCAGAAAAAGTAGGGGTGTACACAGGCTGTAGAAAATTAGGTAGAAAGGTAATATGGTAGTTACCCGCCTCCATGTAAACAATAAAACAAACTAACACACTAATTGGATACAGTCATCAGTGAAGTCATCAATGGTGTCATTTGAGATGCCATCAGTAATGTCATCAATGATATCATAGAACATGTCATGAGCGATGTAATATGTGAGGTCGTAAGCAGTGCATGGCAGGGGCCCTGGCTATAGGTAGCCCTGCTAACAGTAACTGGTAAATCTGTTCTCTTTTTTAGTTCTAAACATTAATGTTGTTACTGACATATTCACAAAACTATAATTTTACTTTAACCTTTGTTTTTTTCAGTGAATATTTACACACACAGCCACAAACACAACACACACCTTTAGTAAAGTCAAAATAAAATGTTGCACTATATTTCCAATTATCTCAACCGCAGCTCCTCCTAAGGAAAATACTTTGAAGTTGGACCCACCTCCCAAGCTTTAGATTAAGGAGGAGCAGCAGGTGAGGCAAGAGTTGAGGTAAGAGGATATAATGTGGTAGAGGGCTTATAAAAATAATTTCAAGCACCTTTTCTATAGTTCTTAATCCACACTAATGCTGAAATGCATTACATGACTGTTAAGAAAGAGTACTAGACTGTAAATTTATGGAAATAAACATACCCTTTTGTATTTTTATACCTCTTTGAATATTCCATGTATGCACTTAACTGGTTCATAACTTTTTGGAGTGATTCCAACTTTGTTTTCATGAATTGCAGTGCACAGGCCACTGATCACTCCTCGGTAGCGGGGTGTTAGCATGGTACCAAACACTTAATATAGAATAGTGTTTAAACTAACTTGTTATTAAAATACCTGGCCCTAAGTAGATCATATTCAGTGTGCAACAGTTTTCCACAGCTACATTTGTAAAAGTTGTCAATCTTAAAAAAAAACACAACAACAACAGTAATTAAAAGCTAAATCATTTCTGGGTCTCAAATGGTACCCACTGCTACTGGAAATACTCTGTGTGGATGTGGTTCTTGTAAAAGAGTAGATTGATATCACTCTGTGTAAAGTTAGTCAATGGCTTAAGTGGGCTGACCCATTGCTCCATACTGTATTCTGTAGTAGGCAAAATAAATATTTGGATGACATAACAGACCAGTTGAAGAGGGCCGACTTAAAGCCCCTCAAAGTCAGTACATCATACACAGAATTATAGTAAAATTAAAGGGTCTAGGCTAACACCAGACATAGAAAGGGATGGTGGAAGTATGTTTGCATCTATATGCAAATGTGTGTGCACGCTCCAACAGATGCTGTCTGTAAGGAATACCGATCATTAACTGATTTTTATTGCCACTCCTTCCACTTGGCACTACCCTCCCACATTTGGTAACCACCCGGTCTACAAACTCCCACTGACTCACGCCTACAGGTTATTAGTTTTGAACAGAGGTTTTGTAAAGAATCTCTTGTAAAATGTGCGTAATTTAATGAGGTTTTCTTTTCACAAAATTCCCTGTCGGGTAACAATGGCTCGCTCTGTTTACATACCGCGCGCATGTGTGGTTCCTGGTGCCATGCAAATGCTTTCCTGCTCACACATCTACCCTCGAGCACAGATATGAAAATTATGTGTGCCTGGGCATAAATACATTACAGATAAACCCCCTCAGACAGGGAGCAATCCAAATACCAAAAACGGTTCTGGCTAGCCCCGTCCCACGCCAGCTATCAATGCTACTCAAGGTGATTGCTTACACTAATTATAATGTAGTTTAGACCATTAATAAAGGTGTTTCAGAATACTAACAACCATTTACAGCTGGATAGCAGGATACTCCCTTGTTCATGACTTGGCATGCTTGTGTTACATAATGATGAATTCTTGCACCAGGATAGCTTGTAAAAACATAACTAATTGTTACATCAAGCTTACTTGTTGGTTCATCCCTAAACATCACATTATGGTTGTATTAAAAAACCTGCTTGTTGGTTATATAATTTTGCTTGCTACATTAGGTACATTTATTATGTATTTATTACAAGTTGTATAAAGTGTTACATGACACCTTTTTGTAACTTTACAGTACTAAGCTACTTCATGGTAACTTGAAGCAAGAAGGCCGTTTCTTAAGTCATGCTTGCCTTTTTTTCATCATGAGTTCTTGTGTGAAACTTTTTTATTTCATCATGCTTGCCTTTTGTCTCATACATATTTGCAGCATCATGTATGTTTGTTACATTAAACTACTTTGCTACATCATGCCCCTTTGATACATTGTGCCCTCTTATAATAGCATCTTTCCTAACTGAAGAGCAAAAGACTAACTGTAGGACAGTAGTGGCCCATCAAGGAATTCCCTTCCTTACATCTCAACTGCCAAGATCATCTAATTCATGCAGAATACTGAAAGCATACTCATTTTTAGGTCTGGTTTGACAGGGCAGCTGTCTGCAGGTTGTACTGTTAGTAAGTGTTTAAAATATACATGAGAGTATCTGCGGCTGTTCCCTCCTGCACCCGGTGATGTTGCTTTTTGTAGAGTGGCCCTGCGTTATATCCACTGGGATCATCTCCTTACTGGGATGACGCCGCTATGGCAGGGACCTAGCAGCATCAGTCTTCAGGGGTTCACCCAGTTGAATAGGATAGGAATTACCTACCTGGAGGATGTTCGCAGAGGGGGCACACTGATGTCCTTTCAGGACCTGCGGGACTAGTATCTCCTCTCTCACATGCAATTATTTCACTACCTTCAGCTCCGTCATGCCCGTCTAATTTTTAGTGGATACCCAGATCCCAAAGTAAAATCCTTTAGAGGTTAAACTGCTGATGGGAAGGTTGGGCAGGGGAGTGATACCCATACTTTACCACTCCCTGGTGATGAATACACAAGATCACCACCTTCTTCAACTTACCCACCCAGTTCTCATTCTGGGAGAACTGGGTGGGTAAGTTGAATGATGATGATAATTGGAGGAAGACTTGCCTGGCCCCACATGAATTGGTGATATCCTCACGATTTAGGATGGTTCAAATCAACTTCTCCACATGTATCTGATAGCACCACCCCCCCTCCCATCCCCCCCTCCCATCAACTGCATCAGATGGGCCTTGTTACTCAAACCACACGTGCGAGATGCATCCTCCCCGCTGCAGACTTTTTTCACATGGTCTGGTATTGTCCGGCTTTATAAAACGTTTGGGGAGGTGTGTGGGCGGGAGGTCTCGGAGTTGCTGGGCTGCCACATTGATCTGGGTCCTTGGATGGTCTTACTGGGTCTCCTTGAGTAAGCTGGGAAATTGCAATCCGAGAAGATCTTCATAAGCGTAGCCTCCTTGGTAGCTAAATGGGACATCGCCCGCGCCGGGAACCTGCCGGAAACTCTTTTGTTGGCATTCTGGGGAAGGGGAGTAGACTGATGTTGATAATCGGCTTCATCAGTTAACACGAGCTGTGATGTTGTTCCTGGATTGTTGGTGGATGCTGCGGTTTACTGTTAAAACTAATAAACGTTGGTTATTAAAACAGATATACACAGAGTAGGGGGTCTGGCTCCACACTGAAGAGTATTATTCTTTCCCCCCATGCTGTTCGGTATAACATTCCACCTGCCTGAAAGTGCTTTCATTTGAACAGATGGGCTATTTTTCATCTCCACAGTACGTTCAATCATCCTGGAGTTTGCCATACTCTATCCAGGTCTCCTATATGCATCCTACACAGAGAATAGTCATGTTCTCCTTACTTTTACCCCAGCGCTGGCAAAGTAGACTTTAATTTGATGAGCATCATTTTGCATACAACACCTGATAACAGCATTTGTGAATGCCTATTTACAAAAGTAAACACATTAAAGTCAGACCTACTCGGTTTGCCAATGCTGGTTCAAGTTGGACAATGTTATCAAAATGTATAATATTTGGGATAGGGTACTCCCCATGTATGTTTTAAGGATACTGAAAGTCACAGAGAAGGCCAACTTCCTTTAAATGGTCCAAGGTGATGTGGATATCCATGTATGACACAGGAGAGAGTACTGTATTCCTTATAGTAAGTACATGGTCAGAATATCCATCTACAATCACCACGATTTTAAATGCTGGCTGTTTTTTAAGAAAGGGATATTAGATTAGTAGATACTTATAATAAACGTGAAATATGTGTGGTGAAAATAAATACATCATAGGCAGTTCATGGCTGGCTGCAAAACCTATTCAAGCAATATATGTCACTTTAAAAAACATAACTGGTGGATTGATTTCAAATTTCTTGCAATAAAATCCAGCTGTGCAATAAACAAATACACTCCCGTATGCGTCGTCTTATTAACTAAAAGCTTTTCAGGAGGAAAATAGTGAGAGATAAAAAGCTAACAAATCACGTTAATGTTTAAACAGCAGCTGTAATTCTGCTTAGTGATGTAAATTTGACCCATCTGCTAACTCTGGGAGAAGGCATTGTGACTTGGCCTGGGAGAAATTTAAATTACACCAGTGTATTTTATGTAAATTTGTGAATTTCACTGTACTTGTTATGCGAATTTCCTAATATTACGGCAAAATGATAACGCAGGAGACCAGGAACAACATCAACAATCAGAACAAAAGTGGCTGGTATTTGCAGCAATTCTGTTTTTCATGCTAATTTTCAGCATAAAATGTGTCCTGGCCTCAAAAATGGATGGATTTGCATAATTTCATGCAATTACACCTACTTTTCCTGAACTTTTGTGTAATTATGTGAAAGCAAACTACACACTTTCCGCACATCCCTAAATAGGAGGTCATAATTCAACTGCAACGACTTATCACAGTGGAGTAGTTATGTAATTTTCATATGAAGGGGGCTACTGCAGTCAAACTATAGTGTAATACAAATTTGAGACAAGTTCTAATACACACACTGCAGGTTTCAATGCATCATAAATAAATGTGCCCTGCCCGCCTTGAGCCCGCTATTCGGTCATGCTTGTAGGAGTACCTCACATTCTCTCAACGCATTTGAATCGTCTGCCACAATGCTTTCTACCTTCTACTTCAGCACTGCAACTGGTCATGACGAGAGGGGATTAGATCCATAGACCAGCCAACCCGGTCTTTCTGAGGAAGATGAGTGTTTGGAGGCAGCAGATCCAGAGCGAAAGTCTGTTCCAGAGTCTGGGGGACTACCCCTCTTATCCCTGTTTGTTTGGACGGTGGTCTTGAATTGGAAGTTAGCAGGATAGATAGGTGTGTAAAGAAGGTATAAGGGATTTTGGTATGAACTGTATCTATGGAAAAGTTTACAGAATGCACTGAGGTTTGATCTGGTCTCCGGTTTTCAAATTTATACGACAGACGCAAGGCTGCGACGCCGTCGAGGCTTTGATACAAGCTCAAATTAAATAGCAGACTCTGGGAATTACTTTTCTACTAATTCATAACGCAAAGCAAAACACAAGAGCAGCCAACAGATTACTGTGGCAAGGCAAGCTTTTGAGTCAAGATTGTTCCCACCATATGCGAGAAATAAACGTGAGCCTGTCTCAAAGCCTCAGTCAAAAACAAATAACTTTTCAAAGCTCTTCCCAGACCGTGTTTACCAAGCGCCATTTTAACAAGGCTTCATATAGCCTAGAAAAAAAAAGCTGGTATCAAAGTCATCTGTTTCATATAAAAATCTGACTGCTTGAAGCACAACACAAGGGTGGGTCTAGAGTACAACTTTATTGTGGTGTATTAGTTCAACTGTGTGAAGTGTGCCACTTGAGGATTTGCAAAATAGGACCTACGCTGATAAACAATCATGTTTTTAAGGTAACACACTTCATTCTAAATTTACAAAAATGTTGCATGGGCGCTCTTGTAATGTGTGCATTTTGATGCTCCACCGACTGACTTTTAAGATGGTAAGTAAATTGAATCAATGATTTGATTTTTTGTTAACCATTCAATTCTTTAAAATCATTACAGTAAAAAAGCTAAAATTGAAGCCCATCCCCCCCTTGCCTTCCCACCCCTGCAGCCCTCCTCCCCCGCCGACATACAAGTTTTTAGAACCCTATTTCCGACAGTCAATCTTGTATTGCAAAGTCCCATTTGCCGTCAACTCCGGGAACTTAATTGTATTTCGGCAATGGTTGTATCAAAGTGTGTGGGATGACGGGTTGTCTCTTCTTTGCATATAAATGTTACTGAAACACCTTGTTTGCTCGTTAATCAGTCTCTGTGTTTCACTTGTTTACGGTCAAAAACGTAAGCACTTACGTCTAAGGCCAGTCTAATATGGTGAGTAAATTTTGCCGCTCTTGCCAGGAAGTGGGTTTTTATTTCCGAAAAGCACCAATCTGATGCCTCCCTGCATGTTCTGATACCAAGGTCTCTTAAGATGGGGCGGAGCATCCTTTGTCGCTCACTGGTTAATTTGGGGCAGCAGCATAGTAAGTGGAGCCAGGATTCCTTTTGGTAGTTGCATAGGCAGCAAGAGGTGGCACCAAGATGGTAAGTAAATTGAATCAGTGGTTTAGGACGTTTTGCTCCAAGCGATCATCCCTGCAATCCCTAGTTAAAATAAAAACCTTCATATTACAGTATTGATTCACTGGCGTGGAGCGGCACAGTATTTAGTAGTCACAGAACAAACCTGTTCCTGTCTCAGCTGGTCCCTGGCTGCCAGAGCAATATGTAAACACTACAAATACATACATTTATAACCTCTATGATTAATCGGTTTACACTGAGGACAGCTGCAAAAACTTTAAAGACACAGGACTAACGTCCTCCATTTTGGCAGGGCTTGCTGCCCATGACTTCAGATCCCCTAAATGCGATCCTCTGGACGCAATCCCACTTTTTTGGGGGGAGAGTAAAAACATGAATTAATAATTTCATTCTCACTCAATAGATTAATAAACTTTATATACTTTTAGCTCTGAATGCCGGGTAGTCGGACGCTGGACAATGCACGTAACACTGAGCAGATGTCAGCAGGTTCATCCCTATGATTAGAGGAGTTGGGAACGGACTATAGGTGCCAATGGGAAACATCCATTAAGCTTTCATCAGAAGTCAGATTTCTTAACTTTTTTTACCAGTATTTCTCAATAGAAGGACAGGTTACTCTACTTACTATAACCCATTTCACCTACATCGAGATTCAGGTTACTATGTGCCTGTTCTTCAAAGAGCAAGGGAGAGCCACCCTAGAGTCATTATAGGGTCCCACCTGGACTACTGCAAGGCTCCGATTACTGGTGCACCCTAAAAAGATCCTGGGATGCTGGCAATGAATCTAAACTCAAGCGATCAGGGCGGTGTCGAGTGTAGGTCATTGAGACCACACTGGTTATGTGAATTTGGATTTGTTCAGCACAACATTCACACACAGACCTCCTGGAACCCAAAACAGTAAGGTATGACAACATGAAGATTTACGGAGCGAAGAAGTGGGCTTTAAGTCTTTTCTTTAAAATCTAATTGATGTTGGAGTCTTTCACAGAGGTCAGTAGATTGTTCCAGAGCTAAGCAGCCAGCGCAACAAAAGGACTTACCTCCTCAACAGGGCTTCAGAACCTTGGAACAACCAGTAAATTATCGTTGGAAGAATGGAGAGCTCTGGTGGGCACAGGTTAGTTGAACCTAAAACTAGGGAACTAATGAACTAACCTGTTAAGGCATTTACACAGAACACAAAGACCCTTAAAATGAATTCTCTGCAGAATAGGAAGCCAGCAGTGACACGAAATAGGTCCAGCCAAAGAGAATCAAGCCAGTCTGAGTAATTAACCTTGCAGCTTGATTCTGATTAACTTGTAGTGTGTGAATTTGGGCCTTAGATATCCCTCATGAAGTCTGTAGTGTGTGAATTTGGGCCTTAGATATCCCTCATGAAGTCTCAAGTAAGGGCCTTCTTAAGGTTTCATGATTAAGGAGGGGTCCACCCGGCAACAAGATGCTAGAGGAAGAGTCGGCAAGGTTATCAAGCAAACAAGCCTTCCATAGTAATCAAACAGGTAAATGGTTTAGCTGCTTTCTGAAAATATTAAAAACGTTTCTCTGTTTGAATGACGATGCTGCTCTTGACTGCAATTCAACACTTGAGTTCTCTGTAATTTTAATTTCCTTTGATGAAAATAATTTTGCATCTCAGGTAATGGGAAGTTAGACCACCCAGAAGGGATTTGGCAGATCACTCACCCTTGGCAAGACTAGGATAGGGAGCGCTAGGTTGGAGTACACCATACACAATATTTATATTGCCAGCATATATTCACTGTTTTAGCTCTCTAGTCTTATGCTAATGAAGAGCATGGTGGTTCTTTTTATTCAGCATACCACTTCTCCCCATCTTCTTTGTTCTATTACCTTTCCTATTCCTACCTTCTTCTGTTCCCATTTCCAACTTCACTCTTCTTGAGTTCCCATGTTCTATGACCGACTCATTTTCCCCACTTCTTACATTTCTATTTGGACAATGCTCCCTCGTAAATCTGCAAACTTATATATATATATATAACATGATGGCAAGTGGGTTAACGATGGTCGAGACCGTTTCAGTACTTAGTCCAACAAGAATGACAAAGATCACCGGACAGGACCAGCCCTACTGTAATAATGCGACCCTCAGCATTTCCCTGGTTGGAAACAGGTCCAGTGATGGGACACTTGCTGTCCAGTAATGAACAGTAACTAGAAGATGTGTCCCCTTCTACATTTGAGGAAACGTGGTGTGCCTGATGAGGATGCAACTCTCCTGTAAAGCAGACATCTCGTAGGAAGAGCCCAGAATTTTAAAATTCACATAGGTATCATCTTCTGTCAAGTTGAGGTTTCCCAACCATTCCACCATAGGTTCCAAGAGATACAGTTGTCCAATTGCATGAAATCCTTAAATTTAAAAAAGAGAGACGAGAAGAAGAGCACCTGCCTTTTCGCCTATAACTTTAAAGTGATGGGGTCACCAACAAACCACACCTCATGATGAAAGAAAATATTATTAACTGAAAAGTTACAGGTTCTCCATGAACATGTACGTATACTGATGGATGTTTTGTTAAATGTCTCTTATGCACTTCATTAAGGAAGTCCATCCACAGCAGCCAATCAAACCTCTACACAAAGGATCTGCATCCTGATGATTTAACAATCTCAGTTGTTCTGCATTCTTTAGCTTGGGGGTTTGCAGAATGCAAGGTGTGTATTAAGACATTGTTTAAAGATTCATCAAGTACTGTTGTGTGTGAATTTAAGGGGTGGAATCACTTTTATGGCTCTCTCGCTTTCTTTTTTTTTTAAAAGGGTTTCCTGTTTCCACCAAACACATTTTCAGGTTTCGTAACCCACAGGCTCCCTTGGAAGCGGTAACCCAAAGGAGGGTAAACTGCAGTTCAGCTGACCAAAAAGACAGCTAACAGATGACCATTTAGGGCCTTAATGTAAATATATGCGTAAAACAACTCTGTAGTTTGATAGTGCTGTAGTTTGTGGGGCTCTGCCAAGAGGAGCATTCTACATGGCTAAGAGTATGCGTGGTTTGCTCCTGGTGTCCCTTTGGGCAGAAATTAATCTCTGTAATACGATGTTAATGGATGCTCACCAGTGTCACGTGGTCAGGATAGGCCTAGTAAGGAACACCACCATTTACATGCTCATGTTTCTTAGGTTGCCTTTTCTGTTAAACACAATCACTTTTGACATACATTTGTATGTGTGACAATGCAAGCTAACATTCTCTAAATCAGCATTGCTTACATCTCCACTTCGTAGGCACACAATCATAACATCTTGAACATTCAGTCCGAAGGATAAAGTTCACTGCACAAATGTCACTGTTATTGTCTGGTAGGGGACAAGGCTATCAAACAATTATAAGAAATTGAGGCCCGGCTGCGGTTTTGACAGGGCCTCATGGGTCCTGTTTATTATTTGTACACAGAACCACTTCCTTGTTTAAGGCAGAGGAGCACTCAGTTGACACTGCAAGGTCACTGCATGCCGGAATTCCAGCTCAGCTGATTCAGGTTTACCAAAACGAAGGATGTCCAGTCCGACACCAACACAGACAGTCTGATGACACCTACTCTCAGGTAATGGGGAGTTAGACCACCAGGCTGGGATTTGGCAGATCACCCACCCTAGGCAAGACTTGGATAGGGAGTGCTAGGTAGAAGTACAATATACACTGTATTTATATTGCCAGCATATATTCACTGTTTTAGCACAATGGTGGAATTGTTCATCTTTTTCACTGTTCTCATAATGCTAATTACGCTACTGTTTTCATTTTGCTGATTTTCACAAAGCACATATACAAGAATCACAATACTTCAATAAATATTGAAACGCCTTGCTGAGCATTTCTTGTGCAATTCTTTGGGTATGCATGAGTCTAAACAAAAGGGTTCTAGAGATGTTACCACAATATCCTTGGGGGATCAGGGTTGTCATGTTCTAAGGTTGCACACACATTTGTTACCTTGTAAGGCTAAGGGTGCAGATGGTGCACCATGAGCTAACAAGACTTTAGACAAACATATCCTGAGGGTGTGCACAGAATTAGTCTGGCACAAGCTGGACCTTTATGTTGTCCAACAAACACACTATTTTACAGGAGAGTTACAATCCATACTACACCAGATTGAAGTTCCACCACATCATACAAGTAGTGGGAAGTGGCTGCCTGCATGGCCAGATTTTCACGAAACATTGCAAAACTCCAGGGGTAAAAAATGCTCAGATGAGCTGCTCATATAGAGAGAGCCTCTTCTTATTTTAACTATGGTGCTGGACTTCTCCTTTAACAAATAAATTACAAACAGAAGATTTAAGTGAGTCTACCCAAAAATGATTTTGAGGCAGGACTTGTACTGGATATGCACTCAATTCTATTAACCAGAATAGACTTTGTTGCCATTTCCAACGTTCCAGTGAAGGCTCTTTATTATCTGCCGTAATGTTCCTTCATGCCTTACCATCGTAGAAGCAGTTCTTCGATCTGTTCTACCCCACCACTCATTAACCTCAGATGGACAAGGCCAGCACCACACAATAATCCTGCAGTCACTCCAATAAAATACAAAAGGTTTAGGGCAGATCCCTACACAAACATGGCTTACCACTGTGGAAGACACTCACTTCCAACCTCAGTCTAGCAATGGACTGGCTTCAGTTTCAGTGGGCTCAGAAAATGCACGTGTTCTCTTCAACCCATGCATGGAGCCTTCAAACGGCTAGACTTTGAAACCTAGAATCTCTGTCAACCAAATCGCACACACATTTCCCTTTCTTTGAAACAATTGAGCAGCAAGAAAATGTGCTGCAAGACCAATCAATCAATCATATCATCTGTAAAGCGCGCTACTCACCCGTGAGGGTCTCAAGGCTCTGGGGTGGGGAATGCTGCTACTGCTTGAAAAGCCAGGTCTTGAGGAGTTTTCTGAAGGTCGGCAGGTCTTGGGTCTGCCGTAGGGTGTTCCAGGTCTTGGCGGCAAGGTGGGAGAACGATCTGCCACTGGAGGTCGCTCTTCGGAAGGAGGGACTGTGGCGAGGGCGAGGTCGGCAGAGCGGAGCTGGTGGGTGGGGGTGTAGAAGCTGAGTTGTCTGTTGAGGTACGTTGGTCTGGTGTTGTAGAGTGCCTTGTGTGCGTGGGTGAGCAGCTTGAAGGTTATCCTCTTGTTGACCGGGAACCAGTGCAGGTCTATCAGGTGGGGTGAGATGTGGCTGCGGCGAGGGATGTCGAGGATCAGGCATGCAGAGGTGTTCCGGATGGATTGGAGCCGTCTCAGGAGTTTGGCTGAGGCTCTTGCTTAGAGGGCGTTTCCGTAATCAACCTGCTGCTGACTAGGGCCTGGGTGACCGTTCTTCTCGTTTCAGTGGGGCTCCACTTGTAGATCCTGCGGAGCATGCGGAGGGTGTTGAAGCTGGAGGAGGAGACGGCGTTGACCTGTTTAGTCATGGAGAGGGTGGAGTCAAGGATGGCCCCTAGGTTGCGTGCGTGGTCTGTCAGTATTGGAGCGGCTCCCCAACCAGCTCCACTGTGAGGGTTCTGGGAACCCCAGACGAAATTACATTTTGCTACTTGGTGTCTCCCTTTCCCCTATTGACAAAACTACATTTGAGGCATTTTGTTGAACTCTGACACCACACTTGTGGCCATTTGTGATGGCGCTGCGAGGCAACCGCCTACAATGGCCTAATGCATCACCATTCCTGCACCCAACACTCTCTTTCCCTAACGCTTGAGCGTGCAGAAGTGATAACTGTGGCATGGCGCTATACAAAACCCCAAATAAAACTGCAGTAATTCTGACATGCAGAAGTCATTCCAATTCAATAATGTCATTTTTAAACCAACTTACTAGCAGTTCTGTGCATTTAAACCTTGCGCCTCCTCTTCTCACTTGGCGTAGGGAGGTCTGTGCTTACATTTATTGATAACGCCCAATAGGAATTTTAGAGCGACTCACATTCTTTCATAGAAGGCAATCACACGCCTCTTTTTAATTGTCAGGAGATTCCGGAGCACACTGGAACACTTCCTTTCTTTTCAGCGTGAATGTAAACACGTTGGTTGAAAGGAGTAATTTTACACAGGAGGCTAGGCTGAAAAGGGCCGAGGTGGTCCCCGTTCCGGCTGTTGAAAAGACAGCGGTTGCACCCCGTTGTGCCCTAAAGACGGCCCTTTCAATAACATGCTTAGTATTTTTTTTCTCCAGGTGACAGAGCCAAATTCTCCGCCCCACTAAACATTTCAGTCACAAGCGAAACTCTTTGACACGAAACCCAAACACAGACTGAGTCACGCAAGACTCAATGCCTGAACAATGGCCCGTCTCTCCCTCATTATTTTCTGAGGCTAGCGGACCATCACAGGACAGAAAAGACCAGTAACATGTTGGCAAGTGAGTCATCCATAGAAAACATAAGCTAATGGTGGAGGGTGGCGATATTTTTGAAAAGAATAAGAGGCGCACGTATTATCTTACCCGCTGAATGGAAGTTCCGGAAGCTCACATAATGTGAGAATTCAATTGGAGAAAACATACGATTTCTGGTATTTAAATACCTACAAGACACTCGTGTACAGCACTGTGATGAACGTGGGAACTGGGAAGCGTGTCATTTACAACTTACATCCAAGAGAACTTCCGGAAATGAAGTACGTAGGTTAATTTCGGACACAAACTGGCCAATCCAACACTACCCTGCCACCCTAGCGGCATCATTTTGGCTCTCGCATAACATGCAGAACGAACACCACTGCCTTTTATTTATTTTAGAGATTTTAATAGCAGCAATTAAAGTGAGAGATTTCAAGGTCGAGTTAAAGAAAAAGTCATGTCAAACATTTAAAACTATGTACTCTTCCACCCTCTCTCTCGTGGCTCTAAGACAGACCCGTGAAACCCTTACAGTTTGGAGTCACTGAGTTTGATGACATTTGGGACCATCTGTTGTTACATAGCAGTCACGCGGATTGCCATGGCTTCTCGTTTGCCTGTGCTGTTTGTGCTTGGGCAGGGAGGCCCATCACGTTACATCATGCCATTGTTTTAGAGCTGTACTTTGCTGTTCTTAAGATGGCTCAGTGAGTTTCACTCTTGCTTTTAGCATCTGGTGTGAGCTGGAGATTGTTCGTTCGAATAAGAGCAAGCCCAGGTCAGCCTTAAATTCACCTAAGTCCATAAAAGGGGTCCCAATTCAAGCAAGAACTCATCCTGTCATTGGTAGCACTTAGAAAATGCCCGGTTACTCACCGGTATTCTTAATTTCTCCTGGTCCTGTTTTCCTCGTCCCATACTTTACTAATGGAGATATGTTGAAGATCACCGGTAAGTAATAGGGCATTACCCCCAGGTCCCTCCTGCCCTTGTCCCATTCATTACTAATGGAGAATACCCAAGCCAGGTACCCGACATTCACATAGAACAAAAACTCAGAGATACAACACCACACAGCAGCACACAAAGGTGAAGTATCAACACAGGCCCAAAAAACAACCCAGGAGCGCAGAGCAAGCAACCCCCAAACAAGAAAAACAAGGAATCGGCCCCCAATCCCTGAAATTGAGAAAACACCAACACAGGAAGAAGAGGAGGCCCACACTGCCATCGGCAAAGGGCCGAAAGAACACCCACCTAAAGCAGCTCAAGAAGCAGCCATGTCCCAAGCAAGGTGTCCAGCATCCACAACGGAGGAGGAGCCACAAGCCAGAGAAAAAGCCAGCCAAACACATGAGGCAACCAATGAATACTGAAGACCACACCCCCTGGGTGGAGGCATAAAAAGAAAACACCAAGAACCAGGCCACCTGAAAAAAGGCAGACGGACCAAAAAAAACCAAAACAGCAAGAACCACTCCAGAACCAACAAGGACCCAGTTAACCTCCCCAGCAGCATCCACGAAAGCAGACCAAAACCCACCCACACACAAGGAATAGAGAAGTCTCCAGGGGAATAAAGGAAGAAGCATAAAAGCAAAACGACCGTGGCAAAACAACCAAAGGAGTCCTGAGATAACAAAAAACACAAATCAGCAAGATGCCAAGCTGACACAAATCAGCAAGATGCCAAGCTGAAGCGAAAGGCCACCAAAACCAAGTTCAATGGGACAAAAGATAAGGCTCCATCTGAGTGCCACCAACAAAAGGACAAAACCAGAGGCCAGTACCAGGAAAGGAAACAGAGGCAACACCAAGAGGGAAGCAGGAGAAAGCAGTACAGCAACATTGCCCAGCCCACCACCACAGTCAGGGACCCCTATGGGGAACCAAATACCAAGACGACAGACCCAGGGCCCGCAAACGAGACAACACCAACAAGTCACAAAACCGCTCCACAGAACAGCAAAACAACTGGTGAGGAATACAACAGGGGAACCCACTTAAGAAACCCCCTCCCATGCCGAATAACACCAATGACACATAGAGGACAGTAGAAGGGGAACCAAGAGACAAACGTAGGGCCACTGCTAAAAGCAGAGGGAGCCCTGTGCACCGCTAACCCTTTCCCCTCAATGAGAGGTGAAACCTCGACAGAAACGAAGGAATGACCTTCAAAGAGAGGGGAGCCAAAACAACCAGTGCCCCATGACTACCAGGAGCACTAGACCCTGAGACCAAGAGCGACGTGGCCAACCAAGACCACTAACACCAGTAGCACCCGAGAGCCCCTCGGCAGACAAACTAGGAACTTGGGAAGGAGATCCAAAGGAGGAAAGGCACACACCCACAGGGCTGGTCAAAGAATGGGCAAAGAAGCCACCCCCAGACCACAGCCGTCTGACAACAGGCCGACTCGAGGAAACCCTCCACAAGGCAGGAAGCAAAAGAGGCCCAAGATGGGGCAATCACATTTGACACTCCTGAGGAAGACCACCCCAAACAGCGGGAAGAAAGTCCGGGAAGGGAGGAAGCCCAAACATGGAACATCAATGACTCCCAGAAACTGCAGATGCTCCCCCGTCCATCGAAATTGAACACATGCAACATGGGCCACAAAGGCATCGTTATGTAAAGATGAGCTTGCATTCGCCCACTAGTGCAGATCCGAGATGACAGCTGGAGAAATTGGGATTAGTAAACCGGGAACATGGAAGAGCGAACCTCAACAGAGGCTGCACCCAAAGTACACCACCACAGCCATACCAGAAGTATAGCAGAGCCTGAAGATGCTAGCGGCCCGAGGAGCAGAATCTGAGCCCCGAATGCTGAAACCAACACGGTCAGCAACCTGGACGAACAAAACTACCGGAAAATGGTCCAGACAACCCCCACCAACAGCCTATCAAAAGCAGAGGCAGCCAACTGATTCCCACTACATGACCAGGAACAAACGTGTCCCGAGGGCGTAACACCCCACAAGGCCCGAATGAGTGGTACCGGACCGGGGAGAAAAAGAAAACACAACCAAGGCAGAGCAAGGCTAGAGCCACACAAACCTAGGAGACAGGGAACAACTTACAAACCATGCACCCTCAGCAGATCTTGCCCACAAACAAAAAGAAAGAAGGACTAAACACCTACCAGGAACCCAGGGACTGGATACGGAACAACGAAATCAGAGGAAGACCCCTCAATCGGCCGACACACATGCAACCACCAATATACAACATCCCCGGCTCACCCTAGACCAACTGACTGTCAGCTGGAGTGAGGACCGGGGAAATCCATGAGGGGTGCAAAACAACCCACCAATAGACAAGCTGAGCCCGCCACCAGGAGGGCAGATGAAAAAGCTAAAGGCCACTCCCTGAAGCAGCAGAGGGCTGGATCAAGCCCAGCCCAAGCAACAGAGTAGTGGCCAGGCAATTAACCCAAAGATATGGGCACCAGGAAGGTCACCAGCAAATTGTGGTCTACACATGAAGAAGAAAGAAACGCTGAACACCACAGAACATGATCCACTGCCAAACAAATGACGTAGAACCACAGACAATCGCCCTGATCGATACCGTACCAGGAATCAAGGCGCTCCAGCCGTAGCTGAAAGGAGCAAGCCAAGACAAGCAGGAGAGGCCGGCACCATAACAAATGGACACCCACCACGGGGTGGCATGTAGAGGCAAAAACAAGCCGACCTCCTCACAGTCCAAAGTGAGGTTCCGTGACAATTATAAGTGGTGTTTTCGACTCGTTCGAATATGGACGAGTTTGGTATCTATGAACCGCAAATGACGAGTTTAGTGGGTGTACGCGTTTTCGCTATGCTGACCTAAACCGTTCGTCTTATTCGTGGGTTTCTTCATCTGAACCCACAGGTTCCATTTTAGATACCGCATCCATTTTGTCTCTTGCCCTCAAGTAGCCAGCGAACGGACACTGTCCGCTTCATGACCCTGGGATTCCCAAACTCTTGCGGAAGACATGTGTTCCTTTGAGGGTGTCTTTATGACGAGGGGGATGACACTGCAAAGGCAGATGGCCTCGCTCGAGGTTCATCTTGCCGTGCGGCCTATTGTTTCAGCCGTGCATTTCATTAGGCATGTCTCCTTTGATCCTGCAATCGTGTTTCCGATATCACCCCCCTACACTCTTTTCAATCTGTTGTCTATCTTTGTCTTCCCTTGCACCTGTTTCTGACTCTTCCTTAATTCGTTTACAGCCGGAATGGAATGTACTAATGGTGGGATGATGTACTTTTACAGTTGGGAATCGGCGATGTTACTGTAATTATGTTCCGGGACCCTGAATACATGAAAGCGACCCTTTTGAAATTTACTGTGGGAACTAAGTTGTAACCTTTTGTTCACCATGTTGTGCAATGACTAAAAACTGTATAAAAGGAGCGATCCACTTTAACAATTTGAAGCAGTCTCCTAGAACCTACACGTGTTGTACTTCTTGTGACTTCTGTGTTCCCTGCAGTAAATAAACCTCGATCTTTGACGCCGAAGGAAGTGTCCTGTGTCTCTGTCATTTGTACGCCGGAACAGGTAACCCACAAAGGTTTCAGGTGTTGTCCCCTGGCACCGCTGGGTCTTAGAATAGCCCAGTCCTTCAGTTGGCACCCAACGTGGGGCGACATCAGCGGTACCGGTCCAAAGCCCGACGATCGTGAGGAACTTCGTGTGAAATCTCCGAGGGAAGGTGCACCCCGCTTCATCGATCCTGTTGTCGAAACGAGTGGCCCGACGACTTTTCCCACGAAGATCCCCGCCTCCTGACGGCTGCGATGGACTGATGCACTGACTGTCGACCTGTTTTGACACCTGGCGTAGTCCTTGGTACAGCGAGACGATTGACGGGCCTTCCTGGTGACGCCATTGATCTTTCAGTTAAGTATTTGGTGGGTCGCTCCCAGAGTCCTTGGTTGTTGTTGGTGCTTGGTTGTTTGCATGGTTCCATTGCATTTGTGGTTCTTAGTACTTGGTTCTTAGTTGTTTAATTTGACGACTGCAATCGCCAAAGACCAAGGGTCTAGCATTTTTGCAAGGATATCGCAAATCGATAACCCTTGACGTTTGTGAAACTCGGTTAGTGTGCACGATGCCTGGGCGTAGTACTTTGTTTAGCTGCTTTAAAGGTTGTGGTGCGGATTCCCGATTGGAGGACTCATGTCCGATACCTCCAGTTGGAACTCCGGTCTATGAGTTATATAGTCGACATGGAGTGGGTCCTATTGCATATAACGATTGCTGGGTCCGCTATACAAAAGATGACGGTGTCCTTAGTTGGCCACCTCATGGTAGTTTTGAAACAGTAATTTTGGATAATCTAGAAGCAAAATTGTTTAAAAGGAAAGCAAGGCCGGCCATGTTTGATTCCTTTCGGTTATGGCGCAAAGAGTCCAAGCAGAAAGAAATCAAACAGCTTAAGAAAAATAAGAGAGAAGGTATTGTTACGACGATGAGAAATGCAGAGCAGTTTCAGCGTGACAAAGAAGAGAAGGAAAAGGAAGTTTTTGATAGACTACAACGTATGGCGGTGGATAAGTGTTATCCCGTTCTACCATCGAGTACTGATAAGAAGGGAGAGGAAGCAGTGGAGGACCCTTTGTTGTCCTACCTACTGAAGTCACCACCTCCATATGCACAGGATACTACAGCTCCTGTGGTTCCTCCTGTTCCTCAACCTGTCGTTTCGGCAGCTGCTCCTCAGCCTGTCGCTGGTCCTGTTCTTGCGAATCCTCTTGTCCCTATTCCTCTACCTGCTCCTGTTCCTACTGCTCCACTGCCTATATCTTCTCAACCTGCTGTTCCCGCTACTTCTGCCCTTGTGGCTACTCCTACTGCTCCTGCTGCTCCTGTGTTTAGTCCTCATGTTGTTGCCCCTGTACTTTTCTCCTCTTCTCCGTCTGTTCGAAGACGCATTCCTAATGCTGTTGCTAATCTTTACTCTCCTTTTGGACCGATTCTTGGGTCCGATGTTTCTGATGTTCCCCAACGACGAAGTCAGCTTCCTGGTGGTAGGGAACGTGACACGTTAATTAGGATGGCGCGTAATTGGATTAGGTATCCCCTTAAAAACACCCCGCGCATAATTTTTGAGACCTTCTCTCAATTCAATGAGCCTACACAGAGATTTGTGTTTGAGGAAATGTGCAAATGTTTACGTGAAGCGATAGCAAATGATGAGGTAAACGATGTACCGCTCGACGTAACTGAACTGCAGCTTCAGTTTTCGAGTGGTATGATTGTGGGTAGTAATGTTCGACGTGCTGTAGAACATCTTCTATCCTTTCGTCCCACTATAATACCTTGAGCATTGTTTAAAGATGATACTGAGGAATGGATGGCAACGCCTGGTCAGTATCCCATGAGAGAAGTTCCCCCAGTGTATATGCCAGGTAACCCTGGTGCTGCCCCTCCGATCCTGACACACTTCCAGAGAGTGTGGATACACCTCCCATGGAAGCGATCGGAAGTTTTGCAGGTGAAACAATCTTTGCCTGACCCCCGCAAAAATCCTGCAGGATACTATAAAGAGTTGTCCCAATTAGTAGATGCTACTATCATGAATCTTGCCGACATCGACATGTTGTTCGGCAACGTAGTACCTCAACCGGTTTGGGCGAAAATTCGTCAAGAAGATCACGCAGCTGAGTTAGGTGGTGATTGGGCTGCGCTTACAGCGGCTGATGCATTGCAAGTTGGTGGGGCTAAGCCTGAGCAGTTAATTACGGCTCTGCCTCAAAGAATTATTACTCTAATGAAGACACTTATGCCAGCTATGAAAGTCAATTGGGATAAACTGTTTGCGTGTAAGCAAAAGAAGGACGAGAGTGTCTCCGATTTCTTTACGAGATTTGAGGAGGCATTCATCGATCACAGTGGTCAGGATATGAGCACCGAGGGGGTTCAGAGGTTGTTCGTAGATAAATTTGTATCAAATTTGTTGCCCGACCTCAGCAACAAATTGAGAAATTCGGAGAGTTCGTGGGCTGTTTCTACCTCTGCCCAGATATTGGCCACGGCTCAATATTATGAAAATAGGGAAAAGGAGGAAAATGGTCGTGCGGATAAGAAAACAAAGGATCTCAAAACGAAAGTTCTGTTGCAGCAAGCGTATCCTCCGCGATCAAATCAAAATGATTCTCAGCAGCGGAATAGATCGCAGTCACAATCTGCTAGGTCACAGTCGCGAAATGACTTTTCCACGCAGAGACCTATGCTCGGGTATAATCAATGTGCGTACTGTAGAGGTGAGGGTCATTTGAAATTTGATTGTCCGGTTTTGCGCGACCGGAATAGTGGTGGTTCAGCTAGAGGAGGTCGTAGTGGTCCTCAGCAGGCTTCGCGAGGTAGAGGTCGTGGTGTTACTCAAAATGAGCGTTCTAATAATTCGTCTGACCCCAATAATTGCTTTGATCAGCGTGGTTCATCGTCAGGTAGATCTGCACAGTATCATGTGGATGATTATTACATCGCACGTGATATTGATGACGGTAATTACTAGGACAGCCACAGACAGAGAGAGGGAGTAGTATCAGTTCCGGTTGATCAGAGAGCGCCTTACGTCGCAGTTGCCACATCAGGCGTAGTTGAGCCTTTTCTGTTGGACACTGGTGCAGCGAAAAGTTCCATCATGCATTCGAAACTCCCTGGCGCACCTTTGTCTGGCTTAACGAATGTTTCCGTTGGATTCTCTGGCGCCCCCGTTAGCAATCCGGTCTCTAGCCCTTTGCCCATTACAATTGGGCCTCGTGAGCTGAAAGCTCCCTTGATTTTGACTACTGGTTGTGGTGAAAATCTTTTGGGCCTGGATTTGCTGAAACGGTTATATGCGACTTTGTACTGTTCTCCTGCGGGAGTGGAGCTTACTTTGGGTCAGAGAGTGATCTCTCCCATGTATTTGTCATCTGATAAGCTTCCACCGGAATTGAGTTCTCTTCCTGCATCTTTGTGGGCAACGGGTCCCAATGACGTGGGCCTGCTTGACATCTCTCCTTATGTTGTTCAGATGAAATCGAATGTGCGATTGCCACGTATTCCCCAATATCGTATCTCCCTTGATGGAGAACGAGCGTTGCTAGCGATCATCTATGATTTGATTAAGAAAGATGTTATCGAGGAAACTCGGGGAAACGTGTGTAATAGTCCTGTGTTACCTTATTTTGAAACGCACTGATCCATCTAAGCCTCCTGTTTACCGTTTCGTTATTGATTTACGGGAGGTGAACAAAATTGTTATTCCTCAATTTCCTGTGGTACCTGACATTACGGCTTTACTGACTCTGATTCCAGCCTCCGCTTCTTGGTTCTCAGTGATCGATCTGAAGAATGCTTTCTTTAGCATTCCGATTGCTGAGGAAAGCAGAGATCTATTCGGCTTCTCATTAGGAGGTCGCAGCTTTAGGTTTAAACGCGCTCCTCAGGGCTACTGTGAGAGTCCATCGATATACAGTCAAGCCCTGAAAAGTCAACTTGATGCGTTTGTATTACCGGCTGGTGCGGCCTTGATCCAGTATGTTGATGACTTGCTGGTGGCTGCTGACACAAAAGAGATCTGCAAAACTGCTACGGTGTCGCTGTTACAGCATCTCTGCGACTTACATCATAAGGTGTCACCTTCTAAACTGCAATATTGTTGTCAAGAAGTAACCTATCTAGGTCACTTATTGTCAAAGGAGGGAAGAAGGTTGACCCCAGAGAGAATTGCGGCGATCGCTCGAATGACTGTGCCAACAACTCAGAGAGATGTGCGTGCCTTTCTAGGTATCACGTCATACTGCAGGCAATGGATTCCAAATTTTTCATTGCTAGCGAAACCATTGGTAGCCCTCACGTGTAAAGATGTTCCAACTCCTTTGCCATGGACAGAAGAGTGTCAGGAAAGTTTTTCTGAACTGCGTGATGCGTTGTGTTCGGCTCCTGTGTTAGGTACTCCTGACTACAGCAAGCCGTTTACACTAGACGTTCACGAGAGAGAGGGTTGTGCGTTGAGTGTTTTGACGCAACTATTTGGCGGTAAGCAGCGTCCATGTGCATATTTTTCCTCGACCTTGGACCCAGTAGCTAGAGCTTTGCCGAGTTGCCTAAGAGCGACAGCGGCGGCTGTGGTGTCCATTCGACAATCTGCAGGATTGGTCATGGATAATGTGCTTACGGTGATGGTTCCGCATGCAGTTGACACTCTCTTGAATCGTACAAAAACTCAACACTTGACAAGCGCAAGGTTGTCCTGTTACGAGTTGACACTTTTGGCAAGTCATATTCAAATAAAACGCTGTAATGTCCTAAATCCGGCAACGTTGTTGCCGACTAATATGGAGTCAGATGATGTACCACCACATGATTGTTATTTGTGAACGGAGGAAGAAACGAAGGGTTGTGTTGACCTAAAAAACACTCCATTGGCAGATCCCGATGGTACCTTGTATGTTGATGGTTCGTGTTTTAAGTTGCCGAATGGTGATGTGACGACTGCGTATGCTGTGGTAACGTTGAGTACGGTTGTGGAAACTGCGAGATTGAATCAGAATTCCGCGCAGGCGGCAGAGTTGATTGCGTTGACGAGAGCGTGTGTTTTGACCAAAGGGAAAGCGAGTGAATGTGTTTACCGATAGTCAATATGCTTTTGGCGTTGCAAATAGCTTTGGTCGACTGTGGCGAGAGAGAGGCTTTATGACATCGCATGGCACAAAGATCCAACACGGACAGCTCGTGAACGATCTTTTAGACGCACTTACATTGCCTAAGCAGGTGGCAATTATTAAATGCAGCGCGCACCGAAAAGTGACGGGTGATGTTGGTCGTGGTAACGCGTTTGCGGATGAGATTGCTAAAGAGACAGCTAGAAATCTTGCAACCCGAATGTATGTTACGAGTTCAGTGAGGTGGCCTGCAGAGACTGGTATGTGTGAGGACACTGTTGAGAGCGTGAAAGCGATTCAGAATGAGGCCACCGAAACTGAAAAAACTAAGTGGAAAGAAAGCACAGGAAAGTTAGATGCGCATGGATGTTGGATTGATTTGCCGGAAAATCAGAGATGGATGTTGCCGGATGCATATGTGCTAGCCGTTGTGACTATGGCTCACGGCTTGTCACATATTAGCGCGAAAGGTATATGCAAGTTGCTGTCCCCTGTATGGAAGAATGATGGTATCGCTAAGTGTGCTGAGAGAGTGGTTAAGAATTGTATGGTATGTATGATGTACAATCCTGGCAAGGGCACTCCTACCCCACCTGGCCATTTTGCTCCTCCTACATGTCCCTTTGAGGTTATCCAACTGGACTTCATCCATATGGAGAGATGTAATAATCTGAAGTACGTTTTAGTTGTGGTTTGCGCATTCTCTAGATGGATTGAAGCCTATCCTCTTAAAGATAATACTGCCCTGTCCACAGCGAAAGTCCTACTGAAGGAATACTTTCCTCGGTATGGAATGCCACGGATTGTATGGTCAGATAACGGAAGTGAGTTTGTGGGGAGTGTGATGCAGAGTGTGTGTAAGGGCCTTGGAATTAGACAAAAATTCCACAGCGCCAATCATCCCCAGTCAGCAGGTTTAGTTGAAGGGTACAATGGTACTCTGAAACTGAAACTTGCTAAGATTCAAGCTACGACTGGTTTATCATGGCCTGATGCTTTGCCTCTGGCTCTCTTGTCGACCAGGGCGACTGTACACTCTCGAGTAGGGCTTAGCCCATATGAGATTGTGTTCGGCCGTCCTGCGAATGTTTGGGGGGTCCCTAGGCCCAAGTCCTTCGATAGTCTAGAGTACCCAATGCTAATTGATTATCTTCATGATCTGACTGCTAAACTGAGGTTAATTCATCAACAGGTCTTTGAAGCCCTGCCGGCACAGACAGAGGGTCCTGGACATCGGCTTCAACCGGGTGACTGGGTTGTCACCCGTAATTTTGGACGGAAGCGCAACTTGGAGCCGAGATTTGTGGGCCCTTACCAGGTCCTTCTCGCCACGAGAACTGCAGTTCGTTTGGAGGGTCGCAAGAACTGGGTGCATGCCACCCACACAAAGAAGGTGCCTATACCTTTACCAGCAGACTCGTGGGTGAGGACTGGATTTGCAGCAACGGAAACTGAGACCCCGACTAAATTTGTGCCGTTCAGTGACGCTCGACTTGTAGGAGATACTTCATTGCAGTCAGACACATCTGTTGATTCTGTGCCTTTGGGAAACTCAAGACTTGAACTATCATCTGCTCAACAGGACTCTGTCCCGCAATCTGAACAATTATTCGAAGATCAGACTCGTCCTGGAAGAAGCAGATATTTTCTTCGTTCTCATAACAAAGACTAATAAAATATCTTTTGTTTGTTTTTTTTTCCCCTTTTTGAAATTCACGTTACCCCTTATTGTCATTTTTGAACATTATGAACACTTGTGGCCTCTATTAATTTTTGAGTTCTTTTCCACGTGTGTTTTTCCACAGCTAGGAGATTTTGTATTATACTTGAATTGTTTGATTTAAGAAAACCTTTCATCCGGGTTGACCGTAGGGCAGTGCGGGTACTTCCTTCTGTTTAGCAGGTTCCTGACACTAGGTCGGTACTTTTGTCGATTCCTAGGAACTCCTGGGAATTGATAATCGCTACTCAGAACGAAGTGCGTCAAGAACGTTGCGGACGGTTTTTAGAGGATGGAATTCTCAAAGTTGTCAGAAGTGGAGAAGACTCTAGTGCAAAGATCATTACTACACAGGGTTGTACGAACTAAATGCTTTCTGTTTCAGGTGTTCCTGCTGTTTTTGACTGTTTCCATGCTATTGGTGGGTGGAGTATATCATGGAATACAATCGTTATTGCCTTCTGCTTTACCTACTTCTTCTTCTGAAACAAAATCTGTTTCTCCACATTCCTTTCACCCTTTACCTCAACACAAACAGGTTAGACGTGCGGAATTCATGAATAACTCCTTTGCTCAGCTTCTTCATCAAAATCAGTTGGTGATGAATACTACCAACTGCTGGGTGTGTGGTTTAATGCCGCATACCATGGATAAGGGAATTCCGTATTTGGTCCTTCCTTATAGTTCCCAGGGGTCAGCTCGAGCATTCCAAACTATGTTTCGTAGCGCATTAGATTCCTACCCCCATCGAGAGCCACGCACTGCAGATAGTGGTCCTGGCACGTACCATAAGCCTTTGGCAAGAGCGATTGCCGATTTAGATAGAGATATTTTTGACGCATCGCTTATTCCAGAGGAAGAGGTGCCAGCATACAGAGATCTGAGTGAGGCTGAGTATAGCATGTCAGTGGGTGATCGGCAGCTTAAAAGCTTGTCTCCGATCTGGATCGTACCCCATCTTGGTAATTTCTGTTTGAAAGGACTTGGCCGAAGTCCGCGAGCTCAGCTTGGGAGGAGTGCTTGTACTGAAACGCATGTTTTACCGACAGCCTCTTCCCCTGTTCTTTTGACTGCCAAGGGTACGTACTTTGTATGTTACGACCGCGCATATACATGGTTGCCTCATGACTTCTCGGGCACCTGTTATATTGCAAATCTGTTGCCACCGACCTTTACAGTTGGGTCGGATTATCACAAGACCAGAGTTGTGAGAGGCGTGATTAGCGAAGAAGACACTGCCGGTCAAGAAGCAGGAGACTTCTTTAAGGGTTTCTTGCCGTTTTGGGGACCTATGATCAATAGTAGGAACCTGAGACAGTTGGCTCGAGTGGTGGAATCGACTGCTAATATCACTGCAAGTGCCCTTGGTAATCTGACGGCAGAGCTTCAGGCGGACAGACTTATGACGTTACAAAATCGTATGGTTTTAGACGTCGTCCTTGCAGATAGAGGTGGTGTATGTAAGGTGATCCATTCGAGTTGCTGCATTTTCATCCCTGATAACACTCCAACTGTCTATCAAGCCATCTCGAAGTTGCATAAGATCTCCGAGTTCATACACGTGGACGTAGGTGATTGGACGCTACTAGGATGGGTTTGGGGCCTGATGTCGGGGGGGGTGATATCGGAAACATGATGTCGACGTGGGGTTGGAAGATTCTGAGGATCATTGGGGTTGTTGTAGCATTTCTGTTCACGTGTTGTCTTTGTGTACAGTGTGGTCCTGCCTTATGTGGCCTCTGTGCTACGACGTGTATAAGACGGCCATCTGTTACCAAGGAAGCATTGATGGATAGAATAATGTTGCAGCAGCATCTGAATGATCTGATGAATATCGAGATCGATTCTGATATCGACTAGTGCTTGCCTACATGAGGGCAAAAGGAGCGTCTGAGGTTCCGTGACAATTATAAGTGGTGTTTTCGACTCGTTCGAATATGGACGAGTTTGGTATCTATGAACCGCAAATGACGAGTTTAGTGGGTGTACGCGTTTTCGCTATGCTGACCTAAACCGTTCGTCTTATTCGTGGGTTTCTTCATCTGAACCCACGGGTTCCATTTTAGATACTGCATCCATTTTGTCTCTTGCCCTCAAGTAGCTAGGGAACGGACACTGTCCGCTTCATGACCCTGGGATTCCCAAACTCTTGCGGAAGACACGTGTTCCTTTGAGGGTGTCTTTATGACGAGGGGATGACACTGCAAAGGCAGATGGCCTCGCTCGAGGTTCATGTTGCCGTGCGGCCTATTGTTTCAGCCGTGCATTTCATTAGGCATGTCTCCTTTGATCCTGCAATCATGTTTCCGATATCACCCCCCCTACACTCTTTTCAATCTGTTGTCTATCTTTGTCTTCCCTTGCACCTGTTTCTGACTCTTCCTTAATTCGTTTACAGCCGGAATGGAATGTACTAATGGTGGGATGATGTACTTTTACAGTTGGGAACCGGCGATGTTACTGTAATTATGTTCCGGGACCCTGAATACATGAAAGCGACCCTTTTGAAATTTACTGTGGGAACTAAGTTGTAACCTTTTGTTCACCATGTTGTGCAATGACTAAAAACTGTATAAAAGGAGCGATCCACTTTAACAATTTGAAGCAGTCTCCTAGAACCTACACGTGTTGTACTTCTTGTGACTTCTGTGCTCCCTGCAGTAAATAAACCTCGATCTTTGACGCCGAAGGAAGTGTCCCGTGTCTCTGTCATTTGTACGCCGGAACAGGTAACCCACGAAGGTTTCAGGTGTTGTCCCCTGGCACCGCTGGGTCTTAGAATAGCCCAGTCCTTCAGTAGACATGGAAACAGGTGCTGCAAACACCTGCCCCCCCACCACTCTTCATCCCTGAGAACAGAGAGAAGAGCATTCCAGAAAAGTAGCCAAATCTAAGAAAATAAGGCAGGAAAATAGCAGTACAGAAGCTCCAAACTATCTCCAAAGACAAAGGGTAAAAGAAGCTCCCGCTCCCCCCCCAGTAGGAACACACCACTGAAATTCGGCACGCGAGCCCCGGGCCCAATACCCTCCTGACTCAGGCCCGACAAGAAGAAGTGGAGTCACAAAGAACCAAAAAATGACCAACCCCCCACCTCCCAGAAGCACTACTGCACAGGCAGCATGCCATGAAGCAGGGTGCCACCCAAAAACTGGCACCAGATATACCCCGGGAACCAGCCACGACGAAGGAACCAAGTCAGGCAGAAACCTCCATCCACTCCGAGGCAAGGGGATAAGAATAACCACAAAAGAGGTGCCAGGGGAGACCTGGCAAGCACCACAGATACCACATAACAGCACTATCGAAACATGAGCCATAGCACATAGGGAACTGCAGCTCCCGGGAGTCCCGGGAAACCACAGTACTGGATGGGCCCTAAGCCCAGGGCTGGACTGGCCATAGCGGGCACCGGGTGTTTCTTCGGTAGACCGCTAGGGTGGGGACCGGTTTTGGGCCCCTTTTGTTACCGGGGGTCGGCAATATCAGTCCCCGGTAACAAAAATCGGCCGAAACCGGCCCTGGCAAATTGCTCGGCTGCACTACCCCTCACACCAGGGGGGAGGCAGCGGAGCAGTTTGCCAGGGCTGGTTTCTGTTCCCATTCCGGCTCTGCCTAAGCCCCCCCCACCAAGACTGTGCACGAAACTAAACCACGTGTATGCCACAACAACACTGTACAGAGTCCCTCAGCTGGCAGGAACACGTGTCACCCCACCGGCCGACACCCCCACTCTGCTGGAATGTCAGTCAGGGAATATACAGCCCCCACAACCCACCGGCAAGATGCACCCCCATGCTGGGAGCAGGGAAAAAAGACCACTGAAATTCAGAGACCAGAACACAAACATTAGAGCAAGCATATGGAGACTTTAACCCCTAGGCCACAAGAAGCTCCTCAATACAGCCCCAAATAAGGTGGCAACCATCAATACCATACAGCAAAGCAGAAGCTGGCCCAAGGGTACTTATAGAACACAGCCCGCTAATGGTATCATACAAAACCCTAAAAAAGGCAGTAAGCAAACCGCTATGTACTACTCAGCCCAGGATCCGTATCTGCCGGCATCTACCTCCACCTTCAATTAGGGACCTCCCATGCACGAAGGTGAGGACCGAGGCACCGACGGAGAGGTGAGAGCATTCACACACATGCGTGTGGTCTGTTTTTTTTTTTTAGCTTAGTGAGCTTTTTTGAGGACACCCGGGAAGGAATGTTAAGTCTGACAATTGATCGTGGCGATACGGTTACACAAGCATGGTTTGGTCCGTTCAGCTGCTTTCCGACAGTTTAATTTGTTTAGGAGGGTATCTCTGGCACGTTTGTTGACCCTTGTAGACATCATAGTATAGCCAACTTTGTAGTGAACAACAAAGGCCACCGCAATGAATATATGAGAGTAGTTCTTCGAGTGCAACATTAACATCAGGGTTAGCACTTGCTTTAATTTATCGATATCCATACAATTCCATACAAAGCTCTCTTGCATTCGTGAGATCAGCCTTAGGAAGAGTCTATCTTCCTGGGCTGTTTCTTCCCGAGTTGATATCGATAATTATGGTATAGAAGTTTTTATCCATACAATTTTACACTAAGCTCTCCTGCATTTGTGAGATCAGCCTTAGGATGAGCCTATCTTCCTAGGGTCTGTTCTTCCCAAGTTGAGATCGAAAGTTATGATATAGAAGTTTTTCTATTTTACCCCTAACGTTTATAGTATTCGATCCCCCTTAAAAAAGCATTTGTTATCTTATTTACAAGGCGGGGTCTCACACATCTGAGTTGTTACCGGGTGAGGTGAGGCTAATACCTCATATAGGACAGGTGAGTGGACCTGGTCTTTTACTGAAAAAACCGTTAAGATCAGTACCTTAACAAAAGAGTAAGCAATCCATTAATGCAATGTATTCTTATGATTGGTGTTATGTGTGTGTGCATTCTATCTTCTAGGTGTGGCAATCACCCAGCCTGTATGAAGGTAATATGACACACACACACACACACACACACACACACACACAATGATATGTTTTCATTATTTGTTTCGACGTATGCAGTAGCGTAATGTTATAAAAGGTCCTGAAGAAAGCCTGGGCTACAAACTAGTCGACCACTTTTCACAAGCAGCGACATATTTGGTTTACGTTGTATCTGCAATTATTTTACTAGGTTTGTGAGAGATGTCAGAATAAAGGGTTTTCTCTTGCATATCCTTTTTAGATCACCACTTCACTTGCACTGCACCCAATCTTTTTCCATCATATATTTTAGTGAATATCCTTCAGATGCATCAGATGACTAAGTAGCATTAATTGTGATTGGTTTCTGTTGTGCTACTGTTTGTAAAGGTCATAGAGACCGATATGAAGTTCAAACCACATAATCCCTCCCCCTTTTTGAGAGTTTTGAGTCGGGAGAAGAAGGATATCCAGATGATGACACTGGCCGTGAGTGGCAGTTGATGGAGATCTGACTGATTCGTAATGGTCTGTGTTAGACATCAGTCCTGACTATGGAATGGAATACTCTTTTTAGGTGTCTGGACACATGTCTCCCAATCAGTCCAGTAGCCAGGGAGACGTGCTACATCGAGCCGTAAGTACGGCTACGGGAATACCACCGCCTGCATGTCTACCTGCCAGCCTGACAGCCAGGGAGACGACCCAGAAGCCACACCACAATCCGGGCGAGGACTCCACCTTCTCCCCTGACAATCTCCCAGCCAGCCCGGGAGACGCACACCATCGAGCAGCATTGTGATGTGGAAGTCTGGCCCACAGACAACTCCACTGGCACACCTGCATGTGTCCCTGCCAGCCTGGCAGCCAGGTAGATGAGCTCACCTTCCACCGTCACAACCACCCACCAGTGATGACGGCCCTCAACAGTCGTAGACGCCACTACAGCCCTGCAGGAGCAGCCATCGTATTCCTTGTCCCATTCTGTCGGCAGACATAAAAAAAAAAAGAACAGAAGGCATGCTGGGTAAATACGCCTTACGTTATCCCGGTGGGAGGTGAGGGGGCTAGGTTTGGAGTTCCAGTATTCCTTTTATTCTTTTTTCTGTCTGCGAGATAGATCTTCATTAGTAATGAATGTGATGAGGACAGGAAGGACATGGGGGTAATGCCGAAATTGTAGTATTAAACACTACATAAAAGCATTCTACTAGTATGGTTGCAATAGGTACATTAGAAGAGTTTGTATTTGACAATATTCGGAAGGAGCAGGCGCGAACCTCGATAAAAACGCATGGATCCTGCTGGTACTTAGAGTGCTCGGTTTCAGTTGCTGGCTTTCTAGCATGATGGAGAAGACAAAAAGAGCGGACTGCTTTCGGTATTTCAGGTATTGTACCTACGTAGAGCTGTGTTCAGGTTTAACAGTGGTAAAATGTGATTTTTTTTATACTCGAAAATGTTGATTGAAAACAGTAGGTTAAGTAATGGTAATGGACCGCACAGTTTGGCTGTCTTCTTTGAAATAGAACGTTGACATGGTTAAGAAGGTGTTGTTTTAGTAAATGTTTTATTGCTGTGTTAAAAAAACCCAGATATGTCTTTGACTGGGAAGGGGTCTGCAGCTGCTGGCAGCTAACACAGGCCTGTGATTGTAATGGTGGTGAAAAGCAGAGTATCCTCAAAATGAACTCCGCGGTGGCTATTCAGAAAAATTCTTTCATAGCTATAGCCCAAATCCATATGGTCAGATTTTCTCCGTTATACTGGCCGACTGAAACAAGAAAAAAACAATAGAGGATTGTATTACATAGACATAACGTGCAGACAGCTTTTTGGAGCACTTCAGACAGAAGAAAACACAACTCCAGCTGTAGTCAATGGGTTAGACAGGAAGGAAAGCTTTTCAAGGACAGCCAAAGACCTGGAGCACATTGAATTTAATTAAGCACGCAGTGCATTTGTTACCTGGTGCGTCACAAGAAGAGGGACAATGAGCCTGATGTACTAAGCGTTTGATGCTCTTGTACTGCCAAGGAATCACCAAATCACACTTTTGAAACCTCAAAAATGCAGATAGTCAAGTACAAAAGGGACAGTCAAAGTGAGCTGAGCAACCGGTAATAGATTGCAGAGGAAACTGGTATGTAACCAGTGGCGGCTCCTCCGCTAAGGTGGAGGAGCGTCGCCCCACTGCTTGTTTGCAGTGTTAATAAAGGAAAAATAAAACGATAACTCAATGTTATTAGCATTTTATTTTTTCCTGCTGTGGCAGGTTTGCGGAGCAGGGCATATCTGCTCACAGAGCAGGGAGAGGAGTGGTGGGCTCGCCAAACAGTCATGCGCACTTTGCATGTTCTCCACCCAGGGTGCATTACAGCTGGGTGGAAAACATGCTAAGGCTCCCTGTCTCCGTGTGAGGAAAGTCTTAAAAAGGGAGGAAATTAGGGAAAAGTTGTCAATCAAGTAACATCAATTGAGTAGACGAAAAACACCCCACGTACTTTTGAAATTAGACAATGATAGTGGGCAAAAAGAAATAAAAATAAAAAAAAAATATATATATATATATATATATATATATATATATATATATATACACACACACATTACAACAAAGTACATTGTCGGAACAGGGACCGCTTGACATACTTTTGTCTAGACCCATGTACCAGTCAATCCTAGGGGTGGAGACAGGATACAGAAATTACGATGCTTGGAATCACACTATATAATAGACCTGTAGAGTAAGAGTCCACTGGGTCTGAATAGCAGTGAGGAACTTGCTGTACATCTAGGTTGATACTGTTAATTGAACATTGTATCTGCAATCTGAATGTAGTCTTCCCACTTTGTGAGTGGTGAGCCTACCTTGTAAATTATGATACTCTTCCTATTCCATTTGATCTGCATCTATTTTGAAATTATGAAAAATTCATTTTTTGCGCGATTATTGATGCCTATTGATTATATGATTTAACAATTTAATAATTTGAAAGATGTTGAAGAATGGTTATTCTGGTAAAAAGAAAAGCAATTGGCCCATCCAGGGCAAGATCTTGAACTATTTATGACAACAGGCTATAATAGATTTATCAATTATTTTGTATATTCGATTCTAATTGGTTTAGCCCATTTAGGGCTCTTTTGATCCCACATGAACGATTATTGAACGTTTTAAAGATTATTGAACGTTTTAATGTTTCATGGAATGCTGCATTTACTGCATTGAGTTCCGCTCTTGGACCTTTATTAGCACTGCTACCGTTTTACTGAATTGTCTCTTTTCAGTTTCAACAATGGATACCATTGATGTGTTTGTGTACATAAAAAGCAAAGATGGCTGCAGCGTTTCGTGCAAAAATTGACAAAGGCTAAGCGCTGAAACGCGTCTTGTGTGCCCGGAGTTCGTGAATAAAATCTTCTGAACTCTCCCCCGTGAGTGCTGTCATCTGTTACGGGTACGATTACCCGATGGAGTTGGGAGCGGAATGTTAAAGCGGGAACACTCCCGCTGGACGTGCACCCGTTCCAGAGTGCAACTGGCTGGTGTCTTGGAGCTGTAATATATATATATGTGGCAGTTCTTTGAATGGGTTCTCTGCACAAGTTGGAATTTAAAGGCGGCTGTCCCGGTCGCATAAAGAGCTGCCCACCGCTGATTTGCGGGTCCTGGCAGGCTCCTAATGGTGCCGAGCTCCAAGGAAGGAAGGTGAGCTTGCGCCAGTGCAGGATGGTGTTCGCTCTACTCACCGTGACAGCTACAAAGCAGGCCCACTTGGGATTTTATTCTATGGTTTACATGCTGAAAACGAAGCACACCCACTGTGGACTTCATTATCCAGAAGGCTGTGCTGTCGGTCACGCCCCTACAGGCAGGTGATGTATATAAACTGTGCTTCATTGCAGCCAACCACATGCCACTGAAGAAGAGAGCAAGGGGCTCTCGAAACGCGTTTGGCAAAGGAACTTTTGGAGTCATTGAGCATTCAGAGAAGCTGTCAGCAGGCTGCCATTAAACCCGTGATTAATTAACTTCCAGTGGCAGTTCTTTGAATGGGCTCTCTGCACGAGTTGAATTTTTTTAATATATATATATATCATATCGTATCATGTGATCAAGCCTCTGGCTAGAGGCGAAACGCGTCATGCAGGACTGCTTGGGTGTTAAACGTTTGATGGAAAAAACACTGTTTTTGCACAAGACCTGGGTCTGGCTTGTTTGTTCTAAATCCAGTCGGAGCAGCAGAACTGGGATGCGACAGCGTCGAGCGATATAAGTGGAATATATATATATATATATATATATATATATATATATATATATATAGTGTCTAGTTGTACCATCGAATTCAGTGCATGTGACTAGTATCAAAAAACTGATAGTGTTTATGTGCAAATGTTTCAGCATTATGCCTCTGCACATGGTTTTGTATCATTTAATATTACAGCTTCCTTTGAATTTTAGTGGTGCTAAAAACATGTTTCACATTCTCACTGGAATAGAACAGCTACAGACATGCCACACTTGCGCCTCATATTACAGTGCTTTCAGCTCCATCCTCACACCACACACCCATAAAGGAATACAATTGCCCCAAATGTCCTGAAGTGTGTGCAATTACTTACCAATTTTGCTAAAATTAATAACAGCTCCCTTTCTTCCTAAAATGCAAAGACAATAAATCGCTTTTAAGTTAACACAGTAGAGTACACAAGCCCTTGTAACCACAAGTGCAGAGTATGAGAAAGAATAATTCTTGGATGAATCAATTATATGGTCCTAGGAAACAATTTCCAAAGTTGCTTCCAGTTAGAGGACCTGGTTTGGTGGTTCAGGCTGTACTGTTCCAACTGGGACAGGACCAAGGCTAATTTGCATTTGGCTGGGTCTAAACTGCGGTGGGCTGGTGGGCAAAAAATGGACTGGGATGAGGCCTGGACTAATTACCGGTGGCTGAGATTAGTTCAAGCATTTCATCCATCCCTTTTTTATATTTCTCACCCTAATTATTGTGGCCTCACGGATACTTCTCTTCCCAGAAGTTGAGAGGGATGCATGGTGTTTCAGATTCCGAGGCGGATGAGGCTCTGCCATTAGAAGCAGTGGATACTCCACCTTTTACTGAGGAGGGGAAACAGAGCTGAGCGGGCGATGCAGCTACCTATTTTGGGTGGACTCCCTGCTACTGTCCAAATCTAAATAAGGCCCTCAGTCTTTAACAAATTAGTTGAACTCCTCTAGTGCCAAGAAAGATCTAAACTGGCATGACCTTAAAGCGTGAGCATCAATACAGATTGCCTCGCTAGATATCCCTTGTCCTCGCAGTGAGCCAAACACAGCTGCACACTACCAGTGAGACAAACTAAGCCTATCGCTACACACTTGATCTTCCTCAGTGAGCAGAGATGCCCTCTGTATAGCATGCTCAACTAGTGAGCAGACAGAAGTGTGCTGGCATCCTAATCTCTGATCCCTAGTGCAGCATCACTATTAAGGGGACATCACCTGCAAGGACAGGCTCTTCAATTTCAAATGGTACCTCCTGCAAGTCATTTTCTGATTAGGGCTGACCTTCTTACATACTAGAATAGAAATGTGGCCTGGAGCCAGGTAAAATACTACGGGGCTGAAGCACAAAGGTAACTTACACTTTTGAGTAATTTACACTTTTGTGTAAGCTTACTACTTATTCGCTATTAATACAATGCAAGTGTAAATTTACTTCAAAGGTGTAACTCAAGACTCCACCAATTAGAAGGCCCTGGGGAGTATACATTTGTAGGTACTCTACAATTTTAAGCAAGTTTACTACTTTTGAAGTAAACTTATACTGAGACTTTGTGAATGTAAATGTATCTACTGCAGATATCTGTCTGTTTCCTACAGGCCACAGATTCTGATTACAACGAGAAACCTCAGAATGTTAACGCACCTACTCCAAAGATCTGTATGTAGCCTCTAGGTCAATTGTTGCAGTCTTAGAAAGACAGTTTTCTTTATAACTTTCATGAAGCAATGCACTCTAATGGCGCGACATTCTGCTAAAAATGGCAAGATTCCACCATGTTGTGGATCATTTTAATATCAACAGTGCACACTTTAGAAACACATGCTTATCAGTTACATGGAACACATACTTGATAGGCAGGTACCTACAGGTGAAGAGCCAACAGAAGAGTAGATCAAGCTCTTTTTAGCGATGCTGTTGATCCCCCTCATACCCGCTGACCCCATCCTATTTTTTCCCCTTCTGAACCTAAAAAACCCAGGCACAATCCTTTTCACTTCCACCACTGCAGCCAACTGAAGATGTAATCCAAGTTAAGGAGAAGTCACTTACCTTCGTGGGCAAGGTGACTGATTGCCCCATGTAGAATGGCGTTACCACTTTCAGTAACAATGACGGCCCAGTGCGAAGCCCCAATTCATTAGGGAAGCTGGTCAGGCAAGGAGACTTAGATGAAAGAGCCTTCAATTCACTCACTCTCCTAGCAAAAGTTATTGCCACTAAAAAGGCTGTTTGAAGGAAAGCAGCCAGAGAGGGCAGCTTTGCAGAGGTTTGAACGGGGCACACATCAGGATAGTGAGAACCAAATTAAGGTCCCACTGAGGCAGGTTGAATGGAGCAGGTGGGAAAATATGTATTAGCCCTTTAAGAAATCTGTTTTCAAAAGGGGATTTAAACAAAGAGGGTTGGTCTGGCAGTCTCAAGAAGGTAGACAAGGCCGAAAGGTACATTCCAAGAGTGCCCAGAGTATAGCACTGCTGTGCAAGGGTCAAAATAAAGAGATGGACTTGAGAAAGGGAAGCAGAAAGAGGGTCAATAGACCTTTCTGTGCAATACTTTACACATTTCCACCACTGGCAGGCATACACTGCCTTGGTAGAGGGACGCCTGGCAGCCAATAACCAGATTACAGACTTTGAGAGGAAGATTGAATGCTGTCAACTGTGCCACTCAATCTCCACAAAAGAAGGCATAGAGTTGACAGGTTTGGGTGGAGGACTCTCCCCTGATGCTGTGACGGATGATCCTCCCAGAGGGGCAGCCCAATTGGAGGATCAATGCTCAGTTGGAGAAGCTCAGGATACCAGACTCTCCGTGCACACTCCAGAGCCACAAGAATGGCCTGGTAGCTCCTGATCTTCTTGAGCACTCTGGACAGGAGTGGTATTGGCGGAAAAGCGTACCGGAAGCAAGAGCTCCACTTGAGATGAAAAGCATTGCAGAGAGAATGCTGCCTTGAAAACTCCAACGTGCAAAACTGCTGCCATTGCGCATTCTTGATGGATGCAAACAGATCTAAGAAAGGCTCTCCTCACTTCTGAGAGAGACCATGCACCACCTCCAGATGGCGACACTATTCGTAATCCCCTAGGTGTTGCAAGCTCAGTTCGTCCGCCATGGCGTTCAGGGAACCTCCCAGGTGCTGAACCACCAGGGACATGCTCTGCTGTTCCAGCCATGTCCAAAGATGTAGGGCCTCTTGACAAAGGGTCCAGGACCCCACCCTGAACTATTTGTTGCAGCACCACATGGCGGTGGTGTTGTCCATGGACACCTGAACCAGCTTTCACTTGACGGAATGAAGAAAAGCATTCAATGGCAAGCGAATTGCTCGGAGCTCCAGCAAGTTGATGTGGAGCCTGGATTCTGCCAGTGACAAGAGCCCTCTGATCTCCACCTCTCCCAGATGGCTGTCCCATCCCAGAAGTGATGCTTCTGTCACTACTGTGATCTGGTTGGGGAAGGGAGACGGGTCTGCCTTTGACCCAATCGCGGTTGGTCAGCCACGACTGCAGGTCCTGTGCAGTTCCCTCCGAGTTTTGGACCATGTCAAAGAGATTCCCCTGATGCTGCACACACTGGCACTTCAGGACCCACTGCATACCCTGCTATGCCATCTGGCATGTGTCACTAGCAGGAAGCAAGAGGCCATAAGGCCCAGCACCCTCAAAGTCAGTCTCATCAAAATCCAGGATAGAGGATGAAACATCTGTATTATAACCTGAATATCCAGGACTCACCATTTGGGAGGATAGGCCAAAAACGGCACTGTGTCTAGATCAGTTCTGATGAAAGGGAGCTTCTGAGATGGGGTCAGGTGTGACTTTGGCATGTTGATAGTGAACTCCAGGGAAAGCAGGATATTCGCCATAGTCTGAAGGTGGTAGAGGACAGTCTGGGGTGAACTAGTCGTCAAAAGCAAGTCGTCGAGATAGGGGAAACTGGCACCCCTGCGACCACAGCCATCACCTTGGTGGACACCCAAGGGGCGTTGGTAAGGCCAAAGGGGGGCACTGTGAACTGAAAGTGCTTGTGGGCTACCATGAACAGCAGACAGTATGGGAATGTGAAAATAGGCACCCTGCAAGTCCAACACTACCATCCAGTCTCTGGGGCCTAGGGCCGACAAGAGATGAGCCAGAGTGAGCAATTATAAACTTTTCCTTTTTGAGGATGTAGTTGAGGGCACGCAGATCTAGAATAGGACAAAGGGCCCTTGTCCTTTTTTGGGACCAGAAAGTAGCGAGAATAGCAATCACAGCCTACTTCTGGCGCCAGAACCCTCTCTATGGCTCCCTTGGACAACAGAGTCTGACTTACTTCTGAAGTCAGTTCAGGTGGATCTCCATCAGCCAGTCGTAAGTTGGAGGCATAGAGGGAGGGGTAATCTCGAAGGGGAAGGAGTAGCCCTTTTGGACTATCTGAAGAACCCGCCTGACCGATGGGATGTTTTGCCAGTGGTGGAGGTGATGGCTGATCCTGACAATAACGGGCCGCTCATGATCTTGAAGGGTTGGACTAGGAAGGTGTAAAGGCTGCAGGGGGGAAGAGTGGAGTGACTCGACCTCTGGCCGCCTGACCCATGGGGTTGAAAGGAGCCGCACCCACAGAAGTGCAGAGGTTGCAGAACGTGCACATTCTTCTGGGTGGGTTATGGCTGGTGCATCTGAAAGCACTTCCGTAGCCACGAAAGGGGTGAAAAGCAGACGGGGAGTCACTGAGAGGCCCAAGGACTTGGCCGTAGCTCATGAGGCCTTAAAGAGCTCCAGGGAAATGTCCGTCTGGTCTCAGAAGAGACAATGCCATAAAAGGGCATGTCCATAAGGGAAGCCAGGACATCTCAGGAAAAGCCTGAAGTTCTGAGCCGGGCATGGCGTCAAACAACCAATGTCTATGACATTGTTCTGCCCAGCGACTTTGTGGTGTCAAGCCCACAACAAATGCTGAACTTTGCCGCATCTCTCCCGTCTGATACTGCTTGGGAGGGAATAGTCCAGGCCGCCTCCTGTGGCAGCACCTGCGCAACTGTTTTCCACAAGGAGTGGGCGTAACGGCCCAATAGGCATGCAGTGTTCACTTACCGCAATGCAAGTCTGCCCGAAGAAAACATTTTCTTGCCCCAACTTTCCAGCCTCTTGGATTCCTTGTCATGGGGTACGGAAGGGAACCCGCCTAGTGAGGTAGAGGCTTGGCCCACCAAGTCTCGACAATAGGGTGGTTGGTGAAGAATTGTGTGTCGACCAGTGCACTGCAACCGCCCTATTCACAGGAGCCCCTTTACTGGGCTTGGACGAGGTTCCTAGAAGAACAAGATTCAAGGCCTCGTTGAAAGGCAGGAGACGTTCAGAGGAGGAGACACCCGGCTGCAGGACTCTGTCAAGATGTTCATCTTGACTTTCACTGAAGGGAGCTGAAGGTTCAGGACCTCAGCTGCCCTTCTTACCACCATAGCTATCTCCTCCGTAGCCACGGTAGGGGGAGAAAGCAGGCCAGAATCTGGAGAGGTATCCTTTTCACTGACCCCAACCAATTCCTCATACCAGTCCACTTCGTGCTCTGGCTTGTCTTGTAAAGGATGCAGCGACCCCTCCGAATCTTCCTTCATTTCTAGTCCCTAAAAATAAGGCTGAGCAACTGACCTAGGACACAAGGGTACTGTAGGAGCCGGAATCGGTGTCGGTAGGTGCTGCTCCAGCTCGTCACGCATTATGGCGCTGGGAGCATCAGGAGCCTCGGCACGGGGATGGCGCCCGCGAAGGTCACAGTGGAACAACAGATGCTGGTCCGGAGCCACTGGGGGCCATCGGCGCCACAGCCGTCGGTGCAAAATCCGATCGGGCCCCTTCTGAGCCTCCTTGGGTCAGGTCACCTAAATGAGGCACATGGCATCATAGAATTCTTTAAACTGGGCAGGGGTTGCTCTGGCTCCTGGAAAGTGCAGGAAAGCACAGATCTGACCTAGGCACAGGTTTTGCATAACAAGGCCTAGAGCATTCAGACTCCATTACATCAGCCAATGGACAGGGATAAGTTTCAAATTCTAGTGTTTTTTTTATGCGCCTTACCAGACCGACCCGATGACTTTGATCAGGAGGATGAGCACTTAGGACTCTCGGAGCTGTGCCCGGACCCTTCTCTCGATCAGGACTGGGAACGAGACCTCTGGGAAGAATGTCGTGGAGCAGAGCACCAGGCCGCATGCAGCTTTAGGGAGCACTACCTCACAGCTTTCGGAGCCATGGCCCGGCAGTCGGAGCACAACTTCGAGTCTTGGTCACACTCCAGGCACCAGAGATTTATGTGAGGATTCATCACCGATATGGAATGATGGCAGGCGTTTTCCAGAATTCTTTGACATTGTGGAAAAAGCTACACACCAAAAACCATTGACAAACATTTACACAAGCCTGTCAAAAAGTGACTGAGGGTAGCTCGCTTCATGGATCAGCGCTAGCTGGCGCAGAAAGAATAAAACTGATGCAGGTGTGCGCCGTGGTGGCGCCTATATAGTTGATGTGGATGTCAATTCCGGCATGGACAATGCAGACATTATGTGGAGCCAACCAATGCCACTTACGGCGTGCAAGGGTATTGCTCGAGCAAAAGTCTTTTGGATACAGCCTGACGCCTGGGATGTTGTACGGTAAGGAAACTGCAGCTAGATGCCTCTATCAGAAATGGAAAATAGTGGCTAAAGAACACAGCTGTGCAATGGTCTCAAAAAATATCTTAGTCCAAATGTTTTTACAACCTAGAAATGTATACATAATCCCAACGTCATGTGGAATCCCAAGGAGAAAGTAGTTGCTCCCAATCTTCAACTTCCTCACATCTTGAGGAACAAAATTGATTAGTTCAATAGCAAGCCCCAAAATAAGATACTTTTGACACAATTAGGGAACTTTCAATTCTCTGCGAAATTACCATATTCATGCGCTGCCTTCATTTAACAACATAGGCCTGGGATTTTTAGGTCTTCTTTTTTCTGTGCCATTTCACTCTCTGAAATACGCCATTTCTTTCTAGGAAGGCTGATTAATGTTTACATCACAACTCTTCTCGCTGGCTGTCACGTCTTGTGGTTTGTTGCTCACTCTTGTGCGTCTATACAGTTCCATCCAGGGTGCAAGAAGATGCCACTGAAGTACTAGAGTTTACACATGACAAGTATGTGTTGTAGCTTGAATGCCGGAAAGCTAGTTAAACAGAACTAGATTAAAGAAAAAAATATAATGCTTCTGGGTTCCAAAATGCAGCTGTAACAGGTTCCCCATGTGTAAATGTGAGCATCAGGAAAATGAAACTCCTCCACAACAGTGCATGCATTCCCCTGCCAGTAAACACTGAGAGAGCGCAAATTTGAATAAAAATTATGTATAGGCCATATTTACAAGCACATTGTATAACGTAGGAATGAAATGTATATCGTAATGTGAAGTTGACACTTATAGCATAGATAACCGATATAATCCAAAGTAATATAGGAAATGTAACTGTATTCACTTTAGGATATGTATTAGATTTAGAAGGCCCGTATACGTAGTGGGCTGATGTAGAAATGTGTAGAATTGCTTACGAAATGTAGAACGTGCAAAGTAGAATTCATGTACGCGTGTAACCTTAAACGGAGAAGCGGTGAGAAATGAAACGTGAAGAAATGTGTAGAACATGTATAAAACGATAGCGAATGAGAATATAAAGTTATACTCTATGTAGTTTTATTCTATGATAGTGCATTCACTTATATTCTATGTAAAGGATTTGTTAAATGCGAATATATCTATTAAAGGTTATACTGTGTAGAAGGCTTTTTGTAAGGAATGTTAGAAGGGTTTAGGTCATTTGTGATTTTAACCTGACTGACCAAGGGTTCGCAGGAGTGTAGTCCGCTGTTTGTAATTTAGTGGGCTCACAGGAGTCGTGAATAGCCTTGATGTGAACGTGCGAGCCAAGGAGTCTAGTGCTTGCTAGATTTAAGGTGACAACGCTGGACGAAGTTTATGGCCTAAACGTGATAAGAAGCGCTTGGAATTTGAGAGTTGTTTAGAGAAGTTCATTCACAGGACCATGAAAGGTTATCTACATAACTATAAAGATTAAGGTTCCACTGAGGTGATGAACTTATGTTCTGAAAGTGTCAATTGTAATATAGAATGAAGTCAACAGTAAGAAGACGAAGATGACATCGGAGGAGAAAGATCAACTTAATGGACGGCGAAAGAGACGAAGCAAGGAAAAAGCTAGAAGATGACCTCACGGGGAAAGTCCGTGGTGGGCGTCAAAGGGGCGTTCCACCCACACTGTGATTGTGTATTTTAGGGACAGCACCCTGGGGAGGAGAGGTTAGGAGCGAGCGCTGAGAGAGATCAGAGCGCAAGAGAGCAGTAGGCCGAGGACCCTTAGAGAGCAGATGGGTAGGCAGCAAGGGTACTGCTTCTTAAACTTAAGTTACCTTTAGAGGCTAAGAGAGTTTGAACTTCTTTGGGAGTCAAACTGCTGACACCTTTTTAGGTTAGGAACTTGCGAAGTAGGGATGTCACTTAGTATAGAGTAGGGACAGATTTAACTCGATTAATTTTTCTCTTTCTGTAGATGACGCCAAGGAACCACTTCACATCGATGCTTTAAATTGCTGATTCTGGAATTGATATTGTATGCTTTTGTATACTTTTAGAGATTTATCCTAAGAGGATTGTATTCGCATTTAAATTTGACTTTTATATAAAACTTTCAAAACTTTATCAGTTGTAAGTGGTTCTTCAGAGTGGCGTCAGTTTATGGGGTTTATCTAACCTATGTGGAGGTTGTCTTTTACTCAATGACAGATACCAACGGTCCAAAATAGATGAATGAGATAAGTTATTAAATTGATCATAAATTGATATCAAAATCTCATTCCCCGCAGTTGGTAGCAGAGTAATGATGGTTATCTTCTTGAGGAAGACGACCTAGGCCAGGTTTAGTTTACCCCAAGGTCCCTAGTCATCGACGACCAGAAGAAGAATTGCAGCCGAAGACGGTGCTGACGGTGCGACGAGAGAAAAGCAGCAGAGTCGGTCGAGAGTGAGTATAAGGGTCATGCGTTGTAAGATTGCGGTGTTTTATGTTGTTCCTGTGTTGTAATGTCAAGCGGAGTTGAATGCCTGTAGTGTGATTGAGGGAAGGTTGTGAGCGCGCGCAACCGGATGAAATCTTAAGATCCAGGGAAGGACTTAAGTGGTTCGGGTGTATCGAACACCCAGAGTAATTTGTCTACCATTGAAAGGGGGTCATGAGGTACCATTGATTTCCCGACAGACCGATGATAGGGGGAGCGTAAGAGTGAATGAATGAGTAACGGACGATGGTCGTACGTTTACTGTGTGTAAGTAACCTATCAGTTGAGGCGATCGTCTGACCGTAAGAGGGAAGACGTTTCGTCAGTTGAGGTAGCAATTACAGTTAGAATGTGGCCGTACAGTCAGAGAAAAGTGATCGCTTGGACGGAAGTAGTCATTTTTCAGAGTATGAATGAAACGCATGCGAAATCGTGAGACGAATTGAGAAAGAAGGAGAATTGCTGCAAGAGGGAACGAGTGACGTCAGCATAGAACCGCGCTGAGATTGGTTAGTTTGTCAGACGTCAGTGAAGAGTCGCACTGAGATAGGCCGATTAGAGAGAGCCGCCTAGGGATTGGTTAGTTGTCATCGGGACGAAAACAAGGAAGAGTAAGAGGAAAATTGTAGATTAGCAAAAATGAAGTGTTTTAAGAGCTTAAGAGCACTCTTTAGGAGGAATAGAAGAAATTTATATGCCGGAGAAGAAGCTCCACCAGAAGGCACACCAGCTTATTATATGGCAGTGAATGTAGGCTTGCACTCGATACTATGGATCTCCGAGTGGAATAAGCTAACTGAAGGGAGTAAGGAACTGACGTTTCCGAGATTCGGAACGTTTAAGCTAGATGTGTTGAATGAACTGAAAGCGGTAATGCTTGCAACAAGACCTCTACCGAGGCCAACACAGTTCGAAGCACTTAGTGTATGGTTTAGAACAGAACACGAAAAGAGCGTAAAAAGGCGCCAAGAAAGAGTGAGAAGATCGGTAAAAGCAGTGCAGGATGCTAAATGGGACGATGAAGCTAAAAAGTGGAGGGTGCAGAAGATAGAAGCAGACAAACTGTACCCGATGCTAGAAGTTACGGGAGAAAGGAAACCTCTAGAGGAAGAAGAGGAAAGCGAGACAGAAGAGGATCTGATAGAGAGGCTATTGACAGATAGACCACCTCCGTACAGCGGAGGGGCCGCAAGTCCCATATTACCACAAGAGGACGGAGCTAGATGGGGGGAATATAAATCGATCCCAGTAACAGAGTGGGATGCCAAGAAAGATGAGGAAGTACCTCAATCTAGTTCCGAACAGAGAGTAGTGGGAAGATTCGTGGTCCAGAAGGTGCCAGAAACGCAATACGCAAGATCGTACCAAATGCCGGATGCTCTACAAGTACCGGTTACCATAGGCCCTATTGTGTCAATCTACAACCCAGAAGGGGTCCAGCAGGAGGAACAGGCACGATGGGACAGGGAAAGAGCAGAGATGGAGAATAGGAATACCATGATGAATCCTCAGAGACAGATATTAGCACCGATGAGTCGGAGTACCCCATTAGATGCCGCAACAGGTCCCTGGATAGAACAGGGGGGTCAAAGAGGGCCAATGGACTTAAGGGGACCGAAACCGAAAACCCATAAGGAATTAAGGGAATACCTGAAAGAATGGGATACTGCCGAAGAGGCTCGGAATAAAAGTTTAGAAACAGGAGCAGAGTGGAGAGACCAGGATAACCGGATCCTCTCTCATTGTGGAGCTGGCGAAAGCAGCCCGGAGTGGGAGAGAGGGAGTCAGGAAAACAGAGGAAATAATTGCCCTACTATTAGCGGCAATAGGCAAATGTGCGACGACAGGAGTACAGGGTGTGGCGAAGTGCCTCGCGTCACCTTTAGTGAGGGGGAACGAAGGACGCAGGAGTACCGTAATACTTTCAGATGCACTCACCATACCCCGGGTGAAACAGTGCAACATTGGAATCACGGGAACATGGAGAGTCGTGCAGGGTCTCGCCATGCATCCGGTGATCATGGGCGAAGTCATGAGAATATAGGGAGTCGCGAAACGTCTCGCCATACTTCTGGTGATCAAGAACGAGATCGCGGGAGCATGGAGGGCCATGAAGGACCTTATCGTTTATTGAGCGACACCAGACAGCAAGCGAGTTACAGTGATTTTGAACAGAACGGTGGATCCTATATCGTATCTGGAGAAACCGAGCCGAAAAGACGCAATGTCGGGATGGGGGATGGAGTAATGTTCCACCACACCCCACGGGAAGATGGAAAGGCTTGGGATCTAGAGAGATGGGAACAAAGGGATGGAAAGAAAACTCCTCATAACTCACCTGTGTTTAGGCGTAGGGCGCATAGTGGAGGTGAGAGGGGTATGAGCGAACCACCTAGGACTGACATACTGAGAGCTGAAATAAAAGCCAGACGGATTGATGTAATGAGCTTAAAATCAGACTTGGATGAAATAATTGATGGCACAGTGGCAATAGAGAGGTTAGAGCTATACGCACCAGATGAAATACTGTTTTTATCAAAGGATGTTACTCGGAAAGCAAGGGCAGCTCATGAAAAACTATCTGAATTAGCAGAAAAGTATATGATAGACATGTCACGAACTAAAGCTTTACAGCCCAATCATAGGCTGAATTGCACAGATCGAGATTTAGATGAACGTAGAACAATTGGACTAAGAGTACACATAAGGGAACTGATCATGTGTATCAGGATATGGAAAAATCTGGATAGATGGGAGGAAAAATGGTCTAAGAAGGGATCTGTCAGAAGAAGTGCAATTGTGAAGTCCCAGGACACAGACCTAATGCGAATGGAAGCTTTCCCTTTGCGAGAAATCGCGAACGGAAACTACGTTCACGTACCCTGGAGTAGGGGGAATTTGGCGGCATTTACCAATTCCTTCCCAAAGCTTAGAGAAAATCCCGTTGAGTGGTACAAGCAGGTAGAGAGGTTCGTGAAGATCTCTAAGGTGCTGTGGATCGATTTGAACACATTGTTCGATATCGTAGTACCCGGAGATTTGTGGACGGCATGCAAACTAAATGTTGAATGGCCTACTTGTGAGCCTCCGAGAGATAACCGGACCAATGGTCCATCAGATAGAGTCATGGAGAAATACGAAAGAGTAATAACATGGCTAAAAGAGAAAGTGCCAGTGCAAGACATAGACTGGGTTAAGATAGATCGAACAACTCAGGAGCCCAAAGAGACAGTTCACGAGTTTTATGAGAGACTACTGAAAGCATTTAAACAATATAGTGGGTTAGACGTAATGGATCCTAAGGACATAGGACAGTTTGTGTCAAAGTTTGTTTTAGGATTGAGACCGGACATAAGCCTGATGATACAACAGCATTTGATCTGTTGGCAGAACAAACCTTTAGATGAGATTCTGAGATATGCAAGGTACTGTAGCGATGAAATAGATTCGAAGGCAAAGAAGCTCAAGGAAAAGCTAATGCTGGTACAAATGCAAGCAGCTGGAAAGGGTGGACAGCGGCAACAGGGAACAGGAACGCAAGCAAAGAAACAGAATAATCAAAGCAGAGATGAGGAGGAAAGACTGAGACCGAGAATGGATATTGCGACACTGAAAAAGACAACGAGGTGTCATCAGTGTAATGAGGTGGGACATTGGCGACGCGAGTGTCCTTACAATGTTGAGTCAGGGGAATTAGAACAAGAGGAGGAAGAGGTACAGAACAACGTGGTTAAGGGAGCCGCAGTCCCGAAGGGAAAGTTTATCAAAGGGGGGACTCAGACTCCTCGAGCCCCGTTTCCTCAACCACCTCGCATTACAAATGGAGGGAAAACCTATAGACAAATGCCATTGTTCGTAGGAGGAGAAGAATGCTACTACGTTGATCCTCTTACAGGGCAACGAGTGAATAGGGAGGAAGACTGTACTCTAGGAGCAGCCCTGGAAGTAGATCAGAGGGGACCATACGTAGAGGCTGAAGTAGCTGGATGTCCTACAACCTTTTTGGTGGATACGGGGGCCACTCGATCCACGCTGAGATCGGCGGTAGTCCCAGGTCTGCCAATATCGGGAGAGACGATTCAGGTGGTAGGAGTCGCAAACAAGAGGATGACGAATCCTCTGACCGAACCAGTGTCAGTAAAGATAGGGAATTACAGTGACGAACATCAGTTTGTGATCTGTGATTCTAGCCCTGTGTGTTTGCTAGGAAGAGATCTGTTGTGTAAACTGAATTGCACAATACATTGTACACCTGAAGGAGTAGAAGTGCAGACCAATGATGAGGATGCCGATTTTAAGGTTGTAAACTCGCAGGAGTGCGTGGAACTATATCCTACCTTAACAGTGGAGGAGCTTCCACAGGATTTGAGGGAGAAAGTGTCAGCTGAAGTGTGGGATTTTACTGGAGAAGAAATAGGACTGATCAAAGGAGTAGATCCAGTAAAAATCTTGGTAAGACCCAATGCTGAGTATCCAAGAACTCCACAATACAAGTTGACACCAGAGACGATTGCAGGAATAAAGCCTGTGATCGGATCCATGATTAAACAGGGAATACTGAAGGAGATCGTGGGTAGTCCATGTAACTCCCCGATTATGGGTTTGCAGAAGCCTAGTGGAAAATACAGGATAGTACAGGATCTTCGAAAGATTAATAATATTGTTGTCTCATGTTGTCCAGTGGTACCGAATCCATCAGTGATACTATTTCAGATACCGTTCCAAGCTGAATGGTTTACCGTGATAGATTTGTGCCAGGCTTTCTTTTCGATTCCTTTAGATGAAGAGAGCCAGTATCTTTTCGCTTTTAAGCTGGAAGATCGCGTTTTAACATGGTGTCGTATCCCTCAGGGGTATACGGAAAGCCCATCGATCTTTAACCAGCTGCTGAAGAGAAATCTTGAGAGTCTAGTACTGCCCAAGAATTCAGTTCTAGTCCAGTACATAGACGACCTCCTAGTTGCGTCAGAAATTGAGGAAGCTTGCAGAGAAGACACCATAACCTTGCTGAATCACTTGGCCGAGAACGGACACAAGGTGTCTCCAAGTAAATTGCAGTATTGTAAGACTGAAGTGCAATACTTGGGCCATAGGATTGAAAAGGGAAAACGGAAGGTGTCTCCAGACAGAATAGAGGCGATCATGAAAATGAACGTGCCTACAACACAAAGAGAAGTCAGGATGTTTCTAGGTATGGTCGGTTATTGTCGGCAGTGGATAGCTAACTTCTCACTGAAGGCAAAACCTTTATTACAACTGACGCACAAAGGAGTAAGTGATCCGGTACCATGGGACAAAGATTGTTTGATGGCGTTTTTGCAGTTGAGGGAGGACTTATGTCGTGCCCCGGCTTTAGGAATGCCTGATTACACAAAACCATTTTTGCTTTACTGCTGCGAAAGAGAGGGATGCGCGTTAGCAGTTTTAGCTCAGATACATGGAGATGCGCGTAGACCAGTGGCGTATTTCTCGGCTACATTAGATCCAGTAGCCGCAGCGTTGCCCGGATGTCTCAAATCCGTAGCTGCAACGGGTGTCAGCATTGAACGTTCTGAAAGCGTAGTAATGGGTCATCAGTTAGTTGTGTATGTACCTCATTCTGTAGAATTGTTAATGACCAGGACTAAGACTCAGCATCTGACAAATAGCAGGCTCACACGCTACGAGCAAGTCATACTGGCTGCCGAGAATGTGACCCTAAAAAGATGCTCCGTCTTGAATCCTGCAACTTTGATGCCACTTCCAAACGAGATCGATGACGAAGTTTGTACAGATCATGATTGCCTTGATGTGACTGAACTATGCACCAAACCGAGACCCGATATTGTGGATGAGCCATTGACTGACCCCGATGAAATTTTCTTTGTTGATGGTTCATGTGTAAGAGACAATATCGGTCAGCTGAGAGCAGCTTATGCAGTTTGCACAATTACGAGAGTAATAGAAGCCGCTTGCCTGGAAGGAGTACACTCCGCTCAGGTAGCTGAAATTGTTGCTTTGACTCGTGCTTGCTTAGCGGGCGACAAACTTCGAGTCACCATATACACCGATAGCCAGTATGGTTTCGGGGTAGTTCATGATTACGGGCAGTTATGGTCTCAAAGAGGTTACATGACCTCCTCGGGTTCTCCCATTAGGAATGGAGAATTTGTGAGACTTTTGTTAGAGGCATTGCAAGGCCCAACAGCTATTGCAGTGGTTAAATGCGCTGCGCATACAAAAAATGTAGATTTTGTATCACTAGGTAACCGCTATGCGGATGAAGTAGCGCGTTACTGCGCAGAACAGGGATATTCTCACACTGATATAAAAGTGGGGGGAATCCAGGAAAGAACTGAATTGACAATGTTGTTGGATACTGTAGATACGTGGGATGAATTAAGAAGTGTTCAGGAAAATGCACCAGATGATGAGAAAAAGAGTTGGGAAACAGCAGGTTGTTCCAGAAGTGAGATGAATTTCTGGATCTCTGCCGATGGGAGAGCAGTTTTACCAAATGAACTTGTTAGTCCAATGGCAAGGAAATTGCATGGATCAGCGCACATAGGTAGAGATGCTATGGTGAGAGTGTTCAGACAAACGTGGTTTAATCCTAAGTTTAGAGTAGCGGCAGAAGCAGTGTGTCAGCGATGTACGATCTGTCAGCAGCTAAACGTAGGAAAGAGAACATCAGTCACATTGAGTCACATTGGGAGGTCTGGGGGGCCTTTCAATAGAATGCAGCTTGATTTTATAGAAATGCCTAAATGCAATAGACTCAGATACGTTTTAGTGATTGTTTGCATATTTTCTAGATGGGTTGAGGCTTACCCTACACGTAGATGCGATACACTTACAGTAGCAAAATTGTTACTTAGAGAGTTGATACCGAGGTTTGGGGTGCCATCCTCTTTGGAATCGGACAGAGGAACTCATTTCAACAGCGAAATAGTGAAGATGCTATGTTCAGCTTTGAGTATCGATCAGAAGTTACACTGCAGCTATCGACCAGAAGCTTCAGGGATTGTAGAGCAAATCAACAGCACGATAAAGTCCAGACTTGCCAAAGTTTGTTCAGCAACATCCCTGAGTTGGCCAGACGCACTTCCAGTGGTTCTTATGAGCATACGTAGTACACCGGATAGAAGAACAGGTCTCTCTCCACATGAAGTGCTAATGGGGAGAGCTATGAGATTGCCATCGGTTCCGACTGCAGCCCTAGTGAACATCACAGACGATTTGATCTTGGACTACTGTAAGGGACTATCTGATGCCGTTAATTCTGTGTCCCTCCAGGTCCAGGCTGCAGAGGTTCCATCAGCACAAGATTTGTGCAATGACCTGAGTCCGGGGGACTGGGTTTTGGTGAAAAAACACGTCAGGAAGAACTGCTTAGACGTGCGCTGGAGAGGACCGTTTCAAGTCATACTTGTGACGAATACCGCAGTAAAGTGTGGAGGCCTGCCAAACTGGATACATGCCTCACACACCCGAAGAGTGCCAACACCTCTAGAAGAAACAGCTCCTCTCTCGGATGAGAATCCAGCGGAAAGTGGAAAAGCCATAGAGGGGGAAAGCCAAGCTGTGGAGGTGATCGAAGAAGCTGAGATTGAGACGGAACAGGTCGACGAAGGTCAGGATACCAGTGGGACCGAAGTCGCCTCAGGAGAAGAGAGTAATTGGGAGATTGAATCAGACACTGAACAAGCAGAGAGTGACCAAGAGACAAGTCCAAGAACAAGGAGCGGGAGGACAAGGAGTGACGAAGCTAGTTGGCCGGAGAGAAGGAGAAGGCCAAGCTTAAAAGCAGATCAAGAAAGAGCTCTTGTCCCGATCGCTGAAGAATCGGACCAGGAGGAGGAAACTACAGACTCAGGAACTGAAAGTCCAAGGAGATCGAGAAGGGTACGTGTGCCCTGCAGAAGGTACGCCACCCCAGAGTGGACTTATCTAGCAGATGTCTTGGGGACAGAAATCTGGGAGAGTGAAGAAAGTGAAAGTAATCGATCAAGATCCATTTGTGGCAGTGGAGATATGGATGTTGACGCCTGGACTCGAGACTGAGGGATTACTAACTTTCACACTTCCCATACCCCCATATTTGAGTCAAATCCAAGATCTAGTGCTAAATAGATTACAGTTTCCGACTTTCGGTCAGCAAATTTCAGAGGAAGAAGAAAAGGTTATTCGTTTTGAATTATTAGAAATTGTTGTGAAAGCTGCAGGTGCGAGAATAATTGTTGATGCGTAAAAGACTTTTGTACATAAGCTATAAAGAAGAAGATAACCTAGCGCCGAGTGGAAAGAAGAATAAAATTAGGGATTACATTTAGAGGACGGAGAAGGGTTAGGGTTGTCTGTTGCTAAAAAGGAAAAGACATTGTTGCGAAAAAGAGACTTTGTGAGAAAGAGCACTTCACAGACTGAGAAAGCAAATAAAGCGAACAAAGACTTGCAAAGAAAAACTTTTTCGCAAAAGAAGGAGCTACGCTGTTTTGATAACATGGAGAACGGCAACCCAAACCGAAAAGCTAGATGTATAGTAGGTACACTGATAGCAGTAGTAATTTTTCTCATAATTACAGTAGTGACAATATCATACATAATAGGACATGAAAGCGATAAAGAAACAGCAGATGTAAAGCCTGTAACGACTTTGAGAACTGCTCTTGAGGGGAAAAAGGAGGAGAGCAATGCTATACGTGAAAAAGAGTTATTGGCAGATGAAGCTCGTAGATTACATGTAGACGAGTCACAGGGAAACTTTAGGTCAAACGCATATGCTAAACTGTTATATGAATATATCGATGCCATGGAGGCCAAAGATTGCTATGTTTGTATGCAATTGCCGGCTTCTGTAGACGAAGGCATTAGATATCATCATCTCCCACTGACTTATGGGATAACATGTAGTTTACTGCTTAGTATATTTTATGGTAGGGAAGGATTTGAGTACTACTTTTCAAATTATGATTCGGTACTGCCTGAAGTTCCGAATTATAAACAAATGAATAAGTGGGACTATTACAAAAAGGAGGATAGATTAGCCAAATTCTTTCTTCCATGGGATACACTAGATACATCATACGCACGCAGAAATAACTTGACTTGCAAAGATGTCAGAGGTTGAGAAAAAGTTCATAGGACAAGTAGACGATAGATACAGAAGGCAGAAGATTCTAAAAATGTCAGGACAATGGAAAACGGATTGGACCGAAGAAGAGAAGGCACATAAAAGGAAAGGTAGCAATGGTCCAATAGCTTTGGATAGAACGCAGAAAGGAAAGTTATGTTTAACTCGAAGCAAGACATATTACGAGAATGTATTCGTAGGTGAAGTAAATTGTGAACATGCTTTTCGTTTAGAGTACTATACGAAAGATTTTATGAAAGGAATGCAAGCTATTCCGAATGTATATTTTGTATGTGGAAGAAATGCCTATGTAAAACTACCTGAGAATTGGTATGGTTCGTGTTACTTGGCAATTGTCTTCCCCAAAATATATCATGCAAAGGATGTAGTGATTATAGAAGGAAAGGCTTCGAGGAGAGCGAAAAGGGAAGTAGGAGATGCAGAAGTAGTAGGAGACGTATTTGGAGCAATGTTTCCTATGTTAGGTTTAATACTTAACGATGTTAAGATCAGGAGATTGGCTACAGTTGTGGATAGATTATCTGCAAGTACTGCAAGGTCATTAATGTTAGTAGAAGGCGAGATGCAGTCGATTAGAGCAATGGTTCTTCAGAACCGACTTGCTTTAGATGTACTGCTAGCAAAAGAAGGCGGAGTTTGTAAGGCTTTGAAGGTCCAGGAATGTTGTACTTATATTCCTGATAATTCAAAACCACTTGAGAAAGTCATACAGAATATTACACAGATTCATCAAGAAATCGAAGATTTATCAAAAATAAACGTTTGGGAAAAAGTCGGTCATGGAGTAGGAAAGGTTGGAAGTTGGTTTGCCAACCTTGGTAAAAGCATAGTATGGTACATAATAAAGCCTGTATTGATAGTGTTAATTTGTATTATCACATTATTAGGGTTTGTGAAATTGTATAAATGGTATAGGTCGAACCGGTTACAAAGATCCATGAGAGAGCAAGAAAGGAGACTAGCTGTTTTACAAGATCAACAGTACAAAAGCTTAAGAGCTCTCGAAACGATGAAAAGAGGGAATATTGTAACTAGTTCTGTTTAGAGATGTTATTCAAATTGCATTTAGTGATGACTCCTAGAAGTCATCAAAGGGGGGACTGAGAGAGCGCAAATTTGAATAAAAATTATGTATAGGCCATATTTACAAGCACATTGTATAACGTAGGAATGAAATGTATATCGTAATGTGAAGTTGACACTTATAGCATAGATAACCGATATAATCCAAAGTAATATAGGAAATGTAACTGTATTCACTTTAGGATATGTATTAGATTTAGAAGGCCCGTATACGTAGTGGGCTGATGTAGAAATGTGTAGAATTGCTTACGAAATGTAGAACGTGCAAAGTAGAATTCATGTACGCGTGTAACCTTAAACGGAGAAGCGGTGAGAAATGAAACGTGAAGAAATGTGTAGAACATGTATAAAACGATAGCGAATGAGAATATAAAGTTATACTCTATGTAGTTTTATTCTATGATAGTGCATTCACTTATATTCTATGTAAAGGATTTGTTAAATGCGAATATATCTATTAAAGGTTATACTGTGTAGAAGGCTTTTTGTAAGGAATGTTAGAAGGGTTTAGGTCATTTGTGATTTTAACCTGACTGACCAAGGGTTCGCAGGAGTGTAGTCCGCTGTTTGTAATTTAGTGGGCTCACAGGAGTCGTGAATAGCCGTGATGTGAACGTGCGAGCCAAGGAGTCTAGTGCTTGCTAGATTTAAGGTGACAACGCTGGACGAAGTTTATGGCCTAAACGTGATAAGAAGCGCTTGGAATTTGAGAGTTGTTTAGAGAAGTTCATTCACAGGACCATGAAAGGTTATCTACATAACTATAAAGATTAAGGTTCCACTGAGGTGATGAACTTATGTTCTGAAAGTGTCAATTGTAATATAGAATGAAGTCAACAGTAAGAAGACGAAGATGACATCGGAGGAGAAAGATCAACTTAATGGACGGCGAAAGAGACGAAGCAAGGAAAAAGCTAGAAGATGACCTCACGGGGAAAGTCCGTGGTGGGCGTCAAAGGGGCGTTCCACCCACACTGTGATTGTGTATTTTAGGGACAGCACCCTGGGGAGGAGAGGTTAGGAGCGAGCGCTGAGAGAGATCAGAGCGCAAGAGAGCAGTAGGCCGAGGACCCTTAGAGAGCAGATGGGTAGGCAGCAAGGGTACTGCTTCTTAAACTTAAGTTACCTTTAGAGGCTAAGAGAGTTTGAACTTCTTTGGGAGTCAAACTGCTGACACCTTTTTAGGTTAGGAACTTGCGAAGTAGGGATGTCACTTAGTATAGAGTAGGGACAGATTTAACTCGATTAATTTTTCTCTTTCTGTAGATGACGCCAAGGAACCACTTCACATCGATGCTTTAAATTGCTGATTCTGGAATTGATATTGTATGCTTTTGTATACTTTTAGAGATTTATCCTAAGAGGATTGTATTCGCATTTAAATTTGACTTTTATATAAAACTTTCAAAACTTTATCAGTTGTAAGTGGTTCTTCAGAGTGGCGTCAGTTTATGGGGTTTATCTAACCTATGTGGAGGTTGTCTTTTACTCAATGACAGATACCAACGGTCCAAAATAGATGAATGAGATAAGTTATTAAATTGATCATAAATTGATATCAAAATCTCATTCCCCGCAGCACCAACACTACTTTGGTGAGTGGGGATCACTAATTCGAATGATTGGACTGGGATGACAGGACAGCTGACTGCAAGAAATTGTTTCCAATTCTTTAAAACATACATAGCGGGCGTTGTTTCTAACCAGGCAAGTCTCACTCTCTCGCCTCATCCTATTGGGTACTGGATGTATCATTCCCCATTCTAGAGAATGCCTTCATTGGAACGCACGAGGAACTATTTTGCATCTGAAAAGTAAACTCAGTCATTGTGGGGTTTCCCATATTCAGTTTTTTATCTTCTATATGCATTTTAAACAGAAATTCATAATTTTTGCTGCTTTTTCCCCAGCATTAGCAAAAGTCAAAGGCATTGAAGCGAAAAAAACTGTATTTGTGCAAGGCAAGTAAACACATTTGTGAATTAATTTGTTTGCATCCCTTGGCACAATAAAGCCAGTTCTATTGGATTTGCCAATGCTTGCTTCTGATGCCTCCCTCCTGAGAATTCCAATAAGTGAGGAAAACTCAAAGCTTAAAGAAGCTGACTTTTTTCAAACTGCTAATAGAACTGGGGCCTTAACTCATTTTACAAACAGCATTACAGTGCCAGACAGCAATGAAATCAGATCACCATGGCCTCGTGCCAGATCTGAACCTGCGAGCTAGACACAAAAGGCTCTGTACTGCTGCGTGCCAGGCAGTCGATCATCATTGGCTGGCTCCATGCCCCTTTTCACAAACCAACACCAACATTCCTACTCTCAGACCAACAGTATACCCTTATGCTCCCGCCTCTCGCGAAGGCCCCTTCTTTCTTCTGCTGCTGTGCCGGACTCGGAAGTGGCTGCATGTTTATTGGATGCCCACTGACGTCACCAGCAAAGAGCACACCGACACTTTAAGATTCGTGAGCTGGTCAATTTTCCATGCAGATGCTGTGTGGTTGGCAATTTGGGGAAAAGTACGGTCCATCTAAGGCTCCTAAAGCAAGGCCTGGGGTTATAAAGTCACAGTTAATACCATCTGCATGGAATCTGACAACCACAGAAAATCTTACCTAATCCACATTCTAATATCCGGCATAAATACAGTAAAGAGAGTTACATTTTGATACTTGATACATGTCTGATGTGTCCTCGGGCAACTGTCTAGCCACTGAACTTTAAATTCGTTTTTTATGTTAAAAATCGTGAACTTTACATTTAGTTTTGATGAAAAGGATTTTGACAACAGGAGATTATAAATAGATGCGGAACCGTGAATGAATTTGGAAAATGCTAAAAAGAAGTCGGGATTTGTGTGCAGCTCAAATAGTTTTGTATATGATTCTTTTGGCATTGACTCTTCCTGCTTTTCTTGTGCTGGAAAATGGTTAAACAGCTGATGGCCTGCTTTCCAAACTATAAATAAGTGTCTCCATGATAGGAAACAGACAATCTTTTTATGCTGCAATATTTATTGCCCACTCAGATTTCAAAGACTGTCAAATACCCTGCAAATACTTTTAGGGTTACACGCACGTCTGAAAATGGATTTCCATAAAATATACTCGACAGCGAGGCCGCCAATGCGAAGTTTGCATAAAGTGGACATGAATTCAAGAGACCGAGCTCTCCATATTTTCATCCCCGGGTCCTGAAAGTAATGTATCTGCCTTTATGATGTGCTTTAAAAGGTTATTAAAGCTTCTCTAAAGCAAGGAATAAAGGGATGCACATCACGTTTGCCCAGTCTACGGCTATTAGAACACGAAATGGAAAGCAAAGGTACTTTTGAACACACAAATTTATTAGGGCGAGGCCAATGCAGTAACTAGCGATAAAGGCCTGCTTTTCAAAATTCTGAACGGTGTGAGATATTAACTCACCAGCCGATCAGAATCGAAATTTCACTATTTTGCTGCTGCCTTGTTCCTCTGCGGACATTCATTATGTCATGGTACAATGTTGCATCGCCTTGTGGAAGCGTTATATAGACGATATTTTCCTTCTCTGGACTGAATCCCCTGACAGCCTAGTGCAGTTTCATCATTGGCTCAACAATATTAGTGGAGGCCTCAAGTACACACTGTCCACCAGCAAAGAATCCATTCCCTTTTTAGATCTGGAAATCAAACACACAGAAGGCCGACTTACCACCAGCCTTCATCGCAAACCCACAGAGAGAAATACTCTACTGAACTACAGCAGTCACCATCCACGGGCATTGAGGGACTCCCTTCCCTTTTCACAGTTTTTACGCATTAGGAGAAACTGCTACTTTAAAGAGGACTACTTCGCTGAGGTCAAAGTCCTAAGCCATAAACTCAGAAATAGGGGGTACCCATGCAAACTTGTGCGCCGCTCCCTAAAACGAGCTTGGTATTGCCCGAAGGGCGACCCTCCTTGAACCAAAACCCAACAAGCATTTGCAATGCAATAGGTCTCGCATTAGGAAAGTTTGAGCTATTGGTATTGTAAATGACAAATTTTATATTTATGTGTTGGTTTTGAAAATAGCGAAATTAATAGCTTTGTCATTAACAATGCTAATAGTTTTAACTTTTGCAAATGTGACACCTATAGCATTTGTAATGCAATGTGTTGTATTTACGTGACTTATGTGATGTATTGATATTACAAATAACAATGGCTTTTAATTTTTGTAATAATTAACACTTAAATAAAAGTTATTGTAATTTAAAATGGCAATAGCTTAAACTTTTGTAAATAACTTTTGTGAAGATTATGTTCAGTGTATTTTATTGTGACGAAAATCTAAGAACAGAAGTGAAATATTAACATTTTTTGTGACATTTGTAAGAAAGCTTGAAACATTGAGAGAACATATTTGAACCAGTGTTGTTACTTGGTTGCACAGATTGATGCTGTGGTGGAGGGGAGTGATGTCGTGGTGGCGACGAGTGATGCTGTTGCGTTCAGTGATGTAGTGGTGGCGACGAGTGAAGCTGTTGCGTTCAGTGATGTCGTGGTGGCGACGAGTGATGCTGTTGCGTTCATTGATGTCGTGGTGGCAATGAGTGATGCTGTTGCGTTCATTGATGTCGTGGTGGCAATGAGTGATGCTGTTGCGTTCAGTGATGTCGTGGTGGCGACGAGTGATGCTGTTGCGTTCAGTGATGCTGTGTTAGTGCATAGTGATGCTGTGGTGCCCCTGAGTGATGCTGTGGTGATGCTATCGATAGACAGAGTGAGTGAGGGCGATAGATATATAGATAGACAGAGTGAGTGAGGGCGATAGATATATAGATAGACCGAGTGAGTGAGGGCGATAGATAGAGTGAGTGAGGGTGATAGATAGACAGAGTGAGTGAGAGCGATAGACAGAGTGAGTGAGAGCGATAGATAGACAGAGAGAGCGATAGATAGAGTGAGGGCGATAGCTAGACAGAGTGAGGGCGATAGATAGACAGAGCGAGGGCGATAGATAGACAGAGTGAGGGCGATAGGTAGACAGAGTGAGGGCGATAGGTAGACAGAGTGAGGGCGATAGGTAGACAGAGTGAGGGCGATAGATAGACAGAGTGAGGGCGATAGATAGACAGAGTGAGTGAGCGCGATAGAGAGACAGAGTGAGGGCGATAGATAGACAGAGTGAGGGCAATAGATAGAGGGCAATAGATGTGTTACAAATTAAGCCCTAGGAAAGGACAGCGCTCTGACACCTTCGGGTAAAGTCCGCGCTTTATAAAAATGCATAAATACATCTGTTAATAACACGTTTCAAGGAGTGCAGTAGTCTAATTCGACTGTAGCTGTTGGGCTGGTACTTAAAATGCATATGTCCACTGTTTGGCAGGCCACTCTGTCCTTTGTGCCTTGGTGTCACTGCAAATGGACTTATGTAGCGCTTCTTTAGAGTTGTATTTATAAGAGGTGCAAACTGCAGAAAAGTTCCAAAGGCAGTTGTTTCTTTCAATGTCACTTACGTTCGCTGCTGAGAAGTCAAACAGAAGGGGCAAGCTGCAAGGTCTAGCATGTATGAATGTAAACATGTATTGAGGATGTGGCCTAACGTCTAGAGCGGTCGACCTCTACGCTGGGGATGGGAAACCAGGTTCGAGTCTCAGCAGAGACGGTTAACATTCTGCGAGTCAGAGCAAATCACGTAATCGTCCCGTGCCTAACAAAAAGAATGTTTCCATCTGTAACACAAACCGGGCTCATGTAAAGCGCTCTGATACCTTCAGGTCGAGTTCCCGCTATATAAAACTACAAAGATATTTTTTCTTAAAGTATGCTATTGTAAATGGACTTATGTAGCGCTTCTGTTGAAGTGTATTTTGGGATAGGCGAGACCTAAAAAAAACCTGGCAAATCCCTCTGCTTTAAAAACAAAATCCTTACTGCACAAGTAGGTCTTGGTTTATCATTCAATCCTGCAGGATACATTTGGAGCTCATGTTAAACTAGTGTCTTATTTGTCTCTACAGAAAATAAACACAAATTGGTCCCAGACATCTGTAATAAAATGGACACTGGTCAAAGGACATCAATGCCACTACAAAAGACATCTTTGTCTGGGTCAGATATGCAACAGAGACCCAGACAAGGGAGACTGGCTTTCTTAGAGTCGCAGATAAGATCAACATGCTCGGACTTATTAAACCGGATGAGGTCTGATGCTGCGGAAACCAGACTCCATGTGATGTGTAGCGCTTGGTGGTTGGGACCGCGCAGCAATGCCTGTGGCCGATTTCCACGGCAGGTCAAACAAGCATCACAGGTAACTAACCAATAACTGACGTGCGGGCAGCATAGCGCAGACTGCCAAGCAGGCCTGGAGCGCAAACCAAGAAAGGTTGTGAAAAATATTACAATACCAGCCCTGTTTTACACAATACAAGAGTATCGAACAGTTCGAAATGGGGGGGAGGGGGGGGGGGGTGAGGTTGAGGGGGGGAAATAGTATCGAAATCCATTTTTTGAAAAGTAGTGTCAAATGCTTATTTTTGTTGTTGTTGCTTCTACCACAACGCGCAGGGTCGGTATCCCCCCCACAATAAAACCACATTGCAGCAGTTACATGGGCGTGTGCCACCATGCTGCAGAGCAGCCAAGCTCCCAGGATAGGCGGGTCCCATTGTGACTGCCACAGCAAGATGATATGGTGAAGAGAATTTCTGCCACTTCCATTTTTGGAAAACCATAATCAGAATTTTCTTAGATGTGTTTTCGGGTCTGGCCTGACTACACAGATGTGTGAAAGACCAATTAATATCAAGTCTTTAAAATATACATAAAGTGGATTTGGCTCAGCCCTGAGCAGAATTTCTTTCTCACCATGTGCTATTGGCTATTTCGTTTTATCATTTACCTCTTACAGAGCGAGAGCACTAATGGACTATTTTACATCTCAAAAGAGCAATGGCTCATTATATATTAAATTGTGCGTTTGGCGGTGCAGGGAGGTTGGAGGAGAACTTCTTGGTAGTTCTCTTTATCAGTCTGTTTTGTTGAACAGGATTAAGCTCATGTCGTTTTACCATCAGTTGTTGCCCAATTTCTGGTAAGGTACAAATCTTATGTTAGTGTATATAAAAAAACAATAAAAACACATTAAAAAAGACATTAAATTATGACATACATGTATTGTTTAGAAGAAAACAATCCTTTGCTATTTGTGTTTTTTTTTGCACTGTATCAGTCTTTTTTTTCAAATATTTGTTAGGACTTCCAGAAAGACTGCAAGAGTGTTCAACATACATTAATAAACTAGCCCCGACAATGCTAATAGGTCTGGCTTTCACATGCTGTCACAGGCATCAAATGCTGAATATTATATACAGAAATGCTCGACACTGCCCTTGCACTTTAAAAGCCCTGACAACCGTCCTCGCGACTCAATCCGAACAAAGACGGGGACAGGGCATTTGTCCAGAGCTGATTGGCTCATGTCCACGAGGGCGAACCGCCTTGAAGAACGGACTGCGCACTGGCGCTTGGGGGCTCACGTGGCCTGCAGCTGTGCCTCCGGAAGAATGCTGCGGACACACTGACCCCGAGGCATGGGCTCGGGTCACGACACTGCCCAGGAAGAGGGACCAGGAAGCGATAATTTCATTACCACGTGCACGCAGCACCACATGTCTCAGTGCGGCCGTGCGAAGCTGGCCATTGTGTGAAAGGGTGCGGTGAGAGGAGGACATCCACTCTGGAAATGTACAGAGTGCAGGCTGTGAAAGTATAGTCAACAATGCGCCATTTTGATGTGCTTAGAGTGCCCCCGATACACCCCCACCCTAAGCGCAAAACTATAAGTAGAATTTTACAACAGCTAAAAAAAAACAAGCAACTCTGACAAAGGCACACCAAGTAACAAACGGGCCAGTGAGGCGATGCGAGAGAGAAGGCAGGCGCTGGAGAGGGAGGGGGTGGGCTGCCCATATGGAGAGGGAGTGGGGTGGGCTGCCTGCTGGGCTGGGCTGCCTCTAATGATCGAATGCAAGTCACGGAAGGCAGGCGCTTGGGATGGAGGGGGTGGGCAACTCAAGCTACCATATGGCTGGGAGAAGCTTGTGTGAGGGAGGCTGAGCTGGCTGGGCTGCCTTTGATGATCGAATGAGAGCTCGTGCACGAGTAGCTTGTGGTCACGTGATTCACGTGAACTGTTGGACATCCTCATCGTAAAAAGTCAGTTTTGTGGTTTGGTTGCAATAGGTCTCTCTGCGAGACCTAAAAAGGACCAAGATAGGCTAATCTGTGTTACCACCTTTTCTCCAGCTTCCAATGCCATCAGGAAAAGTGTGTTGAAACACTGGCCCGTACTTAATGCTGGACAACTCAGCCTGGAACGTCCAATGTTCGCCTTTAAAAGAGCAAAAAATATAAAGGACTATTTAGTGCGTGCCTCTCTACCCCAACAACCACTTAAAACAACACTCAATGACGCATGGGGTCTCCCTACATTGACAGGTCATGCCAAATGCGGTAGCTGTGTGTTTTCTGAATCAACCATAGAAGGAAAAAGTTTTGAATTCGGTACAATCAAATTGGACAGGAAATACTTTTCAAACTGTAATTCAATAAACGTGGTATACGCTATCTTCTGTCCCTGCATGTTGATTTACATAGGTCAAACCAACCAGAAGATAAAACTCAGGATTGGACAACACCGCAGCAGGATCCGCTGTAAAACGGCAAATGCCCCCCTCGTGGATCATTTCACAGAGAAAGGACACACTGAAAAAGATCTGATCTGGACTGTAATAACATTGATCAAACCTCCACCTAGGGGAGCAGATGTCTCTATGCTACTTAACAAAGAGGAACTGCACTGGATCCTCAAGACCAACAGTTTCTGTACTGGATTGAATCGCCTTGAAGACTGGACCTCCCTGCTCTAATGTGTAATCCTGTATAATAATCAATAATTAATTGTACTGCAATTTTAAGTCACCTGCGTCGCTCTCACTCTCGACTAGAATATCACCATTCACCACATTAATCTGTCTTATGCACTCCATTTCAAAATGGCCACTCCAATTCCTCATTATTTTCACTGAACCTCAGTCCTTCCTCTGTCTCCATGCCCACCCCTCAATCCTTCCTCTCTGTCCACGCCCATCCTTGCCTATAACAGAGATTCCCAAGATGGCGGCCACCCTCAATCCTGAAGCCGGACCAGCCATCGAGCGCCTGATCTTGAAGTAAGTTAGTTCCCATTCCAGGAACTAGAGACCATTTCCAGCCCACCTCAATTGGAAATCTAGTTACAACACAATTTAAAAAAACAAAAAAAACCACCTCTTTTTTAGACTGTGCGATTGCACACTTGTAAGGAATCCCTATCTCGACTATCGAAGTGGACTCCCGAACTAATACGGTAATTGCAGCTTTCCCGCTTTTCATCCCACGGATGTGCCACAAGCCTCGTCACAATGGCTTGAGCGATAGTAATTCTGTCCTCCCTTCGCCTCTAGATACTTATCAGCTGGCTAACCGCCCCGTGTGACCCCGAGCTATCTCGCCCGCTTCTGACCCAACTTGCAGGTATCCTCTCACAAGCCCGTCTTAATACCTACTTCACGTCCTAATTAGCCTTTCCGACCTTGTGTCAGCTCGATATTATTGCAAGATCCCTTTTCTATGCCGTCATACCGACCACTGCGCCATAATTACTAGTGCTCTAATCACGGTAGGAGACATCATCAGCTTTCTGTTCTTGACACATGCTTTATCGAATGTGTCCTACCAATCACTGCGCCGTTTTTATCCACTTTTTCATTTCATTACCACCTTCATGCTCACACGATCTAATGCATGAACCCTGTGATTGTGGTCTTGTCATTGTTTAAACACACTGACTGCTGCGCCTTACGCATAAGTGTTCACGTCACTACACTAGATTGCATCCGCATTTTTTAAATTAATGCATGACCAACCCAGATGTGGTCTCTCAGTAGCTGTACAATACCAATCACTGCGCCGTCCTCCCTTTCACTTTATCACAGTGTATTCTGTATAGATTGATCGGCAAAGAGTGGTCTCACCTCTTTGACCACGCACAAAAGGCACTCAGTCACGCCAAACCTTCCCCCCACACATCTCGCAGATTTTAAACTCACAACAGTCACATTTTTACATGCCTAACAGTATTCATGTTTACCAATTCATGTTCCTTTTTGTTTCTTTCCCAATTTCTCCCCTGTGTCATGTAATTGTACAGTAATGCGATTTAGGCATAGTGCAATTGTAAATTCATAAAGACAACAATGAAATATTATGTTGTCCTGAGGATGATGCCCAGTTTCTAGTGGTGGCATCGAAACGTCGTCGACACCAAAAAACGCCATATGCAATATGACTATGCAATATTGTAATGTGCAATGGTGTATAAGAAAATGATCTTAGTCTGTTCTTTCAAATAGGAGTGTACAGACGTATTTCACTTTGCCCTTTGGCCATTCTGTGCTTCGTTTTGTTGTCTCACTGTTTTGTGGGTCACGGCTGTGCCCACTTGTCATTGAATGTGTCCAACAATTTAATTTTATATATATTTGCAAAATAAATTCTTGTCCGGCGGGACAAAAGACATACTACCTATTTAGAGTATGATTATTGTATATAAGTGATGCTTCCTCTGAAAATAGGGACCATTGTTTTCTATAACATGTTACAATCCGAGGCAACTGACACTGCTCAGAAAGGCCAATAGAACATCTAACCTTTAATGTGTACTATGGCTTAATCTAAATCCTCAGACAGCTCTCTCTGTGCATGTTCTAATGGCACTACAGAATGCTGCAGCAGGCAATTTGCTTACGATGATTACCCTTCACGCTCTTTAGGCACTTTTACGTTTGCGACAGATGGAAAACTATGGTGGCAGGCAATTATCTCATGATAAATCCCTCTCGAGCATTCATTAATGCTTTACTGTTAAGGATGTTATCCAGGCGAAAATTAAAACATAACTTAGTAAACAGACTAGTTGTCAGTATTCGATTTTATGCTTTTATCAGTTCTCGGACTTACATTATGCCTCATTTGTAAAACATGTGGCCACAGTGTGCCTGTAGAAACGGAGGCCATATTCTGAGTGCAGAGTTAGAAACATATCATGCAAATTCTTCAGAGGATCTAAAGCCACATGTGTAATTCCAATGCCGCTCTGAACTGTGGGAGTCAAATGATAGTGATTCTGGCACCAGCAGAGAACGTGCCTGAGGAAACGGCTTCTAAAAACGTGGGCCAATGGAAACTTAAAACAAAACAGGCAACCCCAATAAGGAAGGCTTGAGATACGAGTTTATGGATCATTCATAACAGTTATCTTCTTCTGCTTGTCGCTCACCAACTCGAGGATGAAAGCATACTGCATCGATATAGATTGCACCTGCTAAAACCTTTCCAGGCTTTTTGTGACAAAAGTGCTGGCGGATTTTACAGACAACACACAAAAGCTATCCCAGATGGTTTGAACAGCTAGTGTCAATCAAGGGCCATATGTAGGCCAACCCATTCATAACTAAGTATACAGGCGCAGTGCGTCCATTGGGGCGTAGGGGCGTAGCCCCACTAAGCCCCATGGACCCACCGCGTCGTCACTAAAAACCAAAGACAAATATTTAAGAGGATGGGCCTGCTGCAGCTGCGCAAGTGGGTTTTTGGGCACAAACATGCCCGCGCATGCGCAGATTGTTTCCCTGTGAGTTTGCCCTTAGAGAGAGGACCAGGGGGCGGGCCGCAGCCCCCGGGGTTGCACAGGGCGACTGGGCGAGCACTCATGGTGCCCCCCCAGCCAATCCTGGTGCTGCTTACAGCGCCAGGATTGGCTGGTCAATACATAGCCCCCTGTCTGGGGGGCAGAGCTCTCTCTCCCTCCCTCGTACTGCGGTCTCTGTTTGTTAAGACTCCTTCATTTCCAGAGCCAATGTACATGGGGTGCTGTTGATAAAGACGATAGGGCAAAAAGATGAAAAACGAAACTTTACATGTATTGTAGTAAAATCATCCACTCTTTAAAAGATTGTCCCATGAAACCTGAAATCCAAATTAAAAGTTATACAAGAGAAAGTCAGTACGTGGAAAAAGAGAAGACCTATTAATGATTGAGGCCACACTTTCAAGTTCTCTTTATGTAGTGTCCCGGATCTTCTTTACCCAAATAGTGCAAAAAGCACAGCAGCATTTGTTTTTGTTTATAGAGTTAGTTTGCAGAAAGGGCAAATATTAAGAATCAGCCAATGATTGAATCTGGGGCTTCTGGTAATTTTGTTGATGCTCATTTTACTGAAACTATGGGAATAGCTATTGAAAATAAAACAGCTCCAACGTAGATTGAACCCTTGGTGGATAAGAATTGACATGTGGAGGTGTTTGGACAACAGGACGCAGGGATTATTTGAGATCTAATGGATGCCTTAACTTTGCTATCGGCCATTAATCCTGTCACTGTGTGGATCGGTGGGTGGATGGGTGGGTGCATGGATGGACGCATGCATGATGGGTGGATGGATGCATGAATGATGGATGCAGGTTAGATGGGTGGGTGGATGGATGCATGAATGAATGATGTATGGATGCAGGATGGGTGGGTGGATGGATGGGTGGATGCATGAATGATGTATGGATGCATGCATGATGGATGGATGCATGCAGGGTGGGTGGATGCAGGGTGGGTGGATGGATGGGTGGATGCATGAATGATGTATGGATGGATGCATGCATGATGGGTGGATGCATGATGGATGGATGGGTGGGTGGATGCATGAATGAATGATGTATGGATGCAGGGTGGGTGGATGGATGGATGGGTTGATGCATGAATGATGTATGGATGCATGCATGATGGGTGGCTGCATGATGGATGGATGGGTGGATGCATGAATGAATGATGTATGGATGCAGGATGGGTGGATGCATGAATGGTGTATGGATGGATGCAAGGTGGTTCGGGCTCGCTCGCTCCGGTGCAATATGCAAATTAGTTTACGCCCACCACTTTCAAATGTCACCAGCCGCCCCTGTAAGTATATAGACAATATTTACACGGATATGTCCAAAAACATACAATAGCAATACTGGAATGCATATGTAAAACAAAAACAGAAAAACATCAATATGGCTTAGTGGGTTAACACTGGACACTTGCTGTGAGAATGGGTTCCAATTCTTACATTTCAGCCTTCTATCCTTCAATGGTAGGTAAAATGGGGACCATCAATTGGGCAACAGTAACAGCAGTTATATAGAGTGCTTATAAACAGCAGAAGTACTCTATGAAACAAGCTGTTATAATGTGGATATGTTGCTGCAGTGCTTAATTTGTAAAAAAAAAAAAAAAGTGCCAGGGTAGTCCACTGCAGCTCGCACCACACATTGCCCCTGCCATGCTGCCATGCTGCCAATGATAGTAACAGCACAAATACGAACCACCACACCCCAAGTGTGAGAATTTAAATGATTTAGGGACCCCAAAGCTATAAGAATGGAAAGGGGAGGCCACTCTGTCACCCAGAACGTATGGCTGGGTGCCCCGATCCCCCGGGAAACCGTTGCGGGTGGGGGGCGTGTCCCGGCCGGTATGCCCATAGCGGCGTGATTGGAGCACGCCCCCGCCGCCTAAAAGGGTTGTCCTAAACACCCGCCCGGAAGCCCGTGCACCTCTGAGCGGGATGGGGTCGCGGCCCCGCCTTCCCGCTGCTGGATAAAAGGCGCAGGAATCCAGGGAAGCGTCCTCTTGTTCCTGCGCTCTGAAGGCTGCACCACTCGTCGCTCGTGAGCCCTCAAGGGAACAAGCTGCAGTTTTTTGACCCACCCACCAGCCCCTGTTGCAGAAATTTGGAAGTAAACAAAGTTCTAAGTTGCAATTTGATTGTAATAAAAAACGTCTTGTGGGAATCGTTGCCTTCATCTTAAGTCGATGCCAAGAGTATGCATGTAACTGAATACTTGCTTATAGGCCTTTTTTCCTTTGTAGAAATGTTAAATGAATGTATGCAATAAAGAACGTTCTGTGCTATAGGACCTTTTCTCCTTTGTAGCAATGTTAAAGTCATTGGATATATCGAGCTGTACTTTAAGAGTAAGCGTGGCTTTTTTTCTCCCTAGTAGGTAATTAACTGTCGTATTTATTTAGTCTTCGGTCGGGCGGTAAGGTCATGATCGGTGAGCAGTGATTTCAAGGTCCCTAGGGGGGGCGCCACCCTTTATGGATGGGAGCGTCCGGGGGGAGGCGGCCATTGGCCCCTCCCACAGGGGGCGGCACCCATTACGGATGGGATCGCCCAGGGGGAGACGGCCATAGGCCCCTCCCAGGGGGAGACGGCTATATGCCCCTCCCCAGAATTTCCCGGGGGCCGGATATCCGCTCCGGCGGAAGAGAGTGCGGGGGGGAGGGGGGAGTCCACGCTGTCCTTCTTATGGATACCCCGCACGGGAACTCGGACGACCTTAAGATGGCGGCGAGTGAAAGAGGGCCCCCACGACAAGGGAAGTTATAGTTGGCTACGAGGTTAAAGTCCTCTGCGCATGCGTGAGGCCCCCCTGCCTTCCAAAAGTTCACTGTGTCTGTCTCCTCCCATTGGGATTGGCGGTGGAAGGGGTGGCGGGCATCCCGGCCCATATGATTAGGCGGCAGGTAATAGTCATTTTTAATGTATATTGAATTAATAATGAAGTGTTGTCGTGGTAATCTAAATCTAAACTAGCTAGACAGCGCGCAGTCTGTCACAAGCGTCAGTGTTGACAATTACGTGACGTTGGCAAGCACTGGAAACCATCGGCTCAAATTAACCCCCGATATGTTGTTCTCATCTTATTGTTTAATATCTCCATGTATATATACGCAGGCCAGCTAATTGCATTAAGGAACTTATCCATAATATTTGCGTCCACAAGGTTTGCTTCTCTCATAAAAAACCTGTAACCTAACATGCTTCACGTGATAGTTAGATACACGGGCTTTGTTATATTTCACTTGGGATATACTTCAACCAGTCACAGATGTCTCATACTTTTCTTTACGAGTCCCTCAAGGAAAGGCATTAGATAGTTTGTACTTCATATGGACCTTGAAAAAGCAGACCGAATCCCCAACCTTCAGGTGAATACCCAGATGAAGACTTGTCACAGAACACGCTGGCTGAGTTGGGAGGGAGTGAAAACAAGCATTGGCAAAGCCAATAGGTGTCGCCTTTGGGACCTACTGGCCTTAACAATGCTTTTTGGGAGTAAAACAAAAATATTTTTTGATGCTGCTGTTTAGTATGACCACAAAAAAAAAAAAGTGTGATGATGCTGCATCATTCTGTAAGCGTGCACATGTGCACATGTGCATGCCTACAATATAATGTGGGTGCAATTTTCTTTTATTTACCAATCTAAAATACTAGATAGGCTTAAAAAATATTGTAAGTGCATGCAAACACTTTTTCAGGTTGGCCCTACCCCCAAAAATATTTTAACAAAAAAAGAACAGCAGTGGTCAGGATACACAGAGAAGGAGGTGGGAAGGGGGGGGCGCAGGATGTCCATATTTACAGGGATATTTCACCAAGTTATGCCTGTCTGATGGGTGCATTATTTTGCCACAAACTCAGGTTTACAGGTCTTTGTAAATCTGGGTTTATGTCAAAATACATGGCTGGGTGCATAGGAACGCCAATGTAATGCCTACCCGACACAAAATAAAGCAAAGTAGAGCTATGCACTGCGTTGTGTTACGTTGTATTTACTAAACCAAGCAAATCGGCTTGGCTCAGCTTGGCAAATGGCAAAAAGGATTTTGTGTCGGGCTGTGCCAAAAAAGTTACACAACCCCAACGCAAATTCATAGTAAATCTAGGCCTATATGTGGTGTGGGTAGGGCTGTTGATGAGAAGATATGATGCTTTATTTTGTTTTATGAAGTGCTTATATTAGTGTGCTATATGGTAACGGGTGTTGTGGTGTCGAGGTGTGTGTCATGATGTGGGCAGAGGAATTATGTTATACAGAGTAGTAGATGTGGCAAGAAAATGTGCAGGGTTGCATGATGAGGCACTTGAATGAATTTGAAATAAAAAAATATCAACAAAAAGAATCAATGTCTTTGGCAGGTGTTTTTGGCTGCTTCCATTCAGATGTTACATTGCTTCGAGTACTTAGCCCTCCCTTGTCCTCTTAGGCCGAAGCTTAGATGGGTTGGTAGTTGCAGAGCAGGCAAAGGCTGTGAAGGAGTCACTTTTGTGTCAATCAAATGTTTCCAGGGCCAAACAGGGTAACCGAGGGCTGTCCCGCTTAGCAGTCTTGGTCCTTTATAAGAATGCTCCATTGAGAGCAAACCATACTAGTGGTTTTGCACTTTGAAGCCCCTACTAGCTGTCTTGAGCTTTGCACAAATTATATATTCTGTGGCTAAATGTCTCAACCGCCCAACTATGAGCAATTCATAACTCTCTGTCTCCGGTCGCAAGGTAGCAGTGATGGCTTATATACATGGGTGTTAGGGCTGTACACCCTTTTCTGTGTTTTTGCGGGGGTATAGAACATCATTACTAGATAGATCATGGCATGACTGGCTTATAGTAGATTGGTGCACTAGAAATATTTATGACATTACTATGTGTACCATGGAATTGATTGGAATTTGATGAATAGCTAGCTAAATTATTGCATTAATGGGCATCTGATGGTATTGTCTGGCAAGTGATGGACTGAATGTCATTTGGTCATTTTTACAATCAGAAGTGCTTTTACATCGCAGTACATTACATCTGGAGTACTTTACTTTGCCAGTAAGATGAGGAGTATAATGAATATATATATAATAATATTTCGTGGGGAACAGGAATACTGCCCGTCACTGTGCTCTCAGTGCACTGGTTCCCTACCAGTGTGGAATTTGTAATACATAAAAAGACATAAACAAGAAAATCCCAAGATAGTACCTAACAAAAAAATTATTGTGTTGACTTCTTTATTCCTTGCGCCACCCAAAATGTATTACACATGAACGCCACATGACTTATCGATATGTGTTGGGTTCTAGATCATTATTGCTTGGGTAATAATCTAGATCCCAAAACGAAGGGATAAGTCATGAGGCGCTCCTGTAATAAAAACTGGGTGACACAAATAGCGAATGTGAAAATAATGAAAAAAGAACTCATCTCATGAGCCAGTTATCTGGTTAATGCCACCTGTGGGCACTCGCTTACAAGTTAAATATGTAATGAAAATAAATTATATAATATTTTATTAGCATACACACAATTTTCTCCCGTATTAGCCTAATTGTCAGACGCATTACTTTAAGGAATAATAATTCTGTTGTAGAACTCTATTCTAACTTAGTCTCTCATAACATGAGGATCCTATGAGAAAAATAAAAATAAATAAGAGCTTATAACCTATAAACAACTCTGAGTCACTTCAACAGCAGAGAACTTAATAATAAGGCGAGGTTGTCTTTGTTTATATTCAATCAGGGGAACTTGTTGAAAATATACTATAAACCAATTATAGTTATTCAGGGGAAATTCATATATATGCTTACAGAGAATCCACATACACAATAAATGCCATTGATGACTTGGATTACACAGTACAGATTCTAGAATGCACAAGAAATGATATCGATAGATACTAAAAATTAAGTAAGCGTAATTTTATTAAGCACTTAAAGTATTAACAGCTCACCAGACATATAAATTCAGGATAATGCTGAGAAATGTATATATTCCAAATTATAATACAGAAATTGAAAACTCCTACCACTGAGGACTGGGAGAGCAACACCATATATATGGGGATGATACATGAGAAAATAGACGTATATAGAAGGTAAATAGATTCAATTTAACATGAATTAATTAAGTAGGGAATCTCTACAATGGGGAGGGTGCACAGAACAGACTGCTGCTTACAAACACGTGGAAAGGACACATAATTCAAGTTGAAATCTTTCTTTAGAACTGAAACTACTGGGAATCTAAGAATTTATGGAATAAGCTAATTATGGATAAATTGAGGGAGAGATAACAATTTGAACCTTTTAACATAATTTGAAGTTTCTTTGATTAGTGAATAATGCAAAGGATAGTTTCACATTGTTAAAATTGTACTCTGAGATTAGGTATTGTCGGTCATGTTTAAATGTATTGGGTGGATTGAGTATGAAGAAAATGTCTACCAAGTTATTTATAAATAATTGTTTAGAGTCTATATTATTTGTAAATATGTAATGAATTTAAGTAGGTTTTGTGTATCCTGAATTGTACATTTTCTATGTCTGTAGCAGCCTCGAAGAAGCACAGTGTGTGTTTTGGCTGTATTAAGAAAATAATCAAGTGAATGAATAAGGAAAGATTTTTGTTGTTAGATATTATTATCTCAGTATTGTGTGTGTGTGTATATGCGGCGTGATAAGGAACAGCGTTAACGTTCGAGGAAGAGATCGGCTGGGACATTGTTTCCTCAATGCTAGCAAACCTAATACCCGTATTTTAAACTAAGAAGAGGTACGGGGGCACACTACTAAAGGATAAAACTATTTGAACCAGAATGCAATAGAAACAAGCCCACTACGGGGAATGCAGATTTAAGCGCTAGGAATATGGCGTGAAGTGAAAGCCTCCTACTCGCAGAATCCAGTGAGCAAGGGCGGAGGAAGCCCAAAACGTTTGGAATTGGACAGTGCTGCTTGCGGATGCTTTGCCCTTTGCCACCCAAGAGAATAAAAGGTGTTTAAAACGCTGCTGCTATGTGGTGCCTCAAGGTTATATTATATATATATATATATATATATATATATATATCCACGCGGGTTCTCACAAATCAGCGCCGAAGTATCGATATCACAGAAGCGCCATCAGAAAACAGCAGACCCAGAAGTTTCCGTGAGAAAATTAGTTTATTCTGCAACACACGGACAGCATAACGTTTCGGCCTCCCAGAGGCCTTGGTCACATGGCATTCCAGAGGGGAATGGCAGAAATTTAAAGTGCACATGCATATGGCGTTAGCCAATCAACATAGAGGTATGTGGAACGGTGCAATAAACATGGTAAACATACTGCGCGTTATCATAATGTTAAAAATAGCAAAGCACCGTAACTTTCCGAAAAGTTTTGGGATAAATCCCTGAAAGTCACACATGGCCAGAATTACATTAAACAAATACAAATGAACTAGCATAATGCATATTTAACTGTAATAATGTGAATGAGGTAAAAAGCATGATAGACGGATAAATCCATTTGTAAACAACCCTATTCATAATTGCTTAATCACATATGAATATTAATCTATATATACATATGGAATCCATAACTGCATTGGAAACATGTACATGCCTATGACCAACATGCATTCACATTAGAAAACCCTATATCTGCCGAAATAGTTCATATATGAGAATTAGTATAAAAAAAATGGATAACCATTAATATACAACCAGTAAACTCATCGGTATGATATATACAATTGTGGTTTTGCTGGCTAATATATGAGAAGTCACTACTCTACGTTGCATAGTGAATAAATGTGAAATAGAGTGCTGGGTGATATGTAAATCAAAAAGACAAAAACCTAATCTGGTGAATAAATAAATCACAGATGTTAAACTGACTGTAACCAAGTCTGTCTATCGCTGTGGCAGGATAACTGAACATAATATTAAACACTGTGACACCAGTCAAAAAGTTCAAAAGCACATGGCGAGCTGGAGTTACATGAAGAAAGCCATATAGTGCGTCTATTGAATTGACTTTTGTATGGTGTCATTTGAAAAACAACACATATATATATATATATATATATGTGTGTGTGTATATTTCAAACAAACGTGCTCAATACTGGAATATATATATATATTTGATATTTTGGGGTTTGTATAGCGCAACTATCGCTCCGGAAGGAGCATCTTGGCGCTGAGCATGCAGAAGAACCAGCTCGGTGAGGCATGGATCAGATGGCTGCGAGAACTAATGAGTCGGGCTGTGGGAATATCCAGGTCTTCAGGAGTTTCCTAAAAAGGCTTTCTGTAGGGGCGTGCCTGAGGTTGAAGGGGAGGCTGTTCCATGCCTTAGCCGCTAGGAATGAAAAAGTTTTTCCTCCTTTCGTTTTTAACTTGATTCTAGGAACAGTGACCAGGTTGGCTCCTGATGACCTCAAGTAACGCGATGGGGTGTAGTGCAAAAAGCGCTTAGAGAGGTAGAATGGGCCTGTATTCCTGGTGGCTTTGAAAACCGTGACGAGGAGTTTAAAGAGGATTCTTTTGTGGAGAGGCAGCCAGTGAAGGGTGTTAAGGGCTGCTGAGGCCGAGGACCTTCTTGAGAGTTTGAGAACGAGCCTGGCCGCCGCGTGTTGAACGCTTTGCAGTTTCTTGAGGGTGGACTTCTTTACTCCTGCCAAAAGGCCATTACAGTAATCTAGCCGGGATAGGATTAAGGCCACCGCGACTGATTTCCTGGCTGAGATGGGAAGAAAGTCAAAGAATTTCTTCAACTGTCTAATGAGACTGAAACAGCACCCCGCAGTGATGCGCACATGGTCGTCAAAACTGAGGGACGAATCGAATTGGACACCCAGGTTGCGGGCCGAGGAAATATGAGAGAGAGAGAGAGAGAAAAGTTTAAAGTGACATTAAGTTATAATTTACTGAGCTAACTATATTGTGCACTCTTGTCATGCACTGCTTATGGCCTCATATCACATGACTTATGACACGTTAAAGGACACTACTGATTACTGATGACACCAATGATAATACCATAGTCCTATACTATATGGGGTTACTGTATGAACACATGTGGGTGCAATGAATAGAAATAGTGTAAGTCTCAGAGGTATGTGTGGGTGTGCATATTGAAAGTTATATGGTGCGCTGCTTACATATCATTAAAGTTTAGGGTCCCAGTAGGGCTCCATGTTAAACACGGTAAATGCTCAACACACCTACTCTGGCTGCAGAAATATGTTTCAAAGTAGGATGTGGCTTACAGCTAAAGGCTACTGAAAAAAAATCTGTAAGTAAGGTCAAAGATTCTGTTGACAATAGATTATCCATCAGTGGTTATCTGGGTGCGTGCTGGTGTTAAAGAGTTGTGATACAGAGTTGGAGAAAAATTCTATGTAGCGAAGGCTTGTATAAGGTGCGACTGTTTATTGCCAGGAATTCACTGAAGATTTTACGGTATTGCAGATTACTGAAAAAAATTGAATAGGGTTGCCCTCTAAGAATTAGTTAATTTCACACCTATGTCGTAAGCATGGCTCTAAGACAGTATGCCATTGTTCCCATATCAGAATGTGTGTATTGTATTTTACTCATCTATGGAGGGTTGTCCAAAGAGCATGTCAGAAGGTAGCTTTTATCTTTTCAGTGGCACATTGATACCGGTCAACCTCTTGACTTAAAACGGTGGTTCATGTAAAGTATTTAAGAGGGTAGTCACATTTAGGTGTATAGAAAATTAGCCACAGGTGTAGTGTGTTGAATTACTCCAAGTCTGAAAACTCAATGTCACATTGATTGTACAATGTCATCAAAGTTGGCCATTGAGATGTCAATTATGTTATTTAACATTCCATTTAGTGATGTAATATGTACAGTAATAAACGGTGCGTGGAGAGGGCACAAGTTACAGTTAGCTCAGTAAACTATAACTTATAAATTTCAGTTTTTTCGTTTTTAAACTATTTTTTTTGCAACATCTAACTATAACATCACTTTAACCTTTGTTTTTTTCAGTGAATCTAAAATATAAAGTAAGATTGCACTAATAAAGCTACCTATAATGTCATTTTCACCCTTGTTTCTTTTCAATGAATTTCTGTTTCTTTTATCATCTTCAGCCAACTCACATATGAGGAGAACTCTGGTGTAAAAAGCAGTTTGTGGAACAAGATAAGGCAAATTGAAATAAAGGACTGTGTAGGGGAATCTAGGCATTATCTGTCGAAGTAGGAGCAGTAGTATTTCTGTGTACTTGTTGAAAAAGTGAAGCTGATTTTACGGGTCAACATTAGTGGATTGGATATTGTGTTAAACAGAAATGCTTGTGTTTGAGGGATAAATAGGTTTATGAACAAAAGATGAGCACCAGAATTTGGAACAAAACAACATACTCAGAAAACAACTAGCTGATGTCTGAGGCATAATGAGTCTTTAAAATCAAAAAGCAGACTTTAATTTTTGGCAATATAATTGTTGTCTTTCATGGTGATAAGAAATAGAAGGTCAACCAGTCGGTAGATGCACTATTAATGGTTCTAGTGTTACTTTGGCAGATGAACAATTTACGTTTACACCACCCGAGTGATAAAGTAGTATCCTAAATGTTAACAGCCAATAAGTGGTTACTGTTTATGAAATTTAACAAACATGTATTTATGGCCTTCATAAACTATTTTTATATCAATTAAGGTTACATTAAAATGAAGATGTGGATTAAAAAAGTGTTGAAAGCAGACTTTGCGGACAAATTAGTGTAACAAGATGTTTGGGGACAAAATTAAATTCTTTATGTGACACAAAACCAGAATTTTAAGGGCAGTGGGTATTTTCAGAAAATGGATAGCTAATGTTTGGTGACGAAACGAATACATTTACAATATTCTTAAACTGATATTACATTGAGCATTTATTCTAATTTAGAAATGCAAATGTATAATGTTATGATTGTTTCGTCAAGTGAAAAAGGCCCTTGATGCTCATTTCATTACATATGTGGATGAACTTTATGATCTAAACAAATATCTAGGACCTCATGATCACCAAAAATAACTCATGAAGAAGGCCAGTGTAACCTAGCTCTTCTGCATAAGCTTTCATGATTTGTCTAACCCAAGGAATAGCTGATGTATAATGCCCGAGATGGTCTGACCCGTGTAACTCTATATTTCCACAACCTTGCCCTTCCAACTAGATTATCAGTCATATAGTATGCCAGACACTACTTGGAAGGCATGTGATATGCAACCAAATAAAAGCGGAAGTGCCTTGAGACCCTAACAGGTGATTAGCCACGCTATATAAGAACCCTGATTGATTGATTGGTTGGAAGGTGGATGTAAAGGAAGAAGATTTAAACATTTGAATATTGATAGGATTCCTTGACAAACTGCATATTCAGGCTATTTGAATTACTCGTTACTTTTCAACAATGTAATGTGGGAAGTTGTGCATTAAAATGAATGATGTGGCCCAAATATATGGGTGGGTGAGATCACGACAATGCAAATCGCCTTTCGCAAACCATCAGATCCCGTTGAGGGAACAGGGCTAGCTCATTTACATGGAACCAGCAATTAGCCCACGTTATTTATGCCACCCCAGCATGAAATTTCATTGAAGGATATTGCATCGTTGGGGATTCTTTGACTTCTCACACCGAGAAACTTTAGCATTTGCAAAGTAAATTTTGAGAAACCTACTGTAACCTTATGGGTTCACAAGGAGGGAAGGAGCCAACACTGAAGTGCGGTTTTGAGTGATTTATTAAACGGTTTCTACAAAGTCAAAGATTGTCCGAATAACAAACAGTAATCATAGGGCAAAGGTCCTTGCAGGAGGGGGTAGGCTTCCGTTCTAGGCTGGTGACGTCCTCCTCTTCGGCCCGTCTCGCCCGAACCCAAAACAAAAGGAAAAGAAACGTGGCAGTTAATTCACAGCACGGTATCACACAGAGCTTGGGAAAGGGTAGCGAGGGTAACACTCGTGAGGAGGCAAAAGACCGTCACCAGATGCCTGAGAGATAAATCCAGAAAGTGCAGGGTGCGGTGCTCAATAGATCAAGTGCCCGGTCAGGTTCCTCCCTCGGTTACCCAGTTCCCGCCCATTTGAAACTCAGTAAGGTACGCAAGCGTTCCCGTACCTGGTGTAGCCACGCGTCTTCCTGCGCGTGGCTGGTCGAAGCGTGGAGACATCGGCCTCCTGGCTTCTCCTGAGATAACGCCTCCGAATCATCCTCTCGGTTTAAAGCTCGGGTCCCGGTTTCCCTGACTACAGCTTCTCCTTGGAACGTTGCTCCACGGGCGAATCTCCCTCCTCCGGCGTCTTCCACGTCCAGTCCTTCAAGGTGGTTGACTTCTCGTCGGCTTGGGCACCGCTGCTCCAACTCGCGCCGTGCCGTCCACAACTCTGCGTCTTCCAGATCCGCCTTTGTTCTCCCTGTGCGCGAGTCTGATAGGCTTGCGGATTCCGTCGTCATAGGGGTGGAGTTCCTGTCTGGGAAGTCCAGGCCATCCTAAAGGTCCCGGACCACTTCTGCAAGCGGGATCGAGAGTCCGTTACGGGGCTGGTCGTGACCCCGTGACACCTACGTAATAGTGTAGAGTAATGGAGAAGGTGGAAAAGGTAGGGAAAGTATGGTGGGGAGGCCCGAGGAACAAACACAGGAAGGAAATGGAGAGGGAACAAGCTGTGGCTGATCTGTGTTACAGCAGGGGATTAGTCAAAATAGAGATTTAGGAGAAGGGTCATGAATTGCAGCAATTTCGGCTATACTATCAAGTACAGCATCAGAGAATTCGACAAAATACAGCCTTGCACCATAGTATTGCATTGGCCTGGGTTTTGTCTTTCAGATTTTGGCAATAACAGCAGTGCACCCCCAGTTAAATTAGCTCTTAGGCTGGTGAAGATCTGGAAGATCCGGTTCTTAATGTCGTTTGGAAAGAACTGTGTAATGTTTTGTAGGTGACGTAAGCATGGTTTTCAGAGATACAGAGTATGTGCCAAATGGGCTCCTTGGTTTTGGATGCTTTACAGTTTAGCAATTGGAAGGTTTAGGATGCAGATGTACACTGCTTTGGCATCGTCCAGTTTTGGAATTATTGTGGGCCAGGTGAGTGTTGCCCAAAGATAGCCCAAAGGAGATAATTTATCATTTTAGAAACATTGCTGCGATGGCTAAATTTCTTGTCTTGCCCACTTATTTGTTTAGTAAGGCATGCTTTGGAGTCACAAAGAATGCTTAGTATACAGGCATTTTTTTTAGCAAAAGGGCATCTCTATTTGTCTCCTGCAAATGAAAAGAAATTATACTTGTTTGCAGAGTGCCAAAAAGCTTACTTTTGCTTCCTTGGCAAGAAGGTGTGCCTCGTTGCTATTTCTCTGTATACATTTGGAAATTGATACAAAGGGCTTGATGACACTAGGGAGAGATTGTATGTAAAGTGGAAATGTGAATAGGTGATAGTGTGACATTGTGACGTAGCTGATGGCATAAATAGTAACTGGGTGAGTAGAAAGGGTCTATCTTCTATTCTGCGTGTATTGGAACAAGAATGCAAAATAAAAGTGTTTTAGCCAGTCTCTGATGTGACTTGAAGGATTTATTGAAGCGAAAATTTGAAAGGAGTACTTGCACTCCTGGTTTATATGCCTTTGTCTATCAAAGTCTTAAGATTGTACGTACTACGAAGGGTATCACCCTCAGATCCACAGGGCGTGTAGATAATATTAAAGAGCATAAGCGTCTTCCTGCCAGGGAGACGTCCCCTTTGTGCACCGCTATTTATCCAATGAAATTGGACTCCTAAAATTCATATCACAAGCTCATTAACATGGATTCTTGGAGAAAAGTTCAAATGCACAATGTTTTATTTATGGTAAAGCAATGCAGGATTTATTTAGTCATCCTGGAACACTTCATTCTCAGAGATTTATTCCATGCTTTAAATCATAATGTAATGATGCATAATGATTTTTTCATCCATAACCCAATGCATTTCGGGCTGGTTTAGCAATTCATCAGGGGGAGGTTCAATTCTCTCCGGTGTTCGTATGGAACTCCGACTCTTTTTCTAACGGTGAAGGGTCCAAGTGATCACTAGGACGATTCACTGTTAGAAAAAGAGTCGGAGTTTGAGGAGTCCAATTTTATTGGATAAATAGCGGTGCACAAAGGTGACTTGAAGGATGCCATGATCCACCAAGCCAAGTCACTAATAGGTCCAACACTCACTGCATTTCATTTATTTAGCTCTTCCAGAACACATTCCTATATTTATTTATTTATTTATTTATTTGATTTGTATAGCGCGTTATAGCCACCGGGGCCTCTAAGCGCTGGTTGTCCAAATTAGCTAGTAGGGCTGAGCATATTACTTGATCTTAGAGTGCGCTTAGTGACTGCTCCATGCTTGTTTGAATAACACAGTTTTTAGCTTTTTCCTAAAAGCTAACAAATTGCGTTCCTTCCTAAGATCTGGGGTCAATTTATTCCACAGAGCCGGGAGTGTTTTAGAGAAAGCACGTCCCCCTACCGTGGCCAGTTTAAATCGGGGTTGGGATAGGAGAGTAGCATCCGAAGAGCGTAGAGTCCTGCTCGGCGTGTAGAGGGAAATTCTGGACTTAAGGTATGTTGGTGCATTCCCGTACAGCGTCTTATGCACTATACACAGTCCCTTGAAAACTACTCTCTGCCGAATTGGGAGCCAATGAAGCTCCTGCATCAGCGGGGATGAGTGGGTCATCCTAGGTTTCTTGTAGATCAACCTGGCCGCATCGTTCATAACCCCCTGTAGCTTATCCAGCAGCCGCTGGGGTAACCCTATGTACAGGGAGTTTCCATAATCCAGTCTGGCCAAGATTGTAGCTGAAACCACCTGTTTCAGGGTGGAGAACGATAGCAGCGCCGATATTTTTCTCAGTTGCCGCATTAAACCAATGCAGGTACCTACTACAGTCGTGACCTGTTTTTCCATGGATAGTTTCCCATCCAGGTACAGACCTAAACTTTTGACTGCTACCGCTGGTTTCGGTGGTGCACCCAGCTCTACCGGCCAGAAACTCTCGTTCCAGGGGTTGCCCGTGATGGAAATGGGCAACACTTCCGTCTTATCCGGGTTAATTTTTAGGGAGTTTTTAGACATCCAATTAACCGTGGCTTTAAGTATGTCCTGTAGCCTGGTAGACGCTCCTGGACCTTCCTCTAGCCGGATGATAATCTGGGTGTCATCAGCGTAGTTATAGACTAGGCAGTCCATCCTGTTCAGGAGTGCAATCAAAGGCTGCAAATAGATGTTAAAGAGTAGGGGCGACAAAGTAGAACCCTGTGGGACCCCGCAGGTAATAGGCGCGGAGGTGGAAAGCAGGTCCCCCAGTTGGACTCTTTGTGTCCTGCCCTGCAGGAATGATGCAAGCCATGCCAGGGCTGTACCTCTGATACCAAAAGACCTCAACCGCGACAGAAGTTGTTCATGACACACGGTGTCAAACGCCGCGGAGAGATCTAATAGTACCAGGGCACTAGGTGTTTTAGTATCAGCCCGGCTCCTCAATTCATCCAGAATTGATAGCATGACTAGTTCCGTGCTATGGTTAGCACGGAACCCTGCCTGATTGGCCTCTAACAGGTTGTTACTGTCAAGATGTTTTGAGAGCGATACCAGCACATGCTGCTCAATTACCTTAGCCAGGAAAGGCAACTGGGAGATGGGACGAAAGTTCTTTAGACACTTAGTGTCCGAGCCAGGTTTTTTCAACAAAGGGATCAATCGAGCCTCCTTAAATGCTAAAGGGACCTGTCCTGTATGGAGAGAAGTATTCAGTAAGTGCAAGACTTCTTCTTCCATGGCCGGAAGGGCTAGCTTGAATACTTCCGGCGGACATGGATCCACCAATGAACCGGATTTAACTCGGTCCGTGATCTTAGTCAGTTCCTGCTGTATAATGAAAGGGAACTCAGCTAACGGAGTGAGAACTGGCGGAACAATATAACCAGGTGGGCTGGGACAGTCGAGGGTTATAGTTGCAGCGATTTCTCCCAGAATGTCAGAGATCTTACTCACAAAGAAGTCCTGGAACTTCTGGCAATCTTGTTGGGTGAACTCAGTGCTTTGCTCCTTGTTTGTCCTGAGTTCTGACAGAACCCGAAAGATTTCCTTCTGTGGATTCCTAGCTGCCACTATTCTCTCCTCGAAAAAGGCCGCCTTTCTGGTTTGAATGGCTGATTTGTAGGACGCCAGGGAAGACGTATAGTCTTTCCTAGCAGTGGCGTCATATTTCTTCCGCCACGCACGTTCTTTCCTCCTCACCCCACGTTTCATGTCACGTAGGGAGTCATTATACCAAGGGGCCCCAACTCCCCTGTCCACCTTCTTCACCCTACGAAGGGGTGCCACCAGCTCAATGGCTCTCCCCAATTTGTGGTGGAGGTGTCCGCAAAGGGCATCGACATTAGCGCCCTGCTCCTTTAGTGGCGGAGACTGTTGTAGGAAAATCTTCATTCTCTCTCCATCAAGATTTCTCCATTTCCGGGCCATTTTCCAACCTTCACCCAGCTTGGGCGGATTGCCGTTCAGAGGGATTTTACATTTTATTAACGAGTGATCAGACCAAACGCATGGCAGAATCTCTGTGGCGTCCTGGGCTGGCATAGTAGTCCAGATTAAGTCTAGCATATGTCCCTTCTCATGGGTCGGTCCATTCACCTGCTGAGTAAAATCTAAGGAGGAGGTTGCCTCCTCAATTAATAATGCTTGACCTTCTTTAGGGGATTTCTCCCAGTGGTAGTTAAAATCTCCGACGACAATCAATTTATCGTATCTCGACCGCAAATCCTGCAGCAGTCTAATAAACAGCACAGGGAAGTCCGGCGAAGCCCCAGGCGGGCGGTAGACCACCAGAAACACCACACACGCCGCCCCCTGTCTAAGTTTGACTCCTAGGATCTCTGCGCCCCCCTCTGCGCTGTTCCTTGTGTTTTTGTTCCATGATTTCTCACCCCCACCCACACCCCTGCGCTACTCTGACACTCTCTGAGTACACCTGTTCACTATCCTGACAGCGTAGTGTGAGCATTAGGGCCGACGCCCGGTGGAGCAGCTTGGTTCAGCTATTGGCCGGACATTGGGCACAGTTTCTCCCCGTCTCCCTGTATCTCCATTCCCTACCCCTCCCATGACGATTTTTCTGTAACTCTACCCTTTTTCTTTGGTTACTTATATCTAAGAAGGATTATTCAGAACTGTGTTTTAGGTGTAATATGGATCTATGAGTGCACAAGTGGTTGTTTTGGATCGAATCCTGTTGATGTTTCCCAGTCAATTCAAATTAACTTTATTCGGCACACTGCCACAAAAGTTTCAACATACATATTTAAAACACATTTTTATTTAAAAAAGATAAAATTTCCTTTACAAGCTAAAATCATAATTATACATAGGTGTAATAATGCCCATTGAATTTCGAACCCATTTGAAATAATAAATGCAAATCATTTCATCTCACAACACCAGAGTTCTGGGAGCGTCTGTTAATGTGGGTGCCATTAGACTAAACTACGCCGTTGCTGTGTAATCAGCAAACATTTACCAGACGATTGCGCCTCCAAACGGCACCTGGACCGGAGCAGACTCGCTCAAATTGTGCAACTGAGCGGGGCCACATAATCAATGAGCGCCCCCACCCCGGGAGACTGTGTTGGAGGAGCGGCGAGACCCTGAGCCCCCCCACCCCCCCACCTTCAACCTCGATGGGTGCCTGCTATTTTGACCATGACCATGAGTAGCTGCACGGAGACGCTGCAGAGTGAAATTAGTGCTGGACCCTCCACTCGCTGAACGTCCCATCAGGTGGACGTTCCCTAGAGACGAGGGTTTGTAGCCCCACAAGTCCATAGCGCTGTGCGGCTTTTGCCCTCACATGCGTTGGGCCAGGAGGAGACTAACTTTGGCTGCATCCGAGCCCTGAACGTGATCCACAGTCGGCCCTGTGTCCTTAAGGTTGTGGCGAAGACTATTGCACCGCTCCTCAAATCTAACAGGTGGGAGGGTGCATGGGGGCTTGGGGAGGTGGAGTGAGCCCCCCCTGGGATTAATATTGAAACATCGCCGTTAAGCCCACAAGGTATGTCGGTAAATGGGGGGGCCCCCATGGGATTCCACGAGCCTGCCTGGCCCCAAGATCGCGGCGAAACATAAGGCCCCTTCGGCTGCTGAATCCAAGTGAAAGTGTGTGATCGGCCAGGAAGGGGTAGGGATCTCTACAATCCTCTGGTAAAGTGCTCTGCTACCTCTGGGTCCAGCCAGCGTTATTATCTGTGGAACTCTGATGATGCCCCATGGGCAGAAACCAAAACTGTTTGTACTTCCCTCGGAGACCGATTACCCATGGCCGCTGCCCGGTGGAGCGGTCCTAAGCAGCTACAGAGAAGTCTGGACCCATGGGCTGTCACCTACCCAGCCGGACTCTGGACATTGCTATTCATAGATCTTCTTGGTTTATCTGTCATTCACACTGACTGCTTGGTTCCCCCTGATGGACTTTCCCCCTCCTACCTACCCTGACTATCAGCACTGCTCTCTCCTGTTTTCCTTTCCCTCTCTCTGTTCCACTACACACTAACAATGCATACTACTGTGCTGTTGTGGTTTCATCAGATGTCCTTTTATGCTATTCGCTAGTTATTCTTGTCGCTGTTCCTTGTGTTTTTGTTCCATGATTTCTCACCCCCACCCACACCCCTGCGCTACTCTGACACTCTCTGAGTACACCTGTTCACTATCCTGACAGCGTAGTGTGAGCATTAGGGCCGACGCCCGGTGGAGCAGCTTGGTTCAGCTATTGGCCGGACATTGGGCACAGTTTCTCCCCGTCTCCCTGTATCTCCATTCCCTACCCCTCCCATGACGATTTTTCTGTAACTCTACCCTTTTTCTTTGGTTACTTAGTTTTGATTGCTTTTAACAAATGTAAAATATTAACCTGTAACTCTGATCCTCATTGTGTAACCTATGAAAATGTGTAGCTTGCAACTCGCTGTTCCTTATGTAAAACGCTCTGATACCCACGGGTCTAGCCAGTGCTATATAAAACTCAAGATAAATAAATAAATCTCCCCACCCAATTACTGCACTTCAAATCGTTTCCTAATGCCCATTGCTGTTTTAATGTAGTTTACACAGCAGTGCAAATAACAGGATTGATCAGTGATTGCAAATATCGGTGCCCTTCAATATATGGGCGAATATTCATTAGCAAGGGTACCAGAAATCTACTCCTTGGTTCTTTATAAAGTGCACAAAAAAGAATAAAGTGCAAGGTTATCTGGGTAGTACTATTGTCCATCCACCCAGAATGTTTAGGGAACGCTTCCAAAAAGTGCAAAGTGCTAAGGCGGGTTCTTGTTAAAAGAAAACGCACCTGGCTGTTCGTGGTAAAGGATGGGTAATATTGCTGTTTGGGCATAAAAGGGCAGCTAGGGCTGGGTACCTCAAGTTGTGACTGATGCAAATTTTCCCAGACACTATACTCCTCTTTAATTATACCCTTCGCATTTGTGGGGATACTCGACGGGGTGTCAAAGTACTCACCCAACCCAATCTGATAACCTATCCCTCACAAACCGAAGCCAGGGGATCTTCACAGACTTATCCAATTTAATACGGTCTTCGATGATCTCCCTGGAAAACTGTAACTCTTCTGAGACAACATTTTGGCCCACAAGAGCAAGGGGGCAGCGCCGATGCGATCTTCTATGTATTCCATCCCCACTTCTCGATGAGAAAATGAGGTGGCAGAGCTGCTTGAAATCATCAACAGACGTTTTATAAACGTATTCTCTACCACTAGTAGCAAGCGACTTCTTTGATAGCCCCACACACCCGCACCATACGATGCAACCGACATGCATTTCGCATTGTATAACAAGCTCGGATACTGGCTTGTGGCCTAACTTACAGGCAAACCTAAAGAGCCCCTCCGCTACTCTACTGTTTGCAGTGCCTTAGCCATGATCAGGGAACCCCATTTCATATCCTTGCTAAATATGTTCCCCAGGTATGTAAACAGTGCCACCCTTTCAATGGACTTACCCCTTACATTAAAACTTCTAGTTGTAGTCTTTTTTGGACCGCATACCAGTATGTAAGACTTTGAGAAATTAACCCTCAAGTCTAATGCTGCCATAAAATGTGCAAGGCCTCCAGGGAGGTTTGGAGGCTATTGGCCATCAAGGCCATGAGCACAGTATCGTCCGCATATGAAAGCAGCAGAACTGGCTGATCTTTAATGCGAGGAAAATCTATTTTCTTGCGGAATAAACAAACGCTTCCAAGCCATTTGTATATATAAAAAAAAGAAAAGGAGCTGAAATGCACCACAGCAGAACTCCTTCGGTTGAGGCAATAGGCTTCGTCCTATTCCTGTGTGGTCCGAATCTTATGGAAACAGATGTATTAGTATGTAGCCTTTTTAGGAGCAGGATAAGTGCACTTTCAAAGCCCATTTCTGTCATTAGTGCCCACAATTTCCCCCTGTTCACAGTATCAAATGCACAGGACAAGTCCATGAAGGTATGGTGGATAGAGCCACTCTTTGCCTTCATGGAGAAGTGTGGCTCAATGGTTAGAGCGGCAGACCCTGATGCAGAGGTCTAGCCCGGGACCAGGGTTCAATTCCCTGCCTCAGCGGGTCTTGGGCTCAAAAATTCCACGGACCTGAAATTCTCGCCTCAGTGCCTATTCCAATCATGGAGTCCCACTCTGCAACTCTGGGCAATAGTTTGCTTAATCTCCACAACGGCCCCCACAACGCTAAGGATGCCTGGCCTCCACCTTGGGGGTGCCCAGGAGTGGACGCCTCACAGGGAAAGCCAGGATGGGTTCCACAGCGGTATTCCTACAAGCGCCTTGAGACCCTTGCGGGTGAGTAGTGCGCTATACAAGTATCAATTTACATGTACTTGCACATGATCAGGGACAAATGTAGGCACTGCTCTGTTATTTCCATCCCACTCTGGAAGCCATACTGCATTTTTTAGATAATCCCCTCGCTAGTTCTATTTCCCAGTCAGTATTTCATTATACTGGGGACAAGGGGTGATGAGGGATTACAGACTATTGCCATGGTAGCCAACTGCCTGTCCTGGAATGATGTACTAACCTAAAGAGTCATGGCAGGAGTTGGCAACTCTGGGATTCTGTTGAAGAGATGGATGAGGTAGCTATGGGATGGGGAGATAAAGTGGATAGAGGCTTTGGTCACCTTTAGATCAATTGAAATTAATGCGGAGTTAAAGTCGGACATGCTTTGTAGTTAGACTGGGTAGGAGTGTTCTTGATTTTCCTCTCATCAGATAATTTTGTTGTAGATGAAAACCCGAAGCAGATTGCAATGTTCTTGTGAAGATGGTGGCTCGAGGTATGTGTACTTTAGGTTTTTTTAAGGGTGAAGCAGATTTGAAGAGGCATTCTGATTAGTTTTCTGCTGTTTCCATCTGTTTTGCATGAAAGGTTTTGTTAGAGTGAGTTATTACCAAGAGAAAGGCACTGCCACAGGGACTTGGCTGGTTGATAATGAAGACTCTGTTGCATAAAACAGGAATAGGAAGGTGTGAGAATTTTCTACGTCAAAACATTAAATAATCACCAAAACTACTTTTCAGATCGACATGATGTCATTATTCATTTTAGATCCCAGATTACATACTGCTGAAATGGGACTATGGAAGTTCTAATCAGGATATGACCCAGAAATATTTTGTTCCGGGTTTTCCCTCTCATCTACAATTATCATATTGGTATTATCTGTATTCAGTTTGCGTTTGTTCTACACACCCAGGCCAAGATGTAGGTAACAGCAAATTACCGAATGGTAAATACCGAATTTTACAGATTCGGTATTTACTATTCGGTAATTGCTATGTAGGTAAAAAAAACGAATCGGTATGTTTTTTGGCCCCTACATCTCCATTTGCAAATACCGGTCGGTAACGGCCGAAATCGGCCGTTACCGACCGGTATTTGCCGAACCTACATCTGGCCCCCAGTTATTAATGGACCTGATGGAGTCACAGAGTGAGAAGCAAAGAACCATAGTTCCCCATGCAATATAAAAATCGAAACCACAAGATCTGGTCAGTGGACTAAAGGACAGACGCAATGACTGCATTAAATGGGAGTAGGTGTAAAGCCCTGACTATCTATGTCCTGTGAACACGGTGAGATGGCCAATTAGAATGCTATGGTTGACCATGTTACACGGGGCAAATGATGCCAAAAGGGTGCCAGTACAGTCACTGCTGCCATTAATTATAGTAAAATAGCAAGAACCGAGCTCAGCAAAGACCATATGCTTCTGGCTAGGCAACACCCACCAGGTCTGTTGAGTCGATTACTGCTGAAATGTCTATGACCAGATTGCTCACTGCCCAGCCCATGATTATGGAAACTTGCCGATAGGAGACTGGTCTAAATCTAGAATGGTTATAGGAGTTTAGAGAGGTATAGAATAGTGGGAAATTAAGTAATTTAAACTCCAAGGAATTATGAATATTTGAAAAACTGAGAAAAATATAATTTTCATACAGCCTACCTCATATGAAATCTCATTTGAAAGTCTGTATTCTTAGTCAAATGTATTGATCGTGTGCAGTGTTTTTATATTGTGGTGGACTGTTGCTGCACAATACAGGGAGGTGATACGGAATACAACTGCTCCATTTGGGCCAAGTAGATCAACCCCCGTCTGCAAAGAGTGACCAATCACCATACGAAGCACTGGACAGACGTATGGGGCTCGGTTGTGTACAACTTCAGTACTGGAAGGGAGAGTCAGAGGAGTAAGAGACCAACAGAATACTGAATGATTTGCTCAAGATCAGCTTCATTAGCATATCCTCCAAGAGTGCTGTAATGCATACAGAATCTCAAAGGGTGATGTTACCAACCCATTACCAGCCATCTTTAAGGTGAGGGGTCTCTGCTAGCTACCTGCAAATTAATGTGTTAATATTTTACTAACTGTGTCACTAAACAAGAAGTGCCACAGCCAATAGGTCTGGTGTTGGCTTCCCACCTTGTGGCTTTTTAAATACTTTTTTTGGCCTTTTTTGGGGGGGAAACTACAAGGAGCTCATCAATTAGAGAAAACACACAATGTCAAAAAGAAAAAAACATGTTTTTAGTCTCAAAAAGCACACATTGCCAGGTTAGCTCCTGGCATTAATGGGAAATTTCATTTGTGTGAGCGCGCATGTGCTCTTCTGAAAGTTCAGAATGCTACCACTAACCCTTAAGTTAGCGAGTGGCTGAAGTGGACTGTCCCATGCTATAGTGGGTGGAAGAAAAATGTGAATGAAAATTACAGACCAATAGATGAGGAGGGCTCACTGGAAGCCCCTATAAGAATGTGTGTATATCTAAGTATGTTCAGCCAGACCCTGCCCCTAATCTGAAATGGGTGGCCAACTCCCTCTCCACCCACTGAATCCCACCCCATATTTTTGGGGTAACTCATTTTCTCCATCCTGCCCGATAGCAGTGACCCGCCATTTGTTTTATTTTTTGCCCAGCGAGGGACCAGGGCCTCTCTTGGAACCCTCCACAATGGCTAGAGGTATCGCTACCCAGCCCCCTAATATGCTTATTTTTTTTAACTACTTCAGGACAGGAGACCAAGTCCCTGTGACCTGTAGTAGCCACCATAAGATTTCTGTTCATGTTAGCTAATCAGAGCGCTCACTCCAAAAAATTCCACTAAGCCAATCAGAAGATGGAATTTTTAATTTAATTTATTTCAGTCGAACTGTCACTATACATGTTGACCCTTAACTAAAGGATTTACACCAAATCACAAAAGCATGCTTTCTTGCTAAAGAACTAGCTTTCTGCTAAATTTGATGTAATTCCCTTCAGCTGTTTTTGGCTATCGCGCTGTCTAACTTTCCTATGGAAATTGCGTTTTGGGAATCCCTTTTTCCTCGACCCCTGCTTGACAGATCACCCTGAAACTTTCCAGGAATAAGCTAAGGTGGTTGGACATTTTTTTGGGAAAGTTTCATGAAGATTTGTCAAACTGTGCCAAAATTATTAACAAAACAAAACACACTCTTCCTATGGAAAGCCTGGCCTACGTATAACGTATATATAAAAACACTGGAAATAAACAAAGGTTAAAGAGATGTTAATATTAGGTAAAACATAACATTTTAAACTTTTTTTAAAAACACTGAAAGTCACCAGCTATGGTTATCTCACATAACGGTAACTCATGCCCTAAAGTAACTATAACTCAGGCCCTGTCATGCACAGTGCTGTGATCAATGATATAATATTAGAACGCATTAGGGATGTTAGCAATGCAGTCATTGAACATGTCATGAGCGAAGTAATATGTGAAAGTATAAGCAGTGCGTGGCGAGTGTGCGAGTTATATTTACTTTTGGGCACAAGTTATAGGTATTTGTGAGGACTAAAACTGAGAAATTTCAATTTTTTTTAAAGTTTAACCCCTCCCCTGCTGATGACGGAACAGCTCCGTCATCAGCTACAGTTGGGCTGTGCTGATGACGGAGCGGTTCCGTCATGGCCCAGCCGCCGCGCCTGCGCGGCGCTGATTTCGCGCCTGCGCGGGCGTTCTAATGAGCGGGGCGGGTCATGACGGAACCGCTCCGTCACCAGCATAGCTCAACCGCAGCTGGTGACGGAGCGGTTCTGTCACCAGCATGCGGCCGCCACGCGGCCGCCCCGCCCCTTTAGCGCTGCGGCGGAATAGCCGCCGCAGCGAAGGAGTTAAAATAACCCTGGGCAAAGCACTACGCTACGCTTACGTAGTTTCCGCTACTTCGCACTACGCGAATTGCACATAGCACAGTGCAAACACGCGTAGCGTAGTGCAGCAGCATTTTTTGCTTGCTCGCGGTCCTCAACGTCAAGTTGGCAACCGTGAGCAAGCAAAATGACATCCCGGCGAGACTTTTTCCTCATTCGCGATCAGCAACATCAAGTTGCCGATCGTGAGCGTGGAAAATAAATCTCCCGGCGAGATTCTCAACGCGGGGAGGTCAGGTTTCTCATTGTGAGTGGTCGCGTATACTCGCGACCGCTCGTGATGAGAAACTACCAGTCCACGTTGAGAAAGCTGCCGCTCGAGTAAAAATCTCCTTGAGCGGCAGAAGACTACAGCTCGCACTAGGCAAGATGCCGTTTTCAATGATTGCACAGTGCCGGATGCTTGTCCGCACTGTGCAATCATTGAAAACGGCATCTTGCACAGTGCGAACAGGCTACTACACTGTTTGCGTAGTGCTACGCATAGCTCGCGTAGTGCGAAGTGCACTTCGCGTAGCTACGCATAGCGCTACTTCGCAAACTACGCCCAGGGTTAGTTCAAAATGGTCAGATTCACCAAATTATAATATCACTTTAACCTTGGATTATTTTTCTGTGAATTTTTAAGGTTTTTTTTTTTCCTCGGAAACTGAACTATAACTGTTACTTTAACAGTTAAGTAAGTCAGACCTACTGGCTTTGTCAAAGGATCAGAGCACCAAAATATATAAGGCATGCCTATTGGCTTTATCAGGAGATAACGACATCAACATATATGAAGCAGACCTATAGACTGTCAAAAAGTCAGCAACAACTATAATCAAATGTATATTTTATAAATACACACATTGCAATGTTATATAATCGTAATTATCACAAATTATTTTCAAAAGAAATTCTTTAAAAAAAATTTTACATGACTTCAAGTCATTTTTTTTATTTTTTAAAGATTTTTCAGCCCATTAAGTGCAGCCGAAGAACCAACCACAAGGTTTCCCAGCACTCCAGCTGAACAGCATACAGCTCCAACTCGGAGTGCTTTGAACATAATGGTAAGCGCTCCTGGGATCATGGATTTAATGACCATGAGATTTACTGTGTTTTTGTAATATTGCTGAGGGTTGTTATGCTGACCTACAGCCCACCCTCAACATTAAATGCTTGGTGGTGCCCTTTCTAGGGGCACCACCAGGACCAAAAAATTAAATCAATCAAAAGCTGTCGCAGGGCATTAATGGATGATCCTTGGCAGTTCCAGTTAATAATAAATAACCAGCTACGGATGTACGTTGTTACAACGCATGCTTTTAGCACGCATGCTGTAACAACGCGGTTTTTATAACGCATAATACAAAGGGGTGTTGGATAGTGAATATTTTAATTTACTATTCCAACACCAGTCCCCGTTGACACTAGGGAAGGTGTTGGATAGTAAATTAAAAGTATTCCCTATCCTTGAGCGCCCCCCAGAGTCATGCGTTGTAATAGAATGCGATTTAAAAACCGCGTTGTAATAGCACTGCGTGCTAAAAGTTGCATCGTAAACAACGTTCCCCCCAGCTACGGATGCTCATGTATTCATCTTTCCTCTTTTTGTATTTAATTAATTTTGTGGGTGTCATGGTTCCACCTGGGAAGCCAAATGCTTTTCTGTTGGGGCTCCCAGGAGCTGGCCACATTTTTCCTTTTTTTTTAAAAATAAGTTAACTGGGTGCCCTTGTATCACCCGGGGCACCTACAACTTTTAAAAACATTGGGTGCAGCAGAGTTAGTCCCATTGGCCACACAGCCCTGCTGGCTCCTCAGCCTGCAGCCATACGGGGTGCGGTGGGAGCCAACTTAGCTCCTACCTGGCAGAAGCAGCTTTAGTTTGTGCTCCTGCAGGACAGGAACAATTCTGTGTTTGCCTGTGTGCAAGACTGCAGGCAGGGAGGAAGATTTGGGCTCCCAACCAGCGGGAGCATTTATTTTACTCCCGCCGAGTGGGAGCACTGAAGTCTTCCCTGTGCATGCAGGCAGAGAACAGTGTGCCAGGGAGGAGGTCCCCAGGACACCATCACTGAGCCATACCAAGCCCCATGCACCCCTTCCTAAAATAACATTCAGCGGGCTTCTGGAAATGGGGTCCCCGAGGCCGTACCCTGGTTTGGTTAGGGGGGACGCACTCACCTCCCCATTAAAATAAATTCGGCTTTGGGCGATGGGGTCCCTGTGACCCTAAATGGCTTGCACACCCCCTCCCAGTAAAGACAATATCGGCCCCGGAGGATGGGGTACCCCTGGGGCCTTGGAATGGTTTGGGGCGGAGGGCTGCATGGACCCTCCCATTCATTTATGGCGTCGAACCCTCAGGCCCTGCCCATCCCGAGGGGGATTTATATTTCCCAAAAGGGCCCCCAGTCACTGATTTTGACTGTGAGAGTGGACCATTTTAGGATGATAGTCTATGGGACTTTCAATTGCCAGATATACTCTCAAGGTCATGGATAATCCATAAAAGGAATCTATTAAGAGTGCTTCACGATAACCAAGAGTTTTGGTAAAACTGGAAAATGTATTGGATGTAAGATTACCAGGGAACATTCTTCCAAGCCAGGGCCACAATACTCTAAGGGGAAGAAGGATGCACATTGTGAACTGGCATCACGGTGTATTATTACCAGATATTAAAACATGAACATAGTAACTGAATGGTTATACATACAACAAAGACACTGGGGTGATTTGTAGGTCTGGCTTCACAGCACAGCTGTCTGCAATACCTATTGTTACCAATATTTTAAAACACACATAAAGTTGTAGTTGACACCACCAGAGAACTATCATGCTCTCGCCTCATGGTATTGGTGGTTAGGTGCATCAGTCCGCCTCCAATAGAGTGCATGCATTACAATGCACAATGAACTATTTTGCAGCTTAAAAGAATAATGAATCGACAAATATTACATTATTTAGCTAATAGGTGCACTGTAGACAGAAATTAATTCAGAAATCAACAATGACCCATGTGTGGAAGCGGGAAATAAGGATGCCAACCCAAAATACAAATTTCACTATTCATGAAACAGAGATGAAATATTCCAGCTTGTCTGTGCACAAAATTCAGTTGCACTGACAGGGAGGCCATAAAAAAACAAGGGAACGTTCACATTTTATCCACTTAGTTAACTGCAAAACATCAAAAAAGTACCAGATTCTTAAAATAGCCGCCTTGTAATCCTTCACAGCGTGCGACATATATGATTATATGATGTGTCTGCCAAAGCATGCAGTTATCTCATCACAGTGCTGCGGTCAACCGAGTTCTAGGCCCCAGACTAAGCCCTGGAAAGCTTACACTGGGGTTTCTTCGGCCAGATGCATGTTTTTGTAATAACACTTGGGTGTGGTGGTGCCAGGGACGTGCAATGTGCAGAATAAAGAGTATTGTGCTGCAAAAGCCCCATGCCCTTTGAGCCGCTGCTGGGAAGCCTATTTTTAGGCAGTATTTTGAAACCAAAGTAAATAGAGGCGCTGATGCACCCTGGGTGGTAGTGTAACTGGTGGTAGAGTCAGATGCGGGAAAGCATGGGGGTGGGAAAGGGTGCGCGCGCGTGTAAACACTGTCTTGCCCCCCACTTTGCAACTTTTAAAACACTGGATCAATAGTTCACCAGCTGGGCATAAGTATTCTTAACGGACTAATCAATGTCCTGGAAACTTATGTACTTTAGCAAAGGTAGGGAGACAGTTACTTAACAGGCCATTTACAACGGAAGTGACGATCGAGGCTTAAAAAGTGTGCTTGTCATCTCCCCTATTGTCTTGGCTGCGGGGGCAGCGTCCCAATTTAAGACTACGGGGGAGTGAAATTGCACTTTTTTTTAAATTGCAAAATTCAATAAAATGCTCCCAAGTTCCCGCTTTTAGAGCACAATGTGGCTTGTCGGTATCTACTGTGACTTTTTTCAAGCGAGTGCACACTTTGCTAAAAAATATATAAATATATCTCACAAGATAGCCGCAATAGACAGGTTCCAGGGGGAAATGTCTCTTGACAAATTAAAATTTCGCCCTGGCCTACTTAAGACTACAAAAGACGTCCCTCGTGCAATTTGCCTCACTGTTAAAAAAAAAATCTAATGCAGGGAACAGCTTTTTATGATCAACCACAAAGAAGGAACAACATGACCTCTGGACTCCACTACAGAGAACCGAAGGTCTCAAAAGCTGAGCCCGAGCATGATCTGCATTAGTAAAAATATGGAATGTGTTAGTTATGAGGAGCCCCACCTGTACAGGATGTTTCCCTAACAAATTCCCCAGTTTAGGTCACTGCGCCATGACACCCTCGCACCCACCTCCAGCTGCGCTCACAAAAACGAGAGCACGCAAAACACATTCCCGGCATGTTTTCTTTTCTTTGCAGCACGCTAGCACGTTCTGTCTTTCTGTTGTTATCATTCTTGTGACAGACAACAGAGTGCACACATCTTATGCGCGTCATGCTTCTGACTGTGGGACATCCACAGACGCACCTATGCACTCGCAGACTCACACACACAGCTGGCGTCTGAATCACTGACGCCGAAGACCCTGCCATTCCAGAGCAGACAGACACATAATCACGCACACACATGAATGCTGCAGTAATTCAGCTATGGAACACTTCACTCAGAAATCAATATATACTTTTTAAAACCCTCTGGAAGCAGACAAAGCGGTCTGTCCTGAAAACATCTTTAAATCTCCTAAACTCACCTTGCATTTTATAGAGAAATAGCCTCTTGGCGGAAAACTACCACAGCTTTTCGGACATTTCGTGGTACCACTTCAAACCCAACAAGCCTCTGTGCAGCAGCGCTGCTCCGCACATCTGTAGAAAGCGTCACCCCGCGGTGCGTGGCTGCGATGGTGTGAGCTGGAGAATGCAGCGTCTCGCCCTGTATCCTCGCTCCCTCTCTCGCCCGAGCGCGCCGCGGGAGCGTGCATGTGCCTGCAGGAGCAGCGCCGCCTCTATTTAAAGTTACATCTGAGCAGGAAGGCATTCCCTGTTCCGGAAACCGGTACAACCAAAACCAGTGCTGAGCTAATGAGAAATGCGTCTTCCATGTGTTCGGCTTGGCAGGCATCGCGAGCCCGGCTCGGAAGCACGTGATGTTTATAAATACAACATACATGGCTGGTGTTTTTCTAACCTCTCAATGACAAAGAAAGTGCAAGAAAACACACAGCCTGCAAGCTCACATTTTTAAAGTGCTGCCAACCTAAAGCACAGGCAATTAGTTGTGTTCCAAGAACTCTTCGCAGAACTCTCAGGCTTCTGAGGTCCGTGTTTAAGTATTTTATGCTATCCGGCTTTTTTGTTGCATTCCAGTGCTTGCAGTACTGAACGTTTAATGGGGATATCAGGCCTACAAGTACCAGAATGAAAAGTAGTCTTGACTTTATAATGTAAGAAAGAGAACTACAAGTACCAGAATGCAAAGTAGTCCTCAATGTATAATTGCACAAACAGGGCTACAGGTATCAGAATGTGAAATAGTTCCTAATTTATAATGTAGCAAACAGAACGACAGGCACCAGAAGCAAAGTAGTCCTGAATTTATAATGGACGAACAGGATGAACAACTGTATGCAAAATAGTCCTGAATTTTAAATAGAATAAACAGGACTACAAGAAGCAAACTGGCCCTAAATGTATAACTAGACAACAGGCAAACAACTACTCAAATGCAAACTAATTCTCAATTTACAATTTAAAACACGCCTTGGCAAAACCAGTAAGTCTCGTCAATGGGAGATCTATTGACTTTTTTGGAGTTGAGTGGCATTGTGTGGCGCCGAGTGGAGTGGCATTGTGTGCAGCGGAGTGACACGGTGGGGGGGGGTGGGGGGGGGGAGGGTAAGGGGGGGGGCATGGAGTGGCTCTTTGTAGAGTGGAGTAGAGTAGCATTGTATGGGGTGGAGTATAGTGACTGTGCGCAGTGGTGTGGCATTGTATGGCACAGGGTGGATTGGCATTGCGTAGCGTGGAGTGGGATTGTGTAGCATGAAGTAGAGTGGGATAGAGTGGAGTGGGATGGCACAAAGTGATTTAATGCCTTGTCAAGGGTAGTAAGTGCTATAGAAATAAAATTGCCATTGAGTGGAGTGAAGTGGCATTGAGTGGAGACGAAGTGTGTGGAGTGGAGTTGCACTGTGTGGCATGGAGTGGAATGGCACTGAATGGAGTGGCATTCTGTGGTGTGGAGAGGCACTGTGTGGAGTGGAGTGATATTTAAAAGGAGTGGAGTGGCACTGAGTGGAGTGGCACTGAGTGATGTGGAGTGACATTGTTTGGTGTGGAGTGGTATGGCAATGTGCGGAGTGGTATTTGTGGACTGGGGTGGGGTTGTGTGGATTGACATTGTGTGCTGTGGAGTGGCATTGTGCGGCATGGAGTGGCATTATATGGCATGCATTGACATTGTGTGGCATGGAGTGACACTATAATGAATGGAGGGGCATTATGTGGGCTGGAATTGAGTGGAGTGGCATAGAGTGGAATTGTGTTGCATGGAGTGCAATTGTGTGGCATTGAGTGCAAGTGGTGTGTGCCATGGAGTGGATTTAATTGTGTGGCATGGAGTGGCGTGGAATGGTGAGGCTTGGAGTGTAATTCTATGAGTGGGAGTGGAATTGTGTAGCATTGAGAGGAATTGTGTGGCATGTAATTGAATTGTGTGACATACAATATAATTGCGAGGTGTGGAATTGTGTTGTGTGGAATTGTGTAGTGTGGAGTGTGTGTGAATTAAGGGTGAATAGTGTGGCTTGGAATCCAATTGGGTGGCGTGGACTGAGTTAAACTGTATGGAGTGAAGTGGAACTGTGTGACATATGGTGGAGTAAAATGTAATAGTGTGGAATTGTGTGGCATAGCATTGTGGGGTGTGGAATGGAGTGAAATTATTTAGTGTGGTGTGGAATTGTGTGGAGCGGAGTGGAATTGGAGTGGAACTGTGTGGTGTGAAGTGGAATTGGTTGAAGTGGAATTGTGTGGAGTGGAAGTATATTGTGTGGAGTAGTGTGAAATTGTGTGGAGGAGAATTGTGCAGCGTGGAGTGGAATTGTGCGTAATACTTGCTCTAATCCCACTCTTGCAAGTGGCACAAATTATTCAAATTGGATGTGTTCTTTATTCACTTTACCTGGTGATGCCTTTGTGTTCCAAATTTTACAGCCAACAAAAAAACCCACGTGACAGCTTCATCTGTACCCAGCATAGGTTCGAGCCATACAATAATTTAGAGACAATCATTGTCTGGTCCTAATCTACCACGATTCTACACACTTTGCTCCTTGGATAATATAGTTTTCAGTTTTATTTTAAATCCGTTCTAAAGGTTTTCCAGAATTCTCCTACACATTGAAAGTTTAGGAAGAAAGCAATTTAATTTCATAAGAAATAACATAGTTTTATTTTAAAGATATCTATCATTATCTATAATTTTTGTCGTCTCTTACTGTGTTTGGATGAGGAAAATTCGCATTTTCTCCAATTAGAACAAAAAGATTCAATCAAGTGACTCCTCTTTCATAGGAATATCTTGGGCAAGCAGGTATCTCTATTCAGCTCTGTGGCACAATGGAAAGAGGACTGTACATCTAGGCTGTAGAGGGATTCAAATGTTGTGAGTTTAAGTTCCACAAGTGTCATTTTTAAAAATAAAGTCTTACAATAAAAAACAAAATGAGTGGTGCATTTATTGATGTATGTATTTCAGTGCTTAATTTGTGAAAAACATAAGTGCCGTGGCTCTCGTCAGGAAGGCCACTGTAGCTTGCACCACCCATTCCTCCTGCTATGCGGCCAATGACAGTAACAACACAACTACTAACCATCACACTCTTACAAGTGTGACAGTTCAGACTATTTCAGAGCCCCCAAAGCTATGAGAGGCTTGGGCGGCACGTAATAGTAATTTTTAAAGTCTATTGAATTAATAATTAAGTGTTGTCTATAAATTAGCCAGACAGCGCCACCCTTTGGTAGACTACCAAGCTCTGGTGTTGACAATTAAGTACCGGTGCCAGGCACTGGAAACCATGGCTCAAATTAAGCACGGATTATGATGAATTTTCAAGATCGGTAATAGTTAAGAAAAAGCGTGGGAACATATGCGACCTGTTAACAAACAGCACAGAGTTCGGCGCTGTTTGGGATGAGCTCTGACATTCTACAGTGATGCTGGGTGGGAGTCATGCAGAATTACATCTTTGGGAGATGGTGATGTCTTTCAGTATACCACGTGGAGAATTGTCAGTTTCATGGAGACCCTTTGTGTAAATTAATAAAAGTTTAATTTTGAACAGTTCGTTCAAGGAGAGTTTGGAACAAGGTTAAGGACTTTCGAGTAGAAGCAACACGGAACAAGAAACAAGGATGGACGACAAGGGTTTGGGATAAGGAAAACATTTTCATGTGGAGATGAGAGGGGGTGAAAAAACAAAAACAAAAAAAATTATACCTCGATTAGGGCGTGAGCAGCGGACGGGGATTAAATTAAGCTAAACAAATCTGTGCTTGGTCCTTGCTCCATCAAATAGAACCGAAGTACTGTTTGAACTGCACTGGCTGATTAGAAGGCAGCAAAGAATAGCGAAGCTGACGACAACAAATGGTAAGCAATGGGCAGGCTCCAAGTCCTTTACTGTAAACAATAGTCTTGTAAGCGAGAGCGCATGCGCTATTCAGGCTCAACCTAAAAATGACAGGTACCAGAAGGCAAAGTGGTTCTCCTGAATTTATAATGAAACAAACAGAACTACACAGGGGCGGCTTCTCCGTAATGGCGGAGGAGGGTCGACACACTGAGTCAGTCATCCGAAATAAAAGTGATAATAAAACAATATTACATTTTTTTTCCACTGACTGACTGAGCCAAGGAGCCATGGGCAAGGCATGCTGGGCATGGCAGGGAGGAGGGGGTAGTGCACACTGTAGCGTGTGCATGTCGGTTTGGCCTGCCGTCTTAGGCTGGCCAAACAAACATGTTCACTTAGGTTTTTCCAACCCGGTGGTGTTGCACAGCCAGGTTGGAGAAACGTCAAAGGCATCAATGTACTGTCTGAACGACAAACAAGGCTGCTCAGATCAATCCTGGCGCAACTCTCCATGCTACAAGATCAGCGTCTTTATTGGGCCTGGCACAACTCTCCATGCTACAAGAGAGCGTCTTCATTCGGCCTGGCACAACTCTCCATGCTACAAGAGCAGCGTCTTCATTCGGCCTGGCACAACTCTCCATGCTACAAGAGCAGCGTCTTCATTGGGTGGGGAGCCTGTGCTGGTGTCCCAAGAACTATTGGGACACAATCAGGAGTGAAGAGGAGCACCGACAAGTCGGTGGCAGGACAGATATGTTTTTTTTTTAAATTAATATATCTCCCTTACCCCCCTGCACCCCCACTTGAGTTTTGTGGCAGCTGCCACTGAAACCGCATGAACCAGAATGCAAACAGGAGCATCTCACAAGATGTCCTAAGAAACACGAGAGTTAAGACTTTATATTAGAATAGGGAGACAAGATTGAGAGGGAAACAAAAAAATGCTTCCGTATGGAGAGGTGGAAGTTGGGAGGTGAAGATAACATAACCACCTCAGATTCAGAAGAAACTATAAGACCTACCTCCTCAATTAACTGCCTGATCTCTCCCTGCTCTAAACTCTTTTCCTTCCCCGCTGCATCACTTAACCGCAAGATAAATAACTACTTTCATAATTACAGAGTCGCATATTCAAACTTACTGCTCATTTACAAAAGCAAGGTCTGAAGTAGGAAGCATATTACTCTCCATCCAGATAAAATATCATTTTGGATGGGCAAGCTTAATTTAAAAATAGATATATTCTTAATGTTCGTGCCTCAAAGTAAAAACTTTGCTAGCACTTTAAAAACTCCTAAACGTTCAAGGAATCCAGTTATTCTGAGGTTTTTACGACCCAAATCCAAATGCCAGTAATCTATAACTCTGCAGACCGGTTTCAGTATTGAGAGTCATCCCAATAGCCCAACAACCTTCTAAAAAATGGAAATCGGCTAATGAGCTACCAGCTGAAGATGGTCCAAACAGTTTGGGAAACAAGTAGCCTTAGCACGATTTGCCTTAAAACAATCAAGGTTATCTGAACAAATGTGAGTGGATTTGGAATCTATTTTCCGAGATGTATGAGTAACAAAAAGGTTATTTTCTAGGATGCATTTTGTTAGAGAGATCGGTTTAGTGTCTAGTTAGTGTTTTTCCTGGTTTCAGGATGTAAAAAGAATAATCATGTATGTTATGATTCTAATAAAAAATTTAAATGAGAGAAAAAAAAAACATTTCATCTGGTTACTGATACCTAAGTAAAGCTTTTTTCTTTTTTCTGATGTGGCTTAATTACAGAAGTTGCACTAATGAAAATTAAAAGCCACAAAACATTCAACCATTTGCTGTTTTTATTGCACTCGGTGAATGTGTCCATCGAAACTTTAGGTATGAAAAGTTGATTCAGCTGTCTTTCGCCTTACACAAAAATGTGCTATTTTGTACACAACCAAAGAATATCAAATAGAGTTAACCGTATAATTTAGCTATGAACAACAATGGCAGCATAAAAACAAGCACCGAGAACATATCTTCAGATTAGGAAGTGCGTATTTTGGCATGTGTCAGTGGAAGCAACGCAGACATAACAGCATTTGGTCGCGGGTGTCTACGGAAGCCGTTCCCTTGGAATGCGCAGTCTGCTGGGGTTGGAGCAGTCGCGGCCTCGCGTGTGCCCGACGGCAGACGGCAGACAAGTGGCAGTCTATCTAGAAGCGAAAGAGGAATGCTGCGAAGTGCTGACTGGCAGAGACGTTCTAATTGGAAGGGGCATGTGGCCAATAATGAGAGCGTGCAATGAAAGGGTGTTCAGTTTTCAGTGCGACGCCGTGCTGCGGCTGACACCAGCTCATGGGGAGTCCCAGGTGGAGTCAATTAATCAATCTCAGGCCTGTCACTCAAGCATCACGGTGGCTGCCGATTGGAGGGCGTAGGACTAGCTCAAAGTAAAGCCGTACCCCAAGAAGGCCGAGGAGGGTCGGTGTGTTTTTTATGCAGTTTATATTCAAAGTAGGAAGAAGAACTGTTCTTCGTCACATTTTTCATCAGCTTTTGAAGGGGAACAGCAGGGTTTTAGGTGGGCCGGGTCGTGCCGGTGCTGAGCACCGGCAGTTCTAAAAATCAGATGCTGAGATACGGTTCCTTATCGGGCTCGCCATTGTTGCCCTTCGGTGAAAAACATAAATCTTAACTGCAGCAGCGCCACACTTCACTGCCTTGATGTAACTTCAAAGAGACTCTAGTTCTTTCACAGTCTCATCCTTTCAGAACTGAAGCATTTTCAATATGGCATACAAAGCAGCCATAGTTGTTGCTTATTTATCTTATGCGACTAATGACCATTGACAAAGCCAATGGACCTGGCTTGTTATAAGTGTAACGTTACTTGTGTAAAATATGTATAATAATGACTTGACAAAAGCAGCAAAATACCAGTCGGGCTACACACTATGCTAAGCACAGACTTTCAGTTGACAAGTTTTTAAACCACACCCTAAATTACATTAGCCGCGCCCCTTTGAGAGACACCCACCCCCCTATTTTCCATCCCACTTAAAGCCCGGGGGAAGAGAAATAATATACGTCAGTTTCAGGGATTTTTTTTCCATGTAAGATAAAATGGGTATTCCCCCCCCCTACCTCTCCCCCCCAACCCCCCCAGTCTGTCCGCGTTCCGGTCTCACTGCCCCCCCCCACCCCGGTCTGTCCGCGTTCCGGTCTCACTGCTGACGAGAGGTCCCACCCACGGTGACCCACCACCTGGACAGCTTTCCCCAAATTCAGAAAAAAGCTGACTATCGATAGCATACTCTTTTCATTAGTTTACATCACAATATAAAAGTACCCACCTCCCTCCAATGTTGGCCTGTGAGTTTCTGTCTCCAACATTGGAGCGCATAATTTAGTGCTCTACGTATTTAGATGCAAACTATACTCAATGTGTGTTTAACAATATTAATCTGTGCGCAATTATTATTAATCAAATATAGTATGTGGTTGTATTTACCTTAGAGGAGACCCACACATATATTATTGAAATGTAACAAATGCATTTATTCATGCGAACTACACTTGCTTGGAAACCATGATTTCAAAGGTGGCCTAAACTGTAACCAGGCCCAAGCTGCTATGCATTTCACGTTTATAAAATGCTCTGCAAGTCTCATATTCTTTGCCCTTCTGCAGGCGTCTTATCGAGTTTCTCATTAACTAGAATAGACTTTATGTTATTGTACTGAAACTATTAGATAGCTAGAAATTAATTAGAAGTTGGCTGTGGACGCGAAGACCATGGCGGTGAGAGAGATCCTCCTGTACCAGGCAGACCAGAGATACATCGAAGGTCGCGCAGATGCTGTTTCTTTGTCCAGCGCTGGGAAACTAGGGAGTCTACCGGCTTCCAGGGAACAGCAGCAGCTGATTGGACTGTATGGTGGGAACTGGAGTGTAGAAGCTTCTAGAACTGTATTTATGTGCTCTGCAGAATAGTAAGATGACCCTGTCCTGACTTCGGTGAGAGATTTCTACTTAACTCTGCTGATTTACCCTGCCCGGGATGTTGAGTATCATGCTTCATCACTTGTGCCTATCTCCTGAACCTTGAACATGGTTCATTTGATGCCGACACATTCCTCTTAGAAGTCACCTCTTCCCTTTTGATACCTATTTAGAATAGAGAAGTTCCTTTATGGAACCAGTCCACTTAATATTCTGTCTTCTTTATGTTGGTATATTTTGCATCTTTTTCCTTATAATATTGGATTGCATGATCATTTGAATATAAATGCTCATTTTATTGACTGACCAATTTGCAGACTCTTGATTGAATTTTAACTTTGACTAAACTGTTGAAAAAAAAACTTATGGTTTGGACACCATCCTCTATGTCACTGCTGTGGAGCCACGCTGGTTTCATTACAATTGAAATGTATTGCAAAAGCTAGCTCCTCTCTTATGCTTCAAGTTGACAATCAAAGGTCCATAGACAAGTGGAGATCTGATGACAACACCAATTGTCAAATCCCATCAGAAAAGTGCCAGCTCTTGAACACTGACATGTGCGTCACAGTGAACGCACAACATACCAAGAGAATGTACTACACTTCCCAGCAACCCGAGAGAATAGGAAGTGATGCAGGAATGGCTACATGCTGTTCGGAAGGGTTCTTAATCCCATTTGGAGCAAGAGACGCTGACGATTATTCTTGATTCAGAGGCGGCAAGATAACAAGAGGGTGTTCCGTTCCCGTGTGGTAAGGGTGCTTGTGGCACCACAGTAGACTTCTTTGGGCAGTGCAGCTTTGCATTTTCCTGAAGGGTTTTGCTTTGTTTTGCAAAGTGGATATTATTTGCGAAGGCTCGAGTTTAGAGTCTTCATCTTGCTGTGGTCTGCCTTCCTGTTGGCGAGTTACTTCTTGTGGCTTGTGCGGAAAGGATCTTTGTATGAACTCTGCTTCCAGGAGTGCTCTTGTTTCATGAAGATAATGAGCAGTGACATTTATGGAACTTCCAATATTGTTTAAGCCAGAACTATTGTTTTAGTTTTCTTTGAAATTATTGGTTTAACTGGCATTTATCATGAAGATATATATCAAAGGAGCGCTTCATTTCATTGAGCACTTGTTGTTTCTTTTTGCCTTTTAACAGGGGGTTGTGTTCGGACCTTGATGAAGTTTTGCTCCACCTTCTCTGTGAGGTTAGGCACTACAGAATCAAGGGTAGGTGGAACTAGTGCTGGTGAATATAGAGGGTTTTTGGTAATCAGCTCGGTTAATGTTAATGATTCTTTTCTCTCCTCACAATGGCTCTAACTTCCTATACAAAGTGCTTTACAGCTCTGGCTCAATAAATGGAAAACATTTTTTGTTTTACAGGTACTTATGGTGTATATTTGTTATAGCTAAGGTATTGAGAAGGACGGTTTTATAACTAAATATTAAAATGTGTCTCTTTGTTGTTACAGATCTCCCTCCCTGCAGACCCTTACCTTTTCTTCCCCTACTTAATTATTTCAATAGTCTGTGCTACAAGTGCAATCAGACTTGAAGCAATTGGGAGATGGATCTTTATTAGCATCAATGCAACCCTGAGGACAAGGATCGGGACAGAATAATCAGCCCAAGTATTGGTGTCCTCCTGGTTGGGTTGATGTGTAATGGCCACCTTAGAGGATGTAGTGGCGGCATTGACCACGGTACAAACAGAGTTAGCGGCATCACGGGCTGAAACAGCGGCCTTATGGGATAAGGTGGATCGTATGAATAAAAACCCTTTTGATGTAGGTGGTGTGTCTCAGTTGAATGCAAGTCCTTTAGTGGTAGAAATGCCTACTTTTGTGCCTTTAGCACCTCCTGATAAATTCCATGGGGACCCGCACAAGGTACAGATATTTCTCACGCAGATCCTTTGGCATTTTTCTTGTAAAGGCAAAGCATTTAACCAATCTAGAGTGTCCTTTTTGCTATCATACTTGTCAGGGGAGGCGTCTCAGTGGGCAGTTCCCTATGGTAGAAGTGATGACCCACTGCTGTATGATTGGGAAGCTTTTTCAGTAGAGTTTGAAAAGGTGTTTAATCAAAGAGTGGCTTCTGGTACAGCGGATAAGAAGTTGTTAGAATTGAAACAAGGGAGTAGGGAATTGCTTACTTATATAAACGCCTTTAGGAGGCTCGTAGCTAAGACCAGTTGGCTTAGATCCAAACAAGCTTCTGTATTTTATCAAGGACTCAAAGAAGAGTTAAAAGACATAATCGCCCAAATCGATTCACATCCCAAAACATGTGAAGATCTCATTAAACTAATATTACGGTTAGATCACCGAATGAATGAACGAAGAGGTGACAGCAAAAGAAGAGACGGACAGTATCCTTAGTTTGAACGCCCGACACCCACATAACAACACACGACCCAAGCACCTGAACCCATGGAAAAAGGCACAGTGCGGGCACCTTTCTCTCAAGAAGAAAGAGAATACATCAGCCCTCACCATCGTGCTCGATAAAATCCGCACAAAAGTTGATGAGGGCCAGACCTCTCTCCTGGTCCTGCTTGATCTAACTGCGGCCTTCAATACCCTCTCCCCCTCAGTCCTTACATCTCGGCTGAGGGAGGTGGGGGTGAAGAACGCAGCTCTGGATCTTTTGACCTCTTTCCTTACGGGGAGGGAGCAAAGAGTCAAGCTGGGGGAGTTCCTATCTCCATCCCGACCTATGCTATGTGGGGTCCCCCAAGGGTCAGCACTCAGCCCGACCCTTTTTAATATCTATGTTACCCCACTAGCCAAACTAATAAGATCTTTCGGGATGGAGGTAGTCTCTTATGCAGACGACACTCAAATCCTCGTCTCTCTCCCCCATTCAGATGAACTGATCGCCTCCAAGTTTAGATCTTGTATGGAGGCGGTTGGTCATTGGATGATTCAGAACTCTCTAAAACTGAATGGGGAGAAGACTGAGGTGATGGTGTTCGGGGGGAAAGAAAACATCTGGTCAGCCAATTGGTGGCCCGACTCTCTAGGAACATGCCCTTCCCCTACAACATCTGCCAAGAACCTCGGGGTGCTGATAGACCCTGCCCTCGACTTAGGCAGCCAGGTGAGCAGAACTGTTTCCACCTGCTGGGGTTTGATCTACACCCTACGAAGGATCAGGAAATATCTCTCCCTCGAGGCAAGAAAACAAATAGCTGTTGCTCTCATCGGCTCGCGCCTGTACTACTGTAATGCGCTGTATGCTGGGCTTAACAAAGGCCAGCTGCAGCGCCTACAGGTAGTCCAAAATGCTATAGCTAGATTTGTTCTGGATATTCCCAGACGCTCTTCGGCCACTGCAGCCAGGAAAACGCTGCATTGGCTGCCGGTAGAACACCGAATCCGGTTCAAAGTTCTATGCATGACCTATAGAGCCATTGCCAAAAACAGCGACACAGGAATCGGATCCATCATTTCCCACTATATTCCCGGAAGGAACTTGCGTTCCTCTGGAAAATTGCGTCTGACAACCCCTCGTGTACGAAGAGCCAAATGGGGTGGTAGAGCCTTTTCCACTCTTGCTCCTAAGTGGTGGAATGACCTTCCCCTGGACCTGAGATCTCTCCCGTCTTTACAGCACTTCCGCTCTGCGCTAAAAACTCTTCTCTTTCGGCAAGCATACATGTAAGGCTTCCTGTCTCTTTTCTTTGACCCTTCTCTGATCATTTTGTTAGGCGCCTTGATACCTGCGGGTCATTGTTCTGCGCACTATAAATCGCCATTCAATTCAATTCAATTCAATTCAGAAAAAATGGATGCCTACCCAAATTTAAGGACTATGAACAGGTATTCAGTGATCAGATGTCCGAAGTCTTGCCTCCACATCGACAGTATCACTGTCAGATTGACTTGGTACCCGGGGGATAGTGCCATGTGGGAGGGTATTTGCTCTCACTGAACCTGAGAATTAACACCTGCGCCTACACCTTGAAAAATATCTGGAGGTAGGGTTTATCCATCATTCTAAGTCCCCAGCGGCATCGCCTTTATTCTTCATTCCGAAAGCGAATGGGGACCTTCGTCCCTGCATCAACTTTAGGGCCTTGAATGCTATCACCATCAAGAACCACTACCCTCTACCTCTGATTCCATACTTTTGGAACAAGTTTACAAAGTTGTGATATATACTAAACTGGACTTTAAAGGTGCATACCACTTAGTGAGAATGAGAGAGGGAGATGAGTGGAAGACCGCGTTCAAGACCCGCTATGGATTGTACGAATACAGAGTAATGCCTTTCGGATTATGTAATGCCCCAGCAGCGTTCCAATTCTTTCTAAACAATGTTCTCAGAAAATACCTTAACAGATATGTGGTTGTTTATATTGACGACATTCTGATTTATTCGGAATCCGGGACCCTGCATGTAGAACATGTCAGAGCCGTGTTGCACACTGCAAAAAAAAAATTTGTTCTGTAAGTTACGAATTTCACGTTACTACAGAGGAGTTCTTAGGAGTGATGATGACTCCTTATGGACAGGAAATGGAAGTACTTAAGGTGCAGGCAGTAAAAAAAAGGCCTTGTCCTCAAACTGTGAGAGATGTGCAGTGTTTCTTAGGTTTGGCCAACTTTTACAGACATTTTATTAATCAGTTCTCTAACATAGTGTCCCCCATAACAAAATTGGTAAAGAAAAAGACAACCTTTCAGTGGACCGAAGAGGCACAAAGGGCATTCAAACAATTCAAAGAGGCATTTACAACGGCTCCAGTGCTGGCTCATGCTGATCCAGAGAGACCATTCATAGTGGAGGCTGATGCATAGGAAGGGGCGATAGGAGCGGTGCTCTCACAACGGCACTGTAACACAGGTCAAATGCACCCGGTGGCCTACATGTCTAAAAAATGGAATGAAGCAGAACGGAATTACACCATCGCTGAGAAAGAATTGCTAGCGATCAAAGATGCCTTCTTTGAAAGTAGGCATTGGTTGATTGGAGCCAAACATCAAGTCACTGTGTTTACAGACCATCGCAATTTTGCAATTAATGAGGTCAGCAAGGCATCTAACACCATGACAATTGTGATGAATGTTGTTTTTCTCGGAGTACGACTTCATTGTAACCTATATACCTGGCAGTGAGAACGCAAAAGCAGATGCCCTCACTAGGCAAGATACAGTCACATGCATGGAAGAAAACACAGAAAGAGCCACTATTGATCCACAACGAGTGTTGTGTGTCATTCAATCCAACTCATTTCTTGAGAAAGTGGTGAGGGCTTCAAACCTTCACAGGGAAGACCTGGATAAAACGTCATCCAGAATGGCAGCTGAAACAAGCATTTCGTTGGTGTCACAAGTTACCTAGCGCCGGGCATAATGGGGTTGCGAAAACCAGAGACAAGATCCTCCGTCAGTTTTGGTGGCCTAGCTTATGCTGTGATGTGTTCACGTGGGTCAGGAAATGTGAGGTGTGTGCACAAATGAAGAATGACACCACAAGATAGCAAGGGTTACTTCATCCTCTCCCCACTCCCGAAAATCCATGGGAAAACATATAGTTGGATTTTATAGCAGGCCCACCCAAAGACCAAGGTTACACCACTATTCTAGTAGTTGTGGATTACATGACCAAAATGGGGAATTTCATAGCGTACAAACAAATCCCCACTGCGAGTCAAGTAGCGCAATTGTTACTGGTAAATATTGTGCGATTGCATGTACTGCCGATAGTAATAGTCTCTGAAAGGGGGTCTCAATTTACAGCTACTTTTTGGAAGGTTTGGTGTTAGGCTTTGTCTCCCAGTTTCCACCCTCAGACCGATGGACAAACGGCAAGGTTGAAACAGACTTTCAAACAGTATCTTAGATGTTATGTAGACAGGAACACGGAGGCTTGCGTAGACTGGTTTTGGCTAGCAGAGATTGCATATAATAGCACCACTCACTCCTCCACACACACACTTCTCCTTACCATTGTACTTATGGCTTTCACCCACGTTTATATTCCCCTTGTCCATCCATCGGAAGCTCACTAAGTACCAGATGTACACAACAGGATTACACAAATACAGAGAAACTTGCGAGACACACAAGAACAACTAAGAAAGGTGAAACTCACTTATAAGAAACAGGAGATAAACACAGACGCCTGAGATCAGGTATAATAAAGGGGACAGAGTGTAGTTTTCCGCAAAAAACATGCGATTTAAAAAATACAATGTGTTTAACCCTAAAAACATTGGGCCATATAAAGTGATGAAACATATTAACCCCTTCCGTGATCCCGTCGGCCGGCGCGAGCACTACCTGGCTGGTGCTGCGAAATGGGTTAATCCAGTGGCAATACGGTTAGTACTTCCTTCCAGTTTGCATATACATCTAGTGTTCCACGTGTCCTTATTGAAACCCTCTAACTCTTCGGTGAAAAAACAGCCAGTTCCAGTTTGGGTTAGTGAGGAAAGAGAATATGTAGTCAATGGAATCTTAGATTCAAAGATTAAACACTGAAACCTGTGGTATTTGATAGCCTGGAAGCGTCTTAAGAGAACTCCTGGGAACCTACTTCAGGCGTGCATGCTTCCAGACTTACGTGCTTGTTCCAGGTACGCAATCCCCAGAAACCATGTATCTGTCAGTGTTCTCCTGGGAAGGGATGTACTGTCAAATCCTATCAGAAAAGGGCCCGTTCTTGAACACTGACACGCACGTCACGGTAAATGAGCAACATGCAAAGAGAATGTACTACACTTCCCAGTAACCAGAGGGAAATGGAAGTGACGTAGGAATGGCTACACGCTGTTCGATAGAGTTCTTAATACCATCTGAAGCAAGAGATGCTGCGATTATTCTTGATTCAGAGGCGGCTAGAGAACGAGAGGGGTTTATGTTCCTGTGTGGTGAGGGTGCTTGTGGCACCACAGTAGACTTCTTTGGACAGTGCAGCTTTGCATTTTCCTGAAGGGTTTTGCTTTGTTTTGCAAAGCGGATATTATTTGCGAAGGCTCGAGTTAGAGTCTTCATCTTGCTGTGGATTGCCTTCATGTTGGCGAGTTACTTCTTGTGGCTCGTGCGGAAAGGATCTTTGTATGAACTCAACTTCCACGAGTGCTCTTGTTTCATGAAGATAATGAGCAGTGACATTTCTGGAACTTCCAATATTGTTTAAGCCAGAACTATTGTTTTAGTTTTCTTTGAAAGGATTAGTTTAACTGGTATTTATCATGAAGATATATATCAAAGGAGCGCTTCATTTTACTGAGCACTTGTTGTTTCTTTTTACCTTTTAACAGGAGGTTGTGTTCGGACCATGATTGAGCTTTACTCCACCTTCTCTGTGAGGTTAGGCACTACAGAATCAAGGGTAGGTGGAACTAGCGCTGGTGAATATAGAGGGATTTTGGTAATCAGCTTGGTTAATGTTAATGATTCTTTTCTCTCCTCACAGTGGCTCTAACTTCCTATACAAAGTGCTTTACAGCTTTGGCTCAATACATAGAAAAAGTATTTTGTTTAACAGGTACTTATGGTGTATATTTGTAATAACGATTCAGAAAAGGGGGTGGTGATGAACAGAGTGTCTGAATTAAGCAGACCACTCTTACCCAGTCCAAAGATCAGGGCTTGATCCATCACCGTTATTTATCTCACTGCACCATCCCAGCTCAGAACCTGGCTATATGAAAATCAGTCTGTCCCTGGCTCAGTGCATCATGGGAACAGGGCAGACTAAACTACCAAGCCAATTCTTCACCAGAAAGGAGACAAGCTACCGGGGACCGGTTTCTGGCATTTCAGCCGTCTTCGGCCCGGCTTGCTTGAATCCTGATGGTGCAGTGAGAAAGGGACTCATGTCTGAGTATAGCCTGCCACACCTATAGTGGCCAAAAACGATTCAGAAAAGGGGGTGGTGATGAACAGAGTGTCTGAATTAAGCAGACCACTCTTACCCAGTCCAAAGATCAGGGCTTGATCCATCACCGTTATTTATCTCACTGCACCATCCCAGCTCAGAACCTGGCTATATGCAAATCAGTCTGTCCCTGGCCCAGTGCATCATGGGAACAGGGCAGACTAAACTACCAAGCCAATTCTTCACCAGAAAGGAGACAAGCTACCGGGGACCGGTTTCTGGCATTTCAGCCGTCTTCAGCCCGGCTTGCTTGAATCCTGATGGTGCAGTGAGAAAGGGACTCATGTCGGAGTATACCCTGCCACACCTATAGTGGCCAAAAACGATTCAGTAGCTTGTTTCCTTCCCAGTGTAAGAATTGGCTTGGTAGTTTGGTTTGCCCTGTTCCCATCATGCACTGGGACAGGAACAGACTAATTTGCATATAGCCAGGTTCTGAGCTGGGATGGTGCAGTGAGCTAAAAACGGTGTTGGATCTAGCCCTGATCTCTTGACTGGGTGAGAGTATTCTGCTTAATTCAGAAACTCTGTCCATCACCACCCCTTGTTGTTGTATATTTGTAATAGACAAGGTATTGAGAAGGAAGGTTTGATAACTAAATATTAAAGCGTGCCTCTTTGTTGTTACAGATCAACCTGCCTGCAGACCCCTACCTTTCCTTCCCCCGCTTAATCATTTCAATAGTCGGTGCTACAAGGGCAATCAGACCTGAAGCGATTGGGAGTGGACCCTTATTAGCATCAATCCAATCCTGAGGACAAGGATCGGACACCGATAGATTGAGATTTAGGGATCCCAGCGCTATCAACAGTATGATAAAGTAAGATGTTCAGTCTTTATTATTTCACTTACGCCTTCTTTTCGAGTCGCTCGGCGGATGAAGATTCAGCGCTGCATTCTGAGATATGCTCACAGCTCATGTGTTGGACTAATAGAGAGAGCTGGCTGTTGTCGCGACACTTACAGTGTGCAAGCCGCATGACCATCATTCCCATCTACTGGTCATGAATGATGCCATTCCCATCCACAGGAAAAGGCAGTCAATGCAGAAAACTCCACACATGAAAAGATATGCCTGTCCTATGTTTTATGTGCAGAGTTCTCTGGCCCGACTATGGATAATATGCAGTTGTAAATTTACTAATAAGTTGTAGGTTATGAATACAAAAAAAAATAGTAAACTAATACAAAATTGTAAGTCTACCTTTGTGAATCAGGCCCTGTGATCCTTATTGCAGATGCTGTCTTGATAAGAACTTAGATTCAGTTACGTATGATCCCATTCAAAGACTTTTAAGAGATAGTTCCCTCAAAAAACCTAGCTCCTTCCACTTTAGAGGCCCAGTGTGCAGCGTTTACATGGAGTCCAGTAGGAACACTCATTATACGAGTTATGCTCAAAAAGCCAGTGATTCCTAATCCAGGGCCCACATTGGATCTTTCTGTAGAACTTAGGGGTATAGAGACAAAGGACTTTGAGCATTTGAAATCACCAGAAATATCCTGGACCTCTCCTAAAGTCAGTCGTGGCCAGCATGACTCGCAAGTGGAGGGGCATGTGGGGGAGTTTGCTGGGGGGTTAGTGAAAAAATATAAAATAAACGCACCTTCTTGGGTCCCGCGCCGTCTTAGCCCCTGGCCGGGTCCCGGGGAACAGGAAGCAGGCAGCCTCTCTCCCCTCCCCTAGACCAATCACAACACTACAATGGCAGCATTGTGATTGGCTGGAACGCTGACCACACAAGCGTCTATGGGGATGCCATTTTCTCCATGTAGGCTGCATGCAGTCTCCCTTGAGAAAATGCAGAGTGTGTCTGACTGGTTTGGGCAGCCCTGGGGCCGATAAACAGTTAGTGCCCTCAGAGTGGGCAATCCACTCCTCCCCTGCCCTAGAGCAGGACTGCCCCCCGCCCCTCCACCCAACTAAACCCTTTTGCTTTCTCGCAGTGCCAAAAGAATAAACATAAAATGGGCAGAAACATAAAATGGTATTAATAATCCCATTTTATGTTTCTGCTTCTGGCACTGCGAGAAAGCATTGGGGTGACACTCCTTTGCCCACATGGAGGAGCCGCCCCTGCCTAAAGTAGCCTTTCTTATTGCCATCACCTCTGGTAGCAGGTTGGGTGAGCTGGGACCCCTAGCAATTTCACACCCATATCTCAGGATTTTCCCAACAAGGTAGCTCTATTTCTGGATGCCCAATTTCAGGTACTATTTTATTTATTTATTTATTAAACAGAGTTTTATATAACGCAAACCTGATCCAAAGGTATCAGGTATCAGAGCGCTTTACACGAGCACCAGTTCGTTACATGAGGACACATTCATTTTTGTTAGGGAAGGGGAGATTAAGTGATTTGCCCAGAATCACAGGATCTTGCGCGTTCCTGCCGAGACTCAAACCCGGTTCCCCAGATTTGTGGTCGACTGCCCTAGCCGTTAGGCCACATCCTCTCCCAAACTATCAAAGATTCATCTAACAACATCGATTTAACAGATTTTTTTGCTGGTGTTCAAAGATTCTGGGGCTTCACTTCTACATGTTAATAGAGCTTTATTGTTGTACGAAGACAGGGCTAAGAGTTTTGCCTTTTAAAATCACTGGTTGTGTGTTATGGTTCGGCCAACAAAGGGCAAGGTTTAAGTAGGATGGTCCTTCAGGCCATATTGCAAGCGTATAGGTCGGATCGTGAACCTATTCCAGAAAATATATAGGGTCGCTCTATGAGGGTAATTTCTAACTCTTTAGTTAAAGCCTATGGGGTTTTGTTGCTGGATATTTTAAGGGCAGCCATATGTTGCTCACCATACGCTTTTGTAAATCATTTTGGTTGTAGTGGATAATTCTGTCTCTCCAAATTGTGATGCTGGAATTTTTAAGTTAGCAAGGAAGTAATTGGTATTAATAAATCTCACATGAGCATATTAATAATTGTTGATCACCATATTGCAAGCTTTGGTAAATCCTCAATAAGTGAGGACTGGGAGGAGAAGGGTGGGCAAAAGGGTAATGAACATATTACTTATTGGAAATCTTTATTACCCTGAGTCATAGTCTTTCTCTTCCCAGTCTCGTACCCTCCCTCACTCCCTTTCATTATGGCACCTCTAGTTATTTTAACCAACTTCTTACAAACAGGACATTATAGAAGTGAGGAGGGCACTTATACATCAGCCATTGGAAGTAAACTAAAAAAAAGACACTGCCAAGCCTTTTTTGGGGAAACCTGTCTATGATATGGGGCTTCTTCTCAGCAGGGAAGACTGGAACAAGGAGGACTATGACTCAGGGTAATCAAGATTACCATACGCAATATGCTCATTACAGTTGGTTTATGTTGCTTTGTGTTGTAATTTCAAGTTTAGCCTATACAGTAACTCTCTGCTGGCAAAATACCTAATATGTACAATACTAGTACTTAGAACAAACTGCTTTGCGCCAGACGGTTGCTGATCGCTGGTCAGCTTTCTTGTCAAATTAATTTCCTTATTTAGTCAATGGCTTTCCTTTCTCTCCTTGTGTTTGTCCCCCCTATGGAGCATAGTTGTTTTACAAAGTTTCGGATTTGGTGACTTGCATTCTTCCATGGCTTACATCAAGTAATTGCTTTTTAGATCTAAGCTTCAGACTGCTTTAATGGTCTGTAAGCAAACCTATTGTTTCCAATACGTAACATATACTCATGAATGGGCTTTGGATTATCCCTTTGCAAATCAGTGAACCGCTTTGTTGTCTACTACAGTTGTCTGCCCCTGATTCAATAGCATTCCTCCCTGTTCTTGTGTTTTTCCTGCCCAATACAATTTGGGTCTCACAGTGTTCCTCTGCATACTTGATGGTACTCCTAAAGAACAGTTTGGGAATTCCATGGAAGTGCATGTGTTTCCTTGGTCTCTTTCTCTTTGACAATCTCCCCTGTGCGCTCTCTTCACCGCCCCCTTCTCTCCGCCCTCAGCCCATTTCCTATCCCACTGACCATGTTTTAAATGTTTTTTAAAATATTTTACGAGGGCCCGGCAGCTGTAAGGTGCTGGAAGGCTGCTCACTCTTTCAACCCTTCCTTTGCTACCCAATGCTGTCCACCACGCTTGCCTTTCTCATCCTATGTTCAAGTAATGTTTCTTAATATACATATTTTTTGTACCACAGCCCAGCAGCTGGAAAGTGCTAATAGACATTTGTTTGCATTTTTGCGCTATGCACAACTTATTATACCTTTTTTTCATTTTAATTTGCTGGTCTACATTTAAACATTTAAATCTGCCATGATAGATCAATAAATTAACAAGCATTGGTAAAGCCAATAGGTCTTGCTTATGAAAGAGCTTTTGTCTTTGACCAGTGGATGGGAATGTCAGTTGTACACCAGTATGCCTGCTGTTCAGCATGGCTAAAAGTTAGTGGCACAGAGGAGAGTGGCGTGGAGTGTCACAGAGTGGAATGGCGAAGAATGCTGTAGAGTGGAGTGGCAGAGAGCGTCATGTATTGGAGTGGAATAGTGTGGATTTGCGTAGAATAGCATAAACTGCAGTAGCACAGAGTAGCGTGGACTGGCGTAGAATGTTGCAGAGTATAGTACTAAAGAGTGCAGAGGCATAGAATTCAGAAGTGTACAATGCAGTGTCGTACAATGCAGTGGTGTAGGTTAGAGTGGTGTATAGTGGAGGAGTTGCAGAGAGTAGAGTAGTGCAGAGTAAAGGGGCGCAGAGTAAAGGAGCGCAGAGTAGAGGGGTGCAGAGTAGAGGGGCGCAGAGAAGAGTGCAGTGGCGCAGAGTTAAGTAGAGTGCAGTGGCGTAGAGTTCAGTGGTGTGGAGTGCAGTGGCATAGAGTAGAGTGGCGTAGAGTGGTGCAGAGTTGTGTGGTGTAGAGCTGAGCAATACAGAGGGCAGTGGCGCAGAGTAGAGCCAAGTGGCATAGAGTGCAGTGGCATAGAGTGCAGAGAAGAGTCGAGGGGTATAGAGTGCAGTGGCATAGAGTGGTGTCAGAGTGTAGTGGCATGGAGTACAGTGGCGTAGAGTGGAGAAGTGCAGAGTAGAGTGTCAGAGTGCAGAGGCGAAGAGACCAGTGGCACAGAGTACAATTATGCAGAGTAGAGTGCAGTGGTGTAGAGTGCATTTGCTTAGAGTGCAGTGGCATAGAGTGGAGTGGTGTAGAGTGCAGTGGCGTAGAGTAGATTGTTTTAGAGTAGAGTGAAGTGGCAGACTTGTGTGGTGCAGGGTAGAGTGCAGATGTGTAGGGTGGCATAAAGTGTAAATGGCGTAGAGTAAAGTGGTGTAGAGTAGTGGTGGAAAGTAGATTAGAGCGGTGTACTGTGGATTGGCATAGAGTGCAGGGGCATAGAGTGTTACAGAGTAAAGTGCATTGGCTTAGAGTGTATGGCAAAGAGTGCAGTGGTATAGAGTGTAGTATTGCAGAGTGGCATAGAGTACAGTGGTGTAGAGTGTAGTTGAGCAGATTAAAATTGGTGTGGCCTAGACTGCAGTGGCGTATAGTGCAATGCCGTAGAGTGGAGTGGTGCAGAGTGCAGCGGCGAGGGGTGGTGCAAAGTGGAGTGGTGCAGAGTAGAGTGAGGTGGAGTGGTGCAGAGTAGTTGAGCGGCGTAGAATGGAGTATTCATTGTGTGGCTGTACACTGACACTACAGACAACACATTTTGAAATGAGCATTACATTTGCACAGACATACAGTTTTACTAATAAAACACAGTGCACAGAGAGAAAATGTAAGGACATTGCATCACCTACTGTAATAATGTATCTTGATTATATTAAAGTATCTGTTTCCAACACACTTCAGTAATAACAAAATATGTGTTTCATTTTGTTCTCAAAATTTTGATATATTCTGAAAAACTTACAAAGTTCATTTAAATGAACTACCTAGGATAAAGAGAGCCCGATGGGGTGGCAAGGCTTTCTCTTTTCAGGCGGCAAAGCTGTGGACTGGTTTGCCCACAGAGCTACACCTGTAAACGAACAAGATCCTGTTTAGAAAGGCTTTAAAAATCTGGCTATTTACTAAATCCTAGACTGGAAGTAGTCATCCTAATCCTCACACAGCGCCAAGATGCCTCAGCAATAGTGCGCTTAATAAATAATTCAGTCCACAGTCAGGCTGTCGTGTGCAAGAACAAACTCTTTCCTATCCCTAGTATCCAGCAAGATTGTCACATTATTAATCTCACTTCTATGTCAGAGAAAGAAAGAGCCCTATAAAGTCTGCGCCTGACATTTGACCTCGGTCTTTAAATGCAGAGCAAATATCATGAGATAAGAACAAGATTTACAGGCCAGTTCACAGAAAGGGAACACTCAGAAGGATACTGTGAATAAGGTTTGGGCAAGGGAAGGTACAAACTCAAGCTGGACAACCTAAACCAAACCAAGCCAGGAAATGGAAAGCAAGAAAACGTGAGTTACACACCACAAAGCCAATGCCAAGCAACAAGTAGAATGCATTCTTAGGTCAACTTTCTGAATGTCCTCAAGACGTCTTTGGCAAACAAGACAGCTGCGCTGTCTGGTAGGCTGCAACCTAGAAACAAGAATTTGCAATGCAAAAGGTCTTGCATTACTGAAAGTTTGAGCTATTGCATTGCAAATAATAATGCAATGCCAATAGCTCAAACTTCCATCAGGCATTGTGGTACGACAAATTCAGATTGATAAATGGCTTGCTTGCAGTTTGAAAATTCTTGACCAGCGCAATTCATTTTTTTTAAAAAACATTTTTATTTGAAGGTGACACAAGCATATTAAACACATACAGACTATTTTGTTTAACAGAAATTCCAAACTCTGCATAAATATTACAAGAAACAGTAGAAGAAGAAAGCAAAAGAAAGAATAAGATAAGTAAATGAGGATACAAAATAGTAAAAAGAAATAGTAAAAAGAAACTGGGCTCAATTTCACATTAGTTCAATTCACTAGTAGGAAACAAGCAACCCCAAATTCTACTTATTTTAACCAGTGCTTTAACACCTCTTTTTCTAGCTAACAGTAGTTCCATATGATGTATCTCTGTCACCAAGCACCACCATTCATTTACATGAGGTGATTGTTCCGCTATCCATGCTCGAGCTACGACCAACCTTGCACATGCTAATAAAATGAAAATTAAGTCTTGGAATGGTGAAGAGTTAAGTTGCAAGCCTAAAAGGATCATGTCTGATGTTAATGGTACCTCAATTAGTTGTTTTGATCTCAGAATATTTTCTATGCCGTCCCAAAATGGAGTAAGAACAGGGCAGAGAACCAGCATATGTTCTAAATCAGTAGCCTGAGTATGACATTTTGGGCATTTGGTACGATCATTGAGAACGTTGATGGGGGCCCATTTACTAATTAGTAAAGGGGTTTAGTAAAGTTGACATATTGTTTTATATGCTTGGAGTTTTAAGCTTGAAGAATGGACTAAGGTATCAATTTTGTTTAAAAAAGAAGAAATGTCATTTGAACAAATACCAGTCGTAAACCTTAGAGCCCATTTCTGTGCTAATTTAGGGCAATCATCTATCTTGCCTTCCATAAAACATTTATACCCTTGACTAATGATATTTTTCTTGTTCCCCACTGCTTTATACATGCACAGCCATAAGTCTGAGTCAACTATCTCTTTAAGGTTACATTTTTTTCTATAAGGAAATCGCGTATTTGTATATACTTAAAGTAAGCATTTGCAGGTAGTTTGTATAATAGCTTAAGTGTATCAAAGTCCAAGAAACCTGATGACCCATATAAGTCCCCCAATCTTACTATACCTCGATTCGCCCATATTTTACATCCTGAATCACTAAAAATACATGGTAATCCCAGATTATTCCACAGAGATAAAAGAGGATGATAGAATGTTGCTTTATTCTGAGTCATTACTATCTTCCATATACTAATTATATCTTTCGCAGTCTTGAACTTAACTCTTTTAAAATAATTCGGGTCATTATTTCTGGCCAAAAATTGTAAGGAATCTAACCCTAGCATAAATTGGTGGAAGAAATATGGATTACTAGAATTAAACAAGCTCTGTAACCGTCCCAAGAATGATGCAAAATAGTACATTCCGAAATCCGGAAAGTTAAGCCCTCCTTTAATAAAAGGTAGTTTCAGGGAAGAAAGTGCTCTACGATTCTTTTTAAAACCCCATATAAAACTGCCCAATAAGCCGTCTAGCTTTCTAAAAAATATTGTATTTATCTTCAAAGGAATGCTTCTAAATAAGTATAAGAATTTTGGCAGAATATTCATTTTGATAAGATTAATTCGCCCAATAAGATTTAAAGGCACCTTATGCCATTTTTTTTAAAAGAGCCTGAGTGTCTTTTAGTAAAACATCATAGTTCAATGCCATTATATCCTTGATGTTAGATGTTATCTTGATACCTAGATAGGTGGCAGCGTGGCATATTCCCGTTACTGGTATCTGTGGTTTATAGTTGGCTATAATTTGAGTCTTGCCTAGATTTAACTTGTATCCTGAAACTTCACCAAATGCATCTGCTTCTTTGATAATTCCTGCCATGGCTTCCATCACATCAGTTGTATAAACTGCCAAATCGTCCGCGTAAGCAGTAATTTTAAGCGATCTTGTCCCAGATGTGAATGGGTTTATCAACACCTGCTCTTGTATAGCATTAATAAAAGGTTCCATGGCAAGAGCAAATAATAAGGGAGAGAGAGGGCATCCCTGCCGGGTCCCTCTCAAAATTGAAAATTTAGAAGAAAGTAAACAATCATACCCAATTACAGCATTGGGACAGTCATAAAGTGCTTGAATTTTCGTTAGAAATTTAGTTTTAAACCCAATTTCTTTAAGGATTACCCAGAGATAATCCCACCCCACTCGGTCGAAAGCTTTTTCAGCGTCGAGTAGTATCATTCCGAGTGGGGAGGGATTAGTGGCTGCTATGTCGAACAGAGTAATAGCCGTGTTTACATGTTGAGTTGTATCTCTGCCTACTACGAAGCCATGCTGATGTTCACTAACCAGCTTAGGCATAAGGGGGGAAAGTCTTATAGCGATTAGTTTAGCGAAAACTTTGGCATCAGCGTTAATTAAGGAGATTGGGCGATAGGACCCGCATTCCGTAGGTGTTTTTTTTTTTTTTAAGAAAAAAATAATTTTAGCAGTGTTCCAAGAGGTCGGGGCCCTGTCTGTTGTACTTATCTGATTAATAACTGTGCAAAGTATTGGAAGTAATTCCTCGCAACATATTTTATAAATTTCAATCGGCAATGTGTCATCCCCCGCAGCTTTCCCAGAGGGACGCCGAGACGACGCTATTTAGGGCGAGCTGAGCGGAAGGTGAGCCTGCTTAGTGCCCTTGAGGGCGAGAATATCACTGGTGCCCCGCTGCTGTTCGCGCTGGTCGCGCGCCTTCTCTGCCTAGCTTATTTTTAAAATATCCCGTTTTTGGATTTCTGTTTGTTTTACTTTTTGCCTTCCCCCCTGTTTTTAAAAGCGCTCCTGGCCCCTACCTTGCACCGTAATTCAGGAATCACCACCGCTGTTTGGCGGGTCCGGGTTACCGGGAGGTTGTGGGTTTCTGTGGGTTTCAGCGCCATCTTGCTTTGGGAGGAAGCGCGAGCGCCATCTTTGAGCGTCCAGGTCACCTGGGACGCCGAGACGACGCTATTTAATGCTCGCTGGTTTCGCGCAGCGGTAACGTGCAGCGGAGCGCCTTCCCTGCGCCTGAGTCATGCCAGAGTCCTGCCCGTCTGCGCTCGTCCGCGTCTCGGAGGCGGACGAGGTCGGACTCTGGTCCTCGGCTCCTGTTGTCTGCCGGGTTAGAGGTTGACTACCCGCAGCTCTAAGATGATTACGTATAGCGCTGCTTCCTTGTATGCTCTGCGCCCCCCTCGCTCTGACTGTCTGTCTCTTTTCCCCGGCGGTCGTCGTCTAGGCAAGGGTTGCCCCGTGTGTAACTGGCTCCCCACATTATCATCTACTCGTGGTCCATCTACCCCTCCTCAGTATTGTCATTGCGCGTTGCTTAACACTAGGTCCCTTCCCCGTCATACCTCGGACATATGGGATCTTCTCGCGCACTCCAAGATCTCTTGCTTATTCCTAACTGAGACTTGGCTGGGAGTGGGCTCGGAACCCGACATTGCCTGTGCTGTCCCGCCTAACTATTCCATCTTACGGAGGGATAGAACTGAGGGAAGAGGCGGTGGGGTGGCTCTGATAGTGGACAAGGTCTTTGATTGCTCCTCCTTTGCGGTGGACAACATTGCCGGATGTGAAGCCTTAGGTTTTACACTCCATCTATCGGCGTCCCAGACCTGTACCGGAATTCTCCTCTATAGACCCCCTGGACCCATCGGGTCCTTTTTCGAGGATCTACAGTCGGCCTTATCAGTACCTTGCATGCGTTCTGCGCATTGCTTGTTATTAGGCGACTTAAATTTGCACATGGACTGTCTAACCGATGCTGAAGCTACCAAACTCTGTGATATCACGGCGATGTTAGGGCTAGCCCCTTTTATCCACAACCCCACTCACGTGAAAGGCCACACATTAGATGTGATCTTTTCCTCCAAGCCTATTGAGGTGTCCCCTCCACTCCCGGTCCTCTGGTCAGATCATTATCTGATAAACTTTGCCTTAGTGTTTGAATCTAAGCTTAGCCAAAGGGCTTTGAAGGAAGGGTCCCGGCAATCTAGAGCCTTCCACCTAGTGACAGCAGATATGCTCTCCGATGCTCTCTGCCAATACCCGTGTCAACTGACAGGGGTTCTGGAAGCCGACCTAATCCTGGTCCAGAACTGGATGCAGGCAAGATTCGAGGAGCTGGCCCCATTGAAGCCTGCTAGAACAGCACCTCATCTTAATTCTGCTCCTTGGTTCTCTTCTACTTTACGTACAATGCGACAAGACTGCAAAAAGTTGGAAAGGCGGTGACGGCGCAAGTACGATCTTGTGGAGAAAACGAAATACCGCGACGCGATAAAGTCATACTATAAACAGATTGCCGCAGCTAAAAAGAACTATCTTGAGCAGAGAATTGACAAAGCCGATAATACGAGCCGGGAACTCTTTAGGATTGTGAAGGAGTTTGTCAATCCTGTAGTAGGGACCCCGGTCCATTCACACACGGAACAATGGATCAAACAGCTCGCCGACTTTTTTGTGACTAAAATCTTAAAGATTCAGGACACTTTTCCATCTGTGGATTCCCGAACGGCTGACGCTGTGTTAGGGGATAAGTCGACCTATTTAGCTCCCTCACAGGCTGAATCTGGGCCTTTACTATCTGTCTTTTCCCAGCTGTCCTGTGAGACATCGCTTGAGCTGTTATCCCGGCTGCAATCTGGCTCGCCTCTGGATGCTTGTCCGGCGAAATGCTTGGGCAAGGTGGCCTCAGCGTTGAACAGCTTGCTGAACCCCCTGCTTAATCTATCATTGAGTTCAGGGGTGGTTCCACGACAATGGAAACACGCACTCATTCTGCCGCTGATTAAGAAGCCTCTGCTCGACCCCCTGCAATGTGCTAACTATAGACCAATCTCCCTCCTCCCTGCTCTGGCGAAGGTGTTGGAGAAACATGTTCAGCATACTCTGACCACCTTTATTGAGAACAACAAACTGCTGCATGACTCCCAGTCCGGCTTTCGTGCGAATTACAGCACGGAGACGGCTCTGGTAGAGGTTACCGACGCCATCAGGGAGACGCTCGATCATGGGGGAAAGGCTATGTTAGTCATGTTGGACCTATCGGCGGCGTTCGACACCGTCCCACACGCAGGTCTTCTCTCAAGACTCAGGGAGATTGGTCTGCGAGGGACGGTGCTGGACTGGTTTCAATCCTTTCTTGCCGACCGCCGGCAGGTGATCTGGGCTCCGCCGTTCTCGGCCGAAATGCCTTCGCTGGAGGTGGGGGTGCCTCAAGGTTCCATCCTGAGCCCCACCATCTTCAACATATACATGGCCCCTCTAGCGGAGGTAGCGGAGGCGTTTGGGGCCCGGGTCATCTCATACGCTGATGACACCCAGCTCTTGTTCACCTGCAGGAAGGGAGAGGCCTTCAACGGCGGCAGAATCAAGGACTGTCTGAGCGCAGTCTTTGCGTGGTTTCAGCGGCACAGCCTGAAATGCAACTCAGACAAATCTGAGCTGCTCTTTTTCGGCTGTGCCCCTGATCCGGGCTGGAAGACATGGTGGCCCCAGGACATGTTCCCCCCAGAGAAACCATCTTCTCAGGTAAAAAATCTCGGAGTGGTGTTTGACGATGATCTATCCTTCCGTCCACACATTCTGGGATTAGCAGGGAAATGTTTCAGCATCCTCAAGATGCTTAGGAAATTCCTTCCTCTGCTCTCACTGCAGTATCGTAGGAATGTAGTCCAGGCGCTTGTGGGATCCCGCCTGGACTATGCTAATGCACTCTTTGCAGGCCTACCTAAGTATCTGTTATCCAGACTGCAGATTGTCCAGAATTCGGCAGCCAGAGCCATCTATGGGCTGCCCAGGAGAGCTAGCGCCTCTGCGCTCCTGGCTAGGCTGCACTGGCTGCCAATTTTGGGGAGAATCAGATTTAAACTCCTCACTCTGGCATTTAAAGCCCTCCATGCGATTGGCCCTAACTATCTGAGGAAGCGTATTGCTTTCTATGTGCCGCGGAGGTCGCTGCGGTCGGCGGACCTGGCTAAAATGGAGGTGCCTGTGGTCAAACGTGTTCGGATGGGAGGTCGTTCCTTCCAACACGTGACTGCCTGCTTGTGGAACGAGCTCCCACTTTCCCTTCGGAAAGCGAACAACCTCCTGGCTTTCAGGAAGGAGTTGAAGACTTTGCTCTTCACCAAGTAATCCGCTGTGACTGTAGTAGGTTTGCCTTTGGTTTCCTGTCTCTCTGGGCCTCTTTGCTAAAGCGCCGGGACACCCTTTTGGGGTAGCCGTGCGCTCAAAAAGTTCGGCTTAACATTAACATTAACAAGATAGCCGATTTTAGTTCTTCCTTAGTGAAGTCTTTTTCCAGTTCTTCCATATCTACTATGTCTTTCTCTAGCCGCCAGTTGTTTCTAATATAGTTTTCCACTATCGCCGTAGGGGGGACACTCTCTGGGGTGTATAATTTAGTATAGTATTCTACAAATTGTTGCAATATCTGCTCTGGACTAGTATGTTTAATACCATTTGCGCCTTCTATGCTCTTGATTAAAGAAGTAGATCTATCGTCAGCGATTTTATAAGCGAGGATTTTACCTATTCTATCGCCGCTCTCGTATTGCGAGCATTTATATTTATGTAGTTTAGTCGTAACTTTGTCTCTTAAAAATTTCTTAGTCTCGCATCGTAACGTTATCAGCTTAAGTTCTAGTTTAGCTTTGTTTAGGTTGTGAGAGGCCCCCGCACTTTCTTTTCTGGTAATTTCAGCCAAGTGTTCTTCTAGCCCTCTTATCCTTGATGTAATACAACAAATCTCTTCCTTACGATTGGCATTCTGTTGGATAATAAATTGTTGGGCGAAACCTCGGATACTAGCTTTACAACAATCCCAAACTGAGGTAACTTTCGCCGTATCAATATTAAACTCTAGAAATTCTTTTATGTGTTCTTTCAAAAGAGAAATAAACCTAGGATTAGATATCAGATGTCTGGGAAAGGAAAATAGCCTAGGTTCTGTCTTTTTAGATACAATCTTAAAGATTACCACTATGGGTTATGATCAGATGTTACCTTCAGGCAGATCTCCATCTTACAGTCCTCCAAGATATGGGTCGTTGCCTAAGCCATATCTATGCGCGAGTGCATCTTATGTGGTATTGAGTGGTAAGTGTATCCTGCAAGCATAGGGTGGAGGTGCCTCCAAACATCTTTCAATTTATGTATGTGGGCTAATTCTAGAATAGATGCCCTAGTCTTACGCATTCTTTGTGAAGAAATGCCCTTGGTCGTATCTTTTGCGTAATTAATAACACAATTAAAATCCCCCATAAGTAATAACTCCCCTTCCCAACCTAGTAGCTCAATATTTGATTGATCAAAAATTACTGCATCATCATGATTAGACCCATACACTGCACAGAGGGTATATTTGAGATTAGACAACGTGATTTGAGCAATTACCCATCTTCCTTCTTTGTCCGATGCAACCCTATTAACTTCAACCTTAAATAGCTTTCTCTTGAGTATAGCCACCCCACGGATAGAAGCATTCAATGGTGTGCATATTATGAGCTCATACCCCCCCTGCTCCAGCATTTTCCTATCCTGATATCGTATATGTGTTTCATTTAGTAGTGCAAAGTGAGGGTTGTACATTTTTAATTCTTCAAAGACAAGTTGTCTTTTACTTTTATTATTAAGCCCTGAAACGTTCCAAGCAAGACAGCTAACTTGAGACATGTCTTAATTCAGATATGTCTTGAACAGCTGTTTCAAGGAAAAAGAATCCTTCTAAAATTATAAATTCGTACCTCGTATTGTGTCTGCTTGTGTCACCTTTTTCAGTTTCCTCTAAGTCCCCCCACCCCTCCTCCAAACTCCCCCTGGCCTCGGCCTGCGTCCCTCCCCACACCCTGTACCTACCCGAAGCCTTCCCCTATCTTCTGCTGCCGTTAGATGGGCAGCCAGCCAGTGGGAACTCCCCAAGGACCCCCTCCCTCCGTATTAAATCATACATGAGTGTCCTATTACCCTATTCAAAGAGTAGAAAAAAGAGTAGAGAAAAATAGTAAAGTATGAAGAGCACCCGGGAAGAGAAAAAAAACCCTCTACGTTCTGTCTGAGATCATTTTTTTTTCCCTCTCTCCCCCCCCCCTGGCTAATGATCATTAACCAAAGAAGCAAGAAATCGCTCAGCCTCTTTAAAATCATCAAATGCGTGGGTGTGGCCTGCTTTTATAACTTTAAGCCTGGCGGGCTCTTGTAGATAGACCACTGCCCCCTTAGATTTTAAAGGGTCTATCAACTTACGCAGCTCCCATCGTTTATCCATTGTAGTTTTGCTAAGATCAGACTTCGTGAAGAATGTAATATCATCCACAGTCACCGGTGTGTTGGGCCTGGCTTTGATGGATATTGCCTGTCTTAATAAAAAGTTTCCCAGATAAATCAATATGGGTCTAGGAAATCGGCCATCTTTTTTCTTCGTAAGCATAGGAAGTCTGTGAGCTCTTTGTATTTGGGAGTCCCAGTCCCAATCAGAAAGATCTGGGAAGGCTTTATGCAGAAACTTGACCATATATGCCCGAGGCGTCTGCCCCTTCAGACGCCTCGGGTATTCCAAAAAATCGCAAATTTAGGCGCCTTTGACGATTTTCCAAATCCTCAACCTTATTATTGAGTGTCAAAATATCTCTATCCTGACAATCTGAAGATATAACAGTAGTAGCAAGAGTTTCTTCAACAGTAACAATCCTCTGCTGGATTTCGACTATCTCCTCGGTAACATTGTGCAGTTTACCTCTAACCTCCTGCAAACAACTCTGCATTTTACAGTTGTCTTCTCTTAATTGGAAAAAGCTGTGCTGAACTTCTTGGCGATGTTCTAATAGCGTCTTCAAAATTAAATCCAATGAAGTTCCCAACTCAATGTACGCACTATAAAGAAGGTTTTAAAATGAAGCGTAGAATTAAACTTCGCAGATGAAAGCAAGCACTGCATGTTTATATTGCAGGCAGAAGAATGTAAGGGAAGAGAGCTGCTGACTTTAAAACTAGAGAATCAGGTTCAAGTCCTGGCGTATGCTCATCACCTTGTGATTTTGAGCAAATCATGTAATCTCCCTGTACGTTTAAAAATAAAAAATCTGACCTTGTGTAATGTAATTTGGGACTCATGTAAATCACTCCAGTAGTTCACTTTACATAAAACTGCATAATAATAATAACGTTATTGGTATAAAATCCAGAGGCAGACAGGATCAGCAATGGCTGACATCCATACGAAGTGCGGCTTCTAAAAGGCACCGCTTCGAGATACAGGACCAATGGAATGAGCAAGGTTTGTCTCCATGTAGAAGCACTGTGTTTAATTAGCAGGCAGACGAAGCGGAGGAAAAAAATAGGGGATGTAAATGATTGAGCGCACAAAGCTTTACTAAACACGTCTATGATTGTATTTGTGGTGGCAACTAACGATTGTACTGACAGTACTCATTAAAATACAAGTAATGAATTGAAGGCACCCCAAGAGTGCGAGGCTGTGTTCTTGCCACAGCTATTGGGAAGGGAACGCAAACTCTGGGGAACGCACGCTGTCTGTTCCCTGACTTTGTATGCGCTATGAATCAGGAGAAGCACATGAGACCTCTTGCAACTGCCGTCTACTTGGTAACACATAGTGGAGATAGGAGATCAGTATGGATATTGGTGCGTCTTCCAACATTTGTGAAATAAAAAAATAACATTTAGTAAATGAGCCACGCGGCTGCCAATGTATAAGAATAAGGGTGTGATTTGCTATTTACAGTTTGGTGAACTGCCCAGAAAAAAAGAAATGCGTGGCCGCGTATGTTTGTGATTAGAAGGCATTACGCACTGGAATAATGAAAAAATTGAGGCGCGGCCGCCAATGTTTAAGATTAAGGGTGTGCTGTGCTACTTAAAAAAATATATATTAAAAAATAGAGCTTGGTGAGCCGCACACAAGAAAAGAAAGGAGTGGCCACCATTGTTAAAGATGATGGGTTGTTTGCAGCGTTACCGTGCAGTTAAACCGCAGGGTGGGTTGCAGAAGTGGAGAGCATGTCCTGCCTTCAACAGCAGCTAGGAGAAAGTAGAAAAGAAAGGGGCGGCCGCCATTTTTAAAGATCGTGCGTCATGTGCAGCGTTACGTGCAGTTAAACCGCAGGGTGGGATGCAGAAGCGGGAGAGTGTGCACTGCCTGCAACAGGAGCTTGGCGAAAGTAATTACAAAAATAGTGCTCAGAAACTGTAAATGCAACATACAGAGTAACAACACATGTGACAGGGGAGGTCTTAATGGGAGGTTACAATAAGAGAAAAGGAGGCACCAAGGCAGGACTACTAAGCATATTAACCAATCGAAAGCCACCATACAAAAAAGGACAGTAACAGGAGGCAATTAAAAAGATAGCGGAAAGGGGGCGGACTTGAAAGTCCATCAGAGAATGTCTGGATAAGGGCGGCAGAGCGGCGCTGATTTTATTGGACCTCTCTGCCGCCTTTGACATGGTACCTCACCAGCTTCTCTTGACGCGCCTATCCGCAATCGGCCTCTCTGGGCAAGTGTGGTCATGGGTGAAATCCTTTTTGACCTCCCGGTCCCAAAAAATCTGGATGCCCCCCCATTCCTCATCGACCAGAGAAGTTCAGACGGGTGTCCCGCAGGGCTCAAAGCTGAGCCTGCTCCTTTTTAACATCTATATGACCCCTCTGCTCTTTCTGGCTGAAAGACTGGGCGCCAAGATTATGGCATACGCCGACGACACCCAGCTTTTGTTCACATGGGACGACCCGATCGTCAGCACAGAAGCGGCGCAAAGATGCTTAGCCGCCGTATTCACCTGGCTTGCCCAGGCAAAATTAAAATGCAACGAGGGGAAATCGGAAATCATACTCTATGGTCAATTTCCCCCTCAGTTCACAGAAGCTCTGTGGCCCCCAGATTTTCCCCAGCCTCTATCGGAGGATGGCCCGGCTAAGAATCTGGGTATTTGGTTTGGAGCAGATATTAGATTTACAGAGCATATAAAAAGACTTACAGGCATCTGCTTCGGGACCCTCAAATCCTTAGGCAGATTCCTCCCTCTGCTCCCGCAGCCTGCTAAGGAGATGGTTGTCCGGGCACTTATTCTGGCCCGCTTGGACTATGCCAATGCTCTCTTTCTTGGCATTCCGATATACTTGATCAACAAGCTACAACTTATTCAGAATGCGGCGGCGAGACTCCTTCTAGGCGTCTCTAAACGGACCAGTATCAGAGCACAAATGTGCACACTCGACTGGCTGCCGGTGACTCAGAGAATAGAATTCAAGGCTCTGGTCCTTACACACAGAGCTTTACACGACTCCGGCCCCTCCTACATCAAGAAGAGAGTTGCTTTCTACATTCCCCAACGCTCGCTTAGGTCGGCTGCCCAATGATTGATGGTAATTCCTCATTTCCGCCGAGCTAGGATGTGCGGGCAGTCTCTATCGGTTAAAGCAGCCATCCTTTGGAATGCCCTCCCGTTAGAGCTGCGCCACACTCAGGACCTAAGATGTTTTAAAAAATCACTTAAAACCCACCTTTTTAAACAGGCCTACTAACTCATCTTCTCTCGCCAGTTGTATTAGACTGCTTCGCGCCAGGATACTCAGGAGTAGTTGCGCGCGCTACAAATCACAATATAACATAACATAACATGCCTGAATACAGCAGGTCTCAAAGAGACAGCGCAAGCACTGCCTAGGCGAGACCTAACGGCTGTCTGTTCCACGATGCATGTGACTGGACTGACTTTCTCTCTCTCTTTCTTTATCTTTCTCCCTCTGTAAAAACTTTAGTTGACTAGTTCAACAACATAGGTGGAATGAGGCACTACCCACGTTATACAAAACTTAAACACACTTCAAATTTGTGGGTTAAGGTACACACAATTAAATACCCTCACCCCCACACTAAGAGTGGAATTGCAGCTCAGACTTATATGAGGTTAACCGAGTGTGCAAATGAGTGGTAGAGGATGAACTTTAAACTGATAAATTACTATTTTCATTGAGTAAAAAATTAAATGAATAGTGATTTTAAACATCTAAACATCATGGGAATATTACCTGGCATGCTGAAGAGATGCTATTATCTATCTATACTACTATTATAAAGAGAGAACTGTGTCCTTTGAGACAGGTAAACTCGAAAAGTACACCACCAATCACAACACCCAATACAGCTTTGGAAAGGGGAGGTCCAGGAGATGGACATAGGCTATAGAAAACCACACCATATACATTAGGGGGGGACGTTAGGGGAAAAGTCGTCTGTATGGGCGTATGGATACAGTGATTGCGCGCGGCGTTCGGCGGCGTCACAACGCTTGCGAGAGGCGCAATGGCGTGTTGGGGTGACGTCACGTCAACGTTCGCTGTCCGGACCGGAGCGCAGGAAGGAGCAAGGGAACAAAACACGACATGCGGGGAGGAGAGGTGGCGCGGGACCGACACACAACATTGGAGTGCCCAGCGCAGGGAGGAGCGGCGATGCTGGTGGGAGCGCAGGAAGGAGCAAGGGACACACACCCTACATGCGGGGAGGAGTGGCGGCGCGGGAGCTGGTATGTACGCTCTGCTGCTCCCGCTGATGGCCGCTCTGCTGCACGTCTCCTGCAGCGGTGCTGGCCCCAGCCCCCTTCTGCCCCGGACAACGTCGGGGCGGGCTGCTAGTAAGAGAAATAAGTAGAATCAGACATATGCAACAAGTACAGCACTATATGATTTTTAGGTTCATAGAGTATGTTGTTGTTTTACTTGTGTTCTCAATGAAAGAGTCATTCCATACCTTCTAACTGCCTTTGTGTGCAGCAATAGTGATGACATGTCATACACTTAGTAGGCTGTGCCAACGTCAGTTATGGCTTTCAGAATGTCGATGGTGAAGTCACATGCAAATTCAACAGTGATTTTATCTGTGATATTCCTTGGGAGTAATGAGTACTACATAACTGAGATGGTACTTCAATTTGCATCCTTACCTCAAGTTCTACATTTTAAGAATTTTGGGGTTTTGTGTTGTAGACCGTACTCCACTCCAACCACATTGTCTAACAGCTCTCCCCACAACATTTACCGAACCTTAACTAGGTTATTTCTGAATGAATTTCAAGCAAAATTTGATAATATCCAAACCTCCAACAGCAACAGTGTTTTGGCCCCAAGCCTGTTCATAATTGTTGTTTCAAGATGGCAACAATACATAGACAGCTATAATTTTCTAATAATTTTTCTATTTCACGATTCTGCACAACTGGAGTAGAGATATCCCTTTGATAAGGTATAGGGAAAAGTATAAAAATGTATTACACTTAAACAAATATTAAAATAGTTTTATGTTATTAATGTAAAATAAATGTACACATTTATTCTGAACTAGAACACATTACATTAAATGGTATAGTATTTCTAACTTAATTCTAGATTAAAACAATCAATACATTTAATACATTTAACAAATTAAAATATATATTTAAGTATTAATCTTTAAAAAATCCACATACAGTAAAATACTTATGTGTATTTACTTTGTATAAAAATGTAATAAAAGTTATGAATAGGCTTAAGAAATAAGTTTAATTATTCACTATATTTTTTATTAAATATTTGTTTAAATTATATAATTGTATATACTTAAAATATTACTTTTAAGATGATAATCTTCCTAATAATAAACCAAATATATACAAATATCTCACTGAAAAAATCACATTTTAATGGGACGCTATAGTTAGGTGAAAATATCAGTTAAAACATACCATTTTAAACAACAATAATCACTGAAATTCACCATTTACAATTCTCTCAAATAACTATTCCTCATGCAGTAAATTCATTCAAACTCACACAACCACCATGCACAGTGTTGTCACCAATGATGTCATTTCAGATGTTGCAGATGTTCAGATGTTGCAGGTAATGTTATCAATGATGTCATAGAGCATGTCATGAGTGATGAAATATGGGAAGTAATTAGCAGTACATGCTGAGGGAGTAATTCTATGTTTCCTGCCCATGAGAGCTGCACCCGGTGGGATCCTTTCTGCTTCAGGAGGGTGGAAGCCCAAATGAATTCCCTGCCCATGCCCCATTCGGGCAGGGATATAATGGGCTATACCATGGCTGAGGGGATGGGTTATGCACATTCCCACTCCCCATAACCATTAATACAGCCCTGAGGAATGGGGTTCCAGGAACTTGGAAATGGGTTATGAAGGGGGGCCGCAGGACTCCTCACCTTTTAAAAACATTCGACCCTCCATCCTGGGTGATGGGGTCCCTAGGCCTAGCCTACCCTGGGTATTTTTTTTTTTTAAAGGACTGGAGCGTATGCTTTTTTGCAGATCATCCACGAATTCACAGTAAAACAATTTTAAAAACCCTACCCTACCCCCTTATATATTTTTTAAACCTTTTTTCAGGAATGGTGTCTGTGTCCCCAGTTCTAAAATGGCTGCCATCACATCTTTGCTAATGCTGTGGCAGCCAATCAAATCTTATCTCTAGATCTATTGGCTTTGCGGATCCTTGCTGACTGAAATATCTATATTTTACCTTAATTTATCTAAAACGACAAAATGGATTTACACCAAATCACAAAAAGCTTGCTATCTAGACCAAGATCTAGCTTGGTGTAACTCTGTACAATAGTTTTTGTAGTATCACAGTTGAATTTTTCTGTGGAAAAGTGAATGGTGGCAACATGTTTTGGTACATTCCCTTTATCCTGTTCTCCACTAAACAGATCACCCCGAAACTTTGTAGGAAGGAGCTGAGGTGGATGGGACTATTTTTTTAGAGTGTTTTGCAAAGATTTGTCAACTGGGTCGTATCCTGTTTAATTCAACTTCCCTCTCCGGATAGATGTTGCTCTGTAGTCAGAGTAACCGCTAATACATTTTCATAAGTAAACAAACCAGTCTGAATGTGCGCACTCCTCCAGTGCATCTTGCTGTCTCTCTGCACAGATGTAATTCTGAATAAATTATTGATTGGGAATAAAAACCAACAAGACCTGACAAAGAAAAAGCATGAGACACCGAGAGCCAGGTATTACATAGGGCAACATAAATGAGAGTAATTTATACTTATGATGTATCGTGGAATCTGATAACGGGAATCTATAATGAGGAAAAAAAGAGTGTTATGGAGTCTGTTAATTATATGGATAAAGGTCAACTATGGTGGATGTAATTCAAACTGCATTCGAGTGTATAATCAAATCTTCCAGATACTGAAAAATGAATCTGAATATTATTTTTAAAAATCAGCCTTTATTCCTGGGAAGGATTAAATACTGGAAATCCTTAATTTTATTCTATAGTAATAAGTTATCAATTGTTCCTTTTTAGCACCGCCCAATAACGTAGCAGGATATGGATTAAGAGATTGATTTTTAATCTTATTCCAGAAATGTAATAAGAATGAAAGCCCACCTAGGCATAACAAGCTATGACACATGAAAGCTGCACACATGAAATCTGCAATAAATGTTTTTTAATACATCAATGAAAAAGGTTTTTAACATGATGATGGAATAACAGTATGTGAATTTGATATAGGATTATTAACAATTAATTAACTATGTATACAAATATGCTTAAATGTAGAATTAATTATTGAAATCATGAATGTAGTAGATATGAATTTTACATTTCCATGATAGTGTGGGCTAAGGGAGTGTTTACATTAAGTTTATTTCTGGACAGGGCACCAGAGCACTTTAAAATAGCAGATGGCCACAACAATGTATGTAACGAGTGAACAAGGCTCAGAGGAGCCGAAACATGTCTTATTTTTGCTGTGTAATAAATATGTTTGCACTGGAGTGTGTGCCTTCAGACTGGCTGTCATCTTATGCAAAAGTTTATCTATCTATCTATCTATTTATCCTCAAACAATCATTGGTATTTCCAAAGAAACATTTGGGTACTTGGGATACCTTGCAAAGTAATTGAAATGTATTCATCCAACAAACTCCCCCTATTTGTGGATTTAAGTAACAGGATCCACTCCTGATATTACATGCCACCCCGACTAGGGTTAGATTGCCTTTTAAAGATGGAATCGTAAAGAATGGTATTTAAATTATAAATTGAAATTAATTCAATGTATTTAACATTATTTCCTATGGGGTTTATTTTAAGTCCCTGCCTCGATTACTTGCTATAGATGGGTGTTGCAGTACCTTTGGCTAGACATGTGTGATATTAGAATCTCTCCAGGTGTGGGATGTAGTACATTACTATTGTTTTGGGATGATCTTTCTAGGTGTAGTAGATTTAGGAGTGCCGTTTGTACATAGCAATGGGTTTGCTTTCTCTTATGGTCGGATGTCTATCACTTTTTAAACTCCTCCTTAACACTCCCTTAAGCCCTGCTTTACTCTTCCATGAACCCCAACTCTTTGTAGTAAGTATGCCCCATTTTTCAACCATTTCCACTGGTCCCTCCTGCAGTTACTACTTAGCTGTAAACTTCCATGAGTGGAGTTCTCCCGATAAAAATATAGGAGAGCTGGAGGAGGAAATCCCAACTCGGACGTTTGTGAATAGCATTTTCTAGTACTTTTGTAGTACTACTAAATGTACTACAAAATACAGTTTGTGAATGGGCCCCAAGTATTCAAGAAAGCTACTAAAGCTTGACTCATACCTTAAAATATGTGTTCGATGTGAAGTTGTGGTTGCACAGAAATATGGCGATAGAGTTCAAGTTTTTTAAATAAAATTACTTCAATGACTAGAACACAACTGGAGACTCAGGGATAACACAAAGACACTAAAGCATTGGTTACTTGGGGCTCACAGCTATGAACCATTCTGGATACGTGTGTCTACATGAGAGAGGGTAGGTTTGTTCATGCTGGTGTAGCTATGAAATTGCTACACCAATGCAAGAACCAACAGATAGTTCAGTATATGTATTGGTATCAATGTTTGTGTTCCAGAGTACTTGGTCGCCAACACTTGTAATTCCCCAGTGACATCAATTACTGTTTAACTCAAGATTGCACAGTTCCGAAAAGGGATTTTGTAGGTCAGAAAGTTGGAAAGATTTAAGACCTAATTTGAGATGAAATGTGACAGTTTAAGCAAAAAAAGGAAAATTAGTAACCATGAGTCGAGTCTGGACTCTAACAGCTGGACAATGACTCTATACAAGGAATATTTAAGTCAAGTGATGAACTGCCATTGCCCCAGTCAATATCAGAGCTGAATCTCTGATCCAACCTCTCTCGCTCATTGCTAGTTTACATACTAACCAAAAACATATCAGCACAGCAACACTGGCATATCCGTGCCAGAGATGTGAGGTGACTTCGTGTACCTCAGAACATGATCAGATTTACTTTGCTAAGACATTTAAGCATTTAAATTGCTGCATTACGAGTATGAAAATTAAAAATGCTATACCACAAAAAGAGGTCACCAGAGTTGCAGAACCTAACATGATGTAGAATTTGCATATAGGAGTTACTGTACTGGTGAAGATGGCCATCGGAGCTAATGTTCTAAAAGAACATGCTCATCATAATTACTGTGTCAGAGAAACTGCCCATCAAAATCCCCATGTCAGTGAATAATCCAACTCCATACTTTTTGGGTTCTGCCCTAAACCTCTCTTTGACATTTCATTCTGTGGAGAGAACATTAATTCTTCACACCCCACACCATGGAAAGGTTAATGTTGCAGCAGAGTATCTCCTGATTTGTTGCTTATGTGTAAAGAGGCAAAAGTAAATATTTTCAGGCTTAAAATGCTGTAGTGAAATCACAAATGGCAGCCTCAGCTCTCCGCAGCAGGCTCACGTAGTCCTACACAGAGGGGAAGCTACATGGACGAGACTGTAAAAGGGAAAGGTAAAAAATTACTTGCCACTTGATTACGAGTCTGGCAGTCCATAGATCGCCCTATTACAATGAGGGCAGTCGGACTGCCATTGCGCCGCCGCAGCTGCAAGGGAACCGCCATTCCCTGATGGTGATGAGGCGGTGTAGAGGCAGTGATATGCTAAGCTGGACTGCGGATGTCCCGCCAAGCATATTACAAGTTTCCTCTCTGCCACAGTTTTTATGGCGGTTCCTCCGCCATGAATACCATGGTAGAGAAGAAACAAAGTCCTCACGCCATGTGGCTGCACACAGGTGTATGAACACTAGTTCTTGCACGGTATGGACTTAATATTCCATGCCATGCAGGAATTGTTCTTGGCGTTCCCATTATGGTGCCCATTTTTAGAGGCACCACTGTGGGAACAACCAAAGAAAGCCCGCCAGGCAGGAGGAAACTCCTAATCAGGCAGGTGCCCCGCCCACATCTTTAGCGGTGCGGTGGCAGGGCGGACCCAGGGCCGTACAACCAAACTCGTAAACAGGCCCATTGTGTTAAGGAGGGGGAATAAGGAACCCTGCTTATCGCGCAGGGAAGAGGTTATTCCGGCTGATACATTGGAAGCTCTGTTAAAGCTTAATTATCTTGTCTTATACAAACTCTCAGGAAAAGGTCAAACACAATTATAGAACATGGATCACTGGTACATGCTAATGCCAAATCATAAAACATTAGTTGTTAAGAAACTGCCCAATTTAGTTAATTATATGGGACGACACAATTTAGTAAAATATATTATAAATAGAGTGTGCTGGGTATTAGAATGTCCTTTCCATGAAATACAAGAGTGGATACCAAAATAAAAACAAAACTAGTATGCAGGTGCAACCAAACGTGCTGTTCAGACCTACTGCCTGCAAACGAGCGCTGTAAGAACTAAAAGAGGCAATTGTTAACGCAATAAAAGTAATAGGAGGAGACTTGACACTGAGATGAGAGAATAGTAAAACGGGACTTTATCCAAACAAGTGACCTACCTTTAGGCAGTAATGCTGGGTTAAGTGCGCGTCTACGAGCACTTCGGTATATATTGTTTACATTCACCGAATTTACAAGCTGGCTTGAAGTCAGATAACTCTCTTGATGTTTGGTGAGGCTGACATTACACTGTGTTTCCTTTTCCCCAACCTGGTTCACTTGTATTAATAGCCCCATGGCCCTTTCATGCCAGCCGCTATACAATACGAACCATCACTAAACAATACATTAATTAATCCTTTCCCTCGCAGGCCATTGCCCAACATAATCTATTACTAATCAATGCCAAAGCCACGGTCGACAGTTTACCCCTTTGCTATGGTCAAAAGGAATCCCAGAACCAAACTGGTGTAAAGATTCTTGGAGAACTAGGGGGCTACGGAAACAATGGAAATGCTCTATAATAATTGCTAACGTCTTTAAATATTTATTAGGATGATTTTGTCAAATAACGTGTATGGTACAAGACAAAAAAATGTCCCATTGTAATACTCATGCAATGCAGTTTCCTTCCAAATGTTCAAAGGAGCACTTACCTGTAAAATATATAACTGTTTCCCTGCGCTGTGGTTGAAGCACGCGCAACACACTTTTGCAGTACAGATGGGCCATGTGCAGCCGGAGGTCCCTTGCTATACAATGAAAAGGGGAAGTAGTTCTGGAGGGGACACATTAGGGACGGCATCTGTACCCTATTCATCTTAATTAAGTTTCTTTATGGAACGTGCATTTGGGAAATGCTCCTCTTTAGTAAGCACAGACTTTACATTATGCAGTGTGGTCTACAACTTGCAAACAACAGGCGAAGGCTATTTGGGCTCCACTACAAAATTGCAGAGGGTTGGCAATGCCGCACATATGTCAAAGAGTGCTGGGCAGACTTGGCTGCCAGCCCAACACACACAGAGTGGCCCCGATCTCTGCTGCAGAGCAGACCATATGCGGTGGCATCAACAGCACCATACTGCACCAGGCACAGGGCAATTTGCTCTGCTCAGTGCAGTGCAAGCTTCATAGTCATTAAATAGTAAAGCCTCGGTTGTGTTTTTACACATCCACACTACACCCACATCCTTATTCCACCCTCCTTGACACAGCCCAACTTTAAAAAGCCCACTTCAGCAAAATGCTCTGCTCCCAAGCCAGTGCAACAAGGAGGCATCCTGTTGGGAATTTGCCAGTGTGATGTGATGTTTTAACTACATTCTTAACAAATAAACAAAAAAACAGTTCCCACGAGTTTGCAGGTAAAAATAGTCGTTAATTAAGAGAACTGCAACACTGCAGAAACAGACCTCTAAGCAGATGAATCTATCTTGGTAATGTACATATGTGACTCAGTGAATACAGCAAGAAATTGTACTAAAAGTGGAAATCGCACCCAGAAGAATATCAAATTTAAAAAAGTTTAAAAGCCAGGCCCACAATGTAGTTTGTGTTCTTGTGAGATGTCATGCACAGAATGAGAAAGCTAAATCAGGGTAGTTAAGGGAAACCCTCAACCTCACCACAATAATCCAGCATTATCGCAGAGGCCGCTGCCCCCCCGATAGGGGGCGGGGCTCAAGGGCCGGCGCCATAACACACGCTGAGCCCCAAGGGGGAGAACCGGTTCTGAGTGCCCAAAAGCGCCCAGAAGCACCAAAGAAAGGCACACCTCCCAAAAAACAATCCCCACAGCCAATCGGGGGACATGGCGTGGTATGAAACCCCCAATGGGGGTTCAGCACCTGGACAACAGAAGGAGCGAGGGGGGGGAATATAAGCCACCGCTCTCCCAGGTAGCTCCTAACTTCGTGGAGCGGGAAGAGCGGCGCACCATAGCAGTTTTTGGAGAGGAGACCGGCTGGAGTTACCACGAGGCGAAGCGCTGGCGGATAAAGAGGAGAAGAGGATCCGGTTTTAACCCAGCCAGAGTCCGGGCAAGCGCACTGCTTGCCCTTCGGAGGACAGCGGGGACCCGGTGGCGTTTTGGTCCATCGACCCCGTGCTCATCTGAGACTCTTGCCTCCACTAACGTTGACAGGGACTGCGAAATCGTCCAGCCCCGCCAAAAAACACCCCCAGGTGGCGCCAGCCTACTGCTGCCGGTAAGGCAAAGCAGAGCTGCAGCCAGAGCCTACACAGTGATAGGCGGTGTACACAGCGGGAGGTTTTGGCATCAAACTCAAACCCCCGGTGAGGCACGGATAGGCAAGTGGAGAGCACGCCTCAACGTTGGTGGAATTGGGCGACCCAAGGAACCATAGCCCAGAGCTGCAGCAGGGGCCTACATAGCAAGAGATTGTGGCCGTGTTCTCAAACTCCGGTGAGGCGCGGGTGAGCTCCCGCTGCAGCGGAGGCTCGTGGTCCATTACCGCAGCCGGAGCGGGACGTTGCGGCCTTTGCTCCTGATCACGGGTCAGGGGCAGGTGAGCTTCTCGAAGCGCAGTGAGTTTTCCCCCGTGATCCACTACCGCAGCCTGAGCGGGGAGGCGGCAGCACTGCTTCTGATCCCCAGCAAGGAACAGGTGAACCCTTTCTACAACAACGGGCCCCTTGAAACAGCACCGTGAGCGGAGCCGCGGCTAAGTGATTCACCCCGAACTGCTGATCCCGCTCAAACACCTGGCGGCATCAGCGTGGCCAGGGCTGCGATCGTCAGTACCACAGCAGAGAGGGGCAACCCCTCCTCGTCCCCCCGTTTCAAAAACCAAGCCCGGGAGAGGAAAGGCGAGGCCTGCCGCAGGGGGAGAGGTTGTGACCTCTTTGACTTTCTTCTTTTTGCTTTTACTTCGGTGGAGCTGGGGCACCTGATACGAGCCCTGCTCAGCTCCCTGCTATACCGGAGGATCAGGACACTTGACGGAGGCAGGTCCACCTTTGACTCCCCTCCTACCTAAATTGTGGAAGAATCAGTTTTATTTGTTGAATCCAAGGGCGCCACGAGCAATGGCAGATGGGCAGCCAGAGGGGCTCGCAGAGCTGCTGAGGCGCACGGGGAGGTATCAGCAGTGCATGGCAGTGAGTGTAACCACACCTGGGCCCGGAAGGAGGTGAAGGGTAAGGGGCACAAGAGAACAACAACACAGGCCCATCGCCACCCAAGAAATGCCGCAAGACCACAGCTCCCAGATAGCCCCAAATGAAGCCCCCCAGGAAGAAGCCAAGGAGGAGAGAGCGGCCGCCTGGGGACACACCAGCAAGGACAAGCGAGCACGGCGGGGCAGTCAACAGAGTGGCAAGCGGTGAGCATATTACCACAATTGTCCAAGTATGTTTTAAATCAATGGCTACCCTGTTATTTAAGAGCCTGGGCAGGGGGTTGAAGGGCCATGGGGGTAGCGTGCAGAGGAGACATCAGGTATGCCTTGGCACCTATTAAACCCAGGCTGAGTGCGACAGTCTAGACTCCAGTCCAGGGACAGGTAGCACAGGGTACCCAGGGCGAGCAGGGGTCCCCAGTGGCAGCATGGGGGTACACTGGCAATGTAGGCAGCCCAGCGCAGGAGACGGCAGCCACAGATGCATACACCAGGCCATCCCCTGGTCCTGCCTCCATGACCACAAGAACCACCGGTTTAGCGAGCCTTATTCTTTTAGCGGTCAAAGAAAGGATATGGCGAAAGGAATTCATAGACATTTTCTCCTTGCTAGAGATCCAGCTGGAGGGGTTGGACCTCACAACTCGTGACAAAAAAGATGAGGATAGAAGGGAAAGGTGCAGCGCAAGGAAGGAGAGGAACTTCGATAATTGGCTGGACGCCATTAGAATTATGGCATGCAACATAGTGGAAAAATTCCTGCGCTGCGCAGCAGTTCTATGGCTCTATGAGGCCACTATTCACTGTGCACAAAGACAGTTCCCCGGGGATGCATGGCTCAAATATGACAAGGGTTTCAGGCTCAAGATGCAGAGACAATCAGAGATGGAATGGAACAAGGAGGATGTATCTGGTTTTATACACAAAATGCTAGTGGCTAAAGAGGTAAAGGCTCGGGCTGGGAAAGGCGACCAGTCCTTTCGGAACTCCTACCACAAAGGGAGGGGCAGGGCCTTTCACAGAGCAAAACACAGCGCAGGTGACCCTTCATCCTCCAATGGACCCACAGCAATTTGCTGGAAATATGGTGCTGGGGACTGCACGTGGGGTGCAGCTTGCAAATTCCAACACGCATGCTCCTACTATGGGGGTGGGCACCCAGCAGTGGGATGCCGGGGCAAGCAAGAGCCAAAAGGAGACAAGAAGGATAAGAAAAAGAAACACTAGTGCTGGGATACTAGGGGGGGGGATCCACAGGGTCTGCAAACCTGTCAGCTAGCCAGATCCCTGATTAACACACAGCAGCTGCGCAGACTGGCGAACAAATACCCTAACAAAACAGACGCTGCAGTCTTAATGGAAGGTTTTGAGGAAGGTTTTGTGATACCATTCACAGGCCCACCGCCACTGGGTGGGCAAACAACCTGAAATCTGCAATACAACACCCAGGGGTGGTGTGCAACAAACTTGACAAAGAGATGGCATTGGGCAGAATAGAGGGCCCCCTTCCACCACATTTACAGAAGGGTCTGGTTATCTCTCCCCTGGGGGTCATCCCCAAGAAGGAGCCGGGGCAATTTAGGCTCATCCACCATCTCTCATTTCCTGAGGGGACCTCAGTCAATGACGGGATATGACGAGATAAGCGCAGAGGCCAGCTCAGTTGGGTATGCATCGGTGGACGATGCAATTGACCTAGTAAAATCAGCGGGGCATGGGGCGCTCATGGCCAAGGCGGACATTCTGTCTCTTACCAGTACATCCCTCCAGCTTCCACCTATTAGGTTTCCAGTGGGAAGGGGATCTATTCATTGATAAATCAATGCCCATGGGTTGCGCAATATCCTGGGTATATTTTGAACAGTTTGCCACTTTTTAGGTCTCGGTATATCCGGTTTTGCCGAAGGCAAAACCGGATGTAAAGAGATCTTATGCTGTGTAGTAGGGCAGTTTAGACCCGCCTCTCAGCTCCGTTCGCTTTCATTGGCTGGCTTCCTAAACAGAGGCCAGCCATTGGAAGAGAAGTGAGTCATTCCAAACAAGCCCCGTCTTTTTCGGATTTGGGGGCGTCATTTTTGCTGTTCTTTAGCTCGTGACGTTGTCCGTCACTCAGGACAGCAAAACACGCCCCCAAATCCGAAAATGGCCGTGCGTTTCTCCAAGGCATTTTCTCCTTGCCTCGGAGAAACGTGGTGGTGTTTTTGGAGCTGCTCGCCTCCCTAGGAGCTGCTCGGCTTCGCTCCTCTCCTCCCTTCCCTCTGCCCTCCTCGTCGCGCTCTCGCCTCCCTCCCCCACCCCCACCCCACCCCCTTAAATGCGCAGGCACATCCGTTCACAAGATCGCACCTTTTCATGCTAATTCATGATAGTGCTATTCTTTCTGCTTGGAAAATCGCGGATGTCGAAATCGGAGCTGCGGTGAGAGATTGTGCCATGTCACCACTGGCATGAGACTCCATTGAGTCACCGAGACTGATTAAAAGCAAGATTATGCCCAGAGTGAGAGATTACCTCCAGTGAGCGTGCCCGAAGTGCTTGGAATGGCTTTGAAACCAGGAGGGCGGATGCTCGGGCTGGCCTCGCATACTTTCCTTCAAACTGTCCGTGTGAAGTCTCCAGCGCCCCGGCCGAGGAGCTGGCCGGGCTCAGTGTCCCGGGGCCAGGCCCGGCCTTCTCCCTCTTACATTACACGGCGGCGGGGCCCCTGCAGAGGGGCACTGTGCCCTGGGAGGCGGCAGCCTTTGCTGCGGAGCGCCTCAGTGCCCGGCGCCCCTCCCCCCGTGTTTACTAGAACCGGTTCTCCCTCCTCAGCCTTTCTTTCCGCTGGGTTGGTTACAGGGCTTCGGGCTTCTCTCAGGTTTCCTTTCTCACGCTTTTTTGGTGTTTTGTGTCGCAAGCTTTCATTGAGATTGCAAGACTGAAAGAAAAGCCCTTTCTGAGAGCCTCCTCGGGCGGCGAAGGGAGGTTTGAAGTGTGAGGAGGCAAACATGCCCGGAGAGCGCCTGGGGCGCCCCGCGCGGGAGGGGTGGGGAGGAGGGCCGGGGAAAGGTGCCCTTTACTGGCGAGAGTGAGGCGGCCAACTTTAGCGAATGTGTCCTTCAAATGGCCAAACCTCGAGGGGCAAGAGATGCGGGCATTCACTCAGACCAGCGCAGTGCCCGTAGAGCCTACCCTCAAAGGGCATCGCGGGGCTGGGATAACCGTGCCCTTCTAGCAGCATTGCACCCTATTCATGTGAAAAGGGTGAGGGAGTGCCAACGGGGCACACGAACAAGATAGGCGTTCACCTGTCGCTGTCAGTCCAGTGAGGGTTGCTGCCCGCCACTAGGGCGAGCATGGCAGGAGTAATTAAGGGCAACGTAACTGCCACCGTGGCTGCTTTCCTGGTGGGGCAGAACTGAGAGCTTCGGGGGAGGGGGTTATGTGTGTGTGTGTGTTAGGAGTGCAGCGCGAGGGGAAGGAGAAAAGGACCCTTATTGGGGCAGCTGATGTGAACGGGCGGCCTGCAGGGGGCGCAGCAGGTCACTTGCTGGTGACAGTCTGGATTTAAGATCACAAAGTGCCAGGAGTTTTGACACAGGCAGTCATGCGTGTTCAGTTGAAAGGGTATACAACCGGCACCTTGCGTTTCTATCTTCATGTCGGGCTGGATGAGCCTGGAGCCAGATGGGACACCGCAGCTCGTTGGGCCACACGAGGCCAGCCCTGGAAGGTACAAATAAGAAATGACAATGTGTAGCACAAGTACACACTGCGCTTATTTAACCGCATTTATTATTGTAGCTATTCTATAGCGTTAAACTCGTTTTCACACGAATCTCATGTCGATCAGTGCCTAGTAACAGTCAGAAACAATTGCAGGGAGAAATGCACTATTATGACAACATGGTGCAAATTCCCATAGTGCTACCTTCTCGTGGGGATCTGCAGTGTTTATCAACAACGACAGTGGCCAATCAGCAAAGATGTGGGCGGTGCTAGCCTCGCTCCGGATTGTGTAAACAAAGCCTGCACTGAAACGGAGAAGACCTGGACCAGTCTTGTGTCTCGAGTGCTTAGATGACAATCTGGGGGCTTTGGTGAGCTGAGCGCCCTAACAGAGGGTCCGAGCTCGCTGTGCAGGTCAGCAAACACTGGTCCGACACAAATCCTGAAATGCACGCACAAATAAAGCAGCTTTCAGATCCACTGTATGCAATACTGTGCCGGCTTGATATAAAAGGATAGATCTCGGTGTAATCTGGAACTTTCTTCCCCCACACTCCCGGTCAAGAGGACATTGACTGATTGGGCAAGCAGACTGAACTCCTTTCGCCTGCATAGGGCATCATATTGAAAAAAGTCCAAGGATTTAAAGGGCTTGCACCCTGTGTGCAGAGACTAGTAACTGATTGTGCACGGAGCAAGGAGGGCCTCCTCTTTCCAGCAGAGAGGCTACGCACTGAATGGGCACGGTCCCATCCTTCCAGCTGAGAGACCAAGGGCAAAATGCACACTGGATTTCCTTTTTGCCGTGCAAGCAATCCTTTCTGAGCTCTGCCTCGCAGGCGGGTTCAGGCGCAGTCCCGGCCTCTTTTTGTGCTTGAAGCTCCTTCGGGCCTCTTATTGCACAGGGTCAGGTGTGATTGCAGCTAATAAGCTTTGGTTTCACCGTCCTCCACCATACCCCCAGGCAGCCCGTGTGCACCATGTCCGAGGACAGCGTGTAGACAGGGATCCCTGGCTAATTGAGGCAGAAATTGAATTCCCGGAGTTGGCAGAGGCTGCGTTCATTTGTACAACTTCGCCCTGGCCGGGCACTGATGAACACCCCCTCATCCACTGGCCCCACCCCTCCCCCACCTCATCCTTCATTAGATGTGTTTTCTTTCACAGCAGTTTGAATGGAAATGTAATAAATCTCAGCAGCGCTGATGCAGCCTCCTGACTTCTGACATCCCTCTACCTCACTCTTTCACTACCTCAGTCTCTGTCTCTCACTACCTCACTCTATCTACCTCTCTCTCATTACATAACTCTCTCTACCTCACTACACCACTCTATCTCACTACCTCACTATCTCACAACTTCTCTCTCTCAAAACATCACTACCTCACTCTCTTACTACCTCACTCTCTTACTACCTCACCCTCTAGCTCACAACTTCACTCTCTCTCTCTAACTCACTACCTCAATCACTCTCTATCTCACTACCTCACTCTTTCTATCTCACTAACTCACCATGAAACCCCTGGGTGTCTGTGCGCTTAAAAAGTTTAGAATAACATAACTCACTTTCACTCTCTTTCACTACCTCTCTCTCTCTCACTACATCACTCTATGCTTATATCACTACCTCACAACATCCCTCTCCCTCCCTCACTCTTTCACTACCTCACTCTCTATCTACCTCACTCTCTCTCACTACCTCACTCTCTCTCTGCTAATGCAATAGGTATCACATATGCAAAAAAAAGCTAATGCCGATAGAAATGACAATGCCATTTATTTAGGGATACAAAAAAGATTAAAAAAATAATGAGCAATACCAATAGCTCTACCTATAATATTGCCGAGACCATTGCATTGTAAATGCTTGTTTAGAATGGGCTCTGTATGACAGACACCTGCTGGGTGGGAAACTTCACTACCTGGACGATTTTATATTTACAGGCCCAACTGGGTCCGCAGTTTGTGGCAACTTACTGGCGGCGTTTGAGGAACTGGCAGGGATCCTGGGGGTCCCCCTGGCACCCGAGAAAACAGTAGGCCCCACCACAAAACTCACATTCCTGGAAATAGAGCTGGACTCTGTGGCAGGTACCGCCAGGCTACCTGAAGAAAAGGTGAAGGATTTCAGGGCGGAAGTCAGAAGCCTTTGCGGTCGCAACAAAGCAACACTCCGCGAACTGCAAAGGTTGATAGGAAAGCTTAACTTTGCTGCAAGGGCAATCCCCATAGGGAGAATCTTTGCCAGGCGCCTCACGCAGTTGACTTCAGGTATCACTCACAAGTACCACCACGTCCGCCTAGGGGTGAGGGTCAAGCAGGACCTTTTAATGTGGGACAAATTCCTCACAGATTTTAACGGTATCCTGCTCTGGAGAGAAGGGTAGGTAACAGCCAGACAGATAGCCCTATTCACAGACGCTTCCGGGGAGCACGGGTTTCGCGGCAATCCTTGGTAAAAAGTGGAGCTAAAAGACATAAAGCTGACATTGTGGTCAGACAACAAGAGGGTTGTACAGGCCATTAACAAAGGCGCAGCATTATGGCAACGAACCAGAGACCCAATTTAAAATAACTCTGGGGTGAATTGCACAGCGCCTTAAGTTAAAGTTTTAGATGGAGTGCTCGAACTTAATGAAAACTTGCACTGCTGAACGGAGAGGGGGGTAGGGTGGGGGAGGGGGGACCTGACTGAGAAACATCAGAGAGCCATTTGGGGACATGTGTCATCTACAATTATGGTAAATCACGCTCACAAGACCCTAAAATGTCACTGTACGGTGATACCACATGCAGCGCTACAGAAGTGTTGATTAAATAGAAAAACCTGAGCACAAAGGCTTCATTGCGTCTAGTGAGTTAAAGTCTCACTGCACAAAGTGGCTGTCGGCGTGTTAAATACCTCGTGTGTAAATGGAATTCAGACACATTTGCTCAAGTGCATCCATGTGCTCCTGGGATCTCCATAGGTTCTCTGATGCAAAGTTAAGGAATATGCAAAAAAATCCTAAATGTAAATCTGAGGGCTTGTAGGAGTCTTAGACTTGGGCCTAGAGGCAGATCTTTGTGAGTTTTGCCGGCGCAGCCCCATGGGAGAATACAGTAACAGCACACGTGGCCCTCGCTTGCCCTTCACCTGCAGTGCCCTCCGTCCCATCTACCGCACAAAGGGAGAAGGTGCTTATCACAGCACTTCCATCGGCAGCCCTATTGAACGGGACACTAATTTCTCTTTAAGAAATGAACCGTTAGAGATGGAGGCGCGTGCCATTCATTATCAGTGCAAGAAGAGGACGGCCTGATAAGCGAAATGTAATACCGGAAATGAGTTCTTGCGTTCTGGAGTCCGGAGAAAATATGAACAATAATTTCTTATTTGAGGATGGATCAATTAAAGTGTAATTTACATAGATACCTAGACTTAATTCATAAGAAAAAAAAACACTTGAAAGACTACAATTTAAAGAAGTAATGGTAAAGCGCTTCGGCGCCTCGTCAAGGGTAGTAAGCGCTATATCAATACAATAAAAAACAAAGCCAATAAGTCACTACTCTAAAAGGCAGGTCTACTGACTTTGCTAATGTTTTTTGGCAATGGCATGCCAGATGTCAAGATGATTACACACACAAAGCTGGTAACCTTAAAGTAGACTGTCAGTTTAATAAAAGCAGTTCCTAGGTGGCTGGTCATGGGCAGTCATGTATAGTGATATATTCGTGAGTCGTGATCCGTGCCTATGCATGCATCGTCATACATGGTGGCCATTTTTTATCTACCATTCTAACATGGCAGACAGCCTTGTTAGAATTTAAAAAAAATATCAACAACGATTTAAAAGATTCTGTGCAAAGTTGAAAAAAGGGAGCAAGCAGGCCAGCAGCAATTTGCAGCTGCCAAGCCCTTAAAAAATAAATAATAATGTAACAGGGAAGGTTATTAGTAAAGGTACTGGCTGGGGAGTACGATGAATTGAGGAGGAGGGGAGGAGGAAAAACAAGCATTTGCAATGCAATAGGTCTTGCATTTGCGAGACTTTGCGCTACTGGCATTGTAAATGACAAACCTTTCATCTATGTGTTGGTTTTAGAAACAGATAAATAAAAGGGACCGTCATTTAGAATGCCAATAGCTTAAAATTTCGCAAATGCGAGACCTATTGTATTGCAAATGCTTGTTATACTCTGGTTGAAACGGAAAAAAACTAAACTCTGCAATAATACAACCCGTCACTGCCTTTGATATAACTTCAAAGAGACTCATTTTTCAGTTTTATACAGCGCAAACTTAGAGCGCTTTACATGAGCACCAGTTACATTACACAAGGCGGGGTATATTCATTTTTGAATCGCAGGATGTTGAGCCGTGAGGCTCAAACCGGTTTTCTCAGCTCAGCTCCTCTAATCTTAACACAACCTCGCCCACAGGAGCCAGTCACATTTTTAATATTATATACAGCAAAGTCATAGTTGCTGCCTATTTCTCTTATGCAACTTACGACCATGGACAAAGCCAATAGTCCTCGTTTGTTGTAGGTATGATGTTAGTTGTGTGATATATCTGGATCAATGAACAGATGGAGCAAAATACCAATGGGGCGGCATACTATGCTCAGCACAGATTTTTAGCTTTGATTTAAGCCACGACCTTAATTACAGTTACCACAGCTCTATGAGAGACACCCCCCGAGTTTAATCTCTTATTATGAGTGCGGCGCATGACCTTTTCCCCCGCTGGCCCATCCCCTCCAGGGTGGCTCCTGCTGCTCCTCGCCCCCTTCATCCTGGTGTCTGAGACTTGGGCTGTGGTTAGCCCGCCCACCCCCCACCTGCAGTGACTTCACACCCGGGCCTTTGAAAGGGGTGTAGGTAGGGACGGAGCACCCCACTGAAGGTGGATGAGATTTACTTGGCAATATTCTGGCTACAAAACGATGTATGGTGAAAAGGTGGAGCAAGGGCGGGGGGAGGAGTCAAGCCAGCTGGAACCCTCAGCCAGAGGTTTACACGTGGGTGAAGTGTCGAGGGGGGAGCATGAGACAGTGTCTATGTTCTGGGGAGGAGATAGGAAGGCGGTGGGTGAACTGAAAACAACCCTGTACGAAGATCTTTCAATTTTTTTTTTTTTTTTTTATAGAAAACTCGAGATATCCTGTGCTTTGTGGGAGGAGAAAGTTCAGTTATGATTGTTCCTTCCCATTATGGGGCTTTCATTCACTCACTCCTTCATCCAAACACCAAAATCGGCACAATACGCATTTATCTATGGACCAAATCGGTCACCCATTCAAAGAACAACTAACCTTTCAATCATCCATGCAGTCACCCATTGATTCATTAACTCACTCATCCATAAATTCCTTCACTAATCCTTTGACTTATTCTCAGAATCAAACTCTCACCATCACACTATGACATACAAAATAGCCAAATAATGTTTTCATTTAAAAAAAAGCTGATTAAGGAAGTTAGCAAGAGAAAAAAGGCGCAAGGAAGCTGAAATAATGAGGGGCCATGTGCAGTAGCTGGAAAGCTGCCAGCGAGGTAGGAGGCTCCTCTAAGCAGCACAGACATAAATATTCACTAAACAACAAGGTTGATAACTCCACCACCGTACTGTACACCTTTCTAAGCAGGCGACATGAAAAATAATGATGTAAAAGTATCGAGTAACAAATAAGGAATAACTAAATACGCAAGGAGAAAGTGTCCGTTTTTGTTCATTTTAACAAACTGCCAGTGGTTTAAGAAGGTACTGAGGACGGACTACAAATCCTATGATGCCCAGAGTCGGTTTCCATTAAGTCACTATTCCTTACCCCAGTTTCAAACAACATACCCCTCGTAAGTGCACACTCAGAGCCTTTCCTCAACGTATCCCTCTCAACCGGTATGCAAACATAAGAATAAACATAACTGTGTGTCATAGCGGAAAGACGAGATTACAAAGCGCAGAGGGTGAACTGGACTCCAGCCCAGGCATCAACAGCCTAATCCAGTCTTGGAGACTCGGACCCAAACCTCGCCTCCATTTTTAAGAAGAAAGTACTGATGGCACCGTAACGTGTCCCATATTAAACTAGGGAGGGGGAGCTTATTGTGCTATCCTATTACATAGATGAGTCATGTACACTCATCTCTGCAGCTGCTTGGGAGTCTGTAGCCAAGCAGGAAATATATGCATCGTTCGGCTACTAATACAGTTTATGGGACAAAACTGAAGCACATCTTTGCTGCGCGGCCTCCATTGTTTAAGATTAATGGCATGCCGCCCAAAGGAATTGCAACTTCCAACAGCATATGTTGGAGATTCAAGGTGCTGTGCTGTTAAACCAATGAATAATGGCAAAATAGAAGAGCGACCTGTGCATCTGCCATTGTTTAGCGTTAATGGTGTGCTGCCCAGTAGAAAAGCAATGCTCAGCAGCCTAAGTTTCACATTAGGAGTGCTACGCCTTCCAAAACAAGCATCGATCTCTTGTCTTTCTAATTAGAAACACATGGCCCCATAAAGATAAGAAAGTGCTTTGCGACAGCAGCAAAGCAGGCGACCCAGTCCGAATCGTAGTGGAAGGACGTCAACCAAAAAGCCTAATTTCCAATGGCAGGCCACCATTTAGAAAAAACGGTGACGCCAGACAATGGAAATGAGGGGCAGGGCTTCAAGCACTCTTCTCAAAGTCCTCCTTCACAATAAATCTCGCCGAGCGAGCAGCGCATGTGCTGCAACACTAGGCGAGACTCAAAACAGTATAGATAGCAAGGAAACACATACACTGCATAGAGTGCTCAAGAGAAAAAAAAGAATTCCATTGAGTGTGCAGTGGAAGGATACAGCTCACTCTGTCAGAACACTGTGAGCCTGAAATGCTCCTGGGTGGGACAAACACAAGACGGGGAGAGAAGAAATAGAATCAACAGACAATTGAGCCATCCAATCATGAACAACGGACTAACCTCAACCCAATCTACGTATATGCTATATTAGAAACAATAAGTGTTGCGAGAGAAAGCTGAAGCTGCCTGTAGTCGAGACATAAAAGGTCAAAGGAGAATACCAGACAGCAAAAAAAACAAGCATTTGCAATGCAATAGGTCACGCATTTACGCAAGTTTGAGCTACTGACATTGCAAATAACAAAGCCTTTTATTTTTGTTTTCGTTTTTAAAACAGAAATAAAAGGCATTGTCATTTACAATGCCAATAGCTTTAACTTGCGTAAATGTGAAACCTATTGCATTGCAAATCTTGTTCTTTGGGTGCCCGGGCCTAACATCAGTCCCAATCCGACCTTGCTTAATGGTATGTGCAACATAGTTGCGACCAAGCATATGATTGCAATTCCCCGGGCATGATTTCAGTGGTACTGATTTCCCAATGAGAATGGTTGAAAGGAAGCTACTGTGACGTGATGTCATGACACCATACCATGTCAACCATGCAAATTTAGGCAACAAATGTGTTTACGCAGTTTAGACTATCTGTGACAATTTAACAATAATGAATCCTTAGTGCGCATCTTAATAAAATTGATACACTTGCGACACTTGATAAAACAGATTGTCAATAATTGCGTGGCCCAAGACTCCCAAAGCTTACTTCACTAAGGTTTAAAATATTTATAGTGCTTGGTCTTTTGGGGGAATATTATGCCTTTTATTTAATATGCATGTTCTCTCTGAGCTATTAATCGAGCTACTAAGATTTCCGGTTGTGTAAAAAGTAACAAAATTGTGTTCCACGTTAGAGACAGATAACAATAGGAGAGTGGACAATGATATGAGAGACGTTAGAGGCAGCATACCAGAAAACAAGAATACATGAAAGGCGCAGTAGGAAGGGGCAACTGAGGACTGGAGAAATTAGACAGAAGGGCAATACCAGAAATACTAGAATTGCCGCGACCATAAAAGAATATGACAGAGTGGCAATGATAGGACGTGGCAGTCTTAATAGGATTTGGGCAGTGACAGAGCAAATGGGAATTCGACTTATGAAGATAATACTGGGCTATATGTGGGAGAAGCAAAGGGAAACAGAATATGCCAGAAAGAGTTAGAAACAGACATAAAGTAGTTATAAAATTTAGGAAAGAAAAGATCTGAAGAGAAGAAGTGATTCTAAAAGAAACTGAGTAACATAATGAAAAGTATATATAACTGAAGAGGTCAGGAAAATGTATGTACAGATATAGGATAAATGGAAGAGTAGGGCAAACGAGGATCGATAGAGTACGGTAAACGGTTTTTGGAAGGGCAGCAAAGATTTATTTACTAGCTAAAGTAACATGATCAAGGGGCAGGAGGGAGAAACGGAATACGCGAAAACAATGTGTGAGAACATCAGAGAATCGATAAAATACAGTATAGTGTGTGGAGGCTCCAAAAAACAAGACCGCGTGTGGTGCGCGCGCACTGAAAGGAATGTTAAGTATGCAGCTGGCACCTATCTGCGCTGCTGCTCGCTCCCAAGAACCCTAGGCCATGGGAGTCAACATTTAGAGAGAAGTTGGGATCATGTCCCGCCTTTGGCCAATTGCGGGCTTTCAATTTTTGAAAGCCACACACAAAGGCCAATGGAATGTGTAGGAGGAGGCTGACCCATATGGAGAAAGCTCTTGGAAGTCTGAAGTGATTCCAAGAGCCCTCTCCTAGAGCAACGCATGCGCGCTGCACTAGGCGAGACCTAAAAAGATATAGTATTACTTACAGAAATATGAGCTGACAAAGGGAGTAACTGCCCATGCAGCTGATACTGGTGAGCATCTGACTTTAGTATTCTTTAATTCACTGCTTTTTAGAGACTTATCAGATAAGTCTCAACAACCCGACCCCTGCTCCCCGGCCTTAGACCTGAAACTACCCTACTCCCTCCTGAAAACCAACCCCCTCTCCTGAGCCCTAAAAACTTCCCTGCCTCCCAAGCCCTAAACACTATGCCACCCTGCCCCAAGTCCTAAAAGCTACCCTGACCCCCCCCAGCCCAAAAAACTACCCTGCTGCCCCCAAGCCCTATAAAGTATCCCAATTCCTGCCCCCCCCCCGCCCTGAGCCCTAAAGCGGCACCCAAGCCCCAATCCTGAGATCTAAAACTACCTCCTCCCTCCTGCAAACCAACCCCTTCCCCCAAAACCTAAAAACGTCCCTGCCCCAAGCCCTAAAAATTACCCCGCCCTCCCCTAAGCCCTAAAAACTACTCCAACCTCCCCCCAAAACCTGGCCCCAACCCCACTCACCTCACTGCGTCCCCTCTTGATCCTTCTTGCTTCTGCCCAGCAGCAGCTAGACTGTACACTGCCTTAACCCTCTGCCCGCATTGTTCCAACAGTTACCCCCTTTAAAAATTATCTTTACATTTTTGGGAGGACTCAATAGCTCCCATATGCTGATAAGCCACTCTTTTTTCACAAATTCGCCACTGAGCAAGTTAATATTCCTTTTTTTATTTATTGCCCCAAATGTTGTCTGCCATCATGGAGCCTTAAATAAACAAGCATTTACAATGCAACGGTCTCGCCTTTGCAAAAGTTAGAGTTATTAGCATTGTAAATTACAACATTTTTATTTATGTGTTGGTTTTGAAAACGGATAAATAAATGGCATTGCCATTTACAATCAAACAAATAAAGAGAGTTCCCTTGAGTTCCTTATGTCCTCATTTAGCTATAGGACTAGAAATCCTGTGGCCTATCCCTTCTACGGATCTAATTATAATGTAAATGACATGCAAACATTCAGTTATTTCAGACTTCAATGGAACAACAAAAAGCACTTACAGTCTAAAATCATATATACTATGTAGCAGGTAAGTTATGTGTTATGACAACAGATTTTTATTATTTATAAAAACAATTCCATATATAAAAAAATTTCAGTTAAAAACATACACATATATGTATTCCTTTTAGCAAGTATTTCATGTATATATCCGCATACTCTTATTTGTATCCGTGCATTTTTATGTTTGAAACACTTTCAGGAAAACCGAAAGTTCTTTTTTAAAAAGGATTTACAACGAACAGTACATTCAAATCCAAGTCAATGCGTTTCGGTGGATCTTTGCTGTGCGCACCACCTTCCTCAGGACAATTTTAAAAACAGTTCTTATTGGTTGCCTTTCATCAGCATGAGTAATAAGCCTCGTAATAAATTAAGGCGCTGATTCCAGATGGTTGTTATGCTCTAGTAGAGATATGATGAATCTCAGATAAACGATAATTTCTATGTTGACTAGTAGTCTCAATCCGCGTATTCGGTGTATTTATTCTTAAAAATACAAGTGGGCACCAGAATTAAAATGATTTTCAATATGGCATCTCCTGATGAGTTTAGGGTTATTACATTCCTTTCTCGTGTGCTCTCGCCAGGGAGTACTTCAATCTTCCCACTTTCAGCGTGTAACCGGTGCCTCCTTGTTTTCGTCTCTCGCGGATCGTGTTCAAGGGAACTCTCTTTATTTGTTTGTCTCTACGCACCCTGTTCCCTTGACACGTAAGGGTTACTCTCCTTTGATTTACAACATTGCCATTTACAATGCCAATAGCTTAATCTCTCGCAAATGCGAGACCTTTTGCATTTGCACCCACACACAGAGAGCCACACAAACACACAGAGCCACACACACACAGAGCCACACACACACACACACAGAGCCACACACACAGAGCCACACACACAGAGACCCACACACACACAGAGCCACACACACACACAGAGCCACACACACACACAGAGCCACACATACCGTGCCACACACACACACCTAGAGCCACACGCACACAGAGCTACACACACACAGAGCCACACACACACACCGAGCCACACACACACACACACACACACAGAGCCACACACACACACAGAGCCACACACAGAGCCACACACACACACAGCCACACACACACACACACACACACACAGAGCCACACAGACTGTATGTTGGGCCGGCTCATGCTTAGCTCTCTGAGCCAAACTTCTAACTCGGCTCTGACACGCCTCTTTCTGCGAATTCTCCGGCTTCTATGTTTGATTTGCAGGTTACCTGGACAAAGAATGCTGTTAACTTGTCAGATTTGTAAGCCGCGCATCTTACATATGGCACACAGATGCTTTTCCAACTTCACCTTACAGTTGAAATCCGCTTGCACTGAAGAATATTTAAGCAAAGTGCAGATAAAAGTGTCCCTGTTACCAAATGAAGTCTTAAACTAGGATATTATGAGACCTTCTGGATCGATGTCAGTAGAGACTATGGAAACATTCACATGCGGTTGCGGGCCCTCACCTGGTAGCGACAGAGCTCGGGCTCTTCCCCAGTGAGCCCCTTCAAGATCACGCAATGCAGCCCGCCGGGCTCTCCGTCCCACACGCACAGATCGCCGCCTAAAGTGAGCAGCAAGTTTCTAATCAGGTGTCTGCTGGGCTGCTGGTTTCCGGCCTCGTCCCGCAGCCGCGCGAACAACACATGATCTGCCAGGGATTCCCGCCACTGCTGTCCACCGCCTCCTGCCATCATACTCCAGGCACCGGCGAGGGGACTGTAAACACCAATGAAGCAGCCGGGGCCATACTAGAACCAATGACACTAGGCAGGTGCGTCACAAACATGCGTCCAACGTCACAAAGAGACGTCATGGAGTCCTGTAGCATACTGACTCAACTGTGAAATAAGGATACCAGGAAGATGGCAAGGCTACTGTATTCCATGTATGGGAACACGACGGCCATATTTGAATGGTGGTCTTTTCTGTATAGCACGGGGAAAATACATTTAAGGAAAAACAAACTAATTTTATTTTGAAACGTTATGATAAAACTATGTAATAGTTCTATTCTAAATAATATAATTTAATTAAAATTTTGTATCCCGCAAGTGTATAACAACCGCGTTTCTATATTATACGTTATGGTCATACGTGCCAGTATCCAGAATTCACTTTGCAAGACAAAATAAACCTTGCAAGCTGTCTTGAGATGGTTTGGGACAGTAGGATGAGAGAAAGAATTTCTCTTTTAGCCCCGTCCCTTGCAGACTGGGTGGTCAGACTTCCTTCTTGGGTAAAAGGTTCCTGATCTTCTTTTTGGGGCCATCTGGACCCATAAAGAAGATAAGAAACCTTTTACTTCAACAGTAAGTAAAGGAACCCAATCTGAAAAGGATGGGGCTAAAAGAGAAAGAAGAACGTCACTAGGACCTCTTCTCCAATGGCTGGCCACCGTTTAGGAGGCCAGCCAATGGAGATGAGGGGCGGGGCTTAACCCTCGCTAGTGAAGTACTCCTAAAAATGTAAAATCTCGCGAGCTCGACTGCGCAAGTGCGCAGTACCCCATGCGAGACCTAAAAATCTAAACAAAATGGCACCTGTGTCATTCAGTAGGCGTGTGCATGCATAGAAATGCATGCACGCATTTACATTATCACACACACATGCACCTGCATTTACACGTCACATCATCATGTCTTTTTTCCTTTTCTTGTGGCCAATCAATGCGGTAAGGCATCAGCAAAAACCATTTTGCTTGAAAAGCATTGGCAACAGCAATACGTCACAAAGGCGAGATCTATTGCTTTGTCAGTGCTTGTTTTAATTTACTGCTCAACAACAACAAAATTAAATAAAAGGAGTGCGAAAGTGCATTGTGGTGAAAGGAGGGGCCTAATAGAAAATTACAGCTGTCATGCCCTCTTGAAAAGTAAGAATTTGAAATTTTAAAAATGGAATGGGAGGAAAGGGCCAGCAACTAACCGCTGTCAAGCAGCATCGATCATGATAACGGCGAACAGGGAGTGGTGAAGGAGTAACAGAGGAGCGTGGGGAAAATTAATAAAATGTATTTAAAAAACACAAAAAACATTGAACTGGATCAGGAGAGAGAAGGAAACAATGAGCTGGAGAGGAGGAACACACAGAGCTCTTGGGGCAGAGATTTGAGGGTGAAAGGAGAACACGAGGTAGAGAACAAGAAAATAGATGCACTCCCATGGAGTACTGAAAGAAAAAGAAAAAAGTAGCTTGCTGAATGTCAGCCATGGAAGGGTACAAGTGATGCAATCAAAGGGAAGGTAATAAAGTTATGCAGACAAAAATAAGCAGAAGAAGCAAAGCCACTGACTAAGAAGCTAGCATATGAGATTGAAAGAATGCCAACCAATCATAAGCAGAGATCTGAGCCAAAGCCCCCTCTAACCATTGATACTGTACATCATAGGTCTTTTGAGAACAGACAGCTAAACGGAGTCTAAATGTGAGACCTTAAAAACTGGAGTCCGCTACTCCTCTGTTAATGCTTTTGAAGTTCTGAGGAAGAGTACTTACCTTTAAAGTTGGTATCACACATTCTCTACCTGATGGCTATTTTCTAGTATTTTTGTGCGAGTTTGCATTTAAATGTTTTATAGACTGGGGTGCAGAAAATTGCTTTTTCAGTCACTGTCAGGCAGTGACAAAGTCAATAGGAAGAGATATTTACATCAGAAGTTGATGTCAGTCCTTGTCTACCTGCTGACTTTTTTGTTCAAATTAGCAGTTAAATGTTTTATTAAATGAGTTGCAGAAAGCTGCTTTTCCGATCTATCCTAGAGACAGCTTTAGATCTCTGGCTAATCCTGTGTAATAAAAAAAAACAACCGCATGAATAAGTAGGCACTGGCAAAGTCAATAGGTCTGGCATGGTCTGCCGAGCTTTTGGGTTCGCCAGTGCATGTTTTTGTTAGAAGCAAAATTCAAAGGGGAGCAGCTTTATTTTTATTAATAAAAGTAAAAAAGACAATCATTGGCATCTGCTCATGCGTGAGGGCACAGGCACATGTTTATGCTCATTTATTTATTTATTTATTTAGAAAGTTTTATATAGCGCGGACAAGATCCTTGCGGATATCAGAGCGCTTTACAAGAGAAGTACCTGGGGGAGCATAGACAGACAGGTGGAACAATAGGTCACATAGTATGAGACAGCATTCGATGTCCAGTGCCCTCCTCCGCCGTGTAGCGGGGGACCTCTTCCAGCCCTCCGAAGTCGTCGAGCTGTCGGGACTAGGCTCCTGGAATTTCAGCTGTCCCTGTGATGTGCCATTAATAACAGTACTGAAAGGTTGAGTGAGAGAGTTCGGGCGGGGAGGTGTAGTGGAACAATAGGTCGCAAAGTATGAGACAGCATTCGATGTCCAGTGCCCTCCTCCGCCGTGTAGCGGGGGACCTCTTCCAGCCCTCCGAAGTCATCGAGCTGTCGGGACTAGGCTCCTGGAATTTCAGCTGCCCCTGTTTATTACGAATGTTCAGAGTAAAGCTAGTAGGGATTTGCTCATTGTAGATCTCAGGCAGTTGGCATATGATACATACTCTAAGAGTCACAAAGAGGGCAGGCACGTGAGATAACGAACTTTACCCGAAGGTGTCAGAGCGCTTTACATAGGATCCAGTGGAAAACATAAGGACTGACGGTTACATGCGTAAAATGATTGCATATTTTTGCATTACAAAAGAACCAGTTAAAAGCATACGGACCAGGGATTACAAGTGTAACAAAAAGGAATACAAATGGATATACTCTAGGCCTATACTAGTAATATCTCTATCAACATAGGGAGGGGGTACACCTGGATATACTCTAACAATCACATGGGAGACTAGTCGCTAGAGTTATCTCTATATACATAGGGAAGGGATATGACTGGATATACTCTAAGAGTCACATAGGAATGGTGGAGAGCACAACGTTCTACAGCATATACTAGTGATTAGAGCTATCTCTATATACATAGGGAAGGGAAAGGAAAGGACTGGATATACTCTAAGAGTCACAGAGAAGGCAAGCACGTGAGATAAACGAGAGATGGAAGCAGAAAGTGGTGAAAAAGACAGTGAGGAGTGTGTCAGAGGCAACAGGAGAGACCATCGGAAAGTCGAAAGGACAGTGAGAGATCACTAAAATGGCGGAAGAGAACGTTAGAAGAAGAGGCAAGTCATACGGAGAAAATGGCGGGGAGCAAGAAGGTCCAAGTCCGACTAATCAAAACATTGATTGACAAGAACGCAGAGTCATCTCAGCATTATTAGTAATGGATGAGTTAAGTGGGCCTGATCAATAAATTGATTGGTTTTACACTGAGGGACGCTGTATCCAAAATTCTGAGTCACTCGGTAAAATGAACTACTCTCCCTACAATTACAGGCTCTATTTTGTCATTTCAGGGATATCACATTATGGGGCTGAGTTGTGCTTTTATTTAATGACTCTAGGGTTGAGGTGCCATGTAATATAATTTGCTATGATGCCACTGTAGGAAAGTGCCCTTTTCCATGATTAACCCCCACATTTTGCCTGATACTTGATGCACTTATACTGAGTGTGCACTGGGCCCCTGCCAATCAGATTCCCAGTGCCTGTGTTCTTTCCCGAAACTGTACCTTTGTTTCCAAAATTGGCACAGCTCTGGCCTACATGTAAGTCCCTTGTAAAAAGTACCAGTGGCGCCAAGGGCCTTGTGACCAGACAGTATCTCTAAGGGCTACAGCATGTATTGTGCCACCTTCAGAGATCCCTCACCTAACACATACACACTGCCATTGCAGACTGTGTGTTTTGGTGAGATCAAAACTTAATAGTCAACATGGGCCACATCCCTGTGTGCCATGCCCACAACACACTGCCTGCAGTATACGTATGGCACCCCTTTAGCAGGCCTCATAGTCCCAAGGCAGGGTGCACTATACCACAGGAGAGGGCATAGCTGCATGAGCAAAATGCCCCTACAGCGTCTAAGTACAACAATGTAAGTGCAGTAAAGCATTATTCAGTACATGATCTGGGAGTTTCTCATAATGAGTGCCACAGCGCCATGATGGCTTTACTGAATGCTAAGTAGTTGGTATCATACTTATCAGCATAATAAACCCACGCTGATACTAGTGTTGGATTTATTACAAAATGCACTAAGAGGGCATCTTAGAGATGCCCTCTGAAAAACAACCAACTATGCAGGAGAAGCCACTTTAGGTGGGGCTAAAAATGATGAAACATGCATGCAATTCGTGAAAATAAAAATGCACACGCGGCCTGGTAGCAATATTGGGCGAGCTGCCAGGCCCTTGCCAAAAGAAAACAAATAAATGAACAAAAAGCACACATTGGCTCAGTAGTCCATGGCAGTGAAGGGGTGTGCTTGTTATGCAAATGTGCACATTGTGCAGGAACAGGAGGTCTTCACTCACAGCCAGGTCAGCAAATGGATGAACAACAAGGGTGACCCCTGTCTTGCTAGTAACAGACAGAAAATGATACATTCTAAAATAGGCTTTGGTACGCCCTCTTCATCTACGGGTATGTTCGACTATCATTCATGCAAGCATATTGTCACGTGCAGATGGCAGCAGGCATCTTTCTTCTTTCTAGTTGTGCGGCACAGGCTTGCAATCAAATTGATAAAATAATATTGACGACTACACCAGCTTGCCAAGGCCAGATCTACCTGGTTGGCCGATGCGTGTTATCGTCGATGACAGCACAGCTATAGCCAATGGAACAGCAGGCACACGGGTGAAATAAATTAAGTTCAGAACCAAAACAGTGAAAGAGAAAGGACGGTTCAGGGACACTAAGAAGAGAAGAATGGAGTAAGAGAAGACATGTCTTCAGATAGATTAGCATAACATGGCTGCAGGCCTAGAGGCCTTGCAGGAGAGGATAATGAAAACCCAGACGCAAGAAACTTCAGGAAAGAGGTTATCCTCAGTATTATTGTTCTTGCTGGTGCATGGCACAGTGGCATCCTTGATGTGAGTGACTGGGACAGAGCAATATTGAGATGCCGTCATATCAAAAGAGGCAGGCTGGGGAGATATGGTTGTGACATTTTCCTTCATGTGGAGAACACAGTAAAATAGCTCAAGTACATGACTTGAGTGGATGAGCAAAGGCTCTCCCCGCATGCCACAATTAAGAGGGAAGCAGGTAGAAGATAGTTCAATAACCTCTAGCAGATGGTGATCAGAAGAACAACCCGAGCCCAAAATGAGGCGCCTGTGTTAGACCTGGTTCTCAATAATGGGGCCAGTGCCACAGATCCAGTTGTAGAGGGCCCTGGAGTAGTGAAGGTAAAGAAAGGACATCAATGTAAGCAGTTTTCTAAAAAGGGTGATTGTCTCAAAAAGGAGAGCAAGTAGGAGGAGTCTGGAAAAGGTTAACATTGTACAGCTAACAAATAAAATGAGCAATTAAAGATGCCTGGGTACTTGATGAGAACCAAGTAAGAAAAAACAAGAGGAAAAATGACAATGTTAACTTTAGTTAGGTGCACGTTTCAAACCTGCATGGACTCACGCCAATGAAACCTATTTGAAATAGCATAAACATGCTGTGAATGCTACTGGGAAACCACTGGAGGATGCCATGGTGGCAGATTAGGTGGTGTGACCTTTCATGTGGAGAGAAAAGGTGCACGTGCCATTCAGGCACTAAAATGGAGAGCTTTGCAAATTCATCCCCATGCAGTGTGCTAAGGCATTTGAAAGCCTACGAGTGATGGTTAATATAAAAGGCTCACTGGAGACATAGGCACTAGTTGCAGGACACTGTAGGGTTACAGTCTCCTAAACCAGTTTGTGGGATGATGACAAACTAAGATCTCTGTTTTCTTCCATGGCAAATTAAGAGAAAAAAGCTATAAGGTCCTTGCAGCACGCACCCGATAAAGGGTGTCTCTTAATCAATGCCTGCCAGCCAGGTTGTGAGCAGGCCAAAACATAGCTCGTTTCTGAGTGGTCTTGCCTCCTCCTGCTTTAGCACAAACAAAGGGAGGTGAGGGTACCTGTTGCCTTCTGGTCAAATCCTACATTTCCAATCAATTCTTATATTGCTATCTGTCTCTAAAGGATGTCTTTGTTTCTTCCCCATTGCCCTCTGTACACACGCCCAGCTCCACTTTGCTTCTTTACATCACTCCACAAGCCTACTTTGTTTCACATGGCTCTCTGATCCCAAACTAAACAAGTCCACTTTCGCTCCAAAGGGTGCTATCATGAGCCTCCCTTTTCCCTCCCTGTCTCTTTTCCCCACAAGCACCATTCCTTCTCTTCAGATCTCTGTTCCTCGGAAAAGTGGAGCTTTCCTGTAGTGGTAGAAGAAGCACCCTTGTTTCATATTTTCCTAAAGCAAAGCTTCTCTTTCAAGACTCAGGCCCTTAAAAGAACAGCTCTCATTTTCCCCGTTGCCTTGAGTGACCACTCTGCACAAAAGCACGATGCTCCTACCAAAGTTGTCTTCCCTTCACAAGTGTAGCTCCTCTTTTTCCCAAGTGCCCTTGCTCACCAAGCACCATTCCCTTCCTGTCCTTCAAATCCTCAGGCCTTCTTACTCTATAATCAGTTACTAGTTAACTATGTTCCCTCAGGGCTCGACACAAGCAAATGTCTCCTTTCCATATCTCAACTGTCCCTTTGCACAATGGGTTGACAACTCTTGCACAGTTCTTCTCTATCCTATGAGCTTTTACCACTCTTCTAGTGTGCCCACTTTATCCAAAATGCACCTCCCCTTTCTCCACTCAGTCCACAAGTGTGCCTTTCCCTCCACTCTTCTAAAGGGTCCGCTCCTCATTCTGCTGTTTCTCTTTACAAGTCACTCCGGTATCTTTCCTTGGTAGGGAGTCCTCCCTGTCTACTAAGGACCCTGCACTACTCACAGGAGGAAGAGTTTGGTCAACATTTAAACGTGAGTTGTGTTGGAGAGTTAGGCAAAGAGCTATTTTGTCTCACTCCAAATAGGCCAAGCAAAACCCATTGACAACTCAGCAAAACACTTTAGAAACGTTTAGCAGCATTGTTTGTGTCTGGTACAACACAGGGCATAGAAATATAGAGGCTATTTTACCTACCTTAAACAAAACACTAGAAGCTGACAGCACGCCGTGCTCAATCAGTAATTTATATGGGCATACTGTCTTGCTGTATATATATGATGGGGATATTCTACGGGCACCCATATTTGATGATAATATGTTTAATAATGGGCATGTTATGTGATGCAGTATTTTCGGGACCTAGGATTTTGTACAAAACAAACACAAGGAGATGATGGATGGAGCACTGAAACTTTTCCGACACTCACCCCAGTCACAGATCTGGGTTGAATCCATCATCGTTCTTTAGCTCACTTCGCCACCCCAGTTCAGACCCAGCTATATGCAAATCAGTCTTGACCCTGTGCTTCATAGGAACAGTCCAGCCCGAACTGCCAAGCCAGGTCTTCTCTGGACCAGAAACAAGCATCCTGGGACCGGTTTCAGGGTAACATCCCTCAACAGCCAGGCTAGCTTGAATCCATTGGTAAAGTGAGCAGGGGACCCACGTCTGGGCACACCCTGCCAACTTATGGCAAACAAAGCAAACACAAGGAGATGATGGACGGAGTGTGGAAACTTTTCAGACACTCACCCCAGTAACAGATCTGGGTTGAATCCATCATTGTTCTTTAGCGCACTTCGCCACCCCAGTATTCAGGCCCAGCTATATGCAAATCAGTCTTGACCCTGTGCCTTTTACACAGTCCAGCCCGAACTGCCAAGCTAGTATTTTGTACAGCTATTGGTATAGGCCTTTGCTGCATAACTGTATTACGACGTATGGTCCATTGAAGATTTTCTCTTGTATCCTCATGAGCACAGATTCTGCTAGATTTGGTTAAATGTCCATGTTATGGCACACTAATGCTAATGGACAAATTATGCAACAATACTTCTGAACAAACTGTGGCGTGTTACTTCGGATGGGTATACAGTATGGCACATTAATTGTGATAAATATATACAGACCCACAGAAATTCAGATGGATACAAACACTTTAAACTCTGGAGCACCTGAAATGAGCCATCTATCAAATGTACATGGTTGTTCGGGAATAAGACATTCTCATTGTAAAAAGTTCTCAACAAGGCCAACCTGTCTCTCACATTGGTTTTCCCAACTTATAAACCAAAATAGTGCTCCAATATGTATACGCCGTGATCACTGCTGCCACTTTGCTAACAGCCAGCCAGTGAGACCAGGGGGCAAGAACTTGCCGCCCCAGCTTGCGCCTCGTCCAGCATCATCACCTGCACCAGGAGGCGCAAGGTGAAAATCGGAAACGGACGCCAGCAGCGCGGGACACGCACGGGACGCGCACGGGCGAAGCCCGGGCCAAGGGCGGGCCCGTCTTTGCCCGTCATATACAGGTCAAAGTCAAAGTCAAATGATTTGTATAGCGCGCTACATACCCGGAGGGTCTCAAGGCGCTTGAAGAAGGGTGGGGAAATTACTTATCAAAGATCCAACTTTTAAGTTGCTTTCTGAATGCTAGGTGGTTCTGAGTGAGACGAAGGTGAGTGGGGAGTGAGTTCCAGGTTTTAGCAGCGAGGTAGGAGAAGGATCTACCTCCCATGGTGGTTTTATTGATGCGAGGTACGGTAGCAAGGGCTTGGTTGGAAGATCGTAGCTGGCGAGAGGGGGTGTAGAAGGAAAGTCGTGAGTTGAGGCATTCGGGTCCAAGTTCGTAAAGGGCTTTGTGTGCGTGGGTTAGGAGGCGGAAAGTAATCCTCTTATTGACGGGGAGCCAGTGGAGGTTTTTCAGGTGACTAGAGATGTGGTCTTTACGCGGGATGTCTAGTATGAGTCTGGCTGATGCGTTCTGGATGTGTTGGAGTTTTTTCTGGAGTTTTGCTGTGATACCGGCGTATAGGGTGTTTCCGTAGTCCAGGCGGCTTGTAACCAGTGCATGGGTGACTGTTTTTCTGGTTTCGGTGGGGATCCAGTGAAATGTTTTTTTGAGCATGCGAAGAATGTTGAAGCAAGATGATGAAACTGCGTTGACTTGTCTGTTCATTGAGAGTGAGGAGTCCAGGATGACGCCCAGGTTTCGTGCGTGGTCCGTCGGGATGGGTGCTTTTCCAAGGGCCACTGGCCACCAAGAGTCATCCCAAGCGGAGGGGGAGGTACCTAAGATAAGGACTTCTGTTTTGTCTGAGTTCAGTTTCAGACGGCTGTGTTTCATCCACTCGGCTACTTCTTTCATTCCTTCATGTAGGTTGGTTTTGGCGGTGTTAGGGTCTTTGGTGAGTGATAGGATCAGTTGAGTGTCATCCGCGTAGGAGATGATGTTGAGGTTGTGTTGGCGTGCGATGGTCGCGAGAGGGCTCATGTATACGTTGAAGAGGGTGGGACTGAGTGATGACCCTTGGGGTACGCCGCAGATGACTTCAGTGGCCTCTGAGTTGGATGGTGGGAGGCGGACTCTCTGGGTTCTTCCGGTGAGGAACGAGGTGATCCATTCCAGTGCTTTTCCTTGGATTCCGATGTTTCTGAGGCGCTGTAGAAGGGTGCTATGGCAGACTGTGTCGAAGGCTGCGGAGAGGTCGAGGAGGATGAGGGCGACTGTGTCTCCATTGTCCATTAGAGTGCGAATGTCGTCTGTTGCTGCGATGAGGGCGGTCTCCGTGCTGTGTTTGGCTCGGATGCCGGACTGTGAGGAGTCAAGGGATTTGTTACTTTCGAGGAAGGCGGCGAGCTGGTTGTTGACGGCTTTCTCGATGACTTTGGCCGGGAATGGAAGGAGCGAGATGGGGCGGTAGTTTTTGAGTTCGGTGGGGTCCGCTGTGGGTTTTTTCAGAAGAGCGCTAAGTTCTGCGTGTTTCCAGCTTTCTGGGAAGGTGGCGGAGTTGAGGGAGCAGTTGATGACGTCTCGGAGGTGTGGTGCAATGATGGAGTCTGCTTTGTTGAAGATGTGGTGAGGGCAGGGGTCTGTGGGGGATCCTGAGTGGATGGAGTTCATCAGGTGGATGGTGTCCTCAGTGGAGATAGGGTTCCAGTCATTAAGGATGTTCAAGGGGGGTGAAGGTCCTGCAGAAGGTTGGGCGGGTTGGTCTCCGGGTCGGTTGTCGAAGCTGTTGTGGATGTCTGCGATTTTGTTGTGGAAGAACGAAGCTAGGGAGTCGCAGAGGGCCTGAGAGGGAGTGATATCATTGGAGTTGGCTGAGGGGTTGGTAAATTCTTTGACGATGTTGAGTAATTCCTTGCTGTTGTGGGCGTTGTTGTCTAGTCGGTCTTTGAAAGCGGCTTTCTTGGCAGATCGGATTAGTTGGTGGTGTATGCGGGTGGCGTTTTTGAAGGCGTCCCTGGTGCTGGTGTTTGGGTCTTTTTTCCAGGCCTTTTCGAGGGAGCGACAGAGTTTCTTCGATTTCTTGAGATCATCGTTGAACCAGGAGGCGTTTTTGCTGCCTAGTTTGATTTGACGTTTTTTCAGCGGTGCTAGGATGTCGGCGCTGTTGGATAGCCATTGGGTGAGGTTAATGGCTGCTTGGTCGGGGTTTGAGGAGTGGGCAGGGGGGTTTTGAAGAAGCGATGAGGAGATCTGGTCGATGGTGATTTTGTTCCAGTTTCTTCGCAGAGTGGGTTGAGGATGGTTGTGAGTTGTGGTCTTATTGTAGGTAAAGTGTACGCAGCTGTGGTCCGTCCAGTGAAGAGCTGTGGTGTGACTGAATGAGACATGTTTGCTGGAGGTGAAGATAGGGTCGAGTGTGTGACCTGCGATGTGGGTGGGCGTAGTAACAAGTTGTTTGAGTCCGAGGTTGGCAAGATTGTCCAGAAGGGCGGTGGTGTTGCTGTCGTTGCTTTTTTCCAGATGAAAATTGAGGTCTCCCAGTAGAATGTATTCCTCGGAGGGGAGGGCGTGTGGGGTGATAAAGTCAGTGATAACGTCGCTGAATTGTGCACGGGGTCCTGGAGGTCGGTAGAGGAGTGTGCCTCTGATTGTGGTCTTGGGGTCGGTGTGGATCTGGAAGTGAAGGTGTTCGGCGCTGGCAAGGTTGACGTCTGAGCTGGTTGAGATGCGGATGGAGTTCTTATGGACGATAGCGATGCCTCCTCCTGTTTGGTCGGTGCGGTCCTTTCGGATGATCTTGTATCCTTCCGAGATGGCAATGGTGATGTCTGGGGCTGATGAGGCGTTCATCCATGTTTCTGTTAGGAAGGCGACGTCGGGAGAAATGGTGTCTAGTAGATTCCAGAGGTCGATGGTGTGTCTGTGGACTGAACGGGTGTTGAGCAGGATGCATTGTAGGTGGTTAGAGTCAGATATCTGTTGTGTGATTGTGGATGAGGAGTTTTTCTTGCTGCCGTCGTACCTGCAGGAGTAGCATGTGAAGGGTCCATGGGTGTGTCCAGGAGCGGCTTGGGCGCAGTTGGAGAGTCGGCCGGGGTTAAGGGCAAGGAGGGTGGAGGCGTCGTATGTAATGTGGGTGGGGTGGGAGGTACGGGGACCAGGGGGTCTGGCGCTGGGCGCGGTCCAGGCGCAGACGGGCATAGACGGGCTTACCTTTGGCGCACCTTCGGCGCGGCCGTAGCGCGTGGACGCTGCCCGTGTGGACATCTGACATAAATGGAGAGTGGAGGGGGCGGAGCGTGGGAGGTGCAGCTAGGAGGCGGGATCTGGGAGGAGCCATGGGCTGCCGAGGGTAAACACAGCTACAATGGAGCCCGGACCCTGAATCGAAACTGGGTCAGAGCCGGAGTGGGCAACACGTTTGTAAAACACTGTAAAATGCACTCCACGCAAACGTCTCTTTCCTGACTAATTATCGGAAGTGCGCAGCAGGAGAACAATGTAATGCAAGCAGGCAGATACCACCAAGCGGCGAGAACAATATTGAGATAAATAATAATTAAATAAATAAATAAACTGAAAAAACGATACCGAGCGCTAAGTGCGCTTAACCAGCAGGCAGGCAGTCAGGAGCAAATACAGCCAATAGTGAATGCAGCATCTGGGGGGGGGGCAGAGGGCGAGGGGAGCAACCGCACAGGAGAGTGTCCACTGCAGGGCAGGGCCACCCCCCCAACGTTTGACATTTCTGTGGACACACCGTGGATTGGAATAGCTCCGCACATGACATCTGTTGTCAGGTCTGTTTAATTGTGCACTCCAAGTTGAACATTGTGTATACTGAGGCGCTCACGCACGAGGCATAAACTTAACATTTCACTATTGACTATATCGACTGTAGATTTTAAATTCTTGCTGATATAGTCCTAAATAGTCCTAAATATGGGGAAAAGGAAAACAATGGAGGGAAATGGAGGAGGTGGGGGTGGTGGGGGAAGTGCGGGAAGAAAAATAAAGTTAAGAAGCCAAGAAAGTTACGGAAGCAGAAACATCAAGGAAGTAACTGCATCATGAATAGAATAGATACACTCATTAGCGAGTGCGAGGGCATTTTAGAGGGTGATACAATGGCACAGGTAGTTACTACTGAACCCCAAAACTGACCCACACAATTGGCACAATTGGAAAATTCTAGCCCAGGGCGCCAGTTAACTATCCCTGCTTTGTTTCACAAGCCGGCTGCTGGAGGAAGTCCTTTAACCCAATTAACTCAAGCGGGTGGACTAATAGTGGAGAAGGATATTAGATCTGCCCCCGATAAGATATTAAATAACAACTATCAATTGTTGGGAACTGAAGTAATATGTACAAATAGATTCTCCCCTTTAGCGGATTCATTAGCTGTCCCATTGGAAGAAGAAGGGGGGACATTTTATTGCACACTAGCCATTCTCTGCTTCGTAGTTCCTTCCCTAAAGCCGCCACAGAGTTAAGCACAAACCTGAGTTCCGATTCACAGGGGACACATGCTCTTATCCTAGAACTAAGGGTAGAAATAAATACCATGAGAACAGCAATTATGGAACTAACAACTATAGTTAAGCAACTATTGCATAAGGCCCCTACTGAATTGGAATGTAAAAAATCTAATACGTGGCAACAAGTCCAACACAGCCAGGCGATCCGCCACACTCTAAACGTAAGCACTGTAACTAAGGCTGCCCACAGAAAGGCTTTTAGTCAGCCTCACGGCCACACCCCAATAGAAAAGGAAGTAACCTTCTCTGTAAGGCCAAATCTTGTAAATATGACTAGCTTAAATAAGAATACCGTACAAACACATACTAGGCGACCACCCCTCGTAGGAACAGAAGTTCCCCAACTTAATCTTTTACAGCCAAGATCTAACGGATTTAGACCTAACCTGCTCAAGGCTTCCATAATCTATATGGTCAATGTGCCCAAACGTAATAAGGGTAAAGCATTTGAAAGTACAGATTCCCTCACTAACAAGACAAAACATTGGATTTGCCATGTTAGAGGGTGTCGGTCTGTCATCCGAGAGGATATAATTAAAGCACAGAGACTTACTTCCAGAACACAATCTCTAAACTGCAGTGAACTGACATTGAAGGGACAAAACCTTGTTGAAAATATGCTTGCCTTGTAATTCCGTACCTCTTCCCCAGACCATTCCTCCATCCAGTTTAGACGGCCTCCACTGAGTAATTGTCTTGGGGTATTATCTGGGCATCGAAACTCTTCAACAGTTGGGTGCTCCACCTTGGAAGCCAATGATTGACTTCTAACGTTGGATGCCCAGGTAGATCTTCCATCTAGCAGTGACTCTCCTCCCTGTATTTCTTTATTAATGACATGCCACCCTGTAATATTAGTGACCCAACTATAGGCAATACAATGGTAAACCCAAATGTGCAGGAAGATAAGGATACCTCTAGAGAATGTATACAGAATAGTACTATTCATTACAGGGTAGGTGATAAGTCTCCAACTGATGTTACTGTGTTATCCTGGAACATAGCCGGGTTAAAATCTAAGATTCCATCTCCAGACTGGAATACATTTATGGACGAATTTGACATAAGCATACTCCAGGAAACCTGGACAGTAGACCCCGTCTACCGCACAGGTTACTTAAACTTCTGTCTACCAGCAGTTAGTAGGGGGAAAGGTCCGCCCTCAGGAGGACTAACAATATGGGTCCGACAAGATATAGGGTTTGTCATGGAGGAACTAGAGTCCCATAGCCAGAATATTTAGGCAATTAGGTTGAAACGGGAGAAACAGGAGCTAGTTGACATTTATAACATTTATGCAAGGGGGACGAATGGGAAAAAATCGGAAGTCATAACCGCTCTTGATAATTTATTAGATGGGAATTCCAGGAACAGGAATGTAATTATTGAGGGTGATTTTAATGTAACATTCGAACCACTGACAAAAGAGATATCTAAGTTTGTTGAGGAAGAAGACGCCCAGTGGGGAATTCCCAAACTAGATTTAGACTTTATAAAAAGATGGACGGATGTGGCAACCCAAATGAAGTATTTATGTATGGAGAAAGGTTTGAGGGCGATAAATGGTCGATCTACATCCGACAGAGAGGGTGCTTGCACATTTAATAATGGTTTTAGTGCTAGTCGTATTGATTATGTTCTGATTCATTTTCATCTATGGCCGGCTCTAAGGGATATGGTGGTAAGAGAGCGGTTCGAGAGCGACCATAATCCACTATGTTCAGTTTTTGACTATTTGTCCGAAAAGGTAGTTAATCCCCCAAATTGTAATTTAATCACTCTGGAACTGGTCCCCACAAATGATATGAGGCGGCTAAAATGGGTAAAACTACATGAGAGTCCGGAGGTACTAGAAAATATATCCCTCGATATTAGCAATGCAACTATAGAGGGAGGAGCCTAGCGACGAACGAAGATGGCCGCATAAGCTCTCGGCTCCGTCGACCTCCTCCTGCTGCTTGAATATCCTGCTACAAATCCAGCTTTTTCGCCTCGCCCCCGTGTGGGTGACCTGTTGCTGATACTGGCAGTGTGGTCCTGGGAAACTTACGACCCGGATTGCCGGAGTTACATCGAGTGGAAGTTCTTGGCCTAACGCTGACCGAGAGCCGGGACCTCGAGTACTGACCCTGCCGGGTTGCAGTGCAACAACGGCCGCCGGGGGACCCAGACACGGTCCGGTCGATAGAAGTGGAGAGCAACCTGCCCCTGGACTGGTGGCGAGCCTGCGGTTCTACCCGCATTGGGGAGGTGTAATGATCCTGTGAGTGGCTGAGTGGCCGGGGGTCCCCTTCTCGGCGTTCCCTTCCCGGCGGGGTGGGGCCCCCGTCCGAGAGGCCCTATCGCTGCTGGACTGTGTGCCTCCTGCCCCCGCCTGCCCTCATCGCACTTCGGTCCCTAGGAGAATCGGGTGACCCGAAGGGCGCACTGATGTCTGGAGTCGATCAGTTCGCGGCGGTGCGGGGTGAAGAAGAGCCATCATTGCGAACCGTGATGGCCGCCATTCAGGGTCTGTGCTCTTACATGGTTGCTCTTTCACATAAGTCGATTGCGGATGCCACCGAAATTGCCCGATCGCATAATGACTCTGATCTGTCTGGTCCCCCTAAGCGAGCCGTTTCCCCGACTTTGATCCCGGAATCTACGACTCGAGGCCCATCTAGTGTCGAAGCATGGATAGCAATGTCTGTAACGCAGTGTGCGGCTGAATCCGCCGCCATGGTGTATCGCCCGCCCACGTTGAAGAGTCCGCCTGTGGTCGTGTTCACGAGCTCGTCCCCCAATGACTTTATTGAAACTGTGACCCGACGGGAACAGCGAACATCTATCAATCGTGTGAGCTGTGCAGTGTGGTGGAGCATGGGACGGTCGGGATCTGGTCGTACCGTGGCGAGTGTCATGGCGGCTGAGGATTGTGGTGGACTGTGGATATCTGTTGGACTCGCCGCACAGATTCATGGACTGGCTGGACTTTTGATTTATCCTGTGAATAGGCGGATGCGGTGTGTGGAACTCATGGTGAACACTCGTAGAGGTCAAGGGTGAGACTGGTGTTCGACTCGGATGCTAGGGGTTTGTGAGGAACCCGGGATCCGCCATTTTCTTGTATTGGGGGCGGGGCGGTGTAGGACGTCTTTCCTGGATTCTACCGAATCTACTTTGCTTTGTTGCTTATTGTTTAATGACCAGGACTGTACGTCGCAGGAGGGGGGCAGTGCGACCGGGAATGTGTGATTCTCCTCCTCCCTTAACTTTTCTTTTCTTTCTTTTTCTGTGTTTCCTTCCTTTATAAATCTCTTTTCTACTATATTTCAGGTTTTTGGTCGCTGGGCGATAGGCACGCTGCTAGGGGGGTAGGCCGTAGCCATCTGCAGGGGTGCAGGGTGGGGGGTAGGGGGTGGGGTATTTTTGTTTTTCCGTTCTCTGTTTCTATGGCCTTTTTCTCTTTTTTAGTTTGACTGGACTTTCCTTTTTCCTCTCTCCCTGGGTTGGGGGTCAGTGTATCGGGTTACTGTTTGGACTTTTTGGGTGGTGCTGGGACTGTGGCCGCTCAGCCTCTCCTGTCATTGGATTCATCGGGCGGGGCATTAGTCGGGAGTCTTCAGAAATGTATGCTTGCTTATACTGTTCGCTTCAAAATGTGGGTGTCTCTGCAGTTGGACACGCTTCCCTGCCCACCCAGTGATTGTATCTACTTTAGATCCCGTAGCTGGCCCCCTCCTGTTTTCTTTTCTCTCTCTTCCTTTCGTTAACATATGGAACTGTATTACGTATTTACCGTGTATATCCTGTTTTAATTTTAAAAATTGACCTCTCTTATCCTGAGCAGCTCTCCTGGGTGTGCCGAAACAGTTTGATGCTCTAATTTTGCTGCCATGCCTCCGGGATGTTTGGCTGAATAGCTGTGTGCACCCTTTTCTAAATAAAGGTCTTCCAAATTTTTTTTTTAAAAAAACAATGCAACTATAACATTAGAAGTACTCCTGGCCAATTCTTCAACATCTAAGTCTGTAATAGGATACCATGAAGAATTTTATTTACACCTCCGTAAATACTTTTACAAGCAATGTAAAACTAGGGGTAGTCACCCTAGTAATACGAACAATGATACTTGCAAATGGTTTAAAGAACAAAGTAAGATGGCTCGTAGCTCCCTTGGGGCAGCAATAAAAGAAGGGGATCCTAATAAAGTGTGTTTGGCCAGGTTAGCCTATAAGGGTACACAGGCGAAAACCCAAAAACTATGGGACGAGAAGTGATGGTTGGATCTTAAAAGTGCCTGTGACAGTAAAAACCCTAAACTATTTTGGGATACAGTAAAATGGGGCAAGGGTGGTCGGCCGCCAGAACCAGTGAACCATGTACGGCAGGACCAGTGGGTTAGCCATTTTCAATGTCAATACGCTTGTGGTGTAGAGGATCTTGATAGGGCTGTCCCCTCTCACTTTTATTATCAAGGTTCGGCTTTTGATTACACTGATGTCAGGCTTGCTCTGGAAGCTGTTATGGGAGGTAAAGCCCCGGGGCCGGATGGGGTCCCAGCCAATATTTTCCTCTTTCATAAACGTAAATGGAGTCAGTATATTAAGATTTTAACAAAGGAAATTGCGAAGGGTGCTCCAGTCCCGAATTCATGGAAAGGGGCTGAGATAATCCCGGTCTGTAAAAAAGGAGACAAATCCCAGCCTGGAAATTACAGACCAATTAGCCTTATAGACACTCTCCAGAAGATCATGGGTCGTCTTTTTCTAAATAAGGTTCAAGCTTGGCTAGAGGAGCAGTGTATATTGTCACCACTCCAGGCTGGGTTTAGGGCATGTACAAGTACCATCGACCAGATATTTCTTTTTACATTATTATATTGGAAGACAGTGGTCTTGGACAAAGGCAGCTTATATGCTGCCTTTGTGGATCTTAGGTCAGCCTTTGACCTTGTCTCCCGAAGTAAGTTATGGACAGTATTGAAAGATATGGGGATGCCAAATGAGTTATTATCTCTTTTTTTGATTTCAACAAGTTTTTATTGGTTTTATCATACAACATAAAACAAATAACATACAGTCATCGTAGAAATCTCGTTATAGGGTTTTCCAGCCATAGGTCTCTTTGGTGGCTTTTAATTACAGATTTTTTGTATCTAGTCGGACCCCCTTATCCAATAGCCCCCTTGAGGGTAGGGTGAGGTATGAAGAGGAAGGAAGGAAAAAAGAAGAAGAATACATGCCGTTTGATATTGAATTGGCCCCTGGGTGAGGTTATGTTGTGCTCAGGCAGTCTGCTTTGTGGAGGTGTAGCTTAAGGCGGGTCATATGCGTCCAGGTATTTGTCCAGGGCGTCCCGCATGCCCCTACGAGGCTGTTTCCACAGTGAGTGCTGGAGGGCGATCGTTTCTGCCCCCTCTCAGGTATGTCACCCAGTTGAGCCAACCCTTGAAGGCTGCCTTAGATGTGTCCTTTCATTTGGTGAGAACTATTTATACCGCCGCTGTCAATAGCAGGTCCAATAGGTCTCTGTCTTGTTGAAAGTCAAGCTCTGTAGTTAGGAATGCAGTTGTGAGGGAGGCGAATTCTGGTTTGAGTGTACAACCTAGTGTTTTGTTTATGAATGTGAAGATCTTATCCCAGAATTTCCTGACCTTGAGACAGTGATATATTATGTGTGCAAGGTCACCCTTCCTCTTGTCACAATTCCAGCAAAGGTCATTTTCTCTGAGCCCTAAGGTCGCCAGACGAGCCGGAGTCCAGTAGTTCTTGTGTAGTAGCCAGAATGTTGTCTGTGCTAGCACTGAGGAGATTTTGTTTTGTGTGGGGAAGACCATAAAAGCCCATAAAAGGACTAGTTATTTTTCGGTGAGTGCGGCCCCTAGTTCTTCCTCCCAGTATGTGATTGCTTTGTTATTTACTTTTGTGGAGCCGGGTGGTAGTAGCCAGTATAGGTGCGACACCTGATGCCCATAGACGCGGCTGGGCACAGTGGGGCTAAAACATGTCAGCCAACTTTTATGTATAGAGGATTTAGTAAAGCGATCCAAATCTACACAAAAATCTTTTAATATCTCTTGAATCATCGTTTTTTTAAATAAAGTTTTGTTTGCGATGATCCAAGGATTTTTAAATTCACTATTATTTTTTGAGAGCACTATTTCTGGACACTGCTACACAGCCAGTGGTTACCTCCGGGTGGAAGTTGCATACAACTAGAAGAACCCGATGATGATTCACCCACGCTACGTAAATTGGTGGAGAATCAAGATATACCACCACAACGCCTACGTGCGTGTATGAGGGTTTTTTAAGAAGGTCACCAATAACCAAAAAACCCTGGTGCTGTAGTTTCAAGTGGTCTATTCTCCGCTTGATTTTTAAGGACTTTACATACCTGGGAGTCATAATGCAGGGAGATGTGAGATGGAACAAGCAGTTAGATATGGGCATGCTGAAGCTCCGACCACCGTCAGGTACTCTACAAACAGAGTTTGTTGCTTCCTTAACCAAACCTGTTAGCCCAGTTTTTGAAATATACAACACAAAAGTTGTTAACTCTGTGTTGTATGGGGCGGAGCTCTGGGGCTTCAATACCCTCACCAACCTAACCATAGTGGAAAATCGGTTCTTACGGAAGATACCCCATCTTCCGCAAAGCACCCCTGCATGCCCAATACTTCACGATCTAGGTAGGAAGGCTCTGGCCGATATAGCCAGATCGCGACCTTTGCTTTATTGGAGGAGAATCTGGACCACACCAGAATTATCATCTTATGCTGCTAGCCTTATAGATCTAATGAGGTCAGATTTTCATTTAAAAAAAATCAAATGGCTCCAGGAAGTTAAGTTGGTTCTGCTGAGTATAGGCATGGCAACATTATGGGAGAACCCAGAAAGCATTCCATTTCCTTCAAAAACTTTATTGATGGAAAGATATTGGGGCTGAGTAAATGACAACATTGTAAGGAGTAGCGTTCCTTTAACACTAACAGGGTATTTTCTGGATGCAAAGCCATTACAAAAGCTGGAACCATACTGGGACACAATAACCAAGCCTCACGACAGAAAACTTTATTTTCAATTTAGAATTGGCTCCCTACCAATAAGGACTTTTTCGGCCAAATGGAACAAGTCAAATAATATTCTGTGCCCTACTTGTTCTATTCACTCTGAATCTTTGGCTCACATGTTATTTGTATGTCGGGCTTATAGAGCCCAACGTTGTGTATGGCTGTCCCCAATTTGTCGCTCTTTGGGTACTAGACCAAACTCCACAGCATTAAGAGTATAGTGTCAGATACTAAGGCATCTATTGTCATAGCATTGGCAACATTTCTGGGATGGGCATGGTCCATTAGATTACAGGCAATTAAGGAAACATAGTATTATATACCTGTCTTATGAATGTACATCTTGATCACTGTTGTCATCATGTTGCAATTGAATCTAGAACAATTTTCTTAACGGATTACAATGCAAAAGCTAGGCCTGGGCCTGATAACTCTAAATGCTCTTGATAATGGCTGCGACCTATGAAGGATTATTATATGGCTTTATAACCGTTTGATGATAGTAATGCAGCTGTTTTTAAATCTTTTAAAATGTTCTTATTACTTTTAGCTTGAAAACTTTTATGAATAATATTTATAGGTCATGTATTTGTATTTGTGCTTTGATGATTTAATTGTCGAATAAAGCTAATTTGACTGTACATATATTTAAGTAAGACCACATGTTTTAGGATGAAGGACAAGAACAAGCAAGCTTTCTTGTATATCGCTTTGGTAGCAACTAGGGTGAAATGCATGCCAGGTAAACTTGGCAAAACCAGTGCAGAATTTCAGGTGTCGTAGGATCTGACCTGTGACAATTCCCTTCCTCTGAAGCACAACCCCGGATGTAAACTGTACCCTTTGTACACGCTGTTCTCCATCTCTGCCGCAACTGGTTCTGTGAATAGGTTAACTCTCTTGATACTGCAACAGACCATACCGGTAACCCAACACAGACCCGCAAGCATAAACGCTGAGAAATATACATCGCTATTTGCTTTAAAAAAAGAGTCACAACGCTACAAACTAACACAGGAACTGGCAACACACAAGCTGAGTCATTTTGCATGAAAATATGTTTAGAAACAAGGTGTTGCAGCATAAAGTGATTTCTTGTCGATCGCCCTGTTACAAAGTTTCAAGTAACTTTTGAGAAAGAAGTCTAAGCTGGGGTGGACGAAAATGTTAAACTCTTTATACACCATGTCTTTACCTTTGTACACAACAAAATACAGTGCATAAGTTTGTTTACTCGATCTACAGAGCTGACTTCAAAGCACAGACAAAGCATACAGCATACATAATGCATCCAACACAGCGTATGAGTGTAAACGTACAAGCTTAAAAACACATATAAACAAACTCTGGCCTGAAAATTAAAAATGATGGGTGCCAGGCAGGCAGTCACAAAGCAAACCTTCTGATTTACAGGACATGTTTACACCACACATCACCTGACTCGGAGGGTGGGGGTGTGTGGGAGTAACAAAACACGTGTACCATTTCCAGGGCACAGGCACTGTTTTGTAAAAGCACTGCTCAAACTGCACAGCTGCTCTCCAGCCCCACGCATACATACCACTTTAATCAGGAAAGTAAACACGTCTGTCTATGTACATTTGTGGCTACCAGCTAATAACTTTCAAAAGCACAGACCCTGCGAGAGAGAATTTCCAGAGGTTGGTGCAGTTTAGCGCTGCATAACAATCACTAGGTAACACTCAGTCAGTCTGGTCGTCTCATAATTTACATTCATTACGTTCATTTCTGCTTTTTCTGCACTCCTACCGCAATTAAAAACTTCCCCGGTTTTATTTGGAATGCTTCGGACCGGAGGAACATTGCAGGGGCTCTACAGGAAACGAGATTTTTTTTAAAGAACAAAACGAGAGGAAGGCGGGGGTTTGGTCGGAAAAGCTAGGTAGGGACAACGAGACCTTGGGCGCTGCAACTTACTAAATGCTTTGTTTATATACCTTCGCATGATGGATAATGACACCAACTTCAGAGTATTGCATTTTATTTGCAACATTGCTTAAAATGATGCACACTCCGCCTTGAAATATCAACATTTACGATTTTTACAGGCACCCCCTCCACAAAACCACGGCGAGGCAGACCAACATCAGTAAATGTTACCCCCTCAAAAATGTGCCTCCTACATTCCGCGCAGACTCTGCCTTTTAGCCATTTCGAAGCAATTATAACACTCAGACACTCCGCGCACACAAACGCATCAAAATCGTTTCGGTAAACATCCGACGAAGTCCTCCTACTTATAAATCCCAGAGCACAGTACCAGGAAGTAACTAACTTTTACCCCTCCAGCTGCCCGGCGCGAGACAATGAACCAGGAACGCACGCCCTGCGGGAGCCTGTCAGGCTGGGTCTGTCTGCCCAGAGTAGAGCTCGCCCCCTTCTGCCCATACGCGAGTAGCAGTCTACATCACATACATGTACACGCCCGACGCAAGAACAAACACAAAGCATGCGCAGAAAAGAAATGAAAACTCACCCTTATGTCTCCATTCACCGGCCGGGGGGTGTGACTGAAGGCCTGCGCGGGGTCCTTGTTGTACAGCTTCAGGAGGCACTGGTCCTGAATGCTCCTGGAAGCAGAAACGTCAGTAAGTACAGCAGGATGAAAAGAGCCCTATTTTAGACATCCCCTCTGCCAGCCCTCAAGGAGTCAGGTAACAGCTCCGCTCCCCGAGCAACATGGCTGCCGCCGAGGGAAAGGAATGCGGCTGCAGAGCAGAGCACGGCAGAACAGGCGCACACTTCACAGCAGGTTTGTGGCACAGGCACGCGAACTCTTCACGCATACCTTCAACTTTTGAGCTCAAAATGGCTTTAACTGACTGCAATGGCTGAAAACGTGTAGGCACTTTGCTTGGTTTGGTTAGCAAAGTACTTCAAACCGAGTGAACAGGACTGCTTTCTTGGTGACTTTTAAAATCAGGTGCCTGGTCACACCTAGACTACTTACATGGCTTTTTATCAGACGCACATGGTTGGCAGTATCTTTGTTTACGTTTATTTTTGTCTCTGCACTTCTTCAAAATCTACTGCGATTTGTTTCGAATCTTACCAGAAAGGTACACGCTTACACTCCAGTGATAAAATGCCTCTCATAATGCTCCTATAAATTTGGGTTGGATCGTGCCTTAATTTATTCAGCATTAAACATTAAATACAACCAAAACAGAGGTTAAAAGACGTAAGCAACTACATTTCCCCGAATCCCCCCTATTCATTGTGGTGATCGCGGGAGATTTAAAAGAGACTGGGTTCTTTCTTTCCAGGTGCAGCTAGCTGCGAATTTAATGGCTGAATTTAGAAAGCTAGATTGTTTTAGCAGCAGCAATCTGAAATGCTGGCTCCTCCTGCTCCCCTGCTTTCCACCCTCTAAAATCATAATCCATAAAATGTTGTTGAAACTACCGCTAGTTAGAGCTTTCAGGGGCTGACTCGTTAAACAAGATGCTAACCTGTTCTGCGGGATGGCACTCTTTCAACAAGTCCACAAAACCACCAGCCGCAAAACGGGTGTCAACAAATGCACAGAAAAACAAAGGCGAGTCACTGATTATTTTTCCTGGGGTGCGACTGATTCTGAGTGTGGTGTCACGGGAGTAGTCTAAGAAATGCAATGCACGCAAGGAATTCACACCTACAGTAATATGTTTGAAGTCACCCATACACACTTTGCAATGCATTCCAAAACTTATGCAACTTACAAGCATTAAGTGGTGTTAACATCTTGGGAACGAGCGCCAAAGTCTTGTAAACAAGGATTGTGTAAGAAGGTAAGACATTTATAGGAAACATATTTATAGCACAGAAATAGTTAGGGTCACAGATATACATAGCTTTATAATTTTGCTTCCCCTCTGCAGGGGTTTCGTATGCAGCTTGTAATCAAAAACACTAAAACTCTTGACATTCTGAAGCATAAACCAACAATGCCACAGTTAACATGTTTTTCCTGCTTTTATCAATTAGCTTCTAAAGGTTAAGATGGTCTCTTTCTACCTTTCAAAAGTGAGCCTGTGAATTCTGATACATGAAATCTGTCAAGGAGACAAGTTTGTATTGAAGGGAGGTTAAGGGGATGCTGCATATAAAGGAATTCCCAAAGTACACTTGGGGGCATATTTACAATTATTGGCGGATCAATGCAAATTAGCAGGGATGCGCCAGTAATAGTGCGCCATGCCTCCGCCACCCATGATGCGCCGCATTTACAATGCGGCGCACCATGGGGCAAAAACGGCACAGATGCATCACGCATCTGTGCCGTAAAGGTGTCGCATTGCTCGAGTTGCATCGCATGCGCGACGCAGCTCCAGCAATGCTTTGGAGGGCCCATTCTACTAATTCTGCGTCAAGCCTTATGCCTGCTTCAAGCAGGTGCAAGGTTTTGATGTAGCATTGGCCTAAAAGTGACTGAGTGAAATCTTGTAGATTTCACTCAGCCACTTTTAGGAGGCGTTCCTGCGCAGGAACGCCCCCCCCCCTCCCCCCTGCGCCGGAACGCCTCCTTAAGGCGCAGGGCTTTACAACGTGATGCATCTCCCAGATGCGTCACGTTGTAAATAGCCCACACCATGGCGCATCTTTTGCGCCGCCGCTGCGTCACAAAAGTGACACAACGGCGGCACAAAAGAGGCGCAAGGGGCTTGTAAATCTGCCCCTTGGTTTTTAAAAGGGGTCAGAACATTTGGTAGTAGACGTTACCTACTTGGTACCTTATGATCTAAACAAGATGATACAAGAATGCTTGCAATGGCAGCTAATGTTAAGGTTATGCATTATCTACTAATGTAACAAAACAAGGTTTGAAAAATTGCAGTCTCAATGCATTCTCTTCAGAGGGCAGTGCTTAATTTGTGCAGGCAGTTACACGTGGTGGTCCCGGTATAAATTTTTGGGGACCAGGACGTATTTATCATCATTCGATTCCAAGCAAGAGTAAAAAAGGCAAAATACAGAAAAAAGGAGTTTAAGAAAGATAGGAAAAGATTGAGAAAGGGATGAAAATGAAACTACAGGGGAGAGGTCAAGACGCATGAAGTGTGAAGTTGTGGGAGAAAGAGGCATGATGTGCAAAAACGACTAGGCAGATGTGAGCTTTGGCCACCACACTACTGGTGTGGTAAAACTTTGGGCCCCGGCATATATATATATATTTTTTACAATAAAGCGCTATAAGGGGACCAGGATCTTGAATTCTGGCACGTTAACGGCAGGCTCCAAACAAAATAAAAAACGATATCAAATTTGGTACCTAACGTGTGCACTCACACCCTTTAACAACTTGAAACCCTAAATGTTGAAACACATAAGCAACTCTATTTTCTCTTAATGCAGTTCACTTTTCTTATGCTGTGGCAAATGGAGATTTGAAGGAAAATATCGGTGGTAAGTTATCCCCCTATAAATAATTTTGTCTTACTGGAGTACCATTCCACTGAGTTATTTTGTGCTTTGTGGAGCTTTTCCAAACTTGTATCACCTATGGGCCATTAAGTGCTTTCAAAAATTAAGTACTGAAGTTGTAGTGGATATTAAAACTTTCATATCTGATTGGCTTAATTTGCATTGTTTTAGAAATTTGTTCTTGCATTTAAATCGAGCTTCATGCACCTGTCAAGGCACTTTCGATGGATGGGTAACACTTTTCTTAGTACAGTTTGGACAATGAGTTAGAGTTCACTGGGATAAATGAGATTTTGATTCTCTGTCACAGTTGTAGTAAAAAAAAAGGCAATACAATGCTGGCCCAGTGATGGGTTGATATTGGTCCAGTCTACCAACACATTGTAAGTAAAAATTATATCTGACTAACTCTGTTTGCCAATTAGAATGGCAAGGAGATAGTAATGAGTCACCACAGTGATGCTGCACCCCTCAAGCACCAAAACATTATCCAAAGGATACCCCCTCAATATCAAGTGTAAGCCAACTGACTGGTAGCCTCCACATCAGCCACAAATCGGTTCACCAGTCATGGTACTGATCAGCTTTGGACCCCCTTTGCAAATGTAATTAAGGTAAAACGGGAAGACATGGCTTGGAAGGCTGGGCAGGGCTGTTCCCATGAGGCAAAGGGTCAAGACTGATTTGCATATAGCTGTGTCTGACCTGGGGTGGCGAAGTGAGCTAAAGAATGATAATGGATTCAACCCAGATCTGTGACTGGGGGTGAGTGTCTGAGAAGTTTCAGCACTCAGTCCATCATCTTCTTGTAATCATCTCCTTGTGTTTGCTTTGTTCGCCCTATGTTGGCAAGGTATGCCCAGACGTGGGTCCCTTGCTCACTTTGTCACTGGATTCAAGCTAGTCTGGCTGTTGAAGGGCGTTATTCCGCAACTGGTCCCAGGATGCTCATTTCTGGTCCAGGGAAGACATGGCTTGGCAGTTTAGGCTGGCTTTTTCCCATGAGGCACAGGGTCAAGACTGATTTGCATATAGCTGTGTCTGAACTGGGATGGCGAAGGGAGCTAAAAAACAATGATGGATTCAACCTAGATCTGTGACTGGGGGGAGTGTCTGGAAAGTTTCAGCACTCCCTCCATCATCTCCTTGTGTTTGCTTTGTTCGCCCTAAGTTGGCAAGCAACTCCTTGTGTTTGCTTTGTTCGCCCTAAGTTGGCAGGGTATGCCCATACGTGGGTCCCTTGCTCACTTTGCCACTGGATTCAAGCTAGCCTGGCTGATGAGGGATGTTACCCCGAAACCGGTCCCAGGAAGCTTGTTTCCGGTGCAGGGAAGAAATGGCTTGGCAGTTCAGGCTGGACTGTTCCCATGAGGCACAGAGTGAAGACTGATTGGCGAAAATGAGATGGTTTTTTGCATGCCATTACTTCGCATGCTATTACTACATTGTTATTACTTGGGAATAACCGTTACTAAGTGTAAAACACAACACTATAGAAAATACACTACCCTACACATCTAAAACACTAAGGGCCCGATGTAGGTAAAATTGATTTACCGATTTTAAATTACCAAATTTTACCGATTCGGTAATTTAAAATCGGTAAATCAATGGGTCCGATATGTAGGTATTCCAGATGTGCTGGAATACCGAATCGGATGAATTCGGTATTTACCGATTCGGTAAATACCGAATCGGTAATGCCCATTCATTCCTATGGGCTTTGAAGCCCATAGGAATGAATGGACATTACCGATTCGGTATTTACCGAATCGGTAAATACCGAATTTCTCAAGGGTGCAGGGGGTGTCACTTTGACACCCTCTGGCACCCCCAAAACAGGCACGGGTGCCATGTGGCAGGCATACCTGCCCTAAGGGCAGGTCTGCCTGTCACATGGCATAGGTGTGCATGCACACATGTGCATGCACACCGGAATCGTTATTTTACCATCAAATAGGATTTGATGGTAAAATACCGATTCGTTAAGGCTCCTGGGACTCTGAAGAGTCCCACCTACATATGGGTGGCTCCGAATCGGTAAAACTACCGAATCGGTATTTTACCGATTCGGTAACTTTACCGAATCGGTAAAGTTACCGATTCTGTATTTTACAGAATCGGTAACTTTACCGAATCGGTAAAGTTACCGATTCGGTAAAATAGTGCACCTACATGTCAAATCATGTATACCGATCGGTAACGGCCGAAAATACCGATTTTCGGCCGTTACCGACCGACCTACATCGGGCCCTAAAACACTACACTACCCTACACTACTGAAACACCACTACAATACCCTAAACCCTTAATCACTACCCCCTGCACTAACATACACTTTCCCCTACTCCTCTCCCAACACTCATTCACTACCCATCACAACCCCTCGACACTACACTAAATACTAAAACAGTAAACCACACTACACTAACACTACAACACTACCCTAAACCCTAAAACACTACCCCCAGCACGACCCTACCCCTAGCCCCAGTCCTGTCCCTACCCCCAAACACTACCCTGCACAACGCCAACACTACCCTAAACCCTACACTACACTAACCCCGACACTACCCTAAATTCTAAAACCCTAAAATACACTAATCCAACAACACTACCCTACACCCTAAAACACTACCCCAGCATGACCCTGCTCATGCCCCTACCCCCAGTCCTGTCCCTACTCCCAAACACTACCCTTCACAACCCCCTACACTACACTACTCTGCACAACCCAGACACTGGCTTAAACCCTAAAACACTACCCTACACTACACTAACCCCACAACACTACCCTAAACCCTAAAACACTACCCCCAGTACGACCCTGTCCCTACCCTCATACCTGTCCCTACACTGAAACACTATCCTGCACGGCATCCCGACACTACCCTAAACCCTAAAAAACTACCCTACACTACACTAACCCCACAACACTACACTAAACCCTAAAACACTACCCCCAGCACGACCCTGCCCCTACCCCCAGTCTGTTCCCTACTCCCAAACACTACCCTTCACGACCCCCTACACTACTCTACACCCAAATACACTACTCTACACTACACCTACACAACCGTCCCTACTCCCAAACTCTACCCTGCACGACACCACCCTAAAACAGTACAACCCTACACAAGTACACAACCCTGTATGACCCTACACAGCCCAATTTACCACTTTCCAAGCGTGGTTCCAATCTTCTCCCTCTTCCTGCTCCCTCCGGCTTCCTCTGTCGTGGGCTTCCTACGTCCTCGCCCGCACCCGGAAAAGCAACAGCAGCAGACCCTGGGAGCAACTTGCTGCCGTGACGTTGTGAGTATGCATGCGATGTAACAGCACGCGTACTAAAGGCGACGCGTTGTTACATCGCATGCGTACTAACGCATGAATAGTAATGGTACGCAAAGAAATGTCCGCGTACTAATGGATGTTTCCCCTGATTTGCATATGGCTGTGTCTGAACTGGGGTGGCGAAGTGAGCTAAAGAACGATGATGGATTCAACCCAGATCTGTGATTGGGGGTGAGTGTCTGAAAACTTTCGGTACTCCGTTCATCATCTCCTTGTGTTTTATTAAGATAAAGCTGCCAGGAATCAGTTCACTCGGGGGCCTACCACTGAGCATGGTCCCTATGGCTACAGTTTAGAGCTGTGTCACAGCATACTGATGCAAAGACTTCTTGAGTTTAGGCTTCCCGTCTCCAGATAGCAGAGCAAGAAAGTCTGACTGTTAACACCTGGCTAACTTCAGCCCTACCTAATGCCAAAACCTCTGCCTGTAATAGCTGCCTTTTTATGCAAATATCACAAAAGTCCCAACCATCCTATGCGATGGACTGGTTTTGCACTTGAATCCCGACATTTCTCTTGTGGTAATTCCTTTTGTCCACTTATCAGTATACCTCTTCCGGACCCTGTTATGTTGTATGAGTTTTTGTGCATCTCCTTCTGAACTACATTATGTACAAAGGCAATTGCACTTGTTAACTGACAGTTCCAACTGAAACCAATATAGACCATTAGATACTAATAAAAACAACAAATGACAATAGAAACAGTTGGACGATGGAATCAGAATCTCTAACAAGACTGCACCATTTCACCCATGAAACAGCTGATCTGGTGTAGCTGTGGCTATTAATTACATTATGTGATTGCTTTCATGGTGATGTATGTGAATACATGAAAAAATTAAAACTAAGAAACACATTGGAGGAAACCAACTCATGGAATACCAATTTAAAGAAAAAGACAATTTTAAGGAAATATAAATTAAATAGAAATTAAAGAAAATGTTTAAAATGAAAGCTCATTTTGAAGAAAAATCCACAATTATGTTAACCTTTGGGGAAATTTAGGGGTAGTAACATGTTTTTGGGTTCAGGGATCGGTGTTGTTCACTGATTATAAGGGGATTTTTAGGGATCAGGAATGGGTGAAGTTAAGGGATGGTGAGGGGTTATTGGGGTTAACACGAGTGAAGTTTTAGGGGAGCTGATGTATTTTTAGCATTCAGGGATGGGTGGAGTTTAGCGATGACGAGTTTTTTTTAGGGATCAGGAATGGGCAGAGGTTATGGCTAGTGACGGTTCTTAAGGTTCAGTAATAGAGGAGTTTATGGGTAGCATAGGGTTTTAGGGTTGAGGATGGGTGGAGTTTAGGGGTGGTGAGGAATTTTAGAAGTTAGGGATTGGTCAAGTGTAGGGGTAAAAAGAGGTTTAGGGTTCAGGAATAGGTGGAGTTTAGGGTGGTGAAGGATTTTAAGGGTGGCTCATGGATAGGCGGAGTGTAGATGTATAAAGGTTCATTAGGGTTCGGAGATCAGAGGAACTTAAGGGTGGTAAGGGTTTTTTAGGGTTCAGGGATGGGTTGTGTTTAGGGGTGGAGAGGTTTTGTTTTTAGGGTTTGAGGATCAGTGGAATTTAGGTGCAGTGATGGGTTTTAAGGTTTCAGGGATGGGAGGAGCTTAGGATTAGAAAGGGTTTTTAATGTTTAGGATTGAGTGGATTGTTTTAAGAAGCAGGGAGGTTTAGGGTTCATGGTTGAATGGAATTTAGGGGTCAGGCTAATAAATAGTTTATCATTTAAGGATGTGTCGGGTTTGGGGTAAAAAGGGCTTTTAGGGTTCAGTGATGCGTAGAGTTTAGGGACTAGGGATGGGTGTTATTTAGGTATGGAAAGGGATTTTTAGGGATCAGGGTTGAATGATGTTTTAAGTGTGGTGAGGGGCCAGTGAATTAAAAGCATCCAAAGTAATTGTTTGACAATGCAAAATATAGAAATCCTAAATATTGCCCTCTGAAGTTAAGCACTGAAATAAATACCTCTCACCAACATTTTATTTTTAAAGTAAGACCTGCAACCCAATAAGTATGCAAAAGTCAATTTGGAAATAAAGAGATTCTATGATTTGGTAAAAGTCATTAATCCTGCCAATATCCATTAAACAGTTTAAGTGAAATGGTTTCTCAGTAATGTTATTTCATGAAATTATTTTTCAATGAAATCACCAACAACCCTTTCATTGAAGGTTGTGTCCAGGATTTATCAAAATATAGTAGGTAATTCATAGAAAAACTAAATAAGAGAAGACAAACTGTAATAAACCATTCACAGAAACATGGTCTGTGAGGGAAAAAAGGGTTTTTAAGAACACATCTTTGGTCAAAAAGACAGGACAAAGATTCTAAACAAATTGTATTGTACTCATTTAATAAATTGTGAAAAAACGAGAAAAAACTCATAGCCTCTTTTCAAATTTTAGGTCTGAAAAAAAAATTACAAGCAGCAGCCACGCTTCCTACAATTCACAAAAAAAGAAGGAATAGGAAGGCTGTGCAAACATTTCAAGCCTAAAAATGGAAAAAAGAAAACAATATTGTGAAAAATATATGGTTGCTGTATTCTATTTTTATCTCTACCCCACCCCTAAATAAAAACCAATAAACAGTGATGGTACTCCAGGGAGTACAGCAACATCAAAGAAATAAGGGAAGGAGGAATGGGTAGAGGTGTCAGGATGGAGTAAGAACAAGGAACAAGGGTTCTCCCCTCCCCCAAAATGAAAAAAACATGAGTGGTGAAAGGGAAAAAGAGGGAGCAATAAGGGAAAGCTGAATGGACTGGGAAGAAGAGACGAAAGGTAAAAGAGGTGGACAATGTAAAAAGTCAAAGAATCAGCTAGGGTAAAAACAATGATAAGTGGAAAACAACTTTGTACATAAAGTTTCAAGAAAATAATCCTCTCTAAATTGGATGAGAAAATGCAATTTATCTATCAATTTTGATATAAACAGGTGAGGTTAAATCATTTTTTTAAATTGGTATTCCCTAAGTATGCTTTCCTTACAAACCACACCCAAAGTTTCATAAATGCCCGTCTATCTTCAAATGTCACTCCATCTCCAAAATATATTTGTAACTAAGGTACTCAATAGGAGGCTCAGTAGTTGCCAAATCACTTGAAAGACTAAATGTTTTCCACGTCCATTAGTCGATCTTTGCCCAAGGAAGAGCTTGGGCGTCACACTCATATGAACCAACCACTATGTTCTACTGGCACTGGAATAGTAACATTCATCTGCTTCAGCACTGATGGCAGACTTACCATTGTTCTTTGAGAGCAAAGACTGAACCATCCTGAGGAATGGTTATACCTGATGGTCAACAAGGAAAGTACGGCGTAGGATTGGATGTCCTCTATTCTGAAAGGAGCCACAAGTGACCTGAACAGTGATGTACTGCAGGGGTTGACCAAGTCTGCTTAATTTTCTAAAACTCATTCAGTGAACTAATCAGCTGTAACTCCACTTCCGTGGCAATGGCAAGCATATATATATATATATATATATATATGTCTTCCTTTGCTTGCGTTACTGCTGCCACTGCCAGACCAGAGGGCGTGTCGTCATCACCGGTCACCCAAGCCAGACTAGGTACAATATCCAACATCAGCCCCATTCACATGAGGAAAGACGACGCCAAGTGGTGATATAATTCATCCTTTAATGTTGATCTTCTAGATCGACATTAAAGGCTGACTGGGACCCCCTAGGCCTGCTCAGGTGGTCCCACAAGGATCCTCAAGGCCCCAATTATTTTTTAAAAAACCCGGTCTGCTTTTTTTCAAATTACCCCCCCCGGGGGGACCAAATCCCGGGGGCATAGTGAAAAAGAAGTGTGGGGGGGCAATCCCCCCCACACTGCCCCGGGGACCGACACCCCCCAGGGCAGAGCAACGCAGCCCCCTGGCGCATACTGGAGGCTCCTGGTGGGCTAGTTTGCCCCCAGGGACCTCCAGTATGCAAAGGGAATTAGTTCCCCCTCTGCAAACGTGCCCGTGGGCTGCGTTGCAGAGAGGTGTAAAAACAGGCGTGGCCTCATTACACCTCTCTGCAATGCAGCCCCCTGGCGCATACTGGATATTTCTGGTGGGCTAGTTGGCCCCCATGGACCCCCAGTATGCAAGGGGAATTAGTTCTCCCTCTGCAAACGCGCCCGGGGCCTGCGTTGCAGAGAGGTGTAAAAAGGGGCGTGTCCTCATTACACCTCTCTGCAATGCAGCACCCTGGCGCATACTGGAGATTCCTGGTGGGCTAGTTGGCCCCCAGGGACCCCCAGTATGCAAGGGGAATTAGTTCCCCCTCTGCAAACGTGCCTGTGGGCTGCGTTGCAGAGAGGTGTAAAAAGGAGCTTGGCCTCATTACACCTCTCTGCAATGCTGCATCCTGGCGCATAGTGGAGGTTCCTGGTGGGCTGGTTGGCCTCCAGGGACCCCCAGTATGCAAGGGGACTTAATCCCCCAACTTAGAACACTCTACAGGGCGCGTTCGCACAGTGGTGAAGGTAGGGGGCGGGGCTTGAGGTGATATGAGTGCAAACATGCCCTGAGGCGCGTTTTAAGTTTGGGAATTAATTCCTGTTCAATCCGGAGGTCCCCTAGGGGGCAACTAGTCCATCAGGTATCTCGAGTAAGCGCCACGGAGCTGTGTTAAAGGGGGCCTGCCCTTTGAACACCTCTCTGCACATAGCTGCCTGGCCATAATAGAGGTACCTGGTGGGCTAGTTGGCTCACAGGGGACCTCAGGATTGAAGAGGAATTAATTCCCCAATCTAGTTCACTACTATTCCTGAAAAGTAAATTTAACTGTACTTACCAGTAACTTGAATTTCCTTCCATAGGATATCATTGCCTGATATATAAAATATATATAAATTAAAAAATATATAAAATAAAAAAATATTAAATTTTCAATATTTCCCCAAATTTTTTTTTCAATTTATATTAAAAATATGTCATTTAAAAAATAAAATAACAAAAAATAAATAATTTAAAATATTGTAGTAAATCAGTATAAAAAAATATAACAATTAATACATTTAAAAATTATCATTTACAAAACCTTTGAAATTCACTGAAAAAACCATAGGTTTCAGCCACGTTATAGTTAGGAATTAGCATTTAAAAAACCTTAGAAATTCACTGAAAAAAACATAGGTTTCACACACGTTATAGCTAGGAATTAGCATTTAAAAAACCTTAGAAATTCACTAAACAACCATAGGTTTCACACATGTTATAGTTAGCTGGACATTTCACTCATACAAAACCATTGAAATTCCCCCGCTATAGTTAGTTCAGCTAACTATAACTCGCGCGCCCGCAATGCACTGCTGATGAAGTCACATATTACATCACTCATGACATGGTCAGTGACATCACTCATGACATCACTGATGACCTCTCAAATTACATCACTGATGATTTAACTGATGACATCATCCAGTGAATGTGTGTCTTTCTGAAAAATAAATATGTTTTATATATGTATATCTAAAGGTCGATGGAATATACTATATATACTGAATATTTGGACTTTGAACTTTGACGCTCAGGGTATTTTATGATTAAAAACTGACATATTGTATCCTTTCAGTAGTATTTTGTAATTCCAATTTCTTCTCCCAGCAATGGATTCCCTTGATCTAAGTCAAGTTGTAGACTTTGTACTATCTAAGTCTGTGGTACTGTGTTGGTACCCCCAACCCCCCTGGTTCAGCATCCATAGTTAGTCAATACCAGAGACAACAGAACACCTAAATGTCTGCCAGGAAAACACTAGGTTGATTATATACCCAACAGTACAATCAGAAGTGGAAAGCCGATAAGTTTACCCCTTCGACGCTTCTGACGGAACGGTTCCGTCATCAGCGTCGGTTGGGCTGTGCTGATGACGGAACCGTTCCGTCACGACCACGCCCGTTTTTCAAACCTTCAGCACAGCGCGCAAATTTGCACCGCAATGAAAGTGTTAAAGACATTTTGTAAGAGTAAGTCAAAGCACTTGTTAAAGATAATTCAGAGATGCTTCATGGCATAGTCACAGAAATAACTGGTGGATCGTATAAACAAAATATTTATTTTTAAAATACATTTTAAATGAATTTTAATCAAAGATAACATTACTATGAAAACAGAATACAATTGTGAAACAAAAAGACAGTAATGTTAATTAGCAACAGGGGCACAGGCACATAAAATGATAAAGCAAATATATAGCAACATTAACTTCTATCACACACTGCAATGAGCTACTATTACTAACATTTTTGGGTTACAGGAACTTGCAGAAAATCTACTTGTGAGATGTGATAAATGCCCAATTTGTAATAGCTTCACGAGGGCCATGATTAAACAGAATAACATTTTGATCATAAAGCAGCAAGTCAACAAATACACTGAATGTTGGGAGACATGCCTAGACATAGATAACGAAGTGTATCATACTGCCATGGTAATATCTGAGAAGAATTCCACTTGGATGCCTCAGTCAATCTAGTCTATGTGCCATAAATGTATTTCAAGTGTTACAAAGTTGATACAATCAATTCCATGGCTAGTTGGTCGCAATCTCACTCTCCATCATGTAGAATAAAAGACAGACTTCAAAGGGACAACATTCTGGGCTTAATTATCCTTTATGTGTTTGACATTTGTTTCCCTGCTTTATTATCACAAAACTAAAAGGGCGGCGTTACCATTTTTCCCCAAACTCTTGGTTTTGCACACCAACTGGTGCACCACCCTCCTCTCCCCAGGTCATCAGTCTATATCAGGTGGTTCTTCAGCAACATCCAGCAAAGTTACTTTTTCTAAATCTAGAGGGCCAGATGTACTGTGCATGTTAATGGTTGCAAATATGATATGCCTATTCAGACTTTGCAGCCATTAGAATGCCTTTTAAAATATGAGAGAAAATGGATACTGATTCAGTAACTATAAGGGGGTGTGTTGTATGCATCCCCTCCAAATACCAAATCAGTATCTAATGTAGCAAAGTTTTCTGATTGAAATCTGGTTGCAAAACATTGATTACTGACCGACACCTCAATTGAAATGGTAACCCATTCGCAAACAGGAACTTTCCCTTTGTGAATGTATCAGTAAGCTTGTTTCAGAGGAGGCAATGGTCTGTAGAACCACCTGCCTCCTCATAAACAAACAAAAAAAGTAAACTTCTCTTTTCAAACACAGTCTTATTTACTTTAAGGAAAATCAGCTACATTAAAAAAATAGTTTGCGTAACTAAAAAGCAATCACTGACATGATTTGTAAGGAAATGCCTCTTTCTGTATGTTGAGTCCCACGTTTTTGGACTGATGCTGATTTTCTGATTCTGAAAGGCAACTGAGGCTTGCTAACCAGACCCCAGTGCCACTATTCCAAGTTGTGTTTAATTGGAAACACCAAGTGGCCAGGACTGACTTACTCAAAAGTCCCTAGTATAAGGCACCCCAGGTACCCAGGGCATGTAAGACAGAGTGTTCACTCAGGTCTGTAGCAATAGGTGTGCCACCCTGAATGTGACAGAGACAAAATTGACCCAAGCCTGCCACTGCAGACTGACAGGACAGAGGGAGACACTGCCGGTTCAATATTACCATTACACCTAATGGCAAAGCCACCACTTCCCTTAAGTAATATATGTACATGGCCCCTAAGAAAGGCCTATAGAGTCATATGACAGGGCGCTATATATAATTAAGTAAGACATACCATTTTCCATATGTCTTAGCAGTAACACTTCCAAATCGTTGTTTTGCTGTGGAAAGGTTAGGAGCCCCATTGGCTAACACAGAGGTACCAGCTGGCACCCCTGCCCGGCTAACTTCTGAATGGGACCGCCTTTCAAAGTCAAGTAAAGGAATCAAATTATTTGAAACATTAAACCTGAATTGTTGCACAGGCCAGATTTAAAGTCACTTTCAAAGTTAAGCAACTTTTAGAAAGTTGCTACTCTGCACTCCAGCTAGTCCAGTAGCCTCACAAAGGCACTGACACAGATGGGTTTCTGACTGCCTGAAAGACATGTGAATGACTCCCAGTCCCGGGAACAAAGTCAGGTGCCGCAGAGCTAGGTTTCACCTCTTCTTCCAGGATGGCCTCTCGGGTGTCTGGTCAAAAGGCAGGCTTCAAAGGTGAAGGTTCCTTTGAAGAGCCACATGTGACAACATCCCTGAGCAGGATGCCTTTTTTTCCTGAAGACAATTAGGAGACATAGCTAAGGGAGGTAAACCTTTGTCTAAACCATATTTCTCGTGGGCATGTAGCCCACTGGTAGCCACACCTCTAGGGTGGGCTACCCTGGTCCAGATGACCGAGGAAGGGCTGTGCCATCTTGAAGGTGGCAATAATGGGGCACTCTGGGATAGCCAGATGCCACACACCTTAGGAACTTCGTCACTAGAGAGAAGGGGACCCAATTAGCCCATTGGCTACTGACCACATGGTCCACTCGGGGCACTTTCCTGGGATAATTAGGGCACCCCTGGCACCCTGCATCTCAGTTCACATTGGAGAAGAAGACTGTTCTGCTTTTATTGAACTGCGCAAAGAGAGGCTGTACCATTGAGAGGACTGCACTGCTGCACATTTGGGCTAGTGAGACTGGGACTGTGCCTGTAGCTCCTGACCCCGGGAAAAGGCAATTTCCCAACTTCACCCAGACCAGTGACTACGAGGATCAGTCTGCTGATCTCCTGGAATGAGTTGCAGGACAACAAGAGCTGAAAGAGCCCAAACGGACACCAGACCCCACCAAAGAGTTTGCAACCAACTCCGGTGCAGCGTGATCAGTTGTGCAGCATCGGTTGTCCGACTACTGCAAAGTAGAGGAGTTTGAGGGACCCAGATCTCTGTGACCAAAGCCGCCCCACATCCCTTTTGGACTGAGGAACTACCACTGAGACATCTCCCATTGACCGCACCACAACCAGATCATAATTTTGAGCAACTTTGCCTGCATCCCTCAGCATCAGGACCACTCCATTCATTTTAATAGCGGCTGTCCTGTAAAGTTTGGAACCTGATGTACAAAACCTCTTGGTACCCTTGTAACTGTCCAAAGTATCCTTTATGGTCCCCTAGACCTTATACCTACTGGATTTGGTCACCCAAGTCGGGCCGGAGTACTAGCACTAACTTTATCAAATGTTTCAAAAGTTTTCAAACATTATTTGCCATTGCTTGTTTGCGGTTGCAATTAAAAGTGATAAAACTTTCTAAAATCTGTATCTCCAAAACCATCCAGTCATTTTTAAAGATCAAGGTCTTTAAAAATTCATGAAAAATATGCACTATTTTTTTATAAATTGTTATTGTGTCTTTTTATTAATGTGTGATTTTCCTATACTGTTGTTTGGTGCTGTTAAATGCTTCACACTAAAATTCCTTTGCTAAGCCTTACTGCTCACAGCCACAGCTACCCAAGTTTGAGCTTGGGTTAGGTAAACAATGATGACTGGATGCAAGACGGCATCTGCGAGTGTAGACCATGATAATGCCTCACAGTGCAATCACACAGTACTCCCAGATCCTCACAATGGTTTTCTGAGGACCCCAGCAGGCCACTATCCCTGTGATGGCTCCCAATCATAGCGAGTCACACTTTTCAATCTACCTCTTAATATGCACGAGGTAGGTCAGATTCTGAACCAGTACAATGCAAATTTCTAAGACCCGCCCTACTAGGACATAGGTCAGTTCTTAAAATGTTTTACTGGTCACAAAAAATATTGGCTGTAGTTTGCGAATATCTGGCCCTTTGTGTTCAACAGCAGTGACTTTTTTTGTTTTTCGTATTCATGAGGAAACAGAAAAATCTGTGAAGTTTTATGCGCATCATTCTTTTGCAACAGTAGAAAATGGGCCTCCTCTTCAAGGTCCTCTGGCAGGGCATTTCCTGTCTTTTTTCTCACCAGGAACAGGGTAGCAATTGATCAAGGAGGCAAGTACCATAAGTTTAATTTTCTAGGATTTTGAAATGCCCTCGTGTAAGTTGTGTAAGAGGGCATTCGTTTAGCCAGAAGACTTAGACAAGAGTAAACCACTGGGTTCAATCAAAACCGAAAATTTGAAGTTGACTGATACACAGATAGTATAGATTTTCAAGTCAATTATATAGCAGATCTGCAATGAAGTTTATCAATCATGGCAGAGGACGGGGCAGATATTTCAGCTTGGTACCATTGAGGGCTTTGTAGTTTAAAAATCTAGTGCTGTGAAGAAATAATGAAACGCGGAACAATGCCGAAGTCTCCAAGCTTCGTGTGTTTCAAAATGATGTCTGAATGGTTTGCTCAAAATGGTAATCCCTCCAATTTAAGATTGACATGTTTAGCAATGTCCTTTAAATTCCAGACAGCTGTCACATATGTTGGCAAAACAATACCATCAGATGGGTATGCAAACCTCGACTATCACTGTCCTGGTACCAACTTGCTGAGACCTGGCTTCCACAGTGGACTAATGACAAATGCTTCTGAAATGTAGAAGAAGCTGTGGAAAGTCTCATAATGACAAATCAAGACAAATCAGAATTTGGAACGCTGTGTGATATCAGTTCATACTACATCACATCTCATTTGATGTAATATTGAAGGTTAGAGATTTCACTGGTTTCTACTAGTCTTCACTTACCACAGATATAGAGATGAAGGTTTTCAGTGTCCCCTCTGTGTCTGATTGGAAATATTAGGGATGTTCCTCGTATAGGTATGGCCGACTACATTAGAATGAGGTAGACAATATGGTTTTAGAGGAACTACACACATTTATATGAGTGAAACACCAATTCCCTCACAGTACATAGTTTATTTGAGGTTTTATGAAATGCTGTGTTTTTTCTTTCAGATACTTCAGGGAGGCAGAAGGTTTAATAGAGTATATGGACCATATGTAGGTTGTTAAAATCCATCTCAATGCAAGGTGGTGGTCATTATATGATATTCCTCAGTTGCTACCCATTTTTGAATTCGGGCCAACATTCAAAAGCCAGAACAGTTTTGGGATCAAAAATCTCTTGATGCACAGCTGGATAGTTTCAGGTCTTAGCCTGGGGTTCGAGTTCTTCCAGAGGCTGAAGTGCTCAACTCTTGTGGGCCGTCCTCAATGTTTTTGTCAGCAGAGTGCCTCCTGATTGATCCAGTCTGTCTTGAGGGTGACTGTGGATTTCTGCTGAGTATGTACGCGTACCCCCTCTTTACAAGTACATTCTTCATTATTCACCAAGTATTTAATGTCAGAATCAGGCCCCTCTTTCTTGGCAATTGGCGCAGTACCATCACAAACATTGCCTGATACACATATTGCCAATCCTATAGCTCATCATTAGCCAGACAAAAGCAAATGAGAACAAGCACGGACAATGTCGATAGGTCTGTATTGTGAATGAAAGCCATTAATGGGTTTAGGTTTAGGTACTCAATCAGTTATCATATATACACTCTGTCACTCCTCTTTATGTTCAGGCATCCATTCTTCTATCCACTGACTCGTTGCACTCATCCTCTGACACAACCACAATAAACCACACACAAACTCAACATATGCAAGATAAATCAAATGAATACAAGTAGGAAAAGAAAATATGCTGATATCTAAACACCGCAGACATATACTTGGAATAACTAAAGTAAACATAGAAGCAGGTGTCCGTCTTGCAGGGATATTGTACATAATCTATCATTGGTTTATCGTTTTGAAACGATGTATTGCTCATTTTGGAATGGTACACCAATGCTATACTAAGGACAATAGGTTTTCATAAAGGTCATGTGGTTAAGTGAAAGTGGCCACAAAGGATGCGATGCACTGCAGCTACAATGGTACAAAAGGGGGTGGTGATGGACGGAGCATCTGAATCAATCAAACACTCACACCCAGTCAAAAGATCTGGGTTGAATCCATCACCGTTCTTTAGCCCACTCTGCCACCCCAGTTCAGACATGGCTATATGCAAATCAGTCTGACCCTGTGCCTCATGGGAACAGTCCAGCCCGAACTGCCAAGCCATGTCTTCCCTGAACCGGAAACAAGCTTCCGAGGACCTGTTTCTGGCATTCCAGCCGTCTTCAGCCCGGCTTGCTTGAATCCAGTGGCAAAGTGAGCAAGGGACTCACGTCTGAGCATACCCTGCCACACTTATGGCGGCCATGGGGCACAGGGTCAGACTGATTTGCATATAGCCATGTCTGAACTGGGGGGGCAGAGTGGGCTAAAGAACGGCGATGGATTAAACCCAGATCTTTTGACTGGGTGTGAGTGTTTGATTGGTTCAGATGCTCCGTCCATTACCACACCCTTTTGTACTGCAGCTACAATGAGCAGCAAGCACACAGCCCATTAGTCCTGAAATGGGAGCTGTAGTATCCTGGTGAGGACCGAACCATTAACCCATGCAGTACACTGTCATGGAGGAAACAGAGGGTAAATGGCACTCAGACAGACCAAAAGCAGATGAGGCATGACCCAAAGGCACTCCAGCATTATATATATGATTTTAATATACTTTTTTTTAATTCCGAGGTCCTCCTAGACAGCTAGTCCTGTCAAGCATTCCACAGAGATTTCAGCAAGAATAATTAACTTTAGGTTTACCAAGGGGGATAACCAACACCAAAATCATTCCCACAAAAGTATTCGGTAAGATTTCATGTAACAACATACCTGATACCTGTTGCAGGCTTTAACATGGCCAAAAACAATCCACCCTTAACATATTTTTAACATAGTAAATAAATTAAGCCTACTACCTTTGTCATAACTTGCCGCAATAAACAGATCATACCTATGGCATTTCAAATAGCCTTTCCTACTTAACTAATCAAGCCAATTGTTATAATTTGCTTGCCGCCATAACAAACTCAGGCCTACTGTATTGAATCCAAGTTTTCCCAAAAGGCAACTATAACACATACAGTCATGCAATTTCAAAAGTATACAAAATGACAGTTGGCAAAGCAAAATACTCTCTCTCCTAAGAGAGTCTAACAAGGATTCTCACAGGGCAAACGCAGAGTGGTCAGATGGTAATCATCCCCAATATCCTTGCCTACTATGGAAATCTGTGACATTCCATGTAGCAAAATAGTTATCTGTAGGCTTTAATGCACAATAATAACAACCCATCCATAAATGCCTATTTATTTTAACATATGCTTACACCAATCTGTATTTCAGGCCTACTGCCTTTATCATAATTGTTCATAACAAACAATCATACCTATAACATTTATCACTGGCTTGTCCCCATAACCAACTCAGACCAACTGTGTTTGGCATAAGCTTTCCCACAAGTTAACCAACAGTTATACTGTAATAAAATTACAAACATATACACAATTACAGTTGTCAAAATCCCAAATATGAATTACCATACTGCACATCTTTTATCCCCATTGTTTGTTTCGGTAGATTACCAACAGCAAAGCTCTTGCATTGTACAGTAATCTGCAAGATTCTGTGTTACGAAATACCTGGCTCCAGACTTCTGAACAGAGTATTAGCATCCATCCCTAATTGCCTACTGCCTTTCAAACATGCTTTTCACAGTGAGTAAGTCAGGCCATCTTGCTTTGTCATAACCTTTCATTATAAACTGATCACGTCTAAGGAATCCTATATAACTTTTCCCAGTGAACCGATAAGGCTTTACCATCAGCTTGACACTATATCAACACAGGTCCACTGAAGTGTGCTATAAAGTCATAACCAAAATATATACTTTATATAATAAAACATACATACAAAATGACAGTTGGCAAAACAATATACAACCAATGTCAATAGGGACTAACAAGAATCATTACAATTAAAATCAAATCTTCTACTCCCAGGGTTTATTAGAGTGGGTGATCAACAACAAAAGCTTTGCCTACTCAGGTAATATGAGACATTACATATAACAAAATACCTATGTAAAGCCTGTAACATAGTGTGATAACAATCCATTATTAAAAATATATTGTCTTCAACAAAAAAATAAGCTAGGCCTACTCCCTTTGTCATAACGTTTCATCTGAAATAACGTTTCCCAGCAACCTATCAGGCCTATACATCTTATTGTTGGCTTGTCACTATAATCAACTCAGGACTACTCTACTGAGCATAGGTTTTCACACAAGGCAAACATCAGGCATACAGTCATAAAACTGACAATGTATACAAAATACTATCACTCCTAAGACGACCAAACAAGGATTTCCATGGTGCAGATCTTCTATACCCAGTTTTGCAGAGGGGGTAACCAACACATAAACTCTTGCCTACTATAGTAATCTGTGAGATGCCATGTGCAAAATATCTTTCTTGAGGCTTTAGTACAGAATATTAACAATCCACCCTTCAATGCCTACTAACTTTAACATCTGGTTTTCACAATAAATATGCCAGGCCTTCCACCTTTATTGTAACCTTTCATAACAAACAATCCGGCCTATAACCACTATCATTGACTTATCACTATAATCAGCTCAGGCCTTCTGTTTATAACCTTCCCCAAAAGACAGTCATTGGCTACATAGTCATTAAAAGTATACACAATTACGAATGGCTAAGCAAAATATTATCTATTCTAAGAATATCTAACAAGGTTTGTCACAAAGCAAACGTTCCATACCCACGGTTTGTCGCAGAGGGTAACCAATACCAAAACCGTTGCCTAATACAATAATTACATAATCCTTTTCTGTGGGCTTTCATACAGAGTAATAACAATTGACCCTTAAATGGATCAATGTTAACCCAATAAAGAAGTCTGCCTTACTGGCTTTATCGCAGCATTACTTAAAAAACATATATGCCCTATAGCCATGATCAGTGGCTTGCCACCATAACCAACTCGGTCCTGCTGTAATGAGTATAAGGTTTGCTACAAGCCAAAACGTGCAATACAAGCATTCCTTTCAGTGGAAGCGCACAACCAAGCTCCAGTAAAATCTGTACTCAGGGAAACCAACATCTGTGTGGAGCCTTAGCCCCTCGCTTACTAGTACTCTGAAACCTCTTTTCTGTTGATTGCATAGGGGGAAGTAATAGCTGTGCTGTCAGGCCAGGACAAAAAATGAAGGTTTTTGAAATTAATTTATGTATTAATGTTAAGAAGCAGCAGATGAATTGCAGTATTCATGTGTTATGATGATGATGATCATGACCATGCAAGAATGTGGGGGGCTTACAGGTTAATGTACTGCCTCCATAACTGACACTATTTTAAATCTGATGCATGCATTTCATTTTTTACATCACATCAATGCTTCACGAATTTGCTACACTAAAAAAGCATCTTTTCACCCATAACTTGATGTAGCTAGGAACTATCTCATTACATCACTGAAAATAGCGGAAACAATGTATAATTTACTGACAGATTTACAATGGTGATATCTGTTTTCCGAACGTTTTGGAATGGAAAGCAAGAGATTTTAAACACAAGAGAAAGCCTACAAAGGTGGCAGTGCTCTCACTGGACCATGGAAAGAATTAGACCAAAAAACAGACATAGTGGCCCTTGAAAGCCTCCCGTATTTCTAAATATAAGAAGACCTCTTGGCTTTGCCCAAGGGTATTTTCATAGGACCATGCGTCTTAGAGGACCACCAATCCACAAGTACCAAAGAACAGATCACATCACGTGTACATTATCTACCTGTTTTAGTGAGTCGAGTATGGGCCAGACACTGTTGTGCCACACTAGTGATCTGGAGGATCCCTTCTCTATAGATTGTTCATACAAAGTGCATATGTCTGATATATATTGTAGAAAATTAGCCTTTTTTCCAGGGTCCCCCTACATTTTCTTTTCCTTTTTGCTGAACCCTATATTTGCTGCCTATACAACTGTTGCCACTTTACCCCTGCTAACCAATGGTAAAGCGCTTGTGCACCTCCCATCAGCATGGTATATTCATGACTTGCATATTTAGCATACCTCTAAGCCCCTAGTAAGTGCCACAGTATCCTGGCTGTGTAGGCTTTAACTGGAAACTCCACTTGTTAACCCCTTCGCTGTGGCGGCTATTCCGCCGCAGCGCTAAGGGGGAGGCGGGGCCGTGCGGCGCTCCCGTGCTCGTGACGGAACCACTCCGTCACGGCCCACGGGTGAGCTGTGCTTGTGACAGAACGGTTCCGTCACGGCCCCGCCCGCTCTTTAGAACGTCAGCGCAGGCGCGGAATTCGTGCCGCGCAGGCGCGGCGAGCGGGCCGTGACGGAACCGTTCTGTCACCAGCACAGCCCACCCGAGGCTCGTGACGGAACGGTTCCGTCACGAGCATGGGAGGGGTTAAAATACTGTAAGTCGGCCTGGAGTAGGAATATTGCCCATAAGGCATGCTACATGGTATTTTAAAGTAGGGGATATAAAAGTTTAATGGTAAACATGTCGAGACAGCCCTAAAAGCTATTTCTACTGTAGCAGGGTTGGCTATACTGTAAACAGCATTGGAATACAGTATTAAGTTAAATAAATGTTATCTGTGTAAAAACACCAGCTGCACATTTATTTTTGGACTTTAAAAATATTTATTATTTCACTGGTAAAGTCGGATTTGCTTAAATATTCCGGAAAGATGGCTTTTAAAAAGTTACCTTTGCCCTGCTCTAAAGTTTCTGGAAGCTAAATCTGCATTTTCTTTTCTCACTGTTTTCTCATTTCTGCCAGCCAGCAATTAGCATTTTAATAGGCATGAATGAGATGTGAACTTGCTTCCAGGACAAAAGGCCTTGGGTGTAGGGAGGTGTTGTACCTTTAACAGGATGGCCAGTAGGCTGCACCCAATGATTTGATTAAATAAAGAAGCCTACCTTGTCACAAGGAGATGTAGCCTTCAGGCCTGCACCTTTACTTTATTCCTCCAGCCAGACAAGCCTTCATAAAAGGGGGCCTCTTGTTGACATCACGTAATTCTGAAGGGTTCATGGAAGGAGCCCAGTACAATTTGGTCAGTGTTTATATCCCACCAGCCACAGAGTACACACTGCAGACGCTTAGGGAGTTAATCAGCGCCCTTCCATATAGAGTGACTATTGTGGGGGGGAGACTTTAATGACATCGTAGATGACCGGGACTAGTGCAGATCGACAGGTGAACCACTGAGACAGGGGAGGGGGTTGGCGAACTGGATAGCAGAGGCTCAGTGATTTCTGACATGTCTGGAATCCTGATTACCTGTTCCTTCCAACCCCTTGCACCCCACAAGGTCGCAGATCCTCCCTTGAGGGGTCTCAGACCATGCACCGGTGACAATCCACTTTGGTAAACAAGCTAGTGGAGAACGCCCAATGTGGAGACTCAATGCATGGCTTCTTACTGACAAACGCTTTACTGACCATCTTTAAGAGGAGTTGAAAGTATTCCTAGACCTTAACAAAGGCACTGTGGTCTCACCTGGATGCTGTGTAGAGCGTGCAAGGCCACGAAGAGAGTAGTCATCCACTTCCGAGCCAAGGAGAATGATCACAAGCAAGTAGTTAAAATTACTCATCTGGGACCTCCGTCCTGGAGAGGGAGAACCCGACTAGTCGTATGGATTAATATACTGCCAGTTGGAGGTTGACAGGTCATCCATAAGACAATTATGCCTAGAGTAAGCCCGCAAATGATGGATGGCACTGGTGCAGAGGGTGTATGAATGGGGGAAAAAGTCCAGTAAACTACTACACTGGCTGGCCACCAAGGAGGCCAAGTCTAGGGTGGTCCCCTGTATGCTTAACGGGCCTGGGCGGGGAGTAGAGGATCCTCATGGGAATTCAACGGCCATCGCCCAATACTATGAACAGATTCAGGTGGAACGGGTATGTCCAGAGTGTGAGTCCACCGCACCTCTAGGCGTGTAGTTACCACAGTCCCCCTTGACCATGGTGGAAAGCGTGGCCTTGGAACACACATCTACGCTCAAGGAGGTGGTGATGCTCTTTCGGATCATAACTCTGGGAGGACACCAGGCCCAGACGGATTCCCAGTGGAATACTACCGGCGTCTCTGGCCATATATTCTACGCCCTATTCTCGACCTATTCAGGGAGGCAATCAAGATGGCCCACTTCCCCCTGGCCACCCCAGTTGATCTGACCAAGCAGGGCGACCATCACTGCACTGTGCCTCATATAGATGCATTTCCCTCATAAACACAGAGGTTAAACTCTATGCTAAACTCTTGACAATCGCCTGATGCGGGTGACACCTCAGTTGGTCCACCCGAACCAATGTGGATTTATTACCCATCAGAGCACACAGCACTGTGTTCGAAGGGTGTACTTGGCACTGGTCTGAGTTAAGTCTCCTGGGGGGGTCCACAGCTATGCTGTCAATTGACTTCGAAAAGGCATTTGACTCGGTGCACTGAGCCTTCCTTGATAAAACTCTCCTCAGCATGGAGTTTGACTCCACATTTCGGGTTTACGTCCAGGTCCACTATGCTTCCTCGCAAGTCCAAGTACGCATAAAAGGGGTTCTGTTTCACAAGTTTCCATGCAATATGATACCTTCAGCTAGTCCAGACTTTTGAGCCAACAGCACTTCACATGCCAGGACCTTTAAGCATATGCCTATGAAATAAATCAAAAGTACAAGCCCTAAAATGCAAAATGGAGTTGGATAAGAAGCCAAAGCTAGATGAAGGTGTCACACCTGACATGGGGCAACTTGCAGGCAATGAGGGTATCAGTCCCAAAATGAAACAACTTTGCAATGTGTCTAGGCATGGCATTTCTTTCACATCTACACTTTTAATATAGTTGAAATTCTGATTTATTTTCAATGTCAGCTGCTGCACATCCATGTTTTAATTAACATCAAATGAAATAAATCAAAGTTAACTAAAATACGGCACCATGGGGGAGCCAGCAGCTAATTCAAAAAAGTTAGTGATCTTAAACACCTGATGTAACGAATTGCCAAGTTCTTTCATGCTGCTAAGACTTGCCGGCTGCCTATGAGCATCCATCGACAGGCAAGAGTCAAGCTAAAAAGATCAAGCCACCCTTTGGGCCCAGATGATCAGGGTCAGTGCTGTCCAGGAGGAGTGAAGGCTTCTGGCACCTACACTGTCCTCTCCTAGCTGTGCTGTGGTGTAGAGGGAGCAGAAAAAGTAGACCGTAACCTATTAAGAGTAAATAATAGACTGTGAGCCTGGTCAGGAAAACATTAAAAAAAAAATCCTTTCATAACATTCAGTTGAAGAGCATATGTGCCATGAGCAGACATAAAGAGACATTTTAAAAGGACTTGTGTTTGCACCAAAATCATTCAAAGTGACATACAGAGAGAGATTTACAAGGAAGACAGCTCAGGTATAAGCCATGGTTGTGGAAGCTTATGTGTAGGCTTGAAAGCTTCCAGTAGACCATAGAAGTCTATTGCAGAACACAGTGAAATAGACAGAAGACAGGAAGCATCATCTATGGAGACCCCAGAGAAATCATTAAGTATCGGTAACAGATGGGTTGCCGCTGAAGCTAACTGGGCCAGAGAGACATTCCCAAGATTTCTGCAGAAAATAGCAGCAGAAATGGAGTGTGAAGTAACGCGAGGCTTGGGAACAGGAAGTGTAGTATGGATGATGAAACGATCAGAAGGGGGATAGTAGGAAATAGAAAATAAAGTAGCTTTAGAAGTATTAGAGAAATGGGAGGGAAGTATCAAGAAGACATAGCTGCACAGTTTAAAACTCATAAAAAAAGGGAAAGGAGGGCGGGGGGAGGGGTCAATAAACAATTATGAGAACCAATGGAGCTGGAGAAGTGAAGGAAATGAAATGGAATTCGAAAGATGAGGGACATACGAACAATAGACTAATAAGCATGACTCCATTAAGGGTGTGGACTCAAGGAGAAGACCAAGTCCACCACCAGGTCGATCAATACAAGGAGAATGTGAGATGGAAAAGACTCAAGTACTCTGTCCAGCTGCCACCGTATTGTCAATTGATTAAAGCCAGGGTTCAGAGATGCACAAATACTGAAGATGTGATAACAAATTGGTGTCCAGGATAGTCGTGTGCTAGGGCATGGCTTTCCACCAATAAGAAAAGGAAAAGCAGAGTCAGTAATCATAGTCGAGGAGCGTTGTAGAATGATGCAATTGCCCAGTATTACATGATTGGGATTTAAACGTCAATAGGATTAAAATGTGCACTTGGATAGTCATTATAAAAGAAGTGGACAAACTGAGGTGTGTGTGAATCCCGGAAGAATTACCAAAGACCTAGCCATAAAATATGGAGTAGTGAGAAACAGAAATGTGAGATGGGGTCACTTGAGCATCACCTGGAGCATCTAGGAGCCCTTGTCTCCTTCATGGAGGATGCCTGGGAGAGGACACCCTATGACAAAAGAGATAGTATAAGGGTAGCCCTCACACCAGCACACAACGTTTCTGGGCTGACCCTACCAGTGGAAACATGCACCAATGATGAAAACCATAAGGCAGACGGGAAGTCGATTGAGAGCATCTTTAAGACTGGCTTAGGGAGGAGATGGGCCAGTCAACAGGCAACAGAGGGGAAGTACTCACACCTCTGGCCAAGTTCCTTCAACTGGCCACTACCAAAACAATGAAGCACTTTATTGCTGGGCCAGTTTTAAGTCAGGCTCCTCTCTTCTTGTGTCTTTCACCGGGTGACTTCTTCATCCGGGTTGCCATTACCAGGGGGATAATGCACCAATTGTGAAGAACCCATGGTAGATTGGGATCACGGCCAACAATGGACAGTCTCTGAGGAACTCGCTTGAAGGAGGAAATGGAAACGTTAGGAAGCTAGTTGTGGTAATTCAACTGCCACATACGAAACAACAAAGCGCTTTACCCTCAGGAGCAGGCAGAAGTCAGGCCATCGTCTCCATGTGCGCCATGCCTGTGTAGCCTGCTCCCTTGGCTGCCACTACTCACGGGAGCATGCGTCGATAGCAAAGAGCGCAAGGCAGGCTGGGAGTCCCAGGCTGCAATGGACGGCAGCTTGGAAACTGGCTTCAGTGAGATGAAAATGTCAAGAGGCAAAGAGGGGCAATCACCCCCGCCTCTAGTCAGGTTCCTTCATTTGGGCATACTGGAACTATGCAATATCTTATGTTCCACAATCAAGACATGAAAACATATGTATCTCGTGCATTAACAATAGCCGCTAAAGGACAAATTGTGCACCATACGAGATGCTACTAGCCTCATTAAACCAATAAACATCTACTCGAACATCACTTCACATCCTTCCATTTTTTGGGTGTTTCTAATTAATTGTTTTTAAACATTCTCCAGTTCCCTAACTGGACATTTTCAAGAAAACAATACCATCATCTATTTACTTACCGTACATCGGTCAATTCATAGTACACGTTTCTGCTCTCGTCCTTGATGTAAATGGCGACGTTGGGTGACTCCAGCACTTTCATGTTGAGGAGCTGGGGGAAGGCACTTACAAAGAGGGCGCGGATGGTGTCTGTGCTGGTGATTTCATTGGGCATCCTCAGCTGTTTAATGTGATCTCCATACTGAAGGAAGAGGACACCTGAAACAAACACAGCATGTACCTCAATTACAGATCAAAAGGGAAACATCAAATACATCAATTCTCTAAACTGAAGATCAAACACACATCACCAACTTCTGTGAAGTATACTGGCCGACTGCAATTTGCATCATGCATAATCGGTCAAGAACATACAGCTGTATGAACTGTGCTTCAGGACAGGGGATCTGTTTCATATAGGGGTCTGCTCTTGCCATTTTGTTTAAATGTCGGCATTTGTAAACGACCAAAATGGGGTCTGTAGGTTAGAGTTTCAAAAGCAGCATCTGTCCAGACTGACATTTTGAAAGGTTAGCATCACTGAGGTATACATCTCAATATCCATGTGCAGTGTGTGGTTTCACACACGCGGTCACCATCATCTGTGAAAAAACACAGGGGCCCTAGCATAAACTGGGAGTTGTTTTTTTCCCATGAACTAATATGCTAGCAGAACATAGTGCAATAGAGCATTTGTTCAACGTTCGCATCACTGTAATTTTTTATTTTTAAATGCATTTATTAGAATCTGGCACAAAGCACTTTCAATCCAAGGGTCTCCTTCTGAGTGCCCCTGTAATGATGAGTTTTCACCTAAATCGGAATTATCAATAGTGTGAAAATATCACAACTTTCCCAGATCAGATTTCACCAGGTAAAACCTAATACGATTTCTGTGGGAAAATAGTGCAGCATCCTGAATTGTGCAGCTCAAAATGGTGGAACACATGCCTTATTACTACGTTATGCCCCATTCCAAAGCACAGAATTCACAACGGGGAGGTAATACGACAGGTACCAAAATACCAGGGCACTCGTAATGAGCCCCCTACATTAAAATACATATTTCCTCCCTGTACAAGAAGTCTTGGCTGCAGTCTTAGCCAGAGCCCATAGAAGTTCTGAGCCTGATCGATTTATGTTTTACTTTTTGGGCATTTGGGTATTTGTGGTTTTTCTGCTACTTAACAAATGTCCCCACTTTTCCAATGAGGCCTAACAAGAAAGAAATCCAATATAAGGTTTACCTTGAATGCCACTGCTGGGTCCATGCTTTGTATTTTGATTAGTACTGTTCACTGCTTGGTGTCAGGCTTATATGCTTCTGGTATTGTTCACAGGGTAATTTGAATAAAGTTAAAAAATTACGTCTTTTCTCCGAGATTTGTCAATGGATCTGCTATACTTTTCTGTAGCGCGAAGTTCCAGGTAGGCTCACTCACGCACATCAACTGTATTTAGATAAGGCATATTGGGCCATATGTATCATTCAAAATTGGGATCGCAAAAGCCGAAATTCACAGAATTTTAGCATTTGCAATCGCAATTTAGCTAAGTGGGATGTATGAATGGAAAACAGCCTCGCAAAATTACGACTCGCAAATTTGCGACTCTCTATTTTGTAATTGCATTTAAGGAATCGCAAATTGTGATTCCTTAAATGCAATGTACGTGTTCAGAAAAAGTGCAATATGGCCATAAGGAATCGCAAATTACCATCAACTTCAAGTTGGTGGTAATTTGCGATTTCTTTGAAAAATGCCCTTTTTTGCATTTTTCAAAGTGCCATGTGGCGCACATACATGCCCTTAGGGCATGTATGTGTGCTACATGTGCACACCTGCACATCTCAGGGATGCAACAGGGTGTCCTTTTGACACCCTGGCCCCCTTGAAATTGCATTCTCAATTTGCGATTCTCTAATTGAGAATCGCAAATTGAGAATGTCTTCCCATTCATTCCTAGGGGCCTCTAGGCCCATAGGAATGAATGGGGAGGTATTCCTTAATTGCGAATCGCAATTTGCAATTCGAAATTAAGGAATATGTAGGATTCGCAACATTATTTGCAAATCCTACATACATAGCGTTTAGCGATTCTCAAATAGCGATTTGCAAAAAGTCGCTATTTGAGAATCGCAAAACCAAAGTTTCATATATATGGCCCATAAATACAAGACAATGGATGATACCAGATTACCCTTTCCCATTATATCCCAAAGAAACCTCCCATCCTTTTGGTGCAAAAGAAATCTTTGGACAGCAAACTGAGGGCACCCATCAATGAAGAAGGCCCAAAAATGGTAGATGGTAATAGCCATACAGTGAAAGGGAGAATTTTCAGACCAGATTGTAACCTGCAAGAGGTGTCTCAAATGAAGGGCTGCCCACAATGGCGGCAGAGGGAGCGATTGAAGAAGGGGCGAGTGATACCTGTACCTTTCATTCCAATATAAGGGTTATGTGATGGACAGCTGCTGCTGCAGTGTATATGCAATTTCCTGATTTACAATATAAAGTAGCAAAATGATGATAGTGCAATAATTTCAGATACATGATGAGTCTGAAATACTAATCATTCACCCATAATGCTTAGGAATATTACCATTCATTGTAGGAACCATAAAAAGGAAACCCAAGCAAATATTCACATACTTGATTCATCAGAGTGGTGCATCTATTAGCGCTTATACAAACTTTACAGATCTCTACATCTACCTTGAGGGTTTCTGCTTAAAGTCTGCTTATAGATGACACATTCTCAAGGCATGAATCAATTTTCTGGTAGTTTTTCAATATAGGATTACAGGCGTGAAAATTGTACTGTTGCAGATTTGGGGAGATTTTAAATTTTGACTTGCGTCATTCAGTCTAATATTAATTAGACTAAATTAATTTGTTAGAATTGATATAAATTAAAACCTCAAACCCAAACACAAATGTAAAATCAAGCTCAATTCCTAAACCTAAACCCAAATCCTAGACCTCGGGTGCATAACGTCAAACCAGGAAGGCTGGATTCATACAAAATTTCCAGATTACCACTGTCTATATATCAGATTAATTATGATTTTTTAAATGTAAATCTATTGCATGTAGATATCTTTGGTGTGAATGTGACCGTCGATATCTACATTGTACACCTCATCAACAAAATGAAATGTAAATCTGACTTCAATGCCACATTCTACACTTAAACCACCCAATAAGCCTGAACCTCTTCCAAGACCCTAAACCTAAATCTCAACTAAAACCTCTAAGCAATTAATTACCTAACCCTAAATTAAAATCTCAAGATCTAATGCCACAGGTCTAAAATAAATATGAACACCTAAGAATCTATGCCTAGACAAAAACAATACTCTTAAGCCTAAATCCAAATTCTAAGATAAATAGTTATGCCACCATTTAAACAAGAACTTGTCATAAAACTAAGCTGCTTGTGAACACAATTAGTGCTGGTAAGTAGACTTTCCATAAAGGCAGGATAAGTCTAACTGGACTCTGATTCAGCATTCAACAGCTACTACGGCATGAGCCTCCACTCGAGGGGCGCCCTTGGACTGTACCTTCATTAGGAGCATGTTCTCTCCTGCTCCCCTCCCTCTCGATGCTCCTCACTCATCGTTGGTACATATGTTGGTAAAACATGCCATGGACCTTCATTTTACGGCAATGAATGTCTCAGTTTATTGCAACAGGTAATATTGCTGCCCTAACACACCATACTACTGTCCGTGTGACAGGAATGTGATGACGGGGAGTAGCTTCACTGACACAACCCTGGCTAAAAAATGTAGAGGAATAACTTATTTTAGTCTGTGTCACTTTGCGAGCACCAAGGTGGAAATCTGGAAGATGTTAACAGTTAAATGTTCGGAGTTGTACTGATCATATATCTGCTTTACCCTGACAACTCACACTGCTCAACATTTCCTCTACTTGCCTCCATCCGCCGTCCCCAGTTTTTGGCCTGCTTTTCATTCTCTCGTCCATCTATTTACCCATCCACTCACTCTACCGTCCCCTTATGTATCCCCCTTCCATCTCCTTATCAATATAATGCACACACAACTTAAAATGGAATTACCTTCTCATAACAACGAAGATATCTACAACACAAACCTTTACACACCCACTCACTGTTCTATGGGCACATGCACCCTCTTATAGAAGCAGTGACTCACTCTTGCAATCTCCAATCCATCTACTTCCACTCTTTTTACCCATTCGTGCATGAACTCCACCCATACCCTCACTAGTCCATCCACTTACATATCCATCCATCCATCTACCCATTCAGCGGCTGATTAACTCTATAACATCTACCTACTCATTTATCCATCCATACTCCTGCATTCACCTATCCATTCATTCATTTACCCTCAACCACTCATAAACACATTCATTCACCCTCAACTACCCACTCACCAGCATAACCACCCACACAACTATACACCCAAACAGACCCATTATAAACTACAGAACAATACAATTGTGACTTTCAGAAAATGTAATTGGACAAATATGGGGGGTCTGATGTTTAAAGGTAGAAGCAGTACTCCAGATGAGAGTATTGGTTGTATCTAGGACTGTGTACCACCGTCCTGATGAGGCATCCAGAAATGGACACAACCTTCCAGATGTGGCTTCCAGACTTAGACACAGCTCTTCAGAACAACTGAACTGCACACAACAAATGAGGTTATCAGGACTGGGCACAGTACACCAAATAAGGCCTTTCAAAAATGAGAGGGACCCCTTTGCAACCAGGGGAATAGGGTACTTAAACAGTGAAAAAACGTTTCCCTTGGTGAACCAAGTCTCAAGATCAAGACCCCAAAAAGTGGGTTTCTCAGCCAACCCAAATATAGGCGCCCTACATTCTTTTACTAACTAATACACTCTAACAACAGCAGTATAGTTCATTGTTTATTATTCTAAAAAACATATTCGTACAAATACAATTGAATGTAATAGAGACTGTATTTTATGAATTTGTTGTAAAAAATGTGTTGTCTTTTAAACTTGTGGCTCTGTAAGAGTCCTTTTAAACATTCAATTGTATTTGTACGAATATGTTTTTTAGAATAATAAACAATGAACTATACTGCTGTTGTTAGAGTGTATTAGTTAGTAAAAGAATTTAGGGCGCCTATATTTGAGTTGGCTGAGAAACCCACTTTTTGGGGTCTTGATCTTGAGACTTGGTTCACCAAGGGAAACGTTTTTTCACCAAATAAGGCCTCCTGAATGTTACCAAGGTTGCAGAAGAGGCAATAAGAAGTGAACACACAACTAAAGATGAAGCATCCAGAAAGGTACAGAATTTACCATTCATAGCTTAGGCACAATGCTCCAGATGTGGCTTTCGGAATTGAACCCGACATGCCTAGACACAATACGCACAATGTCCCTTCCAAAAGAAGAGGCATTAAATAAAAGCGAGACATTGAAAAAGGACACAATACGCCAGACCATTTTTGGCACTTGACAGAATATTCGAGGCGAGGCTTCCAAAGGTGAGGACCGTTCTATAGCTAAATGGATACAGCTCTCAATAAGTGGTTGCAAGAACAGATCACAAGGTTTCAGGTTCAACCTACAAAAGTGGTTCTTGTATGATTTGTCAAAAGAGATACAATACTCCAGAAGACGCCCAAAGGTCACAATATAAAAGTGCAGAAGAGGCCTGCACTGATTGATGTAATATGACAGATGTGGTGACATAAGTAAACACCATACTGCAAGTGAGATATCGTTTATTGGATACAACAAATTAGCTTATTCTTCAGAAATGCATACAATACTCCAGGCGAAGGCTCCTGAACTGAACATAAAACTCTAGATGAGGTCTACAAAGTGGATATTGCATCTCAGATGAAGTCTCCAGAACTACACAGAATTTAGATGGGCACAACCTTTGGCTCCAATAATTGGACCAAACTCCAGACATGGCTCTGAGCATTCTGTTTAATACCCACATATTTGGATTTAACGACAGAGATGGAGACTATAACTGGGGACAATAAATGTAGATGTGGTCCCCAGCACTGGGCACAAGATACCAGGAGTGGTGCTGGAATACAAAATGCACGTGGAAGTCTTTAAAAGATGTATCAATATATCAGATGAGACAGAGAGAACTGTACGCAGTACTTCACACGAGGTTCCAAATATTACTTACAAGATACTCTCATTAGGACATGTAGAACCTGATAAAAACCTCCGGATGCAGCCTCCAGACTGGGGCACAATTGGCCACATGCATCAACCTATTTAGGAAGTGCAAACGGTGCGAATCGGTAAATTCGGCCGTTTGCGATTCCTAAATAGGTTTTTGGGATGCATCAAACATTTTTTGAAAATTCGCTATTTTTAGCGAATTCCAAAAATGCGATTGCTTTTAAGGAATCGCAAATTTGCGGTTCCTTAAAAGCAATGCATGATTACTTTTAAAATTGCGAATTCGCAATTAGGGGGTGCAAATTACCACGAGGGTGAACCTTGTGGTAATTTGCGAAAATGTATTAAAATGCTCAAAATTGCATTTTAAAACACTGTCATGTTACAGATACACATGTCCTTAGGACATGTGTGTGTGAAACATGCACTTAAAAATACATTTCAAGGGTGCAGGGGGGGTCCTTTGGAACCCCCCTGCACCCATGGAATGCATTAACATTTTGCGAATCGCTAATTGAAATTCGCAAAATGTCAATGCCTTCCCATTGATTCCTATGGGCCTTTTGGCCCATAGGAATCAATGGGAATTGCGAAATCGCAAATTAGAATTCGCATAATATTTGCGATTCGGTAAAAATTGCGATTTTTACCGAATCGCAAATATTATGCGATTTTAATCATGCATCCCATTTTGCGATTCCTTATTTGCGATTCCCTAAAAATCGCAAATAAGGAATCGCAAAACCGGACTTTGATGCATGTGGCCGAATATGCAATAAAAGGATTCTGGAGAAGCATCAACATACCACACGAATCACTAAAGTCTAGATACAGTATTCCAAATGAATCCTTTAGAAATGTACCCAGTGGTCAAGATGGGACCTCACCGGTGATGTACACACCATACTGCTAAACCATTTTTTTTTTTTTTTTACCATAATCCCCATTTCATGCTGTTTTTATATTCCCTCCTGTTTGCTTCCCCGACGACCTTCCCACATTGTTTGCCTACTTTGAAGTCATCTAGTGTGGGAACTCTAAGATGCTCAAGACGAAGAAAGCTTGCGCTGCTGCTCTATTCTCAGTGCTGTCCTCTCCATAAACGAATCTTGCACTGCAACTGGCCGCCTTGTAAGTAGGCTGTGTGTGATACTGAGGCTTGACACCATCTTTTCATAAATCAAAAGTAGAAACAATTAACTTTGTTAATGATTGATATTTTATAGGTCACTGCACACTATTAACCTGGTCATAGGCTGCACGGTGTGATTTTACATTTGTAAGTGCCAAACACCTTTGTTATTTCTTTGTAGAGTTCTCACTCCAACTATCAATCCATCAGGACTTATAAAGCGTGGCTAATCACCCGGGAGACTGTTTCTGCTGTAATATTTTGCGATCATGTTCCTCCTTCACTGTATTTATTCCCCTTGCATTATTATCTGTAGTTACATAAACTTTGGCATTTACTTGTTTAGCAACAGGAAAATAAAACAAATGTTTATGCCTGCCTAGCAAGGAAATATATTTTAGGTGTCTCAAAACTTAAACGATCTGTTATCAATTAAAATCAATCAAACCGACTAGCATTTTAGTCATATTTAATGTTGGTGCTCAAACAAATTATGATCGCTCCTACAATCACGTGTTTCTGTGGATTGGTAACCATGGTAACATTGTAATGCTCAGTAGACAGAAGAGGAACAGTAGAAAAACATGTATACTGCCTGCACATGATGGAATGCTGAGGATTCCCTTTACATCCCTTCATGCATGAACCCAGCAGACAGGGTAAACTGAAGTTTTATCATTTAAACCTTTGTATTACTGAAAAAAAAAGGATGTGCATGATTGTTCAGAAAATGTACGCTTTACACGGGTACTTATTTCAACAATACCAAAACGGTATTATATTTTTTGTCTGTGATCACATAGAAAAGCTAAAAGATTATAAGTGCTGTTCAGCATCTACAATCAAAGTTGATGGAAAATAGTAAAGCTTACTTTTTCTCTCTCTATGGCTCAGCTGTTTGGTCAATGGCATCTCAGCAGTCAGCATCACTAAACGATACCAAATACTGATTGCACCGTGAACTTTCCCAATATTAAAAAAAAGGTAACATTCATTTAGGAATCCTTGACATTACAAACGATTATTGCCCAATAGCCTCATCAAAAGCCTCCAAATCATCCAGAAGCAGGCCACCCGACTAATGTATAAACAACCAAAACAGTGCCAAATCACCCCCTTGATGAAAGACCTCAACTGGCTGCATGTAGGACCAAGAATAATCTTCAAATCCGGCTGCATCATATTCAAAACACTCCACAATAAAAGCCTTGCTTTCATTACAACAGAATCCAGAAGTACACCCCTAAACACTCACTGCACTCTGCCCATATGAACTACATATCAGCACCCAAATTCAAGAAGAAAAGATTGGGTGGAACTAGATTATCGGTCATCGCCCCGAACTCCTTTCCCCTTGAAGTAAGATCAGCTTCTTGCTACACAAACTCCAGGACATCATTAACAATGCAACGGTCTCGCCTTTGCAAAAGTTAGAGCGATTGGCATTGTAAATGACGACATTTTTATTTGTGTTGGTTTTGAAAACATATAAATAAATGGCATTGTCATTTACAATGCCAATAGCTTAATCTCTTGCAAACAGGAGACCTATTGCACTTGCACCCACACACACACACACACACACAGAGCCACACACACACACACAGAGCCGCACACACAGAGCCACACACACTGAGCCCACACACACAGCCACACACACACACAGAGCCACACACACACACAGCCACACACACACACAGGTGATATATTACTCTTGGTGATGCATAATTCTAATGGCGAGCCAGCCAGGTGTTTGCAACAGCGTGCATGCGAGTTCTGGCTGGAGGCAGTGCGAGTTTCTCTCAGTGCCTGTCAAGGGCGATAAGATGCTCACTGTACATGCTCATCCAATGCTTGGCCTCTTTAGAAAGCGCACAGAGCAATGATCTTGTATGCCAGTCGCAGTTGTGAGTCTATGCAAATGTGGGAGTACGGTGGCAATCTATAGGAATTTTAGCGTATATATTTAAACCACGCCCATAATTATATAGGAGGGGATGGAATTCCAGGGCAGGAGGAGGAGTGGACTCCTGGGCAGGAGGAGGAGGGGGGTGGACTCCGGGGCAGGAGGAGGAGAGGGGGTGGACTACGGAGCAGGAGGAGGATGGGGGTGGACTCCGGAGGAGGAGGGGGGTGGACTCGGGGGCAGGAGGAGGGTGGACTCAGGGGCAGGAGGAGGAGGGGGGTGGAATCCGGGGCAGGAGGAGGAGGGGGTGGACTTCGGGGCAGGAGAAGGAAGGGGGTGGACTCCGGGGCTGGAGGAGGAGGGGGGGTGGACTCCGGGGCAGGAGGAGGAGGGGGGATGGACTCAGGAGCAGGGAGGGGTGGACTCAGGAGCGGGGGGTGGACTCTGGAGGGGGGGTGGACTCGGGGGTGGATGCAGGGGGGTGGACTCAGGAGCAGGGGGGTGGACTCAGGAGCAGGGGGGGTTGGACTCGGACAGGAGGCTTGTGTGCACGGAAGGGACAAATATTTAGGGACAAATATTTACTCTGCGGCGCATTCACTTCACAGCTCGACGTGTTCTCTGGAGCAACCAGGTGAGGAAGGGTCACATGGGAGCGACTGTTTACCGCCTCCCGCCCACAGTAGACCAACCCCCCTGAACCCTCCCCAAACTCCCACACGGGGGGGCAGGATTGAAAGTTGTGACCCCCAAAAGGCTGTAGTCCTCATTCAACAGGTCTGTCTGCTGCTCAGGAGGTTTAAGTTAAATGCGGTCGACATTAAATCTGAAAAACGCATAACACAAACGTACTGTGCCTTCTCCACGTTCGCTACAATGCACACACACTTTATTCGGTTTCCGCGGCCGCTGCAAGGCATGCACACTTTGTGCTGTCTCCACGGCCACTGTGACATGTACACTTTATGCGGTCCCCAGCTTTGCCTTCGTTTACCCTCTGCCCTCGTCTCCCGGTTCTGTTTTTAATCCGATCAGCACTTTCCTACCCCCGGTTTGTGGCTTGACTTGTTGCACTCACTCACTGCCCTTCCCCTGGACACTCGGGGATGCGCGTACACCTCCAGACCCCACCCTCCCACTACCAAACTCCCCCACCACACACATCCTGCACACGCCAGCAGAGCTCCCGAACCCTCCTGCATTATTGAGGCACTCGGGAAAATCAAAACTACTAGTACCACAATGCAAAGCAAAAATAAAACAGCTTCAGGACTATAACAATCTGGCGTGCTTGCTCGCGGACATTACATCAGAATCGCGCGCACTGTCATCCTGATCGTTATGTGAATTTTAGGACCCCACGGATTAGTGCAGTCTGAGGGGTAAGAGGTCTTGTGCCGCACACGAGCAAGGACCGTGGACCAGGGGTTAAGGCTGTCGGGTTATCGCGGGGCTGCACAATTGTGCTCCACCCCAGCTTCGCCCGGATGTCGGGGGGAGGGGAGCGTCGCAATTGTGTGACAAAGGTCTCGTAAAGAGTGACAGGATCAGGCGGGCACTCATTTGGGCGGTGGCGGGGGGCTCTGAGGGAGGCAGTGAGCTGCTGCAGGTCGCCGGAGAGGAAGGATTGCTGGGCTTGTGGATAGTGGATAGTGGACGGTTTGTTGTTTTCGGGTGTGCGGGGCATCATTGGCGGTTGAAGGGAAATACTGCGGGCTTGAGAAAGCGATGCTCGGGTTGACAGGCATTGCAAGGAGACCCGGGGTGCTGATGGAGGCTGCCGGGTTGGTTGGTTGCTTAGAGTTGTGGTTGCTGTGTCCAGTGGCCGCTTACTGGTCTGCGGGTGAGACCATTTGGGTTCCCGAGGGGGGGGGAAATGCGGGCGAGTGTCGGGGACCAGTTCCCCTAAGGGTTGCTGTTTGGGAGGCCCCCCACACTGCAAAGGCCCCCAGCGGACGGGCCCAGACGGGGGAGCGTTCCAGGGCCGCAGCTGAGGTGGGACACACCACACACTGAGCTTAGGTCTCCCCGCATGGGGGATGAGTGATTGGTGCCTGGATGCCCAGCGTTTCTCCAGTGCATTGTGCATGTGGCTCTGTCGGCTCCTGTCCCTTTAAGAATGCACTGCTCCCCGCGGCGGTCCTTGTCAATCAGCGGCGGCGTGCTTTGAAGTCGAAGCCCCGACCCCTGTCCTCAGCAGCTCACACGTTCCGGCGCCCAGAGACTCCCAGCAGCAAAGCCGGATCAGGGAAACTTTGGAGCCAGCATAGAGCCCGGCTCTGGGGACACCGGAGACACCCCACCCCCCGACCAGCACACCACGGACAGAGGGAACAGCCCCTCTCAAAGCAAAGCAGAGCGCAAGGCTGAGAGCGGGGAGCAGACCCCGCCTGGAAACAGTAGAGTAGAGTCTGCACCTCTTCCACCAAGAGCAAGGAAAAAACAACACGCTCCCCCCCCAACCAGAAAAAAAAACTACACCCGCAGGACAGAGCAGGGAACTCCCGAAGTAACGCATGAGCACATGGAGGGCTCCAGCTGCCACTAAGGATCTAGATCCCTTTAAAGTGCCTACATTAGGGACGGTGCATCTCTGGTCCTCAGGGCGACCCACTCCTCGCCCCCTCCTAGTGTTTCCTGCTATGAGCCACCCTGGCGGGGGCGATGTGGGGGGCTAGTTCCCGGCCCTGTGAGGGGCTGTACCTGTTGCGTCCGTGGCTCCTCTGCAGACGCGGCAGCCCTGGTTCCCGCCTGTCCTCAGTCGCTTCCCTCAGCCTCTCTCCCCCGTGCAGGCAGAGGAGCAAGCAGGGGCTACTGGGCTCAGAGCGAACAGCTGAAGCCTTCGGCTCATAATCACTGTGGTGAGGGAAGGGGGGCAGGCGAGAAGACGGGAGGGGGAGAGGGAAGAAAACGGCGGGGAGAGGAGAAGAGAAGGAAAGAGAAAGAGGAGAGTGAGGAGGGGTGGGGAAAGGAAGCGGGGAGATGAGAAGGAACCAAGGGAATGAGGGGAAATGCAAACTAGAAGAGAGGAGGGCAAGAAAGAGGGAAAGGGGCTTTAAGAACCAGAATGAAGGAACGGAATAAGAACAAGCACTCACCAGAGGACGACTTCTTCCGGCGGCGGTCGGGGCAAAGGACAAAATAAATGGCTGCAAAAAAAAATAAAAAAGTAAACGCCCACCGCCGCATGACGTTTTAAAAGGGGCGGAGAGGGAAAAAATGTACGGAACGCCCACGAATCGCCTCGGAAAATGACGGACAGATCTCTCTTCCAATGGCTAGCCTCCATTTATGGAGCTAGCCAATAGAAGAGAGAGGCGGGACAAAGCCACATACTGTAAAAACATAAGATTTCGCCTGCGCGAACGCTGCCCAGCAGCGGTTGCCAGGCGAAACCTAAAAACCTGGTTATTTAGAAAAGCATACAATTAACACACTGCCCTCTACTTTACCTTCTTGTTGACACCTAGCACCTTGAAACCGGTTCAGTGAACGCGCGCTTTAACTGCATCAGTAACATAACACAACATAACACAAGGGTCCATCAAGCATCAAATATAGTAAGTAAAACAGCTGAATGTTGCAAAATGCTTAAAAGCCATAAAAGGGAAGAAATACTGTATGTCTACATGTGCAATAAACACGAAACAAACATCAGCATGAACAGAAGAAAGACTAGCTCTCTGGCCAACGAAATGCCAGTAGAAAAATCTGGCAGTAAGATGATGTAACATTTTAGTCACACAAATGAAAATTGGACTGTGGACGTTCATGAAATAATTCGCATTTCTCCAAACAAATGGAAAAAGAAGGAGAGGAGGTCTTTGGCTTCCTTGAGTCATAGATTGCAGCAGACGCATAAGATTATAAAATGGCTGAAAGCCCAGCATCTATTCAATGTCTAAGACCAAAGAGATATAATGGGTATTAAAACGTTTTATGGAACATTGTCAATCACTTAGTCCCTATTCTGTATTGAAATAGTGAACTTCCAAAATGGTTTCCAGTGGGAGATTAATTTCTACTTGAAAGAACGCTAGCATTTACCTATTGAATAACTCGGGCAGAGTTGTAAAAGCTCCAATAACCTGCCAAAGAGCCATGTAACACATGCTCTGTGAGCTGATAGTTCTTGGAACGATACCAGAAATCAAGTAATATTATCATCGCGTTGTAAATAGTAAATATTGCACAGCTGATTCAATATAACTGCTGGGGAGGATGCACATAGGATTGTGACAACATTTGTGATATAGGGTGTTGCCGGAGTCACAGCTGGCCAATACAGGCCCTGTAAGACCTTCTTTGCCCCATTCTGTACAAGTGGTACTCAAAGAACTTTATGCTAAAAAGCTTCTTCTAAAACATTCACAAGAAGAATACAAAAAGACATGCAAGCATCTTGGGTAATACAAACACCAGAAGCGGTATCTGCTTATCCTTCACACGAGCACCACCAGCCATAAAAATACAAGGTCTGTGCAAAGGATTGCTTTATGATATTTTCAAACATGTTTAATCACGGGTCTTTTGACATATAAATACAGAAAGTATAAGAAGTAGCCATTCATTACGGACAGGTAGGTAATAATAGCATTAGCATACAGCCAATGAGATTCAAGTACCAAGGGAGAAGCCACCTGACAAAGATCTGGAATTACTAACATCTAGCCCCTGACTAAAACCTATTTGACAACGAACCAAAATATGCATTTGAAGTATTTTCTAATACAAAGGATAACATAAAAAGTAAACGATGACAAGAGGTTGCTCTGAGCTGAAGCTCACATTTTAATAATTCTTTTTATGAATTCTTGGTGTCCCCAGAATTACCTATCATCTGCAGCATCAAATGAAATTTATGTGGCATTCAGAAGCATCTATTTTCCCAATAGAAACTCTAAATCTACAACAGAAACGTATTTGCAACACTGGAGAAGTGTCATTAACTTGAAAAAATTGTGCCACAGAGATTAGAAACAGCAATCCTAAATCATGTGCCCTCAGGCATTTTACGCACTGTAAAAACGAGAACTATTAATGTCCTTTGTAGTTCCCGTGCAAGTGAATATCTCATAAGATATTTTTTCATTTTGTACTCTTATATCGCACAGACCAGACTCCATGGAGAACCGTTTTCAATATGTAAAAGTTACATAGATCGTAAATGTTATACAGTTAATATTTGCAAACAATAAACAAAGAGAATAAATATTATGCATGTACCACTACAGCAATATATAAAAAGAATGAGAATTTTAGCATTGGGTCTGATAATGTGGGAGCAATCGCTTTACAAGCATGGTGGCAAATCAGATAGTTAAAAATTAACAGTGATGCTGAAGGTTTCATAGAAGGGATTAGCTGTAATTTTGGGAGGGACGGATTTCCACACCTTGAGTGTGCTCCCTTAGAAAGATTGTTTCAGTGTTTTTGCTTTTCTGAAGGCCAGGATTGCAAGAAGGTCGTGTATTAGCTCCAGGGGGACGAGATCCACCTCAGAGGACAAATTTATGAGCTTCGCAACACAGCGCTCCGGAATTAATTATTTTGCGTACCATGAAGATCACCTTAAATGGGCTATTGGCTTCCGTTATGAACCAACTGAGGGAGATGATCTGTGCTGCAGTGATGTGATCAGGTTCCCGACACCTTATAGTCACTTGGCTTCAGAGTGGCCTGATGAATTTTGGACTTACCCAGAAGCAGCACGTTCCACAATCAATCCCAGATAGCAATAGGGATTCGGCAACTGATTTAAAATAATTCCCTAAAGGAAATGTTAAATTGCTCCAAAGAATCAGATTTGGAATGGAGCACTTTTTGCCAGCAGGTGTGTGTGCACAAAGGTTCGGTTCTTTGTCCAAGATAAAAGCCAGAGATTTGAACTATCAATAAGTAATACAAGGCTTTCAAGCAAAGAAGTCTGTCGGGCCAAACTTGCACCAGAATGATGAGAAGAGAAGGAAAGATCAGAAGGAACTCCGGTTGCAGGCTTTAAATTGAGATGTTGGATTTATCCACAACTGAGTTTTGCTGAGCATCGCAACAATAGCTACAATATCCTTGGCTGAGAAGACTTGTATATGTAGTTGAGTGCTGTGAGATAAAACTGATGATGGAGTGCCTCAAAAGTCTTATCATTCGGTTGCCATTTTCCCAGAGTGCCATTCCATCATATTCTCACTTCTGGGAGTGCAGCTACCATTCCCTTCAGATAATTCAGTCATCACTTCTGCTAGGGAGTAGGAGCAAAATTCCTGGAAGAGGAGAACTTCTAACATTTTAGGTACGGAAATTTTGGTTGGGAGGAAGATTTGACAACACATCTGGTAGGGAGTGCGTCTAACATTTATGAGAGTGAGAGATGTGAAAACAGGTCTTGCAGGATCTTACATTTCCATCAAAATTTCAATTAAGGAATCAGTTACTAATTCTGAATGGGATGGCAGCAAACAAATCAGTAAGAACAGCAGCGTAGATTTCCAACACAGGAGACAGATAATATTTTGCACGCAGAAGCTAAGATGCTAAAATATCATGAGTACAGGGGAACTAACATATATACGAAGGGAACAGCTAACATTTGGAAATAGCAACAGTGTGCATCTTGCATGAATAACCACTACCATTTACATCAGAAGATGTGGCTATGCAGCCCCACTTCCTAATCTAAGAGGCTTCCGCTCCGATGGTTTCCCAGGCACTTGTGTTGTTGCCTCTTTCTTTTGCTCCTGATATAAAGGAGCTACCCGCACTAGCTGTAAAGAGGGCACAGTGGTGTCTGACCTTGAGCTCCAGGATGGGGATGATGTGATGCTGGGGCTCTAACCCTAGGCAGGACAATATGTACATCTTCTCCCACAAATATTGCTGACCAGCACTACTGTTCAGCTCTGAAGTGAATGGCAGCCCCTAAAGCCAATGCAAAAGAGCCTGACCAAGTGTCAGAGACCCAGGGAAGCAAGGCAAACACTACTTTTACTGTGCTTAATTATCAAATGTTTTCCATATCTTTTCATTTGAAATGTGAAAATCACACCAACATCAGTTATAAATGACAATATTGTACACATCATAACACATACAAAGATTGCCTGTGAGCCCCATGACCACCCAAGGCCCACCTTGCATCTCCCTTAATCCCACTTCTCTCTCAACGTGCCGAGGACCTGGAGCACCCATACTGTGAAACTCACGCCATACAGACCTTTGCCCTGCTGCTGACTGAGGAAGGATTTGCTCACATCTTGCGGAACCCGCTTCGCGGGTCCCGCTTCGCCGACGCTGCCGCTTGAGGAGTTGGCCCCCCCCTGCTGGGTGAGTGGGTGTGCGACAGGGTTGCGAGCGCTGGAACCGGGACTCGCTCTCCCAGGAGTCCCGGCAATCCCGAGGCCGAGTCACCTGGCCCGCTATCCCTGACCACCCCGCCCCGCCTAATCATACAAAAGGACTATGCCTTCAACAGTTACTTGGGACGCCATACAGACCTTTGCCCTGCTGCTGACTGAGGAAGGATTTGCTCACATCTCGCGGAACCCGCTTCGCGGGTCCCGCTTCGCCGACGCTACCGCTTGAGGTGTTGGCCCCTGCTGGGTGAGTGGGTGTGCGACAGGGTTGCGAGCGCTGGAACCGGGACTCGCTCTCCCAGGAGTCCCGGCAATCCCGAGGCCAAGTCACCTGGCCCGCTCTCCCTGACCGCCCCGCCCCGCCTAATCATACAAAAGGACTCTGCCTTCAACAGTTACTTGGGACGCCATACAGACCTTTGCCCTGCTGCTGACTGAGGAAGGATTTGCTCACATCTCGCGGAACCCGCTTCGCGGGTCCCGCTTCGCCGACGCTGCCGCTTGAGGTGTTGGCCCCTGCTGGGTGAGTGGGTGTGCGACAGGGTTGCGAGCGCTGGAACCGGGACTCGCTCTCCCAGGAGTCCCGGCAATCCCGAGGCCGAGTCACCTGGCCCGCTCTCCCTGACCGCCCGCCCCGCCTAATTACGCCTACTGACGCCTATAAGAAGCGGGGAACCCCGCAGCGCGGGAGCGCGCTGGCTAAGCCCGGGCAAAGGGCGGGCCCTCTGTGGCCTTCAGAGGCCAGAGGAGGCTGGGCTGGGCCATACCCCCTGGTCAGCTACATATAGCTCCTTGTTGCTATTACTGATAGGACACACGGGTTATGTCCTGCCGTGAAACCAGAAGTATGGCCGCCGCAGGAGCTAAAAAACTTACTGGAACTCTGGACGACTTCATCACCCGTACACACGCGTTAATCGACGAGGGAATAATTTTAATGGATAGGAGAGTCTCTCAAGATCTGGCCATGGCCAAGCGCTCCTCCTTGGGCCTTATTGCACAGGCACAAACACCCAACATTGACTCTCGATCAGAGATAAAGGCCCTTGTACATAGTACAGGAGAGACTGGGGACCTTGACGCTACAAATACTGCACAGGATTTGGAGGCTTCACCTAACCTCAATATCTTAACGGAGAGTGGAGCGCAACAAAGTGATTCTAATACCTCTAATATTATACCTGACACAAACGAAAGGGGCCGGATAGAAGGGGCAATCCCTAAGCAGAAACGTAAGGTCAACAAACCACGCATTCCCAAAGGAAAGATCGTTCAAAACCCCCCTAATTTACCCTCCACGGATAAAATGCCTGCAACCTTATCCAGTTCCATAGAGGCACCGCATTCCATCAAGGTTGGTTTGCCTTTGAGACTCCCAGACGATACCATCATCGACCAAAGCTTGGAAGAAATTTTGGAGCTGAGTGGGGAATTAGGTAATTTAGTAAAATCACCATCACAGGAGGGGAATGGTTTAAGTATGAATAACACCATCATTCTTAACATGTTAAAAGAATTGCTGGAACCTATAGAGGCCAGATTACGTTGCCTGGAAACTGTTTTTAAAAATATACACAAAGACATAAGTGCTCCTAGTTTCACCTTAAATAACAAAACCCCCCAGGCCCCCAACCCACCTAAAACGGCCAACAAGCCCTCGGTGGGTGTTAACAAAATGCCGGAGGCCAAAAATGTGGCGCCTAAGAAACCTAGTAACACCCCAAACCAGGCTGGCACTAAGCCTAAGACCCTCGTAGTTGAGCAAACTAAGAATACAGATTCAACCCAGAAATCAACTGAAAACATCCCAACACCCCAGGTTGCAACGAGTGATTGTTTATCTCAGCCTTTAGATCTCGACGCAACCGACAGAACTAAGGGTATGGCCCGCAGAAATATTCACCTCCCCCCTGATGCCTGTCCCTATGTGGTTATCCTTACTGGTGTTACCGAAATCCCTCCATCAGAGGTAGAATCATATCAGGCCCTCAAAAACAAAGTATGTCACTGGCTATCCAGAAATTATCCTCTTCCGCCAAACCTACAGAGTAATATCCTAATGATAGAGAGAGCTCCGTGGGTAGGTGGTAACAGAAAAAACCTTTCAGGGGACTGCATCGTGGTCACCTTCGAGAACACGGAGGTTGTAGAATTCATCTGTAGTAGTGGAGCCCCTAGGTATCAGTCGAGTACGGTGACCGCTAGACCTCTTTCCTACTTTTATCTCCCTCAAAACCAAGTAGATAATCGTTGGAGCTGGCTAAAAGGTCCACATGATCGCAATCCCAGACAGGGACTTATCCCCCCTTGGGCCAAACAACCCCTTGGTCGGGAGGAGGGGTGGGATGCGGGATGGAATTTGGCAAGGAACAGAAGAGGCAGACCGCGTCAAGGCAGTCCTGTCTTCGGCCCACACCACATCCAACCTTTTCAGTATCACCAGCCTGCATATGGTCTAGATAACCCTTTGCATTTCCCGTTGGCAAACCGCTTTGATTGCCTATCAACTACATATTAGGTTGACTGACATATACTGGGCTCCCCATTTGGTCGGAATCACCAGGCCATTCAATTTGGCGAGGATGCCGCTACTGAGGACTTGACCAAGGTAAATCTATTCCCTATAGTTGATAAAGACTCAATGGAGGGTGAGCGCCGGGGAGGGCTCACGCCCCCTAACGCAGCTCCACCGCTATGTAAACCTCTTACTTGGAATGTGGCGGGTTTAAACGCAAAGGCACTAGACCACATATGTCAAGGGTTCGTAAATCAATATGACATCCTGGGAATCCAAGAAACTTGGGACACCACCACAAGTTTTTCGTTGGATGGTTTCTGCAGCTTCACTACTCCTGCAGTACCAGGAGCAAGAGGAAGAACAAAGGGTGGTTTACTTACATTGTGTTCCTTGGACTTGGTGGGGGTTTTTAAAAAATTAGACTCCGCCCCCAGGAATACGTTAGTCGAGGAGTGGACCCTACCTGATTCCAAAATGTATTTGCTTATTAATTTTTATAATTCCAAGGAGGCTTCTTGCGTGAATGAGCATCTGACCTCCTTGTTGGACTTCCTGTCAGTCTACAGACTTGATTGCACCTCTGTCCCAGAGATGGTGATCCTGGGCGATTTTAACATTCATCCCTGTGAAGGAGGCTGCTACAACGATAGATATGGGGGTTTACCAACTGAGGGCATTCCCCATTTTGAACACTCAAATGAGGGTGAGTGTCTTGAGACTTTTCTCGCGAACCTAAACTTATTTGAACTCGACCAAGGCAATAACGAGTCTAGAGCACCAACTTTTGTGGGAAAGAACGCCAACACTGTCATAGATTATATTTTTGTATCAAACGGGGTTCTGGCAAAGGCGCGGGAGTATAGGGTTGTTACTGCTAGTTTCAGTGATCATCACCCTGTCCTCTTAACGCTGGAACTAGACTGTTTTCGGACACGTAGATTGTCTGGTGTGATAGCCTCAAAGGACCTGACGACCAAGGACCAGGGAAGGCGCTTAAAATGGGAAAGGATTGTCCCTGATCAATTCTTCCAATTAGTAGCCCAAGAAGCCGAGGCTAACATGGCAGTGTGCTTAGACTCAACCGCCCTGGGTTCCGATGTAGTGGCCGCATATGAGGAGATTTGTATAACGATCTCCAAGAACCTGGAGCTAAGGCCAGGCGCACAAAGGAACAAGAAGATCTACAAATGGTTCAATAAGGAATGCTCGCAAAAACACAGTGCCCTGTTGAAAGCATTAAAACATAAACCCAGAGACAGGCCCCTAGTGGCTAAATTAAGGAAGGAATACAAAACTGCAGTTACTAATCGCAAAAACCAAATCAAGGAGGAGGCTTGGGATAGTTTACTATCCATTGATGTATTGAGAGATAGCAAAAAATTCTGGGCCACCGTGAATCAGCCTTTTTTCTCAGAGGATGGAAAATCTGACATGGACTGCGTGATCGAAGATGAAATATGGCTGGGCCACTTCAAACAGATCTATGAATCCTTAGAATCAACCTCACCAGCCAGCGCCCATGATTCAACCAATCTGGTCATGAAGTTTAATACCGCTGAGGTCGAGAGGGCGATTAAAGACACAAGCAAACACAAGGCCCCGGGACCTGACAGGGTTCCTGCAGATCTCTACATCCAGTATCCGCAATTTTGGGCAAAAATATTAACCAACGTTTTCAATGCGATACCTGCAGCTGGTTTTCCTCCTTCCTGGTCTACCTCTATCATTGTGCCCATCTTTAAGAAAGGGAATAGGGGGACCCGGCCTGCTACAGGCCAATCTCCCTGCTGGACTCTGCCGTCAAGATCTTGGGCAGAGTCATCCTGCAAAGACTGGGGGATTGGCTCGAGGAGAGCGGGATCCTCTCGGATTTACAATATGGTTTCAGAGCACATAGAGGGACCATGGACCAATGTCTAAACCTTCACCTTATCATTAGTAAATACACCGTGGTGAAGGGGGGGCTTCTTTATTTGGGATTTATGGACTTATCTTCTGCTTTTGATTTGGTCAACCATTCAAAATTGTGGATTATTTTGCGTGATATGGGTTTGGACACTACTCTGGTTAATTTTCTGCACGATCTTCATCTAAATTTGTTTGCCTCTGTTAGGGTATCAAGGGAGGGAAGATGCACGGCGAAGTTTAGGTCAGGGAGAGGGGTCAGACAAGGCTGCATTCTGGCCCCTCTCCTTTTCACACTGTACATCAACTCTTTGGGGAAATCTCTGAACTCAGCCACCCTGGACACACCGCGTATGGGGGGGCTACCTATTCCGGTCCTCCTATACGCGGACGATGCTGTCCTTATAGCTCGGACTGGTACGGGCCTGCAAAGACTATTAGACCACTTTGGTGGCTTCATGGAAGCTTTGGACCTAAAGATCAACACCCCCAAATCTCATGTTATGGTCACTGGTTTACGAAAGAAAAACTTGAAGATTAGGTCCTTTAGCTGTAACAGCTCTCCGCTTTCGAGGGTACCCTTCTTTTGCTATTTGGGCGTCACTTTCGATGAGAAAGGAACCTGGGGTGCCCAAATGAAATTAAAGGAGAACGGAGTTACCAGATCCACCACAGCCCTTTTGCATTTTTCTAAAAAATTGGGCTCGAGACCTATGGAAGCTATGGCACGTATTTATAGAGCCAAATGTGTGGCAATTGCATCCTATGGGGCAGACATCTGGGGCTACGTTTCAGCCCCAGGCATCCAAATTGCAGAAAATAATTTTATACAAACCCTGTTATCACTCCCGAAATCATCTCCTACATATTCAATCCATAACGAAATAGGCTTGGGTTATGTTACTGATCTCCTAAAAATGTCCCCTCTGTTATGTTGGATTAAAACCTGGACAAATGAGGAGATCACATTGAACCATTGCATCCTCAAAGACTGTATGTCCCTGGACAAATCAGACAACATACCTTGGCTGGCGTATGTTAGAGCGGCATGCGTGAAGCTAGGGCGCCCGGAGATGAACTCTCTCCCACAGAATCTTAAAAAAGAGGACGTTAGGTGGGCCAAGCAGCATTTTCGAAACTTGTTGGAGAGTGAGAGGGAAACGGTTGAACTTTGTAAGCCAATGGTAAGAACACTTTTTCAACTTTCGGCGACCATGGCTATGGAACCTTATCTAAAATATGTAACCAAACCTTACCATCGTTTCTTACTCATAAGGTTCAGGTTCAACCTGATACATCTTGTTCTCGGCTCGTATACAAAGTGGGGTATCCCAGAAAACTCCCCACCCTGCACCTGCAATTGTTTTTCCACACAGGACACTTTGCACCTAGTTATGCTCTGCGAACATTACTCGGCGGCCCGTAAAAAATTTCTTGTCCCTATCCTGACAGGCTTAAACTTTGTCCAGGTACGGCCAGCTCTATTATACCTACAGATGCTGAATTCGGTCCAAGTCACATATGGTGTAGCTTGTTTCTTGGTAGCAGCCGCTAGACTAAATAAATCAAGAATCGCCTCAATAATTAACCACCAAACCTGATACCCGCAAAAGAACTCGGTGGGAATGTCCTACATATACTGAAATGGGTACCCCACACTTCTATCTTTTTTTTTTTTTTAAAGAAAACTGTTTTGTAGAACTTTTTTATATGCAATCACTTTTATACTTGTTTAATTGTTTTTTAACTTTGCTTCATGAATCATATTGTGCTGTTATGGTTTTGATTAACCGAATAAAGTTCTTTGACTGACTGACTGACAGTCCCTCTGTATCAGTCCGCTATAGGAATTCCAACTGAGTCATATTTCCTTCCATTGTAGGGGCAATCTCTGCCCTCATAGGCCACTTTTATGGCTAACATACACCAGTCCATGTCGCACTTCCAGATCTCGAGATCCAGGGCCCATTTGGCATCCCAAGCTTTTACCACATTTCTTTCTGCCACCATCAGACCCAGTATCATTCATGTTTGCTGCGCCCCACTGACCCCTGCCTCTCCCATATATTAAGGACACATTGTTTAGCAGAGACCATCAGTTCCCCCTCGCCTCATCTGCCCCAGACAGGCCATAATGTTGGACCAGAATTTTCACATGAAACAGGAGTCCCTTAGGATAAGGAGGAAGGATCCAGTTTGCCGCAGTCTCGCAGGCACAGATCTGTGGCAGCCCTCCCTGTCTGAACAAAGGTCGACCAGGAATAGTATGAACGGTGGAGGATCGGCAACTGTACCACTCTAAAGCCCGATATTATGGCTCTCTAGGGGCACCAAGAGCCTCATTCCATTCCCCATCTTCAAGCCTCCCTAAACCCCTAATCATTCCCTCAGTTGTTGTATGGTATTGGTGTGGTTTACAATCTTTTCATACAGCAGAGACATTGCTTTCTTGGGCATGGAGTCCCCCAATAGTCTGTCCTCCAGAAGGCAGGATTCTGGAAGCTATGTGCCCCTCGGAAGCACAGTCCGCAGCACATGTCTGAGCTGCAGGTACAGGTAGGTCTCGGAGGCCAGCTGGTGCTCACTCATTAAGTTGGCAGTTGGTGGATGCCCACATTCCTTCCCAGGTGCCGCCTCTCAACTGTTCGGATCACCGTGTGGAGGTAGGCTCCAACCCTGATGAGCCACCGGCCAGTACTGCGCTGCTTATCGTCTCTGCTTAGTTACATTCTTGTGATTATGTTCCTCACCTAGGTAGGGGTTCATTTTTCAAGGGACACGAACTACTGAAGACTGTGAAGACCACACTTGGCATAAACTCTATGACATACACATTGCTGGTGGTATCCGGTGCTCGGCACCAGCACTTAAATGTCAGCACCAGCTCTTAAGACAGTCTGCCACATGTTGGAGTGATCTACCTAGTTAGGGATGAGACAAGAAAAGTTATTAATTGGTTATAAATTATCAATGACTAATAACTACCATCCAAGCCATTCTATTAGCTTTGGGGGCCCGGAATACTATGAACGGTCACACTTGCTAGTGTGTGAAGTAGTTGAGTTGGTATTGTCATTGGCAGCATGGCAGGGGGAATGGATGGTTCAAGCTGCAGTGACCTCCTGACGAGGGCCCTGGCTCTTATGTTTTTACAAATTAAGCACTGGTTATAATACTAGAAGGCTTTCACTAGCAGGCAAAGGAGTACTGAGTGAGAATAAAGGGGATCACTTCAAGAATGTGTCTCGAGGGGAGCTATTTTCAAAGGCCACATGAGTCAGGGAAAAAGGGCGTCAAGGCTAAGGCTCTGGGGACATTGCCTCTTAGAAAGAATAGGGTTATATAGTATTTAACCCTTTTGCACTTGTAGTGCATGTGCAACGCCTCGGCCCTGTCTATATTTTTAAATTCATTGAAGTTGTGCATACTTGGAAACCTCATCCTGCACATAAGTTTACGATGGTGCTAGTCTTTATTGAGGTTTTTTTAATGAGGTTTTCTTGTCTCCATCAACACTGCACGCTGCTCATTCCATGCCCAGTGTAAGGGGAACAACATTATTAGTAAGGGTTAATTAGTGGGTGCTTATTACAGAAACAGAAAGAAGATAACTTAAGAAAAATGCAGTGAGGGCAGTATAATCACAAAATTGTAATAAATAGAGACAATCAATGGCACTCTCGAGGTATAGTTGACTTTACTTTCAATTGATGGCTATATTATAGGCTTATGGTAAAAATCCTCATTAAAGTAGATTAGGTCCCTTAAATTGGGAGAAGTCGCAAGTAAATTATGTGTGTTTTAAAACTATATTAACTCTAATTAACATGTTATAAAATTGAGATTGGACTTTAATTTAAAAAAGATTAATTGAATCCGGAATTTTTCTTCTGAAGCCCTGGATGTAAACTTTGGGGGATAAAAACGGTATAGCACCTTCAACTTGTTTGGAATAGCGGAATTTATATCGACTAAATTCAATCAATAGCCTGTCTAAAGAGTCTTTCCTTAAATGTCAATTGAAATTGTGCTTTGTAATGTACAAATATAGATCCTGATTTAGATCTTTGCAGACAGGTCACTCCGTCACATCGGTGACGGATATTCTGTCCACTGAAATATAAATTCCATAGGATATAATGGGATTTATATTTCGGCAGACGTGATATCCGTCACCAATGTGATTGAGTAACCCATCCATCAAGATCTAAATCAGGTCCATAGTTGTGAACTTGCTTGGTTATAACAAATACATTTGTAATTGGCAAAGTATTTTTGCTTAATGTGTTTTGATGATCTTTGTTGATGTTTCAATTTTGGTACTATATGCTCCTCACTAAAAAAGAAAAGTATGAAAGAGTATCCAAAGAGGTTATTTTGACAGGTCGGAATTGCTGCTTTAAAAATACACAGCAGTCTACAGTGGTAGGCCTACAGACATGTTTGCACTGTCACTGTAGTGGGTGGAACAATGGCTGCTACAGTCCACTAGTGACATTTAACTTCCAGGCCCTGGGTACACTTGGAATCATACACTAGGGACTTATAGGTAAGTTAATTATGTTGATTAGGAGTATGGCCAAATTCCACATGATTTACGTGTCAGAGCACATACACTGGGACCAGGTTAGCGTAGTCACAGAGCACAGAGAAAAAAAAACAGCAAAATCAGTCTAAAAAATAATAATGTAATCATGCAGAAAAAGGCTTTTTCCTATAAGTAGTAATCATAAAACAAACAAAGGCATCTAAACATAAAGACTGTGCTGAGCTGTGCTTCTATTTTCCCTTTATACTTTTATGATCTCGAAAATTGGCGTGGGCAACTTTGGTGAAGGATAGCCCTATCTTCTTGTTTTTTAAACCTTCACAAAGATGCAAAGGTTTTAAAAAATAGTGCACAAAAAATAATTACATTTGCTGGAAACCTAATTTTTTCAGAACAATTTGAACCTTTTTGGAAGGAAATTCCCACACAAATGTTTTTTTTTATGTTGGAAATTTCACCCAGAGTAGATGTTTTGAAAATATAACTACCGATACAACTTCATGAAGTAAAGGAAGCTTGTTAACAAAATATTGCCAGTCATTTTAGATTTTAGGACAATGCTACTAAAACTACACTGTGAAACGATTGATGAAATCGAGTAAAGGGATGAACATACTGATGTACACAAACATTTATGGCTGCATAACATGAAGATTTTCAACAGGGGATGGGTAAAGGGCTTTTGTTTTCCATTGTAAAGAGCCTGAAATCTGTTTTAAAAGTCTAAAGTAATTGGATGTAATGGGCAATGGACGTTAACTCCGGAGTAAACATGAACAGAATAGGATCTGACGCCTTATAATATATATTTCGTTTTTTAGGTCTCGCCTTTACCATTCCGCAGGAATGGGAAATGGGGAGAATTCAAGTCGGCTATTTTCTCTTCAAACCAAAGGGCTTTCAGCCGCGGTTTTCTTGCAGTTCACGTGAATCACGTGAGCAAACATGCACGAGCATTCACTCCTCTCCTAGCAGCACTCCTCCCACACCAGCAACTCCCCCCTCCCACACCAGCACCTCCCCTCTCTCTCCCCGCAAACACAGCCTTGCCCTTTCCCACACCAGCACCTCCCCCCTCCCACACTAGCACCTCCCCTCTCTCTCCACGCAATCACAGCCTTTCCCTAGCAGCACTCCTCCCACACCAGCACCTCCCCCCTCCCACACCAGCACCTCCCCTCTCTGTCCACGCAATCACAGCCTTGCCCTAGCAGCACTCCTCCCCCTCCCACACCAGCACCTCCCCTCTCTCCACGCAATCACAGCCTTGCCGTCTGGTATCTGCCTCATCATCCTTGTCCTCTAGTTCCAACTCTCCATTGAGGTGCGGAGGTTCTTCAAGCAGCGATTGATGCTGTTTCACTGCCGCCATGTTCAAGAGAGAGAGCCTAGGTCTGACCGGAACACTGTGGATCCTAAAACAACTCTGATTCAGGGGACCCGGGTTTCCGCTCTAACATCACTCTATGATTCAGCCATCACCAGTCAAAGGGGATGCCGGGACAGCTGCACACAACATTACGGAGCGCTCATCTGTAAACATACAAAACGGACTTCACCACTTTTTTTCCACCGAGGGCTCCTTATAAAAACACGGTAAAAATAACCAATTAAAAACAAATGACATCATATTTGTAACTGCAGCTCGTGAGAACCCATTTCAAAATGAGCTTTAAGTTTTCACGAGCAGCTGAGCTATACTATTTTCGATATGACAATCACATTGGAATATAGAGATCGTAATAACCATGCACGTATTCTGACGCTTTTAGCTAGTTAGGAATACATTTTCACAAACACTTGGAAAGCTCAGAGTATTCGGTTCTCGTATTCACGCCCCCCACCAGGCTCTCCCGCCCCCATCAGGCTTCCCTCCTAATCCGCCTGCCTCCCCTCGCGCATTCACACCCCCACCAGGCTCTCCCGCCCCCATCCGGCTTCCCTTCTAATCTGCCTGCCTCCCCTCGCTCGCATTCCCGCCCCAGGCTCTCCCGCCGTGGAAAATAAAACCTGAAAACTTTACTTTTTTCTTTGTTAACACTTCATAGACTAGCCCTGCTATTCATTTTGTAATTCATGTTTTTCGGATATGAGAACATTAAGATTTACTTTTCGTCACTTTAAAACCAAAGCTCCCTTTAATCGTTTTGGAATATTGCCATTTAATGCGACACAGTGACAATAATCCCTAGCTGTTCTCCTCCCCTGCACTGTCCCCCCCAGCATCTGCGCTGTAATCTCACACCAACCTCTGCCTACCTCCCCATAGCCACTGAACCTCCGCAGCCCCGTCTCCCGCCGGCTTCCAACTGGCCTCCAATTTGTCCCAAGATCGTATTGGCAGCAGGATCTCGTGTGTGTAAGGAATATCTTAACGCATGGACACGCAGTTGCCCCGGGGCGCGTGGGCCAGACATGCGATGTCGCCCTTCCCTCCTGTTGTTTTGTATCCACAAGCGCTATGGGAGTCTGTGGGCAGCAGTTTGGACTGTGTTGATGCATATTTTGAAAGCCTGTTGCTCCCTGACTTTGCTGCTGTAGGTGAGCAGTCCCAAGTCCATTTAACCCACTATCTGCTATATTCCAGCAACTAAAAGCTACACATTTCCTGTGAGGAACAGAGACCACAGAGCCCCCACATTACGTTGAATTCGGACCGTTTACACCATGTTAATTGCACTCCCGCCCCCATCCGGCTTCCCTTCGGCCTCTCTCCAGGCCATGTTCCCTCCCCTGCCAGAGTCCACCCCGCCCCTAATTTATCTCTCACATCAAAGCCCCCAGGACCCCCTCCCCCGCTCCTGATCATCGCAGACTCCCACCAACCCCCCCCCCCCCCCGTCATCCACATCCTCGCGTTGCAGCTCTCTCGTCCCGGGCTGCTCGCCCTCTCCTTCGGTCCTTGCAGACCCCCTTACTGTCCGCCACATCCCCTCATCCCGACCACCACAGAACTCCGCCGTTTCTCGTTTCTTCATGGACCCTTCAAAACGCCATCGCCCTATAACCCTAGGAAACTACCCAGCTCCCCCTCTAACTACCCAGACTCAGTCATAACCCTTCCCCTCAGCCCTCGCTCACCCCCGCAAGACCTCCAGCTCACGGCGCCCCCCCTGCAGACTCCTGCAGTATCTTAAAACCCCCCTCCGCGCATCAAGGAACACTACGTTTCATTGCCAATACTACACCTGCCGTAGAGCCGATTCATTGTAAATAGAATGTTCCTCCCGCACTGGCGGTGCTCCTAATAACGATGCTATCTTATTTGACAAATCATTAATAAAAACAGTTTTCTTCCCAATACACTAATATTTAGTGTAAATTTAGTCCGCCGGTGAGTCAGCCCGGATCGGCTGCCCTCCCCCCACCTGTGTGTCTCAGGGACACCACCACACTACTCAGGGACACCACCACACCACTCAGGGACACCACCGCACCACTCAGGGACACCACCACACCACTCAGGGACACCACCACACCACTCAGGGACACCACCACACCACTCGGGGACACCACCACACCACTCGGGGACACCACCACAGCCCTCAGGGACACCAACACACCACTCAGGGACACCAACACACCACTCAGGGACACCAACACACCACTCAGGGACACCACCACATCACTCAGGGACACCACTACATCACTCAGGGACACCACCACATCATCCCTCAGGGACACCACCACACTACTCAGGGACACCACCACACTACTCAGGGACACCACCACACCACTCAAGGTCACCACCACACCACTCAGGGACACCACCACACCACTCAGGGACACCACCACACCACTCAGGGACACCACCACAGCACTGAGGGACACCACCATAGCCTTCAGGGACACCACCATAGCCCTCAGGGACACCACCATAGCCCTCAGGGACACCACCATAGCCCTCAGGGACACCACCACAGCACTCAGGGACACCACCACAGCCCTTAGGGACACCACCACACTACTCAGGGACACCACCACACCACTCAGGGACACCACCACACCACTCAGGGACACCACCACACCACTCAGGGACATCACCACATCACCCAGGGACACCACTACATCACTCAGGGACACCACTACATCACTCAGGGACACCACCACATCATCCCTCAGGGACACCACCACACTACTCGGGGACACCACCACACCACTCAGGGACACCACCACACCACTCAGGGACACCACCACACCACTCAGGGACATCACCACACCACTCAGGGACACCACCACACCACTCAGGGACACCACCACAGCCCTCAGGGACACCACCACAGCCCTCAGGGACACCACCATAGCCCTCAGGGACACCACCATAGCCCTCAGGGACACCACCATAGCCCTCAGGGACACCAACACAGCACTCAGGGACACCACCACATCACTGATGTACACCACAAAATCAATCAGGGATACCACCACACCACTCAGGGACACCACCACACCACTCTGGAACACCACCTCATCACTCACGGACACCACCTCATCACTCACGGACACCACCTCATCACTCACGGACACCACCTCATCACTCACGGACACCACCACATCACTCACGGACACCACCACATCACTCACGGACACCACCACATCACTCTGGGACACCACCACATCACTCTGGGACACCACCACATCACTCTGGGACACCACCACATCACTCTGGGACACCACCACATCACTCTGGGACACCACCACATCACTTTAATACACCACCACATCACTGAGCACCATAACAGCATCACTCAGCACCACAACAGCACTGTCCTTGCTGGCTAACAACAAGCATTCCCATAGCCAATAGGACTCGCATTAGGAAAGTGTAAGCTATTGGCTTTGTAAATAACAATGCTATTAATTTATATATTTTCAATGCCAACACATATTAAAAAAAAATAATTGTCATTTACAATACCAATAGCTCACACTTTCCTAATGCGAGACCTATTGGCAACGCCAGTGCTTGTCCTCTTTTCTGCGGTGCCTTACACACATCTCTAGCCTGATGTTTATGCTTAGAGGCATGAACAGCTAAGACTGCCATAGATAGCACTGGTTACAAATCCTTAATAAACCAGTAAGCTGTCCAAGTAAAAGCATGAGTTTTCTGTGGCCGCTATTTATGCTTTGTGGCAAGTACAACGAGGCGTACAATGTGGTGCCTACAACTATTTGACATGTTGTGTCAAGTTACACCTATAAACAGTGCTTGCAATGAGCTGTTAATGGCAGGCACTTAGTTATTTAATTTATCGGTAGAGTGCTAGGTCTTCTCAGCAGGGATTGCATTTTTTTAATGCGGGGCTAGTGACACTACTCAGTAGTGAAAAAGTGCTGTGGAATAGTATTTCTATTTCAAGATCCACCTGCAATCAAGATTTTCCATTACTCGCGGGCTCCGAGAAAGTGCATGCATCCACCTCCCACACATCTGTGCGAACTGTGGTGGAAAGAAGCATTTTCTCTTCAGCAACTGAGGCCCGATTCTAGGAGCACTAGTGCACGTGAAAAGCAGAGGCAGTCACCAGTGTGTGGTTAAAAGGCCAACAGTATTTTTGTTGGCCATTACACATATGTCAAGGGCCGCCTGAACCCCTGTCTGTTGTGGCAACGAGCCCTGGCGACCATTTACAGCTGTTACGCATTAGTTAAAATTAATGACTATAAGTCACTTCACTTATTAGCTCAGTTGAGAAATGTGGCTCTTTGGGCTGTGTGGGGCGTTGAACCCATCACCACCACCATCTACTTCAGCTGACACACCCTCCCTCAAAACTAATTCATAAAAAGACATAACAAAGGCTTCTGTGGCTGCAGCCAATGCCCTGACAGGGGTGAAAAACCCAAGTTGGATAGTGCTTGCACAGGATCTCCACATATGAACTGGAAATCCACCGGGGTCTCAAGTTCACACTGTGGACACCGTGTGAGTAAACTCTCTTCACCGGGTGTCCTTGTGAATGGGGCCGATATGGTATGACACACGGTGTTTCAGGCTTGTAGGCAGGGCTGTGAAACATTTGAAGTACCAATCAATCAATCGAATATTCTTTATTCGGTTTATGCAACCATAGAAGATGTATAGAAAATACAATTAAATAAAATCAACCATAAAAACAGTAATAAAAAAAGACATTACATATTTAGAACTAGTTATGAACTAGCCAGATAAAACAATCTAAAAAATCATTGTAAACATTCAGATTCGGCAAAGATAGTCATAGCAGCATACCATTATAGATCTCAATTGATTATACAAAATATATAAATTCATGTAAATTGTATTAAAACTATATAGAACTACAAACAGTGCCAAATAAAGCAGTCCATAGTGCAGAGCTAATCACATTCACAATCTAAAAATAATTAAAGATTACAAATAAAGTGCCTAGGTGCGACCTGAAAGTACAATCTTTTTTTTTGTGAACAGATTTTATTGACAATTTCTCAATTTGCATATTTTAACAGTGCAGTAATGTAGTTTGTTTCATTGGATATTAGCATTTCCACAGTGTTCTCATTTGTTGCATATGCAGCATTTGTTAGCAGGGTAAGGTGGTGTCGTTTTTGTGAAGTAGTAGATCAGGGCTGGACTGGCCGTAGCGGGCACCAGGCATTTCCCCGGTGGGCTACCAGGGTTGGGGGCCGATTTTGTTACAGGGCCGTTTTTGCAGCAGAGCTGCAATATCGGCTGCTGTAACGAAATCGGCTGAAACTGGCTGTGGCACACAGCTCTACCGCACCCCCCAACCCCCTTGGGGGGGGGGGCGAGCACTTTGCCAAGGCCGGTTTTGGTTCCCAGTCCGGTCCTGTTTATGATTCACGTGTTTGTGTCAGGGGTGCCTGATTTCGACCTGAAAGTACAATCTTAATTGAATCCTCACAAAATTACATGTTGCCACAAACTGTGCATCTTACATCTGACCAATTATTACGCAAGCTTTATATAGCTATAATAAAACACTTTATGCTATATTACAAAAAATAATTTCCCTACTATATCCCTTAATCTCACTGCAATTAAGGAATCCAGTAGGGAACTGATTTGCAGTAATGTGGAGCACTGTGACTGTCCCCTACACCTCTCCCTGCCGCACATAAAATATATAAATAAGTACAAGCTGCATCTAGAAATGTGGCTTCATTGTAAATGTTAATTTTATGCAGTTAACGAGATTGTATAGTTTGAAAGACAGGCAGATGATGTAGGAGGAACTCACCCACAAAAACGTCAGTGAGCTTTTTTGGGTATGTAATCTACATAATTAGAGTTTCATTCAGTCTGCTTTTGAGCCAATAGAGTTATGCTAGCTGAGTCTCAGTTTGGGTTTTACCAAGATAGTCATTTTACCATCACAGGTGCTGACCCACAAGCAAACTGCTCTGGAAACAAGCATTGGAAATGCAATAGGTCTCGCATTAGAAAAGTTGGAGTTATTGGTCTTGTAAATGACATATTGTATTTATTTGTTGGTTTTTAAAATTGCTAAATTGATGGCTTTGTCATTTACAATGCCAATAGTTATAACTTTCGCGAATGTGACACCTATAGCATTTGGAATGCAACATGTTTTGTATTTACGTGACTTAGATGGCAGCTCTGGTCGTTAGGCCACATCTCTAGAGAGCAGGAGAGTGCAGCAGGGGAGAGAAGCACAGTAATGCAATAGGTCTCGCATTAGGAAAGTTTGAGCTATTGGTATTGTAAAGGACACATTTTTTATTTATGTGCTTGTTTTGAAAATAGCGAATTAATAGCTTTGTTATTTACAATGCCAATAGTTTTATCTTTCGCAAATGTGACACCTATTGTAACACAATATGTGTTGTGAGGGTGAGTGAGGGTGAGGGTGTGAGGGGTTGAGGGTGAGTGAGGGTGAGGGGTTGAGGGTGAGTGAGGGTGAGGGGTTGAGGGTGAGTGAGGGTGAGGGGTTGAGGGGGAGGGGTCGAGGGTGAGGGTGAGGGGTTGAGGGTGAGTGAGGGTAAGGGGTTGAGGGTGAGGGTGAGGGTGAGTGAGGGTGAGGGGTTGAGGGTGAGTGAGGGTGAGTGAGGGGTTGAGGGTGAGTGAGGGTGAGTGAGGGTGAGGGTGAGTGAGGGGGAGGCTGAGGGGTTGAGGGTGAGGCTGAGGGGTTGAGGGTGAGTGAGGGTGAGTGAGAGTGAGGGTGAGTGAGGGGTTGAGGGTGAGGGGTTGAGGGTGAGTGAGGGTGAGGGGTTGAGGGTGAGTGAGGGTGAGGGGTTGAGGGTGAGTGAGGGTGAGGGTGAGTGAGGGTGAGTGAGGGTGAGGGTGAGTGAGGGTGGGTTAAGGTGAGGGTGAGTGAAGGTGAGGGTGAGTGAGGGTGAGGGTGAGTGAGGGTGAGGGTGAGTGAGGGTGAGGGTGAGTGAGGGTGAGTGAGTGGTTGAGGGTGAGGGGTTGAGGGTGAGGGTGAGGGGTTGAGGGTGAGTGAGGGTGAGGGTGAGGGGTTGAGGGTGAGTGAGGGTGAGGGTGAGGGGTTGAGGGTGAGTGAGGGTGAGGGGTTGAGGGTGAGTGAGGGTGAGGGTGAGGGAGGGTGAGGGAGGGTGAGGGTGAGTGAGGGTGAGGGGTTGAGGGTGAGGGTGAGTGAGGGTGAGTGAGGGTGAGTGAGGGCGAGTGAGGGTGAGTGAGGGCGAGTGAGGGCGAGTGAGGGCGAGTGAGGGCGAGTGTGGGTGAGTGAGGGTGAGTGTGGGTGAGTGAGGGTGGGTGAGGGTGAGTGAGGGTGAGGGGTTGAGGGTGAGTGAGGGTGAGGGGTTGAGGGTGAGTGAGGGTGAGTGAGGGTGAGGGATTGAGGGTGAGGGGTTGAGGGTGAGTGGGGGTGAGTGAGGGTGAGGGGTTGAGGGTGAGTGAGGGTGAGGGGTTGAGGGTGAGTGAGGGTGAGTGAGGATGAGGGGTTGAGGGTGGGTGAGGGTGAGTGAGGGTGAGGATGAGTGAGGGTGAGGGTGAGTGAGGGTGAGTGAGGGTGAGTGAGGGTGAGGGAGGGTGAGGGTGAGTGAGGGGTTGAGGGTGAGGGTGAGTGAGGGTGAGTGAGGGTGAGTGAGGGCGAGTGAGGGCGAGTGAGGGTGAGTGTGGGTGAGTGTGGGTGAGTGTGGGTGAGTGTGGGTGAGTGTGGGTGAGTGAGGGTGGGTGAGGGTGAGTGAGGGTGATGGGTTGAGGGTGAGTGAGGGTGAGGGGGTGAGGGTGAGGGTGAGGGATTGAGGGTGAGGGGTTGAGGGTGAGTGGGGGTGAGTGAGGGTGAGGGGTTGAGGGTGAGTGAGGGTGAGGGGTTGAGGGTGAGTGAGGGTGAGTGAGGATGAGGGGTTGAGGGTGGGTGAGGGTGAGTGAGGGTGAGGGTGAGTGAGGGTGAGGGTGAGTGAGGGTGAGTGAGGGTGAGTGTGAGTGAAGGTGGGTGAGGGTGAGGGGTTGAGGGTGAGTGAGGGTGAGGGGTTGAGGGTGAGTGAGGGTGAGGGGTTGAGGGTGAGTGAGGGTGAGGGTGAGTGAGGGTGAGGGGTTGAGGGTGAGTGAGGGTGAGTTAGGGTGAGGGGTTGAGGGTGGGAGAGGGTGAGTGAGGGTGAGGGTGAGTGAGGGTGAGGGTGAGTGAGGGTGAGGGTGAGTGAGGGTAAGGGTGAGTGAGGGTGAGTGAGGGTGAGTGTGAGTGAAGGTGGGTGAGGGTGAGGGGTTGAGGGTGAGTGAGGGTGAGGGGTTGAGGGTGAGTGAGGGTGAGGGGTTGAGGGTGAGTGAGGGTGAGGGTGAGTGAGGGTGAGGGGTTGAGGGTGAGTGAGGGTGAGTTAGGGTGAGGGGTTGAGGTGGGTGAGGGTGAGTGAGGGTGAGGGTGAGTGAGGGTGAGTGAGGGTGAGGGTGAGTGAGGGTGAGTGAGTGAAGGTGGGTGAGGGTGAGGGGTTGAGGGTGAGTGAGGGGTTGAGGGTGAGGGGTTGAGGGTGAGTGAGGGTGAGTGAGGGTGAGGGGTTGAGGGTGAGTGAGGGTGAGTTAGGGTGAGGGGTTGAGGGTGGGTGAGGGGGAGTGAGGGTGAGGGTGAGTGAGGGTGAGGGGTTGAGGGTGAGTGAGGATGAGTGAGAGTGAGGGTGAGTGAGGGGTTGAGGGTGAGTGAGGGTGAGGGTGAGGGGTTGAGTGAGGGTGAGGGGTTGAGGGTGAGTGAGGGTGAGTGAGGGTGAGGGTGAGTGAGGGTGAGGGTGAGTGAGTGGGGGTTGAGGGTGAGTGAGGGTGAGTGAGGGTGAGGGTGAGTGAGGGTGAGTGAGGGTGAGGGTGAGGGGTTGAGGGTGAGTGAGGGTGAGTGAGTGAGGGTGAGTGAGGGTGAGTGAGGGTGAGGGGTTGAGGGTGAGTGAGGGTGAGGGGTTGAGGGTGAGTGAGGGTGAGGGAGGGTGTAGGTTGCAGTACTGCGGAAGAGCGGTGCGCATTGATAGGTCACAAGACCTAAAGAGAGCCTCTAAGAATGAAAACAAGTGTCAGAATAGCCAGCCAAGTAAGAACTATCCACTCTGCGTCCACTTCAGCTTCAGAAAGACCACGACTCACCACCACCCGCAACAGGTTCCCCGCAGGAACTGCAACAAGATCACCACCGACCAGCTCACCACTTCACTGAGCCAGAACCCTCCCGCCAGCTCAACGGACCCCAACCAAGCAGCCAACAACCTCACACAGTGGATCACCAATTGCGCTCGCCCAACCAGCCTCGACCACTCGCAGTCCGGCTTCCGCGCCAACCACAGCACCGAAACCGCCCTCATTGCAGCCACTGACGACATCCGAGCCCTGCTCGACAACTGGGAAACAGCGGCCCTCATCCTCCTGGACCTCTCCGCAGCATTCAATACGGTCTGCCAACGCACCCTAGTGCAGCGCCTCAGCAACATCGGAATCCAAGAGAAGGCACTGGAGTGGATCATCAGGTTCCTCACCGGAAGAACCCAGAGAGTCCGCCTCCCCCCGTACAGATCCAAGGCCACCGAAGTCATATGCGGCGTACCACAAGGATCATCACTCAGCCCTACCCTCTTCAACGTCTATATGAGCCCCCTCGCAGCCATCGTACGCCAACACAACCTCAACATCATCTCCTACGCCAACGACACCCAGCTGATCCTCTCCCTCACCAACGACCCAGGAACCGCCAGAACCAACCTACACGAAGGGATGAAAGACGTAGTCGAATGGATGAGGAACAGCCGCCTGAAACTGAACTCAGACAAGACGGAAGTCCTCATCCTTGGATCATCACCCTCCGCCTGGGACGACTCCTGGTGGCCCCCTGCCATGGGCAGCGCACCCAAACCAACGGACCACACACGCAACCTGGGCTTCATCCTGGACTCCTCCCTCTCGATGACCAGACAAGTCAACGCCGTCTCATCATCATGCTTCAACATCCTACGCATGCTCTGAAAGATCTTCCGATGGCTCGCCACCGAAACCAGGAAGACAGTCACACAGGCACTCGTCACCAGCCGACTGAACTACAGAAACACCCTCTATACCGGAACCACAGCCAAACTCCAGAAAAGACTCTAACACATCCAGAACGCCTCCGCACGACTCATCTTGGACATCCCCCGACACAGCCACATCTCCGGACACCTGAGAGACCTTCACTGGCTCCCCGTCAGCAAGAGAATCATGTTCCAACTCCTCACCCACGCACACAAGGCCCTCCACGACCTGGGCCCCAGGTACCTCAACAACCGCCTGACCTTTTACACTCCCACCCGCCAGCTACGATCGACCAGCCATGCCCTCGCCGCCGTGCCACGCATCCGGAGATCCACCATTGGAGGAAGATCCTTCTCCTACCTGGCAGCCAAGACTTGGAACTCCCTTCCCATCCACCTCCGCCTGACCCAAAACCACCTCTGCTTCAGGAAGCAACTCAAGACATGGCTGTTCGAGCAGTAGCGGACCCCCCTCCCCCAAGCGCCTTGAGACCCTCTGGGTGAGTAGCGCGCTATACAAATATCCTGATTGATTGATTGATTGATTGCCTGCATGCTCGGGATGTGTAGCGCGCAAAGTTACCCATGAGGTTTGTCCCGCCCGCTCGCGTCCCCTTATTTCCGGTCACTACTAACGTGTTCGCGAGTAATTCTGTGCCAGATTGCAGTTTCTGCGTGTTCGGCAACTCAATCTTACCGACAAGCATCCTCGCGCACGCGAAAATGCTATTGAGCGCGCGAGAACTACGCTACGCAGCAGTTTGCGGAGTATTTGACAACTTCGCGTTCTCCGCGGAGCGCGGAGTTGCCGAAACTCCGCAAACTCCGCGAACGGAGCGTAGTTCTTCGCCCAGGGCTACTTAAAAGTCACGGGCACTGCAAGGAATCGCCACGATTCCTTGCAAGTTGGTTCAAGAGTGGATAAGCCCCCATAGTCTCGCAAGCTCGATGCGCATGCGCATCGACAGGCGAGACCTAAAAAGTGCAGATGCTGAGTGCCCCTGGTGATATGGGGACTGCTGTCAGCTTTGCCACAGATTCAGAAATGTTTTTCACGATCTTAGCTATAGCTGCATGTACGCAAGTTGCCTTGCGCAACACAAATGATCTCCATGAAAAATCTGTGTTCGAGGTGGAGAATGGGGCCAGGGTTGTGGACAACACCAGTGGCGGTCACTGCACAACGAAAGTGGGGGGAAGACGAGTGGGGGGTTTGAGGGTAAAAGCAATATAAAATAAAATTTGAATTTTTAAGAATTTACAAAGCGCTCGTACACAGTGCAGTTTCATGGCGCTAGAGGAAATTACCTGGGCATGAAGAGAAAGGAGGGTTAAGGGCCGAACGCCTGTTGGAACAAGAGGGTTTTGAGGGTGCTACGAAACTCCATATAGGAGGATGAGGTTCTGATGGGGGGGGGAGGGAGTTCCAAAAAATGGGTGCGAGGACCGAGAATTTCTGGCCTCCAGATCTAGATTTCTTGAAACGGGGGATTACTAATAGAGATTTAGTAGAGGAACGAAGGTCCCTGATAGGACAATAGTTAATAATGGCAGAATTGATGAATGCAGGGGCGGTGCCCATTCGAGCTTGAAAAGTGAGGCAACCGAGTTTGAATAGGGCCCTTTGTTTGATCGGGAGCCAGTGGAGAGAAATGAGGAGATGGGACGAGTGTTGAAATTTGGACAGGCCATGTACCAGGCGGGCTGCCTGGTTCTGCACTAGTTGAAGGCGTTGGAGTGCATAAGCGGGGGCACCATTGTAGATTATGTTGCCATAGTCTATTTTGGATAAGACCATGGCCATTACTATTAATTTGAGTGCAGAAAGAGAGAAAAACCGTGAGACTTTCCTAATGGTGCGGAGGGTAAAAAAGCAAGAGGATACTACCGAACTAATGTGGGAGTGCAAGGTCAATTGATGATTAAGGGTGATGCCAAGAGTCTTAACGGAGTGAGAGGGGGTGGGGGGAAGACCAAGGGAGGGGGGCCAGAAAGAGGGGGGACCATGGATTGCCACTGCCTCCAGTCAAAATCAGCTCAGTTTTATCCGGGTTGAGTTTCAGATGGTTGGCATTCATCCAATCCCGGATAAACAGCATGACCGACTGGAAGGCAGTGACACCAGCAGAGGAAGGGGCAAAATTAAAAATGAGTTGGAGTTTATCAGCGTAATTGTAGACTGTGACCTCCATCTGCTGAAGTGCGAAAATGAGGGGGAAGATGTAAAGATTGAATAATAGAGGGGAAAGAGAAGAACCCTGGGGGACACCACATCACACCCTGCGGGGTGGGGCAGAAAATTCGGCCAGATGGACGGCCTGGGTGCGGTCGGCTAGGAAGGAGCCTATCCAGGTCAATGCGTGCCCTCCTATGCCCGCCGCCTCGACACGGGACAGAAGGATGGAATGGTCCACCGTGTCGAAAGCGGCGGACAGGTCTAGGAGGACGAGGGCCTGGGGGGTGTTAGTGTCGAGTCTCTCCCTAAGTTGGTCCATGACCGAAATAACCACCTTCTCGGTGGAATGGCGGGGTCGAAAGCCCGCCTGGCAGGGTGAGAGGTAGTTGCTGTCCTCAATAAAGGTGCTGAGTACCTGAGTGGCGTGGGACTCAGCTACCTTGCCCAGGTAAAGAAGAAGAGAGATCGGGCGATAATTTGCCGGAGTGGAGGGGTCAGCCCACGGTTTTTTTAAGATGGGGAGGATTATGGCAGTCTTAAAAATATCAGAGACGGAGCTGTTCGTATAGCAGTCATTGAGGAGAGTGAGAGCAGGGAAGGGGCATTCGAGAAAAATCTGACGCAAAATGCGGGCCGGACAAATGTCGGCAGGAGAGCCCGACTTGATGCGACTAAGTAAAGGGGGCAAAGATTCACAGGTGAGGGCAGGGATGACAGTGAGCGACACAGAGTTGACAGGGGGCTGGGGGTGGGAGAAAGTGGGAGGAGGGGGGGGGTATTGGCTTTGATGCGATCGATTTTATCAATAAAAAATTCATTGAGTGAATCGCACAAAGCTTGGGAGGGGGAGATCTTGGGCTGGGTTCTGTCAGAAGATGCCAACTCGTGGACGGTGGCGAAGATCTCACGCGGCTGGCTTTCCGCAGCGAGGATGCGATTAGAAAAATAGTCAGATTTGGCTGCCAGGATGGCTTGTTTATAATCATTGAGGGTGGAGATGTAGTGTTTTTTTCGGGTTGGGCAGTATGCTCTTCGCCATGCTCGTTCAGCCTGGCGAAGCACAAGTGTTTTGCTTTGAGAGCAGGGTTGAACCACTTGTTGGCATTGTGGGAGCGGTTGATGGTAATCCGCCTCAAGGGAGCCACAGGGTGGCAGGCTGAAGTGAGCCAGTGATCAAGGGTGGCGGACTGAGAGTGCGTGGTCAGCCCCGATAGATCTGGGCAAGAGGCAACTAACGAGTTGCACAAGGATGGGATATCAACTCTGTTCCAATTTCTTGCCCGGGTGTTCTTGGGACGGGGAGGGGTGATTTTTTGACTCCGGACCAGGGAGAAGGCAAGTTTATAATGATCTGACCAGGAACAAGGCGAGATGATTGGGGTGGAGATTGGGATGTTAAGAGTCCAGATCTGGTCCAGAGTGTGGCCCCGGGTATGAGTGGGACCTTGAACATGCTGGGTGAAGTTGAGACTAAGCAGTAGTTCCGTGAAGTTCTTAGATTCGGCAGGGTCCGAAGGCCAGAAGTTAAAGTTTCCCAGCACGAGAACGGAAGCACTGTTGACTACAAGAGTCGCAAGGGAGTCCTAGAGGGCAGAAAGAAAGCCCGAGGAGGATTGAGGAGGTCGATAGATCAATACACAGGTGATAGGGATGTTAAGGGAGGTGGAACGGACTACAAGGCAATCTGCTGCGGGTAGCATGGGCACCGCCAGGGTCTGGAAGTGAAGTCCCTTGTGAGCAATCAAAGCAACCCCGCCGCCTGCTCTCTCCTCAGGTCGATCTGCGTGGAACATGGAGTAGAGAGGAGGGAGGGCCGCCAGGATGCTCGGAAGGGAGTCCGGGCGATACCACGTTCCGGTCAGAAGCAATAAATCAGGGGATTCGGAGTCCAAAAGATCGAATATTTTGTATTGATGCTTAACAGCTGACCGCGTGTTCAGGAGGAGAGCGGAAATGGGAGGAGGTGAGGGGGCAGGAGTAGAAGGCTTAACAGAGGCTATGCCTAGATGTAGGGCATAGGAGAGTGTAGCGGGATCAAGTAATCAGTGGTTGTTTAGGGCATAGAGTTGTGCCGGAGCGTATGTGAGAGATTGTGGATAATTGCATGCCCCTAGCCCCGGTCGGACGCGGACGGGCGCAGATGGGCTTGCCTTAGGCGCGCCCGCTGCGCTTGTCCGCTGCGCGTCCGGTAGATACACATTTTTTATAGTGTGAGGGGGCATGGCCTGAGGAGATGGGCGTGGCCTCAGTGATCCACGAAGACGGCGGCAATTTCGAAGATTTCCCTACGTCAGCGCTAAGGTCCGCTGTGTGGGTGTGTGCGGGGAGAGCGGCAGGTGAGAATAAAATGCACAGTATCACAAATTTTAAAACTTACCTCTCGCTGCCCAGCACCTGCAGCCGCCTCCGTGCTTCACCCCCGGCAGTCTCTGAGAAGGCACATGCTCCCCAGCCAATCCAGATGCTGCTCTCCTGATATGATAGCAGTTCCAGGATTGATCTGAGTGACCAAGTCTGCTGCTCAGACACTGCATCAGAGCCTGTGGCTTTTCTCCAACCCCAATGTGAACACAGATGGTTTGGAGAAATAGTAGTGTGCATGTCTGTTTGGCAGGCCTAAGACGGCCAGCCAAACTTACATACACACTTCTAAGTGCTCACCACTCCTGCCTGTCACGGCCTAGCCCCGCATGCATGCAAGCTCAGTCAGCCAGACCACATCACAGAAAATTAAATTATGGAGCCGATTACGATGTCGGGCGTAAACCCTCCTCCCGACAGTCGGAATCTCCTTGACCACGTCGGAGCCCTTCTTACCGACTCAGCGGGTTTACAAGCCGCCCTCCGAATATCATGTTGGCGGTCGGAAGGTAAACCGTGCGGTCATTCCGAATCGGTTCCGACTGGCTCTCAGAGAATTTGTGTCAGTCGGAACCGAATCATACACCTCTATGGACATCGTTTCCGACCATGCGATTATGATGCCGACTTCCAACAGCCTTTCTGAGTCCGCCTGTCCGACACAGAAAGGCTGTCGGAAAGCGACTTTGGGGGCCCCTAGAAGGGCCACCTTCATCCTGCAGCCTCTGGATGTGGTCCATGGGGGTACCTAAGGGACCCCCTGTAAAACCCGGCACTGTGTGGCAGGCACCATGGGGTGCCCGTGACAGGGTGCAGAGTTTTACACACACACACCCCATTTCCCCATAGGAGCCTGTGTTGTCGGTCGGAACAGAGGCTCCCATAGAAAAAAATGGGAATACGCCCGACTCCTTGTCAGATTCAGTTTTGACCGATTCGCGATCGGCGGTACCGCACAACTGATTAAGATGTTTCCGAACACCATTCGGAAGGACTCCCATTGATTTCAATGGGAGCCTGTGTTCCAACCAACAACACAGGCTCCTATGGGGAAATGGTTGTCTGCGGAAAATCTTGCATCCTGCCACAGGCACCCCATGGTGCCTGCAACACAGTACATCGTTTTAAAGAGTGGTCCCTTGGGAACCCCACAGCCCCCAACCAGAGGGCTCAGAATGAAGGGGGGCCTTGCTAGGGGCCCCCAACGTCAGTCTCTGACAGCCTTTTCGTGTCGGACAGTACGACTCGGAAAGGCTGTCAGGATCCAACATCGTAATCTGTCGGTCAGAATTGTTTCCGACCGAGTCGGGCATATGGGTTCCGAATCGGCCTTGGAGAATCTGACTGTCGGTCGAAGGCTTTCTGGCCAACAACATAATCGGCCCCTTAGTTTGGGACGTGGTGCTGAAAAATAAAACTGTAATAAATAAACTTTATCACCGTTTTATTTTTCAGCTCTGGGGCTCTGACGGCTTGTGGAGCGACGGTCCCCTGCTCAAATGGAGGAGCTGCCACTACCAAAATGTCTTTATTACATTCTAACTATGTTTGGGCAAAGTTTCCACCTCTCAAGTATCAGTTTAATACATAAACAAGTCAATCACCACCTGAAAGGCGACCACTAATCTTTTCAAAGATCTGGCCACTGCGTGGCAGCATTTTTAGTAATTTTGATCCTTTTGAGCTACAATTTATTTTTGTTAAAATGTGCAAAATATGCACCTGATGATAGATTATGTGGGAAGGGGGGCAAGTCTATAATGATGTGGAAAACGCCACAGCAGTAGAATCACATAAATTCAGTGGCCCTGCATATAAAACATTTCTGAGAGAGGGGCTGTGATTTCTAGCCACTTCATGCTGGTACTGTGTAATTAGTCATGTGTTCAATAAGGCAATATAAAAAAAATTATCTGCATGCATACAAACCAGCCCCAATCATTCACGCATGCCAGAACCTGCGGTGTTCAGCCATATGTAAATGAAAACCAACGCCACAAGCGTTAAAATACTTTCCTGCACGGATTATTCTCTCTCTATATATATATAATTTTCTGACATTCTCGAAACAGCTGGAGCTTAGCTTCTCTTTGATGGGCCTTCGAGTCAAAAAGCAGAAAACTGCCGCTATTGCAGGTGCTACATAATAATTCATATTTTGCACAGGAGGCATGGAGTTTTGTGTGCCTGATTAAGCACGAGACATTTTTTTGCATTTATGCAAGTTTATGAATGCGTAATAGCAAAATTGTGTTCAAGCAGCCATATTAAACCTGGAAAACTTTAATCACGCTAAAAATGACGCTTATGGGCAATGCATCTGTAAACACCCAGTTGGGTGCTTGTTCATCATATGCAAATACTGCTTTGGGAACTAGGGGGAAGGTATTCAGAGATAAAATTGTGCAATGCTTGAGCTTTTGAGTGAAGCTTAGATAAAAGCCAATATAGCAACGGTACAGTGCCTTTAGTACAACAATGTAGTTAATGTATCCTGACCGAAACGAACTCTACGACTATCAAATTTTCAGGCCCATTTACACTGATGCGGTATTAAAGTTACTGTCTGGAGTGTCTACATTAGATTTTCAGTTTTTGATCTAAGAATATTTGCAATCGTATGCAGTATCGTTACCTCCAGTTTAACCACATTATTTCACATGTTGCTACTGCCATTCTTTGCAAGAGATAAACATTCCTGGTATTTTCATGATAAAATGTGGTATTATCGCATTTATCTAAATCCACATTTGAACCAGGCCCGGACTGGCCGTAGCGGGCACCGAGCAATCCCCTGGTGCGCCGTACGGGTGGGGGCCGGTTAGCTGCCAAATCGTCCCTGTAACAAAATCGGCAGAAAACCGGCCCTGGCAAAGAGCTCGGCGGCACCCCCAACCCCTCGCCCCTCCCCCCGTGGGGGAGGAGAGGGGGCGAGCACTTTGTCAGGGTAGGTTTTGGTTGCCAGTCCAGCCCTGATTTGAACGGTATTACTGATAACACACAGTTCTGCGTTACAATAGTGTTCACCCTAAGCATGAAATAAGGGTCACACCACAAAGTCCAACTGTGCAAAAAACTAGTATTTTTATAAAATACTTTCACATTTTAGAAATGCATTTTAAAAGTATACGTAAAAGAGAATGATGCCTTAATATGATACTGAACTTTTTTTCTCAAAAACTCAGCCTATACCCTCTACTTATCTAGGGATCCAGCACATTCAACGCTAGCTCTTCTGCTGCTTTTCAAGGGATCTCAGGTGAGCTTTTACAGTTTTGGGAGCACGATAGTCAGTACTGAATTTGTTTAAAAAAGTGCAGACCAAAGTTTTCTTAGGAGTCTGCGGTGGTGTAGCCAAATGCCGTGACTGTAGCCTACCAAAGCTGCTTAGCTTTGATTCCACCGCTTGGCTCTTCATTCAGCCACCCAATGCTTCCAGGGCCTTTAACTTACTCTTTCCTGCAGATCATTCTTCATTCCTTTTTTCTCAACAGCTCCCTGTTGCCCTATCATTCTTTTACTAGTTTTTCTCCCCTTTCTGCCCCTCTCTCTATTACTGTGGATGAAAGTTTGATGATGAAAAATAAGTCCCGGTCCAAAAAAATGAGTGCTGGTGACACCGCCTATACTCACATTATGGACAACCGCTTACTTTAAAAGAAAACAGCCAACGTTGCTAATACTGGGGTAAGAAGGTGACCTATATAATTTATAGACTATATGGGTTAATTGCAAGCACCCTACTGTATGGCAGAAAATAAATCAACTCTGGAGGCGTCTATAGACTTTAGAGAGCAGCAAAAGCAGTCAGTGCACTAGAAGAAAACGCTGGCCTGCAGGAAACCGCGGGGCTAACCCTGATACGTGATTTATGTGAATCACGATGGAAAAAAATATGATAGAATGTATGGGGGATAAGGATTAATCATCTGCAGTTTAGAAGGAACTTATAAGCATCCAGAAAAGGGTTAACACCACACCATGGGGATTGGATGGCCTGTTATTGTTATTTCAGTTGCTTTTAAGGGTTGTATGTTGTCCACTCGACAATGGAGGGAGACATCGCAACATCTGTTTTGTTGGCTTTAAGATATATGACTGGAAGAACCAGAAAAACAGAAACCAACTTTGTAAGGGAGGGCATGACGATATCATGTATTTTCTAAGAGTTTCATAATTCAGGGCCTGCTAAACTATCTTAGATGCAGAGGTACAGTTTTAAAGTCATGTTCTTTCGGCCACCCCTAAAATCCCTGACATTACCACTAATTCAAATCTCCTTAACTCTGGACAAATGCGGTAACAAAAGAAAAAATATATCAGGGTTACCTTGCTTTAATTGTAAGTACAGCCTGGCAAGTAAATCGATGGATTAAGACATACCTGGAATATAGATACTTTTACCGCAAGCTAAAAGGGGCAATCTTGGAATTGAAACGTGTGGGACTACCTTATTGATGGCCGCAATAATCATGGTACTCAAGCCTAAGGGTTTGGTGAGAGTAATAGGATAGCTGTACTATGTGATGCTGCACAGGGAACATGAGGCACCTGTGACATGTTAGTGTAGTACAAGTGGGCAGCAGGAGTCATACATTCTGGGAGCGGGCTATTAGACAAGGGGCAATTACATTTGTGGACATGTCACCATTGCGATCAAATTCCAGGGAAGCAATCTGAACTCTTGTCCTAGGTCACAGGATTGCTTACTTTTTATATGCATTGCTTCAATTAATAATCAATATTTATAAATTTATTTATCTCCTCCTGTTCTTTCATACCATGTTCCCTCACATTAACCAACATTTCGTTCACTACAATTATCTCAACTTCTTCTAAAACCTTGTTCTTCTTCTAGATGCAACCGTTTATAAGACACACAATAATAGCTAGAACTCCTCCTACAACTACAAGCACCATCTCCAAAAGATAAGTGCACAACACCCCAACTACCTCTAACCATCTACCTGCGGCATCCATAACCCCGAAGTGGACATTTAACGCAAATCTATAGCTTCCTTCCTAATAAGGCTTACTATCTTATTAATACCTATCTTATACACAACTAGTGAAGCAACATGCTCCAATACTTGCTGTGCACCACGTGTGCCCCTACTCAGCACGCACCCTTGCTCCTGGGCGTTCAGCTCGGCTAGCGCTGTCATTTTCCACCTCCATGCTAGATGTTCATTTTATGCTTTTTGGACAGCAATGCTAAGCATAGATTAAAAGCACGCAATGAATGCAAACGGGCAGAACACGAACAGCATCATCCTTGCAGTCTGCGCCACACCTGATAGACTGGTCACACATTCGATTCATGGCAGGCAGCCTTTCAGTTGGTCGGAAAGAAGGCCAAACACAAGACCAACAATTCTCAACCACAAATGCTTTACGCCGCCCTAGTCAAGAAACCAAGTTAAACAAGGTAAGATTCAGATTCAGTGAAAATGGAGATCCCAAATCACAGACCACTTAAATAATCTTCCTAAAACCTGTCCCATAATATATGTTCATCGTCAATATACACAATGATCGAATAGTGAGAGTCTCAGATGAGAGTTAAGATGCAACTTCACAGACTTATTTCAAAGGCTTTACTACATTAGCTCCGAAGTTTCCAGTTTAAAAAAGTCGAGCTGCCTGCTTGATTTTGGTTTACTATTGGTATAATAAGAGCTGAGGTTGCTGGTATAGTGCTTTGAGTTGCCAATATCTGTACATGGAGGACATTTTCTGTGCAAAAGAAACTGCTATTTTCACTCCAATTCTTCAGTCTTTGTAAAGAAGTAAATACTACTGCTTGTCAGGAACAGATGGCTGTCCCTATCTAATGAATGAGTGTCTTTAATCCTCATCTTTTATAAGGGAACACATGCCTTGCTTAGGTGTTTAGATGAGGTGCTAGGAACTGGAGCATGTGGTAAACAAAAAATACTGTGGAACCATTCACTGCAAGCCCATTTACATATGGACTAATAAGGGTTAGTTAAAGAATACAGAAAAAAATAAATGAGTGTTGTGAGTGAGCAAAATAGGACAACCCCAGTGAGGCACTAAGATAATAGGACAACAGAACTACTGCAATTGCACAGATAAGCTGAAAAGAGATACACACAGCCCAAAAGTGTAAGATTCACACCTTTACTACTGATATACTGCAAAGTAATCCACACACTACGACAAACAGCATGAGGCAATGGGTCAGCACACTTCAAACATTGTCTGTTTTGCATTGCCAATTATGGCATTTTAAATTTGCACATCCACCAATAAAGTAGTCTATTTCAGAGCCAGGCCAGGTAGGCCAATCTCTGCTTTTATTTCTGATTCCATTTCATATTTTTAAATTAATTTTGCAATGTGTCATTTTTGTACTTTTTGATTTCTTTGCAAACATATGCATGCTACCTTTAGACGGTGGCATTTTTATTTTGTATTACTTTTACTCTTTTAATGCATATGTTTTAAACAAGTTACATTAAAAACACGATTCAGGCTTATCAAAGGCAGACCTAATGGCTTTGTTAAAACTAGTTTTATAAAGTGATCACACCTCTAAGGAGCCACTTCAGAGTGCTAAAGATATAATTACATTAGAACCCATCAGTGGCCATCCGGGATATTATTTCTCCGATATTTCAAACACATTATCTTAATAACTGTACTGAAAGAGACTCTCCACAAAATCCCAAACTCAAACACTTTTCTCCAACATGAGCCCCATGCACTGGTATTTAAATTATTTGGCCGTGAGGAGGAATAAATGGTGGGAGAGTTTGGTGGTGACTCTTTCCTTAAATTTGTTTGAAATACCTCTCGTCACAGCACGTTTTGCTCGGTTAGATTAGAAGGTAATCATATATTTTGTTATTGATCCAAAGACAGATAGATGTGTTTGATTACAAATAACATTTATAAAGCGCTTAGCATACTTTTCTGTTTTTTTTAAGCGCTGTATAAAAGACTGGAGTGTCTTTGCATTAGGACTCGGGCCGAATACAAGGTATTCTAACCATACATGAGCGAAGGATACCATAGTCTGGTATTCTTCGCTCAAGATCACAAAGTTTATACCATGGTTAAAGGCCAGTCCGAAGAACTCATCCTTTTTGAGTTTTCTGAAGTTCAGGTGGTTGGGTTCAGCCCTCAAGATCCAGTTGAGGACGTTCTTTAATATTGGACCTTGAATCCCTAGAGATCTGACTCTGTGCTACCTATTTCAAATGCATTGAAGGTGTGCTTACAACAAGCACATCTTACAGTAATGAATGCAATGACTGTAGTAATTATAACACGTACTATCTATGCAATGCCATTGCAAATAAGTTAGAAATTCGTTAAGTTTGAGTCAGGTGAAATGCAAATAATGAAACATTTCTTTCAATATTTTTCGCATTGCTGAATGCATGATAAATTTGCTGCAGGCAAGTCAACTGCTACGGAACGGAAAATAAACAAGAAAGCTTCATAGCCTAAAGCATGAAGTCCATTCTATTAAATATTTTTACCATCAGAAACAGGCTCATTATTTTTGTGTATTCATTTTGCCATCCAATATACATATCCTTCCAAAGTAAATTCTGTTTTTATTTCCAAACTATGCCCTGTCCACATATTTAAGGGTCAGCTGAAATAATGTTGTTATGAGCCTCTAGTGCACACATTAATTCAGTATAAAAAACTGAAGCAAGAGCGCTGGAAGGCAGGCAGGCAAGTTTAGCCATTGTTTCTACTTATTTGTATTTGCAGCAGCCGTGTGTGGCAAAATGGCTGACCGCAACTAAAACATTTTAGCTTCTTCTTTGATGAACAACTGAGCAATTTGGAGAGTTGGGAGTGCCTTACCTCTGCACCATTTTAAGAATTACACTGATGAGCTTGAGAAACGAAGAGGATATCTTAGAAAATCCTACACAGAAACTCATAAATTAGGTTAAAACAATAGGGCTACTTCACAATAACAGAATAACAACACAAGTCATACATTTACACCAACAATTTCCATTATGTATGTACTTTTATGGGATACATAAAAATGAAAGTGCACATGCATCTGCCGGTATTTGGACAAAATATTGTAATAAAAATATTTGGAGGCAGAAAATTAATATTGTGATAAACAAATATCGTGATGCACAAATATTGTTGATGAATATCGGTTTCTTAGGAATTCAGTTTTGTTTTTAATATTATCAATGTTTTTAATATCATTTTCAATAATATAGTGAAAAATAACGTTTTCTAATTATTTGAATGTGTTTTAGTTCATATATAAATTTTCTGTGTAACTATTGTTTATATAAAGATTTTTTTTAATATAGCTTGTAATTACAAGTGATTTTGAATTTTTTATTACATTTGTTATAGTAATTTATAGTGTCGTAGTGAGTTGTTGGATTTGTACGAGAATAGGATGAAATATAAATTAAGCAATAATTATTTACAAATTAATTATTATTTAATTGATTTCAATTACGTAATTTATGGAATACTTATTTATTTTACTTATATTTTAGTTTCAGGCTGCTAGATTTGTAGGAGACAGGGGTGGGAAGTTAAGTAATAATTAATGAATAATTTAATAATCATTATAAATTAATTGTTTGGTTACTTTTTAATTATGTAAAATTTGTAATACTGAGGGCCCGAATACGATGCCTGTACGACAGGTTTCTGCAAAAATAATTTGTAAGTGATCCAAACGCTGCGGCCTCGACGGAAGCGGTCGGTGTGACCGCCACATTACAATGCATGCATCCTGTACTTCGACCGACCACTGAAAGACCGCCGACTCCGACAGTCTTTCTCCGACCGCCGAGATGGCAGTTGGAGAAAAACAACAGGGATCTCCGACCGACCATCCGGAATACGATTTGAGTTTCCCATGACCCGACCGTGGCGGTACAACCGTCTACCTCGAATTGTCGGAAAAGATGGATTTAGGATGTATACTCACCCAAATCAGCTTGTCTCCGGCAGTCTCTGGTGTGAATCCCTCTCTCCAGGCCCCCCCTAAACCACAGCAGCTGAAGCCCGAAGTCTACTACCCTGTGGGCACCGGGACGCAGGTAAGTCCACAGGTGGCATGTATCCTCATTGACTGAACTGTATACAGATCGCCACACTCCAGCAATGGGATACATGCAGCACAAGGCATATCCCCACATGCTTGTGTGTACATATCACATGTTTCCTGTGATTTTGCACACACTTGCAATGACAGATTCAGGGGAATGTCCACTGTCGTAGATGAGACTGCCTCAATAGTAGCGGTTGCATCGTAATACAGTGGGGCGGATCTTTCCCAGCCTCAGCGGTCAGAATCAGATCTCTGCAGTGGCGGCCAGTCCGACCTGCATCCTAATCAGGCCCTGAATTATTGTACTTATATTTTATTTGTGGGGTGCTAGGTTTGTAGGCGTAAAGAGTGGGAAGGTCTTTAATTAATAGTCGTATTATTATTAATTACTATTTATAATTTACTTATTTAATTGAATTTTAAATATTTAAATTATGGACTACTTAATTATTTTAATTATATTTTTGTTGGAGGCTTCTAGGTTTGCAGGGGTCTAGGCTGGGAAGTGAATCAAGTAATAATTAACAATTAATTGTTAATTAATTACCTACTCGATTTTTAAATATGGAAAATATGGAAATTATGGAATACTTACTTTTAAAGTTATATTTTAGGTGCAGGCTGTGGGTTTATAGGGGTATAGGGTGGGAAGTTAATAAATAATTTAATGACAATTATTTATTAATTGCTAATTATTTTAACGAATAGTAATTACGTAAAAAATGTTTTTTATCATATATATATTCATGTTAATTAATCATGTTTATATTGAGTGTAATTTTTTTACATTAGGTGTTCCTTATATATGTAATGTGGTTGAAGTGAATAACTTTGCCTACTCTTGTTTAGACTGCAGTAGGAATAGTAAAATTCACCTCTTTGCAATTTGCACTTGCCTACTGTTGCGCTGTAGCGAGTGGGAATAGTAAATATTACCCCTTTAAAGTCCAACACTTTCCCTACTGTTGTGCTGTTTGGAGTGGGAATAGTGAATTGGGTGAGTCAGTCAGACTCATATTTACGCAGATATGACAATCAATTGTAGAGCTGGATTGAAGGCCCAGGAGAGGAAACACTGAGGTAAAAGTAAAATTAGCTTTTTGCTAAAATAAACTGGTTTGTGTGTAGGCAGAAAATGGCCTGTCAAACTCAGTTAAATGCCAGCAAGTTACACAAGGGGAGCCACAGCCAGCAGATTTTCTTAGCCTCAAAAGGAAAATATGACTTTTTCAGAGAAAAGCAAAACTGGCTGGCGTCTCGCTATTTATTTACGCTCTGGGCAGGGCCGGACTGGGAACAAAAACTGGCCCTGGCAAAGTGCTCGGCCGGCCCCCCTTCCCCGGGGGAGTTGGGGTTGCGACCGCTCTGTTTGCTGGGCCGGTTTTCTGCTGATTTTGTTACAGGGCCGATTTTGCAGCTATGCTGCAAAAATGGTCCTGTAACAAAATCGGCCCCCAGGGGCCCAAAACCGGCCCCCACCCTTGCGTCGCACCAGGGGATTGCCCGGTGCCCGCAACGGCCAGTCCGGCCCTGGCTCTGGGGGAGTGTGGTGTTGGGAGGAAGCAGTCCTGTCTGAGAATGTTTATTCTGCAGATTCTTGATAGCAAAACCATGCCCGAACCCCGAAATCAACCTATGTAGAAATATTGGTATTTTACCACAAACTGGCATTTATTATGTGTCCTTTTTTTCTACATATGATATGAGGAAGAATAATCAGTAGTATCATTAGTTCAGCAAATAAAATGTAAAACAAGGTGAGCGCTAGGGTGCACCACACTCATACTTCATCACACATCCCTAGAAGAATAGTCTATTTCTGTACCTGTTTTAATTATATTGTCCGATGACAGTTTAATTATTTGCATAACTATATTAGAAAATGTTCTCAGATCCTATAAAGCACTGCGCATACCTTTAGGCTAGACTTAAACTTGAAACCTCATTTCTCAGTATCCCTCCAGGAACTGGTCCACCTGCCTCGCCCTGCCCTAAAAGTCATTGTCTTCTATAACTTATGAGTCCACCGTGGGCTGAAGCGCGAGGAGGTGTGATCATGCCCAGCTCCTGTATCTGCTGTACGGGACTCTGAACAATGCTTCCATTCAATTTTAGGAAGAACACAGAAGCTACTGTGTTGTACCTTTTGGGTCCTCTGGTAGGAAACTAACACAAGGTCATAGCTGCCTTCAAGATCCTTGGCTGATGTGAAGTTTAAAGCGCTGCAGAGAATGGAAAACCAATTCCTAGCTGCTAATCACGAGCATTAGGACAAAAAGTGGCAACTGACCACATATAATTTATTAAACTTGTGGAACATGTAGCAGCTCGTGTGACTCAACGCCTGTAACATGTTACCCAATGATGTGCCATGAATTCCAAAGCATTCAATACCCAGAGACCATGTTGACATACGGCAAGGCATGGGTTGCATGCAAAATAGCTAAGGCACACACACATCAGTCTGCGATGGGTGTGTGCGATTTGAGGGTGATTTATTTGCAGCAGTGTGCATTCTTTTGTTAGGCATACGTTAATCTGCTGGTTGTACGGGAGTATGTGTGCAAGCAGCTGTCATGTGAGAATGCTTGTCGGCTGTAGTGAATGTGCATGTTTTTATGTGCGTGCTTGTTTGTGTGTGCATGTGATTTAGAAAAAGGTAGGGCAGAGGAAGCGGTGTGTGTTTGCATGTTTGAACATGCACAATCATTTTTGTCATTAAGTACTGATGGCAAAACGTATGTATTCACGTACCTGCTGACTTGACAGAACAGATGGCACGGCCTATCCAACTTGGACAAAAAACTTCTGCTACTGTCCAGAGCCTAATTTTGCATTTTTTGCATGGATTACATTTTAAGTTCTTACTATGTTTAAACATGTAACTCATCCATAGCTTACTTAAAATGTTTCAAACAATGCTTAATGCATACGTCAGAAAGAACAGGAATAAAATACTTAAATGTACTGTACACAAATAGTATCAAACACCAACTTTTTCCATTTTTTAAAAACTTTTTTAAAATACGTGTTTTGCTCTTTGGGGCTTTCTGGTTTGTATGTGAACTAGCCAGTTTAAAAAAATGATCAATTTCCATTTGTCTTGGAAGAAGACAAAACATAATTAAAACAAAAATGTGCCCTTAGTCCGGCTAAGGTGTTTGAAGGTAAAGCTGGTTTAGAAACATACAGGAAGTACTGGCAAAAATGTTAAAATCCGACCCATGGCGGCGTTTATGCACTGAGCAGGAATGTCACTCGACCAACTACACTCTTTATACGAATTCAGCAAAGGAATACCAGTTAGGTAGGAAGCAAGGGTCGCTTCAGTGACCCAAGCGCTTACTTAAACACTGGTAAAAACCCACAGCAGTCAGTCAACCTTTCAATGTCCTTATCGACAGCCTCTAACTCGCCCTCTACCCTGCCGCTCCAGGACACGTGGATTATATAGGGGAATCAGAGAGGCAGAGGCTGCAGATTAGGGAAAACTGAGAGCACTCCTTCCCCCCTCCACCAATGGATCACAGAGTCACTGGAGCTGCGGAAGGATGGAGGAGGGAATTCTCTCCAGCTCCTCTGTCTTTCTCGGCTTGGCCAAAGAAAGAATAGAGGTTTGTCATAACAGGTGAAGAATCAGGGGCTGACTTCAGCCTGCTTTCACAGTTCCTGCTGTACATGTTTGACAGTCACCTCCAATGCCCTTTGTGCTGCAGTAATTGTTAAACATACAGGATAGGAGCTGAGAAACACAGGCTTATAAGCTTTGAAGCTGTGGGGGATTGAAATCCCTCATGCCTCCCAGTAGGCTTTTATTTTTAATTGAAACATTCAGCTTTCATGGGACAGAATGTTCTAATAGTCCTTGAGCCCACCATAGTGGGCTAAACTAGCAATACATGTTCTGCCCTCTTGTCATAGGCCCTTGCCTTTGGCAGGTAATGCTAAAGAGGGCCTTCAAAGGCGGGTATAGCCAGCTACAGAGGGCTGTAAGGCTATAGAAAAGCATGAGACTAAGGTTGTGTTAAGAGAAGAAAAAAAGAGCAGTACAAACTAGAAAATGTGATTTATGTTAATTATGGGAAAAGAAGCAGCAGCTCGATTGTGTATGCAAATTTACAAAATATGTTCCGGGTTGTGGAAATGATAAGTGTATTTGAGGTGTGCATATACAATGAAATATTATGGAACAGTCATTCAAAAATAGCAATACAAGACTGTTAATTGCAGGAACAAAAATACAGGGTAAAAAATCCGAAGCGATTACTTAACGGATATAAGAGCAGGAGTACAGGAATACTGAAGTAATACATAAAATGAAAATGAGATGTGTGCTCATACAAGTGGATTCTAAAAGACCTACTAGCATAAGAGGGAAGTTACTGAAGTTACACGTGACTTTAAATCACAGACGTGAGAGAGAGGTCGGATTGCTTCTTAAAAAATGCTTTACTACTGAGAATTGTACAAACATGTCATGTAAGCAACTTGTAATATGTAACATCCTTTGGTTGTATGAGTGTGTTATAAAAACAATAATTTAAATAAATAAAGCAAATGAATTACATTAGAAATAAAATACAGCATGCAATTACATTTCATAGAGGCATTTACAAATAGGTAGTTGTAAAGTGATACATGAAATGGAAAGGGGCTATACTGGAGGCCAAGTGTGCGAAAGTGAAACTGGTTATGTGAGCAGGGGTCTTTTTGAAAGAATGAGACCACACTCAGATATATTCACTTATTGAAGTCTCACTCTGCGACTTTTTTAACAAAGCTAAAATGTTCTACTGAGTAGTGACCTTCAATCATTCCATTGGTGAATGCATATTTGATGTGACTGGTTATATAATTTCTGCGGTTATTGGCTATATCATTGTGATCTCACTAAAGAGGAAATGAGTTCCTGCTATTCACTTACACTTCAGTAGCGTTTGCTGTTAGCTTGCCTAGTTTGGGGTCAGAAGTACTAACTTTCTGGTTGCAAAAAGTGGTTGCAATTTGCAAGTCTACTTTTTGTTGCCAAAAACTGTTTTTGCAAACAATGCATGAACAAAGAGGTCATTTTTCAAAGTAACGAACTAGAGAGGGTCACCGTCCGACCTACACAATTAATATTCAGTAAGTATGTTACAAATTGCGACACACTCTAATTGGCCACAATCACGGGGAGGGTGGCCTACAAGTGTCAGCAGACCACCATGCTTGCTTTTGAATAAAGAAAGAATATTCTTTCAAAGCAGTCCCATTAACCTAAAGGAAATAGGCTGCTTTTTTTTTTAAAGTTTAAGTGAGAGTTGGCAGTCCACTGACTACTCCACCCTCCACCTGAAACATTTTTTCCAATTCACAAAGTGGAAGGGGTCTAAAGGGGACCCATTGCCTTTTGTGGTTAAATTACCACCCCAACTTGGGAGTGAGTAACATTTCAATGGTTTCCCTTAACAATAATACATTTCTTTCAAGAACATGAAATCAATTTCACCTTTTGTAGAGGAGGACTTTTGTTAAAGACCTCTTAAGCAGCAGAAATACTCAATTCAATAACTTCAAGCTCCTCAAAATTAAATCACCAAGGTTCTTGTAGTATATACCAAAGATTGACCAATTCATTTGAAAGGGCTTTAGTAGTGGATATTTCATATTTTGCTGTTCAACTGACTTCAGTATTTGCTTGGTTTTCCCACCCACTTACCAAAGTAGCAAAACCTAAATTCACCCACTTTCTCACAGGAAATTTAGCTGTTTTGTTTTTCCCAAAATAGTGATTAATATAATTTGGGTGTGGGTTTTGCTTGGAACAAATATAAAAAAGTTACAATAATATGAAGGACTCAAAAAATGTGTTCAAAGCAACACTTTGTGTTCCTATTACAGACTAGATATGACATCATTATTCACCTGTAATATGAAAATGAAGTCACAGTGTTATATTACAGTCATGTTCTAATGTTACAGAGGAAGGAGGATGAGTAGCTCTCCCAGCATAAATGGAAGTGCCTACTTGACCACCTAATAACAAGCATTTACAATGCAATGGTCGCGGCTTTGTTAAAGTTAGAGCTATTGGCATTGCAAATGGCATTTTTTTCATTTTTTTTTAAACAGAAATAAATGGTATTGTCATTTACAATGGCAATAGGTGAGCATTAGAGAGTAGTAGAGAGTATTAGCGGACAAAGAGCCACACATACACAGAGACACACACACAAACACAGAGCCACACACACACACACACACAAGCCACACACACAGACAGAGCCACACACACACACACAGACAGAGCCACACACACACCCAGAGCCATACACAAACAGCCACACACAGACAGAGCCACACACGCACAGACAGAGCCATACACACACACACAGAGCCACACACACACACACACACACAGAGCCACACACACACACACAGAGCCACACACACAGAGCCACACACACACACACAGAGCCACACACACACACAGACAGAGCCACACACACACAGACAGAGCCACACACACACAGACAGAGCCACACACACACAGACAGAGCAACACTCACACAGACAGAGCCACACACACACACACACACACTGAGCCACACACACACAGCCACACACACACACACAGCCACACACACACACAGCTCTCTGCCCAGTAACGCCCTAGGGAACAGAAGGACGCAAAACCGGATCACAAGCAGGGAACGGAGGCACAAAAACCGGATCACAAGCAGGGAACAGAGGCACGAGCAGGAAACAGAGGCACGAGTAGGGAACAGAGGCACGAGCAGGGAACAGAGGCACGAGCAGGGAACAGAGGCACAAGCAGGGAACAGAGGCACAAGCAGGGAACAGAGGCACGAAAACCGAGGCACGAAAACCGGATCACGAGCAGGGAACAGAGGCACGAGCAGGGAACAGAGGCACAAGCAGGGAACAGAGGCACAAGCAGGGAACAGAGGCACGAGCAGGGAACAGAGGCACAAGCAGGGAACAGAGGCACAAGCAGGGAACAGAGGCACGAAAACCGGGAACATCGAAATACAATACTACACTCACGAAAACGGAAATGGCCTAATTGGCTGGGGGTTCACCTTTGAGGAGAGAGCAAAATAGAAATCGGCCCTTGGAAGCCACATGACCTAATTCAGGAGGGGTCCCTGTAAAGTCTGCAGGGTGCAAGATCAGGCAGCACCAAGGGCCTCCACTCAGGATCTTTGTTGTGCCCACTGATCCATGGTCATCACTGGGTCACAGTGCTTCAGATCCAGACACCCCTTCTATGGGTCCTGGCCGGGGGTCCCTAGAAGCCGCAGATGGAGCGTGCATTCACTGCGAGCCCTCATCGCCAGTTGTTTGCAGCTCCGGGGTACACTGGGCACAACAGCGTGCCCTCAGCCCAGGTGGTTCCTATAATGTGAGTCTTCAGAAAACAGGGAAGCTCGTCAGTTAGTCGCATGTGCCGTGCACAACAAAAGAGCCCGAGCCTGGGGTGCCCTACGACAGCCACAACCCCGCCCTGCCTGCCTGAGTGCACTCTATCCCTGGCCTGCAATGGCACTCCTGGCCCCTGGGCCGCTACCTTGCTCGCTGTCTCACAGCCCATTTCCACTGGGTAAATCCGGCCTCCACCCATGCACCGACCCCCCCCACGCAGTGCCAGCAGTCCTCAGATCTTCAGCCCCGACAGCAGCGATGTTACAAGCAGCTTATGCACCAGAGCAGCACAGCCGTCCGACACCTCGCAGGCAGCACGTTACCAGAGCAGGCGTGCAACAGTCCACAGATGCCCTCCACTGTTATTGCTGGCCCCACCGGAGTGCCCAAGTCAATATCTGGGCACAGGTTCCCACTGCCAGGCGCCGGGCCCGACCGTACCGCCCGCCGCCTCTGTTCTTTTCTCGGTATCAGTTCACACGGAGGTTCTTACGCTTCCCAACCTCTGAAGCCGCGGAGCGTGTTGCGAGTTTACCTGCGTGCTTACTTGTGCCAGGAGAGCGTGGGCAGCAGGCCACCATCTGCTTGCAGGCTCTCTTAAACGGCGTCTCCTCCCTGGGGATTTTCCAGACTCCTGCCTCCCCCACCACCTGTATGGAGAATGGCACCGGAGCAGGGTCAGACCTGCAGCAGAGCACACCTCGAGCTGGAGTCAACGGAGTCTGGCTGAACGTGCATCTGCCCCCACAGGCGAACAAGCAAATCGAGAAAAGGTCGTAACAAAGCACGCCCCTCATCACGCTGCCTGCACGCGCCAGGCGGCCCTCTGATTGGTTAATAAGGAACACCAATCAGAGAGCCGACTTGAGCGTGCAGGCAGCGTGATGAAGGGCGTGCTTTGTTACGATGCCGTCAGGGAGACAAAGAACACGAAAAACACACCCCGAATCCCGTCTTGAACTGAGTGACAACCCTCCCCTCCAATTGCTGGCCTCCGTTTAGGAAGCCAGCTAATGGAGAAGAGGGGTGGGTTCAAGCCCCCCATACTGTAAACATAAAATCTCGGCTGCGCGACACTGCTGCGCAGTGTACGCTAGGCAGAGACCTAAAAAGGTGATCTCTGAGAGAATCTTTTTATTTTAACATTCTTTACCTGAAATGCATCTCTTTAAATAAGGGGCTTCTGAACTGTAAAATGGAAGGCATATATCAGCATGTTACGACCTATGCTAAAACATGGTTTTAAAGCGATCCCCATTAAACAACTTTCAACGTCAGTTTGTCAAAAATTAAAGGCTATACAGTATTTTATTTTCCAATAAGATTCAACTAAGCAAAGACAACAGGTATCACCTGGTTGACTTACTGGCTTTGGCAATGTTTTTTGTTAATGCCATGCAGCATCAGCAAAAAAAAAAAAAAAAAGAGAGAGAGAGAGAAATAGAGCAATGAAGCAGTTGCCGCTGTCCGCCATGTTATTCTGTAGGCACTTGAACGGGGCATGTCGTATGAACTTGCCTTCATCACCATAGATATCAATGCCTAAAGAATGAAGTAGGAGCCAATTTATTTTGTGTTTATTTACCAATCTTAGATGGCAGTCACCACTTATATTGGTAAGTAAAAAAAAAAGTATCTACGCAAAACATGTTTCATACTGTGTAGCAGCCTGGCAGAAAATGGCAGTTGCCGGACCCTCCGACAAAAAATAATAAATGATTGAATGGGGAATGGGAAGGTGTGTGGGTCAGGGGGGAAATGGTTAGTGGGCTGGGGGTGAGAGATCCACAGAGACACACAAAACTGCTTTAATCAGTGCAAGATGGCCTGGCAGAAAATGGCATATGCTGGGCCTCACAGAAAAATTACAAACCCCGCAAGAGGCAGGAGAGTGATAGAGAAGTGGCTTCGATGGGGGCTGTAGAGGATGTAATGGGTATGGGGGCTGAAGAGGATGTAATGGGTAGGGCAGGTATTTGAGGGGTGAAGCACAACACGAGACAGACCAATGAAACACATGCTCTCTCAATGGAGGTGCACAAAGTACTTTATGCTAAGCGTTCTAGCCTGGCAAAAAATGGCAACTGCTGGATCCTCGCAACAAAATTACAACTTTACAACTACTGTGGAAGATAGGGGAGCAACAAGGGGCGGGGGGGGTCGGAAGGGAATGCACATTTGAAGGTAGCGATAGGTACAACACAAGAAAGAGTAAGAAAACGTGCGCTCCCAGAGAGTGTTTTATGAAATAGAAAAAAGTGATTCCCTAAAAATGAGTAGTGGAAGGATACAAGTCAGGCAATGAAAATGATAGTAAATAAACTACACTCCTGGGGCAGACAACCACAATAAGAGGAAGGCAAGTCAACGAATAAGTAGCAAACAATTAGGAGTGATACTAAAGTGGATCAATGTAAACAATGGGGGCCGTTTCTAAGCCCACTTCAAATTATTGGTAGGGTCCACATGAGCCTTTAGCCTACAGACACATTTCCCATATATTCCATGAACTACGTCTACAGCCTTCAATGCTAATACACTTATGCACGTGAGGGAGCTGATATACAACAGCACAAACCTATCCACATGCAGAGTAAATTGTAGAGAATATTTTTATTATAGCAGATGCTTTTCAAGAACTAGGTGCTCCATTGAGACCAGTATTTGTGTGTTTGGTGAGCGCGCGTGGCGAGTATGCCTTGGAGAATAACGCTTGAGAAATTCCAAAACGGAAACTCTACTACTGCTCCATCCTGGGTACACTTTCACCCCAAGAGCTTCCAATTGATGTATTCTAGACAGCTGGTATGACGTCACAGGTACATGTTCTACTGACGGATGTGAAGGATGTACGTTTAAATCAACCGTGCTGGATGTGATTCAACATTCGCCCTAGCTGTAATGCTGCCGGGAACACCTCCATGTGTGAGTTTATCTTTTTGAGTTTGTTTGCAAGCTCAGCATGCATCCTCAAAGAGGCACGAGGAACTGAAGTCTACCGAAGCCTTAACGTGATTCGCAGCTGCTAGTTCAAACACAAGCTGTCAGGATACGGTACTGTCTGAAGACATCAAAGCGCCGTCATCAAGGGCAGCAGCGCATTAACTTCCATTACTTGCTTGTGGTTTCACTTCATCTGAAATTCTGCATTGCAGAGACATGAGGTAATCCCCGCTTCATTTAGCCACATTTTCACAAATTTGGTTTAATAGTTCCAGTCCTCCATAACATACTTCATTTTTGTGTAGGTGAACGGAGCCTCTTGTAGAGGTGCAATGTGCTTCGTCGAATGGTCGCAAGACAGACTGGGATGTCAAGATTTTAAATGCAAGTGATTCTAAGAAAAGGTCAGCATTATCTGTTGTTTGGACATTATGTCCCAATTTCTAATATAAAATGAATCTACAATACATTTATTGGCAGTGCTCCCTGGGCCCCCAAAAGGGTCGTCTTGTGGCAAAGCTTGAACACCATCCAGTACACTCATCATTATTATTACACATGTGTATGTAGCGTGGACATGGCCCTGAGGGAAGCAGATGACTTTACAATTAACAGCAACATTACAATTCACGTGGGATTGAGATAAAGGGGTAGTAAATGTTTAAGATTCAGATAAATGTTAGTCTACTAAATTAAGCCTGAAACGGTGCGTATTGTTGATCTCTGCTGAAGAAAACTAGGTCGGGGTTGAGCCTTAAGTTTTCTTTTAATTGATTCCAAAGTCTTGGCACCAGACTTGGAAATGCCTAGTTAAGAACCCAAATAATTTTCTAGTTTAGGCGATTTCTGTACTTTGCCTCTTCTATTTCTTTCACCTGTATTAGTTCGAAGTGTCTCCTTCATGCAAGTGGGATGACCAGTGGTTTTTTGTGACACTTTATATATAGAAAGAGGAAGTAACGAGGAGAAATAAATATATTTCTCCTCATTATGCCTCTTTTGGTTACGGGCCTCATTTTGCCTCAAACCCCCCAGATTTACAAGTCTTTCTGAATCTTGGTTTTCGTCAAAATACATCAGTGGATGCATGGGAACGCCCATGCTCCACCCATGCGACGCTTACTACAAGCAAAGTAAAGCAAGGCAGCCTATGGGCTGTGTTGCTTTGTATTTATTAAACCACGCAAAGCTATGCCAATAGATTTTGCTGGGCTTAGTAAATACCAAAAGGGATTTTTCACTGGAGCTGCGCCACAAAAGTGACGCGAAATCAATTCAAAATCATAGTAAACCTGGGTCTATATTTTAATAGGTTTCCCAATTTGCATGTGTGCTGTGTAATGCAGTACATGTACAAGTTTGAAAAGTAAGGACAAATGTAAACATTTCTCTTCTGTTGTGCCTGCCTCAAGGAGACATAAGCTTTTGGTGCAAACTCATGGAACACCTCATTGACACAACGTAGTGCAAAGTATAGCATAACTCTACTTCAAGTTGCTTGGTCAACTTTCCAGAGCAAATCCTGATGTGTGTTTGACAGTAAATACTACTATGGTCCTTTCTGAAGAAGATAATGAAATTGGAAGGGTTCACGGCCTGGGATATGATTGGGATTACCAAGTTAGGGGATATAATAGAGGGGGAGACCTTGATTTAATTTGTCTTCCTGCAAAAGGAATAGCAGCTGAGCAAGTCGCAATACTTTAAAAACATACAACTTAACCAAGCATGGGGGGCAGAGAGGTTAGACCCCTCTAAGTATGCCCCACTAGAAGGGAGGTTGCTTCAAGGAGTAATGTAGGCTAAGGCGGTCTCCTGGACGTACAAACCCATCAACAGTAACCCGCCCGATAACTTGATAAAACTGAGAGTCAGGTGGGAGCAGGAGATCAGTAAAATGGCGGCCCTGATGCACCCATGAAAGGTAGCAATCAAAAATAGGCTCAGACTGATCCAATTTAAGGTATTACATCGAGCATACTAGATATGGCCAGCTTACACCGAATGGGCAGAGCAGAATTCCCCTACTTGCCTCAGCTGTGGTGCAGAGTGGCGTTGTGTAGAACAAAGGTCTAGGGGAGGCCGAAAGGTACTCTGGTAGCCAGGGCTACAATTGATTTAAGGGCACTTTAGTCAGAAGAGGTAATGCAAAAAGGTCCCAGTAGGACTTGCCCACTCAATATATGTAAGGACACAAGGTTATGTGGAATGACAACACATTTATTATCAGCATAAATGGAATATCATATACTTAGATAATAGTTCTAGTGATTACATAGGAAGTGAAAGTATGTGAAGTGGGGAAGTGCTGGTGACAATTAAAAATTTACATCGCATTGAAAAACAACAACAGTAGTTAGTAAAACTCCTAAATAAATTGAATACAAATGTGGTGCGGCGTGGAGCTCGTTCCTACACACCTTATGGGGCTGCACCAAAATACAATCCTATTGGGATGCCGTCTTAAGGGAGCTGAATCAGGTACTAGCAACAACTATCCCAATGAACCCCAAATATTTCCTACTAGGTGTACCAATGGATGTCGACCATCCATGCTTTAGCTCCTGTTCTGTAACCGAGGCCTCATAGTGGCAAAGAAAGACGTGGGTCCCACAGAGATAGCAACCATTTGGAAATGGAAAAAAGGAATGGATCTTTACATGGCAGTGGGAACAATTATCTATAAAGTTAGAGGATGCCTTAGAAAATTCTGAAAAATATGGTATCCATGGATGGAATATTATGGAATAGACCTGGGACAAGAGGGGTGATGCTCCATTCACACTGACCCATTTCCTGATAGTACGATTGGGAAGACATGACATGTTTATCGATTATGTAGTTGCTGTGCACGATTTGATTAGGTTCTTCACTCGGATGAACATACCTTAAATGTATTTCCACTCCAAAGCAGATATTTATTTTATTTTTAGAGTTTCCTATAGCGCGAACAAGACCCAGGATAGGGTATCAGAGCGCTTTACAAGGAAAGCAGAGTAACTAAAGAACATTTTGCAAAACAACAGATCAAAGTATCAAAATATTTCTTAAGAAGGTTAGGTAGGTAGCAGCAATGAGCAGGCAGCAGTAGGAACAAGTATGAGTGCGCGTCAGTCATAGAGGCGAAGGTGTCATAAAGGGGTTTGAGGAAACAAGTTAGGAGTCGTAGACTGGTTCAGTGCCTTGCGGAATTAAGGGAGGAATTTGCTCATCAGGAATGATTTTGCTTCCCTTTTGAATAGTGGTGTAGAGGAGATTTTTCAGATGCGCGGAGGTAGCGAGTTCCATATTCTTGATGCCGCTCCGGTGAATGCTCTGTCAGAAGTTTTTTTCCCGCTGAAACGAGAGGGTTTCAGGAGTAGATTGTGAGCACTCCTAGAGTGTCTGTTTCCTCCCAATAAGGTAAGATTTGGGGATAGGTACTGGGGGGTATTACGGAGTAGAGCTTTATGATATGTTTGTAGGTGTGCTGTTGAGCACCTGGTGTTACTTTTTTCTAAATCTAATAAAATATTATTTTTTAAAGATAGTAAATACCACCACAACAGTATGCATCAGGTGTATGTTACCAAAACTCAGAAATGTACCAGGTGTATTTATAGACGTGTGTAAAGGCTTAGCAAAACTGTAGTTGTACCTTCCAACATTTCTTTTTTTCTCCAAGGGTAAAATATCAGGGTAAAATATTTTTATCCATAGAATAACCTGTTCCCCAAAAACACGATGAGTTTTGTGGCTTTACAAAAGTAATTTTCTAGTGGCAACAAAAAGAATAACAGGTGCTAACCAGGATTCCAAGTTTGTAGGAAGAGTAGGTGCTATTTATTGAAACAAATAAAATCAGATTGGTGTGGGTCGAAATGTGTTTGTTGTGATAAATAGCACCTATTCCCTTTTTAGGGAATAACAGGCGATTTTTGCACCAAAATCCATGTCATGGTAAACACAATATTGTTCTCCTCTGTTAAATCCTGCAGTTGAGGTATTTAATACACCAGGTAAATACAAGGTGCAGTAAAAACCACGCAATTGGGAATCCGACCACTGCACAAACAGGGTCTGCACAAGGGTCTGAAAACACAGACCAACTCAGAATCAGGATAAAAGTGTGCCAAAAATAGTTTAGAACTTACATGTCTTTTGACTAGAAACAATTAGGCAAATTCACAAAAGCATGCATGGGCAAAGTGAAATGGTGCTTCTTTGGTACTAATTCATATACCACGAATGCCTCTGTGAAGTGGCCACATCATCTTTAAGCAACTCTTAAATTAATGTTTCAGTATCGATGGGTTCCTTTTTTAAAGGTCACTCTGGGAGACATGAATACCATTTTATACTTATCCAACTACTAGGCCAATCCACGAAAGCATTTATGAGTACGTGTAGTGTTTCTTATTACTTCAGAAATACATACATGCATTTGTCAACACTGTTATTGCACATTGTAAGTATGGTACTGGCAGTTATAAATAGGCATGGCGTACACACCTATGGACTCCTGTGATAGCAATAACAAAGCTGACTTCTTGTGCACACAATCTGTTTTCCTTAAACTACTCTGAGCTCGATTTGCAAAGCCATCTGCACTCATAAATCAGTTTTACGAGCACTACCTGGAGTAAAAATGCAAGGGACACACGAAAGGTGTCCTTGCAGTAGCTAACATTTTTTTTCTAAAAAATATTATCCTACAATCCCCTAATATTATGCAGAGATAAATCCAAAGAAATGTGTGTGACTTGTGATACCCCCAAACATGATTTTGTGGCAATTTACTCCAGGCAAGTATTAAAGTAAATCCCTTTCCAGTGTGGGAAGTTGAAAGAAAATCCTTAAACATCTATGAGGATTAGAGAAAGGGGTTTCTCCACAGGAAAAAATGATCCCCATGGAGGACAAATAAAACAAAATATCTTCCACTGGACAGGGGTGCTAGCTTTAACCCCTTGAGTGCTGCCGTCGGGCGACTCAGCCCCGCCCCCTCTTCAGAACGCCCGCATCGCGGCGGAAAAACCGCTGCGGTTAAGGCGTTAAACAATGCTGTTCCATATCGGGAAATGACAACAGCAAAAACAAAACAAACAAGCATTGAAAATGCAATAGGTCTCGCCTTTGATTAAGTTAAAGCCATTTGCTTTGCTGATGGCATTGTATAGCAAAGCAAATGGCTTTAACTTAATGAAAGGCGAGACCTATTGCATTTGTAATGCTTATTTTCCTGTCGCTCTGGGTCAAACTTTGATGATGAAAAGTAAGTTTGGGCCCTCAAAACTCAGTGTCAATGCCCACTGGTTGCAAACACCGGCACAAATTAAGCATTACATCTAACCTTGTCAAAAGATAATACGATCCTGTTTGCGGCCCGCTGCCACAGACACTCTCATGCACCTCAGTGACACTCGCACTGAAATACGATCACTCTTAAAACACAAACTTCACAGTCTCATACAGCCTGGCACACACTTGCACTGTCTTACATGGCCAAACACCAGAAGTTACTTGTTCAGTCTTGTGCGTGACACCTGCAGCTGTCCATTCAACAACACTTGGCAGGCCGGAATTGAGGCTCAGGCGTATTTTGACAGAAGTTAAACTACAATCCCCAGAATGCAAGATGCTGCTAGTTTAAAAAGCCTCGGCTTTCTGAAGCAGTCACGCGTGGTATGTGGAAGCTTAGCAGCTAAGCCACACACATGACTGTTGGACTTGGCCCTTAAGGCAGGTTCACCCCTAATCTTTTTGCTTTAGATCTGTGATCTGTATGGATGATTTTCTGGTCTGTGCGCACTTTTTCCCTGTGTCCCAGAGTAAAGTGCGTGCATGTAGTTAGGCTGGCCTGCTCTCCCATAGGAATGCATGGGGAATGTCTGTGTCCCTGGTAGTTCCTGATGCGTGGGGAGTGCAAGCCCGAATTTGGTATGTGAGAGCTCGTGAGAATGAATGCTTCGCAATAGTGTATGTGGCATGAGTGTGTCATGTGTAGAAATGCCACTTCTTGGAGTCGGCATATTAATGTAAAATATGCCTGCCGTGTGATTGGCTGGAGCTGGCTGGTGAGCCTGGCTCCAGGAAGGCTGGATGGGTCTGCCCGGTGGTGAGTGTGAGATTAGCATGTTGATGGCTTGGGAGGAGTGCACCTGGTCCCCGATGGGCCTGGACTTTCCCCACACAATGCTGGCTCCACCCCCTGTAGTGCGACTGATGTCCCTAGCCCTGCCAGTGAATGAAATGGGTGGTTGAGCTATCAAGGGTATTTCAAAACCAGCTGCGACTGGTTTTCCCCCACCCTGCACCTACAAACAAAGGGATTTTACTGTATAAAAATGGGGCTCTGTCCCCACAGAAATGGTTCTTCTTTTGGATCCTTGCTAGAGGGGGCTGCTGCTGCTGGGGCCAAGAGGACCACCACTTGGTTGTCTCCCTGCCTGGAGACCCAGTGTGCTGGCTCTGGGCCCTGCCTTGCCCCCCTGCCTGCCTCCAGACCCTGCTGGAGCTTGACTTTGTGCCTCTTAGCGCTGTGAGCGCTCTTCCCTGCCTGCCTAGCACTGAGAGCGCTTTATTTTGATTATAGCGCTGGACTTTGCCTTGAGAGCGCTTGGGAGCGCTCTGATTGTCCAGCCGGTGCCCACCCGGCATCTGCTGAATTTGCTGCGCTCGTTATTTAATTTACGAGTGCCCACCTCGCTTTATATTTGATTTAAAGGCCGGTGCCTACCCGGCATTACCCCGTGGTGTTTTGGTTATTTACGAGCCGGTGCCCACCCGGCATTGCCCCGTGATCACCGCCGCAGCCCAGGAGCATTGAAAACTGTTGCCGGGCCGCTGCCTAGTGTGACCCGGAAGTCCCGCCTCCTTACCCCCAGGGCCGCGCTGCCATTGGCGGCCCCAGCGGAAGTCAGGCGGAGTGCAGCGAGACAAGGCCAGGCGGGAGACGAAGGAAGCAGCCGGCCGTGTCCGAAGCTCCCTCGAAGAAGAGGAGCCCCGCCCGCTGCCCCCGCAGAGCCGCCCAGGAAGCAGAGAACCAGTGAGTGGGGCCAAGAAGAGCGAGTGAAGGGAGGAGGGCGTCGGGGCACATTGCCGGTGCCCGCCCCTCCCCTCCAGTGTGCTGACCTGGCCTGAGAGAGGCCCAGCTGTGTTAGAGCCCCGAGAGGCTCCGTGGCATTGGTTTGAGCCAGAGAGGTTCTTGGGGCATTATTTGATTCCCGAGTCCCCCGTGAGGGACTCCAACGACCGCCCTAATTGTATTTACGAGCCCCGAGGCTCGAGGGGGCACTTTGATTCACGAGTCCCAAGAGGCTCGAGGGGCATTCATTATTCCGAGACCTCAGAGGCTCCCCGCCCACATCATTGTTTTGAGAGCGCTGAAGCTCTAAGGTGCCACATTTGCTTTGCGAGCCCCTGAGAGGCTCCTTGTCCACCCTTGTTCTTGAGCCCACGAGGCTCCAACGTTGCCCTAACATTATCTGCACCAGTTGCCCAGCACTTTGTGGGCAACTGCTACGTTTAGGCTTTGTGTTCCTGGCTGCCTGCGCAGCCTGCCTGACATTGAGACTCAGGGCATTTCAGCCCCTTGCGAGGCCAGTTGGCCCGAGGGACAGTTCTAGTGTTGTGCTATGTGCACCCTGCGCATTGTAATTTACTGATGTCTGTGATTACTGCGCAAATGTTCTACCTGCACCTCTGAGTGTGTTTTAATGCCTCATGTGCAATGTGTTTATGTTTTATCCCCTTTGCTAAAAGTGACCTGCTTAGAGGATTGTTGATGTCCCATTACCTTTGCTAAAAGTGACCTGCTTAGAGGATTGTTGATGTCCCATTACCTTTGCTAAAAGTGACCTGCTTAGGTATTTATGTTTTATCCCCTTTGCTAAGAGTGACCTGCTTAGAGGATTGTTTATGTCCCATTACCTTTGCTAAAAGTGACCTGCTTAGGTATTCTATGTTTTATCCCCTTTGCTAAATGTGACCTGCTTAGGTGATGGTATTCCTTCCTTAGGTCCTGATGATAAGGTCCTAGTTCCCTCCGTGATTTTCCTACCGTTTTTTAAGGGTTGCGTAGGAGGTATTTACTCTTTACCAGTGATTACTGGTTGTGTGCTGCATTTACTATTTTGGTGCCAGTCATTATATGTTTATGTGCTAAGTGTTATACCTACAAGTATTATTTCTAACAAGTGCCTACCCCTGACAGTGGTCCATGTGGCCCTGTCCTGTACATAATCCCTTGTAAATTCTTCCCGTGCCTGTTGGCACATTGTAAAGTTGTGTGTTATCTAATGTGTTTTTACTATAATACAAAGGCTATTTTTTATATAACCTTGTGTTGAGTTTCCTTTGTGGTGGGCCTTGGGTGTTGTTGCTGGGGTGCGTGCGCAAATACTTAGCTCACATCACCTCCAAGTTTAGCCTTGCTGCTCGCGCCACGTTACCTAGAGGGTGAGCAGGGGTTATCTTGGCGTGTAACTCCCTTGCCCTGACTTAGGAGTGGTGGTCTCTGACTGATTTTGGCGTGAGCCTAGGCCAGCCAGGGATCCCGTTTCTAACAATGACCAATCAATGCCACATTGACATCATCGCACAGCCAGACCCCCCTTCCCACAGCAGAGCACTAGAAACATGTATACTCACTCTTGAGTGTGTTTCGATCAGTCTTAAGTCAGCGGTGTTTCCTGTCCTCATTTTTTCGGTGTCCGGCCCGGGAGAAGCTGTCCCGGGGGAGGGCTGTGAGGACTGACAGGGTACTTACTCCCTTCCCCGGTGCCGCACTGCCTCCCTCTCCCGCACTGCTCCCCTTCCCTCCTCCTCCCACCCTCCATCCCATACACAGCTCCCTGCCCTCTCTTCCTCCTCCTCCCTGGTCTCCTCCCAGAAGTCTCTTGTGTCCTGAGTTCGCTCAGAGCCCATAGTTGAAGTTGTTTCCACCTACCCCGGGTGGCGCGGAGCCCCGGACGCTTCCTGGAGGCGGCAGCAAGGTCAGGGGGCCGGGTCGACTGAGGGCTCCTGGGGATGAGGTCCGGGGAGCCCAGGCTCCTCGCACAGATGCCCATCCCGGGGAGGCTCCTCCGGAGTGGCGGCTGCTGGCCCGGGCGGGCTCCCAGGAATGCTGTCTGGCATGCCTGCGCTCCCAGGCGCCCTGCCTGCCGGGGACTGCCGAGGGTGGAGTCCGGCGGTAGGTGCTGGAAGGGACTACAAACCAGTGTACATCAAAGCCCTGTGTGCCACAGTCTGCAGCACACTCTTTACAGAGCGCAGAAACATGTTCGGTAATTTGAAATTCATCTGAATTATATTATTAATAAAGATTGATTGAACGGTTTATTACCCTGTGTAGGGTAAGGTACAGCTCAAAATGGTATGCATAGGAGAGTCTAATTTGTACCATATCACCATCAAGAATAAAATGTTTGGCCCTCGGTGCCCCATGTTGTCACATCTTAATTATGCCAGCCAATGTCTCGTCTCACATCAAATTGCCCGCAAAGTCTAATTTTAAGGGCCTATCCATATTCTGCACAACATAGCGTTATTTTCTAACAACATCACTCACAGCTCATGATGGGTGCCTGCCCAGTTAAAGACCCGTCTTGATTTTTGCATTACAATTCCGAAACTTGTAGCCCTACTTTTATACTTTGTTTAATAAGACTACAAGTCCCAGAATTCTCAAAATGTGACTTTCCTAGTTGCATGTGTGTCACATTGCTCCCTTTCCGTGACACTTGCCTGCCGGGCTCCCTGACTGAACTACTGGATGCTGAAGTCACAGTCCAAGTAAGACCGAATCAGAAAATAGTAGACACAGCTTCAGATCCAAAGCAACGGGTTGGGAATCCCCAGAACCACCAGCTGCTTACTTTGCCCTCCAGCCCCCGTGCTGTAATGTCTCAGCCTGGCTAAGGACAGAACAGCGGGAGTAGGCGGGAGCAATTGGGAGCGGCCGGCCACTGGAGGCAAGACGCCGAAAGGCACCTAGAACAAAGGGAGTAGGCTCGAGCAATTGAGAGTGGCCGGCCACCAGAGGCAAGACGCAGTAAGGCGCCTGCAGCCGGGGCAACAGCTGCCGTTGTACCAAGCGACCCACCCGGGACCAGCCCACGGACAGCGAACTTTCACCTCTGAACCCACTTGATTTCGGAAAGCAGGTTGCTTTAGAAGAAATATTCACACAAAATTTCAGTGAGCCATGTGTGTGATTAAGGGACGGCTAAACAGATGCGGTCACATATTAACACATGATGTTTCCAGTATGACAAAACACAGCTGCTTTTTTTGTCCTCCAGCCCTCCGAGCTGTAATGTCTCAGGCCGGCTAAAGGCAGAACAGTGGGAGTAGGCGAGAGCAATTGGGAGCGGCCGGCCACCGGAGGCAAGATGCAGAAAATCTCGCCAGCGAGACTGCGCATGTGCGCAGCCTACGCAAGCCGAGACCTAAAAAGAAACATTCAACTTACACATGAAGCACTTCAAGGAAATCTGTGCCAGGTAGGCATTTGGGAACAGTGGTTGCCTGAATTCCATTTCTCTCAGGCAACTGACAATCAGTGGTGTTGCTAGTTTTCCAATCTGTAGGTTCTACAATGACTATTGTCTGTCACCGGTGAAGCAGATTTATTCGCTTGGAAAACGTTTTTGAAACTTTGAAAACAATACTCCAGTTATCTTACAACTACTGCACTTCACTACTCAATAAATCTGTATCTTGCATGTCAGCAACTAATTAATGCAAGAGTCTATTAGTTCAAAAAAAAACATAGGCCAGACCAGATATGCAGCTAATTTGGCAGGACATATTGGATGGTAAAAATTCTGGGGTTTACAGACAATCAGAATGTTACTCTTATTCTTCACCTATAGGAATAGTTCAGACAGGAGCCCACTTTTGTAATTTTCTGCCCCAAATACAGGTTATGGTAAAAAATGGCAGTATTTATGACTCAGGAATTCGCAGACAAAGTCTTTTATAGGGTGGAAAGGATTTTGCTGATGCGGATTTCACTACTGAGTGTGCAGTAATCAGCATTAGTGAACACTTGGCAAAGTGGGAAGTGGGTGGTTAAAGGCATGTTTGATTGTCCACAGAGTTGTGAGTTTGCTGACAATCACAAAGTACGATCTGACCCTTTCCGATCCTAGAAATGATTGAAGTTTAACTCCATCAAAGGCCTGAATTAACTCACCTTCCTTGGCAGAAAGGGAAATCACTCCGCTCTAAAGTTGGAGGGGTGTAAAAGAAGGGTTTTCCTTGTGGAGAAAAAGAAGACATAAGAAAACAAAACTATGTGCAAATTGCATATCAGGCTGCATTTCCTGATGGCAGGATTATACTCTGTGTACAACTTTGCATTAGGAAATGAGAGCCTGGGCAACATGAATGACAAGTCTTTGCCCTGAAACCTGTGCCTGAAGCAGCTTTCCGGTGCATTACACTCCAGCGCCTTGAGCTCCTTTCAGGCGCAGTAATGGGGATGCTTGGGAATTTCCAAAAGTAGTAAATCTGCACCCGTTAGTAGGAGTACTACTACAGGTGCAGATGTACCACTTGCTCATGCGAAACAGACCCACAGTCTTTTCATCTTAAATAGTAAATGCAACCTCCTTAAAGAGTAGCCCTTCCTCCCATCCACTCGTCTTCCGACAGTTTGTTTAGTCTTCTGTTCTGCCAAGGATGTAATACTCACCACAGGTTTCTGGGCGACACATAAGTGTGCTCCGGTTCTGTCCTTCCTTCTAGTGTTACGAAATCTGTAGTTGCTTCAAGCTTCATCACCTCCACTAATGATAACAGAAGAGAAGGAAGAAGGGGGAACCGGAGGCCAGTGGCCTGATGAGCGTACACTAACCTGCATAGCATGTGTGTGGGGGAGGTGAAAGTTACCACAGGTAGCAAAACAAAGGCAGAACAAACCTGGCGAGGCTTGTGAGTTTGCGGGAAACTTTTCAGACAATTACCTTGCAGGACAGAAATGTAAACAAATATTCTACCAGCTGAGGTCAGGTTTACAGAGCGTCGTTAACTATGGGTTGCACCTTTCTTCCCTTCAAATAGGAAAATAACAAAGAAGGCATGCCAACGAGCCCTGCCCTAATCTTGCTCATTTGGTAAAACAAGGGTCTGACTTTCGAGCATCCTTTGGATTATTTTCCTGTCTGGTTGATACTGGTACAAGAACACGGAGCAAGATCTGTGATAATTAAAAGAGAATTAGATCCTGCTAGGCCCGGGTTCTCTATTATTCAAGAACTCCCGTAGGACTTTGCCTGCTGGGCTTGAAAACGCAAGGCAGGAGTTTAAGGAATATATGCTGCTGCTGTTTAATCCATAAGCAATGAAAATGGCAGCACAGTACAACAGTTTTCTACAATATGTAACTTGTCCAGTGCAACTGAGTCTGCTGGACCCGGCAGGTTAATGGGCATATTTAAAATACAAGTTTTACTTCTTTCAAATACTGTCTTTAATAAATGTTCAAAAGATGTAACACACATAGAAAAAAATGAGTGTCTTAGTATCGCTTATGCACAATGGAAACCGGTGATTCCATGCATGCACGACAAAAATTAGCTCTTCTGCGCATGCGCTGACTTTTTTTTATAGGGATTGAGTTGAGTTGAGTTGAGTTGGGATTTATAGAGCGCGTAGCTACCCTAGGGCATCCCAGTGCTAGTGACCATAGATCCAAAAAAAGAGGGGAGCAGAGGGAGTGGTGATCAAGGGAAGAGCCAGGTTTTTAGTTGTTTCCAAAAACTAAGGTGATTATGTTCTCGCCTCAGGGAGAGTGGGAGGGAGTTCCACAATCTGGGGGCGTTGTAAGAGAACAGGCGACTGCCGGTTCTGGCCTTCCTAATCCTTGGGACGCTGGCGAGAGCGAGGGAGTTGGATCTTAAGTTGTCTGTTGGACTGGTGCGGTTTCATCAGTGGTCTCAGAATGGGGGGGCCTTCGTCGTGCATTATTCTGTGGGAAATACACAAGGTTTTGAACGTGACCCGTTCTTTCCCTGGAAGCCAGTGCAGGCTTCTGAGAGCTGGTTTGGCCGAACACCTAGCTTTAGTTCTAGTCAAGATTCTGGCAGCCGCATTCTGTGCGCACTGCAGTCTGTGGACTACAGAGGCTGGAGCCCCCAGATACAGCACGTTGCCGTAATCTAGTCTGGAGTTCACTAGCCCCTGCATCAGGAGTTTTCAGGATTGGGGGGGGGGATCAGATGGAGGATCTTTCGTGACATCTTGATGAGGCCGAAACAAGTTCCTGCGGTTTTTCTGGCCTGGGTCTTGAAGCTGCATGCATGGTGGCCAGGGAAGGGATGTGGGGATCTTGTTTGGATTTCCCAGGAGAAGTATTTCCGATTTATCTCCGTTTAGTTTTAACCGGGAGTCACACATCCACTGGTACACCTTCTCTAGACAGCAGGCTAGGTTGGAGTGGCTATTGCTTGATTGGTTGAGGGAAACAACCAGCTGGGTATCGTCGGCGTACATTATTGTTTTGATGCCAAAAGGTGTTACAACGTCCTCGAGAGGGGCCATGTAAACATTAAAAAGCGTGGGGCTCAGGGAAGATCCCTGTGGGATCAGACAACAATAGGGATCAGACAACAGGAATCACTTACTCGGACCGACTACGATTACCGGTTAGAAGAGGATCTCTAACACGAATCTTTGACCATTCCCTAGGCCATACATTCACAGACCTCGGATGCATTTGAAATTATGCAAGGTGAGGCAAGATGGCGCCCGAGTGTGTGGTCGCGTAAGCTGACCTCTCCTGCTACTCCACAGGGCTAGGAGTAAAGAAGCCAGGGGACGGTGGTTACATGGTGTTTGTACGGCGGAGAATGCTGTCAGTGTGAAGAAATTAGTCGACAAACAGCTAGCCATCTACATTTCCTACATTTCGGTAAAACTTACGTTTGGCCGGGAGGTGAAAATCACAGGAAGGTGCTTCAAAGCTGCGATATCATTGAGAAAAGCGTAGATGCTGGACGTCTTCTCTGCGTTTGCTGCTCGCTCCGTCAGGCTACGGCGAGCCTGGTGGGTGGTTACCTTCACAGGTGCTGGCGGTTTACAGCAACTGTATCGTGCTGCTACTCGAGTGAGAAGGGGGAAGTGTAACGGACAAACAATGCCGCCAAAAGGTACTCGAGGGAAGCAGAAGGTTCAAGATGTGCTCGGCGGGGAGACGGATACAGAGGCGGAAAGAAAACCAAAGTCGCTGCCGTGGATGTAATGGAGAAACGCCAGAATAATGCTGGTAAGAGCAAAAATGTTACTGAAACCAGAACCATTCCCGCAATCTTTTCAGCGGCAGAGGAGAAACGCAGGGGAAAGAACACTATTTTACAACCACAAACTCTGCTTCATGAGGATGATGTAGAAGATGTAATGGTGGCTGGATCCGAGGTAGAGTGTGTGGGGACAGTCTATACGGTAAATAATGAGACATTTATTTATTTATTTATTTATATTTCTTGTATAGCGCAGGAATTCGATCTCCAAGGAGATATCTCCGCGCTGTGTTGTTCCGAAGATAGGTAATGACAGAAAGTTTGTGCGACATATCTAGGATTGCTGGGTAGGAAACAAGTACGTCTTCAAGTATTTTCTGAAGGTAGCAAGATTGGAATTACGTCTTAGGAAGAGGGGTAATGAATTCCATAAAGTAGGGCCTCTAAATGCAAGGGCCCGGCCTCCTTGCCTTTCTCTTTTGATCCTAGGGATCTGTAGCAGAGCTTGATTCTCAGATCTTAAGGTTCTTCCTGGTTGATAGGGTTGGAAGATTTCAGTCAGATACCTAGGGCCAGTTCCGTACAAGCATTTATGAATGGTACAACATATCTTAAATTGTACTCTCTGACGTATAGGAAGCCAGTGTAGCTTGCTCAGTAGGGGATGTGAGGGGGATCTAGCAGGAACATTAAGGATCAATCTGGCAGCAGTATTTTGAACAACCTGCAGTCTCTTCAGCTGTTCTGCATTAGCGGATATGAGCAATCCGTTGCAGTAGTCAAGCCTACTCATAACTAAGTTTTGTACTAGTGTTCTCCAATGATAGTCAGCTAAATATGGGAAAACCCTTCTGAGTAGGCCAATGACTCTCATGCAGGTTCCCGTGACCTGTGTGGCATGATCTTTTAGCACCAGGGATTGATCTAGCTTGACACCCAGATTTTTCACACTTTCCTTGGGACAAGGAGCTGTACCTAATTCTGGAGGCCACCACTCGGGTGACCAAAGGAGTGGGGCCTTTCCAAAGAGCATGACCTCCGTCTTGCCCACATTACACTGTAAGCAATTGGAGGTCATCCATCCAGCTATGGCTCTCATTCCAGCAGCAAAGGAATTCCTTACTGCGGAAGTCATGTTTTGGAATGGGAACAGCAGCTGGGTGTCGTCTGCATAGGATATTGGTGTGAACCCAAATTTCCTTGCGACCTTCGCCAGGGGGGCCACATACACATTAAATAATGTGGGGCTTAGACATGAGCCCTGTGGAACCCCCTTGGTGAGCTCCCTGGAGGTGGAATAGTGGGAGCCCAGGCGAACGTTTTGGGATCGGTTGGAGATTAAACTTTTCAACCATGATAGAGCGGTTCCCTGCACTCCTACTCCCTCCAGACGACTGATCAAGGTGTCATGAGACACCGTGTCGAAAGCAGCGGACAAATCTAATAGCACCAGAATCATAGAGCCTCCTCTATCCTGTGCCATTCGGATGGTATTGGTCATGGAGAGGAGAGCTGATTCTGTGCTATGATTTGGCCTGAACCCAGATTGAGAAGGGTCCAGACCGTCCGCTGCCTCAATGAATTTAGAGAGATGAGTGTTGACGTGTCTCTCCGTCATCTTGCTGATGTAGGGTAGGAGGGATATGGGACGCAGGTTATTAAGGTCTGACCATGGTAGCGTGGTGTTTTTACGAATGGGGTTCATTACCGCCATCTTCCAGTCATTAGAGATCCTTCCTTCCTTGAGGGAGATATTGATCAATGCTCTAAGGCTTGGAGCCAGAATGTTGCCCAATGGCGCAATCAGGATGTATGTCGTTACAACGCATACTTTTACTCCGCATACCATTACAACGCGGTATTTACAACGCATACCGCTACAACGCATAGCGCTTTGGGGTGCTGGATAGTGGTAAGTATAATTTACTATTCTAACTCCAGTCCCCGTGGACCCTAGGGAAGGTGTTGGATAGTAAATTAAACTTACCTCTTATCCTAGAGCGCCCCCCAGCGCAATGCGTTGTAACGGTATGCGTTGTAATGCCTGCGTTGTAGTGGTAGTGCGGAGTAAAAATTGCGTTGTAACAGGTGCATACCGCGCAATCATCGTGGCTGGTAGTAGATCAGTTGGTGATCCAGATTTAATTCAATTAAGAAGTGTGTCTACTTCAGTGTGACTGATCTCTGGAATCGAAGTCAGAGTGAGTCTACATGTTCCATTATTGGTGGATTCATCTCTAGGACTATCTATGATGTCTCTGTTATTGTATGGTGTGTTAGTAATTTTGTCATAGATTAAGTCTATCTTTTTCTCAAAAAACATCGAGATCTCATCACATAGGTTTTGGTTAAAATCATCTGGACTCTCACAAGCTGTAGGTTTAAAAAAGGATTGTAGGACTTTGAACAATTCCCTAGTGGAATTTCCTGCCTCTGTAATTTGTGAGTCAAGTTTGTGCCTCCGAGCTTTTTTTTTATATTTTTAAGGTAGTTGGAGTGAGCTTCTAGATAGAGAGTTTTGCTCATAGGAGTGTGAGTTTTTCTCCATTTTTTCTTACCTGAAACAAATAAAACAATTAATACAGTGGCTACGGCGGCAATAGCGGCAACAGGGTACAATGCTTTGACACCCACTCGAGGCTCGGTGCATAGTGACAGTCATACTAATGACATTCTCATGAGTGGCAAACACATTGTAGAGGTGGAGGGCAGTGTACCAGTATTGCATACTCCACCGCAAGATCCTTTAACCTCTAAGATTATGGTACTAGAGCAACCAATGGAACAGTTACAGGCACCACCGGAGGTACAGCACATGGTAAATGATACAGAATCGGCGGATTATTACTCTCTTTTTGAGAATTCTGCTTCTTCATGTGAAGACTTAGCAGCACAATATTCTAAGCAAATGGGTATGGCTGACGAATGTGACTTGGAGACAGATGAATTCGTAGATGATAATGAAGACAGTCCAATGACATTACGAGATGGAGGAGAATCATTAATGGAGGAAGGGGCCTCTGATGGATACCAGGGGTACTCGAATCACACGGGGGCGAAGGCACTTGTGGAAGAGGATATTACCTTGACCACTATTTATCAGACTATTTTGAGTCACATGGATAAAACGGAACAGGAGAGTCACTGAATACAGAATTCCTGCCGGAAGCTGCAAAATTCTATACGTCGGTTAGCAAAATCCCAGTCTGATTTTGGGGAAAGATTTACGGAGGTTGAAACAAGAGTGTCGAATATTGAAGATGAACTAGTTCGGCAAAAGGCCACCACCGAATCACTGAGTGCTAACAAAAATGACTTACAGTGGAAAATGGCTGACTTTGAAATTCGCGCTTGGCGTAATAATTTAAGGATTATGCAGATTCCGGAAGGAAAAGAGGGAGAGGATTCACGCAAATTTATGGTTGAATTATTTCAAAATGCTTTTCCCGAGATTACTAAATGGGACTGGGAGAGAGAAATAGAGAGGGCTCACAGATATCCTTTTAATATTCGCCTTTGCCCCGGGAAAACTGAATCTAGGCCTAGACCTTTTCTTGTTGCATTCAATAGTTTCCTTGCCAGGAAGGATGTATTTTTGCATACTTGACCTAATAGGAAATGCAAGGGGGAGGGGTTTGAATTTTTTGCCACGCTTGATTATTGTAAATATACCATGGACAACCGCTGGCAATTGCGCCAGTTGGTCACCCAGTTTCAGAGTAAGGGTGCGCAAGCGTTCATCATGAATCCTGCGAAGTTGAAAGTTATTCATAAAGAGAGTACACAATTTTTTACTAGTGTGGCTGTGGAAAAATAATTTCTACATGCTATATAGGATATATAGGCTTAACTGGAAGTCATGTAATATATGTTGGCTAAATCGCACTGATTCTTTAACTTTCTAGCCCTCTAGTTGTAGTAATCTCCTTTTTTTTTTTCTCTTTCTTTTCCTGGTGAAGCCTCAAAACATTTTTTCTTATTTTTCTCGTCTCTAGGATAGTCCTGTGGGTCAATGGCAGGGGGGCTGGGAAGCTTTTCATCTTCAGGACCATAAGTCCTAACGCCTCGGTAATAGGGGGGAGTTGGGGGGGAGGCTCTTTGGGTTGGGGGAGGTTGGGTGGTAGGGGTGGGGTGGGGGTTTGGTGGTGGGTAAAGGTGGTAAAAACCACGTTGGAAACAGGAGATAGCATTAAAGAAAAAAACATAACTTTTTATTTGTTGGGTAAATTTTTAGCGTATGAAACAAAAAGCCCTATTCAGCCTGCATGATTTGGATCTCAAACTCTGTAACTAGTGGGGCCACACCTCATATTGGCTCACCAAGAAGAAATTACATTTAACCAGTGTTGCGTTACAGGTCCGGACATGCCTTAAAATATGAGAGTAGAGGTGTACAGATTCATCCACATAAAGAAAATATGTGAGAAGGCAAGGAAAGTACCTCACGGACGTAACACCCGAGGGGGTTCCCGGTTTGTTAATCACCGGTATACCCACTTCTCATCATCGGTTACTTTCCTTGCTAGGAGGATGAAACAAGTGCAGAGAGAATATGCACAAGAAAGAATAGAGAAAGAGACAGACAAGGAGTGTACAAATACACTACCTAGTAGGACAGAAAAAGTGCTTTAGAAAATAATAACAAGTACCTACACCCAACAACCAACAGATATAAAAACGTGAGGTTTGGCTGGCTGAGTCGATTTTATTCTGGTGCTGCCAAACTTCACCATTAAAAAATGGTTGAATAAATACCATTCATTTTTATGACTGGACCGACATGTTTCGTTGCCTTGTCATTGGCAACTTCGTCAGGGCAAATAGTTGGGTCTCTATTCTCAATCCTCCATTTTATCATATGAGGACCTTATGCTTGAAAATGGTCATCGTACCATCGAGCATCAAAAGATGGCGTGTTCAGAGATCACGAAACCGTCCTGGAAACTCCTAGATACGAGTCACCGCTGCCGAGTCCCTCCGGCGCTTCCAACTTCTCACCTGGTGGTGGTGGTGGTGGGTAAAGGTGGTAAAAACCACGTTGGAAACAGGAGATAGCATTAAAGAAAAAAACATAACTTTTTATTTGTTGGGTAAATTTTTAGCGTATCTGAGAAACTTAATTCACATCTCTATAGACAATCTGATTGCTATGACATATGCTGATGCCACAAAGTATTAAGATCTGTTCCTGGAATGTTTCTGGCCTCAACAATATAAACAAAAGGAAGAGGGTCGTATCAGAGATTCGATTTATCCAACCAGATATCGTATGTCTCCAGGAAACACACTTATCCTGGAATAACAGACTTTTAGTATCGGACTTAGGATACTCACTAATTGCTGCTTCACAACAAGCAACAATGACTCGTGGGGTAATGATTTTAGCCAAGCCACGATATTGCACTACAGTTCGTACTTTAACCGATAAGTGGGGTAGATGGGCTATTGCGGAATTAAGGATCGGGGGCTCTCAATTTACTCTGCTCAATTTATGGATCAAACCTAGATGAAGCGGAAGTTTTAAAAGGGTTAAAAATTGAATTAGCAAACTGGACTGCACCCTTGATAGTATGTGGACACTTGAATATTAATTTAAACACAATAGAGCTTGCTGGTGGGCCTGATAATTATAAGGGGCGTAAGCCACGGGCTTTCAAAGCTCTCCACAATCTGGTAACTGATCATGGTTTTAGTGACATTTGGGGCAAACTATATCCATCGCTACCGGGCTATAAGTTTTATTAATTTCCCCATAAGAAAATGGCCCGTTTAGATTATTTTTTTGCACCCGCTTCATTACTGACTGGAGCTTTTGTACAATTATTCCCAAGGATATCATCTGATCACTCGCCAATAGCAATAGAAATACCTGAGTTAAAGATTGTTAATATCCGCTCCAGTTTTATGTTTGATAGGAAATTGTGTTTAGATGAGCAATTTAGAGCGTACATGTCGAATTGGATAGTGGATTTTTATTAATACTAATTTGCACTCTGTTAGTATAGATATCGTATGGGAGACATTTAAAGCATGTTTTAGAGGGGAGGTTATGAGTTATGGGCATTATCGCCAGAATAAGTTGAGGGCAGAAATACGAGATCTTTACACTGCTCTAAAATTTGCGGAGGAGAATTTGACAAAGGAAATTCAAAAAATTGATAATAATGCCAAAATTGAAGAAGCTAAAGATATAGTTGCACGAAGCCGCGCCAAGATATCGGGGATATGGAGAAAAGAGATTGCCAAGAAATATTTGGTATATAAATGACAATCTCATGAGTACGGGGAGGCAATCGGGAGATCTTTAGCCCTACGGTTAAAAATGCAGGATTCATCACAAATAATTACTAAATTAAAGATCAAAACGGTAATATTCAAGATGATCCTGAGAAAATACTTGCTATTTTGCACCAATTTTATACGGAATTATATACTCAGGAGAAAGTGTGGGGTGCAGATTCACTATCCGATCTAGGGATCTTTATTAAACTAACAGACAGCGATAAGGAATGGCTAGATAGCCCATTCACTATGGAAGAATTAGAATTGGATATAAAAAGTTGGCGAATTTGAAGACTGCGGGCCCGGACTGCATTCCAGGGGAAGTATACAAATTGTTTTTTGATAAGTTAAAGTATATTATGCTTGAAACTTTTAGAGCTGCACAACGGGGTAAGGGACCGAAATCATGGGATGAGGCCACAATTGTGGTATTTGTTAAAAAGGGTAAGCCCTCAGAGTTGCCCGGATCGTATCGACCGATTTCTCTGCTTAACTGAGACAGTAAACTTTACTCCAAAATTCTTGCAAATCGTATCTCTAAGGTTATTACTCCGCTATTCGCTATGAATCAAAATGGATTTATTCCAAACAGAGGGACGGTCACACATATAAAGTCATTACGCTATTTGACATCGCGCAAGCAGACAAATGTGAATTAGGATTAATCCTATTAGACGCTGAGAAAGCGTTTGATCGCGTGGAATGGCACTATTTATGGGAGGTTATGCGGAGAGCTGGATTTGGAAAAAACATTTTAACCGCTATCCAGGTGTTATACACTGCTCCAAAAGCAAGAATTGCAGCCATGGGCACCAAATCGGCAATGATCAAAATTACAAGGGGGACTAGGCAAGGCTGTGCCTGCTCCCCGCTTCTTTTTGCTTTATTTATTAACCCCTTTTTAAATAGATTGTCTAATAGCCCGCACATTAAACCATTCATCGTGCAAAATATTGAGCACTCAGTTTTTGCTTACGCGGATGATATCGCGGTGGCAACAGTGAATCCAGCTGAGACTCTTGTAGAGATTGAGCGATTGGCCCAGGAGTTCGGTTCAGCTCTGGATATAAATTAAATTCTTCTAAAACACAAGTTTTATGTACGGACAATGTTCAAATTGATGATCCTAGAGTTACCTCGGAAGTCACTTATTTAGGCATTAAAATAAAAACAAAACATGAAAGACATAGTCGATGTCAACTGGGCCACTACAACACAACATATAAAACAGGCCTTAGATAGATGGGGACGGTTGCAGCTGACTATAGTCGGACGAGGCAATATTATTAAAATGAATATCCTAGCAAAAGTGTTGTATTTATTTAGGGCTATTCCTCTTGAGATTCCTGTAAATTATTTGCAACAGCCACAATCTGTATGTGCTACATTTGTGTGGGCCCCGGGGAAACCGCGTCGTGCAATGAAATTCATGACACTTCCGATTGAAAGAGGAGGCCGAGGGGTTTCGGATTTTTTGCTTTACTATTACGTATGTTTTTTGCAAAGATTGCGATTTCTTTTAACTGGGGAGCCGGTAGAGGAACCTGCTGAAGCACCGTCTATATTGTATTTAATATTGGGGGATCAAGCTAGCGGCTGCTTAATGAAGGAACTGGAAGGTAATTACTATAAGAGAACTCGCTTTAAAGTACTGGAAGCTGCCTTTAAAATCTGGAGAAAGGTATCTAGATTGATAAAATTAGGGAAAATTAAATATTACACACCTTTTAATGCGGATAAAATATTACCGTCGGTGTTCTGGGATTGCGTTGCTAAAAACTGGTCAGATAATGGTATATTGCGAATTGGTGACTTGTTTGCATCTACTGGACTAATATGTACATATGAAGATTTGGTATTTAGATATGATTTATCACACACGTCTCTTTTTAAATATCTTCAAGTGCGTGATTTTTGTATTCGAAAGCACATTCAACCAGTCTCCAACGATCTAATTGAGGCTATTCGAGCTCGGAAAAAAATTGGCATCTTGTATAAAATATTGATGGAGTATAGACCAGATGACTTACAGAAACACAATATTTATTGGAAGGCTCAGCTGGGGGAACCGGATTTGTCAATAAGTGATGCGATTATGATGTCAAAGGAAGCTTTTATGTCTGCTAATCTTAAAGCTCAATTTTACAAGACTTTATTCAGATTGTATTACACTACAGATCGAATGGCAAAATGGGGTACACAATATGATGGTAAATGTTTCCGGTGTGGAAGTGATAATGCTGACAGTTTACATATATTTTTCAGCTGCAGTAAACTGCATCAATTTTTGACTGGCTTAGAAAAGTTTCTCACTATGATTATTCAAACTACTGTTAAGATTTCCCCAGCTCTTATGTTATTAGGGGTAGGACAGAATGTTGGAAAAGGTACTGCTCTGTATAAATATAAGCATTTCTTATTTGTAGCTATGACTGCTGCTCGCTTATGTGCTCGCTTATGTATAGCATCAGATTGGTTACAACCGGAAGCCCCAGTTTTTGAATTTTGGCGTGCTAAATTATATAATCTATATGAATTAGAATGGAGCCTTGATGCTTTAAAGGGGGTGAAAAAACGACAACTAGGTATGTTGATCTGGGGGGTAATTAATGCACATTTAGAGATGTGATTAGCTTGGGGTTATATGATTAATGTTGTTAATATGTAAGCATCTGACTTTATAATTGCCTTTTTTTTCTTTCTTTTTCTCTTTCATTTTTGTATGTTCGTTATCAACCTGTTCCAACTGTGGAAGAAAAAAAAAAGAAAAAAATGAAATCATGCAGATGATCAGCCCCCACATCTTCGTACACTGGTTGTCCCTGTGATGACACCGGTCATAATCCATATTGCTTGACCCCAACCATTCACCTGGATTGAGCGTTCCAGCAGCCCCTTGAAAATCACCCCAGTGCACCAAGGTTGTGCATCTTGACCTCTGGCTTTCACAACCTATCTCCCATGATTCCCTGATCCCCGTCCATACCCAGATCAGCACGAACAAAATTGTAACCTGGTACTGAAGATGATCTTAGTCTACTATAGGTTGAAATGACGCTGACCTTCCAGCGCAACTCTTGGCGCAAATCACTGGTTCACAAAATTGTTAATCCCTTGTAATTCATTTCTATAAATAATCACTCGTGAACCTAAGAGTACCTTGTAACAAATATTGTCACTATTGCCCACCCTGCGCCTCTCTTCCCTGTGTCACTTGCGCCGTTGACTTTGTGTGTCACGAGCACTTAAGTGCACAAGTTTTTTCAGGTTACACGCACATCCAGTGTAAAGAAAGAAACAAAGAAAAAGAGCAGTTGTGATTTCATTGCGGAAGATAGAGTCAAAGGATTGTAATGGAGACACTATTATTTCCAGCTACAAAACAGGATTATTCATGCAATACTCTAAGAACAGAATCTAACATATGTGATACAGCTTCTTGTAGTGACATAGGAGAATTAGGTAAAGCACTGCCTAAGGATAAAAGAGAAAAGTATATTGCCAGAGATAATCTCCTATATTAGACTCAACATGGATTTTGAGGAACAGAAAGAACCAGGAACTTTATCAGAGAGTCTATTAAAACAATTCCAACCAATGCCACAATATGATTTACATTATCTGAGCATGTTGTACATGTGGCCCAAAGGAATGGATGGACACACAAGAAATCTAAATACCTAGATTTATGGCAGAATGCTCTCCTCTGGACTAAATGGAAGAGGATCTGCCTGATGCAGTGCAATGGTAGATAGTTTGGTCAGCAGAACATCAAAGCCAGGGAAGTCTAGTTTAAAGAATCAAACCAAAAAGCACATTTATTAATCACTGAAAAGACATATGCTGGAATGAACCTTGTTATGAATGTATGCATTGCATACAGCTAAGTCATGGGTCTCCAACTTCCAATAACTTTTTAAAGTTGTTTAAAATGGTGAGGAGTGTTCAGCATTGTTGTAAATGATGGAGAAGCAAGACAAGTTCATTTTGAACATTTCAATACATGTGGTTGAAGCAAAAGCTCTGGGCAGTGGAGCTACAACTGCAGCCAGAATTAATTTGTTGTTTAAGGAATGGCACACACAAATACACAGTTTTAAAAATACTAATCTTACTCATTTTAGGAAATTGGCTTTATGGGGCACAGCTAGATGACAAGACCCAGAATTGTTTTAAGGAAAAGAAACATCTTCTTCTTTCAGACAACAACAATCATCCAGCTTTTCCCAAAAATCTTTTGACAGCCATCATTGAGGCAGTAGTCTTCCTTAAGAGCTAACAAATCTAAGCATATGACCTACCCTGATAAAAACTTTCAAAAGCTGAAAACATGATCCCAATGAAAATGCAAGTTCTGGCAGTACCAGATAGAAAGAAGGATTATTGGTTTGATGACAAACCTGACATTTTGTAACAGGATTCCAATAACCTACCTCAGATGCTTTGGTTATGCATGTGATGAAGGAAGGTTCCCAGATAGAATTCAAGACTCTACCTCCAGAATCTGGGATCAAACCAACAAAATGGCAATACTTCAGGGGAAGATGATAGACATATTACAGGTAGTCAGACCATGTTGCTGAACCAGGAGATAGGCCCTTTTTTTGAAAGAAGAAGTGGGTTGGGGATTTTACTCAATAATTTTCCTGCTTCCAAATCCATAGGGGGATTTTAGAGTTTTAATAGACCTGAAATTTCTAAATCAGTAGACTGCGGCGAAAAGGTTAAAGATGGATACTGTGCAAACGAGAATTCCTCTGTTACAATCAGGAGACAACATAAACCCCCGAGATCTATATATAGGATGCTTATTTTCATATTCCCATAGCCAATAAGCATTTAAAATACATGAGCTTTTGCATCAAGGGCCAGCACTATTAATTTCAAGTGCTGACATTTTGGGTTAAATGTAGCCCTAAGCGAATTCCCAAAGATAGTAGTACCCTAAATTGATTGGTTGCACTTCCAAAGTCTGGCTTGATGACTGGCTACTTATTGCTCAGCAATATAGGAGGTATAGAATGGTTTGTAGACCATGAAAGTATGCATATAGAAACATGAGTTTCTATTCAACGTCAAGAAATGTCAACTGAATCGGTCAGATGACCTGACATTTATAGGAGCCTGGTTCAGAAAAGAGAAGTAACAATAAGATCTAGGAGTCAGGAGCTCTGTGCATGTAAGGTAGCTCTAGTCAGGTTTTGGCTGAAGATAAAGGGCAATATGGCCGCATTAATTTTTACAGTACCCTGGGCTCGCCTTCATTTGTATCCTGTTGTGAATCATATTTAGAGGTACTGGAAACCGGTATCCTAGGACTCCAGCAAATTGATTCCAATAAAAGAGGAAATAAAGCAGAAGGCAAAGTGGTGGAAGCATCATTGGAGAAGGACATATCTCTATAAACAGTAGCCTCGAATGTCTTCACAACAGATGCCAGTGTGGTAGGGTGGGGTGCATGGTTAAGCGAGATGTCAATTCAGGCAAAGTGGTCAGAGAAGAATAGTTAACAATCTTCCAACTTGAGGGAGCTAAAAGCAATTCTCAATACATTACTGTTATTCTTCCCTAAATAAAAGGTTGTCATGTGTTGGTAAGTTTAGAAGACTAGGTGGCAAAGGCGTATGTGAAAATGAACTGGAGCCTCGTCAAGTCCCAATGCAGGATACATAGCTAAAATGCACGAGTGAATAAATTCAAACAATTTCTCCTCTTTGTAATCCATTTCATTTCATCATGTGTAATCCAAAATCCTTATTGGATCCAAGCATTTACATACACAACGTTTTAACAAAAGGTTCAACAAATGCCCATCCAGGCTTTTTCCAAAGTATATGGAGATTCACAGTTCCACAAAGTGCGATGTAGGGGTTCTAACCCAATGCATTTCGGGCAACATTAGCACTTCCTCAGGGGTAACTATGATGAAACAAATCACGTGTGAATTAGAAATACTAATTGCAGGATCATCTAATCTGTTATTGCTAAATGTAAGACCACTTTAATGTCATCTAGCCTCCACCATTATGCGTATAATGATTCTTAAAAGTGACGAGAATTACATGCATCTTGAAAAAGTACAAGTGCCAACTGTTAAACAAATCCGCTGAACCCAACACAACACCATCACCCAGAATTCAAAACATAATGTGCTATGACACCCGTATACCCAATTAAAAAACAATTTTAACAGAATATGTTGAAAACCAGAAACGTAAGTACACTATGTATCTAAAAACTCATTTTACCTTCGAATCATGACACGCCTAAACTTCCTGAACACAAAAGTGAATGCGCTGATTAAACAAACGTGCAACTCTCAAGCATATTTAAATTATACCACATGATTATACCAAGACGCAATAAAACTAAAAAAATACTATGAAAACACCATGCTCCCTAAGAACACAAATAATAGAATGTTTCTGAGCTCCCCAAAAACATTAATTCGATCGATGAACAATTGTTACTTACCTGTAAATGATGGTTCTCCAGTATTGGTGTCCTTCATAGATTCACATGCTTGAATATTCCCCGTTGTCAAAGTGGGAGCCCCACAGTAAATAAAATAGCAATAAAACCAATAATAGATGTATATAAAAACATAATTACATACATTCCAAAACCATAAATACTTATAAGTACCAAGGTTAGCATTAACACAGAGGAATACATTAGAAGAAAAAGAACACTTTTATAGCATATCCATGTCATTATGTTAGTCCAAACTACAGCCAATCAGGTGCAAGCACCCCTCTAGAACCTTCTCTTCAGAGGCTGAGGCCCTCAGATTTTCGTAGCACAAGAGTGACAAAACAGTCTAGAAGGAAAAGCAAGCCTCTGAGGGGAGGTGGGTGGGTCGCATGTGAATCTATGAAAGACACCAATACTGGAGAACCACCGTTTACAGGTAAGTAACAATTGTTCTTCTCCAGTATTGGGGTGTCTTTCATAGATTCACATGCTTGAATATAATAGTGAGCAGTAATAGCTGGCCGCAAGGCAAAATAGCAGTGCATTAGCCTGAAAATGCAATGAAATGACATAAAGCTGCCAGACAGATAATAGTAAAAACCATAAAGGCGGAGGGAAGGAAAGAGGCTCACCTTATTTAAAAAGATTGCGAAGCACCGATTGGCCCACTGCTGTATCAGCTTTGTTGATCATCTCGAGGCAGTAGTGCTTCGTAAAAAATGTGTGCCTGCTGGACCACGTGGCTGCTCGACATATTTGGTGACTCAGCACACCCAAACAGGGCAGTAGAAGATGACATGGCCCTGGTGGAATGAGCTCTCACTGTAGATTGAAGAGGTTTTCCGGCCTTCTGATGACAGAAGAAAATTGTTGAGGAAATCCAACGTGCCATAGTTGGCTTTGTAACAGCACTCCCCATGCGCATGCGTCTGTAAGCAACGAACAGTTGATCAGACCTACGAAAGGCGCTGTCCTGTCGAAGTAGAATTTAAGGAATCTATTAACGTCCAATGAATGCAAACGTTGCTCCGCCAGAGATTGGGGATTAGCGAAGAAAGTCTTTTAAGAACACTGGTGCATTGAGGTGAAAATCAGTTGGCACCTTAGGCATGAATGCCGGGTTGGTGCGAAGTATAACACAGTCCGATTTGAATTGAAGGAAAGGAGGCTGAATGGTAAAGGCGTGGATATCACTCACGCGATGTGAGGAGGTCAAAGCAAGAACGGCCACCTTCCAGGTCAAAAATTTCAAATCCGCTTTGTGGATTGGCTCAAAAGGTGCCTTCATCAATTACGCCAAAACAACATTGAGATGTCAGCTAGGAGGAGGACACTGAATGGGCGGGAACATCCTGAACAGCCCCTTGAAAAACTGTCCGAATGACTCTGGAAGAGTAGAGAGAGGAAGACCCATCCTGCCGAAAACAAGATATTGGCGATAGGAAGACCTTCAAAGTGGAGTGGGAAAGTCCTGATTGAGCCAACTGCAGAAAGAGCGCCAGAAGCTGAGCAGGAGAGGAGTGCACAGGATGGATGTTGGCAGATGCATACCAGTGACAGAACGTTTTCCACTTTAGCTTGTAAGTCTTTACTGTGGACGGAGCTCTTGCATTGGCAAGAACTTCTCTCCAAGCTGGCGAAATATTTAAGTGGGCAAAATCAAGGTGCTCAGGTTCCAGGCCGATAATTTGAGAGGAGGGGTCCGGATGACAGATCTGACCCTTGTCTATTGTGAGGAGATCCGCTCGAGGACGAAGGAGGATGGGTTCGCACTGGAGAGAAGCAGCAGTTCCGAGAACCACTCCTGTCGAGGCCATCTGGGAGCGATAAGGAGAATGTGGCATGGCTGTCTCCACATTTTCCACAACACTCGAGGAACCAGCGGAATTGGCAGAAAAGCGTAGGCGAATAGATTGCACCAGTCCATCAAAAGGGCATTCCCACATGACCCTTGATGGGGAAGCCAGCTTGCATAAGACTGGCATTTCCGGTTAACAGGGCTCGCAAAAAGATCCATGTCGGGGCGACCCCACAGCCGAAAGATGAAGTCCAGAGTCGGCTGATGCAACTCCCACTCGTGGGTCGAGGACGCGGACCTGCTGAGGGAATCCACTAGGATGTTGGAGATGCCTGGTAGGTGAACCACTGTCAGGGTAATTTGGCGATGGAGTGCCCAGTCCCAGATGCTCTGGGCCAGCTGAGAAAGGAGCAGGGACTAGGTGCCGCCCTGTTTGTTTACATAGTGCATACTGGTGGTATTGTCGGTTTGAATGAGCACTGATTCTCCCTGTAGTAGAAGATGGAAAGACTTGAGCGCGAGGAAAATGGCCATTAGCTCCAGCCTGTTGATGTGCCAGGGTTCACTTGCCCTTTATGTATAGCCCTTGAAGATGTGCGCCCCAGCCTTCCAGGGAGGCATCCGTGATAAGGACGAGCTCCGGAGCGATGGTTAGGAAAGAAGTACTGACAGCGATGTTTGACGGTTGAGCCCACCATTGGAGAGCGGACCTCATCCGAGCGGTCACCAGGACCAGATCGTTGAAAGAGCCGGTGACCTGACGCCACTGTTTGTCCAGTTCCTCCTGAATGGGGCGACTCTTGAGCCTGCAATTTGGGCTCAGGGAAATGCAGGAGGACACCATCCCAGGAAAGGACTTCAATACACGAACTGAAACGGACCCTTTTGAACGGATGAGAGCCACTAGGCGTAGAATCCACAGCTGACATTCGTGAGACACGAATGCCTTCGCCAGCGAAGTATTCAAAGTGGCGCCTAGAAAGGTCCTGCAGGGAGCTGGATCAACCTGAGACTTCTCGGTGTTGATGGAGAGACAGAGGGAGTGGAATAGAGTCTGACAGAATCGAGTGTCCAGAGACGCCTGATGGTGAGATTGCGACTTGATGAGACAGTCGTCCAGGTAGGGAAAGATTTTAATGCCCTGCAAACGTAGATATGCCACTACCGGTGCCAGAACTTTCGTGAAGACGCGAGGGCGGAGCGAAGGCCGAAAGGCAAAACCTTGAATTGAAAGTCTCTACGCCCTACCAGGAAGCGCAAGTACTTCTGGTGTTTTGGAAGTATCGGCACGTGGAAATAGGCGTCTTGGATATCGATGGTGATCATGAAGTCGTCCTTCGAGAGAAGGCGGAGAATTTCCGCGAGCATGAGCATGCGGAAGGATTGGCACTTCAGGTACTTGTTCAGGACTCTTAAGTCGAAGATCGGACGCCATCCGCCAGACTTCTTGAGGACAAGCAAAAACCGGGAATAGAATCCCATCCCCTTCTGAGACTTGGGCACCACTTTGATGGCACCTTTCTGAATCATGAGTCGAATTTGTAGAAAGAGCTCCTTTAGTTGAGCCGGAGGGGGACCAGTTGGAGGAGTGTTTGGAGGGAACTTGACAAACTCCAAAGCATGGCCTTTTGATACAATGTCCAGCACCTAACGGTCCGAGGTGATTGAAGACCAATTGGAAAAGAAGAGGGAGATTCAATCTCCAACTTTGAGTGGGGAAGACAAGTCATTGCTTCTTAGAAGCGGAGCCTCTGTAGGAAGACTTTCCTCTGTAAGACTTGGTAGACTGTTGTCGATAGGACTGCTGTGACTGGGAGGAATATCTCTGATTCCCTTGGCCGTAGGAGCGGTACTGGTTGGATCTGCTGCGAAAAGAAGAGGAGGTGCTGCGTCCGCTTGCACCACAAAAAGGCTGCTTGCGAAACTGCAAAGTACCTAGGGCACGAGCCTTCTCGGACTCCTTTTTGATGGTTGGAAGCGCATCCTCCACATGCTGGCCAAAGAGCGATTCGCCGTCATAGAGCATGTCGAGGATTTTCGCCTGAACCTCCTGGCAAAAAGAGGTGGAACGAAGCCAGCCTTAACGACGTAAAACGGCTGCCCCCGCAAGCTGAGGAAAACCAGTACACGCAATGTCCACAGAGCAGTCGATAATCTCTGATGACGCTCTCTCTCCCTCCTGAAGAATCTTGAGAGCCTCTGCTGTTGAGGGCTCAGGAATGAAGTTGATGGAAAAAGACATATCCAACCACATCTGGCGGTCGTAGCGCCCCAGAATGGCCAGAGAATTCGCAGCCCTCACGGTGTTAGAAGCCATAGTGGAAAATTGTCGTCCAATGGCGTCAAGACGACGTCCCTCATGGTCAGAAGGAGCGGTAATAGGAGAAGACGGATTCCTGGAACGGCGCTGTGTGGCCTGGGTGAGCACGGAATCAGGTTTAGGCTGCGCTACCAGGCAAGCTGGAGAACCCTGGGGCGCCCTATATTTCTTCTCCAAACGAGGAAGAAGTGCCGGAATAGAATTTGTCGTCCGCATCAGCTTGACACCCTCGTTACAAATGAAGTCAATTATGGGCATTGTCTGGACCTGTTTAAAAGGCTGACTCTTGAAATCATAAAGAAAACAGTCCTCATCCTTCAGAACCATAGGAAGCTTAAAGCGCAGCGCCGCTCGTTCCATAAGTTGGTGAAAACCAGCTATATCCACAGGAGGGGAATCACCTGGACCCGAACGTGGGGGAGACGGTGTCTGGATCCGATAATCGTTCCAAACCGCCATGTTCCCATCATCATCATCAACTTCGCCATCTTCCCGATCTGGACGAACGTCATCATCCTCATAAACCGTTGCATGGACCTGAATAGAGGTTGTAGACGGTGCAGAAGGCACAGTTGGCTCTGGCAGTGTAGTAGAGGGAGGAGCTGCTGTAGTTGCAGGCACCCTAGGTTGAGAAGACCCTTGATGAGATGGTGGAAAACGTCTATTACAATCCTCTAGCATGTATTGGAGATTAGAAATGAGGGAGAGTGGTATTTGCGCTGTGGGAACCGGAACAGAAGGTTCCTCCTCATGGAAATAAGGATCTTCCTGATCATCGTCATAGTCCTGACATTTAATGACCAGCTCCGAAGGGCTTCAAGCTGCCCGGAATCTATCATTGTCCTCCTCATCAGAACCAGAGTCCTGCTCCGAACCCGTGGCAAAAAGAGGTGATGGAGGCTGAGAGTGATGTGGAATCGGATGCTGATCCAAAGGCAATATGTCGACTAGGTGCAGAGGGTCAATAGCAGGAGCTCCAGAACCGGATGAAGAAAGTGCACCAAAGGCAATAAAGCAAAAGTAGACGTCGACGACAGTAACACCGTCGACGGGACAACCACTGTCGACGAAGCCGTTGATGGCAAGATCACAGCCATCGACTAAGCTGCCGCCGACGGAGCCACTGCCGACGGAGCCGCCGCCGACGAAGCAGCGGACGACGGAGCAGTCAACGACGGAGCACCCGCCGATGAAGAGGCTCTCTTCACAGCAGGCGTAGATGAAGATTTTGATGTCGACGAGACTCCCTTCTTTGACGTCGATGAGGAGTTTGGAATCGTTGACGAGACAGACTTGAAGCTTACACACACCATCGTCGACGCTGACGGTGACGACGCAGCCGCCGTTGACGACCCGCTGGCATAAGTCATCGTCACTGTCGTCGTCAGAGAGCTGGAGACTGCAGATTTCGTTGTCGGAACGACTGTTGACGCTCCCGTCGACGATTTAGCACGTTTTTAAAAGAAAACATGCGTAGAAGGAGCCGTGGATGCCTGAGAGTCAGATCTCGGGGGCGTAGGCATAGCTGGAGGAGGTGGAGACACTGCAGGAGCCTTTTGGAGTTGAACTTTCCTCTTCTTTAGGAAAGGAGATGGCAAATCCTGCACCCTGCTAGGTTTAGAAGTGGCTCTAGACACACCTGACGCAAGGCTTTCTGCGTCTGAAAGAGGTACATCCTTATTCTTCAACCTATGCAACCATAGGAGGAGACGCCCTTCCCTGTCCTTAAGGGTCTTGGTTGAGAAAGTCCTGCAAATTTTACATTTTCCTACCTCATGCTCTGGATAGAGACAGTAAATACACTTCTTGTGAAGGTCCTCTGAGAAGAGCTGCAATTTCTCACAAGAAGCACATGGTCGAAACAAAGACTTCTTACTTGAAGACATTCCAGAAAACTGTAGAAATCCAGAAAAAATTTGAAAACTGAGCAGAGCTCAGGGAGACTCCCTTCACACGACGTGCAGTAGAAAATCTGAGGGCCTCAGCCTCTGAGGAGAAGGTTCTAGAGGGGTGCTTGCTCCTGATTGGCTGTAGTTTGGACTAACATAATGACATGGATATGCTATAAAAGTGTTCTTTTTCTTCTAATGTATTCCTATGTGTTAATGCTAACGTTGGTACTTATAAGTATTTATGGTTTTGGAATGTATGTAATTATGTTTTTATATACATCTATTATTGTTTTTATTGCTATTTTATTTACTGTGGGGCTCCCACTTCGACGACGGGGAATATTCAAGCATGTGCATCTATGAAAGACACCCCAATACTGGAGAATAAGAAAACAAGTTACTTACCTGTAACTACGGTTATCCAGTATTGGTATCTTTCATAGATTCACATGCCTGAATCATTCCCCGTCGTCGAGGCGGGAGTCCCACGGTATAAACATATACAAAAGCAGTGCCTAAAAAATTTCTTGTAGTAGGCTGGAAAAGCCCAAAGGCCTAACTAGGCCGCAAAACTTAGCAACCTATCTACATCATTATGTAAAAATACCTGAAATAGTAGCCTCAGCCAATCAGCTGTCCTCACCCTCTAGAACCTTCCCAGCTCAGGCAGTTCTCCTCAGATTTTCCCAGCACAAGTGAGAATGAGTATCCACAGAACAGAACTGCCCTGCCGGGGAGGAGGGTGGGTGCATGTGAATCTATGAAAGATACAAATACTGGATAACCGTAGTTACAGGTAAGTAACTCGTTTTCTTATCCAGTATAAGGGTATCTTTCATAGATTCACATGCCTGAATCAGAGTAGCAAGCAGTAACATCATGTCTGTCGTTTGTGGAAGGTGGGAGACAAAGAAATCATATATATCCCCCCACAACCAGGAAGGTAATAGAGCACAAACTTGTTAACATAACATATGCAACAAAACCTTCATAAAAAACATCATTGAAGGACAGCGTTATAAATACTTAAACATTCAAAAAAGAATAAAAGACCATAAGTAATCTAACCTTAGTGAAGAAGATGCTGCAGTACCGCATCACCAACTGCTGTATCATCATGAACCGCGGACTGCAGACAGTAATGTTCGGTAAAAGTGTGTACACTTTTCCAAGTAGCAGCTCGGCAAATGTTCTCCAGCGTCACTCCAGCGAAAAGGGCCGCAGACGCTGACATTGCTCTTGTGGAATGCGCCTTGACCTTTCTTGATAAAGGTTTGTTGGCCTTGTCATGACAGAAAGTAATTGTAGAAGACAACCACCTAGCTATAGTTGCTTTCGTGACAGCTTGACCCAAGGTGGCTTTGCCATAAGCAACAAAAAGTTGATTAGATTTGCGGATGTTTTTTGTTTTTTGAAGATAAAACTTCAGGCACCGTTTCACATCCAGAGAATGTAAGACTTTCTCCGCTGGAGTTTTAGGATCCGGGAAAAAGGTTCTGAGTTTAACCGGTTGATTGATGTGGAATTGAGTTGGTACTTTAGGAATGAACCTTGGATTGGTTCTAAGTGTAACAAAGTCTTTAGAGAATTGCAAGAAAGGGTGAGTAATAGTGAAGGCCTGTATTTCACTAACTCTGCGAGCTGAAGTAAGAGCCAGCAAGATAGCCACTTTCCAAGTAAGAAACTTTAGTTCCGCCTTATGAATCGGTTCAAAAGGCCTTTTTAGGAGCTGAGAAAGAACAATATTAAGATCCCACTCAGGAGGAGGAGGACGAACTGGTGGAAAAGCTTGGAATAGTCCCTTAAGGAATTGTTTGATTAAAGAGGATGAACATAAGGATGGTTTGTTGGAACTCTTCCTGAATCTGGATATCGCTGCCAGATGCACTTTAATGGAAGAAAAGGCTAGACCAGCCTTAGCCAAAGACAGCAGGTATGGAAGGATGGCTTCAGGAGGAGCTTGAAGTGGATGAACATTATTTTCTCCACACCATGAGCAGAATCGATTCCACTTAAAACGATATGTTTTGATGGTACTTTGCGCATGTGCTTGCGACAAGATCGCCCTGCAGTCCGAGGGGATGGTTAGATCCTTGAACTCTAGATAGTCAGGAGCCAAGCGTGCAAGTGCAGCGATTGAGGATCCGGATGATGGATTTGGCCTCCCTCCCTTGTCAACATCGACACTGTCGGTTTGAGACGAAACGGAGGTTGTTGAGAGAGCAGAAGGAGCTCTTGAAACCAAAATTGCCTTGGCCAACGGGGAGCAATGAGGATGAGAGTGCAGTGTTCCCTCTTCATCTTTTGCAGAACCTTCGGAATGAGCGGAATCGGAGGATAGGCGTACGCAAACATTCCGGTCCATCTCATCAGAAGGGCATTTCCTCTTGACCCCTGTTGTGGGAACCTGCTGGCATAAAACAGGCATTTGCTGTTCTGCTGTGTGGCAAACAAATCCAGCGTCGGTGTCCCCCAAACTCGAAAGATCATCTCTACTTGCTGTTGTTCGAGCTCCCATTCGTGACAGCCCGTGAACGTTCTGCTGAGGCTGTCTGCTAGAGAGTCCTGAATGCCTTGTACATGCTCTGCTCTGAGGGATATGCCGTGGCGCAGGGCCCATTCCCACATCTCCTGAGCCTCCACGATAGGGTGAGAGATTTTGTTCCTCCCTGTTTGTTTATGTAGAACATGCTGGTGGTATTGTCCGTACGCACCAGCATGGACAAATTCGCAAGCCTTGGAAGGAAGGCTTGTAGGGACAGAAAAATGGCCCTCAGCTCTAAGCTGTTGATGTGCTTCTGCCGGTACTGGCGAGACCATCGTCCCTGGATCTGAAGGTCCTGAAGGTGACCTCCCCAACCCTCCATGGATGCGTCCGTAGTCAGGGTGAATTCTGGAATGTCTTGGAGAAAGGTGAGGCCTGGCGACAAATTGTGCGCCTTCAACCACCAAAGAAGAGCATGTTTCATTTTGGCAGTCACTTTGATGCGGTCGTCGAATGATCCGTCGACTTGCCTCCACTGACGAAGTAACTCTTCTTGTAACGGTCTCATTCTGAGTCTCGCCATAGGAATGAGGCTGATCGCAGATGAGCACATCCCTAGAAGGGAAGCGAATATCCGAACTGAAAGTGACCTTCTTGCAAATATTTGTTTTGCTAGTTTTAACAGCTTGTTTTGCCGCTCTTGTGTCAAGTACGCACTGGCATGTGTTCAAGACTTCTCCCAGAAAGGTCAATTCTTGACGAGGTCGAAGCTGAGATTTTTTTGAATTGAGGGTCAGTCCTAGATTCGAGAAGAGAGAAAGCGTACTCCTGACCGCTTCCATCGTTGAGTTTCTGGTTGGACTTTTTAACAGCCAGTTGTCGAGGTATGGGAAAACTTGTATTCCCTCGGACCTCAACATTGCTGCCACCGGAGCCAGACATTTGGTAAAGATTCTGGGGGCCGATTTTAGGCCGAATGGGAGCACTTTGAACTGAAAATGGACGCCAGCCACTTGAAACCTTAGGTATTTGCGGTGTTTCGGGTGAATAGGGATGTGGAAGTAGGCGTCTTGCAGATCCAGAAAAGCCATAAAGTCCCCTTCGTTGAGACAATTCAGAATGTCCTTCAACGTTACCATGCGAAAACTCTGTTTCTTTAGATACTTGTTGAGTTTGCGCAAATCCAGTATTGGACGCCACTCCTCTGAATTTTTCTCTACGAGGAAGAATCGAGAATAAAATCCTTTCCCTTTCTGAGAAGGAGGAACTTGTTCTATCGCATTCTTGTGTTTCATCTTTAAGGCTTCTTTGAAGAGTAAGTGAAGACGAGGGGGAGGGGGACCCATGGGCGGCGTTGTTGGAGGCTTCTGTAAAAACTCAAGAGTGTGTCCATTCCTGACAAGATCCAGGACCCACTGATCTGAAGTTATCTTCCGCCATTGGTGGTAAAAGGCGGAGATTTTGGCGCCCACGGGAAGGGAAAGGTGAATGGCTGATATCCGGCAAAGCTCATTGGCGCTTGTTGGAATCTCGCCCTTGATTGCTTGAGCGTCGTTTCCCTCCTTGCTGAGAGAAAGAACCAGAGGCAGGCTGTCTGTAAGAGGATTGATAGTAAGGTTGTTTGTAGTTAGATTGGTACTGACGATTCTGTTGGTTGGAATAATTTCCCCTGGAGGAGTAACCACGGCCTCTTGCTCCTCTAAAGGATCCCCTCTTGTATTGCAGGGTACCAAGTGATTTAGCTGTGTCTGTATCAGTTTTTATAAGCAGCAAAGTGTCATCGATGTGCTTCCCAAAAAATGAATCTCCATCGAATGCCATGTCCAAGATTTTTGTTTGGACCTCAGGCCTGAAGGTGGTAGCCCTGAGCCAACCTTGACGCCGAAGTACAGCTGCTCCAGCCAATTGCCTGAAATTGGTGTTTGAAATATCCAGGGCGCAGTCAATGATTTCTGAAGCTGCCCTTTCACCCTCCTGCACAATCCTGCGTACCTCCAGCTGATGATCCACAGGGATCAAGTCAAGATATTCCGTCAGGTCAGACCACATCTGTCTATCATAACGAGCCAGGATAGCCAATGAATTGGCTGCTTTAATGGAGGCTGCTGCATTTGCCGAAAACTTCTTTCCAATGGCATCCAGTCTCCTGCCCTCCTTGTCAGGTGGTGTTGAAATGGGAGCAGAAGGATTCTTGGATTTCTGCTGCGCAGCCTGGGATATGACAGAATCTGGTCGAGGGTGACCTATTAAACAAGATGGAGTATCCGATGGTGCTCGATACTTTTTCTCTATTCTTGGAAGGACTGCAGGAATGGAAGCGGGCGTTTTAATTATGGTGAGGCCCTCCTTCCAAATATAGTCAATAATGGGAATAGCCCTGGTAACTCTGCGATATCCCTCTTTAAAGTCATGCAAAAAGCAGTCCGACTGCTCAACTGTGACGGCCAATTCAAATATATTAGCAGCTCGCTGCATAATATTGTGAAAACCTCCAATATCTTCAGGTGGAGAATCTGAAGGACGGGGCGCAGGCGGCGAAGGCATAGGAATGACATAATCCTCCCAAGGATCTATAGGTGTTTTATCCGGCAACTCGCCTCCTTCCCTGCTTTCCTCGTCATCATTAGAAGAAGTATCTGTGTCATTTTGAGGTGCTGGACCAGTATCTTGTCTTGGCGACAATGAAGCTCGCGGTGACGGAGGTCTTGGCACGTCAACTGGAATAGGCGACCCAGCGGGTGCAACCGGAGTTGGTGGAAATCTCTGGCGATAATCCGCCAACATAGCCTGCAAATCCTGAATTAAGGTAGATGGCAAATGACTAGTGTCCTCAGACCGAGAAGGTCTAGTATGGGGTGATTGATATGGCGTTGAATAAACGTCATGCATATAATGACCATGGACATCATCTTCATCATCCTCCTGATATTTAATATTTAATTGAGAAGGGTGACGGGCAATCCCAAAAGGACCGTCATCCTCTTCACCTTCATCTGAATCCTCCTCCACATATGTTTCCAAAATGTGCGATGGTAAGAGTGGAGAAATGTGAGAATAATCTTGCCTTTGATACGTTTTCATTTGAAAATGAGTATATTGAATCTTTGTCGGAGGTGAACTGTGCAACAGATGAGCAGATGTCACTGTGGAAGCCACTGTTACAGGGATTTCCGTCAATGGTGTCTTCGTCGACGAACCTTTCGTCGTCGGGACCGTCGATAGTGTCTTCGTAGACGAGTCCCTCGTCGTCGGGACCTTTGATGATGCCTTCGTCGACGAGTCCCTCGTCGTCGGGACCGTCGATGGTGTCTTCGTCGATGAGCCCTTCGTCGACGGGTCCGTCAATGGTGCCTTCGTCGACGAGTCCTTCGTCGACGAGTCCTTCGCCGACGAGGCCGTCGATGATGTCTTCGTCGACGAGTTCTTTGTCGACGAGGCCGTCGATGGTGTCTTCGACGACGAGTCCTTTGTCGACGAGGTCTTCGTCGATGATAAAGTCGAAAGTTTCTTCGTCGACGATGAAGTCGGCTTCGTCGACAGAATTGTCGTCGATGGACCGGAAGATTTAGTCGACGGAGCCGTCGTCGACAGAGACGTCGACGATGGCAACTTGTTTTTAGTCAGCGATGGCTTGACAGGCGATGTCAAAAGTTGAACAGACATCAGAGGTGAGGTAATAGCCGAAGTGGTAACCGTAGAAGTAGATGAAGAGGCAGAAGTCAGGGTAGTAGTAGGAACAGACACCAGAGAAACAGTCTTAGCCTGGGCTGTACTCACAGTTGTTATACGTGAAGAAGCCGATGCACTCTTTGAGGGTTCTGAAGCTCTCTGAGAGGTTCTAAGTTTTTTCTTTCTCTCAGGAGAAGAACTTTCTTTGGATCTGGCTCTCTTGCTGGAGGTAGAGGCCTTGTCCTCATCATCAGTGGAAGAAGACTTCAACCACAAAAGAACCCTTGCCTCCCTATCCCTGTTAGTTTTCTGAGGGAAGGTACGGCAAATCCTACAGTCCTTCACAACATGTGAAGGGTGTAGATAATAAATGCAGTCAGAGTGCTGGTCATCCACATGGACCCTCTTCTTGTAGCAGGTTCCACAAGCTTTGAAAAGAGCCTTCTTTTCAGACATTTTGAGGAAAAAAGGACCAAAAACTGAGTAGGCACTCAGGGAGACTCCCTTACACACAAAGTGCGGTGAAAATCTGAGGAGAACTGCCTGAGCTGGGAAGGTTCTAGAGGGTGAGGACAGCTGATTGGCTGAGGCTACTATTTCAGGTCTTTTTACATAATGATGTAGATAGGCTGCTAAGTTTTGAGGCCTAGTTAGGCCTTTGGGCTTTTCCAGCCTACTACAAGAAATTTTTTAGGCACTGCTTTTGTATATGTCTATACCGTGGGACTCCCGCCTCGACGACGGGGAATGATTCAGGCATGTGAATCTATGAAAGATACCCTAATACTGGATAACCATGACATATTCTATAAAAAAAAACAAAGATTCAATGAATAAACCCCAAAATATTATATGCATATGCAAAAATGTGAAAGCATGAAAGCAAACCAGATGATAGAAAAATGAAACAGATGTACAAATGCATTGGGTTAGAACACCTACGTCACTCTATGTGGAACAGTGAATCTCCATGTACTTTGGAAAAAACCTGGATGGGCATTTGTTGAACCTTTTGTTAAAACGTTGAGTATGTAAATGCTTGGATCAAATAAGAATTTTTGATTACACATGATGAAATTAAAGGGATTACAAAGAGCAGAAATGTTTGAATGTATTCACTTGTGCATTTTAGCTGTGCATCCTGCATTGGGACCTGACGAGGCTCCTATTCATTTTCAATTTTATTTTTCGAACACAGACGGAGCTCGCTTCAGGATAGCACACTGTTACAGTCACATAAGCCTTCCAGCATTGACTAAACTTGAATATCATGGTGTGCATTCTACGATCCTTGTTGAAATGCTTATGTGAACCATCAGGGGAACAAGATCTGTAAAATTAAGGTTTCTAGCAACAGATCAGCGAGCTGACAGAGAATAGCTTGATTGCCCAGAAAGCATCCTATGTGAAGAGGAAGGACAATACACAGGCAGATTCTGTGAGCAGAGTTTTCTGTCTTACAAGGCCCTGTCCCAAACTCAAGAGGAATTTTATTAGAGATTTGGGGTTCCCTTCTTGTATCTGTTTGCAGATCAGTTCAATCGTCAGGTTCCGAGATTTTTTTGATGAGATGTCTTCTGGGAACCTGGAAAGTGGATGCAAGGTCAACAGAATGGCCTCAGGAGTTAATTTATGCTTTCCCCTGAATTCCATGGGTGCCAGAGGACCTAGTCCGGTTTAAGGGATCTAACAGAATGGTGTTGTAGTTTCATTCTGGCCAGGGAGATCTTGCCTCCCTTTGCTCCAAAGACAGGTCACTACTGGAAGGTTCCAGCCTCTCCCTCCCCTCTACATTGTCCAATGGAAACTCTGGAGCCATTTGTTCTTTTGATTTGAAAACTGAAAGGCAAGGTTTAGAAAGGAAAGGAATTTATAGTCAATAGCAGAAGAAATTCAGAAATCTAGAAGGCCAGCAACATTAAAATCCTATTTGAGACATTGGGGTGAATTTTAAAATGGTGAACAGGAAAATCTTTATCCCCAATAATATCTTAGATGTCTTATATTTTGGAAATGTTAATGAATGGTTTCCATAACGGATTGGTCGTATCTAGACTGAGAACTCATTGTTCATCAGTGGATGCATTTGGGCAGCCATGGGAGAATCTAACTGATGGAGAGGAAATAACAAATAGGTCGTTTAAAAATGTATATTTCTCCCCCAAATGATTGTAAATTGGCTCCTGCATGGGACTTACTAGATATCCTTAAGGCTTTACAGTTACATCTTTTTGAGCCATTAGAATTTGTGGACTTAAGGTTTTCAACCATGTAGATTACCTTTTAGATTGTAATCCAGTCAGCCAGAAAGATTGCGGAATTGGGGACATTAAGGTCTTAACTACCTTTGTTATCAATAATATATGATGATATTGTCTTAAGAACTCATCATTCATTTATTCCAAAGTCAAGGTAATTCTCTTAGCTGTTCTTTTACACAGTTATCAACAAAGGAAAAAGACATGTGGCATTTGCTGGATGTAAAGAGAGCAGTCAATCTATCTGGAAAGAACTAAACATTTTCATTTATCAGATTATTTCTTGGTAACTTTTGGCTCTTCAAACAAAAGACATAAAGCATTGCATTGGATCCTGAACAGGTGAATAAGATCTACAATTATTCTGGCTTACTTTTTTTTAAGGATTAGTCTCTGGAAGGGCATCCAGGGAAGGTTTACAAGAGGCCCAGTAGCCTCTTGGCATGTGGTACAAGGAGTTTCCATCACAGAGATTTTTATAGCAAGAAAAGTGTCTTCTGTGAATGCTTTTGTTGGTCACTACAACTTTAGTAAATGGGATATGGTTATAAAGGTCTTTACTGTTGGGATATTGAGTTCCGTTATATCATAAGCCACGTGTATGCTTAACATTAAATCACAAGGGTGTTGCACTAAGTGGCTTACATTGATTCTTTTGTGATGGAGTGCAGAAAATATCTTTGGTATTCCTCATAGGTAATGACTGGTACAAGTACAAGTGACATAGAGGTTAAACTGTTTTGAAGGAGTTATCTTTATTTAACTTTCCCTCATTCTGTCCAGTCAATTATATGTTTATATTGTATGATTATGTTAATTTTCTTTGTGAAGTGCACACTACAAGGTACATTGGTCAGTTTACTGACCCCAAAAGAATGTAAGCTATGTCAATCTTGTTGGAATTCGAACTCATGATGTACAGATTGCGTACATCAGCAAAGAGGGGTAACTCACTGAGGCATTCTGGCACCAAACATAGCTCTTCCTCATCTTCTGTAGATATTTTGGTGCCTCGCAATGCTTATTTATAAAAATGAAGCAGCTGATTTCGAAATGAACTCTGCTACAATTGAGAAATACTGGCACAGGACCCAATTTGCTTAAGCCCCCAATCAGTCTTTCCAATGCATCCTGCACTTTCTTCCAGGGATTTGTTTGGTAAGCAGTATATTCTGCATGAAGTGCATTCATATACTCCAGACCTATTGATTTAAGTTAATAGTCACTCCATGAGGCTTCAGTTATTGTAAACAAAGACGTAAAAACAGCAAGATATTCCCCACTGGAAGTTCCGTAATGTGCAGTTTCGTGTTCTGCTGGGACACCTTCCAGCATGCAGTATACCATCTAATACTTCTATAGAAATTAAGATGTTACCTGTACTACTACAATGAAGTGCTTTACCAATTTATTTTGGGTTTGTATAATCCAGCATTATTTTCACATGTAAAGGTGATAAATGTGGTAGCCTAAAACTATTGTTTAAAAGTCTGGGCATATACTCCGTTGGAGTCTCAGACTTGTTTTATTCTTAGTGCATATTTGTTTTACCCCAATTAAATGATTTTATAAGCTAACAGAGCATTTCATACATCTCGTTGCAGAAATATACATTCAGAAGCAGTTTAAATCCTCACACTAAACCAGGGCAAATTCTTCACAATTTTTGAAGCCCTGACATATCATGGGTCTCTGCTCTCTTTTTCTTTCTGAGCATAGAGGACACTTAGTATAATTTACTCCATCCCTTCCTGGTGATGACCCACAGACATCAGCCATTGGATCGAAACGGCAAACGACATTCTTGTGATGGACCTCGTAATAGTCTCACACAGTAGTGAAAAAGCACTTTTTGTGCCTAGATATAGCATCCTCTAACCAACTAGGGCCCTTTTCTATGTTATTTCCATGATTTATGTGGGTTTTTTTAGGACTAGTGTACACTTTACTAAGTACCTATTCACCATGTTTTCGTAAGAGAAGACGAAACACCGTCAACGCACCACCTTAATTTTCCATCCCTATGACACCTATTTGATAAGACCTGTACTTACTATTTTAGAAACAAAATAAAAATACCTAATCACTTTCGTCAGATGCAACTGTGATTCTGTGCAAACATGTGGGAAGTGGTCAAATATTGACAACGTGTAATGCTTACAAGTGAGTGGATGATTTGAGTGGGGGTGGTGAAGTGAAGGAGATGTGAGGAAGTACATGCAGTGGAGAGTAAAACTACGTTACTGAGGAGGAAAGAGATCAAGTGTTGAATATGCAGCTGAGGGATTTCAGAAAGATGTGAAGAGAAAAAGGGCACAACAGACTGCAGAGGAATGTGGTGTGAAGGGAAGAACATGAATGATTGAGACACTCCAAAGACTCACTACCCTTCCCACAGATCTCACACACTCATTAATGGAAACATTTTCAATATTATTTAAAACAAAATCATTGTTGTTACTCATTTATTTTACAAAGATAACTGCCGACAAAGTCAATAGTCCTGGCTTGTTTTAGGTGGATATCAGTTGTGGTGTTATACATCTGGATGCAATACCAGAAAGCACAGAGAAGCAGCAAAATACTATAATCATGTGGCACACTATGAGAAGCACAGATTTCTAGCTAACATGCCACACCCTTAATTACAAAGGTCGTACCCCTTTTAGAAACACCCAGTTTTTTCATCCTAGTTAAAATCCTGGGTCTGCCACAGCATAGCACCATGCATTAGTCCTATTAAATAACTTTTGATCCGTTGAAGATAAGAGACATCTTTTTTGTTGAATCCTGCAAAATATACAGCTCGTTGTGTAGTACAGGCCAGGGACAGCCATTCTAAAACTATGCAGAAAAGCCCACAGCTGCAAATAGCACAATTCTAGTGGTCCCAATCACCATCATCAATAATCAAATTAGTCTGTCATACTTTTGATTGTACGCAAAATATTCTTTCTGAAGATCTACATCTCAAGCAGAAGTGGAGGACGGTTTGTGAAACCTCAAGTAAATGATACTGGACTATGCATCACGATCATATCAATTGAAGTGATCACCCCTCTGGTCTCTATTGTACAAAGTAGGAGTCAAATCTGATATCTAAATGACAGTCACTGCATTGTGCTAAAATGCAATCTGTTAAAATTTCTGTTAATGTTAGTTTTCCACGGTCTCATTCAGGTGTATACTGTGGAGTGAACAGTCCCATAAGTTACTCATTCACTGCCTTATGTAAAATAGTAACAGTGTCCCTATGTGATTCACAATTAAACTCATGCAAGTGTGCATAGTTTGTAAAATAATAACTCTATAATGTTTCTCAGAGCAACAAAAACAAACCATATGTTGGTGTCAGGTACAATCAAGTAAATACACCAATACTATATATAAGAACACTATTCATAACAGCATATACTGTGAGCACTATTCCTTTAGAGTGTTTTCTCCACTTAAGTTTTACCTCAAAGCCTGAAGGGTAGGAAGACGCTCAAAGCACCAAAACATATTTTATAGAGGTTCAATGCATTTGGCAGTCTCTTCATTGTGTTTAACTGGTCCATTCACAGCAGAAATCCCTTCCTGCACAAAACAATTCTGCCTGTAACGAGGGCATCCTTGCACCATTGCATCATATCTTAGCAGCTATGGCACATTCTTGCTCTCTCCCTGACACACAGCGCTGCAAGTTGTCTTGCTGTGGTGCATCACTTTTTCAATAATCTGCCCCCGATCTAACAACACGAGGGCTTGGGGGCCATCCCCCTGCTGGAAAACGGATGGCGGGGGACTGGACAGGCAATGGATGCTGGGTTAAGTTCAACAGCCCACCGGACAGTGCGCTGGGAGGGTGAAGTGCAGAAAAGGGCCCTTGTCAACAAGGACGTGCTTTGGTGGGGGCCAGCATGAGAGACTCCTCCTGAGCCTTGCTAGCCCATCTGCTGTCCCTTGTGGTAACAGGAGCAATTTCGCTCCCACAGAGAATGTTGACATCCCATCTTTTAAAATAAAAAATTATGCAAGCTTTGCACGCATAAAGGTTGCAATTTCTTTAAAATGTAGACTGCAAATTGCTTGACTTTGTGATTTTGCAGACCCCTAAATGAGATGTTGTAATATTCTCTTATCGTGTTAGCGGGTTTGCTCCTTCCCCAAATTCATACTCTTTCTCCTTTCAAGCTATACATAGATGTTACCTTTGTGCACTTTGCTACACAGGAACCCAGACCTGATAACATGACTTATGTAGATTGAAAACAATTCAATGGAACTTTATATCAAGGTTTGCTGGGTATTTATTGAGTAAATTTTTTTTAACTTTACTGACGATATGTATTCTGATCATATAACATATGGATTGCTATTCTAATATAAGTGGAAACAATATCATGTAAAGCAGCTTGTGAAATTTGCAGATATTGGATTCCGCTTTGCTAGGGTAGCTAACTGTACTACTAATTTTAGCAGCAGTGACTTAAAAGCGCACTCTGGCCTGCTCTTACCCTTTTCTATCTTAGGTACATAGAGTATAAACTCCGATGCAGATCATAAGGATGGACTTGGGTTATACTATTTGAATTTTTCCAAAAAGTCAGTGGCGGCTCGCACAGGTAACGCTGTGGGGCGGGGTTGGGTGGGGGGTAGTGGAGTGTGAAACAAGACGTGAAAGTCGAGAGTAAGGAAATAAATAAATAAAAAGCACTTACTTTGCGCTCGCAGCATCACCGAGTCGGCGATGCTGCGAGCGCCAAGTAATTGCTTTTTAAATTTTATTTCCTTACTCTCGACTTTCCCGTCGTATATCACACTCCACTACACCCCACCCAGCCCCGCTCGCCTCACAGCGTTACCTGTGCGAGCCGCCACTGCAAAAGGTCCAGAGATTACACAAAGGGTGCTTTGATCACAATACACATAGATTTGAGTGTGTATCTTTGTGCATTTAGTGGGCCTATGGAGAGAAGTCAATGCAGGTGACAGGAGATCAGTTTTGCGGACTACCTACATTAGTCATGCTGTGGTAGTCTCTACTGACTGGAGTTGATGTAAACAATTAATTATCAGAAACACTCAGATATATGCCAATACCACAATCAAAACAGAACAGTAGAAGCACACTGGCTACTTGTGACTTGGTAAAGAACCTTATTGGATTACCCATCAGCCAATGAGTCTTCTGGTGTTACGTTGGCTGAGGACAGGTGTCCATTTACTATGCCCACAATTTACCTCCTATGACGGGAATTCTAAAGTGGTTAGGAACACTTCAATGTTACTGGGATTGGGTTTCAAACACCTAATTGACCGCTACCAGACCATCATGATTAAAAAGATGTCATTGGCAGCTGAAGAATTTAAACAATTAACAGATACTTATCATTAACAAAAGTGTTATCCACACACATGAATTCATTTATCATATGGCTGCATACATAGATCAAATAGCAACAAAGACGTTGCTGTACCTTGGGGTACTCTCCATTTCACATGCCACCGGCTAAACGCAAACAGAGGGAGTACCACAGTCTGGACTCTGAATCAAAAAAGAGTTGATCCACTTTATGGTCTTGTGCTTTATGCCACAATGCAATAACTGTTGCATAGAGAGGATGATCAACTGTGTTAAAAGCAGAACACAATGTCCATCATCAAAACATCAAGCATCAAAGGTACCTGGTCTAAACTTAGCTTGATATTATTCTAAGGCATGATTCCCTTCTACATAACATTGAATTTGAGACTTACTTAGCTGGGCAAAATGGCAATGTGAAATTGAGGGCAACGTCCTCTCCACTGCCGGGTTCAGGTATGTTTTCCACCAATGGTCTTAGTGCAACTATTTTTAAATATTTTTTTCTCGCACTGGTTGGGGTTGCAAACAACTATCCAGAACCGTGATAGGAGCTGATGCTAGGTGTAACTTGTTAAAATGTTTTAGGTGGCTGACTGACTCACAAGCATAGAACATCTTAGGCTAATACATGGGCATGGAGGGTTTGGTGATCCTTTAGGTCAAGATAAATAAATGGTGGGTACCAGCCTCTGAAAGGTTTACAAGACTTATTCCGACAAAATGCAAGATGCCTTCATTCAGACCTAGTGGAGTCAATGGTGCATCTGTGATTTATTTATTCAATTTATTGAGAGTTTTATATAGTGCTTCATGTTACATTTTGATTAGTTCACAACACAACCATATTTGAAAATTAACAGTTATATGAAGAGGCAGGAATCAATTCTAATTGGTGCAGTGACACCCTTATGGGATGCTGTTCAAAAAATCTAAAGATAAGGCTCAAGATGGTTAAAGTGTTGATTGCAGTGCATGGGAGTGTTAAGGTAAGCAATTCTTGTAAAAAAATCGTTTGCTGCTTTTGTGGCCACCTGACTATGATCTAGCCAATATAACATTCTTTTTTACAATTGTTATTTTTACTTTATACATATGTTTACATTTGTTATATTTATGTTTATCTTTCTGCTTGTAATATAGTGGATCAAGTTACCTAAATTTAAGTTTAAGCATTTTCATTTCACTCATGAGCCATTTATTTTGCAATGTAGGATAATTGTCTTTCATAGGTACGTTTCCTTCTAGAGTGTATAATGGAGGAAGTTTCGGAAGGATTTCTTGATATGAGTTCTGAGATTTAGATGTCAAGTTTTAAATGAGTCTCAAGGGAGCAGACATCTCTAATTTGAGTAAAGAGCTGACCAAGTGTTTTATACTGTGAAATAGTTTTAGGCAGATGGCTGGTGCAAACTATTTCTGAATCAAGGCAGATGTCTTCAGTGACATGGATGCCGCTTTGATATTGTTTTCAGATTAGTTTCATGTTGTTTTGGGGTATGTTACCAAACAACCTTTTTTGCTTGTGAAAGTTTCATTTTTACGCATCTAATGAGGCTCTTTAGCATCTTATCTAACCTTGTCTTTCTCAGGAAGTTAATCATGATCTGACCCTCAAAATATCAATAGGAAGGCTGCAACAAATATGAATAATCTCTATAATGGTATGATAATCAAATGACATCATTTGCCTTATATAACTACCACCCAGATTTGCCAAATCCATGACACCCGGTCACTGACAACTGAAAAAATAAAACAGTGGAACCTCCGGTTCCAGACGTAAGCATGCCATATTTGAGTGAGAGCAAACTGAGACCTAAGCTTGATTGTTTTAAAGAATTTAGGATGATTGGATCCAAACAAAGGGACAGATTCAAAAAAGCATTTGTGAGTATGGGAAGTACTACTACTGGAGAACTCTTTCCCATACCCTTATATGTCTTTGTGAACTGTCCCCAAAAGGCCCAACTCCATATCAGTAAAAGTGCGAAGTGGTCACTGTACTTTCTATTTGTACTCGTTGTGCATGACTATTTCTATTTAGATGTTCTGGGGCCAATTCACAAAGGCATGTAAGTGTATTTAAAAGAGTACTTTACATACTACAAAATTCCATTGAGAATAGGTCCCAAAGCGTTAACAAAATAATCATGACAGAAAAGCAAAAGGATGGGCAATGATATCTGACCTCAATAAATATCCAAGGTCATGAGCAGTCAGAATTTCAGAGAGGAAGAAAGGCTCAAAAGGTATGAAACCTGCAGACAAACATGCCAAAAAGTGTATGGTATAGCCTAGTAATGTTTTATAGAACTGTCTTAGAGGTGTTCAAATCCTTCCTCCATATTTTAGACAGAGTTGTATTCATACTGATTGTTTCTAAGGAATTTCAGTGATTGAATCTAAACATAAATTTCTTACCAAATCGTTACTGTGTCTGATCTCTGCCCTTATTGTTTGAGTTCATGATTTGAGTGATACCACTTCTAAAAATGGCCCAGTAGCAGCAGTCGAGCTCGATAACAGTGACTCTGGTACCTATGCAGGACATCTGAGCCATTTATAAGTATAGTGAGGTTTTTTGGATTCACAAAAGAAGTTGGTAATGAGAAACTGCATTTTCTTGAGGTACTAATTTGGGATATAACAGGTAAGGGTTTGGAAGGCATAAAGAAAATCAGGACGCACTGGCACTTTAATCAGATTAAGCTGGCCTAGCAGTACAGTGAAAGATGATGTCATCTTTCGAGCCGACCCTTGATTTTATGGAACAATTCAAAATGTATTCTGAACATGAATGTAGAAAATAGATGCAATTTCACATCCAAAGGTTCAAAAGCTATACATAATTTGATTGTGCATACTCATAAAAACTCTTTCAACCTAGGATATGGCTGTATACCTAAATAAAGGTCAGCAATGACAACTGGGATGTTATCCTAGGTGCCTGAATACACAGAGTGATACGGGGAGAAGGTGTAATAGCAAACAAGAGTTTCAATACACAGATTAGAAAAACACTGGTTATAGAGACCATTTTTGTCTAGAACCCACACGAAACCAAAGGATGCCAAAAAGGTCTGCTTGTGTTTTAATTACTTAAATATACATGTTTCAAAAATCATATTTATTATCAAAGAATAGATTACTTGAGTTCTATTTTGCCTCAAGAAGTATACCAATGTACACCTGTGAGTGAGTGCAATATCCAGCAGTGTCAGTACTAAAGTGTTGTGTCCTGCCACTGTGAGACCAGTGGTGAAACCATCATGCTCCTTTGATACGAGTGCATTTGCAAGCAGAGTCAGAGTGGCAGAATGTTAGCAAAACTCTTCCCCTCAACATTAAGAAGTAAGATATATCAGTACGATGCACAGTGTTTTGTCTTTTGTTTTTTTCTTCTGGAATATTGACACATTAGCTTAGTTCCATTTTGAAGGAAGAGTGATCTTCATAACGAAACTCTAAACAATTTTCTGCAGTAATACTTCCACTGGTTCCAGTACATCCTGCTAATTTTGTGAAATTTACTGGGGATCCGGTTTATTATCTGGGTTCTTAGGGATCAATGTGATTAAGTATTGCATATTAACTGATATAGGGAGCTGATTGTTGTATGGCGTTTTAGGATCCGAGCTAAATGTCCTGATTCATGCCCTTATATAGGTGCAATTCACATTGCCCTAATATAGACATAGAAATCATACCCATATTAAGACATAGCCCATGCAGTCCAAATACAGGCATGGCTACTTCCACCCATACCAGAAAGCCACAACGATTTCTTGGAAATCGGCTTAAGCAGTCAGGGACATTTGAATATTGATTTGTCCAAGAACTCATGGAGTTTTCAAAGAACTACCATTCCCTTGGGGTTCTTTGATGAGTTTATTATGCCGGACTTTACGTCAAACTAAGCACCTTCAAGGTATAAATATGCCTACACTTGCCCTAGCAAACACACTGTGGTTCGGAGCAGCTCGACTATCTACTCGCCTGACGCAGCTTGCTACAGCAAGTGCTGAAGGAAGCCGACCCTCCAGCTGACGCACTGATCGAGAGGCTGCATTTCTCTCGCTGAGAATCCAGCTACAGTGTTTCCAAGCTCCCCTTGCGGGGTGTTGGGAAATCAAGTCCCGAGACCGAGATACCAGACCTCCTTCATTCTAAACTAAGCTATGGAGCTGATTAGATCCTAAAGAGAAATCTATGATAGATTCTTGGCAAAGAAACCAAACCTATGCTACACCACACTTACTTCTTACCTCGCACTAGACTTAGGTTAGGTACATTGGGGTAGGCGTATTTTAGAAGCACCAGTTGAGTACTTTTAGCCTTTGTTATTTATGTATACATTTATCTATGGTTAAGAAACCATACAATGCTTTTACCGTATTATTTTATAATGCTCTTCACGTTGTATGCATTATACTTTACAGCCTGTTTTACGATTGTAGCAGTTCACTTTACTTGCATGAGAAAGAAGACTGTTCAATAAATCCCGTTTATTGAAAACGCCCGTCTCTCTATTTTTCTCAGAACCTCTGATAAACCGAAGCATGCACGATTGACTGAGTAAAATATTTATCTATTGTTTCCACGACTCTGAAGATACGTTTATTCTTGGGGAAACAAATTTGTCATGTTTATGCGGTTGTCAGAAACTAATCCCTTCTTGTATATTTGAGAAAGTTTCTAGTGACCTCTGAGCTAGCTGGCACTCAAAATTAAGTTTAATTTATTCGATAGAGACCTAGTCGACATAAGTCGTACGTTAAATCTATAGGATATATTATTCCAATGCGCAGAGCCTATTGAGAATATAGGAACTACACTACATCATCTTTCCTCTCAAAGCTTACCTGGGGACAGTGAAAATTGGCCGCAAATCCTTAAGATCATCTTAAGTTATAAAGTCCCCTCACTGATATGAATTGGAGTCAAATTAATACAATGTCATTTTGTTCTGTATCATTTTCTTCCACAACCAGTAGACTTGGTTTTGTGGTGTTGCTTATTTAGTCATTGAGAGCATGATGTAGAAATACTACTGACTTAACTGGTATGTTCAAATCCAATCAGTCTGTTGATTGCACAAGGTGAGGTTGTGCATGTCAGACAGAATGCAGGCTTGACATGCAGGTCTGTTACTTTCTCATGGATAATGACTGTGGAGCATTTACCTATGATATCTGATGTGTACTGCATTTGGAGGCCACATAGTGGATCATGGTGGTACTGTTCAAGAAATGCTGGTGTCGTTCTCATGCTGAAACGTGTACAAAGCCCCTTTAATGTGGCCTTTAATTTATCCCAGTTGGGTTCTATGCATGTACTCCTGATATTACTAGAGATATAACCAGGGTCACTAGAATTATGTGATACTGCGGCAACAGCTTTTTCTGCATAAGTATGGATTTGCCACAGTTGTCACATAATCCAACATCTGCTGCATAATCAGCAGATTTTAACTAGAAAAATAGTTTCTAGCTCAAACGGATCAAAAGACAGTAAAAATGTGTCCATATGTGTTTGCATGCAGTGGAAGGCCCTATTCAAAGGTTAACTGCTCATCTTTCAGTTACTTATTTCTGTTTCGGATAGTTAAACTGGTACTAATGAGGTGAAATCTTTTCCCTGACAGTTACACCATGTGTAACAAGCATTTAAAATGCAACGGTTTCGTCTTTGAGCTATTGGCATTGTAAATTACAAACTTTTTATTTATGTGTTGGTTTTGAAAACAGATAAGTAAATGGCATTGTCATTTATAATGGAAATAGCTTAATCTCTTGCAAATGCGAGACCTATTGCATTTTCAATGGTTTCAAAAACCAAAACATAAATAAAAGGTCTCACACTGCTGTCTCTCTCACACACACTGCTGTTTCTCACACACTGCTGTTTCTCACACACTGCTGTCTTTCTTACACACGCTGCTGTTTCTCACACACTGCTGTTTCTCACACACTGCTGTCTTTCTTACACACACTGCTGTCTCTCATACACACTGTCTCTCACACTGCAGGTGTAGGTTGTTTCCGGCACCGCCTTCGGGGATTGATAAACATGCAGGGACGCGCTGCTTCGTGGGAGAGCAGACCAGCGGGATGTGCTAGCGCTGAGAAGCCATGTCACGAAGGATGCGCCTACCATGTAATCAAAGGTCGAAGTGCATTAAAAAGTACGGGAAGTGTGGGGGGGGGGGTTGGGTGCAGGGTCAAAGGCGTTGGTAAATACACAAACTACTGGGAACTGGGACCCTGGTGCAAAAAAGGACAGTCTCTGCCCTCTTTTAGAGCACTAGAACCAGTAAAAAGGAAAGTAAACCATCTGGACTCGAAATGTGACAATCTTGTCTACTTGTATTTGCGTTTTTTCATCAAAGTGTCCTCCATAAACGAGGATATTTATTCCCAGCACTTTTTATTGTCCCCTACTTCATGCTAATTCACCTTGCTCTTCTGTTACCCCATAGCGCCCTAAAGCAGCTTTAGAATACCAAAAGTGTTGAGTCAAGCTTAATGTTTGCAGAAGGCCCTGTGCGACCAAGGCACTGTGTTCCAATCCCAGGCTTTTCTATTACAGGTCCTTATTTCGAGATGGTTTAGTTTAATTAAAGAAAAAAAACTTAAGGAACTAGGACTACAGCTCCCAGAGCTCACCAAATTCTTAACTGAAAGCCTAGGATTAAAGTAACACATCCTTGGTGTAGGAGTCCTCTGGGTGCCTTGGGCAATCATCCAGACACAATTGTGCCAGAATGTGCATGTCCAGAAGGAAAACTGGAGTTTGCAGTAGTCACTGCTGCACTTTACATTCCCGAAGCATAGAGCGGCAATAAGGCAAGCAAAGCGTGGCGCACGCCTCGAATATAGAGTGGTATGTGTTAAACACACGAATACCAAGGCATCTTGGCGCTGGGAGTGAAGCAGCAATGTTTCCCCCGAAGTATACTGCGTAACCCCTCCTTCGAGCCTAACACCGCTGGCAACTTGAGAATTAAATGCAGCATGCCAATGACAGTAGACGTCACTGATATCAACAGAAGGTGCTCATTTTGGCAATCTCGTAGAGATTAAATGTTGAGTTAGGTGCTAGAAACCGTAAACATATTAAATAGGGAGAATGGAGGGACACGCTGTCCCCGGGTGCCTAGTTTTCTAGCGCCAGACCTCGCTTTGAAAGCGAGCGTAGTTTGGTGCTTTAGTTCATTACAGTTTGAAGTGCTTCGAGGCACCCTTCCCAGACTTTAGGAGACAATGTTGTTAACAATGAAAAGCGCCCGCAGCTATGCTCCCTTTGGGATTACAGTTTACTGTTGCAGGTTTTGGTCCAATCGAAGACTAAAACTAGGAACATAAAAATCCTACCAGTGCCAGGGTCGTCTACTAGCTTAGCATGAACCCACTGAGATATTTGTGCCCTCTGACTTTGCAAGAGTCACTTCCTGCCTTGTTTGAATCATAGACGTCAGGGGCTCTATACTATAGCACTCATCCTTGCTGTGCCTTACTCACACTGCTACCATATCCGGCCACGAGGAGCGGTTATTATCTGCGCTGCCGGCCGCAGGATCAGCAGCTCCAGTGTTTCAGATGTAAGGAAGCCCGCAGTGCTGCCAGAAAGCTCGGTGGGTTAATGCCCGCTCTGTACTGCTCTAATTTAACCCACACGATTGATTTCGAATTTGCAGTGACATGTTTCCATCTGAGGTCGACAACACACGAACCAGCGAGTCTAATGATATTAAGGCACAAGTCCACATGGAGGGACAGCTCAGTGTGAAGAGAGCCTGCTGCACGTGCTTAGAGCTCAGCCTTTCCTCTTTTCGGCGCAGCATCCAATTTGAAATACCGGCTGTTTTATCATACTGGGACCCATCAGAGGTGCTGAAGGGCGGCAGTGTATCTCCTCGGTTTTTCAGTGCTGCGGCAAGACCGGGGGCTTCTGCCCTTCAGCTGGAACTGGGGGGCGGGGAGAAGGGTCACTGCCACTTCAGGCAAAAGAGACAAACTCTTTTTATGTACAGCTGCAGGTCAGAGATTAAAATTAAAAAAACACCTACAGTGGTAAAATGAACCACTGCGGACAGGCTTTGTTTTTTAGGGAGAGAAGGGGTATCCTTTGAAAATAAGGGGGAAAAAAGTTTCTATTAGATTCTGCATCAATACTCTGCATCACCACAATAAGGATCATGGGCTTTTGGATATGTTATCCCAATGTGTATAGCAACTTCTGCCAATTTGCATGACATCTTAGCGCTTTGATGGAGTCTACTGTAACAGTATTCACTGTAACCTGGAAGGTATCTATTTTGGCGCTGCCTAAACAAATCTTCCTTTCTCTCCCCATCTTCCCCCAGCACCCCTCCCCTAAAGACAACATCCCAGCCGTAGCTGTCCAGCGAGATAGCACAGCCCGCCCTCCTTCCCCAGCCGTGCTCTCTGCGCTAGAATTGTTCATTGCCTCGAAGCGGACAGAACCGCCGGGTCTGCATGGAGCCGGGTTGTTCTGCCCCACTGCTATTTCTGCCCAGAGAGTAGATTCTGTAAAGGGCAACAGTGGTGCCAACAACCCTGACCGTCCATACAGCGTCCACCACAGTCCCAGGCACCCCCACTTATCTCCCATGCTAGATGGAGTAATGTAGCAATATTCCAGCCTTGGGCTGGCCCTTCAGAAACTAATGCCTCTTGGGAGTTGTAGTCTGAGTTCAATTCACGAGCATTTCTCAGGCTGGGATACCAGACCCTACAATGTGTAAAAGCATTACTAGTAGAACTGAAAGCACAGCACCCTCGGACTACAAGTCACAGCGGAGCTTGACAGACATGTAGCAGTCGGGCCAGCTAATCCCGTCCAATCCCCTTTTTACCTTACTTAAAATGCGCAATTGTGATGAAAACACTACATTCCCAATCAAACAGCCCTCTGTTGAACAGGACTTCATTGCACGCAATCCAAGTCCGGATTATAAATGAATTCTCTTATTTACGCCCACTACAGCATACACAGAGTGCGATTCCTAGTTTGTTTGCCCCGGGCTGCCCCCTCAGGACGGCACTTTCTACGGTTCACGGGATTCACGAGGGGTTAGGGGGGGGCGCGAACAAAGACACGGACAGCAGGAGGGGGGACGGACAGCGGGATACAACCATGCGGGACCAGGACGATCGAACAAATGATGAAAAACAGCCATGTAAAAAAAAAAAAAAAAGTACACGCCCACAGTGGACACGTCTTCATTACGTTGCGAAAAGCCTAAACATCGCCGGAACGCCCACGAATCTGCTCCGGCTACGACAGACAGATCTCTGTTCCAATGGCTAGCCTCCCTTTATGGAGCTAGCCAATGGAACATAGAGGCGGTGACCAAGCCACATACTGTTCTCATTAGATTTCGCCTGCGCGAAAGGCTGCTTGCGCAGCTTTCAACAGGTGAAACCTAAAATTGACAAACCACTGAATTAATACTATCATCAAATTGTGCTGCATCAAGGCACATTATTTGCTTTTTCTTGCCGCATAATTTCCCTGCTGCATAATTTCAGTGGCCCAGAGTATAGCTACCCAGATACATTGCATATATTTGAAACCTTTCGGCCATCTTCCAGCAAAAGTCCATCACCTTGCCCAGTTTTCACCATGTAAAAACTCTAACCTCAACTGTTAAAATGCATGTGTGTGATGATTACAGGACGGTTTTCCTACATGTTGTCCTCTTGCTCTGAGCACCAGGATCCCATACGTATAGAGGTATGGTTACTAACACCTCTGTCTATAGAGCACAGCCTTCTATGTGTTGTGCTGTATACGTTATTCTCTTTGAATTTGTTAGAATTTTGCTTCCATATTTGCACTAGTTTGCTGAAAATCTCACTCTTTGTAAAATTCCAGCCTATTTCTCACGTAAGAGATGTTATTTCTGTATCTCAGCTCCTCGCTCTCGCCTACAAAAAAATGCACTCAAGCCTTCAGGATTAGAGTCATGTTGTCTCTTTAATTGGGTTACATAGTTTTGTTGGTGCTCGACAAACAGCAAGGAATGCACATGAGATCAATACATTTAAAAAGAGGTTTACATAACTAGACTCCTACACAAACTAAAATTGTATTTGTCACTACAGCTCTCATTCAAATGTGTGGGATTTTTTCAGAATAAATATTTTTGGATTACTTTGCTGGCAGTGCCTAACTTAAGCCAGTGGGTGTAGGTCGGGCCTACCCAGACTCATTTTTGGGGAAGGCACTTTTTTTCCTCCTCAGATTTTGACCCAGAGCAAGAGAGAGAAAAATTCGAGACAAGAAAGGGGGAAATTGAAAAACAGAGAGAATGGGCAAAAGTAGCAATGTAAAAGATCTTGCAAGAGTCAAATAAAGTGTAGGGTCTGTCTGAAGAGGCATGAAGTGGAAGCAAAACTAAGCAACCTTGGAATTCTGAGCAAAACTTTGGGCTCCAGCACTTATTATTTTAGTTAAAATTCCTTGCTGGTAGTTTGAACATTTTATCTATAAGGTATTATTAACCACTATCATACCTTTATTCTGATATCTTTTATGTTAACAAATATACATTATGTTAATAATTTGATAACATTTTGTCATTTACCAACACAATATTTTTCGTTAATAGGACATATTTGAAGGCCTAGTTAATGGAATGACTTGCTCTTGTTACATATATTCCTCGAATGATAGTACAATCCGTCAACTGAAGTGACATATAAAAAATAATGAATTGAAATATTTCTTATTTCACCCCTCATATTATGTTGAGAAATAAGACCCTTTACATATGGATAATCATGGATAATCCTAGGATGAAGCGCGCAGGAGTGATGAGGCACACATTATATTTTTAGCAGACAACGGTCTCTGTCCTTTAACATAATTACTCATTAACTTCCACGTAAAAGATTACACAAAAATAAAATTCGAAATGGTGATAATGCGTTTGGTGGGTTTAAATATACTTTAAATTTGTATCAGAATGTAAGCTTCACTTTACGAGATATTAAGTTGAATGTTCGTTTTTCTTGTTTTAATGTCTTTTTGTTGTACAAAATGATGCTTATTTAAAGACCAACATGCTGGCTTACTAACATTTACGTAAAATGTTCAGTACTCGGGATTTACTCCAGAGATATCGATGCAAAACAATTACACATCCTAAACACACCTTCAGTTCATGTGAAAACTAGGTTTGTTTAGATACAAAAATATACAGGATTGACTTAATTAATGTGATATGCAGTGAAGCACATATAATTTGATAAGTATCTGTTTCCACTATTACATCGTAATGGTTAAATGCTGAACTGCTAACATGTTGGCAATGTCATCCAAGCATAAAGATGCCTGCTTTTTCTAGAGAACAATCTTACTTTTTAAAGTTTTCTAACCCCACGTTACAATATCTTATCATTTAAGGAAGTGTATTATCACAGCACAAGTGTTTCTATGTATTATTAAAGTATTTTAATCTGTACTTTTAAGGTACGATGACATATACTTTCTCGTAAAAATGTTTCCTGTAGTATAACAATGGTAAGGCTGTACTAAAAAATGAACAGTTTAACCAGTGCATCTTGTACATCCCAGGTATTATGCCATGGTCCGGTATAGTACCACAGGTCCAGAAACATGCTCAAAACCTTCTCACACAACCATGTTATATGTTGAAATACCAAGGAGTTCTAGCAGTTTTGCAAACGTACTCGATTTTGTTCGACCCAGAAGAACTCAAAACATTACATAACATTGTGGAGCAATGTGCGAATACTGTCATCTTGCCTGCCAGGACTTTAATTGGAGCATGTAGGCAGTAGTTAGTTTGAGCAAGTGGGGTCCTCCAGCACTTATTTTTCTTTATCAGACTTTCCCCTAGAGCAAAAGAGAGAAAAACGCTACAGGTGGAAAGGAGGAGCAAGAGAACGAAGAAAAAACAGTTACAAAGAAAGAGACAGGGATGAAAAGGAACCTTAAATAGTAAGATAAAGGGCAGGGAGTATCTGGTGGTGGACTAAAGGGGCAGCCTTGGTATTCTTCACCCCAGAAATTCGATAGCGCTGCAGGCTTCTGAGCAAACACATGGGGCCTGCCTGGCACTTATTATTGTACAAAGTAAGCATTTGCAAAACCTGGATCAGTTCCGCCGCTAGCTTCACATATGATGTACGGTAGGGCCCATGTTCATCCAACAAAATATTCACAAATAGAGAATAATGGAGATGTTGTGCCCTGAGATCTTCCAAATGTTATCAACAACATTGCAGCTCCGGGTAGACTGTGTTATCTATAGTGATGTCATCTTCAATTTTCTGTTGTGCATCAAGACTTGTGAGGCGGTGTACAATGGAAACGAAGGGAGATTATGGGCGAGATAAACACTCATACACCACGAGAGGTGAGCCTGAGCATATGGGGAAATCAAGCAGTCCCGAAATATACATCACTTTTCTGCAGGATTCGGACATACGTTGTGATACAGTGTATGAAAATGAGGAAGCTGGTGGAAGCGGGCGAGGGGAGCTCTCGAGTGGTGGCCTAAGCAATGTTTGCGACATTACGGTGTGTTCAAATATGAACATGTTATACCAAATGGATGCCCGTGTACCAAGATTCCCATTTCCCAAGGGTTGCTTGTTATGTTTAGTAAAATATAATAAAAAGATTTTTATCCAGACTAGTTTTACTGTGCGTCACTCATATGTTTCTTCCATTGAAATTTCAGCCCAAAACTATTTCTTTCAGTCATGCCAAACTGCATTGTATACTAATAAAATCTGAGAAATATTGAACAAGGAGAGGTCAGCAGCGAGAATTCAATTCTTTATTCCTGGAGTCATTGTTTAGTCAATATGAGATCTTTCAAGCCAATGCTAAGACTCTGTAGGAGGAAGTTCCCACTGACAGAGCCAACAGGGGCTGCATCGACGTAAAGCTTAGGGTTCACCCATCTCTAAATGAGGTAGGAGGACCTGGACTTTGGCGGACAGGTATTCTGTCAAGTTGATGTAGAGATGTAGTGTATCTTGTCTGCCAAACTCTAAATAGGGCCCATAGTTTCTTCTGGCCAGCCCAACCTCCACCTTTCTGTTTTTACAGACACTAACAATCCTGTAACAAATTCACATGCTCACATTTCTAAAATTCCAATTGTTAACTGCAAAATTAGTAAATCCTTAGGTTTTGACTCCGTACAATTCACTGTTTTTTCTTTGTTGCATTGTGTCTTCAATAAAGGTCAGCTTTTATACAAGAGAATTTATGATAATGAAATGAAATAGTGTATTTGATAGAGCGCATAGCTACTCAAACTAGAGTGTCCTGGCACATAAGCAGCGGGGGAGAATGCGTTAGCGATTAAAAAGCCAAGTTTTTAGATTCTTCCTTAAGGACAATAGTTCTGTGTTAAGCCTCAAGGACTCCGGAAGGCTGTTCCACAGTTTTGCTACAAGATAGCTGAAGGATCTACCACCCGTACTGGCAAGGCGTATCTTGGGGCAATGGCCAGATTGGCATTGAAAGAACGTATGGGTCTAAAGGTAGTATTGTGATTAACACATTTAGTTAGGTATCTGTCTCCTACGTTGTGGAACGCTTTAAAGAAGATGGTCAAAGCTTTAAAGTCACCCCATTCTTTAATGCCGAGCCAATGTAAAGATTTAGGAATCAGAGTCATATTAGATTAGGTCTCAGGATGGCTCTGCCTGCTGCGTTTTGAACCACTTGTAGAAGCTGGATCAGAGATTTTGGAAGACCGAGGTACAGGCAGTTGACATAATCAAACTATGATGTCACCAGAGCCTGCATCACGATCCTTCTGCTCCCCAGAGGTAGTAGTGGGAAGGGTTCTTTTAACATGCTACTTGATTGTATTGCTTTCATCAAGCTGGTCTTGCCAAAACCCTACATACACAGAACAATGGTTCACTTCACAACATGCTACAGTCAGATTATTTAATAACCAGATATAACTTAAATGGAGGAATCATCGTGTTAACCAACGTCCAAGACTAAGCTTTAAGCTCCTCTTAGAGCCCTGATGAGGAGGACAGGACAAAAAAGCTACTACAACTTGGCGATGTTCTCAATTCCCAACTGTACCAAAGGAATATCTGTAGCATTTCTGAGGACACTTTTCCTGTCAAAAGTAATTCAAATGAATATGAGCCTGTGAAAACACCGAAATTCAAGGTTTCATTTCTGGAAAGCAGTCCATTCGGAAAACTAGCTCCTTACATCGAACAGACAATCTTTGTGCAACTCAGAGGTTTGAATGGCATTCATGGCTTTCATTATACAACATGTTAGTATCAAAGCAGTGCAGATGCCACTGCTACTCTCCGCTATAAGTTAAGAGGACAACACAGGACCTGACCATAGTAGTAGTAGTAGTAAATAACTGTATTCGATTTGCATTAAAACCATAAAAGCACATCGTATACAATTCATTGAAAAAAGAGAAAAACACTTTGAGAATAGTGATTGGTTGAGGAAACTGGGGCTAACTGTCTCAGAGATCTGTGTTAAGTTACTATGAAAGTTTAGTGAAATGCATGATAGTGGTACCATTTAAAACCAAGGATAACATTGTGCTAAAATGAAGATATTTACAAGTTTAAAAACAAATTCATCCATATTTTGTTGCAGCAACAGTTGACCTATACATACCGTACACCTATAAGCGAATTGTAATACCCCTCTAACTAATTTGATTGTGTTAAAGATAATAACAATTGAAAAAGAAAAATTCCATCACATATAATACATACAAAATGTCTTCTACATATTATCACAGTCTTTCTTTCACTATAAATCCTTCAGCCTGGCCTATTTAATATTATTCATGATTTTTACTATCCTGCTTCTTATGGTCCATGCATAGAGCAGGTATCTAGAGAGAGAGAAGACCAGGTATTTTGTGGTGTCTCTTTTCAGGATTCTAGTGATCTTGTTTAAGCGGGTAGCTGCTAAAATCCGGCAAATGGGTTTAGCCATATTATTCTTGTTTCTTGATACATCGGACAGAAATACAAGAAATGATTTCCTGACTCAAGTGCTTGATCACACACGGGGCAACAGGGCGAAGTATCAACCCCATTCCAATTGCGAACAAAACTATTAATTGGTAAAATACCATACCTAAATCCTTGGTTTTAAATGATTGATTGATAGATGTAATATTTTAGCAAGGGGGGCTTTATTCTATTTAAAAATTCCTCTTGTAGCATGTTATCTTTAAAAATGAGGAACCTGCTTGTCAATTCACCAGCAGAACTCTTGTCGAACCAGCTAAACATGACATGGTTCCAATAATTCTTTTTAGGGTGGATTACCGTTCTTTTTTCAATTTTGCTAGGGGTAAGCCACAGATGAAACATACCAAGTTTGTTCAATCATGTCTTGATGTGTTTAAACCACTCAATATGTCCTTTGGTATCTAATAGTAGTATGTCTTGAATTGACTCTTTCAAGGGTAGCGGTGAATCATTCGCCCATATGGGCATCCAGTAGACTAATGGTCGACTCCCTAAGGACTATGCCTATACCTAAGACCTTAGCGAAGAACCTAGGAGTCTGGATGGACTCCTCGCTTAGCTTTCAGACTCACACTAAGCGAGTGGCTGCCACATGTATGGGCTTGTTAAGAGGGCTTAACCCTCTTCTGAAGTTTTTTGAACCAGCAGTGCGACAGCTCATTGTTCAATCTACTATCCTGTCTCGATTGGACTACGTTAGTGTGTTACTCCTAGGGGCCAACAAAGCTGAGATTCAATGACTCCGAGTCCAGAATCTGGCAGCTAGGATGCTGGTGAGGCTTCCCCGCCGATGTTCGGTCCGATCTACCATCAAGGGATTACATTGGCTTCCAATTTCTGCCCGGATTCAGTTTAAGGCTCTGTGTCTGGGGTTTAAGATCGTCAAATTTGGCAGCCCAGAACTTCTATGTACCCTTCTGACACCATATATCCCTCACCGAAACCTACGTTCACTTGGGCAACATCTGGTGACGGTATCACGGGTCAAACTCAGCCGCATTCGGTGGCCGTTCATTTAGATACATGACGGCCAAGTTTTGGAATTCCCTGCCGACCCATATCCGGGGAATGGAAGATGTGTTCGTTTTTAGGAAAGCAATTAAAACCCTCCTCTTCCCTTCAGTATAGCCCTGGTTGCTGTTTGATGAGCCTTGTGGGGAGTTTTTTCCAGTTGATCTGTTAGCGCCGGGATGCATCTTTGCTGGGGCAGCTGTGCGCTTTAAAAAACATATAACATAAAATAACATAACATAACATGAGAAATGCTTCTCATTCTTAAATCTAGTCGCATTGGAATAAGTGGTGTGTTACGGGGAAGTTCCATGATTGATCTGATAAAATTATTTTCGGCCTTCTCAATGGCTGCTACATTTACATGGCCCCATAACTCTGCACCGTTTAGCGCTGCCTCTAATCCCTTTACCTGATACACTTGGGTGACTGGGATTAATGGTCTGAAGCTAGACTTTTTTTAGCTTTGTACATAAGGCCGATCCATAGTATCTAACACTGTTTAAGAAGTGGACATTGTTTTGTCAGAGCACCAGAACTACTGTGCTTTTTCCAACAATTCAAAAAACAATTATGACTATCAAGATCATGTTTATTTATCTGTAGTATCCCAAAATGTGGGCATCTTAATTATTCCATACAGACATGTATTCATATTTCATATTGAATGGGTGCTTTTATTTAATAAATTCAGATGCATCCATGGACACCTTAACACAGAAGGTGCTGAACACACTGGGACCTCAAGAAATGTGTTTGACATTTCACTGTTTACATAAACAACATAGGACCACACATTTGGGTGGTTTTATTAAATGCAATTAACCCAAGTTTGTAAATGAGTCCTGGTCACTGATGGAGATGGGAGGCAGGGATATTAGGACCGCACAAAATTTAAGGTGTAGTGTGCTCTTAGAGTCCATAAGTTAAGCAGGGTCAAATGGCCTTCTATGCCCTTTAGTCCTTTATTAGGAGTAGGTTTCGTCTGAAGTGGCAAGGGTGTGAGTTCAATTCAGAGGAACTTTGGTAGTGAAGAGCTCTACCCTTAAAAATGTGTGTGGTTTGTCTCGTGGTAGCCTGTGGGTTTCGGTTGACAGCCATAGGCATTTCGTTAATTGGTATGATTGGAAAAAATAAACTAGGTATTCAGGTTTAGGATACTGAACCTCAATAACCAGGTAAATGGTGGGCTTTATTTCACCAATAATACAATTCTCATTCTTATATTACTATACTGTCTGAGAGGTTTACCATCATCAACAGCATCTAAGAGAGTGATACTCTATCATGGAAATATAATGGAGGGAAATGCTTTTCTGAAATGTTTTACTGCGCTTCTATCAATTTGGACAGATGTGCAGTTACCGCACAACTCTAACCAACCCCCTTCAATGCAAAAGGATTTTGCCACATAATGCACTGATGGAAAAGTTAAGGGTATTAAGACTTCAAAAAGATACCTTAAAATAACAGAATATTAATGGGCATTTCATGTCTTAACTGGCCGTAGAGGGTGACGCTATGACCTGAAAAGAAACATTAGCTCATATAGGTATAAACTCCTGCTTATTTATTAGATCCTTACTTCTGGTCACCTGGGGGCATACAACAAATGTGAATGCACTACAAGCAACACACATAATTGAGACTTCATCAACCAAACAGGCCACAGAGGCTAAGGTCAAAATAAATTATACTATACCCAATGATCTTTCCTTTGTTTGATTTGTTGATCTCACCACTGGCAGGCTCGCTCGTGTGCGACTGCCCCTTAGAAATGGTGTTGGAGAATCTCCCCCTTCAGACATGGCTTCTAAGGAATCTGCAGACGCCTCGGAGAGATATTCCGCTTGGTCGCCAAGGGTTGGCTGTGGGCTTTGAGAAGGCTTTGGACTTCTTGTCTGTTGAATAAAGAAGAACATACTAGATTATTATCATTTAGCAGACACTTTCAAACATTGTGTCCTGGAATTTCTGTTGGAGCATGTACGCCTACATATGATATATTACTTTATGTTACCTTGTAAATTATCTATCATTTGTATAGCATGCAACTGGCATTAATGTAGCATTGTAGTGCTCAAACATTCTGTGGCATTTACAGACAACCCTGTATTTTTGGTTGGGAGATAGCTTTTGAAATTCTTAAATGTGGGAGCTTATTACAAGTTGGTTGGAGCAGTATTCCCCATCCACCTCTGAGGTGCCCTGTGCTCCCGCACCTGCGATCACTGGGTTTGAATATACTGGGCCTGGTTATGCAGGGTGAGGGGATGCACCATGTAAAACTACTCAGAGGCCCGGCGAGGCAGAGGAAGAGGGTCTGCTAGACTCCCTACAAACACCGCCCCGCAGCACCAGAGGAGCATCCAACATTGCCCACTCCTGACCTTGTCCTGCCCACTCATACGCCACCACCGCGCACCCTGCTGTACGCCTATTGCTCAGATATGCAACCTGCTCAAGGAAGTTGGCCAATCTCAGTGTAAAAGTTCCTGCAGGAAATGACTAGGTTTTGTATATTTGTTCCATATTTGAGTCATTAGAACTAGGAATATTCAGAGTTTGGGGGGTGGGATGATACTGCTTCGTAGCAGTAATTACGGTCCCAGTAAAACCCCCTCTAAACTCCAGGCAACTTGTAATGGTCTCGTCATGTTGTGGTAAACTTGCCCCTGCCAGTATATGAGCGCTTCATTGCATGTGATATCATATTTTATAATAGAGATTATCATGTACGAGCAGAGCATTAAACTACTGCAACACTGCACCCTGGTGAGATTTGAAGATGGTAATGAACCACACGAAAGGCCTTCACAAGCAAACACTCTCAGGCCAGCCAACCTCAGTGTCCATGTGCTGTAAACATGTTCCCTTCTGCACAGACAACATTCCATTTCTGACAAACCAACCCAGGCAGCAAGAATCCTAAAGTGGAAGGTTAAAAGATTAATCAACGAGGGCAGGACAGGCACATCTGGCAAAGCTGCATACCATGAACTGCGGATTACTTCTTTGCCATTACCGAGCTATAGCAACAAAAATATATGTGAGCACAGGGGAACAGAAGAATGCTCTGGAGTGGAGTCTGTTTTATGTTTTTTATTTAAAATGACGCGTATTAACTTTGAAATGACCTTGAAGAGTCACTTAATAAAACTGTCTTGAAAATGAGTATTATTGTGCACTCTGCTTGCACTGTTGTCATTCTTTCAGTAGAAATTCAACGTTCCCTGCTATTAGCATTAAACAACCCTGCCATTCCCTTCAATATCTAAATTGTACTTAATTATACATTCTTGTCAGGCACAATCTGAGAGCGCTCTGAATAAGGGACACATATTCCGCTGTTATCTGGTGCGTAAAGAAAATTGTCAGAAAGATTCCTCTTAGTTGTCCTCAATGTACTTGCTCAAAGTCAGCATAAAAAGCTGTCTCAATATTGCCATTAAAACGCAGCCCCCTTAATTATGTTCATCTAGTTCGCAATTATCTGAAAAAAGCAGGCCTTCCTTCCATGCCACAAAATAATACGAATTAATAACATAACATGTATTCAGTAGATTATTCAGAAACACTTGGCTTCCAAAGCATAACTTTAAAATAAATGCCTTTCAACAGAATGCCTTCATTGTGTCATGGGGCGTGCGGACTTCCACACAATTTTGATAGCAGGGTGAGGCACTGGAAAGACTACTGCGAAAAGGCGACGTTGGTATAATATGCCTGGTATGTGAGCAGTTAAAGGTTCGTTTTTGAGTCAACATTTTCTTATCAATTCAACTGGAATTAAACTGATCCCTAATGCCTCATTCCATTCCCGTCCATTCGCATTTTCGTGCTAAATCACAGCATGCTGTGTGGGTGCTGAAAGAATATGAAAACACGAACATCTTTTTTTTTTTTTTTTTAAATCAGTCCTTGCTGTCCATGCTGCAAACTCACGCCCTCTTTGGCAAACCTGATGAACTTCCAACACTTGAATTAAAGCTGTAATGAGCTGGTGTATAATAGCTGGTCGACAATATGGACATGGTTGATAATAAAGGCATTACGTTGAGCAGATACAGGTCTTTAATCTGGAATTTCTAAAATATTACATTACCAACAGCTTGTGTGTTGCTGGAAGACAAACATACCAAACTCAAGAAAAATAGCACAAACACATTCCAGTCCTGAATAAGATGGGATTTCTGACGTCAATAGTGCAATTCTAATATCATCTTACCGTTGGCAATGTTGATAGGAAACAGAAGTATACAAGTAGACCAGTAAAATCACTGTAATCAGATGAATACACCCAAGTAAATCACCTTCGAACAAAACCAGGACACGCCCTCTACACTGCAATTCCAACATATTCACAAACACACATCCTAGCACCACATCTAACACCCACACCACTACTTGAAACTCGACCTGAACCAAAGTCTTTCATTGAAGATGCATATGTAGAATCTTAAAGCACACATCTACCTCCACAATCTGCCACAATCACACAGCACACACCAAACCCATGCACAATCTTCAGTAGAACAGAGACATTCTAGGAAACCCACAACTATTCTTAAACAATGTTCATCAAACTTAATTGGCTCACAAACCTATTATTGACATGATAATATTTCCTTCAATAATAGTCGCACACTAGCATTTACATAAGTGTGACTCGATAATGGAACATCCATAATAATAAATGTCATCCTTTTGAGATTCAAAATGATCCCCAAAAACAGAAAAAAACAAATAAGGAGGTGGGGTCACCCTGATCCAATCTGGTAAGCTAAGCTACACAGAAAAGCCCACCTTCGTTTGAATCTCATTCTTCGTTTGAATCTCTGTTTGCGAGATGCACAAATCATTTCAACAATTCCTTCAAAAATTGTAACTGAGCCTGAGAATGCAACAGTAAATTCTTGGACAAAATTCTCAATTTGGCCTCACACCTACAATCCTAGTACCAACAATTTATTTATATGGTGATTTCAACATGTGGGTGGATAGACCTGATAGTAGAACTGTGGCAGAGCTAAGTGAAAATATGAATGTGTACAGATTTGCCAGGGTCGATAATGTACCTAGACATTTAGCAGGGCATACACTAAATCTAATATCGACCTATAACTCTGAGCATGGCTATTTTCAGATCCAACTGCAGATTTGACCGGACCACTCCTTTACCTTTCTCCAATTTCAGGAATTGTGGTAGCCCCCACACCAACATAAAAGTCTAGCAAAAACCTATACCACGTTGACATACCTAGAAACTTAAGTTGACAGAATTCAAACAATTTAAAAAGCAGCTTGAGTGACACTAATGCACAATAACAACTCAATATCTCTAATATTGAAATGCTACCACAATATTACCGTCTATTATGAGTAAGGTGGCATCACAAACATTGAGCAGACCCAAACAAGACCTTTTAGTGGCAAACTACTGGTTCAACTGCGAATTGTCAGATCTGAAAAAGCCAAGCAGAAACCTCAAAGGTCTATAGTTAATTTGAGTAAAAAATCCAACAAAAAGTATTTTAAGATTAGCAGAGGAGGAAGTCTGAAACCTCTGTGGTGAGCCACACAAAATAAAGGAAATTTTCAGTATCTACAGGAACCAAGGACCTGTCAATTTTTTAAATAGAAAATAACAAAGATCTGTAGCTCAGTTCTCACCAATACTCAAACATTTCTTAATCCACTACTCTACCCTGAATAACTGCATTCATCCTTTGCCACTTTCAATCCAGGCTTTGAGGAGAATAATTCCAAGTTAGTTTCAAATATCTGTCCTCAGAACCTTGTCCTGCATCTTTCATGAATCAAGACATCACTTCTCCCGCAAATTACATGACCACCATGATAAACTCCTTGCTGTTGGTGGGCATAGTCCCTAGGTACCAGCAATCATCTCCACACTCCAAAGGACACCTTCAACCGATTTCCTAGTGCTTGTCTATTAGCAACAAATATCCAATGTATTGTACACCCACATACGTCTGGACCTTCATGATCTTAAATCAGAGTTCTGACTCAGAAGAGGAACAGAATCAGATCCAGCCCACATCAGAGGGGATTTCCTGATCACACTTGATGAAGGACAGCAAACTGCACCCATTGTGATGGACAGGTTGGTAATTGGCTTATATTGGACAGCTATGATTGAAAGGGAAATAAATAGATAGGTACCTGAACCATCTAACAGAGTTACATGGGAATTGTGAGTGAGCAAACCTTGTTGTAACAATATTTTTTGAATGGGGAGTGCAGGTCATAGGAATACAAAGGTATAAAGGAAAAAGCATGAGAAGCAGTGCATGTGGGAGCCAGAAATAATGAGAAGCGAATGAGGGGCAGATTACAGAGATGCTATGCAACGCAGCACCAAAGTTGCTGTGCTGCTTGAGAAGGAGAGAGAAGGAAAGCCTCATATCTGCTAAGATGTGGCCCTATCCTGCTCTCTCTAGCGCTGGTGCACAATCAGGCTGATTTGTGCCATGCAGACACCTTTGCACCATGGTGCAAGGGTGGGTGTGTGATGTCTTTTTTTTTTTGTTTAAGAAATTTTTATTAAGCATTGAAGAGCAATACAAAAAACATGTCATGAAAAATTAGAAAAAGTACATATGAATATATTAATAAAAGACATTAATCCATAGGAATTTATATAAGGGAAAGAAGGGTAGAAGAAATAGAGAAAGGAAAGAAGGAAAGAGAGAGAAAGAAGAAAGCAGAAGAGAAGGAAGAGTAGAGGAGAGAAAGAGGAGAAAGGGTAGGTAATCAGAGGGATCACAAGGGGTAAGGAGCACGCGGTAAGGGAGAAGGATTAGAGGAGAGATAGGAGGTAAAGGGAAGCCATAATAGATCAGATTTAATTTTCATAGAAATAGAGGTGGAGGAGGCAATAGAAATTCTGTGTTCATCACAAATATAATTCCACCATGTGTGGACCGAGAGTTATGATTGTAAAATTTTTGCTAAAATCCTTGCCTCTCGCCTTGACTCCATTATCCCTCGCTTAATCAACACTGACCAGGTGGGTTTTGTTAAGGGAAGACTTGCTGCTGATAATGCTCGTCTTTTTTCCAATGTCCTTGCCCACAGTAAAAATGTCCCCACCCCGTTGGCAGCCCTTTCGTTAGATGCTGAAAAAGCCTTTGACCGTATTAATTGGCAATATATGTTCCGTACCCTCCATTGGTTTGGTTTTGGCCCAAATTTTATATCCTTCGTTAAACTCCTTTATGCATCACCCCGTGCCAGTATTTTTGTTAACAACCAATTTTCTAGATTCTTTTCTTTGTCCAGTGGCACAAGACAAGGATGTCCCCTTTCCCCTTTCCCCTTTATTATTTATTTTATGTCTTGAACCTTTTCTACAGCGAATTCGTTCCAACCCTGATATTACTGGTATAAAATTTTCCTCTGTTGATGTTAAATTATCAGCGTATGCTGACGATGTCCTCATTTACATGGCTAATCCCGAATCTTCCCTTCCACCCTTTTTGCGCGAAGTTCAGTTGTATTCCTCCATATCAGGTTATAAGCTTAACTTGTCTAAAACGGAAGTTCTACCCCTTAACTCGTTGTGCTTCCAATACATGTTTAGTGATACTGATTTTGCATGGTGCCCATCAAAAATAAAGTACCTTGGTATATGGTTTTCTTCCTCTCTGAAGGATACCCTTAAATTAACCTTTGATTCGTTAATTAGTAAAATTCAATCCCTTCTGAGAAATTTGGTCCCCCTTGTTTCTATCCTGGTGGGGTAGACTGGACACCATCAAAATGATGATTACCCCTCATGTTTTATACACTGCATCTATGCTACCTTTCAAAATTCCCAAATCCTATTTTTCACGTATTAATTCTGTATGTACAAAATTTTTGTGGAACAGCAAACGTCCCCGTATTGGTTTATCTAAATTGATCTGTCCCAAAAATGAAGGTGGTGTGCGCTTTCCTGATTTTGGCTCATACCATTCTGCCTTTTTGATCAAACAGTCCTTCTCCTTGGCATACAACTTCCTGGATACTCCTGTCCCTAAGTGGGTTCTTCTGGAACGCTCTCTTTTCAAAGATTTCTCATATCAGCATATTACTTTTATGTCAAATTGTACCTTTATATCCAAATACCCCATTTTGAAGTATTCCCAAACTGTGTTGCAACATGTTTTCTCCTCCAATCTCTCCCCTCTGCAATGTTTTTTATCCTCTATAGTTTGGTATAACAAATTCCTTAGATATAAAGGTAAATCGTTCTATTTTAAACACTGGAAAGAAAAGGATATAATGTTTGTACATCAATTTTTTCTTGATTCCTCCATTATTTCTTTTCCAGTATTACAAAACATGTTTAATCTACCTTCCTCATTTCTCTCTGAATATTCTATTATAACATCTGCTATTCAATCTCACTTATCCTCTCTATCTTTTTCCTCCGATTCTTTTTCTTCCTTTACTCCAGTCACTCCACTTTATCCTCTTTTTTCTACTCAACTCCCTAAAGCTGCTCTTGCATATTCACTTTTAATGTCCAATTCTTCTGTTCGCTCTAAATCCAAAATAGAGACTGCCTGGGAGACTGACCTTGATGTCTCTCTGGACATTGCAATGTGGGATCGTTTATGGTCCAGGATTTTTAAAGTCTCTGTTGCTGCACGCATTACTCAATCCTTACTTTTTTTATATCATAGAGTTGTTATTACCCCAGTTTCTATTCATAAATTTTCCCCAACCTCTTCTCCCTTATGTTGGTCCTGCTCTACAGTTACCGGTACTCTTCAACACCAATTGTACGAATGTTCATCTGTTCTATCATTCTGGACTGATGTTTGGACCATTTGTATGAAAATACTATCTCTTACCTCCCAATTGTCCTTTTTACGTATCTTTCTAGGTTCTTTATCTGAGGATATTAATATTGTTACATCTTCGTCTGCTAAACTGTTAGATCTATTTATTGCTCTTGCATTTAAAGTTATCTTATCGTGTTGGGTGTGTGATGTCTAACATTGGTTTTATACCGGACAGGGACCCTTCCAGTACAAATTAGTATGACTAGACAAACTTTAAACTGTTCCCACTTTGGATCTGTGCTGTACAGCGCACATTCAAAGTTGGAAACATTTGGAGAAATAAAAGCATTTCTCGAAGTTAGCATCACTAACAAAAAGGCACTACTTTTTGGAGCAAAACCTGCTGTTACTAGTTAGGGATTTGCATAAAAAAACATGGGTGGATCCATGGGAACACCCATGTCCCACCTATGGGATGCACCTTAATGCAGAGTGCAGCTTTTCGTTACTTTCAGGTAACTTTCTGGTTTTGGGCTGCAAGGTAAATAAAAAAATAAATGTTTTGCACTGGTTGGTTAACTTCTGTGATGCAAACCCGTTGCAAAATGTTAGAAAATCTGCCCCTGAGGGTTCTAATCTGCTGTGAAGCTGAACTTTCTATAATGGATCCTCAAAGCTTCTAATAAAAAAAATAAAAGTATGAGATCGTTATACTACTTGAACCAAGAACTGCAGGTACAAAACATGTACTGGTCTGCCCTCCAGACTACAAATTGTTAATTGTTTCCTAAGAACAAAAATGATGTACTGGGGTAAAACAAAAGGCAGTGAATCCAGACTAGGTCACGTCTGCCAAGTACCAGAAGCAGCAATGAAGGCATTACAGTATTTATGTGGTTGTAAAATGCAAAATGTCACATGTTGCTCACTTAATACCGCCAGCTAAGGGGTTGTGATCTTGGAAGACTTGTTGGATGAATCTCTTACGGAGCGTGGGGGAATGCCCTCTCTGATCGTCTTAGGCAAGAAGGTTGTATTCTCCATACATCTTTCAATCCAGGATAGCAGCGCTTAGGAGCAGGCTATCTCAGAGCTAAAAAACGGTATTAAGACACCTCTATGTAGTGCAACATCTTTCCTTCCCAAGTCCTGCATCATGTCAGCTGGAGTAGGTCAAAAGGAAGCGGGGCTAGACTACTGATGCAGATGCTTCTTTAGGGTAGGGTGGTGGAGGGCAGTATAGGGGCAATAAAGACTAAAAATTAAACAAACATGAGGAAGTTATATAGATCTGAAGGATATAACTTAGAATATGTATTTCTAAACACCTAGGTTTTGAAATCAAGAACTGAACAAAAACAAATAAGTAAAATACATAACAAGCATTTGTAATGCAATAGGTCTCGCATTTAGGCGAGTTTAAGCTATTGGCATTGCAAATGGCAATGCCTTCTATTTATGTTTTAAAAACCATAACATAAAAAAGGCATTGTCATTTACAATGCCAATAGCTCAAACTTGCGTAAATGCAAGACCTATTGCATTGCAAATGTTTGTTACTGTCACTCAGTTTGTAATTTATGCTCAGTGTGACTGGAGAGGAAGAAACCAGGCAGCTGAGGCATGCAACACGCATGCCCGAGTTAATTCCTCATTCAATAAGTGACTTAGCAAAAAAAGACAATCGGTTCACTGCACACACAGTTAGTTTCTCGGCTTAAAGCTACAACATTCCTGGCTGAGATCCGTGTAGCTATTTTGCTGCTTTCTAAAGTCTACAAAACGGTATACAACGTTTACCACGCATTTTTTACCACGCACTACACTTACAAAGCAGGCATTACCACGCATACCATTACAACGCATTGCGCTGGGGGGCACTCTAGGATAGGGAATAAGTTTAATTTTATATCCAACACCTTCCCTAGTATCCACGGGGACTGGAGTTGGAATATAAAATTATACTTACCACTATCCAGCACCTCAAAGCGCTATGCGTTGTAACGGTATGCGTTGTAAATACCGCGTTGTAATGGTATGCGTGGTAATGGTATGCGTGGTAACGCCATACATCCCTCACCGTGCCCCCCAGCTCCATGTCCTGGTCGTCGGTCAGGATTAGCACGATGTTTTGGAGAGTAGCCTTGGCTGGCCAGGTGAGCTGGCACATTGTCTACAGAGCCAGGAGCACGCGCCCCCTTATCGTGGCCTGAAACTATTGAGTATCACAGTCCAAGAGGGTCTATCAGTGTCTCCGTGAGCGCAGCTCCATGCGTCGGCTGCGCAGCTTCTCCTGCACTAAGTGCAACCCTGGAATCAGGAAGTGAGAGAACTTCACATTTTGCAACTTGCTTCACGGAAAGTCATATGACACCATGACAAAGCGGCCGCCTCCACCTGACTGCTCCGAGGGAGGTGGGGAGCTGGGGGCTCGAACACCACTGAGATAGGTCTCTAAGCTAAAAACACCTATCTCACATTTTAACTCTACGTGATAGAGGCTGAGATTCCGACACTGTACTGCTGTACAAAGGGGTACAAAGGTCAAACGCATAGACAGGGCGGTAATTAAGAAGCATCCTTTTCAATAGGAAGCCAGCGTTTAGCATAAACGCTGGCGCGACCCAATGAAAATGATGGGGGGGGGGCTACAAGTCCCCTTCTGAAATCTCCTGATCACATTAGCTCTCGCAGAGTGAGCAGAGCATGTGCGCTGCAACGCTAGGCGAGACCTAAAAAGGGGAATGGTGTTCTACCCTACAATGTTTTAGTTGTTAAGAACAGACACCCTGGGCACAATTAACAAAGACTGTATTTTCAACTTGTACATGGGACTTATACCTTGAACGTAAAACCCTTGCTGTTACAAAGTAATTGCCCTTCTTTAACAGAGATCATAACATGGAAGAACATTAGTTACTTACCTGTAAACTGTGGTTCTCCAGTATTGGTGTCTTTCTTAGATTCACATGCTTGAATATTCCCCGTCGTCAAAGTGGGAGTCCCACGGTACATAAAATAGTAGTAAAATATATATATATATACATATAGAAAATTATATAATTATACATATACATAAGAAATGTAATACATATAAAATATATAACGTAAAGTTAAAAGTACCATAGAACTGAAAGAAGGCCCATAGAAGCCTTAAAGGGAGAATTCACTTTAGTAACATATCATAGTCATTATAATAGTCCACATTCCAGCCAATCAGGCAACATCACCCTCTAGAACCTTCTCCTCAGAAGCTCAAGCCCTCAGATTTTCCTAGCACCAAAGTGACCAAGAGTGCATGAGGAGAAGAGAGCCTCTGAGGGGAGGAAGGGTGGGTCGCATGTGAATCTATGAAAGACACCAATACTGGAGAACCACAGTTTACAGGTAAGTAACTAATGTTCTTCTCCATTATTAGCAGTGTCTTTCATAGATTCACATGCTTGAATAAGCGTAGAAAGCAGTAACGTAATACATGAGTCATAAAAGACATTTCAAGATCAGGTAAGTAAAACCATAGTATAATTCATATAGCATACATTTAGACATATGGTAAAACCTTTTATGACAGGAGGCGGGAAGCAACAGAGGCTCACCTTAGTTAAAAAGATTTCGTAACACAGCTTGGCCCGCAGCAGCATCTGCAGCATCCGCTGACTCAAGACAGTGGTGTCTCGTAAACGTGTGTCTGCTCGACCACGTTGCAGCTCTGCAGATCTGGCGCAGAGGCACTCCAGCAAAGAGGGCGGTAGATGATGCCACAGCCCTTGTCGAGTGTACTCGCACCGGAGCAGAGAGAGGCTTTCCGGCCCGGCAATGGCAGAAAGAGATGGCAGAAGAAATCCATCTAGTAATAGATTGTTTAGTGACTGTCTGTCCTTTGCAAATTTGGCCATAGGCCACAAAGAGCTGGTCTGATTTTCGAAAAGGAGCGGTGCACTGGATGTAGAATTTCAGGCAACGGTTTAAATCCAAGGAATGGAGAGAACGCTCAGCAGGAGACTGAGGGTTGGGGAAGAAAGTTCTGAGAGTGACGGGCTCATTCAGATGGAAATCCGAAGGAACTTTGGGAATTAATTTCGGATTTGTCCGTAAAGTAACAGCGTCCTTAGAGAATTGAAGAAATGGAGGTTGTATCGTGAATGCATGGATGTCACTTACTCGCCTTGATGATGTAAGTGCGAGTAGAAGAGCCACCTTCCACGTGAGGAATTTTAAGTCCGCTGAATGGATGGGTTCAAAAGCAGGTAGGAGGAGCTGAGATAAAACCAGATTCAAGCGGCGGACGACGTATGGGCGGATACATGTGGAGAAGTGTGGCTCAGGGGTTAGAGGCGGCAGACCCGGAAGCTGAGATCGGCCCTGGACCAGGGTTCAATTCCCCGCCTCGGCGGGTCTTGGGCTCAAAAAATTCCACGGACTCGATAATTCTCGCTCCGGTGCCTTCTCAACTCACGGGTTCACACTCTGCGACTCTGGGCAATAGCTTGCTTAATCTCCACAACGGCCCCTCGCGGCGGGATGCCTGGCTTTCACCTTGTGGATACCCTGCCGGGGTTATCTCACAGGGGAATACCAGGACGGGTTCCCTAAGCAAGCGCCGGGAAACCCTTTGTGGGTAGCTGTGCGCTATATAAGCTCAAATACATTTACATTTTACATTTACATTCGAAAAAGGCCTCTGAAGAACTGTCGAATGATCCGAGAGGAATACAGAGAGGAGGTGGTGCCATCATGCTGAAAGCGGGAAATCGCTGCCAGAAAGACTTTAAGAGTGGAATGAGAAGGTTCTGACTTCGCAAGAGATAAGAAAAAAGGCAGGATTTGCTCCGGCTTGGCGTGCATTGGATCAAGGACTACCTTGTGACACCAAACACAAAAACGCTTCCATTTCAATTGATATGTTTTGATGGTGGAAGGAGCACGTGCATGAGCCAGCACCTTCCTGCACTCCGGAGTGATATTCAGACCTGCGAACTCATTGTGTTTAGGTTCCAAGCATGCAGTTGGAGATATGCTGGATCCGGATGGCAAATCCGCCCTTTGTTCATGGTGAGCAGGTGAGGCAGAGGGCGAAGAGGTATCGGATCGCACTGAGACAACAGGAGGAGGTCCGAGAACCATGGGTGACGTGGCCACCTGGGCTCAATCAGTATGACGTGGCATGGTTGGAGCTTCATCCTGTGCAGCAGGCGCGGAACGAGAGGGAGCGGGGGAAAAGCGTAGATGAATTCGCTCGACCAATTGATCGAAAACGCATTCCCGTTCGACTCTCTGTGGGGATGCCGACTTTCAAAGCGTAGGCATTTGCGGTTGGTTGGGGTCGCAAACAGATCCATCTGTAGATGGCCCCAGTGGCGAAAGATGTACTCCAGAGTGGGTTGGTGGAGTTCCCACTCGTGATTGTCCGCCAGAGATCTGCTGAGACAATCGGCAAGAGTGTTGGAGACGCCCGGCACGTGAACTGCAGTCAGGTGAACCTGGTGTTGAATCGCCCAATTCCAGATTTCTTGTGCCTGCTTGGAAAGCAGAAGAGATCTGGTACGTCCTTGCTTGTTGAGGTAGTGCATGCTGGTGGTGTTTTCTGTCTGCACCAGTAGCGATTGGCCTTGTATCAGCATCCGGAAAGATTTCAGGGCAAGGAAGATGGACAATAGTTCTAGACGATTTATATGCCATGTGCGTTGAGATGCCGTCCATTTGCCCTTGACTGACATTCCGTTGAGGTGTGCCCCCCAACCCTCCAAGGAAGCATCCGTTGTGAGGGTAAGCGTAGGAGTTGTTTACCGGAAGGGCCGACCTGCGGCGATATTTGGAAGGTGAGCCCACCTTTCCAAAGCTGTTTGAATGCGGGGGGTCAGGTAGAGTTTGTCGTTGAACGACCCTGAAATTTGTTTCCATTGTTTGTCCACCTCCTCCTGTACGACTCTCATGTGGAGTCTGCAGTGCGGAATCAGATGAATGCAAGAGGAGGCCAGGCCCAGAAAAGATTTCAAGATCCGGACAGAAACTGACTTTTTTGATTTTGGAAAAGCGACCATCTTGAGTATGCGAAGTTGTCGCTCCTGTGATACAAACACCTGTGCCAGACGAGAATCGACTAAGGCTCCTAGAAAGATTCTCTGTTGTGAGGGGCGAAGATGAGACTTTTCCTGATTGACAGAAAGGCCCAAAGTGCGGAAAAGTGACAGGCAAGTCTGAGTATGCAGTATTGCTGTTTGACGTGTCTGTGCTTTTATTAGACAATCGTCCAGATAAGGGTAAAATTGAATGCCTTGTAGGAGAAGGAAAGCTGCGACCGGAGCCATGATCTTTGTGAAGACTCTGGGCGCTGATCGAAGGCCGAAAGGCAGTACTTTGAACTGGAAGTGCTTTGATCCGACAGTGAAGCGAAGATATTTTCTGTGTTTGTGATGTATTGGCACATGAAAATATGCATCTTGGAGGTCGATAGTGGAGAGGAACTCTCCGGGGTTCAGGTATTGTAAAATTTCCAGTAGGGTCAACATTCGGAAGGTTTGTGATTTGATGAATTTGTTGAGGGCTCGTAAGTCCAGAATGGGGCGCCACTCTCCCGACTTTTTCTTGATGAAAAAGAAGCGGGAATAAAAGCCCCTGCCCTGTTGTGCTCGAGGAACCACTTCGACAGCCCCTTTTTTTTTATCATGATCTTGACTTGAGCCAACAGATCTTTTAGATGAGGTGGGGGGGGAGGGGGGGGGACCGTAAGGTTGACTGGTGGGTGGAAATTTTGTAAACTCGAGAACATGTCCTTTCGAGATGACGTCTAGGACCCAACGATCCGAGGTGATATGAGACCAATTTAAGAAGTTGTGGGAGATTCGACCTCCAATCTTCAGAGTCGGAGAACACTTGTTGCTGGGGAAGTCACTGCTTTTTGGAGGTGTTTCCCCCCCCTGTAATTATTTTTCCTCCGATAGGGTCTTGAATCGGTTTGGCGATTTTGGGATTGGTAGCTGTATCTTTGCTTGTTGTCGCCATAGGATCGATATTGGGAGGAGCCACGAAAATTGGAAGAACTGCCTCTGCCACGTGCTCCTCGAAAAGGCTGCTTCCTGTACTGAAGGTTCCCTAAGGCACGAGCAGTATCTGTGTCCTTTTTAATGGATTCCAGAGCCTCGTCGACATGCTTTCCAAACAGGGAATAACCATTGTATGGCAAATCAAGAATTCTCCCCTGCACCACAGGGCGAAAAGCCATAGATTTGAGCCAGCCCTGGCGTCGTGAAACAGCAGCTCCAGCAAGCTGTCTGAACCCTGTCGAAGAGATGTCAACAGCACAGTCAATAATCTCAGAAGATATTTTCTCTCCTTCTTGGACCATCGTTCGGGCCTCGGTTCGGACGGAATCTGGGAGCTGGTCAATCAAGGCTGAGATTTCAGACCACATTTGGCGGTCATATCTTCCAAGGATGGCCAGGGAGTTGGCCGCTCTGACTGTTGTGGCAGCCATGGTGGTGAATTTTTTGCCGATAGAGTCTAATCGGCGCCCTTCCTGGTCCGGAGGAGAGGTTAGTGGAGTGGCAGGATTTCTCAAACGCTTTTGGGCAGCCTGCGTTACGACGGAATCCCCTTAGGGTGTGAAACAAGGCATGTTGGAGAGTCTGCAGGCGCCTTGTATTTTTTGTCCAGACGTGGCAAGACAGCAGGGATGGAATTTGGTTATGCCATAAGTTTGAGACCTTCTTCCCAAATAAAATCAATAATTGGGATGGTATGGGTTTGCTTGAGGGGTTGATCTTTGAAATCATAGAGGAAGCAATCCATTTGCTGCATCTCCAAGGTTAAATGGAAACGTTTGGCAGCACGTACCATTAAATTATGACAGCTTCCGATGTCCACTGGCGGGGAAGGCAAAGGCGATGTGGGTGGCGTAGATGGTGTTTGAGCTCTATAATCATCCAAATCTGTGAGGACGTTATCTACCTCCTGATCAGTGTCCTGGTTCCCATCCGCATCATCATCTGCATCCTGCTGTGGACGGACCGGTGAACGCAGTGTCTCCGTAGGTATGGATGCTGGCGGCACAGGTTGAGGAGTTGGAGAAATAGGCGCAGACGGAGGGTATAATCGTCCAACATATGCTGCAGGTTGGACACCAATGAGGACGGTATCTGAATTATTTGTTCCTCAGGAGGAGCAGCAAAGCGAGCATCATGAACAGGAAAGAGAGCACACCCCTCCTCATCATAATCTTCATCATATTCTTGGCACTTTATATTGAGTTCAGATGGACTGGACGGCGGATGAAAGACGTAATTCACATAGGAACCGTCATCAGAATCCTCTCCTGTCGACTCAAATAATTGCGGAAGAGTAGAAGCATCAGTTATAGGACTCAGTGGAACTGGGCGTTTGACCACTGAAGCTGTGACCACTGGGAAAGTAGTTGCAGTAGCAATTGAATGGTGTGTCGTCGACGGTCCCGTCGACGAGGTGGTAGATGGCAATCGAACCGGCGACGGAGAAAACATCCTTTCCTTTGTTTTCAACGATGTAGTCTTGTGTGCCGTCAATGGAGCCGTCGATGAAAAAGAAGTCGTCGTCATGGATATCACCGTCGACGAGGCAGTCGTCGACGAAGGTGGAATCGTCAGCGTAGACGGCAACGTCGACGAGGATGCCGCCGTCGATGGACTGGTAACTGTCGATGAGGATGCAGCCGTCGATGAAGATCTGGTCGTCGACGAGGTCTTGGCCGTCGACGAGGTCCTGGCCGTCGACAAGGTCTTGGCCGTCGACGAGGTCTTGGCCGTCGACGAGGTCTTGGCCGTCGACGATGATGTGGCCGTCGACGAAGATGTGGCCGTCGACCAAGGGGGATCGTCGACGAGGCCATCGTCGAAGAAAGCTTCTTAGCCACAGGCGTCGACGAGGCAGGTTCAACGGCCGTCGACAAAATCTTAAGAATAGATGAAATAGGCCTCACCTCTGGAAGCGTCGACGACGAGGTAGACGTCGTTGTTGTAGTCCTCGTTGACATAGAACACGTTGTCGTCAACGATGGTACAGCGTCGACGGATCTCACAGTCGTTGACGGACGCGTCGACGCTCCCGTCGACGAGCTGCCGCCCGTTTTAGATGACGAGGGCATAGCTTGGGATTGCGATGCCAGAGAACCAGGTCCCATAGGCATGGAGGCTGCGAAATCCCGTGGGGAGACAGATTTAGAAGTGTCTACGAGCTTCTTTCTATTCAGGAAAGGAGAAGGCACCTCAGTCTCTGACCCACGCTTAAGAGAGGCTTTAGGTTGGAAAGAAGACACACTCTCTATGTCAGAAACAGGATCTTCGGAAGTCTTCAACTTCTGTAGCCACAGAAGGAGATGGGCCTCTCTATCTTTTAAAGTCTTTGAGGAGAAGGTCCTGCAAAACTTGCAGTTTTTAACTTCATGGTCCGGGTAAAGACAGTAAATACACTTACTATGAGGATCTTCATGAAAAAGTCGAAGCTTTCCACAGGAGGAACACGGTCTAATCAAAGATTTTTTAGTAGAAGACATCTGGATGAGTTGAAATAAGCAAAAGAGTTGAAGAACTGAGCAGAGCTCAGAAGACTCCCTTCACACGACGTGCAGTAGAAAATCTGAGGGCTTGAGCTTCTGAGGAGAAGGTTCTAGAGGGTGCTGTTGCCTGATTGGCTGGAATGTGGACTATTATAATGACTATGATATGTTACTAAAGTGAATTATCCCTTTAAGGCTTCTATGGGCCTTCTTTCAATTCTATGGTACTTTTAACTTTACGTTATATATTTTATATGTATTACATTTCTTATGTATATGTATAATTATATAATTTTCTATATGTATATATATATACCACTGGGGCAGGTGGAGTTAATAAATTTGAATACAGGTCACACGTTGGTAAAGGACAATATGCCTCTGAAGAAATGCTCTGCCGAGCATGAAACGCGTCAGGCAATGGATATTCAAGGTGTCTGTTCGGCCACCTCTGCTGTAGCTTCCTGAAATAAAGCGAAATGGTACCTACCTGCTTCGTGGCTCTTCCTTGGGGGAAACCTTTTACGTTGGATTTGTTGCGGCTGTTCCCGGCCGCGGAAGAAGCCCTGCCGCATGAATGTGGTCTGTGCTGTAGTCACCCGACTATGGCGCTTTTGGCAGATTAGGTCGCTTTCAGGAGACATCAAAATGCAGCACAGCGTGAGTTGAACTTTCCCCTAACCCACTGTGGAAATACTTGTGTCAATTTCAACCGCGTGTGCTAAACGGATCTTAAAGACTGATAAACACTGCAAGTACCATCAGGCTCAGCGTGAGCCAACGCCCACTGGGGCAGGTGGAGTTAATAAATTTGAATACAGGTCACACGTTGGTAAAGGACAATATGCCTCTGAAGAAATGCTCTGCCGAGCATGAAACGCGTCAGGCAATGGATATTTAAGGTGTCTGTTCGGCCACCTCTGCTGTAGCTTCCTGAAATAAAGCGAAATGGTACCTACCTGCTTCGTGGCTCTTCCTTGGGGGAAACCTTTTACGTTGGATATATATAGATGTGATCAAGGCTGCCTTGCTGCAGCCGAAACGCGTCATGCTGGGGACAGATGAACAATAAACCACCCTTGAATTGAAACTAATCGCAGTGTTTGTGGTCTGTACCTACATCGAGGACTCGGTACCTTTGCCGAGAAGTAGGAGTTGGAACGGATATATATATATATATATATATATATATATATATATATATATATATATATTTTACTACTATTTTATGTACCGTTGGACTCCCACTTCGACGACTGGAAATATTCAAACATGTGAATCTATGAAAAACACCCCTAATACTGGAGAACTAATCATTGCGGGAGACTTGGTGGTTTTAGAATCACTATCTGGGTAGGGAAGCTTCTGGGATGCAGTGAGGTGATTTTGATGCCGCAATTCTCATCTTTATAAAATGTTTGCTTTTATGAGTTCTTTCTATTAAAAAGCAAAACCCACAAGGTGAGGTGTTTTTGCTCACAATGCAGGCATTGTTAATTGTTAGAACTAGACATTGTTAATGTAAATACAAGATCAGCTGGAGGCTGAGTAGAAGGCATGTTGATATTAAAATATTAGGTGTTGTTGTTCTTCATCCTGCTGCAAAAGGCTTTCAGGGCTTTTGTATGTCTCCGGCAGTGCTACTAGCAAATGTATTTCTTATAATAATGAACACAAAGCATTCCTGAATCCGGCAGATCATTTCTATGAATGAGAATTAATTGTGGTAACTTTAATTGCAAATTAAACTGGGAGCAAGGTTAGCCCTTGGCTGTAGTAACAAGGAGTATCAACAGGGAAAGAAGGCGTTTGTTCCTGATTTTAATTTACATTAAAAGAAACATGATAAGATTGACATGAATGCTTTTCCTCTAGATGGAGTCTATGTAGGACAATCGTATGTACCCTACTTCACCCTATGGCAGGTTTTGGCCCTTATCTAAAACTCTATAGGAGTCATTCCATTCTGCAAGGTAATACCTAGTGACCAACGAAAACAGCAAGTCACAAAAACTCCTTACTAATATATATGGCGACCCCAAACCTATATATGGATCTCAAAATAGTCTGAGAGCCTTTCAAGACTTCATAGCAGCAAAGACTTGAGAGATTCACTTTAACACTCTATATCAATCCGTAGCTTGGCTCCAGCAGCTCAGTCGGCGCCACTCCTTAGCAAACACGGACACGGACCAAAAGATTCAGATGCTGATTATTTTATTTGTGCTTCTCTGCTGCCATAACGTTTCGGCTCCGAGGAGCCTTGATCACATGACAACGTGAGTGAATCAAACAACCATATTTAAAGTGACTGTGCATCGGCTACCGCTGATCATGTGATACACTGAGTAATATACATTGAAGACATACTGGTTTTCGCTGTAAGGCATTGAAAATAAAACATGTAAGACAATACTAAATATGCCTGATTCTGACCAAGGGGGAAATGTAAAATATTTTCAGCAACAACTTGGTCTAAAAATTACTATACATGAATTTGCTAAATATGTGCAAATATGCAAGTTTGTGCAAATGATCGCTGTGAATACCATTGATTAACGAGGTATGTAAAATGCATGGTGGAATCCAAAGTAGACAAGGACATCTCGTAATACTGTGTCCAAGTGCCTGTATAATAGCAGCAAAATATATATAAACACACACACACACATACGCACACACACACATACATTTTTTTTAGTAAAATTAAAAGGTCTTGGCAAAATGTTCAGACTTATAACGTTTGCAAAGTAAGCACATGTATATACTTAATAGCAGACAAGAAGAAGTTTACACCAAAAAACTAACAGCCATGATGAAATTGGCACGCCTGCCATCACAATAATTGAACATAGGAGAAATGCAAATGTTCTTCCAAAGCTGGCATGTTATAAGAAGACGATAGCCAAGGCATTCTTAAACGCCAAAATAAAGGAAATAAAGGAAAAAACCTCAAGCAATAGTTATATTAACTTACCCAAACTAATATAGTGATACATTTGTGCCCCACAGGGAAGATGCCCCACCGTATGTGCGCATATGTGCCCGCTGACATTAATTGCAGCACACTGCATTTGAATGCTGGTATATGTCAGTCATATTCTAATGAAGCTGGGGCCCATCACAGAGACAGCCCTTTGCCTATAAACAATATGGGTTGTATGGCCCACAGATGTCCTCCTTAACACCCATGTTAACTACCCTTCTGCACAGAAAAAATCTTACTGTTTAAACAATGAAGGTACCCAACACTGGCAGGAGACTTACTTGAACATTATTCACTACACATAGAGGGTAGCAGTCGTTTCACAGGGGTTGCAATATCTCTCTGCTTTTACCTCATCATGCCTGTACCTGTCTCCTTTACACTGTCATGCACATTTACCTTGTCTGGTAAGGAACCAGTGGTTGGTTGAAGCAATCATGAGTAGATGGTTGTGAAGTAGTGGTTATTTATGTATTAAAATAGACTATGAAATGGTTGTAGAGGTTTATTTTGTATTCTAAAGGTGGAGATAACTTAGGGGCCGATTTACAAAGGACCTCCGCACTCGTGCCAGAGGCCCGGGAGTCGTGGCAAGGGGTGCTCGCACTCGTGGCAGAGGCCCTGGTGTATGGCAGGGTTGCCCACACTCATGGCAGCGGCCATGGAGTCGTGGCAGGGGGCACCATAACTCGTGGCGGAGTTCCTGGAATGGTGGCAGGGGGTGTCTGCACTCATGGTGGCTGCCCAGCAGTCATGGAAGGGGGCACTCACACTCATGGCAGAGGTCCTGGAGTCATAGCAGGGTGCGCCTGCACTCAGGGTTGAGGCCCTGGAGTCGTGGCAGGGGGTGCCTGCACTCGTGGCAGAGGCGCTGGAGTTGTGGCAGGGGGCGTCCGCACTCGTGGTGGAGGCCCTGCAGTCGTGGAAAGGGTTGCCGCACTCGTGGCGGAGGCCCTGGAGTCATGGCAGGCGGTGCCCACACTTGTGGCGGAGGCCCTGGAGTCGTGGCAGGGGGAGCTCTCACTCGTGACGGGACCTTCTGCGATGACTACGGGGCCTCCACCACGAGTGTGGAGGCCCTTTGTGAATCAGGCCCTTAGAGATTAAAGAGGTGGTTGCATACATTTGCAAAGAAATTTGATGAAGAATACCAGATTCACAGATCAGGTTGAGTTGTTTGCCAAACATGACCAAGAACCCTTTATATACTTCTTTGGATTTAAAAAATGTAAAGGTTTTTGCCACGATTATTAATCTCAATATCATTCATCTCTTTCATAAACATCTGTCTCACGAGCCTGTGAATTTCCTTCTTAACCCATGTAACTTTGTGGAAGGAGCCCTTTATTCAGAGGACTGTAATGTTCAATTAAATGCTTGTCAATGATTGTCATGTACGTCAGATTATAAAGGGAAACATATAAATATTTCCAATAAATTCTATCGCCAGCATTTTCTCTTGCATGGGGCAAGTTTAGGCTTTAGAAGTGCTCTGAACTGGAGCTGGTTAGGGTCTGTGTAGTCTTAGTTTCAGGGCAATCCAGAGTTTCTAAGCCTGAACATGCCTTGTCATTTCAAGGAAGGTTGCTGTATAATGTGCACGTTCTTTAAAAAGATGATCCTAGCTGAAATGTAGTGTGTAGCCAGCTTTTGAAGTTAGCTGATGCCTTTGTTCCAGGAAGCTTTGTGATGATGCACAGAATTGTAAACTTGATCCTAGATGACACAAGAATCCAGAAGCCACTTTCCAAATCCAGGTTTTCTTGGTCGTATATTCAGTGGCTAAGGTTTTGGCTATGTGATGTTGAAAGCTTTCAAATGTATGAACTTGTTTAGGAGGTGTGTCCAGACCACATTACAGTAATCCAGCCATCCCAAAACAAGGGCTCCTGTCAGCTTCTCTTAGTGCTTGCTTTGCATTAGTGGCAGGATGTCCTTGAGCAAGGACATTAGTAGGATACTGCCACTGACAACAGCTTTAACCTGGGGAAAGAATGAGACATTTATGTCAATGATTATTCCTAGATTTCTTGCTTTCTGCATACTGATGGAAGGTGCCTGAGATTTTGGGCAATTCAAAAGAAGCCCGACACGAGCAGGACCTCCGAGTAATAGGTTGTAATATTTATAAAGCGCAAAGACAACTGATTTATTTTGGTGCTAATCAGCATCATTTCGATTATTATCAGCAACCCGTAGCAGGTATGAGTTAAAGGCCCAGTTTTTAAGAGGCCTGGTTAGGGTCGGAGCATAGAGTGGGGGGAATCTTGTTCCACTGTCAGGCAGCTGCAACAGAAAATGTATATTCACCCAACGAAACAATACGAACTTTAGGGATATCAAGAAACAAGAGATTAGCAGATCTAAGATTCCAAGAAGGACATAGCAGAATACATTTTTGTGCATTTGAAAAACCAGTTTGTGAAGCTTTCCCATCAAGAAACATCAAAAGTCTATTGGGTGTCATATGAATGAATGAATGAGCTTATAGAGCGCTGGACTCACCTCTGAAGAGGTATCTCTGCGCTGTGAACGGAGGTATGGAGGCTAGGAAAGGGAATCAATAGTTTCCAAGAGTTTCCTGAACGTAAGGAAATTAGAGCACTTACGCAAGTGGATAGGGAGCAAGTTCCACAATCGTGGAGCAAGGTAGGAGAAAGTTCTGCCACCGGAGTGAAGTTTGTTAACCCAAGGGATCATAAGAAGGGCATTTTCCCCAGAGCGCAGTGATCTGCTCGGGAGGTAGCGAGTGAGTTTTTTTGCCAGATAAATAGGACCTCTGTCATTAAGTGCTTTATGGACCAAATGGCAGACTTTAAACTTAATTCTTTTACAAATGGGGAGCCAGTGGAGACATCTCAACAACAAGAGAGAAGCTGTTCTAGGGGCATGTAAATAAAATCTAGCAACCATATTGGTTTAGAAGTGAAGCTAAGAGCGCAGGTACAAATTAAGAAACAGAGACAGGGTGGAGCCCTGGGGTACACCATATGTAAGTGTATTTAAATCTGAAGAGAACAGGCGCATTTGTGTGTTAGAGAAAGAAGAGTTAATCCGCTGGATAGAAGAGCTAATCCACTGAAGGAAAAATCCTCTGAATCCATCTTCTGCAAGTGCAACAAGAATGGGGATCAAAGGTGTTAAATGCTGTGGAAAAATATAAATAAATCAACAAGTTTCCTCAAATTGTCTAAGGATGACAGAACAACCAATTTAATGTTGTTCCCCATTTGAAAGCCTCCCTGAAAATATTTAAATAAAAAATTCTGTCCAGCAAACAGTTGTAACTAAAGAAGGGCTATATTTTCTAGTAGTTTGACAAGATAGGGAAGGAGGAAAATTGGATTGTGTTTAGGCTAAGAGAGTGTTCATGAATCCAGTGGAATGTGTGATTCTAGGCATTCCATGATGTTTGACTGAGTTTCAAAGGTATTGCTGAGTCAACATGAATTTCAGTATCATCAGCATACATACTAAACTTACCTGATGATATTCCATGATAGCAGATGTCCTGTCTGCCCCATTTAGTGGGTATGTTGGTGTATGTATGCTAGCAATTATTTGTGTACTCAATTATATGCTTCCCAGCCTTTGCGGTGACTAGGCCTGCCACATCAAGTCTCGGGAGTCCCGGGTGTCCTAACACTCACTCACCAAGTGTGGGATGGTTCCCTCTGCACTGCCAATGCTTGATGACATGGGATTAGGGGAAGCATCATCAATGGGTTTTGGAAAGCTGAGGAATTTAGAAGGCGCCTCCCGATTCACCTGGTCAATTGTAATGCAGAGAAGGATGCCAGCCTTCCCAAGCTGAAATGGACACTGCACATGAGCTGAGCAGCAGTGTCTGCCGCGAGTGCCTGTGCATCAAAGATTCCAGGAATATTTCAGAATACTCTTATGGTAAGAGCACACAATCTTCCACCTTCTGGCATAAAAAGGAACACTGCCCTTTAGCATAGTTTCACAAGTGTAACTCTAGCCAAGCGTTTAGAAATTCTATTCCTTCCTGTAATTTGAATTCCCCGGACATTTCCTTACTCTTCCTCTTGACTCCTGCCTTGCTTCCTGTTTGCCCTGCTCTACAGCACCTCTCATTGCCTACTCTTCTGTCACGTTAGTATATGACCTGCAGTACCGACAGCCAGTATTCTTCTTCTTCCAGCGTTAGACACCCTCCTATCTGCTTCCCCATTGAGTCAAGCATTGATTTCATACTGCATAGCCTACTACAGACATTATGCTGTAGACTCCAGTTCGTCCATTGAATTAAGCTTTGCTTCCGTTACGCCTGGCAGAGACTTGGTGTCCCTTCTTGTTCAGAATAAGAGGTGCTCTAAGTCTCCAAGTAAAGGCTGCTGTTCCACATTGAGAGGGGATTTTTTGTAGATTTAGGTAGGCCACCTCCACATCTTTTTCTCCATGCTACTATCCACTTGCACTCACAGGCCTTTATTATGATTGTGTCAGAAAGTGGGAGATATTAACCACCCCCGATATATACTGATACCCCAGGGTGATGTATTAACTGGGTGAGGGGCATACATCTTATTATGAGTGGCCAGTGGAATTACTGTTTATTGCACCAAATTCCGTATGTTTTACCTTATCACTCCAATATTTTCCATGATAAATTTCATCATGTTTGACCTGCAGAAAATTGTGGGGGTATGGTGTTCATAGCATGACTTGGAGTTTTGGGTCCTTTGCAAGCTTAAGGTTACACAGGGCATCAGTGCCTGTAAGTGTCTGGACCACAGTATGCACGTTCTTGGGACACCTGGCACTGATGTTCACACTGCACACATGGTGTTTGGGCACACTGGGGCCATGCACCCTATAGTACAGACCTTGGCGCCTACCTCTGTCCGCGTGAATAAACAGAACGCAGTTCTTCACGGATTATAAATTAATTGACACAAATTGATTTTCTAATTTTTCTAATTAAATTAATAATTAATCTGAAACATATATTATTGCCCAGCAGGTTCCAATCTGGACACATCTGAAGATAACCTTTCAGAAACAGAAATATCTAAAAGGCCCAGGTTCTGTTTCAAGAATACAGGAAATGAGGTTTTACAACCAACATGCGGAAATTCATGCCGAGTTGTTCCCTGGTTAAGCCAAACACTTGGAGGCCACTAATGACATGTATGAGGTGCAGATGATTCAGTGTCTCCTGCATTAAAAGAGGCTCACTGAAAATAATGCCGCCAAGGCAAGAATGGAGGCGCTTTTTACCTCAGAAGACACTCTTAAGAGCGAATTCTCTGTCCATTTCTGCAAAGCGACATGAAGAAATTTGATGTATTTCAATTAGGAAACAGCATCACCCATGAGATAGATACCCACCACCACAGCCTTCTGCAAGGCCGGTCTCCTTGTTAAGCCAGTAACAGGGGTTATTGGGAATATAAGGAAAGCGGGAATACCGCACCTCTACTGTTTGCCATTAGGACACCTCCCCCATTAAAGGTAAGTGAAGGTCACGTGCAGGAAAGCGGTGGAAAAAGCAGAATTATTACGGCATTCGTGTGATAACTCATTTGGCAAGATCCACGCAGAGTCTCTTTCGAAGTGCAGTGGTACTCCCACATCTGGAAATGACACTGGTATCCACAGTAACAATAATTCCAGGTGCAGGAATACTGCATCCGTGTATCTGGCACTCTCATGATGAGGGCCAAAGTCTGGAGGAGTCTGATGCGGACCTACATTACCTGCTGATCATCATCAAAATCTACATAATAATTAACCATTTACTGCCCATAAATTGCGATTTCAGGATTGAGGAGTTCTTTGTTAATTCTAACGGTAATTGTATTTAATATATGTATATAAATTGCACAGCAGATTGTTTTCTAGAAAACTAATTTATATTCTGCATGCTCAAATAAATATATTACTGTTTCTGAAGGAAATGTTACTGCGGGCAGGATGTTAGTCAGTTCTCCTAGGATGTGATACCGATTCAAATCCAATTACGATACTAAGGACCAAAACGTTGAAAAAATACAGATATTTTTAAAGTTTGGCACTTTCTTCAAGACCAACCATTGAAACACATCAACTGAGGCTGTATTTGGGCTACGCAGGGATCATAGTCCATTTTATTTCTTCTAATAAAGTAATAACATGATTTATTTAAAATTGTTTAGTTTGTTAAACGTGTAACAATTAACACACTTGTGGCCGAATCACTAAACAATTCCTGTCAATTTGATGTCCACTGCTCTGATACCATTAAGGCTCATGAGCGGATTATCCGGGCTCGGTGGCTGTAGTTGCTTGCTCACACCAAGCTCAACCCCTCCACCCACATTGGACTTCACTGCGAGGTCCCTTTTACCTCTGATGGGGCCAGTGACAGGAGAATGTTGCACCAACTGAACCTGGAGGTCTCCAGACTACGTGAGTTGCACTTGGAGTCTCCAGATGCTGAACGCAGCCACAATTTCCAGGTGAAAATTCCAGGTAGGAGGAGGCCATGTTCATTCTTCATTTCACTGGGGGAACCTTAGGGTTTACCTTGTGAACCTTGCTAACCCAGCACCCTCATCCTAACCTTGTTTTAGGTAAACCATAATTTTACTGTATACACTGTCAGGTGTTGTACACTTAACACATTGTCCTTTCTCCTAAGATTCACATTAGACAAATTTTAATTGTATTTAAACCAGGAAGGAACGCGCTTCCTTATGTTTCATGGACTTTCACTGGTTAGGGAGAATAGTTAGTGTTAACAATTATAATTCTGTATTGCCAGTAAGCAGCGCAGGAAAATAAATGTTCACATATGATAACATTCAGCAGCGGTATTACATTGAACATATCATTACAACATGACAGCAGAGCGAAAACCACTAACTAATAAATTCCTTCAGTTTTAGGATAACACAAGTCTAGCGGTATTCTCACATAAAGTTTGCAATCTAACTTCCGGTGCACTCTTATGCACAGAAATCGACAATGTTTTGAGTTTTGCAACTTGGAGTGGGAAAACCATGTGCTATAACCATGTTATTCCCTATTACTCAAGCCAGATTGTGACATTCGGCATGGCTAAATTACTGATGGCAATGTGGATTAGATGTGCAAAATGTGTGCCTGATGGTCTTTAAAAGCTAACCCTTCCTGGGTACCATTTTCCCTATGTTACAACTAGAATGCAATGCTGCTAGTAACGTGTCTTAGTATTTCTAAGAAGAATTTAAATATTTACATGCTGCTATTTTAAAAGCGTATTAATGATAAATTCTCATAGTCTCTTTCAAGTGAAATTAATTTTATATAGGCTGCTACAGATATGGAAAGAGCTATGTCGTGCTATTTCACGATTGTATGTTTTGTGTTCTTTGTAGTACTTTTTTGATCTAAAGTGATTGAAATAAAGTTTTTCTGACCTGAGTTATTCCCTATTCCAACCCAGGAAACTCACTATTAGATGCTAATATCCTGATGTTCTTTTACTTACTTACTACTAGCGGACTCAAAAATATTATCTATCAATTTTTTTATTGGTTAGGTCTGACGGGACAGCAGTGTTGAGTGCAATTCCTACTGCTACCAATTCTTTCAAATATACCTATAGTGGGGCTCTGGTTTCACGCAGAGTGCATAGCCTTCAACATATGCTGTTGGTTGGTTGCTGTATCCATCCACCACCTAGAAAGTGCTTCCATTAGACTGTCTGATGGACTATTTTACGTATGAAAGGTTCAATGAATCATCACAGTATTTGTCACATTCAGTTCTTGAGCTCCTAAATGCATTTTCTACAGAAATCACCATTTCTTTCTGCCTTTTCCCCAACATTGCAAAATACCGCACAACAAGCTTTAATGTGAAAAACAACGTTTGTGAATGCCTATGTTTACCATGTATTAGCACACTGATGCCAGATCTATTTGCGTTTCCAATGCTTGTTTACTCTTTCGTGTACATCACTACTCATGTAAAGCTGCGCCGCGTAGATCTTTCTTGCCTCCACTCTCATACTTTTATTTCACATTTGGGAGCATGGACTCCAAGGAGGTGGTCATGTAAACGAGGGAGGCAGCATTGGTGTATAGCGAATGATAAACAGCCTTATAGAGCAGGCCTCACTTCACAATTCAGTGTTAATATATGCATTGATATTTGATATTTACATATATGTATAACAAATGAGAACTAGATGTAGCACTATAAAATAGGACATCTCAGAATATTTCTCAACTCACCTTCTAAAAAAATCTACCGGGAAATAAACCAAACACAACTACCCTTTGTCAGAATGTTCACTGGAAGAAAATGTGTTTTTCTACACTTCGACTGGAAGAAACGGTGCCTGTATTGTCTTTTCTCTAAACATGCTTTTTCTCCCTGTGATTAATTTCAGGGCATGACATCATGTGATAAAAGTGCAAGATTAACAGAAAGCCCCGCATTCACGAGTCAACCACAAATGGTCAGCAACAGGCCAGCATGCTAAAAAAAAAATAACAATCCAGAGACTGGGGAACCCCATGCAAGCTACCACTGCAGGAACTACTTCTAGGGATGAGCCAAGCATGCACTTCAGCAGACAACTCCTGCGGTTAGTCCTACTGGCTAGCCACACTATTTTCGCTTCTTTTAAATATTTAGATGTGTTTTAACTGCAACACAACAATAACCTGTAATCAATAAACCTTTTTGGTTGCTAAGTTGCATTGCATAAACATTCATCCAGCAGAACTTCTACAGGGTATTATGTTGAATGTAAACCACAAACACAGCAAAACAAGCGAAGTCAAATTAACCCTGAGTGGTATAGGGAAATGCACAACTCAAAGCTGTACCGAGGGCTATTTGCTTCCATGATAGTTGTTAATACTTAATTAAGTCAGAGTGGCAGCCAGACTGCCCTTTCATTCGGATCCATTTACAAAATATTTATCTAAACTAGGCCCTGCCGATGGAGCGGGAAGTGAGCACCAAACTGTAGGAAATTTGCTATCATTGGGCAGCAAAGGTGGTTATCCAGAAGAGATATGTGAATTCCAAAATGGAATGCTAGCTCAGCAAACATTTTTTTTTACACTGCACAAAACAGTTTTGACTGGTGCAATTTCACGTCTTTGGTGGTAAGTTAGTGCAGTGGTAGGCATAAACTCCTTTTACAACCATATCATAAAAGCAGGCAGAAGGTAATGTGTGAGAATAATGTTTGTCCATATTTGTTGCGTGGCATTTTGCACTACATTACTGCAATGTCTTGCTGTTGTGTTGTGCTGTGGGGAATAAAAAAACCAGACTGTTTTCTTGATCTAACCACAAGAAGACTACAGAAGCAAAACCTCTGATAAGCAGAGCAGCAAGCAATCAAAAACATAAAGGACAGAAGAAAGGGGGCTATGCTAGAAACAGACCAATATCCCACGCAAAGCCTGCCTTCTGGGAAACAGACACACAGGACTTCCGAGTGAGAAGATGGGTATTTATGTCCTCAGGCCAAGGTGAGAGGCTAATCCATGTTGCTAAATTTAGAGGGCTGGGGTGGTTCCCTGTTTCTCAGACGTGACACCCGCTCATAATGTGTAGACTGCAAAGAACAAGCAGGTAAAGTGGTAATGTGGTATGACAGTGCCGTAGGGCACACTGCTAACTATGGCCTGCCCAAAACGCTGGATCTTCCAGTGGAATATTCTATTCCCAAATGGCTGAACTCGAACAGAGAAATCACCTTGAGAGTCTAATCTCACTAATTGTTTGGCAAGTTATAGATTGAGTAAGGGGGTTTTAAAGAAGAGGGAACTTTTACAACAACACTAAGTGATTAATTAGGTGCAAATGTGATCCTCATAGGAGACACCAGTCTGCAAAGTAGGTTAAAGATAACTTAACAGCTCAGACGGGGGGGGGGAAGGGAAGGGAGGGGGGGAGGGGGGTTCTAAGGTGGAGTCATGAACATGCATGATAAAAACTGTTGACCCATGTGTCGAAATACTTTATAATAGCCTGGTTTAGTGTTTGGTGGATGGATTGCTCCATCACAAACGTGGCACATATCCTGTGCGGCTTATTACAAGGACCATGGGGTATACTGCACTTTTAATAAGACGGGCAGGATATCGGTCATGTTTATGACAGAGTAGCCTGTGCCTAACTCTAAACCAGGCTCTGTTTTGAGAAAAATGAACAGACCCGAGAGACATCTTCATAAACAGAAAGGAAAAGACAGTTTTGTGCGTCGGATGAGTAACATGTGGTAAGGCCCAGTACCACGTTGCAGCATTTGTAAAAATAATTGCACAGTATTTACAAACAGAGATGAAGAAGTTCTGGTGTACTAGAAAGGGTTAGAAAGTAACTACAACATTCATCCGATGGAACTTTCCTTACCACTCAGGGATTGCCAAGGTGAAGCTAAGAGCTACTCAGGGGGTGAAGTATAGGAGCACCCCAAACAGATCTCTGCCTGCCTTTCTGAGGGGACCTCTATGAATGAAGGGATTTCCTCAGATCATGGGCCCTCTTATACTGCAGCTATATTGCTGGGGTGTGTCTGTGAATCAAAGATGCTTTGCAAGGAACATCAGGATGCTTATGTGTAAGTGTAAACGTGGGGCAATTGACCGCTGTAGTGCGAAGTTCTCGTGCAAGGCCCATATCACCATTGCTTCCCCGGGCATCTTGTGGCTGCCACTCCCTTTTCATCCTGCACTTACACATTGAGGGTGCCCCATTGTCATTATGTGTCCTTTGGTGCTACTTCCCTCATTACTGAGTGGCCCAATAAAGCTTCTGTATACCTGCAAGGGAGAGGGCTGGAATATGTTCATTATCATTACCTGAAGGGGACAGGGACGGACTCAGTCTCCTGTACCTTGCACTGAACAGTGCACAAGCTGCGAGGGTTGGGATGGCCAGTGCCTGCTATTTGCATGTCCACCTGCCCAAACACATGCTGAGGAACTAATAAAAGGTAGCACAGAGGGAGGGTAATAATGCAAGGGATGATCTGGCTCTGGATTTGTACTCCTTGGTCCCAAAACCAGGCCAGAGAGCACATATACTTCTTTTAGGCCTCTCTGGAAACCTGGAGTAGGGGGGAAGGTTAGGGGGGCAAGCGGTACATCCCATACCGTTCCGTCACAGCATAAGCCTCACTGAAGATGAACCGGTGATCTCTGGTTGCCCTAGAGAGAGAATACATCTGGATGGTTGTATGACAGAGGCACACATGGCTAAACCGCCAATGCCTCTTTAGCACAGCCGGAAGAAGAAAAAAATGTGTCAAAACAACGAATTACTTTACGACGCAATTCTGTGGTAAAGGCATGACTGGTAAAGGGATGTGTGGTAAAGATCACACCCCAGCCCTGAGCCCTAAAGCTACCAGACCCCCCTGAGCCCTAAAGACTACTTGAGCCCCCAGAGCCATAAACACTGCCCTGACCCCTCCGACCCCTTGAAGCCCTAAACACCACCCTGACTCCCCCGAACTCTAAACACTACATGACCCCGAGCTCTAAACACTACCCCAACCCTCCTCCCTGAGCCCTAAACACTACCCAATCCCTCCTTGAGCCCTATAAATTACCCCGACCCCCCTGAGCCCTAAAAACTACCCCGACTCCCTCCAAGCCCTAAATACTACCCCATCCTCCCAAAACCTGGCCCCAACCCTACTTACCAGACCACGTCCTCTCCCCATCCTTTCTCTTCCTGTGCCCGCCCATCCCAGCATCTAGACCGTGCATTGCCTTGAGCATGCATTTGCGTGGTTAAGGCATATGCATGGATAAGGCAAGCATGGTTCTGCTTGCAGGGAAACAGCACGTGTGGCTCAGCCCGCGTTATAAAGGCTGTTTCCCAACCTGGATAACTCACCGTTAGGGTCATAGGCAAGCTGCTCAACTAATTTTGTCCCTGAGTAAATGCTTTCATAAGCAAAGGGTAATAGGCAATACTTGTTTCATAACACTTTGAGAACAATGGTTTTGATAAGAACCTAGCACAATCTTCACTGTGCTCCTAGGCCAAGTGTTGTTAATGATAGTAGTACACTGATAATCTAGGGAGCAAGGGTGCTCTCTAAGATAACTACAAAAGGTTAGAAGGTGTAGGCATTTCCATGAACCAATATTTTACAAAGGCCACTTGAATAGAAAGTGTGTTTGAGGCAGAAAGACTATTACTTTAATGCCACTGTCTTCACACTTCCCAAGCAAAAAAGGTTCACACAGAGTAGAGTGCAGTAGTGAAACTGATCTTTAGCCATTGCAACCCAAAACATAGGCCAGCCACCTAAACTGCTGTACAATACCTTGCGAGTGAATCCACTTCAAGGCACTTACTGGGGCCCACAAGGCTTTACTTACCATCCTTTGGCCCTTCTCCAATCAGTGATCCTGTGGCCTAATGCACTTTCCCTCAATTGAGAACATGTTCAACTCTTTGTTGCCATACCCTTACACTGTGTTGAACTCTGCTAATCAAATACTCTAGTTTCACCGCCCACCATCTTCTCATCAATGTGCTAAAGAAATAACCTGGCTTTCCAGGTTCAAAATTGTATAGGTTAACTAGAGTGAGCCCGTCCATATATCAGAAACCTTATTTGTGGTCAATATCCTGGCGCACGTTTTCCCACGTGCTGCACAATTTCAATAGTTTGAAATGATGCTAGGGGATAAAACCAAAGCCTTGCAAACCCTTTTCAGGGAATTTTATGATGTCGATACATTACTAACAACTCATAACAAATGATGAATGAATAATGCAAGAATAGGGATGAATAAAGTGCATTTATGGATTTATCAGTAGTTATTAAAAGTCACAGCGGGAGTTGACATGCAGTGCAAACAAGATTCACGCAGTTAATAAAAACAATGGAATTGTTTTAAATGAAGCACCCTTTTTTTGATATAAAGTCATCATAAATTGAGGATGCAAGGAGAAATACATTAAAAAAAGGTTTTATTAGAGAATGCTGGTTATGATGCAAACATCACACAGTTACTGGAAACGAGCTCAGTCCGACACACAAAGCAGTAGAAAGAAAGAAAGTACTAACTCTCTGAGAGGATTCAATTTTCAGCAAGTACCTTTGAATGTCAAGTTCGGAATGAAGAGAGGCCAACATGCAACTCACAGCCTGCGAATTGAAAAAGGAGAAATGGGGGAAAGGAAGAAATGTTTACAAGAAGAAAACACTGAAGAAGAAAGTCAAGCAGAAACGGAAGAAATGAAAAATAGTAAAACATTACAAAAAAAAAAACACATTTTCAGGGTCAGTAATAAATCAGCTACCAAAATCCATTGCTGTATAATTCACTTGTAGTGACAGCTATCATTTTCTTCCTGTGCTTGTTGGAAAGCAGAATACTTATATTCATAATTAACACTCTGCTCCCTACTAGGCCTGAAAGGTATTGCAAAAAGGAGTATATGGTTTTGAGTGCTTATTCATATGCACTTAGTATCAACTCATCCTCCTGAATATTTGTTACTATCTCATTTCAGATATTCTCCGATTTTATTTACACACTGTAAGAGATTGTACAACTCTGAATTTCAGAATTCACTGCCTGGAGCTCGCACAGAGGGGAGGTTTGGAGCCGGGGCACAAAACATTTTGGACAGGTGCTATGTCATGTCCTTGGTGGTAAGTTAATGCAGTGGTTGTTGCAAACCCCTTTTCCCACCATACTATGAAAGCAGCTTTCTGGAGGTGGTAATGCGTGACAAAAATGTTTGTGCATATTTGTTGTGTGGAATTTCGTGCTGCATTATTAGATTGTCTTGCTATAGTGTTGTGCTGTGGTTGTTGTGCTTCCTTCTGTTAAGCTGTTTTGCTGTGTTGAAACCGGTTATGTTTTAGTTGTGTTCTTCTTTTTGTGTATGTCATTGTGTAATGCTCTGCTATCTGACAGATGCTGCTACATTTCCAGCCGTAAGCAGCAGATTTCTTTCATATTGGTGTGAAAAGCAGCCACATACCACTATCTAACCTCCACTGTCTAATTTATTAAAATAGTGCTGCTCCAAAGTTTCAACTATTTAAGACACCAGCCACCTCAAAACTGTGGCAGGGCCCCTATCACTCACGTCCACCTGGACAGATTATCGTGGCAGATATGTTGGTATCACGGGCACTTGGGATGGTCAAACCATTACCTTTATGTTGATATATGCAACCCCAGGCTTACAAGTCACAACGTTTACTGACCTCAGTACTATACTGCTAGCGCTACCTGATGGGCACCTAGTGCTCGGTGGAGACTTCAACTCAGTATTATCTGGCTCACTTGACAGACACCCCCCTCGCACAATACCTCACACTACACACTCTTTTTCCAGTTTCTTGGAGGCAGTGGGTTTAGTGAATGGATGGAGAACATACCATCCGGATAAGATTCAACACACCTTTCACTCCGGGGCACATAATAGCCTCTCCCGCCTGGAATATATAATTGTCCCAGCTCCACAGGTCACGCATATCCATGAAATCTGACATCTAGCCAGAGGTATCTCTGATCATTCCCCACTATGGGTCCACATAGTCCTTGACCTCACACAAGTAGGACGTGTTGCCCCTATCAATCCATGGTACCTCAAAAACCCGAAAATACGCAAAGACCTAATTAAGTCCATTGACAACTACTTCCTGGAGAATGAACACACTGTTGTTTCCCCACACATTTTGTGGGAAGCCTTTAAAACAGTAGTCCGGGGTCAGGCCCTCTCCCTAATAGCAGGATCAAAAAAAGACACAACAAAAGACGTCTCCGGCGTGGAACAAAAGATCTATTGTCTTGAACAAGACTTACATTCTGGCACCACTCCTGAAGCCCTTCACACACTCTGCCTATGACATGACGAATATCGGGCGCTGGTCACCGACCGTGCCAAAATAATGGGACAGGATAGGCTGGGCCGGATCTACGACTGGGGGGACAAGGCTGGATAACTAATTGCCTGGCTAGATAAAAAAGAACACGCTAGTAGGCTCGTCCCGAAGCTTAGAGATACTGACATGTCCCCCATAACAGACTCCCAAGACATAGTTAACCAGTTCGCAGAGCACTTTCACACGGTTTACAGTTCGGTGGCACCATACAATGAGGCAGACTCCTCGGAACTCCTGAGAGACATCTCCCTCCCTGCACGCTCGGACGCTGACCAAGTGTTTATGGATAGTGATCTCACCGCTCGCGAAATAGCGCTTGCGATACGAGCGCTGCACCCGGGTAGTGCTCAGGTGGCCCGAATGGTATCCCGATCGAACTCTATAAGCTCCATCCAGATAAATTAGCCCCCTATCTGAAATCTATGTTTGAGGACAGCCTTGAACAGGGATTTCTGCCTCTAGACTAGAGAATTGCAACCATTGTCACAATTTACAAGGAATGGAAACCCAAAACAGACTGCGCCTCCTACTGCCCTATTTCATTGTTGAACGCAGAACCTAAAATCCTAGCTAAAGTACTATCTAATAGGCTGATCAAGGTAATAGGGTACCTAGTGCACTAAGATCAATCAGGATTTATGCCAAGAAGGAACACTGCTGTAAATCTGCGCAGAGTACACTGGGTCCTGGCTAGGGCACCGACCATACGAGAAGAGGCAATCATAGTCTCTCTAGTTGCCAGTATGGCCTTTGGCATGCTTGAGTGGCCCTATCTTTTCGCCATGCTCACAAAACTAGGTTTTGGGCTGAGTTTTAGCCGATGGGTGTGCCTACTTTACAGCGCACCTATGGCTCAAGTGGTCGTGAATAACAAAAAATCTGAGACTTTTACACTTAGCCGAGGGACCCGTCAGGGGTGTCCCCTCTCTCCCTTACTATTCGCTCTTGCCCTCCAACCCCTAGCGGCGTGGATCAGTAGAGATCCAATGATTCGTAGAATGCAATGGTCTGCGGACTGGGAGGACCATATTTCTTTATATGCGGACGACGTCCTTCTGTATCTCACGTCCCCCTAGAGGTCCCTGATTGCTGTTTTTGACATCTTGGCCATTTTTGGCAGGTATTCCGGGTTTTGTATCAACTGGCAAAAATCTCTCCTATATGTCCTCTATGAAGGTCCTCCTCCGCTACCTCGAAACTGCCCAATACCGATAATCACAGAAGCTTCAAATACCTAGGTATATTCATTTCCCTTGATCATTCCCTCTGGTATGCCCGTAACCTTGTTCCCCCACTGCAAAGACTCAGACGTGACATCACAAACTGAAAGTCACTCTCGCTCTCACTATTAGGCAAGGTGGCCCTTTTTAAAATGATGTACCTACCCCGCTTCCTGTATATGTCTTACAAAACGCGGCAGACCCTGTCCCAAATTCATATTTTAAAGAAATAGAAGGGCTACAGCGAGACCTTCTTTGGGACAGAACCCGCGTATTGCTCTACAAAAACTCACGCTCAGTTGGTACGACAGAGGAATCGGATTGCCTGACATTAAAAAATATTATTGAGCTGCACATCTTACAGCAATAAATCACGGCACATACGGTCGCCCTGACGACCCGGGGTTCAACATGGATCGATGGCTTCTTCCAAACTGGACCTACACCCGAGCATTATACTCCAAACCGGACAGGTACCCACTTACTGGTCCTACCAACCACACAGTTAAAATCTGGCATTCCACAACCAAATCATCGGCTGGAACCACAGGTTACTCTTGCCACACCTCTGTGGGATTCACAAAAATTAGGAGACTTGGGGAACTCTAAATGCTTTGGCAAGTGGGAACTAATTGGCCTTTCACACATTAGGGATCTTTGGTACACAGGGGGCGTGAAGCCCTTCGACACTCTCCAGCGTCAATACGAACTGGAAGACTCAAGAGTTTTTTCGATACCTGCAAGTCCGACATGCATTGCAATCAGTGTCGCAGTGAGACTCCTCTCCGCCAGATTTCTCCCCACTGGAAGACAGACTACTCAATGGCCATTTACCTGAAAGGGCCATCTCCCTGATCTACCGAAAACTCATTAATAATATGGAAGATCCTCTGCGTTCACTATGAGAAAAGTGGACCGGAGATGGTATTGAATTAAGACTATTAAAGCTGGAAAATAGCGGTCTCCTCCCCCAAAACTGTTACGATCCCAGCTCGTCTCTGACTGGTGCAACTGAAGATCCTGCACAGAATTTACATAACAGGTCCCTAATTGATACACATGGGTGGGTCAGCAGACGGGTCTTGTAGGGGGGGATGCACCCAAACGGGCACATCCATGCACATAATATGGCACTGAGAACCCATCCAGGAATACTGGCGAAAGATACACGAAGTAATAAGTGAAACGTTGGAGGTTGAAATTAAGCCAGAAGCGTCCAGATGTCTCCCTAACATCTGGGAGCCCACTGACCTCACCACTCACACTACACAATGGGTCACACTCAGCTATATGGTCACCAAGAGGAACACTGCTCAGCTCGGGGGGGCCTCACATTCACCCACTATCACGGACTGGAAAAAAGACCTTGATTGGTGTATGCTGAGAGAAAAGACAGTATACAAGGCCCGAGGCTGCCCCCGGAAATGGTCCAAGATATGGGAACCCTCGAATGAATACCGTGGCAATATATGTACTCCACCCCGCAATTTTGACTGTGATGATTCCCCCTCCCCGTGATTTCCAATGAGCTATCCTACTGTATCTGTTTATATATTTTGTTTCACTGTAATCTCTTCTATTGACTTTTGTGGAACTGTACCTTTATGTTGAGTCTGTTCATAAAAAGATTTATAAAAAAGAAAAAACTGTGCTAGAGACTGTGGGCCAGATTACAATCTTTTAGCCTGATGCAATATTATGTCTTAGGTGGTTATTTAAAAGAGTGGTTGCTTCAAATACCTTTTACCTCTGTATTATGAATATGGAATAATGGAGGTGCTTAATGTGTGCCAAGAAAGTGTGTGCATTTTGTTGTGTGTGTTGTGGTGGTAATGTGTTTGGCTATTTTTGTGGTGCATTACTGCATAGTGAGTTTGTTGTGTTGCATTTTGTTTTGACTGTTTTCTTGTGTATATTATTGTGTCAGTTTCTGTTGTTTACTTCAGATATCTCAATAAATGCAGCTTCATTCTAACCAAAAGCAGCTTGAGCTTTGAAAGTTCCAGTGAAAGCATCTATTTACCATCGTAATAAATGGTAAAATATCAATGCTCCAGCCTTTCAACTTCTTAAAACAACAGCCAGCTCAAAACGGTGCCACACACTATGTCTTAATTTAGAGTTCCCAGTGATTGCTTTATGAGGTACAGCCCCATTCTTAAACTAGCACTTGCAGTGTTCACTTTATGTCATACACCTGTAGTGTTAATTACAATCTGAACTGCCTAAGTGACTGGACAATTCAGGGGACAAAAGCTAGAGCCAGCAGACACAAAACAACTTCATGCAATATTGCACAATGCAATATGCTCTGCAGAACCGTACATCCCTCAGGTCAAATAGTTGGTTACAATAAGCTAATTATCCCGGGTTTAATTGAGCATTGATTTTCATTATCATAAGACTAAACCGATTACTATACCAATCATACTAAAAAGATTACCTCCCTCATATTTATTTTCTCAATTATACATATTTGTTAAGGTAAAACATTTACTGTTGATTTTCCCTATCAGCTTTTTGTTTATGAACCACTTTATTTTGCCATTATACTCCAGTGTGTCTTATAAAATTGTTTGTGTGTACTTTAAAATAAAGTTTGCCTTTTTATATGATCGGTGGGCCTTATGATGTTCAAACCCCTTTGTTGATACAACCACAGAAATTGGGATTTAGGGACACAAACCTCAATTAACCAAATCAATATTTGAGTATTTCCCTGGCTCTAACTGACATTAACCATTGGCAAAATCTGCCACACTGGCAGATTTTGTGATAATGGTAAATGTGGGGTTAAGGACAGAAACACGGATGTTCACATGACCAGGAAAGGGACTGCGAATGGTCCAGTGTTGAAAACCCATAAAGTTGCAACTTTGTGGGATTTCACTAACTTACCCTATTGTCTTTGCACCAATTTGCAATATGTATCATTGGGTCTAAAAGGAGCAGAGGAGACCATGCAAATTAGGTGTGAAAGATTTCCTTCAGTTTACTCTTGCGGTACTCTTGGTTTCATCCTAAATTCCAAGAGTGAGCCAAGAAAAAGTCAGGCCTACTTTTGGAGTTGAGGAGCACTACAATAGTAAGTCACACCTACTCATTGCAGAATCTTTGTGAATTCGGGCCTTAAATACTTACAGGTAAAACATTGTTTCTTGTGAAGAACAATTAGAAGAGCTATTTCACAAATTTGCCATGCTTACTCACTTGGATAATCCGCAGGAGTGAGTGTAGGGCAGTAGATGTATTCATTAAAATCAACAAAGTCAACACTCCTGGGAATTTTTGAATTCCTCCAAAAGCTGGAAATTAACTGAAATGTCAGAGGAAACATACTTCAGGTAGCATTTGCAGTTTATAAGATGTTTGTGACTGGGCTCCTGTATCCATGAACAGTGCACTTTTGCTTTATCTCAGAACCACTTAGATATTCAAATTTAAATCGGTAAACTTCGTCCACTTTATATCAGTTTCCAATTACACATTTGATAATATACCTTGAAACGAGACAAATGGAATTGAGAAGTTACTAAGCACTACTCGAAGAATAGCTGTACTCTATTGATTTGAGTGATTGATTGCAGTGGATTAAGACAAAATAATTGACCTCTGCAAAATGAAGCGCTGAGCCTTCGAAATTCCTGCAACTGTGGCGAAACTTACCAAATTGCTTGCACTCAGACATCAACAAGACAACCTCACAGATACAAAGCAGACCTTTAGCCAAGCAGGACCCCCTTGAATTTATTGAGGCAGATTCCCAAATATTTTGCTATGTCATGTTCCTGTAGTATTTTGGGAAACCAGGAGTACTACAAGAGGAAGTAATTCCACTTTTAACAAAGTCTTTGTGAATTGGGCTAACTGTATGTACATTTACCTTCATTGGAAGTCTTAAGACGCTGACATGGAGCCAGTCCTACACGACCTAAGTTGGTCACACCCAGACAAGATGGACCAATGTTACACAAGGATGGAGAAACCAACCATAAACATACCATTACGCCTACATTATAGGATTTGCATGCTGCACAACCTGACTCCTTCACAAAGCCATCACAAACAAAACACACCTTCCTGGAGTATAAACCCCCTGAATTTGGAGGACTTGTGTGGCCTTCATTGTAAATATTAGCAATGTCATTTCGCCTTTTAAAGGCTCAGGTGCCTTACCAAATGCCCCTCACTACACTAGCCTTTCTACATTTGTGCCTGTATAAATCACCTTTATTTGAATGAAACTTTAAATTCAAAAAGAAAATTAAAGTAAAATAAATTACAAGCTAATTTCGTCAGTAGCTACACATTGGCTGTTGACGTTGAGAACACCGAATTATCGTGTAGGGGCATAAACACGTAGTCTTTGTTCATTTGCCAAGTAAATCATAGTAACTTTTAATCAAAAACGGGGAGGAGGGTTTCTTCACTTCATCCTTGAAAAGTAAAACTTCAAAGAGCAAGTGGGCAACGACAGACTGGTGGCTTTCTATTCTTTTTGATAAGGGCGGAAAGAAATCATATCAAAGGTTAAAGTATTGACCATTTTAATATCTTTAATTCAAACAATTAATATAGTCTCCTTAAAATGCCATTCCTGTACAAGCAATATTTTGTTGCCTTCCATTATTTATTAAGCCTGAACTAGAGGCCGCTTCAGCTGTCTGCTAATCCCTTGTAGTAAACAAAAATAACATTTGATAATACACAACAACAACAACAGCACCACCACTAATAATAATAATCGCATTCATATATTATACAAACATAAAGGGGGTTTGGATCAGCCTCTATCAGCCACAGCTTAGGTAAAGTGTCATTCACAGTCTGGATCGGCCCACGTTTAACCTTTTAGTACATGTAGAGTAGGCAAAAAGTCAGTCTTTTCCTGCTGTCACATTGGTAGTAGCGTAAATCACATTATGGATCAACCCACATGACAACCATTCGTCGCTCGGGTGTCAGATCTGGTGAGTGACAGAATCTTGCTTCTTTATTTCAGACACCAATTTGGAAAGTGGGACAAGCGGCAACGGGAATCAAAGATGCCAATCTGCACTGCCCCAGCACCTCAACCTGCAAGGGCTAGTGAAGCCGACTGAGGAGGTGTGGTCTGAGACACATCACTGATCTCTCTCATTGAGAATCAATGTGAAGGGCTCAAGTGGCGCACCCACACCTGACCCTTCACCAAGGACCGTCCCACTGTGGAAGGCAATAATAGCGATATTGTGTGGATCTTGTTAAGTACATCTATTTTGAAGTGAGATACTTTTTTTGTAGGAAGTAGTGGGTGTCCTCCAGTAGGGTTATTAGTCCTGGTTCAATTGAATGCATTATTCTTGTAAGATTGGGCTTTTAAAATATTGTGCATAAAAATATAATTGTTAATAAAAAAATGGGCCTTGACAATGTGCTCACATCGTGAAGTAGAGGGAAATCTGTCACTTTATTTGCCTCTATATTGTCACCAAGGTATTTGCTTTGTGGTAATTCTTTTTTTAGGTCTCGGTTAGATAGCGCAGGCGCTGTCTTGAAGAGCTATGTTGTGTTCACTCTGTGGGCTTCAGCCTGCCCACAGGCTTCCCATTTGCTCACTCCATCCTCGCTCTCATATCCTTTGTCCCCAGTTGTTCATGGCATGCATGCTTCATGCCTCCTCTTGGGTTCAGCCCTTCCCCAGAGCATGGACCGAGTTCTTGTGTCCATCCACTGCTGACGTTTTAGGAGCGACTTTTGTCTTTATGTTTGAGCACTCTCCAGGAGTGCTCATATTTTTACAAGCTCTTTGTTTGCCTCCCACCCAGGCTTCATATCAAAGTATGTATACATTATTAAACTGCACTAACGGGAAAGCAGCAACATTGCAAGCTAGTGTTACTTTTTGTTGTTGTTGAAGTTTTAATTAGTGCAAATGAGACCCAAAGGTATTGCAGCGCTTTACAGGAACACTAGTTGCATTACAGACGGACACATTCATTTTTAGGCACTGAGCGATTAAGTGATTTGCCCAGAATCACAGGATGTTGAGCCTCCCGCCGACACTCAAACCTGGTTTTGCAGCTTCAAAGATGGCTACTCTGGCCATTACACCACATCCTGTCCCTACAGAATATAAACATGAAAACTGCACAGTTCCCCATTTTGTAGGTATCGATGATGGAGATTGTTTTAATTTCTCATTTTACACCTCCCACCCATCTTTCTCTGCTCTTTCACTCCTGCTAAACAGAAAATAAATCCGGCCTGAGCCAAGCTCGGCCTGCCTTGCCTCTCTCACTTTCAGAGACAGTAGCACTGGGCCTTTGGTGCATGTGTGCACTCGTGTGTTATTTCAGGGAAGAAAAGGACGCAACTGCCATACTCTTAGGACTTTTACATGACTTTCAGCCATGCTGAACAGCAGCCATGCTGCTAGTTAGAATGGCTAAAATAAATCATCATTGACAACACCAATAGCGCTTGGATCGCTGAGACCTACTGGCTTTGCCAATGCTTGTTAAGATGACTGACTTTGCTGGCTCACTTGCCTGCACTGGGAAAACGTTTTGATTGATTGATGGAGCATGTGAGCAGTGGCCTCAGGGCCCTCAAAGCCTATCAGGCATGTGTGAAGTAGTGTACTAGAGCCTACCAAATCCAGTGAGTAGTGTAGCATAACAGTAGTTTTTGCTTCCTAATGCTCCAGTTGTGATCTGTACAATATGTGCCAACCCGTTAAGGTGAAGGTGTACTACTGTATGACCAGGTTATACCTTGAATCTTTTCACTTCTGATTCATAAGAAAAGCTGGTGAGAAGCTGGCGAGAGGCTTTGAGAGCCAAGCCGGAGATACACTTTACCACGCTGGTTGTTGGCCTGTGTTCAGCTGGAGATGGCAGTGGTTGACTGCTGCCTCTAGCTCTTGTCACAAAAAGTGCCACATGCACTGGATTTCCTGTTGGTGTGGGCCTGAAGGTACTGTTATTGGTTAGGCATGCAATCTTCAACGTGGCCTTAACATTATTAGCACTGAGTAGAGCTGCTTGACATCCCATGTTATAACGTGCAGGATTGGCTCAGCCTGGAAATGTGGGCATTGTAATAATGGTATAATAGATTTCTAGTTTGTCATTGTTATAGAACGTTAGTCAAAACAAAGCCTTAAGTATACGGCTGAGATATAGCATCTTGTGGTTATTTGAAGAACAATTGTGTATAGCGCATGGCTACCCGGAGGCATCCCAGCGCTTTTAGACCTGACATCAGGGACAGTACCATTCAGTGGAAACAAGAATGTCTTCAGCCGTTTCCTGAAGGCAAGATGGTTGGCTTCAAGCCTAATGTTCTCAGGGAGTTGGTTCTAGATTTTAGCTGCATGGAAGGAGAGCTGGCGACCACCCATGCGTGACGGCTTCACCCTCGGCGCTCCCAGCAAATTAAGATGGTTAGATCTCAGAGTTCTGAGAGATTGATGGCGGCGGAACAGAGGACGAAGAATGGCCGTCCATTATTTGTTATAGATTTATGAGCCATACACATGGTTTTAAACTAGATCCTTTCTTGTATCGGGAGCCAATGAAGAGACCGAAAAGCAGCCTTCGCAGAACTGCGTCTAGGTACGTCCAAGAGTAGACGAGCTGCAAAATTCTGGACAGATTGCAATATTTTAATGGAGCCTGCAGGGGCACCAAGATAGACCGCATTTGCGTAGTCCAGTCGGGAGAGAATGAGGGACTGGACTAGCAGGCGTGTGGCCTCGAAAGGAAGAAGGACCAGAACCTTCCTGAGGAGCCTGAGCAGACCATAACAGGTTGCGGCAACTTTTCTGGCCTGAACTTGAAATCCCAAGGTGGAGTCAAGCCAGACCCCAGACTCTGAATTTGGTTCTTGGGGTTAGAGAGTGGGGGGGAAGACATTTCGGCCACCATGGATCAAGGTTGATGAGGGCAATTCTTGTTAACTGATGACTTGATGACTCCATGTCAAGGGAACACCTGTCATGGGCTACTCTGCACAAATCAATTATATTGTACTACTCCACTTGGATAAGTTAAATATAAATCTGCCAAGGTAACACTTCCAGAATTCACTAGTTTGTTAAATGAAAGCACTGGACTAGAATTCTCTTGTTGCATGACAATGAGCCATGCAGTGGCTATAGAAAAGAAACAAACACTGTTAAAGCCAATAGGTCTTGGCAATGCCCGAGCTATTGGCCTTGTCAATGTGAATGTCTTTTAGCCAAGTTGTCTAGCAGCACATCTGCTGTTCAGCATGGCTGAAAGTCACTCCAGCCCTGAATCACAGGATGTAGAGCTGATGCCGAGTCTCTTCGCCCCCCATGTTGAGTTTACTGTCCTGCCCCTTCTAACATAAAAAAGCAATATGACGTGGCATTACACTGGCCACACAGTAGCGCTTTTGTCAGTGAATTTGCCAATGAGGTCTACAAACAAGTGCAGAAGCGCATGTTGTGCTGGGTTGAGATGTTGATGAGTCATTAAACAGTTGCACCTGCTGAGTGGCTCCCAGGGTCGGTGTAAAGAGGCACCAGAGAACACAAGGTAACAATTACAGCTGTTTTTTTAGCTACATTTTTCTGTCTGTAGAGTCTCCACAATTACTAAGTTAGCAGGGGTATGTTTGTAGATTAGCATCACCACAGCAGGTAAGGTCTCACCCCTGTGGACTACTTGTAGTGGACGGACATCCACTGAGGTGGAAAGGCCACAGCACTACTCTGGTGAAGTAGAACCCCAGGGATGCTGGCAGCGAGTGCCTATTGTCACCAACACTTGCATGTGATGCACCTTTAAAGACTCTTGTAACAATAAAGCACCACAGCAGTCTGCCCATCTTTTGGGTGGTGTGGCTGAGCAACATGGGGCGCCTAGCTACTTAACTGTTAAAATACTCAGTGCAATGTAGGTGGTATACCCTTAGAGAAGTGCATACACACAGACCACAACTAAATAGGGCAGTCAGATGTCTTAAATAATGCAACATTACAAAAGCTCATATCAGGACTATGTAATAGACATATAACCTAATACACTGGTACTTCTCAGTGCTCTTCAGGCCAGGCCTAGTGGCAGCTTTAGCTGTTTGTTGTGGAAAGAACTATAGTGGGAAATACCAGTATTTGGAAACAAGCTTCGGGTCAGTACATAGCTTATCATTGGTTGGCTTCCTTGTCAATCTCATCTGCTTTCTTCCAATTCCATGTCTTTCCTTCTACTTTTGTTTGTTCCTGACCTGGAGTATAGCTTCTTTACCGTTCTTCCAATTGGATGACTTTCTCCTTCCACATCTTAGATTTCTTTTTATTTTAGCACTCCATGGAAGTGCATGTGTTTTCTCGCATTCTCCTTTCTTCACTATGTACTGCTTCCACCTTCACACCCTAAACCTGTACACATTGTATTGCTCTCCCATCCCTCAACTCATCCACTGCTTCTCCCGCTCCTCCCTGTCCCCCTTCTGTTGTTCCCCCCACCCCTTCCTGCTCATCGCTGCCATTCGTCATGGCCTTTATTTAAGCCTCCTCCAGCTCAAGACCCATGCACCAGTATGGGTAGACTGCATCATCTAAACAATAGCAGACTGTGGTCTTTCGTCTCACAATAACATATCATTCAAAGTATTGCAATGATCATATATCATCTTCACCAGAAAAAAAAACAATCTTTACTACAACAAATATTGCTAACAAGGTCAAAAAGATCAGTTATTCTAGAAGGTTGTAATAATATAATAGATTTTGTTTTTCTAATCCAACACAGCAATTAATGGAACTGACACAAGTATATCAATAAGTAGGATGAATATACACCAAGTAGTAGTAGATGTTCAAACCTCTAATGATTTTAGTCATTACTGCCAAAATATATTGTTTTAATGCATCAGCAAATGCCAGTGTTCACTGAGTTTTTGAAAACGGATGAAAATACTGCACGAATAAAAAGAAGTTATGATTAAAATATTGCCTTAGAAAATCTGAATTTGTAGATTAAAAAATGTAAACAATGTGCACTCTCTCCGGTTAAGTTTAAATCTGGGGGTCACTGGCCGTTATTTCAGGCCTTTATCCACAAGAAATGCAATTGTATGCAAAGCAGAAGCAAATAAATATTTCTCAAAGGCGGCTTTTTTACTTAATGAAACAATTCTGCTACCATGCAGAAATCTTGAATATAGCGGTTTCTCTAATGAGGCTGCCATGTCTTGGTTTACAATAACAAACATCTGGTTTACATGTGAGGGATTAAAGAATGGTGATGGATTAAACCCAGATCAGTTGACTGGGGGTGAGTGTTTGATTTTGCTCAAACGCTCCGTCCATCATCTCCTTTTGTATCACTTTGTTCGCCCTAAATTGGCAGGGTATGCTCAGACGTGAGTCCCTTGCTCACTTGGCCACTGGATTCAAGATAGCCTGGCTGATGAGGACTATGAATCCGAAACCGGTCCCAGGATGCTTGTTTCCGGTCCAGGGAGGACATGGCTTGGCAGTTCGGGCTGGACTGTTCCCATGAGGCACAGGGTCAGACTGATTTACATATGGCCATGTCTGAACTGGGGTGGCTGAGTGAGCTAAAGAATGGTGATGGATTAAACCCAGATCCGTTGACTGGGGGTCAGTGTTTGAAAGATAAGAAAGGAGGCATGCGAAACAACCTGTGAGTGTGAAATAACAGAAAGTGCAGGGTGGTGCATGAACGAGGCGTGCTGTGGAATCAAGACTAGGCGTCCTTTTAATTGAGCCACTCTAGCATTCAATAGCCATGGTTGCCATCTCCTAAGAAAAACTTTGCGTCCCTGCACTTATTTTTTCCATAAATTAGACAATGCTTAAAACATTTTATGGGCTCTGCTACAGATATGTTCTGTAACATGTTTGGGGTTCATCTTTTCAAGAAACATTAGGACCTAACAGAGTAGACTGCTATACTGTGGGTGTGGCGTTCTGAATTTGGATTAAAATGTTCAACAAAGGTCTCTAGCATGGAATCAATTATTTTGTTCTTTGCATTGTGGACACTCAACTTCAACATTGTAGCTTAAGGACACATTGTGACGTCATTTTTTTCGTTGGTTGAACAAAATATCAACTGGGTCTGGAACGGGGTCTACTGTGAGCATCGCGAACTGGTTAAAGTGTAGTGTTGGCGCAAGAGTTAGAGCTGGGGCTGAGGTTACAGGGCTACATTCATGCATTCTCACCTCAAGTTTGCTTCAAGAGAAAAAATTGCATATTCTACATGGACTGTTTACAAACAGCTTGTCTAAATCTAACCACCTTTTTCGGGGGAAGAATAGTATTTCCCATGCCCAGGCCTCAGGAACACTGCATCCAGAACAAGGCAATCAAGATTTCACACTAGTGCATGGACATCATTCAAAAGAACAAAATGGAGGACAGAGCAAAATGTTCCTCTGAACAGCCAATCCGTGTGTAGAACAATGTACGTGCTTTCTTCTCTGTGAAAGGTTTGTGAACCTAATAGACCACAGATAGAAAAGACTGAACCATGAAAGCATTTTCACACACCACTTTGTAATGCAAATATCGCAGAACTACTGAACTTGTTTACACCAAAGCAACCAAAGGATCCATTGTGAGGAATGTTCTCGCTTCATGCTAAGGGGATGTAATTTTGTCCAGCATTTCTTTTGGCATGTAGAAAGATAATTGCTATGGGACTTAAAATGGCAAATGTACTTGGGATCATTTTAAATATCTTTTGATCCCCCTCATACAATCCTTACATTTGCAATGAAGAACCTTATAAAAGGAATTGGGTGCCTTATACGTTTCTGACCGATTTGTTGAATAATGCCAAAATTATTCGTTCCATTTTCTATAGGCTGGCCATCATAACCATAGCTATTGAGATAATTTTGCAGCCTCTGTCATAAATATATTATCTATATATTTCTATCTATGTGTATTTATGTGTGTGTGTGTGTGTGTGTGTGTGAATACAGACACACACCATATTGAAACCATTTGTTTAGTTACAATACAAATATTCACCCACCCTAGTTTGGGATAATAATACGTCGTCAATGGCTAACATATGTTTTGCTCAAACTAAACTTAAAACATTCCAGCATGGATCAACAACTATCAAACAAATGTATTTTTCAGTGGCACCAAGCTCTTTAGGAGATTGAAGTTAATTTAATAACTGGGTGTCACCACCCAAATCGAATGAAACATATAAAAAACAATATTAAAGCACAAATACCCATTAACCCTCTATGCTCATGACGGAGCCGCTCCGTCATGAGCCTCGGTTGAGCTGTGCTCATGACGGAGCGGTTCCGTCATGGCCCGCTCGGCGCGCCTGCGCGGCGCAAATTTCGCGCCTGCGCTGAGCGTTCCATTGAGCGGGCGCGTTCCGTCACGAGCACAGCTCAACCGCGGCTCGTGACGGAGCGGCTCCGTCACGAGCATGCGAGCGCCGCTCGACCCCCCCGGCCCCTTAGCGCTGCGGCGGAATTCCCGCCGCAGTGAAGGGGTTAACTAATATGCTGTATAGCACAATACTTTTGAAACGAGACCTTATAGAATGTACAAAGAAACTTAAAACGAATTACAAATCTAATCGGAAATAACAAGACTGAATCAAAAAATCGAACAGGCTATGCAATAGTATGCAACAGTTTAAAAGCATAGAAATAAGAGGGTATACGCTCTTTGCATCAGCTAAAATGAAAGATTAACAGAAGACAAGAAAGAAGAAGAAATACTCTTTAAGCTCATCTCCCCAAAGCTCACAATTACGAACAGAAGTGGTGAGAGTGATACAAAGGAGGTGATACTGACTATTTTTGTATAATACAGCATTTAAAAAAAAATAATTATAGTTGGCTAATGTGCAAAAATATATAAATCCTCCCAGTCTCAAAATCTGCATCCCTTTCAAATAGATGTTGGGCAATTTGTTTCGTTTTAGTGGGAAGGCAGTTTAATGGGTCAAGGAGACATTAGCCATTCGCAGAGATTTCTTCTTGGTCAGATAGCCTCAGGCTGCCTAAAACTGAGCAAAAATAATGATGTGAAAATGCACAACAAGCAAGTGCATCATAAATACTGACAGTGCGAAATAACAGAAAAAAGAAGGCATACTTTACAGACAAAATGCACACAGCGGAACAGCAGTTAGGCCGGGCAAATGACATACTAAGTGAATAGCAATACGATGCCCACTGCTAAGTCAATATGGGTTGTGTGGAACATGAATTCCATGGGCTGAATAATGGACTGGGAAGATTGGTGGCCCTGCCACATAGGTTTGCAACAATAGCACTAAAGTAGTAATTGTATGCACATTAGGTGCAGAGAGAACCCTGCCATTATCTACCTTGCAGGTGGACTTCAGGAGGAAAATCTTTCCATGCAGTTCTTAAACAAAAAACTGCTCAATAAATTGGGGCACATAAGGGCACTGACATTCAAGGGCTTAGAGATTTTTGAAGTTGACCATTGAAACTGGCATAGGAATTTCAAGGTCAACAAGGTCGCTTAGCCCTAAATACCCAGATTTATATAGCACAAACTTGTTTCGTTTCAAAAACTTTATTCGATACATAAAATGAATCATAAAAGTATTGAACATACAATTCATCACGCCTCATAGGATTAAAAGTTCTGATTTAAAAAGCACGATTTTTCCAGAATTTAAGAAAGACATTAGAAAGACATAATAATGACCATAAAAGAATATACAAGACATGATTTTCAACAGGAACACGAACTCGACCCGAAGGTATTTTTGGAGCACTTACATGAGCCCCAGTTACGTTACACAAGGACACATTCACGTTTTTGGTAGTCACAGGAAGATTAAGTGATTTGCCCAGAATCACAAAATGTGGAGTCGGCCCGAGGCTCGAACCATGGTTTCCCAGCTCCCAGGTCGGCAGCTCTGGCCCTGAGACCACATCCTCTCTCCAGATGCCTTAAATCAGAGCAGCACATTTAGGTTCAAATGCTTTTGAGAAGAAGTCAGATCACATTTTTCTTTTTGACATGACTATTTGTATATAGACATGCGAAATGTACTGATGTACCAAAATGCACTGATGTACCCACCGCATGTGGGTTCTAATTCATTCTCTACTTAAACCCGACATGCATTTAATCTGCTATTCTAGTGTCAATCCTGGCCTTTCATTGTCAAGTAGTTAATGGGGGAGAGGGAGAGGATGGAGGGGGGATTGAAATCTTTGCATGTTGACATTTTGCTGTTGATATTTGTATGTCATGCAAATGCTAGCGTCGAGATTAGACTGGATAGCCGTATTTCCTCTGTACGTCGTGGAAGCCTGATTTTGGCGTCCATAAATAGCAAACTTCTGTTATCGGAAACCTGAAAGAGCACACTTTCTCATCCGAACAACAAAACGCCCAAGGAGAAGGAAAAGGATTTCACCAACAGTCTTTGCAGACTGAGGGCAAAACAGTTCTCCAATAAGAGAAAGATTCGAGCGAGAAATAATTGCACATTACACAAATATGATTATTCATTGAATAGATGTATACAGTACAGAAAATGTAGATATTGTTTTCTTTTTCGGAGACATGTTTTAATTGAGATTGTAAATTGCATTTATATAGTGCCTACTACCCCTGACGAGGCATTGAAGAACTTTGGGTGTGTTGGATGTGTGCATATATTAACTGCAAAATGGTGATTGTATATTTTGAATAAAATTGGACAGTAACATGAATAAAATGTTCAGCACGTTGGAAAAAAAGTTATTAAGCAAAATTCTTGCAGTCAGATGGTTAAATCCCCTTCCGCTGAAATTGTAAATATATATAAAGTAAATATTCAATGTGTATTGTGCAGTCTTATCTTAAATACATTTCCTACACTGCTGCCCCTCACATCCTGGTTTTTGCTATTTAGTCTGCCATGTTTACATGTGGGTATCTTGGGACAGACAGTGGCCATCACTAAACAGCGTCAGGAAGTGGAGGACAGAGACACTATATTTAGGAAAGAACAGAAACAGAATGTTGGGAGACAAACACCTCTGGAGTCTGATTTCCGGTTGCTTGAGTTGAATAACAAGTTGTGCTGATGGGGATGATTTGCTGCTTTCGAGTGTAGGTTTGGTCTCGGTTTGGTCTCATGAGTGCCACAGTGGCAAGAAGTGTTTGCCGTTGAGGTGCGAGAGGTCTTTACATGTCATAAAGGAAATCAGTACGTGAATTGCTGAACTTGGAAGAATGTGTCAGAGGTAATTAAAGATAAAGTGTCTTGTTAGGGTCATCCCTTTAATCAGACGAACGGTGGTTGGATTAAGAGTTATGTGTAGTTGAGGAGTGGTATTTTCTTTGAAGAGTTGGCTGCTGTTTTGACAGTGAGATCTAATCATATATAGTGCCTTTGAGCTCTCTTGGACGAATGAGCACCTTTTTTGCTTAACGTATTCTGTTTGATGATGTGTGTTGTTTTCTAGTGGAAAGCGGTCTGCACAGCATCCTCTAAAAACTGGGTGTGTTGCGTGTATGCAGCCTATCCTGTGCGCTTTACTCTGTGCATGTATGAGCACGAGCGAGTGATGTTGGAAGCTGGTTAATACTGGAGTACACAGAATATCAGAGCTGTGCTGGATGGGTGTGTAGAGTACAGTCTTAACGAGCGGTGTTGAATGCGTGTTGCAGCCTCAGAGGAAAGCTGTGGTTAATGCCTTGATACACATCTATATAGTACATCTGCATTCTGCTGAATGCACGAGAGGTGTGCTGCCCAATGTTTCCAGTTGGATGTGTGGGCCAGGTGTATTGATGTTCTGCCCACTAACATATGCAGGATGTAGGATCGTGCTGTGGGTTCAGGGGTGGGGAACACCTTACTCGCATCTACACAGCAACACCTATGCCAGAGGAGGGCAGTGCGCTGCTTCTTTTGACACCAAACGAGATTAAAATCAAAAGACTCAATAATACAGATGACAACAGGCACAACACGACAGACACAATGCAAAATTAATGAAATTATGGGCAGAAGCCATGCAGCTTTTAAAGGAACATGTAGCAACTGCTGCTTTACATTTATGACAGATGAACAACATGGCAACTTGAATGACGATCAACGTTAGGAATCCAAACCGAGCCTACACATACTCTCAAATGCCTGGAACTCATCTCTGCAGATCTTCCTTGTTTGGAATAAGCCATATAAATTGAAAATGTACCCCTGTTGCTGTTATTTACAAAGCACAATGCTGCTACATACACAGTCTGCCACAGCACCCTTTTACAACGCCTCAATAACATCGGAATACAAGGAAAAGCACTTGAATGGATCACCTCGTTCCTCACCGGAAGAACCCAGAAAGTCCGCCTTCCACCATTTAAGTCCGAGGCCACTGAAGTCATCTGTGGAGTACCACAAGGATCCTCACTCAGCCCCACCCTCTTCAACGTATACATGAGCCTCCTCGCGGCCATCGCCCGCCAGCACAACCTCAACATCATCTCTTACGCGGATGACACTCAACTAATCCTTTCTCTCACCAATGACCCCAGCACCGCCAAAACTAACCTACACGAAGGAATGAAAAAAGTTGCCGAGTGGATGAAACAAAGCCGTCTGAAACTGAACTCAGACAAAACAGAAGTCCTCATCTTAGGTACATCCCCCTCTGCATGGGACGACTCTTGGTGGCCGGAAGCCCTTGGAAAAGCACCCATCCCGACAGACCACGCACGGAACCTAGGCGTCATCCTAGACTCTTCACTCTCAATGAACAGACAAGTCAACGCCGTCTCCTCATCCTGCTTCAACGTTCTTCGCATGCTCAAAAAAACATTCCGCTGGATCCCCACCGGAACAAGGAAAACAGTCACCCACGCTCTGGTCACGAGCCGACTGGACTACGGAAACACCCTCTACGCAGGCACTACCGCTAAACTCCAGAAGAAACTCCAACGAATCCAAAACGCCTCAGCCAGGATCATATTGGACATCCCGCGCAACGAACACATCTCTGGTCACCTGAAAGACCTCCACTGGCTACCCGTCAATAAGAGAATCACTTTCCGACTGCTAACCCACGCACACAAATCACTCTACGACATCGGACCAGAATGCCTCAACTCACGAATGTCCTTCTACACCCCCCCCCCGCCAACTACGCTCTTCCAGCCAAGCCCTCGCCACTGTACCTCGCATCAATAAGACCACCATGGGAGGCAGATCCTTCTCATACCTGGCTGCCAAAACATGGAACTCACTCCCTTCTGACCTTCGCCTTACCCAGAACCACCTAGCATTCAGAAAGCAACTTAAAACGTGGATATTCGACAAATAATCCTCCTCCCCTTCCTAAGCACCTTGAAACCCTCTGGGTATGTAGTGCGCTATATAAATTCTCTGACTTGACTTGACTGACTACAAGTGCGACACTGAAGCAATGTTGCCTTACCATGGGAAACACGTATGTACACACAGGTATGAAACAGAAGGGTGGAGTCTATATGCGGTATGGATGGTTTTGTTTGTTATGATTACTGTAGACCACGCACAGCACTGATTATGCAGCAGCATGCAATGGAGCACAGAGGGTTCTAGGCAGGGAGACCAAGCACTGCATACGGCAGTGGTGTAGATAAATCTGGTGGGTGTTGAGCAGACATGCAAGGGTGGGCTACATGTGCGGCACATAGGGAATACAAAAAAAATCTGAGAACAGAGGTGCAGGAGGAAAACAATCAGGCAGGTTACAGAGAAGTATAAAGTCAAGGGCCACATTTAGGTTTTGATTGAAGGTAAGAGAGAGAGAGTGAGAAAGCGCTATTGTTTCAGGTGTCAAGTTCTTGTATTGGTCAGGTCCGTGCTTCGAAGGTCTTCTTGACAGCAGTTGATTCAAGTGTATGGAAACATTTGTTTATGACAGAGTAATATTCAAATTCATATACTATTGGTTTGAGGGTTATAGTGCTGCACAGGCTAGTTTCTCCCAAACTCCGGTACTTCAGCCACATAGGAACAGTCACGTCTTTATAGCTTTACAAAATGTCAGATGATCATGGTTAGGGCAGGAGACCTCCAACCAGAGATCTGTTGTACTTTGGAATTTCAATGCATACATGAGTCTTGCATCTGAGACTGCATCAGGGTCAATACATACAAAGCATACACAACCTTCTTTTTTAGGCACTGGGAGGAGCAATTCTAGATAGAGATCAGTTAGGGGAATAATCAGCAGGTCGGCAGGCTGGTAGGAGATCACAAACATAATGCAAGATATACTCGGGAGCAATAGAAGCTAAGAAAGGCAAGCAAGTAGTCCAATACACTAGGTGCAAGGGATGACCAGGTGCAGAGTGATGAGATTCATAAATGGCGCCCAGGAGTGAGGAACAATTCAACAGGCCTGCAAACCTTAGAACAACACCATCCACTGGTTGTATTTAGAATATCACTGATAAAAATATTGGTTGACATGAGAATAGTGCCCTGTATAGTTTACAGAAATATCATGCAATTGGGTGTAGATTTGCAATTATCAACTCCAATGCAGTGATATGTTCGGAAATGAAATTTAGGACACAGTTGTTTAGTCAGAGAGGTAGACCACAATATTGTTGTACCATATTCATCCACCGTCCTCACCAAACATAAAAAACCTTGAATTTCTTTCACTGCATCTCTTTTGTTTCCTCTCAGGCCAACACAGTGGTGAAGGGTGTGAATTTGCTATGCTTGCTTGCAAAATCATGCCACTTTTCTGTTACCCACAGAGCTGCGATGACAAGAGCCCTCGTTCTGGTGTGTGCAAAATCATCTACTCAAGGTTCCCTCAGAAAATATAACCACATTGCTAGGTGCGTAAGACTTCAGAACCAGGAAGCCAGAATGTGCCACGCCCTTTGTAAGCAGGACCGCATCAAGCCCGCCTTCATAGCACGCTACTGGCTCCCAGTCGAACATTTAAATTCAAGTTCCAATGGCACGATCCACAAAGAAACATGTTATGTGCTGTGTTTGGTTACTACTAGTGGAAAGGCCTGGCATACCTTGAGAAACTGGCACCTTACTGTGCCCCCATCAGAGCCATTTGTTCAACATCTGTCAATTGAATCGCCCAATAGTTATTCAAGATGGTGAAACACAGAGGACGATAACTCGAGTCTGAACGCCCTCAGTGCTAAGCTGAGATAAAAACCCAACCAACTACATATAGTTCAGGAAACTGACTTGAACCAATGAACTAGTCAGACGTACTTTAACCCTTTCCATGCGGCCGCGATTCCCCTGGTGTGCTGTAAACAGCACGAACAGGGGCGGGCCGTGACGAACCCCAGCCGTCATCAGCACACGAGCACTGTAGTGCATGACGGCTGGGGTTCGTCATCAGCATGGAAGGGGTTAAACTGAAAAAAACTCTCTAACACGGTCAAACACCCATCAGTCTTGACTCTTACCCCCTGACACACAGCTGTATTCCTAAATTGCACAGTCAAGTACTCTGAGGTAAACCAAAGTAAGAGAGCAACATTTCATACAACTGCTAAACAAATAAATGGAACAACACACAGGCAATTGCAGTTGTAATGCAGCAACGTACGTTGCTACTTCGTTTGCCTTTAACAGAAGCTATAGTAATTGTGCTTACTTCGCAGACACTTTGCTCCTAAACATGAAATAAGTTAGAGGATGGCTGAGCGAGTTATAATTAATCCTGGTATATTTTCCAGGCTAGGGTGAGCAACATCCAAGTGCTAAAATCTTTTTTTCCCGTCATTTTTTCGAAATATTTCAATTTCCTCTAATAGATGTAATTATTACCTTGACAAATCATATTGTTGGCATATGATTTAAAACTGCTTAAGCCACTGGGTTCTTTTACACAGGGAACCCTTAAATATACAGAAATGTTTCTTGTTCTTCATGGATGCGGTTGAGCCATTTTCTAACACACTAAAATGCATGTGTATGATAAACGCATTGTTAACATTCTTGCCTCTGCACAGAACCAAGGGTGACAGAAATATTTCACCTTCTACATAAATATTTATCAGTTTTCACGCTTTACATTTTCACAAATGACCCTTTCTTCTCTTCTCATACACCATTTCTAAAAATAAACAATGCGCAGCCCCTGAAACTTCTAACAGTGCTTCCATCAAAGCACACTTTGCTTGCCTCAGCTTTGCAAGACACTTGCTTGTTAATCAAATCCATACAGGGCATCAGCTTGCAGTGTCAGTCAGGGATTCTTCTCAAGAAGTGCCAATCCTCTAAAAACCAACAATTAAAGGAAGCAGCAGTACATAACGTGCCCTCCCGAGAGAATACAACTCATGTCTCTAGCGAACCAGGGTTGGAAAAGCAAACCACGCAAGATGAACACTCTTCTGCTATTCATTTCTGACTGTGGAAGGAACAACCACTATTCTGCTAGAAGAACCGGGACGAAAAGGTGTCAGGAAGAAAAGAACACATGCGAGTGTGGGAAAATTATAATACTGCGAGTGAAAAAGTGATAGATAGGCTTGGAGCCGAGGAAGGAAATCTGTCAAACAAAACAATGCGAAAGGGAAGCACTGCACAGGAAGCACAGCCTGGAAACAAAGACTATCAGAGGGCACTCATGACAGCAGAGACATCTCGGACAAGTGTTAGAAATTTGAGGGGAAAAATATGATGTTTTTGAGCAATCAAGGGTGGCAACCCAAAATGAAAAAAAAAAAGAAGCTAGCAGCAAGAGAGGCATATTTACTGCAATAAATGTGAAGAGATGTTTTACAGGACGAAGGGCTAAACTGATTCAGATGAAGTGAAATAATATCTAACACCTTGAGTCTAAGTAAAAGAGAGTAAAAGATGAAAACACAGTAATTAGTGAAGTTTGCAGGTCAATGAAGCATCCCTGAATGGGACTGCCAGTACTTTGCAGGTCCGATACAATGAAGATATTGAGAACAGACCTCAGTATTTGTTCCAGGCCAAGCAATAGACTCACAGTAAGTATGGAGGTTGTACACGTTAAATGGATCTGCACTGGCTTAGTAAGTAAGTTAAGAGCGTCCTCGGTTCTTTCAAGAATTTTATAAGATTGTGTGCACCACCGGGTGCGGGTGGAAGTAAGCTCCAGATCACAGTGGCAGCAGAGCAGAAGCTGAGTTCTTTGTCTTGTCCACCCCGATGGGAGGGTTCGCCAACAGATAATGTTTGACTGTAAATGGAACTCTGCTAGAGGTGTGATGATTGGTGGGAAGGATAGCCTCTTGCAAGATAGAATTTTTGTGGGTGGGCAAAGCCTTTTTGAATGTTGCTCTAAAATCTGCCTCTATGCTGCCTCTAAAGAAGAGTGTGGTTGCACTTCGGTTGGCTCGCTCAATACTGGTCTATTTTGGAGCGAGCCCATTAAGAAAGCATTCATAAAGTCCATATCAGAGAGGACAAGATTCTAGATGGCTAGAACAATGCTGGCTTTGAGAACAGCTTAAATTTCATCAGGAGGAGTCTTGGGTATACATCTTCCCTAGATTTTCTGATGTGTTTTTAGAGGGCTGCCTAGGAAGAAAGATTTTCATCACAGAGGAAGGCAGGTTGCATTGTGTTAGCTTTCCAATCTACAGTGCCAATCTTGGGGTAACGAGGATAACACCATATATTCTACCTAAGTACAGTAGGATTTAGAAAGCGGATCATCATTTATCTCGAAATTCCTGGTAGGTAGACTCAGGAACATTTGAGGTTCAAGACAGATTTTTACCTAGTAATTTCAAGGGCTACTTCTGCAGCAATATTATGCACAGTGCACACTATCAACTGAGTGTTCTGGGCACGGGTCATGTGCTGCCCTACAGGCAGCCACAACTTGCTCCTGCTCGGGGGGGGGGCACTTAAGCAGGCCAGCTGTTTGAAGCAGCTGGTCTGTCATGCACTCTGCAGGCTGCAACTTGACATGCCTTTTAAAGAGAAGCAGAGAACTCCCTATAGGCAGTTGCAGTGGTGGGTGACTGCACCTGCCTGCATGGGCACTTCTGGGGGCCCATGGGTGTCCCTTCCCCACTTTCAGGGGACGCACTGACTGTGAGCCACCTCTTTGTGGCACACAGTCAATGTGCCTCTAACTGCTCCTATGCATCTGTCCCCTCTGCATCCCCTGGAGACAGTGCTGGTGCACACGTAGCATAGCACTATCTGCATTACAGAAGGAGTTGCACTAGCATTGGCAGCCCATCTTGTAATACCAAAGAGTTACAGGGGTGCAGAAGTTGGGTGCCAATGCCTGTTACACCACTGGGGCACATTCAGTAATACAGCCCCAGATGTGCAAACATGGGAATGCCAAAGGTAAGGAGGTGGGCACAGAGAGGGCTCAAAGGCCAAAAGGGCACCCATTCTACCCAACGGAACATAACATTTTTAATACTGTCCTTCCAAAATATTGTAGTAAAAAATGTACTACCACAATATTGCGAAGATAGTTAAATAGAGATTACTATGGATTTACTATTCTTGACTTCACATCTATGTATTTTGATTACATATTTAAATAATAAACCGGGTTGCCAGTAGGTAGTTATAGTTAGGAACTAGTTTCCATAGGAAGAGTGTTTTTTTCATTTGCAAATAACGTTGGCATTGTTTGAAGAATCTTCCTGAAATTTTCTAAACTAATGAGGCAGTCACTTCAGCTGCTGTCTTGAAAATTTCGGGTGATCCATAAAGTGGGGCTCAAAACACTTTTCTCCATGTTAATTTCCATAGGAAACTTTAGACATGGCTACAGCCCAAACTGCTGAACGGAATTACACCAAATTTGCCAGAAGGGTAGCTCTTAGTCCAGATAGCACTCGTTTTGATTGATCTATACATACATACATACAAACACAGGCACACACGTTTTTTTCACAGTACATAGATGAGGAGTTAAGAACAGTAAATATTTACTTACCTCTACATACTTACATTCGCAAAATTGTGAACTCTATATTTTGGCTATAATATTTTGGGAGGGTAATTTCGTCTCGATATTCAGGTATTAAACCAAAGAGGATTTTTAATCAGCAATTTCCCACATTTTTGAAACAGTGATCAGACCTTCAATGAGATTTATTTTCTTAAAATGACTAGATATGATTGCTCAGTTTTTGTGAAACTGACTTAAATGAGCAGTGTATTACACATGCCATTTAAAAATGTTTTGTATTAGCTAAAAAATCTCAACATTCATGCATAAAACAGAGCCTATTGATGGGAAGTGGACCATCACCATAGTACTTCAATTCAAGTCAACGGCCAAGCCTACTTTGTCACAGACTTGCATTTAAGCATTAGAAGGATTGCAGTACAAATACAGTCTGCGATCCTTCCATGGATCATACATTTTTCTGGGACTAGAGTGACAGATGATTGGCAGCTTTAATGCGAAATTATAAAACTGTGCCGCTGTAACTTGAGGAGGTAAGTAGACAACTCTATCATCACAGTTGCAACCAATTACAGAATGACAAGATAGAAATAGCTAGGTATCCGCAGTGGGAATTTATGTTTCACTATAAATGTGTGTTAGCGGTATGAAAAAAATGTGCCTTTCCTAAATCCGCATTAGTAACGCGTTCCAGGTTCTTTATCTAAAATGTGTATGTACTTTTGTGTTCTAAACAAGGCTATGTAAATCGCTTATAACACTTTTGAGAAAACAGGTGTTCTGTGTTCATAGAATAAATCTAAATGGATATTTGCATTTACCATAACATTCTGCACAGCAGTACAGTCTAATAAATTGTTATTGGAAATATCTGCAAAAATGATTTACCAATGACTTAAGAGGTAATTTAGCTCAGTGAGTTAAAGCTCTTTCTGACATATCTGCGTGAAAACTTGGAAGTCCTAAGTTTAAATGCCAGAAGGCCACTTAGCCTTTTATTCTTCAGATGTGGATAAACATGAATTCCTTCTTTTCACAGCATTTGGTTCTCTGTAGAAAACTCCTCCTGCCTATGCACCTTACTTTACCCAGTTTAGACATTGAGTAAATGCTATTTTGTCTGTAGTAAAACTGCCTCCGGCTGTGCTGTGCCTGTCTTGCCACCTTCAATATGGCTAGCTGAAATCACCACCCACTGCAGGGGTGATATGGAGGGCAAGCAGGTACCTACAGAAAGGCTGTCCCCCTAATTTCTTGTGAACTGGCATGGTCACCTCCTGATGCCCTCCGCACCGAAGAAAAACTCGCTAGTGATCAGGGCCGGACTGGGAACCAAAACTGGCTCTGGCAAAGTGCTTGGCCAGTCCCCCCCCCCGGGGGATTGGGGTGCGGCCGAGCTGTTTGCTAGGGCCGGTTCCAGCTGATTTTGTTACAGGGGCCGATATTGCAGCTATGCTGCAAAAATGGCCCTGTAACAAAAACAGCACCCCCAGGGACCGAAAACGGACCCCACCCTAGCCGCAAACCGGGGAAATCCCTGTGCCCGCTACAGCCAGTCCGGCCTTGCTAGTGATATCCCTACCCTAGGCCTTCCGCAGCAGGCCAACCAATAATTGATGCAGGTGTGCCATTATCAGACTTGGTGTCCATAAGTTGAGTGAGGACTTCTTCTGTCAGGTCTTTAAAATGGGCCGGAAATATAATCATGTTTTCAAGTATGTAAATGAATTGCTTGGAAGCCCGCCATTTTTCAATGAGATGGCTGTCTCGTTTTGGGGCAGTCCCATGAAGTTAATTTCTGAGACAATTTTTTTGTAGAGCTAGAATATCGTCTTCATCTTTGGCGTGCAATGGTCTGGTTCTGGTTAGACAGAGTCATTAACAGAAGATGTATTTGTCCTTACAACAGTTCTAGGTCATGTTTACGTGGCCGAGACACATCAATAAGGAATGACTAGACAGCAACAAGAAAGTGGCAAAGAGGAGCAAGTGACAGCAGAGGAGACTGAAGATTAGGGGAATTTAAGAGGTAGAATTATGAAAATGGGAGAGAAGAAGGGCAAAGTGAAGAAATTGCACAGGCGGAGAAGGCATTTTGGAGAAAATGGACCGCTGCGAACCAGTAAACGTGGAGAATGGAAAACAGTGTAGAAAGGGTAAAGTGAAAAAAGTGATGAGTGGGTAAAAGGGAAGAGTGAAAAATAGGAATATTGGACAAAAATTGTGATTAGAGAATTAGAGCAAGTGGCCTATCCCCTGGCAGGAATCCTAGAGTGCAGCTGCAACATAAGAGTGGTGAGCGGGAGGAAACGTCTGCAACGCAAAAGAGAGTTGCAATGGTTCACAACAAGTTTCAAACTAGAAGTGTACTCAGTAAATTGCAAAAAGTTTATTTTTAAGTTCATGTGATGGGTAAGGGAGCAAAAGGATTATTTTTTCATTTAACAAGGCTCTCTAGAGAGACACCGTGGGCATTATTTAGAGTTTGTTGGACAGAATACTCAGTCACAAACATTATGGACATCCCCTCCGCCGTATTACAAGTGAGGCAGGCTACAAAGGACTTGTAACACCACGTTTATTCTTTCTTCTAAACTCTAAATAAAACCCTAAGTTGGTTACAGATGCAGCTCACATACCAGGGCTCTCTGTAAATCATGAAATGTTTGTAAGTGTGGACTGTAGCGAGACACCACACTCCCATTCACAATATATACTAGAGTACCGACACATCCCTAACACACAAAACACTTACAGTAAATCTGCTCTGGGAGGTCACCCCCCTCCCACCAAAAAAAGAACAATGCTATTGCTCTTGTGACCATAGACTATTTCACTGAACTGGAATAAGATATGATCCCAATATTGTGAACATTAAATATACCACTTGAGTCGTTCCTATTCCACACACGTATAATCAATGCAGGGCAGCTTTTATCTTTGATCTCTCACTTAGCTGCACCCTGGATCACGACTGTCCTTCCATTTCCTCTCTCTCTCATTTTGGATTTGCATGTTAATCTGTTATGTTAATTAATGCCTCGTTAGTCGAGACTGGAATAGATTTAAGACTGAAAAAGATACTTAGTATGCATTTCATCTACACAATGCTCTGATGTGCTATTTGCCAAATGATTCTTTGTGCACTTGCGTTCCTGCCTGCAAGTTCAATAAATGTTTATCAAATTATGGCTTGTCCTTAAATACAGTTTTAAAAAGTTAATATTTCAGAATGAAATGATTCTACAAAGAATGTAAACTACAAATGCACTTATTTCTCATAAATGAATAACAACAGCTATGGAATGATTACCACTGCACGGAGAATTAAGAGAGAATTCGATTACCAAGAAAGAACCCATAAGTCAGGACTTTGCTGTACTATTTTAAATGAAACCATTTTAGATGGATTCTTTTTAGATGGAAGTACCGGTGCATGAGTTTACTTAATGCAAGTAGCAATGCAAAGGTTTTCGTTATCTGCAATGCCAAGACAATAAACCCCCATCACTCCTAAAATCAACACCTAATTACAGACGTCTCACCACCTGGATTAATACAGCGAAATGTACCTTCTGCTCTCAAAAAAGGAACAAGAATTTTACCTGGTCTAAAACTTGACCATACGTGTACAATGAGGGCAGTTCTCTCAAAGGTATTTTCACAGAGTATGGTCAAAAACACCTCTTTTATGCCTGCCAGGAATTCACAAGGGGATACCTAGCAGGCGTAAATGCATATACTACTACTAATTTCTCTGACATGTCTGCGGAAAAATGTGCAGTAGAAAATCCCATTCGTGGACTTACTTGGACGTGGGACTTTCAAGGCATGAATTCCCATGGACGTTTGGGAATGCCTACACATCTACATTTGAGGGAAATCCTAAACTCTGGTTTGATTTTTTCCCACCATGGGAAAGGCCAGGAACTAATTAGCTGGAGTAACTCTTCATCCAGGATGGGAAGGGGAACAGATCACCCCCAGATTTGATGAGGGTTCTGGGGAAGAGCTTTCTCTACAGAAAACGTTTTCCCCACAGGAGGGTTCATTCCTGCAGGGCAGAATTCTACAGGATGTACAATTGGGCATAAGAGAAACAGGTCCAAGTGGGACAAGTCACAGCCACCCAGCAAAAAGGGTGCTTTATTAATACCAACAGTGGTATTTTCGATGTATCTGAATATATGCGTTTAGCATTGTTATCTGTGACGATCTGTGCAAAAATAAAAACTCTAAATTCATACATTATTCTTCTTGATTTTTTTACAAGTGTCAAATTCTGCGCAAGCCACATACAGAAGTGCCTAAAATCACAACAACAGAGAATTTAGCACATGCTGTATTACCTTTCATCAGCTGTCTGATGGAAGTGTGTCAGGCAGCAAATTTGCCGGAGCTGGAAATGTTGGAAAGTTTTGGAAAGCTAATGCACTTCTACTAAAATTTCTCCCGTGGTAAAAATATAAAAAATATCAATATATTACATTATTATACGTAAACCTTTTCACTTTCCTTCATACTTTTGTTCCAACACGAAGTGCTTGTTGTATTCAGATGTGTTTCCCTTGCATATGAATTTAAAGTAAACTGGCCTCCAAAGAAGTTAAAAAGAGGGTGCTCTATTGGGATTTCACTTTGTATCTATTGAACCATTTATTCTCAACAGCAAATATTTATGTGAGAGGAACAATAACATCTTTCATATTTTTTGTACGCTCATAATACTTGCCTTTTTCATTTGATCATTACGAGAGGTGGCCTAAAGGTCCTAAGGTGGCCGTTGAATGTCTCTTTTTCCACCCCTTTTCCAAAGTTGAGGGCAGTGAATAATCCTAACAGAGACAGCAGGACATATTAGGGCCCTGTGCGGGAGAGTGCATGCATGTGTACCCGCTTCTGCAAGGAATAGCTCTACCAGCCTATGCGGTAACGTGATACCTCCAGGAGTTAGTTCATGGTCTGCAGGCAGCACATGTGAGAACCACAGTGGTTGTCACTTAGGGGTCTATTACAATGTCGGGCGGATCGCCTCCGCCTGCATGGCGGTGGCGATCCGCCTGACATAATCTCCAGCCCGCCTCCCATTTACCCCTGCCATATTATGATGTCGGGGGTACCGCGGCGGACTGGGAGACCGCCTGTCGCTTTTCTGCCCGGTCAACCAGTCGTCCGGGCAGAAAAGGGTTGAATGTGGTGGTGGTGTCTGCTAGACACCGCCATCCATATTACAATAGCTGCGCGAACCAGCGATTCCGTGGCGGCAATGCTGCCACGGAAAGGCATGCGGTTTTAGCAGTTGGCGGCCCGTTGCGGGCCCCCAGGATGATTGGGGGGAGGGCACATGGGGGTACCTATGGTACCTCCCTGCATTTGCATGCACAACATTGCAGGCACCGCACGGTGCCTGCCACGTTGTGCATGCAAATGCACAGATACCTTTTTTGCATTGCGGCGGGTGCTTCTGACAGCACCGCCCGCTGCAATGCAAGTGGTGTGTGTATGATCATGAAACTGCCCCTGGAGACCTGTTTTTAGGCCAGCTTGATAAAATCCAGCCCGCCTCTGAGCAGCCTAGACCTATTGAGAGCTATCCTGATTTCAGTGTAAGAAAATTCCCCATACAAGTAGTGCAGTCTAAAGGAGATGGTCAAATTCAGGAAGAGCAAAGGAATGCACAAACGGACATGGAAAATGCCAGTGAAATCTATAAATTGATCATTTTCAAAAAGCAGTCATCTTTTACCATGGAGACGTGTGCATTTTAAAAATGCTTAAATTGAAAATTAGAGGTTCGAATACCTTGAATTCTAAATTCAGCTTCCTTTCGCTAAGCTGGATTGAGTTAGACTAAAGGCTTTTCTGAACATTGAAAACTTCCCTGAGGGACACCATTTTTGCACATTCTATATATTTTGAGCACCAAGCCAGCAAATCAAACAAAGAAAAGCTAAGGTGCACATTTGTAAGAAGTAAAACCTAGGAAAACCATTGCTCCAGGGCGATCAATATGGAAGAAGCTACAATGAAAATTACAAGCCCCTTTTCAAAGCTGGAAGATGAGCATTACAGGGCTAAGGCCTGAATACAAAAGCCAGGGCTCATGGCAAGGTAAAAAAAAATGAGCGAGAATGATTTTCAATCCATACTTTTTCTGCCTCAGGCTAAACATATTTCATATTTCATATATCATCAGGTACAGAGAAGCACAAAATATTTAAAACACTTTAGAGTTCCTGATTGATTGCATTCTTAGATTTTGGAATGCTGTACACACGCAAAGTATGAGTACGTAGAAGCAAGTCGGATGGTGGAACCTTTCTTGACGGAGCACCTGACCACAATAGCCAAATTAGTATTTTCCCTCTAAATACAAAAAAGGGAGTAGTGTGCACACTGAAAACCACCCACCATCACAATGGCAGTTCTACATAGAACTTGCGATACAAATTGTAATTTTAAGCAAAGGTGCACCACAACAAAGACATGTGTAAACTAAGGTCTTCTAGTTTGCACTCAAGAGATAATCAAAGATTGCATATGGAACAATTTTTTTTCAAAAAAAGATATTTCTTTATTCACTCCAAATGTTAAAGGACACAGCCGACGCGTTTCGTCCCTGAGGGGACTTCTTCAGGGCAAAGTTAATCGTTGAGGCTCCTTGGGCGCGATGATATATTTATTAAAGATGCAAGATTGCAAGAAAGATGACCGGGTTGTATTCAGTCTCAGGATCTCTAGTTCAAATCCATCAAGTATGCAGTTTGGTTTAATATATAGGACGTTATTCTGTTACGGTTAGTAAGGGGACCCAAATTCTGTGGGACTAGCATCCATAAGTTGATTTAAAGATGTGGATGCGCGTTTATAATGGAGCATCCAAAGAAACCAGTTCGCGCAAGGATTGCGGCGAGTCAAGGATCGTGCTGAGCCCTTTATTCAGTGGCTCCAATCAGCATTTCCTTTTTTATTCTGTGAAACAGTGCGTGGTGATTCGATTACAGCGGCCGACTCGCCAACTATGGGATGTTCCCAAATCGTGCGCTATCCCCTTCCCGTCTTGACCAGTTCGTATAGAGCCTGGTGAGACTCTCACCAGGCTCTATACGAACTAGTTTTTTGAAAAAAAATTGTTCCATATGCAATCTTTGATTATCTCTTGTGTGCAAACTAGAAGGCCTTAGTTTACACATGTCTTTGTTGTGGTGCACCTTTGCTTAAAGTATGAGTACGTGTTCTGTTGTATGTATTGGTATTTTTATAGTGCGAAACTTACCTGTGGAGAAATGAACTGCTGTACATTATGGGCTGTGTGGCAAGGTGAAGGTGGAGCATGACTGTATGTGAAATGAAGATTTAGATCTTGAAATGTTGCAATAACAACACATTTAACATACAAACACTGCTTAAGACACCGGCGAGTTGCCCAGTATCAGCCAATTACTAATAATGTTTCATACATATAAAGGCTGCAAACTTGAATAGAGGGGCTCAGTGCACAGCTGAGGCAAGTGTCCTCTAAACTGGTGCTCCAACCCTAAGCACCAAGTTACTTATTTTTCTACAAAATGTCAGTCGTTCGAACCCAAAACACTTTAAATGAACTAATGTGTCATATTTTCACACCAGAAGTATCCCCTTTTTGTTATCCAAGCTGCACGCATGTTTCAACAAATTGCACTACACTGTTTGCATACATCCTTAATGTGCCCAATATTTCTTACATTTGGATATGTTAATCCATAAGAGGCACAGGGCGGCAGGAATCGCCTCTTATCCCAAATACCAAAGAGTGAACGTTCTATACTCACTCTTCTAATTGCAGAAGCTGCAATCCATAGTTCAGATCCTGTTGCATCTATGTTTTAGTGCTTTTACCAAGAATATTGGACAAAAGAAGTGAAGCATCCAAGGACATTGCAGTGCGCATGCCTACTACTGACAGAAGAAAAGCTTCATTCGCTATCCATCGAGGTTTTACTTTTCACGATTGACCCAGTCAAGGTAGGATCCAAAATTCTTGGAAAGCTTTAATAAACAAAATGCGTTAATGTTTTAGGCACAAGATGAGGATGCCGTCCGCGTATCATTTAAGAGTTACGACATTTACAAAGACATTTTAGCAGAGAAGCAATGCACTTAACTGATCAAACTAGCATATTTTACAAAAAGATTAAATAAAATGTGAGCTTCAAAGCCAATGGTGAGCAATGGGCAGAAAGCATTCCCAGGGAAGCTTTTAGAATGTCCGTCCCCAAGAAGTCTTTTCGCAATTAGGCTTTGACCTCAAAAGCGCTGGTAGCCCACAGCAGGTGGTGTGTCGTTGCACCACCGGGGGGCATCCCTCCCAGTGTAAAGTCGTCAAGAACTTGGTTACTATAAATTTAGGGGCAGATTTAAAATTACTGGCGCATCCCTGCATATCAGCAGGGATGCGCTGCTTATTGTGCGCCATGCCTCCGCCACCATTGTTGTGCCGCATTTACAATGCGGCGCACCAATGGGAAAAAACGGCACAGATGCGTGACACATCTGTGCCGTAAAAGCGGCGCATTGCTGGAGTTGCGTCGCAAGCGCGACGCAGCTCCAGCAATGCTCTGGGGGGCCCTATCTTGTTAATGCTGCGTCAATCCTTACGCCTGCTTCAAGCAGGCACAGGGTTTTGGCGCAGCATGGGCCCCAAAGTGACTGAGTGAAATCTTGTAGATTTCACTCAGCCACTTTTAGGAGGCGTTCCTGCGCCGGAACACCCCCCCCCCCTCTGTGCAGGAACGCCTCTTTCTGGTGCAGGGCTTTACAACGTGATGCATCTCCCAGATGCGTCACGTTGTAAGTACCCCGCACCATGGCGCTTCTTTTGCGCCGCCTCTGCGTCACAAAAGTGACGCAACAGTGGCGTGAAAGTGGTGCAAGGGGCTTGTAAATCTGCCCCATAGTTTCCAGAGTACAACGCCTAACCTTCATAGAGTAACAAAGTACAAATTCTCAAATTAAATCTGAAAAGTATAAAATATATTAGCTTTCTAACAATTCCATAAAATAGCATTTAGATTTTGTAGCACCAGTGTTCTGCCATAATATTGCTTGCCCAATTAGCTATAGATGCACAGAAAAAAGATGGAAAACATATAAGGCAACTCAAGAATCCAACATCCGGTCACAAAAGCACGTGACTTGTTAAGAACTGTTTAGGTCTCGTGACCTATTAATGCGCATGCGCATTAAGAGAAGCGAGACTATAGGGCTTTAAACAGATTTTAACTAACTGGCGATTTCGTGCTGTGCCCGTGTGGTTTTAGGTCAATGCGCAAGCGCATTGACCTAAAATGCGCGTGCACAGCACCAAATCGCCGTCTGTTCCCTCAGCCGCACTCCTCCCACACCCCCGCTCCGCCCCCTCCCCTGCCTGCCGTGTCGCGTCGCATTTCTCCTCCCCCCTCCCCACAGCAATGCCCTCCGTTTTGGCTCGCTAAACTACTCGCTGCCTCCTCCCACTCTCCTTAATCCGCTCTCCCTCCTCCCACACCCCCGCTCCGCCCCCTCCCCTGCCTGCCGTGTCGCATTTCTCCTCCCCCCTCCCCACAGCAATGCAGGCCTGTTGCGACAACACCTAACCAGGGGAACAAGCCTGCTATCCCTTCCGCTTGTTTTCCATACAACTTTGTCCGCTATCTCTTCACTCCCGCCTGTGCACCCCTTGTCCCCATCTCTTTATCTCTTTACTCCTGCCCGTTTTCCCATCTCTTTACTCCCGCCCGTGCACCCCTTGTCTGCTATCTCTTTACTCCCGCCCGCCCGTTGTCCCATCTCTTTATTCCCGCCCATGCACCCCGATCTCCGTGGTGATGTGCTCTGATCCTTTGGTGATGGTGTCTGATCTCCTTGGTGATGTGTGGTGGTCGCTGTTCTTGCTCCTGGTATTCTTAGCCTGGGCGTTCTCAGGTCCCAGTTTACGCTACAGATCTTGCTCTGCTGATGTGCTCTGGCTCATGTTGATAGATGACGTCTTGCTGTGCGTGATTTGCTCCCTGTTGGTGCTGGGCATTATCCTAAGCTGTCTGTACCGGGATTCTGGCTGAGTAAGGTTCTTCCCCTTTTCTCACTAGTTTACTCTGCTTGCTGTTGTGTTTTCCTGGTGCTTCCCCGTGCCCTGCTGAGCCCCGTCTGATCGGCTTACCCTGACAGTCTCGCTAAAATCCGTGTAAGTTCAAAGGACGCTGTCTGGTCACTGCTTGCTTGGCTGGTCCTTCCAAGCGGCCCCTGTGATGGCCAGCGCGCCATAGCTTCTCATGTCTTGTTCAGCGCGGGCGGCTGAAGAGGAGCCGAGCGCAAGAATTGTCCTTTCGCATCAAAATGACGGAAGATCAGGCAGCAAACGAGGTGAAGCGAAGCGGATGATAGAAAATGTCTGAGGTAATCACTGTAGAGTCCGCAGAAGGCTCACATGTGACTTCTTAAGGCGGTAACCTGAAGGGTAAACATGGGCGATGGCTGCTCCGACTGCATGTGCATAACTGCCCTGTGAGAACTTGTGTGCACACGTGTTGTACTGTGCATGCCAGTGTGCTCGGAGTGCGTGTGTGGCAGTGGGTTGTGGCTGTTTGTGCACTGATGCTGTGTGACTGTTCTGTGACCCCCCCAGTCTGACTGTATTCTGTTTCCCTGCACAGGTGCTCCTACTTCTGTGTCTCTTTGTGTGGCTGCTCTGTAGCTACTTCTGTGTGGCTGATCTGTGTTTTTTTTTAATTCTAGTAGTTGTTTCAATGCCTGATGTATTCGCTGTATGATGCACATGTGTGCGTGTTCTGCTCTGTGACCACACAGCTGCTGTCTTTGACTATGGGGATTCTCTGACTTCCTGTAGGCGCGGGTTGGTGGCCGTCCTCTGTAAGTACTGATATGTGTCCACTCAAAGTGGGCTGGTCTGTTGTAGTTGTACATCTGTTGTGTGTGTGGCAGTCTGTGCTCAGACCCTTTCTCGCAGTTAGTGGGCAGCTTCTCTGGTGTTGTGTGCATGGCTCCTCTGTGGTGGTCTGTGCTCAGCTGCTCCGGGGTGGTCTGTGCGGCGCTAGTCTGTACCTACTCCCTGACAATCAGCGATGCAAATATGAATGTTCTAAAGGAGCGGTGGTCCCAACCCCAGGTGCCCTTTACACAGTGCAAGTAGCTGCACCGCACCACACCACTTTGCATCAAAAAGAGCATTACTTTGAGCAGATTAGAGCAAGGACCACAGTTTTTAAATCCAAAACCCAGTCTGCTCAGATAGGCATGGGTTTTTTTACTGGAGAGAAGCTTCCAGTACAAATCCTAGGCTAAACAGGACACTCGCGCCTCTGCACAATGGTGTACAGATGTGTGCCAGCTCTGGGGCAGTAGACGGCAGCAGGCCATTTAAGATATATATGGCTCTGCGTTGCTTTTTCCACCTTGAGCAGCTCCACATAGCACCTTTGGTTGCTACCCTGCATTGTACTAAAATAAATGTTCCCCATAGTGAGCATGCCTGGCATGCTCAGCTTTAACCCTCACACCCTCTGGCAGTTGGTGGCAGTTATACACCCTTGCTTCACTCTTGGGCTCCCTCTCCGTGCTTCTCTTCCTTGCTGCACTCTCTGCTCCCTCTCTGTGCTTCTCTCCCCTGCTGCACGCTCGTGCTCTCTAGAGATGTGGCCTAACGACCAGAGCTGCCATCTAAGTCACGTAAATACAAAACATATTGCATTCCAAATGCTATAGGTGTCACATTCGCGAAAGTTATAACTATTGGCATTGTAAATGACAAAGCTATCCATTTAGCTATTTTAAAAACCAACACATAAATAAAATATTTGTCATTTACCAGACTAATAGCTCCAACTTTTCTAATGCGAGACCTATTGCATTTCCAATGCTTGTTTTCTTGTAGTATTTTTTCTGCCAGTGTTCCACGTGTCATAGCACTGTGGGCGGTGTTACTATTGCAATGTGATGGGACTCGGTCGAACAGAGTGGTCGAGCTTGAAGCTGGGGAACCGGGTCCAAGTCGCGGCAGGGACGCTCGACATCCTGTGAATCTGGGCAAATCACTAAGGCTTGCGCCACCGGAGCAGCGTCTTTTGTGATGTTCCCTGGCGCAGAAGCCTGCGTGATATTTATCAGGCAGCACTAAGCCACTTTTTCTGGCTTAATGCTGCCTGATAAATATTGTTACCTTCAACGTAGTTTTCTACATTAAAGGAGAGGGCAATGGGCGTTCCGAGCAACATCCATGGCTTTTTAACACTGCCCCAGATTTACGAGAAATCGTAAATCTGAGGCAGCGCCAATAAGAGAGGCACAACGTGGAGAAATATTTAATTTCTCCTCGATGCAGCACACATAGAAAGCGGGAAAAGCCTCTTGTGATTGTTTTTGTGCAGGAAAGTGTCCCTTCCTGCTCGAAAACAATCCTCCCCTCAACGCAGGCAGCCCTGCATCATGGTGCAAGGGTGCCTGCGCTGGCGCATGGCAGCCCATTGTGAGCTGGCGCAGTGGAAAAGGACAGCAGTGTGCTGTATCTGATAGATCCAGCGCGTTCCTGCCCTTTTCTTGTGCCATTGGGCGGTTTAGCAGAAAGGCCTGCGGCACAGCCCTACGGCAAAACCTGATAAATGAGGCCCGTCATCTCCTCGTTCCTAACTAAATGAATGCGTCCATCTGTAATGCAACTGGTGCTCATGGTAAGCGCTCCGATACCTTCGGGCCATATCGCGCTATATAAAACTGCAAAACATAAAAATAAAAAAATGTAGGTCAGCTGTAGGTGTCAATCGCTGGTACTTAACTCACTGTGCCATCTTGACAGGACTATATTTTTAAACTAAATGTCGGCAGTTAGTTTGCGAAATTCAACACACACTAAATGCAATAAGGGCATAAAACACTGTGTCCCCAGCATTGCGTTAGTCTATAAAGCTTTAGCGTGCTTTTATGACCGGTCCTCCATGATTTAAAGCGAACAGACGCTCGCAGCAGAAGCCCTGCTTTTATGCTTTACAAAATACCACATTAATATTGAAACGCCCTTAAATAGATTATGCGGCTCCGAAGAATGGAGACAAAGCAGCGTCATCTGGCCTACTACACTTGCTGGGGGATATTGCGCCACGGGCGGAGGAGGGTATGGCACCTATTCTGTCTCCTTCAGTGCATTTGCAGATTAGCAGGCTGCACATTCATTGTGCTTTAAATGTATTATTTAGGATCTAGCAAGACCTTAAGCAGACTCTACCCGGCTGTCATTCTGAATTGGCAGAATGGTTAAAATAAACAAAATGATATTTAAATAAAAATCGAACTCATTAGTAAATTGCTTTGACCTCATATTTAGACTAAAGAGCAGAACTAACATCAGCATTTATAAACACTTGAAAATTCAACTCTCAAAAGTTAAAATGTAGAATCCATATTGGAGGCAAACGCGTGTTTACTCGCCTAGCAACAGCCCTCATGCCTCTCTCTGGGTTAACAAGGGACAACATGATTCTGACCCCGAAATGGGTGTAGGGGATGTTAATGGAAAGGAAACTGGTCCTTTGCCCCTTGAATACATTACCAGAGTATGGTTGGATGAAAAGCCTATCAATCTGCGAGGATATAAGATAAATGTATGCAACAAATGTACAAGGGGTGACTATCTGGTACAACTGCTCTGGAAGGGAGCCAACAAATAAATTCCCGAAAGCTTCTTAAAATGAATAAGGAGCAGAGTAAGGCTGCACAGCTGCAGCTGCAAGGGGTTGATGCTCATTTGTATAATTACATTTTTGTTTGCTGGCAGCCAAGAAAACAGGAATCCAATCGCATGTTGCAAAATATTTGTAACTTTGCAAACTTGTTTTGGTCAGGAATTGAAGGCATTCTTCCTGGGGAATGATTTATTCACGAAACTGGTCTTAACTCCACTTACATCAAAAATGTGCTTGAATAACCACTGCTTATCCTTTTAGTTTTCCATTAGTGAATGTGTCATTGACACTGTCCTGGCTGAATGTCATTCATGGTCCAAAAGATGTGCTATCTAACAAGGGACTAACCTTCGGTAATGCTCTATCTAGAGGCTACTCTACTTAACCGCAGATTCCTCACGTTTAGAATATTCCCCAGACGCCAGACTGGATCAGGATGTTTTTCATTGCAGAGCTCCCACGCAGTGCCAGCTGCCACACTGCGGCTTCATGTTGGCTTGGTTCTGCCCCGTGAGTGGCAGAGCAGAGCCACACATGAGCACCACCCCTGCACACCGAGATTAGTTTACTTGCCTGATGTTTTTCCCACCCTTGGACATGGAAGACAAATAATTGGAGGTACCAGTGTGAAGATCACTGATTTGCAACCTTTTCAGATAATAATAAAAGACCACTCCACACAAAGGGGATGTGGAAATGCAGTGAGGAATCTTCAGTTAGACAGAGTATACAAAAGAAAGAGTGTTACAGAAGGTAACTTGATCTTTGAGGGGTACTTCTAACCAGATATGTCACACCTTTAGAATAGATACCACAACAGTAGCTCCCATGGTGGATGGTCTGCTGCATGGGCTAAGACCAAATAGTGCTACAAGACTGAGAAGTCAACATGCCCTTCCCGCTGCACGTGGTACTCAAAGCAGTATTTCTTTGTGAATGTGTACACGGTCACCCACATCACGGCCTGACAGATGTCAAGAACAGGCACTCTGTGTGCCAACACAGTAGTGCCACCCTTCCACCTGTTGAAATAGGCCTTCAGTCCTTCTGGTTGCAGTTTCATGGGCAATGCATAGCAGATTTTAAGGCAAAGGATTAGCCACCTCGACAGAGTCCCTTTCTGCACTGCCTTAATTTGTTTTGCTCCAGAAAACCCTACAAAAAGCTGATTGTACACCCTATTGTCTTTGGTGTGATTACTGTTAAAACGTAAAGGTGTTTTGGAATCCAGTCGGAGGAGTCCAGCCTCATCTTTTGAGTGAGCCTCACATGATGCGCTAAAGAGAGCACAATGAAGAAGACAGTCTTTAGGGTCAGAAGAAGGAAATGAGAAGCACTGGTTTGAAGGGAGTATACATGAGAAATGTCAGGACCAAATTAGGAGTCCACTGTGACATCACAAATGGTTTAGGAGCACAACATGTGTTAAACCTTAAAGTAACCACATCAAAACAGGTGATTTAAACAAGGACGATTGGCCTGATAAATGCAGAGATTCCGAAAGGTCTGATGAATAATCTTTAATAGGGCAAGACCTCGCTGGGCCAATGACAAAAAAATAACAAGATATCTCACAGCTTGGCTTGAAAAGGGTCAGTCCCGCGGACTCTACACTGGGTCACAAATTTTTCGCAACACTCGGCGTAAGTAGACTTTGTGGAGGGCAACAGACAGCCAGGATGACATCCACAATTTTAATTGGAGAGTATTACATATACCATAAAAGCACCTGGGGTAATGAATTTAGAAGTTGAGTGGAGCTGTGAACAAAGACCTGGTGGTAAGATTCGGGCATGGTAAATAGGGAAAACCAGTGGCGTACCCAGCCCTCTGGCTGCCTGTGGCAATCCCTGCGCTTGCTGGCCTCCGGGGGGAGGGGAGATTATGCTGGCAAGTTTTCTCCATTTTGCTGTCCCACAGGAGTGCAGGAGGAATCTGAGCTCCCACCTAGCTATGCCACTGGGAAGAACTCGCTACATATTACCTATAAAGCATGAGAGCGACAAGGCTACTCTTTCATATTAGACCACCTTAATCTTAGATAAGAGGATTTTTGGGAAGTTTTGCTAAGGCAACATTTTCGTTCAGCAACATTAGGTGCTGAAAGATTTTCAGGCCTGTTGATTTTAGCCATATTGAACGAACCTCGTGTTGGTTTCAGATAGAAGTGAGACAACATTTATGTAATTCATTACAATATCAGGAAGATTATATCAAAATCTGTGTTTTTGTTGTATATCAAGGAAGGTACCAATTTTGTTGTGGGCACAGGAATGATGTCTCGAAAACAGAGTTAAAGAGTATGTAAATGAAGCTGTCAACCTCCATATACTGACATTATCTTCAATGTCATTACTTACAATTAAAAGCCTTTGCTTTCAGGAGTAGCAAATCGACATGTAATATGTATATATGTAACTCACAACAGTAGAATGTTATCTTACGTATGTTTAGGATATATATTCTAAGAACTAGCAGAAGGCAATCAGCAAGTCTTCTGAATATGCAGTTTGTAAATATGTATTGAATCTTTAATATAGGACCCAAATAATTTGTGATAAGAAAACTATCTCACAGAACTTTACAACTTCAGCTTTTTAAGGTTAAGTACAAAAACTAGGTTCTGCCAACTAAGCTTGAAGTCTTTGAAAATGGTCCAGAAAGCCAACTTAAGAGCAGATCTGAGCTATGTATCAAGTTCCTATATTAAAAATGCATTTGACCACATAACTTATTTTTCAAGAAAGTATCTTAGATAAGCAAATATTAAAAACATTTCACTCTCTATTTCTTCTTTAAACCAAGAACCAAAAGGAAGATGTAAAGATCTTCACATAAAGAGATTCTCAGCCCAATAACATCAAGTGATAGAGGGATTTTTGGGCTAAATAGGAAACAAGTGCCACCTACAGGACAGGTGATCAGTATCCCAAGAATCCATTGGGCAGCAGATGTGATTCTGCACTCTTCCAGCGTTACAGATGTGATCGGATGAGTAACAGCAAGATCCAATGACAGCATCAACATTTTTTTATATGCAATACTGAATATTTTAATGAGGCAAAGTATCACATTGAATGTCTCTCAATATGTAAAACAACAGAAGCATATTAAAAGAGCCCCCTGCTCGTCAAATCCTTTATTTATGAAGCTGTATCATGACCCGAAAATGCACCGTTCAACATCACTAAAACAGGAAACAGCTGAATAAGTGAGGCATAGGAAGCAAGTGTGAGGGTCCAGATAACAAGAAGACGGCCAGAAGCAAGATGAGAACTGAGGTGCCTTCAACTGCTAACCACAACCAGTCTCAAACCATGACTAGTCGAACATGCTACAAAAATGTCTACACAGGTCTCTCACCCCCTGCCCCAGGACTCATGAAGAACAGCAGAAGAAAAGTGTTTGGCGTCATGTGATAATGTAACATTAACGTTTAAACTAGGACTGGATAACCTTGTCCCTGTGAAAACAATATATATTATTCTGCTGTTAAAAAAAAGCTTAAACATGAATCTCTACGGCTGATTTGATGCCCGCTTACAATGTGGTAAGTCAGAATTAGGGTACAGGATCACGAAGGCTGGAAAAGAGGAATTCATAGATTTGCCACTTGGACATAAGGTGAAGAAATATGTGTGAAAACGTTAAAATGTTCTTGAAATTGCAGGACTGTGCAAAGAAAATAGATTTTCTCATTAACATTCTTGCATGCTCCTGCGGCTGCTACAAAAAGTGCGAGAGTAACTCCTTGAAGTCCTTACTAACAGCTATTTATGTTGAGAATAAAGTCATTCTTGTTATCTTTCTGTGCCTCTTAAATAGATGAGGACCTTACCAAGAGCTTGGCGAGTATCCCGTCCACCGTGGGCTCTAATGCACTTGTAATATGGTGGCTGGGGTATCTGCCACGTTAGTGATGGAGTACCCAATCCTCCAAACTCTAAATAAGGCCCTGATATGTCCAAGTCTCGAGACACTGGGTACACAGACAGAATACAGAAGTACGTCCCAGTTCAGCGCCACTAAACTGATGCAACAACACTGGGGGACCAGACAACCAGACACAACTCCCCATCGGCCTACTCTGCCCCTGTCCTGGCATCCCCATATCCACTTCCCTCCATACTTCCCACTTTGACTCGCACAGATCCTTCAGCTGACACATTGCGCTCCGCTTCTTTCAAATTACACGTGCACAACAGGGCCAGTCCTTTAGTCTTCTATTTTCCATTCTCTCCATTCATCTGTCCCATTCCATTACTTTCTAGAGCATACACAGCTCTCCAAAATAGACCATTTGAGTTCTGCTAATTTCATATACAGTGTACCACACCCTGCCAGTTCACTGCTTCTAAACCAGGTGGCCATCAAGGAATGGTAATGCCTGCTGGGCACCATTGTTTTACTGTTACATGATGGCCGACACATATGGCAGTCTTGCTACAACTTTATAACAACAAAGCACTTTGCATAATACCAATGCAAGACGACCACCAGCTGATATGTTGAATTGTATTTGTTATTGCAAACATATGCCTCACCGTGTTTAGATAGCAGCATGCTTTTCCCACTTTTATTCTTTTCATATATGTGATGTTGAGCTTGTATGTATTTTATTGTGGTTGTTAAAGAGGGCAAATGCAAGAATGAGTCAGTGGGTGAAAGAAGGGATGCATCAGTGCAAGGATGACTGACAGACAGAGCGAATGTATGATGATAGTTTTTGTGTGCATAAACCATCCTTAACCGAAGAGACACTTTTACTTATAAGCCCGACTTATTAGAATTGTCAGCAGGTGTTACAGGCTTGATTTCACACCGATCATATATCAATGTTATGCAAATATAAACACCAGCACATTTATTAATGGCAACATAGAAAGCTTGCATGGAACAGTAGCATGGGCACAGTATACTCTTTCACTTTTACAATTAAGTAGGAAGAACGAGTGAAATCACTATACAAAATAAAAGGTACATTGTTTTGAGGGAAGCAGTACTTTGTACATCTTTAAAAACAAAGGATCGCTATAATTATTAGTCTTGAATGTTATCAATTGTTATCCATGTCAAATCCTCCTCTTCTGAGAAAAATACCATTTCTAATTAGAGTTTTCTTTTCTTACAGCTTTTCATTATGCGCTGGATTTCAAGGACAGACTTTATTTATTAGTACTGTTTCTGAGTAATTAACAATTCCATTCAGCCACTCCGTTTTAAAAAAAGTGTGTAAAATGAATATTCTATTGCATCATTCCTAAATGTAAAGTAAGTTAGAAGTGAAACTATAGTTAAATTATTTGTACTATTGTGTGCTGTAATACAATGTGCTAGTTGAGGATTACAGAAAAAGCTAATTTAAAGTAATCAGAATGTATTTGATTGAGTCAATATACTCGGAACAGCTGGATCATATTGGAACAGCTGGATCATATCGAGTCCCTAAAGTGACCAGTCTCTGCCAGGCCTGAAGATTACAAAGGCCCACAAGGCCTCTACCACCTCTGTGGTACTAGGGTACTGGTGGCGTTCTCCATCATGCCAACGGCACCCTCAGCTCTCGGTGGCAGTCTAGCAATGGGAAAGTCCTCCAGCGAGGGGCTTCTCAGGTACTCTTCGCCCCAGGTGGGGCAGTGTTGACTAGTCCGCTCACTCATACATCTATAAGCTAGCACAAGCACCGCCCACACTAAGACCAACAAATAGTTAATTTCAGATGTGGTGGTAAATGTTCAAAATGGTAGACGAATCAAACCATTGGCCATCATCTGCCTGGGGCATATCTATATGTACATAAGTACGAGCAGCAGTGAGGCTTCTGTGTCTGTGTACATCACAGGCAGGGGGAGATGAAGCCATTTCCAGGTTGAACGTTGTGCAATGCTTAGCACAGTGCCACTACTGATAGCTCTTCGTGACTATCAAGGCATAATAACACTCTTTACATACTCATGCAAATACTCCCTTTGGACATGTATGCTGCTCACAAGCCATTACATACACTGAAGCTCATCCCTTCATATTAATAACTAGATGTATTTTCCCCACAAACATTTTAGATCGCTTTGAGCTCCAGCATCATCATTGCATTCACACTGCTATGGTTTTCTGATAATCGATTTAACCAATGAAATGAGGAGGTCAAGATCGTTTCCATAACAAGGAGTCTGTTGCAGAGAACAATATTGAAAACACAAGATCTACGGGGGACAGACAGAAGATATCTAGAGGCAACAGGCAGAGGAGAGCTTGAAAATGCTAATGTTCTAACATCAACCTTGTGCAGTTGATAGTAATCCTAGGACACGGTCAGCATTAAGCCAATGTATCCGAATGCAGAGGTTGCACGTGCAAATCTAAATACCCTATCCATCCATGTGGTCAGTCACAGCAGTCTAATTTGGTCTACAGCCCTGCTGGACAGGAAGTCTCCTGCATGGCAGCACACCATATTTTTCTCAAGTACAAAGATAAACAGATAGTTTGGTGTGAGAAAACAACCTTTGCAAGATCACATTGTCAAATGGGTAATACATATGAAAGCTGCATAAATGAAACAAGTGCCATCCCTAAATGCCTGTGCAGAGCTATCCCACTACTGCAATTGCGTAGACGAGCCACAGTGAGTGCAACACTTTGGCAATTCTCTCTGTGTTTATGTCATACATCATAAGCCTCCATCAAGCATGGGTTCTTTCGTTATCTTTCCAAGTCAACCTCTTTAGAATGAGTCACTTTCTGTACAGTATCTTAAATTTAACTTTCTTTATCTGGATACTGAAAGAGGGGTACATTGATCTACAGGAGGAGAAGAGTGCCATAGTTACTAAGACATGGTGCTGTTTCTTTCTCCTACTGCGCTTGAACACTTCAGGAACCCTTGCGCTATGCACATACACTTGCATTGTAGTGCAAGAGATTGAGTTTGATGTCTAGCGTAGGTTTTGTAATAGAAGTGTACTCTCCCAGTACAAATGACAATGCTTAGATATAATTTTCCAAGTTTGTAGGTGTGCAGTACAGTACAACACACATAACCAGCATTTCTGGCATCTAATCGCTAAGGCAACCGGAGCCAAAAATCCCTAAATGCATCTCTGGTCTCCCAAAGTGAATGGGAAAATTATCTTCTTGAGCTCTACAGAGCAAATTCGGAAAACGTTGTCAAAGAAACCCCCTCAATCTGAAACGATCAGCGGATAATTGTCCCACTGAGGAACAAATCGAATAAAATAACAGGAGGACCAGAGCCTTTGCAGCGATGCGCTCTGATAAGATCCCTGTTATAGTTCCTGAAAGCAACCCTGAAGTTTGTTGTAGGATCTTAGCTTCACTGTTTAGTTACAGCTATGATACTGGACAAATCCCCCAAAATTGGACTGGGAGTATCGTTATCCCACTCTTAAAGAAAGGCTCCTGCCTTTCTCCCAGCAACTACAGACAAACTGACCTACTGGAGCAATCAGGAAAAGCTTTGCGGCAAGTATCCTAGGCCATCTGAAAGATTGGGTATTTTCCAGGGATGCTATTCCGATGGCCCAGGCAGGTTTCCATCCTAAGCACTCCATCATTGATGACTTAATAGGAATAAAGTATTTCCTCCCAAAAATAGCTTCTCACGAAATACACACTTTAATGTAAGCCGACGACATGGTCATATTTTACCTAACACCGATTGGCCTACAATGTAACTTAGTTGCTCTCTTTAGGTACACCAAAGAAAATTTCCCGAAAGTAAATATCCAAAAGACAAAAGTGGTGCCATTCAGGGGAAGGAAATATTAAACACACTTTAACTGGAAATTGGGAGGGAAATCAGTAGAATTAGTAAAGGAGTATACATATTTAGGAAGAGTATTCACACAGATACTCAAAAATAATTCTTATCCTCAGCACTTGGATTTAGACACTACACGCAAGTGCACTAAATAGTTTTTACTCTTTCTCAGGAAAGACATTGCTATCCACTCCTGTAAATTTATCTTAGCCAAAATTCCCCCCACCGTGACATATGCACTAGAATATTTCACAATAAATAAATTGCATTTTCTGCATAAGTGTGAAGGGAAACTATTACGGAAAATAACCAATACTAGTCAGGCTATACCGGTCCAGGCACTCCAACTAGAACTGTTGCTGACTAGCACTTATACAATTGCCTTGGCCAACACAATTAGATGGCCATATAATGTTACATGCTACATGTTACTACGAGAGCTCTACTAAAGCTCAAAACCTTTGAGGTTGGGTCGAGCAATCCCCCATTTAATAAAAATCTTGTAGCAGCATTATTTCACTTCAAAAACACTATTTCCCTCTTACAGCCCTGGACGCGGGGACATCTAAAGTTATTTGAAAAAAAATATGACCCTGAACCTTAGCTTTGACCTAGATTCCGCTTACTGTTCTCAGTTATCCCATTATAGGACTATTCAGCTTCTCTTGAGAACAAGACCTCACAGCAGTATCTGAGATTCACATTTTAACACAGCGTTCAATGCTGTATCATCGTGCTTCGCTTAGGGATCTTGCCTTTAGCCTCTTATACTAAGTACTGGGATAAAACAAATGATAAATTAAGGATTATGTAAGCTATGTAGTGGAGGAGAACAAGATCTTGCCCACGCGCTATATATCTGTCCAAATAAAGAGGTAGTAGAAGCTCTGCTTCGGTTCTTAAACCCCATATGCTTTAGATACAAGGTATTTACTGTTAACAATTTGAAGATGGTTTTAATCAATTTTCCTCCAAATGAATTTGTTTGTTCTAATCTGTATACATTTTTTAAATATGTTTTGTTATTCTTTTACATAAAAACTGTATGTATTGTCATCAAGGTTTTCATTAATGTAATTTTGTATTCATTTTTAATTGTTGACCTTGGTAGAGGTCTAAACCAATTAATAAAAACGTACTTACTTACAACACACAGAAAAAGTTGGAAAAGTATGGAGAGGTGTAAATTCTTGGCGCAAAGCCCAGTCTAACTTTCTTGTAAATAGGGATTTGAGTGTTGCATGGAAAGGCTCCTGTACGGTAAACATCCTTTACAACGACTGTGTTACAACGCATGCCATTACCCCGCATTTTTTATTCTGCAAAATCTTAGAATAGTAGAATACTAATTGCATTATAATGGACAATGTGTTGTAATGGGTTGTGTCGTAAAGACCTGCTTTGTAAAAGATTCTGGGGAGTAAAAAATGCAGGGCAATGGTACCCGATGTAAATGAATGCGGAGTAAAGTGTTATATTCCTCCTGTACCACCCATGGTATGCTCCCGTGACACAAAGTAGCACTAGGTTGCGACAAGCACTATTTTGCGCTAGTTTAGGGCTGTTTTCAAGCGAAATACAAGTTTTTTGCCAGTTTCACACCCTGCACAAAGTGCTAGTAAAGCTGGGTCATTGTCTGGAAAGGCAAAGAATTCAGAAGGAGCAAACAGACAACTGTAATGTGACACCAGAATGAAAAAGACTGCCATTTTCCAATCACATGATACCATGTGCCTACCTGCACAAAATATACTATATGGGTCTTGCTTTGGGCAATGTCTGATAGAGCCCTAATAAAATAGGATGTAACTCTGAAATCACCTAAATGAGGACTTTTAAGTAGAATGCATATATCAGCTTTCTTCCTTTCAGTGTTTTTAGGAACCAACGTCGCTGTAAGGGTCAGTTGGGGCAAAAGGCCGATATTTTTCTACGGCTTTCATTTTGTCAGGACCCCAGTGGTAGGAACAACAAGGGGCCTTGCTTCTTTTTTAACACTATAAATGTCTAATTCACACCTATTATATACATTTAGACTAGGCAATATGACCAATGTTCTGCCGCGCAGGGCTGTTGGCATTTTGAAGGATCTCTGAAAGAATGGAACCTGTGAATTCGTTTAGTCAGATAGTGAGGCTTTCAATCCGAATGAATCAGAGCGATTTCCGAAATTATATTTGTAGTCCATGGAAAAGAGAGCTGAAGGGAGCACGGGGAGGTGGGGGGAGCTCAATTAGCTGTAATGAATGGGCTGTAAGTATTGGCAGAAAGCAGAGGGGCTGTAATAACTGCGCGGGGCAGAAGATATCTTAAGGGGTACTGCAGTCACCAGGAGGTTAGGAATGGTAAAGTATTGTATGAAGGGATTGGTCTTTAGCTCCTTTAACCCCTTGCATGCTGATGACGGCCGGGAGCCGTCATGGCACACAGTGCTCGTGTGCTGATGACGGCTCCCGACCATCATGACCGCACCCGCGATCGGAATGTGCCGCGCAGAATCGCGGCAGCATGCAAGGGTTTCAAAGGTGAAAACGAACTTCCACGTAAGGGTGCAACAAAATACGTAAAGCATGATCAACTGGAAGAAAACAGAATACCATGTTACAGCCACTAATGGAAGTATGCATAATGAGATAGAGTTTCAGAACACTTACAGAAAACTAAGGGGCTCGTTTAAAAACCCTGTGCACTGCCGGAACGTCTCATTTTGTGATGTTCCGATGGTGCACAGGGCTTACCCATATCAACAATGCCACGCAAAGCAACCCTGCTTGGCTTTTCATGGGCTCGTAGATATGGTGTAAGTGCGAGTCACTGTGTTGTCTCACACTGCGTGGGAGAGGCGTGCCATGGGCGTTAAGGTGTGGGGTGTTCACACGTGACACCCATGGCACTTGACACATTCCCAAATTTACCACAAGTTGTAAACCCGGGAATGCATCAGAAGCCTATTGCACATAACATTATTTCTCCCAGGTTTTTCCTCTTTCTATGTGTGCTGCATTCAGCAGCACATATAGAAAGAGGAAATCGTCTCCAATTATTGTTTTTGTGCAGGAAGGTGTCACTTCCTGCACAAAAATAATCATCCCGACAATGCATACACCCTTGAACTCTGGTGCAAGGGTCCCTGCTTTAGCACAGGTCAGCAAATTGACCGCCAGCGCAGGGAAAGAACACAGGGATGCACAGTATTTGATAGCTATGGCGCATTCCTACCCTTTTAGTTTGGAGTAGGGCAGCACAGCAGGAAGGCTTGCAGCACTCCCCTACAGCAAAATATTGTAAATGAGCCCCCAAAAAGTTCAAGAATAAATTTTATTAGGATGAGAAAAGATGTATTTTTGTAAGATGAGAAGGTCTAAAATGATAAAGCAGTGAAAAAAGGGATAGTAAAAATTAGTTTGTGCAGGTGATGCCATCAATGAGTCAAGGGGAAAACTGGGAAAGGCTTGGGTCCTGTCACTTACCGGCCTGGACCACTATTATGCAATAAACAAAAAAATAGCCGGGCAGTTTGAGTCTATGTAGTAGTGCGCAGCCTAGTATAATAAATTGCTAGGTTGGACAACCATTTGTATTGAATAACTTTTTTTATATTTTTTGGCATCAAAAAATACAACACAACATTTATAGGAATACACAAATAAATATTCAGTGAACTGAAAAGAAGATATCAAACACAGTACTTAAACAAGGAAATTGTCACAAATAATTAACATGGACAACTGTGGTAGGCTTCAGGTCAATCAATCATTGAGGCTCCAGTCCTGGATATAGGCTGAACAAGTGGACTAACAGGTTACAATCAGCCTACTTGTTATCACCTACACAAGATACACAATAGATTTAACATCAAGTGCTATGGCTAGGAATGACATGGGAACAGATCAAACATTTGCAAGTGTATTGAGTTGATTCCTAGCGAGCCCTAATTATTTGGTATCTTGGAGGTAAGAACGTCGACGCGTTTCGAACCCAACAGCATTAGATGGGTTCTCCTCAGGACATGGACTGGGGGGTCGTTGTCACTGTGAAATAATTTAAAAAACGGTATCAGTGAAGGGGCTAACTTATATAAACTCAACGCTTGGACTCAACCACTCTAAAAATAAAGGTACCTTAATGGTGAGAGATTCGGATCACTCCCTGTGGATAAATAGCGTAAAAGATCTCGGTTAGAAGCGGTACTCCATTGTCTCTAATGTGCTGCACTCATACGTTATATAAGACCGAAACATACCTTAACAGTGTGCAGAGATTGCCGCTAAAAAGGGATGGTGCCGGCCCGTATCAGTTGTTCATTGTGCAGATCTATATAATCTGGAGAAAGGATAGGCACCCCTTAGTATGGCTCGTGATGCAACTGACATGCTAGGACGGGCGGGAAACTTGTAAATATCCTACCTTTTTTACGAGGCAGATTTGTCCTAACTGCACGCGTCGGGAGGCGGCAGCCGCCGCACGGGCTTGAGAGCTGTTGGTATAAAGAGCGAGCGTTTAGGGAGACGTGATTTAAAACTTATCCAGTATGGAATATGTCCCTGCGGGGTGACTTACTTCTCTACAGAGTTAAGAGACGCTGCGGTCCGGCACACAACGAGTTCTGGAAGACAGCTTGTTAGCCCGGGGGGCGTGTCTACCTGTATTTGAACGGACTGCGGTCCTGGTGTGTTATGGGAAACGTAGTTTAACTGCTACATCTTTGAAGATTAAGGTGCAGATGTGATGTGCAGCATGAGACATCCATTGGGGTGTGGAGGCATCTGTAGATTTAATGGAGCAAAGGCTGATGGATAATCTTTTCGCTATGATTATCTCAAAGTTGGTACACTACGATCACACGAGCTGCAGCGAGCAAAAGCAGACTAGCGTTGCAGACTTCCAGATCATTATAGATTGCTGAATTCATTCAGATCATTCAATCCCGACATAGCAGTGTTGAATTTTAAAATGAGGTAGGCCTCTTTTTGTGCCAGTCGTACATCCGGGTCCCCGCCGGCACCCGCAATGTTTTTGGTATTTTGGCAAGTATCAAAAACAATCTATAATGATCTGGAAGTCTGCAACGCTAGTCTGCTTTTGTTTGCTGCAGCTCGTGTGATCGTAGTGTACCAACTTTGAGATAATCATAGCGAAAAGATTATCCATCAGCCTTCGCTCCATTAAATCTACAGATGCCTCCACACCCCAATAGATGTCTCATGCTGCACATCACATCTGCACCTTAATCTTCAAAGATGTGGCAGTTAAACTACGTTTCCCATAACACACCAGGACCGCAGTCCGTTCAAATACAGGTAGACACGCCCCCCGGGCTAACAAGCTGTCTTCCAGAACTCGTTGTGTGCCGGACCGCAGCGTCTCTTAACTCTGTAGAGAAGTAAGTCACCCCGCAGGGACATATTCCATACTGGATAAGTTTTAAATCACGTCTCCCTAAACGCTCGCTCTTTATACCAACAGCTCTCAAGCCCGTGCGGCGGCTGCCGCCTCCCGACACGTGCAGTTAGGACAAATCTGCCTCGTAAAAAAGGTAGGATATTTACAAGTTTCCCCACCGTCCTAGCATGTCAGTTGCATCACGAGCCATACTAAGGGGTCCCTATCCTTTCTCCAGATTATATAGATCTGCACAATGAACAACTGATACGGGCCGGCACCATCCCTTTTTAGCGGCAATCTCTGCACACTGTTAAGGTATGTTTCGGTCTTATATAACGTATGAGTGCAGCACGTTAGAGACAGTGGAGTACCGCTTCTAACCGAGATCTTTTACGCTATTTATCCACAGGGAGTGATCCGAATCTCTCACCATTAAGGTACCTTTATTTTTAGAGTGGTTGAGTCCAAGCGTTGAGTTTATATAAGTTAGCCCTTTCACTGATACCGTTTTTTTAATTATTTCACAGTGACAACGACCCCCCAGTCCATGTCCTGAGGAGAACCCGTCTAATGCTGTTGGGTTCGAAATGCGTCGACGTTCTTACCTCCAAGATACCAAATAATTAGGGCTCGCTAGGAATCAACTCAATACACTTGCAAATGTTTGATCTGTTCCCATGTCATTCCTAGCCATAGCACTTGATGTTAAATCTATTGTGTATCTTGTGTAGGTGATAACAAGTAGGCTGATTGTAACCTGTTAGTCCACTTGTTCAGTCTATATCCAGGACTGGAGCCTCAATGATTGATTGACCTGAGGCCTACCACAGTTGTCCATGTTAATTATTTGTGACAATTTCCTTGTTTAAGTACTGTGTTTGATATCTTCTTTTCAGTTCACTGAATATGTATTTGTGTATTCCTATAAATGTTGTGTTGTATTTTTTGATGCCAAAAAACTCTTAAAAATATTTTATAATATAAAAAAAGTTATTCAATACAAATGGTTGTCCAACCTAGCAATTTATTATACTAGGCTGCGCACTACTACATAGACTCAAACTGCCCGGCTAGTTTTTTTATTTTTTTGTTTATTGCATCAATGAGTCAAGTCACAGAGGTCTAGTTTGTCATAACATAAACAGATGCTAGGGGGTGTCGGTCTGAGAAAGGACAAGAAGGCAATGAGCATATTGAGCATCACCCGTCAACACCTCCTAGCCTTTCCTCATTTTCTTAAAAGTAAGGTCCAAATTCACAGGGTTCCTGGTAAACTGTACTTGGATTATAACTTAACAGAGCACATACAGATGTACAGTGATTTAAAGCAATATTGCCTAAAAGTATAAAATAACAACAGTTCTCTTAATTCCTCGTACTGCTCCTCTTCCAACCAAGAAAAGCAGTATTCTACCTTCCCGCTTTACCCAATACTTGTAAATTAGCAGTGAAGTTAGGGGAAGAGAACAAAAATTCAGTCGCAGCCGGCATGACTTGGGGTGTGGGGGCGAGTAGTCGCGGGGGGCCGGAGGTGAGGGAGGTTTATTTAATAATTTTTTTTTTTAAATACGTACCTTTGCGTCCTGTCCTGGACTCCTGTGTCGCGTCTCCCGCTCTCTCTCTGCTCACAGGAAGCAGAAGCAGGCAGCCTCTCTCTCCTCCTCTAAGCTATTCACAACGCTGCAATGGCAGCGTTGTGATTAGCTAGGACGCCGTCCTTACAGGCGTCTATGAGGAGGCTGTTTTCTTCATGCAGGCTGGGTAGCAGCCTACATGGAGAAAATGGAGAGTGCTATGACTGGTTTGGTCGGCCCTGGCGCCAACCAAACAGTCAGCATCCATAAGATTGGGTTAGCCACTCCTCCTCGGCCCGCCCACCTGCCCGCTCCCAACCAGGCATACACTTCTTTTGTTTTCTCGCAGTTCGAGAAGCAGAAACATTAAATGGTATTGATACCATATTACCTTTCTGCTTCTCGTACAACGAGAAAGCAGTGGGGCAACGCTCCGAGGCCCATGTGAAGGAGTCACCCCTGCAAAAATTAGGAAATGAGGAAAGTTCAAAGAAAAGAGAGTGAAGTGGCAACTGATATCAGATCTCACCTTGTTTCTTTATCCAGTGGCACGTCTTGTAATCATGCTGTTATCGAGTCTTTGTGCTTGTCTTGGTAGATTTTATGCAACGTCCAATCATATCATGTGGCTCGTGTGCCTTTATCTCTGGCCACTGGGCACCAGCGCGTTGCCATGATCATAGTCAAGCTGGCAACCTCCTTCCTCCCAATCAGGATGGGCTTATACCAGTAAGCCACCCAGAACATGAAAGTGACAGGGATTCTCACAGCAGAAAGAGAAAAGACAGACAAATAGGAAAAAGACAAGAAAGGAGAGCCGCGCTTCATGGGACCAAGCTCACTTCTGCATTCAACAGCACAAAAGATGATAAGGCTCCAACTAACACTCAACTACATCAAATAAAGATACAGTGAGTGACGTCCTGCTTTAAAAGGAGTTGTAAAAGTATGAAAAATGTGTGATTTGGTAAACGTCGAGAGCCCAAAGTTTTTAAGAGAGGTGCCCCACGTTGCATATATGGGGCTGCCCACCGGGCCCACTCTACAGCAAAACAGCCACGCAAATCTAGGTGGCCAATGAAGGTGCCATATAACGTGGAATTTTAAATCACACATTCACATGTAGGGGTTTCTTGCTGCTATGTAACAGGTATTTATTGTCACCCAATGTGGTGATACTAATTTTATCAAATTCTGGACATTGAAAGTCTGAGTAAACCTGCCAGGATTCAAACCTGTGTCTAACTCTAATCTGTGTACTCATTGCATAGGTCCACTGAGCCACCAGAACCGGACATCTTCAGAAGGACATTGGGTTTCCCCTACATGCTTTAAAAGTTGCCCTATTACTGGTGCAGAGGAGAGGCAAAATGGGTCCAATTCGTTCATTCAGCACAGCTCTGTGACCTTCTCCTTCTTCACTCTACTTCCCAAGGTGGTCCCATTAATGACGGCCAAGGCAACCAGCTGATTCCACAGGTGCGGGTCCCAGGTCCTGAAGGCTAATGATAGTATTTAACGGGGATCACCTGGGAAGTAATATCACAAGCAGACGTCATCCAACAAAGCAAAGGTCTAGCCCGCGTATTGTTGATTATTGTTAGATATGCAAGAACACGTGAAGAGAAGTGCTATTTTTTTCCACACTCAATGCTTCAGTTTAGCAATGCTTTTATGCCTTTTGTGTTGCATTTCTTCAATCGATATTCCATAACATCTGGACTGCTAAATAATTGTATTCTTTCAACGTGAAAACAAAATTACATTTCTTCATTTAAACTTCTCTTAGGGAAACATTCTTCATTTTGAATAAAAAGGCTTCAGGCATACACACATTTATATAAAAAAAATAAGAAACATTTCAACGATTTATGTTAAATGAGTGATCCGACAGTAAGGAGAGGCTTACAGGGTTTTTTTTGCAGCTCTAACACTAATTCCAATGGGACTCTGGAAACCCATTCACAAAAGTATTTATGAGTGTAGGAAAAAGTACTAAATGTGTACTATATTAGGTACACTTACATGGCCCCAAAACATCTAAAATGGGAATATTCTGGGAATATTCTTACAGAGTTAGTGCACAAAGGAAGCACTGAGTCTTCTGTGCACTTTTCCTGATAGGTAGGCCGAGTCACAAAGGAATGCGACAGGGTACTTCTGTAGTATTACCCCCAGTACTCTTAAACGTATTTATGAATGAGCCCCTCTGGTTTCAGGAAAACAGGCACACTGAAATGGTTGGTAGACGATAATAGAAAAGTGAAGAAGTTGCTCTGAGAAAAACAAAAGCCATTTTATTTCATAACATCGCCCTAGTAATGGATGCGCGTGCCTGGACAGTTCGGTTACGCTAGAGGGCTAAGGTAGAACTGTCGCAACGAAAGCTGAACAGCCGCCTCAATTTAACATCAAGCAAATTGGTTGGTACACCAGATAAAAATGCAGGTGTAAGTTTTTCTTTGACTGGACCTGTCACATAAATACATGAAGCTAAGAAAGTATTTGGCTAGAAGGAAAACGCTGAAAAATGTGCATTGAGTCAGGGAGCAGGCAGGCTTGAACATGTGAACCATCAATATGTTGCAGAAATATATGCTGAATTAAAGCAACCACACGCCTCCACTTGTATTATGTAAAACCGAACCAATGGCCACATGTACCAAGCCCGTTTGTAATTGCAAACCCTGTGATTCGCAAAACCACAGCGTTTGCAATCACAAAGGGCACTCATTTATGTACTAAACACATTTTACAAGCCAGAAAATTCTTTCAAACTCATATAGAACTTTTGCGATCCAATCTGAATCGCAATTAGAAGGGGACTTGAGAGCGCATCCTCCTCCTATTCCTGAATCAGATGCGAATGTCTCAGCAGTTTACGACTGCAATTTTGGTCACAAACCATTGATGAGTTACCACTGCCCGAGGCAGGGTGTTCAATAATTTGCTAAGGGGAAGGGTCTTTTTAGAATCGATTACCCTTTGTGAATCATGTTAGCAGCCTCAGGGGAAGGAGGGGGCAGTGGGTAATGGACAAGGGACCACTGTTGCTACCCATGTAGATTTCCAAAATGGATAATTCTTTTTAGAAAAAGCAGCACTGCTTCCTTTAAGTAACACGGGCAGCTTTAAAAAAAAAGTCTTCGGTTTGGTATGCAATTATAGAGATGGTGGTCTGCTGGCCCTTGGAGGCAATCGTGATTGCAGTCAATCACCGGGGTCACAAACTGTGACCTGCTTAATGAATATTCCTTCGGCTGGTCGTTTTGCAACCCCATGCGATTTATTGTTTGTGAACCTTCAGATCAGAACATAGATCGGTTCACAAATGATTAGTCCATTCGCAAAACGTTAGTGCGTAATTTGCAACCACTTTTTGAGAATGGAACAACACTATTAGGCCTCGAATGATATAAGCATTGTACTGTAGTACTAAAAAAGATGAATACTGTATACAGCAGCTCGATTTCGCCGAAGGTCACTACTGGGACAAAAGTGCATGTCTGCCTAGCCTCTGGGCCCGCTTTCCATGCATGAAAACGGTGCCAGTCACATCCCTCCAGATATAATCCTGGAAATACTGTGAACATTTTCTTTTTCGGCCTTAGCACTGGCATTTTCTCAATGTGCTACTGTATGCATTGTACAGTTATGCACGGTGGAAAATCAGTACCTTTTTCCAAAGATACTATTTTATTTGAACTTTTTTATCTCCATGCAGAAAATACGCTTACCGGTAGAGAAATGCCCTTCTAACACTCCTAAGGTAACTGAGGTTGTTCTATTGCCATACTAATTCAGGCAATAGATTCATTTTTACCCTCGAGTGGAGTAAAATACTGACCATCTCCACGATTTGGGGAGGGGTGCGGTGAGATAGGAGTTAATACAACAAAACACAAGTTTGTAGGTGTTCACAAACTTTCACAGCTGACTACACATTGAAACGCCCACTCCACACCACTTGCTTAGGATTTATTCCAGTGTAATATTACAGAATCGCGGGGCAATATTGTGTGTGAGGGAAAGGGCTGCTGACTGCAAGGTCTTTTTGTGAATTATTTCCTGTTGGCAACCCAGACACTTACTTTATCGTGAACATGGGTTTGTGAAATGGCCGCTAGAAGTTTGTCAAAAAGAGGAACTGACTCCCGAGAGAAACATTAAGGACAAATGGGAATATCAAGAATTGAAAGATAAATAAGGCATCAGAGCGCAAGTCAACAGCGAATTTTCGAATTTTAATGGGGCTGCAACTCCTATAGTGAGAAAAAAGATGTGAGATTTCTACATCTCCGAAAATAGCCATAACATGCAGTATCTTTAAACTCGGAGGTCCAAGTCAATTGTGCACAAGCTATACTACAACATGCAGAGTTTCAACTATCACGAACACGTTCTAGGGAAAACCACCGGAAACCACTTATCTTAAATCCAGTGTTTTAAAAACAAAGTTCCAGTGAGCCTTTGTCAGCTTTTAATCCTGCACTCACCATTAATGACATTAAAACCGAGGAATAAGCAAGAATTCACCAAAACATTTCTCAGATTCCCTTTGCCTCAAAGTTTGTTTTCTTCTGAAAGCTCCTCCTGTGTATTAACTTTCACTATCAAAAATCTCATTCTGTTAGAGTGCTGCTGAAGCATTTCCCACGGGAACGTGCTCTTTCGCCTGCTCGACACTTACAATATATTTTAAGCATTTGAGGAACAAGCTCAGGCGAGAAGTGTGTTTTTCTGCAAATGGCTGCGTGTCTACACTGCGGCAGGTGCTCCCTCAAATCTAACAACTTTACAGAGTCACGCATAAGGGTTGCCTTTCACGGTGAATGATGAGCCCTGCTAAGCAGTGATCTTGGCCTTGAAGTTCCCAGTTTGAGCTGAGAGGGCTAGTGGGTTTGTCTGAGGCATCTTGCTCAGGGGGACATGGTGTAATGGACTAATAAATCCACTCCAGGAATTTTTGTTTAACTTTGTGATCATAAGTTCGACTCCCAACAGGTTCACTTAGCCTTTCATCCTTCTGAGAACAATAACATGAGTATAGACACAGAAAAGTGATAGAAGGAGCTATTTGGACTGAACCCCAGTCTATTCATTGAGAAGACACTCCCAAAGTAAAATAACTGGTGCAAGAGAAAATTATTAGCAGTAGGGACCACTCATCTACACTAGGCCGCCTAACAAGCACCTTTCTTCTTCACAAATCTGTAACCAAGGCAGAGGAATTCCTGGATTTCATCCGTCCAATGCATGCCGTTGGCTCTTTCTACAATTTAGCTATGGGACCCTCCCAGTAGCAGCTTTTACTGCTAAACCAGGAGAAGCAGAAGCAAGGATTTGAAAGTGATGAGCACTTGCTGTTTTTATGCCCACTCTTTGCCAATCCTAGAAACAAAGGTATGGTCCCCTTGTCCAGATCCCTTAGCTTACAAATGTGAGTTGACAGAATAGGAAAAAAGGTGGTCCTGTGGTCTAAACCCTGTCTACCAGAACAGGAGTGGTTATGTATTGATGATTGTCACTTTGTGACCCTTGTCAAACGACTTAGAGATTTACAGACTATTACAACTGGTTCAGAAGTAATACATGACATAACTAAAAAGTACCATAGCACATGAGAATATACAATGCTGCTGTCTGATTAAGACAGTCAGCACACAGGCCTAGGTCTAAAACAATAAAAAGCTACCAAGCTAATAACATCAGGGGGGATAGCAGCCAAATGGGTGGGCTATAACTAGCTTTCATATTATGATAAAATAGTGGCTATTTATCATCCTACCTTCAGATGACTCCAGCAAAGGTACAGCACAACTTAGCTTCCTTCAATTTAATAAGGGAAGTTCAAGTTCTCCATGGGATTGGCAGAATAATATCTCCCAACTGCGAAGGGACTTCCTGACCAAGAGGAGCTAATATCTAAATCTCTCAAACACAATTGATACCCCGCTTCTGGATAAGTAAACTGCAGACCCTGAAATAATCTGCAATGACCAGAAGGTACCAAAAACAGCTAAAAAATGGCCAGTCCGTATAGAGTCACAGCAGATACAGACCTGCATGGAGACCCAGTGGATATGACACAATTGTTATTGGGATTCACATCTGTCAGAGGCAGAGAAACAAGCCTGTTCGATATCAAATATGATCTCCTCAAGGCGCTATGTTGAAAATGTGCCCTTTCTGCAGGGTCGAACAAAACTTTTTTGCCTTCCTGACGAACCCTATTGTTGTTGGCTATACAACTCAGTGCAATTTACCCCTGCTAACTAGTGGTAAAGTACTTGTACTACTTATTTCAGCATGCTAAAATTGGTATACTCCTGATTGGCATATTTAACTTACCTATAAGTCCCTGGTATATGGTACCAAGGTGTATTAAGTGGCTGTGAGTTAAATGCCACAAGTCGACTGCAGCACCCATTGTGCAATACACTTCAGTGGCAATATAAACATGACTACAGCTCTGCCATCAGTAGCCTGGCTGTGCAGGTTTTATCTGCTATTATTCTATCACCCCTAAGTAGGCCTTATTGACTTGTTGCCCATAAGGCAGGTTGCACAGTATTTAAAAGTAAGACATCTAAAAGCTTCATGTTAAACATGCCCATACAGTAACTAGAACCTCAAAGCTATTTTCACTGTATCAAGGCTGGTAGAGATGCAACATTAAATACTAATATTTTATCTGGGGAATGGGCCTAGATAGAGAAACTATTTAACAACTATTTTAATAGTTCCGTCAGTCAGTCAATCAAAATTGGCTTTATTTCGAAATAAGGCATATCTTTAAAAGCATTACACAGACTTAATAAAAAGACAAAAAGACAATACATAAAAATACAATCATACAAAATAGGGTACGAATGGCAGCAATAAATTAGATAAAAATGGTCAGACATAGAGACTAAAGATTAAACAATATACATAAGCCTTTTTTGATCTCATTAACCATGCCCAGCTTAAAAACTTCGCTATACCATAGACAAATAGGAGTCGTGTATCAGATTTCAGTATTTGCAAGGCTTCACTATAATGTCTCGTACCCAGCTCTTTGCACAAAGGTTTGAGCCACCTATGACGAGGAGCTTTATAGGCAGGGCATTCAAATAAAAAATGGGGGACCGACTCAGTCTTAAAAGCACAGAAAGGACAAAGCTTGGTGGTCTGTGCCGGGATCTTCCAGCAAGCGGTCAGTTCACCCAAGGGAAGCACTCCTATTCTGAATTTAAAATATAAAGCTCTATCTCTAAATTTTGGAATAGCATCAAGATAAGGTTCACATAGGGTTACCTCCTTTACTATTAAAAATTCTCTGGTAGTTCTACACAGATTGGAGTCAGTATTTCTTTTATTCATTACCCACTTCCAATAAGCTTTTTTAAAACTGCCTTAGGGGGTGAGGACATAGATTGCCAAGCCTCACCAAATCCCATTTCTCCAAGCAAATGCTTAACATCCCTTAACCATCCTATTTTACACCAACCGGACATCGATAAAACCTCCTTTAACCCTTCCGCATAGCTGACAAGTTCAGGGACTCTCCATAGGCGAGCCCAGAGAAGAATGGGTCGTAGTCTGGCCTGGTCTTTAATTGGGCGGAAACCCATATCTAGGAGTAAGGGTAAAGTGGGGGTATTATACGGAAGACCCATTAGGTCCTTCCTTTTAATAATTATAAAAAATCAAATTCAATGGTGAAGTAGGATTTTGTTTCTAAATATCACGGAAAAGTAACTTTTAGAAAGTTACCTTAGACCTGGCTGAAGTCCAAGGACACTAAGTTTGCATTTTAATCTTCACTGCAGCCAGCATGTAATTACGATTTGAATAGGTATGAATGAGGTGTGAACATGCACCCAGAAGTAAACAATAGACTTACCTGAATGGGCAGAGATGACCAATTTGAACCTGACAGAATATGCAAGGGGGCTGGCAGGATTCTTTTGACATTAAAGTGAAAAGTCCTGCTTGAATGTGGCATCTTGCTTTTGCCTCTGAGGTTGTGGTGAGTACAGGGACTGCCTAAAACAGTATTTAGATGTTAGATGTGGGAGGGCACTAAGATAACCATAGTATACTCCCCACATACACCCCCAGCCCTCAGAGCCTAGGTTGAGTGCGGCTGAAGACTTTGCTATCGTGAAAATGTCAAACGTGGGTAGTGTTAGTCTCAGGAACCTTTACACTATTGATTAGGCATCACTAGGGGTCATTCTTACCCACTAGCTTGTAACGGACATAAATGTGGCACCCACTTTAGAACACTCCTGGACCTGTGGAAGATGAGAAGAGGACTGAACCTACTGTCTGAAACCTGTGATGAGCCCAGAAGTGGACCTGCTTTCCTTCTTGTACCAAGGGTATAGAAGTGGACTCCAAGGCTCATAAGGCTGTCTTCCCGTTAAAGCTACAGGAACACAACAAGCTATAAGAGGCCTCTTCTTGCAACAGCCCAGATGAAAAGTGGTGACTAGTCCCTGTTGACCTTTGTCTGCCACGTAGTGAGTCTCTAAACCCCTCTCTAAGTGCCTCCCCTGAGGTCCTGGGGGGCTTTAGAAGTGTACTCATGTAGTGGATTGGGAATTAAAGGAATAAAATAAGAGGGTCAAATCTTTTGCCTAGGACAAACCTGGTGGTGTATTAGACCCACGCTCAGTCGGGGTCAGTGTAAAATTGTGCCTAGGTCCTGTTCACCATGACCATTGACTATCATTGGCAAATTGTGCTTCTTGGTGCTATTTCTACTTAAAATTTAAAAAATTCATATATCCGGTTTCCCTTATAGGACCTTTGTCAATTTGGTTTAATTTAGTTTACTACATTTTACTCTATATTTCCAATTAGTTGTGGGATTTGTAAGGCTTTGTATCTAAATGTATTACTGTTTTAGTACTTCATAAACACTTTACATATTGCCTCTAAGGTAAGCCTGTCTGCTCTGTGCAATATCTACTAATGGTTGGAGCTCAGGTTTATATAGTGACTTTAGTGGTTCACACTGACAAGGATTTTGATTAATACTTGAGGATAGCACTTACCCTTATCAACTAAAAACCCAATTTCTTACACGCTAGATGACAATACTCTTGTTGTCCTAGCGCTATTCATCTTTTTCACATACTGTGACACAGTCAATCATACAGCTCTCTTCGATGGGGTAGTATTAGGGATGGAGATAACAATTCCAGCCCTGAAATGTTACCAATATTCTCTGTCTGATCATAGAGAACAAATCAAGGTCCTCACCTACATGTCTTCAAAGCATGCATACAACCCTGCCAGAATAGTCTCCCAATATAATATGCAATGGTAAAAGTGTTCGGATGACACACACGTCCATCTCTAAATGGAGAAAGTGAATGCAAGAGGCAGAAATATTACAGAGTTTCTGATGCATATCCAATTCTGTATGAAGGAGGATTACTTCTGCCCGAGATAGGTCAAACCAAGAATCTTCAACCTGGGAAATTTGTCCAGTTACGCATTACTTCCTCGATGGCCGAAAAAATAGGAAACAGCCCCACTTTGAGCCCATAAAGTCACTGGGACTTTAGACTTGCTTTGCAGAAGAACACAGTATAGCAGAGAAGAGTACTTCAACATACACTTGTCCAAGCTAACATTCGGGTGAAACATCATGAGGTTTTTGGTGTCATCCTGTTTCAGCTACTGCAACAGTACCTATCTAGGTCCCACAAGAAAAGAAATTCTGGGAAGTAACTAAGTGTAGGTGAAGGTAAAAAAGGTTCAGCAGCAATCCAAACAACTTTATTAATGACTGCTGTTGATCTCAATAAAAAGTGTCGGCATGTAACAAATCTGCCGGATGTTGTGGTTACACTTAGTTACTTCCCTTTGCACTGCATTATTGATTGTTTCGGTCAGTATACCTTTTGGATAGTTAGGCTGTCAATCTTTCTTTTCCTTTTTTCATTGCTCTCTTACAACACCTACTTCACCAGCCTCTGGCTTGCTGCCAGTAGAACTGAGGTGACAGGGGTAGCTTTGGAGTTCCAAATGATGACACTGGCCACTAAGGGCAGTTGATGGAAATCCTTATTTTCTTTTCCCCTCCTCAGGGTCTCTACTGTCATGGAGTTGTGTATGCCCCTGTAATGATAGTGGTCACCATTTGTAATTTTTATGGGTGATCAAATTTGGAACCTGTTCCTCCAGTCTCTGTAGTTTTTTATCCCTCGTCAGGCTACCAGATTATTTGTATATTGTTACACTCTGAGGATTTCACATGATCCTGTGAGAGTCTTTGACTTTTAGCTGACATTTCTGCCTTCTTCGGAGGATTCTTGGCTCCAGACACAATGAAGGTCTATATATATATATATATATATATATATATATATATATATATATATATATATATATATATATATATATATATATATATATATATATATATATATATATATATATATATATATATATATATATATATATATATATATATATATATATAGATTGGTCAAAGTGGACAATCTTGTGCAGTGGAATCCATCTGCTTCTACTTCAGTCTTCTTTGAACAAATTGCATATGCAACTCACAGATGCGTCAGTATTCATCATACATTTAAAGATGAGCTGATTGACGTACTTGATAGTATTTGGATCTCTACATATCTACACCCTTCTTAATTTTGGGTGATCAGAAGTTGTCTGCCTCCTGAATTAGTAGTGCCACCTGTTCTTATTAATACACCTGAAAGCTGATGTAGTCTAATGGAACATGCTGATACAAACAATGCTGTTGTGATTTTTGCTTCAATAACTAATGAATTACTTTTGTATCTGTAATGTATTCATGAAACACCACAGTTTGATCGCTTGTTTGTCACAAATTCTGTGACTATGCATATATATATGATCGAGGAAACTCTACATTTACCGCTAGGAACATTACTGTACGGAGAAATTTGCCTAATTCATGTAATTAGTTCATAATCTTGTTACTTACATTTATTTTACTTATTTAATTCATTGCATTTGTAAAGCGTGACATGCTACTGGTAACTGCCTCAGGCCCGTTTGAGTGGGAGAAAATAAAGATTGCAAACACAAGGATACTGCCAGAGGATTAAACAGGAAGATGTTGAACTTCAGTGTACAGCCAGTAGCCACTTATAATGGCAAAGCCTTGCAACACGCACACAAAATACATTTAAAATCTTTTTTTGTACTTATTTACTTACATATACTGCCAGGGAAGGCCACATTCCAGCTTATTGTACTCCATTTGTATTACACTAACAGTGAATAATCTATTAGTATTCACTATTAAAATAATAAAAAAATTAACAGAAAACAAGGAGAGTGGAGGCCCCAATGAGATGCCACTGGTTCCAGGAACAGGTTTTGCCACCTCTGAGGCCAGGGGTTGCAAAGGCAGAGGCATGGGCTACAAGGAGCAAGACAGGGGTCACAGGTGCAAACCCTGGCGACCCCTAAATGACCTTTAAGAAGGTAGCACCTGCTTTGAAATGGTTACTTGGAGTCTGGTCTTCAGCCTCTGCCGAGAACGAGAGTGCCATGTAAAATCATGAGGGGTGCTGGACTTTGGTTATGTTTTAACCAAAGGCTGAACATAAGAGGTAAGTCGTCAGACCTCTTTTGAACATGAAAGTTTTTTCAAGTCTTTAGTGTGTTTGCAAGTGGTAGTTCACACATTTGTTGCCATTAGATGATCTCAAACTCTCCTCTAGGGTTTACAAGACTGGAAGGTATTTGCCAAACATCTTGGTGTGCTGTGGTACACTTCCTTGTGATTTCAACTGAGAATTTTCTTTTACAGGAAGTCAGGATAGGGTCTTGAGAGCAAGCGAGGTGTAACTGTGATGTCTCAGTTTAAGTGTGAAGAGGGCTGCAGTGTGTTAACACGGTTTTGGAAAGTAAAGCTGCTGTAAATCCCCCTTTGCCTTAAAATGTACAGAAGTATTCAGGTTTGATGTGGGAACTGAATGGCTCTCATGCTGCACATTAAATGCATCTGAGCAAAGGGTTATGAAACAGCCTGCCTTCACACCCGCAAGAAATCTTCACTGTCGAAGGACAGCAGTCGGCCTATGTAATGACACTTCTATGTTCGAGGTATAGATTCAAATGTATAGCCCCAAAAAAACGCTAGCTCGTGAAATTCACTGGTATGTTCCCTATGCTACTATTCCTACTGCAGTGTCCTTGGCTTTCCATAACGCTTCCTGCCGGCAACTCCTTGTGCTTACTCTCTTGGCCTATTTCACATTGTCAAAGAATGAGATTTGTTCACATACGACACTATCTGTATCATTATGGACACTGTGTTCCTTATTATAGGAATGATTGTGTCTGCCCCGTCATGTAGAAAGAGCAATTTGAATCTTGGAGCTTAGTGAAAATTCAGGATCAGTTATTCAAAAGAAAAGCAGATGTTGGAGTCCAAAAATAGTCTTGAGTTACAGCGTCTCATATCAATTGCACTAGCAGTAAAAGTAAGAATTTACTCAAACATTTACTGGTAGGGTGCAGTTTTAGAAACAGATTCGTGGACCAAGCATCCCTAAGCTATTTCAACACAGTTTAGCCTTCCTCCAGGAAGCAGAATTCTGCTTCTAGACAGAATTTCGTAATCTCCTTTTTTACCATTGCTAAAATAGACATTAGGTATTAAATGATTGTAATTTGTTTGGTTTAAAATGTTTCTAAAAGCGTGCATTAGCATATATATGACAAGGAATATGAAAACATGTAATTACGAAATTAAATATTGTTGGTAATTTATAAATGATAGCAGATAATGACACCCATTTCGGCCTCATAACTAGAGCAACATCAAAGCACATTTATGTAAAAGGAGCAACTTAAACAATGGCAACAGTATTGCTCACTTTGCCACTGGATTCAGGCCAGTCTGGCTGATGAGGGGTGTTACCCGAAATCAGTCCCAGGATGCTTTTTTCCGGTCCAGGGAAGACCAGGCTTGGCAGTTCGGGATGAACTGTTCCCATGAGGATCAGTGTCGAGAATGATTTGCATTAGGCTAGGTCTGAACTGATGTGGCGAAGCGGGCTAAAGAGCAATGATAGATTCAACCCGGATATAATAGTAACTGGGGGGAGTGTCTGGAAAGTTTCAGCGCTCCGCCCATCATCTCCTAGTATTTACAGTATTGTCACTATCAACTGGAATACTGCTGTCTATGGCCACAGTCAATACATCAAGTACAGTAGGCGGGGTCCAGTTCCATGAGTGCAGCCCTATCGTGCTCGATGGGGGCATTTTGCGGATGGGAAGGGGGTCAAGAGATGCTGTCTCTGGAAAAAGAACCAAACACTGCCTCTTCTGTGGACAGTGACATTTTCCACTGATGGTCAGAGAACCACTTATAACAAATGACATCGGTGGCTGGGAGAATGGGCTACTTAGCCAATAGCCTAAAGGTCTGTATAAAAATGGATTCTTTTTTCATCAATGCTAAATCAGCTAGCCTTTAACCTAACAGAATTCATTGACATAGGCACAGTGGGAAGTGAATCTGAGAGTCGAAACCTATCTGTTTTGTAGAGTAATCTCTTCTATCAGATACAGCAGTCAATGTATAGGAAAACCAGAGAGTACATTCGTGAGTTAACATAAAGGACAAAAAATGCATAATGTCATGGACCAGCTCGGAAAAATGTTCATGTTGCAGTTCAGGCACTTGCAGGAGCATCTCGAGTTTATAGGGAACAGGTTAAATGGTGACTAGAGGACAAAGCCAGGGTAAGGCTTAAACGGCTTATGCAATACAGATTCATTAAAGGCAAGGCAGCTGCTGCAGTGGTGCCAGTGGACACATGATGGGGCTAGATAAATCGCTGGGAGCATGCAGTCACACAGGCAGGATGCTGGTGGCTGCTGAAATGGATAACGCTGAGAACTGTGCACATTGAAGGCTGGAGCATTGAGACTGAAGGAGCTAAGGCCATCACAGCTCGTTTACTGGTCCACTATGCAAGAACTGTGTGAAGCATACTCAGCAAACACTGTATTTCTGAACAAGCATTTTTTCGGAGCATGTCTGGCAATTGTAGAAAAGCACTACCAACCTTTTGGGTACACCAGGAAAAGCCTGGCTCCATACCAATGTCTTGCAAAGTGGTACCACTTGTGTGAGAAGTAAGGGTATGCTGGTTTCAGATGAAGCTTTGATAGGAGTTTTAATGTAGATGTATTCATATGTTATGAAGTCAACATGCAAGGCCAGATCACTAAATAAACACGGCAGCTTTTAAATGTATCTTTTAAAATACCAAAAGCCCGGCAGGCTAGATTTGTCAGACAACTTTCATTTAATCGAGTCCAAGCATGTCTTTGGGATTTATGTTCCAGGCCTCTTCCTGTAGCATTACAGGCAATTGCAAGTCTAATTTGAATATCTGCCAGGTGGATTATAATTTGAGAAGTAGGAAAAGCATGTTTTTGTATTTGTACAAAGTGCCCCAAAAATATTTTGAGTGTCACCGCAGGGTGGAGATTCTGTCTTTCACACAATTGGGCCATGCACCATAACGCCCATATCCATCATGGCTCAATATTTCAGGACATATGCTGAGGTCAGCGACAGATACAGCCGAAATCAAACTCTACAACAGAAATCAAACAGTCATGAAGAACCTTCATAACTATGAGATTATTATTGAAATATGAACATTCCAGCCAGTTATCTATGAAAAAGTGATTGAGGAACATTCAAGTGGCCAGATCAATCAGACTGTCCTCGCTTTAACAAATTAACACAACTGGAATTAGTGAGCAGCATTGGGTGGAATGTATTCAAAATGAAGAAGAGGCTGTGTCCAGGATATGTGATATTATCACATCTGCACTTTTATACCTGTAGGTGACTCCATTCATAGTTTTGGGGTATTTGATGGGCCCTATTTCAAAATTCATTTATGTGTGTACGGTCGACTTAGAAATGCAAATGGCTTGATTTAAAAGTGCAAGGAATAGCTGTGAAACTATTTACTCATGCATACTACTAACCGATAATGGCGTAATAATTTGTATGGGTGGGGAATGGGCTTAGTATGGAAGGAGAGTCCGCAAAATTTGGGAACACCTAAGAAAAAGTTGGTATGTGAGTATTCACAAACTAGCTTCCAACCCATTTTGACAATGGAAATGGTCAGATTTACTTCTGACAAGGGGAAGAGTAAGTCCCTTTTCAGAGTGGGGAAGGCCTCAAAGCCCGAATATCTCGAGGAAGCAGATTTAGGGAATACATTCTTTTTCTTGGGGAGAACAAAACAAAAGTGTAAATCTGCATTCAAAAATTCCATTTTGCATGCATAATTGAACACTGTACGTAAATGGGAAAGCAGAAGGTGCGGAAGTGAAGATTGATTACCGTTTTTATCGAATACCTCTTGAAGCCTGAGATCGCTGTAGATTTCCTGGAGAACGTTTGGAAATGTTTATGGATTACATACAGAACTCTGCAAGCATGCGAGGGTCTAACCCAGCGAATTCCATATGAGTTTGTGAATCAGACATAGATTTTAGTCACTGGTTTGAGAAACAATTTAAAAATCTCATTAAGAGAATTTAACTATCAACGTATTTGAGGAGGAAGTCAGTTTTTTCTTAAATTTTGCAAAAAGCACCTTGAAACAAATGAAATGTCGAAACATAAACTTTTAATTTGAGAAAGAAGGCTTCTAGGAAGAAAGACTAAAATTCTAAAGAGAGAAGTGGAGATTTTCTGTAGGTAATAGTGAAGATATAGAAATGAACTAACAACCAACTCAAACACATATTTATGATAATCTGAAATTGTATACCTAAACAGACTGTATTATGGATTAGTGGAAACATTTGGGGTGTTTCCTGTTTCATTCTCGCCGGTAATATCTTCAAGATTGAGAAAACTGCCTGTACTTCATAGAGCATTGAAAATGGCACGTTGAAAGATTTGGCTTGACTTGGGTAAAATTTCCTCTTTAGAAAATAAAAAGATTTTTAAGGCAAGGTGCCTTTTTACATTATTTCTGAGGCTGGTGTTGAAAGAAGAATAGCATTTATTAATTATAGCAGAACTACAGGCATCCAAATAATAGTCCAGTTTTAGAGATGCGTAAGACAATATAGAACAGTGAAGAAAGCCAGGCTTTGAACATTACATCAGCTGATTTGGAAGATGCTGCTACAATTTGGTGGGTTCTTTGAATAACCATAAATATACTCTTGGTAAATCACTATTAGATTAAGATAGCTCAAAATGACAATACCTCTGTTGATAAATCATTGCATGGAATGTTATGACCTAATGCACAATAATTTGAGAGTTCTTGATTGTTCATTTTTGTAAATTGCATGTGCAAAATATATTTCTATAATAGTTGTTTTACATTCTAATCTGCTCTCCTGTACTGTGGTGATGGTGATGGAAGAAACAGACAATGGCTTTATTTAATATGAGATCATTACATTCAAGTATAGTAATTTTAGTTAATGTGGTCTTGATACGTATGAAGAGTTAATTCTTTCATACAATGCTTAATTGTGCCTCAATTTGATGTATTGAAAGGCTGAGATGACAGAATGTCTCCACTATGAAACCAATACATTCCAAGGGGCCCAGTTTCCTTTGGCAGCATTACTTCTGATGTGGGAGGAATGAATCACCCCTGATTATGGGTTAATGGGGAATAACATGAGCAAATTACTATTTGCATGCTCATTCAGCAAGGTTTCCTTCTTTTTCACTAGAAATTTCAACTGGCAAAGTGAGCAGGTGAAAGATTTAGACGGTGCAGTATTCCAACAGAACTAGTAATCCCAGTGGGGCTGGTAACTCCTGCTCCTAGCCCCACCAGGATTCCAGTAGTAATGGGGCACAGACAATGAGTCTCTATCATGGCAGCTGTAGCCAACAGAGTCATTCTAAGGCAAGACAGTAATTTAACAACCTGTCCATATGTTTTCACGCATGGCAGTAGACAAGTGTTATGTGCATCCTTCTTCTAGGTATCTGGCGACCACCATTGATCTTACTGACGTACCTATTTTCATGATACGTGTAAGATAAAAGGTAGATGGGAAGTTGCAGGAACCTGAGGACTGCACAAGTGTACAATCCTGTAGGCAGTGAACACTAGACTAATGCCCCTCTTATTCACTCACTCAATGGCCAAAGTGTTAACAAAGTTCAGAACAAAAAACTAAAAATTGACAAAACTTGGGACGTTGCATTTATGAATGGTGCTCCTTGAGTTCCCAAGCTATACTAATATTTTTAGACTCCTCTCAACAAACAACATTGTTGGTCCAATCCACATCAATAACATCTGAAAAATGCACTTCCTTTTTGTTTCTTTCTTTTCATTGAGTACCATTTTTCTCTTTCCCTGTAATCCTTCTTACTATGCATCGGTCTTGTCATTTGTGCTCCTTTAGCATTTTATTATTTTTAGGCTTAGTGAGGCACACTAGGTCTCATATTGCCTGATTATTTTATGTTGTGTTATTTGATAGTTGTGAAGCCTCCAAAACTATACACAGGTTTTGTGACATGTGTGTTTCTAGTTTTTAAGTGGTTAAGAATTTCATTGCATTATTTGTTTTAGTACAATCTTTAGTATTCACAGCATAGATTATTTACAATTACTGATTTTTGTCCTTTCACCCGCCCTATTACTTGGAACAGCAAAAGGCTGTCACACGATTTCAAGCTTAGCAAAGTTCTTAGTACTTGACTGAGGCTCCTTCTTGTTTTATTGCCACAGGTAACACTTTTCAGGCTTTGACTCTGCAAGCCTTCAATGCAATATGTCTCACAAGCGTCTTTATGCTCCAGTTCTTCACAGACACAACCGTGAGTGTGCCACTGAACAATGCTGCAGTTGCATAAGCTACATTGGCGGCTGACAGGTAAACTAGTCTCTCCTCTCAATATATGACCCAGTATATATGAACATTCTTAGTAATTCCTTGACATGGAGATGGGTGTAGTGTGCATTCATTATGTTGAACATTTCAAAAAGTACATCTCTTGGTGCCTTTTGAAATGCCTTTACAACGACCAGCAATTTCTTTGTGCAACAAGCGTCTGCCTCACACACTAAAATATATCAGACTCTTGTGATTCAACATACTCCTTAATTTAAGGAATGTATGAGCCATTGATTTTGGAATTGGAAAGAGTGCCAAATCACTGCTTGTCAACTATCTCATGCCCAGACAAGAGAGGTCAAAGACTCAAGCTGTCAAAGATGTTTTTCGGGACGCAAGGATTAACTCAGTTTTTGACTCTTTGCATTGGGGCTTACAATAATATAGGCTCAATTGTAATCGTCTGGTCTTTTCTACTGAATTGCACACTATATAAGTCCTTATCACTGCAGGAAGAAACAGTTATGGCACCGAACACCCTCCAAGCCTTAGTGGAGGAAACACAAATAGGTGGCCTACTTTACTCTAGGCTGAAGGGACATCTTACATACCAAATACTGCATACTGTAGTCTTAAAGAATGATTTCACTAACTGATTCTTCATTGAAGCAGAAATTATCATGTTCCCGCATACTGACTGGCACCCTTTTTTGAGGATCGCCTGATAGGCATTGAAATATCAGTAAAGAGTTGGCATCAGTCTGTACTACTTTGCAGAACCTCTGGGTTGTGTTAAAGCAATAAATGCTCCATGCTGCAATACTGAAGAAGCAGAGGAGCATTCAGAGATCACATGGTAACTGTTGAGCCCTAATCTAAACCTGGAACATGAGTCAGAAGTGAAGGGAATTGTGAAAGCAAGGAGGGTGTGGCAGGATGAAGGAGGCAGTGAGATGGTGGTACATATCAGAGTACATAGCAGAATTTCTGCAGAAAAACAGACTATCATTTTTATCTATGACTGAAACATATTTGATAAAGTAGGGGCCAGTCACCTGGCAATGTCATAACAGAGATTGAATACCATGCTCAGGGAGGGACTATTACCACAATCAGACTTCTAATTAAAGACAGTTTCACAAAATGAAGGACTTAGTGGCAGTTCTTTCTTTGATGTACAGAACGTTTTTGCCAACCGGAGTATATAATGTCTGGGTTATTCCTTTTTTTGCAATTACAACACAGTCTAATACAATGCCATCACTATTCATGACTTGGCCTCAATCGTCTGATCATTAGGATAATGATAATGACCTGAGCATAGCTGCTGGTAAATAATCCAACAACAACCTTGAGTGGAAAGTATTTATATGGAAGCTAATCTCGATACATTGGAAGAAAATCATTCTGAAAATCTCAGATCAAATTAGAGCTCTGCCATACATGCTGACTCATACTTTAAGTTGTTATACATGTTGTCACAATAATGTGACTGCCTAACAATCCATGTCAGTTTATAAATGAACTTGCCAACTCCTTTTCTTCTACATAAAATCTATATAGTAATCTGAATATAAACATTAACTGGTGGACAATTAATAATAGATTAGTTTACAGATTATACAGATTGTTTAACACATTGGGAAATACTCGGGTTTACTTACTCATTTTTTTAAAACTTACAGGAAGTCTTTTTAAAGTATCGATGAACATCTCAATAGGATAATGACCTGGCTAATTATGGATTTATTTTCAGCATCCACGAGAATACGTCTTACAGATTCACTTTGTCAGGTGCGCTACAGTGGCATAATGCAAAATAATGCCCCCCCCCCCCCTCTCCCAACCCCCTGCGGAATGGGATAAGGGACCCCGGTGTCTCGCAGATCACACAGGCATTCATTGGTCTTGGACTCAATGGGGGACCCCTGAACAGTAGCCCCAGTACCCACCCCCGCCCCTCCACCCCACCCCACTACGCTGCTCGGGAATGCAGAGTGACTTTCCCAAGAGTTTAACTATTTCTTATTCTATGCCATGGAACACGTTCTGCAGGGCATGCAATGGCATGGCTTAGAGGGTGAGGGGGCACCTCCAAAACAAGAAACCCTGCCCCTCCCTTCCCCGTGCTGCTGGAGCCTCTGTTACGCCCCTGGTGTGCTACTGGTTTAATTCAATGTGAAAGTAGGAATGCATCACTTTTTGAACTTTTAGGATTGGTTTAAGTATCAGGGACATTCTGACAAATTAGAGATTGTGCCTTACCTTTGCAGACAGTGGTTTCGAAATGATTTGGCTTTTCAAATAATGAGCTACTCAACACCACCCCCAACTGGAATGCATTTACCAAAGCACCATACTGAAATCAGAAGCCGAGAACACGGGATCGAGCACGATGCTCACTGTTATGCTTGATATATATGCTGGAACACAGTTTTCATATCTAAGAAGACAATACTGTTCAACAGTTATACATAATTGAACATTGACTGCATTTCTTGGTCTGAAACAAAAAAAATCACTTGCTTCTATTGGTCGCATCAATCAGCTTTACTGAACAATGTGCCTTTTATCTATTCTTCAGACAAATGACCCATAGTGTTGACAAAGAGAGAGTTAAACTGAGAGAGAAAGAGAAGTAGAAATGAAAACTGGCTTACAATCCTGACACAAACAAATGAGCGAGAGGAGAAAATCTGAGTCTCTCTCTCAATTTCCTCCCCATGTGCTACCGGCATTATCCCCTCTACCTGAACGACCACCACACCTCAAGAGCCCCAGAAGCGACCCGCTTTTGGTATGCTGTGCTGAAGGAACAACAGCATTCCAGACGTTTTCAAACAATTCTTACATTGGACACTTTTGTCTTCCTCGTTATATTATTTTTTGCTCATTACTGTGCTCCAGATATTTACAATAGAATGTAGTCCTTCACGGGGCTTTAATTATCTTTTTAATGTTTCTATCATACCTTTTAATTTCAGGCCAATTTTCTCTATTTTTCAAAATCACTGCCCCGGCCAAGTACCACCTCTGTTCATTGGTTGTATTTCTTCTGAGAGGCGTAGTTCCTTTTCTTTGGGATTCCATGCTCTCCCTATTGCTCACACATGTCGCATTCCACTCTCGGCTTTTTGTTTAGATTCATCCTTATCGCCATCTCTTATCTCCCTGCTAATCGAGCTTCTCAGTATTTGAAATCTTAAATATTTGTGCTTCTTATCCTAATGTATGCAGTTTGAGTCTTGTGGTGACCCTAGTGTTTTAACTACTTGGGGATGTTAAAAGTCATACAAATAAAGAAAGTAATTCATTATGGAAATGCCAGCTGCCCTCCAAAGGTGTTTCAGCTTTATCTAAGAGCAAGTTGCTTCTCAGATTGCTTTCAAGTTTTGCTTCTCAACTATGTACAGCAAACTAAAGGATACTCGAATACATTTTACACTCATTAAAGTTTCAGATGCCTCTGGAATATTGACTGAGACTTCTTTATACCCTATTCAAAGTTACTGAGTGGTCATCACATCTGGTCTTGTTGGGCACAATTTACAAAGAAATGTACTGTAAATTCAGGAGTGGGTCTTCTGTAAAGCAGAGACACTCACGTAAAAAACTTTGCACTTTTCTCTTTAAATTCACATGCACCTTACTGCTTGAGGGTAACTGGTGCCCAGAAGGGCTAATGCACCACTGATGCACGTTTAGCTGTTAAAGTGGGATGCAACTTTGAGACTAATCTGATGAAATCTGTTTTAGATTTCCCACTGTTTGAGGTTCTTTTATCAGTGCACAACAGGCGCTCCACTGGTTATGTGACCAAAAGATACAGGGTCTCATACGATTCTACTAGCGCGACTACACCAGGTGGGAGTGACCCACTTTGCCTGGCAGTGGCTGGCCTCCTTTTTGGACGACCAGAGCTTTTAAGTGCTTGATAAACCTTCCTACTCACAATCTTTGTCACTCACATGCGGAGTACCTCAAGGGTCTTCATTGAGCCCCACATTGTTTAATGTATATGTTCTTCATTTGGCAGATATTGTGGATTATTTTGGTCTTTCAGTGGTCTCCTGTTCAGATGATATCCAGATCATTCTCTATTTGGCTCCAGAACCAGATTCTAAGACTGAGCAATAATATCCCTGCCTAACTGCAGTAGCTAAATGGATGGCATTGTCCTGTCTGAAACTTAATGAGAAAAAGCTGAGACAATGATAATGGGAAATAACACAAATCTATGGTCTCCTTCATTCTGACCTGAATCCCTTGGTCTTCCATGGCAACCTAAAGTAGTGGTAAATAATCTGGGAATAATAAGGCTGGATAATAAACTGACCTCTGAGTAAAAACTGGCTGCAGGTTGTTTTGAACTTCAAGGGCAATAAAAAAAAAAACTGGATTTCTACCAGAGATGGCCCAAAGAACCATGGTGCAGGCTTTAGTGATCTCTCGCCGGGACTATAGAAATGTATTCAATTTAGAGTCTCACGATCTGTCCAAAATAGATTGTACAAAATGCTGCAGCGTGTCTCCTATTAAGGCGTACCACACTAATCAGTCAGAGCTTCCTTGTCAAAGCTACTCTGGCTTCACATGAGGAAGTACATTCACTTTAAAACCTTATGTATAGCACATACAGCATTTCATAATATGGGCCCAAAATTGTTGCACCAAAAAATATAACATTATAGAACAGGTAGATCCTGGACGTCGGCCTCATCCCAGCAGGCCATGATCCGCAGAGTTCGTAAAAGTCAGAGTGGCGGCCGCCCCTTTTCTTTTTTCTCTCAATTTGGTTAATGAAGAGCTATCTTTCAGGAAATGTATTAAGACATGGCGTTTTGGTTGCATCTGTTGACAGTTCTCTCTGGTTTACTTGGTACTGACTTTGCCTTTAGTGCTGGGAAGCCCTGTGTGGGCAGTGACGAGCCCTGCTAGAATACAATACAATAGAACAGAGATCCTGAAAGTAAAACCTATGACCACAGCAGAGGTACTTGTGTTTTTTACAAAAAATTAGGTGGGTTCGCACCTTGCCTGCTCATGACGAGCTGAGCTCGTCATGAGGCACGGTGCTCTGGTGCTCATGACGAGCTCAGCTCGTCATGGGCCGTGGAACGCTCAGGTGCGGGGAGAATTCTCCTGCTGTGCTGAGCGTTCCACAGCAGCCAATGCACCTGTGACGAGTTGAGCTCGTCATGAGCACAGGAGCACGGAGCTCAGCTCGTCATGAGCATGGGGGCGCTGTGCGCGCTACCCTTCCCCCAGCACAGCGGGGGAATTACCCCTGCAGCGAAAGGGTTAACACACACACAGACAGCGCACACCAGGCGGCTTGTGCAAAGCACAGGGTGAAATAAACACTACACAGCTTTGTGGTGGGCATTCTGCTCTTGGGTAGACGAGTCAACAGGGCAGTGTAGCATTTTATGAAATGCTCTGCAACCGTGGACACCACTAGTGTGTCTTTATACTACAGGTGCTGTTAGTACATAGAATATGAAACGGCATGAGAATTCAAAAGCACCCTAAAATGCACAGGAGAAAGCACTGGTCAGCAGAGGTAGTAGTACGTCTTAGCTCTTGGGCACATTTAATTGTCTTAATGAAACACTTGTGCCAGAAAATAACCTCTAGAACTCCTAGACATTTTACAGAATCGCCCGAAAAGAATGTTCAGTTTCTCTGCTCTTTAATTTTTTGTCACCTTCTCTGATCTAGTCAGTCACCCTTAAACTAAATATGTCACATATTGAGATCCCTTTGGGAACAGCTAACAAGTGACTTGAGGCACATTCAAAACATAACCTCTTGAAACCGAAGTTTTTGATGTATATATCCTGTTTACACGAAAGGTTAAATAGCAAAATGTATAACTGGGTGTAAGTTAATCCTGCACTTCAAGATGTATGGGTTGCCAGAAGTTCTTACTAGTTACCAGGTATAATGCTCTGTCTACTAGTGCCAGAATTATTAAGCATTTACCAATATATTACTTCACTGTCACCCTATTTGCAGAGATTAAAATCACTGGGCCAGTGGAAGTGACAGCAAATGTCCTTTGACCCACCGGTGCCATCACAGGAAGTGACATCACATGGACTTTGATCCAGCTCCTTGTTAATCAATACAAACCTAAGGCAGCTGGTCCTTTTTAAGCAGAGATTGATAAGAACTACAACGAACCACCTACTAAAACCACCAAAAGCATTTCTCCTTTCATAAGATCAGTAGTAATTTATAGGACTGCAAGTCGCTCTATAAGAGTATGAACAGCTACGCTTGGCTGCCACAATTAACTGACTGCCATCCATACTTAGCTGATCCACAAAGAAGCAGACATTTCCTTTGGCATGGATGAATACTTTTTCAGCAAACTTTGAACTGAAGGAATAAGCAAAGGCTCGTCAGTGAACCAACAGTGTAGAGAGCCCATCAGTGGCTTTGCTAAGATGTGCACAACTATCTTTCTTAGCTCCCATCAACCTGGTTTTCCATATATTTATACCATGGACTTTGCTCACAGCTTAAATGTATTGGGAATCAGTTAATCAATTTAAAGACAGCAGGGCAATTGAGTAGTTAAGGATTTTTGTTTAAACCGAGCTAGAACATTAAAGGTGCTTTAACAGCTTCTTAGAAAAGATTGCACTTTTTATATTTCTCCCAGCAGCCGACTAGAAGGCATGCAAATCATAGAGAAAAGAGCTTGTGAATACGTAACCAATAAAACCAAAGCAAACAACTGACCGTAAAACCGAGATATCAACTTCTGCATTAAAGCCTGTAAACATTAACCTAACAGCAGGTAGCCTGATAAAAGCCAAGCGTGTATAAAAAGGTCTGCTGTGGCAGACGCCTGTGAGTGAGAAGTGTTGGCTCATTCGAACAAAAAGTAGGCCCGGTATGGAGAATGTGTCAATAAATCAAGCTCCTGACAAAACCGAATGTCAGGAATCAGTTTCTATTTTGTAATAGGCAAAACAGCACTGTCCACAACAGAATTACATCGAGCAAAAGAGCAGTATTAAGAGTTGACAATCAAAGAGCTTGCGAAAGAACATTCACAGAATAAAGTGTAAAGCACGCTCTGGTTCTCACTGTTTGCATCCTCAGGCAAACCCTTTATGATATGTTTGCAGCGCTACATTTGTTATAAAAAAAAGTTCAGCATACTGAAGGGGGTGTTGCTCCCCATCTAACTGATAACCTCTCATACACTCCTTCATTTCAAAAACAATTTAAAACCCTCTTCTCTAGTCTCTAGAGAAGAGACAGCTTCCTTATACCACTCTAGGCGCCCGCTCCCTCCCAGCGGTCTCTTTGTAATTGATCATTAATCGACGCTCCAGGCTCAGGCCATTGTTCAACGCTCTGTTGCTCTCTTTCACGGTTTGTGCTGAACAAATAAGACCACATACACACATACAAACTCAAGAAACATTACAGCAATAGCAGATGCAGCTGGGGCCGTCCACAAACTACTAACAAAACCTGAAGGAGGTTAACAGTCAAAAATAGAGGCTGGCATCAAGAATTACGTCAAAAATTATAAACCAGTGACGAGCAGCTCGGGCATGACTTCACAGATGTGCTTTCACTGTCTTGCACATTGCCCAGGAGCCCCAGCATTCTAAGTGAAACAGACAGGAATGCAACTTTTATGCATTTCAATTGAGAACAACCTATTGATTCGCATCCTTTCAACATAAAGCAGTACCTTATTTGTTTATTTTTTATGGCGTGTTCTACAGCACCAGCAAGTACAGTCTTAGATGAGATTACAGGGCATGATATAAGGTAACACATTATATGTTAGTATAATTACAGTCTTGGTTATGATATGTCGTCTTTGACTTTAAGGGCAACAGTAGGTCACGAAAAGCAAAGGTCAATGGTAATGTCACAGCATTCGGGAAGCACCTTTCACATCAGTGTGAATCAATAAACGATAATGTGTACACATATAGCCATTAACACAGTTTCTCGTATACAAAAATTCCTAACTACCTTGAATATCATTGTTTTTAATGTTACTTGTGTTTTTATGTATATTTGTTTTATACATATTTAATTTGTTCGCGTAATTAATTTATTGAACTTGCAGATATCAGTCTGCTGGCATGTATCATAAATGCCTCGACGAGCTTTTCTTACTGTTGACTTGAACCCTTAACTAAAGTAGTTCAAAGCAGAGTCAGACAAAGATTTTCCAAAATCTCTAGGGAATAATTCCTACTTTGAGTAGCATACCTCGGGGCGTGGCCAAGCCGTCGACCAAGATGGCCACACAGCATTGAAGCTCCAGCGCCCAATGCCCTAAAAACGACAGAAACAGCATGATCCCGACGCCCGCTGCTCGAAATGTAGCAGAAACAACTTGCGCTGTGGTGGGGAAGGGCCCAAGAGTGAAAATTCCCAACGCGGACGACAATTGGCAACCGCTACTTCCAGACGCGGCAGGTGACAGGGTACTGGGACCCAGCATGCCTCAGAGGCCCTGCGGGTCCCAGGGACCACGGGTGAGCCTGAGGCTGGAGCAGTGGTGCTCCGCTGGGCCCCCTACCTGCCCGAGGTCCTGAATCAAGAGAAAAAAGAGAGTCAACCCTGCTGAGGCAGCCTATCCAAAAATAACGGCAACGCCCATCCACGGGCTCCTGAGGAGTGACGATGACAGAGCCGCAATGTGCGCGGCCTAGTGCAAACAAACAACTTGAGGCCCTGGCTGGGGAAGCCCATAGGCCAAATCATCACCACCGCTCCCCTGGACCCTGATGACACCTGAATGAACCATCCCATGTCCTGCCCCAGTGTACACATGCCTCTGCGCCCTGCGGAAGAAACAAAGACCACATAAAAAGGGGAAATACTTATACCTGGGCAGCACCCCCAGTCACACCACACAGGCCTGGCAGCGGCACATAGGCAGCATTAAGATAGACAAAATATTGCTGGGGATTAGAGAGAAATGACACCGCTTATTAGACCACTGCTGAAGAACTAGCAAGCAGCATACCCGCCGGAACCCGGGGGAGTCCACAGATGACCAAGCACCCTCAAGAGGGCTTAAGAGCAGACATCTGTCGCTGAATCTGGGCACATCAGCTAGATCTTACCTGACCAACACTGCTCATCCCTGACTCGGCGACGCTCACATGGACCCCAAGCCTAATCTACTGAATGGGCGGGAGGATCGCCCCACGTACAGCGGAGGTAAAACCCTTGGCACCATATGGCACAAGTGGCTGAAACGGGAAGGGGTACCTAAAGACCCCACATCGCCATTGCCAGCGGGGGGTACCTTTCCATCGCCTCACTCAGCGGGCTCCTGATAAAACGCTACAGCCATGGCAGTTCAGGGCCTGATTCAGTCCCGGCTGGACTCAAATAACGCCCTGTATGTGGGGGCCCCAGAGCTGTCCATGCGAAAACTTCAGGTGGTCCAGAACTGCGCAGCCCGCGCCTTGTTACAGATTCCGAGGACGCAGTCTGCTAAACCCGCACTGATCGCCCTACACTGGCTCCCAGTAAAGCAGAGAGTTGCATTTAAGGCACTATGCATCGCCCATCGAGCCTACTGGAAGTCAGGCCCAGCGATCATTAACAAACTGGTTACTCAATACCATCCCAACAGAACCCTCCGTTCTACGGAAGCCTTTCTGGCCGTAGTCCAAAGAGTGCGGAGAGCCAGGACCGGAGGAAGGATGTTCTCCTTAAACGCCGCGAAGATGTGGAACACACTCCCGCTACAAATCAGGTCCAATCCTAACCTACTCTCATTCCGCAAGCAATTGAAAACCTATTTGTTTGCCAGGTCCACCTAAAGCTTGTTTCCGTTATCCCTCAGTTCTGTCTTTTATGCTTTAGCGCTTGGACGCCCATTGGGCAGCAATCGCGCTCTATAAATCACAATACAATACAATACAATACAATGGGTCGAGGTGATCCCATGCAACGAAAACTGAATTTTGGTCGGCTGGGTGCGCAAGAACGAGTGGACTAGGGCCCCGAGGAGGATGGAGGACCGGAGCAACTTGAACAGCTCATAGCTCCAGAGGGTGCAGCAGCTATAATAGCAGAACTATGTGCCGGATTCTGCACCATAGACTCCAGATTTGACTCCCTGACCTCCAGGCTGGACAGAATGGGAGAACGCCTGGATGGCCATAACACCAGGCTGGATGAGGCCGAGCAGCGTATCTCATCCCATGAAGACATAGCCAAGGATAAAACATGACGACTAGAAGGAGTGGAGCACCTACTTAAGACTGTAGCCATAAAGAATAAGGACTTAGAGGTCAGGTTCAGGAGAAATAATGTCCAAAACTTGGGCCTTGCAGAATCCATGAACATTGCACGGGCCTAGCCATTCGTTGAAGCAATGCTGGCAGACATATTTGGGGCCAATAAATTCTCCAAACCTTTATCCTGGAAAGAGCGCACAGGTCGCTCAGCTCCCACCCCCCTCCGGGCACTCCGCCACGCCCCATTATTGCCCGCTTGCTCAGCTATAGGGATTGAGATGCGATTCTTCGTCTGACACAGGAGAACGCACCAGTACAATACTAAGGCGCTGTGCTCTCCTTTTACACGGATCACACCGCTGCCGTGGAAGAAGCATGTTGCAAGTTTGTAAAGGCTAAGCAACTGCTCTGCATGATAGGCTTGACATATGCCATGCTATATCCAGCTAAACTGCGAGTAATGGTTAAGGATAAACCCTGATTCTTTGACAATCCAACTGAAGTACTGACATTCTGCAAACAACATCAAAGAGAAGCTCGCAGGAGTCCAGATCGATCCTCTGGCCACTCCTCCCCAGTTCGCCAACTGGCCGCAAGTTCTGAACTCTTTACCTCAGAATGATGTCTGTTTGACATTCTAACCCTGCTATCCCCCAATCGTCACAGCGATTGAAAAATACTCAGAACTGAAAAAAGGGACTGTGTCATCCTTAATGTCCGTGAAAAGTTTCTGTACTCCTATTCTAAAACCTACCTATTTTAAGAAATGGGCATCGGATGTCCGAGGCGTTGCCTACCACGGATGACTCCGAACAGTTTGTTTTTGGGTTTCTTTTTCTTTTTTCTAACTTTTTCTTCCTTTTATTCTATGTCGGGATATAGGGTATTCACCGGACTTATAAGCCCAGGTGTGGGAGGGGGAGGGGGTTGTTGTTTCCAATTGGGTTTTTGATAATTGCTTTTCTTTTTGATATTTTTGTGGCTGGATTTTGTTATTTAGTTCTCACTCTTCCAATTGTGATATCTCCTGTCCACTGGCATAGGCTGATGATACCACATCCTAGAGATACGTGCATACGAACCTGCCCCACTATCATGCCTGCAAACTACGCTATTGAGGCCAAACTAATTACCTGGAACGTGCGGGCTCAACAACCCCAGGAAGTGCAAACTAGTTCTTGCATATCTCAGGAGACATAATGTTAAAATAGCATGTTTACAAGAAATCCACCTCTCACCCCAAAATGCCACTCCATTTGCTTCCTCATGGGGAGCCCATAGATACTTTGCAAGCTACAGCACATATTCCCACGGAATATTCCTTCTTATTCACCGTACGCTCCCCTTTATGCACAAACTTACAATCTCAGACACACAAGGGAGATATCTTTTAGTTATTTGGACATTGCTGGGTAAGACAGTTCTATTTCTTAATATATATGCGCCAAATGTAGATGCCCATGCCTTTTTCACCGAGCTCCACACTATGCTTGACCGCTATGAGTACGATACACTATTCATTGGGGGATCTGAACTTATGGTTGGACCCTAGATATGACTCCACGAACCCCATACAAAATACAAAGCCACAAGCCCACCAAGTACTGGAGGAACTAATGCAGTCCCTAGCACTGCATGACATATGGCGTCCGCACCATCCGGATGAACCAGGATACACATTTCACTCAGTGCCACACTCCACCCAGACGCGTATAGACTCCTGGCTAACTGATGGGGTAGGATGTCAATGGGTTGGGGATATAGAAACAATGCCTGCACATTGCTGGACCATGCACCTTTGCTCCTCCATTTAAAGATCCCTCATTCTACCATCTGTTACCAACATACCTCTCCCCTCCTGAGGCGGATGCCGGGAGGTCTCCCTACTTTTCTTTTGCCTGTGAGATTTCGCTCGTGTAATTTTAACATTGCATTTTATTGTGTGCCTTTGCAGCTCGTGCTCGCGCTTGTGTTAAAAGCGTGTAGGAGCACAGCGCTGCCTGTCATTTGATCTCCCAGCGCTTGTAAGCGCTTCGCTTCCCCCCCCTCCCTTGCCTGGGACTCTGAGACCGCCCTCGGCTGAGCATTGACGCCGAGGGCTGGGATCTCATTTTGGCCGCCATCCTGGGGGTAGGACTACTCACCCTCGCGCTCTAGCAGCGCTACAAAAGGGAACCGGATTACCTAGCCGGTGATTACCATCTGTTACCAACATACCTCTCCCCTCCTGAGGCGGAAGCCGGGAGGTCTCCCTACTTTTCTTTTGCCTGTGAGATTTCGCTTGTGTAATTTTAACATTGCATTTTATTGTGTGCCTTTGCAGCTCGTGCTCGCGCTTGTGTTAAAAGCGTGTAGGAGCACAGCGCTGCCTGTCATTTGATCTCCCAGCGCTTGTAAGCGCTTCGCTTCCCCCCCCTCCCTTGCCTGGGACTCTGAGACCGCCCTCGGCTGAGCATTGACGCCGAGGGCTGGGATCTCATTTTGGCCGCCATCTTGGGGGTAGGACTACTCACCCTCGCGCTCTAGCAGCGCTACAAAAGGGAACCGGATTACCTAGCCGGTGATTACCATCTGTTACCAACATACCTCTCCCCTCCTGAGGCGGAAGCCGGGAGGTCTCCCTACTTTTCTTTTGCCTGTGAGATTTCGCTCGTGTAATTTTAACATTGCATTTTATTGTGTGCCTTTGCAGCTCGTGCTCGCGCTTGTGTTAAAAGCGTGTAGGAGCACAGCGCTGCCTGTCATTTGATCTCCCAGCGCTTGTAAGCGCTTCGCTTCCCCCCCCTCCCTTGCCTGGGACTCTGAGACCGCCCTCGGCTGAGCATTGACGCCGAGGGCTGGGATCTCATTTTGGCCGCCATCTTGGGGGTAGGACTACTCACCCTCGCGCTCTAGCAGCGCTACAAAAAGCTCACCCCCTCCTCCGCGCAGCGGACGCGATCAGCGGCCGCGCCGGATCTGCGCCGGAGTCGTGCCAGAGTCCTGCCCGTCTGCGCCCGTCAGCGTCCCGGAGGCGTTTGGCGTGGCAGGTACTTCTTGCCACTATGCTTTCCTACTCCGCTCAGGAGCTCATTTCACTACGTAATTGGAATGAGTCGTGTCTGTCAGTCTTTCCAAGCCGACATAGGGGTAAGCATAAGTGCCCTGTTTGTCTTTGGCACCCTGTCCGCGCCTTCCTTTCCCCTGATCCTGTTAAGGAGAGCGGCTTCAAACATCACTGCCTACTCCTTAATACGAGGTCGTTGCATCGCCACACTCAAGAGATCTTTGATCTCTTATCAACAACTAGTCCCACCTGTTTGATGCTCACGGAGACATGGACCAATGATTCCTCCCATCCGGACATTGTGGCTGCCATTCCCACTGATTATACCATTCATCGGCAGGATAGGGACAAGGGCAGAGGAGGAGGAGTTGCCTTAGTTGTTAAGAACACCTTCCCGTGCACGGTCATGCATACTCACACCATCGAAGGGGCTGACTCTTTAGCTTTTACCATTTCCTTATCGCCGCAACAAGCACTAAAGGGCCTGATTGTCTACAGAGCTCCTGGCCTTGTGGGCTCTTTTCTCGACGATCTTCAACAGGTCATGTCGGTCCTTGTCCTGAGATCGGAGCAATGCATACTTGCGGGAGATTTTAACTTCCATATGGACGACCACAATGACCAAAATGCCATCAAACTGTTGGATATTGTATCCACCCTGGGTCTTTCCCCTTATCTTTTTGGCCCGACCCACGATAAAGGCCATACACTTGATCAGGTTTTTTCCACCATACCTGTCATGAATGTAACACTTTCGCCAATCGTTTGGTCTGACCATTTCCTGGCCCATTTTGAAATACCTTCTACCTTGGCTTCTCCTGCCAGCGCTACAAGACAGCAGGGCAGCAGTTATAGGGCACTTCATCGGGTGACCACAGATATGCTCACACATGCTCTGATTGATCACCCTGTGGCCTGTACTGGGGACCTGGAGAAAGATCTGGAGAACCTGCAATCCTGGCTTCTTGCCAGACTAAATGAGTTCGCTCCCTTACAGTCACCCAGGTCCGCCGCCCGTCGGGTTTCTGCCCCTTGGTTCACGGAGGAATTAGCCAATGCCCGTAGGCAATGTAAAGTGGTGGAGCGGGCCTGGAGAGTCCAGTATGAACCTGAGGCTAAACAACAGTATAAAACCACGCTAAAGTCATACCACGAACTTGTCCTTCAGAGCAAGAAACGTTATCTTGCCAAAAGGATTGATGATGCCGCTAACTCCTGTAAGGAGATTTTCTCTATCGTGCGCGAGTTCACTAGCCCTCGGTCCATCTCTACTCAGGGTGCTCCAGCAGAGACCTGGGCTAACACTATTGCCAATTTCTTTACCACCAAAATCAGGCAAATCCAGGTTTCCTTTCCGCTGAGAGCCCCAGATGATGTGTCTGCAATGCCGATTGAGACAGCGTCTCTGTCTCCCTCAGGCCCAGTTCTGCTTGACTTTCCTCCTCTCACGGTTGCTACATCTTTAGCCTTGATGAGGAACCTCAAGTCGGGCTCACCTTTAGATCCGTGCCCGGCAAAATTTCTGGCAAAAATGGCAGATGCCATAAACCCTATTGCCAATCCTATTCTTAATCTTTCCCTGAGCGAGGGCTTTTTGCCTCAGACCTGGAAGCAAGCTATGGTCATCCCTCTGATTAAGAAGCCCAATCTTGACTCAGAGGCGCCTTCCAACTACAGGCCAATCTCGCTCCTTCCAGCACTCACCAAGATCTTGGAGAAACACGTGCACAGCGTGCTTTCCAACTTTCTGGAGTCTAATGATCTACTCCATGAATCCCAATCGGGATTCCGCTCCAACTTAAGCACCGAGACGGCGCTTTTGGAAGTCTCGGAGATCGTAAAAGAGGTGCTGGATATGGGAGGCAGGGTGTTGTTAGTAATGCTAGATCTGTCGGCGGCGTTCGACACCGTCCCCCATGAGGATCTCCTCACCAGGCTCCGTGACATCGGGCTAGGGGGGACGGTGCTCAACTGGTTTTCTTCCTTTCTGGCCAACCGCCGCCAGACGGTCTGGGTCCCACCCGGATCCGCCGAGATGCCGCCACTGGGAGTCGGAGTGCCTCAGGGCTCTATTTTGAGCCCCACTCTCTTTAACATCTTGATGACCCCTTTGGCGACATTGGCGGAGTCCTATGGGGCCCGGATCGTCTCTTATGCTGACGACACTCAGCTCCTCTTCACCTGTCGCAAGGGTGAAGAGTTCGATGGTGAAGGGATTCGCGAGTGCCTTGGGGCTGTTTTTAGCTGGTTTTCACAAAACAGTCTTAAGTGCAACTCGGACAAGTCCGAAATACTATTCTTCGGATGCCCATCAGAACCAGATTGGCGAGGATGGTGGCCTGCTGACATGTTCCCTCCCACACAGTCCTCTAAGTGGGCGAAAAACCTGGGAATTAAAATCGACAATGAGCTCTCGCTCAAATCCCAGGTTTCCACTCTCACGGGAACATGTTTTGGGATGCTTAGAATGTTGCGCAAGTTCTTTCCCCTTTTATCGGAGCAACATCGGAGGATTACTGTTCAGGCTCTTATAGGGTCCAGACTGGACTACGCCAATGTTTTATATCTTGGCTTGCCTGAATATCTCCTCCAGCATCTGCAGATTACCCAGAACGCCGCGGCGCGTGCCATCTTTGGCCTTCATCGTCGCACTAGCGCCTCTAACCTTCTTGTATCCCTCCACTGGCTTCCGGTGCGGAAGAGGATACTGTTTAAGGCCATGACTCTTGCCCATAAGGCCTTACATGGCAATGGTGCCAAGTATCTTCAGAGAAGGCTGGACTTCTATCGACCTGCACGAGCCCTCAGGTCAGAAGCCTTGGCTTTGGCGCGGGTACCACGTATTAAAAAGGCTCGGCTAGGCGGCCGATCTTTTAGCTTCCTCGCTCCTCAGATATGGAACTCGCTACCGTTGTCCCTGCGAAACACCTCAAATCTGCTTGTTTTCAGGAAAGACCTGAAGACCTGGTTGTTTGCTGGATAATCTCTTCCTTTTTTAGGCCCCTTTCTGTTACTGTTATGTTTCATGCTCTCCTCTATGTTTGGAGCTCAAAGCGCCGGGACACTCCCTTGGAGTAGCCGTTGCGCTATAAAAGTCCCATTTTAACATAACATTAACATAACCAGTTAGGAACAGAGATGGCACTTCCCAGCTACAGCCATGTTAGATGCGTTATTTAAATCTGAACTACAAGAAGCTATAACCGAGCACTTTACTCTCAAGACAGGCTCAGTGACTAAATTCGCTACACTTTGGGACGCCTTTAAGGCATAAGTATGCGGTGTCTGCCTATCCAAACAAGCGGGGGTGTTACGTTCTATCCGTAGCAGCCTTGTCAGGGAGGAGGCGAAGTCTGCGAGACTGGGCGCCTTGCCGATCACACCCCATACATCCAACCAATGCAACAGCCTAATACTCTAATTCAACGATTATACTAATAGAGAGGCTACAATACTGGGCAAACACTACACAGCACGTCAGTATGGGGAGGGAGAGCGCCCTGGTAGAACACTGGCTAGGCTAGTGCGTGCCCCGAGGAGCCGGGCATTTAGCAGCGTTGAGACGTTCAGATAACACGGTAACCCCTGACAATGCTGGTATAATAGCAGAGCTGTTTGATTACTACCGGAATGTATATGCATCCAAACTTTCCAAAAACAATATGCTGCACTTAGCATACCTAGAGGAGGTTGCAATGGTATATCTCATAACTAGCCAGGCGCAGTTTCTTGCTGAACCCTTCTCCGTTGAGGAGATAGTGCAGGCGATAAACGCCCTTGATGATTCAAAGGCCCCGGGTCTGGACGGCCTATCTGGGGCATTCTATAAGATATATAAGCAAGCTCTAGCACCACAACTACTGGAAGTGTACGTAGAAGCACTTGAAAAGGGTGTACTCCCCCCCTCTATGAGGGAAGCAGCCATATCACTCCTGTGAAGCGGGGAAAGGAACCCACAGAAAGTGCATCCTATCGCCCCATCTCCCTAATAAATTTTGATAACAAAATCCTAGCCAAACTACTCTTTACTATATTATCACTATTACTGAACCAAATACTCTCACCAGTACAATCCTTCCACTTCCCACATAGATCAACTGCCCTAAATCTCCGGATGTTTTTTTCAGTGATTAATAGAGTAGAACCGCAGTTCCAGCTGCAATGGCCCTACTTGATGTGGAAAAAGCCTTTGATTCTTTGGAATGGTCGTTCCTCCTTGCCAAGCTTCGTAAACTTGGCATCCCGGCAAGTTTTATTGCTCTATTCGCGCTGCTGTACTAGTCTCCTAGTGCCAGGCTCCGAGTGAACGGATCACTGTCTTCCCCAATCTCGATCTCTCAGGGCACTCCACAGGGATGCCCCCTTTCTCCTTTACTTTTCCTTACAGGCATGGATCCCTTGGTAAGGCATCTGCAGGAAAGGCAAATGTTTCATGGCTTGCAATTACCGTCGGGCCCTTACTGATGTCTATGTACACAGACGACATTCTGCTTTTTATCCGACATCCCAACACCAATCTACAGCCTCTGATTGAATATGTTGCTTTGGCGACATGTCCGAGCTCCGTATTAACTGGGACAAGTCAGAAATGTTCCCGATCACTGACTCGGCTGACCCAGGGGGGAACCGAGCTATCCCTTAGATGGGCGTTGGAAACCACCAAATATTTAGGTATTATTCTACATAGAAATAAGGAACAAGTGATAAGGTTAAATTACGGACCAGCCATAGAGGAACTCACCACACAGATTGAGAGATAGATTCAGCTACCAACTTCTATGGCCAGTTGTAATGCTCTCATTAAAATGTGTCCTCCCCTTCTCTTATATATATTTGGTAATATACTCATTCCACTCGCAAAGGTCTTCTTCACACAACTACAGGGCCTACTTTCACCTTTGGTCTGGGTGGGACGTAGACCGCGGGTAGCATGGGACACCTTAACACTCCCTTATGAACTTGGGGGGTTTACGGTTCCGGATTTATATCTTTTTATTACTTGGTTGCACAGGCCCAGCATGCACAGGCATTGGTTTAACCCAGACACCAGCATCCGATATACCAATCCCGAGTGAGATTTGGCTGCCCCCACCCCATTAGGTGTGCTATTCCCCTTGGGCATACCGATCGACCCAAACGACTTACAACCCCTATCCACCACTTGTTGGGCGTGGCGCAAACTGACTAATGAGCAACAGCTCCTTATATTCACCCAACATCTCACTGTAACAAAACCCATTCTTGCCACTTACCTCGGAGACGATAGTACAGAGTACCCTTAACAAGCTAAGGCTTTGCACTATTGCCTCACTCTTTCTAGATGGGCAGGCAATAATCATGTCAATTTTGCTTGCACAAGCCGAAATGTCATATATGGACAAATTTATAGTCACCAGATTGACTGGAGCGCTCCGATTAGCCACCCCCTCATTCCACCCACTCATAGAGAGTTTACGCCACTCACGCTGCTTATAGCTGATAAAGAAGGGGCACATTTAGTCACCAAGTTATACTGGGCGTGTATGGCGCTCAAGCAGGTACGGGATCGGGAGTGCGGGGTCAATGGGAGAAAGATCTGGGTCAACAGCTAACAGACAGGAAAGGGCTTATTTGCATGAACAAACAAAGAGGGTATCCCCCAATCATCGCCATTAACTACTGCATTTTAAGTTTATACATCGAATTTATGCTACCCCACAGCAGCTGGCCAAATATGACCCTACCAAAACGTCCAGTTGTCCCAAATGCCAGACCATACAAGCAGACTTTGCGCATATGACGTGGACATGTCCCCCGTGGCTGTATATGCGAAGTGAAACTCTGCTACAGCAGATTTCTCGCTATAGTGCTGTTGCTGGCAAAAAGAGAGAGAGACCGGTCCTGGGGTGCCAAACATTGCCCTAAGCAGGAGGCATGGTTGCGGAGCATGACATACTGTAATATGCAACTGAAATATATGCTACGCTCCAACCCCTACCTCCCGTCCCAAGGACATATGGCATGTCTACTGTTGCTATTTACAATCGACCCATCGGAGTTCACCGACCTCCTCCCTCACATTACAGACAGAGCTGGAAAAATCCCTCTTTGCGACTTCATCACTCCCATCACCAGAAATGCCCGACATAAGCATACTCCCTGCCGCTCCAGACAAGATATGGGGTATCTACTTTTTACAAATTGAGCATAACTACAGGAACTGTCACAGTGACAGTGTAATGTATCTCCAAAGTAACCGATATGCTGGAACATACAGGCCACATTGGTGGACATTTTCCCCCTCCCCCTGTAGTGTTTTACACCCACCCTTTAATTGATGTCGGCTGTTATTTGACAAGCACTGGCGTTGCCAATAGGTCTCGCAGTAGGAAAGTTGGAGCTATTACAATTGCAAATAACACTGCCTTTTATTTTTGTTTTCATTTTAAAAACATAAAGGGCTTTGTCATTTACAAAACCAATAGCTCCAACTTTCCTACTGCGAGACCTATTGTGCACTGCACAGTGTGGGTGAAAGTGGCACTGCCTTTGAGTGAGTGGCGTTGCGTGTGTGATTGGCATTGCGTGGGTGAGTGGCGTTGCGTGGGTGAGTGGCGTTGCGTGTGTGAGTGGCATTGCATGTGTGAGTGGCGTTGCATGTGTGAGTGGCGTTGCGTGTGTGAGTGGCGTTGCGTGTGTGAGTGGCGTTGCGTGTGTGAGTGGCGTTGCGTGTGTGATTGGCGTTGCGTGGGTGAGTGGCGTTGCGTGGGTGAGTGGCGTTGCATGGGTGAGTGGCGTTGCGTGGATGAGTGGCGTTGCGTGGATGAGTGGCGTTGCGTGGATGAGTGGCATTGCGTGGGTGAGTGGCGCTGCGTGGGTGAGTGGCGTTGCGTGGGTGAGTGGCGTTGCTTGGGTGAGTGGCGTCGCTTGGGTGAGTGTGGCATTGCGTGGGTGATAGTGGGCTTGCGTGGGTGTGAGTGGCGTTGCGTGTCTGAAAGTGGTGCTGTGTGGGTGAAAGTGGCACTGCGTGGGTGTGAGTGAGTGAGTGGCGTTGCTTGGGTGAGTGGCGTTGCGTGGGTGAGTGGCGTTGCGTGGGTGAGTGGTGTTGTGTGTGTGAGTGGCGTTGCATGTGTGAGTGGCGTTGCATGTGTGAGTGGTGTTGCGTGGGTGAGTGGCGTTGCATGGGTGAGTGGCGTTGCATGTGTGAGTGGCGTTGCATGTGTGAGTGGCGTTGCGTTTGTGAGTGGCGTTGCGTGTGTGAGTGGCGTTGCGTGTGTGAGTGGCGTTGCGTGTGTGAGTGGCATTGCGTGGCTGAGTGGCGTTGCGTGGATGAGTGGCGTTGCGTGGGTGAGTGGCGTTGCGTGGGTGAGTGGCGTTGCGTGGGTGAGTGGCGTTGCTTGGGTGAGTCTGGCATTGCGTGGGTGATAGTGAGCTTGCGTGGGTGTGAGTGGCGTTGCGTGTCTGAAAGTGGTGCTGTGTGGGTGAAAGTGGCACTGCGTGGGTGTGAGTGAGTGAGTGGCGTTGCTTGGGTGAGTGGCGTTGCGTGGGTGAGTGGCATTGCGTGGGTGAGTGGAGTTGCGTGGGTGAGTGGCGTTGCGTGGGTGAGTGGCGTTGCGTGTGTGAGTGGCATTGCGTGTGTGAGTGGCGTTGCGTGGATGAGTGGTGTTGCGTGGATGAGTGGTGTTGCGTGGATGAGTGGCGTTGCGTGGATGAGTGGCGTTGCGAGGATGAGTGGCATTGCGTGGATGAGTGGCGTTGCATGGATGAGTGGCGTTGCGTGGATGAGTGGCGTTGCGTGGATGAGTGGCGTTGCGTGGATGAGTGGTGTTGCTTGGGTGAGTGGCGTTGCTTGGGTGAGTGTGGCATTGCGTGGGTGATAGTGGGCTTGCGTGGGTGAGTGGCGTTGCGTGTCTGAAAGTGGTGCTGTGTGGGTGAAAGTGGCACTGCGTTGGTGTGAGTGAGTGAGTGGCGTTGCCTGGGTGAGTGGCGTTGCATGTGTGAGTGGTGTTGCGTGGGTGAGTGGCGTTGCATGGATGAGTGGCGTTGCGTGGATGAGTGGCGTTGCGTGGATGAGTGGGGTTGCGTGGATGAGTGGGGTTGCGTGGATGAGTGGGGTTGCGTGGATGAGTGGAGTTGCGTGGATGAGTTGCATTGCGTGTGTGAGTGGTGTTGCTTGGGTGAGTGGCGTTGCGTGGGTGAGTGTGGTGTTGCGTGGATGATAGTGGGCTTGCGTGGGTGTGAGTGGCGTTGCGTGTCTGTAACTGTTGCTGTGTGGGTGAAAGTGGCACAGAGCCTTTGATGTTGCCTGGCGCAGGAGAAATGCTGCTGCTGCTAATTAAATATAAAAAGTGTTTAGGGACTCACGGCTGCCGAGAGTAACAAGGCAGTGCTGGGAGGGGGGCTGCGCACCAACTGAAGTGCTCTGGTTGCACGGCCTGCGGCCGGCCGTGTGAAGTGATAAGCCTTTGAAGTACACAGGCATGCTGTGACGGAGGTGTGAGAGGTCTGGCAGGGAACAGATGGCCTGGCTGTGAATCGGGGGGCGGGGCAGCGCTGGGGAAGCCTGTGGGAGGGTGATTGATGCCTTTGATGTGGGGAGGGAGGAGAGCCTTTTGCGAGCCTGCAGGAGAAATGCTGCCGATGCGCGTGCATGTTTAATCACGTGATTCACGTGAACTTAAAGAAAACCGCGGATGAAAGCCCGTGGTTTGAAGAGGATTTTGGCCACTTGAATTCTCGTTCCCTCAATGCGCTTGTGCGCATTGTAGGTCACGAGACCTAATAACTATGCAATATTATCATATGGAAGGTCCATATTCCGTTAAGAGAATTATGCTGATAGTCAGTTATATTTTCCGTTTTGTACTATTTTGGGTATGTGTCATTAACATAAAAAAAATCAAAAAAGAGTAGCATACCTCACTAGCATAGGTTCATTGGAGTCGATGAATGTTAAGGTAGCTTTAGGTTCTGTGTAAGAAATGAGAGCACAGAAAAATGTCAATCTGTAAATCTACAAGGGGCACCTACCTGAGGTCCAACAATCATGAGCTTTAGCTTCACCAAAACCCAAGAGTTAACTAACACCTACCAAAACACTCAAGTCATCTTTGCACAACTCATACGAAGTCCCTAGGGATCTCATTCCCTAACACCTTTTAGACAGCAATTTTTATCGCCCAAGCATCCAAAAAGCCGTCAAGCTTTACATTAACTGGTACTGGAAATGTATCCTGTTTTCCATATAAAGTAGCTAGCGAAGCAAAGATGACTTAATTCTGACGCCAATGGAAATTATTACCAAAGCACATCATCAAAGCACGTGCACCGGGCCTTTGGCACAAAAATATAAAAAGCTTTTCAATGGACTGCACCTTTGCTCTCCAGAGAGATTGGTGCATGTCTTGTAAAACATTTCAATGATTGGCAAGTTAAACAAAACATACTAAAGCAATCAAGCTCCCACAAAGCTTTCTCAAGAGAGTCTAGTGTGGCAGCATCCCTTTCAGCAAAGCGAGACGCAGAACGAGGCAGTAAACTAATTTGCTGTTTAAAGTCTCATAAAACACAAGACGTAGTATAATCTCCATTTCGGCGAATTCATTTATTATTCATTCATAAACTGCCAATACATGTGTAGATCGCTTTATGTAATCGGAAGAGATCAATGGAATATTTTTCCATGGACAAGGTTGGATACATTTTTCGAGCCAGCATCTATTCACGGCCATAAATACCGTGTTTTTCCCCGAGCATGGGCTTGCCAAATCTTGTAATTTTGCTCCAAGGGAGAAGTCCTTTGTAGATCTTGGCTCTGCCCTTGGTCGTCAGCTCCCCAGCAGGGCTCTGACGGAATCCCTACCGGCTTCCACAGCCAAACCCAGCGTAAGGACTCCTTTTCTGTGAATGCTCCTTTGTTAAGAGTGTATTCATTAATGCCTCTAAATATAGACTCACAGGAATGCTAATACAATTATTTATATTCGCTTGAACTCGCAACGATTAACAGCCCAGCCAGTGCACTGGCAGCTGTTAGCACAACTACTGATCACTTTTTACTGCCCGTGCAATAAACGCCGAACCGTGCCAACAATGAACAAAGGAAGGCTGGGGTTCAAACACTTGACTGTGAGTGTTACAACCAATTATATGAAAACGAAACACAAAAAACACAGAATGTGTTTAAACATCTTTCATGCTGGATTTTAGTCATATACTTTTATCAATGTTTTTAGCGAGGGAAAGAAAGGAGTTGAAAAAAGTTATATTTGTAGGCATCACAGATTTATTCATAGGATTTGCACATACTTCTTTCTGACTTTAGAGATTCACAAAAATCCCCACGAGTATGTTTGCGACTGCACAGAAACCACAGTTTTCCATTCATATTCCCACTGCCTAATACTTTCTCATGTTGACTGTCATCAAGGCAGACAATTCTATGAGTTAAGTACAGGAGACCTGTCCATAAGTAACTTTTACTTTTCTTCATCAGCACATTTTTTCCTCTGTGTGCACCCCTTCCCACACGCCCGATGAAAAATGGGAGCGTTGCACAACCTTTCCTATTTTGGAATCATGGACCAGATTTAACAAGGGGTTGTGCTGCCCTTGCGCTGCAAGGGCAACGCAACGCCCAAGACAGATTCACCAAGCAATACAAGGCCACCTTGCAAGGCCCTGCGTTGCTTTGTAAATCTGGTGTAACGCAAGGCAGCGCAGGTCGCTCCATTGCTTTACTTTGCAGTGGGAAGGAGTTCCGTAGGTAGAGCATGGGTATTCCCAAGCATTCACCCATGGATTTTGAAGCATTCCCAGATATCCCAACACTAGTAAACCTGGGAATGAGTCATAGTGCTAGTATTGTGTCAGTAGCACACTTAGAAAGAGGAAAAAGCCTCTTTGCTTTTGTACAGGAAGGTGTCCTGCCTATACAGCAGGCTTCCTTGCACCAAGGAGCAAGGGTGTCTGCCTTGGCAGAGAGCAGGAATGCACCATATATTGATAAATATGACACAGTCCTGCTCGTTCATGCAGGTTAGAAAGTTGTGCTGCATTTCGGAAACCTTGATTAATCTGACCCCATGAGTATCTCTTTATATTTTTTGGGGGGGATTTTAAATCACACCAACACATTACATTAGTAGCGGAACCAAACGCATTATGACGATTGTTTACAGCCACACAACTGGAGACAGAGGAGCATAAGGCATACTGCAGGGCAAAATAATGCCCGTAAGGGACATCGAACCTAAATATCCGCAACCCCTTTAGAAGATTAGGTTGAACCATTTGCCCCACACCTTCGTAAAAAGTTCAGGACAACCACAGGCTTCAAAGAGGGATTCCTCTTGGGTCTCATGCCAGCCAACCCCCGTTTCCATCGCCTGACGCTAGGCGGCTTGGCCTGGGACCACAGTGCTGTAATGTCTCGCTTAGCCACCGCCACCGCTGTTCAGAGGAATCGCTTATCTGCTCGGGAACCGTCTAAGCCGTCAAACACCCTCAGAAGCAAGCGCAACGGGTCATGTGGGATCTCCCACCCTAGGGTCAATGTAAGTTCCAGCTCCACCCCGGCCCAGAACGCCGCCAGGACCGGACATAGCCAGACCATGTGGTAGAAGTCTGCAGGAGCGTGGTCGCAGCGTGCGCCACTAGGGGAGGACTGCAGTCGGGCACTGTAAAGACACGCAGGGGTGAGGTATGCCACGTGCAAGTAGTAGAGTTGAACTAACCTCAGCTTGGAGGAGGTCCTCCATTAAAGAAATGGGGTGACCCAAAAGGTACTGGACCTGGGTAACGTATTAGTATAAACAAACAGTGGTCCGAGACCTATTATTTTAAACACGTAAAAAATCACAATTTAATAAATTAGAAGGCGTATGTTATTTTAACCGCCCTGATCAATTAATGAAGAAAAATAGAGAATAGGCAACAGCAACAAACTCAAAATGTATAAACAATATTTTAATCTATTGTCGGGGTTTGGAACGGAAACACAATATACAATATTTCAATCTATTGTCAGATTTTGGAAGCGAAAGCACAATTCACAATATTATGTACTTTTTTTATTATGCATTGTCCCGTATTCAGAACGTGCAGTAAAGCAAAAAAGGGGTGTCAAAAGAAAGTGAGTGTGATAAAGTGAACGGAAAGGAATCACACAGATTTAAGAAAATATATTTCAAGCAATTCAAAAGAAACACCAGCCAGAGAAGGCCGGAACCATATATCCTGGCCACTTCAATTAGTCAGCATAATTTCCCTAATTATTACTAGGCAACTGATGTCAAAAAATGTCTGCACTGTATCTACAAGGGTGATACAGTTAGTGGTCCAGGTTAGTTAATGAAATGTCGACGTTTCGACTCGACTAGCGGCCATGCGGTCATTTTGTTCCTGGGCCATGCGAGTCTTCTTCAGGACAGGTGGGACGGGACAATAGGGATCTCATTGGTGACCCTGTGAAGAATATAAAAACCCATTAGGGTTTGGGCTGTTGCCTAGTTGCTTAAAAACAAGGGCAGAATTCCAAGGATGCTTACCCTTCTAGGAGATAATGGTCGTGATTCCCACTCCACATAGACTCAGTCCTTACGTTTCCAGGGAAGTTATCGAAGTGGTCTGGAAAATCAAAGTGGAGCCCATTTGTAAAACCTTATACTGACCTAGTTTACACATCAGGCGGGAGATATTTTAATTAAATAAATTACCTCTGCGCTCTTGTTAGGTTTCCTATCCGATGGGTAATCATGTGGCACTACATGTCTTAATTTTCGGTCCCAATCCTAGGTATTGGGTAGTATCAAAATCAGGCACCTCCTCGTGAATTAATCAATTGGCCTGCAACAAATAGAACCAAGTGGTGAAGGGAGCATCCCAAATTATGGCGGTATGCAGACAATCATGGGTACAAAGGGAATCCATTACCTGAAAGACTGTGTTGTCTTGAATAGGGGGGTCGCTTGATCGATGTAGGCGAAGTCGGGCCTCTGAAAAGAGAACCCCATGTTAATTCACCGCGTTTTATCAAGAACTGAGCTAAGTAATTATGGTATGTTGGAAACGATCACACGGACAGGCTTACCGAAATTAGGTCCGAGGTCGTTAGAGGAGACACGCGTCTGTCGGGAACCTCGAGGGGAATGCTCGGCGAGTAAGCCGGAGCGTTGCCAGGCAACCCTGTTTTGTGTAGTCCGATTGCCTCACTGTTAACGGAAAGCAAGGATAGTACTTCACCGTGCACGGGATAATCCTTGCTGCCCTGTGACGCAGCTAGAAGCGTTCCTCTGACAGAGGAATAGTGCGATGGGGGGAGCATTACTACTACATGCTGACGGTACCCCACTCACCAGATTCCAATTTAAAAGGGTATTGGACATGGCAATAGACAGGACACTTTCGATCCAAAGTGCTTTGGAACATATTCATTCAGAATGGGGGCTGCCACAAAAGCAACAGCTAGAGGTTTGCACAGCAACAGTGTGAAGAAAATTGGGAGGTGGTCCTCCAATTGTTATAAGCGCTATGTGTGGCTACACATGTTGTGAGTGTGGAATTTCGTACTTGTACTGATGCCTATCCCATTTTCTGCTTACATTTCAGTTTCTCAAACCTGTCACGCAGGGGGGAAACTGGTGTCGGCGCATCAGCAACAAGATACATCACAACGACGGGCACAACCACAAGACGCAGGAGCACATGCTGTTTGGGTCATTGGTCATTCGTATGTAAGGCGTCTGAATTCAGTTTTTCTTTCAGGAAATTACAGACACAGAGCTGAGCAGGACGGTTTTAGGGTATCTTTCCATGGAAAAGGGGGTCTCTGCCTTAGTCAGTTCAGGGGTTTCATTACAGATCTGTTGAGTAGACACAGGGCTCCACCCAGGATAGTTATCTTACACTTGGGTGGGAATGACCTGGTGAATCTGGGTAAAAAAGGCTTGATGGAGGACATAATCTCGGAAGTGAGGTGGTTAGCTAAGACGTGCCAGGGCTGCACCATAGTTTGGTCTCAGATGGTACCCAGATTTAAATGGAGGGGGGGGGGGGGGAATTCTGTGAAAGCGTTGAATCACTCAGTAAGGAGGATCAACAATAAAATAGGGAAATTGTTCAGGTCTCCTCAGCTACAGACGATCGCACATGGGTGTATCAGGGGGAAACCGTGCTTCTTAAAAAACAGGCACCTGACTAAGATAGGTAATGAAATCCTGTTGGAAAATATAGTGTAGGAGGGTGGGGGAGCCAGATAGTCGGTCAACTACGCTGGCCTGTGGCGGTAAGGTCATGATTGGTGAGCAGTAAATTTAAGGTCCTTAGAGGGTAGTGCCATTCTTGAATGGGTTCGCCCAAGGGGAGGGACAAGTGGTCTCTCCTAGAACTCCAGGGGCAGTACAGCCGGTTGGCTGGATGGGTGCGGGGAAGGAGGGAGTCACGCTTTCTCTAGCTGGTTGGCCACCCTGCACGTGCACAATGATGTCAGTAAACGGCACAGAGATGCAAGGGCCCCCTTTACTGGAGTTAATAGAGCATATGGGGGTAACCGGGCCCTCTGCGCATGCGCACTCCGACTGGAGGGCGTGGTTAATTGATAAGGATCTGACACCAGTTAGTGACCTTGCCATAGGCCCAAATAGGTTACTCAGAAAAGTAATTACAGTATGATTATTGTTCAGTTAGATTCGGATAGGAAATACCTTGTACTAGAAATATGTTAAGGTTAGCCATCTGATATCTGTATATATCAATTGTAATCAAATGCCATGAAACTTTTTCTGTGTAATAGTTTAAATATTGTTTATTTCAATTTTCATTTTATTTTATGGTTTAACAAATACAGCCGGGGTTGCACGACCCCCGCCTCCAAAGAAATCTCTCATGTCAATTTTTAATAAATGTTTGTTAACACAAGGGGTGGGGGGGTTCCGGTAGTCCTTGGTCATACACGTGCAGCGCTTTCTACTCGATCTGACCCTGCCCTTTTCCTCTGCTCTTAAACATACAGTGTACATATGAAACAAGGTTAGAGTCGCGCATGTTCAGAGCACTTTTAAAAGCGAGTTACAAAGCAGTTGCATGAACAAAGGTCAGGCCATCAGCTTGTTACTGGCACTTACTTAGGCCATCGCTCGGTTAGTGACAAAGGTGGATTTAAAAAATGGCGCTGTGCTACCTTTCGTCTCTAATGTGCCAAAGCCGTTGGAACACATCCTATAATTACGAACGAATGAATACATTATTGTAGTAATACGGACTGAATGTGTTCTTAAGTGGCTTGGCGGATGCTGGAGGAATATAATTAATGCTTACAAGGTCAGCATATTGTAGTTCCTTTAACTGCCCTTCTGAAAATGCAGAAACATTTATTTAGCCTATTAATCACGCCTTTGTAAATATGAACTCCTACACAAACTGCATTTGAATAGTCATTACATGTTCATTCATCAACTTTTCTAAGTTGCATTGCGCTTACATTATTGCAAGGGAAGCCAGAGTTCATGACTTTAATGATTGAAGACAAGCTGCATGACAACACACACAGAGGCCTCTACAGCAGGCGTCACAGCGGCATCAGAGCAGGGAAGGGATATAGGGTCCAGCAGACAGGCAGGGCTCAAGTCACAAAATATGTTTTTTCGAAGTATCGAGTTTTGACCCACAAAGAGTGGAAATGGAAAAATGAAGTTCAAATTGAAGTAATTCAATTAAGGTCGTGTATAGACAAATTAACAAACGTTAGTTTTTGGTAAGAGTTTCATGCTTGGTCTAAGAGGGCTTTAGATCATAACTGGTCTCAAGAAGCAAAACATGAGGCGAGCCCGTTCGCTTGTCTATGAGCAGAGGCGCCTATTCGAGAAGCACTTATCAGTGGTGAACTATGCACTATTGGGTAACATATAAAGTGCAATCATTCCTCGAGGTTTGGTAGCATAGCAGTCCCAAGGATACTTATCTCACTATTAGTCACATCTCAAGATGCTAACACATTGTGTTTTATTTAATCACCAAGAAATACGTAATGAACCCTGTAGCCTTGGTGTTGTCATAGGAAATACCAATGCAACCGTGATGTTGGCAAAATCGCAGGAAATTACATGACCTTTGATCCTGATGACATCACAGGAAATAGCATGAAAGGGGCTACCGCGTTAGTCTTACGACTAAAAATGGCATCCAAGTGATCCAGCAGTATCTGAGTGTGAGCAGACGTCACCATACACTCAATGTAAACACCACGCAGACCGACCTAGATCTTGAACTCATGCCCTTTTTTATTACCGCGCATTCTCACTTACTCCATTGCCAACACTAAATAAGAATTTTGCTGATTTCAAGAATAAATCAGAATTATTGCTTATGTGAGGCACTCAGAACTACTGAGCTCCTTTAAATAGCCAGACTATCACACAGAGCACATTGGAATGATCCAATCAGATCCCTCCTTAAAGGTATGGGTACATACACTTACCATAAGCCAATATTTCTCCCTCTTTTGAAACAGGCATATCTATAGGCAGAAACGGGGAAGGCCGCAGGACATGAACAGGAGCTTAATTTTAAATTATTGAATGGAGATGTTACAAGAGCATTGCTATCAGCTACAAAACAAGATTACACGATAGTTCCCGGCCTACAGGCAGTTATACAGCAATTAGCCTCCATCAGTAGAAACTATCCATCTAAATTAGGCACAGATATGTATTGACAAAATGACTGGGAATCCACAAGTCGTAACAGAAAATGCCTTTTTGCAGGAAATACTTGATTTTAAAGATTGAAGTTGCCACTTCCCCCTCAAAGATGTGCTGAGTCCAACATGGCAGATTCTGCACATTAGGCATTACTTCCTGGTTTGGGGGTGAAATCCTTAGAACTGAAAATCAGAGTGCGGGGCTTGGCCCTGACGTGATACCACTTCATGGATAATACTACATTAGCCTGATGCGGTTCTCTCATAGTGTGGCTGCTCAAATGTTAAGCGAGGCGGCTTCTCCATAATGGCGGAGGAGTGTCGCCCCACTGGCAGAGCTAGTAGCTAAAAAAGAAAACAATATCTGATTAGCGATTTATTTTTAAGCAGTTGGGTCAGCCAGAGTGTGCAGGGAGGGGCATGGCGGGGCAGGAGGAGTGCTATGTGCACTCTCTAAGAGCACATGTGTGTTTGGCCGGCTGTCTCAGGCAGACCAAAACACACATGCGCACCTAGGTTTCTCCAGTCCGGATGCATTGAGCAGCCGGGCTGGAGAAACCCCACAGACTCCCTGGTCTGAGCAGGGTGTCTTTCTAGCCTGCTCAGGCCAATTGTATAGGGAGTCTGTGCAGCCCCAGTTTCTGCTGGGACACGGAAGAAGAAGCATTTCGCCAGGGACGTGGCTGTCAACTTAAGGTACTTTTTTAGTTCTTTTGTATCACCCCCGCCCCCCCTCCCGGTGCTTGCCCTCGTGCATGAACGCCGATTCCACTACCTTTTGTATGTGGCAGCCACAACTGAATGTTAAATGCTTCATGCGTCTCAATATTGCTGTGGTAATGGGAAGATCTGAAACCCAATGCCTGTTGCAGTGGTGCAATTTGGCATGGCTAAAACGAGTGGCATTGTAGAGCGACACTGGATGTCTGCTTAGTCTTTACGTGTGGAATGGAGTGAGAGGGCAGCTGGCACAACTAAACGTGTCTGTACAACCCAAAGTTCTCTGGAAATTAGGCAAACACTATCTGCAAGGCCTTCAGTTTGCAATTGTGAGCAGAACAAGTGGATGCAGCAACTTGAGGAACAGTTCAAATAGTGCAAACAAGCTGCCAGGGGATAAACACCCACCTGGAGACACCTTAAGGAACATACCAACAGCACCAGAAATATGGAATGGGTCACTCCTTCAGTGTATTCCAAGCACAGCAAAACTATGAAGACAATTGTGACAAACAGGGTCAGTTAGTTCTAAATTTTCCAACTACTTGGCCAGGTGGTAAATGTATGGGCCAATCAGCAGCACATCAATGCAATCCCAGTATCACTTGAATGGTATCATTCAACCAATCAGAATTTATATAGAGTGGCTAATCGCCCGATAGGGTATCCAGGCTCAATCCAGGCATATCCTGTCTTGCACACTTTAATTTTCCATACACTCATCGGTGAGCACTGAATACCACCTTTCATTTTGCAGATCGCGATCTAAATTGGAGCACTAGTAGGACTGAGTAATCAAGTCTGGGGTTGTACAACATTGTGACTACATTGTCAAGATGCAATTAATGTTGCTGGTGACATTGGTTGCACAATAGATGTACTTGTAGTAGGGATATGCAGGGGGGAAGGATGCTCTTCGATACTGGGAGAATACATTATTAGCATGTGTTATTGTATTGCTTTACTTTACTCTTCAGACATGACATGATTTGTATTTTCGAAGCGCCATATGTACACCCGGACACGTTAGTTTGGACTGTTAAAGCTGCCCTGCTATATTAAGAAAATAATGCAATTCACATGCAGCTTTTGAAAACTACAACGTATCACAATGGAGGTGTGCTCCTGGCATTGCATGACTGAGCATCAAATGGCAGTGGTTACTTTTGTGCTTCCGCAGATATGAGTGGGTACGGGAGTTGCTTGGAAACTGTGCCCAATGTGGTTTGCTCTGCGATATCTTTTGCGGTGCTTGGTATACTCAAGGGCTGCGGTGATGCTTTACCAGCAGCAACATGACAGTCCAATTATCTTCACAGCAACATGCTGCAGGCAATGTCCTGTCATTTTGTAAGACTTCATGTGTGCCACTGTGCTTCCAACTAAACGAGAGACATGATAAACAGTATTGTTAGCAGTGTATATGGTAGAGTGATGAGAACTAAGCCAGGTACACTGCCACCTTTTGTGAACGTCACACAATACCTGTCAAACATCAAAGTCAGTGCCCAGCATACGTGTTTTTTTTATTGAACAAGATTGCTCTATTACCTTGAGGTGGGACTGTGTTTTGTTTCATGGCTTTGAATGGGAAGCCTTTTAAAAAAAGTGGTTAGCAGTGGTGGTTTGTGGAATAGATTATTTCTAAGATTATTTGAGGTGATGTGTTTGTATTATATGTTGCTTTATTCCAGGTACAAGGCAGCTGGTTTTAGGTTACTGTAACTTGTAATAAAGGTTATCTACTGTGATTGAGTGTCAGAGCCATACCTATGCCTCATTCAACTCTAGCACTAGACTTGAATCAGGACATCACAGTGGATGAGACCTGTGCCTAGCAATGTATTTAGGGGTCTTCTATTAAGGAATTCTGGATTATAGAGAAAGTATTTGACTCATAAGGAAACTGATTATATTTATTTTGAACATGTTGCTATTATTGTCTAATTCATGCGTAGTGTGGTTACATCCCCCACCTCCATGTCTGTGATTTACTTCGCTTTTATTCCAGACTGGAGCAATAATGGCTGCCACCTATTCCTTGTCGGCAGTAAGGTTCCTCTGAATGACTGGCAGTCCACACTATCTCCAAGGACACTTTCTGCTTGCAACTAGTTTTTCTTTTGCCTTTGGTCAGTGCTTGATGTCATAATACTTATACTTTTTCAATCTCCTCACGGATTGCTGTGGTCCAAGAAACAACATGCATTTTTCCACGCACGTACGGCATTCCAAAATGCAGCTTTCTTGGCTTCGGCGATTTGTGAGCTCACTGAACATGTGGTTTCTGTATTCCATCTATTAGATTTTCACTCTCTTTATTAGCATCTTATTTTATCATTTCTTTCATCCATAGCCTAAGTTTTCTATTGGATGTGGCCTTCCACAGGATATCAACAGTACTAGTAATTTCACAATTCACTTATCAACTGTTGGTGGAGAAATCCTTTACAGAGTAGAGCCGCTCGCACCCTACTTGCCACATTTAGAGGGCCATATTTATCAGCAATTTGAGCTGGTACCAAGTCAACAAAATGAACTCAGAACCTGCACAAAGTCTTCATTTGGTATATATGAACTGGAAAGGTGCCTAAAAGTAACATAGAGTAAAGTTAAGCTCTACTTAGTGCTACCTTGCATCTTGGAGGCATCCCATGGGTTGTGCACGGCTGCTGTTACACCATGATGCAAGGCCCTATATACTTATACAAAAATTTGCCCACAGGGCTTTGCATCAAAAAATATGCCTTTGAGATTATTATTTTCTCCAAACGTTTCCCAGTTTGCATAAAAGCTGCACTGTACAGCATACATACAAAGTGGGAAACGTTTTAATGGTGGTTTAGGCATGGTGCTTTGAACTGGAAGGCTACCCTTCCAGTACACAAACTGCTAGAAGCAAGCATACACCTGTGCACTCTGGTGCAAAGGTTTGTGTGTGGTGGAAGGCAGCCAGTGTTTAGAAAGAGAGCAGCAGTAGCTGTTAGATATAGCACTGTCCTGCTCCCTTCCTTTCATACAATGCAGCGCTGCAACTTTGGTTGTGTCAAATAATAGTAAAATTTCTCCAATGTGTCCCTCTTCAAGGCATGCATGTATTGGTGGGAGCCACCGTGTTAGAATGTGTATACTCTATGCCATTATTGTCGTTCAATGTCTGACAGTAAAGAGCATGTGCACTATTACCACTTCATAACTCGTGCTGCTATGTGTAGATATAGACTAATTTATAAGGTTGCTCCTTAGGAAAACTGTGAGTGTAGGAAGTGCAATATAGACTTCTGATAAAGTTGTAGATCATAAAATGGAATTGCAAGTAAATTCCTCCTGCTTAGGTCTTGGAAATATAAAAGACTTTGTGTCAAACACCTGGATATGTTTCTATGCATGCATGTAAGGCTTTCTCGATGATTAGTGCTGATCATAGCACATTATGTTTCCTACAACATTTCTATCCATTCCTCGATCTTTAACTAACCCTTGTATACTCTTGGGCAATGAATCACGCCAAAAAAGAATGCTACACTTTGTATAATAGGCCCCTGCATACAATCCCCTAATTATAAAAAGGCACTCACTGAGAACCAAATAATTAAGCTCTATTGCGTTTCTTGCTAAATTTGTAGCATTTCAAATAGTGTCCAGTTTAAACCATTTTTACTACATGAACTATGCAGAGTCTGGTCTTCAAACCAAACAGAGAACTGGTAAAACATCTGAATCCCAGCCACTATTTTCAACACTACATGAAATAAAATAGTATGTTACATGTGTTACCAGTCACTCCAAAGTCATCATCACAACCAACAATACTTGTTACTGTTCTCTTTCGTTTCGAAACCTATAAAGTATTTTTAGTTTGCAGAAAATATAAATGCGTGACTGGCACATGCATACATAACAAACATCATCAAAGCCTTGCTTTCCTATATAAAACGTATCCTGCCTGATTGGTAAGTCCTCCATGAGAAGTTTGACCTTCAATTTTAGAATAGTATGAGAAACTGCCAATAGGTGTCAGTTACTGACTGAGTTTCTTGCAATCTACCTCTCTCTCACCAGCCTTATTTCAGCTTGACCTCCATTCTGTTTGATAGAAACTATAATCACAGCCACAGTCCATCTTTCTATTGCCGTCTCTACTCTCTTTTAATGGAACCGGCCAAAAGATTGGGGTGAACCCTGTACTGAACGTTAATAAGGTCTCTCTGCTCCAAAGGTGTAGGAAAGGCTCAAACATCAGTCCTCGGAGGATGCTGTAATTTACGAAGTGGCTTTTCCAGGCTAATACGCAGACCTGTGGTAAGGTCTGTAAACGTACCCGAGAAGCAGATATAATGTTTCCTACAAGACTGTAGAGGATTTAGCAGATATGTGTCACAAAAGGACTTATTCAAAACAATTATCAAGTTATTTTATTTGCCTTAAGTGCCTTAAGTGCACCTTAACCGTGCAGTCTCAGGACTGACTGCATAAGGAACCCTTTTGATTGCTTTTCGCATTGTTTACCGGCCAATGAGAGGGCTCACAGCATGAGGTTCTTTTCTCATAGGTTTTCTTGCTTCCAATCACATACTTCCTCGTTTTATCTGGCCTACATGTATATTTTACTTCTAAGCAATATCAGTTACCCACTGATGATTGCAAAAAGGCAGGTGGAGGTGTCTCCAGTTGGAACATTTATATATACACATTTTTGAGCTACCTTTCTGCTCCTTTTCCAGTTGAACTGCAACTGCTCCTTTTCCAGTTGAACTGCACCTGTGTCAAGCATTGGAGGACTGACACGGCGCTCTGTGTTGTTGCTGAAGCGCATTTGTAAGCGCTACTTTCCGCCGGACCCGCTCCGCGGGTCCCGCTTCACCGGAGAAGCTCCCTGCTGTAACTGACATCTGTGGACTAAGGGCTTGAGGCAAGTAGGGCTGCGAGCGGGCAGACTGCTGGACTCCAACTCCCAAGAGTCCCAGCAGCTGCCTCACCGATCCCACCTGGTGACGCTCTCCCTCAAGGCCACGCCCCCTTCTTTCCAGCAAAAGGCGCCGGATTTCCACCAACAGCGGATACCTTTCTGCTCCTTTTCCAGTTGAACTGCACCTGTGTCAAGCATTGGAGGACTGACACGGCGCTCTGTGTTGTTGCTGAAGCGCATTTGTAAGCGCTACTTTCCGCCGGACCCGCTCCGCGGGTCCCGCTTCACCGGAGAAGCTCCCTGCTGTAACTGACATCTGTGGACTAAGGGCTTGAGGCAAGTAGGGCTGCGAGCGGGCAGACTGCTGGACTCCAACTCCCAAGAGTCCCAGCAGCTGCCTCACCGATCCCACCTGGTGACGCTCTCCCTCAAGGCCACGCCCCCTCCTAAGGTCAGTCAATAAATAGAGTATCTGTACTCCGCTGCGCGGGAGCGCGCGGGTAGCGCCCGGGAGAAGCCCGGGACAAGGGCGGGCCCTCTGAGGCCCTCAGAGGCACGAGTAGGCCAGGCTAGGCCCACTCCCTTAGCCCCGGTACGTCATACTTCAATCCAAACTACCTGTGAGACCGCTCTTATAGCCAGTCTGCAACCGGGTAGGTATTCTTGCTCTTTTCTTTAGAAACATTTACCTACAGCATAATACCAGAGTCCCCTATCGATATTGAATATGCTTTTTCACAGCGCATTCACGATAGTATTCCCCGGTCAAGATTACAAATAAACTAAGATCTGGTAAAATAATAGTAGGAAGATCTAGCTCCAAAACTAAATCAAATCCCCTCCGAAATAAACATAGCCAATTATCCAATATGAAAAGTACCTGCCAGCTTTTTAACTTTTGGGAAAAGGGTAAAAATAAAGCCTTAGGGTTGGACAATAAAGTAACGGACCCAAAAGATCTTGGAGTCATCCATTTAGACTCTGCCCTAAATGATGCTCCAGAAAACCCTGAAATTAAAAAAGCAAAGGCAGATTCAAGTCCAGCTAGGACGCTACAATCCCCCCCCAAGAGTGAGTTCTCACCCCCTTTGTTTTCTACTTTGAAAAATAATATTGACCTAGCACCAGAGGTAATCATAAAAACAAAAAAAGATATAGAGCAAGATAATATAAACTTCATGGCAATTCCTGTCGATGAAGCTACCCAGCCTGCAAATAGTTCTCCAATCAAAACGTCTTTTCACAACGGTTTGTCCCCAATGATTCTAGACGAAGCCCTTTGTCAACGGTATTTAGAATCTGATCCCACAATTGTTGAGTTACCCCAGAACACTCCGTTAATGTTAAACCATGCCGGCCTACAACTTTACAGCAGTACCCCGTCCAAAACCTCACACTCTCACTTTTCCTCTAGCCCAAATCTAAATTTGACTGGAATAAATTCCTTCCAATGTAAGGGGTCCGGTAAACCGTTTTCTGACTCCCTCCACATCTTAGAACATTTATTGGCCTCTATTTTACATCTATTGGAAAAATTTGTGGGGGGATCTGATTGTGTGCTGGATACAGTGACCCAAATTCTAAAAGTTCTGCTGAAGTCCCAAAAAGAGAGGGAAGTGGACGGGAAGGGGCCCTCCTTCCCCCCTACGGTCCCAGATCAAACTGGTATAAATGAGCAACCCCCAGTAGCTACAACTACTTTAAAAATTGTACAAGAGAAAACTGGTGCTCCCCAACCATTATCCAACTTAAATGGCTCAGTAAATCACGATTTTGTAATAAAACCTCAGGGGGAAACCCCGCTAAATACTGGAAATAACCTATTCCCAATATTTAAGAAACAGAAGGGGGACGGGGAAACAGCGGAGGAAGCTATTCAGGGGGAAACTGATAATAGAGGGAAAATTGTGCCATTAAAAAAGAACGGTAAGCACAAGAGGAAACTGTTAAGACGGATAGATAAAAATAGGCGGAGGAAAATTTTATTTAGGAAACATTTAAGCTCTCCCCTACTGGAAGCGTCACCTCAAGCACAGATGGCAGTGGGAAATAATAAAAACCCTGTCAATATGTCAGCCAAAGAAAATACCTCCTTAACAATCAAGGTTAAATTACCTTTCTTACCTACTCATACATCCCCCTTGTCAGCAATTACTAACATATTCACTTTTGGTCAACAAAGTAATAATACTAGGGATATAAAAGTGGCACATAAATCGACCTCCCCAGGTCAGGTTCTAAAGCCACTCACCCAAGCACCCATGCTACTTAATCCCTTCGCACCTGCCTATCAGGGTGTAATAGCTCAGGGTGCTCCTCCCCAAGGCTCTACGTACCAAGAAGCAGTTAAACCAACCCCATTAGAGCAAGAGCATAATCACCCTGCACAAAATATGTTCTCTTTCAATCCTTTTGTAATTGCTCCCAAGGAAGCTCCTGCAAAGGTTTCCACGGGCAAAGAAAACGTAGAAAATAACATAGATACTGTATGGGTAGATTTCTTTCCCCTTTTTGAACCTGACTGCATCCTGAACAGATCCCTCTTGTTGAAATACTTCCAAGAATCTGCCAATCTGAAACTTATTCAATCAGCCGACCTAGATATAGTTCTGCAACGAAAGTCTGAAGTGGGGACGGGCACGAGGGTGAAGTTCCACTCTAAACTGGTAGCTAACCTCATCCTCCAACGGGCTGAAGACCTCCAGAGTAGGGGAATAGATGTAATTCCTGTACTATTGCCCTCCAGTCGGAATATTGCCGTTAAAATGGTAAACCAACGGAATCCCTCCTCTTCCCTGCTGCTAGCTGCAGCAGGCAATATAAATAACTTGGGTGAAATAAAAGAATTAAAAATAAGCAAGTCCAGTGATTCTCGAGTGGTATCATATGCTCAACCCTCTTTTTTAACTCATACTACCCTCAGAGAGGAAATGGATCACTGGAACTGGCTGCCCAAAGTATTAGCTGACAAATCTTCGGGAAAATCATTACCTAATCAGTTCCTTTAGCACGGACTTATCTATAATATCGTGGAATTCAGCAGGCATAAAAAACAATACGGAGAAATTACACTTTCTCCTATCCCTGGAGGCAAATATCATATGCCTCCAGGAGACATGGTGCAATGAAAATATCCAAATAGGGAAGGACTATTTTGCTTTAGAAGGCAGTGCTACTGCGAATAAAAAAGGCCACGCCAGCGGGGGCATAGCCTGCCTACTATCCAACCGTATAAACTGGGATTACAACCACTTCCTGGACCCGAGTAAACTTTTTCAGGTAGTTACCTTGTTTGGGTCTGGCATCTTCTCAGCTGGAACCCGCCTGGCCTTGATAAATGCCTATATCCCTCCTGAAGCGGGTTTTAATACAATTTTAAACAAAATCTCTCTCCATATACAGAGCATCAAGGAGAAAGATCCTGGAATGGTTATTATCCTAACCGGGGACTTGAATTGTAAAATCTCCAATTTTAGTTTAAATCTGTTTTCTGACAAAATAAGAGAAGAAACGCTCCATATCCCTCGGGCAATATTCCCTGAGAATATATTAACAAATAAACGGGGTAAACTATTACTAAATGAGTTGGCGGAAATCGATGGGATAATCGCAAATGGGCGTCTCCCCTCGGACTCTCCGGCAAACTTTACCCATAGATCGTATCAAGGGGAATCGATTCTTGATTACGTTATAGTAGGGTCTCATTCATTTGAGTTATTAAAGGACATCGTTGTAATCGATACCATTTTCAGCGATCATAAAATTATTTCCATCTCAATGAATATACATCCCCCTAAATGTGATCAATGGTCCTTGAACAGTAGCCAAATAAATTTTGGTAACAGTTCGGGAAGGTGTTATTGGAATGCAAGGGCTCACCGTTACCTGGAGGATATGCTAGATATAGCAATCTCCGAGCTCCCCTCTTGGCATGGTCGCGAAAATGAGCTTTTTTCCTTATTTTTGAACTCAATAATAACAGGGGCTCAAAAACAGAACAAGAAAAAATCCATCAAAACAATCCATTGTCCTCTGAAATTACTCAATGTAGACCTGAATAAACTTACAAGGGCCCAATACTTAAATAGAACTGAGGATAAATCCCGACAAATAACAACACTAAAAAGGAGAAGGAGGCGACTCTTATACGCTCTTCGAAAAGAAAAAGAGGATACCATCTGGGTAAAAATAAGGGAAGCTGCAACCAATGGAGAATTGAGACAATTTTGGTCCCTTATAGGTGAAGGGTGCGGAACGAAAACCACTCCGCTGCCTATCCCTATCGAGGAACATATATGGAGGGATTTTGTCTCAAGCCTCTATGCCAGCAACCTCCCAGTTTCTCCCCAAGTTCGGTTTTTAGACATTAGCCAACCGATAGAGTCTTTTTCAGAGAAAGACATAGAACTTGCCATTGGGGAAATGAGACGCTCAGGAGCCATGGGTCCCGATGAAGTCCCAATTAATGTGTTAAAGCAGAACAGGGCCAAAAATAAGCAAGCTTTTATGCCCTATCTTTAATTCCTGCATATTAAGCGGAAAGGTCCTACCTTCCTGGAAGGGAAGTATCCTGGTCCCATTGTACAAAAAGGGTGATCGTCTCCTCCCCCAGAATTATCGCCAGATTGCATTGCTGGATGCAATCGGCAAAGTTTTTACTAGATGCCTGCTCAAAAGGATAAATGCTTGGGTTGAATCTGCAAATATCCTTCCACTTGAACAGACAGGCTTTAGAAAAAACCACGGGACCTTGGATAATCTAACTGCCCTCCAGGTAATAGTTGACAAGTACATAAGAGCGAGGAAGGGGAGAGTCTATGTGGCTTTCATAGATTTCTCCACGGCCTTTGATAAGGTCGACCGTCAGGTATTGTGGAGAAAGCTACACATCTTAGGAATGCCACATAGCCTCTTACGCTTGGTCCAGGATCTGCATGATGATACATGGTGCAAGGTCCTGTTGGGAGGAGAAAGAGGTCTCTCTCTGCTCATTCCATCTGCGAATGGCCTCAAACAGGGCTGCCTGCTAGCGCCCCTCCTATTTTCCCTTTATGTCTGTGACCTTCCCCTTACTTTATCAACATGTGTAGGAATTGCCCCACGCCTAGGCGAAAGATACATCCCCTGCTTAATGTATGCAGACGACATTTTAATATTAGACCTCTCCCCTAAGGGCCTTAATAACCGTCTGCATGCACTATACACCTTCTCTGAAGAGCACTTTTTGAAAATAAATATTTCTAAAAGTAAGATAATGTGCTTGGAGGGACGAAACAAACTAAAACTGGACCATATTAGTTGGGAATTGGGAGGTCAGAAATTAGAAAGAGTAAAATCGTACGTCTTTCTAGGTATGGTAGTTACTAGTAACTTAAGTAATAAATTACACATAGAAAGCAGTTCCCGAAAAGCAAAGTCACAGGGTAAAGGCCTAAGATCATTATACAAATCAACAGGTCAGAGACACTTTGTTCATCTGTTGGAGGCCTTTCGGGCAAAAGTTCCCCCGACTCTGCTTTACGGGGTAGAATTAATTGACCTAGCAGAATGGGGCTTTTTAGACACAGTGGAGGGCTCCCTACTGAGAAATTTAACCTCGGTTAATAATAGTTGTAGCTCTGCAACCCTGCGTCTTGAACTTCGCCTTAGGAGTAGCTGGGCTCAGGGACTTGCAGGAGTGATTCGTTGGGTTATTAGTCTGATTAAAGGAAAGCCATCTACTCTCAGATCTCTAATTACAAAAGAGTTGATGGGCCCCCTAAATGCTTACTCAATCCTAATAAAGAACTATAGGAAAGCTATCACTCTTTTAGAGTTGGAGGAAGCATCCATCTTAGAACTCTCCATGACCCAATTGAAATTACAACTAAAGCAAGCTACATGGAAGCTAAGTTATGAGAGGGACCGGAAATTAATAACACAAAAAAAGGGAGTCACACAAGTTGTTGATTCCTATTTGATCAGACAGATACAACCCTACCTGTCATGGAACATCCCGCACGGCTTACGCCGTTTTTGGCTGCTTCTCAGGCAGGACTTGCTCCCCCTGAACAAGTTGTTGGCCAAATGGTACGGAATATCCAACGTATGTAATTTCTGTAACCTAGCAACTCAAGACTCCAAACATGCCCTGCTAGTTTGTCCTGCATTATTGACCTACCGGCGCCTTTGGATAAAACCGGCTTGTATTCAGTTTGGTATTTCTTCTGCAACAGCTCTGTTGGATGCTATTCTTAGCCCCCCAAATGGAATTTTTTGCAACAAAATTTTTAATTTTTTTAAATGTTTCTTAGAACTTTATTAGTAGGATGGTAAATTGCTTTTGTATAATCACTGTCTGTATGAGTTGTTTTATATGGTCAAATTTTATACTGTGTTTTGTAATTGTATAATATGTGGATCTCCACGGAGTTCCAAAACATATTCAATAAAAATTGAATTGAATACACATTTTTGACCACCAACTTGTGCCATACCTTGAGATACTGCTATCTATGCATCCTAGTGGCTACACTGAGTCACGTATTCCACAATTTTTAAAAAGAAAATGTTTTAAAAACTGCGGTCAAAGATAACAAACATAGAAGTCCAGAGTTCTTAGAGTAGTCTCCCAATTGCATTAAAAAAAGATACTGCTCCTGAGTTTTACTTTCAACAGCTAATCTAGGAAAATGCTGAAAGAGTCATAGTATCAGGAAGATGTTGTCTTTGTCCATGGAAAGAGAATAAAAGACCCTACAGAACCAAATAAACTCTATATATTCCATATATTACAAACTGAATGCATCCAATTACAAGCCCGCTGGCCTAAAGGACAGCCTGGGGAGAATTACATATTATATACATTCTTTTACATGGAATCTAATACATTATCAAAACAGTAGCGTAATAAGGATGGCACAAGTGACATGATTTTGGCATGAAGCTACGTGGTACAGACACCTTTATTTTACTACTGAAAATGTACTCTGTAACCTAAAGTTGGTGGAAGGGGGATGTGAAGTTGTGAAAAAGGCTCTGACAATAAGGATGACCGTGGCAGACTTGTACAAAATGGCAGCCCATGACGGCGAACCAGAATTGATATATTTGCATCCTAGACAGCATGGCAGAGCAGCCATGTGAAAGAAAAGTACAGTCTGACGCAAGAGCAAAGAAAAACATTTTCACACCCTTTAAAAGAAAACTATTCCAAACTGCTTTGGGAACACTTTTTATATGTATTAAGACAAGCCTAGTTAGTTGACAAAAAGACACAATTTTAATTCTATTATTTACCTCAATAATCCTATTCCTTTAATATTTACTTGCGATAAAATTATATTGCCTGCTTTCTGTCGTTATAAGCAATGACTCCTGAAAAGAGTAACCTAAATCCTTATCTGCATTTTTTATTGTAAATATTTTTTTGAAGGCAACACTCTATATTAAATGTTTTTTGACATACATAGATTCTAAATTCTCTACAGTCGTGTAGGGTGCATAATATCAGTTTCTTGGAAACGTTTACAGGCATTAGAACAGTTCTTTACAATAGACAAGAAAAGCAACCTCATAAATGACAACATCCCCCAGGGCTAATGTTTGAGCCATGCCTACAGTTATGTAACAAAAAGCCATAATTAAGTCTCAGTACTGGGTTCAAAGCTATAGTGCGTTCTTTCTCATTAAAAGAGCCACGCCGCAGAGGTATGAGGTACCAGAATATCATGCACTTAAATATTGTTCCCTAAATACCCCGCTTTGCAAATGATATTTAGAACACAATATTTATGTTAGGTTACATTTTTTTTAAATACATTTTTATAGGCATTGGTGCAATAAACATAAGAATAGTGGCATACTGCAAGAACACTTCAAAATATTCACGTATACTGACAACAATAACCCGACTCACCCTCCCGTGCCCACAGACTGTCAATTTCCCTCATACAGGATTAAACACGGGGTAACAAACGGGGTACAGTGTAGGAGACCGGGGGATGGTAGATTTTCCTCATTAAAGATAGTACTATCGTACCCTCCTCATTCCCTTCCTCAGTCAAACATCAAACTCTCTCCAACTCAATTGCTCAAGGCGGTGAGATATCCATGGGATCCAGTACCTCGGTGAGCATAACCGCCCAGGCCTGCAAGTCGTCCGCAAGCTTATTATCCCTGCATGTTTTATGCATGTGGTACTCCTCAGCATTTGCCCACTCAGCCATATCTCTCATCAATTCTGTGATCGTCGGTTCTACCGGGGGATTCCTTCAAAAGGCAATCCTGTGTTTGGTCGGCACAAGGCCCAGAGGGAGGAACTTCCTACTCAGTTTTTTTTTTACTGGAACCCGTGCCAGGAGACATTACCCAGCATCTCTTATAATGGACCAACAAGGGGTTGGGTTCAGGGACTTCAATATCTCCTTCCAGTATTCATCTTATTTAGGGCACCCCCAAAACATGATCATGAAATCCACATCCAACCTGGTACAGCTGAGGCATGAGGTAAGTCGGGCTGGGTAAATTTAATGTAAAATCCTAGGGGTGAGGTAAACCTGATGCACCACATTATATTGAATTAGCTTAAACCTTTCATTAGAAGATGTAGTCTTCAACCCCTCATGGATCCCCTCTCATCCCTTGGGTGAAAGTGGCGCCTCCAACACATCGTGTATATGTAGCTCTACTAAAGGTGAGTCCTCTAAAACAACCCTATAGATGTGTAGGTCAGTCTCTGACCCACCTGCCATATTTAACAAAGTTACCAATTTCTGCGACGCCTGGTAGGGGGAGGGGGGGGGGGGGGGGCGGCGGAGGGAAGGGGCGTCTGGGATGTTAGATGATATTTATGTAAACCATATTCTGACATATGACTATTCTCCAATTTTTTATATATTGATCGACCTTGAAAGGATAATGGGTGGAGTCAGGCCCTCCTGGGATTCTGAGCTGCAGGTCACACAGATATCGCAATGAAGTTTAACTCGCTCACTATTCTCTGTCTCCCAGTTGAACTGTAACAAAGAAACGGTAATAAGATGTTTTTTGTGACTGCATGAATAAAACAAACCGTGGCCTTTTAAGTAATAGCTTTCTCCTTACTTCTGCAGAAATATGGAAGCTGCAAGACCCTTGCTCGCAAAGCCAGGAACAGATTTGAAGTCTGAAAGCAAACGTTCCCAATACATTGCCACAGAAAGCATGTTTTAGAAAAATACAACAATGACCAGCCTAAAAAAAATGCAGTCATTCAGCTAGGCGTTTATAGACTGAAATGCTCCTAAAAGAAACATGTAATAGTCTGGGGGGGGGTGGCGGGGGGGTGGGGGGGACTCCTCCTCTAAGGCAGAGAAGTGTCGCCCCACTGCTCTCAGAGCAGTGAAAGAAGGAAAAATAAAATGATTACGTTATTTTCATGTTATTTTTCGTAGCTAAAGGGCTAATTTAGGCCGGGGCTGGGGATCACAGGTTGAGGAGTGGTGGGCACACTCTAAGTGCACATGACAGTTTGGCTAGCCGTCTTGGGCTGGCCAAACAGTCATGCGCACTTTGCATGTTCCCCACCAGGCTGTAAGGCACAGCCTAGTAGAGAACATCCACAGGCTCATAATCCCCTTCTCGACCATGGTGGCAGCAGCATTGTGATTGGCTTAGGGGAGCTTGTGTGCATCCGGATTCGGAATCAGAATGAGAAGCGGAGAGACAACTGTGGAGAGACGGCAGAAGGGGTAAGTATATTTCTGTTATTTTCACCCCTCCCCGCTCCACCTTCCCCCGTTCCCTAACAGACGTCACTGGTAATAGTTCCTGCACAGTGCAACATATCAGATATGGCAGCTGTGTTGTGACTGAAAGATTTCAGTCACTATTCCTAAAGTTTAAAATCTACACTGCAGAGTTTTAGGTGCGCGTGGCCTGATATGCGAGCATCTTAGACTGTACATGAAACCAAACACTAGCTCTCATGCCACAGGTTGACTATAAGCTGATTTATGTTATTTATCAACCATGCAATGATCGATACTCACATGCATCACAGTGCAAATTAGGCTACAGTGAGTACACATGTCCCTTAACTGTCCATTAATATCTCTTACAATGCCTGTGATTTGAAAAATTCACTTGAAAAATATTTTCTTTTCTGGTAACAGATTCGCACAGGCAGTTTAAGTCAGTGGAAAACAGGGGGGCCTATTGACAATAACCTTCTGCTCACCTAAAAGCAACTTAGAGAGAGCAAAAAGTACCATTATGGTCCTAATAGTATACCGTGATTAATATAATAAGCCGCCCTGCCCTATGTCTGTAAATTAATATAAGGCAAGTGTTGCAGATGTTCTACAGTCATAGGTTTAGATTTATGATGCATTCTTCCAGGTGAGGGACAGGGGAGTGACCTCTGGGAATGTAGCTAACAACCAAAAAGTTGTATTTTTGTGGTGCACAATCAAAAAAGGGGGGAGCTAGAGGTTTCAACTAGGTTTACCCTCCTTCCTCAGTAATGAACACAAAAAAAACGAAATACGGTGTTTCAATCCTGACAAATCATGAATATTGAGCTTTATTACGTTTTTTCCAGTATTATATATCGAGCCACCCTTTTTTCATAATCTAAAATGAACAGAGTGACATGGACTCAAAATATACATATATTTAATGTGCGTGTGTACCCTGCTCGCACATAGATTGAAATACATGAAGAATATGTGTTTTAGCACTGGTAAGGAACGCATAATCACCTTTGTTCCCTTAACCAACTCACAACCTGAATTTAGCCCCGCTCTCTACAAACGCGGTATTTACTTGTGTGCACAAACACGATATTCTATACCTCCAGTATGGACTCATCTTTGTTCCCTTAACCAACTCACAACCTGAACTCACCGTTATCTACAAATGTGGTATAAACTTCTGCCCACGTACATGATATTCTATACCTCCAATATGGCCTCCGATATTGCCGTTTCCCGGTGGCTATCTTGCTTCTGTACCGCCCTAGTCAATGTAACAATGACTAGGCGGATACAGAAGTATATCTAGTGGCACCCAAGGAGAGACGCGTTAATATGTGGTCTCCAAGGGAGCGAGCAGGTGCATTACCGGTGTGGTGCGCTCTGACAAAAGTAAGTTCCATTGACATTTTCCTTTACAGCTGAGGCAAAACCTGGCAGTTTTTAGACCGCATGGAGGCATCGGGCAACCCCCATTTTTCACAGTGTTTTTTACAGGGTCAATAATAACCACACTTTTGTTACCATTACTATTGCAGAGTATGAATGCGAGCCCTTCAACCCCTCCAGACCTTGGGGCACATTTGAGCCTCACAAAAAGTATGTAACTTTATATGTACATGTTCGTTATGTGGTATTGTATGTCAAATGGTTTTATGTCTTTGTAATTAGCACTCAATCACTTTCTCCACAGGAGACACTGATCATATGTTTTTCCTTCTGCAAAGTACGACGGAACACAAGGTAGTTGTTAACCACATGCACCATAGAGGAGCATTTATACGAATTAGAATGATGCCTATATTTACAATGCCTACCAGAATCCTGGGAGGCTAATGTTACACTGACAGTGTTCTGTTTTATTTCCTACAGATTATACGTACCATTGAGTAAACCATATGTATTTAATCATTAGTGCAAGCACATTAGGCGAGGCACCTTTTATTTCATTTTCACACTATATTTCTCTATTTACCTGATGTGTAGGTCACCTAGGAATGGTACGCACAGGGCTGGTCCCTGTGTGGTCCTGAGGAAGAACTTTGGGGAGGCTCGAAACATGTCGACTTATACTAGGGACGCCTAACTCATCATTGTTATGTTGTTTTTCCCTAGTAGTTACCCCTGCGTTTAAATATACCAACTAGGAGCAAGAATAAAGTATTTTGCCCACTAGTTAGGTATTTTTAACCCATTTGTTCCCACTCCACACCACTGCACTACACATTTATTTCACATAAGTGCTCCTACGGAACTCCGCAAGTCGTAGGACACCTCAATCCGCAGTGAATTGAGAGGACCCCTATGATGAAGCATGTCACCAAGGGGAAACCCTGATGAGTGAGGGGACTATAGAAAGAAATTCTTCTTTCTAACCAGTAGACTTTCCTACTCCACTTGAGCGGAAGTTTCTCTTCTCCCATAGCTAGGTTCTAATATAGGCATTTCCATTTGTTTGTGTTCAGTATTATTGTGGTGCTCATAAACCGTGACGATTGCCCATCAATCCCTAATTTAAGCATTTATACTTAATGCCACAAATAATGGGAAATGGGTAAGAAAACACCAAACAGTGTTGTATTTGGGGGGAAACAGGAAGAGATAGTTCTTCACATGGAAATTATTTTACAGGGGAAAATAAAAACCCACTACATATAAGCAGATTTATGTAGACTGCCATTCCTATGTTTAGCTATTTTTGTGAACCCCTCAAAGGGCCAGCTGTACAAAAATCTACAATTGCGATTCCCTTATGCGATTACTACGAATCATAATTAGGATATAGCATTTCCGAATGTAAGAAAACGTACATCTTTTAAATAGCGATTCCTAGTGATTTGCAAATCGACCAACCTCACGAACATTAATGAGGTAAGTCACAACTTGCAACCCATTTGGAATTGCAGCCATCACAGGGATGATGGCCTGCTGAGGTCAGAAGACCACTGTGTCTGTGACTGCTTTTTAATAAAGCAAACTTCTTTTTTTTTTAAATGCAGCTAATTTTCCTTAAAGGAAACGAGCTGCATTTAAGAAAGAAAAACTGAAACTTTTAAGTTTCATTTTTTAAGAGATTTAAAAAAAATGTTTTTTGAACATTCTCAAAGGGGAAGGGGTCTCTTGGGGACCACCTCCCCCTTTGTGAATGGGTTACTACCAGTTTTAAACTGGGGGTAAAATATTACTGTTTTGCGACTGGAATTCGGTTGCAAAACAGTAATACATACCAGACCAATTCAATATTTGGAAGGGATGCCCTAAACATGCCCCTTCGAAATATCTAATCGCTAATGCAAATTGTGATTCAGTAACACGTCAACAAATTGCATTTTGCCTTTGGTACAACAGAAAAACTCATTTTTGCGGTTGCAAAGGGCCAGATTGCTTGCGACCACAAAAATGCTTTGTACATCTAGCCCAAAATGTTTTGCTTTATGGAAATCGTACGCAAGAGGCCACTACTCTTTAATAACATTGAGGGAAACTAAACAAATAAGCAAAACGCCACACATCAGAGAACAGCATTTTGTGGGTTTCATCCACACATCCCTCTCTCAGCCTCCAGTCTGGTCCTCTCAAGGTAGCTTATCACTATGCCACCCACTGCTGCGGCACATTGAAGCTACAAAAAAACTTAGCAACATAACATGATTGATTGGGGCATGTTTACATACGGTGATGATGATTGGCTGGCATGATTGATGTGGCATTCCAAAAATAAATGTTCTATATATACACAGACACACACGCACAAACACACTGACTAACAAGCTAGATACAATAACGTTATAATTGCTAAAACAAAGCAGTATTTATAATATTAGATTTCGCTAGGTAAAAATCATGAGACAGATCTACAAAAGCTTGACAAACGACTACATTTTGTGATAACCATTGCTGGGCACTTTTGCTGGCTTGTTACGCTGCAAATTCTAATTGATTCTGGAGGCAGGGCTTTAAGTGTGATGAAAAAACTGGGGGGTCTTTCAAAAGGGTGTGGTCAATGTAATTAAGAGCGTGGCTTAAAGACATAAGCTAAAAATCTGTTCTTAGCATAATGTGCGGCCCGTCTTGTATTTTGCTGTTTCTGTCATTGCATCCAGATATATGATACAACAAGTAACATCATACTTACAACAAGGCAGGACTATTGGCTTCGTCAATGGTTGTTAGTTGCACAAGATAAATAAGCCGCAACTATGGCTTGTTACTAACTATAATATTGAAAAAGCTTCCAATTAAAGCCCTGCTGACACCACGACAATGTTGCTGCTCTTGAGTTTCAAAAACAGAAGGGAAATCCAGACAGAAAATGACTCTCTTTAAAGGATTTCCCTTCCCCTACAACGCTCACCTGGCATGATGTTATGTCGTAACTTCTCCACCTGAGAAGGGAGCAGTGTGAGCAGCGCACATCGATGGGCCTGCCGTCTCTGCAGTCCGGGAAAAAAACGGACATCCTGTGCCACGGCACAAAACAGAGCCCGATAGAGACCTGTTTTGAAGCCCCCTTAAAAAAACCTACTGGTGCTCAGACCAGGTGAGACCCGGCCCACTTCAAGCCCTGTCTGGAGGAATAAGTTTAATTTACAAAGGTGAGCTGTTTTATTTTGAATATAACTCCAAATAGATACTGCCACACATTTTGCATTCCATCTTAATCCCTTCTGTGCATTTTGCTGCAAAAAATGCCAATTTTAACTTGGTGCAAGTGAGATAACACTGTGGTCACTCTGATATGACCCGCATTACACAGAGTTTCAGTAATAGGCGTAGTTTCCACTTTCAAAGCAAACGTGGATGACTTTTTGCACACAAAATTTCATTGCAATTCACAACTGTCATTATCAGTCGTAATTCACCGGGTGTAGGTACTTACAGGCTCCAAGGGAAAGGGGGAAGCAAAGGAGCTTTTCAATCCTGGCATTCAAGTTGGAAACAAATTGCTCTGTGGCCACTCTTGCTCCGGGCCAGATTGGGAACAAAAAATGCCCTTGCTCCGGGCCGGACTGGGAACAAAAACCACCCTGGCAAAGTGCTCGGCCGTGCCCCCTACCCCCCACACTCACCCCCAGCACCCCCAGTCAACTGATCTGGGTTTAATCCACCATCATTCTTTAGCTCACTCCCCACCCCAGTTCAGACATGGCCATATGCAAATCAGTCTGACCCTGTGCCTAATGGGAACAGCCCAGCCTGAACTGCCAAGCCATGTCTTCACTGGACCGGAAACAAGCATCCTGGGACTGGTTTCGGGTTCATAACCCTCATCAGCCAGGCTATCTTGAATTCAGTGGCAAAGTGAGCAAGGGAACCCACGTCTGGGCATACCCTGCCAACTTGGGCCAACAAAGCGATACCAAGGGGGATGATGGACGGAGAGGGCACCGCCGCCCTTGTTCTCCTCGATTTATCAGCCGCATTGGATACTGTTGATCACAATCTCCTGCAGCAACGGCTGGAAACGATGGGGGTCAAGAGAGCGGCACTGGCCCTGCTTTTACCTTTCCTGAAGGAAAGGACACTAACAGTGAAGTTAGACAGGTATCAATCGGAGCCATGTGTCCCCCCCATGCGGAGTTCCTCAGGGATCATCTCTGAGCCCATCCATTTTTAATGTGTATGTCTCAGAACTCGCCCCTTTGATCTGAGAATTTGGTTTTAGTTTGACGTCTTATGCTGATGACACCCAGATAGTAGTGGCAGCATACAAACATCAAGCATCACCCACCCTACAGTTTCAGAACTGTATGAGAGAAATAAACAGATGGATGGGAACACACTGTCTTAAGCTCAACTCCGAGAAGACCGAGGTCATAATCTTCGGTAACCTGCAACCCAGATGGCACAATATCTGGTGGCCGGCGGAGATGGGTGAACCAACAAAGCCAGAACAAAAGGCAAAAAATCTGGGGGTGTGGATCAATAACAAACTAGCACTCTCATACCAGACAAATGCCATTGTCTCTGCCTCCCACTTTCTGATAAGGAAACTACAGAAGATCCTACAATACACCCCAATGGATTCTAGATAGACGGTGGTAACAACACTAATCCAGTCAATGCTGGATTATTGCAATGTGCTCTACCTGAGTATGCAGAAGCAATATCAAAATACAGCTGCTTAACTGTTGGCAAATATCCCCAAGTATGATTCAGTAACCAAGGAGATTCGCAGGCTCCACTAGCTCCCAGTGGCACAACAAATTAAATTCAAGTCTCTATGTCTAGCATACTAGGCACTGAGCAACACAGGACCTCTTTTTCTAAGAAATCTCTTTGCCTGTTATGGACCGTTCAGACATTTAAGTTCCACAGGTGCTAGACTCATGAAAGTGCAGAGAATACGTTCCCCAGGTTAGGGCGGCACCGCAAAACTTTGGAACAGGCTGGCAATCAAGCGCAGAAGTCCAAGCTCCCTCACCATCTTCAGGGAAGGGCTAAGAACCTAGGTATTCCAGAATTAGAAGCCTGGCTGGGCTTACTGTGTTTATAGCGCCAAGACACCTCAGTGTATTCGCCCGCTCAATATATCTCATTAACATAACATAACATTATCAGCGTCTCCTCTGGTGCCAATCTTCAGGGGCCACGATAAACAAATCCCTGTGAAGATTTTAGTTCTTATTGATCATTTGGACCACTTGCCTAGAACATTTTAATGAACGAATATTCTGTGATATATTAAGGGCACATCTAGTAATGGTCACCATGGTGAGTTTGAGATATTTCAGAAACATGGGCCTCAAATGTAATGGGAAATTTCCAACTTAGGTCTTCATCTCTCGCATAAGCCTGATCTCTTTTATGTACATAGTAGTTATAGGCACCCTTCTTTCTCACTAATGCGATTGCTGTTTGATGTTCTTTCCACTTTTCATCAGCCTCCACTGTAGTGTAAAGTGACCTCATGGCATGAGCAGGTGTAGTGTTTGATATCGTCTGACATAGCAGCAGTATTGCTGAGGGCACCCTGTTGATGTATACATAATGCGCCACTATTTATTAATACATCTGAAAATGACTAGTTCAATGTCTGTCATTTATTTTGACACTGTCCAGTTTATTATTAAGTGTTGTTTAGCTCCTCATTAGCATGAGGTTACCATGAAGTAATTTTCCAGTGCTTGTTGTCTAGATGTTCAAGATAACCAGAGGATACTCTTCATTGAAATTGGGCACCATTGCTTGTGTTGATCTTGTAAGGGTTATGATGCAAAACCTAAAAAGCACTGAATGTGTCGGTTACGGTGGGGACCACAACCATAACCCCCCTCCCCCACTGCACTGCTCATAGCCGCATACAGGATGTCCTAAAAGACTTAACCAAAAAGGATAAAGAAGCTTCCATGATGGAAGTTGACTCAGCACAGGGTCTGACCAAAAGCTAGGCTCAGCACCAGAGATATTGTGCACATTGGGGATGTCATTGATCATCTTCATAGAGATGTCATCAATTATGTCATTTGTGATGTGATCTAAGACACCATGTATGAGGTCATCAGCGGTGTGCATTGGGTGCATTGGGGACACGGTGTAGAATCCCTGCTCACTATAGCTGAAGCCTTAAAGTGCTCTTTTAATTTTGCATTGTAACCATATTGTCCCTTCAATTGTAGGTATTTAGATGAACTTCCATGTTCTTTTAAAACAAATAGAGACAACTGCTCAACGTACTTTTTCTTATGGTTGAAACTATATTTCATACATCAATAGCGCAGTCAAAACATGACTTGCACAATAGGGTCCTTTTTCGAGGTTGTCAAAAGATATGTTTAGAAACATAGATTGAAAAAGGATATCATCTATATAAAATATGAGATATCTTTAAAAACAAAGACTAAATAAGTAGCTACTATCAAAATACCTTTTTTGAGTCATCTGATTTACTCATAGAGTAGCTCGAACACGCAAGTGCTAAGTTGTTGGTGGTGTGAATTGTAGCATTGGTGTGTGTCTGCAAGGGGGTGAAATGGAGATGGGAGGTGAAGGAAAGGGGTAAATCGGGTGTATAAAGGCACCTGCAGAAAGTAAAAAGGATTAAAAGCAGTTTAGTCTGAATCAATGGAGTTAGGTAAGAGGGACCCTGCTATCTGCGGGACTTTAATGCAGACAGTTCCATGCGCCTCTCTGAACATTGGCGCCCAAGGCCTGGCCCAGCTCACCCACACCAAAAGCCAACCCTGTATTTTAGGGTGTGGTCTTTGCAAAGTTTTGAGTTGACTGGGATCCTGCACAGATACAGAGCTGAGGGGGTGATATTTAAGCAATTGTTTTGCAGTGCTAATTGTTTATGTTGCACTGGCCCGATAATGGATTATGCATCTTTCACTGGAAATGTAACTGCTGCTGAAGTCTAGACAAGAGACTACATAATTCAACAATACAAGAATGTAACAACATACACCACAGTACCCTGCAAAACAACAACATAATGGTACTGTTAAACGATTGTGTTCTTAATTTGTTGCTCTGTTTGTTTGTTGAGTTGCTGGATTGTGTTATTTTGCAGTTGATTTTTTGAAGTTGTAGAACTTTGATATGGTATGTTATGGATTGTTGTGTTATAGTGTTTTGTATTGTGATGTACTGTGATGTGCTGTTGTTGGGTTATTTGAATCTGCTCTGTTGTGCTATTTTGTTGAATTGTGTGGCTTTGCTGTGTTTCGTTGTGTTTCTGTGTTTTGTGATGTTGTATGCTGCTTCTTTATATTATGGTGTTACGTTACTGTAATACAGCATTTTGTAATTGTTTTACTGTGATGTGCTTTTACCTCCCAATTTTTTTTCCCCAAAAAGTCTGAATCCTTCCCTCTTCTATCCCTCCGCTATCCTTCTCAATCCAAACAACTGACTAACATATCCACCACGCAAATTACTTTCATGTTTATATACTAATTCAACACTAATCCTTTATGGGTTCTGGAGTAGTGTGCTACTCGCTGAAAAAGTGCTTCAATATCCCATCAGGGGTAGCAAGCGTTATATAACTGCGAACCTTTTTCCTCTTCTATCCCTCCACTATCCTTCGAATTACAAATAACTGACTAACATATCCACCACTCAAATTACAATCATTGAATATTAACCATTAAATCCCTAACTTTGATGAATTGTGTCAGCGATCATTAGCTCCTCAAGAATGTTTAACCAAGCAAAGCAGCTTCCATGTGCTAGATCTATCAAAAGAGCAACCATGGTGGAGCTTGTATGATACAACCTCCATGTTCCAGTCATTACTGGTTTGAAGTGAAGACGCCTCCCAAAATATAGGCCCGGCTGCCAAATTGTCATTTTCATTCTTACCACATAAAAAAACATAAACACCTCCCACCCTCTAGGTTGGGTGAAAAGGACCTGGTAAGAAAAAGCACCTGTTGTGCCCGTCTGTCCTGATGGAGATTAGGGCTGCTATGTGTTTGTTATGCTGGTTTACTTGTCTAACACAATCTGGTCCTGGGCAACGGTTGTTAGTTTAAGTGGTAAAGACATCTTCTCAGGCTACCCTGGAGATTGGATCTGGAACTTCGACTAAACCGCAGACACCCCTCCCTTAGCACCTTGAGACCCTCACGGGTAAGTAGTAGCTATATGATTGCTGATTGATTGATGGGTGAGTGTTTCATAGGCTTATTCAACTAATGCAGGGGAAAGGAGGACAAGGAGTAGGAGCAGTAATGGCAGGAGAAATACTGTGGCTAAGGTGTATTCTGCTGTCCCGGCATTAGATTTTGCTGTTGCTCCTGAAAGCCCATGCGCTTGAATGATTGATGCTGCGAAAAATGAGTTATCAGCAAAAAAATGATGGAAGATGAGAGGACATAAAGAGTGTACAGAAGACGAAATGCCTCTTCTTCAATCAATTTTTACTCTGCTGCCTCTGAGGAGTATGGAAAGAAGATCCGATCACAAAACACAGGGCAAGTATGGCCACAAATGTAGCTTCACAACGCTAAACACAACTATCACACTGAGTACTAAGAGCCTGGCGGTCCACCCAGGACCCTGCTGCTAACTTTCACCCGTGAAGATGGAAAGGGCATTCAGAACAGGGAAGACCGAAACCACGTCAGCTTACAAAAATATTCAAACCCATCTCCTCTCAAACACCCGGCGAGCATGAGGTGAACACAGCGCATGGCTACCTCGGCTTGCTATAAAACAAAAGCTTGAATGTTGACACTGCAAGAGAGCTGGTTATCAGCCTGGGAGTGATGCGCGTTGGAAATGTCTTCACTTATTTGGTAAGCAGAGTTCTGGGGTTTTAATGAAATGCCTCTAGTGTTTATGGAAAACAGGCTTTTTGGTTTGTAAAGTAGCCTGCTGTTTTAATATTTCATAATGGTTTACAACTGTAATATGTTTTTTGGCTCCGTGCAATCTTTATTTATCCTTCAAAGGGCGCCCCGCTGGCACAGGCTGCACTTTCATCTGCATTTGAATTAATTTTAGGAGTAGAACAGAAGCACAGTTAGCTCAGGTCTAATGATACTGAAGCTGTGGTGAGGCTCTTAGGTGAGCATACAGTGTGGATACTTTGGATGTATGAGGCAGTGTAATCCCATATTCACTGCGGAGAAAAGAACAGCAACACTAAACAGATCTAGATCTGTAAATGTAAAAACAGGAGAGGCTAACTAGGGGAGGTAAAGCAATTTTACAGACAATAATAGATGTGCCTACACAATGCAATCACATGTAATTTACTAAGCTCTTTAGAAAAGCACGGCAAATTGACGGCTGCTTCCATGACAGCAGCGAAAGTCTAAAGGGGGTACAATGTTTTAACAACTAATGCAGTGGCCTGGTCGCTCCCCTGCAAAATGTGGTGAGGGGGGGCTATAATGCCACATAGAAGTGTGCTTAATGGAAACATAAAGCCCTGAGGCAAAGCGATGATCCCTGGGGCCTGGGCCTACCCTGCATTGCAAGGTTGGAGGTGTCTATCTTATACCATGAACCTATACACAAGAAACCATAGACATGGCTGCCCAATATGGTCATGTTCTCTGTGTCAGGATGAGGTACATTATCTCTCTGTATATAAGGTTATCTTGCACTACTAAATGTTTCCTCACGCTACAGGTGAAATATTTTGTTAAAAAGTGAGTTTTCGCACTGTATGGTCTATACATAAAAATTAATAAAATTGAAAATTCATCGACTTACCCACTTGTATATGAACTGGCCTGCCTTAGGGAATGTTTTTTAGCAGTGACTAATACAGTTTTGCAATATCTGTAAAACATTTATAGACTTACTAGATGGAAAAATAAATTGATTCCACAAAAATGATGGCCAGAACATTGGATATCCTGAACAGGCTGTATACTGTGAGGTAGTGAACCATTTTACAGTTACAGTGTTTTGAAAGAGTGTTGGTTTAACATAGGACTTCTAGTATTTTCAGTTGAAGTAGGGAACAGATAATAAAATGTTAGTTTCCAAGTTCCGCATGGTTTGCTCTGGACAGCTGGTGTATTTTTTTTACCTCTGTAGAACCAATTTTGTCTCAGCTGGTCTGGACACACTGTCCTTCAACAATTGTCAGGTGTCAGAGAGAAGGATATATTTTCCACTTATGCCTAAAAGATATCATGTGACTTTAGAGAACTTCATCATGCAGTCTGGGTTGCAAGACGTAGACCTGAGATATAAATGCCTTGAAATATTAAAGTTGTAGTTCACTGCATGTAGGTAAGATGGGCTGAGTAGACCAGTAATAAAGTAAGAATCGCCGGGCCTGATTCACAAAGGTAAACTTACACTTTAGTGCAAGTTTACACTTGCTGTAGTAACATTACTATTTTTCGTATTCACAAACTACAAGTGTAATTATTCTACTAGTAAAATTATTAGTAATAAAATTGGACATTAGTTTGTGAATTCCAAAACAGGAGTAAGTTTACTACAACAAGTGTAAACATACACAAAAGTGTAAGTTTAACCTTTGTGCATCAGGCCCTTGTTTTCTACAGACCATCAATTTGCTTAAAAACATGCAAATGACATTTGCCTAGGGTCACCTGAGTACAATCTGTGACATCACATCTCTCACATTTCCTGGGATGCTTTGCCTGCCTGTACCTGTAAAGGATTACTCAAACTAGAGCAAAGAAAGAGAGGGGCACTCCCAGATGACATCCAAATGGGCATTTGGGTTCCTATGGATGTCTGCAGCTCTTTTAATCAGAAAAGGTACCCAACCAGGGTGAAAGGAGCCAGACACTACAGGAAGCCTGGGTTAAGTGGTGCCTAGGGGGTTGGAAATTTCCTTTCATATGCAGGGTGCTAAAGTATGCATGATTGGTTTAGAGGGGAAGGAAACAATGTTCTCAGGAAATGAAATTAATTTCACCACTTAACAGGTGGGAGCGAGATGCCTGGGAATATTAAATCAAATTGAATAGGCATCATCATTAGCGGTTCACTGATCATCATAAAAAATGTTTCATCCACTCCTAAGGAAGAATCTTTCTGGCACTGAGGAGGACAGAATTGCTGCCTGTCTAACTGGGGAATAATGATAATTTAGTCCAGCTACGTCTTGGACCTCTTCTAGTTCATTTTCTCGAGGGCTGGTTGTGCTAGCCTGCTTCTTATCCACACTATCAAAGGGGTCCATGTCTGGTTAGAAACGTAAGGTTACCATTCTGGAACCTAAAATAAGTGACGTGAAAGAGAAAAGATTCTTAAGACTGAGGAAGCTGCTCCTTGTCTGAAAGTAGTCTAGTGAACCACTTGTAGTTGGCATTTCTCCTGCTGGCCTTTATTCTGTCGGGTGCATATTCTAAGGACAGAGGAAGTGATTACATTCTATTCATGATAACCCTTTTGAATTGAACATCCTGTGGTGGGTCTGAAAGGAAAATGCTACTTACCAGTATGCATCTGTTTTTGGCATGTAGAGCTGCAGAGTCTCACACTGTGCATTAGATCGCCACCTGGTGTTGGGCTCGGATGATTGCATGTTGTTGTCCTCTTGGAAGAAGTCTTTGTAGTAACAAGATAGGTGACTCCTCCCATGGACGATAGAGCGCATGGGCATCGACTCCATCCTTAGATTGTTTTTCGCCATGATGAGAAATGATGGAGTTAGTAGAAATAGAAAAAGAGATGTCCATGCGTGTATATCTAATTAAGATAGAACTGGAACAGATACAGGCCCCAGGGAGGCGGGTGGGCGTGAGAGACTCTGCAGCTCTACATGCTAAGAACAGATGCATACTGGTAAGTAGCATTTTCCGTTTGAGGCATATGAGCTGCAGATCTCACACTGTGCATCGATTGTACAGCAGTGTCTCCCCTAGCGGTGGTCACCTGTATCTGTTGCAGTAGTTTGAAAGAGAGTTTTGAGGACAACTTGGCCTACTGCAGCTTGCTGCTTGGCTTGTACAGCAACACAGTAGTGTTTAGTGAAGGTGTGTGTTGTGGACCATGTTGCTGCCTTGCTGATGTCTTCTAGGGGAATGTTCCCTAAGAAAGCTATGGAGGCTTCTAGTTTGCGTGTGGAGTGCGCTCTAGGAGGAACTGTTAATGTACGTTCTGCTTTGTGATAGCATATTTGTATACATTTTACAATCCACCTTGCAATTCCAGCTTTAGAGATGGGGTTGCCTTTATGTGGTGGAGAGAAATTTACAAACAGTTGCTTTGTTTTACGAAAGGATTTGGTCCTATCAATGTAATAGAGAAGAGCTCTTTTCACATCTAGTGTGTGTAAAGCTCTTTCTGCTACAGAGTCTGGATTTTGAAAAAACACTGGTAACTCTATTGATTGATTTAGATGAAAGGGAGTAATTACTTTAGGAAGGAATTTAGGATTAGTTCGTAGAACCACCTTTTTACGGTGTAATTGTAAAATTGGTTCTTGTATAGTGAAAGCTTAAATCTCACTAACTCTTCTAAGAGAGGTAATAGCAATAAGGAAAGCTGTTTTCCATGTAAGGAATTGCAGTTCACACTTATGTAAAGGCTCAAAGGGGGGCCCCATGAGCCTGGTAAGAACAATGTTTAGGTTTTACACTGGAGAGGGTGGTAACCTAGGAGGGATAATCCGTTTTAATCCTTCCATGAAAGCTTTGATTGTAGGAACTCTAAATAACAACATATGTTGTCAATTTTGCAGATATGCTGCAATGCCTGCAAGATGTAAATAGATGAATATGCTAGATTACATCTTTGTAAATGGAGAAGGTAACAGATGATATTCTGTATGGAAGTATCTAGAGGATCAATTTGATTATTAGTGCAGTAAATGGCAAATCTCTTCCATTTTGCAGCATAGCAAGCTCTAGTAGTAGGTCTTCTGGCTTCTTTAATGATATTCATACAGTCTGGTGGCAGGTTAAGGTAACCAGACTCGAAGACTTCAGGAGCCACATCACCAGATTAATTTGACTTGGATCTGGATGTCTGATGTCTCCATGGTTCAGCGTTAGCATGGATGGTGTCAGACACAGTATTTGGTGTGGAACTAGAGAGAGTTCTAGCAGTGTGGTGAACCATGGTTGGCGTGCACATGTGGGAGCTACCAGGATCAATGTGAGAGATTTTTGTATCAGCTTGCGTACTACTAGTGGTATTAGCGGGATTGGCAGAAAAGCGTATGCAAATCTGCCTGACCAGTTCATTCATATCGCATTGCCCTTGGACAGCGAGTGTGGAAACCTGGCGGCGAACGTTGGGCATTTTGCGTTTTCGTGTATGGCAAACAGATCTATGTCTGGATGACCCCACTTGTGAAATAATGGTAGAAGAACTTGCAGATGTAGTTCCTATTCATGAATCTGTTGTGTTTGTTGACTTAACAGATCTGCTATCTGATTGTGAACTCCTGGAAGGTGTTCTGCAAGCAGATATATCTTTTGTGGAATGGCCTATCTCCAAATGTTCTGTGGGAGCTGGGACAGTAGCAGGGAATGTGTGCCTCCTTGTTTTTGAATATAGTACATGGCTGTCATGTTGTCCGTCTAGATCAAGACAGCTTTGTTCTGTAAATCTACTTGGTAGGATTTTAGTGCTAGGAATATTGCTACCAGCTCTAGGTGATTGATGTGAAGCACCTTTTGTTGAGAGTCTATTTCCCCTGAGTTGTATGGTGGAGCAGATGGGCTTCCCATCCTGTGAGGGATGCGTCTGTTGTCAGTACTATCTGTGGCACAGGTTCGAAAAACGGCCGCCCTCTGGACAAGTTTTTGGTGTTCCACAACTGCAGAGTGCGATGTGTGCAGCTGTCCACCAACACCAGGTCTGTAAGTTGTCCTTGAGCCTGATTCCACTGATGTGCTAGCCATTCCTGAAATGGGCGCATTTGCAGTCTTGCATATGGTACAATAAAAATGCAAGATGCCGTCATGCCTATTAGTGGCTGGGAGAGAGTGTTGGGTTTGAAACGTTGTGACTAAGGCTTGAATGCTCTGTATCCTTGCTGGACTGGGATAAGCTAGAGCTGTATCTGTGTTTTTTTGCAGCCCCTAGGTATTGATGTCTATGAGAGGGCTGGAGATGTGACTTGGTGTAGTTGATTGTAAACCCCAAGTTGTGCAGTGTTTGAATTGTTTGAGGTGTGTGTTGGACACATTGAATGAATGACTTGCCTTTTATGACCCAATCGTCTAAGTATGGGAAGACGTGTTTATGTTGTCTTCTGAGATGTGCTGCTACTACTACTAGGCACTTTGTAAACACCTGTAGTGCAGTTGTGACCCTGAATAGAAGGGCTTTGAACTGATAGTGTTGTCCTTCTAGTACAAATCGGAGATATTTCCTGTGAGAAGGATGTATGGGAATGTGGAAGTAGGCATCCTTGAGGTCTAGTGTGGTTAGGAAATCGCCTTGTTGCAACAATGGGAGCACTTGTTGTAAAGTGATCATGTGAAGATGATCTGAGTTTATATACAGATTGAGAGGCCTTAGGTCTAGCCTTGGTCTTAGTTTTCCGTCATTTTTGGGTATTAGGAAATAGAGTGAGTAAACCCCTGTTCCTTGATGTTGCAACAGAACTAGCTTTATTGCATCTTTTTGCAGCAATGAGAGAACCTCTTGTTGGAGCAGCGTTAGATGTTCTGTGGACATTGGACGCTGTCTGGGTGGTATATGTTGCGGGGTAGCTGTAAGCTCTAGGCAGTAACCATACTGGATAATTTGTCTTACCACCTAGTCTGTTGTGATGGAATTCGAGACAGGTAGTAACTGTGTTAGTCTGTCCCCTACAGGAGTGGAATGCTGTTGGGGGAGCAGAAGGAAGTCACTGTTTTGTGTTGGGATGGGATCAATTATTGTTATTTCCTCGACCTCTTCCCTTGTTGTTGTTGCTTCTGTAGCCTCCTCTAAAGTATCCTCTATTGGAGGATGTTTGTGTATTGGCTTTAAAGGAAGCTGAATTGTCTGCTCCAGCTTGTTTGGAGCCTCTTCTGTAGAAGGAGCGACGAAAAGAACCTCGTGCTTGGGTGGACTGCAGATCTCCCATAGACTTTGCTGTGTCAGTGCTTTTTTTTCATTTTTTCAAGTGCTGTGTCTACCTCAGGACCAAACAAGTTGTTGGTTGAATGGTTGATATAAGATAGTAGTTTGCCCTTCTTGCTTAAATCCTGAAATGCGTAGCCACGCATGAAGTCTAAGGAGGAAAGTAGTGTTTATTGCTCTAGATGCAGTGTCTGCTACATCAAGTGCGCATTTAATGGAGGCATTTGATATAAGCTTACCCTCTTGTATGAGGTCATTTGCTTGTGCCTTATATTGGTCAGGTAGATGTTGTAAGAGCTTCTCTAACTGATTATAGTGAGCGCTGTCATATCTTGCAGGGAGGGCCTGTGTGTTAGCGATGCGCCATGTATTGCAAGCTTGGGCAGCTATTCTTTTCCACGAATTGTCTATGATCTTTGAGTTTTTATCACGAGGTGGTGCTTCGCCTGATGTTTGAGAATTTGCTCTTTTCCTAGCGTTTGAAACTACTAGGGAGTTTAAGGGTAGCTGTCCTTTAATGTAGGCAGGGTCCGCAGGAGCCGCTCTGTACTTTTTCTCTATCCTTGGGTTTATGATTGTAGCTCGTACAGGATCTTTAAACACTTCTGGTGCATGCTTAATGAATCTATTAATCATTGGCAGTATTTGCACCGTTTTTTGGGAGTGTTCAAAAGTGTCTAATAAAAAATCTTCCTCTGCCTCATCTGAATGCATAGTGACATTGTGATTGATGGCAGCCCTATTAATTAAGTGACCAAACCCAATATTGTCTTCTGGAGGAGAAGGTTTAGATGGATATGTATGTGGGTCAGGAATATCTGGTACATCCTGTGGGTTTGGGTACTCCCAGTCTGGTGAACCTGTTGGGTAGGGAAAAGGGTCATCTGGGTCTCTCCCTCCCCCTATGCTATACTCATCATCATCAACATCCTGAGGTAGTGTATGTGGAGGAGAATGAGGAGGAGAACTTTTGGGTGAAATGTTTAAAGGAAGAGGAGAAGAAGGAGATACAGGAGAAAAAGGGTGCATTGGAGATGTGGCAGAGTCCTTCTTCTTGACAGGCACTGGAGGTGTAGGTGCTGTATCTGACTTCCTCTTCCTGTGTGGTGTAGTGGAAACATGCCCTGTTTCTGGATCAATGTAGATCCTTTTTTGTAAAGGATCTGGTTGGAAAAGCTCCTCTTCTTGAGGCACAGCCTTAGGCGCCGATTTTTTCGGTTCCGAACCGGTTTGTTGCTTTTCTTTAGCCTTAGGAGCCGATGTTGAGTCCTTTGGCATAGATTTCGGCACTGAAGATATTGTCTTTGGAGCCGAAGCCTGTTTTGTGGACTTGGAAGCATCGGAAGAAGGCTTTGTCTGTTTCGGCATCAAGGGTATCGGCTTCGGAGAGGAAGCTGTTTTCGAGGCATCGGAAACAGTCTTTGTTTTTTTCGGAGCCGCTTTGTCTCTTGGAGTCGACGGTTTCGGAGTGTCTTTCGGATCCGGGACTTCTTTTTGTTTCGGTGCCGAGGGAGCAGGTGGTATCGGCACATGCGGTTTGCACGGTGTGGAGCTACTAGAAGGATTCATTATTTTCTTCGGAGCCAGGCTCGATGGCGGGGCTTTCGAAGTGTGTTTTCAGTCTCGACTGGGCCCCGGAGGCGGAGTGTTGACCTTTGCCTCCGATTTTGGTGTTTGGGCTGGGGTAGGGGCAGTGGCACTCACGCATTGACCCGAAGGTATGAAGTCATCGGAGTCATCTGCCTGGGATACGATCTGGAGATCATCGGAATCTTCTTCTGGGACGCATGGACCTTTGTCGAAGATATCCACCGGTTCCGGAGCTGATCTCTGCATATCGCGTTGACGGTCCCTTCGATCTCAAATAGTCTTTTTCGATCAAAAGGATGCACAGGCTGTGCAGCTGGGTCGTCTTGTTCTGGTGATAAGCACAGGTTACAGACCTCGTGATGGTCACTGTGTGGAAATTTTGCTCCACACTCGGGGCATCTTTTGAATGAATGAATGAATAGCATTTTTATACCGCGCAAAACTTAGCCCCAAGAGGCATCAAGGCGCCAACAAACAAACAGAGAGTCCACATTACCAGTTAGATGAACCAGGAAGCTACTAACGGCGCAGCCCCTAGTATGCCTGGGAGAAAAGCCAGGTCTTCAGGTGTTTCTTGAAGACCGCTAGGGAAGATTGGCTAGTGAGCTCCAAAGGGAGAGAGTTCCAGAGTTTAGGAGCTAAGACAGAAAAAGCTCTGCCTCCCCACTTAGCCTTTCTAAACTTGGGAACCACAAGCACATTCTTAGAGGAAGACCGGAGGGTTCTGTTTGGGGAGTACACACACAGAAGGGCCCTGATACCTTCTGAGCCTGCGCCGTGAAAAGCACCATGGGCTAAGCAGAGGAGTTTAAAGGAAATCCTAGAGGGGTTCGGAAGCCAATGAAGGTCTTTTCTAGCCATAGTGGCAGAAGATCTCCTAGGGAAAGTTAAAACTATTCTGGCCGCGGCATTCTGTACCATTTGGAGACGATAAATGGAGGCTTTGCTAATGCCACCATAAAGGACGTTGCAATAATCAAGCCTCGATAAAACCAAGGCAGCTGTGACTTGTTTCCGAGCTGCCAAGGAAAGGTAGGGGGCAATCTTCCTGAGAATTCTAATGATGCAGCAACACGTTGACACTGTCCTGTTTACCTGAGAGTCAAGAGATAAGGCTGGGTCAATTAGGACACCCAGGTTCCTAGCAACAGGAGTGGGGCGAGAACATTCTCCCAGGGACAGAGGCCACCAATCCTTAGACCAAAGCTCCTGGCTCCCACCAAAGACCATAATTTCGGTCTTATCGCCATTAAGCTTTAAAAAATTACGAACCATCCAGGTAGAAACAGCTTCCATACAGGCTCTAAACTTAGGGGCAATCTCACTGGCCGGCTGGGTAATAGATACTAGGATCTGGGTGTCATCGGCGTACGATAACACATCCAGACCAAAGGAACTTATCACCTTGGCACGTGGGGTAACGTAGATGTTAAATAGTAGGGGACTCAATGAAGATCCCTGAGGATCCCCACATTGCACTTCTTGAGAATCGGAGAGGAAGCTGCCCATTTTAACTCTCTGCTCCCTTTAATGGAGAAAGGAAGAGAGTAAACTAAGGGCCGAGCCCCCTACTCCGATGTCCCTGAGCCTAGAGATCAATATTGACGGGGACAAGGTGTCAAACGCTGCTATGAGATCTAATAACACTAGCAGCGATGGGTGTCCCCTGTCAACCTCAGCTCGGATTGTATTTATCACGACCGTGAGAGCCGACTCAGTACTATGGGATGAACGTAACCCATGCTGAGAGATGTCTAAAAGGTTGGAACTCTCGATGAAAACAGATAAATGGCGGTTTATGTGGGACTCCAGGATCTTAGCCGGAGCCGGAAGTAAAGAAATAGGGCGATAATTTTTTTATATTCCTGGGTCCAAGGAGGGCTTTTTTAGCAAAGGTCTGACAACAGCAGTCTTCCAGGGAGAGGGAAAAATCCCTTCACGGATTGCCAGGTTCATCACCTCTAATAAAGGAGGGAGAACAGAACCTCTGCAGATCTTCAGAATTTTTAAAGGGCATGGGTCAAGGGGCGAGGAAGCCTTGGTAGCATCGAGAAGAAGATTGAGGTCTTCTAAGGACAAAAGGGAAAACCTAAGAGCTGCGGTTTAAGCGGGCCATCAACCTTCTCAGCATTACATGACGTTGAGGAGGGGGAGCCTACCACATTAGCATCAAGTTCTTGATTGTTGATTTCCAGCGCTCTATAAATATCGGCAATCTTAGAATGGAAAAAGCTTGCTATGTTGTTGCACAGTTCCTGGGTTTCAATAGTAGGATCGACTGACGTAGGTGTTGACAGAGAGTCAAGTATGTTAAAAAGATCTCTGGGGGATTTAAGAGAAGATGTAAGGTTGGTGAAATAAACCCTTTTTGCCTCTATATTCGCCTTCTTGTAGTCTCTGAGCAGGGATTTATGCCGGGCTTTCCCCGGTAGATCAGGGTGAGCAGTCCAGGACCTCTCTTGTTTCCTACATTGCTGACGCAAAGATCTTAAATGGGCCGAGAACCAGGGTTGCGAAGGGCTCTTGCGAGCTGAGTTCTTTTGAATGGCATCCTTTCCATGAGGTGTAGACAACAACAACATGCAATCAACCGAGCCCAACACCAGGTGGCAATCTAATGCACAGTGTGAGATCTGCAGCTCATATGCCTCGAACATAGAGCTATGAAAATCCTCATGAAACTTGAAAATGATGATGAGTGTCTGAAAAAAGAGACATGAAGTTTTGAGAACTTTCTTTCACTCTTGCATTTCTTGAGTACTGGGACAAAGTGCCAACTCAACTTCCTGGTTCACCTATGTAGATTTTCCCATTCTGAACTTTATGACAATTTGAGACTACAACATTATGAAGACTGAGGACTTCAACAAATGATTCTAAGTTCGAAGGTAAAAACCTTCAGCAAAAACAACCACCAGCTTTTACGTCTGGGTAATTTGTGAGTCATCCCATTTGGAGGGGAGCCTTGCCAGCAGCTTGCGATGGACTGTTCCCATGAGGTCACGGGTCAGTATTGATGTGCATAAGGTGGACCTCTGTCTAGAGTGGCACAGTGGGCAGAAAGGAATGTATTGGAATGTTATCCAGGGTGATTGCCAGTGATTTAGACTACTTCCAACCATAAGACTTTTTGTGCTTACAGGAAAGACTGCCATGAGTGGCAGAAGGCAAAAAGTCGTTTTTATTTAGCTCTGAAAAGTGGGATTTGGCCTACTGCTATGAGTATTAAATGTGATAACTGAAGGAACTAAAGTCACAAAACTGAAAATGTGGTTCACTCGGTAGGCTAAGATTACAATTTAGGATTTCTTATTAATCCATTGCAGGGGCAGCCTTAGACATGTGTAAGCTGTGCACCTGCACAGGGCCACCAAACCCCAGGGCCTCCACAACAATATATATCCTTAATATAATAATCCTCTGAGGATGGATGCATATGTGTGTGGCGGCCCCTAGCAGGGATTTGGCGGCCTCCGGCTCTGTTCCACTTCCAAACACCCTGACTCCGGTCGACCCTCTTCACGGGCCTCCGCGCCTGCGTTCCTCCTGGTTCCTGAGCTCTGGGGGGCTCTGCCCCACCCGGACCCCCTCTTCTGGGGCCCCCTACCTATGCTCCCTGCCCAGGGCCGCCATGAGCCTAGAGCCGCCCCTGTCCATTGCCAACCTAACCACTAGTCCATATGTATTCCTCTAAATTTTCTGGCACAAAAATCAGCAACACAACTGTCCTCAATATAATGAAACGAAAATGCCTGGATAGATAAAGTGTGTCTGAAGCTGTTCAGAGAGGAAGAAAAAAGCAGGGTCAACAGCATGTCTTTCAGCAGTGTGTCTAAGGAGTGCTGAGACTTTAGAACAGCGGTCGTGACACTATCCTGCTCAAGTGGAAAAGGCTTAAGGAGACATTCGTAGATAGTCAGATTGATGTACATGTGTTTATGACACTGTCTGATCAGATTTGCCGTAGTACACACATTCTTTCAATCTAATGGTTCTATTTACTTAGGAAGGGAAAGCATCATCACCTGTTTTGTCCAACACTGTACTCCCCTTAACTGGGAAAAAAACCTGTTAGCAGTTAACACCTGCTGCATACTAATTCACACTTAGACGTTAAGACTTCCAGAAGGAGCTCTTGACATTTTAAGGGGCTATCTGCAGATATGCAAGGATGTTACGGAAACAATGGAAATAGTATTTTGTTAGTTGTTTTTTACAGAGACCTTTGCTCATTCTATTGTCTTGTAGCACTAAGGTTGTCTAGAATTGTGGATGTCGTATTGTCATGGGGTGTCCTTTTGCTATCATTGTCTACATGTGTATTTCTGCGATAGTGAATGGAAGGGCTTGAGTTTGTTTGATAAAAAGAATTAGTGGGAAACAAAATTGACAACTTTGTATGGCAGCTCATAAGCTTGGTTTGTGTAAATCTGATCAGGAACGAAATGTTCTTCCCAGACTCTGGTACACTCAACCATATGGGTTAAGAGCAATGGGATGATGTTTAATAGGTCCTCAAGGCTTTCCCCTTTTTGTTCTGGGTTTTGACAGTCTACCTGTCAAAGAGTTCTAATGCTAATAATATACTAAAGTAGGCTTTGGAATACTCCTTTTAAACATTGGCTTTCTGCAGTCAGCTTATTTCAGCCTTTGACGTTGCCACTGACTTTTTCAACCACATCTTAGCTCAGCCCACTGGAGTAATCATCTTTCATGTAATGCTACAGGCTGTTTGTATTCTTCAGCCTTCATGTAACTACTTGCATAGAACTATGGAAAGGACTACTATAGCACTGCCCCCCTCAATGCCTGCGGTCTTATTCCTGTGCGTCACGCTCAAATATGCCACTGCTGCGTGCAACATAACACTCAGACCTATTGGATTAGCCATTTATTATTCAGATCTGGTGTTAGCCAAGCTCTTTTGTGTTTGTTTGCTAAAATTATATGTATATAATACTTATATGGCTTTCAGCATACCCTCTTCATCCATTGGCCTGTTATTGAATCATACACTTTTTTCTTCTACCCACTACAGCACAGACCATGGGAAAGGGGTCATCCCACTTCAGCCTTTGGATACCTACACAGTAAATGACATAATTCTTCCCTTTCACAAGGAGCACATCTCACAAACAAAGTAGTTCTCTACAGTGCCAGTCACTACTATGGCAATGTATGTCTTTTGAGACTAAAATAAATATCTTAGCTTTTAGCCAATATTTCTTTGTAGATTGTCGAATGCACAGTAGCTTGCACAACAATAAAGTTTTGAAAAAACAATAGCAAAACAAAATGAGCACTGACATAGACAAAAGTGTGTCAGCCAATGCCAGATCTATTAGATTTACCAAAGCTGGTTCTACTCTGGATTTTGCTAGCTTCCTTCTAGCTCCGCTTCCAGCTATTGTTTTCAGTTGTGGTGTTGTTTATCCTTCTTTTCTCTTCAGCATTATGATAAGCTTTTTCCGGTATAAATCTTCTTAGACAACCGTGCACTCCATAAGCAAAATTAAACAAGCACTGGCATAACCAATAAGTCTCGCCTTCGGAACCTTAAAAGTGTTTAGTTATGCAGCACAATATCCTTAATGCAACAACATCAACTGTTGCATGGCTGAACATTTATAAGGTCCCAAAGGCGAGACCTATTGGATATGCCAATGCTTGCTAAATATTACCCACACATAACCAATGTGTGCCAGTTGGCACCAAGCAACCTCTCCCAGAATTTACATCAATTCTCTTTTTGTTAAGAATCCACCGAGCCCCACTGCCCCATCAGGCTATGATAAATAGTCACCATTCAAGCAAACATGTACATTTCCACTCTGGTAGTACAACTCAACCTGGTCCAGCCTCAACCACAGGTATAATCTACACTATAATGGCAATATCATTGACGAGTGAAACCAAGATAATATTAGGACCGGTCTTCCTACCCAAGGTTCGCCGCTTGTTGTGCCTTCTACTGACTCCACTTCCCCGTCACTCACTCCTCTAGATCTGGAGATTTCCCAGGGCCAAGAAATTGCACACCAACAGCCAAAAACTCATCTCCACCATCTTGATTTAGAACGGCAGGGCCAGCAGATCTCAGTGCAGGTCACGGATGTGGGTAGAAACTGCCATCAACACTCCAGAATCACACCCTTCCTCCTGACTTGGATGACCCAGTCACACAGAATTTGACAAACTACTTGCATGATTTAAGGAACTGCATTACAGCACAGCCATTTCCGAGCCCGGATGACTCTGCCCCGTCAATAAATGTATATTTATGGTTTAGTAGGTATGGTTTAGGGAACAATTTTTTACTGTGCGGTTTGCACAGTTTGGAAACAGGGAGCTTTTACTTGGGGAAAGTACACGGAAAATGAGATACAATGAGCTAAACTTCTCCACCCAGGAATACACCTTTTTGACAACGGGTGAAGCAGAGATTGGAGCTGACGTTTCTCTTATTGCAGCTGCACCAGGGTGCTTCACAGGTCTTTAAAATACCATTTACTTGTTACCGAGGCTTTGTTGTGTTTTCACCCCTTCTTAGAGCCCGTGCATCTCCACTCTGCCTTTTGCTTGAAGAATTACCGCCCCACGTGCCGAAATTTGGCTCTAGTTGCGCATCTAAATGCTACAGGATGTACTGCATCCTGCTACAAGCATCTTAGGAAAGGGCAATGCTTTGTTACTGCTATATTTCATGAGTTACATTAATTTACTCTTGCTGACAGGGTACAAGTTGCAAAAACATAAGTGGGTGCTAATTAGCATAGACAATGTGCAGTGAAACCGCTGGTAGTGGCAACATAAGAAAAGGTGAGGGTGTGTGTGCATTAGCATGGTAAAGCATTGCTTTGAGCTAAATAACATGGGGGTCCAATAAAATAATAGTAATGTCAGGGCAAGTTAATTTTGTTAACTTATCCCCACAGAGAAAATATCAACATAAGAAATGGCATCAGAAACCTATCATACTCCTGACTTTAATCATAGTTGTCCTCCTTGAAATCTATTACTGTGTAACTTCCTATGTATTGATCTATGCAACATTCTTTTGACTTTCTTCAATAGGGCAATGTTCTTCCATCTCACATACAGTTTATTCTTGTGACCCTAGGCTGTCATATTTTAGGATGAAAATCTTAATCCATGATTTCAACAGAGCCTGCGTGAGGCAGGGGAGTGGGAGGTTAAACACCCACTGCTGAGATGCCTGGATGATGTGTAGATTAAAATTTCACAAAGAAATGTTCAGCTCAGCCTTTTACCCTGATCAGCAAAATGAGCACTACATTAGAGTGGACAACAAGTGCAAACACTATTTGTAAAAAGCTATGAATAAAAGTGCTGTGTGAGGCGCAATGTTATATTATTATTATTATTCAGGTGTATTCTTCGCAGCTAAAGTGTAATGCTTTTTTCCTCCAGGTACTGTTTTCATTCAGCCAAAACATAAATGTGCATCTGTCAACCCTTTGGTATCTGAGATCTGTGATCAAAAGGCAAATGGTAGGCAGACACCTCTTCACAATCAACAGATCCAAACACTTAGTGATCCTGGCTCTCCCCAGAGAGTTGTGACCTGTTCCTTCTTCCAGGAGGGAGAGAGTCCCTCCTTGAACAGCTAATGGAGGGCAGTGGCTGTATGAGGCAGTTTGTAACTGGCAGAAGGTGCAGGTCTTACCTCTCACCCTGGCAGATCAGCCACTCTCAGAATTCATTAGGGGTGGGTTTTATGAAACTGTCTTTTCAGTAATAGATGTACTGCCTTTGAATCTGATTTACATTACTGGAGCACAGTGAGCAAAGCAAGGTGGGAAGGTAAGTTGTTAAATTCCGAAACAGAGCTTCATTGTGTTCAACTTTCCTTTCCTCCTCTTGGCGACCTCGGAGTAATTATTCCAATTAAAGTCAAATGGGGAAAACATTGCACGAAGCATCTTTGTCGTTTTGAATACGGGAAAGCCACTTGGACAAAAGTAATTGTCTTAAACAGGAAGAAAGCAGTCGGCTTTGTCAGATGTGCTGTATCTGCAGTAAATGCAGCACGTGCTGTGAAAGGAGCCTCACTCACACATCTGCCAGAGGGAGGGAATCAGAAGTGAGGCCCCCAAAAGAGAGCCCGGCTCCAGGACGGCATCAGCAGCATGACAGATGAAGCAGAGAGTTGCATCTCAAGCAGGATTCATCAAACTGTTTCCATGATATCAGACTACAGCAGGGGCACAGCAGGTAAGCCCTGCCAGGAACGCTCTGCCTTGGCACCATCTTTCCTCAGTACCCCCACCTCGGAGAGGCTGGCAGTGTGTAGCGCGAGCGTGCGTACAAGCAGAAAGATTACACAAGCAAAAGCAACCAGACACGCACAGCGTTTACTTTTGCTTAAACGCGTGCGTGTTTTGCATTGGGTTGTTTTGCCACTCGTGCACGTTTGGCGTATTCCTTGCGGGAGCAAGCAGCAGCACCATCTGTTTTGAAAGCGTGATCAAGATAATTAAAAACAGATGGTGCCGCTGCTCGCTCCTGCAAGGTAAACGCCAAACATGCACGAGTGGCAATACAAACCAATGCAAAACATGCACGTGTTTAAGCAAAAGTCCTGAGCAATGGCAAAAGGTCCCAATATAAGCAGCGCTTGCGCGCTGCATTGGAGAGACCTAAAAAGGTAAATTATTTATTGTGTGCAAGTTCTACCATTAGCTCGCAAATGCAATCAAAGGTGCATCACGTAACTCTTCAAACTGCCTTGAAATCCCACGCTTCTGTAGTGAAAGGTCCTACCATAACCTTTTTCCCAGCAGCATGAACCAGCGTTTGAAATGTTTAAAACGTATGCAGTCTAGGACTAGCTGGGAAATGTGGAATGAATTCTAATAGGCCTCATTTGCAGATGAGTTGAGGAACGTTTTCACATTTTTGTGCATAAGAGCGCCCCATTGACAAAGAAACGTCCACATATAAACTCAATTTGTATGTCTAAATGGCTCAATTCACAGTGGCCAGCTCAGAGTAACTGTTTATTGTCGACTAAATGTTAGAGTTTCAAGCCTTCACATCCATACCACTTCATCAAGTCATTCTTTAAAACCTTATACGTTGTCTCCTTAAGAGTTTTATTCCAATCCTTGTCCTGTTTCAGTATTTGCTTGCCACCTTCTTTTATTGGGCATACTGTTTATTGCCAATAACAGGCAAAAATAGAGAAGCCATATTTTGTTTTAAACCTGGATATAAAATTCTGCAGTAGCCTTTTGAAGCTATATATTTCATTTACGCTGTTTTATGACCCTCAAGTGGGTTAAATTAAAAGCAGTGATTCTTTATCACCAAGACTTGATGTGGCCCTGGTTTCCCGTCCTCTGGTGGCACGGGATGGAAATTGGAAATGTCTCGATCTTCGGGATGAAAACGACTATAATGTGCAACTTCGTATCACTGGTCCTCCCAAAAGATGCTTTAAGCATCAGGATGAAGTGCCAATCTTGAGCTAAATTGCAGAATACCAAACCTTTTTTGCCCATTGAGAATGAAACAGAAAACACTTAAACGTAAATTCGCACGGCATGTGCCAGGCCTGAAGGAGAAAAATAGGTTGTTGTAAAGCAAGGCGTATTTTATTTTTGTTAAGCAAGTTCCCTTGTTATTTCCAGTGGTGCTGTTTTCTGTATACATTTGCATTACATTTGGCGTACAGGCTTTGAGTAATAATTCTGCAAATACACAGCTAAGCTCCCGGGACTAAACTTGGATCTCTTAAGGCAACTGCATCTTTTCCAAGACATGTCGATGTTTTCAAGAAATGCTAAATTGTATCAGATGATAATAATGCTTAAGAGAGTGCACACTCGTGAAAAGGTTCATTGATGCTGGAGCAATTTTCAGAGTGGGGGTGCTGACATCAATATTTCAGCACTGAAGTCACAGGGATTGTGAAAATACAAGTGTATCAAATGAATGCATCAGGAGAGTGGTAGCGGTGTAGCATGTGGCTGGTGTTGGGTAATGGAGCACACTAGCACGAGTATATTTCTAAAGCATGGTGCAGTAATGCACTATCATTTACAAACAGCAATTTCATATTGAATTGGCAACAAAATGCACATGTGGAAATCGGATTCCAGCAAATATTTATCATTCGTACATCACTAAGTAAAGTGTCTTTATTTATTTTGATGCTACTAAAATCTTTTTTTCCATCACTCTCCAGAATTTGAAAACAAGCATTGGTAAAGCCAATAGGTTTTGCCTACTCAAGAGCTATGTGCTTTTCCAAAGTCTTTACGTCATGTTGTACTGCAGAATGGAGTGGAGTAGAGCAGCGTAGAGTGGAGTGAAGTGGAATGGCGTGGAGCGAAGTGGTTTAGAATGGAGTGGCATAGAATGGAGTTTTTGGAGTGGAGTAGAGTTGTGTAGAGTTGAGTGGTGTACAGTGGAGTGGCACAGAGTATGGTGGGATGGACTGGCATAGAGTAGAGTGGTGTAGACTGCAGTGGTGTAGAGTGCATTGGCATAGAGGAGAGTGGTGTAAAGTGGAGGGGAGTGGAGTGAGGCAGACTAGAGTGGAGTGGCATGGAGCAGAGTGGTGTGGAGTGGAGTAGAGTAGAGTGGAAGGGAGTGGTGTAGAGTGAAGTGGGGTAGAGAAGAGTGGAGTAGAGCAGAGTTGCATTCTGTGTGGGGTAGAGTGGCCCTAAGTGGCACTGTGTGTGGAGTGTCGTGGCATAATGTGGAGTGGCGTGGAGTGGAGAGGCATAAAGTGATGTGAGTGCTATAGAGTAGAGTGGCATAGAGCCAGAGGCATACAGTGTGGTGGCATAGAGTAGTGCTGAGCAGAGAGGTGTGTAGGGCACCGGGGCAGAGTGGAGTAGAGTGCAGCTGCATGGAGTAGAGTGGTGTACAGGGCAGTAGTGTGGAGTGCAGTGGCATAAGGTTGCAGTAACATAGGGTAGAGTGGTGCTAAGTAGAGTGGAGTAGAGTGTAGCAGTGTAGATTAGAGTGCAATGGAGTAGAGTGCAACGGTGTGGAGTGCAGTGACAGTGTAGAATGGTGCAGAGTGCAGTGGCATAGAGTGCATTGGAATAGAGTAGAGTGGGGCAGAGAAGAGTGGCGTAGAATAGAGTGGTGTAGAGTAGAGTGGTGTAGAGTACAGTTGCAAAGTAGAGTGCAGTGGCATTAAGTGCAGTGGTGCAGAGTAGATTAGAGTGGCATAGAGTGTGGTGTAGAGTGCAGAGGTGCAGAGTAGAGTGCCATGGCATACAGTGCAGTGATGCAGAGCCGAGTAAAGTGATGTAGATTGCAGTGATGCAGAACAGAGTTGAGTAGAGTGCAGTGGTGTAGAGTGGTGCAGAGTAGAGTGGAGTGATGTAGAGTGGTGCAGAGTAGAGTAGTGTAGAGTAAAGTGGTGCAGAGTAGAGTGGCATAGAGTGCAGTGGCATAGAGTACAGTGGTGCAGAGTAGAGTGATGCAGAATAGAGTGCAGTAGCGAAGAGTGCAGTGGCATAGAGTGTAGTGGTGTACATTGTAGTGACAAAGAGTGCAGTGGCATAGAGTGCAGTGGGTTAGAATAGAGTGGTGCAGAGTAGACTAGAGTGGTGTGGAGTGCAGTGGTGCAGAGTAGAGTGGTGCAGCATAGAGTCAAGTGGTCCAGAGTGGTGTGACGTAGAGGGAAGTGACATATAGTAGAATGGTGCAGAGTAGAGTGCCATAGTGTGCAGTTGCATAAAGTGCAGTGGTGTAAAGTGCTGTGGTATGGAGCAGTGCAGAGTAGAGTGGTGTAGAATGCAGTGGCATAGAGTAGAGTAGAGTAGAGTAGTACGGAGCAGAGTGTAGTAAAGTGCAGTGGTGTAGAGTGCAGTGGCGTACAATGGTGTGTAGAGTGCAGTGGCACAGAGTGCAGTGAGGCAGAGTGCAATGGCGCAGAGTACAGTGACGTAGAGTGACGTAGATTCAGTGACATAGAATAGAGTGGCATAAATTGTGGTGCATAGAGAAATGCAGAGTAGATTGGCATAGAGTACAGTGTCGTAGAGTGGTGCAGAGAAGAGCAGAGTGGCTTAGAGTACAGTGGCATAGAGTTGAGTAGAGTGGTGAACAGTAGAGTAGCATAGAGTGCAGTGGCATAGAGTAGAGTGATGCAGAGTAGAGGGCAGTTGCATAAATGGCAGTGACATAGAGAGTAGTGGCATAGAGTGGAGGGGAAAGAAGCAACATGGAAGTGGAACGGGTGGGAGAAAATAGAAGATACATGGACAAGGATATGGGAGATGGACTGAAAACACAAGGGCTACTAATATGAAGTGCTTGAACACAAAGAAAAAAGTAGGAGGAGCTGTGCATGGGTACAGGTACTTGGTCTATGCTCCAGGGGAAGGCCAAACACAAGAAGAGCACATGTCGCCCGCATGCCATGACAAACGGGAACGATTTAAATGAGAGCAACACTGAAGCTAACAAATGGTAAGCTACATGTAAATAACATGTCTCTCAGAGAAAGTGCATGCGCTGTCTAAGCGAAAACTAGGTCTTTCCTAACTGCTGATATGTATTGAAAATAATCGTATACTTTATAAACACATACTTAAATGTTGTTGTGTCCTAGAACAAACTGTCATCCAGCAACCTTTATCTTTCACATACCCAGGGTCAGACTGGCCGTAGTGGTAGGGTGACCAGAATTTCAAAGCCAAAACCCGGGACATTTCATGAAAATAGAAGAAGGACTAGAATTTTCCTTCAAGCGAGGGGACAGAATGACAGCGCTCCTCAGCAGAGAATTAAAGAACAGGCAGTTAGAACATATATAAAATGCAATTTTTTAAACCCAGTAGCTTTCCTGTTAATTAAATTGCTCTCTTGAAACAAATGATACCTATCCCTGCTTTGTAAAACATAAAAAGCACCTCCTGCTGTTTTCAGTAGACCCTCTCTAAAAACCAGAACAAGGGTTAAAGTTCCTAAAATCTGCCGGGACAGCTGGTGAAAAACCGGGACCGTCCGGGCAAATACGGGACGCCTGGTCACCCTACGTAGTGGGCACTGGGCATTTTCCTGGTGAGCCAGAACGGCGGCGCGTGGTTTTGGACCATGGGGGCCATTTTGTTACTGGGGGGGCGGTTTTGCAGCAGTGCTGCAATATTGGCCCCCTGTAACATAAGCAGCAGTAGTGTTTCCCACCAGCACCCAACCCCCTAAACCCCTTCACACCCCACCAGCCCTGGGTCAGTCCGACTTAATTGCCAGGGCTGGTTTGCATCCTCAGTCCAGCCCTGCACACTTCCGGTACCCCAGCACAATTGTGAGAAAGCTCACTTTACAAAATCCTCTAACTTGCAGTCAGAGAAAGAAAAGTAAACACCAATCTACCTGAAGATCGAAGCAGACATTTGCCAGAAGACACAGACTAATAAATGACCTCTGTCTTTGAGAGCATAACACATGTGACAAGAAAAAAACAACATTTAAAGGCAGCTTTAGTGCTAATTCAGCTTCTGAACTCCAGCTAGTTTATTCAGCCGTACCCGCACCCCCCCCTAAACACCCGCACTTCCATGCCTATGTAAAGGTCTGCAATTACAGTTGTAGTACACACATGTTCTAATGTGTGACATGCGTGGTTCGGCATGGGTCTGCTGGAAGATTACAAATTTCACCCATTCAGATCAATCTGAATATGCCCTCTTTGGTCACTGGGTCGTAGGTGTTGAAGCAGTACTACATGTATTGCAATTTATATAGCGCACGTATCACCCGAAGGCATCAAGGCGCTTGCTTAGGGAACCCGTCCTGGTATTCCCCTGTGAGATACCCCAGCAGGGTATCCGCAAGGTGAAAGCCAGGCATCCCGACACAAGGGGCCGATGTGGAGATTAAGCAAGCTATTGCCCAGAGTCGCAGAGTGTGAACCCGTGAATCGAGTAGGCACCGGAGCGAGAATTGTCGAGTCCATGGACATTTTAGGACTCAAGACCTCACCGAGCCGGGAATTGAACCCTGGTCCCGGCTGACCTCTGCTTCCAGGTCTGCCTCCTCTAACCGATGAGCCACACTTCTCCACTGAAGACTGAAGATATGTATGTATCTGGCATATGATCACATAAGCACAAATAATATGCAAAGACTTTCAATCTAACTTAACATATACACTAGAAGAAACAAGCATTTACAATGCAATAGGTCTCGCAGCATTAAAGTTTGAGTTACTGGCATTGTAAATGACAATGCTTTGCATATATATTTTTTTTATTTGCAATTGGTATATAAACATTGTTTGTGAATGGTTAGCTGTTGCTTATGCTAAGCAAAGTTGGAAGTAATATAGAGTGCTTGTCTTGCTTGTTATAAGCATGCTGATTTAAAGCGCTTTCAATAACTGTAAACAGACTTTAAAACTGGCCCCTATGTTTATATCCTTAGAAGATTTACAGGCAAAAGCATTGACCATTTTCTCAGCAATTGCTTATTGGAGTTAACAAATTGTTTCTGTATTTTTCGACGCAACATGCAGGATTCTTGCTCGGTTCGTATTGTTGACCCGAGTGGCCTCCAGGTATCGGGCGCGTCCGCATGGAGGGTGGTGGTTTATGCCGGGAGAAGTTCGGGATGAGGCTGGTCTGTCATGGGCGTCTCCGCACATGCACCAGTCGTAGTAGTGTAGCGGGTCTGCAGGGAGTGCGCGAGAAAGCGCTGCTATCCAAACACTGACAGCGCCAAATGAAAAGGGCTTACAGGTGAGGGGTGGGATGCGCGGGTGGTGGAGGGGGTGATCAGAAATATGTAGGAGAGTGAATGTACGGGGCTGAGGAGGAAAGGGATGATGCATGAAGTATATTCAGAAACATACGGGAGCAAAAAGAGCGCAAGTCGAGGCTGCTGCAAACATTAAATATCCAGGAAAAATGCAAACATAAAATATCCAGGAAAATTCAATATCTAATAAGGGATTCGACTAAAAGATATTAAAAACTAACCGCCGCAGCCCGGCTTGAACAGGAAGCCAGGCAACCTGTGTTGGGATGGGGGCGGGGCCGCAAAAAGACAGCAAGCAGACGGGAGCCTACCCCGCGCTCCTGTGCCCGTCAGCTGGAAGATTTACGTGCCCGTCAGCCGGAAGATTTGTGTGTCAGCTAGCGGGGCTCCCGCGCTCGTGGAGAGCCCCGCCTGCTGCTGAAAATGACCCGCTGGCTTCCGAGGGAGGGAGGGACACGCGAAAAGAACCCAGTGAGTGGGGTGTGAGGGGGGGATGTGTGCGCGTGCATGTGTGTGTGCGAGTGTGTCTGTGTGTGTGTCTGTGTGTGCAAGTGTGTCTGTGTGTGTGTCTGTGCGCGTGTGTGTATGTGTGTATGTATGCGTGCGTGCATGTGTATAAAGAGCCCGATGACTGGTGGGGGGCGAAAGTCAAAGTAAGCCTCAGGCTTGCAGTGGAGACAGGAGATGGGCGTGCGCGCGTGCGTTTCAGTCTGAGAGCGGCCCGCGCAAATCCGATTCCAGAGCCTGCGCATGCCCATTTCCTGTCTCCTGGGAAGCAGAGCTGTTGACAATAGGTCTCTGGCGAGACCACGCTTTCGCGCGGTACTCGCCACGAGACCTAAAAAGAGTTTCAGCACTTTTGAAATTGTTTACTTTACTTTAGTCCGTGGTCCTTTAATTGGCAAATCGAAGCAGATCTCGCAACGCACAATATTTTCACAAGTACCTTAGGATAGGAGAGTGAAACAAGTACAAGGACTTTAAGGCTAGCTCTAAAGTGTGACCTTTGATGAGAGGGTCATTTTATAACGGAACAAGACTGAATGATCACAAGCCTTCTCATAGCAGCCGGACTGTTAGGGTCTTCTGCTGACATGCCTTATTTCAAAAAGTGTCACAAAATTGGCACGCCAAATCACCAGGTCAACAACAACATCCCCAAAAGGGTCTGCTACAGAGGTACCCGGGGTTGGTGGCCTATAAATGAGCAGTAAATGAATCATGTTTTCGGTGGAACTAGCATTATTTGAATAATGATTCGAGTGTAGTATGCGAAGGCAATATATTTGTCATTTTTAGGGATTTCAAAAATGTATAGGCCAGAATGCTGCACGACGCAGTTTATGTTTTGGGCAGAATGACGCTATAGCGAATGGACATGACTCATGTATTTTGGGAGTACTGTAGCTTCTGACTTGATCCATAATTCAGTTATGAACCTGTCGATGCCCTGTAGGCCTTACAAGGAGAAACACGAATTTAACAAAACCCTTTTACAGGGGAAATTTTGTCTCACGGCATAGGATCAATGTGTGACTTCTTTGGCTAGTAAGATATCAGTGTATTTAAACAAACAAATGCCTTTTTATTAGGCCTGGGCAGTAAATTCCGTTCCGCTAATGGAATTTGGGTAATTTTCGTTCTGTGGAGAATGCGAAATTGCCCAAAATTCTGCGTTCCGCGACTTCGCAAAATTTTTTGCTTCTCGCGCTCGCAAATGCGTGTTCGCGAGATATTTCCCCCCGAGCCCGCAAACAGCGATTGCAAACAGTAAAAAAGCACCGCGAACAAGCAATTCCGCATGTTCGCGGAACTTCTACATGTTAGCGGAGGTTTTTTACCGTTTTGCAGAGATTTGCGTAACGCGATTACGCAAATTCCACCCACCCCTGCTTTTTATGGGCTGTATTAAGAAAATAAATAGAAATAAAAATGTCAGCAAGAGATCGTATTTTTGTTGCCTTGGAAATGAACCCCTTTGGTTTCTATATTGGTAGAGAAACTTACAGGCACATGCATCAAAAGAAAAACCGGTCGCAAACGGGAAGATTCTCAGAATCTGCCCCTTTGCGACCAGTATTTTTGCATTTGGGATGCATCATCCCAAAGGCAAAAATATCAATTTAAGGAATCTCTAAATTGCGATTCCTTAAATTGCGATTGCATTTAAGGAATCCCAAATTGAGATTCCTTAAATGCAATGCACTAAAGTAAAAAAAATTGCGATTTCGCTAATAGGAGTAGCAAATTACCATGAAAGTGAACTTCATGGTAATTTGTAAAAACTTCGAAAAATGCACTTTTTTGCATTTTTCAAAGTTTCATGTTGCGCACACACGTGCCCTTAGGGCATGTCTGTGTGCAACATATGTGCACAGGTCAATTTCAGGGGTGCAACAGGCTGTCATTTTGACACCCTTGCACCCTTGAAATTGCATGAGCAATTTGCGAGTGCCTCTGGGACTCGCAAATTGCTCATGCAATCTCCAATTCATTCCTATGGACCTGGAGGCCCACAGGAATGAATGGGACAGCATTCCTTACTAAGGAATGTGTAGGAATCGCTATTTTTATAGCGATTCCTACATGCATAGGCTTTTGCGATTCCTTAATTGTAATTCCTTAATTATCGCAATTAATGAATTGCAAAAGCCTACGTTGATGCATGTGCCAGTTAATCTCCCCTACGCGCCCCAGCGCCTTGAAACCTTAAGGGGTGATATGTTTGCGCTTTATAAATATGGATTCTTATTATTATTCTGGTGGGGGGGATGCCTTATTTAAAAATAACTATTGGTTTAAAAGCACATGAACTTCCTTGTGCAGCAAGCGGTTTTCAGGCAACAATAAAAAATGTCATGGTAACTCTGGTGATTAATGTTTCTCCTGATGTGAGATTGGAATTTTGCCTAGTGGCAGTTTTGACTAATCCTAAAGAGGCACAGAGGGTTAATGTGCCTACTGCAAAGAATCCATACCATAGAACATAGAACCGAGTGTGAGTGAACTATGAGTAGCTCTACAAAAAAATGAAATGTAGTCAGAGAGAGGCTATTGAGCGATGCTGTGCACTGTAGAGTGGTAGTGAGGGAATTCATGGAGAAGGAGGTCATGGGGAGGGTGCTGAAATAAGACTGTTGTCCCGGGGGCCCTCAACACTAAAGCGGGCCTGGTATATATACAAATATTCTATATATCCCTAGTTGCTCAGCTCCTTCTGCTATTTACTTTACTTTAAACTTCACTTCCCAGAAATTGTTTCTGAAGAGGGACCTGCAGCTGACTTGGAAAGACCTGTAGCAAATCACAATGGTTCGGATAAGGCCTCCCCAGAATGCTCAGCTTTTCTGTCATGCACGTTAACAATTCTGCTCATTTATAATACAATCTGGTGAGAAATGTAACATGGTATTTACTAAGCAGATTTTCTCATACAACAGCAAATTTAATTCACCAACTACAATCAGTAAAGTGGGGGCTTTTCATTCAGGCAAACATTTTCAGGCACTAGGCTTCACCCTCAAATCCACAAAATCTCACAGTACCATATTAAATACCCAAACAAGATTCAGCCAATGTAGACTTTAAAAATAAATAAATGTGTAAGCTAACATTTTGGGAACCAATCTATAATAAAGAATTCCAAACATTGTAACCTTCTTCCCTCCCAATTCATGACTTCTTCCAGCTGGCACCCAAGTAGGTCTCTCCCAGTGTGTTGCAAGGTCGCTTCACTGTATCAATGGCTGCCTAAGCTTGACTACAGATGAACAACACTTTCATCTATTACTAAAGACTGACCTTGGTTTATCTTGTAACATAGTTTCTTTGTTGTTAAAACAAACACAACTATCATGTCTTTTGAACTGCTGCAAAGACCTTTCAAAGGGGATTTTCGTCTTGCCTGGAATCTCCACAGTACAAGAAACAAGGAGAATGCTGACTCCCTACGAGCGAAAACAATGTGCATTAGTCTAAATAAGAACAGGCTGATCCGCTCAGCATCCTTATCCTTAAGACAACTCCTGAGTCATTTGGATCTGGTTGTCTTAGGACGTAGGACGTTAAAAGTGAACAATTCTGCTTTAGAATAAGGGCCTATTTAGGAGTGGCTGGGTTAATTCAGATCCATGCATAAATCCTTGTTTACGCATGGGCTGGAATTACGAGTTTGGAGGTATTTAATGCATCCATTAATAATCAGATGTGTTAAATAACTAGCCCTTCATTAAATTTCTTCAAGTCAAACCTGCCAAAATTTAACAGGGCAAACGCATACGGTATTTATGTATCATGCAGATTTTGGTGCGTTAAATGAAATCCACGTTACTCCTCACAAAGTTATAATTGTTGTAATTTATCGAACCTGATAAGTGACATAGCCTGTGGTATCGCTATTTATCAGGTGTGTTAAATAACACCTAAACTCTTAAACAGGCCATATGTGTGGTATTAGTTGTTCAAGCTGTTTGAGAACACACTCTATGCTTAGTAGGAGTAGTCACAGACCCATTGATTGATTGAAAGTTGGATCCCTAATTATGGCCAGTAACTGCATCGCTGCACTGTGCAATTATGAGCTTCAGTCCCAAGAATGAGGAATAACCACACAAACCTGTAATTACTGAGTCCTTTTACACATGATTCTTCTTGTTTTAAGGTCCTTTTCCACTTACATTCATCACCTACTCTGAACAGATGGTATATGGAAGAGGGGGACCAATGCAGGTCATGGAACGGAGATCAGGAGGGGGTTTAAGAGGTGAAGTGATCAGTAGGATGTCATCGGTCAGGGTGCACTATGGGTTAGCTTGTCACAGCGTCCAAGCTCTCCTAGTAGTTTTGGAGGGGGCAGGTTCTCCCTCGGCTCACAGGCCCTATCCCACATTGGATTCATTGGATTTTACCAGGTTTGCTTCTGCTCAAGGGAATCAGGCCTAGGGTTTCTGCATCCGATCGTGGGTGGGTATGGGAACTCCGTGCTACTTGGAATCGCTCAAAGCAGTATCCCCACCAGTAGGGCCATAACCAGAGATGTTTTAAGGCGTGGGCAAAGTGGGCTCTGGCCAAGGGCCTCATCCTTTCAGGAGCCCCCTGATAGAGCCAGCTCCAATCTGCAGAGTCTTGCCCTCATGATTCTTAAACAGATTGTTTTAAATACCACTTTCCTTTGCTTTATTTTCAATGTGAGAGATATGTGTGTCTATTACAGACAATTTGTAGAGAGTTGCTGTGTTCATGCATGATCCATAAAATAGTTTCTTGTAGCTCAAATCAGGACCTCACATATGAGAATTGGGAGAGTGTCTTAAAGATTATTTGCAATAATATTAGCGAACAGCTGCTGTGTTACAATATTGAAAACACTTATCACTATCCCTGAATATTACATTTAAACACATTTAGAATTTGGAAGAGTGTGTCTGTGCACGGCCAGTGACTCGGCTAATGAGGGCATAAAAGAGCTGAAATAGGATCAGAAATTCAAAACTGTTCCTCACAGGGGACCCCAAAATATACTTGACCCAGGGCCCCCCCAAATCCTTACGATGTCCCTGGCCGTAGCTATCAATATATGCAACGGGTGCAGCTGCATCGGGTTCCAAGGGTGTGTAGGACCAATTACTCTAAAATTATGGCTTTACTTTTCTGTCCAGCCAATAGATGGATGTCCATTCTATTAACTTACCTTGCTATCACGAGAACAAGTAGCACCATTGCTTCAACCCTACCCACCAGTGGACATACGGCTATGGCCCTCTTGTCACTGACCACTTACCACACAAACCTGAGCTACCCTATCAGTGAATTGTTAAGGTAATTTTCCATGTTTCAGCATTTGTGGGACTATCAACAGCTTCCTTCTAAGAAATGTTTTTTTTTATTTCTACAAATCTTATTTCAAACCAAACTAAATCGAATAAATAGCAATACAATATTGATAAACCCTTGATTTTCCACAGCAAATTAAAATACCTCAATCAAGTTAAGAAATTAAAATTCCACAGACAAACATCTGCCTAGATAACATGGCCCAATACATGGCAGTGAAGACACTTTTTAGCCTTTTTGCCAGCCATACACTGAAACACCTGCTTAGGCTGCTAATGCATTGTAGGTGACAATGCATCCTGAAACTGGCTAAATTGTGCTCCTGGTCAGACATACATTCAACAAAGAAGGTAAAAGAGAGCGTAATCTGAAACTAGCTGCGGAAAAGGCTAAGAACGTCTAATGGAGCACAAGGAAAACATTAGTACTTCTCAAAGCAGAATTAATATGGGAGTTTTCAACATAGTAAGTAAAAGGTAAACGCTGCCAGGGTGAAGCCGCCGCATTCTTACACGGGGCTGGCAGATCATCGTATTGCTTGGGTTACTGAACCGCAGGTACCGAACTGGCATAGCTTCAGTGCCTGAAGCAAAAGCGTCTGGGCATGAGGACCCAAAACATTATTTGTAGAATACGTTTGTTGCTAAAACAAGGGAAGCATTATTCAACCTGTTTGTTTTTATGAATCTTGCATGATGCAAATCTTCTGCATTGACCCTTCTATATTGCTCATTTAGCATGTCCAGGCGAGCACACTTATCTGTTTTGAGCCAAAGTGCATAGTATAAAAAAAAATTGAAAAATAATGGTAGATTTGTAAAACTAACCTTTAGGCAGTTAAGCCAAAAATATTATAACATTTATTCCTTGTAAACGAATTTTAACACCTGTTACCTGACTTACAAATAGTTCACTTGAAATCTGAGTTGAGCAGACACAGATATGTGATTGGATGGTGATCATGTAGTGGCAGGAGCTACTTCTGCTACTAAGGATCAGTACTTTTCTCTGAGACTCTCATTGTGGTGAAGCAATTAACAGTTACTATTGCCTGCAGCCGCAGGTAATAACAAGGCACACTCATTGGAATATTGAGTGAAGGGCTTCCAATCGCAGTGCTTGGATGCAATTCATAAGTACCAACTCTCAGGTGCGGCTCTCTCAAAAGGCAACTCACACTTTTAGGAGACAAGAACTGGTTGTTAGCAGAAGAGCCATGTTCATGCACTAATAGTATTATTGATTGTGGAACAGTCAATTACGCACCCTCGATTGCGGCTCGGCCCCACAGATTGCATGAGGGGTCATAACTAGAGTTACTGATGAACCCTTGGTCAGTAATGTTACATTTATTTTAGGTCTTTTTTTCTAGCCGAGAACTAAAATGCTACTTATGCAGTACAAATCTTGCATAACTGTAATTGTTTTTGCAATAGAGAAAAAAAAAATCCAGGAATCCTAACATACATGGAGCTATCAAACTTAAACATGTTCAACCAAGGTGTACAGCCCTCCTGGAATACAGGCGCATGGACATACTAATTTTGATCTGGGAGGGACACTGTAAGCTGAAGACTTTTTGTGGTTAAAGTCGCGAGAAGGGCATTCACAATGAAGTGTTCTTAATAATTCATTTTTATTCTATGCTTCTTTGATTGACAATGCATCAGCCCACGTTTTGGGTATTTTACAAGAGTAAGTGGCTTAAAGGGCAATCTTAACGTAAAATGTCACATGGTAACATAAAGGAAAATTTGATATAGAATTTAGCGTACTGCCACTTTAAGAGTCTGCAGGCTTGATCACAGATGAGTGAAGCAGTATTTGTTCTCAAATGGCAGCTTAATGTATTTTAAATAGCTGTGCACACCGCCTTCTGAACTGAAAAGCGAAAAACTGCACTGGCTGCATAAAGCCAGCAAGGAGCAAATTCCAAGCTTGTTTATTTATTTATTTATTTTTTTTGAGATTTTTATTGCGCATACAAATACCCGAAGGTGTCTCGGCGCATAAAGGGCTAAGAGCGATCAAACAGCAACTTACTGGTTAAACAACCATGTCTTTAATAGCCTACGGAAGCTCATCAGATTGGGGGCAGTTTTAATCGCCAACGGCAGCACGTTCCACAATTTGGGTGTGGCCACCAAAAAGCGCCTGTCTCCCCATGTGACAGTTCTAGTACGAGGCACTGGGAGAAGGCGGGTGTTAGCAGATCTTAGATGCCTCTTGGGGATGTAGGGCTGAAACGCTTCTGTCAAAAATTTAGGCCCAACACCCTGCATTGCCTTATAGGCAATGCAGAGGGCCTTAAATTTGATACGATTCTCTACTTTTAACCAATGTAGATGACGAATGGCAAGAGTAGTGGGCTGGCGGCGGGGGATATCAAGAAGAATCCTTGCAGCCGCATTTTGTATTGACTGTAATTTCGCTATGACATGTTTCTGAGTGTTTAAAAACAAAGCGTTCCCATAGTCAATTTTTGAGAAGACCAGGGTAGAGACCAAGGTCTTCCCAGCTGAGATAGGGAGGTAGGGCAGTAATTTCTTGATTTTCTTTAAGATAAAGAATGCGGCTGACACAACCTTATTGACATGAAGGCTGAAAGACAGCTGTGCTGCTCTACTGTGGTTTTCATAACTGTGCAGTTTCAATTAGTTAATGTGATAACACAATGCGGGCACTTAAGCAGGGAAGCGAGAAGAATATACATATATGCAATGCGAATGGGTCCTGAAGTAGTCTTGAAGGTAAGGACACATTCCCGAAAATTGAATCATGTGCTCGCATGTATAGAACAGATATGAGGGTAGTGTACTTAAGATGGAAAGGCATGTTCTAACTGATAACTTGTGAGAGTATATTTACTACATGCCAGTCAACTGAGATACAGCATGAATTCAAGATGTAGGTCACAACATTAGTGGACTGCTAGTTTCTCCCTAACTTCCTCACTGCACAATACACAAACCCACAAACCAAATTGCTTTAGACATTTTGCATGGCTCTTTCTCCTGTCAAACAATCTGATCACCTTGTTCCTCTCTCAACTGGTGAGCTTCTGGCCTTCCCCAAGCACACACCACACATATGACAATCTACATTTATGTGAAGAAAAGGTTGCAAAAGTCAGCCATGCCTTTTTGTGGTGCTGTTTGACTTTCGCAAATTAGCCCTAGATATAACTCCATGGATTCCTAATATAGACTCACGCGATATTCTTGGTGTGAGTCTAGATACGAAAGACAAGACCCATCTTCACTTATTTAATTTTTATAATAGGCCGAGTAGATGTAACCTTGATTCCCACACTGTAGATACATTGAATACTGCCCTCCACTGGGTAAAGCCACAGGATACAGTAATTGTGTGTGATAACTTCCACTGTACATACGAGCCAATTAAATGGCTTTGAAGCAATAACAGGAATAGATTATGGTCAGGGGACTCCCTTCAGCTAGAATCAGGTCCATCGGTACCATGCACTGTAGCTGCGATCCAGCTAATCCAGTTTACTTTAGAATATGATCTAAGGGCATGCAATGGAAGGGTGAATTACAAGGACAATAATCCTCCCCTATACACATTCAAAAGGGGAAGAGCTAAATCAAAGATAGATTATAAGATGCTTAGCATAAATAGTTGGAACCGGATCTCTGGCTTCAAGATAGATGTAATAAAGGACAGCGATCATTACCCCCTTTGCCTAGAAATGACAGGGTGCTTCACTGAAGCACAGTTACCGAACATAAATCCCTCATTATTACAGCCTTCAATATGGAACAACCGTATAGTGGTCAAATGGCCTCGTATTACAGATAACGTAGAGACCATGACCAACCTCTACAAGGCATTTGCTGAGGTAGTAGGTCCATATGTAGAACTCCAACCGGAACCTCAGCAATGGCAATGCATCAATCTTAGGTGATGACTCTACGGTCCCTTCTAACTAGAACTACCAGAGGAAAACAGAGACACAAAATTATAACGGAATCCATAAGCAACCCCTAGTATACCTTGGATTGCAAGAAGGAAAATATATCTTTACTAGAGAAGCAAATGCATGGGAGTGTGCAGTCGATAAGGGGTGCTAGGATAACTACAGGAAAACACCAGCTAATGCAAAAAGGAGTTAGGATGAAACAAATAGGAGTGATCTCCTCCATGTGGCAAAATCCAATAATAAAGTAGTATTGTGGAGAATAGTAGCTCAAGGAAGCAAGGATAAAGTTGCTTCCGCTGAGCATTATCTGGATTCTGCGACCTGGACTGAAAACGTTACCAATTTATATTCAGACCCTAAACTTCCTACTTATGAACATCGTCGCTTTGCAAATAGCACGGGACACACAACTGATTTCAGCCTAGAAGAAACAACGCAGGCAAATGAAACTCTAAAGCAGAGAAAAGCCCCCGGACTAGATAAATGACATGGGGATTTGTTCAAGCATTATAAAGAGGTGTGGGACCTTACGTTAACCTGGTTACTAATGCTATACCTGCGGGAGCACCAATCTCATCCTCATGGAAGGGGGATGAAAAAAGGGATTAAGCAAAAAACAGGGAACTATAGGCCCATCTGTTTAATTGATGTATTACAGAAAATCAAGGCCAGACAGCTCCTGGATAGATTAAACGGATGGATAGATGATAATATCCTAACACCATACCAGGCTGGATTTAGAGCCCGTACGAACATGGTTGATCAAGTATTCAGCCTTCTGTGCATTTTGTGGAAATATAGTAAGATAAAGGGAGGGTCACATCTACATAGCGTTCTTAGACTAAATGGCAGCATTCGTTCTTCTACCCAGAGGATCCTTGTGAGCCTCGTTAAAAAGCCAGCAAGTGCCCGAAAATGTTTTAAATCAGATAGTAAGGTTGCACCAGGACAATTACGCGAGAGTTCACTGGGGAATTAATGGAGAGCTTACAGAACCGATCCCCATTGACAGAGGAGTGAGGCAGGGATGCGTTCCTGCACCCACCCTGTTTTCACTCTACGTCAATGATATGGTCAACTGCTTCAAACAAGCATTTGCAATGCAATAGGTCTTGCATTAGGAAAGTGTGAGCTATTGGTATTGTAAATGACTCATTTTTTTAATATGTGTTGGCTTTGAAAATATCAAAATTAATAGCATTGTTATTCACAAAGCCAATAGCTTTCACTGTCCTAATGCGAGTCCTAATAGTTATGGCAATTCTTGTTGGTAGCAAGCAAGGACAGTGCTGTTGTGGTGCTGAGTGATGATGTGGTTGGGCTGAGTGATGTGGTGGTGTCCCCTAGTGATGTGGTGGTGTCCCCGAGTGATGTGGTGGTGTCCCCGAGTGATGTGGTGGTGTTCCTGAGTGATGTGTTAGTGTCCCCGAGTGATGTGGTGGTGTCCCCGAGTGATGTGGTGGTGTCCCCGAGTGATGTGGTGGGGTCTCTAAGTGATGTGGTGATGTCCCTGAGTGATGTGATGGTGTCCCTGGGTGATGTGGTGGTGTCCCCGAGTGATGTGGTGGTGTCCCCGAGTGATGTGGTGGTGTCCCCGAGTGATGTGGTGGTGTCCCCGAGTGATGTGGTGGTGTCCCTGAGTGATGTGGTGGTGTCCCTGAGTGATGTGGTGGTTTCCCTGGGTGATGTGGTGGTGTCTACGAGTGATGTGTTGGTGTCCCCGAGTGATGTGGTGGTGTTCCTGAGTGATGTGGTGGTGTCCCTGAGTGATGTGGTGGTGTCCCTGAGTGATGTGGTGGTGCCCCTGAGTGGTGCCCCTGAGTGATGTGGTGGTGTCCCTGAGTGATGTGGTGGTGTCCCTGAGTGATGTGGTGGTGGTCCTGAGTGATGTGATGGTGTTCCTGGGTGATGTGGTAGTGCCCCTGAGTGATGTGGCGTTGCCCCTGAGTGATGTGGTGGTGTCCCCGAGTGATGTGGTGGTGTCCCCGAGTGATGTGGTGGTGTCCCTGGGTGATGTGGTGGTGTCTACGAGTGATGTGGTGGTGTCCCCGAGTGATGTGGTGATGTCCCCGAGTGATGTGGTGGTGTTCCTGAGTGATGTGGTGGTGTCCCTGAGTAATGTGGTGGTGTCTCTGAGTGATGTGGTGGTGCCCCTGAGTGATGTGGTGGTGTCCCTGAGTGATGTGGTGGTGTTCCTGAGTGATGTGATGGTGTTCCTGGGTGATGTGGTAGTGCCCCTGCGTGATGTGGTGTTGCCCCTGAGTGACGTGGTGGTGTCCCCGATTGATGTGGTGGTGTCCCTAAGTGATGTGGTAGTGTCCCTGAGTGATGTGGTGGTGCCCCTGAGATGTTGTGGTGGTGCCCCTGAGTGATGTGGTGGTGTCCCAGAGTGATGTGGTGGTGTCCCTGGGTGATGTGGTGGTGTCTCTGAGTGCTCTCGTCAAGAGGCAGCTTGCACCAGCCCATTTCTCCTGTTAGCTCCACCTAAAACAGAACCTACTACTAACCAGGAATGGGAGAGGATGTGGCGTAATGGCCAGAGCTGCCAACTTCGGCTCAACATTCTGTGGTTCTGGGCAAATCACTTAATCTCCAGTGCCTACAAAAATGAGTGTGTCCTTAACTGGTACTGATGAAAAGCGCTCTAATTGGTTTGAGTTCACGCTACAAGCACCAGTGTTGATGATTAAGTGCCGGTGCTGAGCACCGGAAACCACTGCCTCAAATTAAGCACTGTGAAGGACAGTGCGGTAAATAGAAGAGAAGGGACAGTGAAAGGTTGCAGGAATGAGGCAGAAGGAGGGGGGATGAAGTAAAGAAAAAGAATATAGAGGAATATAGGAAAGAAGTGAAACAAGGAGCTTGAGTGAGATATCACTCAGTGACATACATTCCTACAGCAAGCTGATCCCTGGTGCTTGGGGGAGAGTGGTGACTAGAGACAGATTGAGGGGGAAGTTGAGTAATGGGCGGGGAGGGTGTGAGAGAGACAGGAGAAATAAGAGTTCAGATAGACAGTAGGTGCATGTTTGAAACTGTAGTAAGATTGCTCTGGCGGTGACTCCTATCCCACAGCCAGCAGATGCAGAGCGAGGGTGAGGAAAGACAGCAGGCATCACCAGCAGAGAGAGAGGAAGAGGACCTCGTAGGAGGAACAGGGAGAGGCTTGACGGGTGAGAAGAGACAGTGAGGAAGATAGGCCGAGTAGTAAATGAAACTTAGTCACAGAATTCTAGAGATTTGCGTATACATTCATCCATTTGCTAAGCAGGAGAAACCTGGATTTAGTTAATTTATTCATGCAGCACTGATGCTGCCTGAAGATTGTTTCTAAGCCCTTCGTGAGGGGTTACTGACAACAAGGATTATAGAAGAACTGGAGGTAGGATCTGGGCATCCCTCGCATGTCTTGTGCGCGATTTCACTTCTTGTGAAACATGTGCTGAATACCATAAACAAAGCGGTGTACTTCAAGAGGAGTTCAGCTTGCCTGATGCACGACTTCACTGTAACTACTCGTACAACAAAGGAGGGCGGCAGGGAGTGCAGGGTGTGATGTTACCTCCTCTGTTGTTCAGCTTGAATGAGCGCTGTGTGCATTACAATGAAAAAAAAAGCCTCAGTGCAAAAAAAGTACGTGTGGAGTTTGTATAAGGCACCTATGAGGAAAAGGCATAGATGATATAAACTTCAGCGCGAGGAGCATTGTAGAAATTGCGTTCTGGCCACAAAATCCTTTTTGAGGGCTGGAAAGTATAACAGGGGTGGGGGGATTGAGACGTTTTGATAGCCAGCATAGGATTTAAAGCTTGGAGACAATGGAGGGCACTCAACCATGGAAGGCACCGGAAAAACACACTGTAGACAATAAAAAAAATATGCCCAAACCGGTGTACTTCAAGAGGAGTTCAGCTTGCCTGATGCACGACTTCACTGTAACTACTCGTACAACAAAGGAGGGCGGCAGGGAGAGCGCGATCTGATGCTGCCTCATCTGTTGTTCAGCTTGAATGAACACTGTGTGCATTACAGTGAAAAATAAGGCACCGGCCAGTCGTGTTAAGAGCGTGACCTCATGTGTCCTCCTATTACCAAGGTAGTTCTGCGTAAGATACTAGTTGAACAAAAAATGGTGTTGTCCTTGCAACGAACGCCATGGTGCATAAAAAAAAGGTTTCACACATTAAACATTTTCGCTTTGTTTAAACAGAGTGAAAATAAAGAAGAAACATAAATGCAGGTGCGCATTATAGACAAACGACCACACGCATACAAAATAAAAAAAATAAAAACCGGCCCCACGCCGTCATTGTCCCGGCTGCGCTTGGAAAGTGAAAGCGGCCATGGCCCTGATTGTCAACAAAGCAGGTTGTTGTGCCAATAAAAACAAGAAAACCGTGCTTAAAGAAAAAAGTGACGTAGTGGTGCCATAAAGGGGAATCATGCAAATGGAAATCAAGAGCCTTAAAAGAGATGACAGTAATTGAAAACAAACGCAGATAGAATGAAACGATGGATGCCATCAGTCATGTAAAATATGCCCTCAGAGAGAAAGTGGCTGCATGCCGTAAAAAAGCTCTTGGCATTGCTGTGGGGAGGGGGGAGGAGAAATGCGAGACACGGCCTGGCGGCCGTGAAAAGTGTGAAGCAGGGGGCGGGGGAGCGGAGCCCTTTGAAGCGAAGCTCTCGGAGGCAGGTGGCTCGGGGAGCAAATTGTAAGCGCGTTCACGAGCACATGCACTCGATGTAATCAGCCTGGTGGTTTCAGAGCTTGGTTTGCCCTCAATACTCTCATCCCTAATATCGCTTGCGCGATTAATAGGGCGAGACCTAAAAATGTAAAAATGACTCCCCCAAACTTCACGGAATCCCTATTCCTGCGCTACTATTCGCAGATTATACCATCTTGATTTTGCAGACGCCTAAGCGTATCCAAAATGTACTGGATGATTTTAATGTGTACTGTAAGGAAACATGTCTAAAAATAAATATTGGAAAAACTAAATATATGGCCATAAAATCCCATAAGAACTTCAGGGGAAACATCAGGGTGGGTGAACAAAAACTAGAACATGTATACATTTTGTGTAGCAAGGTTTTACACTTGATTCATTGCTGTCATAGAAACCACATACTAGTAATTCCACAATGGTCCTCACACAGGGGTCCAGGGCTAATTTTAACATTTTAACAAATATAGTGAATGTATGACCAAACCGATCACACCAGCCTTAGGGATCTATAAATATAAAGCACAGGCGGCTGCCTTATATGGGTCTAAACTGTGGGCACTGGTAGTATTAAACAACTTGCATCCGGATAGAATGAATTTATGAGAAGGATTTTGGGACTACCACTGGTGATACCACTTGTCCGGATGTTTCATGATCTAAACATAAAGCGGATAGAGCATATTGCAATTCTAAACCCACTGCTTTAATTGGATTAGATTATGGACAATCCCAGAGTAGGTGGACTATAGAGAGGGCATTAAGGAAAGTTTCAAACTTGATAGGCACTTAACTTTCCCTTGACTTAGACAAGTTCAGAAATGGTTCAATGAGTTTGGCCTCCATTTCTACTGGACGGAACTATAATCATTGGTGCAAAGTTAAAAGAAAATTCTCAAACAAACATACTGGGGATATGTTTTGAATGCTCTCCATAGTAATTCCAACCTAAGTAGAGTGACAACACAATTCCTTACTGTTAAACAAAACCCACGTTGAAGAGTTCCTTGATACCACCCAACCACACCTGCAAGAATTCTGTACATTCACTTTGGAACAAAACTCTCTAAATCAAGGCCTATACTGCGAAATGGAAACCACAGTGAGAATTATTTTGCACTTTATGAATCTTAGGCCACACTGAAGATATTGCACACATTTTGTTATTTTGCCAGGCATGCAATAGGATGAGGAAGAAATGGATTTGCCCATTATGCAAAAGGCTAGGGTTTAGGAAGCACCAAGATACCGTTAGAGTAATGAAACATGATACAACGCCATATATAAGTTTTAGTGTGTGCACATATGTATTATCAGTAGGATTTGCACATGGCAAGGTGGGGCTGGAGTAAAAATGGCGGGAAGAGAGAGGTGCCCCTCGACAGCACCAATACCACGTCAGGCCCTAGCAGCGGCTTGGCCAATGGTGGGGGGCGGTGTGATGGGGTAGATCCACCGTGGAGCACACAGAAATTGACACAAAAAACGGACTATTTTGCAACAAAAATTGACTATTTTGTTCATTTTTTTTTAAACCAATTTTTCTGTTGCTTCACTCGTAACATGGCCGTCGGCTTATGTTGGGTTTAGTTCTTGCTTCGTTGCACGCTGCCTCCTGCTGGTCATCTCAATGCTTCATTTCTGCCAACTCTGCTCTTCTCCTTCTCCAATTCCTTGTGCTGTACTCTGATCATGGACGTCTGCTAGGCAGCCGCGTAGCTAGGAGGGGGCGGGGGGGGGGGCGGTCCGCCCCAGGTGGCACCATCTCTGAGGCGGCCGCGGTCACGCGGCACTGGAGGACCGTTGCGGCCGCGGCGGCCTTTATAATTTATTTGGGATTCTCTTGGGGGAGCACAGTGTCCCACATAAATAATTAAGGCGGCCGCAACGGACCTCCAGTGCCGCGGCCGCCGCCTGGATTTGCACTGTGCTTGCAGCTGCAGTGTTAAAAAAAAACTTTCAAGCAGGTCAGGGGTGTGCAGGCTGCAGCGCGGGCATGGCCTAAGTCCCGCCCCGCGTTAGTGACGTCCTCGTCAGTCCTCCGGCTCCGACCGTTGTGGTTGTTGCTCCCCTCCCGCCCAGCCGCCCAGCCTCGCTCAGAGTCCTCCAGAGGGGCGTCAATTATTCAGTTCTCGGCTGCAGCGGCCATCCCGGTGCCGGACATCTAGTACTAGGTGAGGCTAAATTGTACGTCCAGAGCCCCCAGTGGGCGCTGCCAGGGGCCGCTTGACGGCGCCCAACCAAGTATGTGGCAACCTTCGTCAGACTCCATGACTATGGAAGTGCCTTCTCAGTGTATTCTTATGGTTGGAGTGTTTGCCATTTATTTATTGCAGAATTATCCTTGTACCTGTGTTAGTACTCTTTTGTAACATACACACGTCACTTTTCTCTTGTAACACACTGTTTGTTACCTTTCACATTTTGTTGTCTTTTGATACTTGCACAAGTGCCACCATTTCCTACGTATAATACACCTATAAAATGAGAAATAAAGTTTAAAAAGAACAACCATGGGAGAAAAGGGGGGTAGTATGTCTAGACAAGTTGAACAAGTGTCTGGTTGCAACGTTAAACACATTGTTCGGTGGGTAGAAGAGATGCTGGGGTGGCTCAAAATCAGGCTGTTTCATTAGCGCATTTTATTAAGTACCACGGAATTATTGCTTTAGTGCAATAAAATTAGGAGACATGAGTACATTTTTCTAATGTTCATTACGTGGTAGCGTACTGCTGTTGTGCTTAAAGTAATAAATCATTCCACGTGCATCAAAGGGTTTATAAAATACACCAGGATTTCTGTTTGAAGAGATGGGGAGTGGATAGAACTATGTGAGGTGCAGGTTGCAGAACAGGAGGAGAATTGTGTCTTATGTGCAAGAGGCAATTTAAAGTAGAGAATAAGAAAGGTAGAGGGAGATCATGCGCCAGTGGATGGAGAGAATGTTCAAATAGGTCTTCAGTATTAGGTATTCAAGGTTTATCTGGAGAATTAATAATATTGGTAATATCATAATTTTGAAAGCATTATGTAATACTAAGTAATGGTATTGTAGGTAGGTTATCGGAGTGTGTAGCAAATGAGCAGGTTGTTAGCTTAGAACAGGCAGCACACTCAAAAATAAATAGCATGGTACATACTGTGGTTTGTCGAGACTTTGAATTGGAGCCCTCATATAGCATGATTGAAGTATCTGGTAAAGCACTCATAACGTACGAGGCACTATACCATTTTGGAATAAAACATATTCTGTAGAATGACTAGCTCCCTTGTCCAGTCTCAACAGGAGTAAACAGGGAATGTGCCATTTTTCCTCCGGCCTTCATTGGGCACCCTGGCAAAGACGTCTTGGGGAGGGCAGATATGAATAAGTGATGGGGGAGCAAGGACTGTACATCCTGATACTGTTGGGCAAGAGATGTGGAGCGGGGCCTAGCCTTGAGAGGGCCTCCTGCTTTGGACAATGTCTGCCTAGCATTAAACAAGCTGTGAGTGGCAGGACAGTGGAATACAATGTGGGCAGTGAGAGAACTGGAGCTTGGTAGATTTTCTCAGTTCCTATTAGTGTCATTATACCTGCTTGAAAAGACTCTTTTGTAACATGCACAGGCCACTTTTCTCTTGTAACACACTGTTTGCTACCTCTCACATTTTGTTGGCTTTTGATACTTGCTCAAGTGCCACCATTGCCTACGTAACGTTTGTTCTTGTGCCTGAGTGTCTGCCATATATTGCAGTATTATACCTCTAATTGTACTTTGTTTTCTCTTGTAACCTGCACACTTGTCACTTTTTCCTCCTGTAATGCACTGTTTTCTACCATTTGTATTTTGTTTGCTCACAATGGTCACTTTTGCCTCATGTAACTTAACGTCTGCTTTTGTAATTTGTTCACTTGCAATTTTCTCCTCATGTGTCATTACTGTTCCTATTGTGAAGCGCTCTGACGCCTTCGGGTAAAGTCTGCGCTACATACAAATGCATACATAAATAAAAATAGGAGCGGCGGTGTGACGCAGCTGACCACCCCATGCAGACTGTCAGGAGGGGCCCATATTCTCCAGTAGCTCACAGATATTCATTCATTGGCCTGGGGTTGAATAGGGACCCCACTCAAGGGTTGTGAGGCCCCTGTATGTTCGCCCCCAGGTGATGTTGTTATGCTGTTAATGCAGGGTGCTGGAACCAGTGTGCGGGGGTTCTCGACGCTGTCCATGTGCAGTCCACAGCTGTGTGGGGTTGCCTTAAAGTGCTTCAAGGTCTTCTCTGCGCTGTTTAGGGAGCTCTCGGTTGCAGTCTTAATGACCAAAGTTGCTTCCTCTAAGAATGCATATTGTCAGTGCACACCTTGGTGCTGTCCTGCCCAGCTGCCCAGCACTGTAACAATCAGAACACCCCATTCACTGTTCCCTCTGCGAAAACTGCCATTGGAGAGCATTGCACACAGAGAATGACACCATTCTCATTATTTCCTGTATTGCAGAGTCTCAGCTTTATTTATTTCAAGTGCCACCGTCCTTTTTCCCCAGCACCCCCCCCCCCCCCCTCAAGGGGCGGCAATCTGAGGGCTAGCCCCGGGCGGCACAAGCTCTAGCTACGCCCCTGCTGCTAGGGTTGTTTACTATTTACTTCCCATCTCATGCTGCCCCCTGCTGGCTGCCTCAAAGTTTGTCTACTCTGCTTTATTAGTTTTCCTAACCCCTTGATCACCTGGACCATGGTCAGCCTGGGTTATTTGCTGTTTGCCTCTCTGCTCGCCTGCTGCCCCCTCCCCCCCTCCGCTTGCCACCTCAACCCCTACTCTGGCACTACACTTCTGGAATGACCTGTGCTAGGCTTTTACCTTAGAGTTGAGGCAAACTCATGGCCACAGAGAGAAAATATAGAATAGAAGGGGGTTCCCCAAGGGAATTACTGATATAGGTAGGAGAGAAGGGGATTAATACAATATGAATAGAAAAAGCAAAAACCCTGCCAAGGTGCATCAGAAGGGTCCCCTAGGGGATCCACAACAATTATAAATGGGGTGACATTAGCTATGTATCAGAGCCAATAACATCAAGGATATTTTGTTCAGTCCATTATTTTTTTATATATATATTTTTTAATTAGATCAGACATTTCTCAAATTCAATACATTCAATATATAAATAAATAAGATTTTGTTGATAAAACTAGAGAGGGAAGGATATTTCACGTGATATTTCTAGGGAAAGGACTCGGCAAGTATCAGTGTTCCACACACTCCCGGACAGACATAAGGAATTCACATACACACATATACTCAGGGGGTCAATCAAATTCACATTCATTCATGCATATCTTTCATACTTGTACAGCGAGGCCTGCAACAGAACGATGGAATTATAGTTGCATGGACATAAGTGCAGATTATGCAGGCAGGTTACATGGAAAAACATTGTCCACAAGGACTAGGGTACTGCTATTCTTAGGAATCACGCCAACGTGCGTTTCGGTGTTGGGCACCTTCGTCAGGGCGGGCAGGTACAACCAGGGAGGGGAACACACGAGAGGGGATCAGTCGATCAGGGATAGAAATTTATAAAACATCAGACATTACGAGGAGGATTTGTAGTCTCCAAAATTCTGTGGTGAAAAAGATTTCCAACCGAATTAGAGGTTCAGATGGTCCATGGCTATCATGATCCTTCAGTAGGGACTCTTATATGGCTGTGAGTAAATCGTACTTTCTTTCCTATTCAAATCGAGTGGCACTAGACACGGTCGCCTTAGTTAAGTACTCAGATAGTCGCAAGATGTGTTGACGTTCATCGGCCCCGTGCGAATACAATGGAGACTTATAAGTGAACGAATTTACTGCCGCGCCTGGAGAAATGGCATGCCGAACCGCTGATTTAGGAATTGCTGCGGGAGATGGTCTGGTAAAGTAGGTTTCCCGAAGCAGATTCCAGGCGATAGACTTCCAGGCTGAGGTATGACGGGCTCTCTTCCTGATGGAAGGCAGAGTCTGATCTAATAAAAAATATATATAAAAAATAATGGACTGAACAAAATATCCTTGATTTTATTGGCTCTGATACATAGCTAATGTCACCCCATTTATAATTGTTGTGGATCCCCTGGGGGACCCTTGTGACGCACCTTGGCAGAGTTTTTGCTTTTTCTATTCACACAGAGAGAAAATAGTCTGTCCCCCATACTGATGATGTTTGTTCCCATTTAGTACACTTTCTTTCTTTGTCTACTTCCTTTGCTCCTATCCCCTCTTCAATGAATCTCTCCCCTTGCCCGCTACACCGCCTAGCCCCCTGTCCTTTTGTGCCCTTTGACTAAGCGCTCCTTCTCCCCTTGTTGGGGAAAGATCCAATATTTATACTCTGGAGTCTCAGCGAACCCACTGAGAGAGTCCAAAGCGCTAAGGGAGTCACTCACATTTGAGGAGTGGTATGGCACCCCTTGCCAAAGCACTCCCTCTCCCCTTTTTGGGGAAGTATCCAGTATGTAGGCCTTGGAGTCTCAGAGACCCCTCTGAGAGAGTCCACTGCGTATAGGGAGCCTCTCGCAGCAGAGATGGGGAAATGATACCACTCCCCCTGGGATCACAGCTTACTGGACTTTGGACGCAGCTTTGACTCGTCGACCGGTTTGTGTCCCCTTCACCCTCCCTCTCCTCTTTCCATGCTGTGTCTCTCACCCTCCCCTCCACTTTCTCTCCTTCATTCTCAGTCTCCTACCCCCCTCCCCTGAATCTCTCTCGCTTGCCTGCCTTTTCCATTATGTATATGTTCTTGTTTGTCTCGACCTTACATGTAACTATGTTGCCATGCTCTAATGACTGTGTAATCTTTGTAACAATGTAACCTGCAACTATGGGCTGATACTCATGTAAAGCGCTCCGATATCTCTGGGTCTAGCCATCGCTATATAAAACCTTTAAAATAAATAATTAAATAAAAAATGTTGGAATGAGCAATATTTTTTTTCTCTTTTAGGCACTGTACAGTTGATGATTGTTTTAGGATACATTTTGTACACAATTCATTATTTTAACTGAACAGAACAAATATAAATTGTGAATTTTATACATATGTACCTTTAATGTTTAACCCAAATAAAGGTGTTGTTTTTTTCTCCATGAATTTTCAATATGGCACATACATAAGGATCTCCTCTGATTCAGATAGCTGAACAAATCTTCTGCAAGAGCTCATGAAAAATACAATTGCCATGGGTTGCTAATATGCAGGTCACGTGGCCTACCATCAGAAGTATATGGCAAAACAACAAAGGAGGAACTAAAGCAAGTGGGCCTTCCATCGGAAATCTACCTTTACATGTTTATGACAAATTTATGGTAACTTCATTTGGGGGTGATCTAAAAGAGAAGCTACAATGAGAAAATCTAAGTCAACAAATTATGATGGGAAAATTACAGGACTAAAAACAGTAATTGAATCTATTGCAGAAGAAATGTTTTTGGGCTTGGAGACATTCATAAGATCAGATGTGATGCACTAGTGAACTCACAGATCAAACCAATTGATTTCCTGAACCAACCAACTTCTTGATTTCTTAACACATACATATTTGTGTTGCTGTTTTATATAGTGCAAACTTGGACAGCGGGTATAAGTGCCCTTGCTTCACATAAGCACCAGATTACATTACACCAGGTCAGACTTTTTTTTAATATATTTAGGCACAGGGAGATTAAGTGATCTGCCCAGAAACACAGAATGATAACCAAATCCCGGGACTAGAACCTAGTTCCCAAGTTCAAAATGCGGATGCTCCAGCTGTTAGGCCACATGTCCTCCTCATCTACTCACTGGAAGTCACCTCTAAATATGGTGGGCGGAGTACCCTTGGTATGACATAGGTAATGTCCTCTGCCATCCTAACAGAAACTACTCCATCCATCAACCTCTAAACCAGGCCCTTAATGTGGTATTGTCTTGACGTACTATAGCATTGAAGTTGAAAACAATTTCAAAGTTAATTAAAGTTTACATCTACCAAACTATATTTTGTACCAATATGCTAATTGCATTAAAGTATGTGGAGGTAAAATACATATAAGTTCCATATGTGCTAGCACAAAAAATGGACAAGGCTGGTGTGTAAAATTCCCCCTCGATTAAAAATTATGCTCAATGTCTTTACAAATTAACCTATCATTCTTGGCCATACACTAACTCATTGTGGTTATTGACTATCAGATGAAAGCAGAGGGCTTGACAATTACAACTTTTCTTTTGCTTCCGTGGTACTAGGTGAAATTATGATGGTGCCTCTTTCATATCTCATTCTTGAATTTTCAAACAACATAGCTCAGGGACAGAGGACTTTAGTCCTTAGCTGGGCTCCATCATTGTAACTGATCTATACTTTGGACAATCGACAGGCAAGGTGTACATCTCCTGTTCCTGCAGACTTTAAGGAGTGACTTAGCTTTTGTACGAGCTTACTGCTAACCTCATATATCTAATGGCGTATTTGTTGGGCCTAAAGGTGCAACAGCAAATGCCAAGATCAGGATATGTAAATCAAACAAGGCCTTGCACAAGCAACACAGTTGAGCACATCCAGTGTCCTCCATATAACAAACATTTACATGTAGCCTTAGACTACATGCTTTTTGTGCACGGAAAGATTCTTAAAAAACAGCAGTGATGTGGCAACTCAACAAAGAAGGAGACAGACAAAAGAATAGAGAGTCGAGCGGCAGCTACTAGGAAAAGTGTTAAGTCTAGGCTATGATACGGAAGCTAGCAACTATACAACGTACACGTTGCATTTCTTTGTCTTTACAGTTTCATTGTATGGTGTGCTGAACCCCTTAATACGCCACATGCTACAGTCATTTGGGGTTGAATCATGTCTCATCATATGAAAGTAATCAACACTTCCTTCTGGTGAGGCGTCTTCCGTCAATATGTCCCTGGAAATGTATTCCATAGCACATATGATGGCAACTGTATGTGATGGTATTTGCATGGTGCAAATCTAACTAAGGAGAGCAACTGAGTGCGTGTTTAGAGAGGCTGGGAGATTATTCGAGATAATATACTTTCAATGGGGCTTTATACGTTTGCCTTGCATGGTATGTCAAATATACAAAATTTTAGGCGTGGTATTCATTTATAATTTAGCGGAAAATGCATGCTTTTTAATTAAGTGTACAGGTGGAGTCACAATCCAAGTCGCCACGTCCCACAGTCAGTGACGTACACACAAGATCACATCTCCGCTCGCCAGGGACAGCATCTCCTTTCACCAAGGGGTTGGCCCGAGATCCTTGCCCCACCATGGATACAACTGCACCAAAGCAGGAAAAGGACAAGAAGGAGGGGACTGACTTTCATATCAACAGCTGCAGTTAAATGTCCTTTGACACACATCCCTCTACAAAGAACAAAACACTGCGAGCCTGCTATCATTAGTGGGAGAGCAGCACAACTCAATCAACACAACCAAATACAAAACATGTTTTTACATTCAGAACAAAAAGAACAGAATGTGTAAAAAACAAACAGGAGGCAAGGACAAGTTCACGCTGCTGACATTTTTATCCACGTGATAATAGCTCTGCCTCTCCGTGGCGGCCTGTGCAGAAGAAGTTACAAGGGTTCTGAGGATATAATCCAACAATCACTGACGGGTCAACAGGAGGTCCAAAAAGTGACCTTGAGTCAGTACGATGAACGGGGATACAGTGGTTTTCGATGGAAAGATGAGAAACATGGCTGTGATCAACAAAAGCTACATCCTCCTCTGCTCATGAAATAGTTTTATTAATAATGCAGTGAAGACGCTCCAAGTACAATTGGTAAATACATGAATACTAAATCCGGATACCTGGAATATGCTTATATTTATTAGATTATTTGTAGCAAGCTTCTGAGGAATTGCTGTAACCAGATTATTTTGTGCTAGGTAGAAACATTCACTTGCCTTTATATTAGTCAGTGTTCATCCAAGCTGCGCTGCTAGAACGTCGCACTCTATGGTCACACTAGTCTACCCTTGCTTTAGAAATGAAGTAGATATACAGTCACACTCATGCCTGAGATGAGGTGACCAGTAAGGATGCTACGACGCTCCATGCGAGCAGGAAACTGTCCAGTCCTAGAATTTGATTTGACAACCTACTGTATTCTGGGAGTTTTTCCTTGGCTGGCTTCAATTGGACCAGCGCCTGGCACACCTAGAAAATGGAGGACTGAAAGTGTGGTTTTGCACTGACTCGAAATTAGGAGGCAACCCAAAATGGAACTTTTTGTAGAAGATTAGTTAAATGCCAAAAAAGAGTAGACTCTGGCACACTGCAACTGGTATAAAGTGGTGCTCGACGCTGTCACTGAAGCTGGTATGTAGCAGTTAACATAGTTACAAAGCATAACAAATAATACCAACCCTGCTCTGAAGTATCTGATGGTTAACTTGCACATGGTTCAAGCATACCAACTGCAGAAAGAAGTCCAGGTTCACAACAGATACCAGGCTGAGAAATAGCACAAGAGTGATGTGCCACTAATAGTACAGAACTACGGACCAGGTGGGTTGTTATATTGGTCGCAAAAACTGGTCACAATTTGTGATAAGTATTTTTGCAACCAGTATTGAATTTTTAAAAACTACCTGTATTTCAATAGGTAGGTTAAAAAAAAATCAGAATTGGAGGGGGTTGCCGTCCAATCTGCATAACTAATATCCATTAAGTAGGTTGCAAATTGCTACTCGCCCTGTGTAAATCCCGGTTGCAAATCAATATTACACCAGATACCGAATTGCAAATTGGATGGAATGCCCATTGCACCCCCCTACCAAATTTCAATTCTGTATCCACTTCTGAACTCATTATGGGTGACGATAAAGATTTACAGATTCCCAAAAGGGGTTTAGAACTTGCCAAAACTATTTTTAGCAATCATAAGTGCTCTGAATTTGTAAATAAGTCTTTGGAACGATTAAAATGTTTGCGCATCTGGCCCTTTGTCCTAACATAGTTTGAGTCACATAACTATGCCCACACATTGCCAGAGGGAAAAGTGCCACTCACAGCTGATCAGTACGAGCATCGAAGAGAAATTATTTGCAAATTTACTGAATTACATTTTTCTCTCTAAAGTCAGGGTAGAAATGTAACTCTGTGCTCAACTGCTCGCGGCTTACTAGTGCAGAAGAGTGCATGGGGCTTGCAATACGAGCAGTGGACTTTTCTGTTCCCTCTCAAGTATGTGTTCTACTTTTCTTTGTGCCAGCCTACATTAGGCAGGCGTACAGCTGGTGGTTGTGTGGCAGGCCAAATCTTGCTGAGTTCCTTTGTGACAAAGGAATGCAGCAAGATGTGCACCAGCCACACTGCTTGACATGCATCTGAGCTCACATTTTACACCAGGGTCTTTAATAGGTTAAAAATGCAAACTGCACTCACACTGCTCGGTTTGCGAATTAACTGATTTGGTTAGGGCATCCATGCTGGACACAATATGCACATTTATACACCATCTGTTATGTCACAGTAGGAGAAAATATTTTTTGAGAATATATTATAGGCCAGACCTTGTAAATGCTGTGCAAAAAGTGCTTTTCTTCAAGTTGTAGGTACAGTTGGCAAATATGGCTGAAAAAAATGGTTTGGCATTTAATTGTCTTCGAGAATTAAAAAAATCCCATTGACAGAATAACCACCAAAGTGTGGAAGGCCCCTGTTGCAATGGATTTTCTGTTGTGGTGTGACTTTAAACAACCGAATGACACATGTAATGTTTATTTAATGTTCTCTCGAGGAAGCCTTTCACTCAACATAGCTATTTTATATGAAAGCTGGACAAGTCACCAGGTTTTTTCCCCACATAGTGGAAATTATAACTTTACGGCTGGCGTTATTACCATACCAAACATGGCAGTGAAATGAAGGGGCGGTTCACTTTACATCTGTTCTTCCGTGTGTTTACTTTTCCACACTTCTGTAACCTCACTGTATATTCTAAGAATAAACATCTGAATTTAAAGGCACGTGCATGTCAGGTCACTGTGTTGTGCACTTCAGTGCTGTTTAAAAGATGGTAACAATCTGTCAGGGTCTTTTTAAAATGGGAACGGGCATAATTACACTATCTTTCATAAGACTGAAAAGCACTCTACCTCGACTTCACCAAGGCTGCAACATTATCCCTTTTCTTTTGAGCACTGGTTGTTGCCTAATTGAGTAGTGCGGATTACCATGTTTTTTTCCATTTGCGAGTTTCAGACCAACCATGTAATTTAAAGTATGTATCGTCAAATGTGGAACAAAAAGACAACTTTGTTTAAATTACTACCTTTGCTACCGTCAGCCCCCTGCTTTTTTTCTTCAAAACGATAATTACTTCATCTTCTGTACAAGCTGCAGGGGCTTCCAGGACATTCTCTGTCGGTTTGTCTGCTTTATGAACTGCTGGGAGTCGTGTTTTGATGCTACCCGTATGCCAGCCATCACTGTGACTGCCAGACGTAAACTGTACAGCCGGTGTAATCACCCGGGGCAAATAACACGTCTTGTTTGTGTGACAGGCTTAAAACATGTGGAAACAGGACTGAGCACGTCACTTCACGGCTCCTTGCAAATGAAACAGGGCACAGACGCACCGGAGGAAGAGCGCACACCTCCCTGCATCGCAAACATATTGAACCCCCTCCATCCCGCCCGTCCTACCTGCCCCATGCTATAAATGTTAATGTTCGGAAAATCCAACACCCACGTAACTATAATTCTTCTAGCAACACATAAGAACTCAAAATGACTGAAGTAAAATTTTCACCAAAAACACTCCAAAAAGCAAGATCTGTGTTATGATTTGCCCGAACATGTACAATCTCAATCATCATTTTTTTCACAACAATTCAAAAGTAAAACAGACAGGCAGGCAAATGTTAAAGGCTTCACAAAAACAACCATGTCTCACGGACACCGGAAACTATAACAACACTGAATTTTTTTTTAAAAAGTCCCTTGGCCCGGAATTCCTATTTTTCACCTCACAACTGCTTTAGTTATGCTTCAATTACGCAGAGGGCCGTGACCCCGGCAGTACACGTTACAGAATCCACGTGGCCTCACAGAACAGCAGCGTACCTTTCTCGTGCCCGGCGCTCGGCGCGCGGCGGTGCAGCACAGGGCCGAGAAGCTCTTCGGTGTTTTCGTCTCCTCGCCCGAGAGGTGATCTTTCATCTCCATTCCAGACCTCGCGCGGCGTGTGAGTTTGGTAAACAGAGTTCATGCGGGTGTTGCAATCCTGCCATGCTCTTCCTCCGCGCACAGAGGGCTGGACATGGCAAGTTCCTAAGGTGGCAGGATACCAATGTGTGCACCTTATCTCAGAGCAATACTGGTTTGTCAAGGGTGTGTGTGAGCGGGTGGGTGTGGCTTAGGTGGCAGTCGGGCCAGCCAAGAGGAACAAATCTCTTCTTACCATAAAAGACCTGAGCTGAGCAGGAAGCGCTTATTCAGCTCTGTTAAAACGTGCAGCACGAGACGAAGAAAAGTGCAAAAGAATAAAATGAGAAGAAAATAGTTGTCGTGCTCAAACACTTCCAGGGTTAAACCTCTGTGAATTAGAAGGTTACAACGAGGGAAATCACAATGGATTGCAAAAACAGCCTAGTCCTAACTTCCTTTTTAAATGAACCAAGCTGAAATTGTTTTAAGAGGGACAAACAAGCCATAATAACTGTGGTTAATTTAAGGTTTCCAATTCATACGAAGGTATGCAGCAAAGCACTCACAGAGGAGTAGTGTTGATTAATTGTTTTTACACCTTTCCTCCTTTTGATCGAATATAGAACATCAAAATATGAAGAAAGGACAGACATTTAGTTTAGTGTTCTTACGGTCTTATAATGATCCTGGACTATAGTGCGAGGAAGACAGAACCAGAAGAAAGGCAGGGATTGGAGCAGAGCATAATGTCGCTGTACTGGGCAGATTACCTGCAAGCAGAGAAGATGCCAGACAGACGGCAGGCCATCCAATGAGGGAGAGGAAAGAGTCGGTCAAAGAAGCCATTACAAAGAACGTTCAGTCACTGAGAGGAGGCAAGAGAAGCCAGAGCAAGACCGTCAAATCAGGGAAGAAGCCAGACCGAGGAATGTCCAAGGGCAGGGCGGCAGCACATTTGCTAGTTAAAGATACCACGACCACCGTCAAATGGTGCGACTGTGAATGGTGGGAGGCGAGGAAGGAAAGAACAGGAGAACCTTCATGGGAAAAGTTGGCTGCACAGAGGGGAAAGGGCATGATATTGGCCAACAATTTTGTAACAAGCATTGGCAAAGCCATTAGGTCTCGCCTATTGGCGACCCATTGACTTTGGCAATCGAGTGGGGGTGGGTAAAGGGGGAGCACATGGGGAGATAAAAAAATGGCTTTTAAAAAAGGTATACAAAGTGGCCAATGCTGGCTGCTTCATAGCGCTATTTTTCCCTTTGGGTGGGTGGGAGGGGGGAGAAGAAAAAGGGACGGAAATGCATGTGGGAATGGAGAAAAACACTGGAGGGCGGGTGGGAGAAGCAAATAAGCACAGACGGGAGGACATGTGGTGGTGAAGAAACATGGGAGTGCAGGTCAGAGGGTTGAAGAAACAGGGAGGGGTTGAGTATAAGTAAAAAAAAAAAAGGGCATTGGCACAACCAGCGTTGACCGGATCATAGCACAGAAATAACACCTGAATCACATCACGAGCAGCTGATGACCAACAGAGGGACACTAATCAGATGTAATTAATCTGTACTTGGTCTGTGCACCATGGAAAGGCCAAGAAGTAACGCATGGCAAGCCCTGCCCAATGTGAAGGCAGTAAAGAAATGTGACAATTATTTCAACAAATGGTAAGGAATGGGCATATTCCAAACCCATTACTGAACAAAAGATCTTTGCAAGCAAGAGCGCATGCAATAGCACATGCTCACACAGGTGACACCTAAAAACAGTATTACACAAGGAAGAACCCAACAGTAGACTTTTCAAGCCTGCACCTCACTCATAATTTAGTGTGATAGGAAGTTCTGTGCAAAAAACCTTTGGCACCTGCCGCTGTTCAGTGCCACTGTAAACCAGATCCTTGATAATCAAAGCATATGGAGGTGCACCAGGTAAAGAAGTCCATTCACGTATATTTTGACAAATTCTTTATTTTTCCATCAATTTTTCTTGTTTCACATACATGGTCCAGCCAACGCGCTTCGTTCCATAAACAGTCGGAACTTCATCAGTGCTCAATATCTTGTGAAAGTGTGTAGTATCCCAGTTAGGTGCCACATCATAATTCCAGCTGTGTGCGCTGGAAAATCAGGTTTCTCACTGGGCAATGCAATGCCTCCCTGAATGTTATCCTGGTCAGTAACAACCTCCTCAGTCTCACGTCGCTCTGTAAAAACGTTCATATTTTTCTGATAGAAAAAAACAATTGTCATTGCTCTTAACAAAGAAAGTCCAGAGTGGCAAAAAAGCACATACAGTGCTTAGTTTGTGCAGTTGGTTGAATGTGGTTGACAACAGCATTCCTTTTAGATTGAGTCTCCCAGGTAGCTCAGTTGTATGATTGTGAAAGGCATAGTGCAGGATTACAAAGAACATACAAGGGATTGAAATCCAGCCATTGCTTACGATCCGTTGGTCTCCTGTCATTCTCATGTGCCTGTTTCTTATTGATGTTCTAGCTTGTCACTCTTGTGTTTGTCCCTCCCATGAAGCATAGCCTCTTTTGATTGTCTGGCTTCTATGCTTCCACTACTTGCTTTTCAAACGCTACGTTTTTCTTTTGGGTTAAGCATTCCATGAAAGTGCATGTTTTTTCCAGCTCTATCCCTTGTGAACTTCTCTCCCCCTGCACTCTAAGTTGTTTTCTGTCACCTGTCTGTTTCTCCCCGCCCCCCTCATGTTGTGCTCACCATTGAGTACTTCCTCCATTGCTTTCTCACTGGTGGGCTTCTCCCCAATCTGCTCCACATTGCTCACTCCGCTAGTTGCTTCTAGTCCCCCCAAGTCCTCAGTGTTGCTTCCCTCATCCCCCTCCTTCTCTCTCACCTGTTGCTTCTCCTCCCAATCCCTGCCCTCCGTATTGCTTCCCCCATCGGCACCCTCTCTCACCCATTGCTTCTCCTCCCCAAACCCGCTCTCCGTGTTGTTTCCCCCACCCGTTCCCTTCTTTTCTCTTGCCCATTGCTTCTCATCCCCAACCTGCCTTCCATGTTGCTTTCGCCCCCCACATTGTTTCCCACCACAAGGACCCTCCATGTTGATTCCCTCCACTCTGGCCCTCCGTGCTTCTCGACCCTACCACCCGTGCTTAAAAAAATTGCTTTTGCGCTACTTATTCTTTTTTTATTTACTGATCTAGCTTAGTAAATACAGAATAAATCTCACTCTGTATTGTAAGCACCAGTTGTGTGTTATGAGCACCTACAAACTGATGCGACCACTGTATCATAGAGCCTTTTGTCTTTGTTTGTTTTCATATGCAATGCTGCACAGCATTAGCAAAACCAATAGGTTCCAAAGGTGGGAACTACTGGCTTTGTGAAAAGCTTGTTTGTGGATTAGGACTTATTTTACATCATCAGAAATTGAACCAGAGCAAAAGGGAGAAAGCCAGAAAATGAAAAAAGAAGGAGAAAGACAAAGCTAGGAACACAGTGACAACGGGAAAGAGCCGGGAGGAAAAAGACCATGGAGTATAGTCTACAGGCAGTCAACTCAAATGGTGTGACTGGATTCTATATCCGTGGTTTCAAGTTGCATCAAATAAAGACAAACGTGTTTGCCATTACGGTAGCCAATTTTTGCCTTTTATTATTTCTAGAGCAAGCCTTATGAACCAACAGACATTTTGCCTTGAGCAAGTCTATCTATGCAATTTCAAGCATGACGCTGAATGTGGTCTGTGATGTGAGTCTGGCATCAGTCTGTAATGAGTCTTTACAGAGCTGGCCACAGAAGAATGAACACAGTGACCCAGTGGCTCTCCATACCTGGATATTGATGGGGTATATGTATTAGTTCTGGAATGTGTGTATAGAACACTGATACTCAGATAATCTAATAGAAACCTGGCCAGGATTGGGTCTGAGCAATGCTTAATTTGGGTCAATAGTTGCAGATGTGGTCAACTGCTCTAATTTTTGAGGAAACTGGTTTATTTTTTATCATTAAACTTTGACCTAAAGCAAGAGAGAGAAAAGACAGAAAAGTTGCAAACAGCAGGTAAATAAAGATAAGACAACAGCGACAAGGGAAGAAAACAGGTACAAAAAAGAACTAGCAAGAGTAAGATAAAGACAGAGTGAGTGTATGGCAGTGGAAGCAAGTGAGATCCGGTGGAATTAATACTAGGCAGCATTGGTACATACGCAGAATCTCACTCTGTAGTCAACTTTTCATTGCACCTCTGGAAATAGCTGGCACCCACATGTTCTTCCTAGTTTTTATTAGTGTAACTATGCTTCTTTTAATTTGATTTTATTGTAAGGAAATCAAAATATGTTCTGTGCTTTCCTGTAATCTAGTACTATTCATTTGCAAGTTGTAAACCAATAAACGAATTCAGATTGACGTAGGTAGTAAATGCACATCCTTCAAACAATACTTCAACAGTATTTGTATGATTGATGCCACTGTAAAGTTGCAGGTCCTCACACATTTAAAAAATATACTGATGGCATGCATATTTTGATGCACACTGCAATATTTGCAGATTCAAATGCTGCCACCGTAGGAATCAGGGTTTCATTATACGAGAGGCTGTCATTATGTTCTTCTAGCAATTTGTGTGCTAGTCGACAAAATCCAGCATACAAATATTAAGAAAAATGACTTTCAAAAGGTTTTAGCAACTGAGTTCATAGAGAACTATAGATGCATGATTTCTTGCAAAGTACCTGTTGTGACAAAATTCACCAAGCCAAACAGCCGCAGCGATGGGAACCATAGAAAAACAAAGCGATGCATCGTTTCCTGAGACCTTCGTGGATGCGATGCGACAGTTCTGCTGCACATAGGGGTGCGGTGCGTCAGGTCTGGTCTGTAGGGGGAAGTGATGCGCTCAATTCTGAGATGACTCCGATCCGCGGGTGATGTGTCGAAGGAAACTTCCCGCACAGGAATGCTGCGTGGAAATCCAGGATGCATCGGTGAATGATGCATGGGGGTCGAGCAGCGCTGCGTCGATGTCTTCAGCCGCGATCCCTTTATGCGTCAATTCATTCAGAGGCGTGGCGATGCTGGGAAATTCTTCTTGCCCCACGGCGTTGCGTCGGGAAACTGCTGCAAGAAGAGAGATGCATCGATTTTCTTGTTATGTTGCTTTCCAGCTCCCAGCAGCAGAAACAACCTCCAGAGGACCCGCACAGTCACAGGCACTTCTTGGCAGGTCAGAACTACCAGCAAGGAAATTCAGGCGAGCTGGGGGTGAAGACTTTGTGTTCCTGAGACTCCAAAACAGGAGGCAAGCTCTTCTCAAGCTCTTGGAGACTTTCCTCAAGCAGGGGACACCGCACACAGCAAAGTCCTTCTCCTTTCCTTGGCAGAAACAGCAACTGCCGTCCAACCCCAGACACCCAGCAGGGGCAGTACTTCTCCTCAGTTTCTCCAGCTCTTCTCCTTGGCAAAGGTTCCTCTTGATTCCAGAAGTAGTGGAAAGTTCAGGGGTTTTAGGTCTAATACTTATACCCCAAAACGTCTTTGTTCTCTCTGTGCAAAGAAGCCCTGTGCCCAGTCAAAACCAGTTCTGGGGGGCACTTTGCAAGTGCACAACAACCTCCATTGTCAGTGTGAGTCCTGGCTCCAGACACACCACAGGGGGCGGAGCCATCATTGTGGAAGGCAGGCACAGCCCTATTCCTCCCATTTGGCTATTCCTCCCAACACTCCAAATGCGTACCATGCTTATTTAGCCTAGCACTGACTCATCCAGACTCTCTGCAGCCACTGCACAGCTCCAGCCCCTGTCATTCCACAGTCAGACAGCCAATACACATCCTAGCAGAGGCACACTGGATGGCAAAGCAGGAAAATACCTACTTTCTAAAAGTGGTATTTTCAAACTCAGAAAGAAAAAAATCACCCTCACTGAAAGATGCATTTTAACATTCTGAGTCCAGGCATACTAAACTTTATGTCTCTAACTTGTCCCAATGGGAAGTTATATTTATAAGATGTTATAAATAAACTCCCATTCTATCCTATGGGGCAAGACAGCCTTTCAATAGTGAAAAACGAAATTGGTAGTATTTCACTATCAGGTCATGTCCCACACACCAGTACATTTCCTACCTTTCACATACACTGCACCCTGCCCAGGGGGTACCTTGGGGCTACCATAGGGGTGCCTTACATGTAGATAAAGGGAAGGTTAGGGCATGGCAAGTGGGTGCACTTGCCAAGTCGACATGGCAGTTAACAACTATGCACAGACACTGCAGTGGCAGGTCTGAGTTACCTTTTAGGGGCTACTCAAGTGGGTGGCACAATCAGTGCTGCAGGCCCACTAGTAGCGCTTGATTTACAGGCCTGGCACACTCTGTGAACTTTACCAGGGGCTTACCAGTAAATCAAATATGCCAATCATGGATAACCAATCATGATAATAATTTACACAGGAGCATATGCAATTTAGCACTGATTATCAGTGGTAAAGTGCCCAGAGTCCTGAAACCAACAAACACAGGTCAGAAAAAAATAGGAGGAAGAAGCAAACAGTTTGGGGAAAACCCTGCAAAAAGGGCCAAGTCCAACAAGCTGTATGCAAACTTAATCGTTCTTTATTCCAAGGTTGCTAAAATACTTCCTTTATATGGTAATAAGTACTTATTAGTAAGTGCTAACGAAATGGCTATATGTGTAATTTCTCATACAGATAGATATATGTGACCTTCCCACAGCACATGCATACCTCTTACATGACAAGCTTGGAAAACCCCCAAACTTGCTTTCAAATTATAGCTTCCAGCTATCCTCGCAAGCAGCTAATAGTCTGGCAGCATCGCAGGCGACATCCTGCAACTCTGTATCACTAGGGATTAATCTCTTTTTACTTCCATAGAATTATTTGGTGATTAGATATGGCGAATAGTTATTCATTAAAGCTAATTTACAGGGCTTATTCATTTTAAGCTTTCAGTAAAAGCCCTTTCTAAGTTGGAGAGTTTATTCATTTAGGTTTACTTTAAGCCTATAAATTGTGCCTATCTTTCTTTTAAACATGCACTTTATTTACCCTATGCCTGAGAAGGACAGCCTATAAGCTTACACCTTATTTACAGTATGCCCGAGAAGGACAGGGCATCTCTTGAGATCCCAGAGGGGAAAGTTAATGGAGAGATCTATCTTTAAGTAATTATTCCAACATCAGAAGCTTCTCTGTGTACGTGAGACCATTGGCAAATACTGCTCAAGAAGAAAGCTAAGAGTGGTTTTGACAGTGAATGATGGTCTATTTCGGAGGGAATTTCTGATAGTGAGGATAAAGGAGGTAAGAAGGAAGACAATCATATTGAGAAAAGGTCTTTAACCATAAAAAGGAGACCCAAGCACCTGAAAAGGGAATGGTGTCCTATGTGGCATAAAAAGGAGAGGTGTCTGATGCAGTGGAATGGTGTCCTATATGGCATGAAAAAGAGAGGTGTCCAATGTGGCGCAATGGAGGAATGGTGTCCTATGCAGAACAAAAAAGAGAGATGTCCGATGCGGCACGATGAAGATGGGTGTCCTGAGCGACATGTAAGACATGGATATAATGGTGGTAAGTGTCCTGAGCGACACACAAGACAGGGACATTCAAGAAATTGAGTGTGGGGAGAAGGACCTCCAGAGAGACGTTGATGTGCTTTATGAGGAGTATATACTCGACCTCCAAGTGGATGTTGATGGAGATGACCGCTTCAGTGAGGAGCAAGAGCAAGCTCCTTCTATCCACACAGACGATTTCAGGAATCTGTTAGGAGAGAATATGTTCTCACCCCACAGTATTAAACATCCCAGAAGTGCTGAAAGGTGGCCGGTTGAACATGTGGGCAAATTCATTGAGAGGTGGATTGGGTGTCCACTAGAGAAAGGAGAGAGGAATGTTCTTAAGGCCGAATGTTCTAAGCCATTTATCAATGACTAGTACGCCTAACGCCCATTTGGCAGGGGTCCCAGGAAGGGTCTTGAAAGATTCCTCACCAAATGTCAAGATAGTCTCCTTGACGTTGTTGGCCGACCAACAAGGATCATTGATATGTCCCAAGCAGCATATTTTCGGGGCTCCCATTAAACTTCGAAGCTAGAGGCTGGCACCTTCACGCTATGGTTCTCCTGGGGAACACCAACCCAGGACTAAAGACAGAAAGCACAAGGCAGCTCTAAAAAAATAGACCCCAAGTTGGGAGATTAAGGGGAGAAACAGTCCACAGAGAACCCTAAGGGGCTCGTTTTCGGTGAAGACATGGTGAAAACCCTGGGCAAGGGGCCAAGGTCACACTGGATACCAGGGAGAGTACTGTGTTTTATCATTCTTCTTCTTCTCAAAGAAGAGTGGGTGGCCGCCTCAAACATTTTACCCAAGTGTGGTCAATTATTACACGGGGCCAATCCATATGTTTTAAGACACCGTCTGAGGTTTCAGAATACATTTCTCAGAAACCCCCCTCTTATTCAGTATACTCCTCCAAGGGACTTGGTTTTGAATGCAGACAATCAAATAGTAGTACACAAAGAGGTACAATCTATATTGTTAAAGGGAGCGATTTCAGAAGTGTGCAAAGAAAGAAGAAATTTCGTAAGTACACTCTTCCAAGTAGAGAAAAATGATATGGGAAGAAGATCTGATTTAAACCTAAGGGATTTGAACAGACTCCTGGTATACGGCACTACAAGACGGAAGTGATCCATCTTTTAAAAGACATGTTGCTGAAGGGACAATTAGTTGGTAAGTAGGATCTGAAGGATGCCTATTTTTATAATCCTTCTAGTGAAGGATTTCCAGCTTCATTTTCAGTTCGCTCGGTGGTATGGACTTTACCAATTTTGTTCACTTCCATTTGGCCTTCCTTCAGCACCATGGTGCTTCACAAAGGTTATGAGGGAGAGAAAGGTGTGTACGCATGGTTTTCTTAATTGGACAATATTCTGTTTATGGTGCAGTGTCAACCTAAATTATTGTACAAAAGCCTTCACATAAGTTTGGGGTTCATAGTGAACACAGAGAAATCAATCCTCATCCCTTCATACTCTCTAGACTATTTTTTGGATTCACAATAGGTACAGTCAACATGGTTCTGCTTCAGGCTACAACTCTAAGAGAGCAGCTTGCAAGGATAGTAGATTTACTATCCTTTTCAATTCAGGCAATATTTCATGGTCTGTTACACTATTGTGCTGTGCTTTGCAGGGATACGGCAGGGGCCCTTCGGGGGGATTATAGTATGAAGATGAGATATCTCTAGCTCAGGAGAAAAAGGAGGAACTGGTTTGATGGTTAGAGAATTTAAGTGCTAGGTATAGCCGGTCAAACTTTGGATGTGCGCCAGACTTCATTCTGGAATCGGATGCAAGTTTAACTGGTTGAGGTGGACGTGATGGGTGTACAGAAAACTGATGAGTTATAGTCAAACTTAGAAAGATAGCATTATTTAAACTATTTGGAATTAACTGCAGGTCTTCACCCTCTCTAGAGTTTCAGACATTGTTTACAAGGCATAGCAGTATTATAGTGAATGGTCTATGTTGGTACGGTGGCTTATATATATCACTTAGGAGGCTCATAATCCTTGGATCATTCCGATTTAGTTAAGAAACCTTGGATTTTTTGCCTTAGAACCCCAAATCAGTTTGTGAGCAGAGTAATTGCATGGAAAGGCGAATGCATCTGTGGACTGGAATTCAAGAATTTTGACGGATTACAGAGAGTGAAGACTGAACAAGGTTTGTTTCAGGGAATTAGCTCAGTCTTGGTGTCCTCTGAAGGTGGACCCTTTTTGCAAGCAGACTGACATTTCAACTGAACAAGTATTACGTTTGGATTCCAGATCCGTGACCCTAGTGGTGAATGCATTCATTCAGAGTTGGAAGCAAACAAACGGTTACAGGTTTCCACCCTTCACAATAACTGAGAGAGTCCTTCAGAAAGTGATACAACAGAGATGCTCATTTATACTGATAACCCTGTTTTGGACTTTCAAGTTTGGTTTCAAAATGATTTTGGAACTCGCTTTTGACATTCCACTTTTTTTCTTCCCGCTATTGAGGGTCTGGTGAAAGACCTAGATGGAGAGGAACTTTCTCTGGTACAGTCAGGGACTTTGAACTATCTTGCATGGAAAGAGATCTCCCAGATGTCAGGGTCCAGGAACCCTTTACTGGTTATAAAAAAAAGGAGAATTTGGTTACCTAGGTGCAGGAAAAGGAATGTGGATCCCGTGGAAGGTCCTATAGTTGAAGTATATATATCTTCTTGGCAGATCAGTTTGCAAGGGGCCTTAGTTATAGAGCTTTTATCTACTACAGATCAGCAGTTTCTGTGGGTCACACGCTGATTAATGGCAAGAGTGTAGGGTATTATGTTGTGGTTTGCAGAGTCCATAAGAGCATCATATATTGAAGACCTACTAGACCAAGATATGAAACCCTTTGGGATGCCAATTTGGTTCTTGTCCTTATTTACTAGACAGCCAGGTAAAAGATAGTGAGATTAGAATTTGTTTTTACTATGAAACTAGTCTCTATTTTTTGTCTAACCTCTTGTCGCTGAGCTTCAGATATATAGGCTTTGAAGGTAACAGGTGGTATGATCCCTTCAGGATAACTTTATCCAAGAGTTGATTTAAGCAAGAAATTGTATGTAGTGGATTGCATGAGAGGATATATGACCTGATGGTATTGACCAATTTTTTATTTAATTTCTGAAACCTTTTTAAGCAGTTACCACAGTTTCTATCGCAAGAGGGGTTAAATGTCCCATGCCACAGACAGGTGTTAATTTGGAAAAGGTTCACACTAATTCTCTTTGGCTACTCAAACCTTCTGAAGAGGTGGAAGTCTGGAAGATATTATGAGAAAGGATTGGTCTAATGCCAGCTGAACACATGTCTGATGTGGTATTAGAGGGCTACCAACATGCAAAATGGTAGCCTCTGGTCTTGTAATGAAATAGTGATGCTCCAATTAAAATGCCAAGAGAATCTGAATTTCATTAAAGACACGGAGGCTAACATTATCCCACCCTGCCCTTACAATCTGGTGGGATCGTTTTCCTTGATTATACATAGAAAAAAACCCATAAATTGGTAAATAAAGTATTTAGAAATTGTTACATATAATTACGTTGTCTACGTGATTATCTTTGCATCTGAAAGTTTTTATTGAAAGCTTCATTTAGATTGAAACTTTAACAATTCCTAATCTTTTCGAATAATAGTCAATGGCACAGTTCCTCTAAGGAGTTACACAGTTGCTGTAAGAAGTTACACCGTAGCTGTTTACTCAATCCTCGTTTAACAAGAAAGGAGGGAACAAGTTTAGCATTTTAAAGAGGAAGATTGTTTGTTCAGTACATGGACTATTCATACTGTGTGGATGTTCTATTCTAGATTGTTTTTGTTTTATGGTGTAATGTTCCTTTAGGTGCTGAGTGGAGTGACATTAAAGGAATAATGCATAACTTTAGCCTCCGTGTCTTTAATGAAATTCAGATTCTCTAGGCATTTTATTTTGAGAATCGCTATTTTAACTTCAATTTTCTAATGTAGCTGAATTTCAAGTTTTCCCAGGTGCAAGAGTTATGTCAAAAACGTAGGTGGGCACCAGAGAATAGACTGTTGATGTGTTCTTTTAAATTACAAACATATCCGCATCTAACAAAGTGTGTTCAGTTGGAATTTTGGAGAACATTAGAACCGAAGGTGTACACTAGATAAGCAAACATGAGAGGGCCAAGTCAGGAATACATTTTCAGGCATAAAAAAAATTGCACCTGGAAAAGTCTCTGAGTTATAAATGCAAACACGTAATTGCCAAAATGTGAAACCCCTGCATATGCTTGTCCAGTGGAGGGCTCTATATCTGAGTAGTGTGCAATATAGTTGTATACTTGTGTGTGCTATGCAGAAGCAGATTTGACCTTATATTAGAAAACAGATGTGACAAGCTGCTTAGTCCTAGACGGAATATATGATTTTCAATAAATATAAAATATACAAACATTTTCCAGGTAAAATGAACACTCCTACATTAACTGTTTCAATGAAGGGGTCAATGATACGGCCAGAGTGGCATAATTAACTTCAAGAAGGAAATTAGAAGCATCTTTAACTGATATTTGGCTTCTCGCTTTTAATATACATCTTAAATTAATTCTCCTAGCCTCGGAAACATTATGGCGTAGCAAGAGGGCATGACACAGCTCTTTTAATGCCTTATAATTAAATGCATGTTGGTCCCCTTAGCTTGCTTAGTAAGCGGTACATAAATACAATAACACCCCTACGAGGTGTGGACCAGTTTCATAAGAGAAAATCTGCGACGAGCCGCTGAATCATTGAAAACCAAATAGTATTCAGTCTCTGCTGTAATTTTAAATTCACTCAAAATGGGCCACTGATGACTTGGTCTTAAAATAGGTCAAACCTTATCAAATGAAAGTGGGATAAAGCATCCTCTATCTTTGCTTGATTTGAGCTGCGTGACTGGGGTATCTTTAACAATTCTTTCCAACTGCTCTTACGGTCTAAGCTAAGCCCCAGTTTAATACTCAGTAGAATGCCCAGTTACACATACTCCACACAGAATATAGCTATACTCCTAAGATGGGTAATTAGAAGAATGAAGTTCAATGAGAGACAGAAGTAACAATAGTATATGGGATAAAGTACCCCCTAATGCACATTATAAGGATATTGCAAGGCACTGCGGAGTTCTGTGACAATGAAACGGAACAAGGCTGAGCTCCTCTATGTGATCATGGAACTCCTCAGTGACTTACAATATCCTTAAAAATTATGGCAGGTGGTGCTTTAAACTAGATACACAAAGTGTGAAAATATAAACAAATTGCCATAAATATCACCTTTCTGCTGACCAGTGGAAGGAAAAGACAAATTTGTTTTGCTGTTTAAACTGCAGCTTTAGTTATGCTTAGTGACCAGACTTTCACCTTGGCTGCTGGAAGCAGACCGTATGATGTCACAACTCAGATACAATATCTTATTACAGTTGAGCAGCTACCTCATTTCTTTATTACAGGCAATTAGAGACATCACAAGTCACCTGTAATAATGGAATGAAAGAAGGGCTTATAAACAGAGATCACAGGCTCCCATGTATAATAATATTTCCCAGTTTGTTCTGTTACTCCAATTCAATATTGTCGATGAGGCAAGAGATTCGCCATATTTGAAATCGTGCTTTTTCAATCATCAAACTGACCAGTCGAATGATCATTTAAAAACAGACATAATATGTACACTGTATGAGCCCAATAGTGCAGGAAGGATTCCAAGCCAGGTAGAGGCTCTGCGGATGGCTCCATTATAAGGCAAGGAACAACTATTAAAAATGGATACAGGCAGAAAGAATTCTGTCTAGGCTGCACTTTCCAGCATAAAGAGTACATAGCTAGACCTTCTGTAATCTATTCATTTGGTAGATCAGATCAGATGCAAAAAAGTATACATTCAAAGTAATGTACTAAGCTTTCCTGAGGGGCAGCCTCTTTCTGATTTTTTTTAAATAATCAAATGCTATTGGTTTTATAATAAAAGAGCATATGAACATTGCATGAGTATTGCATCCCTCCCACACCCGCCCCTCGAATGGCCAGGGTTCTAATTTATTTTATGATACTTATTTAATTTATTATTTATACAATATTTTAAAGTCATATCTGAACAAGGTCAGACAATAAGTAATTTCTCCAATCTAGCTGCATGGAGGATAGTATTTAAAGCTACATAAAATCACATACATTTGCTGATATTTGCAAGCTGACATCACTGGATATTCAATACAGTTGGTATGTTTCTCGGGAAACAGCCATTACAACGCAACTTTCACAACGCACTTCCATTACAACAAAACTTTCACAACGCTGGATCCATTACAACGCATGCCATTACAACGCAGCTGCTGTTATAACGCATGCCTTTACAACATAAGTATGGGTAAGTATTTGATTTAATTTTAACTCCTACACCATCCAACACTTACCCTACTATTACACCCCCCCCCCTGGAGTTAGAATAGTAATTTAACCCCTACACTATCCAACACTTACCCTACTATTACACCCCCCTGGAGTTAGAATAGTAATGTTAACCCCTACACTATCCAATATTTACTCTACTATTACATTCCCATTAATTAAAATAAAAAAAAATACTTACTTACTTACGTTGTAATGGCATGTGTTGTAATAGCAGCTGCGTTGTAATGGCATGCGTTGTAATGGCATGCGTTGTAATGGATCCTGCGTTGTAAAAGTTTTGTTGTAATGGTATGCATTGTGAATGTATGCGTTGTAACGTCATACATTCATGTTTCTTTTAAAAAAAATATTTTTATTATTCAGCTTGAATATTGCATCATATTACATAGCATTTGAATGTATCATGACCACCATCCATATAATCGCTAGAGCAAATTTATATTTTGAAAAGAGAAAGAGAAGAGGGCAAAAGAAGCGATAGGAAGAGGGCAGACGATAGGATTAGGGTACAAAGACAAGTGAAAGAAAAAAGTTATTAGGGCGGACCAGCAGAGCACCCAGCGCTAAAATTTTTAAACAAAACACTAAGCCAGGTCCGTCGATCAATTATTCTGCCAATGAACAAATGGAGCCCATATTCGCAGCCCCCTCTCCCGCCTCCTCTTGCCTCCCCGAATAAACACTGCAGATTCTAGATTATGCAGGGCCAGAATCCTGGCTCTCCAGTTTACAAACGTGGGAGGATCTGGGCTGATCCACTCAGAGGTGATATATAATCGCATTACGGGTATTGCTGTAAATTTTAAAGCTGAAGAATAGCGTGGTCTAAGGTCCGCAACATTTGATTCACATCCCAATATTACCACTTCTGGAGATAGGACCACTGATACTTCAAGGCTAGAATTAATAAATGTTTGGAATTCTTGGATAAATACATCAAGTTTGGGACAGCTGAAAAACCTGTGTATGTCATTAGCAGCAGCTAAGCCACATCTCAGACAGCTATGGCCCCCCCCCCCCCATTTGGAGATTTTAGTCGGGGAATAAAAGAGGTCCATTACAGCCATGTATGATTGTGAACGGAGGCTCCCAGATGTTAAAACCGAATTAGCTAGCTCCAGTGACTGCGAGATATCTGTTCCTGACTGACCCAGTTTGTTATCCCATTTAGAGTTTTGAAGGGGTAAGTCATCAGGAAGGCCTAAAAGAAGGTGTTGATAGATAAGCCCAATTTTTAATTTCTTCAGAATCAACTCCATGAGTAAATTTTTAACAAAAAGAGTTGGATTTCTAATCAGAAGTCGGTCCAGATAGCTACGAATCTGCAGGTATTTAAAAAAATTGTGCGAGTCCAGAGCAAACTTCTCCTTAAGAAACAAAAAAGAAGCCAAACTCTCCTCTGGACTAGGTCTCCCAAAGCAATAACACCATGCATCCTCCACCTAATTGTGATATGATCTTGGAAGATAGGTGGTAAGCATGGGCGAATTTTGCGAATCTCGCGTTCGCGAATTTTGCGGATTTGCGAACTCGCAATCCGCAAAATCCGCGAATTCTCGCGAATTTGCGGATTTTTTTTTGTGTTTGCGCGGGTTTCTGCCAGTTCGCGAGGGTTTTGTACAATTTCGCAAAACGCGAACTTACCTATCGGGTCGCAAGTTTCGCGAACTTGTTGTTTCTACGTGTCCAGCCTGTTTGGGACACTCTTCTTCATCACTGCCACTCTCTGTCACCACTGCCACTCTCTGACTACTCATGCCACCCTCTGGCCCACCCATGCCACCCTCTGTTTCATCACAGCACCCTCTGGTTGTCCAGTCAGTGTACATTATTGTGGCAACGCAAGCACACCTTCCCTGCCTCAAGTGACCTGAATTAATTTGGGGCTGATTAATGTGTCACAGAATATTTTTTTAGCTGGCACCTGCTTCCTTAGTGCTTCCTGATTAGTGATCTTTTGCACTTGCTAAGTGCTTTCATTGTTGCAAAATTAGTTACAACACCTGCCCTGCCCCAACTGACAATAATGAATTAGGGGCTGATTAATGGATTTGAACTTCCAGCCTGGCTCCTGCTTGTCTCCCTTAGCTGTAATTCAGGACCTTTGTGGCATATGTGTAACTATTCTGAGGTTCAGAGCAGGGTCACATAATAGTTGCAACTGGCAACTGAACTCTGGAGGGGCCCCTCAGGAAGCACTACAGGAAATGGCTACTAATGATGAGCCTGAACTTTTGAACCTGGTAAGTAGTTTCAGTTTTGCTAAGATCGTATTTCTGCAATTTTGCACTTATTCGCGGGGCGCGAAGTTGTACTGGGAAGCCGCGAACTCACGCGAACAGTGCGAGCAAAATCCGCTGCTTGCGGATTTGCGGATTTTGCGGGAGATTCGCGAATCTCGCGGATTGCGAATTTACCGAAAATCCGCAAAATCCGCGAGCGAAACGGATTTTCCGCCCATGCTTAATTGGCATCTTTAGAACGTTCCTCCTTCCGAACAAGGATAAGTGCAGGTTATCTAGTCTATGTAAGGTGGTAGTAACCGTATCAATGATAGGTAAGATGTTCATTTCTGGCAATTTTTCCACTGCTGCTGTGATTCTAACACCCAGGTACATTGCACTAGGGACCACTGGTGCATCGGATGGCCCCATAGCAGAGGATTGGACCATGTGTTTTTTTTAAATATTAAGTTTGTAGCCCGAACATAGGCCAAATTGCGCTGCCAGGATTTTTAACGCTGGAAAGGAAGTTGCCACATCACTAGTCAGTATCACAATATCATTGGCGTAGGCTAACGCTTTAAACTCAAAATTATTAACCCTTGCTGGAGGTATAGACAGGGCATTCTCGATTCTACTTAAAAACGGGTCGATGTATAAAGCAAATAACAGGGGTGAGCAGGGGCAACCCTGCCAGGTGCCCCTACTGATGGAAAAAGAGCTCGAGGTCATGCCCGAAATAGATACAGTTGCCCGCGGGCTGATGTAGAGTGCCTGTATAGCCTGAATAAAACCAGGACAAAACCCCTTCCACTCCAAAACTTTCCACAGGAACCCCCACGCCACCCTGTCAAACGCCTTTTCGGCGTCTAACGGGATTGCGCCCAGTGGAGAACCCGTGGCTTGGGCCCAGTCTAAGAATGCAATGACGCGGCGGACATGGTCCGCCGTGTCTCTGCCCGGGATGAATCCGTGCTGGCGGATAGAGACTAGGGGAGAAATGACTAAAGCTAATCTAGTGGCCAGAATCTTTGCGAAGATCTTATTGTCCGTATTGATCAATGAGATCGGGCGAAAGGAGGCGGGATCTAGAGCAGGCTTATTTTTTTTTTTTATAAAATAATATTGGTATGTTGCTAAGAATCTGGTATATGGCCAAGCTGGGCCTCCCTAAGCATTGTTAAGAAGTATTCCCGGATCTCCAAGCGGAATGTGCTATAAAACTCCAAGGGGATGGAGTCCGGGCCAGCCGCCTTGCCTTTAGCCAACGAGTTAAGAGCCAATTCAACCTCCTCCCATTCTATAGGTGCCGCTAAAACTGAGTTTGTCTGATATTTTAATGGTGTTAAGTCCAAAAGCAAAGGCAGCAAATTCTTCATCCATATTAACATCCCTGGATGACTCTGTGTATAATAAGGAATAGAAATCAGAAAAGACTGTCAGTATCGTAAGTTCGGCCTTCAGCGTCCTGAATCGAATCAATACGATTGGCCATAGATCGCTGTTGAAGGCGCTTGGCGAGGACCCTTCCGGCTTTTTCCCCAAACTTGAACATAGTTGAGCGATACTGTATGTACTTAGCTGCTAGATCCCTCCCAAGAAATTCCAAGAGCGAAGATTTGATACGTGCCACCTGCATTTGATCTTGAGCAGTATCCAGACCTTCCTTAATGGTATTTATGAGTGAAACCTCTGCACTGCAAAGTTCATTGGTCCGGATATTGATTTGCTCGCGGATTTGCTTCTGTCGTGCCAGTGAGAAGCTCTTAGTTTCGCCTCGGATCGCGACTTTCAACGTATCCCAGACTATGGTATTAGAGGCCGACCCTCTATTAAAATTCAAGAATTCAAGGCCTCAGGGTCGCATATGATTTAAATAGGATTCCTCTAATAGTAACTTCCTCTCAAACGTCCAAGGTCTAGGGACCTTTGGGACAGAAGGTAAGGTACAATTAATAATCAGCGGATTATGATCAGATATTATACAAGGTGAAATAGTGATTGATGTTGTATCCGCTAGCTGATCGGACAGAAAAAAATAATCCAAACGTACCATTTTATTGTGGGGAGCTGAGAAGTAGGTACAACCGTCTAGATCCCTATGGTGGTGATGCCAAAGATCAGTCATTAGGTGCTCCTGAACCAGCGCTTGTAAAGCCCTAAACACCTTAGGTTTCTTGCCTACATATTTATGTCCCCCATTTATATTGAAATCTGCTGACAAGTTAATATTAAAATCCCCACATAAGCAAACGGGATGCGGCCACAGAGCCAGCTCTACATTTAAATGATGTAGAACGGCAGGGTCATCCAAGTTGGAGCTATAGACAGTACAAATAGTCAGGGGTGCCCCTTTAATCAGAAGCTCAGCAATGGCCCAACGGCCACAATCATCTTGGGTAGTTTTCACACAGGATCCCACCCCACGTCTGATCAGAATAGCCACCCCTCTTATCATTGAGGTTTGTGGGGAACATCCTACCAAATCAAAACCAGGGATTTTTAAATATTCTCTATTTTGCCATGACCCGTGAGTCTCCTGCAGACAGAGTACCTCTACATTTAAGGACTGGATAACCCTTGAAAATAAGGCCCTGTTTTTACCATTATTCAGGCCACAAACATTTAATGAAGCAATGCGTACTTTAGGCGACACCATTCAATCTTTTCAACGAAAACAGCAAAATAACCACAACAATCACTATGGTATCATGATATAGGCAACATTTTATAACCTGTTTTTTTTATGCGCCTCCCTCCCCACCCCCCCATGATAAATGACTTTAAGTTTAGATGGATACAGCAAATACACCTGTGCCCCCTTAGATTGAAATGGGGCAATTCTCTGCCTGTCCATTTGTTGCTGTGGGCCGCTTCCTTCGCCTGTGGATTCCTGTTCTCATCGGCAGCTCCTCGCCGGACCCGCTCAGCGGGTCCCGCTTCGCGCTGAGAGGAGAGGCGCACTGTGTCTGGAGGGGCTCTGCTGCTGCACTTCTGCTTGGACAAAGGCAAGTTCAGGGCTGCGAGCGGACCCGCAGGGACTCAAAGTTCCAGGAGTCCCTGCGTGAGGTCAACCCACAACACCTGGGTCGCTCTCCCTGACTGCCCCGCCCCCCGCCCTATCACTAAAAGCAGCCTTCATTCTCCACGTCGTGGGATTCTCTGCCTGTCCATTTGTTGCTGTGGGCCGCTTCCTTCGCCTGTGGATTCCTGTTCTCATCAGCAGCTCCTCGCCGGACCCGCTCCGCGGGTCCCGCTTCGCGCTGAGAGGAGAGGCGCACTGTGTCTGGAGGGGCTCTGCTGCTGCACTTCTGCTTGGACAAAGGCAAGTTCAGGGCTGTGAGCGGACCCACAGGGACTCAAAGTTCCAGGAGTCCCTGCGTGAGGTCAACCCACAACACCTGGGTCGCTCTCCCTGACTGCCCCGCCCCCCGCCCTAGCACTAAAAGCAGCCTTCATTCTCCACGTCGTGGGATTCTCTGCCTGTCCATTTGTTGCTGTGGGCCGCTTCCTTCGCCTGTGGATTCCTGTTCTCATCGGCAGCTCCTCGCCGGACCCGCTTCGCGCTGAGAGGAGAGGCGCACTGTGTCTGGAGGGGCTCTGCTGCTGCACTTCTGCTTGGACAAAGGCAAGTTCAGGGCTGCGAGCGGACCGGCAGGGACTCAAAGTTCCAGGAGTCCCTGCGTGAGGTCAACCCACAACACCTGGGTCGCTCTCCCTGACTGACCCGCCCCCCGCCCCACCTCCCCCTTTATTACTGTACTGTGACACCGCTGCGCGGGAGCGTGCGGGAGGGCGCCGGGAGAAGCCCGGGACAAGGGCGGGACCGTCTGTGGTCGTCCGGGGCCGAAGGAGGCCGGGCCGGGCCCACACTCTTTCGCCTGTATCCTCCTTACCTTAGCTGGATTGAGCTCAGGACCCGGCCATGTCATCTCCGGCCCTAAGTGAAACTCCCTCTAGGGCTGGGGGTAGTAACACCGGGACGTTAGATAATTATTTCAAATCAGCGAAGGGGGAAGGGGGAAAGGAAAGTTCCCTTGAGAAGCGTAGGGCAGACCGCCGCCGCTCCATCGAACATATGAAAAACAGACCTCTTGGCGATATAACTCCCTACCCTATCTCCCAAGGAGAAAGCCCCTGTTTTGGTAGTCAGGATCTATCTTCCCAAGAGGGTGTCCCCCTTCTACTACGGGATACTATCCCTAACCCTGTTATACTCCCTGAACAGACCATGGAGGCCATTCAACCCCTAACTGTTAGTAGCATGACTGTCGATTTGGTCACCCAAACACCCCTGGCAGCTAAAGCTAGGAAAAACAAGCCCAGGCAAATTGTTGTGGCGGAGGTACATGGTCCTCCACCCAATAAGCGCAGAAGAAAGCCGAGGGGGGGCCAGGGAAAGACCAAAATTCCCCACTCAGAATTTGGGAAAAATTATAAACCAGCACACACTCCAAACAGGCTTATACAAAAGGTGCCTGTGGTCGCCTCCCCCAAGGGCGCTAATTCGACCGCTGCACTTGCAAATAGTGACATAGGGGCCAATTTACCCAATACAGTGCCCCCCGCAACATCCCTGGGGAACATTGAATTTCTACTAAAATCACTCTTACTGCCTATCAGTGAGAGCTTAAAAAAAGTAGAGATCAGGCTTACAATCCTAGAAGCCACCCTAACTAGTCTGAGTACCACGGTCAGTAAACAGACAAAAGACGCAGGGCCCAATCTTTCTGCAGGGACCCCTACCCATCTACAAAAACCTCCTCCCAACGCAGGACCCATTCAGGGTGCTGCTGTAGCGGCCTCTTTGCAACCACTTATGTCCATCCAAGTCCCAGTTCCATCGAACATACCTAATACTATGCCCCCCCAGATAGTAGCTCCAGTTTCTCATAGTTCAGTTCTAGGCACAAATCACAGGGCCCTACCAAACCTAAGTACTTCACCCCCTCCGCCGGTAAAGCTTGATCCCAGACCCCGGAGACCGGACTTGCTTCCGGAAGCAAACAACTTTATGGTGGTATTGGCGGGTTCCCCCCCCTCTTGAAAGGGGTGAAAATGAAAATTTCCTGTCACTTAAGAAGTAAGTCATCAAGTGGCTTAATTGGAACAGACCCTTACCGCCCCAGTTTAATAACGAGATCATTATGGTCAGAAGGGTACCATGGCTGGGGAAGACAAAGAAAACAATTGTAGGGGATTGCATTATGGTGTCCTTCCGAGAGCCGGGCACTGTTCTGCATATTTGCTCAGGGTCAAACAGATCGCTGGACTCCACTATACAGTCATTGCCAGTCTCCTTCTTCTTCCCCCCACCCGTATGCATTACGAGCCAGCACAAGGCAATTGGACAAGGGTAGAACGGAGACACAGATATAAGGAACACGTGGCACGCGCAGTTTACCAACCACCGGACACTCCCTTTTTTTATTACAATAGTTTTAATTGTTTGGGTGGGTTGGACGGGGTTGATTGACTGTCTTCAAACCCAGCCCTTAGCTATGTGACCCCGGATACTGACCGATGGGCTGTCATTGAGGTAGTTGGATTTACAGCTGACAACGTCCCCGGTGGAACAACCGCGGGGGCATCTGGGGTTGCTCCCCGGACACTTCTTCTTCTGCAACCTCTACTACTGAGCACCTGAGACTTATCTGGTGGTACGTGGCCGGACTTGCCAACAAGTTGTTCACCCCAGACTGGATAGCATACATTGAGACTGGGGATGTTTGTATGTTCCAGGAGACCTGGGCAAGGGAGGAATACACACACCAGGGATATCAGTCATTCTCTATCCCGGCTAGGTGGGAGGGAAAGGGTCGCCCTTCTGGAGGACTAACTACGTGGGTGGCATCCCATCTAGGGTCTGACGATATTCTTGTGGTCTTACTGTCCTGGCCGAATCAAGCAAAACTTGTCCTGATTAACATCTACTTAAGGCCAGTGGGAGTTGCCAGGGAGTCACCCACCATTGATGAACTCTCAGCTTATTTAGCTGAAATATCAGGAGATTTACCCTACATAGTGGGGGGGACCTAAATTCTCATTTTGAGCCGCTGCCAGGCCTTCTAGATGGAGTCCCGATGGAAGAAGAGACTAGGTGGTTAGTACCTCCCGTAGAAGCCCCTCCCCCAAAGGCATGGACCCCCGTAGCATTGCGGATCACAGCCCTCACCCTAAAATTCGGAATTAGAGCCTGTAATGGGCGTGCCAACTCAGACGTACCCAGTTAGAACCACCTACAATAGAGTAGGAAGAGAATCCCGACTGGATTACGTTTTGGTACAGATAGTGAATTGGCCCACTATCAAGGATTTTAGGGTGACTGAAAGGTCAGATAGTGATCACAATGCTTTAGAACTTGATCTTATCCACCCTGGCCTTCAAACCCCTGCAACTACGAGTGAGGGAAACAAACCTGAACTTCTACTGGCTAACAATAGAAGAAGAATCAGGTGGGAAAACATAGCCTCGAGTCAGGAGAAGCTTCCGAAGCTGTATGCAGGATTAATCCCTATTCTAGAGAGAGTAGGAGACTTAGCCATCGGGTGGGCAATAAAGATACACTGGGTAAATTACACCAGGCACATGAGGATCTCGTAAAGGGTGCCGCCCCCATTCTATTTAGCAATGTACAAAACTCGAAGAGGGGGCAGGTACATAAATCCTCATGGTACAATAAAGCCTGCAAAAAGGCAAAGGAAGAACTCCTTAGAAATATTAAGGATGGTCAAGGAGGAGAGAAGGTAAGAGAAAGTAGACGGGTATATAAAAAACTCCTGGCCCATGCTAAAACTGAATGGGAGGAGAATCAATGGGAGGAGATAAATAATTCCCTTGTGAAAGGAGACCACAGGACGTTCTGGAGAGTAGTGAATGGGGGGTCGGGGAATCTCCACTCAGCTATTGAGCCTAACATCGCTCCAGGGGTATGGCAGACCCACTTCCAATCCCTTTATAGCTCTGAGTTGGGAGAAACCACGAATGATGCTGGGGGTGGCCAGGCAGTATATGAGGGAGAACCAATAACAGTGGGAGAGGTTAGGGCAGCAATAGCAGGTCTGACATCGGGCAAGGCGCCAGGATTGGACGGCCTACCTGGGGACTTGTACAAGCAGGAACCCGACGTCTGGGCCCCCTACCTTGCTGTTCTGTTTAACGGAGTTTTGAGCGGCATGGAGGTTCCAAGCACTTGGCTGGGGGCAGAGGTGGTTCCCATATATAAGAAGGGCTCGCCCCTACTTCCAGCCAACTATAGACCAATCAGCCTAATTGATGTACCACAGAAGTTGCTTGGTAGGGTATTGCTGAATTGACTGCAGGAGTGGGAGGAAGAAACGGGTGCCCTTAGTCCCTATCAGGCAGGATTCAGAAAGGGGGTTTCAACAGTGGACCAGGTTTTTAGATTAAACATGATCTATTGGAGGGCAGCGATATTCGATGGCGGCAGCTTATACACAATATTTGTGGATTTAAGGGCACCCTTCGACTTGGTGCCCAGAGGTAAACTTTGGAGTGTCTTGTCAGAGATGGGTGTACCTGCGGACATTTTGATAATCTTACAGAGATTACACCACAACACCTATGCCCGAGTGAGGTGTGGGAAGTCTGGGGAACTGACGGACCGATTCCCCGTTGACAGGGGGGTTAGGCAGGTCTGTGTGCTTGCACCGACCCTGTTCTGCCTCTTTGTCAACGGGGTAATCGCCCACCTGAATGGTACTGAAAACACTGATGCCCCAAAATTGAACGGCAGCAGGGTGCCTGCAATTATGTTTGCAGACGACACCCTGCTCCTGTCCAAAACCCCAATGGGGATTCAGCGGATCCTTGACTCTTTTGTGGCCTTTTGTACAGATAGGGGTCTAGAAATTAACGCCACAAAAACTAAATTTATGGTCCTGAATCCTAGTCAGAAATTGCGCCCGAACCCACTATTGGGAGCATCAAGGCTAGAGAGAGTCTCCACCTTTGAATATCTAGGTGTAACCTTGAATGAGACTATGTCATGGGGGCCACATCAGACTAGAGCTAACCTCAAATTAGTGCAGACCACTGGGGGTATTGTGCGGATGATGAAGAGCTCGACATACCGGCCTTTGGGACCGCTCATACAGATCTATAAAGCACAGGCTAGGGGCGCCATTATGTATGGGGCGGAATTGTGGGGACACACATCAACTCGTAGTCTGTCGGCAACTGAGAACAATTTCATTAGACAGATAGTTGCACTTCCGGCCAGCACCCCGCTCCTTCCTCTGAGGCTGGATCTGGGACTGAGACCAATAGCTGATGAAATAGGGCTCAGACCCATAGTCTTCTGGCGAAGACTGTGGAGTAGTGAAGAACTATCTGCCTATAGGGCGGAACTGAGTGAGCTTCTAACCCATCCCAAAGCTTCACAAATCCCCTGGGTAAAATACATCCAAAAATCATGCATAACATTGGGGTTCCCCGATCTCTGGTCCGACCCTGCAAACGCCTCATTAAGCATCCCACGCAGAACTTTGGTCAAGGTCTTCCACGACCAGAAATTATCATCTGCCATGGACGGCCAGAGGGAGGGATCATTAACATCTGCATTCATGCTGAGCAAGGACTCATTTAGGCTGGAAAGGGTCTTGGACGCCATGTCCCCCGTGTTGGCCAGGAAGCTGTTTCTCCAATGGAGATATGGAACATTGCCCTTCAGATCTTTTACCAGCTCCTGGACAACCCCGCCCCTTTCTAAGCAGTGTCCGACATGCTCTTATGCGGAGGAGAGTGATCTACACGTGGCCCTGTTTTGCCCAACCTATATGAAAGCTAGGAAGTACTGGCTTTTGCCACTTATTAGGAACTTTGGTTGTAGGGAGTACCTGCCAATGTATAGAATTTTAAAAACCGATGTTTTGATTTTAACCGTGTTTGTACTGGCAAAATTCCTCACTAATGTCTGGCATACCCGCACTCGCATTCTGAAATCACAGGCCCCGAGTTAATCCCAAATCTTTTAAAATGTAACTCCGGTAGTTTTAACTTTCAGGAATGATTTTATAGTGTATAGCATGTGTTGTTTTGTTATTGTTGTGGATTTTACCATGGTTGTACATGTTTTACCGTTGTTGTATATCTTTTATGGCCATATGGCTGAAATAAAGACTGAATTGACTAATTGAAATGGGGCAATCAGCTGCCTGAGCTGCCACCTCCGTTCAACTGTGGCTGGACAAACATCTGGCCTGAAAAAAATTGGCACCCCTTCCCTGATCTCTGTCTGTCCGGTCTCGCTAGATCATACAGCTTCTCTCTGGCCAGGAAATTAAGCACAGATATTAAAATAACCCGAGGTCTGTTGGAGGTTTGGCCAGAGTGTTGTTTTGGTTTAAACGGAAACCGGGGGGGGGAGGTGCGCTGAATTTCCATTTGCCAATCCCATTCCTTCACTTTGGGGAATGCTTCCTTGAAAAGCTCCACCACAAATTCCCTCTGTGCTTTCCGTAACCCCCAGAATCCTTAAGTTGTTTCTGCGGGCCCTATTTTCCATGTCCACAATCTTCCATTGAACATCGTCCCTATTCGCTTGGATTGCTTCAATAGCATTCCTCTGAGTAGACATATCATCCTCCAATGTTGAGATGCAAGTTTCTGCTTCAGTTACCTTGGATGCCATCTCTGCACAAGTTTTAATAACTCTCCGGAGTGAGTTCTGGACCCTGCGGCAAGCCGCTTGCGCACTGGCACTTTCCTGGCGGGTCTCTTCCCGATGGGCAATAATTGTTTGATAAATTATTGCCAGTGTCATTTCGCCCGAGGATAGACCAATACTAGGGTCAGGAATATTGGCGGCTGCATCCAAGGGGTTGGATTGTGCACCAGGCTGTGTTGTGTAGGAATATCTCAGGCTAAGGAGCCAATCACCTGATCCTGGTCTTGAGGCAGTTTGCGTACTGTAGATAACACATTTGAGATGGCCGCAGAATTCAACTCCTCATTTGTGCACCAGTCACCTGTTTCACTATATTCATCGTCCGTCCAGTTCCTATCTAAGCCATTATCATTCACCGAGGAACGAGTGTGTTCCGATAAAGAAAAAACAATTATCACCGTCTGTGTCCGCATCAGTGTTTATTAAGGCTGATGGTAATAGAGCTTGCAAAGGCTCTACCTGAGTGTGGACACGAGGTGGCGGCGAAGAAGGTGCTGTAAGTATATGTTGCTGGGGTATCTGTGCCGGTGGGACTACATCTCCCATGAGACCATGGGGCTGTGCGGACAAAAATGCTGTAGGTTCAATGCAAGTCAGAGTTCCAGAATTATTGGAATCAGACATCCCCAACTCTGTTTGTTCGGTACCCACCATGCCCCCATTTATGATACCCAGCGGAGTGGCAGCCGAAGATATCTTGGACACAACATCTGACTTACCCGCTACAGCTGAGGGTACTTTGGTAGATGTGGTAGCTGTAGGCTGTTAATTCTTTGCTGTCGCTGGACTGTATGGGGTCTGAGGGATTCTACTGGTGCTAGCAGCGCGTGACTGGAACATTGCAGGTATTGGTCCAGTTTTGACATTTTTAAAATTCTTGCCAACTGGGGTGTTTGCCTGAGCCTTCTTTGCGCTATCAGCTACAAGCGCCAGTTGTGTGGACGGGGGCTGAGGCACCAGAGATTTTGCGGGAATGCGGGTTTTTTCTTTGATTGCCCCTGCGGCAGCATCTCGGCTTTTTGTGAGCAGAGCAAGCGAAACTGCTGAAGCCGCCGTGCAAGAGCAAAGCCGCTGCTGAGCGGACGCCAGGGAGCCTGGAGCAGCTGTGCGAAGCGGCATCGATTTCTCACAGGCAGCCGCAGCATCCCGTTACACACCATAGAAAAGAAAAAGTCATCCCTCGAAATACTGCGGATTACATCAGCCTCAATCCTCTCGTTCAAAAGCTATTTTCACCGGCAGAGCATCCAGGAGGAGAGAAGCACCACTGACCAGCTTACTCAGCCGATGTGACGGCCACCATCTTGCCTTCCGAGTGTCTGCCTTATCATACATTCATGTTTCTCTGGCCTTTTGGGTTGGTTGGGTTTACTAGGTAAGAGTACTATCAAGGTGACCAACTCTTTGTCTCAGGATGGAAAGTCTTTCAATCAGGTCTGGAGATGCTACTCATTGTTTAGAGTGACTACTAAAGCGGCAGAAAACATAGCTCACCAGCTGAAATTGAAACGCTAGGTAAGGCAGATGACTTGATTTTCTACTCTGCTTCGTCAGCATTTTTGTTTTCAAGCCATTATTAATTCCAAAGCAGTAGATGGTCTGCAACTGGGTTACTGAGATTATGAGTGAAATCTCGTGAGGTAGCAATAGGAGGGGAAGAACACCCTGGAACAGCCCCAGGTGCTATACTGATTTCTTCGCAACTGGGGTTATGTTAATGACAGGACTCCATTGAAAGATATCCACAGATTGTGCACCTGATATGCTGGTCTCATGGATGGAAGCATGCAGGTCGAAAGGGACCGGGAGCCAGAGGCACAAATAGGGTCACCTCTAATTTTGTTGTGTTCAGACATACTACTTGCAGCCATCCAATTCTTAAAATCCATTAGGCAGTTGCGGCCCCTAGCTGCCTTTTTATCAAAAGCAGTTGTATTCTTAATGGAATATAAACTTCTCTATTTACTTGTAGTGAACCACTTGAATTGAAATCAGATACAACAAAGCGTGCAACAAGCATTGGGACACATTTCCAAATGCAAAAGAACCTCACAATCAATGTACAAAATTGAACAAGCAGCCAAGCAGCTCATCACTGTAAAAACACCACACAGTACGCATACTGTAACCAAAAATGGGTCTCAGGAGTCTGAATTGCTGTCAAATGAAGCAGACAAAAAACAGACAGGGTGTGGTCTTCTTCACCTGAATATGTGGGGGGTTTTGCTGCATGACATGATGCTAAGGGCACTGCATGCAACCGGTTTTTATTATTTATCTTTTATAAAAGGTGCCATAGGGATGACTCGGGAGAACAATGTTATCCTATGAATGTGAGAGAAAGGGAAGCTTTTAACTAGGGTTGGTCCTCAGCTTTACTGATTCAGGGGTGTTCGGCTTTTTGTGCTCTGATTCGAAGTAGTTTGGCTCTGTGGCAAGAGCTGGGCTTGCTGGTGAATAAGAGGGCTCTGACTCAGTGTAAACCTTGGTCGAATACCCGAATGGACAACCCTCACTAGAATCAACACAGCGACAATCATGTAGACCGTCCTCTCAGGGGCCCCAACAGACCATGCCTCCACAACATCTACAAACTGGGAACATCACCAGTCATCACCACCCTGACCAACATCATCAACATCTCCATCACATCCGCCACTTTCCCGGATGAATGGAAACTTGCAGAAATCAATGTCCTTCTCAAGAAACCCACAGCCGGCCTGAATCAACTTAGCAGCTTCCGACCCATCTCCCTGCTTACAAATCCAGCCTAAGTAATTGAGAAGTCTATCAACAAGCAACTCACAGCCCACCTTGAACTACACCATCTTCTAGACAACTCTCAGTCAGGATTCAGAATGAACCATAGCACTGAAACAGCAAGAAGCAAGAAGTCCCACTTTACTCAGTAGATCTTCCCTAAACAAACTCGAGGGACCGGGGGGCCTGTCAATAAGGAGTCCAGATACTGTAAAATTGTGGTTCAGCACGATTTTAAATAGAGCACTTTCGCAATCCACTAAGTTCTTCTTACACAGACTGAAAGTATAGACCTCCTTAACAACCACTGCAATACCGTCCCCTCTCCCCCCCATCTTTTAACGGTCTTTAACACATAGCCTTGGGGAAGCGCCAACCAAGGCTCTGCCACTGAGTCTTGGGTGAGCCATGTCTCTGTTAGGAATAGCGGGTCCAGGGACTCATCAGCTAAGAGGTCAAACACCTCAGCATGATGTTTTGCGAATGAGCAGCAATTCAAGCTGAGGAACTTGTACTCCGTATGGCCTGATGGACATATGACCCGCTCCACCGGGGCCAGCTTGAACGCACAGAGTGATCCTGAAAGGGCCAAGGTAGAGAAGGGCAATTTGGTGCCAAAGCCAGAAGCTCTTCCCGTGAATACCTAATAGGATCCATGGAAAAATGTGCAGGGGTTCTGGCGAATGGCGACGGTCCGGCGCTGATGGGCGCAGACAGGCATGCCTGCATTTAACCAGTCCAGGCAGTCCGGGCAACAACAACTGACCCGCAGACCTTCGCTCCCCCCAAGATGGCGGAAACGCTCCAGCCACTCCGGGAGAGCTACAGCCTTTTTGCCTTGCCCACCACCCACTAAAAACTCAATGCCTCCCCGCAATCCACAAAGATGCAGAAGTAAGTACGTTTTTTTTTAAACAAACGAATGCGGTATAAGTGGTTAAAAATGTATTTTAGGAGAGCAGAAATGCTTAACAACCATGCTAAAGCTCCCAGCTTACGCCTCAGGAGTCTAGGGTCTGCAGCTTCTCGTCCCTTCTGGTTCCTCCTCACTTCTTGAATTCCGCAAGGATCTGTGTACCTGGCTCTTCGTATAAGCACCTTGGGTATCACAAACCTACACAGCTGTCCAAGCACCTGAGTACCATAACATAACACATGTCTTGAAATGGAAGACTCTGGATAATCGTTAAGGCCATGATCACAAATACATTACATAGGGCATGCCGGTAAGATCATTAACGTCAGCCATTTCATCAGAACTGAGAAACTAACCCTGAATTTCAGGCAATAACTGCTGGTAACATTGTCAACGCTGCTGTTTTGTGCCACTTGTCCAAATTCAATTCAATTATTTTTATTATGATTTAGAATTCCGCAGAATTCCACATAAAATACATTTTTAAGACACAACTCATTCCACCAAAAATTTCCAATATAATTACAAGTTATCATTTTCAATTAAAAACACGAATGAACATAGCAGTAGCAATCGATCTTAGAATTTGCAAGTCAAAAAGGCGTGAACTTTAAGTAATAGAATTGTCATACATGAATTCTTACCAATTTATACGAGTTTTTTATATTGATTCTATCCTAAAAACATTGGATAATAAAACTTATTATAAAATATCAAAATATAAAATGTACTATACAGTACTGAATCATGGGCATAATAACGATGATTTATCTATTCACTAAGCTATACTGTGTAACTGACAGCTTAATAACAATTCAAACATACACTCGCCTATTTCAATATACAGTACACAATAGTTTAGCTGCAAGACAAGGATTTAATAAAATACATCAGATCCTAATGGTCAGTAACTAAAAGACAAAGTTTATGATAAAGCCCATGCTTAATTCCAACTTAATCAATTGAGCACAAAACATCTAACAGATGATGACTTAGCAGTGAAACAAATTTAGTAAAGTAGTTGTAATCGAAAAATAAATAACCAGCGGCGAAAAACATTTGAAAAAGTACACATGCTTAGTTGTAAACGCAATAACTCGGTCATGAGGACTGAAAGGTTGAGAAAAAAGAATGCAAGTGCTTTATGTATCCTTTTTAGGAAGATCTTTCCCAGGCAATAACTAGCAGCAGAATTTTTTTGGAAAGTTCACATACACAGTTGTAAACGTAACTAATCGGACATAATGACTGAAGGGTCAAGATAAAGTGCAAGTGCTGCAAACATACATATTCAAAAGAGCACTAGACAGTGAGAAAAAAAAAGTGCAAGTGCTCTGTGCATCCTTTTTAAGAAGATCTTTACCAACCAATAACTAGCAGCAGAAAATGTTTTGTAAAGTGCACATACACAGTTGTAAACATAACTAATCGGTCATAGTAGCCGATAGGCCGAGGTAAAGTGCGAGTGCTGTAAACATACATATCTCAAAAGATCGTTACGACCTTAATATATATTTAAAAATTGTTTAAAAAAGCTAAAAAATTTCAAACACATCAGTTCAGATGGGGGGGGACAAGAGGCAATTTCGTGCCTGTTCTGCTGTAGTAATATTATACTTTAAAAAGCAAATCCTTAAATGTCTACGTCGTATTGAGTGTAGTGCGGGACAAACAAATAAAACATGATTCAAATCTTGTATACAAAACTGACAGTACCTTTCATTTCTAGGAATACCCTCCCAAGAACCTGTTACGATTCTTAGGGGGAGTAAATTCAATCTTAATATCAAAATCACCCTACGCATTCCATGTTTAAGGTTCCATAACACATAAGGTTGGGGATTTTTAACAATACTACTCCCCGCAATACAATCACTGCTTCTGTTCTCTGAGCACATTTTAATATCTCTTTCTCGAGAAACCACTTATATTGTTTTCCTAATTATCCTCTTCAAGGCAGTCTTACAAAGAACCGCTGCCCCATCCATGTCTAAACCAAACATTGATAATGCTTTTAAATAATTCCTAAAAATAGCACTTTTTTCCATCATATTTACAAATATTTCTCTGTGCAACTACCCTTAAAACACCATAAGCTGTCTGATGCATTTCATATAATTACCACTTCAGGCCCTAGTGCATATAAGACTTGTTTGTAATTGCTAGGTAACCCAATTAGTGGACACTGTCTCGCCCCATACAGCTACAACAGGTCATAATAAGCAGGTTAAACTTGGACATGCACACTCAATCTAGAGGGCTACGCCGTAGGGTGGCCCCTGATTCATGCACATAATGGAAGGTGTCTACTTGAAAGGAGAGCATTGACTCAAACTAATAACCATAGAATTGTGAATGGAAATGAAGGGCAGAGTTCGTTCATTTAAACGAAATAGTTGCCTTAGGGCCAAGATCAAAGGAAATACAATAAATATGAGGATAACTTGGTTGCATGACCCTGAGTGATGCACAAACATGTCACGTTGTTTCTATGCAAGGCATGCATGATTTGGTTAAAAAGAAAATACATGCGAAACGCACAAACATACTGAAAACGACAAAGGCAGGCCCAAGGTACGCATTTACAAACATGGATCCAAGCACTGCATTATGCATCTCAATATCTGCTGTAGGGGGTATCAGAAAACAGAGTCCAAAGAGTTGCTCGGAAATCGACGGATCCACTGTATTTTGTTAATTAATAACTTGTTTTAAAACCTCCAGTTGCCACCTAGTCTTATTTTTTTTGTTGCCTTTTCTGTTTTTTGAGTTTACTGGTCTTCAAACTTAACACGGCCTTGAAATGACATCATCAGCATGACCAGGTCGTGATGTGGCTGAGCAAAGTATGACAAATCATCTCTGTGAAAATCTGCAACCTGGATTGCATCGGCACTTCGGCTGGATGAGCACTGGCACTTTTATATTCATTTCTTGGGAGAAAAGTATGTTTAAGCACGTAAAGACGCAGCTCCAAAAATCAACGAATGTACAAATCCATGCCGAGAGCATGGTCGTGTATGGACAAACGCTGCTGCATTCCACACTCTCTGCCTTCCTTGCTAGCTAATGTTTGTTTGGAGTCATATGCTCTGAGGGTGAAAGGTAACACCTGCATATCAGTTGTGAAGATATTAATGTTAAAAACAACATTTCTGGCATGATGTATGAAATTTCTGCAGCACAGGTGCAAATATGATGCACGTTTTGTGATTCCGATATCGGTGAAAGAGCTATCTGGTTTAAAACACACTTATTCAGTGCACTCTGATAAACACAAAACTGTGTTCCTGCAGTTCACAGCCACCTTTGAAAGAGTGTACATTTTTGAAAGGTATTGGAGTGAGTTTCTTTAAGAATGCACTTTCTGTACCTCCGGGGTAGTCCCACGTGATGGGAGTTTCCACCGGAGATGTAGGACTCTTTTCTTGAACGAGAGCAGGAAGGTAGAAAAGGTTTTGTAAAACCTGTATGACTTCTTTTGAGTGTTCTCAGCAATGCCCCGAGGCGGCAGTAAAAGCCACACCTTGGTATCTGTAAATTCACTTCTCAAAGCAGGAGGGCTCCCTGACCAGCACATTGTCTGTCTCGTTACAGATGCACTAACCAACCCCTTGCGTTTACACCTGAACGAAAAGAAATGTAAACACCTCCTCTTACAACCGCGAGGAATTAGGTCCCAATATTGCTTAAGAAGTGAATGCGATGTTGGACCGATGGATTTTAACTAGTAAGTAATTTAGATGCATTTCCACATTGGTTCTTCTGCTCTCCGTTTGTAGGAGTAGTAAATACACGGTTTCAAAGATTACACATGCTCTGGCAGCCCGCCCTTAATTACACCCGACAACTAGATTATAAGCAATTCCACCCTGCCCGTTACCAAATCTGAGGCACAAACCAGCATCAAAGGAAGCGAGCCATGCTGCGGCAGCAGGAGACCGGCAGCACAAGCTCGGGATTGCAATGCTTCCTGCTCCTGACCGGTTCTCTAAACTGAATGCACACAATCCCCGGAAAATAATAAAGACATAATACCTGCAAAAAAGGGCTCAGGTTGATAACTAACTGCTCTAAAACTCCACTTTAAAATCTTTGTTTAAAAGCGCACGTTCCTAAAATAAAACTTGGCTTGGTGGTTATCCGTTTGCTAGAAATAGAAAATAACTAAATTCTCCATTGAATCCTCCATTTAATATTGAGATCATCACTTATTCTATCTCCGTAGTTGCTTCATACAGCAAGGCCCTAGTTACAAGGGACAGCAAATTGCATCAGAGGAAATTGCTTCACTATATAACGCTAGCATCGTATATGCCAGTGGCAGTACAAAGAACAACATGGTGTGTGAGGGCCCGGCTGAGACTATAAAACCGAACCCATCTACAGAGAGGAGGCCAAGTGCCAAAACTGTCTTCAGAAGTCAGGTGCTTGGAGTCCAAACTCAGAGACTCAGTTACTGGACCATATTCCCTCCCGTCTAACAAAACCAACAAAAAGAAGAGGCGGGAGTTAAGCACAAATGTGTCTGCTACCATAACTAAATACATCTCAATCCCATAAACTATTAATGGCCACAGGTAGATTTGTCATTATGCACATTCTCTTTCTTCATCAACCATCCTATATAAAAAAAAAAAAACACTTCTTTACTTTGGTCCCCAACACCGTTCTTTCAAGGAATATTTCACCGGACTCTTGAGAATCTGTACTGCAGTAAGGATTCCAAACACCACATCTGGCACACAGACATGTACTAGTATATCTTAAGGACTGCCCTTTAAAGACGAGTTTAGACCATACCAAGTGACTAATGTCAATTGGGGCCCATCGGGAGAGGGGGGGGGGAGACAGACCAACCGGAGAAACAGATAAGGTGTGACAAAGGCCGCTTTATTGGAAGCAGGTGCACCTCACAAATACATAACCCTTGGCCTGTGCCGTACAAAACTAGGCCTAACTAAATATGCACTACCTAACATACCCCCAACCCCAACCCTAAAATGGTTCCCCCCGAAAACAACATACACATAAAATGCTAACTGCACAATGCCTGACTAACTGGTTAAATACTTGTCATATGTACACTCCCCCCACCTCCTCTGTCCAGAAACACCTCAGTCCTCCTACCCTGACTCCCCCCCCAGACTAGGAGAAGCGCGCCTGAAGCAACCATCACACCAGTACCTGTTCCAGCGACACGAAACAACCCCTACAAAACAGCCCCTTGATGCACCGGCTCCCAAGAAAATTCCTACTAGTACCCTTCCCCCAGAAACCAGGCCCCCCAGATGTCCCATGCCACAACCCACAGCAAAACCCCAGGACCCCCCTCCCCCTCCCCCCCTCCCTAGAACCGCCTTATCGGGAGGGTGGGAGGAACAAAAAACGCTCCTGCCTGGACCTCCTGCTGCCGTGCCACTGACCCCCAAAATGGTGGACAGTGACCTAACATGGCCGGCTAAATATCTGTCCCAGCCCAAGAAGCCCAAAACCCAGCCCAAGTGGAGCCCAATGCCGCCCAAACCGCCCAACCAGCCCATTACAGCCTTGCTCATGTCCCTCGGCTGCTACCCCCCCCCCCCACCCCCCCTCTCCCGGGGCCCCAAAACATCCCGGGGGACCAAGCCTCCCTCCGGTCGGCCGCTTCCCGCGAAGCCCCATTGCCGCTGGAGTGAGAAGTAGACATGTGAAATATGCAGAGCACTAACCTACAGAGCTGGTACAAAGCAAAACCATAGGGGGAGATTCACACAGTTATACAATTAGAAGTAAAAGGGGTAAAAATACTAAAGTTAGATTAATTCCTGGGAAGACTCCACAGCGTTTGTCTATTCACTTACAATCCCTGTTCGAAGTGTGTAAGGTTGTTGTAAGGTATGCATATATGTGGATGGCATTCATGTACAATAGTGAGTTACTCCTATTTTTTGTTGGCTTCCAGACAAGTTCTCAAACGAACTATCTATAGTATCAGTTTATGCTGTTGAAATTACCTGGTGGGAAACACCACGGGTCGATTTGAAAAAGCATTTATGAGAAAGTAAAGAAGTAGTCCAGAACTACTCTTTTACGTACTCTTACATACCTTTTTGAATTGGCTATGAAATATTCAACTCCCTACTAGTAAAAGTGTGAAAATGTACTGTTCTTTCTTTATGTACAATTTTATACGAATTGTATATCACTATGACCCAAATATTTCAATTTTATCTGCATTTTAGATGTTGTGTGGCCGATTTACAAAGGAATGTAAGAATAGGCAAAAAAGTACAACAGGAGCAGTGCCGGCTACTCTGCTAAGGCGGAGGAGCATCACCCCACTTCTCTTGGAGCAGTGAAAAGGAGAAAAATAAAATGATAATAAGAAGGTTATTTTTGTTTTATTTTTGGTTGCTGCAGGCTGGGTTGGGGGCGGGGCTGGTGGCTCAGGATGGGAGGAGGAGTGGGCAATGCACATTAAGGGGCCGATTAGGATGGAGGATTTTCCGCCTCCTCCGGGCCGGCGGAAGCCACCTCCGGCCCGGAGGAGGCGGAAAATCCTCTGCGGACTCACCAAAGACCCACCGCCGCATTACGATGGCTGGTGGGTCTTGGTTTCTGTCCGCTGCTTTTCCGCCGTGGTCGGATTACAACCGCGGCGGAAAAGCTCTCATTTGGCTGGCAGTGTCTATCAGACACCGCCAGCCAAATTAGGAAGCATTAGTAAACATGCTTTTCCGCGGCGGTTTTTCCGCCGTGGAAAAGCATGTGTACTTTTGATTTTGGGGGCCCGTTGCGGGCCCCCAGGGTGTTGGCGGGTGGGGGGTGCACATGGGGGGTACCTCTGGTACCCCCCAGCATTTACATGCACAATGCCGCAGGCACCGCGCGGTGCCTGCCGCTTTGTGCATGTAAATGTAAAACATGCACTTTTAACATTGCGGCGGGTGCTGCTTGAAGCAGCACCCGCCGCAATGTTAAATATCCAGGATGTGACCGCCAGGGTGGCGGTCACATCCTAATCGCACATGAGGGAACGCCGCAGCCCCTGCGGACGTTCCCTCATACTCTGGGGTCGCGGACGGACTCAAGTCCGTCCGCGATCCTAATCGACCCCTAAGTGTGCATGACTGCTTGGCCAGCCCTTTGACCGCTCAAGCAGTCATGCTCACTTTGCATATTCCCCACCAGGCTGCAATGGACAGGCTGGTGGGGAATATGTACAGGCTCCCTGTCCAGATCTGAGCACTGATCCAAGGCACTCAGACCAATCACAACGCTGAATTGCAGCATTGTGACTGGCTCAGGGGAGCCTGTGTGCCGGGTGCTTTCTGCAGCTTATTCCTGACTGGAGTCAGGAAGAGCAGAGAGGCGGAAGAGATGCCGCTGTCAGAAGAGGTAAGTGCTTTTAAAAAATATTTTCAACCCCCTCTGTCTCCCGCTTCCGTTCCCTACCAGGCACCACTGAACAGGAGTACTTCTTTATGTACTCCAAATACCTTCATAAATACTTGAGTGTGATAGTAACACATCGCTTGTAATTTCAAAATTTGGTTGGTACTCCTAATACTGGTTGAATCTGGAACAGCAGTCCACTAGGAATGAGGGGCCTAGAAGCAACCTTAGGTTGATAAAAGCAATATACAATTTTGATAACATTAATAAATAAATCAACGTGTAAATAGAGTTAGGAAATATATGGGATTGTTTTATTCCAGCATTTTTACACACATGACACGTAAGACACATCTTGTAACAAGCATTTGCAATGCAATAGGTCTCGCATTAGGAAAGTTTGAGCTATTGGTATTGTAAATGACAATTTTTTTATTTATGTGTTGGTTTTGAAAATAGCGAAATTAATAGCTTTGTCATTTACAATGGCAATAGTTTTAACTTTTGCAAATGTGACACCTATAGCATTTGTAATGCAAAATGTGTTGTATTTACGTGACTTGGATGTATTGATATTACAAATAACAATGGCTTTTATTTTTTTTAATAATTAATACTTAAATAAAAGTTATTGTAATTTGTAATGGCAATAGCTTAAACTTTTGTAAACAACTTTTGTGATTATGTTCAGTGTATTTTATTGTGACGAAAATCCAAGAACAGAAGTGAAATATTAACATCTTTTTGTGACATTTGTAATAAAGCTTGAAACATTGAAGAACTTATTTGAACCATTTGATAGAAAGAGTGAGAGCGAAAAATAGATAGAGTGAGGGTGATAGATAGATAGAGTGAGGGCGATAGATAGATAGAGTGAGGGCGATAGATAGATAGAGTGAGGGCGATAGATAGAGTGAGGGCGATAGATAGAGTGAGGGCGATAGATAGAGTGAGGGCGATAGATAGATAGAGTGAGGGCGATAGACAGATAGAGTGAGGGCGATAGATAGATAGATAGAGTGAGGGCTATAGATAGATAGAGTGAGGGCGATACATAGATAGAGTGAGGGCGATACATAGATAGAGTGAGGGCAATACATAGATAGAGTGAGGGCGATACATAGATAGAGTGAGGGCTATAGATAGAGTGAGGGCTATAGATAGAGTGAGGGCTATAGATAGAGTGAGGGCTATAGATAGAGTGAGGGCGATAGATGGATAGGATGAGTAAATGGATGGATGGGATGATGGATAGATGGAGTGGCCAGAGAGCAGACAGAGTGGATGTATATTGCTTATTGGCTATGCGGATGGTTTTTGTAGTTTGAACAAAGGGTAACAGATGTGGTGGCTTTGTTGGTGCAGCTTATTGACATCTAGATGGATACTGTAGAAAGAGCAGACAAACTGTCTGGAAGGATACTACATACTGGATGAACAGATAGATGGCTGGATGGATGGAAAGACGGACGGACGAATACATGTATGGATGAATGGACGGACGGGAAGACGGACGGATGGATGGATGGACGAATGTACTGTTGGCTGGATGGATGGATGGATGGACGGACGGACGGACGGATGTTTGATTGGGTGGATAGGGTAGATTTTCCATACTGTCTACAGAACACCACATTGGATCGATCCTACATATTGCACACATGGTTGGATGGATGAACTGATGGCGTGAGGGATAGATATTGTTGATTGAAGAGCTGGTCAGGCAGAATGGGTAAAGCATATTGAATGGATGATTGAATGATGGATTGATATAAATTGCAGAATGGCTTAGCAGACATACTAGACTACGGTTTGTTTGGCTGCATGGGTGGATATTGCAGACTGGGCGGAACAATGACAAACACTGGAATGAGACTGCATGCTGGATGAATGCATGAATACGAACACCAATACATCTATGACAGACGGTCAGAAACACTTGACGGATGAACATTCGTATGGATGTAGGTGTGAATGGATGGACAGAGGGGTAAATGGGCGGATGAATGGATTGAATGGATGGGTGGATAGATAGATGGGCAGACAGATGGAGCACATGTTGCTTTGTCGCTGTAGTTTTCCCGCATAGCGCTGGTGTCCCCCACATACACTTGCTGTGATTCCACGTGCGGCACGGTTTGCGCCTCGCACGGTCTGGAAACACGCAGGTGCCTTGATCTCACCTGGCGCATCAAGGCACCTCAGCTTTGAAGTGAGCACAGGGGCAGGCGTAGGGCTTGTGAGCAGGCCGACGTTCCTCCCCCCAGCAGTCTCGCAGACTCGACCTGCCTGCACCGCGTCTCCGCTCTGAGGTCAGGCGCTTCGAGGAGGCTCGGCGGCTGCGGGTGCTTTAAGGTGACAAAACATTTTTATGTCAGTGATAAAGGGCCGGACCACGCCCAGCTAACGGGGCACGAGGAGCAGAGGGACTCGTCTCTGAACTCCCGCGCATGGCAGTCACTCCTTAGAACGCCAAGGGAGGTTACTTGTCGCCTGCACCCCTGAACCTGCTGCTTTATTTTCTTGTTCAGTTAAACCAGCCAGCGCCTGGAGGTAGTTCACTTTTCATATTTAGTGATACTTGCGCCTCTCGCTCCTCCGTTTAGTAACAACGTCCTCACTATCTTTGTAACTCACACACGGCGTCGGCTGTCTCACCATCCCGGTGTTTACTTCCACGGTCAGCGCATCCAAGTACTCAGTCCTTCAATTTGTTCCTCGTGCCCTCGCTCCAGCTATCCACTCACTTTCTTACTCAGCCCATGCTCACTTGCTCACTTGCTCACACGCTCGCTAACCTCATGTACTCAATCACTGATTCGCTCACTCACGCCGTACACTCACTCCTTCACTCGCTTACTCAGTCGCTTCCCTAGCCTACTCGCCATGCCCTCACTCACTCTCAGTCGGTAGCTCAGTTAGTCAAACCACTCGCAGACCTGAAAACAATTATTGGATAATTTTACAGAGAGCGTCTCTGCAATTTGGTTCTGGTGTCTGACCGGACAAATGGCCCTCTTCTCCCAGAAGCTCCTAGTTCTAGTTTACTCTGTTTCTCACCGGATGACCTCCGACTCTCGGGCCCAGCCCGGTGCCAGCTCACAGGGGCCACAAGGCGCTGCCTCGTCGGCCAGCATCCGAAAGGCACCCCTTTAATCCTCGGGGCTGATGTGGGTCGGATCAGGCTACAGCGCAATCTGACCGTGCTAGCATGGTTAGTCCGGCAGGGCGACGTGCGCGAAACCGAAACCTTCCCTGGGGCACGCACCTACGGAGAGAAGCAGTGCTGGTGACGCGGGGCTCCCATGCCCGAGGGAGAGCCCAGCGGAGGCTGCAGAAGTTTAGAATGGCGGTAAGTGGGGCTTTGGGGGGCGGAGGGGGGGTGCGCTTGTATGTATGTGGCGGCGACCGGGGGGGGTCTCTGTATGTGTGTGTGCGTGTGTGTAGGTGCGCTCCTGTGTGTGTGCGGCGGGGGGTGCCGGTGAGTGGGGGGAAGTAGGGGGTGCGCGCTTGTGTGTGTGTGTGTCTGTGCCTTCCTGCCTGCGTGTGCATGTGTGTATTGTTTTCAGGGAATCTGTGGCAGGGGATGTGCACGGCGCCAGGCTGGGCGTGCGCGCACCGCGATGCACGTTACAAGCAGCCAAGGCGCGCCCACGAGGTCAAATCTCCGGCAGGAGAAGCACGTGTCAGTCTGCTGTCCACATTCCCCCAAAAGTGATAACATAAGTTGTCGAGCCCTAGACAGCAAAGCTTCGCTTTGCTTTCGTCTAGGCTCGACCTAAAAACTGGATTGTTTATTGCAAATCTCCAAACTTTAGACTAACACCAACCATATGAATTTAGGTGAAAGTTATAGAAATTATAAAAGTGCACGGTCAAATACAATTGTGAAAACGTTACTCTGCTAGTGATAAACAAGTTTGCCTGCATTTCCTTAGCTGCTCTTTTTACACTGGTATATTTTTCAAAATCAAATCAAAATGTATGTGGTTCCAATGTATGTATACATGCCTTGTGTACATTGCCACAACTATATTATACTCAGGCACTTAGTACTTTTGCAAATCACGTGCAATGTTCATATTTATTCCAACTGTTTCCATGTGCAGCTCTACTTTAAGCCTGAAAAGACCTCCTGCAACAGGTCCATCGTGAAAGGCAGCCTCTGACAATATCTAGGGTGTATTCTTGTGCAAAAGACTCAAAGAAACTGTAGTCCAGGAAAAATAGTAATCGTGTTCGTGCAAACACACTTTCCGGTGGTGTAGCCCTTAAATGAGGTTAAAGCAAAAAGCATCATGTAATCACAGGGTGGGAGGAGGCTTGCAATTTTGTTTAACTACAATTTAAGGAAAACTGAGAAAGAATCAGTGAGGTTTGGGAAAGATGTTCAGCTTTATTAATATAAATGTAACGCATTTTCGTGAGCTTCCTGAAGAAAACATTGCACATAGGGTTCCTTGAGTAGTGAGTTCATAGTCTCTAGTGAGGTCAGTTTAAGTCAACTCTTCCTTCCTCTAATCTGCCTGTGTGGGTTCCTTCGTCGGACCGGCCAGAGGCTCTCTGATGTATACTAAACAGCTCATAAACTCCTTTATCACACCACTGTTGTGTAGTGCTATACAGATGTTGCAATCCAATCCAATACTGTTATCTATTACAATAGTGGGTTCTCCATAGTCAACATATTACTGGACTGTGCATCAGGTGTATACATTCCGTCAAAGGCGACAGGTTCTGTGGGATTCCTCCATCCACGCCATACATTCACATCTGATACTGTATTTTTGACTGTACTTCTGTGCTTGAGATGCTGATCCCTTTACTGGCCCCAGGTGAGTTGTCACCAATGCAGCCTTTATTCCTCCTGCTAACATCTTCTTCTAGCTGCAGTGAGAAAGCGAGAGCACAACCAGATAGAAGAGCAAGGGTGCTGACTCAGCTCCATAATGCACGAGCTGGTGGTATTGCCAGTGTGAGGTACATCAAGTGGAGCCCGAGGTGGGAAACGAGATCCTGTCACTAAAGACTACAAAGCACCAGGCAGCTACTCATTACTGACTTCCACAGGTGGACAATCATTCCTTGTTGTGGCTTGAGAGTCATTCTACAGCCAACTGAGGTATCCAAAAACTAAAGAAGTGATACAGTTGTGAAAGACCCTGCTCCATCACCCGACACCACAGCGCTACAACATGAACGGAAATGAGGAAGCCATCTTGATTTTATTCCAAACCAAGTCTTGCGCCTTTACACTGACTGCTAGTACAAGAAGCAAGTCAGTGTATTGTGAGAGTTACAGTCTTTAGATATCACAACCAAGACAAAAAGAAAACACACATCAGTTGTCCAGTATATTATTTTATTCAGGGTCCCTTTACTTGCTTAAATCAATCATGGAAAATGCATGGGGTCAAATTCACAATGGTAAATCAGTAGGTGGAAAATTCCACAGATATGCATTTATTGATATACCTAGGTGTAATTCTCAATTTACATCTAAAAGTAGAAGTACATGTCCCACCCCTAACATGAGAGGCTGGGGACACCTACAACTCATAATATGACAGTAAGGTTACCACTAGTAACTTTAGGAGCATATTTTAGGAGTAAAGCCGCCAGATGTATTTCTAAACCGCATAGGCGGTGATTTCTCCTCATGCTATGTAGAATTACAAACTGAAAAGGAGAGAAACAGGTATCAACTAAAAAAATGTACCAGACAAACTTTACTACTAGTGGGACATAAATAAAGTCCACACCATGGGCTCTGGCCTCTTACCCTTGGGCTGTAAGTTATTCTGGGCCAGACATGAGCGACAGTAGCATCGTGTGTAATTGAGTGCATATGTTTGTGTGTCTGTTTGTCTGTGTCTGTTTGCAGTATGCACTGGGTTATTGCGTCTTTGAGAGAAGAACAGAATAGTGTTAGATATTAGATTTGTTGTTTTTTTAACAATTTGTATATGTGTTTGCAATGTATATTGTTATATGATTTCTTTATGTTTTGTATTATATTTGTATTAGTTGTACCTTTAAAAAAATCTATAATGTGATTGATATATGTTTTTTAATATGTACAGTTGTGATTTTTTACATTAATGTTATTGTTTTTACTTTTACTATTTTTGCATTTTTATAATGGGATGTATGAGGGTATTTATCTCAGATTCTCTGTCTTCATGTTGGCCTTCCACGCCAGGACACTCCTGAGTATCCGTGTGCGTTACAAATGCATTAGAAGATAACATAACATATGCAGTGTCTAAAGTTGCATTGGGGTTTGTGCTGGTAGAGAAGCTCCATGCCTTCATTAATATCTATGTGATTACCTTGCAATTCCAATGAGTTGCCATGTGCAACATGTGACTTACTGGAAGATTTTGCTGGAGTAGATTAAATCTTGTTTGAGCTATGGTACTACTGGAGTAGATGTGGGTGTAAATGTTGTCAATTACAAATGATTTCCCTTTTGTGTGTGTGTGTTTCCGTATCCACATGTCCCTCCATGTACTCCCTTAGTTTTTCCATTTCTCCATGCACGCTGTAGTAGATATTTCCAGTCATTTGCCATTGCCGGTGTGCCTAAATTGTAGAACTAGATGGAAGGAATTCTATGAACTGTCTGCAGAAAACTATGCACATAAGAGATAGGACAGACCTAGGCACAGATATGCGCCCATATCTTTGTGAATTGCATTTACATTTAAGAGGACCTCACAGTAGTACAGGATTACTCCTTATCAGCAGATGTCTTGGTATTTGAAGTCTACTTGTATCAAAAACCTTGGAATGTAATTTCAGCACATGATTTTGAAAGTTTAGCTACATCCTGTCAAATATTAGACTTTAAGAAGCAGCAGGTTATGTGAGGACTTAGATGATCCCCCTATCGTTTAAGGTAAGAGTAGTCTGACTGTCAATAACATGGTCTTTAAATTATTCAAACAACAATTTGTAGGACAAAACTCTCGATTTGTTGCCAGTGATTAAAATGGGAGCAGTAAAGTCAATTACTGATAACAGGCTGCATTTTGTCTTCTTTTAAGGAACGGTATCAACTATGGAAGTAAATGTATGGGATACCGCTGTTTCTCAGAGTTATGGAAAAATAATTGTATATGTATACTGATAAAGTGAAGGAGGCACTGCACTCCCCAAAACATATTGAGGTTGAAAAACACAAGACCACTTGACATTCATTATCCACATGTAATTTTGTTATAACAATGAGAAGGACTTTTGTTGATACTTTCTTGGAAGAACTGGGAGCCGGTTGGTTATTTTTTCAGACTTTAGCAGTTGTGACTTTAGACTTTTATGAACAGCATCAATTCTATTACAAGAAGCTTAAATTGAATTTTATCATGGAAAATTACTGTACCACCATTTTCCTCCTTGATAAAGTCCAAGTGATTATTGAACTGAGACATAATACTTCACAAAATAGGTTGCTCAGCCGGACATATTTCTTTAAGAAACAAGAATTGACAAATCCAATAAGTCTCGCTTGCATTTTGTTTCCTGATGAAAATACACAATATCAAACTTGTTGCAGTAAAAAACAAAACATAACTGTTTTCTGTATAGAGCACATCTATGAGCAACATTATTTAAAGAGTGTTGATGCGGTCTACTTTTGAGATATAAAATAGTCCCTCATGCAATAACGCAATCACTCTGTAGGGATGGAAGGATACACCAAACAGTCAACAGCATGAGGTGAGAGAGTTAAAACGCTCCTCTGGTTGGAGCCAAAGCCCACTCTATGTATATTTTCAAGCAATGGTAGTACCACATTTAGCACCGAGCTACGCTGCCATGCCAGACCTAAAAATGGGTCATATATGATTTCTGTAAGTATTAATGTACATTGGAAAACAATTCTTATCAGGAGTAGTGAACATATAGAAAGAACACAGTAACATAAGAAATTATTTTCATCATGAATAATGATTTAAATAGAACGACTGGCCATAAACAATAGAATACCTTTTACAATATTGAACCACACAGCAAAGCCAACAGGGACATTGCATAATTCCCTTTCAAATACAGTGCCTGGGAGATATGAGCAGCACAATACTTTGCCAAAAGCTGAAGAGAATCCCCTTTTACATGTATGCAGGTTTAAAATATGCCAGTAATAAAACAGCTTTGATCCATGAAATATGCCAGTCAGAATTACCTTTACACTTGATTATGCCATCACAAACTGTATTAAGAGACACATTCATTATAATTAGTGTTCCAGAAAAATATACTAGACACTATTACTTTCGTAATGAAATGTGCTGTCAAAGTAACTAGAGCAGCAGGACATGACCACTAAAGTTATTTGCAAGGAGAGATTTCTAACACATTTATTAAGACACTGAATATATGTCTATCACACACACTAGTCCAGATAAAATGGTCATCGCAAGGATCACACAAATGAATTTGACTTTTATAACTATTGAGCAAAATAATTTGTACATCACAATTACTGGGACATCATAAATCACAGTGTCACGCATATGCCCTTAACGACAACCCTAAAGAATATTCACAGCGTTGTTTCACTAAATGCATACCCATAACAAATAATGTGCCAGAAACTATGTCTTTCTAATGTGGCAGAAAAACAATATCACTTTTTTGCACGTGAGCATGCCCATCACAATTATTGCACCCGAATACCCATCAATCTCAATTCCATCAACAGTGAACATAGACATTTACACAAGGATACCACAGAATATAATTTTTCACAAGCAATGTGCCAATGAATAAACCAAGATTAAAGGGCCTGCAAATATGACATGTTCACCAGATTCAATAAGTCACTCGCTGTTTTATCTATTTAAAATGCCTTTGTTGCATTTTCATTGGCGAGGGCCTCAATGAGATGGTACCCAGCGCGTTTCAGCTGTAATTTAAAATCAGAAAGAGGAAAAATGTTACAAATAGTTGAAGTTGTCAGCAGTCATTGACTCCCAATCAAGGTCACTCACTCATGCCTCAGTTACTTCAAAGCAAAAACTCTTGATACACTACATAATCACAATTTACACGACCGTTTTTGTGGCCTGGACAGTGAGGTGAACACTGGTGATAGACACTGGATTTACACTGGGGAGATTGAGCAGTGGCGGCGTGGCAAGACAGCCAGCAATTCATTGAATAGAAAGCAACAGTTATTAAATATATGTTGTGGACAACCTGACAACACAAATCACCGATCAGCCTACTAATGGAGCTGAAATACACATCAAATCTTTGAACATCTTCGACCCCTAATGACATGGTGGACTCAAAAGCTGTCTTATAAGACATGAGTATCATAATTGCCAGAAATACTTACAACTCTCAAAACAATCGTATTCTTTTGGAAAGAAGTAAATCTATGGGTAACTTTTTTTCCCATGACCCTTTCACCGGGGATATGAAAGCGCCATCTACGGCCTGCTTTTAATGTGGCAAATAAATCAACAGTGACATCTGTGCCATTAAAAAAAACTGCCCAGTTTTTTTCCAAAACGAAACTAAAGGCTTACATTTTAGATGCCGTGCTAAAATATTTACACCCAGTGTCTATAAATTGTTGCCTTATTTTATTTCCAAGCGCTTTAGGTGTTGACAGGGTTTTAGGTAAAACACCTTGCCCGTTTTTCCCATTTATCAGCCCGGAAGAAATGCCTCTGCTCTGTGTATAGACACTCACCGTAGGACAGGATGTGATTAATTCGGTGATAATGTACACTGCTTGAAAGCAGAGATTACAAAATACTTCTCCAGATATCTGTCAGCCTCTGGCTCTAAAGCATCTCTATCCATGTTTTCTTCATAGCTGGAGACTTTTTCTTTCTTACATGGTTTAGAAACCTTTTTCCTGGGTTTAACCGGCGACTCCTGCCCTCGGGGCAGGGTGCCACCAATGCAGGCGCTCCACACAGGCTGGCAGCGAGGCAGCGCTGAAGGAGGCCGGGCTGCATCATTCATGCGTAACCCTGCAGTGCGTACCCAGCACTTGAGAGCAGCCCTGGCCTCAGGTATGAGCAAAACGGTGCATGAGACGTGAGAGCGATCAAGAGTTGGCATTCAGAACATAGGTGAGCTTGCGGCTAGCACGCGGCGACCGTTTAGCACGTGTTTCTCAAAAGAAAGGCAAAACTGATTTCAACTGCATTAGGAGCGTGTTTACAGCATCCAATACATGGTTAACCCGCCGTCTTTAAGAGTGTATCGTACAGCGCTGTGAAGTCCCGCTGGGTAGAGCTGATGCTACATTAGATATTACATACATAAATATAAGGTGTCTGCTAACTTTGTCATTGCCTTCTGTCCTCTAACTGAAGACCCAATCAGGGCCAGCAGCTAACACTAGTTTGAAGATGCGACCCCTTTCAATTGACCTATTTACCTCTCTTATCACAAGAGCCGGTCGCCGAGCTAACCACTCCAGCCACCTTTTCAGATCTGTTATCCGTCACCAGCGGACTCCGCCCATGCGAGAGACATTAAACCTCTGTTTGCACAGTTGGGCCGAGTGTCTGGTGTCAAAGGACGGCTGGCTGGCTATTATACACAGGCCTGTTCACAGAGCCTCGACAGTCAGCATCCCCTCTGAAGAGAAGGGAGGCAAACACGCCTGCATCCTGCAGCCAGCCGAGCGTGCTTCAAGTCCCTGCGTGCCGCGCCAGAGGCAGCCGCTCTTGTTGATTTCTGAAAAGCACCGCTTCATCGCGCGCCAATAACTTCCCCAGAAACAATTTCTGCAGCAGTATCGCGGACTCTGATCGCAGAGGAGTATTGCACATGCTGCATAAATTGCCGAACTGTAAACCTGCCAAACAAGAATGCGCCTCGCAACTTTGAACTTTATCAAAATCTATATATCGATTCTAAGTGCAAGACAGAAAGCGCAGCTGACATTCCTAATACAACCGTTAATGGTGGCAGGCGTGCATTTCTGAAGTACGTTTTTAGCAGGAAAATGACATAAAAAGGACAGCACGCTTCCAACCACACCCCCTTCCCGGCTGAGTTTGCTGCTCATGTGTGCAAGCGCTTCAGTACTCCGCATACGGGTAGCAAGCGCTATAAATACGCTACAATACAGTAAAGTCTGTTTGTAAATACAATACAGGCAGTGTGTGCTGTCTTAAATGCAGGGTTTATTCTCGCAGGGAAACATCTGAAATCGTTGCTCTTTTCGCGAGGATACGTACAACACCTGGGACATGACGCCTCGCCAAAATCCATGCTTTACACATCTTGAGAACGCAAAAGTCAGTGAGGCATATTTGCTACTTAGTACTTTATTGCACAAGTCCAAACAAAAATCCGCACATTTTTAAACAAAGCGAGTCAGAATCTATTGCACCTGAGGCATAAGTGACAGCACAGCACCCAGGACACTGCTTCTTTGCCAGAGTGGCAAAGCTACCAGCACGCAGAAACAGCACCCGCCCTCTACACATCACCTCTCATTTATTTACCTTTTTTGGGGCTGTCCACTGCTGATGCACGAGGGGAGTAGCGCGCGCCAGATCCTGCGCTCCACGGGAAGGTTTCATTTATAAACGGCTGAATTACAGTTCCTCGGAGCTGTCAGGTAAGGCGCCCTCCATGTCTCAGCCGCTCCTTCGCTTTTTTTTCCCCAAAGTGAAACTCTGCATTTGCATACCTGCCTCACAGCCTATGGGACGCTCTAATCAGCCACTCTCGCAATTGGCTGTCTGGACATGCACTTTCAACCGTGACATCACCGAATTCCCATGGTTACTGTAGCCCCACCTGCCTGTGCCTGCACGCGGTCCCTACCTGTAAGACCTGACCGACGCCCCTGCTCACGCGCTTATTGAGACGATATATCTATCCGAGCTGTTGAAAGTGTAAACACAGGGGAAGGCTCTGTATTTGAAGCTTAAAGAAACTGCTGTCTATTTAAAACACAACCACAGGGACGTACAGAAGGAGAAGGAGAAGGGCAGGCTTTCGGCACCTGCCACTCCCAGATCGACAAATCGTTTGGAAGGAAGAACTCTTCTTCAGCAAATATTCACAGAGAAAAATGAGGTGTCCCAGGCACCTGCGCCGCACTTGTTTTTCTGGCGCGTTTCGGACTTGCATGGCTGTGAGCCGTAAGACAGGGACAACAAAGAGCTCCCAAACTGACTGAAAGGAGTTTTAAGGTGAAGGACGCGTGTAGCGTATTCAAGTTGTGTGCAGCGTATTCAAGTTGTTTGGCTTCTACTGTCACTGCCACAAGGGCGCACCAGCGTCATTCCACTGGCTGTCCATCACGGGGCGCTGCAGAGGAAACTGTTACCACAAACTCCACAATCCTTCATCTGAATGATTTTAAACTTTTTTCTACAGCGTTCTCCCAAATGCACTGGCAAAAGCAATGTATTGGTTACAGAAGATGTATTTTTGTTTCATGCTTCAACACAAATGTAGCCAGTATAGTATATGTGAAAAAGTGGTCCACGACAAAACGTGTTTGAAAAGAATATTTAGAACAGGAGAAGAACGTTAATATTATTTGATATTGACCCCCTTCCTCGGGTCAGCACATCAGAGAGCCAATCAAAGGACAGGCTCACGGTCACATCTGGAGGCCCGGCGCTCAAAGAAGTGCGTTCACACCTGAAGCACTTGGACACTGATGCGCACTATCACACGAAAAACATAACTTAAAAACCCAAGCAATGAATACTCACAATGTGACACAAAGAGTTTGTTCAGATCAAAGCTTCTGCCGAAAGCGAAAACATGGTAGAAATAAGAACAGCAAAGAATATCAGAGAATAAGTGATAGGGGATCAAGACCGACCACAGGAGGCACTCGTGCATCACCAATCACTCACAGCCAGGGCTTTAAGCGGGCCAGCAGGTGCTGAGATGGGTCCTATCGGGCTCCCCATTCTTGGCCTCACCCTCAGGATGAAAACAAATCTGACCTCTGCAGCTGTACCGCTGCTGAAAGCCTTTGTTGTAACTTCAAATAAACTCGTTTTAGGTCTTTCATAGTCTCATTATTTCAGAAATGAAGTGTTTTTAATATTATATACAAGGAAGTCATAGTTGTTGCTCATTTATCTTATGCAACTAACAACCATTTGCAAAGCCAATAGTCCTGGGCTGTAGGTATTAGGTTTCTTGCAGTATATATATATATCTGGATGCAATGACAGAAACAGCAAAATACCAGCACACTATGCGAAGCACAATTTTTTAGCTTAGGTGTTTTTATGCCACACCCTTAATTCAATAGGCCATGCCCCTTTGAGAGACCCCCCCCCCCCCCCATTTTTTTCATCCCACTTCAAGCCCAGCTCACAATAAATTACAGGAGGCTGTGCATCTGGGAACAAATGCATGCATCTAATATAAAACCATGGGCTCACCCTCCAACGATTGTAGAAAGATGCATGTCAAGGACTAATCCATTGGGAATAACCTTTCAGAGGACCTAGTAGAAATGAAGCATTGCAGCATAGCACACACGTGTGAGAGGCTCAGAAGAAGATGATTGCACTTAGCACATATATCCATGCAGACCTCCGAAGGAAGAGCAGGGCTCAGAGGAGCATAAGGTAATAGCAAAGGACTGCACTCTCGCTCTACACCATCAATGGCCTAATATACATTTTCACACAAATCAACCCAGTAATAAACACCTCATGCCATGGATGCAGTGGTCAAGATGTCATTCAAATGATGCTACACTGCATGGTACTCTAATCCCACAGAGAGCTACTGGAGACATAAGCGGTATCTAACAACCATCTGTCTCAAAAGCTGTATGACAGGTCACCTATGCCCCTAAACACCGTGGCACAGATTTACTATGGGCTTGCGTTGCCATTGCATCACATACGGCAGCGCCAGCCCTTGAGTCAGGGTTACTAAGCTACGCAAAGGCATCTTGCATGAGTCGGCATGGCCTAGTAAATCTGGAGTAATGCAAGGCAGTGCACGTTGCTGTCTTGTGTTACTCTGCTTTGGGATGGCGTTCAGTAGGTGGAGCATGGGTCTTCCCGTGCATCCACCTATGGCTTTTTGTGAATTCCCAGATTTACTATCATAAGTAAACATGGAAATACATTAAAATGTACACCATACCTACAGAGAAAGAGTACAAATGTCTTTATTTCTCTTCGTCATTTCCTCTTTCTATGTGTGCTGCATTATGCAACACACATGGAAAGAGGAAAATATTGCCTCCGAGTATTGTTCTTATGCAGGGCATTGTTCTTTCTTGAACAAAAAACAGTCCTGTCTGTAACGCAGGCACCCATGAATCATGGAGCAAGGGTTCCTGTGTTGACGCTAGGCAGCAAATAGTGTCAACAGAGAGAGAGAGCAAGAATGCTCCATATATTAGTAAATACGGTGCATTCCTGCACCATCCATTTGATGCAGCATAGCAAATTGTCTTGTGTGTTGTGTCAAATCTTAGTAAATAGGGGCCTCTGTGCCAATTCACCTCATCTTTCCCAAGGTACCACAGTAGATACAAGTGCAGAGAGGCTTCAATGAAACAAGTGATTTCTCCTTACCACTGGAGCAGTAAGTGGCCCAGACATATTGTCAGTAAGAACCCCACAGAAGCCTCCAAGGTCACTTTAACCACAAAGAATACACCAGCCTCAACATCCAGTTTGTACGTAATGTCAACCCTCACTTCATCATATATTCAAAATTCTTTAAGCTTTTCTGGCATGATGTGACCATGCTGGACACTAGTAGAATCTCAGCAGTAAGGCAAAGGCACATCCACCGAACCTGCAGGGATTGGCCCAAGCTAATAGGATGGGCGCTCTTCATAGAACTAAGTTATTAGAAACAAAGATGCTCTCTAATAGGGATCTGGAGGCATGGGGAGGCTTGTCATTTAATATCTGTAAATTGAAGACGCCTTAGAAGATTTCCCTCCACAGATCTCATAGTGCCATTTGAAAGATGTGGTGTTTAGGCATGCATGCATGCGGAAACACATACACTGCCTGAACTCCCATGATCTCTTTCATCATATACTTTTTCTTTTGAGCAAGTATCAAGCTTTCAACTAAGATTTTACCTTTACAGAACCGGGACATCACACTATGCTGTCTCTGCAAGATGGTGCTTGTGCTACAGATGAACACAGTAGTCCAGTCCCTGTTGCTGAGGACCATGTTTTTGGTGATGCACGTATCCATTTAGACACGTGCTGACCTTGGCTGCATGCTAGTAAATTCAGCTGTCTGCTCGGTGCAATCCCTATCTGTGGTATTTGCTGTGGAAGGTGCTCTAATTTATCACACCACTTTGCACATGTTTTGATAAGTGCACCATACCAATGGGGTTTCTTCTCCATTAGCTGTGAACATCTATTTCCACATACAGTCTTTACTCCTCACAGAATACTTGGACCCGTGGATGAGTGTATCAAATGCACTTGCATATGAGGCCCCGTTTTATACAGTTGGTGAGTTTAAGAATGACTGTTCTTGGGAACTGATGTTTTGTCTCCACATGACAAATTTGCTAAGGATTTTATTAGTACCATTTAGGACTACTTACCATTGCTAACAAAACACCATTAAAGCTCTTGCCTTAAATAATTTAGACATTACTCACGAGGAGTGTCTTCCACCAGTTACTGTGAATACTACTTTTTTATTTGGGCACTTTCAGCATACATCTCTATTCTGGCACTGATGGCCTACTATGTTTATTTCTTAGACATAGGCAAAAGACCACCCCCTTTTCTGAATCGTTTTTGGCCACTATAGGTGTGGCAGGGTATACTCAGACATGAGTCCCTTGCTCACTGCACCATCAGGATTCAAGCAAGCCGGGCCGACGATGGCTGAAATGCCAGAAACCGGTCCCTGGAAGCTTGTCTCCTTTCCGGTGAAGAATTGGCTTGGTAGTTTGGTCTGTCCTGTTCCCATGATGCACTGGGCCAGGCACAGACTAATTTGCATATAGCCAGGTTCTGAGCTGGGATGGTGCAGTGAGCTAAATAACGGTGATGGATCAAGCCCTGATCTTTGGACTGGGTAAGAGTGGTCTGCTTAATTCAGACACTGTTCATCACCACCCCCTTTTCTGAATCGTTTTTGGCCACTATAGGTGTGGCAGGGTATACTCAGACATGAGTCCCTTGCTCACTGCACCATCAGGATTCAAACAAGCCGGGTCGACGACGGCTGAAATGCCAGAAACCGGACCCTGGAAGCTTGTCTCCTTTCCGGTGAAGAATTGGCTTGGTAGTTTGGTCTGCCCTGTTCCCATGATGCACTGGGCCAGGGACAGACTAATTTGCACATAGCCAGGTTCTGAGCTGGAATGGTGCAGTGAGCTAAATAACGGTAATGGATCAAGCCCTGATCTTTGGACTGGGTAAGAGGGGTCTGCTTAATTCAGACAATCTGTTCATCACCACCCCCTTTTCTGAATCGTTTTTGTCCACTATAGGTGTGGCAGGGTATACTCAGACATGAGTCCCTTGCTCACTGCACCATCAGGATTCAACAAGCCGGGCCGACAACGGCTGAAATGCCAGAAACCGGTCCCCGGAAGCTTGTCTCCTTTCCGGTGAAGAATTGGCTTGGTAGTTTGGTCTGCCCTGTTCCCATGATGCACTGGGCCAGGGACAGACTAATTTGCATATAGCCAGGTTCTGAGCTGGGATGGTGCAGTGAGCTAAATAACGGTGATGGATCAAGCCCTGATCTTTGGACTGGGTAAGAGTGGTCTGCTTAATTCAGACACTCTGTTCATCACCACCCCCTTTTCTGAATAGGCAAAAGACAGGCAGCTTTTTTGTCCTGATGAGACCCGTAAACTCTTTCCAATGGGTTGAAACATTAACACATTTCCCCAACTTAGATTATCCTTTAAAAACTAGTGATACTTTCTATTTAGAACTGAACTTACTTCACACTCACTTTTTTGCTATTTCACTGTGCATTGCACCATCTTCACTATGTTCTGAATGTCCACAACCATATGTCAAATGAAAATATAAAAAATATATATTGAGTGATTCGATCTTCTCTCTGTACATAAAAATTCAATCATGTTGTTTGGGACTTTCAATCCTGGACTCGATCAATAATTCTATAATAATATCTATATGTTATACACAAGGACCCATTGTCTTTTGCAATGGCGTTGATGTAAATTTTGACTTATGGAGAGTATACTAAGAATTCGCCACACTTCGTTATCTACTGGGTAAAAATTTGACCTAATAAACGTGATATTATTCTGTACCTACATTTTAATTACTTTAATGCCATTTAGATTATACACTGGCCATTTATTTTCTGGAGGCATTTACAGCGCCACATAACATGTCAGAAACCTGGCTGAAATAGACCAGAATTCACACATTGGTATTCTGATTAAGGAAAGAACTTCATCTTGCTAGCATTTTCTGATCCGTTGCTATGCAATTATAATTATGATTAATTAGGTGTGTAACGCATCGCAAATAATGACTGAACTGAATTCAAGACACTGCAACAGAAAATGTAACATGACCCAAAAAAAGAAAACAGAATCAATGTGGGCAGTTTTCAAACGTTTATTAAAAATGCCTCCTAATATCAATACATAACTTATTCAATAAATGACAATATTCTGTTAGGAAAAAGTAAAATGAATTGGCTGCTGTGCTGTATTTACATTCCTGATAATTCAGTTACTTTCAGACCTTGTTCTCACTCCTTACCAACCTGATGGAAGTTTTGCTGAACATCAGACCCAGTAGGATGTCTCTTTCAAAAGGCTAGGCATGTTGTGTTCTATCTGAAACAGGACGTGTGCCCATGAAGTATCACTCAGAGGGTGGGCCAGGGAGGCTATTTGGCCTGTCTCTCAAGATCAAAGGGGCCTCAGAGTTCAATAGTGTCTTGACATTTGATAAAGTTAGAGGTATGACTGAGAACTTGGTCAATGTTGGCCTATGGCATGGGGCCCTTGTGTCTCTGAACCTCTAAGAAACAATGTGATCACATATCTATCTACCCATGAGGCTCCTGGGCATCTCTAGGGTGTAGGGATAAAGCAGAGATAAACAAATGTAATGGGAATAACTGTTGAGGAAGAGGAAGGAGAGGGATTAACTAAGAGTGTCTGGATCAAGGTCTAAACTAAGAGAAGCATCACATCTGGAATCCAGAGATCAAACAAGCAAAGTACAAGACGTGTAGCCCACACACACCCCTTCACAAGTTTATTTGGGAAGCCACAGCACACGCACCTTAGGGCAACCCCAAATGATGCCTTAGAGCAAAATGAATTGACTGGAAACTTCTTGATTTGGTCACACTGAGAAATAAAGAAGACACTCGATCTGGATGCCATTTACAGCAAATGGCAAGGGCTCTGAAAAGGGTCTGGTCTTCAACAGGAGAACAAGTATGTGCTTCCGTTCAAAACGGGAAGGAGTATTTCTGGATGAAGGTGAACATCTGCTAACAACGCGGGTGTAAATGAAGGATCTGCATAAAGTACAGTTTGATCCTGTGTAATAAGTTTAAGAATTGCAAGTAGGCAAGGGCTGATGCTCATTGATCCTTCAGTAACAAGTACAGTAACAAGAAAGGCTGACGTCCAAGACAGGATGTCAAGATCATTGGATGCCCTACAATGTGGATCACTTAAGGCACAGGATAAAACTGCACGAAGACTCCACAGGAGTGTGTGGTTCCTTCAATTGTAATGGAAAATACATGTATTCAGCTTCCTGCATTAACGCATTTGAGACATATTTTTCTCAGTCTATACGCATTTTCAGGTAGCAAACGGTTCCTTCAGGTCTGCTTACATTACAGGATTAGCATTTATCTGGGAACACAAAATATCATCTCTAGCACATAAGGTGTGTGACAAAACCTTATCACTCAGCCTCTGATGGAACTTGAAATTCTATTGCATCACCAGAGCCCTTTATGAATAAAGCTGATTACCAGTACCTACGCGTAAACTATTAGAAATCTATGTGAATTGCACACTGTGAAGGTTTACCAATCCTCGTTTTGCAGGAATTTGAGATTGACCAGATTAGATTAGGAGACATAGCTTTGAGTAGAAGCCTTGAAAATCTGCAACACTCTCCCCAATTAAACTGTGAACTTTGAAATCTCTCTCAATCTTTAGAAAACTCATCGAAACCTATATTTTTTTAATCTAAACCATTCACAATTTCTTTGCATGACATTTATTGTTTACATAAAAATCTTGAGGCTTTCTGCTTATTCTCACAGTGCCAAGAAGATTCAAGTTATGTGTGATTTGTAAATAAAGATTTGGATTGTACATAGATTAGGATAAAATTGGCGAAAAAAGAGAAACAAAATTAAACAGATCTAACACAAGCCATCGTTATTATGATATTCTGGCATGACATTATTTTATGTGAAATAAAATGGAATACTATTGTAAAGTGTGAGCTTTATATTTTAACGCTGTTCTTCTCTTTTACTGCATAAAATGAAGAACGAGGAGGATGTTTTCCGCAAGAGTAGGGGGAGAACAACCAGAACCTCCTCTGCTTCATCTGCACATAACAAAGGAGAAAGCATGCATCCCTCAGCAGGAGAATAACCGGAGGAGGAGAGAACCCGGCACATTGCATCTGCAATTTACCAAGCAGGCACGCAGTGCACACCCCTGTGAAGGTCAATCACCAGAGGGGAAACGCCAAAAGCCAGAGTGTTCTGCGGCTTGGCCCAGTCACGCACTGCCCGTCAGACCGCACCTGCCTTTTATTAGGCAGCGCTCCAGCCTTAGGAAGGGGCAGAACTGGACCTCCAGCAGCTACAGCCCCTCAGGGCACAGCGCATGCACACGTCAGAGTATCAAAGAGACACCGTTGAGACATATGCCTCTCAATTCTGCCCTTGCACAAGGATGCAAACTTTTTCACTAGTTTAGAGGCAAAAGGTACAAACATTGCACATGGTCGTCATTCTTATTTCTCCACCGTGAATACAGCGATGACCAATGGGAACAAAAGTAATGCAGACTATCCATGGCGTTAATGAAGCACATTCCGAGCGAAGGGGTCGGCTGCTTGTTTTTAGGAGCTACACATTCCTTGCTGTGAAAATTGTGCATGTGTTAAAAAAGGCTGTTGTGGTGCTTTTGGTAATGGTTGCCACATTTGCCTAAATGGCACTTTTTGGAAAGGGGGGTATTGATGAATGGACCTTGGGTAAATGTGTACTTTTTTGCATTCACAAAGTCACTGCATCTGACTCTGTGAATGCAAAGTTTTAAATTGAAACGCACAAGAGGGCATTGTAGTTTGTAATGGAGATTACATCTGGCAACACAAGCACTGCACACTATTGAGATGTGCAAGGGAAAGATGTGGCCAAGTAGCATTCCCCCCACTTTGTAAATGTCTAGGGAATAAACAAACGTATTGTGTTCATTTTTGCAGTCACACATCAAGGAACGCATTCCATAATTATTCTCAAAATATATGCTATCGAACCAAGACAGGTTACACACAGCTTGTGCTGGAGGCTGATATTAGGAGGCGTAGACGGTGGCCCCGTGGACCACTGCATGCACTCCCCGATATTGTATTCACAATGTGCCACTCTTAATGGCATTGTGACTTGCACTTCCAAGGTGCAGGGGCCACAATGCAGGTACAATGCAAATGTGGCATGCTGTGAAGAACGTCTTCTCTCGCTTCTAGGTCTCTATCTTAGCATTCCCAAGTTTTTGCAAGGAGTTGCATCCCGATTCTTGTCTCATTAATATTAATGACGTGGCTGGATGGAGACGTTTGAGAAAACACCCGTAGCAGAGTGAGTGTTTTCAGCATCCCTCACAGTGCAAAGAAAAGGCTGGCCTCAGAACAATGCAAACATTGTCCTACCACCAGCCTCTTTTATGCGGGAAGTACTAGATCTTTTGTGGGGCGATGGAAAATAGATTATAATGAAGATGCATTGTTCTTTATTGTTCACATTGTTTGAGACAAAACACATGAAGGAGGCATTAAGAGTATGTTCGCAATTTAACATTTAACTATTACATAGAAACAATGTACCATTACATTACCAATCATATAGATGCAAAACTGGGCTCTTAGACTCTACATAATTTATTCAGTTTGAGTCAAATTTGCATAGTCTATAAACCAAGCTTAATTTTGCAATTACATCTTGTGTAACAAAGCTGACTTTTAAAATATAAACTATACTACAGTGGAATTGAAATTGTTGAGGTAATAATGTTGCGTCCTTCATGCCTAGGAAAATTTTAAAAACTGATTTTTAAAAGTCTTTTTTAATTACATGCATTCTTTAAGTTATCTAACTGTACCCTAATAAACCCTTAGCACTACTTAGCTATTCCATGATGCTACTCTTTCCTGAACTATACAAATCCTTACTACCCCTTAATGCAGAGATCTTTAAACTGTTGTCAGCTAAGCCCCCCCATCTAAACCTTTTCACACATGTCGAGCCCCACCACCACCACCATCACCATCTGACAAAAAAGTTCTGGAAGCTGGTAATGTGCATCATTGATGGCCATTCCCTCCTGCAGAGCCCAGGTCATATAGGGCAGATAATATTGTGCTTATTTCAAATCAAATCAAATCAAATTGACTTTATTTCGGATATATTGCAATCCATAAAAGGACAATACATTATACATTACATTTAAAAGCATCACAAAAATGACAAATCGATATAAAATAAATACATAAGACATATAAGCTTCTTAACAGAGTGAGTAGACAAGATCAGTACAGAAAAAGTGCAAGTCGAGCCCATATACAGAAAAAGTGCAAAAAGTGCTTCGAGCTGAAAATCACAGTTATTCATCTAGGCATTTTCTTATTCTCACAGATAGTTTTATATATTCTAACACCTGCAGGACACAATAAGAATGCAATAGCTGTAAATATACAAGGGCGGGTCTGATTTGTTTAAAATTTAATTTCCTTAAAAGAGTGACAAGATACCGCCTACGGGGGTACTCATAAAATGTACATAAAAATATAAAATGCAGCATATCCTGTGGAGACTTCCCGTCGCAGCCACAGGGTGCTGCAGGTTTTTTTTAAAATGTCCAACTTTGGTCTGATTAAAATATAATGAAAGATGTTGAACCTGAATCGTGTCAGCAAAAATTTATCATGAGAGGTAAAGGAGCATGTTAGGTACATTTCCATAGTGTCACAGGTTCTTAACATAATGTACTTTCTAACATTTGGTTTCAGAAGCTCAACTTCATCTCTTAGGGCACTAAAGTTCATAAAAAAGGCCCTCTTAATTGCTGCAACATCACCCTTAACTATATCCCTCGGATTTTCAAAAAAATTTAGGCGACCAAGCTTCAGAAATTGGGACTTCAAATATTTGAGCCAGGGTACACACATGGCATAATCCATTGATACAAGATCTTCAAGTATCTGGTGGGTTAAGGGAATATCCTGACTTAACCATAGTTTTGTCCAGCATAACAGTGGTTTCAGACCAACAATATCTGAAATATACTGACAACCAAGCTCTTCATGTGCAGCTAAGTTCGGTGTACTACCTGGGACACACAACAAGCGTTTTAAGAAATTATTTTCGGCTATTTGTAGTTGTCCACCATTTATATAGCCCCATATCTCGCTGCCGTAAACTGCGGTGGATATAGATTTAGCATTTTATAGTTGCATCATGGCCACCATCGGCTTTTTCCCCAATTTACGGGCAAAATTAAAAATCGAGGCATTCACTCTGGTCAATTCACCCTTCTTCCTGGCCAAATGCGGAGCCCAACTTAGCTTATTATCAAATAAAATACCCAAATATGAAAACGTATTAGTGACAGGGATCACAACATCATTTAATTTAAAAACAAACTTCTTTTTTGGTTGACGGCCAACATGCATAATATAGGATTTCGAATTGTTGACCATAAGGTCCCTGTCAGACATAAAATTATTAAAAGCATTCAGAAGTGCTTGGAGACCCTTCTCTGTTCGTGATATTAAAACCGCGTCATCAGCGTATAAAAGTAAGGGAATACCCCTCGCACCAGCTCTAGGACAATCTGATTTTATCTCTTGCAATTCAGACTCTAAGTCATTTATAAAAAAATTAAAAAGAAATGGGGCCAGGATACACTCCTGTCGTACTCCTTTATTAATACAGAAATTGCCTGTGGTATCCCCATTCGCTGAGAACCTCACATTGGCTCTTGTGTCATTGTGTAAGTCCGCAAGGAAATCCACAATCCCCCTGTCAACGCCTTTGTCCCTCATGGTCTGCCACAGCCTCCCCCTGTTAACACAGTCGAAGGCTGACGACAGATCCATGAAGGCTAGGTGAATTGCTCCTTTTTGTACAACAGTGTATTTATTCAGAATAAGAAACAAATTAAGGCACTGAGTTATGGTAGAGCGGCCTTCACAAAAGCCATATTGGGAAGCCGACATAATATTATTTTCAGTCGACCAACTTACTAGACGTTGAAGCAAGACTCTCCCCATAATTTTAACCATTGAATCAATCAGGGATATTGGTCGATAACAAAGAGGACTTCCCCTGTCGCCTTTTTTAAAGACTGGGACTATGGTTGATAATCCCCACATTCCCGGACAACCCACTCTGGCCGCAGCATTAAATACAGCAGCCAGAATTGGAGCCCAGAAAGCTGGATCATATTTGTAAAGGTCCGGCGGAATTCCATCAGGACCAGGCGCTTTATTTGCTGTAAGGCCCATAATGGCAACCAAAACCTCGCTTTTTTCAAATGTTATATTACTGCTTCCAACGTGGGGGACAGTAGCCCTGGTTCCAACACCCTCTGAGTAGTACAAGCTTTTAAAGTGGCTTTCCCATTCTTCTTTTGTTATGCAGCAAGCAAGTTCGTCACATGGATCATCGGTCAAAAAAGGTTTTTTAACCAGTGCCCAGAACTTGGTGCTGCACTTCAGGGTGGAGGGATCAAGTAGTTCCTGCCAAGCCTCCTTCCTGAGGAACTCCTTGCGGGCGACAGTAATAGCCTTATATTCTTTTCTGCAAGCTTTTACCTCCTCCCGATTCCTTGGTGAAGCTGACAAAGCAACCCTCAGATTGCGCGCAGCTTTGGTACAATCATGACTGAACCATTTCGGGCCTAATTTAGCCTGATTTTTATTAGGGACAGTAAGAAGCGCTGACACCTTCTCCGACACATTTTGATAGGACTCTAACACTAGCCTGGGGTCGCCCCCCTCAGTCATGCAAACTTTGATGTCCTCTGTACACGTTTCAGCAATTGTTTTGTAAAGGATATCTGCAGAAACCATAGAACATTTTAGCCTCCTCCTCCCATCAGTTGTTCCCAGACTGCCTTGACTAATGGTCTTATTTCCCTTCTTTACCCAGGGATATTTTAAGCAGATTGTTAGAGGATTATGGTCACGGAATTCACTCGAAACAATGCAAAAAGAGTCTACAAAATTTTGCATTGTCCGAGAGACCAGTATATGGTATATAAAGGTACCCCTACCATGTCCCTTAAAGGTTGGGATATCAAAACAATATAAAGGGTCTTTAAAAGACATGGCCAGTGAAAGGTCAAGGTCATCCATTAGATCGTTGCACAATTCCCCCTCCTTAGTGTGTTCCATATGGAGATAACATGCACGTTCACAAGACATTTCTGGTAAGCGCTTATGTAATGGATCTATACAAGGATGCAAATTGAAGTCCCCCATAATCATCAAGTTATGACCTAGGTCTTTCATGTTATTAGAAACAAAAGAATTTAGAATAAAAATGTCATTCCTGGCCTCACTATCATAGATAGCATTATAGAAGTTCACTAAACCCACACGGACATTTCCTCCAGATAAGGCCAAGCCCATTACACCTGTGTGCTTGGCTTCAACTCTACGTACTCCGCAAGGTATTAATATAGAGATAAAAATTACAAGGCCCCCCTTCGGCCTACCCCTTAAGGATGGCAAGCTGGTACATAAAAAGCCGTGTAACCTTCCAGAAAGAGGTTACAGCCCACCTCCCAGGTTTCTTGTAAACAGATGATTGAAAACTGTTTGATATAGGTCACCCAATTTACATCACACATTTTCGCCGCAAGACCGGCGATATTCCAGGAAACAACATGACATCCTAGGTTAGTAGCCACCATGTTATCTGAATTTATATTTGTAAGTTCACCTGTAGCCACAGTGTCCTGAGCCGCAGGTGCCATCCGTCAATCGCACATCTCAAGCCCAGATAATGCTTCATACCTGTTCTGTGTAATTAGAGCCGTACCATGGCGATAATGGCCAGCACTAGTACTCCTATTATAAACATTATTGGGTCCGCCTGACCTACAAGAATTCGTGATGTTATAAAAGAATTGGGTATCTTGAACAGGAGTATATGGTTCAAACGCCTGCCTGGTTAAACTCTGTTGTGGTGTGGGTTTACAGAGGTGCGCATAGAAATAACTCAAGGGGCGTACACAGATACTATTTACATTATAGACCAGTGAAGAAGCTCTCAAGAGAACAGTTGCCACATGCTGAGGGTGTTTGAAATTAATGACTATACAGTCTCCAGAGCCAGATTTTTTAGAAGGTCCCACCCAATTTACGCGTCTAACTGCCATTATCTGGTCAGAATATGCGATGGGAAAACCACAGTTTTTATTAAGCCACGCCACAGTCTTGTTTTTCAGGGAACTGTGTGATTCATCATAGGGAGATGCAGGATGTGTGCCACAAGGGGGAACATTAGTCAGTACTGCCACAAATGGAGCACAATCAGGTGGTAAATTTAGATAACGGTTATGCCTTGGGGGTCTGGGGGTTCTACTGTTTTGGGGTGTTATAGATGGTTGTGACTGCGGGGCCGATACCACTGGGGCATCCAGTATATTGGGTCTATCAGGCCCTGCTGGTGCCGCTACAACAGTATTCCCCCTACCCATGTTCCGCGTGTCATTAACTTCAGCAGATTCTTTCCCTTTCCCCCCACAGTGAACTGTGCCACCAGATGTTACAGTCTTTTGTGATGATAACAGACCACCCAGCCTTGTAACTTCCTTTGCTAAGTTATCAATCTTATTAATTAGAAGTTTAATAAGCTCTTCTATTTTTGTTGTTAAAGAAACTTCAAGGTTTTTTATGAATGAGGCAAGTAAATCAGAATTTAAATTACCCCCATTACCATTAGTGCCTGTAAAGACAAAAGGGGTTATTGCAGCAGGGCCACTAGTCGTTTACCATCCGTTTTTTTAGCCTTAGAATTATTATGTTTACCATTATTTTTTTGAGATACAGTTCTACAGGTTCTCAGGGGCCTAGCTTCAGTTTGGGTCTCATTCAATACACCGGTATCATCAATTAACTGCACCAATGGGTCAGAATAGACCTCAACACTCACTGTAATGGGCACTGGAGGGTCATTGGAAATGACATCATTGGTATTAGCATCAGAATCTGTGGGCGGAGTAATATCAGGGGATATTTCTAGTAAGTCCCCTGTCCTAGAAGCCTTCCCCAGCGATGCACGTCTATCATTGTTAATCTGGTTAACTTTCCTAACCAGGAAATTATCCATAGACGCAGGGCCTACCATCACCTTATCTGTTTTGGGTTTAGACATCATAAGCAATGAGGCTATCAACATACACACAGATACTCTCTAGTCTACACACTCACAAGAGGGTGATAAAACAAAAATACTAACAATTTTAAAAGTAAAGTCTTACGTGCACACAGCACGGTAACCTTCTGGATGAGGTGATACAGGGTCCCTGGCCCAGTCCAGTCTCCTCAGGCCTCTGAGGGCCACAGAGGGCCCGCCCTTTGCCCGGGCTTAGCCCCGGGCGCTCTCGCGCGCGTCCCGCGGGACGAGGAGGCGTGTTCTCCTTTATGCGCCTCCCGGCGCTGCCCTTCTGCGTGTGCGGCGTCCTGTAGCGCTGAGGCAGCTGGGGGTTGAAGTCACAGCGTCCCCCTGGCGGAGCCAAGCCCGGCCGAGGACACCACGGTGCAGGGAAATAATGGCGGAGCCAAGCCCGGCCAGAGACACCACGGCGGAGCAAAGCCCGGCCGAGTGCAACAGCTGATGTCGGTAAAACGCCTCCCAACGCACTCAACGGCGTGCTCTCCTTTATGCGCCTCCCGGCGCTGCCCTTCTGCGTGTGCGGCGTCCTGTAGTCCTGTAGCGCTGAGGCAGCTGGGGGTTGAAGTCACAGCATCCCCCTGGCGGAGCCAAGCCCGGCCGAGGACCCCACGGTGCAGGGAAATGATGGCGGAGCCAAGCCCGGCCAGAGACACCACGGCGGAGCAAAGCCCGGCCGAGTGCAACAGCTGATGTCGGTAAAACGCCTCCCCTTATTATAAAGTTCAAATGAAAAGTCTCCAAGAAAAAAATAGCACAAAAAATTACATTGGTGCTCTATTTTTCACATAAAACACAAAAATTAGGATAGATTAGTAAAAACACTGCCGGAACACAGGTGAGGGGTGTGCCTGTTTTTCTCCACAGAGACAGTCAATGTGTGGATGGATTCTTGCTTCTGCAATCCTTTGGTTGTGCTCCACTTCCAGTCTTGCAAAAAGAACAATTGATGGACAGAATGCCGAACAATGTCATACATTCACCCCAGTACAGAGATTTGGGCCTGAATCCATTATTTTTGTGCTCACCATGCCATTCCAGTTTGGACCCAGCCATATGCAAATCCGTCTTGACATTGCGTCCAATGGAAACAGTCCGGCCTGAACTGCCAGGCCAGGTCCTCCATGGACTGGAAACAAGCATCCTAGGACCCTTCCCATTGGGCGCAGGGTCAAGACTGATTTGAATATCGCTGGGTCCAAACTGGAATGGCATGGTGAGCAATAAAACGATGGATTTGGGTGCAGATCTCTGTACTGAGGTGAATGTATGACATTATTCTGCATTCTGTCCATCAACTGTTGTTTTTGCATATATCACCCCGAGTGGGACGGGTATGCCCAGACATGGGTCCTGTGCTCTCCATGCCACTGGAGTCAACCTATCCTGGCTGATGAGGGCTGAACGCCCAAAACCGGTCCTAGTATGCTTGTTTCCAGTCCAGGGAGGACCTTGCCTGGCAGTTCGGCCTGGACTGTTCCCATTGGGCGCAGGGTCAAGACTGATTTGGCATGGAAAGACAAGGTGAGCAATAAAACAATGGATTTAGGCCCAGATCTCTGTACTGGGGTGAATGTATGACATTGTTATGCATTCTGTCTACCAATTGTACAGAGGTCTGGTCCTAAATCCATAATTTTATAGCTCTCCATGACATTCCAGTTTGGACCCAGCCATATGCAAATCAGTCTTGACCCTGCGCCCAATGGGAACAGACCAGCCCGAACTTCCAGGCAAGGTCCTCCCTGGACTGGAAACAAGCATCCTAGGACCGGTTTCGGGCTTTCAGCCCTAATCAGGCGGGATATCTTGACTCCAGTGGCATGGAGAGCACAGGACCCACGTCTGGCACTAACACTGGTCACGCATGGTGTAACAGTCTTTATCTGCGCCCCCTCTCCCATTTCCTCATTCTCCATGAATTCCCTCAATACCACTTGCCAACAATGCACCTCATCTCTCTATAGCCCCTTTCTGACCAACATTTCACTTTTTTATAGGGCTACCCTTACTTTACTAACACTCAGTTCTGTGATCTGCATGGTACACATTCTTTGTAGCAGGCACAATAGCCCTCTGCCATGTGTGGGTAACAAGAGTGCACCTGTGAGTGCAAGGTGAGCGTTGCAACAGTGTGAGAGTAGGGTGAGAGGAGTGACTGCAAGGTGATTGAGGTGACCATATGAATTTGGGTGCGGGTGTAAGTGCAGAATGGGACAAATGAATGTATGGTTAGTGATGTGATTGTTTGAGTAAGATTGCAGAGTGGGAAGTGAGGGGGACAAGTGAGTGAGGTGTCACATGAGCAGGGTGAGTAGTGTGCTCGTGTGACTGCAGGGTGAGGTACAGGGTGAACAGCGTAAGAGCATTGTGAGTGCAGAGTAATCACTGTGAGTGCAGAGTGAGCGGTGTGCTCATGTGACTGCAGCGTAAGTGGAGGGAGCATGGTTTGAGTTCATGGCGACTGGCATAAGTGCAGTGTGGTCACTGTGAGTTCAGGGTGAGAGGGTGGTGTGAGTGCATGGTAATCAGTGTGAGTACATTGTGATCTCTGTGAGTGCAGGGTGAGTGTGAAAGTGAAGGGCGAGAATGAGGAGTGAGTTATTTGAATGCGGGTGCATTGCCAGACACTTGATGTATTGAGCATGTTTTTGAGGGAAGGCATAGGGGTTCAGATAAGAGTTAAACTATTGCTTTTATTGCATTATTCAGGTCCAGGAATCAAGGGTGAAGAAAATAAATATTGTGCTCATGCTGCAAGAAACTTCCAGTCTTGCAATTAGGGTTGCCAGCTCATTATATTGATGTCACAGATGGTTCAAAAATAAGCAGCCCCCTAAAGCCTATTTTCACCACTTAACTGTGCATACTTGGAACAGCAAAAATAAATAGAAAGCATTCTTAATTGTGTTCTAGGGCTGCCTGAGTGATCCATGACTGATAATTAAAATGAACGACGATTGAAAAGTCACATTACAAATGAATGCATACTATTTTATTTATAACCCTACTTAGTGTCAAGACAAGGCATTTGCAGGCTCTTTAAACAACACATGGCTGGCATTTTTCTTTTGGTAACCCTACTTTATATTCTGTTTCATGAAATGCATTGTCACACTAAGGCAGTAAAAAGTAAAATCCAAATGTAAGGAATAGGCAGAGTGGGGGCCCATGGGGTACTGGAACCAGTAAACAAACAACCTCTGTAATCAGTTTACAAAGATATGTAAATATGCACATGGTCTTTAAAGACCTGTGAAAAAGTCGGGTGTGCCAGAGATAAAGACAACTGACACTGCCCAGCTGAGCCCACAGCAGCTCAAGCTGCAACAGCAGCCCGAGCGGAGACACAGGACGGCAGGGGCTTGAGCCCTTTCAGCCTAATGGGCGTTGCGCACCTGGGAGCAACAATGGAAGGTGAAGTGGTGGGGTGGAGTGCGCGCCCCCCTGAGGGGGGTACCCCACAGTTTGAAGACCTATGCCTTAATGTTTCCCTTCTATGAAGCTCCTAACTACGCCGTAATGCTACTAATCCCTGAACCCTACCAACCCATAATGCTACCCTTCCCTCAATCCCAAAAACTCCCTACTAGAACTCAGACCCCTTCCTAACCTCACTGTAAATGCTCCTCTCTACTTAAGAAGGAGAATGCCTTCTACTCATATGAAGGAGGACAATATGTAGGCTGGTTTTTAGCCTGTTGAGCCAAAGAGAGCAAAAATAGTAACTTGATTTTGCGAGATCCACACGCGAATCAGCTTACGGATAAGGCTGAGGATATTAAGCACATTTTTCACCAATATTACTCTACCCAGTACTGGTGGATATGGTTGATGGAGCTGAGGGGGCCATGGAGCAGCAAATAATTAACCAAATCACAGAGAGATATAGGTTCAAGAGGCAATAGGACTGTTGGCCAATGGTAAGGCTCCGGGGTAAGATGGTCTGGGCCCAGACTTCCATAAGGCTTTTTGAGCAACTTTCTCAGGATCTCTGACTACCCTGTTTAATTGCCTTTCGGGAGATGGACGGGTACCAGACTCTTTTTTTAGAAGGGTCTTGATCATCAATCCTAAAAAATGGGAATCCTGCAACTTATCCGAGGTCTTACCGACCAATTACTTTATTAAATACCGACTATAAGCTATATGCTAAAGTTCTAGCTAATTGGATTGGTATTGTCGCTCCTGCTCTGATCTCTCCAGATCAAACAGGGTTTATTAAAGGCTGTAGTTAGTGGCGGTTCCTCGTCTATGGCGGGGGAGCGTCGCCCCACTGCTTTCGAGCAGCGCGAAGCAAGAAACATAACATGATAATAACTTTGTGTTATTATGATTTTATTCTTCGTGCTTCTTTTCAGTCGAGCGAGTGGGTGGGACTGCTGTGCTCTGGGAGCAGGGCAGGGGAGGAGTGGTTTGCCCACTCCTATGTGCGCAGTAACTGTTTGGTCGGTACTCTCGGGCTGCCCAAAACGGTCATGCACACTTTCCCTGTGCTCCATGCAGCTGCATTACAGCCAGCATGGAGAACATGCTCACCCCTCCATCCCCGGGCTAGGCGCTGTGTAACGGAGATCAGACCAATCACAACGCTGCATTGCAGAACAAGGTACTTTTTTTTTTTAGTACTGCGCACTCAAGCCCCCTGTGCAACTCCCCCTATTTCCTTTGATTTTGGTCCTTTTCCATGCTGTTTTGTATAGATTAGAAAATCCATTTTTTGTCATATTGGATCCGACATTATTTTCATTTGTGTGGAACCTGAAACTCCCCTAAGTTACACAAAGTATTTTACAATTGCCCAAGAACAAGAGTGGATTGGGACTCCCAGATTTACACCATTGATTATCTGATGTCCTTGGTCTTACAGCTACATTGTCTGTCAGTGGAGTCTTCTAGTTTTGATAATCCAGTTCTTCTGCAGATGTTGATAGCCCGGAATATCAATGATCTATGCTGGTGTGTGAAACCCCCCAAACTTCAGAAACAAAGTGAGATATAAAAGGCAATTCCAATTTGTGACACTTAGGCAGAGGATTTTTGTATCAAGGTATACTGAGTATTAATCCTGAAACACTGTTAGGCTTTTGCAGCTTTCTGTGGCCCAGCTTATCTAAAAAATTATACGTACATTTTGAGATCTAAATTTAACAAAAACCGGAGAATTTTTTGTGGGCCCCAGTTCAAGTCTTCACAAATGCTGTTTTTGGGTAAAATGCTCCACAGCCAGCAGCACTTTTTTTTATGAACACCTAAATAAGAGCGATCCTATGTAATATTAATGGGACCTGGCGTTGAATCATCTAAGGACATAGTAAAGAACCTGTTCAGGGGAGATGCATCAATATTTCTCTTAGATTCTGGCATTAGACACTAAGCCCAGACCCTACATGCTTAGTTGAAGCGCCAAAAAGTAAATGGATGTCGCGTACGGGGACTGATATTAGTGACCGGCAATGGGAGATGTATTTTAGCTTGAGCTTCAACTGTTTTAATGGGGCGAAAATCAAACGTATGGCTTTTTTTAATGGGTGGATGCCCTACCTAATGCCACAGTATAGGAAACTGGGTTTTTGCTGGAGTAGGCCCCTACACTTTTTGCCTGGTATTCTGATGCAACTTTAACTGAAGTGCACTTGGTTCCAGCTAACCAAGTCCCAAGTGGCAGAGTTCCTTCCCTAAAACAAGACAAATGGTCACTTGATATCCAAGGGACCAGGCCTTTAGCACCGCTCTAAGGGGCCCATTAGGATGTCGGGCGAATCGCCCCAGCCTGGCCGGCGGTAGCCGACAACCTGGCGAGGGCGATCCGCCCGCCATCCGTCCCGGAATGACCCCCCGCCATATTATTATGGCTGGGGTGTCCGCGGCGGACGGAAAGACAATCAGCCGCTTTTCTTCCCCAGTCGCCTTGCGACCGGGGCAGAAAAGGGTTTCTATGGTGGCGGTGTCTATCAGACACCGCCAGCCATATTAGGATGGGCTTTTTTAAATGCCTTTCTGTGGCTGTAATGCTGCCACGGAAAGGCATGCGGAGTCTGCATTGGGGGCCCAATGCAGGCCCCCATGGACTCCGGGGGGGTGGGGGGTGCAAATGGGGGTACCTATGGTACCCCCCCAGCAGTTCCATGCACGGCATGGCAGGCACCGCGTGGTGCCTGCCATGCTCTGCATGGAAGTGCACTGCATGCCTTCCTGCGATTGTGGCGGGCGGTGCTGAGTGCATCGCCCGCCACAATGGTAGGAATGCAGGATGCGCCCACCACTGTGGCGGGCGCATCCTAATGCCGGGCACGGGACCCCTGCCCTTATGGCGGGCGGGCCCTGGTACCGTGAGGATGGCCGATAGTAAGTGGTACCTCTGGTACCTGGGGCATAGGTAGTAAAAAGGGTCCCTAAGAGCTGCAGCATATCTTGTGCCACTCTAAGGAACCCAGCAACAAACTCATACAGTGTCCCACTGCAGGCTGCATGACATGGTGCTCTAAAAAGTAAAAAAACGTGTGTCACACACTTGTGTCCACTGCATGTAATATTTATAAGTCACCCCTACAGCAGGCCATACAGCCGTAAGGCAGGGTACATCATATTACATGTGTGGACATATCTGCAAGAGCAGATATGACCATGTGCTGGCCAGTTCAATTTTCAAGCAAAGCCTATCCATCTAGGTGGAAGTCTAGTAAGCCTTGTAAGAATCCTTTTAGTATCAACACAGATGGCAGCTTAACACAATGTTTTTGCAGTTGACTGAGGTAAACTAGCTATTCATTTTTTTAAATTCTACAAATAGGATAAACTTTCAGTCTAATTTGCATTTGATTAGTAGATGGGTGTAGCTCATAATGAGGAGCTCTCCGGTTTTTGAGGCTGAAAAATCTGGGACTTACCTATTTGGGGTTAATCAAATATATTTAGGTATGTATGCCGTCAGGTTTTGGGATATAGTTTGATGACCTTTCTCAAATGTAAGTAATTTGATGTTAGGTAAACTGCTTACTCATTAACACCTTGAATGGTAAACAGACATAATATCGAGGTTTTTTTCCCGACCTACATTAATATCGAGCTTTTAATATCGAGGTACAAAAATATCGAAAGGAAGAATATCGGGACCAGAATACCGACAATTAGGTAAGAAATATTGAGTTGTTTAATATCGAAGACAGTAATATAATTAGTAAAAAATATTGTTAATAATGTCGATGTTTATATTAGTGTTATTTACTTTTGTATGTATTTTACATGTATGTATTCAATATTTTTGTTTAAGTATTGTATTTATTTTTTAATATATGTATTACATTTTTAGAAGTTATTAATTACCTTTTAAGTAAATTTAGCGTTTTAGTTCCGTAGTAGGTTGTGAGTTTATAGGGGAATAGGGTGGGAAGTAATTTAATTATAATATATATTTTATTGATTAATATTTATGTATTTCATATTTTATATTGTTTATTGCGTTGATTAATATATTATAACATCATTATTAATTGGTTCTTAATTATTAAACATTTATTGGTAAATATATTTGTTTTCTTTTATGGGTTGTGAGTTTATAGGAAAATAGGGTGGGAAGTAATTTCATTATAATAAAGTAATTATTCATTTTTATTTATTGGTTTTGATAATTAATATACTGTTAATCAATTATTAATTGGTAATTAATTTTTATTAATTGGTTAATTGATAATTATGTTAATTGTGTTATTTTGTTTATGAGCGGGTTGTGGGTTTATAGGGGGATAGGGTGGGAAGTAATTTAATTTTAATAAAGTAACTATACATTTTTATTTATTGGTATTGAACATTAAATTATTGTTAATACATTATTAATTGGTAATTACTTTTTATTAATTGATTAATTGATAATTATATTATTGTGGGTTTTTTTAGGAGCACGTTGTGGGTTTATAGGGGAACAGAGTGGGAAGTAATTTAATAATAATGAAGTCATTGTTAATTTTTATTTGTTAATATTTATAAAGAATTTATTATTAATTGAATATGTTTTATTTTTCATTTAAATAAATATTTAATTGATGAGTATGTTAATTTTAACCCTCTGCTATCCAACACTTTCCCTAATGTTGCACTCTCTGGAGTGGGAATAGTAAATTTAATCCCTTCGCTATCTAACACTTTTTGTACTGTTGCACTCTCTGGAGTGGGAATAGTAATTTTTACCCCTACGCTATCCAACACTTTCCCTACTGTTGCACTCTCTGGAATGGGAATAGTAATTTTTACCCCTACACTACCCAAAACTTTCCCTATTGTTGCACTTTCTGGAGTAGGAATAGTAATTTTTACCCCTACGCTATTCAACACATTTCCTACTGTTGCACTCCCTGGAGTGGGAATAGTAATTTTTACCCCTTCTCTATCCAACACATTCCCTACTGTTGCACTGTCTGGAGTGGGAATAGTAATTTCTACCCCTTTGCTATCCAACACTTTCCCCTACAGTTGCACTCTCTGGAGTGGGAATAGTAATTTCAACCCCTACGCTAGCCAACACTTTCCCTACTGATGCACCCTCTGGAGTGGGAATAGTAATTTTTACCCCTACGCTATTCAACACTTTCCCTACTGTTGCACTCACTGGAGATGGAATTGTAATTCTTACCTCTACTCTATTCAACACTTTCACTATTGTTGCACTCTCTGGAGTAGGAATAGTAATGGTATCCCCACCGCTAGCCAATATGTTCTCTACTGTTTTAGTTAATGTAGTGTATAATGTAGTTTAAAAAGATTAAAAATATTTTATTTTTTAAATGTAATATATATTTGTTATATTTGTATTTATATTATTGGTGTATGTGTATATATATGTATTTATAATTTTTAATATGTTGTTTAAGAATGTATAAGTTATTAAAATACTTATTTGTAAGTTTTATTAAGTAAGTATACATTTTATATTTTATACATATATATGTTTAATCTATTTTTACATTATATGTATTAGTTATAATTTTAAACGTTTTAAATTAATTTTACCTATGTTTATTTTAATTATATGTATTATGTACTTTATTTTACATTCTTTTGTAAACATTTAAAAAACAATTTTTTTAACAATGATATTTTTGTTAACAATATTTTTCCCCCGATATTTTTGTACTTACCATTCTATGGATAAGAATTCGATATTCTGGACATCGATATTTCGGATCCGAGATTTTTGTCGTCAATATTCTTGTCATCGATATTTTGTCAGTGATTCACCTCGAATGAGGGAACACTGTTGTTGACGAACAAATGTATGAGTATATTTTTACCCATCCAAAGTTCCCAATGAAGAATATTCTTTTGAAATTTGATAATTTTGTAGTTTTATATTAGAACTACAGCTGGTAGAAGATGGTTTATAATAAACTTTGATCTACACCTAGTTTCAAGTACAACTACTTGAACTCTGTGCATTTTGTCTGTGGTGCTTCTGCCACAATTTTCATTTATATACCTCATTCAAAACATCTTTACATGCACTCCACACGTTTAACATTTAACAGTTCTTGAAAAATATAGAAAATTATAACAAAAGTATTTTTTTGTTGAGAACATCATTTAATCTGTTATGAACACAGAAAATGAAATGTGATGCAATGCAGGTATTCCGTTTCTTCCAAACCTGCAGTGGCCAGGCCCAAATGTTTTGTGAGGACAGCTACTGCTGCACTGATCGCACTCATCTGAGACTATAAATGTTCTAGGTTGAAAGCAAGGAGCATCTCTTTGATTTAGCATAATCACTGAAGGGTTAATGCTTTATCTTTCCTTACTGGGACTTGCGGATTGGCACTGCAAGTGTCGGATCCCCATATTTCTTTAAACATTTAGCCAGAAAATAAGTAACTTAAGATTCCCAATTCTTCCACACTTATAAAAATATGGCTCCAAATTCAAATACAAAGCGGGAGTGAAAGCTTGAAGTTGTAGCCATGTGAAATGAGCAATGATAACTTAGCATAGTGCCACAGTTCGATTCCAGAGAGTGCTCATGCCTGGAGTTCATCCAAGCTATTGTCAGCCTTTACCAAAAGTACAGCAACAGCATCTGAACAAAGCAAGACGAGAACAATGCCTCGTGCTATCACTGCAGCACAGCTGCTATGCTGCTCTCCATACATCCACCCCATCCCCTGGCATAGCCCTCTGCTCTGCATCCTGTCTCTGTCTCCCTCCCTTCTCTCTTCAAGTCCTTCCATCCCCACAGCCACCTACTCTTCTCTGCCCATCTCATCTTTCATCCCCTCCTTACCCGCTATCCTGTTTTGTCATTTTGCCTTTATTTCTCCCTTTGTCCCTTTTAGTGCCCCACCACCAGCATCTCATGCGACATCCTGCGGGATTTATACCCAAATGAAAGGTTTATCACACTGCCCGATGCAGTTGAAACCTTTAACTTGAGACATGGACAATTTCTTTAGTTCGCGAAAATGGTGCCCACAGCTCACGATATATGGCCTTCATTCCCAAGTGCTTCTGAGGAGTCCTACACATTAGTAACCCTACTTAATATAGCAGGAGAAAGCAAATTAATATCCCAGGGTACTCAGGGAAGATATCCCGCTAAGAACGCTGCCAGTGCAGGGCAGAAGGCAAGAGGTACAATGGCATGGGTACTCACAAACTTTCTGTCGGGGGCCAAAATGACAGTGTGGTTTGTGGCCGAGGGCCGCACCGGTATGGGTGGGTTTCAAAACCTTAGACAATGCGACAATGCTGTACCTGAAAAGCAGATGTAACTACAAAGAGCACATTTTCATAATACATTTGTATAAGCAGACAATAGCAATCTTAAGAGTCATTGCATAGCTTCATATACACTTTGACCCCAATTCCATCACAGTCTCTCTCTCTCTCTCTCAGTCAGTTAGTCTCTATCTCTCTCACAGTCAGTCTAGTCTCGCTCTCTTTCAGTCAGTGAGTCTCTCTCTGTCAGTCAGTCTCTCTCTCTCTGTCAGTCAGTCAGTCTCGCTCTGTCAGTCAGTCTCTCTCTCTGTGTCAGTCAGTCTCTCTCTCTCTGTCAGTCTCTCTTTCTCTCTCTGTCAGTCAGTCTCTCTTAGCCAGTCAGTCTCTCTCTCAGTCAGTCTCAGCCAGTCAGCCTCTCTCCCAGTCAGACTCAGTCAGTCAGTCTCTCTCTCAGTCAGTCGCTCTCTCTGTCAGTCAGTCTCTCTCTCAGTCTCTCTTTCTCAGTCAGTCTCTCTCTCAGTCAGTCTCAGTCAGTCAGTCTCTTAGTCAGTCAGTGTCTCTCTCTACTCTCTTTCCACTCTCAATCCACTCTCTCTCCTGTCTCTCTCACTCTCTCTCTCTCCACTCTCTCTCTCTCCCTCCATCTCTCCACTCCCTCTCTCACTCTCCCTCTCTCCACTCTCTCTCCCCCCCTTTCTCCCCCCTCTCTCTCTCCCTCTGTCTCTTCTCTCTCTCTCTCTCTCTCTCTCTCTCTCTTTGGGGGCCACGGGTACATTGCCTGCATGGTCCGCAGGTCACCAAGGAATTCCTAGGGGAACAAATCACTGATAAAGAATGGGAGAACAAAATTGTGGGGGTCCAGTAAAATCCAGTATTTGTAAAGCACGAACAATTGCCCAACAGCGTCAAGGAGCTTGGGGCTGTCGGGCAGATTAAGCTAGCTATTGCCCAGAGTCACATGGTACTGAGTTGACCAGCTACCTGTGCCGGGGATCGAACCGTGAGGCCGGTGGTGCATGAATGGGTGAGAGGCATGGCTTAGTGGGCAGTGGCCGAAGAGAGCTGGATGCGTAAATGTAGGAGTGACGATAAGCTAGAAGATGACCTGTGTGGGTGGGAAGCGATGCTTGCTGACCTACTTCGCCCGCCTGATGCTAGGCCCACCTAGCCTTGCGTAGTGCTTCTGCGTGGAGTGAATGAGTCAAATGCTGTTTGTAAAGTTAAGAGAGGGAACCGGGCAATGGTTCCCTGAGGTAAAAAGGGCTCCCTGGGGCAAACCGACAAGTAATGTAGGAGTTGGAATGACCACGTTAGAAATGTAAGCTCAGGAACTCCCTTCTATGTTATCCATATCCATACTAATATAATAAAGAGAGAGCCCAAACCTTTGAGGCGGGTAATCTCAGAAACCACAGCACCATCACAACATCCAATACAGCATTGGAAAACGGCAGTTGAGGCAGAAGGACATAGGCTATGCAGATGCCCACCATAAACATCTAAAAGGTAAAAGAATCGTGCCAGTAAAGTAGTCCCTTGTGGGCGCGTTTGCGTTGTGCTGTGGGCGTGTGCTGGGGGTGTGACAAATGCTGGGGGCGTGTGGTACGTTCCGCCCTTCATGCCATGTCTCATATCGTGTGCTAATCCCACCCTGCTCCCTTTAAATACCCCTGCACCCCATAATCATAACCCACCCTTACTCCTTAAAATACCCCAACACCCTAAAACACTAACCCATCTTAACCCTATAAATATACCCTGTACCCCAAAACCCAAACCTATCCCTAAACCCTATAAATACCCCTGTACGTCAAAACCCAAACCTACCCCTGAACCCTAAAAATACCCCTGTACCCCAAAACCCAAACCTAGCCCTGAACGCTACAAATACCACTGTACCCCAAAACCCAAACCTACCCCTGAACCCTAAAATACCCCTGTACCCCAAAACCCAAACCTAGCCCTGAACCCTTTAAATACCCCTGTACCCCAAACCCCAAACCTACCCCTGAACCCTAAAAATACCCCTGTATCCCAAAACCCAAACCTAGCCCTCAACCCTAAAAATAACCATGTACCCCAAAACCCAAACCTACCCCTGAACCCTAAAATACCCCTGTACCCCAAAACCCAAACCTAGCCCTGAACACTAAAAATACCCCTGTACCCCAAAAAACAAACCTAGCCCTGAGCCCTTAAAATACCCCTGTACCCCCAAAACTAACCCTGAACCCTAAAAATACCCCTATACCCCAAAACCCAAACCTAGCCCTGAACCCTAAAAATACTCCTGTACCCCAAAACCCATACCTATCCCTAAACCCTAAAACTACTCCTGTACCCCATAACCAAAAACTATCCCTCAAAATACCCAAACACCCAAAAACATATACCTCAGTACCCCCAAAACATATACCCCTACACTCATACTTACCTTATCCAAACATTTTAAAAAAACATGCTTTTACCATTCATGCATTTACAACGAATTTTGTTGTAAATGTATGCGTGGTAAAAGCATATAAAATGTAATGGCATGCGTTATAATGTAATTGCGGAGTCATGGTACTTTCGTAATGAAAGTATGCAGAGTGATGGTATGCGGAAAGAAAGCTGCGGAATAATGGGTGTTTACTCTCCCCGGGTAAGTACATTGGTGGCACGGCAGCCAACATCTCCAGCAACATACACATATTTTTTCACCACCCATTTGAAAAATGCACAGGTCTCTCTCATTGATGGCCAGCACCGACATACACTTTTAGACACACCTCCCGCCACAAGTTCTAGAATTGCGAACTTTAGAGCTGGGGAGCTACGTTCGAATCTCGGCATCAGCTCAACATCCTGTGATTCCAGGTAAATCGCTTTGTCTCCCCGTGCCTACCACAGATGAATGTGTTCTTCTGTAATGTAAATTGTGCTCATGCCATGTTGTCGAGTTCGCGCTATATAATATTGCAAGGAAAAATAAAGTAGGGAAACTCGAGTTCACACACTACTGAACGCGCACTTTTAAGTGCATTAGCAGTGCACTGTGAATCGGAGCGTTTCACAGGCCTGTCACAGATAAGAAATGCTATCAAAACGAAATCCTACAAAACAATATACTACTGGCCGGCAGCAATTCATACCCGGACAACGTCGGGACGGGCTGCTATTATTGGATATTACTCCAGAATCGTTTACAGTACCTGTAGTGGTAGAGCTGGGGGAGAGGGGTGGGGGTTTTTGGATGCACATATGGTGCTAGTTGTATAATCTGTAACAATTTGTACTAAATGCCAATAAAAATGTATACCAACAAAAATCTTTGTCTTGCAATCAGTTACGATTGAGTTTATTATTTCTGGTACCTCGTGCAGTATATTTAGGATAGCGGAGCAGAAGCAGGACCAGGGGTCCTTTTAAAGCATAGACTGGTTGATTTTGTCTTTCACCACTTCTTCTACTACAGCCATTCTACGATCTGTCCCTACGATTATTAGTCCCTAACTGGAAAATGGTTTAACGAATGTTGATCATCTTATGTTAAGGCATTGTATCCGTATATGTTCATTCAGAATTTGTGCCTCATATATGTACTTTTTTGTAATGGTTTTAATTAATCAACAAATAAATTACTCACTTACTTACTTACCACTCTACGATCAATATAGCTTATTGATAATAAAGATTCTCGTAGGATCCCAGACAGAGAGACTGTTTCTACATAGGTAGCTTTCTTGCATTGGGTTCAACCTAGATTGACTAATATAATGAACTGCTTCAGCAGGCACAGTGAGAAAGTAGTGAAATTCTACATTAAGAATTTTGGAAATGCCTTGAACTGAGGAATTAGCTGCAAGTTTCAATGGTAACACCGTGAAGGGGATACTTATTTCCCAGGCAAAGCTGACAGACACCTTTGATATTAGCCTATTTTTATTTTGTTTACATTTGTACACTTGTATTATTAGCTGGAGATTTAAAAAGCTTTATGGCTGAATATACTAAATAAAGCTGGTAACTAGAAGATACTGGGCTAAAACTCAAGCTCTTTCTTGAAAGTTCTCCACACATTCTTTGGAAGGACCTATTGTGTAGGAAGGCTTCTCAAAAACAAAAAAAGTACAAAAATCAACTACTAACATTTTCAAAACTCAACTAAATGTTACCGTGCATGCTGTTTTTGCTTTTCAGCAAAGGTTACTCAATAAGAAAAAGTTGTCTTTGTTTTCGCGGAAAATAGTTCTAGAACCTTGCACCACATTTTAGAGAGGCACAGAGGGTTCCTGCTACCCCCATTGACACACAGTAATGTGACATGCCCAAAACTTTAAAAAGTGATTTTTGCTTTTGGGTATGCCACATCACTTACAATGCTTAATTTGTAAAAGAATAAATGCAGTACCCAAAGATTGGCTGGAAGCCCATGGTCGGCCCTATTGAAGGTCTGGGATGTTGAATATTAAGGGTGCATAGTCTTTATTCCACCGGATGCCTCTTTCATCCACCATCAGACAGTTCATGCCCCTTTTTTTCACTCCTTCAGGTTCTTTTCATCATTGCTTTCTTTCTGTCCCTGGTATTCTGCCTTTCTCTTCCTCCTTTTTTTTTTTAACCCTTTTGCGTTTCTCTCTCTCTTTCTTGCTCTGGGTCAAAGTCTGATGAAGACGAATAAGTGCTGGTTCCCCCAAAAATGAGTGCCAGTGGGCCCCATCTGCAACCACCCGCTCAAATTAAGCACAGTTCACTTATCCAGTACAGTCAGCCGTTATCGAGTGGAAGCAGAATAATGACAAAAAGCAGCACTGATGTGCAACATACCTGGTAAAGGCCGCAGTTCACGGCACAAGTCCTAAAAAAAGAAGTGGGGGGGGGGGGCGCTGACGTCACAGCAGGAAGTGACGTCATGAAAGGTGGCTTGCACTCAGTTGCAGTTTATAGTTATAGAGCTCCCGGTAAAATAAGTGGGGTGAAGGCGTCCACCCGTGTGGTACCCCGACTCGAGCCCTGCCGCAGTCTATGGCCATAACATGACTATACCCACTTCCATTGGGATGGGTCTCAGTAGACTTTGACATGTATGGAGTTTGGAAAAATTCACTCTAGAAGAAAACTAGATATGAAAGCGCTGGGCTAAGAAGACAAAATGAGAGTAGCATTTGTATATCTGCTTCCCTGTGTTGTAGGTTGCTTGTGATGCAGAGACCACTTCAGTACACCAGCATCAGTGTAAAATAAACCCATGAAGGGTCAATTGCAGATGTTGATAGATATAGCTATTTCCACACCTGAAACTAATGATGCCACTGTATATTAGCACTGCTGGCTTGCACGAACGCTGGGCTATTTTCGAACAACGGAGAGTAACAAGCAGGGGGTGGTGTTTCCTCGTTTACCAAAAAGGTCCTGACCGTTTATCTTACTGCTGTAGGTTCCTATTTTCTCCCTTTTAGACCCTTTATGGCGGTTTTTCCGTCTTTTGGATTTGTGTGTTTCTCTCTCTCTCGCTGTAAATGTCTAATGCAGAAAAATAAGTGTTGGTCCCCAAAACCAAGACCCGGAACGCCAGCAGTGCCATCCACCGGCTCAAATTAAACACTGGGGGATAGCTACTAGGATGTATGTTGAACTTGAGCACCTGATCACTGGCCTGGAAGCAGTAAAGGGAGCACGAACATACCTGTGCAGCTGGACAAGCTCTGAACGTGAATCTGCAGAGCATCAACTGTGGCCTCAAGGCAGCAGCCTGGTTCAGGGTTAGGGGGGGGGGGGGGGGGGGGGGGGGGGGAACGAGATGATGGAAGCAAAATACCAAAGGCAGTCGTTCCAGACAACGAACAAACAGCTCTAACTCTGCAGTGAGAGCCGGACTCGCCCCAGTCCCAGGCCTCACAGAGATAAACATAAACTGAGCCTCCGACACTGTCAATAAATATGCTAATCTTGCCCAGCTGCTCCATAAACAAAGCAGGCGTCTTAAATATCAACATGTTCTCTTTCTGAAGTGGAACATTTGTTATTCTTCTTTGGATGTCCACACAGAAGTCGCCGGAGTAATTAAACCAAAGGGAAGCAATTTAACGCTGCACAGTTTCACCCGCCGCCTCCTCCGCCCCACTTGTGCGAAAAGGTCACCGCCTCCGAAGCATGATGCGCCGCGCCAGCGAGACCCATCTATCAGCCTCGTCTCATTCTGTGCTGACCTCGAAGCCTGATTCTCCTGGATGAAATGGGGCGGCACGAGGGGCGCGCCAAAATATCGGGCGCGCGAAACAAACAACGGACTCCAGAAGCTCATAAAAACTCCTGGGGCTTATTTACAAGCCCCTTGCGCCCCCGGTACGTCACTTTTTCCCCTATTAAAAATGACGCACCGGCGGCGCAAGGTGCTTGTAAATAAGCCCTCCTCCTTGTAGAGGCCGTCTAGATACCGCGGCGCAGGTACATGCGATTATTCAAAACCTGCAACTGCAACGCATTCTGAGAGAGCAAATAGTTTTGCAAAACTCAACATCTACTAGAATGTATAAAATGTTGGTTGTATGAAGTTGTCACATATATCACAGTGGCACCAAGGCAAGTGCTCTGATATTTCAATCCCACTTTAAAAAGTAACTTGGGGTGTGGTAGGCCGCAGTATAGCGCCCTTATTTCACATCAAAGGTTCCATATATGATGGTTGGCGTTTACATGATTGGCAATTAAACCAAAAACAACACAATGAATTGTAGATTTTATGATACAATACTAATGTAACCTTAGCAATGGCCCACCGCAGAGATTTGCAGACAACACACCATCCTGAAAAATGTCCTGCCAATTATCAAATGGAGGGTGCCTCTGAATGCAATCAAAGAATAATTTGAGCCAATTAAGTAATGTTATAGTACTGGTAAAGTGCTAAACTAGTTTGCTAATTTAAGAGAAGACGTTATGCTCTCCACCGCATCAATAGCCACCTTCTTGCAGCTTGGATTCCAGTGCTTCAAGAAATACTGCTGCTTTGGGAATAGGTCGGTACTTTTCCACAAAGGGCAGAGCGAAAGCCCCCTTTAAAGATTACAGGGAGGTCCCAGTTTTAGCTCCAGTAGGTATTAAAAAAGTTAACAGGAAGACCGAATCAGAATCGTCACTCAATAACCACTCTCAGAGCGACGACCTGTGTAGTTTTAATGACTGGTATTATGTGAAAACATAGACTGCAAATGCAAAACAAACTATTGAAAAAACAGGCTCCAAAAACATAAAGTAACAAAACTGCTAGCTCAAATAATTTTAGCACTAGAAAAATCTCTATGAGAACCGAATTCAATAAGCACTTGATGGATACAATGCTGGAACCTGGAGATAGAACAGCAAATTATCCCTGTGGTAAAATATGTAGAACGGAGCTTGGCTGGATTTAGGAATTAAATTCAGGTTGAATTTTTTGTGGGAAAATATTTCTTTTTTTTAGATTTTGGCTGTTTCGGCAAAATATATTTTTGCAGTCTATGTTTTCAGATGACAGCTTAGTAAACAACTTGTCAGAAATGGATTCTGATCCCCAAAACAAACCCTCATAGGTTTCATATTATTCCTCTACAGCTAGCCTTTAATGATAAATCACAGCCTTTTCTGCAAGTCCTTTGCTAACATATACCACACAGAATGTCCATACAGAGATTAAGACCTGGAACCTTTTATAGAAAAACAGTTGATGAACGGAATGCTGAAACAATGTCAGAAATTGACCCCAGTACAGAGATCTGTGCCTAAACCCATCAATTGTTTTGCACACCATGCCATTCGGGTTTAGACCCAGCCATATGCAAATCAGCCTCACCCCTGCTCTCCATGGAACAGTCCAGCCCAAACTGCCAGGCCAGGTCCTCCTTGGACCGGAAACAAGCATCCTGCGACCGGTTTCAGGATATTACCCCTCGTCAGACAGGCTAGCTTGACTCCAATGGCATAGTGAGCATGGGACCTACGTCTGACCATACAGGTCCTACTCGGGGTAAAAAATGCAAAAAGAACAATTGATAGGCGGAATACTGAAACAATGTCAAACATTCACCCCCAGTACAGAAATCTGGGCCTAAATCTATATATTTTTTTGCACAACATGGTATTACTTTTTAGACCCAGCCATGTGCAAATCAGTCTCAACTCTGGTCTCCATGGGAATAGTCCAGCCAAACTGCCAGGCCAGGTCCTCCCTGGACGGCAAACAAGCATCATGGAACCTGTTTCAGGATATTACCCCTCATCAGTCAAGCTAGTTTGACTCCAGTGGCATGATGAGCATGGGACCCATTTCGGGGCATACCCGTCCTACTCGGGGTTTGACAAGAACTATTGATGGACAGAATGCTGAAACAACATCAAACATCCACCCCAGTACAGAGATCTGGACCTAAAACCATCGTTTTTCTGCACACCATGCTATTCCAATTTAGACCCAGCCATATGCAAATCAGTCTCGACCCTCCTACTGATGAGAACAGTCCAGCCTGGACTGCCAGGCCAGGTCCTCCCTGGATCGGAAACAAGCATCCTGGGACCGGTTTCAGGGTATTAGCCCTAATCAGCCTGGTCTGGTGGCACAGTGGACTAATGCGTCCACTGCAAAGGCATGTGTTCTACCTCATGGTCATAAGTTCAAATCCCCGCGGGTCCACTCAGCCTTTCATTCATCTGAGGTTGATAAAATGAGTACAATTGAGTAAGGTAACAATACACATCTGTTATTCAGTGCAAAGATGCCTATGGGTGAACATGTGCTTTACAAATACATAGGTTATGTTATCAGCCAGGCTAGCTTGACTCCAGTGGCATGGTGAGCACGGGACCCACGTCTAGGCATTCTCTTCCCACTCAAGGCAACAAATGCAAAAAGAACAATTGATGGATGGAATGCTGAAACAATTTTGTGATGTTACTATGTGCATCCTAAGTGGCTAAGGGTATATACCCATACGTGGGTAATTTGCTTGCTGAGCCACTGGATTCAAGCTAACCTGGCTGATAAGGGGATAATACCCCAAAACTAGTCACAGCATGTTTATTTCCAATCCAGGGATGACCTGGCTTGGCAGTTCAAGATGGACTGTTCCCATGGGAGCAGGGTCAAGAGTTATTTGCATATGGCTGGGTCCAATCTGGGATGACGTGGCGAGCAATATAACACTGGATTAAACCCAGATCTGTGACTGGGGGTGAGTGTTTGAAATGTTTCAACACTCCTTCCCTCATTTTATTTTGTGATGTTGCCATGTGTGCTCTAAGTGGCTAAAGGTGTGCCCAGACGTGGGAGCCTTGCTTGCTGCCCCACTGGATTCAAGCTAACTTAGCTGGTGAGGAGTGATACCCCGAAACCTGTCCCAGAATGCTTGTTTCAGATCCAGGGAGTCCCTGGCTTGGCAGTTCGGGATGGACTGTTTCCATGGGGAGCAGGATCAAGACTGATTTGCAAATAGCTGGATCCAAACTGGGGTGACATGGCGAGCAAAGTAATGATGGACAAAACCCAGAACTGTGACTTGGGGTGAGTGTTTGAAAAGTTTCAACACTCCGGCCATCATTTTATTTTGTGATGTTGCTACCTTTTTTAGAACACCAAAGTAACTCCACTAATTCTTATTTACACTGGCCTTGAACAATTGGCATGTGACCTACTTGTAAAAATACAGATAGACCTATACTCATGTTTCAAGCACAGAATCTCAGGGCCATACATATTTCCTACCTGATCTCTAAGTCGCTCCTGGTGACCCATTATTGCAGTTGCATGGTGTGGATACTTCTGCTTCAGATGCTCTAGAAATGCTTCTCTCTTCCTATCCATGTCCGATGACTGCATTCCCAGAATTTCCTGAGACGTACGTGACCCTCCTACTGTATGTCTTCGAGGAATACCACGAGAAGTCTTCGGGGGAACATGATTGCTTCTTTTGGCAACTTGTTCTTTGCTGCTGTGGCCATCACCATCATCCAGCAAAATCACAGGCGAATCCCCCGTTCCCAGAGCTGTAAAAAATGCAAAGAACGATAAGAGTGTGCCAGCGATGATAAATTCCTTGAAAGCATTTTTGTTTCTGTATTCAACAGCTTAAACAGATTAAGCCAAAACATTAACTGAAAAATTAGTTATACAAATAATCAAAAGATGACATTGAATATGTAGCGTATAGGAGTACCGCTACACAGTGACATAACACAGAATTGCATGGCACCCGGGCTGAAGGTTGTGGTGATGCCCTGGTTCCCTCCATTTGTGGTTGTGACAACTTAGTTTGATTGCTGAGGGAGGTGAGAGCCCTTCTCTATCAACAGCCACACAATCTTTGTCAAGATGAACCACAACCATTCATTAGGCAATGTGTAAAGTATTTATGCAGCACACAAACACAAAGAAATTGAGAACACAAGAAAAATCCCATGCAAATTTAGAACAATAGAGTAGAATGCAAGAAATTATTTGACACCAAAATGACAAAAATTTAATCAGTAGAACTGGAGATATGCAAAGTAAAAACTTTAGGGTAAGTACAGCGCCTAAAAGCACCAAGCGCAACTGTGGTCATGATGGACTTGGCCAAAATCACATATTTAGGCTGGCCCCGATGAAGCATGTGCCCTTAACAGGGACCAGTTAGTCCCACTGAAAATTGTACCTTATGACCTTATGCGGGGCACAAAACATTGCATTTGCACTGCGTCGATTCCGATGAGAAACTGCAAGGCCTGCGATGCGAGGTCCTGCCTCTAGTTGCGCCGTGCTGCGTAGGTCTCGATGAAGAGCTGCAAGGGCTGCGATGTGAGTCCCTGCGTCACGCTGCATCGCACTGTGTATATTCTGATGAGGCCACCGATCAGGGGCTGAGAGGTGCTGTGATGAGAGGTCCTGTGTCACGTTGTGTTGAGTTGCATTGGCTGTGTTGGTTCTGAGGGAACCAATATTTGGGCCAGGAGGAGTACACTCTGATGCTAGCCAAAGGGCCAGGACCGAAGGGGCACCTTTTGTGGATCAGGCCTCACTCCAGCATAGGCCAGCAGCAAGGCCCAGGGAGGTCCAGTTGAATCTGGGCAGGTGCAGGACAGGTCTCTGAAGCTTGTTATGTCCCTTTAGCTCAGAAAAGGAGGCCGGACAAGTAGCCCTTGGAGTCACTATGGTGGTTCTGGGTTTAAGGAGTAGGTGCTGTCTTCCTTCCTCGGGGAGGTGGGCAGTCCTTCTTGCTTCATGGCAGCAGTGCAGTCCTTCCTGCAACAGGGCAGTTCTTCTTCTGAGTTTTTTTACAGGCGCAGAAGTAATCAGAAGAGTGGATCTGAAGATCCTGCTTTTATACCTGGTACTAGCTTTAAAATAGTAGAAGCTTCTGGAATTTTTCCCCTACAGAGGTGTCTGGAATTTTTTGCCTCCTTGTCCTGTTACCAGTATGTCTGCAGCGCAGAGCTGACTGTGCCGTGTTTGTGAGGCCATAGCAAATTGGGGAGCATTCTTCATTTCTCAACGTTCCTGTATGCTTCTTTCTGTGAGGAGTGACCGGGTGAAACTGGAGCCGCATAGCGCCCTGACTGCGAGTGGCGCTTCCTTCCTGTGGAACTTTGTTTGTTGACTGCCTATCTGTGGCGGACTGCAAGTCCCAAGACTCCCTCTGCCCCGGCACACCTGGCCCGGACCACCACCACGCCCACAGCCCTAAGAGCATTGAAAACGGCTTGCCGCACCCGTTATCGCGGGTGCCGCTGCGCAGAGCTCACTGTGCCGTGTTTGTGAGGCCATAGCAAATTGTGGAGCATTCTTCATTTCTCAACGTTCCTGTATGCTTCTTTCTGTGAGGAGTGACCGTGTGAAACTGGAGCCGCATAGCGCCCTGACTGCGAGTGGCGCTTCCTTCCTGTGGAACTTTGTTTGTTGACTGCCTATCTGTGGCGGACTGCAAGTCCCAAGACTCCCTCTGCCCAGGCACACCTGGCCCGGACCACCACCACGCCCACAGCCCTAAGAGCGATATAACCGACACCTATTCCCGCGTCGCGGGAGCGCCCGGGGCTAAGCCCGGGCAAAGGGCGGGCCCTCTACGGCCCTCTGAGGCCAGAGGAGGCTGGGCTGGGCCACCCCCCTAACTTTACTACTGCTGCTGTCAAGAAGGTATTTAAATTACCTAAAATAACATCTATTGCCTCAACTCATTTACACCTTGTGGGTGGTCAATCTTTAGCACCATCTAAAAATAGTCAATCTTTAAGTGCTATCCACACCCTTCTGTTTCTGTGTAGTATGAGAAAGGTCAGAAAAACTACTAGGATTCCTACTTTACGGTCAAATAACAAACAGAAGGTGGCCGCCCCCCAACCTGTCCCCACACTTACAGCAATTGACATTATGCTGCAGCAGACCATAGGGGCAGTATCAACTGCAATAGCTAATACAGAAATGAGATTGTCCTTACCACCAACAATATTTGTCCATGACTCACAAGATGTAGTAGATGACCCTTTGGTAGCTACTATAGACGCCACTGATGATGTAGACCTAAGTCTTGGTGTCACCGCTTCCTTTGCCGAGCTCCCATGCGCTCAGGCCCCTATTGAATCAACAGGAGACATAGAAAACACTCAATCCAATTTTAGTACTTTAAGGGATGGGGAGAAGTTGATCCCAAGTAATATAGCGCCTAAAAAAGCTAGTGAAGCCCGTGCATGCAAGAAGGAAAAAAAGGGCCAAAGTAATACATCAAACCATAATCTAGTGACCCCTATCACCAATTCTACACCGGGAATACCTTGCTGGGTAGCAAACATGGTGGCTGATCTTAAGGCAGACCTGGAAGATACCATCATCGCTCACATCAAACCACTTATGTCAAAAATCGACAGATTGACATCCCTAATAAATAGCAAAGGGATGGGTCCCAATAGGCAAGTGGCAAATGATGGTATATCAACTAAAGGGGGGCCAAAAGGGGGTACTACTAATAACGTTCCAAAATATAAGGTTACACCAACTAACCAACCCTTAGCTTGCAAACCTAAGGATGCAACACTAAACAACACTTTGATCGGGAAGAAAGCCCCTGTACCCCTCAACCCTAGTGTATCTAGCACCATCCCTCAGGCCCAATCGAAGCAAGGAATTGGAAATCCCCCAGCCTCAGATGATAAAACTGGTCAAAATTCAAAAAAAGGCATAAGTACAGACACTCCCCAAATAAAAAATCAAGTAGGAAAGGGAAGGTTGGCACGCTTCAAGACAATCAATCTTCCGCCTGAAGCTCTGCCCTTTGTGGTGGTATTGACAGGATTGCCACCCATGAAGGAGGGAAAAAAGGAAACACAAATAGAACTAAAAAACAAATGTATACAATGGCTACAGCTAAATAGACCTCTACCCCCAAATATCTCTGGGGAGATATTAACGGTTAGACGAGGGGATTGGATAGGTAGAAGTATTAAAGCAATAGCAGGGGATATTATAACTGTTAATTTTAGGGACACGGCTGCAGTTAAATACATATGCAATGCACGCCCTAGTGGAATTAACACACAAATCCACCCTTTGCATCTCTCATATTTCTACCCGACCATACCCCAAAGACAAATGCTGAGAGACAGAATATCTATGAGCAGGGGTTATCAGCAAGCACCCCAGCAGAGATTTCAGCAATGGCAATCCCCCTGGCAATGTACCCTCGAATATGATCCCTTTCTATCGCAGCACGCACACTGAAATAGGTTCTGCGCACTGGACGAGGTGGATTGACTTACTATTGAGGAAACCGACACTCTGTTACCAGACACGAGAAAACATGAGGAGGGTCACATAATGATGGAAACTTCATCCTTATGCCCTCACCCTATCTTTACACTAGTGTCTAGCAATGCTCAGGCTATGCCTCCAATTGAATGTCTGGGCCCTCAATACAGTGATGGCTATGACTCCAAGGGTTCATTAATGATTCTTAGTTGGAACTTAGCAGGCATCCACAGGAAACTGGGTTCACCTGAGTGGAATACTCTGGTGGAGGCGCATAAGATCTGCTTGTTCCAAGAGACCTGGAGCCTAGAACCACTCCATCGTGTTGGTTATGTTACATACTTTGTGCCTGCGGTAAAAAATACCAATGGGAAGGGTCGCATAAAATCTAAGCAGATCAATAGTCCAGATATTCTAGGACTTTCTTTGAGAGGTCCCCGCAGGGGGTTAACCCTTGATTTGTTTAACATATACGTCAGAAGTACTAAACATGGGTCTATGTCCCCGATTGTAACCACTCTTGAAGCAGAACTCAGAGAAAATGTTGAGGGTGCCCAGATCCTAGTTGCGGGAGACTTTAACTGTACCTATGAGCCACTCTCCTCAGATGACATTCTGGACTTGGGAGAGGATGACACTAGAAGGGGTATCTAAACAAATCATAAGAGAGGGTCCGAGGGAAGTGTTTAATGACAAAACAGGCTATTACCCCCTGTAAGACTACCTAAATAACAACAAAGCCTGTAAGTCAAAATGGTGCTGAGGTACGACTATTGACACTGGTGTGATTGTACAAGAGTGAGACTAACAAAAGACTATCAACTGTATCAGCTACAGTTGATAGTCTTTTGTTAGTCTCACTCTTGTACAATCACACCAGTGTCAATAGTCGTACCTCAGCACCATTTTGACTAAAAGGAGTATACCAGCTCTAACTATCCCCCCAATCAAAAGATGGTCTCATTGTGCGATCCAGTTAAATGCTTTGACCTTGGAGTTTGGCCTAAGAGCCGCAAATGGTCGTACATCCTCAGACCCATTGGGCGCTATTACATATAATAGAGTCAATCACACCTCGAAGATCGACTACATTCTGCTAGATTTTTCACTATGGGGTCTAGTGCAAGACATGGCAGTTTTACCTACGGTAGAAAGTGATCACAATTCGCTCTCCCTATCCTTAACAAATCCTTGGCCTAATAAACCAGCTGAAACGTCCCCCAAACATGCCCACAAAATCTCTGTTTCTTCTTGTGGGAGACGTTTAAAGTGGAACAAAATCTCAGCTGATGAAGTCAAACTTAACACAATAAATGAATTGCTTACAGCTTCCCAATCGGAATTGGATATTATCAATTCGGCCTCTTCAACTGGAAGGGCGACATCTATCTTTGAGGATACACTCAGGTCTATAGGGGACATATTCCTGACTAAGGGGCGTGTGGGGAGTAATACGGCACCCCAAAACTCTAGGGGCAAGCATGACTGGTATACATCTGCTTGCAGACACGCAAAATCCCTTTTGATTGAGGCTGTCAAGGGTAGATCACAAGCCCTGATAAAGGAAGCTAGGAAAGAGCACAAGCAAATACTGGCAAACGCAAAAAAGGACTGGGAAGAAGAGTACTGGTGTACTTTAAAAGAGGCTAGTACCAAGAAAGATCCAAGGCGCTTCTGGGATACAATTAGAACCAGAAATAGACCAGATAGCGACCTTATAACATGTAACATCACTAGCCAAGCGTGGGTCAACCACTTCTCTAAACTATACACTCGTCAACCTGGATATAACATCTCAGATACACCCAAAGAAGATCAGGGATGGGAGGTGGCCACAATTATGACCCAACCGGACTGGGAGGCAGACCTAATGGATTCTGACTTCTCAATAAAAGAAGTAGAATATGCCATTAGTACCATCATGCCCCAAAAGGCGGCCGGCCCGGATGGTATTCCTGGGGACCTATTGCGCTCAGATATTCCGAAATGGGGGAAATTTATTCATTGCCTGCTTACTGCCATCTGCAGGGGTGCACCAATTCCCACATCCTGGAAAGGGGCGGAGGTCGTCCCTATTTTTAAAAAAGGTGCTAGGGACGACCCATCCAACTATAGACCTATAAGCTTGTTGGACATCAGCCAAAAGGTAGTTGGCAAGGTTCTGCTAGTTAGAATCCAGGACTGGATTAACGATAACAACATCCTCTCTGATTATCAGGCAGGATTTAGAGTAGGCACTGGCACAATAGAACAAGCCTTTACATTGATGCTAGTGTACTGGAAGGTGGTGGTTATAGGCAAAGGCAGTCTTTATCTCGCATTTATCGATTTAAAGACTGCCTTTGACCTTGTACCTAGGGAGACCCTCTGGAGAGTCCTCACTGACATGGGGATACCGCATTACATTTTATCATTACTTGTAAGGCTTCATAAAAACAGCTTTGCCCAGATAAGATGGGGTACAGGGGGGGAAAGAACCAGCAGTATCCCGGTAGAGAGAGGGGTTCGCCAGGGATGTGTTTTAGCTCCCACCCTTTTTTCTCTGTATATTAACGGAGTGGTTGAGCATCTGTTGAAAGATCCTTCAGACGAACCATTTCTGGCGGGGGAGCGTATCCCCACCCTTCTCTTTGCTGATGATACGCTTCTGCTATCCAAATCCCCAATGGGTCTCCAAAAACTTCTCAATAACTTCCAGACTTTCTGTGCAGAACGGGGCCTGGTAATCAACGCTGATAAAACGAAATACCTTGTGATGAATCCCCCTAAAAAATCTGTACGCCCCCCTACGCTAAACGCTGTACCTCTGGGGAGGGTAGACGTATTTGATTACCTAGGCATCCGGCTGTCGCACAACATGCAGTGGGCCCCTCACTTAGATAAAATGCTATTAGCTCACAAGAGGGTAACAGGGGCTCTCCTAAAGGAGCAGCGCTCATGCGCTATAAGACCTATAGCCCCCGTTATCGATATTTACACAGCAAGGGGAGTTAGCTCTGCTCTTTACGGGGCAGAACTATGGGGCTCATGCAACATCAATGAATTGTCACGATCTGAAAGGAAGTTCTGTAGGGCCATCATGTCACTTCCCCGAGGTACTCCCATGGCCCCACTAATGCTCGACTTGGGTTGTCGCCCTATTGAAGAATTAGCAAAGTTCCGGACCTTACTCTTAAGGGCCCGGTTGTGGCGAGTTCCGGAGCTCGCCAATTATGTGAAAGGGCTCTCTGAAATTATGTCATTACCAGGGTGGCACAGAATTAAATGGTTAAGAGACATGAAATCCCTCTTGTGCAACTTGGGCATAAGTGAAGCCTGGGCAAATAGGTCCTCTCCACCAAAGGCAACACTTAAGAGTCTATACTGGAACTGGATTCTGTCCCAACGGAGTAGTAATCGCACATTGGGTAGATTGACGGAGGACTTCTTGATATTTAAGGACCTACCGATCCGAGAACTGTATCTAGATATCATTGAAAAACCATTTGATAGGACCCTTTATTTCAAATTTAGAACTGGAACTCTCCCCCTGCACGCCTTTACATCACGGTGGAAACCGCCAGCACAGACCACAGAGTTCTGCCCCATGTGTACATCTAGACAAGAGTCAGTGGCACACTTCATGTTTGAGTGCCAGGTGTATGAACAACCAAGAAGAAAATGGCTCAAACAATTGTGCCGCTTGTTGGGGACCAGGCACCACGTTGAGGCACTACGTATTTTAATGTCAGATTCTCGCCCACTGTATGTTTGTACCCTCTCTAAATCTTTATCGTGGGCATGGTGTATTAGAAGTAAAAGGCTCAAAGAAATTGTTTAATTCCTTTTTAACCATTCTTTTATGTTACGCTCCTTTTATCTGTAAATTAAGACTTTTTTAAGCTGAATGTAATTAAATTGTTGTATCGTCTTTTCTTTTTAATCAAATGAACTTGCGTACTTGTAAATTGTGAAGCTTTTATGATAATTTTTATCGAAATAAAGCCTCTTTGACTTGACTTGACTTGAGTATGTCTGCAGTCACAATAGGTTAGTGTGAAGTTCCTGTGTGTGCACTGAGGCAGTGGCTTTGAAGTGCAAGTGTGACAGGTGACAGCTCTGCCCCACTCCCTCTTCAAGTTAGGATGGCCAATCCTGCCAACACCTAGGCCCTACATTGTGATACTGTCTGGGAGGAATACACAAATGCAAACTGCCAACTACACCTAATCATGTGACCCAGAAAAAGGAGGCAGGCACCAAATGGATAGGACAAGAAATTGCCAACTTTATAAAAGTTACGGTTTAAAAGCTACAAGAGGAACCCTTAAACCCACGACAACTTGGGTATCAAGTGATTATTATGAATCACTTGATACCAAGGTTACGAGACGAGTGAGCTGCAGTAATGTAATGTATGGAATGTTCCATACATTACATTACCATTTCTTAAGATGCCCCTCTCTCGTCTCTTTTGCCTTCCATTATCATGATTAGTCACCGGTATCTTCTGCACTGGAACGAGGATTGGAACGTGACCGCAGATTAAGCCTTGCTTTGGAGCTCATTCTTAATGCTCAGACACAGCGCATGCTCACGCTCTTCCCATTGACAAGGACGGTCCGGTCCTGCCATTCGTCATCAGAGCATCGGTTCCCACAAAAGGCACAGTAATAAGCCTATTTGCTCCTGCATCCTATTGCTGAATACTTTATAATGATAGGGTAACTGTGGGGGACACTTGGAGGCATTATTTGGATTCTTGCAGCCCCGTCAACCACGTGAATATGCAATTATTTGCCTACTTACTTATAGGGGTGAGTTTTATGTATGATTAATTTACTTTGGCATAAAATCAGGGGTTTCATGTTTCAAAACCTTGTTCGAGGCCTTTATATAACCGTATATTATACTTTTACCCTCACAGGGTTATCCCCCTTTCTGAGTAAGTCCCTGATTTTCTTACCTCACTCACCCACTGTGGTGGTCTGGTTTTCATGTGGTTACATTCCCATATTCAGTAGGATATTTCAGGTATTATACCTTGCATCCTCGCATTTTTCTAGTTCGACACAGTTCACCGACTTTTCTAATTGCTTTCTAATTATCACCACAAATGTCCCCATATCAATTCTGTCCTGATAATACCCTTGTAACGTTCTAGGGTGCGAAACCTCATAAATATGTAACGTGCAAACCTATATAGAAATTGCTAATTATTGTACCAAAGTACTTTAGGTGGCTGTTTGTTAGCAACAAGTCTGCCCCTTTTGAGACTGTGTTCTTCTTTATTACTTTATGTTGTGTTGGGCATCACACTGGTCACATAGTACTATTTTGTGTATGTATTTCTGTGTTTGAAGGCATTAAGCTGGTTATTTGTATCCTTATGGTGGTGATCTATTAAAGATTATTTAAACATTGATTGTATGAGGTCTTCTAACCTCCATACAGAATTTGGCATGAATGATACCCATAAGAACCACTGTTGCATAATAATAACTTTATAAATGGGGCATTTTCAGAATTGTGACAAAACATCTGACTTTACCATTAAAGAGGGTTTTAAAGTACACTTCCTTAGACACCAAACATATTATTCCTACCTGTTCTCATACAAAAGGTATTACTTAACAAATGTAATAAGGTAACCAAATGTTATCCTATGGGAGAGGTAGGCCTTGCAATAGTAAAAAGGGCATTTGTGAGTTTTTTACTATCAGGACATGCAAACCTAAAATTACTTGTCCGGCTTTTTAAATACAACACACCCTGCCCTATGGGTTGTTTAGGGCCTATCCTGGGGGTGACTTATATGTATTAAAAAAGAAGGTTTAGGTTTGGAAAAAGGTTTATATTGCTAGGTCAAAATGGTAATTTAAAACTGCACACCCCGGCTGCAATGACAGGCCTGAGGCTTGTTTTTAAAGGGCTACTGACGTGGGTGGCACCACAAGTGCAGTGCTGCAGGCCTACTAGTAGCTTTAATTTACCAGTCCTGGGTACATGTAGTACCACTTTACTAGTAACGTACAAGTAAATAAAATGTGCCAATTGGCTGTAAGCCAATTTTAATATGTTAGTCAATTTTAGTATGTTTAAAGGAGAGAGCGCAACCCTTTATTACTGGTTAGCAGTGGTTAAGTGCAAAGAGTCCTAACAGCCAACAAAAAAAGTGTTCAGAAAGCGAGAGGGGTGAAGGCAAAAAGTTTGGGGACTACAATCCAAGGGTGTCAGGTCTAACAGTACAACTGCTCAGCTGCCAGAACAGCAAGCAACAGCAAGGACCTATCACAGATGTACAAGGCCCAGTGCAGAGGCCCTTAGGAATGAAGGGGGCCCTCTACAATGTAGGAGCTGCAGGGGCTAGCATTCCGCCACTGCCAGTACAGACTATTTTAAAGCATCTTTTTTACAAGGATGCATTTAATACCCTAACCTACTGCAAGATACTAGTGTATGGAAATATCTCTTACAGAGTACAATGATTTAGCAATGTATGATAATGCCAAACAAAAATGTTATACATGCAGTTCAAGATGTTTCCAAATCAAGTGGATAACCTTCCAGAAATACACATGCCAATCAACTAATTTCAGGAAAATACCACTTCCTCCAAGCCTAAACTCTCCTCTTTTCAAACTAACTTATTTAGGACCTACCGGTTACCACAAGGGTACGAGTATTTTTCTCCCTCGAGATACTGTGTCTGACCATGCCAGCAGGGCAAAAACAACCTCTGCAATGACTCTATGACACTTAATATTCATGACATTTGATTAATAATATATTATTGTACATGGCCAACTTTATCATTACTTATTAAAGAGTTCAATGATGGGACAAAGAGGAGAACAGGGTGAAAACGGAAAAGAAAGAACTGTAGAGAGACAATATTTCACGCCTGACAACCGCTCCTACCCACCTGTCATACTCCAAAATATATTAGCACGTGCCCAATTCAGAATGCATGGAGAAACTCACTACGGTATGGCACCAGACTACTGTGGCCTAAATATCAACTGACAAAATCAGTGTTTTCTAAATATTGCTTACAAAAATATTGCATCATATTGGAGTTAATAGAAAATCTACACCCAATGGAGCAATATTTTATGAAAAAATATTTATGTCAGCTGATATCAATGAAATGTTAAAACTGTTTTCTCGATAGTTTAAATCTAGGTGTAAATTTATCAAAATTATGCTTTAGGTATACGGAGATAAAATGTACTCTTGGAAATTTTCAACTTGGTCGGAAATCTGCGGTAGAGAAACGCCAAATCTACTCCAGCGTGAAATATGGTGGTGTTCACTTTCCTTCATCGCCCTTAAAAGTTGCTTACGCCTGCCTTTCACAGCCGTAGATCTTCACAGTTCTCACAGTCATAAATAAAATGCAAATGATTGTGAATATCCTTAAAGGTATATATAAATCTACTTCCTCTCCCAACCAAAAATGTATGGTGATGGAAAAAAACCATGGAGGTAGATTTCCACCATAATAAGGGAAATAGAAAAATGTATGATAACACAATCCTACAATTCTCAGTTCTGTGAATTTGAATGTGGAATTTAAAACGGTAATGTTATTAGTTTGCTTATGTAATATCCTCAGAGGTGCGCATAAGAGTTTCTGAATTGTGCCTTTTAGCAAAATCCCTCATGCAGTATCAAACACCCAAGTGGTTAAGGCTAACATAACAGACACCATCAGGGTGGATCCTAGAAGCAAAGCAGGGCTACGCAAGGTAAACCTGGAGCAGCGCAAGGCAGCACAAGTCGTTACTCTGCGCTGGGAAGGCGTTACATGGGTGGATCATCGTGTTCATTGCCCTTGTGTCATGCAGGGTATTGCAAGGGCAACACAATCCTTAAGCCAGATTTACCATATCCACGCAGGCAGGCAATACAATCCAATGATAAATCTGCCCCCTTGTGCAACATATAAACTTATGATTGCACTAAATTGTGCAGAGTGACAAAATGCTTTCGCTTGGCTTCAGTTGCCACAAATTACACAATGCCCAGGGGTGGCTCCTCCGCAATGGCGGAGGAGCGTCGCCCCATTGGCTCAGAGCCAACAGCAAAAAAAAATAAAACTATATTTCATTATCATTTTATTTGTAAGCCACTGGCTCAGCCAGCGTGTGCAGGGAGGGGCGGGGTCACGGCATGGGATGGGGGAGGAGGAGTGCTGCTTGCACTCCCTAACTGCTCATGTGTGTTTGACCCGCCGTCTCAGGCTGACCAAAACACACATGTGCACTCAAGTTTGTCTAACCCGGCTGTATAGAACCGGCAGATTAGAGAAACCTCACAGACTCCCTAACCAGAGCGGAGTGTCTTTCCAGCCCACTAAGCATGATCCCCAGGCAGCGAGTCTGTGACATAGTCACAGTGTTTGTAGGGACAAGGAAGTCCCAGCAACGAGGCGCGATTATGGAGGCGGACAATTATTATATAGATAGTCCCTCATCTCCCCCTTGCACCCTCCCACCCCCCTCACTACCTCCCCGCTCCCCCGCCTCACCACTTTTGGTATATGGCGGCCTTCACTGTTGTCTGCCTTGATGACCATTCCCTGATTCTACATTGAGGAAAAAGCACAATTTGAAACTTCATGTTTAATTCTCTAGTGGGGAAGGCAAGTGAATCTGCGCCGACTTCACTTGTGCTGGGAAATGTTTCTCATGAAGAACCTCAGTAAGAAGATGAGCAATATACGCAGTTGTCTGCATTTCTTCTGATTTAAACAATATACATTATGACAGGAAAAGGCCTGTTCACTTCTCTGCACAGACAGTGTGCTGTTTAATATCAAGATGCACGTCTAGAGACTATCTGCCTAGTGTGTGATACTTGAAACTATTCCCCCACTGGTTTGATTGCTACAGATCAATCCATTTGTTTTGTTTGAGATTCTTTTTCGGATATATATTGGTAATGAAGAAGGTCGTTTTCCCACCAAAACACGCGTAGCTAACATAGTACCCATGAGGAATGGCCCCAGAGAGGCAATGTCATCAAACACAACTGATGTTTAAGGTCTTCCAGTAGTAAAGCGTTCGCAATCTAGACATTTGTGGGACCCCTGATAGGCTTGATTCTCTTCTTCCTTTACTATGACTGGGAGTGTATGAGAGTAGTGTGACTGGTAAGCGTGAGTCTGTTTGGGGGGTGATATAATTGTTTTACAATGAATTGTATATTGCTTTATTCAAAAGGTAATACATTGTATAGATAATGTTATATGTATAAATGTATGATCTTGTATAACCAACGTTTATAAAAAAGAAAAATATTTCCCCCCCAAAAAAATATATAAAATGTTTTTATGTATTTATGAAAGAAAAAATTGATAAAAATACAATATAATGAATAACACATAGAGATGCAAAATAATGAATGAATAAAAATCTCTCTGAAAATTTCAGATTTTTTGTACAGTGATGTTGGGTAGTTGACATTTTGGGACCTGAACGGTTGCACTAAAGAAATATAGGTCAGATAAGAGGTCTTGCTGGTTGGTAATTCTTTAGTCACTAAATAACTACAGTCTGTTCTATGGTCTTTATATTATTACCATTCCAGCTCACCAGAGGCTTTGAAGCCAGGGTCTTAGAAGCCACTTCCACTGCAACAACTATAGATAAAGGATTCTGAAGAAGGCCTAGCTATACTCAGCTATCTTCGTTTTGGAATGCTGTCCCCTGCCAACTGGGTGTCATCTAGGTGTTTAGCATGACTTCATGTATTTCTGAAGGTCTGAAGAAAATCTTTTCTTTTGACCGACGTCCAGGAGGGCCACAATTGTTCTCTGGACTTTCCCAATCCCTATCCTCACAAGTATGTCTTTAGCCTTCCAGACACTCCACCAACAAATTTCACGGATGAATTTTCCCCCACCAACCTTTTACCATCAATACATCCAGGCAGTACCTGAAAGCCATGCAGAAGATCATCACGCTACCTCAGCCTTCTATATACAAGAAGATGCTATGTCATATTGCGCTCCAAGGCAAAGCTCTATGAAGTTGCTTTAGTGTCAGGTAGCACTTTATAAAAACAATCTTTAATAAATTAATATGCAGCATACGTGTCCTGTTGGGAAGTGACCTATGACAAATGATTTACAAGTAGTAGGTAAACTTTGACATTGTTTATTATATCGTAGGGTTGGCACACCAGGTATGTGGGAATACACGCAGGGCCTGACAATCCTCAAGCTACTATACGTTTATTCTTTGAAGAATTTTTAGAACCAATCATTCAGAAATAACTAATTACATCTGGATTCTACAATCTCCAACATTCTATAGGAGAGTTGTCTCAAATGTTTATTATATGCTAGTCACAACATACTGATCGAACTATGCACCTTAACCCCTTCTATACGGCCGCGATTCCCCTGGTGTGCTGTAAACAGCACGAACAGGGACGGGCCGTGACGAACCCCAGCCGTCATCAGCACACGAGCACCGTAGTGCATGACGGCTGGGGTTCGTCATCAGCATGGAAGGGGTTAAAAATAATGCAAAATGATAAAGCATTGAAAAAGCAAATAGATTTTGTCTACGCAAGAACTATTAGCTTTGCCAATGTCTTTTAGCCAGTGCTTAGTTTGTAAAATATTAAGTGCCAGGGCTCTGACCAGGAGGCCACTGCAGCTTGCACCACCCATTGCCATTGTCATCGCTGCCAAAACAACTACTAACCATCTCTCTCACCTGTAAGTGCGACAGTTCAGATTATTCCAGGTCCCCAAAGCTAAAGAAATGGCTGGGGAGGCAGGCATTAGCCGTTTTAGGTCTCGGCCTAGCGTACACTGTGCAGCAGTGTCGCGCAGCCAGAGTCCTTTTCTCAGGGGTTGTGAAAATGGACCTGGAAATTCCACGTAGCTCGTGCGTGTTATTTCCTAGGTCCATTTTCATTGACCTTTGCGTGCGTGTACTTTTAAAACAGAACACGCAATAGGCCAAGGGCGGTCGCGCAGCTCCGCCTATTGGTGTCTGTTACGTGCACCAAAGGCCATATGTCTTCAATTATCGCAGCCAGACGCGGCAGCGATAATTGAAGACATTTGCTTCGCAGTGGCGCACCCGCGCACTACTCGCGGGCATTTTTTTTTTTTACAGTTGGATCGCTTTCGCATGTTTGTCCTAGACTTTATCTAGCCGGTACAGTCTGGGACTTGCGTTTGCTATCTATTAGTCTTGTGTTATCATTAATTTTCAGTCTTGCGCCAAGCCCTGATGATAAGATATATTAAAAGTTACCATTTACAACAAATTGGAAAGTTTAATTGTTGCTGGACACAGCATATTTCTATACACATAGTTATGATATCACCCATACATCTAGTACTTGGCAATTGATTGAGACTTTCTAAGCAATTTATTTCGGTACGCGTGACTATTTTCATGGTTACACAAAGCATGCCACTAATGTCAACAAACTTTATTTGCCTCAGTATTTTGAACACATTTGTTGGTACACACGGAGTATACTAGCGTCATACGCTCATTTGTCTCAGTTCTCTGCACACGTCTAGAACCATTTGTGTAAATGCACATTACTACATTACCGGTAAAATTAGCATAAGCATTATATATCAGTGTGTATGACTCTTTATGTTCAGTATGCCACTAATGTTGATATACTTCATTCGCCGCTCGTCTTTGTGCACACAATCGCTGGTTCACAACTAGCAGTTTACGCTCATTTGTTCATTTACTGGTACACGTCTAGGTTATTTGTGCATATTATAAAACCATATTTTCTATTATATTAGCACCGTGACACAGACAGAGGGTTTTGTCCTCTTTCTATGCTCGCGGGTTCACAGGGTCGACGGGAGGAATATTCAAGGCAATCAGCTGACTACAGCGTATTATCCTTTCAGTATGCCTGATGGGGCACGCATAATAGGCAGCATTTTTGATAAAGGTAATGCGCAATATAGTATATTATGTTTATCGTTTCACAATTCGGCCATTTGGCATATAGTAACAATGTTGCCTCGCTTTTATGGTATCTCAGGTTCACGTTATTTGAGTACAGACTGTCAAACTTATCGGAAGCCAGATCCCACTTTCGGTAAGCGCTGTGATTTTATGCGGCCAAATGTTACGTTATTTTATTTCGTTTCAGGACACAATAAGTGGCATACATTTTCATTTTTAATGTTTTGCAGAGTGAGGTAAACATATTTTCTAAATCGAGTCGCAAGACAATGCATTTGGGTGAGTGCTTTTTGTTGCATGCACGTTTATGTAGTACTGTGTATTGTCGTATAACTAGTACACCAAAAAAGGCATTACTGCATAAGGTTTTAAGCTTCATCGTATCCTAGATTACAGTACAGAGAGTTAAAACATAGGTTTTCTTTTGGTGAAAACATGAAGTTAATTGTAGTGCACCTTGGCAGTTGCAAGAAGCTATCATTTATTGAACAACGTGGCATGCCACTAGTAACCAGTAACCATTTAATTCAATTGCTTGCGGGATGAGTAAACTGACATAAACGCTCATTTTATAGGTTTACCACCACATAATTTGGGGCATTGTCAGCAACACAACAATTTATGGGAACATTTGCTACAGGACAGGTAGGTACCTGGCAGAGTCCGTCGATATCTGGTAATCAATGGCGAAGCTGATTTTTAGTCAGACCAACCTAACATCGGTTTACCCATTGTCTGCTTTGCCCTCAGAAATGTCAGTAAATTAATAAAGCAATATGACTCAGTGGGTTGAGGCATCTGCTACACTGATGTTCGTGTAACCTAGCTAGTACTCACAGCTTGGAGAGTGATCTTGGCTTTTCACTCGAGCAGGGCCGACATAAAAGTTTACCATAATAATAGTTTATAGATCAGCAAGACTGTCCTTTAACACTACACAACGAGCTATCTCTGATTTTATGAATAGTACAGCAGATTTTCTGCGTAATACACAGCCTGAAAGCTGCTTCGCAAATCCCTCCCTAGTGTCTTGCACTTTTCACACCGATGCCAGAGGTCAGGAAAATTCTCTCTCAAGTCCGGCAAAGTTTAATTTATCACACCCCCCCTGCCACTTGGGTGGATTTCTCAAATTTTTCCAGTTGACATATAGCAACCCCGCAGGTGGGGGAACCCTGCATTGCTTGGAAGGGCCTCTGGAATGAGCCCTCGCGGCCACACTTCTGGTCGCTCACAGTGCTCATAGAAGTATCATTGCGTTTTGTGACTGTCCAAAGTTGTCAATACTTGAGCTTCAGAACTCGAGTCATGAATATCTGAGGATTATGACCAGAGACTACTTGATCTCCCACTGACGTGTGTTGTGGAATTCATAATGGCAGTGCCAAGGGAAGGGACCTGCTGCAGCAATTACAGTTTTCATATAAAAGTAGGCAAACGTTTAGAAAACATTTCATCGGTAGGAAGTACGAGCACCTCGTATAGTGGCACGCTGCCCTCTGCCCTCCCAGATGCTAAGTGGAGGGTTATTGTTGCATTATGCATGCCGTACACAGTGTAAAGAAGTTAGCAGTCCAGTAGCTGGGTGGGCGGAGTTAGGTGGGCAGAGGGGAAGAGGTAGGGACAGGGCAGGAGCAAGGAGCAGTAAATAAAGCTCTGAGTTATACACTAAGAAGTGTCTGTATTTATTGTAGCAGGATGCTACAACTGGCGACGAGGGTGGGATGAGCAGAACTGCAGCCCACAGGATCGAGTGAGAGAGCCATGTCCCCTTGCAGCGCTGGACAAGAAGAGCCTGCTGCCGTGTACTGCTGCCAACCAAGAGAGACTCATAGTAGGTGACCCTGCCCCTCCCGTGACTGTGGGAGCCCAGAGGGAGCCGCTACCACGAGCGGTGAAACGCTCGAGAAAGAAGAAGTTTTCGCGCTGAAAACGCGAGTCCCGCCTGATGCGTGAGCTTTGGCACGCTGTCGGCACCGAAGAGCGGGAAATTCAAGAATCGAGTTGGGAGCCCACCCCAACCCGACCTGGTGATTGTGGTAGCCAAAAGACGAGTAACCCCTGGGGTCGATCGCCCCACGAAGGCCTGCTGTTGTGCGCTGCTAAGCGCGAAATAATCGGAGCCTGAACTCCGATGTCGGAGAATCTCACGCTGGATGCGTGAGCATTGGCCTGTCGCCGCCGAGGACTCTGCAAGGGAAGGCGGGAGCCCACCCCAACCTCACCTGACCGCAGTGGCGACCTGAGGGAGCCGAATTAGGAAGATACTGCTCCTAGAGACGACGGCCGGTGAGTCCCGAGTGAAGAGAGGAGCTGAATGCTGAGAGAGAAAGTAGTGCCTGCAGACATCCACGGCGGCCATCTTTGAGTCAGGCGACTTCTGGGACATCCTCCCTGTGCAAACTATAGGTGGCCATTTTGAAGTCAGGCATTGAGCAAAGTGAACAAGCACTGGCAGCAGAAAGAAACAAGCATTGGTAACTGGAAACAAACAAACATTGGTGACTGACAACAACAATTCTTGGCAAACGAACACTGGCAGCAGAAATAAAGGCCAGAAACAAGCACTGAAAACCCACCGTCAAGATGTCTAACCCTCCAGCGCGAACTGAAGTCAAAGGATGAACGCATCTACGAGCACCTGAGCCACTAACAGTAACAATCGGAAGCAGCATGGGCCAAAAATGGCAAGAATGGCTAGAGGACTTTGAGGACTACATTGAAGGGTCCAAAATAGAGCCAGACACTGAAAAAATAATAGCCCTCCGCAACCTAGGGGGGCGTGAGATAAGTAAAATTGTGCGAGAGATCCCAAATACAGAAGCCGACACCTACGTCAAAGTAAAAGATGTGCTAAACAAACGTTTCCTGCACAAGAGAAATGTCGACTACGAACGACACAAGTTCCACCAGCAGCGCCAAGGGAAAGAAGAACCACTGAGCTCATTCATACATCGACTGCGACGACAATCGAAATACTGTGATTTTACAAACTTCTCGCCTGATGCAGCCATTAAATCCCAAATAATCACTGGGTGTCACTCGGAATCTCTGAGGCGAAGATTGCTAAGAAAACCGCAAGTACTAGAAGAAATCGAAGAGAACTCCCGGTTGTACGACCAAGCTGAAGAAAACGCGGCGGACATTGAAACCGGACCTAGTACCAGTCACGAACGCGCCAACCGTGTCACAGAACGACGTCATGGAAGACAGGAACGGCGTGACAGCGGAAGACGAAACCCGCGAGACAGATCACGACGCTCTAGATTCTCGCCCAGACGACGCCCGGACTACCGGAGGAAGGAACCTGAGAGGAGGGATCGACGACCCGAACGCACGAGGCGGTGCTTCAGGTGCGGATATGACTACCCTCACATCGACTCCTGCCCTGCCATGGGCCAACGATGCAGAAAATGTGGACGGTCCAACCACTTTGAAGCCATGTGTGGCGACTACCACAGAGAAAGACGTAGTGATAATGACAGACGCGATGGCCCGCAGAGGCCCTCGAGATCGGAGACCAAACGTCACCAGATCAGAGCGGTTCAAGGAGAGCCCACTAGATCTCCCGCGTCATCACATTCCAGCCAAGACTCTTGACGCTCCAGATGGGATCGTCGTTCTCCGTCAAGGGAATCAAGATCGTCCTCGTCCAAGCGATCTTCATACACCATTGAATACGTCAACATTGCTGATAATGATCAGCTCAAACGATACCCACGTCTCAACATCAAAGTGGGTAACCACGCTGCCAAATTCGTGATGGACAGCGGAGCGTCGCTCAACTACATCTCGGTTGCAGAACATGAACGCATGGACCCAAAACCTCGCTTGCGTTTCGCGCCCGTCCGTGTATACACCTGGATGTCGAGGAAACCGCTCCCATGTCTGGGCAAATTTGACACCACCCTTACGTACGGCGACATCTCCATCCCAGCTGTCATCCACGTCATTAAAGGGCCTGATGCCGACTGTCTACTGAGCCTTCCCACCGCTGAGCGCCTTCGATTGGTGCATGTCCTCTTTAACGTGAATGACAGCTCGGACTGTGCTGAGAAATTTCCATCACTATTCCAAGGCTTGGGAAAATTGAAGGGCCGGCAAATCCATCTGCACATAAATGAGCAAATCAAACCGGTGGCCCAGCATCCGCGACGGGTGCCCTTTCACTTACAGTCGGCGGTTGAAAACGAACTGCAGGAACTCTTGGACGCTGACATCATTGAGCGCACTGAGGGCCCCACTCCCTGGGTGTCCCCGGTGGTCATCGTCCCCAAGAAAGGGACCCCCAACAAGGTCCGACTCTGTGTGGACATGCGCCTGCCGAACACGGCCATTGAAAGGGAGAGACACCCCGGCCCACACTTGAGCGACATGATCACAGCGCTCAATGGGGCAAAAGTGTTTTCTAAACTGGACTTGAACAAGGGCTACCATCAGCTCGAACTGGATGACAGTTCTCGCTCCATCACGACATTCGCCACGCACCTTGGTCTATTCCGTTACAAACGGCTCAGTTTTGGCGTCTCGTCGGCTGCTGAAATCTTCCAGGAGGCCATACGACTTGTCATCCAACACATACCTAACGCCCTCAATTACAGCGATGATATCTTAGTCTACGGATCTGACACGCGAGAGCACGACATCGCCCTCGATCGCGTCTGCCACGCCCTGATGGAAGCCAACCTTACCCTCAACAGAGGAAAATGTGAATTTCATCAATCCACCTTGAAATTCTTCGGTCACATCTTCTCGTCGAGTGGCATGAAACCGGACCCTGACAAGATCGCCACGCTCAATAACACCAAGAGTCCGGCTGACGTCAACGACCTTCGCTCCTTCCTCGGAATGGCGAGTTACTGCGCCCGCTACATTCGTGATTACGCCACAGTAAGTCACCCACTGAGGCTCCTCACGAAAGCTGGCCAGCCATTTGTATGGACCCCGGAGTGTGAGCGTGCTTTCAAGGACATCAAACACGCTGTGGAATCGGCCGATTGCCTCTCCTATTTCAACCCCAGGAGGAAAACGGAAATCACCGTGGACGCAAGCCCCGTGGGCTTGGGAGCCATCCTGGCACAATACGACAATGAGTCGGATCAGAGGCGGATCATCGCCTACGCCAGTCGGAGCCTAACCGACCCGGAAAAAAAATACTCCCAACCGGAGAAAGAGAGCCTGGCCGTTGTGTGGGCGTGTGAGCACTTCCACATCTTTGTATACGGGAAACATTTCACGCTCATAACCGATCACCAGGCACTCGTCACGATCTACGGGAACCCCAAATGCAAGATGCCCCCCAGGATCGAAAGATGGGGTTTACGGCTACAAGAATACACTTTCACAATTGTCCACAAACCGGGGAAGGCGGAGAATCCAGCCGACTACATGTCCCGCCACCCCAGAGAATCCTCAGAGACTGAGCCTTCCATCGCGGAGGAGTACATCCACTTCGTGAATGGTCATGCCCGTCCACCGGTTATCCCCATGCACACCATTCGGGAAGCGACCAATCAAGACAACATCTTACAAATAGTACTGAAGCGTATACAATCCAACCGGTGGAGATACCACCCGCAGGAGGAAGAGGAAGACCCTGCCGTCAAGAAGGAACTCCAGGCCTTCCGACATGTCTCCGATGAACTCTCTGTAACTACTGATGGCATCCTTCTGAGAGATCACAGACTAGTCATTCCTGCGACACTGAGGCAAGGAGTAATCGACCTCGCTCACGAAGGCCATCGAGGAGTCGTGTCCACCAAAAGAGCACTGAGAGAGCGTGTCTGGTTTCCGGCCCTCGACCAGATGGTTGAAGACACATTGAAAGATTGCCACCTCTGTCAACTGACCAGCCACAGCAGTCCACCCGCACCTCTACGAATGACCCCATTGCCTGATGGGGTGTGGCAGGAAGTTGCCATGGACTTTTATGGGCCCCTGCAATCAGGGAAATACGTGGTCGTCATCATGGACGAATACTCTAGATTCCCAGTGGCTCAGTTCATATCATCCACCAGTGCCGCCTGCACCCTTAAGGTACTTGAAGAAGTCTTCGCGACATGGGGCGTCCACAAGGTCATCAAGACGGACAACGGACCCCCATTCAACAGTCATGAATTCAGCGATTTCGCGAAGCAAATGGACTTTCAACACCGCAAAGTCACGCCCCTCTGGCCACAAGCCAACGGCACTGTAGAGAGATTCATGTCCACCATTAAGAGAACTTTCCAGCAAGCCACTGCCGAGAAGAAAGATCTGAGGTCAGCGTTGAACGAGGTCCTTAGCGCCTACAGAACCACTCCAAACTCCACAACGGGCCAGTGCCCTGCCACTCTCATGCTCGGGAGGACAATGAGGAATCGGATCCCAACATGGGACGGAGCACTGAGGATGCCCCTCTCGGACCAACAACATCGAGAGATGGCAGTGACGGATCGGCTTCACAAAGACAAAATGAAAGAGTATGCTGACCGCAAGCGGAGAGCCCGGTCACCCTCTCTGAAGGAAGGTGACAGAGTCTTTGTCAAGCAGGAACAACGCCAAAAGACTGACTGCCGCTTCAAGGATGAGCCTCTAACAGTTATCCAACAAAAGAGCACCATGGTGACTGCGGAATCAGAAACCCGGCGAGTCACCCGCAACGCTTCTCACTTCAAGAAGTGTTCTCCCGAAGATCATGAAAGTACCACTTTAACCCCTACGCCTGAGGGCCGGGACAATCCTGAGTCTGTCGCACCAAACACCGGACATTCCTCAGCAGAAGGACTACCGGAAGAGGGCCCTGGGCCCACTCCAACGAGACCCAGACGTCATGTGCAGCCTCCCAAGAGACTGATCGAAGAGATGGACTAATCTCTATTTCATTTGTTGCTTTAATAAGAAAGGGGGAGATGTAAAGAAGTTAGCAGTCCAGTAGCTGGGTGGGTGGAGTTAGGTGGGCAGAGGGGAAGAGGTGGGGACAGGACAGGAAGGGGTTAGTTAGAGTAGGGACAGGGCAGGAGCAAGGAGCAGTGAATAAAGCTCTGAGTTATACACTAAAAAGTGTCTGTATTTATTGTAGCAGGATGCTACACACAGCCGTGTGAACCAAATGACTAAGACACTGCAACCCACTAAGCAGCTAACGACATGCCCACCTCTAAGGCAGTGTTCATTGACTTTACCATGGAATGCATAAAATGTTCTGAAAGGGGAGTTTGAGAGAGTTGGCCTCGGTCACCTTGATAACTTGTATGAAGCCCCATGTGTTTGTTTTCTTTTATTTTTTTTCCGCTGCTGACATCTCCCTTCGCGTGCCTGCCCGGAGCAAGCACTTTTGCACCCCTCTGCTTTGGCAAATAATGACTGGTGTGATTATAAAATGCTGCGTGGGGTTTGGTCAAAAACCATTGTGTTTTTCTTTTAAACGAACAGGAGCTGGAAAATAGTTTGTCGCCTCTTGTGAGCAGAGCACAAACTCGTCCTGGCTGCTGCTCTTACTTAACACATACAATTGTATTTTATTTCATGTTTAATTGTTCAGCAATGCTGGTGCTGATTTATAATTGGCTATCGAGTTTTCTTTGTGCTTTCACCTATGGACAGTGCTGCTGTTATATTGATTGCTGCTTTCATTATTTCAAAGTGTTAGCACGTAAAGCAGTAAGTAGTTTCAGTGCCCTGCATGAGTCCATGTGTGGGAAAATATGGGTGTGTCAGCGTATGTGTAAGCATGAGTCAGTGTGTGTGAAGTTGTGGGTGCATGCATGAGTGTGTCGGTGTGTATTTATGTGCAAGCATAAGTTAGCTTGGGTAAGTATGGGTGTGTTCATGAGTATCAGCGTGTGATTAAGTGGTGGGTGTGAGTGCCGCCTGTGTGCAAGTTTGCTGCTGAGAGAGGCTTTTTTTTAACCAAAAATATGTCCTCAATCTCACAAATAAGCTGGTGTTTGATTAGAAGCAGAGGCTGCCCAGACGAAGGACACACACACACAACTACACACACATACACACACACAAAACCACACATAAAACCACACACAATCACACACAACCACACACACAAACACACACACTACTACACACACACACCCCACACACATCCACACACAACCACAAACACACACAACCACACACAGCCACACACACAAACACACACACAAACGCAACCACACATACAACCACACACACACAACCACAACCACACGCACAACCACCAGCACACACACAACCACACACACACAACCAAAAGCACACACACACATACAACCACACACACATACAACCACACACACACAACCACACATATAAACCACACACACAAACATACACACTCAACCACAAACACAACACACACACAACAACACACACACAACCACACACACAACAACACACACAACCACACACACACAACCACACACACAACCACACAAACAACCACAACCACACATACCACCACACAAAGAATCACACATACAACCACACACACAGCCACACACACAATCACACACACACAAACTAACAATTCTAATACAGCCCACATAATTCCACTACACACCACATGCATACACTCCATAACACATGGCTAAAAGACATTGCCATTTACAATGCCTTTTGCTCTAACTCAAATAAATCCGAGACCTATTGCATTTCCAATGCTTGTTTAATTTATATTGTATTCCTCAACAACCGTTGTTCTGCTCATCTCTAAATTAGATGAGCAGCGCCACCATGTGGTAGACTGTTCTAAGTATGGTTTTGGCAATTAGTCAACAATTAGGAAACCAATTAAGTGTTGGTGCTGATCACTGGAAAGCACCGGCTCAAATTAAGCATTGGGCTGCTTTTAGCCATATTGAACAGCAGTGGGAGTGGGGTAGAGTAGAGTGGGGTGGCATGGTGTAGAGCGGTATGGAGTGGTGTAGAATAGAGTGGCATAGACTGGAGTGGAATAGAGTGGCTTTGAGTGGCATAGGGTGGAGTAGAGCGAAGGGGATTACAGTGAAGTGCCATAGAGTGGAGTGGCATAGTACAGTTGAGTGGAGGTATGTAGAGTGGAGTGGCATAGAGAAGAGTGGAATAGAGTGGAGTGGCATAGTACAGTTGAGTGGAGTGGTGTAGAGTGGATTGGCATAGAGTAGAGTGGAACGGCATAGAGTGGAGTGGAGTGGACTGGCATAGAACAGAGCGGTGTTGCGTGGAGTGGGATAGAATGGAGTTGAATATAGTCGCAAAGGGTGGAGTGGAGTGGGATAGACTAGAGTGGCGAAGCATGGAGTAGTGAAGAGTAGCATAGAGTGTAGTGAGCAGAGTAAAGTGGAGTGGAGTGGAATGGTATAAAGTAGTGTGGGAGTGGCGTAAAGTGCAGTGGAGTAGAGTGGCGTAGAGTGGAGTAGAGTGGCATAGATTGAAGTGGAGTAGAGTGAAGTGGCTTAGAGTCGAGTGGCATAGAGTAGAGTGTCATAGAGTAGAGTGGCGCAGAGTGAAGTGGGGTAGAGTAAAGAAGAGTAGTAAAGAGTGCAGTGTTATAATGGAGCACAAGGGTCCTAGGGATTTTCAATATGACAAGAGAATAATAATATAGACTACAGTCAGTACTATATATTTTCAACGTCCAGCCGGGCGTGAGTTTATTTAAGGAATAATATGGAATTTTGTTGATCCAAGAAGGACCAAGATAAGCGGCGAGATAGGGTACAGTCCTGTACCTATCCCAAAAGGTTAGAGAAAACAAATCAAAGCAAGGGAGATGGAAGAAAGAAAGAAGTTTTTCAGGCAAGAGACAAGTTTTGAGCCAAGGGGTGACTTGCAATTACAGTAGATAGTTTCAACAAATTCACCCTACAGTGTCAACAATTTCAAGTATACATATTAAATCATATGTTACACTGTATAGCGCGTCGACGTTTCGATCCCTAAGGGCTCATAATAAACTGGGATCATCATCAGGACAGTTTTACAATTAATGCCTGCATTACAATGCGAAAGCCTTTCAGAACCCAGAATTACGGGTATAGTGGCTCAAGACTTTCTTTCTGTCACAGAGAGCTTGATGCTTGCGCTACTGGATGCAGTCGCATGGGGTTGGGAGTGTTTGTTCTGACCGGGGTGAAAGTTCAGCCGGTACGAGGAACAGGATGCTTGCGCTACTAGGATGCAGTCGCATGAGGTTGAAAAAAGTTGTTCTGACCGGAGGAAGATAGTTCCTGCCGGTTCGGTAAACAGGATGCTGGCTACGTGTGAAGTAGCCGTCGGGGGGGGGGGGGGGGGGGGGGGGGGGGGGTTTGGATCGAGAATGTGCCGTATTGAGCTGGTAGTCGCCTTTTAAGATTACTAGCTTCTGGGTCGAAGCGACGGCGGGGAGGGTGAAGCTCAATGGACTTCTACCCCTTCTCCTGGCAGCGCGAGTCAGCGTGCGCTGCCAGGAGAAGGGGTAGAAGTCCATTGAGCTTCACCCTCCCCGCCGTCGCTTCGACCCAGAAGCTAGTAATCTTAAAAGGCGACTACCAGCTCAATACGGCACATTCTCGATCCAAACCCCCCCCCCCCCGGACGGCTACTTCACACGTAGCCAGCATCCTGTTTACCGAACCGGCAGGATCTATCTTCCTCCGGTCAGAACAACTTTTTTTCAACCTCATGCGACTGCATCCTAGTAGCGCAAGCATCCTGTTCCTCGTACCGGCTGAACTTTCACCCCCGGTCAGAACAAACACTCCCAACCCCATGCGACTGCATCCAGTAGCGCAAGCATCAAGCTCTCTGTGACAGAAAGAAAGTCTTGAGCCACTATACCCGTAATTCTGGGTTCTGAAAGGCTTTCGCATTGTAATGCAGGCATTAATTGTAAAACTGTCCTGATGATGATCCCAGTTTATTATGAGCCCTTAGGGATCGAAACGTCGACGCGCTATACAGTGTAACATATGATTTAATATGTATACTTGAAATTGTTGACACTGTAGGGTGAATTTGTTGAAACTATCTACTGTAATTGCAAGTCACCCCTTGGCTCAAAAACTTGTCTCTTGCCTGAAAAACTTCTTTCTTTCTTCCATCTCCCTTGCTTTGATTTGTTTTTTCTAACCTTTTGGGATAGGTACAGGACTGTACCCTATCTCGCCGCTTATCTTGGTCCTTCTTGGATCAACAAAATTCCATATTATTCCTTAAATAAACTCACGCCCGGCTGGACGTTGAAAATATATAGTACTGACTGTAGTCTATATTATTATTCTCTTGTCATATTGAAAATCCCTAGGACCCTTGTTCTCTGTAATAAGTTAACTAACCCATGGTCCGAAGGCCTTTATTGGGTTCCCTTGTATTCTAAAAATGTGTTATAATGGAGCAGCATAGAGTAGAGTGGTGCAGAGTAGCGTAGAGTGACACAGAATTCAGTGGTGTAGAGTAGTGTAAGAGTGCAATGGTGTAGAGTGCAGTGGTGCAGAGTAGAGTGGCGTAGAGTGCAGTACAGTAGAGTGACAGAGAGGACAGTGGCGTAGAGTGATGCATTGTATAACAGAGTGGTGTAGAGTGCAGTGGCGTAGAGTGGTGCAGAGTAGATTGCATTAGCGTAGAGTGCATCAGTGTAGGGTGCAATGGGGAAAGAGATGCAGATAGTGGAGTAGAGTGGTGCACAGGTGAATAGAGTGGCATATAGTGGTGCAGAATGGTGCGGAATAGAGCACAATTGCATAGAGTAAAGTGGTTTAGAGTGCAGTGGCCCAGAGTAGAGTGGCCTAGAGTGAAGTTGCATAGAGAAGTGTGGTGCAGAGTAGGGTGATGTAGAGTGTCATGGCATAGAGTACAGTGGCAAAGAATACAGTGGCATAGAGTAGAGCGGTACGGAGTAGAGTGCAGTGGCATAGAGAGTAGTGGTGTGGAGTTCAGTACAGTGGACTGGTGCACTGGTGTAGAGTCGTGCAGAGTAGATGAGAATGGCACAGAGTGCAGTGGTGCAGAGGAGAGTAATGCAGAGTGTAGTGGCGTGAAGTGATGTAGAGTAGAGTGGCATAGAGTGGAGTGGCTTATAGTACAGTGGCATAGAGTGCAGTGGCGTAGAGTAGAGTGCAGTGACATAGAGAGTAGTAGCATGGAGTGGAGTGCAGTACAGTGGCATTGAGTAGAGTGGTGCAGAGTAGACTGCAGTGGCGTAGACTAGTGCAGTGGAGTGTGTAGAGTAGAGTGGCATAGAGTGCAGTTGCATAGAGTGCAGTGGTGTAGAGTGGAACAGAGTAGATATGCGTAGAGTGCATTAGCGTGAAATAGAGTGATGGAGAGTGGGGTGGCATAGAGCGCAGTTGCCTAGAGTGGAGTGGTGCAGAATACAGAAGAGTGGCGTGGAGTGCAGTTGCCTAGAGTACCGAAGTGCAGATAACAGCTGAGTGGCATAGAGTGCAGTGGCATAGAGTCATCTGGCATAAAGTAGAGAGATATGGAGCAGAGTGTTGTAGAGTGCAGTGGAATAAATTGTAGTGGCGTAAAGTGCAGTGGCGTAGAGTGGTGCAGAGTAGAGAGGCACAGAGTGCAGTAGAGTAGAGTGGTGGAAAGGGAATTAGAATGGTGCAGAGTGCAGTGGAGTATTGTAGAGTAGAGTGGCTTAAAGTGCAGTGGCCTATAGTACAATGGCATAGAATGCTTTGGCATAGAGTGCAGTGTCGTAGAGTAGAGTGGTGCAAAGTAGAGTGCAGTGGCATGGAGTAGAGTGCAGTGGCATGGAGTGAAGTGCAGTGGCGTAGAGGGCAGTGGTATACAGCAGAGTGGTGCAGAGGAAAGTTCAGTGACGTACAGTATAGTGGCGTGGAGTGCAGTGATGTAGTCATGTGGTGCAAAGTCGAGTGGCATAGAGTGCAGGGGTCTAGAGTTCAGTGATGCACAGTGGTACAGAGTAGAATAGTGTAGATAGCAGTGGTATTAAGTAGAGTGATGCACAGTGGAGTGGCGTAGAGTGCGGTGGCAGAGTGCAGAGTGGCACAGAGTACAGTATAGTGGCGTAGGGTTGAGCAGAGGAGAGTGCCGTAGAGTGCAGTGGCATAAAGTGCAGAGGTGTAAAGTGTAGTGCATAGAGTAGAGTGATGCAGAGTAGAGAGTTGTACATTGCAATGGTGTAAAGTGCAGTGGTGTAGAGTTCAGTGGCATAGAAAACAGCAGTGTAGAGTGCAGTATTGTACAGAAGAATGGCATAGAGTGGTACATAGTAGAGTAGAGTGCCATATAGTGCAGTGACATAGAGTGATGAAGAGAACAGTGGTGTTCAGGGCAGTGGTATAGAGTGCAGTGGCATGAGTGCAGTAGAGCACAGTAAAGTGGCATGGAGTGCAGTGTCAGAGTGCAGTGGCGTAAAGTAGAGTGGTGCATAGTACAGTGCGGTGGCTTAGAATTCAGTGGCATAGAGGGCAATAGTGTAGAGTGCAGTGGATAAGAGTACAGTAATGCAAAGTAGTGTGGCGCAGAGTGCAGTGGCATAGAATAGAGTGGCACAGAGTAGAGTAGAGTGGCATATAGTCGAGTGGTGCAGAGCAGAGTGGCATAGAATGCAGTGGCGTGCAGTAGAGTGGTGCAGAGTCGAGTGCAGTGGCGTAGAGTTCAGTGGCATAGAGGGCAGTGGTGCTGAGTAGAGTGCAGGGACGTAGAGTGCAGTGGCATGAAGTAGAGTGATGCATAGTAGAGTGCAGTTGCATAGACTGCAGTGGTGTAGAGTACAGGGTAGAGGGTTGGAAGGGAATAGAAACTACATGGAAGGGGATATGAGAGACAGACTGAAAACCGAAGCACTCATATGGAGTGTTTGAACACAAAAAAAGTAGCTCTAAAAACGGGAGCAGTAGATGAACATAAGTACTTGGTCCATGCTCTGGGGAAGGCCAAACACAAGACGGGGACATGACGATCACATGATGTGACAAAAGGGAGTGAAGCAAATGAGAGCTATGCTGCGGCTAACAAATATTAAGCTATATACCAAGCATGCGCTGTCTAGGCAAAACCTAAAAAAAGTTCTTGCTTACATCATAGATCAAGACTCACCCCTGCCTGCTATATTTCACCAATATTGAATATAATGGCTTGTTTTATTAAAGTTTTAGGTGGATGGAGAAAACTATAAGGTAAATGGAAAAATATTCAACAGACTGTTGTACTCTAAAGAAGGGCACTCTATTTACACTTAACTGTGATTTACCACACAAAAGAGTGTACCTGTCATAACCATAAGTATATAGGAGCAATAACCATTATAATGCATCCCTATCAGACCACAACTCATGTAATTACTGGCACTTTTCTTTCCTATTCCCTGAAGTACTCAGTGCTCCATAGTATACTCATACTGTTTGTTATGAATGTTTTTTTTTTCTTCTCTAATGCAACCCGCACTATCATTCTTTTTATGCTTACCCCAAGTTACCCTGTGGGGTTCTCCAAAAAGGGGGAGAGTCATTAGAAGCTGGCCACTGGTCGCAGATTCTGTCGGAGTGCAGCTTGGGCTGATCGAGGGTGCTCCCGGTGGAGGCCTAATTCACACCGAGGTGTGAAAAACATCAAAACCTCATTAACAAGTAAAAGGTCTTTTAAAGACCTGTCAAGTACTCGGGTGTGGCTGTGTGTGTGTGTGTCCCTGAAGCCGTTTCGAGCTGTGGGAGGAGGGGAAGTGGGGGGAGGGGGAGGGCGGAGGGGGGCTGGGGGAGTAGGCTGTAGTGTAGCCCTTTGAGGTCAATGGATATTGCGCGCCTGGAGCTGTTGGCCCCGTGACACGTCCCCCGCCCCAGCAGGGAGGCACAGAGATGCCCTCCCATGATCGGGAAAGAAGGAAGAAGACGCAGAGAGATATTGCCCCCCCCTCCCCCATGAGCGAGGCACAGAAAAGGTGGGTGGATGAATGATGGGAGGATGGATGGATGTAAGGATGAAGGATGAAGGATGGATGAATGATGAATGGATGATGAATGGATGGATGGATGGATGAAAGGGTGGATGGATGGATGAAAGAATGGATGGATGAAAGGGTGGATGGATGGAAGGATGAAAGGGTAGATGGATGAAGGATGTATGGATGGATAAAAGGTTGCATGGATGAATGATGGATGGATGTGTGAAAAGATGGGAGGATGAATGATGGGTGAATGGATGGATGAAAGGGTGGATGGATGAAGGATGGATGTATGGATGGATTGAAGGATGAAAGGGTAGATGGGTGAAGGATAGATGGATGAAGGATAGATGTATGTAAGGATGAAAGGGTGGACGGATGAAGGATGGATGGATGAAAGGGTGGATGAATGGATGAAAGGGTGGATGAATGGATGAAAGGGTGGATGAATGGATGAAAGGGTGGATGGATGGAAGGATGAAAGGGTGGACTGATGAAGGATGGATGAAACGGTCGATGGATGTATGGATGGATAAAAGGTTGCATGGATGAATGATGGATGTGTGAAAAGGTGGGTGGATGAATGATGGGTGGATGGATGAATGATGGGTGGATGGATGGATGGATGAAAAGGTGGGTGGGTGGATGGATGATGGATAGATGTATGGATGGGAGGATGAAAGGGTGGATGGATGTATGGATGGATAAAAGGTTGCATGGATGGATGTGTGAAAAGGTGGGTGGATGAATGATGGGTGGATGGATGGAAGGGTGAATGGTTAAAGGATGGATGGATGGATGGAAGGATGAAAGGGTGGATGGATGAAGGATGGATGTATGGATGTAAGGATGAAAGGGTGGATGGGTGAAGGATAGATGTATGAAGGATAGATGTATGGATGTAAGGATGAAAGGGTGGACGGATGAAGGATGGATGGATGTATAAAAGGTTGCATGGATGAATGATGCATGGATGGATGTGTGAAAAGGTGGGGGATGAACGATGGGTGGATGGATGGATGAAAGGGTGGGTGGATGGATGTATGGATGAAAGGGTGGATGGATGAAGGATGGATGTATGGATGGGAGGATGGGAGGATTAAAGGGTGGATGGATGTATGGGTGGATAAAAGGTTGCATGGATGAATGATGGATGGATGTGTGAAAAGGTGGGTGGATGAATGATGGGTGGATGGATGGAAGGGTGGATGGGTAAAGGATGGATGTATGGATGGAAAGATGAAATGGTGGATGGATGAAGGATGGATGGATGGATGGATGGATGGAAGGATGAAAGGATGGATGGATGTGTGAAAGTGTGGGTGGATGAATGATGGATGGATGTGATGAGGTCTAACAGGCGCATTTATGGTTGTCAAAAGATGATGATGAGGTGTACCAGTTTCTAGAAACTTTTGTCGGAAGCGGGTCCTTACCCCTAAAAAGGTTTTACAAGGGGGTCTCAGCATCAAAAAGTTTGAAGACCTCTGCTGTAGAGGGAGGCTACATATGCTCCCACCCCCAAAAGTAAAAAATGTGTTCCCCTAGGTCCTGACCCAACTGAGGGGGCTTTAAAAAAATAAACGTGGGAGAATGTGCTTGTTTTTTAATTTTTTTTATTTTGCCATAGATTTGCGGATACTCTGCTTATTCATGGCAAAGTAAAACAAATGTTGTTGGCCCCAGGTCCCTGTGAAACCCCATCACCAGGCCTGGGGGTCAGGGTTTTCTTACCCTGCCTCCTAGTATCTTTTTTCGACTTTTTTTAGGATTCAGGACTGAGCCCTGAGTCCCAAGATGACTGCCACCACTTCCAAGTTGAGGTGGTGGCAGCCAATCAGATCTCAGTTTGAGATCTGTTGGGATCTGCAGAGCCTCCACGTCACTAGATGTACAAAGTTATTTTATCATTAATGCCTCCAAACCTACTGAACAGATTTACACCAACACACAAAAGAACACTCCTTCTGGACCTAGACCCAGCTTTCTGCCAGATTTGGGGTACATCCGTTCAGTGGTTTAGGCTGTACTTTTATCTAAAGTTCCTATGGGAAAATGAATTGGGAAAACATGTTTTAGGACTTCCTTTTTTCTCGACCCCCACTGGACAGATTACCTCAAAACTGTTTATGCGCAAACTAGGCAAAATAGCACACTTTTTGAACAGTTTCTTAGAGATTCACCAAACGGCTCCAAAGTTTTTAGTAACACAAAATGCTTTCCATATGGAAACATGATCCTAACTCTGTGTGTGCATTTTCACTTACCTTATATACACTTGCCATGCTTTGTAAAGATATGCGTCGTAAAGGTATATGTGAGGTAAAGTTTCGCATGGTACAGGCAATGTGTGGTAAAGGAATTGTGTTGTATTGGATGTGTGGTACAGGCATGCATTGTAATGCATGTGTGGTAATGTCAAGCAATAGCATGAGAACAAAACTGTTCAATGACATTTAGCTTCCCTGTTTCTTTATTATCCACGCTTCTACTTTGACCCAGGCTTGACTAAGCAACTCATTATCTAAATCACAGTCTATCAATGATCCATTTTTGTCACAAACCTGACACCATAAAGCATTCAATGCTAAACCTGCCAGGCTCGACATTGCACCTGCTACAGCCAGACTGAACATCCAGTTGGATCGTATAGTCAGTCAGTCAACTACAGAAATCAATTTACTTGTAAAGAAAATTTCCAGCAATCTTGACTAAATTGCCGAATGGGTGCCTGTGGTGAGCATAGTCAGAGTAGAAGGGTTGTTAACGTGAAGAACATTTGAAGGACCAAGTATACATATTGCCTTATATAATATTAGTTGCTTGGAACATATATAAAAGTAATTTCTAATGGATCTATTACAATATAAGGTGGTTTTGGAGAGTGAAATTGTTTCACTGTTTGTTCCTAAAGCAATCTGTCCTGGAGTGATCAACAATACACATTCTTACTGCTGGACTTGCATAGCTTAATCCCCTTTTCTCTGCTGTTCAACCTCTAGCCCAGTTCCTTATCAATGCATTCAACCTAACATGCTAAGAATGTAGATGACAGAGAGCTCATCCTAAAACTGGAAAACGATATTAAAACTCAGTGGGCCTTATTACGATGCCGGTCAGGTGCATGTCAGGGCATGATTGCCCGTAAGGAGTTTAATTTTCAGACGTTGGCCTCGCCCACACTACCAGCAGCCGATTGCCTTGTAGTTCGCTCTACCTTCCTAACGACCTCGATCACTTACGTATTAACTTACCGACCCCCTCAGTCGTCTTCTGATTTTCTCCTTGCCTTTCAGAATTTACTGGCCACCTTAGTGATTAATAACGCTTCCGTTTTGGTACTGGGCGATTTTAACTACTGGCCTACTGACCCTGCCGAGGACTCTACCTCTAAAGATTTTACTCAATCGCTCCTTAGCCTCAATTTCACCCAACATGTTCAAGGCCCCACTCATATCCGCGGCCACACCCTAGATCAGATCTGGACACTTAACATCCCAATCTCCATCCCCTCCATCTTACCTTGTTCTTGGTCGGATCACTCCTTGCTTGCCTTTTCTATGGATCTGAGCCAAAAAACATCTCTTCCTGTCCCCAAAAACATCTTGACTAGGAACTGGAAGAAAGTCGATATTCCCTCCCTCTGCAATTCATAAGCTGTCACCTGTCCTGACCTCCTGGGCTCGGACCCTCATTCCCAGGCCGCCACATTTATTCGGTGGCTCACCAGTGCCTGTGACTCTGTGGCCCATCTGAAGCGAACGGCTATCAATCGCTCTCATAATGCCAATAAATGGTTCAGCCCCGCTCTTAAAACTAAGAAATTAGAGGTAAGGCAGGCTGAACGAGCCTGGAGACGAGCTTATTCCCCCGCTCACCGACAACACTTCGTTACCGTGCTTAACGAATATAAAGTCGCTCTTTTGACAGCTAAATCCGAGTATTTCTCTGGATGCATTTTAGCGGCAGAATGCCAACCTCGTGAGATATTTTCCACCGTCCACGAGCTGGCATCGTCGGATAGAACCCTACCCAAGATCCCCCCTCCCAGGCCTTATGCGACTCGCTCAATTAATTTTTCATTGATAAGATAACTCTCATCAAAGCCAACATCCCTCCCCCCCATCTCTCTTTCACTCCTCCCCAACCCCCTGAAAATCATCGCTCTTTCACTATTATCCCTCCACTCACCAGAGAATCTCTGCCCGCTCTACTCAGCCGTGTCAAGTCGGGCTCCCCAGCCGACATTGCCCCGGCACGCATCCTCAGTCAGCTTTTTTCGGCGTGTCCATCCCCCGTCCTTGCCCTTTTGAACAACTGTTTCACTTCAGGTTTCGTTCCGGCCTCCCTGAAGACCGCTATAATTTTTCCTATATTAAAAAAACCCGGCGCCGACCCCTCTTCCCCCGCAAACTACCGTCCTATATCCCTCCTCCCCTATTTAGTTAAAGTAGCAGAGTCTCATGCCACCCAGGTGCTCAGCTCCTTTATTGAGAGCAGCAATTATCTTGCACCCTGCCAGGCGGGCTTTCGCCCCTGACATTCCACAGAAAAGGTGGTCATCTCAGTTATGGACCAACTTAGGGAAGAACTTGACACCAACTCCCCTCAGGCTCTGGTCCTCTTGGACCTATCCGCCGCCTTTGACACGGTGGACCATTCCATTCTTCTGTCCCGTGTCAAGGCGGCGGGCATAGGGGGACAACCTCTCGCCTGGATAGGATCCTTCCTGGAGGGGCGCACACAAGAGGTTCATCTGGCCGAATTTTCAGCCTCACCTAGCAGGGTGAGATGCGGGGTTCCCCAGGGCTCTTCTCTCTCCCCCCTTTTATTTAACCTTTACATTTTTCCTCTTATTTTTGCACTCCAACAGATGAAGGTCACAGTCTACAATTATGCTGATGACCTCCAACTTATATTTAATCTCTCTTCTTCTTCACCAGATGCCTCCAGCTTCCAGTCAGTCCTACTGTTTATCCGGGATTGAATGAATGCAAACCACCTTAAACTCAACCCGGATAAGACAGAGTTGATTCTGACTGGAGGCTGCGGGAACCCCTGGACACATTCCTTTTGGCCCACCTCTTTTGGTCCTCCCCCTCTCCTTCCCACTCTGTCATGTCAAGACCCTTGGGATCATGCTTAATCACCACTTGATACTTCACACCCATATAAGTTCTGTTGTCTCCTAATGTTTTTTTACTTTACGCATCATTAGGAAAATGTCCCGGTTTTTCTCCCTCTATGCACTTAAACTGATTGGTATAGCCATGATCTTATCTAAGATCGATTACGGAAACATCATCTACAACGGCGCCCCTGCCTATGCACTTCAACACCTTCAGTTGGTGCAAAACCAGGCAGCTCGCCTGGTATACGGCCTACCAAAATTTCATCACTCCTCCCCTCTTCTTATGGCCCTTCATTGGCTCCCAATCAAGCAAAGAGCCCTCTTTCAACTTGGCTGCCTCACCTTTCAAGCTCGGGCAGGCACCACCCCCGCGTTTATAAACTCTGCCATTATTAATTACAGTCCCGCCAGAGATTTGCGCTCCTCCTCCAAATCCCTGCTAGTTATCCCCCGGTTCAAGAAGAAACGATCTGGTGGTCATAAATTTTCGGTGCTGGCCCCCACCTTCTGGAACTCTCTTCCCCCCTTCCTAAGATCTTCATCCTCTTACACAGAGTTTCGGAAAGTCCTCAAGACCTTTCTGTTTCAGCAAGCTTTCAGCCCATTGCTCTCTCCTTCCCCCACAGTTTGAAATCCTATAGCGCCAAGAAACTGCCAAGTAAATGTAAATGTAAATGTTTAGGCATTTATATAGCGCACTGCTACCCGTAGGCGTCCTGGCGCTTCGACCTCCGCGAAACCCTTCCTGGCTTCCCTGAGAGATGGTCCCTTAATGGGTATCTCCAGGGTGAGGCCAGGCATCCCCGGCGGTCTGGGGGGCCGTTAGTGAAGATGAGGCAAGCTAATGCCCAGAGTTGCCGAGTGTGATCGCTGATCAGAGTGGGCACCGAGGCGAGAGAATTATCGAGTCCGCTGACCCTGGTCCAGAAACCTGCCGCGCCGGGAATCGAACCCTGGTCCCGGGCCGTCCTCTGCTCTCGGGTCTGCCGCCTCTAACCAGTGAGCCACTCTACTTCACAAGTGAATGTGCGCTTTACAAATAGCTCAAAATTCAAATTCAATTCAATTCCAACTAACATTATTTCGGAATGGAAACTGTCCGACTAGTGCTCAGCGGTTCCATCCAACAAATTAGGATACGACCGCCCATGAGGCAGTCGGAAACTTCAATTTTTCCATTGCAGCTTGTGTTGCGGCAAGAAAAGGGCTGCAGAACAAGACATGTTGGAAAAATAGATGTTTTCAGACATCCATGCACCCTGTGCCAGGCACCATGTGGTGTCTGGTACACAGGGTATGGATGTTTGGGGGGCACCACAGGTGCCTCCAGGCCTCATAGCGAAGTCACAGGGGACAGGGGCCTTGCTAGGGGCCCCCAAAGTCAGTTTCCCCTCAGCTATGATGCCTATAGAAATTACAGGACAGTTTCAACTTGTGATATCAAGGCTAGATTACGCAAACAGCTTGTACATAATAGCTTCCTTCTTCTTACTAGAAAAACTGCAAAGGACTGCAGCACTGCAGTACGACTCCTACTTACCTTCATGCAAGAGAACAAAATACACAGTTTTTTTATGGCTGAACTCCACTAGCTACCCAGAGCTAAACGTTCTACCTTCAAGGCACTCTGCATTATACATGGATCCATCCAAGGATACGGCTGGCAGTTCTTACAAGATAAATTCTACCAATAGTAGAATGATACTAAGAAAAGAACGTCCCACTAAACACTTGCATGTTGTCTAACCATGCTCTCCTACAAGACCACTGGTGGAACATCATTTTCACATCAGGTATCAAGCCTTTGGACATCTTTACAAGTCAAGCTATGAAACATACAAGAACATCTGAAGTTCAGGAAAGAAGTTAAGTGTTGGTATTTCCCAAGGTAAGAGGATACCACAAAACTAAACACGTGAGTTCAGAACACAACATTTCACCCAAGAGTGCACGAGAACAAAGGCAGGAACACAGTCCTTTTAAAGATAGGCCACGGAAACGACTAAAATAGTACAATACCACTGGGAACTGTGATCAGTGCAGGTCATGGACTAGACTTTATACTTCTAGTCACCCTAGTAAAAAATCTGTCTGGGCTCCCTGCAACCAGACCAGGGATTGTTTCTCTGCCCCAGAGAAAACTGAGGAACAGATTACAAGATACGACCTGGAAAAGCTATAGGATACACCTATATGTTCAGGTAGCCAACATCCATCCCTAAAACCAATCTATTCACACAATGGTGCCACAAATGTTTATGGAAGCAATAGCACAACTAGATATGCCATCCTTTACTACGAATAGATACTTTAAACCATTAAAAACTCAAAGTACACAATAACAATTAGTATATTTTGTGATACCAATAAAGTCAATTTCTAGATATCCTGCTGCCGACTTGTACCAGCCCACCCATCTTGACACTTTAAAGTGTCATAAATTCTCCTGTTAAAAAACACATGCTTGCATCAGGGAAAACTTAATAAAGACTAACTCAGCGGGTCTTTCCCCTCTCCCTCAACAGAAACTCTTGATAATACACAGCTTTTGTCTTTACCTCCACACCCAGCACAGGAGGCTGGTTGAGGGTTTGGTAGTCAATTCAAGAATACCATAAAGTATCTGAGAATACTTCACAGCAACTGATTGATCTAACTACACATGCACTAGTCTCACTCTTCTTCCCACCATCACACTATGAAGTTCTGTGACATAAGTCAAGATAAGTGCTTAGGTCATTCACTCACAACACTAACATGCTTCCCACACTGACCTCACGTTGCAGTGTGCCACCAACCCAAATTTTTTATTTGGCACTTCGTTATGGATGTACAGCATTATATATCTGAAATTACAATTTCGTCCACCAGGAACGACGACTAGGAAGGCACCTCATGTTGCACTTACGGCAAATAAAAAACTTTTGTAACGTTAAACCTCCCACATTTGCTCTGTATTGCAAATTATTTTTAAAATGACAAATAACAACAACACATTCAAAAGTGAAAAGATTGAGTACCAAAGTAAATATCAAATCTGGGCTCATAGTAGCAATGAACATTGAAAAGCCGAAACTAAAACTAAAGAAGGCACTAACTTGTACAGATGCACTTGTTCCAGGTGACCCTTTTAACAGGTGCCTTGCGGGGTTTCATGTCTTCTGGGTCTGGAGGAGATGCACTGTGTGTGGGGGCAGAGTTGGAACTGTCTTTGTCCCCCCTGCAGTGAGGCGCCTCCTGCTGCTTACAGAAGCAGCACCAGTACTTCATGATGCCTGGCCTCTCTCCTCCATTTTTGATTCGAAAGGACGGGGAAATTATTATTCGTTTAAAAGCGTTCTATCATCTTAACCTACGTGTCACAATATAAAATATGTATATTTTTGCATGGCCTTAGAATGCATCTTCAGCAACTGTGCGTTTTTCCCATCTTGCTTCAATGACAACATTCCTATGATTCAACCCTCACACAGTTTACACGTTTACATGTCTCCAAAGATATTTGCTTTTATCTACATCATGCTACTGCTGAAATAAAGGTGGATAGCTCTAAAAGGCATTTAAGAAGCTTTGGCAGACACTAATGGCATAACAGCCAGCTGGGATTAGGCACAGAAAGCCCATTAAACTGGCTGTGAGAGGGCTCTGGTGACTGACTATCCCCTGGGAGTGGGTCATGATCTCTCAGTAAACTAGTCTGGGGAGGGTGCTGATGTCACAAGAAACACGCAGGGGCCTGCAGTGATGTCACAAGAGGATGTGGATGAATCATGAGCGCGAGGAGAAATAGGGTCACGGAGAGGGCGCAGTTTGAGACCGACGCTGAGAGGAAACGGGTATTTAATTGCCGCTGTACGTGCTGTTCTAAGTATGTGTTACCATAGATAGGTGTTAGTAACGTTATTTTTAAATTTAAAAACTCACGCTTTCTTAAAGTCACTCTGAATTAAGTACAGTACCTGCTTCAAGCAAGTGCAAATTATACCTAAACAACACAATATGTGTAGCAGATGGCCAAGTTACACAGAAAGCAACATGTGAAGTGCGTGCTGGAGAGTCTTTTATAGTACTAGTGCAAATGTATTTGCAGAGCAAGACTAAATGTGGTCCTTATTCAGGGGCAGCTCCTCCACTAGGGTGGAGGGGCGTCACCCCACTGCTTTCTCGCAGTGCGAGAAGCAGAAACATAAAATGGTATTAACTTTTGGTTATTACCATTTTATGTTTCTTTGGGCATTGCGGGCGGGTGGGATGGCGGAGCAGCCCAGGCAGGGCAGGAGTGGTTTGCCCACTCCTGTGTTCACAAAGACTGTTTGGTCGGCCCTCTTTGGCCACCCAAACCAGCCATGCACACTGTGCACTTCTCCAAGCAGGCTGCATTGCAGCCTACATGGAGAACATACCGTCCCTTACAGCCCCTGGCTGGGCAGCGTCCCAACCAATCACAATGCTCCACTGGAGCGCTGTGATAGGCTTAGGGGAGGGTAGGGTGGCTGCCTGCTTCCTGTTCCTGTTGAAGACAGGAGAGCAGGAGCAGTAAAAACGCAGGACCCGGCACGGCGGACAGGTAAGTTTAATTTTTTGTTTTAATATTTACCCCCACCCCGCGCAACCCGTATTCACAATGCACAATATCCGATGTTGGCATTTGACATTTTCTCAGCGTTTAAGGTTATAGTGACCAGTGTAAGATGTCCCTTATGTGACGACGGATGAACTTCGGATATTGTGAATAAAACTTCAGATGAATTGAATAAACTTTGAGCAAACCTGGATTAACTCGCCGTAGTATTGGCATATATTATCGCAGTGCGTCCGGAGATGGGGTGAGATGTTGCCCCATTTTCGATTGCCATTTGTGTTTTGTCGCAGCCTTCTCATACCCTCTCCAATTCATCTTGAAAATAAATGTTTGTTTACATTGAGTGGGTTTGTATTTTTTTCGAGATGTGAATTTATTTTCAGGCCACCTGCGCAACAGGAAGTGCAACAATAATAAATAATTATTATATTAATAATATTTATCGTCATTATCTCCAAACAGGCTGGCCTACTAAGGAGGGAGGAGCTTATTTAACACCCCTATTATAACAAAGCTGAATGCCTGAGTTAATCGAGACCCTCTTCTTTGATACACATACAAAGGACAGGTATATGTTGCACCTTTGTTGTTGCCCTAAAATCACAACCGGAAGGCACGGCGTGTGTTAGAAGGCAGAGGTAAGGGTGGGAAACAGAGATGGCCTGTTTGCTAGTGCTCAGCATATCGCAGTTTCCCAACCACAATATTGGCAAAAAGAAGTGATTGGACGGCCATACTGTGCTCTCCCCACACTGACTGTGACTAACACCTTATTAGCTAGTCAGGGGAGGATGCAGGCAACTGACTGAAGAAGCACATGGTGTGGAATGGAAGCAGCCATTGCAGTGCAATCTGCAGCTGGTGTGTTTTATCCCCGCCTTGCCTTACCTCACCTCCTGCGCCAAGCCAGTGTACCTGAGCCCGGCCTTGGCATGGTATGGCAGTTCAGGGGCAGTGGCTTGGGGCATAAGGGAAAGACAGGGTCAAACCTCACCAGGTGCATACTGCACTGCAATGGCTGCTTCAACTCCACTTCATTCTTTTCTTCACGTCACTTCCCTATCCTCCCCTGACTGGCTAATAGCCTGTTAGTCACAGGCGATCACTGTGGGGAGAGGACATTATGGGAAGCCAGCCTTGCCTTTTTGTCAGTGTTGTAGATAGGAAAATTCAGTTTGTTGAACAGTCTCTAGGCTAGGCTTTAGAGAGCTAGCCTTGCTTGGCACTGGAACTGCCTCTGGGTCGGTGACTGGAGGGCTGCATGCTAGGTGGTGCTGTCGGTGAACGTCAAACGAGGCCTAAACACAGTAGGGGAGCAGCCATATGAGTGAAGGAGAGGAAGAAGATGCTGCTATCTGCCAGACTGGCAAACGATAGGATCTTTGAGAGCTAATGAGTGAGCCAGGATGTGCGTGTGGCTGTGCATATATATCCGTGCATGTGTACACGTGTGAGTGCCTGCACGTGTACGTGTTTGCCTCTATGTATGTCCATTCTTATGTTTGGCTGTGTTTGTGTGTGTCTGGCTGTGCATCTCTGCATGCATGAGTCTCTTGTGCACCTTTGCAAGCATGAGTCTATGTGTATACTTGTGTCAGCATAAGCATATTTTCCTCTTTGAACATTTCGTTGCTTGCTTGTGGGTGAGAGGGCATAGGGTAAATAGCTAGTATTTGCTAGTATTTGATGCAGATACCTTATGTAGCCCTGGAATGTGAGGACAATGTTACTTGACATTTGAAAGCAAAACATATGATAATAGTCCTTGACATAAGATGGCAATACCAGACATAAATTGCCAGTGTCTGCCTTATGACGGTATTACCTGGCATTTGACAGTGAAAACTTTTTTAGAGCTGCAGCTTCAGCAATGCGATGCTGATTCCTTAAGTTTTTTAATTGTGTTTGTAAAGCTCTCACGCTGATTTTCAGGAGGCGCAGCATATTATGCAAAGCCTAGCCCATTTGCATAGGATGGTTTTCTCTGCCATAGGATGGCATCCTCTGGCATGCACAAGCAACTCTTTGCATCTGATTGCAGTACACAGGCACATGAGGTACCTAACACATGTGCAAGTAAGACGGTACATCTGCATGCCACATTGAACCCATGCTTTCTGAAGTTGTTCTAGGCCTTTTCTGATTGCATATGGCCATATGATGTGCAACTTAGTCAAATGCAGAAAGTCATTTTGTGAAAGTTTGATATTTGGTATATGAACCTGGTTTTGACATTGGGGTGCACAGAGTAAGTTTTGGCAACAACTGTTCATGTGAAGTATATACTGAAATGAAAGTACCAAATGAAAATTTATAGCGTATATTTGGCAATTAAAATTAGTGTATGTATGCAACACTACAAGTTGAGAATTTGTGGCAATATTAGAATATTTTCAGAAAATAAAAAGCTGACTTTAGAGACCAAATGAGAGTTTTTGATGAAAAAGATACGCTTGTATTTGTGGATAAAATGGGAGCAAGTAATGTAAATGACAGGCTGTTTAAGGACCAAATTAGTGAGCTTATTGAAAATAAATATTTGGGAGCGTCACTGTATTTTCAGAAAATGAGCACTCTTGTTTGAAGGCAACAATGGTTTACCTGCTATACATAAAAAGTTGGTAATTGTTTACAAACGACTGACAATAATTAGGTTATCTTCATTATCTATACTACTATTATAAAGGAAGAACTTTGAACCTTTGAGGCGGGTAAACTCGGGAACCACAGCGCCAATCCAAACACCCGATACATCGTTGTAATTGGCAGGGTCTGTAGATGGACATGGGCTATATAATTATACGTTATTTGAAATATTTACCTAAAAAAAAAAAGTAGTCCCTTGGAAGTAGCGCCGGCCGGCCGCGACGTGCGTGCTATATATATATATATATATATATATATATATATATATATATATATATATATATATATCAAGAAATATTCAGACCTCTACAGAAGCGGCGAAAGAAGAGACGGACCCCACGATATCCAGGCAGGTTATCTTTATTCACAAGCCTTCAAAATGCAACGTTTCGAGTACTAGCGTACTCTTGTTCACACACCACATTCGTATTTGGATTTTTCTTTTATGTTGTTGGTTCTGACCCCACCTATGGGCCACACCTACCACACGTGCATCACATGGTCCAGCCTGTGGCCTGGATTGAACAATTTAAAGCAACAGTACGCCACTGTGTACATATTTAAAATCACAGATGTTGGACAAAGTTGCACTAAAAGCATTTAAGATCAATAGCGAAAATAATGCCGCTGATGTCAATTTCATCACAGTAAACGCCAATACATGGAAATTGATATATATTGCTGTATTAATACATTGCTAAAATATTTATCTTTGCTGCACAAATGCATGAAAATGAACCATTGACTAAATTTTAAATGATATGCTTTTATGCATAACTCATAGCTTAGTCAGCTAAAGTAAAAAATGGAACAATCAAATATATACATGTATGATGGCATTATAAACAGATTTAAATGCTGGGCCTAACCTCAGTACTGTTGAAACCTGGTCCAGAGCTCAACTGGAACATGTGAAAAAAGGGGGAAATGCCACCCAAATGCACCTCAGTGTACAACCGTGACTTTGAGTTACAGTCCTATATATTTATTTAAAATTTATACCTAATAAATTTCATATTTCATAAATATTAGGACCTATTTACAAAAAATATATGTACAAAAGTGAAAAAAGTGCTCTAGTGTATTCACAGTGTAATTAAACCATCAAAAAAATATAACCAATGATTATTTAAAAGACTGCATTATTTAAAAACATAAACAACCAATCTAAAAACTAGTGGGACTGTAGATCACCATAGTCGAGTACATTATTGTATATTTCATAATGTTTAACTCATATGTACTCCATTATGCTGTACACTATAAATGGTTGCTGAAACCTCCAATATAGAGGTTTGATGGCCTGACTATAGTGTGTATGAGATTGATCAACAATTTTACAAAAAATTGTGCAAATCCTCCGTCGCATTCAACCCATTGGGTTGTTTGCTGTCGAGCTTGATAATGTAACGCGTTTCCATTCGGCGTAGTAATTTGTCGCGGTCGCCACCGCGTCTGAGTGGGGCAACAGCGTCAATTACAAAGTATGTAAGACAAGACAGGTCCCTGTTGTGTCTGATGTTAAAATGACGCGCCACTGGATAGGCCCCATCGTGGTTGACAATGGCACGAAGGTGCTGCAGTATCCTGACATGCACCTGAGCCCCGGTACTGCCCACGTAGCGCAGACCGCAGGTGCATGTCAGGACATAAACCGCGAACTCCGTTCGGCAGTTGTAATTGCCTCGAATAGGTAATTCTGTATTTGAAAATGGAGTGCTATAATGGGTGATGTTCTGCCCATATTTACAAGCTCGACAGGAGAAACATTTATGGAAGCCTCTGCCTCCAAACCATTCATTGGCCCTAGGAAGTTCAGGGCTGGATTTGACCAGCCTGCTGTGCATACTAAATGCACGCCTGAATGTAACCACTGGTCTATCAGGAGTCCTGTCACGCAAAACACCATCAGTCTTTAATATTGCCCATTGTTTATTGACAATAGATTTAATTTGGCGATGTCGCCTGCTGTAAGTTGTTATTAATCTGGTAGTGTCTGCATTGACATTAGCGTCAAGGGGTTTAGGTGCTAGCAAAGAGGCTCTTGACCTTTCTCTGCTCTTTGCTAGTGCGTTAGATAGGCAGCTTTTGCTGTACCCCCTTGCCTGAAGTCTTACCATCATTGCAACTGCACCCTCCTCAAACTTCTCCTGTGTGTTGCAAATTCTTTTTAAACGCAACAGTTCACCCAGAGGGATACTACTTATGACGTGTTTGGGGTGACCACTGCATATCCATTTCAATTTATTTTTCACATCAAATATCAGCACTACATCTGCTGAATTTCTTGATGTCGGCATCAATATCAATGGTGCTATGATTGGTACATCTCTACACAGGAAACCCACTGCTGGTAATAGTATTTTACATGCCAGCAGTGGTCACCCCAAACACGTCATAACTAGGGATATATGATGTTACAACGCGTACTTTTAGCACGCATACCATTACCACGGATTTTTTACAACGCAGGTCATTTTACAACGGATACCTTTACAACGCAATACACTACAACGCAGATACTATTACAACGCATACCATTACAACGTAAGTATAGGTAAGTATATAATATTAATATATATTTTAAATAATTATTTTTGTAATATTTAATTTTATTATTCATTATTTAATTATTAAATAATTATATTAATGAAATTAATTTTAATTTTATTATTTGTAAATATATATTAAAAATACCCCTGAACCCCAAAACCCAAACCCAGCCCTAAAACGTAAAAATACCCCTGTACCCCAAAACCCAATCCCAGCCCTAAAACCTAAAAATACCCCTGTACCCCAAAACCCAAACCCAGCCCTAAAACCTAAAAATACCCCAATACCCCAAAACCCAAACCCAGCCCTAAAACCTAAAAATACCCCTGTACCCCAAAACCCAAACCCAGCCCTAAAACCTAAAAATACCCCTGTACCCCAAAACCCAAACCCAGCCCTAAAACCTACAAATACCCCTGTACCCCAAAACCCAAACCCAGCCCTAAAACCTAAAAATACCCCTGTACACCAAAACCCAAACCCATCCCTAAAACCTAAAAATACCCCTGTACCCCAAAACCCAAACCCAGCCCTAAAACCTAAAAATACCCCTGTACCCCAAAACCCATACCCAGCCCTAAAACCTAAAAATACCCCTGTACCCCAAAACCCAAACCCAGCCCTAAAACCTAAAAATACCCCTGTACCCCAAAACCCATACCCAGCCCTAAAACCTAAAAATACCCCTGTACCCCAAAACCCAAACCCAACCCTAAAACCTAAAAATACCCCTGCACCCCAAAACCCAAACCCAGCCCTAAAACCTAAAAATACCCCTGTACCCCAAAACCCATACCCAGCCCTAAAACCTAAAAATACCCCTGTACCCCAAAACCCATACCCAGCCCTAAAACGTAAAAATCCCCCTGTACCCCATAACCAAATACCACTAAAAATGTTTTAAAAAATAGATAAACTTACCTATAATAATACTTACGTTGTAATGGTATGCGTTGTAATAGTATGTGCGTTGTAGTGTATTGCGTTGTACAGGTATGCGTTGTAAAATGACCTGCGTTGTAAATGTATGCGTGGTAGTGGTATGCGTGGTAAAAAATCCGTGGTAACAGTTACATACCAATTGAAATGGTTGGTGTTGAGAGCATTGACAAAGAGTTGTGCACTGTCTATATCGCCCTCCCATACACAAAAAACATTGTCAATAAAACGCATCCAGTGCTTAATGTGCTCAAAACCAGGGATGTTAGTCAGATCTTGCTCCTCCCACAGCCCCACGTGAAAGCACGCGTAGCTGGGAGAGAAGCAAGATCCCATGGCAACACCGCGTACCTGTCTCCAAATGTCTTTACCAAACAAAAAATAATTATTGTTAAGGCACCACTGCACCAAGTCGCATATCATTTTGTTATGACTGTAATATTCACAGGATTTGCGTCCCAAGAAATGTCTAATCACCTCTATGCCCAGTGATGTCATGAGTGATGTCACTGACCATGTCATGAGTGATGTAATATGTGACGTCATCAGCAGTGCATTGCAGGCGCGCAAGTTATAGTGAGTCCAACTAACTATAACGTGGGAATTTCAATGGTTTTATGTCAGTAAAATTTCCAGCTAACTATAACTGGTGTGAAACCTATGGTTTTTTCAGTGAATGTAATTAGTTTTTTAAATGCTAATTCCTAACTATAACTGGTGTGAAACCTATGGTGTTTTCAGTGAATTTCAAAGTTTTTTTAAATGCTAATTCCTAACTATAACGATTGTGAAACCTCTGTTTTTTTCACTGAATTTCAAAGGTTTTTTAAAAGCTAATTCCTTTCTATGTCGAGTTTGTAACCTACGATTTTTTTTTTAATTTGCTGTTTTGTGTAAGTATTAAATTTTTTTTTTAATAATGATATTTTTTTAATGTTTTTTTTTTTAAATCATTTTTTCCTGAAGCGCTCTAGGTGCGTGCACTGGTAAGCTCTCCGGAAAGCGCACCCAGAGCGCTACTTGCGTTCGTGTAAAAAAATATGAATGAAAAGTAAATAATAACACAAGACATTTAGTACCATACATAGAAAAGCAGTATTTTTCAATAAAGAAATAAAAATGATTTTGCATTTCCGTGAAACTATCAAAACGTCACTTAGGCGCGCCGCGTAAGCGCTCCCGGAAGCGCCTTCGTTCGCGCCGCGTATGCGCCCCCGGAAGCGCCTACGTTCGCGCCGCGTAAGCGCCCCCGGAAGCGCTTCGGTGCGCGCAGCGTAAGCGCGTCAAGTCATGTGACCTTAAAATAACACTTTTCATTGGTTGCTAACAGTTTTTTTTTACAAAGAATGAAATCCCCACCCATTTCCTTCACTTCTTCTTTCACTTTTGTGACTGAAAGACCTGCCTTTTTGCTCTTGGTTCTTTGTTGGATATCTTGGATTATCATGGCTGCCAGACCATCCAGCAGAGAAGATCACTCCAATGATTTAATTGATGAAGAGCCTCCTCAGCTGAAGGTCAAAGAACATTTCATCTGGAATTTTCTTTCCATACCTGATGACCAGAAGAAGGTAAATGCTCCAAAAGTGGAGTGCAGGATCTGTCACACAGTCCTGTCACGGGGTGACTCGACTAAAAAATATTCTTTGGGAACTCCACAATGATTCGCCATGTGGAGAGGGGGCACCCCCAGAATTTTGCCCTGGAAAGTGTCAGGGCTCTGGCACAAGAGGTTCCCAGTGATGGGGCCTCTACATCAACCGGAGGACCAACAACATCGTTGAGGGGGAGATCACAAGAGCTGGTTCCGAACATTCAGCCTTTGATTTAACAAAGGCGTCCTTAAATGCAGAGACTGTGATCAGCTACTTTGCTATGGGGAGCAAAGTGTTCTGCTCATGGTTCGAGCATTGGAGAACCATCGCTGCCGTTCCCAGCCCTAAGTTGAGCAGTTTCCATTCCCTGTTTTTGTTTTTGTTCTAAAAAAAGAAAAAAGAAAAAAAAAAGTTCTTTTCAGAACTACCTCCAATTCTCATCAAAGAGCTATATTCTTAAAAAAATGAAAAAGAGTAAGTGAAGTGGAGTGCATTGATAAAGGAAAGGAAAATGAGTTAGAAAGAATAAAAAGGTATCAGAGGAGAAAGGAAGTGAAGTAGGGGGACTGAAAGAAGGTGAGTATTGGGAAGGAAAGTAAGGAGAAGGAGAGTGAACATGGGGAATGTGGATATTCAAAGAAAATGTAGAAAAGGAACGGGGGTGTGGAAGGGTAAGAAAAGATTCATTGCTGGAGTTGCATCATTTTTGTGACACACTCCAGCAATGCATCACTTTTGCGCTTACAGATACGTCTGAAATACTGACGCATCTGTAAGTACTTGCAACATAATACGTCATATATTTGATATGACGCATGACTAGAAGCCTGAAGGCCTCATTTATAAGGCCATGCGTCACTTTTACGCCACCGGTGCGTCACTTTTTGTGACGCACCAGTGCTGTAAAAAATGCACGTTATTCAGTCATATTTACAAAGTGACGCATCTAGGTAGATGCGTCACTTTATAAACCCCTGAGCCACATTACACCTACAGCAGGTGTAATGTATGCAAAAGGAGCGTATTGACGCAAGAAGGGTCGTAGAGGTGACGCAGTGAATGAAGTGGGTTTTCCCCATGCTACGCTCCCCCGTACGTTCTCCGGTGCGCGTACCGGGCGCTCCCTCCGCGAAAATCGAAAAAAATATATATTTTTTTGCCCCGCGGAGCCCATTTATGGCCCCCACATCAAACCTAGGGGGTCAGGGGGGGTCTACCCTGCCCCCTTTTGCTCATTTCCCCCTTTGTTTTTGCCACCTCTTGTGTCTCGATCCTACCGAGACACAAGATGGCGGCCACTCCGGACTGTTTGGAATGTTGACAAACACCCGAGAGCCAATCAGCTCTCCGCTCGCGAACTCGCATTGCGCGCCCGGTGCGCGTACCGGGGCGCGCTTATAGATATATATATTTTTTTGAACCTAAATTACTCAAAATCCACTGGAGCACATATCTTGAGACATAGCAAAGGCACATCAGGCTACCAGTCCCTACAATTTTGCCAAGTTTGATGGAAATCCATTCAGCTGTTCGGGCTAAAAGTGAGTCCAACTGCCCTATGGAAATTAACATGGGGAAAACACGTTTTGGGACCCCCCTTTTATCTCGGCCCCTGCTTCACGAATGCCCCCCAAACTTTCAGGGAAGGAGTGGAGCGCCGCGAGGCGAATTTGAGGTAAATTTCAGGCAGATTCCTCAACCGGCGCCAAAGTTATTCACAATAGAATGTTGTGATTTCCCTATTCAAAATAATCCTAACTATAACTACCTACTGTCGACCGCCAGTAGGTAATATATACATATACACATACACATATATATATATATATATGACACAATCCAAGGCGGTTCCTCCTGGGATCGGTCCCTTAGTCAGGTGGTGCGTGGTGCCGTTAAACCCAAACCGAACATCAATAATCCAACGTGAAATGAGTAATTATGCACTCTCAGAAGTCTGATTGCTGAAACCATAAGCTTTATTCCTTAACCGCTATATATATATATATATATATATATATATATATATATATATATATATATATATATATATATCCAAATACCTCCTCCTGAAAAGAGACGAGGCCACAGCAGGGGAACCGTTTGGAGCAGACTTTATTCAATGAACACCGTTCCTGGCGAATGCATTTCGGCATGTGTCCTCCTTCCTTAGCGCCTAGGGTGTTGCTAGGATGTTGGCGTAAATTGTGGGTTTTAAATACCCCGCCCCATCCTCAATACTTGATGGTCCCTACGGCCCCTGCAGGTGAAGTCCATTCGCATATGCCTCCCGTTGGACGCCCAGTCCCGAGCGCCTACAGGTTCCAGAATGCAGTGTAGATTGCTGGCAGGCATCGCGGGGGTGGAAGTAAGTATGAGCCATGTTGTTATATATATATATATATATATATCCACAGCCTTCTTTTCACAGAAGAATTAGTACGCACTCACAATTTCCCATAAATCCATGTTTCCTTTATTGCAGTGAGGTTTGCAGGTTCAGAAAAGAAACACTGACGCGTTTCGTTAGTTACCATTAACTTGCTCACGGTAGGTATGTCTACATTTCAAAATCACCTATAAACAGTGTTTAACAAGTCATGTGATTCATTACCTCATCCTTAACAAACGATGCATAGCATTCTGGTACATGTAGGCTTTGACGGGCATTTACGATTAATTTACAACCTTTGAGGTATTAATTATTGGTATATGTTGCTCCCCCTATTCTTTTTTAATTGTATTTTGGTATATTTCCCCTTCTCGATGATTTTAAATTATTTTAGCAACCATATGATTAGCATATTTATATCGTTTTGTTTTGTTTTGTTCGGGAGACCATCAGTTTGCCTGGTTCTGTTTTAATTTTTAATTTAGGCAGAAAGGTCTGCCGCATTCATGAGAGCTGTTTAATCCTGCAATTAAAGCCTCTACTTTCCGCATTGCAACTATTTATTTATCGGAGCTCCGATATTTTGGAAGATTTCTTATTTTGGCAACCGCCATAATTCTTTTATTGCGCCCTCTAGTGGGCTTGCGGCAGACATTCTCGCAGTTAAACTGCTGAATCCGTCTTTCATTTCATTCATAGCATTCTTAGCAATGTAATTAGAAAGCTACCTGTTCTCATTGTAACTTCTCTGTAGTGATACCCTTTAGTGGGCATACGTATTTATGATTGCATTTTTATTTTTATTTATTTAGCCTTTTTGGGGATTCGGGGGAGCCAAATTCTTAGTTTTAATATTGCCCGGCCATGCTCTAAAAAAGGGGTTAAAAAACGGAGGTATTCTTCAAAAACAGTTCAAAACATCACAAGGTAAACAAGAAATTCTTTGAAAAAACAAGAAATTCTTAAAAAGTCTTTTGGTTCCAGTGGTTAATCTATAGATGTACATACAGTTCTTCACTTTGGTTCAAGCCCCAAGGTGTAAAAGTTCTGAAATTACATATCTGACCAGATTCTCTTCTTCTTAAGTTCATTTCCCTGTCGCCACCGCTCACGTGTTGTGATGTTGTCTCCAAAGCATCAGCTTTTTCCAGTCTACTTCATGATTGCTTTCCATATGCTTTGCTACCACATTACTTCGATCTTTGTTTATTGTTGTTCGGACGTGCTCCAAAATTCTTTTTTTGAGCTCACACTTAGTGCTGCCAATATATTTTAAGGAGCACGGGCACTCTATGACGTAAACAACAAATTGGCTTTTCCACGTGATCAGTTCTGTTATTTTTCACATTTTATTATTAGGTTGTAGGACATCTGTTGTATTTTTAGCAATTTGGCACACTCTGCAACAATGGGATTTACTGCAGAATCCCCAGAAAGTAACTGCCCCCCAATATGGAAAGGGTCAGGTAGGTGGTGGCGATGCCATTCAAAACGGGCCCAGTCACAGGGAAAAAAGCTGCAACTCAAACCACACCCCGAAAATGTGTCCCATCCATTATTAAACGTGATTGCGATGAATGCGTCCATGCTGTCTTGATACCAGGTTAACAAGGAACAGATCGAGAGGGACCAGTAACAGGTACGCTGCAAAGTCGTTAATTCCCACCTGTATTATCCTTCATATCTGCAGAACGATCTACCATCTTACCTCTTGCCTTCTTCTCTACTTGGGGAAAAGAATTACAATGTATTTAATTGGAAAGAAAATAAATGTACATATCTCCACATTTGCTTAAGGAATAAATGAAAGGCAGCTAACCTACGTAACATAAATCTTTATATTCAGGTACATACATACATCTAAAAGTATTAAAAAAGCATCTGCTTGAATGCTGGGGTGCCTGCATTGCTTCTCTTATCAGACCTCTGTTTGGGGTTTTTTTCTGTTGTTGGTAGAGTGCTGTCAATGGGACATCATTAGGATGTTCATGAATGGTTGAGCACCTTCTTTCTATCTCCCTGACCTATCATGTCACGAAGTGATGTGTAGTCAACAGAATTTGCCTCAGCTCCAGAGGTCTTTAATTAGCGATATTATCCTCACCAGCTACTCTACACAGTATGGTTATCATACTCCCATGTGAAAAGCACAAGTCTCACTCCACTTTCAGGCAGGAGTGAGTTCCATTCTTCCCCAGGACAAATACGATGCTTTGTGAATCTAAAATGATAATCAAATGTTTGCGAGTATCTGGAAGTCAGCCAACTATATTTTAATTTGTGCCTAGGTTTGTCATCTTTTAGAAAGGTGTACTAACAGCAGCAGGGCTGGAAGATATTCATGTTCATTTTTCACCATGCCGGGCGCTTAACAGACTTACTAACAACTGTAACTTGCGTGATTGCTATTTCACTGTCTTTCCTGGCTTAAGAATCCCGGCTGCGAAGGGGCTCAGCTCGATCAGATAGCTAGGACAATCAGGATTAACTCTCTGTCAGGGGTATATGACAGACGTTTATTCTCAGTCTTTAATAAAAGTGATGGCTACTCTGCTTAAAACATATCAGTCTGTATATGCCACATATCTCAGGAGCTCAGTTACACCCATACTTGAGAGAGCTCTAAGAAATGTTGGGGCAAATTACCAAGCAATAGCGATAATTATCGCTATTGCTTGGTTAGAGACAAACATTTACCGCTGAGCTGCGGCAAATTTTTATCACAGATAAACCTTGGTATTACCAAGGTTTATCGCAAATGCGATAATAATCGGCCGCAATGCATGAATATCGCTGAAAAGTCAGCGATATTCATGCATTACCGAGCTAATGCTCTTAGCCATGTTATCCACCTCCCATTGGATAACATGGCTAAGAACTGCTCAGGGCAGGTGTTAGCTTTTGGAGATATTCGCGCTTAGCACGAATATCTCCAAAAGTTGGTAATCGGAGATAGCGATATTAGCGACTGTTTCCAGTCGCTAACATCTTGGCACGCCCACTTTGCATGTCATTAGTGATAAATATCACTGATATGCAAAGTGGGGCCCAAGATGGTCGCTATCTCCTACTACCTGTCGCTAACTGGTGTTAGGGACAGCTAGGTAATAGGGAGATAATTTTATCTCCGCTTTCTTGGCTTTTAAAGCCAAAAAAGCGGAGATAAAACCCCTTGATAATATGCCCCCTTGTCCTCTTGTCCTTTTTCGGTAAGTGATTTCCAACTCCAACCGCTTCAGTCAGCAGCTAGCTCCCAACTGTCCTTTCCAACCCCGCTTAAATCTGACTCCATACTGTGTGGCAGAATCACAAAATGGCTGACACTGGAGTCTCACATTTAACCATGAATTGTTCCTTATAGTACAATGTATGTAAAGCTTACATAGATAAATTGGGCTGTACTTTACTATAACCACCTCACTGAACATACTTAGCTATTTCTCACATTTACTACCTGGGTAACATTTCTCGAGGGTGCTATAAGCTATTTATCCCTAACTTCTATGTACCGCAGTGGCCACTCTTATAGGGTTATCTAAGTTCAATGCACTATTAATTGGGGTGTAAACTGAATGCAATATATAAGAGAAAACATATTTTAAAAAAATATATGAAGAAGCTGATGTATTTCAGTAGGATAAGAGCCACAGTCTCTTCTCTCACCCTCGGATGTTTTACTTTGCACAGTGATCCACAAAAGAACAGTAACGTCAAAACAGACCTCGTAGGGTGTGGTTGACTATTTCTAGTACAACATCCTTGCTAAGCAGAGGCGGTACCTCCGCTAAGGTGGAGGAGCATCGCCCCACTGCTCTATGAGCAGTGCAAAGGAAAAATAAAATGATAATAACAGAAGGTTATCATTTTCTTTTTAGTATAATGGACTGGGGCCAGGTTAGGGCGTGGCGGGTTTGGGCTCGTTTCAGAGGAAGAAGTGGATGGTGCCCAATAAGCGTGCATGACTGTTTGGCCGACCATTTTGGGCTGGCCAAACACTCATGCACACTTAGCATATTCTCCACCTGGTTCTGTTGTACAACCTGGGTGGAGAACATGCACAGGCTCCCACTCCCTGTCTGAGCAGCAAACACGGCCCTCAGACCAATTACGATACTGCTGTCATGCTGATGAAAGCAGCGTCATGATTGGCTAGGGGAGTCTGGAAGCTTGGGTGCTGCCAGAAGAACAGCGAGGAGGAGAGGTAGGCGGCTGGCGACCAGCGACGAGCAGGTAAGTCTTTTTTTTCTGGGGTTTTTTCTACACACCGCGCCCCCTCCCACCCACACTCCCCTGCCACCGCTCCCTACCAGCCGCAACTACTGCTAACTGGAAACTTTAAAAAACAAACCTAATTCACTCCCCAAGCAACAAATTGGTTACGATATTTTGTCAATTTTTGTGAAGTTCTGAAGAGGAGAAAAAGTTCTCAGTGAAGTTCCCACGGAGTGTCATGTTTAATGCATTTGCTCGAGTTCCCATGGGTCTCCAGTGATGGAAAAATGTACCTGTCTAATGCTGCAACAGCCCTCCTGGGGGCAACACCTAGTGGAACCAGTCAGCTCTTCTTAAAGACGTTTCCTAAACCACTTCTTTCTCCAGTGTACAAGGAAGCAACTTTTCATCAAAAGATGCATTAAAATGAGAATCTGAGCCATTGTGCAGTTTTGGTATCCCAGTCTTTCAGGTACTGGACTGGCACACTATCATTGGTGAGGGGTAGACCTTAAAACAACCACAATATGTTAATTTACTCTGTAAACATATATGGATATTTAAAGAATGGATCAAAGAGGTGTGGCGCCGCGGCTAGGGCGACTGACTCCGGAATCTGGGGATCACGGTTCGATCCCCGGGGCCGGCGGCAGATTAGCCCAGCACCATGTGACTCTGTACAATAGCTTGCTTAATCTTCCCAACGGCCCCCAGCGCCTAGAGACCCTTACGGGTGATTGTGCGCTTTACAAATGTGGATTATTATTATTATAAGGTTGAAACTATGGACACCAGGAAATAGATTATTAATCTTATAAAACATATGCCTTTCTGCTGATGAGTCTATGAAAAGTAAGGATAGACTGTTGAAAACACTGCCAAAGATGGAATGTGATTCGTCTTCTGTTTTAACTCAAAGCGGGGCTGCACCACAGGTTTTTGTGGCCCTTAGACAAAAATGCCCACATATGCCTGGTCACACCTCCCCATCCTTCTTTGTGAGAAGAACAGACACAAGTTTCACTCACAATACCACTTTAGAAACAAACATTTATCAGCAGGCAGGACAACAACCACCCGCCATGTGTAGGTGGAAAAATCTGTCATGCATGGAGGTGGGGGTCTGTGAATGAGATCACAACAATTAATGTATCTGAGTTTCTGCAGTGTGTTCAGATGAGAAGGTCTTCACAGACAGTTAATTACAGACAATGAAGTTCAGTTTGTGCCATTGGAGGGATGTTTTTAGGGAAAATGGTGTTGAGCGAGGTGCAATGCTTTGTATAATCCCAAAGCTAATGGTACACCTATGTTCTCTTGCTGGAGAGTGGTGGAATACTGTTCCCTATACTGTAGTTGGTGCGCTCCTCTCGCCACAGAAGTAAGTGATTTTAGTAGATAATTTAACAGACTTCAAGTTCGAGGCACAGTCTATCATGCGAATGGTAGACTGGCGGAGCCACAGTTTATATGGAAAAGGTGAAAGAGTATTGTAGATGGAAACACACTAAGTATAAGACGGAAGCCAGTTTATGGCAGCGGAGTATAAAGTGCTTGATGTTGTCAGAATACAGAAGATGAAGAGATGTAAGGCCGTGCGTTCATGTCACTCTCTAGAATATGTAGGATTATCAACAGGTATGTGGTGTTGGATGATGGTGAATTTAGAACATAAAGCAGGTGATGAAGGTTATGATAATAAAATGGGGGTGGTGGGTCTTGAGTTGGTGTACTTGCCGTCTATGTGATGAATACATTTCACACAGAGTAATATTTTTTTTAATATGCATATTGGTGTGTTTTAGTTTTTATGCTTTCTGTAGGGGTTTGTTGTAGTGGAAGAGGGAAGTAAGTAGTAACCTCATGCCTTGTTACCAGGCATAGCTACATAATGACCTGCATTATAATGTTACCTGTGTCAGTATTGGGATGGTTCCTTTTACGTTAGAGAACACAAGACTGGAGTCAGGAGTCTACACTATAAAACTATACAACACCACAGTTTATACTTTCTTCAGGTTGTTCGGGAGGAATTTTAAGCGACGAGTTGTAGAGACACTGAACACTACGGGGTACCACAATCACCCAGACCTAAACTCTGCCACCACCTGGCATTCAACCACCAGGACTTCCAGCAGAATCCTTACTTACATGGCCATGGCATGAGAATGGTGGGGCAGCGGTCGGCAGAAAAGTGGGTGCCCTTGTGTGGGGGGATCTTTGTGTGCCTTGGGTATATTAATCCTAGGGACTCATGATTGTGCCTTGAAGTGCAGAGAGATTACAGAGTCTTGGGGAATCTCTCATCGCCTAAATTGCATGTGTGGAAGGCTGGGTTGGAGGGAATCGTCAAGATTCTGTAATCTCTCCACAATTCAAGGCGCAAATCACTACTATTCAATACTAATTCACCACTAATCCTGTTTGGATTCCAGAGTAGCATGCTTGCCCTCAAAAAGCACTTTAATGCCTCATCAGCGGTACCAAGTGCAATGTAAATGCAGACCCCTCCCTCTTCTATACCTCCACTATCCTTTTCAACACAAATAACAGACTCACATGTCCACAGCTCAAATTAATTTCCTATTTCCCTATACTAATTCATCATTAATCCTTTTTGGGTTCCGGAGTGGCGTGCTACTCACTGAAAAGTACTTTGAGGCCTGGTCAGGGGTAGTAAGCACTATATAAATGCAACTATAATTTGTGAGGCTAGTCGGGCTACCACCAGAACTGAGCTACATCGCACTATCATTCATTAGCCTCTCTAGACTGTGCAAAAATTGAAGGCAGCGGGGATATTAAAGTCTGTTGGGCATTAGTTCCATTTCTCTCTACCACTGCCTTCTAAATAATGGCTGGGTTGCTGTAACTTGCCAGAACGTTGCCACCTCCCTCTCAAGGTTGAAAAGGTCATTATCAGCGCCAGCGCGAATAATCAAAAGTTCTACAAACTGCAAGACTTTGACAGCAAACACTCTATGGAAAAAAAAACATTTGTACAGTTCTTATTAAAAATGATCATGCTGGTTTTACTCAAGAATTAATGATGTTGACTTAGAGACGCCTAGTAGATAGCTTAGTCGTCGAGGGTAGACTACGAAATAATGATACGTGAATGGAAAAGGTACACAGTTTATCCACTTGTTGCATGCTAGCTATAGTTTTCGCCACAGTAAACAAAGTCTGGCATTCCCAAAGCCTTGAATAATATACACGCAGCTTGCCACAGGACTAGTCATTTTAACTTATTACAGCGCGTGCTCAAAGTAAACAAGGTAACGTCATTTCGCGTCGTAAAAGAGTAGTTTGCCGCCAGTGCACTGCAGTCAGACATTATAGCTGCAGATGCCATTGGATATGATGGCGCCTCAGTGCGTGACTGCCAGAGTATCATGTTCCTGGTGTCACTAAAAGTAGCATCAACAAACCATGCACGGAGTGAGCTGCCAAGAAACAAACAACTTTCCAAATATACTGTGCATTGCTTGGTGCAATGCATACGTGTTAGTTGACACGTTTTACGCGCAAAATATACGAATAAAAAGTTACTGCCTTGGGTTACAGGAGCTGCCGTGTGGCCCCCGGAGTCACTCGGCTCCGTTACTCACCCGTCATCCGCCTGCTGTCAAGATGCTCGGGCGTCTGGCGTTCCTTTTCCTCCATGTCTTCTGGCAGTTGCCCCTGCTGTCCCGTCAGAAGCTTAAACCCACTCAGAACTGCGTCATGCAGAGTATAAGCACAGGTGACGCGCTATATCTCCACCTCGTGCAGTTCCCTGAAGTACAGCGCCTCACAGAAGCGCAGGACCATGCTCCGTGAAACTGCCGCCCCGCTCCTGAGTGGATCAGTGACGGGCAAGGGGGCTGCAGCTGCCGCTGCTTCTGCTGCACAGCCCGTGAGCAGGGAGGGCCCCAACAGGTGATGCGCCTGCCTGCGCGCGCGCTCCTCTCTATTACAAATATAGCTGGCACTGGAATTGTGAAGAACGGACCGTCGCGCGCGGATCAAATTTACACCGCTGCTGCTGCATCCCGTCTTTGTGGCATTGTTGCTCTGTATGGAAGCGCGTATTCTTCTTTGCTCTGTGAGCATAGAGCATTTCGGAACCTTAAGACCTGTTTTGAGTGCTACATTTTAGTGACTGAATTGAAAACACATTTGTTGAGAAATTCCCCCACCTTTAATGAACTCCAAGAACTCACACGTTTCCATGGATTTTTAGCTGGCGAGAAAACAACGGATCACTGATAAAAAAGGAGGAGTGACGTTCAACTTCATTTGTGTTTTGTGTTATGTTTCTATGCACTTTGATTGTTTTTGAGGTCAGGCTTAGATCATGGAACTGGAATAGTGAGGGCGAGATTCACATAGTTGGTAGAAGCGGTTGAGGTGGAATCCGGACATAGCCTATTAGTGGCGGCTCCTCTGCTAAGGGAGAGGAGTGTCGCCTCACTGCTTTTAGCAGTGAAAGTAAAGGAAAAATAAAATACTAACTCGTTATTATCATTTTGTTTGTTCCTGCTTCGGCAGCTTTGTGAGGCGTGGCGGGACTGCTCTGCTCTCAAAACAGGGGGAAGAGTGGTCGACACTCCGCGTAGGCCGCAAGAGCACCTGTTCAGTCTATGTTTTGCAGATCTGCGCCAGCACCTTGTGGATAGTAAGCTCACTGACCCCATGGAGCATGCTAAGGAGGCAAACTGCTGGGTCAGCACCAGGGTCCAGAAGAAGGTATCTGGGGGGATCACCACAAGGGTGGGCAAGGTTCTCACCAGAAGAAGGAAGATGGGGGACAAAAATAAAAACAAGAAGTTCTCAAAAGGGCCACAAACTAGTTATGTGGTTCAGGGTTCCCTTTATATGGGGGGGGGTCTCAGGTATGTTGAAGGTAGCTGGGAGTTCGTCCATGCCTGTGGATTGTCAGCTGAGTAATGGCCAGGAGCATACTGTCAGGAAGGAGGTAGAGCGCAGGTCCCCCGTGGAGATGTTAGGGTTGTCTGAGTGACTGTGCCTGACCACACTGTCCATGGTAGCCCTTCAGGGTGGTCAAGAGGACCTGGAGCCCGGAAGAAGGGCCCAGGCACCTGTCAAAAATAGAAAACACAAGGGGCACCGGAGACCCACTCCTGAAATTCCCATGGTCCCGGAGGAGGCTGAACCTAAGGGGGAAGATCCGGTACCTACAAGGGAGGAAATGGCTGAACTGGGGAACCTTCCTGAGTTGAAGAATTGGTGACAGGAAGGGGTTCCCACCAGGGAGGAGTTCTGCATCGAAGCAGGTCAACGCCATCTCCTCCATGCTCTCCACACCACTGGATTCAAGCAAGCCGGGCTGTAGACGGCTGGAATGCCAGAAACCGGTCCTCGGAAGCTTGTTTCCGGTCCAGTGAAGGCATAGCTTGGCAGTTCGGGCTGGACTGTTCCCATGAGGCACAGGGTCAGACTGATTTACATATGGCCATGTCTGAGCTGGGGTGTTGTGGAGTGCAAAAAAACGATGGATTTAGGCCCAGATCTCTCTCTGTACTGGGGTGAATGTATGACATTGTTCTGCATTCTGTCCATCAACTGTGGTTTTTGCAACGCCATCTCCTCCTCCTGCTACAACACCCTCCGCATGCTTCGCAGGATCTATAAGTGGATCCCGACCGAAAGCAGAAGAACAGTAACCCAAGCCCTCGTCAGCAGCAGGCTGGACTACGGCAATGCACTCTACTCAGGAATCACGACCAGACACCTAAGACGGCTGCAACGCATCCAGAACGCCTCCGCCCACCTGATCCTCAACATCCCTCGACGAAGCCACATCACCTCCCACCTAAGAGACCTGCATTGGCTCCCCGTCAATAAGAGGATCACCTTCAAGGTCCTCACCCACGCACACAAAGCACTCCACAACACCGGACCAGCCTACCTGAACAACAGACTCAACTTCTACACCCCCGCCTGCCAGCTCCGCTCCGCCAGCCTCACCCTCGCCGCCGTCCCACGCATCCAACAAACAACCTCTGGCGGCAGATCCTTCTCCTTCCTCGCCACCAAGACCTGGAACACCCTCCCTACCCACCAGCGTTAGACCCAAGACCTGCTCACCTTCAGAAGACTTCTCAAGACCTGGCTCTTCGAGCAGTAGCAGCACCCCCTCCCCTCAGCACCTTGAGACTCTCACGGGTGAGTAGTGCGCTCTACAAATTCACTGATTGATTGACTGATTGCAGGGCGCAGAAGGAATACCCCTCTCTTGAGGGTCTTCCGCAGCAGTCTGAGACCCAGGAAGTTGGTGACTCCTCTGGTAAGCATCTCCTGTATAGTGGCCCAAGGTTCCTGAGCCTGGTGCAACACGTGTCCTAGTGGTCCCCCAGTGCTACAGGACCTTCCTACTGAGTCTGGCTCATGATGTGCCACTGGCAGGTCATTTGGGGCAAGACAAGACCTTTGACAGGTTTGTCAACTAAATTTACTGGCCTCAAGTGATGAAGGGCACAGACACGTACAACAGGTCCTATCCTACCTACCAGCCAACTGGCCAGATGGGGGGGAGTGCAAGACTCCCCTGCAACCATTTCCTGTCATTTGCACTCCCTTTGAGAGGGTGGGCATTGACATCATTGGACCTCTGGACCTCAAGGCAGCTATGGGCAACATACTCATTCTGATATTGGTGGACCATGCTACCCGGTACCCATAGCTATTCCCCTGAGGATGATGACTGCGCCTGTTGTTGCCAGGACACTAATGAGGATCTTTACCCATTTGGGTTTCCTCAAGGAGGTAGTATCTGACCAGGTTACCAACTTCATGTTTTACTACATTAAAGCCATGGGGAAGGAGGATCACTGAAATAATATCGAGGGACAAAATATCGACTTGCCAAAATATCGTGGACAAAATATCGACAGTCAAAATATCGAGTTTGTATCTACAAACAGGTAAGTACAAAAATATCGAGTACAAAATATCGTTAACAAAAATATAGATGTAAAAAATATCGACTTTATTAAAAACAGTGTTAAATTAAATTAATATTAAATTTTAATTACTAAAATATACTTAAAACGACTTAAATTAAATTATAATAATTAAATAATAAATGAAAATAATAAAAATAATTTTTTAAAATCTTATTTGTTGACCCTGAACCCTAAAAATACCCCTTTACCCAAAAACCCAAAACTGACCCTGAACCCTAAAAATACCCCTTTACCCAAAAACCCAAAACTGACCCTGAACCCTAAAAATACCCATTTACCCAAAAACTGAAAACTGACCCTGAACCCTAAAAATGCCCCTTTACCCAAAAACTGAAAACTGACCCTGAACCCTAAAAATACCCCTTTACCCAAAAACTGAAAACTGACCCTGAACCCTAAAAATACCCCTTTACCCATGAACTGAAAACTGACCCTGAACCCTAAAAATACCCCTGACCCTGAACCCTAAAAATACCCCTTTACCCATGAACTGAAAACTGACCCTGAACCCTAAAAATACCCCTTTACCCATGAACTGAAAACTGACCCTGAACCCTAAAAATACCCCTTTACCCATGAACTGAAAACTGACCCTGAACCCTAAAAATACCCCATTACCCATGAACTGAAAACTGACCCTGAACCCTAAAAATACCCCTTTACCCATGAACTGAAAACTGACCCTGAACCCTAAAAATGCTCCTTTACCCAAAATTTATCAATATTATTTAATTACCAATTAATTATTAATTAACAATAACAATAAAGTAAATATATTAGAACATTAGCTGTAATTATTTTAATAATTAATATTATTTTTTCAAAATTAATTACTTAAAAATAACACAAAATTATATATATTAAAAATGTACTCTAATTAATGTAATTAACTAATTACAATTAATTAATTAACAATTATTTACTAATACAAAATATGTTCAAAATTATATTAATTAATTAACTAATTAATATTAATTAATTATCAATTAATTATTAATTAAAAATATTAACAAACATATATTAATTAATTAATTATTAATAAATTACTTCCCACCCTATTCCCCTATAAACCCACAACCCGCTACAGAATTACATTACGCAATTATTATAAAAACAAAATTCATGTAATAAAATATTTTATAACATTAATACACACTATTCACACATATTATTACATAAAAATACACTATAAAATATTATATATTATTAAAAAATCGATATTTTTGCTATCTATATTTTATAAAGTCGATATTACTTCACTTACCTGAAAAACGATATTTTTGAAGTCGTTATTATGTCCAGTCGATATTTTGTCCTGTCTATATTTAAAACTCGATATTATGTCCAGTCGATATTTTGGAGTCGATATTTTGTCTCTATACCGGGGAAGGAGTGTGGGTTGACCATTCCTTACCACCCCCAAACCAATTGGCTGGGTGAGAGGTTCAACTGAACCCTGAAAGGCATGATTATGGGTCTGTCAGACACACTACGGCGTAAGAGGTTCATCCTCCTGACATGCTTTTTGTTTGTCTACAGGGAGTAACCGCAGAAGGGGGTTGGTTTTAGCCCCTTTAAACATTTCTATGGACACCCTATGAGAAGGTCCCTCTGTTTGGTCATGGAGGGCTGGGAGCAAGCTCCCAGGAGACCGCCAGGATGTGGCCAGCTACAAGCTTGCCCTCAGCAACCAAACAGCCCACTATCAGAAACTCGCCCAGGAGAATCTGGAGGCCAGCCAGGAGGTCATGAAATGCTGGTGGGACCAGAATACCACTTTGGTGGAGTTTCAGTCTGGCCAAAAAGTGTGTGTAATGGAACCTCGTGCTCTGCAAGACCTCTGGTTTGGTCCCTATGAGGTAAAGGAGAGCAAGAGTGATGTTGCGTACCTGGTGGACCTCAAACTCCTAGGAAACCATTGAAGGGCCTGCATGTGAACCACCTCAAATCCCACATTGAAAGGTCAGAGGTTACCATGCTCTTGGGGTGGAAGAGGAGTGTGAATCTCTCCCCGACCTCCTATCTTTCAAAGATCAAGATCGGCCAGTGGTGGGTGGCAGCCTCTCCACTACACTGACCCTAGATCAACAGAGAGATTGCCGTCAGTTGGTAGGGCTGCTTGCCTCTCTCTTCTCACTTACTCCAAGGCTTACTACATGGTGCACCCATGATATCGACACTGGGGATAGCCCACCTGTAAAAAATAAAATGTACAGGTTTCCTACCAAAGTGAGGGCTAACATTAAGGAGGAAGTATTCAAAATATTGTAATTAGGGGTTATTGAGCCCCCCAACAGCCCTTGATCCAGCACAGTGGTGCTGATCCCCAGGGCTGCCCCTCCAGATATCACACCTGAGCTTCGGGTCTGTGTCGACTACTGTGGGCTTAATGCGGTCACAAAGAACTGATGTGCATCCCTTCCCCAGAGCTGATGAGCTCATTGATTGTCTAGGAACTGCAAGTTCCTCAGCAAGTTTGACCTAACTAGCAGATTGCCTTCACCAAGGGGGCAAAAGAGAGGTCTGTGTTCTCCATACCAGAAGGGCACTTCCCGTTCTCGGTCATGCCCTTCGGGTTAAAGAATGCCCCTGCCACCTCCAGAGGTTGGTCAACCAGGTCCTGGCTGGGTAGGAGAACTTCGGTGGCGTCTACTAAGACGGCATTGCGGTCTTCAGCTCCAGCTGGGAGGACCACCTGGGACACCTTCAGGAGGTGCTTCAGGCTCTGCAGAGGGCAGGCCTGATTATCATGGCCAGTAAGTGCCAGATTGGGCAGGGATCTGTGGGTTACTTGGGTCACAAAGTGGGAGGTGCGAAGGTGCAGCCCTCAGGCCAGATTGAGACAAATCTGGCATGGGAATACCCCAAGACCCAGACAGAGGTGAAAGTCTTCTTAGGCATCAGAGGTTGCTGCAGCAGATTCTTCAAGGAGTATGGCACCACTGTTGCCCCCTTGACAGAGCTGCCTTCCAGGAAGCAGCCTCGTCAGATGATCTGGATAGTGGCATGGCATAAAGCCTTTGAGGCCCAGAAGGAAGCCATGTGCATGGTGCTTATGCTCAAGGCCTCTGACTTCTCCCAGGAATATATTGTTCAGTCAGACGCCTCAGAGCATGGGGTAGGGGCCGTGTGCTCACAGCTAAATGAAGAGAGCCTTGCTAAACCTGTAGCCTTCATCATCAGGAGGCTCCTTCCCAGGGAACAGAGGTGGAGAGCAATTGAAAGGGAAGCCTTTGCTGTGGTCTGAGCACTGAAGAAGCTATGGCCATAACTGTTTGGCACTCACTTCCGGGTTCAGACAGACCACAAGCCCCTCAGATGGTTAATGCAGATGAGGGCTCAGAATCCCAAACTGTTAAGGGGTCCATCTCCCTACAAGGAATGGACATTATTGTTGAACACCACCCCGGAACAGACCCTGCCAATGCTGATGGTGTATCCAGGTTATTCAGCATTAGTGAAGAGAAGTCCTAAGGGCTGAGGTAGCCCTCCCCACTTTCAGCTGCGGGACACGTGTTGCATCTGACATCCTTGGCGTGGTTTTCCCTTGACTTTTTTCCCTCTGACCTGCTGTTTTGCTGACTTCATTTTTGCTGGCTTTAGGATTCTGGCCATTTTACCACTGCTGTCCAGTGCTAAAGTGCAGATGCTCTGTCCCTAAAAAAAAATGGTAAAATTGCCATATCCACAATTGGCATATTTAATTTACCTATATGTCCCTAGTAAGGTGCACTACATGTGCCCAGGGTTTGTAAATTAAATACTACTAGTGGGCATGCAGCACTGATGGTGTCACCAACTTCAGTAGCCTTTTAAAAATTGTCTCACGCCTGCCATTACAGAGCCTGTGTGTGAAGTTTTAAACTGCCATTTGGACTTGGCAAGTTAGCACACTTGCCAGGCCCAAGCCGCTCTTTTTAATACATATAAGTCACCCCTAAGGTAGGCCCTAGACAGCCCCAAGGGCAGTGTAAAGTGTAATTAAAAAATTAGACTTGTAATTTTAGTTTTACATGTCCAGGCACTTAAATTCACTTTTCTTTTTACTGTATGGCCTATCTTGCCCATAGGCTAACTTTGGGATTACCCAATACCATCTTATAAGTGTAAATTCCAAATTGGGACAAGATGGAAATATTGAGTTTGGTGTCTCTGGACTCACAATTTAAAATCACAACTTATGCTGAAGTTGTATTTTCCAAAACCGTGTTTATTAAGAGTTCAATCAAGATTCAGGACAGCCCTCCACAGTCAGGAGGAGACTGTCAGCAACACAGACAGAGAAAAGCATGGTAGCGAACTCAGAGTTTTATGGAAACAAAAGGGGCACGCCCCTAAACCCCCCGGCCCACCCATCCCCAACAGCATCCCCCAACACCCCTACCGACTACCCACCCCTTATCCCACCCTAACCCAGTGCACGTGATCGCTAGTCAGCAACAGGAGACGGAAGCAATGTCAGAGTTGGCTAATAGCCTAGGGCCCGGGGTCCACATCAAGGCCAGCACATCATCAATGTCAGCTGGGGGATCGAGGTCCAGACCCCTGTAGTCTGCCCACCGCTTCCAGATCTTATAGTGTTTCCGGGGGCACCCCCTGGCCTCAAACACGGGTAATTCTAAACCCATCAGATAGTCTAAACCTGCCTTCCACGCACTCAGGGGGGGGGCACGTTCGCACTTCCACGCTTGGGCCAGGTCACGCTTAGCCACTACTAGTCCCAACAGCAGTAGGTGGCGCTTGTAAATGTTACCCCCAACATTTTCCAGAATATGAAGGAGACCCAGCCTAGGGGTACGGGGAACATCCCACCCCAGCACTTCCGACAGGCAGTCCCACACACCCGCCCAGAATCGGGTCAGCCTCTCACAGGACCACACGGTATGGAAAAGTGTCCCCCTCTCAGCACCACACCTCAGACATTCAGGGGCAGCTATGAGGCCCGCACGCCACAGCCGCTCCCTAGTATAATAGGCCCTATGGAGGTATTTAAATTGAATGAACCGAAGACGGACGGCTATAGCTGCACTCCGAGGGGATTCGAGGGCCTCCCGCCAATCGTCATCATCCAAGGGGCCAACATCATTCTCCCAGGAGGCCTTCAAAGTCGAAAGGGAGGGGGAGCAGTTGACGACCAGGGAGCGGTATATCTGAGAGACTTTCTTGTCGCCCAGGTCGCCCATAAACAATTTAGCCTCAATAGGACTAAAGTCGGGGAGCTGTTCCAACCCCACTAGGCTGGGGCCAAGGGCATGTCGGAACTGAAGATATCGAAAGAATTGGGACCTGGACAAATTATACTCGGAGCTAAGGTCCTGAAAGGACTTAAGTGTGATTCCGTTGAGAACATTACCGAGGGACGAAATCCCGATCGCGTCCCAGCCGCCGAACCCGGACAAGGAGGCCAGCTCTGGTAGTAGACCGTTATGCCACAGCGGCGTCTCGGCCGTCAGCCTGCCCCACCACCCCATGCGGCGCAGAGCCTGCCGCCAGATCGCGAAGACCACCTGGGTGACCCTTGGCAAGGCCCTCCTCCGCCTGGCCGAGTACAGCAGAGTGTGGAGAGTGGCACCGCCCATCAAGGAGTGTTCCAGTGCATAGGCCGGATCGCTACGATCCCCATACCACCACTCGTTGAGCACTAGAAGGTGGGAGGCCTGGTAATACGATAGCAGGTCCGCGGACGCCAAGCCGCCACAGTAGGTAGAGAGGAAGCAGGTACGCAGTGCCACCCTAGAGGCACCCCCGGCCCACAGAAATCTGCCCAGCACCGAGTTGACACCACGGAACCACTGCGGGTCTATTTTATACGGGTGATTCTGTAGTTGGTAGAGGAGCCGAGGCAGGGCCACCATTTTGAAAATAGCCGACCGGCCATAGATATTGAGGGGCATACGCGTCCAGGTCTTTACGTCAACCTGGACCCTGTCCCACACCGGCTGGATGTTACGATCCCATGCCACTGCAGGCGAGGCCGAGAGGTGAACGCCCAGGTACTTCATGCTGTCGACCGCCACCCGAAGAGACGCAGCCCACTGGCAACTCACCGAGGCACCCCCCAGAATCCACAGGGTTGACTTGCGAGGGTTAAGAAAGAGCCCCGACGCCTGGCCGAACTCCCGCATTATGTCGAGAACACGAGGTCCTGTACGGTGTAAATCGGTCATGAAGAAGAGCACGTCGTCCGCATATAGGGCAATGCGGTCCGAGTGGCCCGACCCCCACACAAAGCCCCGATAGAGCGCGTCCTGGCGCACTCGGGCGGCCATAGGTTCCATGGCCAGCGCGAAGAGGTACGGGGAGAGGGGGCACCCCTGACGAGTGCCCCTGGCCACGGGGAATCGCGCGGAAATCGCCCCAGAGACGCGCACAGAAGCGGTGATATCGGTATAGAGTAGCTTTACATAGGAGACGAAAACCGGACCCAGGTTCAGTAGTGGCAGGAGGGTAAGGAGGTAGGCCCAGCTGACCGAGTCAAAGGCACTATCTATGTCAGCCAACAACAGCGCCGCCTGGTCCCCAGTCGTCCCGATCGCGTCAATCGCCGCCTGCGCCCGCCGAATGTTGTGTCGCGTCGCCCGGTGCGGCATGAATCCCGCCTGATCCGGGTGGACAAGGGCCGATATGTGGGGAAGCAGGCGATTCGCAAGCGCCTTGGCCAGGAGTTTGGCTTCAAAATTAATAAGGGAGATGGGTCGGTAGGACTCGTGGCGCTCGGGGGGCCTGCCCGGCTTTTGAAACACCACAATCTCGGCGTGACGCCAGTCCGGGGGGAGGCTGCCCCGCTCCCGAGCCAGTTCCAGTGCCCGCCTGTAATGCGGCCCAAGCTGCAGGTGGAATTTCCGGTAAAATTCACTGGGGAACCCACTAGGCCCAGGTGCTTTACCCGTATTGAGTTGACCCAGCGCGTCCCCCAACTCCTCAGCCGTCAGGGGGAGATCCAAGGCATCGCGGACCTCGTCAGGTACCGCTTGCGGGCGAACCGCCGCGAGGTAAGCCTCAATGCCATCGGGGGAGAGGCTCTCACGAGGTGCATACTGACGCTCGTAGTAGCGCGCGAAACTCGCAGCAAGGAGCGAAGGGTCTGTTATCGCCACCCCCGCGCCGTCAACCAGCCCCGGTAAAGTGATCGGCTGGAAAGTCTGCTGACACAACCGGTGGAGCATGGTGCAGGACTTGTCGCCCCACTGGTACACCCTGCTACGCGTAGCCAGCCACGCCTGGCGGGCCTCATCCAACAAGACCGAGGAGTAAGACTGTTGTGCTTGTAACAGCAGCCGCAGCGTCATATCATCGGCAGCCTCCCTGTGTCGTGCCTCCCGCCTTTCCACACTCTCCGCCGCAGTGGCAATACTTTCTTGTCGGGTCCGGCGAGCAGAAGCGCACCAGGCAATATCGACAGCCCTCATGGCGGGTTTCATGGCTTCCCACACTGTCACTGCATCAACCTCATCCGTCAGATTGTCCCGCCAATAGTGGGCGATCGCACTGCGCAGATGCCGAGAATAGCCCGGTTGCTGCAGGTGCCATGTAGACATCCGCCACCTGAACGGTTGGCGCGCCTTGCAAAGGTCAATTTGAACCGCCACAGGGGAGTGGTCGGACAGCCCGCGAGGCCGGATCGCCGCCCCCTTTACTCTATCAAGGAAAGTCCCCGGTACAAATACACAGTCTAAGCGGGAAAGGGAGCCATGCACAGCAGACACATAGGTGTATTCTCGTCTCTCTGCATGAAGGTGTCTCCACACATCCACCCATCCAAGGCCATCAATCATTGCACTCAGCTTCGTAGGCGAGGCCGCAGCCGCGACCCCCTGCCTCCTCTGCCTGTCCAGAGCCACATCCAACACATCGTTCCAGTCGCCACCAATGACCGCCAGAGAACGGGGAAGTTCGGCCCACAGGGTAAACAGTCGCTCCGCAAGGGCCCACTGCAGCGGGGGAGGGGCATACACACTACCAAGGATTACGGGCTCCACACCAATCTTCCCTTGCACAAACACAAACCGGCCCTGCGGATCGAGCCACTGACGCTCATGGGTATAAGCTAGTCGTTTATGAATCAGGATGGCCACCCCCCTCGAGCCCCTGGCAAACCCTGCATGAAACACCTGGTGGAAGCCAAACCTCTGTAGGCTCAGAGCCTTCGTGCCCAGCATGTGCGTTTCCTGGAGGAGGAGCACGTCAGCCAGGTCCCTTTTTGCCCAGCGGAGCACAGCCCCCCGTTTGATCTTGTCCAGGAGCCCCCGGACATTCCAACTCAGTACACGCATGAGAGCAGTAGATGGCACAAGTCGTGGGGCGTCAGCCATTGTCCCAATGGGTCCGTGTCCACAATCCCCGCAACCCAACCCAAACTCCCAGCCCACCAGCCGCCGACAGCATACGAAACACGTGCATCCCACAGAACACATTCCCAACCCCCGCCACCCCACTAGTCCCAACCCGACCCCCCAACAACCAAACACCCCAGAACCCCCCTCCCCCACCCCAATACCTCAATAAACAATGAAGCATCTGTCGCGGTATACGGTACTTCAGACCCAAAACACAGCGTCTAAAGCCAGTCATACCAATGGATCCCAACTAGATCCCCCTTAAAACCAACCAGGCACACTCCCAGAACCACCCCCCAACCCCATCCGGAGGAGGCAGCCCATAAAGTGCACCCCGAACCCACTCCAGGGAAACAGCAACATCAGTAGTAAGGCACCACAAACCAAGGGGTGTCAGACCGTAAGCGTCCACACCCCCACCAGGAAAGGAGTCAATACTGCACCAGTCAACGGCCGCTCCATCGGCCAGAGTTCAGCAGCCACGGGGTAGGGACATCGACGAGAGGCCGCCAGTAGGTAGCCCCGGCCTGCGACAATCCTGAGTCTTCGCCAGGCTATTCTGTGTCAGGTTGTGTGTCCCCCAGCAAGTGATCCCGGGACAGGGACCTCCGTCGGGAGCGGGATTTGCGATGGCGTTTCCCTTTGGCAGGCGGGTCGCTCCGGTCCGGCGAGGAGCCACGGGGCGACCCGGAGTGCAACCCCGGCTGGACGTGCGGGCGAATCCTGACAGTTTCATCAGTCCAATTGAAGACGGCCTCTGGTGTATCGAAGAAGAGAGTCTTTGAGTTGAAGACCACCCGGAGGCGAGCCGGGTATAGCAGCGAATACTGGATCTTGAGACCTCGCAACTTGGCCTTTGCCTCCAGAAAGGAATGCCTCTGCTGGTGAACCAGTTTGGTGTAATCAGGGAATATCATAATCTTGTGGTTGTCATAGAGCAGCGTGTCCTTGAGCCGCGCTTCCCTGAGAATAACATCCCTGTCGTGAAAGTTAAGGAGCCTCGCGATGATCGGGCGAGGTCGCTCCCCAACCGGCGGTTTCTGCGTCAAGGTGCGATGCGCGCGCTCCACCACAAAGCAGCTCGACAGGGCGTCCGGGGGCAGCCAGCTCTCCAGCCACCGAGACAGGAAGACATCCATGGGCCCCTTCTCACAGTCCTCCGGAAAGCCAACAAAGCGCAGGTTGTTCCGTCGCGCCCGCCCCTCGGCATCTTCCACCCGCAGTGCCAGGCCTCGTTGAGTTTGTTCCATGTCGGCAATCTTCTTCTTAAGGACGCCAACATCACCCTCTACTGACGTGACCCTGGTTTCCGTCTCCGTTATGCGAGCGACTGCGTTGCGGAGGTCCTGGCGCAGCAGCATCACATCGGCTCCCACCGCTCCAATTTTCGCATCCAACATATCACGGGACTGGTTAATGGCCGTCAGCAGCGCCGCGTTGTCCGGTCCAGCACTCTGGCCCCCACCAGCCGCTCCAGCACTACCACCGGGGCCGGTAAATTTGTCGATTGGCCCAGTCTTTGTGGCGGCCGTGCCCCTGGTCATGGCGGCGGCGGCAAAGGCGATCTACCGGTAGCACGCACCTGTAGGGGGGTCGCACCGCTCGAGGGTCCCCCAATCAGGCCCCAGCCGGGGCGGACAAAGCACACCAGTCCACTCAGGATCTCGCCGTCGCCGAGCCGTCGGTCACAGGGAGGGACTCAGGTCGTGCAGCCCCGCCAGATCCCAGCGCATGGAAGCCTCTCCCCAGGTGTCCGACTCCTCCGATCTATGCCAGTGAGCCCCAATGTACGTAGGGGCACAATGTCCTGCACCTGCTCCTGCACAGTTCGGCGGTCCCCACAGCGGGCCGGCGCCCGGTCCACACTGGTCCCACCGGCACCCCCGGCTCGTCTCGGGCACTGGCCGCCCCCGCCCGACTCGCCTCAGTCCACGAGGGCGGAGGGTGCAGCGCGCACCGATGGCCTGGCACCGCGGTTGGCTGCAGGGAAGAGCGCCGTGCCCACCAGCAGCAGAATGCGCCAAAGGATGTAGGGCGCTGCAGGCGCCAACAGCGGAGGGTCCCAGGATCAAAGGGTCCACGATGTGCGGGGGCCGCCAAACTCGAGGCCCCGGCTCCGCCGAGGTCAGGAAGGCCGCAGCTCCGCCAAGGCTCCCAGAGAGGCACGGGCCCCCACCGCTGGCAATGTGGGAAGAGATAGGGCACTCCTCGATGGGCCGCTGGTAGTGGGTAGCCCCGGAGCGCCGTCCGGGAGCGGCGCCGTCTGCCCCGGGTCCGGCCCGGGCACGCCAAAATTGAGGCCCCGGCCTGTCCGATGGGCACCAGGCCGCCCGCGTCACCCACTCGCCTCTTCGCGCCAGATGGTCTCCGCGCTTCGTGTCGGGCACCGGACTGCTCCCAGCGACGTCCGCTCGGGTCTCCTTGGTCGCGGTACACTCCGTAGGGTTCAGGGACCAGGATAATGCCAGGATAAGTGTCGGGCCGGCGGGAGCTCTAGCAAGCCACGTCCGCCATGATCGCCCGCTAAGCCACGCCCCCTGAAGTTGTATTTTAAATTGTAAGTCTGTAAATGCCACTTTTAGAAAGCATTTTCTTACTTTTAACCATTCCCCTGCCTGCCTCTGAATACACGTCTGGGTTGGATGACAGGTGGGCTTTGTGCATTCCCTCTAGACAGTCACATACAAAGGGAGCTCAGGTATGACATTCACATACCTATGGCTCATCACCAGGCTGATGGGCCTTCCTAAGCTCGATTGAGATGGAGGAGTTGACACATGCACCTGAATAGGGCTGTGCCAGCCCCTGCACAAAGGACTGCCAACCCCCCTGTAGTGAGTCTGGAGCCAGGGCAGGAAGGGTAGGAATCTTATGTTCTCCAAAGGCTTCTTTGAAGTCTCTCCTACTTCAAAGGCACAACTAGGTAGAAGTACTAGACTCCTGATACCACCAAGTCAGGACACTTTTAGACCCGAGGAGACAAGAAGAAGGACTGCTAAGCTGCTGAAAGAACTGTCTCTCTGCTGGACTCTGATGGACTTTGCTGACTCCTGCTTTGCTGTTTTTGACCTGCTGCCCTCCTTGCTTGGTGATGAGAAGGAATGGCCATGAATCTCTACATCCCCAGAACCAAGTGACTATAAGGGCTTGCCTCCTGTTCTGAAGTTTCAGGGACATCAAAGACTTCATTCAACTTTGCTTCAGCTGCTGAACTCTGCCAACTGTGGGTCCTGCCATGCCAAGAGGTTTCAATCCAGTCCTCGGCCTTCAAGAGGGGTTCTTCAGCTGTTTTCTGCCAAAATCCAGCAATCGCCTGCTTTGTGCTGGTCAGAACCGACACATTTGCCTTCGCACTTCGGGGACTCCACAGCATCAACAATGCAGTTTGTATATCAGGTATAACTAGTCAGTCAGTGATACACCAGTTGCTGATGAAACACTTGCTGCATATCCGAGCGGCTCGATTGCTCCCTGCTTAGGCTGCATGATTTGTCAATCTCATCCTTGGAGCAGCACCATCAGAGTAACACCAATTAGGCTGCCAATGATCTTTGTTGCTCAGCACTTATGGGACAGCTCTGCACTGCAACATTGCTGTGTGCGGAGCTGGTGCTGGCATGAAACTTTGGTGTTCTTAAGTGCGCTGCACATGGCCACCAATGAGAGTTCTGGGAAACCACTTCCTAAAATTCCCATGCTAGCATGTGTGCACCCATGCCTCTTCTGTCACACGTGCAGGCATGTTTCATAGCATGGGTTACAGTTAGTTACAGGTGCTGTGAAACATGCCACTTCTGCTGCTTGCTGGCCACCACCTCTACCCACAGCCTTGCCCTGTATGAGCAGTAGCACTCCTGTCATGGTTTTGACTTCAGATGTGCCTGTTTTGTTGCTGGCTGTTGGCAGTACATAACAATCAAAGGTGTTGGGCTGACCAACACGAGGCACCAGCCCCGCCACCTCCTCCTAATGATGCCACTAGGTAAGAGATTAATCTGTCCAGCTTCACAGTTACAGCAACAAGTTGTCACAACTCAACAAAGGTCAGGAGGTAGCACGAAGCATAGGGCCAAACAAGAAATAAGAACAAAATGGATACACAAGAAAATATCAGAATGAGATGCTTGGAGACTGTCGAAGACTGTACAGTGGAGACTGTGACTAAGATATCGGGATTGGGTCTTCCAAGTCAGTCAGAGAAGACAGACACATCGGAACAACAGACATCCGTCATCCAGGACAATTTAGGCAGCCTTGTAGCAGGAACAAGTTGGCTCACAGCTACTTGGTGTTATGGTTCCTGTATGCTCAATTCACTCACGATATTTGCGTTTCCTGAACCTTTGTTTTGCTTTCCTCACCTTTCTTCATGTTTCTTTCCACTTACCTCCATCTCCTTTGAAGAAAGCTCATCTGTCAGTTTTGGGCATTCTTACAAACAAAGCTATAAGTCCTATGTGCAATGCATTTTTGCAGACTGTTTCCAACCACAAAAATGCTTTTACATATATTCAAAGCACACATTGTGAATCAGTAACACATTGCTGAATCTCAATTTGTGTTTGTGATTTGGTATTTAGAAGGATTCTGTTTTGGGCATCCTTTCCTAATACTGAGTCTGAATGGGATATATTAATGATTTGCAATCGAATTCTGGTTACAAAATACTAATGCTTTAACTACTCCTTGAAAGAGGTGGTAACCCATTAAGACATGGAAAGGGGTCCATGGGACCCCTTTCCCTTCGAGAATGGAAAATAGATATAAAAATATTTTTAAAGGGCACACAGTGGTCCCCACTGTCTACTCTTGAAAAATGAAACTTCATAGTTTAAGGAACACGGGATGCATTAAAAAATAGCTTTATTTAAAAGTTATCACAGACATAGTGGTCTGCTGACCCCAACAGGCCACCATCACTGTAATGGCTATCATCCGTAATGGGTGGCAAACTGTAACCTACCCCATTAATATTCATGAGGTAGGTCGATTTGTAACCCATTAAGCATCTCTATCTAATATTTGCAAGTTTCTTACATTAGGAATTGTGATTTCCTAGTTGGCATTCAGTAAGAATCTCAATTAGGAAATCACAATTCCTATATTTTGTACATGTGGCCCTAAGTCACCAACTGTCTCTTCTGGTGTTTTCGAGTACACATAATGTCTCCTGGTTTGACCTGGGTTTGTTTCCAGTGCTACCTACTGGATCATCAGGTGAGACATATATAGATTGGGCTTGCACAGTATTGTTATGACTGTTCACTTATTTTCATACTCAAACAGTGTCTGCTTATTATTATAGCCAGACTTGCTGTCCGATTACTGTGTGTGTTAACACAGCTGATCTACACTCCTTAATAGAGACAGAGAGGGTTACAGTCATGAACTCTGGGAGACTGAACCTCAAACCTCCAGTGTGCATCTCTACTACTCCTTATCCCCCTTACATATCATGAGAATGTGTAGAGTTGAGTTCATTCAAGACTTAGGTCACAGCTTTTATTTGGTGGAGTGTGTGGATTAGCATTGGGCCTGCTCATCTAAACCTCCCATACCACCCCCTTGAGTCATAACAACATATTGCAGGTAAACAGCAGATCCTGTGTTTTACTAGCTATCTATGTTGAGCCATATCCAGTCCCTACAACATTTTAATTAAGTCTTGTGTTTGTTTGGGCTGGGGTCTGTCAGCCCCAAGGTTAAAATAATTCATAATCAAGATATTTTGGCAGTAGTTGGAAAAAGAAAAGCCAGTTCAAGAAATGTATCTAAGAACAAAATGCTGTGTAGCAGAAAGCAGTAAATCACTGCAGCAATGAATGAAAGGTTCTGGGTGATGGTGGAATAGGTAGTACTACACTGGAAATATGGGGGAATGGAAGTACGGAAGCTCTGTGCAAGCTAGCTTATCAGAATTTCCTGCAGCAACTCTGCTGACTCCCTTTGCTGATCATTTCTTATGGGTGGCATGGAGTCCTGCTTGGAGAAGATCACTAAAAATGGAAATTGACCCTCGTGCTCGGGCTGGCCCCTCGTGCTCGGACCGGTGGGTTCTGGCCTGGGGGGGGACCTTGGTGGCCCTGGCCGAACTTTTGGAGGCCCTTCATAGCAGCCTGCCACTGCTGCCTTTAGGATGTCTAGCTAGGCATCCCCTGAGTGCGGCTCCAGAGTCGGCGCGGATGAAGACCTCGGTCTTCTGGCCCCCCACTAGCCTGAGGGGTGTCTATCACCCCTAACGGGCTGTTCATGACGTGTGTTACATTGTTATCGCAATGGTTTGGACTCTGTTTTTCTTTGTTACTGGGGGTTGGGGGAGGGGCGGGTGGTTCAAGGTGGTGGTCTTTTATTATTTTGTAAAGTGCGAATGCAGATTTGTGCTATTCCTTTTCATTACATTGACAGAGGGGGGGGGGGGCGAAATACCCGAAATCCCTGTCTTTGGAGGGCCTACTGGGTCTGGGGAGGCTCCTATTGCGCTGTTTTCCCTATCCACTACCACAATGACACTGGAATGTCAAGGGTCTTAACTCCCCTCAGAAATGCCAGAAAGTCTGGAAATATATTAATGATCACCACCTTGACGTGGTGGCCCTCCAGGAAACCCACCTCGCCAGGTCTGAAGATACCAGGTTGCGCCACAAACAATATCCATTGATTTACAGGTCCTCCGCTTTGACGAAACACAGGCGGGTTGCCTTGCTGTTCCATTCCTCCACCAAGTTTCAGCCTCTGGATGTGCAACATGATAGGGATGGGCGTTGTATCATGGTAAAGGGCCGGCTGCGAGGGAAACTTAGCACCTTCGTAGCGCTGTACGCTCCCAACGCGGGCCAGATGGCTTACCTATGCACTTTTCTGGGGAGGATACTGGACTTTACTGAAGGGCACCTGATCCTTATGGGGGATTTCAATCTAATCTGGTGCAATGACCTGGATAGCACCCATGTTCAGCGAGCGGGCACTGGTTCCTTCTCCCCAGATACACAACAACGCATCCATGACATGGGCCTCTTAGATTCCTGGCGTACTCTCATCCCCACTGCCCGTGATTTCACGTTCTATTCCCATGTGCACTGAACATATTCCCGCTTAGATTACATTTTCATTAGCCAATAGCTCCTAGGCGAGCTTCAGGAAGCTAAACTATTCCCCCTGTCTGTCTCAGATCACATTCTCATAGCGATCTCTCTGTCTTGGAAGGTCAACACCTCTACATCTTCCAGGTTGTACTTCCCGTCTGCTCTGGCTCGAGATAAGGACTCCTGTACCAAACTAAGGGAGGCCATCACAGAGTTCTTTGATATTAACGATCCTGATGACACGTCAGAATTTACCACCTGGGATGCTTTTAAATCAGTCTTTCGGGGGAAGTGGATCTCCCTCAACTCCGCATTTAGGGGCAGATTTATGTTAACTGGCGCATCCCCAGGGATGCGCCAGTTAATGTGCGCCACAGTGCGCCACAGCTCCGCCACCCATGGTGCGCCGCATTTACAATGCGGCGCACCATGGGGCAAAAACGGCACAGATGCGTGACGCATCTGTGCCGTAAAGGTGGCGCATTGCTGGAGTTGCGTCGCAAGCGCGATGCAGCTCCAGCAAGGCTCGGGGGTGCCCCATCTTCACAACGCTGCGTCAAGACCTACGCCTGCTTCAAGCAGGCGCAGGGTTTTGACGCAGCATTGGCCTGAAAGTGACTGAGTGAAATCTTATAGATTTCACTCAGCCACTTTTAGGAGGCGTTCCTGCGCAGGAACGCCTCCTTATGGCGCAGGGCTTTACAACGTGACGCATCTCATAGATGGGTCACGTTGTAAATAGGGCGCATTGTTTGCGCCGCCATGCGTCAAATACAGTGACGCAATTGCGGTGCACAGAGGCTCAAGGGCCTCATCTCGGCCACTTGCCAGGGAAAGGGAGGCGCTGGAATCAGAATTGTCCTCTGTGGAACAAGCCCACAAGCAAAACCCTAACAGGAAGACCCTCCGCAATCTCATGGCACTAAGGGGTAAATTACGTGCTATCTATAACAACCGGGCGGAACTTACCCTACTAAAACTGCGCCAATTATCTTACGCCCAGGGCAACAAGATTAATAAGCATCTGGCTCTGCAACTCAAGGGAAAAAAAGGGTGCAGGAGTTTATTGGGGTTATTCGAGGCCCGGGGGTGATCTTTCCCATAGCAATGAGGTGAAGGCGGAACTTTTTGGGGATTTTTATAAGGCCTTGTACTCAGGGGACACCTTAGATCCAGATGCCCAGAGTGCCTACTTACGATCCCTGCAGCTCCAACAGGTCTCCCCAGAGTGGAACGAACGCCTTACGGCACCCATTACCTGCGAAGACATTACAGTGGCAATTAAGGCTCTCAAGCCACACAAAGCTCCTGGCCCAGATGGGTTTACGGCCCTATTTTATAAGACCTTTGCTCCAGACATCATCCCCCACCTCATGAGGCTCTTTGACAGGATGGCGGAGGAGGTTGCCACTCCTGATTCCCTCTCAGAAGCAGTTCTTACTGTGATTCCTAAACCGGGAAAGGATCCTTAAGCTTGTGCCTCCTATAGGCCTATTGCTCTCCTTAACCTTGACGCGAAGCTGTACTCATTCATCTTAGCCCAGTTCTTAAATGACCTCATGCCCGACCTTATTCATCCGAACCAATCCGGCTTCATCAAAGGGCGCCAAACCCATGACAACACCCGACGTGTTGTCACTCTTGTCGAGAAGGCCAATAGATATCGAATTCCCGCGGTCCTGGTAGGGTTGGACGCGGAGAAGACATTAGACAGGGTGGACTGGGGGTTCTTGTTCTGTGATCTGTCAGCTTTTGGCTTCGCTCCCCAGTTTCTTACTATGGTTCGGGCCAACTACCTCCATCCTTGTTCCCGAGTGGTGGTCAATGGCTCGCAGTCAGCCCCCTTTTTCCACTCTAGGGGCACCAGGCAAGGATGCCCCCTTTCCCCCCTCCTTTTTGCCCTTAGCATTGAACTCCTGGCCGCGGCAATCAGAGCAAACCCTACAATCAGGGGGATCCCCTTCACGGAAGAACAACACAAAATCTCTCTGTTTGCCGAAGATGTACTGCTAGCCCTAGCCGACCCAGCTACATCCCACACGACTTTGCAAGATGAACTAGCTAAATTCGAGACAGTGGCAGGCTTTAAAGTCAACCTAGGGAAATCCTTTATTCTTAACCTTACGCTCTCGCCAGCGGCAATGCAGGAACTTCAGTCTCTCACCCCCCTTCAGTGGATCACGTCCTCCATTCAATTCCTAGGCATCCAGATCACACCCAAAGTAGGGGGCCTCTACGCTGCCAACTTCCCTCCCACACTGGGGCGGCTTCAATCCGAACTTAATAGATGGAAACCCCTTTTCCTTTCATGGCTAGGTCGCATCCATGCTATAAAAATGACTCTCCTTCCAAAGCTTCTTTACCTTTTCCAGGCCTTGCCTATTGAAATGGAGAAGGACTTCTTCAAGCGAGTTAAGACCATGATCTTGAAATATGTCTGGCAAGGGAGACGGGCGCGCTTCGCTTTTACGATACTCTGCCGTTCTAGGGGGGAGGGTGGGGTGGGCCTCCCCGATATCCACTTATATTATAAGGCCGCTCAGCTACGGGTGCTTGTGGAATGGATGAAATATGAATCCGATAAGCATTGGCTACACATGGACCGTAGTGTGACCGGCCACACTATTTGGGACTTAATCTGGCGCCCCAAATGTGCTAGGCCGAAAAATACTTATATAAGCACTCCTACACGTACGACACTCACGGTATAGGACTCAGTGTCGGGCGATGAGAGATGGACCTCCTTCCCTTCCCCCTTTACGCCCATACATTTTAACACAGCATTCCCTCCGGGACTACAGTCAGGACCATTCGACGCATGGCGGGAGGGGGGCTGTTTGGCCTTAACACACCTCTTCCACAACTATGATCCCCTCCCCTTTGAAAGCTGTAAAAGGGAGTACAATCTACAGGACTCGGAGAGGTACCATTACCATCAGCTCTTGCACTGGGCCCTGGTCCCACAGGTGCAGGAGGGGGCTACACAATCCTTGACAAAATTCGAATCTTTTTTCGTTAAAGCAAAATCCATGAAAGGCACAATTTCATTTATATATAAATTTCTTCTTAGTACCATACACGCGCCGCGCCCTCGCTACATGTCAATGTGGGAGGATATTCTCTAGTGAGATATCACGGAAGACGAGTGGTCCCGCTTGTGGGCCGATATCACAAAATGTAATCAATCTGCTGATCTCAGTGTGGCGCATCTCAAACCGATGATGGATTGGTACCTGTATCCTTCCAAACTTAGTAGAATCTTTCCTGGGTCATCCAATAGGTGCTGGAGAGGCTGTGGTCTTTTGGGAGATTACCAGCATATCTGGCTGGGACTGTCCTCACATTAGGCCATTCTGGGAAGAGATCCTTGCCCATATTAAAGACACGTTGGGCTATCCCATACCAACTAACATGGCTGAGGTGCTGCTGGGACTTCGGGACCCCTCGTTAGAACATCAGACTCGGGCGGATAAAAAAATCATGTGGCTAGGTATTGAGGCTGCTAAGATCACGCTAGCGGCAGCGTGGAAAAGGAGAGAAGCCCCAGCTCTCTCCCTCTGGTACTCCAGATTATGGAGGCTTCTTAGTATGGAGTGGATGTCGGAAATTTTTAGGGACGATTTAAAAAATGTTGAACTCACTTGGGGTCCCCTAGTCACCTTCCTCTCGCGAGGTCTCCCGTCCGCTGTCTGCCCTGCCTCTGTTAGGGCACTCCATCTTTTCCAGTTGTAAAGTACGACACATCAAGTGATATGTAGCTTGCACCTTTTTATTTTTCTTCTTTCTTTTAGGCCGCCACCTTGTACGGGGAGGGGGAGGGGGGAAGGGTTGATAGTTTTTATTTTAGTTCAGTGCTCCGCGGTCTGGAGCCGTTTTTCATATGCTTTGGTACGTTCTGCATATCCCATCGTTATAGACGACTATACAGTATAGCTGCCTTACAGCATGATGGGACACTCATAGCATTCTTTACCATTTTGAATGAAGAGCCCTGCGCCCAATTCTTTTAGAAGCTGTTCCCCCTAAATGTGCATTTCACTGGGGGTGGGCTTGGGCCTCTTTCACGTGTAGTTCATGACTGTATGCTGTACAGTTCTGCTATTCTTCATAGTCATTTATGTGTGACGAATAAGATGATGCTATGATTGTTGTACCATGCAAAGAATTTCTAATAAACAGAAGTTTAACAAAAAATGGAAATCGAATAGTCACCAACAAGCTATCTACTAGCTAAGCTCAGATACTAAATCATCAGTAACCAACATATTATTTTGGGTCAAACGTTGGTTGATGCGGCCGACCTTTGCATGACAGTGTTTTTCCACTAGGGCGTCGAGATCAGCTGGATTGCTAGGAGCTGGCAACAGTTGAAACTCAGCTGAGCAATATATGGAGTAAGTATGTGAGCGTTCTGAGATGGTTTGAAGGGAAAACTAGATATTGGTCTCTTGGGGTGCCTTAGGAAGTGCTTCCTCGAACTGTCTGAGAGAGGGATGGAGCCCTATTTCATTCAAAGGCAGTCAGATTTTTCCATTGGCCTGGATTATGAAAGTACCATTGGCAAAGATGGCGACTGTGACTTTTCTTAGGGTATTAGACATGACGATAGCCATGCTTCTGGGTTGCTGATGTAGAACAAGGCATCAGCCTTCACAATGTCATTTGTTCTGCCTCGTGTTAGCTTCCAAATGAAGATTTTCTTGAAATACTCTTAAGGTAGTTATTTTTAATCTCTTTTTGCACTTTTAGACATGGTTGATGGAAACTTGAGAGAGATCTCCAAAATATGACCCATGATTGTTGTGATGGTGGTCTGCATGGAGTCAATCTTTCAAAGTGCTAGATGAGGGTTGTACTGGACTGGGTGTGGAAACTGGTGCTGGTAGATGAAGGAGGTCATGGCCTGATATCTCAATGTAATAGACATAGGCCACAGTTGTGATGCTGATACATGAAAGTTTAGTGGGGGAAGTGCTGTTAAAAAGCATAATTAGCTATAGATACTGAATTAATACATCGTTGGAGTAATTTAGCCTTGAAATCGGATGGCGCTACAATGGGGTATTTTAGAGAGTGATTAGACTCCTGTCAGGAGTGATTGCGTTCAAGCTAAATTAGCAGCCTTTGGTCCACTTAGGGGGGGGTTATCATTTTAAATGTGAGTGAGCCAATGTGTTTGGGTGATGGTGGTGGAGTTTTGTTGAGTGAATGCCGATGAAATTCATATGATTTACTGTAGGAGGACGAGTGATGGCAAGTAAGATTTGGTGCTGAGGAGGACAGACATATGGGGAAGAATACAGGATAAGGGATACTCGATAGATTATTACCTACTGTAATTTGTAGTTCTGTCCCCTGGCTCTTTTGCGGCCCTAACAGGTACGATGATGAGCCACCAACTTTTTTTCTGTCTTTTGGAAGATTTTAAGAGGTGACTGAATGTACCAATCACATGTGGCAGGCATTTTCACAGATGGCCACTGCAGGTATTAGCTAGGTAAGCTGGCCGAGTGAAATCCCCTTTCTTTTCTGATTTTTTCTCTCTCAACTATATCTGTTTGTCAAATAACTGGGCCACAGGTGCTTTAAATTGCACCATGCTGCTCCTCTTGTTGCAAAGTGGAGAATTCACTATTCTACTTTGAGCCGTACTGAAATGATGCGTAAGCATCCCAAAATGTTTACATGAACATCCAATGACTGAGCTTCTGTGTCACTTTTTTTCGATCAAACAGTAATATCATACTTGATTCTCACATTGCTTCGAAAAGAAGCGAATGGATAAATCAAGGTATAAACAAAACTATTTTTCCAATTTTGCGGTGCATGAATCATATTGTAATCAAACCCCTTCATGTGGTTGTGGTGGTAAACCATGGAATTCCGTGCACAAGTCCAGCTACACAACTGTCCAGGCATTTTAGTAATGGTAGGTACCAATCTTCTAATTTCCTAAATTAATGTTTAGATCCTTGTAATACCATTGCTACCTGCACCGCGAGGCCTATTTGTGAGTAACTGTGGAGTGCTCCGGTGATCAAAGAAAGCGAATCCCTTTGAATTTAAATGGGAAAAAAGTAAGAGCTAATGAAAGGCTTGGTTTAATGGGGCTCTTACTAACAGCATTCAGAGGTCACAGAGATTATATCTGCATTTTATACCTTTACTTTGCAAAATTACCTGGCTCATGGCGTGCAAAGTTCCCTCAAGGATGTTAAGCAGGTATTGAAGACCAGAAAAAAACACGACCCATGAGCTTCTTTTGTTGAAGCAAACCATGCACGTAAACAAAATGAAATGTTCAACAATGAATAAAAGTTTGGAAAATGTCCAGGGTTTATTATTTTATATTGAGAGGTCAAACAAATAGCCTGTATAATATAAGCATAACTATAAAATGTTATTAGTAGAAATAAAACTTTTTTAAAAAAAAAGAAAAAAAAGTGGTGCGGCATTGAAGTTTCAGAAACCCACAGTACCTGCTGTAGGCATATTACGAAGAATCTGAACTTGTGAAGGGAATTAGTTGTTTTTACACCTCTCGAGACATGTTGCTGTACAAATACTGCTTTATAGTGCATGAGCGCAAGTGAAAACAAGCATTTGCAATGCAATAGGTCTCACATTTATGAGAGTTTGAGCTATTGGCATTGCAAATACCAATGCCAATAGCTTAAACTCTCGTAAATGTGAGACCTTTTGCATTGCAAATTCTATTTTTGATAAAGTGCCCCATGCCGCGTGTTCACTTTAATGGCGGCTGCGCTCCTTTCTTTAGACCCACCTCGTCTAAACAAAGTAGCGCAACCGCCAATAACGTGAAAAAGCGATATGGGGCGCTTGTAAAAAACCAAGCACAGAGGGACATTACATTTAAAAGTTAGAGCGGAACGCCCATTAAGGGGATGCCATGCTGAGTTACTAAAACACAACGGAGAGGCAAAGAGTTTGGCAAGGTGCGCATACCCACGCAGCCGTCACTGTAAATAAGTTGAAAGTAAATAAATAGAAAAAAATGAAAGTAGTGCAGTGAGCTGAGAATAAAACAAGAAATGCAAATGAAAAGTCTGTTAGGAAGTAAACGCCATTATTGAAGCTGGTGTCCTGTGAGTGCTGTGTACATTATTTAAGTAAATAGTTATCAGACCTGGTAATGAAAGCTCCCAAGTTAGGACACATGTTAAAGGGCCAGTCATCATGGGAGGTAACAACAGAAGACAGGGAGGTACAAAAGAGGGACTAATAAGCCTATCAACAAATCAGAAGCCAACATTTACAAAGCACAATGACACAAGCCAATAAAAAATATGGACAGAGAGTGGGCAGAGCTTCAAGTCTATACCTGAATACAGCATGCCTCGCAGAGCTCAACCTAAAAACACCGAATTTGCAGAGGGATGAACATTATTGGATACTTTCATGCACATCAATCTACGTTTGGTGCAAGTGAAATTACAAGACTCACACTGGTTAAATACTGATTGCAGTATGGTTTACAGCCTGAATTTGCAGAAAAGACCATGCAGTGTAAGAACCATGCTGCATAACGAGGAGAAATATCTTTATTTCTCTTTGTTTTGTCCTGTTTCTATGAGTGCTGCATTCTGCACCATACAAAGAAAGAGGAAAATGCCTCTCAGGATTGTTTCTGTGCAGGAAGGTGCCCCTACCTGCACAAAAACAATCCTGCCGACAACACAGGCACCCTTGCACCATGTTGCAAGGGTGCCTGCATTGACCCTAGTCTTCAGAAATGGCACGATGCCTCACCTTGGGAGGCGTAAGGTTTTGGCAGTACCCCAGGTTTACATGATCTTGGGGATATGGAGTTGCGTCAAAATCCATGGATGTTGCGTAGAAACACCCACCGCAACGCCCATGGAATGCCTCCCAAGTGCAGAGTAAGTCAACGCAGCAATGTGCGCTGCCTTGCCTGATTCCATATCTATGAGGCCTTCCAAAGCCTCATAGATATGCTTTGCGTGGCCTCATAGATATGAATTTGTAATTTGCGCTGCTGGAGCGTCACAAAAAGTGATGCTCCAGTGGGGCAAAGGGCTCATAAATAGGATTTTCTATTTATTGTCGCTGTTGCGCTAACTTTATTCACACCCTTTTCATAAAGAGAGAAAATAATATACCAGCAGTTGGTCAGTGCGCTGTATTTGTAGTCTGTCACTTCGGAAATTAAAGATTGTTGTCCCCAGCAGGCTTCTGTCTCTATGTCCAGTAGGAAACCATACAGCTACTAACTATGGAGATGCAGAAGGGGGCTCAGTTCCTGCCAAATATTTAGGAAGTCAAGTGGTGCACTGTTATTCTTTGTAGCTGTAGCCCCTTTGACCTCACAGTAACCAAGCCCCAAAGAGTCAGCCTCTGCAGGCTCCACGTAATATAAGCACATTATTTGTCAGTCAGCCCCAATGACACCTATTTAATGACGAAGGACAATGACTTAAACAAGCATTGGCATAGCCAATAGATCTCGCCTGTGGGACCTTATAAGTGTTTAGTTATCCAGCACAAAATCCTTGGTGCAAAAACATCAATTGTTGCATGGTTAAACACTTATAAGGTCCCAAAGGCGAGACCTATTGGCTATGCCATTGCTTGTTTTGAGTGAGTGGCTTGTGCAGGTATGCCACTGTGAGGTAGAGATGCTGCGAGTGCTTTTACAGGAGCCCCTGTGACATTGCGCCTCTTCAAAATGTATCTTGGGGTCTTGTGTAATGCTTCTATCCCCTATTCCCGCTTTCTCATGCATCCTTAAATGTCCCATGTACAGCCGGGGTTGACCCTCCTATTACCCCTGCCCTCCAGTGACACTTTACCTATAACGGGCGGTGGTGGTGGACGTAGTGGTGGATGTGGTGGTGGACGTGGTGGATGTGGTGGTGGTGGTGGACGTGGTCGTGGTGGTGGATGTGGTGGTGGGGACGTGGTGGTGGTGGTGGACGTGGTGGTGGTGGAAGTGGTGGTGGCGGATGTGGTGGTGGACGTGGTGGTGGTGGACGTGGTGGTGGTGGATGTGGTTGTGGACGTGGTGGTGGTGTTGGATGTGGTGGTGGACGTGGTGGTGGTGGACCTGGTGGCGGAGGTGGAAGTGGTGGTGGATGTGGTGGTGGTGGACGTGGATGTGGTGGTGGTGGTGGACGTGGTGGTGGTGTTGGACGTGGTGGTGGTGGACGTGGTGGTGGTGGTGGACGTGGTGGTGGTGGACATGGACGAGCCCTGGTAATTTGTCTGTGGTTGGCTCTATAGTATCTTTCCTTCATAAATGGAAGCAGTTGTCGTTAGAAAGAACATTGTAAGACGAATTGCTGTCTCTGTGCGACATGCGACCTGCGACAAAGAGAGAGAGCGAAAGAGAGAGTGCGAGAGAAAGAGAATGAGGGGGGGAATGGAAAAAAAAGCATTAGCCTAGCCAACAGTTCTCGCCTTTTGGACCTTATAAGTGTGAAGCAATACAGCAGGCTATCCAGGTTCAGAGTGAGTTTGGATACTGTAAGTAATCACACTCCTGTGACCTGTGACATGTTTATGTGACACCTTCGAACAGTCATGCCTTTTCAGCCAAAAGAACATTTGGATCTTGGGACTTGTAGTTTTGGCCTGCTCGTTCTAGGTATGACCCCCTTAAATCCCAGCTAGCTGAGTGTTAGCTAAAAATATTGGTTGGGCTGACTCATGCTGCGTTGTAGAGGCACGAGTGAGCACCCCTTGTTTCCGCAAGCGATATGAAGCCGCCGATCAGTGGCAGCAAGCGCTATGAATAACCAATAGGAGCAGGCGATTTTTAAAGCTTGTACCAGCCAAAGCTTGAGCAGTGCCATGAAAGTCCATCCAGCCATACTCCGGTAAGGCCACTGCGAGTGTGGGCTTTACTGGGGATCCCTGCCAGCTCTTTAGTTTGCAGAATAGTTGGGGTTTATTTCTGTGTGTGATTGTAAAAGGAAGCCTGTCCTGACGCCAGTCGCCCAAACCCTGAGAGGCCTTATTAAGGTCAGACAATCATATACAGCATTCCTGCTTGCTCTAGGTACTTCTGTGCTGGCATTAACGTAGAGAATCCTTCTCGAAGGACATTTGGGCCGCTCTGGAAGAGACCTCTGCAGGATGAATGTCCTGTCCAGCCCGGTGCAAGAATGGTGCTGGAAGAGGCATCACTAAAAAGGTGCACGGGGTGCTGTGGGGTCATGTTCTTTCTGTGGCACAGAAGGTGAGGTAAACACCTCGTCACTTGTGGGCTGTTCCTGCTGTGACGCAAAGCTTCTCCCATGATACAGGCAGTGATAATGTGCCACAGCGATGAACAAGGGCTTGCCTGACAAACCATTTAAAAATAGGTTACTAAATCTTCTATTTATTCAATCCGTAAAGTTATTTATGCGTGCAAGTGTCTGGCGAAAAGTACCGATTTGGGGGAGCACAATGGGGGTCCCAAAAGGGGGTGTGAAAACATGGCTTAAAATCCAAGGATGCACAAAGTACAGAGAATATTTTTGTTCATAACTTTAATGTTTGCATTTAAAATAAATATCCTACATTAAAATATATAAGAATGTTCAATATTTGGGAGAGAATGAAAAAGAGCGAGAGATAAAGATAGAGAAAAAGATAGAGAAAGAGAGAGAGGGAGAGAAACAGGGAGAGAGAGAAAAGGAAAGAGGGGGAGAGAGAGAGAGCAGGAGAGACAGAGAGAAAGAGAGTGTGATTCTAAAGGGAAGCCTGCACGCGGCCGCGAGAGCAGTCTTCACTTTTTCAAGCACTGCACTTGTTCTTGTGACGCGCCACTGCACTCCCGCAAATCGGATGCCGCCACAAGCACGAGTGCAGTGCTTGAAAAAGTGAAGAACGATGGCTAAAAGGCCCTCCTATGCAGCACATGCGAGCTGCGTAGGCGAGACCTAAAATTCATGCATTTTGCCGCCCAAAGACGGCCGCAGGTGAGAGCGGGAGGGAGGCCGCCATCCCCAAACATCCCTCACCCCCTTTGTTACGCAATTGATGAAAACATACAGCGGATTGAGCATTTGGTCCTGCAAGCTAAGGGTTACCAGGTTGTAACGGTGAGGATATAAAGAGCAGAATCCATATTACAACAGGGTATTCCCCATATTTACCAGATATTTTTAAATTATGGCTCTGTTGGCTAACAGAAAAATTATTACCATCGCAAGCCTTTACAGCGGTTATAAAATCATGTTCCAAGTGACTGAAAGATTGATTAGTGGTTGGAGTTGTTCACGTAATTCACCTGCCTGTTGGGGGATGGGCAGAGGAGGAGGAACCCGGAAGGAAAGGGGAGTTTTTTAATAAGACAAAGCATTGTATTGTGAAAACTTTTTATAGCTCTCACTCTGAATGCTGGACTGGACCGAAGTCAGTATTCGTATACCAGTCAGTCTGGTGCCCTAGCTTTGCCTGTATGCATACAGTTCCGATGCTGCGAGGTATAATATAAAAACAACACTCAGGCAGTGCAAAATATCTAAATCAAAAGATGTGACAAAAATTAAATAGAAGTAGAATATTGATTAAAGCACCAGCTCAAACGGATAAATCAAACGGGCCTGGGGTGCCCCAGGTTCTCCTCATCCATATCAGTCAGAATATTGGTAAGTTAGCCGAAAAAAGTTTGTTGGAACGGTGATACTGCAACAAAAGAAGGATCGATACAAACAAATTACCTGCCTCCTGCGTTGCCTCTTTCCATTTGTGATCCATGCCTCCATACCTTTCATGGTGGGAGTTGGGCATGGACTTCTATCACTTCTTTGACAACCATGGCGGATGACTGATGCTTAATGACTACTCTGACTTGACCCTGAAAAGACCATTGCCAAGTCAGTGTTATATCACTGCATCTATAGTATAACCCCTTTGCTAGAGATGTCTTGAAAGCACAGCTCTCTGCAAGACGTATGGCTGTCAATAATTTAAAATATACCTATACTAGCAGCCCGCCCCAGCCTTGCCTGGGGCAGAAAGGGGCTGGGGGCAGTACACCCGCTCCCGCCCGACCCCCTCCCGTCCCGACCCGACCCCCTCCCGTCCCGACTCCCTCCCGCCCCCACTCCTCCCGCCTGCCCCTCTGTGCACACCCGCTCCCCTCCCGTCCCAACTTCCTCCAGTCCCGACTTCCTCCCGCTCCGACTCCCTCCCGCTCGGACTCCCTCCCGCTCGGACTCCCTCCCGCCCTGAATCCCTCCCGCCCTGATTTCAATGTTTACATTACCTGAGCTGCCGCTCCGCTCCTCTTCGCCATGACGCGCCCAAGCTCCTCAGCTCCATGTCCGCTGCGATTTCAATGTTTACATTACCTGAGCTGCCGCTCCGCTCCTCTTCGCCATGACGTGCCCACGCTCCTCAGCTCCATGTCCGCCGCACCAACACGTCGTCATCACGCACGTCGTCGCGTCGTGGTCAGCGCTAGGTCCCGGCCGGCGCTACTTTCAGGGGAATACTTTGTTTACAAATTTAATTTTTTCAATTTACTTTAAAAAAATTTTTTATATAGCCTATGTCCATCTACAAACCCTGACATTTTCATAGATGTATCGGGTGTGTAGATTGGCGCTGTGGTTCCCGAGTGTACCTGGCCAAAAGGTGCAAGTTCTCTCTTTATAATAGTAGTATAGATACAGAAAGGAATACTTTTTAGGTCTCGGCTATAGGCAGCTTTAGCTGTCTATTGGCAGACCTATTGTCTTCAAAACATCACATATACTTAGAGTGGGCTTGGGTCACCCCTTTCTCATAGCTGCTTGCTTTGTTGTCTACATCAGGCACCTGCTCTCGATTTGATAGCTCTCTTCCCTATTTTTTTACTTTTTCCTGCCTAGGATCATGCCAGTCTCACACTGTACTTAACAGATGAGTTGCATCCATTCAGCCTTGATGGGGTTCTTTTTAGGTCTCGCCTTTACCATTCCGCAGGAATGGGAAATGGGGAGAATTCAAGTCGGCAAAATCCTCTTCAAACCAAGGGCTTTCAGCCCCGCGGTTTTCTTGCAGTTCACGTGAATCACGTGAGCAAACATGCATGCGCATTCACAGCCAGGGCTTCTCCTCCCCTAGCAGCACTCCTCCCACACCAGCAACTCCCCCCTCCCACACCAGCACCTCCCCTCTCTCTCCCCGCAAACACAGCCCCGTAGCAGCACTCCTCCCACACCAGCACCTCCCCCCTCCCACACCAGCACCTCCCCTCTCTCTCCCCGCAAACACAGCCTTGCCCTAGCAGCACTCCTCCCACACCAGCACCTCCCCCCTCCCACACCAGCACCTCCCCTCTCTCTCCCCGCAAATACAGCCTTGCCCTAGCAGCACTCCTCCCACACCAGCACCTCCCCCCTCCCACACCAGCACCTCCCCTCTCTCTCCCCGCAAACATAGCCTTGCCCTAGCAGCACTCCTCCCACACCAGCACCTCCCCCCTCCCACACCAGCACCTCCCCTCTCTCTCCCCGCAAACACAGCCTTGCCGTTTATTTTTTAATGCAGTAACTAAGCTAAAAAAAATGCCTAAAAGCGGCAATATTTTCAATAGAGACCCGTAACATGCTAATTCCTCAGATACGCAAGTAAAACATTAGCCACTCTTCAACCATTCCCACAAATAGAGGTGTTGGGGCTGGTGGGGCTCGCCTGTCACACGGACCACCCCGTCCATAAATGGGGACTGTTGCCGCAAGTCTCTGCTTCTACAACTGACTGTTTATCTCATTATACACATGTGAATGTCAGTATGTCACCTTTCTAAAATATGAACCGCCACTAATAATCGGTGTTACGGAAAGCCTCACATTTCTGAAGATACTGAGAAGAGGGGTAGTTCGGGCATGAATTCACTATGCTTTACCTTGAAAAAGTCGGCCCATACTACAACCCTAGGCTTATGCCCACTGTTTACAAGATTTCTGGAGATTCACAAAAATTGTCCGGAATTGCAGACTGTAATTGTATTGATGCCCGCGCCAGCACCTTTCAAGTGTTTGATTTTCTCTACCAATATATTATTTTTCCTGGTGGGGAAATGAAACGTAAAGTTATCGACCTCCATGTGCAGACTCACTAAAGCCGTTACTATTTTTTTGTCAGCCATTTGAGCGGAAATACCACTGGGAAGGTACGTGAATGCACGTAAAGTTTCAGATGTACTGGTCTTCGCGACCTCCCAATGGCCCCTCTACTGCCCCTCCTCTGGAAACACCCACCCTCTCTCCCTTAACTCTAAATGTACAGTATTACTGCCGAAAGTTTATCATATTAGCACATTTGCCGTTGTTTAAAATGCAGATGCCGACAGATGCGGGGAGCTGAGGTTTACGCGGCTGGTTTAGCACACTTAAGTTAAACACAAATCTGCATCTGACTCAAAGGGATTTGCCCAAGATCACACTGAGCTGGAAGCTAGGAGAAGAATCCCCCGGGTGCCAAATTAGGCAATTTAAAGGAGGGAGATAGGAGCTTTTTAATTGAAGCGTAACATCTGTATTTTGAACAATTGAAGCACACACAGACACAAACAACGAAAGCGATGCGTTGGCATTACAACAGAAGCAGTAAAGCCCATAGATTAATAGGTAAAATGATTCTGCCTCGAGCATCTCCTCGGCAGTGGCAGATGTGCCCCTCTGTCGCCAGTGACCGGTGTCGCCGTGTCCCTTTTCTTGCTCGGGGGTGCCCTGTGAAGCCCCCCGGTGTGCAAGCGATGCCGCAGCCATGCGCAGGATTACTGTACTGTACTGTACTCTGGAATGCCATAGAATGTTCTGGAAGACATATAGAAGGATTCGATAGGCATGCAAAGATCTCCGAATTTGCAATAAATCGTTTTTTTACCACTAACATTTATCAATTTATAACAATAATCAAGAAGTAACCGAAGAGTACTCTAAGTGTTAAAGGGGTACTTTTAAGGACACTCTTCAAAATAGATTTTGGGCGTCATTCTGAGTACCCCAGTATTCTCAATTCGAGGATAAAAGGGAGCGTGCATTCAAACCACCGAAGCAAGCCACGCACAAACTTCACACGGACCCGGCGGGTTTCCCTGCATGGACTACGTCAGAGGAAAATGGTAAAATGTATGAGCGAAAGAAAAAAAATACGATGTTTAGAATTTTGCTAATCTGAAGAGGAAAAACTGAGGTATTCCTGTGAATCCCCCATTCTGTCCTCCGGGCCTTGGACCGGCCAGGTTGCAACCCAGGATACACTGCTTTAGCTATGGGCTTTCAATTCAATTCATGAAGCTTTATTCGGCACATTAAAAATGACCATAAAAGCACAAAACATGTATAATAACACTTTTACAAAATACAAAACATGTTAAAAAAAGATACCATAAAATACAGACATCATTCCTAAAATAGCATACTATGGGCTTTCATTTGCCAACACATGTCATCTCCGGCCATAGTTCAGTTTATGTGACCTCTTTCCATCCGCAGTGAAATGGGTTCATGCAAAGCACGCGAGCACAACCAATCAATGTATTTGGCTTTTCTGCACTCCAATGTGCTGTCAGTATGCATCGTAATATTATATGTTCCTTTTTGACTAAAAAAAGCGATGCGCTCTTCAAAGCAAATATTTTTAACATTAACTGGAGAGGCCGGGGATTGAACCCGCGGCCTCATACATGCAAAGCACGCGAGCAGAACCAATCAATGTATTCAAATTATGTGTAAAGAGAAAAGTCCCAATCCCGCAACTCAGTCATGCCGTCCCCTAATCTCGGGGAGTTCTATAAGTGAAGATATGTCTCTCCCGAGGACACTCTTATGTCCCGGACATAACAACAAGCACTGGCGTTGCCAATAGGTCTCCCAGTAGGAAAGTTGGAGCTATTACAATTGCAAATAACAATGCCTTTTATTTTTGTTTTCATTTAAAAAACATAAAGGGCTTTGTCATTTACAAAACCAATAGCTCCAACTTTCCTACTGCGAGACCTATTGGCAACGCCAGTGCTTGTTCCTTTAGGTTTCACACTACATGTTATTGAATGCGTTTCTCTGGTGTCTTGTTCGCTTATTTCGTCCTCCCATTGCACGCTCTGCATTTTCTCACCTCTTTCCCATGCTCCATCCCAGATGTTCCCTGATGCTCTAGGTCCTCTTTTTTATCCTGTTCCCCACTTAGCTCTCTGTCCTGCCCTGTCCCACTCCCTATCAACAATTATTCTATTTATTTATGTTATTACTCGTGTTTTAATTTTTTTTTTATGAGTGGCCACAAGCTGCAAAGTGCTATACTGCTGCTTACTTCCTTTTTTTGCAGCACTAAAGCACACTTTTGTTTAAACTTTTTTTAACTTTTAATTTACTACACAAAAATCATTGTCCGCCATATTACAGTTTACTAGTGTGTCACAATTCATGTGAAGGCATGTGTCATGACGATACATGCATGTTCATCAGCGGCCATTTAAGAATGTATTTTCTTTAACAGAAAGCCCAAGGGCGGCGTCTGCACGTGTTGTGATGAACTGGCAGCCATTTTGTCTAGCTGAAGCCAATGGAAAAGCATCAGAACATCCAATAGCCCAGCGTTTAAGTGTTCAAACCTGACAGGTGGTGGTGGTACAGTTATTGCACCTGTTCTACTTGTCCTATGTTTGCAATGTGCTATGTGTCACTTTCTTTCAAAAGCTTACTCTGCCGAACACAATGAAAGCATGAGCTTGATAAATCCAATGTAGAATACAAATCATTAGTATGAAACAATGGCTCCTCTCCTGAATCCCTCGGGTGTTGCATGGCTGCTTCTTCAACTGAGCATTTAAGAAATATTGAGTTCTCTCTACATATTTAGCAAGGCTTTCTTATCCCACACAGCCGGTTAAAAGGGCCAGCTCTAGTACTAGCTTTTCACCACAGCACAAGAGCAGGAAGGCTAATGCCAAGGAGAAAAAACAGAGAATGTCCCACAGTACACACAATGAGCTATCCTATGTGGTCAGACTCACAATACTTCTAAGGAAGAAGTGTCATGAATTTTAGGCATATTTACATAATATCTTTATGCTAGTTACGGGAGAGGCAAGTAGTACTGGTATTACTAAAAGACACGAGTTTATACAAGGCCAACACAATTTTTACTATGTAGACAAAAAGGCTGTTGTCAAGAGTTTTGGTTAAAAAGCATATGTATATTTTTATTTCATACAACTGTGCAGACAGTTTGGTATTTTAATACATTAAAAACATGAATGAATACAAATCACATTAAATTGACAATCAATACAAAATTTATAAAATATGTAAAACAAGAATCAAGGAAATAAGCGTTGACGCAGCGTTTCGGCTTTTTTTAAATACAAACACCTTCTTCAGGACAGATTCTAAAGATACAGCACTCTTCTTTTCCAGGCGCTAGGTGGCAGAGCAGCAGGCACTACTGGGCAAGATCAGCAGTCAGTGGGCACTCATCAGAACAGGGCTGTAGGTCCTAGGAACCATCATCCTCTGTAACGTGGAACTCCTCCTGATACAGCAGCCTTCACTCCAGCAGCGAAGCTCTCACTAGCCCTGTGGACAGCGGAGGGGTACAGTGGGGCAAAGGGGCCAGCACACAGGCCCATGCGGTGGTACCACCTGGCAGTATGTCCCCTCTCATTCAAGTCCACGCTCTGACTGAGCACATGGTGGCACAGCCCCCCTATTTATTCGCCCCTCACCCCACCTACCAGACAGTGCCAGAAGCTTCTAGAAGCGTCTGGGGAAACCGGTGCTGACTGGCTCAGGGGGGAGGAGTCGAGCACCCTGGGTGCCAGGTTTCCCTCCAAAAGCTGGGATGGCTGGGAAACGAGCAACTAGACTGGTAACCCACCTCAGTCAGGCGGCACAACACACAGCCATGGCATCCATTGTGAAAGTGACATTTTACCAAGGTGCATTCTTACAGTGGGGGCATTACAGGTGCGTACACCATTGCATCACATTTAACATTTGTATTTCAAATTCATCAACATGACATGTTGATTCCCACAAAAGTGAAAAAATTCAGGGGATAAAGGGCCAAGTCCAACAGACACCATGTGGCAAAACTGTGTTATTGAACATACTTAATGAAATCCCTGCTAGTGCGTGAAAGGGACACTCAATGAGAGACAACTTATCAAAAACGCTGAGACACACAGATGTTAAAGGGATTCATGTTGGAGGTTAGACAAGTACATATGTGCTCAGAAGTGCGCACCATGTCAACGTGTCTCTCAACATGGTCCCCAACAGATTTGGTCATTGCAAGCAAGTGAATATTTTAATGTGGGGTGTGTAATGTTCACAACTGCTGCTACGTGATACTGTTCAGAAAGTGCATTGGTAAGTCACCAATGACAGTAACAAGAGTTTATCTGCTTCCCACGTTGACTATTAGGTACACACAGTCGTATGTGACAACATTGTCATATGATTGTTCAACTTTAAGGTAGTGAGGACCAGCTCTTCACATACACTTCTTACCTTCCGCGTGACTGTCAGCGTTCTTTTGTGATCCCAATCCATTTGACTCCTGATCAGCAGTAGACACTGAAAAATGGAGACGGGAGTATTAGGGCGACTAAGTATCCTGCTCACACAGACCACATTGGCATATTATCACGCATACTATTGTTGGTACACAACTTGTAGAAAAAAAGCCCAAATCTCTAAGCCAGTGACCTATTAGGTGACGCTTACCTCACTTTCACAAACACTCTGACATCACATTATGGCCAAATCGAGGCAAGGTGACCCACTATACAACACGTGTGCACTTCGGGTAGCTCATGTCCATATATACACAGCATTGTACACCCACTGGAAGAATCCTGAAAGTTCATCCAACATAATGTGATTGACGGCTTGGGTGGTCTGTTAAACGGTCTGGGCAAGCTTATAGCTGATCGTTATACACAGTCCTATAATGCAAGAGTAAAGACTTGACCCTTATGATCGACGGATGTAGCCAACCTTGGAATTAACAGTTTGTTGAGCATATATTACAGTACTTTTACTCTGTGTTGCAACTGAATAATTATATTCTCTATGAAGGAGTTGTTCAGAAGTCGCCTCATTGATGCTAATAGAATTGTTTTTTAGAATGAGGTGTCCTAATGAAAATTCTACGAAAAAATGGAAAACCATTTGATTTTAAAAAAACAACAAAAAAAAAGCATTGGAATAACATACTCTATTTTGAATTTATAAGCCTAACAGCTGCCAAAGTTCTCTGGAGTAGGATGTTGTCTCTTTCTATGACCACATACAATAGTTTATGTCGCATGATGCTTAGTCAATTTGCGGAATAGAAGGTACCCCTAAATAGCGTTAGTTTTGCTGTCTGTAGTAAGATTTGGAACTGAGCAATTGAAGTATACATGGTTCTTTGCTTTTAGAATGCGTTTGGGTTGTAATATTATGGGCAGTGCAGCTCACATGCGCCAAGACACCCATGGGCATTCGCGCGCTTTATAAATGACAAATCAAATCAAATCAAATGCTGCACCAGTACAACTCTGCAAGGAGTTTTGGAAAACAAAAGGATAGATAGATAGATAGGGATGTATGTCGTTACTACGCATGCTTTTACAACGCATGCCTTTACCACGCAGGTTATATAACGCAAGTCGTTACAACGACTTTCGTTGGGGGGCGCTGGATAGTGAATAGTTTAATTTACTATTCCAACTCCAGTCCCCGTGGATAGTAGGGAAGGTTTTGGATAGTAAATTAAACTATTCCCTATCCTACAGCGCCCCCCAGCGCAAGTCATTGTAACGACTTGCGTTGTAAAAGTTGCGTGGTAAAGGTACTGCGTGGTAAAAGTTGCGTTGTAAACGCTGTTCTCCGATGGATAGATAGATAGATAGATAGATAGATAGATAGATAGATAGATAGATAGATAGATAGATATATAGATAGATAGGTGGATAGACAGATAGGTAGATAGATTGATAGATTGATAGATAGATAGATATTACACAGTGGCGATCATCGCAGTGTAGTTACAGTTAGGTCACAGGTTCCCAGGAAGAGCGTTTTTTGTTTACTATCAACTTTGGTGCGATTGACGAATCTTCACAATACTTTCCCAAAAAAAGTTCATCCACCTCAGTCCCATCTTGGAACACTTCAGAGTGAGCCGTCAAATGGGGGCTGAGATAAAGGTTGGGTCCCAAAAAGTACTTTTCCCAAGTTAATTCCTATAGGAAAATTTAGGAAGAGATGCAGAAGAAATGGCTGAAAACAATTACACCAAATTTGGCAGAAAGTTAGAATTTGACACATTCTTTGGTGTAACTCTGTTCAGTCCTTTCACTGAATTTGTGTTTAAAGAGGTACTTGGGGTGGTGAAGAAGGGTTTAAAAATAGGTATACCTGGACGGTTTATTTAGATATACCTAACAAAAAATAAAGTGATCTGATTGGCAGAGGGAGCTTTTTTTCCCATGGAGCAATTTTGTCCTGCCGGATTTTGCTGTCCACAACATGAAGAAAGTGTTTTGGCCACCTATACTATATATGGGAAATACAAACCTGATAATTGCATTCATTAAAACAAGTGTCATGGTGTTTTTGAATCATTATAGAGATATATGGCCTGATTTAGATCTTGGCAGATCTGGTCCCGCTGTCACTTTTCTGGCAGTTTCACCGCCGGTCTCCTTGGCGGTCTGCCTGCTCTATTTAGATGTTGGTGGGCCTATGGATGATAGTCTGCCTAAGTCCCGCTGTCTCCACTAGAATGTTCCTTCTGTGTCGACGGTGTTCTGTCAAGTTTACCGCTGGCCCAATTGTGATGGTGCCTTTCCGCCGAGTAAACCGTGACAGGGACACCTCTAAACTTGAGTTGGAGGAATCAAAGGAAATGAGGTAGAAACTTACCCTTTTCTCTTTTTTCCACTTCCCTTACTAACTTGAACTCCATTGTGCAGGTCCTTCCTTTCCTGATACTACTTGACCATGATGCTAATCAACCCCGTTGCCATCGGGACCTAGGGTAAGCTTATTTTTCACTTGTCTTTACTATGAATCGTGTGTTAACATTTGCTTTTCCTCCTGTATTTTTACATTGTTCTTACATGCAATGTTTTTCTTATGTTTAATGCAGTAATGTTCATTTTACAACTTAGCAATGTAAAAAGAACACAGCTTAATTGACACTTAAAAAAACTTTTTGTTGTGGTGGTTGTGAGTGTTATGCTTGCAGTGGCTGTGGGTGTACATTCACTGGTGTGTTGTTTGTGTGCTATGCTATATGTAACAAACGGAGCATAACACATTACCTACATATATTTCTGAGGCAAACACAACATATATGTGTAGTGTACCATTAATAAGTAGCACTTACCAGTCCCGACTCCACCAGGGACTCACTCCGTCAGGAATCTGCCACCAGGACAACAGCAGCACTGTGGGGAAATCTAAATAGGATCGGCGCAAATTCGCCGGCCTGACGGAGACGGAGTACTGTTCGCTTGCAGAGGAGTCTGCCACACCGATGGAGTTGTGCCACTTACGTGACAGAAGACAGTCTGTTGATGCGGACAGTGGTTCAGCCAGCCCACATCTAAATACGGCGGGCGCGGCTCAGTCAGCCCGACGGAATACTTGTAACTGCCGCCAAGGAGGGACAACAGGAGTCCCACCAAGATCTAAATCAGGCCCATGGTATTGGACCATGGATTTTGGTCAGTGTGACACTTCAAACGTGCATAGTAGACACTACTACAATTGCAGGAGACATACATTGTGGTTCACTCATACCTGACTGAAAGCCAGTGCCCTTTTTTTAGTACTGAAGTAGGCGAATAGTAAGCAGGGTATGCTTTAAATTTCAAATTGTAATGAAACAACAATAGATAACATGTGGAATGAGAGAACATAGAGGTTTAACAATTTTATGTAAGACTGCATAAATGGCGAAATTGCTCTACGAAATATTGAGACTACATGCTGGAATCCAAGTTTGAGATGTCTCAGTTCCCAATATAGCTAATCGTGGGTATTTGGGAAGAATGAATATGTTTTATGTAATGTGTTCAATATCTTTGGGAGTGATAGGTTTATTTCACAGCAGGGGCAATTAATTATATCAGTAGGAAATTAGATGGATTTACTGTAATACAAAATTGAATGCATGGCTAGGTCAATTTTAAGAATATGTGTAAATGTATTTGTATATTTGCATGCACAGACGGATTCATGTATATATGATGCGATGGCAATTTATGTGTTTATATGTACCCTTTCAGCCTGAGTGAGTTGAAACACATTGGCTTAACTGTTTCTTTTAGACTGGATTTGCAATAAAACCTTTTTTTCACTAACCGGTGGACTGGCAGTAAATCCTTCTGTCCTTTAAATTCCATTGTTCTGTTGGCCTCTCCTGTACAATGTACATGCATTGTGTGATCTTCAAAAAAAGGAACTGCAATTGAAGAAAATGCTTGGGACTTGTACTGTTCAATATTAATGGACTAAATGCAATACATTTTTGACTACTGGTACTTTTACAGGAGTCGAGTTTATATTATAATAAACTGGAATGCAATGCATAAATGGAACTGTTTATTGAGTGTTTCTTATTTTATCATGTATTTCTGTTTACATTTGTGGGTTTGGTGAGAGTTGGACCCTCAAGAGGTGAGCACCACAAAACTCACTAACCATATTTGGAGTAATTTCTTTTTCTTTGGGGACAGAGTTGACTGTCGTTCTCTCTGCACTTCATAGCGCTATCCCCTTAGGACTCCAGGCCTCATAGAACCGGCCCCTTTAGCCTGTCACCCACAGTTTATGAGTTTCCACAGCAGTGTTGTTGTTCCAACAGGGACTTCGTGACTTCTTGTAAACATCGTCCAGCCACCTCGTCGCATTCCTTTCTTATCCTTATTTCAAGGGAGTTGCCTATTTGTTGTTTTCAATTAAGAACTGTTTACATATAACATATGCAGTACTTTTTCCACGAATGGAGGGCACAATGACGATGGATATTGGCCTACAACACAGCTGCCACGCTGCAGCAGACAGCCTGGAGGGAAAAAGACATAACAAACAGTAATGGCAAGTTTTGGCCACAGGGCTTTGGCACATTTCATCTGATTGGTGACATAAACCATGTTTCTCTCTCAGAGACTGTATATATATATATATTTAAAGGCAGTGGTTCCGTTTTCTAGGCAGCTGATTGGTTCCCCTGTATTTAGGCAAGCTGTGTCGCAGGGCTGAAGACCCATTGAGTGTGATATTTAGCAAGCAACATGTTTGTCCCCTCAGCCTGGTCCACTGTATTATGCCCAGCTGTGGACAGTTAGGTACTGCTGTCTGCCACAAGGTGGCAGTGTTGCTACTACGGCCGCCCTATGTGCTGCGGCAAGGCCAGAGCACAATATTTGACCCGTGGTTATTTATTCAAATATTTGATGTAACGCGTATGGTAAAGATTACAGCATAGTTTGTATTTCTACTGTATGTCAACAAAGTATTCGAACACATTTTTGCGTTTAACACGCAAGCAGTGAAAAAGGCACCCCTTGCTTCAATTTTGGTAGAATGTGTTTTTAAATATTGTGGGTGCTATGCGTTCACTAGGCTGCTTCCGTTATGGACCCACTCCACAAGTCAAAAGCTCTTATTTCTTTACATGTAAATCCACCACGTGGCTTTAATTTTCTTAAAGGCATGGATGGATCAGTTGAGAATAGAAGGAATCTTTTTTTTTCGAAACAATTCCTAAACAAGTTTTAAGTAGGACCATACTCTAGTACTGTAGTTTATGTGTGGCTGACACCTGCAACCATAGAGGGGTGCCCATGAGTTTGCATGGTCTAGAGACTGTCCTTTGTTATAAAATACCAGTGTTTCCTGAATGTGCCATGCCAGACTTTTAAATTAACCACTTTGCAAACGACTTCCATTTAGATTACCTTTATACCCATTTTTCTAAAGCGGATATCCTGAAAATCTGGCACAGCTGTAGGCCTCAGTAAACGGAGCTGGACTACCCTGCTCTGTGTGATGCAGCACAAGTAGGAAGCAGTGCTTAATTTGAGCCAGTATTCATTTTGGCAATTGAATGTTTAGCAAAACATCTGACATTCTCACCAACTTTTCTAGTCAAACTGAAAATCTTCTTTGTACCATCTCACCCCTTTGTCCTCTTCCGCATCAAGGCAAGCTGAAGCAATGTCGTGAACTTTTGCGTTCTTTCCTTGAACTTTCAGCAATTTTTTTTTCATTTTCGGTTAATATTTTTGGTGACTCTTGCAACCTCTCCCCAAACTGTGTTATCTGAATTTGATCAATTTCCTTTCTCCGGCTCAAAGAGATGTAAGGTTGCTTGCCCTGATATTCCAATACCGTTGAAACCTTTGAAGAATATTTGGCATGCCACTGGTATAAACTATCGATCTACATAAAGCACAACACTGTATCCAGAGAGGGAACTCAGTGAATTGTAAGAAATAGCAAGCTAGGTCTCTTTTAAGTAAAAAATGCTCAAAATTCTTTTAAAACTGCTGTAATCTAAGTCGGAAAAAGGTAAAGAAAGAAGGTCAAAAAGTGCCCTGTAATGCGTATTGACATACTTTCAGTTGAATTTTCAAAATAAATGTATACAATAGAGTGGCGGCAACAAATGTGAAGTGGTGCAGTGATCGGTGTTAAGAAAAGGCTGTAGGTAATTTAAAAGTGCAAACTAAACCCCAAATTATGACAGAATTACAGTTGTATGTGCAATCAAAATTATTTAACAATCAGTAAGTGAAAACTGTGATCAAATTTGGACCCCAATTGTCAAATTTGTGAAGTCTTCCTCTGTATGTTGCTACTGTAAATTATGCTGCAACCACGAAAACTTATCAGTCAACTAAAGATGTATGGCGCACCCCAAAATCTAAAATATAACAACCGGAGTGTTTGTAGAAGGATCTCAATGGCGGTGGTGTGCGGGGTGGGCTGATCTGTTACACTCACAGCAGTCAAACGACTCATAGAGACCAAGACATTAGCACTGTGGAAAGCTGCCAAGCACCAGCAGGCCCTTAAACTGGAATAAAGTGCCAATTATTAGCTGATTGTCAACTGGGCCTTCAATAAACCGCTAACATTTGGGATACATATGCCCTACATCACAGGAGACTTATGATGCATGTTCACTCACAATTATAAAAAACTTTTTTGAGACCTTCCTCTATAAACCTCGCCTGTCAGGCAGACGTGATGTAAATACTGGTTAACCTGCTCCATTTATTAAAGAAACTAAGGGGCGGATTAGGATAGCGGTGAATCCGCATCCGCCGGCCCGGAGGATGCGGATTCACCGCTGCGGTGATTCTAAAGACCCCCCGCCAGATTAGGATGGCTGGGGGGTCATCGGCGGACGGGAAGACCGTCTGCCGCTTTTCCACCGCAGACCGCGGCGGAAAAGCTCTAATATGGTGGCGGTGTCTATCAGACACCGCCAGCCATATTAGGATTTGCATTGAGACATGCCTTTCCGCGGCGGTAATGCCGCCACAAAAAGGCATACAGTCTTTTCTTTGGGGGCCCGTTGCGGGACCCCAGGGTGAAGGGGGGGTGGGTGGTGCACGTACCCCCCTGCATTTACATGCACAAAGCGGCAGGCACCGCGTGGTGCCTGCCGCTTTGTGCATGTAAATGTAAAACATGCTTTTTTAACCTTGCGGCGGGTGCTACTTCAAGCAGCACCCGCCGCAAGGTTAAAGATCCAGGATGTGACCGCCAGGGTGGCAGTCACATCCTAATTGCACCGGAGGGACCGCCGCTGCTCATGCGGACGGTCCCTCCACCTCGGGGGTGGCGGACGGCCTCCTAATGAGGCCCTAGGTTTGGTCCTGGTAAAGCTAATAGGGGGATCTTAGTTTGATGAAGCGAGCAGCAAATGTTTCGGAGCATAATGGATACACTTACCAGGATAAAAGGACATGTAATTCATGCCAGATTTATCAATGGCTTGTGATGCTCTTGAGTCACACAAGGTGACACAAGAGCAATACAAGCCCTTAAGTGAGATCTACTATGCCACGCAGAGCCATCTTGCATGGCTCTGCGCGGCACAGCAGTATATGTGCAGTAAAGCAAGGCGTTTCAAGTCGCTGCCTTGCGTTACTTTGCCCTTGGAAGATGTTCCATGGGCATAATGTGGGTGTTGCACCCATGCACCCATGGTGTTTGGCTCATTCCCAGATTTACCAACAATAGTAAACCTGGGAATGTGTCAAAACAATACGACTTCTCATGGGAGGTTTAACAAGGAGAATTGTTTTTATTTCTCCTCATTCTTTCCTCATTTTATTTGTGCTGCAATCTGCAGCACGCGTAGAAAGAGGAAAAAGCCTCAAAGGATTGTTTTTGGTGAAGATGATGCCCCTTCCTGCACAAAAACAATCCTACCTGCAATGCAGGAACCCTCCCCCCATGGTGTAAAGGTGCCTGCGTTGGCGCTTGGCAGCCACTCGGCCACCAGTGCAGGCCGAGAGCAGAAATGCACCGTATTTTAGTAGATACGGCATATTCTTGCGTCACCATTTGACACAGCTCAGCAAGTTGTCTCGCTGCGTTGCGCTGCTTCAAATTTGAGAAATTTGCCGGTAGTGTCTGACATAATTCTAACTACAGTCCCAACAATAAATGTAAATAAGAAACCATAAATGTACCCCTTATTCTAATCCTAATTCTAAATCTAGCCCTGAATTTGACTTTCTCCCTACCAAACACCAGTGAAAGCCAAGGGCAATGCAAGATTGCGTTTGTGACCAACTGTCTATAATCAGCCGCGGTCCGTGGAGGGAGTTGCGGTGGGGCAGAGAGGCGGGAGGGGGAGGGTCTGAGTGGGGGGTGCTAAACGCCGGCATATGGATAATTGGAGGTAAGTAAACAATTTAATTAATTCAACGAATTTCGTAGCGTGCCCTGCATCGCAAAAAAAGCATGTGTCCTAACTCCTGTACTAGGATGAAAAGTGCATTTTGTAAATACTGGGCTTGAAGACATACATTCATTAGTTCATCACTACTACTGTGCTAGCGGGCACCCGAGAGAATTCGTGTTCAAAACAAACGACCTTTTGAGATATTGTGCCAAAGAGTTCACTTATCTTTTCAAACAAAGGATTATTCCAACACATATACCAGAGGGTGTTCCATCGCTTGCAGGTGGCAATTGTTTATTCTGTGGATTGCTGTCTTAGTTTGCGTCAGAGAGCTTCAACTATTTATTGTACACTGTGCTGTAGTCATTTAAACCCGGAACTGCTTCCATCAACTTTGCCACTGAGTGTTGCAGACATTAATACTTGGGGATGCTGCCATCATGATGACAGATGTTTCCACTATTTCTGATAAAAGCTCCCCTTCCTGTTTAGGACAGGAAATGGAGCCATTAATGTTAGGGGCGGTACTTCTCATTTATTGTACAGAGTCAAGCCAACTCCTCTGCTACAGGGCAACTTAGCCATGAAACATAGCCACACTATTACCCGGAACTGGAACCAACAAGCATTGGCATAGCCAATAGCTCTCACCTTTCGGACCTTATAAGTGTTTAGCCATGCAACAGTTGATGTTGTTGCACCAAGGATATTGTGCTGCATCACTAAATACTTATAAGGTCCCAAACGCGAAACCTATCGGCTATGCCAATACTTGTTTAGTAATTTTGTAGTGGGAGATTGCCCCTTGTTGCACATTCTGGGTCTGTAGGTCATATAAAAAGCATGGTTTATAGTTTTAAGGGCAAAACAATTCTGATGCAGTGTGTGTCCAACGTAGGTCCAGGAGGGCTGGATTCAAGTCCATTTTCAGGATATACATTTACGTCCACTTCATGTGAATGGAACATAATGTACAGTGAATTTGAATGGTGCATATGTCCATAATGAGTGGCTATTCTGAAACACTGCCCTGAATTGGACTTCCTAGACCTATGTTGAACTTGCCTTCTGTAGTGGTTCCTCAGCACAGCAGAGTAAGGGCTGGTGGCAGATAGTCCACATTTCACACAACTCGCTTCCTGTAACCACTCTCATGACATAGACACTGGTCTGCCTTTCAGATGTTGGTTAAAACCATCCAAAAAAACAGAGAAGGTCATATCATTTCTGCAGGCAAGAAACTACACTAAGCCCTAAGTTTATCTTCAAGGAGATTCATATGTCTTCTCCTTCAATGTGTTTATTTACATTAGCCAGTCAGTGGGGCAGAAAATAACAGTATATCAAAATGCTAAAATATGATGACCCTCTATCGTAGTTTGTTGGAGCGCCTGAGTGCAAAGCTGCATGACTCAGTGGCTGTGAGCCAGCGTGGCTGAGATTCCAACCACTACAGCCTAAGATAGTGAGCCAAAAAGCTGCCATCCAAATGAAAGCAGGGTTCCTGCCCAGGTTCTGTTTAGGATGCCAAAGGATATTTTGTCAATGGCTTTTGTCAAGGTAGTGGTGAAATCATTACATTGGGTTGCCGCCGGGTTACAGTGATGGCACGCAGAACGGACTTCTGTTAACTTTTAGGATAGATGGAACTTATCATGGCTCCTTAAATCATTATGTGGTGGAAGATCAACATACTACATCTTGTATTTGCGATAGGATTGGAACTACATAATAGTGAAACGTCAATGTGGGAAATATTGGATCTGAAAATACAAGCAGCACTTTTAAAAGAGATTGTGTGCAATACGCAAGTTAAGAGCCTTGAGAAAGCCCGAACGGGGCGAAACTTGCATCGGCTGTGGATCATTGTCGATTGAATAATAAAGTTTGAATTACCAACACCATATGGCTACTGGAAGTCGATTCTGATAAAGAACATTGATGGACAAGAAAGTGCTAAATTGCACAAGGGATAAAAGTGACTATTTTGGATGCGCACTGGTGTAGTATTCTTGATATTGTGACTTACGGCCTGAATTTGTGTTTGGGCAGGAGGTCCTTGTGCATGCCCTAGGTGGATGTGCATCAAACACCAAAGCTGCACTCTATATTGAATTGTGTTCGTGAAATTGAGACTAAAGCTAATGTGATTTAGAGAACTTATATTGATGTGCAGGTCATTATAGCAAATCCACCATTCTTTGTACTTTGTGAAATCATTACATAGTTTGGTTTAGTCACTAGAGAAACCAGTTAGCCATTTTATTGGGCTCGTTATTAGACAAACTACAACTCTTAAACATTGAGGCCTAGAGAGATTGTTCAAATGTTTTAGGGCTCAGATAATGTTTTCCCTAGGCTATATTGCAATCACAGCTGATTGAGTTGTAAAGATTTCACAACCATATCTCTTAGTCCCTCATTATCTCCGTCCTGCATAATTCAGGTATTTGCAGTAAAACATACCATGAAGTTAAGTGCTTAAAATCACATTCACACAACTTTCTCCCAATATATTTCGGCAGGTCAAACATGACAAAATTAATTAAGCAAAAAAATCCTAATAGTAATCTGGATGTGCAGATTTTGCTGCAATAAGCACTAACATCGTCACGTTATTCCTCATTTTTTGGGACAAGCTCGTAAGTGGGTGGTATTTAATGCTCCTGATGAACTCTAACCCAGCGGTATTGGATTTCATCAGGTGCGATACATATCAAACGGACTGCTGCTCTACATTTCTGTTAAGGAGCTGAAATCATGGGGGCTGAACCCAGTGCTTGAAATGGAAAAAAAGAAGTCCAGCTTGTTCTGAGAAGTGCTGGTACTCTCCAATTAAAAGTATTACATTTCTCTTGAGAGGTGTCGGTGCTCACCCTCTCAAAATAAAAAAGTGCTGGTACTCAGTACCAGACAGTACCAGCCCTTTTAAAGTACTGACCGAACCATTATCTAATTTGCTTCCGTTAAACTGGCCAATAGAATGGGCCAGAACAGTGCCCTTCATCGCCAATAGTTGTGCTGCTGGATTTCTGGGGGTCCGGTGTACGGGAGGTTGGCGCTTGGACACCAGCAGCTGGCAGCCCACAGCTTGCTGTTCATGCGCAACCTTGCTTAGGGTGCCTATGAGCCCTCCATGGGGTGACGGGCAATGGAATGGTAGTGCAGCGGGTGGTTCTGGGTAATAAAATGTTCTCACATTTTCCCCAGTGCATCACAGGAGAAAATGCCTGTCTATGAATGGGCAGATTTATAATATTATAAACTGGCGGTCAGAAATTATATAAAGGTAAGCCACATAATGTACTAAGGAAATACAATAATGAGCAGATTTGAACAGCAGCTTTTTCCCGCCTGTTTTGGACACCATTGCCATCGATCCCTCATATATAGCATGCCTCATCGTGCAACATTTTGCACCGCACATTCTGCAAACGGATTCAGTTTTCGCCACTTTTATTATTGTAGGGTATGGATGAAGCAACAGTGCAGACCTTCACCACCTACTGCACGCCAGTGTGCAGCAAGTCTATACAAGGGGCCTCCGCTCTGCTCCGTGCTCATTCACTCACTGGCCCCTCAGCCCAGGCTGAGGAAAGGGGAGAAGAAACATTTGTGCAACCTCAGATGACAAGTTGTTGTAAAGGCCACACGGAGTATCTGGAAACATGGATAGTTTCTTAACCACTTAAAAACTGATGGAATGGACAGACTGTATTCAAACTAAATTGTTTCGATTTACTCGTATCCAGCGCCGCCCTCCTTTCTGAATACCAGATACTACTGCTTTTGAAATTCGCAGTGGCAGAAAAATATTTCTATAAATCACCAAGCCCGGCTCTGTGCATAGGATTAGGAAACGAGCGCCCAAGGTTCATGGAAATGCTTCCAGCTCTGCTGGACTATGCGTTGGGCCATTTTATCCTGCATGTGGCAGCATTTGAGAACAAGTTAGGGGTCCATTACGATGTCGGGGGATCACCACCGCCATGGTGGTGGTGGCGATCCGCCCGACATAAATGCCCGCCCGCAACCTTTTCCTCTTGCCACATTACAATGGCGGGGGGGACCGCAGCGGAGGCAAACTCTGTCCGCCACTTTTCCGCCTCGGTCGCCTTGCAGCCGGGGCGGAAAAGGGATCATAGCCATATTTGGATACCTGCAAATCGGTGCCTTTCAGCGGCGGCGATGCCGCCACGGAAAGGCAGGCATTCTTTGCTTCGTGGGGCCCCTGCGGGCCCCCCTGGTGAAGGCCGAGGTGGAGGTGCACAGGTGGTACCCCCCTTCATTTGCATGAACAACACCGTGTGGTGCCTGCCGCTTTGTATATGCAAATGTGAAAATGCATTTTTAGCATTGTGGCAGGCGGTGCAGAGTGCACCGCCCGCCACAATGCTAAAAATTAAGGATGTGCCCGCCACTGTGGCGGGCACATCCTAATTCCCCCAACGGGACCCCGCACTTATGGCGGGTGGTACAGAATACCGATAGGGTGGCGGGTGGACAAAGTCCGCCCGTCATGCTAATGAGGCCCTTAGTGTTCATGCCTAATGACATTTAGAAGCTACCACAAGAGAGTAATTTGTTTAAGATGGGTGCATTGCTGCATTTTACCCTCATTTAATGCAGGCATGGAACATCAGATTTAGGAATGTGAGATTCGGAATGCCTTTGGGAGGAGAATAGAAGATCAGGAGGCACTGAAAGGCGGGCGGCTGTCTGGACAAAGGCTTCTTGTGGCGCGAAGAAGGTACTCAGCCTTGGTATGCACGGGGCGCGTCTTTGAGGCTCAGTCCATGTACAATGTTTACCTTGCGGGAGTGATCAGCGGCGCCATCTGTTTCCAAAGCGCGGTCGCGATAACTGCAAACAGATGGTGAGGCTGCTCGCTCCTGCAAGGTATATGCCATATATGCACAAGCCCTCATTGGAAACAGTGCAGTACATGCACGAGTTTTCCAAAAAGTACAGACCGATTCCAAGTGGTCACTTCTAAGCAGCGCTTGTGCACTGATTAGGGTCGACCTAGAAAGCAGCTTTGGCAATAATGTTCAAATCAGCCTCACTCTGTAGAAGGCCATGGTAGGAATGGGGGCATGAGAGATTCCATGGGGTGGTTGTGGCAGCTCATCCAGCTCTGAACGCTGCCCTTTTTAGCTCACAGCCTAACAGGAAAATGCCAGCGTATAGGAATCAGGCGCGCAACACCCATTGGACTCACCGGGCTTCAGCCACCCCCGTCGTGTGTGGCAGCCCGGGATGAGACAGATCCTGGGCACACCCGAACGTTTCACAGGTCTTTAAAAGACCATTTGAATGTTAATTAGGCCTTGCAGTTGTTTCACACCTTCTAAGAGCCCCTGCAGCCCCACTCTGCCTACTGATTAAAGGTTGAGCCCCCCCGAAATATTTTCTTAGCCCCCCCCCCCCGACCCCCTCCCACCGAAATTTGGCTCTAGTTGCGCCTCTGATAGGAATGGCCAGTGCAGGACCCCGGGCATAGCCAGAGTGTCACAGGCCTTTTCTCAAGGATGGAAATGGGTTCATTAGCTCTTTTAATTGTAAAATACAGCAGTAGTCAAGGTTCAGTGGGCACCTCAGGCCTCTGGGCCTCGGTGTCATCGCACTCTCTGCACCAATGGGAGCCACGCCCCTGCCCAGGCCTGAATTAGGCAGACCAGCCATCACCGAAGCCACAACTAAATTGGAGGCGCAGCCCCTTAGTTTGCTTCGGGTTATTTTCCCAGCCACCACATTTTTTTTGCACAGCTCTGTATCTGGAAGGAGGAAGTCGATATTTTAGGTGTGTTTTCCACACTGTAAATGATTATTCGCCAACAGACATGTTTTTTCTTCTGGTTCATTTATGAAAGCATCCTGCATGACTGCCTCCTCGTTTCCGAAACGATTAGAGGGAGCACATAGCTGCAGGAAAAAATATTTAGCTTAATGTACTAGGCCCTTTTTCTGTCTCCACAAAAATCTATTATACATTTAGTGGTTTCGAATAAGCAGTTAACCAGCGGAATGGCAAATGTGTGCATTGCAAGAAAATATTGAAACTCGAACTTCAGCTGTAAGGCAGAGGAGGGAAATATGCAATATATTTTGTGGTCTTGTAGGGTGAAACACCTGTACTGGGGAAGGTGCTGCTAGGTAGGGACATAGCTTGGAATCATAGGAAAGTAACTCTCTAGACTACATTGCGGCTAGGATCCTGGTCAAATACTTTAGCAAATGGAGGGGGTGAAAGGGACTAACTTCTTTAGCAAGTGAAAAGGAGTGCAAAGCATGGGCTGAAAAAAGAAGACATACTCGGAATAGAAATACAGTCATGAGAAACAGGGTGGGGCGAGGTGGGGGAAGAGCATGTGACTTCTCACGTGTTCCTGTTTACTGTTCTGGGTTCTGATGGATGGGTGTATATCCCTAGGACATGATGTCAGTCAGTGGGTATGGCAATGAGTGATTTAACATCCTCAACGGCGCCTCATGTTTGTTTTTAAAATAGGGTGTGTTCAAGGCCCTGAGCAACATCATACCAGGTGTGTTCAAGGCCAAAGCCAGGCGATGGAATAAGTCTTGTTTATAGATAAACTTTGACTGGTGCAAACATTACGAAATATATTGACAAAAGAAAGGAAGTAGTAGCTGTGTTCATCCTCTGTTAGATTCATAGTACTGGGACTGTGATGAAAAAACACCTACAGCAACCCACTCAATTGATCAATTTATCTATTTGTGCTGCAGGAAAACCGTGGCTCCTGAGTTTTCCATCAAGACGTTTCAGAGGCTTAAAGCAGCTGAAATGTTCAGGGGGAAATGACCCAGAAATGAAGAACAACATTGTTATTCCACACTTCTCAGGGAAAAGCTAGTAGCAGCCCTGCATGCTCGCAAACTGGAAATATTAATACATGTTCAATTGGGATTTCCTAGTATGGGAATGCGATGCATGTTGTCCACATTACATATAATGTGTTGTCCCCAATATGTGTAATGTGGGGAATGTCAGTTGTTAGACATTGCGGTTGATTACATCGGGAGTTATTGCATTGGGTGTGCAATTACATTGCGGCAGTTTACATCAGGACTACTTTACTTCACAGGTAAGTTTGTAAGTATTGTTTCTAGTCCTCCCATGTGTGTATTAGTTTATATTGTAGAGGTGGAGCTGTACCCAGTCAAAGGGCTTTACCTCCTGCACACCCAGGAACCTGACACTAGTCTTTTGTCACCCCAGACTTCTTGGAACCTGGACAGGGGAAGGGAGGAACTTTCCAGAGCCAGATGTGGTGGCAGTATAGGGAATTCCTCCACTTTAAAGGCTGGCACCAGGTATAAATATTGTACCTCCAGAGCCAGTCTTCAATACACTCTTGGACAATACAAGAGAAAGGACTGCCTTGTTCCCCAGAGAAGGACTGCCCTGATGCTTGAGGCCTGCCTTGTACACCAGAGGACTGCCCTGCTGTTTGTTGCCTGCCTTCTTCCCAGAGGGCAGCCCTTCTCCTTGAGGCCTGCCTTGTGCCCCAGAGGAGTGACCTGCTCATTGAGGTCTGCCCTGATCCCTAAGAAAGAGCCTAGACCTGCGTCTTCATCCCAGGCAATGTGAGGGCCTCCAAGGGTGAGTTGGCTAATTGCTTGTTCTCCATTACAGGGACACAACAAGCTCCAGAGTCCTGCCTATGGCTGCCCAGCTGACCTGCTGCACTGGACCTGCCAAAAGATGCAACTGGACCTGCTTGAGCTGCTCTGCTGGCCTCTGCTAGAGTGAGTACCTGATCCCCAAGAGGTGCCTCCCCAGGTCCCGTACCCTTGGCTAGCATCAGAGTGCACATCTCTACAAGAAAAGGAGAAATACTGAGGTTATGGGCTGTTTACAACTGAAAACGGGTCTGTTTGCACCAAGACTTTCCTGTCCAGGATGATCGCCAATGTGAACCTACAGCGAACCAGACTCTTTGCACTACAGCGACAATTGGCAAAATGAGATCTGAACTTTGTGCAACAGGAACTATAGTCTGCGTGGACACCAACACGAAGCTCCAGCAAGGATTGTCTGGGACCCCCAACTGGATCTTCATATTACAGCAATGACCATCAGAGACAGAGGCCTGCTCTTCGCACTACAGAGACGACCATCCGCGACACTCTCCCTGCTACTCACAGCCTCCTCCTCCGTAAATGTAACTCTGCGTGCTGGACTTTGAGAAGGTAACTTTTTCGGCAGGATTTACTTGGTCCCTGTATCAGGTGCGTACGCCATCACGGTTGTTCTGAACCTCTGAATTGCCACTGGTCTAGCATGGACAGATAACTGCGATTGGCGCTTTGTGCTTTTAGGTGTTATATCAAGCTACAATTTTTTATCTGAATATCTTCAGTTCTACCGATTTTTGTTTTGTCATTCTGGTATCATTTTCTACATTACAATGTACTCTTTTTGTCTAAATTAGTTTGGGATTTTTCTTGTTTTGTGTTTTCCCTTTATTGCTGTTTGTGTGCTGCATAAATAATTTATATATTGCCTTTCAGTTAAGCCTAATTGCTGTGCGCCAAGCTGCCATAGGGTTAACCACAGGTTAATTTAGTGACTTTTGCGGTTCACTCTGGCAAGGATTGTGGCTGTGGTCTGAATGGAGCTTCCACCCCCCTAAACCAACAACCCGATTTCTTACAGTTATACATATATTAGTCATATGAATATACATATATATGTATACATACAATCATATTCAAATTCACAGTATTAAAAATATTTGAAATAGTTATTATTAACATTAATTACTTAATACCACTATTTATAAAGCAATTATGTATCTATGATCCCAACATCATGCCTCCATGCCAGGCCAACATCATAAAATAAATAGACAGAGTGTTGAAAATTTTCACTCACTCACCCCCAGACACAGATTTGGATTAATTCATCATTATTTTGATTGTCACGCCAACCAAGTTTGCACCGAGTCATATGCAAATCAGTCTTGACCTATGGGAACAGTCCAGCCCGAACTGCCAAGCCATGTCCTCCCTGGACTGGAAGCAAGCATCCTAGGACGATGGATTTAACCAAGATCTATGACTGGGAGTGAATGTTTGATTTGTTCAGCATTTCGTACATCATCTTTTCTTTTTGCATTTGTCACCCTAAGTGGGAAGGGTATGCTCAGACGTGGATGATGCTTTCGCTATGCCACTGTATTAAAGTTATGGAAATGAAAAAAGTTCCCTATTATGCCTAGATTTGGAAAAAGTACACACACTTGAAATTTATAAACCCATTAATATCATAACCACATATCCAATAGATCACAACAATAGAAAAAAAGCTTCAAAAACAATGTGAAATAGTATTTAGACAATTGTACAATTTATTTAATATAAAAATAATACATTCATAGTGCCATTAAAAACAGTTAAAAAATTGTTTCAATTCACAGAAATTTGTTATCCTTTTTAAAAAACTACAAAGTTGTCGACGCAGCGTTTCGGTTTTGTGATAACACCTTCATCAGGACAATGTTCTCTCAACAGAAAGGTATAAAGGCCTCAGTATTCAATTTGAGGAATTTATCCGGATCTTTGAGGTAAACTTCTTATCAAAAGGTATATATCCATTAGATATTTGGGGACGTCTGAATTCTGCACCTTCCTTGTTATATGTTTATATTATCTTGAGGTCAAGGGAGCCACCGTTTTGTGGTTGATATTAGACTTTCGCCCCAGGAGTATGGGACTGGCCCAAGAACACAGCGCGTTGAAAGGCATCGCACCAGGCCACAGAAACAGTAAAGTTGTAAGTAGCAGGTTGGGGACGCATGTCCCAAGAAGCTGGAGGGGCCTCCACAACAGGCAGGTAGCAGACAGTTCAACTTTAGTAGGGAGCAGTAAAAAGAAGCAGGTAGCAGGAAGCATATGTCCTGTTTGAAGCAGGCAGTACGACTTAGGCAGGAAGAAGCAGGTAACAGGAAATCTACGCCTTGTCCATGGGCTCTCCGGTGAAATATGGACACTGGTGGGGCGGGAGGGCGTAAAATCCTTAAGTAGGTTCGTTTTGAGTCAAATCTTGAATAAAAAATACCTTTAAGAAGCTTGAAGAAGGTCCTCACGCGTTGTTTTGATCCCATCCTCGTCGCCAAATGTATGTTACATCCTAGTAAGGAATTCCAGAAGACTTGGATAGGTTACAGATGATAAGTGAATTCTTCTTAGATGGTTAGATAGGTTTTTCCAGTACATATGTAATCAAAGCCCCACCAGGAGCATCCTCTCTGCTGCTCAGCCCAGGATCCAACTGACAGTCCACTCAACAGGGGCGTAGCTAGAGCTTGTGGCGCCCGGGGCTATCCCTCAGAATGCCGCCCCTGGAAGGGGGTGGTGGGGTACTGGGGAAGAAAACCGACGAGCACTTGAAAGCGGTCCGAGAGACATGTAGTATCGCCGCTAATAGTTACCCCGATCATGCAAGTTAAATGCACATACATGACACGGTCCAAGGCTTCAAAGTTGAATACACCAGTGACAGGTAGTACAAAAGAGAACACACAGACTGCATGATCTATCTGGCGACTCAGAAAAACCGCATGTGACATCCATCAGAGAGCTGCGTGAACAATTAATTGCTGAGAGGAACTGGCAGCTGGCTGGGAAACTCAGGACTTCGTTTTCGAAGAGTAGCGGGCTACTCTGCAATATCATGACCTGATTGATCACCATTAAGGCCCCCAGGTAACTGTTCGGTCTCGTCTCGTGCTCCTTAAAACCACTAGAATAGAGTCAGCTGCCTGGCAAGTGGTTTGGAATGTGCCTGCTGATGAGCATTTCTGAAAATTAAAAGCATTTTTTTTTCACGGGCACATTAAAGCATTGTGTCAGCTGAATTTATAATTCTGCTATATAAGTTGCAGAGAGATGGAGGAAGGGAGACACTGGCATAGTAAAGAGTGGGCAGAAAGAAAGGTTTGGAAAGAGGAGAGAAAGGCAAGAGGAAGGAGGGGGAATAGAAGAGGGAGAAAGGAAAGAGACGTAAGTGGTGAAAGGAAACAGACTGAGGCAAGAAAAAGAAAGTAGAGAGAAAGAGGATGTGTGCCCCTAAAAAGACCAGATGTAAAAATTATTAGGGACAAGAGGGGAAGAGGACGAAAAAGATGAGAGAGAGAGAGAGAGAGAATGGAGAGGCTTGATGAAAACCAGTGTTTCATTCAAGTTTTCAACCTATGATGCCAGCTCTGTCCCAACTACCAGTGATAAATGAGCTGAGGATGGAACCGCTTCCCCCCCCCAGTGAAATTATCTTTTAATAATTTTATCATATCATAAATCGCCTTCTTCGAGCTGCTGCCTCTCTCTTAAAGGGGCAACATCTGAAGAAAAAGCAACAGGCCTCTCCTGCACCACTAAAGGGCACCACCAGTAAGCATTCCAGAATGCTGTTTATTTGATGACTGCGACGTCTGCTTGGATATTGATACCTATTGTGACTTCATTCACTAGATGGCCCTTTAATGAACGGTATTGGGTAGCATACACAGTATGATTCAGACAGTCTTGTTGCACAAATGGGTGCAATGTCTGATATTTATATGTTTCCCTCAGCTTCGTTCCTTGATTTTGCTCGCCAGAAGGAGTGCAGAAAGCATTGGACAAGTTTGGGGAGGGGGTGATGGGATGGAGCAACAAGGAGTTAGTGTGAATGAAGCAGTGTTTAGGAGGGAAGCAGCATACATGGGAGTGAGCTAAAAAATGTGCATTCTAATGGAGTCCTGAAAGGAAAAGTTTAAAAGTTCCCTGAATGGGAACATTGGAAGGATACGAGTGAGCCAATCAAAATGATGATAAAGACATATGCCTCCTGGGAGGGCCAAACACAAGAAGAAGAAGAAAAGCCATAGAGTAAGAAGCAAGCGACTGTGAGTGGTCATGTGGCTCAGTGGACTAATGCACCCACTGCTGGGGCCTGTGTTCGACCTCATGGTCACAGGTTCAAATCCCAGCAGGTCCACTAAACCTTTCATCCATCTGAGGTCGATAAAATGAGTACCATTGAGTTGGGTAACAAACATCTGATATTCAGCGCCAAGATGCCTACTGTCAGTGTGCTTATCCTGTGTTCTTTTTTTGCCTTAGAGCTTCTCCCCCACCCCCAAGTTATGCCCTCTTTTGTTGGTTTCTTCTCCCATCGTTATTTTCTCTCTCCGGTAGGCCTCCTTTTTTCCGTACCCACTCATCCCGTTATTTCCTCCTCTCTGTGTTGCCCCCTGATCCTTGCTTCTTCTTCCCCCTGTATTGCTTCACCTAACAGCACTACTGGTTACTTACCCCTCCCCCTCACAGTGTTTCTTCACCCAACCAGCTTATCCCATAAGGTAGCTGCCAAAGATCAGTCAGTCAGTCAGTTACATAATAGGGTCAGGTCTTAATAGGGAAGCACAGTTTTCTCTCACACTCCCTCTGCCACCAGATACTAACTGCTAAACAGTGTTTAATTAAGATGCAAAAAGCATATTTGCAAATATATTGCCACTCAATCAGTGAAATAAATAAAATATACATGTTGACACAGAAGCAGCCAAGGAGTTCACTACGCGTGCCTTCAAAATCTGTTCCACCAGCAGGCCACTGGTTTGAATCCTGGGGGGGCCGCCCAGTTCATCATGCTTGTGATGTCGATAAATTTGTACATTTGAGTGGGGGGTGTTCTTTTTATAGTAGTCTGCATCTGTTGCAGTCTGTTAATATTGATAAATATATGTATAATAATAAAACGTGCAATGTCTGATATTTATTTGTTTCCCTCAGCTTCGTTCATTGATTTTGCTCGCCAGAAAGTGTCACTCATTGCCATAGAAATGTCACTCATAATTACACTGAAAAAAATTATTAAAATGTCATTCATTAGAATCTGAAACCTTGGCAGTTATGCATGATGAGCCACTCAGCCGCCCACCCCTCTGAAAACGCTTAGGTAGCTGAGCTACTGTTGCTCCCCTCTTACCTCACTCGCTCCAGGGTCTCTACTTTATGGCAGGCAGGGGTGGTTGGTTCGAACTTGAAGTTCGAACTTCATTCACCTAGTCACTTCAAGTTCTGCTGCTCTCTGACTGCAGCAGCCAAACTCCAGAGCCAACAAATCGTCCAGCCACTAATCACCCAGCCACTTACTGCATAGCTGCCAAGGTTTCAGATAGCTATGTGTGACGTTTTCATACTTCCTGTGTAATTGTGAGTGACATTTCAACGATTATGAGTGACACTTTCTCAAGAGCAAAATCACGGAAAGAAGACGAGGTAAACATCTAAATATCAGAAATTACACCCAGTTGAGCAACAAGAAACTGAGAAGATCTGAAAACTGCTGCAAAGCACCAGAAATGAAAGGGTGACTGCAGTTCTCAGTAACAGAGGGCATAAACTGCAGCTGCTCAGAAGATATTATTAATCTGATCATTCATGACCACACAGTATCCTATGACCACACAGTATCCGAAAAAGCACATTTTATAGCATAGCAAGTGCAGCTAAGCGATTATACTGTCTCTCAGTCTCAAGCACGTAAACTGGCAGGTTTTCTGACTTTTTATGTGTCACATTTTCATGATTTCATTGTACATATGAGTGACATTCAATGGCAACATGACACAACATGTGTAACACATACAGTGACACTTCCACAAGTCAAATCAAGCAATGAAGTGCATTAAAATAGAGATCCGAAATTACACACTTTCAAGTAATGAGCAGTTTCAAAAAGACGAAACGACTATAAAATACCTGAAAAGGAAGTTCACTCACCTACTGCCCCTTTCTAAGATGATCGTACTGTCATCTGTCAGGGGTTCAGTGCTGCAGAGAGAGTGTGGCCTCTAAATGCGGCCTCAATAGGTACTCACTTAGGATTGCCACTTTTTGCAGAAAAAATACAAGCCACCATTCCTTTAACAGTTTGCTTAGGCCTTGACTTAATTTTTAAGGGAACTTTATATGAAATTGTCCGTATTCATTTTTGAAATACACTTTCTGTCTTTGTTTAAATTATCAGTCAGGTGTTCTTAGGGCAGCTTGGGAACACAATAATGTTTTTATATCATATGCACGGTTTAAAGTATGTACAAATATGGGTAAAATACCTTTTGTATTTGTCAAGATATTAAAACGCTTACTGTACTGGTGCCGGTTTTCTAATGCAGTTTTCTCTGATAATTTAGCTGAATGTTGTTGGTGCTGGCATGATAGTAGACAGGCTGAAGCAGTGGTTATCCTTAGTGGGGCTCAGTACTGCAGCGTGTTCTGGCATTCATTACACTGGACTGCTTTCGTCTTAGGCATCATGCAGGTGCACACTACACCAGACGCTGAGGCAGGAAATTGACAATCAGACACATGCACTAGTTGGGCATATGTGTTGCTGGGCCGGCGGACCAATAATTATATCATGATGCCATGTTTGTAGCCAGCGTATGCCGACAGGGCCCCTTGGCTCCGACCCTGGCATTTGCATTCCGGGGTGACGGTGACTCCACAGGGGCCGAGGCCACTCAGGCGTCATGCTGATGATTGATGCTGCGGCTGCCCGCGTCCAACACCAGTAAATGTGTGCAGCACAGTCCACACACACTGAGTGAGTTCATGCGCCGGGACGAGGACAGGAGAGTTACTCGGTCTGCCCCCGGCGCGCGGCAATCCATCTCCGGTCGAGTTCCCGCTTAAATTCCTACCAATCCCTCCCAACCTCACTTCCTACATCCAGGATGTGAGGTCACATCCCTCCCCCTCCCCGGCGGCACCAGTAGGCAACCACTGCTGAGGGTAGGCCCTGCCCGCCGTGAGTTACAGTGTCGGAATAAGCAAAGAGGCCTGCACTGTACATAACTGGGCCGCGCGCGCAAATAAATTATAAATGCGGCCGCGGCCGCAACGGGCCACCAGTGCCACCCCCAAAACAGTGCCGCCTGGGGCGGACCGCCCCCCCTAGCTACGCGGCTGCCACTCAAAGCATACCAAACATTCCAATGACATCACATTCACACTAACATTCCACTCACACTGGCTGAATAGCAGAGGCAGAGAAACAGGAAAGATGTAAGGTAGAAACTTTAGATATAACAGCTATGTCTGCAATATCAAAGCTTCCCTCTGGACACTCAGGCCGTCGTTAAGAATTGTCCCAAAATCCAATTTCGGATGTTACCAGTCAAATCAGGAGTACAAATGATGTGGAAACTCCACATACCCAATGATTGTCCTTGGATGGTGGTGCTTCAAAAAGCAGCTGAAATGTTTAGGTGGAAAATTATCAGGAGTGATGCAGTGCTCAACAGAGATGGTTTGGTGAGAGCACTCTGAGTAAACAGTATTACAAATGGCTGAATTCTCCACTGGGGAAATGAACCAGCCGCAGGTGAATTCAATGACATGAAGAAGAAACCAAGTGAGGTTTTCTGTGCTCCAACAATCCAAACATCACTTTGACTTGGAGGTCTGGGATAGAGGCAAAAAGAACAGAAGATGGACGGAATGGTCAACAATGTCAAGCATTCTCCCCATTACAGAGGGCTGGACCTAAATCCATCGTTGTTTTGCTCCCCATGCCATGCCAGTTTAATCCCAGCCATATGAAACCCCCTGAGTGGAGAATTCAGCCATTTGTAATACTGTTTACTCAGAGTGCTCTCACCAAACCAACTCTGTTGAGCACTGCATCACTCCTGATAATTTTCCACCTAAACATTTCAGCTGCTTTTTGAAGCACAACCATCCAAGGACAATCATTGGGTATGTGGAGTTTCCACATCATTTGTACTCCTGATTTGACTGGTAACATCCGAAATTGGATTTTGGGACCATTCTTAATGACGGCCTGAGTGTCCAGAGGTAAGCTTTGATATTGCAGACATAGTTGTTATACCTAAGGTTTCTACCTTACATCTTCCCTGTTTCTCTGCCTCTGCTATTCAGCCAGTGTGAGTGAAATGTTAGTGTGAATGTGATGTCATTGGAATGTTTGGTATGCTTTGAGTGGACTGTCAGTTGGATCCTGGGCTGAGCAGTAGAGAGGATGCTCCTGGTGGGGCTTTGATTACATATGTACTGGGAAAACCTTCTAAGAAGAATACACTTATCATCTGTAACCTATCCAAGACTTCTGTAATTCCTTACTAGGATGTAACATAAATTTGGCGACGAGGATGGGATCAAAACAACGCGTGAGGACCTTCTTCAAGCTTCTTAAAGGTACTTTTATTCAAGATTTGACTCAAAACGAACCTACTTAAGGATTTTACGCCCTCCCGCCCCACCAGTGTCCATATTTCACCGGAGAGCCCATGGACAAGGCGTAGATTTCCTGTTACCTGCTTCTTCCTGCCTAAGTCCTACTGCCTGCTTCAAACAGGACATATGCTTCCTGCTACCTGCTTCTATTTACTGCTTCCCACTAAAGTTGAACTGTCTGCTACCTGCCTGTTGTGGAGGCCCCTCCTGCTTCTTGGGACATCCGTCCCCTACCTGCTACTTACAACTTTACTGTTTTTGTGGTCTGGTGCGATGCCTTTTGACTGGTGAACAACCTTTACAGCGAAACTTTTACCACGCAGTGCCTTTACAACGCGGTATTTACAACGCAAACCATTACAACGCATTGCGCTGGGGGGCGCTCTAGGATAGGGAATACGTTTAATTTACTATCCAACACCTTCCCTAGTGTCCACGGGGACTGGTGTTGGAATAGTAAATTAAACTTTTCACTATCCAGCACCTCAAAGCGTTATGCGTTGTAAAGGTTTGCGATGTAAAAACCGCGTTGTAAAGGCATGCGTAGTAAAAGCATGCGTTGTAACGTCATACATCTCTTTCCACTACATGCCTGCCTGCGTTACCTGATGCCCACTGCAGCCTACCTTTGTTGCCGTTCTCCCTGCTGTTAACTGTTGTTGATACTGCCGCATCTTTACTGAGGTGGAGCATTTTGTTTGCTGTGTTTCTTGATTGGGGATTGCTGTTTGGCAGTGCGCGGGTCTAGCATTGAATTCCATAGTGCCTCATTACAGGTGCCAATTGTAATTCCAATAAGGCCGGTGATGGGAGTCACCAGCCCTTTCAGGATTACAAGATGTGAAAGCAGACACAATCTTGATGTTAAGTACTGGGGGAAACTCATGTGGAAATCAGAACAGAAATACTGATCCCCGCACATTATTTGTAAAAAACACTTGCAATCCCTGCAATTTCTCTACCCCTGGAATTACCTAGACTTCGAGTAATAGTAAATCAGGGTGCTCTTAAACAGGAACTTTGCCTCAATTGCATTCTAAAGATAATGAGATATATTCCCCACACTATTGCCAAGTATAGCAGACATTGCTTCATGAGCTTTTAAAGCAATACTGTCCAGTAATACTGTCTATTAAGGCTTATTTGAGATCCGTTACTATATCCTCGAAAGCCCCATCATGAAGATGTTGCAGTGCTTTAGTTCCTGTCTGTTTTTAATTCCATCTAGTCATCAAGAAGGTCCGCAAAGCCTTCAACACCAACAGTTGAGGTATGTTCCTGAAACAGTGCGATTCTGTTCTAAGAATCGATTGGATGCTGTTGGTGCTCTGTAGACATCCTGACTAGTGCCCCCTCTTTCCATTTCACTGAAGCAGATGCTGCACTTGAAGGCTTTAGTAATAGGTTCAGCTTTTGTTGTTCATGAGATGATTACTTTGGGTACTGTAATGACAATATGACGGTGTAATTATCATTATAGAAACCTATCACTGGTCCAGGCACAGCAATGTCTTTGGGAGGTTACGTGATACCGCCTCTACAGAAGCGTAATGATTCTGGATGTTCATGATTTCATATGGGTTTCAACACTTAAACCTACTGACTGATGGCAGCTACATCTTACCTCACATCATTGCTCAATATGTATTGTAATTAAAAGGTCATACTGTCAAGGTTGTAATAAGGACGTGTAACATGATAGTGTTTTGAAGGCCAGGTTTGTAACAATGTTGTCTTGGAACACACTTAAATGTTATGTAATAGTAAATATCTGTTATATAGTGCCAAGAAAACCCTTGGAGGGAACATATACATGACAAAGGACACATATTGTGTAATGCTATGCTACTTTAAGGTGCATGTGAACTTACAACACCATTGCAGACGTGTACATATCATGCCATGACTGTTCACGATAATAATGAGATTTGTGAGGTTGACATTGTGGTGCATGTCATGCTCAATATGTGCTAATCTATCTTTCTGATTCCGTGCAACTTTCCCTTGCAGTGCCTATCATTCAGGCCAGGGGCTTAATTTGCATCCAGTTCCAAGCTTTTATTTCTTTTTGTCCTATATTAATGTAAGGAGACTAACGTTGCATAGGCTACAAACGCAAAGCAAAAACATGGAGAAGACAAGTCAAGCAGGCCGGGAACCCAAGAAGTCTAGCAGGTCTCAATAAATCTGTTTTTCTTTTTAAATCTCGGCTAGCGCAGGCTGCGCACATGCGCAGTCTCGCTGGCGAGGTTTAATGACTCTGAGTAGCGAGGTTAAGCCCCGCCCCTCTTCTCCATTGGCTGGCCTCCTAAATGGCGGCCAGCCATTGGAGAAGAGGTCTCAGTGACGTCATTCTCTCGGTCTAAGCCCTGTCTTTTTTGGATTGGGGAGCGTGTTTTTTAGTTTCTTTCTACCCTCTTCTTCATTGGCTGGAATGGTAAACAACAGTCAAAACACGCCAGTTGTTTACATTCCAGCCATTGGAGAAGAGGGGAGAAAGAAAAACATGCCCCCAGTCTGAAAAGGACAGGGCTTACAGACATGGCGAGCGCTTGTTGTGACAGCCTTTAAGGTGTGCGAGGCTTTTAAAACACTCAACGTCCCGGTTTCAATCACTCTCTTTCCTATTTAGCCCTTCTCGCGTGACACCAAAGGGTGTGGAAACAGGAGTGTGATCGTTAAACTGTCGGCGCGTCTTGAGATGTCTGTGGACGCCAGGAGCTACTGCGCGGTCCCAGGGAGAGGGGACGCAGAGGAGCCGAGACAGGAAGCCGACGCGACGACGACAGCGGTAGCCCAGACACCGCGAAGGAAGCAGAGACACACAGCAACAGCGACCCCACTCCGTCCCGGTGAGAGCATAGCGCCGCCCAGGGCTGTCAAAGGCCCGGTGTACTGCAGGCCCTTAATAGGCTGTCGCTTTCGCCCCGACCCCCGAGGCTGCCCCCTGCACTGCGGGCAGTCCTAAAAACAGTGTCCTAAGACCAGTCGCGCCCATCCAGGCCCAGCCCTGTCTCTGCCCCAGGCTGTGAGGCCTGGCACCTGTACCCGGAAGAGCGGGTGTCTCCTCTGCTGTCAAAACCAGCGAGCCGGGTGGAAGCAGACCTCTCTGCACCAAGCCTGCTGCTAACACCAGCATCTCCAGTGCTACACTAACATCACACATTGTCTCTTTTCGTGAATGTACAATGTATCTCTCCCTTCATCTTTTGCAGTGCACAGTTTATTGTAGTCTAGCTCAGTGCCCGCCAGTCCTGCGTTGTAGGTGGAAGAGCGATAACCAGTCTGTGTTTTTATAAACATGCTTGAGCCTCTGTTTACTGTGTGGAGCACTGATTCTGTTACAGACAGCCTCACTTCGCCATCGAGTATGAGGCCCGCGCGCATTTTCTGTCCCTAGGATGTAGTTTAATGTACACCCCCTTGAACTTGGCAGTGATCTGGGAGGCGACCTGACATATGGAATTAACCGTCTCACTGTCGGTGTTTTCGTTAACATTAAATGGCGACGCCAGTCACTCCTGAGTGATGCCCCTGTGTGGTGTTTCCGAGTGTAATGCATTCTCTCACACCCCCAGCAGAAGGAAGCGGGCAGGGAGCTGCAGGCTTCTACCACCCCGGAAGTCCTGCCACCAGCCCGAATCCACGGAGCCCTGCAGCTAGCCCCAACAGTAGCCCACGCAGTGCCAGCCCCCGCAGCCCGGTCCAGACGGGCCCCGGCGACAAGTACAACCGCCTGGAGGACCTACTCGGCATCATCGAGAGAGAGAGATGCCCCCCTCGGGTAAAGTCGATGCTCGCTCTTTTCTCAATATCATATTTAGTGCCTGGACTTTACATAATGTCTCCCTGGTTGCTTGAAATGTTGAAATGGGACGTTGCATGTTTATTTGCATATATAGATGTATAAACATTTAAAGCAATGCTCTTAACAGCCGGCCGCTGCCCATCTACCCGCCCCAGCCCCTCCCTCCTACTCCCCATTGTCCTGAGCTTACCCTCAGCACTATCCTCTGATGTCTGCCCCTCTTGCCCCACCCCTTTGCTCCTTGCCACCTCCCAGCCCCTCTCTTGCAATAAACATGAACATGCTAGCTGCCTCAGGGTTTCTTCCCCCTCGCCTTCCCTTCCTGTCGCCCCAGTCCGAATGCCCCCCCTCAGCAATAAATTAAGAACACACTATGGTGCTGCATTCACTGGCTGCATCGGGGCTTTTTTCCCAGCCATGCTGCACAGCAGCCGCTCTGCTGTATAGCATGGCTAAAAACACATTGACAAAGCCAATAATTCTCATAGTAATGTAATGTAATGGTACTTGTATAGCGCACGAATCACCATGAGGCATCTCGGCGCTTGTACGAATACCGCTGAGGAACCCTTCCTGGCCTTTCCCTGTGAAGTGCCCATTCCTGGGCACCTCCAAGGTGAACCAGGCATCCTAGCGTTGTTGGGGCCGTTGTGGAGATTAAGCAAGCTATTGCCCAGAGTTGCAGAGTGGGACCCAATGATTAGAATAGGCACCGAGGCGAGAATTATCAGGTCCGGGGAAATTGAGCCCAAGAGCCGCCAATTGAACCCTGGTCCCGGGCCAGACTTCTGCATCAGGGTCTGCTGCTCTGACCATTGAATCCGTTTTGCTGGGGCGACTTTTTTTACCCCGTGCCAAAGGCACTGCTTAAGTGAGAGCTTCTTGCTCTTCTTGTTTCAATCCTGATTTTACTCGAATTTCTCAATTTGTAAACTAACACTTTCTCAATCTTTTCGTTGTAATCCACTTGCTTCCACACGCTCAAGATTATGCCATTTTTCAAAGTTTCTCATGTTTTTGCTGTGCCCATCCAGACCTCGATTCAAAAACACGTACTGACGCATATATTAATCCAGAAGCAGTGTTTATTAAAAACCCAATGCATTTCGGGCCTATGGGGCCCTTCGTCAGGGGTCACTGCTTTTAAAACTGTCCATGCTCGTCTTTCTGTAACGAAGGAGTGTGCGAAAAAAGTTGCCCCATCAAAACGGATTCCATTGTAAGTGTCACCTGGGCAAGGCACTAAACCAAGGAGCACGCAACATCAAGAAATATGGATTAATTTGTCCTGAACATTACTAAGTATGGAGTGCATTCCCTACCTTCACAAAGCTCTGACCATTGAGCCACACTTCTCCACATAGGCGATACCCATTTTGCTTTGCCAATGGTTGTTTTCCTGTGTCAGGTCTTGGCACATTCAGCAGTTGTGGGACACAATGTGGGCCAGGAGGGCACGGTCCCCATCAGGTTCCCCTCTAGAGACGCCAGTGCCCCCCAAGATAAAGAAGCGCCCTCCTTTCCTCATGACTTTGAACACATATATGCAGGGTCCTTTTTACAATAACATCTCTACTATGCAGGGTTTATAGTCAACTTAACTGTGGTAGGAAGAGCTGTGCGGCCCTTAATATTACACGCCCACATGGAAGTGGCGAGTTGCATAGAAAGCCAGATAAAACCAAAATACAACGCTTTCCCCAATAAATCTATTAATCGAGTAAATTTTAACAGGCCCTGTGCCACCAAATTATTAGTGCTTGCCTACATCTACACTACAACGCAGTGCACACACACGCACAATGCATCCATGTATTAAAGGTCTGAACTCTGTGGCTCCTGCTGAGCCCCTCCCCTGGGGATAAGTCACTCACCGCCTTCAGTTGTTACGGGGTCGCCACTGTAGTATCAGCGCATGGCGGCCCTGCACGGGGAGGGGAGCGGCAACACACCTCCACACTGGGGGCTCGCACAGCTACCCTGGCGCCCCACGGCTTGCTGATCTTGTAAAATGATGACTTAGCGCTGCAAACAACCCCCCTCATCTATTCTTTCAAGGCGCGCGCCTGGTGCCCTGTTTGTTTGTTCACAAGTTAGCCCTGATTTTATTAAACGAGGCCTCCGTGAGAAACAACCAGGCACGTCACACGTGGATTTGTTTGAAAAAGCTTCAGGTTGCAGATGTTTAGAGAGTAAATACAACCATGCAGCTAGCTACATCTGGCGAGTCCGGATTGGCCCACACTTTAATACAGTGTCCCTCACATGGCCGATCCTACCGGAGAGCAGCTGCCGTCAGACTACCGCTTGCAGCAGCATCCCACCCCTTCCCCAAAGCCTCAGTGCTTGTGTTGTCATGTCAATGATTATTAGTACACGTTCACACCCCAGACTGTGTCAACGCTTGCCTTTACTGTGTGTTTGTGTGTGGCATTTGCGAGAGATTAAGCTATTGGCATTGTAAATGACAATGCCATTTATTTACCTGTTTTCAAAACCAACACATAAATTAAAATGTTGTCATTTACAATGCCAATAGCTCTAACTTTTGCAAAGGCGAGACCGTTGCATTGTAAATGCTTGTTTCTTATCTGATGCTAGTTCTTGCTCCCTGTCAGCAGTGTCTCATACTCCAATGCCTCAGTTCGCTTAGAGGTCAATGGTGGTGGACATCAGTTATTGCTCAATGGCTGTGAGTCCTTACTATGTGCCTTTCTCTTGACCTTTTGCCTGCCCCTCATGTCATGCTACATTTTTATTTCTTTGATAACTTCTTTATGAGGTGCGGTGACATTGCATTTATTTTAGCAAGAATGTCACTTCACAATGGAGACTTTTTTCTAGATGTTCTTTTAAAAATTACAGTTTGTTCTTGTATTTGCTGACCTCAGTAATTACTCCTTATCCTTACAGCCTTGCACCCTTACAGCCTTCAGCACACCGATCAGAGCATAGTATCTGCTCTGCTGGTACAAATGAACCTATAAGTTATCTCCATGATGTGGGTCAAGCTGCGGACTGCATGCTGCCGCAGTATTTCACCCAAATAAATTGGAAATTCACCCACCTCAGTGGGATCTGTTCACCTGCCTCTGAAAATAACAGTGATTACAGTACCTCTGTGTTAATAAAGCCCAATTAGGAGGTACTGCTCTTAGCAGGTTCCAGATCTGTTCACAATGGTACAGAAGCACCCTTAATACAAGTGAGCATCTTTCGGTGTAATCCTTCCCATCGAATTAGTATCTCCGCGCCCACGTATGTGACTTCCACACGCCCCAACCCACTTAATTTTACAGCCCTTTTGCTGCATACGTTGTTGGTGCCTTCTGCCGCCATTCTCATTTGAACTCTTCTGTCACTTTGTGGAATATTGGAAGAGGGGGTGGCAGGGTTAATGGTGGTGGGCCACAATGAGTCGGGCCTCAACTCGGAGGCGAAGCCTTGATTTGCTTCCACAATATGCTTTCATATAACTCCCTCTCTCTGCATCTGCCTCACCTTTTTCTTTTAATGTTTTTATTTTATTTAAAATCACCACTCCCATGTCACCCATCATGTAACTTTTGTGTAGGAAGAAAGTTGAGGCGGGGAGCTGAACGATTGTTCACCGGCTGTAAGGTGGTGGCAGGGAATACTCTGTACACCCAGTTAGCAGTTTCAAATAAGGCTGTCACAGTTGAGCCACAAAATCATCTAAACAAATTGGATATTGTAGACATACATCAAGTCACTTTCTATCCCTAACAGGTCACAGAGAACGCTCTAGTGGATGCTTTGGAAAATTAAAAATTGTAGTTGATGGTGGCATTGCACTTGATTGTAACATTAATTTTCTGTGACCTTCTGACATCTTTCTGTAGACCGTGCTTTATTGGTCCACCATCTCTAAAAAGCTGCAGGGTTAGGAAACAATAATTTCACCGTTTTTTCACATTTCGATATGACAGCAGCCAAACGGTACAAATATGCCACTTTTCGTCAAATGCCAAAGAAAGGAGTTGTGAGGGATCATCTTTGACCCCCTGCATGTTCAGCATCTACTTGAAGCCCTTCTTCTGCATAGTTCACAGTCATGGATTGCATTCCCAGTGACAGACACGTGACACTGAGAAAGTGACAAACATAGGAGCAGTTTCAGATTAGCATAGAACATCGGAAAAGGTAGAATGATAGACTAGCTTCAATTGGCTTCAGTGAAATGAAATTAAGACTGAATTTATTTTCTGTGGAATATGTGCTCAACCTATCAAACAGCTAAATCTGTTTTATATCCGGAAGCTGTTTGAGCTACAGAATATGCCAACATTCAAAAGAGAAAGGGAATCATTATTGGTAAAACATCTATAAATTAATTATGTAATCAAGAATATCATGCTGTGTCCTTCAAACAACAAAATGAAAATTGATATGATTCTTGCTGTTCTACACTAGCAAGGATGAATAAATGTATTGTCATTTTTATAATTGGATATACCAATGCATTACCCCTGGGATCATCAGGAAAAATTATAATAGTTTGCAGAACGGCCCTAATGCTCAGGGGCGTATCTTAGTGAGCTGCAGAGGGTGAGAATATCACATTTCCAAACAAACTTGTGGGCACCAAGGTGGAGGAGAGATATGACCCAGGGATCCTGAAATCCATGAAAGGTCAGAAACCCACAGGTACAGCTGTCTCACTTTTATTTGAAATTAGGCACATTTCATCAAATAAATATTTGTGTAAAATGTTGTGATCAAATCAATTGTTAGGCCTCAAATTTCTTTCAGATGTTATTGGTGGGATAAGTCAAATCCTCCTAGATTGGGCGAGAGTCTCTTCGTGCACTTTCTCAGTGTAATTATAAAACATATTCCAGGGCTGCTTTTAGCCCCCAGTTTTGCACTGCAATAGAATCCTAAAAGTAACATGACAGTTGTTGCGCTCTTTTGCCCTGCTGTGCCAGGTCACACCCCCCCAAAAAACAGAGTACCATTGATATCTACATTTCACTTCTCCATCCCACTTCACAAAACCAAATTTACAGCCGAAAGTGTAAGCCTGTCAAGCATCCACAATAAGAATCCTAGCATTTACGGATGTATGTCATCACAACGCATGCTTTTACTCCGCATGCCATTGCAACACAGTTTTTACAACGCAAGTCGTTACAACGACTTGCGTTGGGGGCGCTGGATAGTGGAATAGTTTAATTTTCTATTCCAACTCCAGTCCCCGTGGATAGTAGGGAAGGTGTTGGATAGAAAATTAAACTATTCCCTATCCTACAGCGCCCTCCAGCGAAAGTCGTTGTAACGACTTGCGTTGTAATAGCTGCATCGTAATGGTAGTGCGGAGTAAAAGTTGCATTGTAAAGGATGTTTCCTGCACTTACTACTGCATAATTAGTTATACACCACAGCTTTGTATAATTATGCACTAGTTAATCTCATGCAAGAAGTGTGGAGTGAGTGGATCAACAATGTTTTGTCTTAAGATGTTGTGAATGCCCATCAAATTGTGAGTTGGAGATCATTCACAAACTCCTTCTGACCGCGTCACACCTTGTGAAACGGCAGATGACTGCTACAGCAAAGCGCTGGAGTACGACCCCACCTCGGGTTGGGCAGGAAATAGAATACCCAGACTTTTTTTGGGGGTGAAAGGGTTTTTCCAGAAAGAAAAACCATTCCTTGTGGAAAATTAAAAAATTTAAATAATACCAAAGTTTTCTTGCCCAATGAGGAAGTGTACGGTGTGTACCATCTGTATTTTAGAAATAACAAAGTCCAAAATGTTACCTGACCAAAATGTAACACGACAGTGCAGTAGTATGACGAGAAACCTGCAACTGACAGTGTTTCCAAATCTACTACTTGTATTTTTTTCGGATTCTTAAACATAGTTAATTAAAGTAGTACATCTATGGTTGACTACAGACTGTACAGAATGCAGCAGCACGACTGTTATGTAAAATTCCATTCTCTACACCTACCACCAAATATATCAGGAAACTTCATTGGTTAAAGGTTGAGAACAGAGTCAAATTCAAAGCGTTATGTTTTATGCATAGAATTTCCACTAACACTGCCACTAAATACCTGCAGAACCTGGTGCGCCCCTATCGCCCCACCAGGACTCTGCGGTCCTCCACAGCCAATCATTTTGTAATTCCAAAATTCAAACTAGCACGCATGGGTGGCAAGTCCTTCTCAGTTCTTGGACCATCTCTCTGGAACTCAATGCCACCGACATTGAGAACAGAGCTGAACTACGTAAAATTCAGGAAAGCCATAAAAACCTGGCTATTTAATATCTAGCATGCCATAGCGTATCATTTCGGGATCTGTTGCGCCGGGAAACCCTTTGTTGGGTAGCTGTGCGCCCTATAAATGAAATAAATAAATAATAATAATAATAATAATAATAATAATATTAATAATGGTTGCAGACTTACTACTTATTTTGTAATTTGGTTATCATACTGCACATTTGATTGCTGTGTTTCCAATATTAGACTACAAGAAAATAAATAGATTTGTAAGTAGCAAAAACAGTGCCAATGATGAAAGAACATTTTTAAATAAAAAAAGGCTCTTTGTATGATATCAGGAGAAAAAATAACATAGACGTAGCAGGCCTGGCTAGGTGCCCCTAGACATAATTACCAAGTCAAGAATGCATTTATTTGGAAATGTAATACCCTAAACTCCCCCTTAAGTTATGACCCTGATAACGCTGACTTTCATCTAGCAATGTGGCAAACGAATACAAACCAGAAAGCAAAACAAGCATTGGCAAAGGCGCAAAGCCACTTGTTCTGACATTAATACTAATGCATGCAAACAGCAATTGTGCATGCCTGTGTCTTGATTCATTATCATATTACAGCAAACCTGCTGGCATGGTCAATACCTGTCTAGTTTTACACATCTAAATTGTGTGTCCTTGCATGTGCATCGAAATATAGATTTATCAATGTAAGTGTGACTTTCACACGATTCATGGCTACAACATTTCTAAAAAGTTAGCAGCAGGGACAAAATGAAGAAGCATTGACGAAGTCAATAGGTCTGCTGTTGGCTGCCAGGCTTTTGGCTTTGTCAAAGTTTGTTTTGTTTTGGCATGGGATTTTGCAAAATGTTATAATAGGGCATTGCTTAATTTGTAAAGAATGAGTACTGGTGCCCGAAGTTCAACTCAGAAGTCTGCGGCCAGCGCTATTACATGTTGGAGTACCAAATACCAAAACTGCATAGTCTGGAATCCACCTCATGCCTCTTTAGTTGCCTACTGACACTCTCTGCCCCTGTATTTCTTTCTTACAGGTTCCAGCTTTCTCCCATTGTTACGGTTTCAAGCTGTTTCTTTTTCCTTTATTTCCCTTTGTTTGTTTTTCCATCTCTTGTGCTCAGGAGATGAGGAAAAAGTAAATGCTAAATGCCTATCCCCATAAATGAGAGGCGATGGGGCTCATGGCAACAACCAACTGAAATTAAGCACTGTAGAAGAAGATGCTACAGGGCCCTCACAAAGAAAAAAAAGAAAACATATTTAAAAAACAAAAATGTTTTTACTCTGAAAAAGCATCTCTCCATAGTAGTCACTGACCCTGAATGAAACTACTTTGTTGTGGATGGGCTCCTTGTGCAAGGGAAGAATGCTACCACTCTCAGTGGAGTTAGCCAGTAACTGAAGTGGAGGAGCCACTGCCCTACATACAGAGTGTTCTGTAGTAGGTGGGAGGAAAATGTGAATGATACAATACCATACCAGTAAATGAAGAGGGCAGACAAAAAAAGACATGTCATTTCAGTAAAAGCTAAAGGTCTTGGTCAATGCCAAACCTAATAAGGATTGCTTTTTGTATGCAAGGAATATACGAGATAGAGAATTTTATGTTAGATGACTCAATGTACTTTTGGGATGTAAAATAGTCCGTCATGCACTGCAATGCAAGCCCTACTCAGAAGGTACCAATCAGCCAATAGCATAAGTGGGAGAGAAATACTCCTCTGGGTGGAGCCAAAGCTGGGGAGGCTCCTCCATGTGGGCGCCGGGGCGTCGCCCCACTGCTTTCTCGCAGTGCGAGAAGCAGAAAAGTAAAATGGTATAAATGCCATTTTACGTTTCTGCTACTCGCACTGCGAAAAAGCAGAAGAAGGGTATGCCTGGTTGGCGGCGGGCGGCTGGGCGAGTCGGGGAGGAGTGGCTAGCCCAATGCTATGGGCGCTGACTGTTTGGTCGGCCCCAGGGACGACCAAACCAGTCATGGCACTCTCCATTTTCTTCATGTAGTCTGATGCGTAGCCTGCATGAAGAAAACAGCCTCCCCATTGATGCCCGTAAGGACGGCGCCCTAGCCATTCACAACGCTGCCATTGCAGCGTTGTGATTGGCATAGGGGAAGAGAGGGAGGCTGCCTGCTTTCTGTGAGCAAAGAGCAGGAGAAGCTACGCAGGAGTCTGGGACCAGAGGCGAAGGTAAGTTTTTTATTCTATTAACCCCCTCCCTGCATGACCCCCCACTTCTCCCGCCGTGATTCATGCTGGCCGCGACTTAGCCAAGGCACAGTCGAGGCACATTTTAAAGAATTGGGAACAATTGGTCTTGCAGACAGCTGCACTATTAGGCTAGACCTAAGCACATAGAAACCAATGCCGGCTTCCGGTAGAGGCTAGAATGACTTTTTAGTGCCCATGCCTTATCTTCAAATGCAAACCTGGACTACCCCAATAATCGAAAGTCAAAAATATCTTCTTATTTTCCCGTTAGACCACTATGATTGGAATACAAAATTAAAGATCTGCAGTTTGGAACATCTTTAAAATGGTGGCTGCCTGGGCTTTTAAAAACGTGCTAAGAGGATGCCCATCCCACCGTAGGGAAGGTAACCACTCTGCTTCTCAAGGAATTCGTACATATGTGTTCAATAGAGTTCTGAAGTTATTAGGACAAAACTCAAAAACTTTTTAGGCAACCTATATCACGAACACCTAGGAATCATCTTGCTTTAGCATCCTGTGTATAGGTGTTACTATTCACATACATACAGACAGACTTTTACATGGATGTATGACGTTACAACGCGAAATTTTTCAACGCACACCGTTACAACGCCTTTTTTACAACGCAGGATCCATTACATCGCATGGCTTTACAACGCAAGACATTACATAGCAGATGCTATTACAACGCATGCAATTACAACGTAAGTATAGGTAAGTAAATTATTTTTAAAAAAAAATGTAATTCATTGAAATTTAATCAATTTAATAAATTAATTGATATTTTATAAATTATTTTGTACATATATTACTTTAAGTTTATTTTTAAAAGACCTATTATTAATAAAGAAGTATTATTAATAAATAATAAAATTATAAAAGTTAATTTAAAATTAAATTAATAGATTTATTTAAAAACTAAACCCTAAAAATACCTGTGCACCCCAAAACCCAAACCCAGCCCTGAAACCTAATAATACCCCTGTACCCCAAAACCCAAACCCAGCCCAGAAACCTAAAAATACCCCTGTACCCCAAAACCCAAACCCAGCCCTGAACCCTAAAAATACCCCTGTACCCCAAAACCCAAACCCAGCCCTGAAACTAAAAATACCCCTGTACCCCAAAAACCAAACCCAGCCCTGAAACCTAAAAAATACCCCTGTACCCCAAAAAACAAACCCAACCCTGAAACCTAAAAATATCCCTGTGCCCCAAAAACCAAACCCAACCCTAAAACCTAAAAATACCCCTGTACCCCAAAACCCAAACCCAGCCCTGAAACCTAAAAATACCCCTGTACCCCAAAAACCAAACCCAGCCCTAAAACCTAAAAATACCCCTGTACCCCAAAAACCAAACCCAGCCCTAAAACCTAAAAATACCCCTGTACCCCAAAAACCAAACCCAGCCCTGAAACCTAAAAATACCCCTGTACCCCAAAACCCAAACCTAGCCCTGAACCCTAAAAATACCCAAACACCCCAAAACATATACCTCAGTACCCCAAAACATATACTCCTATACTCAAACTTATTTTTAAAAATTACTTAAATTAATATATTTAATTTATTATATTAAAATACATAAATTAATATATTTAATTTTTTAAAAATATTAATTAAATTAAATAAATAATGTAAAATAAAATATAAAATTAAATTAAATACTTACCTATACTTACGTTGTAATGGCATGCGTTGTAATAGCATCTGCTATGTAATGTCATGCGTTGTAAAGGCATGCGATGTAATGGATCCTGCATTGTAAAAGTAGTGTTGTAATAGTAGTGCGTTGTAAAAGTCGCGTTGTAACGGTTGTTTCCCCTTTTACATACATATATACATACAGACAGACATTCACACACATACATACAAACATACACATACATTCACACAGACATAATATTGATTGGGGGCTACAAATCTAACTTCCAAGTCATGCACCTACGCTGAGGGGAACAAATACAATTAATTATGTAGATAGCAATCACTGTACTGCCTGAGCTTCATCATACTTATGAGGGAGATTAATAGGCACTCCTGACTCGTGCAGAACCGGTTGCTCCCCTCTGTTCTCCTGCTGGGTATCGTAGCGCTTCTCCCACGCTGCTTGTATTATCTGCATTCTTCAGCTGAATCTACCATAGCGCCGCATTGTGCATTTGACTCGCTCTGTCCTCAGCGCTGCTTTGCTGCTTTGGGATTGCTGCTCTGTGTTTGCTCTGTGCCTAATTTCATAGCGCCGCCTGTCATTCTTATTGTGCTGTGCTCATAGCGCTACTCTATGTTAACCATTTCTCTTCTAAAATATATATTTGGATCATTGCACCCCACTGCTCGCCCCAACCTCTCCCTGCGTTAAGTGTTTGTTGTTGTTGCAGCCATTTGCTTCCTGTGACGTCATAGCCCGTCCCTCCAATCACGCTCCCGCCTCCCAGCTGAGCCTGCCTCGCCCCTCCCCTTCGACTATCCACTTATGACAGTGGCTTTTGCGCGCAGCGTTCACGCGCAGCGACCGCGCCCCATTTGCACCGAAGGTGCGCCAAAGGTAAGCCCGTCTACGCCCGTCCGCGCCTGGACCGCGCCCAGCGCCAGACCCCCTGGCCCTCGCAATGCCCAGCCCTCCCGCATTACCTACGATGCCACCACCCTCCTAGCCCTTAACCCCGGCCGTCCCCCCAACTGCGTCCAAGCCGCTCCTGGACACATCCATGGACCTTTCTCATGCTACTCCTGCAAATTCATCGGCACCGTCAACAACTCCGCTACGATCACACCTCAGATTCCCGACCCCAACCACCTACAATGCATCTTGCTCAACACCCGATCGGTCCACAGGCATGCCATTGACCTATGGAATCTACTAGACACCATCTCTCCGGACGTCGCCTTCCTTACAGAAACATGGATGAACGCCTCCTCCGCCCCAGACATCACCATTGCCATCCCAGAAGATTATAAGATCATACGCAAGGACTGTACCGGCCACACAGGAGGAGGAATCGCTATCGTCCATAAGAAATCCATCCACATCTCAACCAGCTCTGACGTCAATCTCGCCAACTCTGAACACCTTCACTTCCAGATCCACATCGACCCCAAGACCACACTTAGAGGCACCCTCCTTTACAGGCCACCAGGACCCCGCGCACAATTTAGTGAGGACATCACGGACTTCATCACTCCACACGCGCTCCCCTCCAAAGATTACATCCTTCTGGGAGACCTCAACTTTCACCTTGAAAAGAACAACGACCGCAACTCCACCACCCTTCTGGACAACCTCGCCAACCTCGGACTTAAACAATTGGTCACTTCCCCCACCCACATCGCAGGTCACACTCTCGACCCTATCTTCACCTCCAGCAATCATGTCTCCTTCAACCACACTACGGCTCTCCTCTGGACTGACCACAGCTGCGTTCACTTTACCTACAACAAGCCCAAACCCAACAACCACCCCCAACCAACTCTGCAAAGAAACTGGAACAAAATCACCATCGACCAGATCTCCTCATCGCTTCTTCTAAACCCCCCAGCCCACTCCTCAAACCTAGACCAAGCCGCCACCAACCTCACCCTATGGTTATCCAACAGCGCCGACATCCTAGCACCACTGAAAAAACGACAAAGCAAACTTGGCAGCAAGAAGGCCTCATGGTTCAACGAGGATATTAAGAAATCCAAGAAACTCTGCCGCTCCCTTGAGAAGGCCTGGAAAAAAGACCCAACCACCAGCACCAAGGACGCCTTCAAAAACGCCACCCGCATACACCACCAACTGATCCGAAAGGCCAAGAAAACCGCCTTCAAGGACCGACTAGATAACAACGCCCACAACAGCAAGGAACTTTTCAACATCGTCAAGGAATTTACCAATCCCTCGGCCAACTCTAACGACATCACCCCCTCTCAAGCCCTCTGCGACTCCCTAGCCTCATTCTTCCACAATAAAATTGCAGACATCCACAACAGCTTCGACAACCAACCCGGAGACCAACCCACCCAACCATCTGCTGGACCTTCTCCCCCCTCGAACATCCTTAATGACTGGAACCCAATCTCCACTGAGGACACCATCCGCCTGATGAACTCCATCCACTCAGGATCCCCCACAGACCCATGCCCTCACCATCTTCAACAAAGCAGACTCCATCATAGCACCACACCTCCGAGACGTCATCAACTGCTCCCTCAAATCCCCCACCTTCCCGGAAAGCTGGAAACACGCTGAACTCAGCGCCCTTCTGAAAAAACCCACAGCGGACCCCACCGAACTCAAAATTACCGCCCCATCTCGCTCCTTCCATTCCCGGCCAAAGTCATCGAGAAAGCTGTCAACAACCAGCTCGCCGCCTTCCTCGAAGCCAACAAATCCCTCGACTCCTCACAGTCCGGCTTCCGAGCAAAACACAGCACTGAGACCGCCCTCATCGCAGCAACAGACAACATTCGAACTCTACTGGACAATGGAGACACAGTCGCCCTCATCCTCCTCGACCTCTCCGCAGCCTTCGACACAGTCTGCCATAGCACCCTTCTACAGCGCCTCAGAAACACCGGAATCCAAGGAAAAGCACTAGATTGGCTCACCTCGTTCCTCACCGGAAGAACCCAGAGAGTCCGCCTTCCACCATTCAAGTCAGAGGCCACTGAAGTCATCTGCGGCGTACCACAAGGATCTTCACTCAGCCCCACCCTTTTCAACGTATACATGAGCCCCCTCGTGGCCATCGCCCGCCAACACAACCTCAACATCATCTCCTACGCGGATGACACTCAACTGATTCTATCACTCACCAATGACCCTAGCACCGCCAAAACTAACCTACACGAAGGAATGAAAGAAGTAGCCGAATGGATGAAACACAGCCGTCTGAAACTGAACTCAGATAAAACAGAAGTCCTCATCTTAGGTACCTCCCCCTCCGCATGGGACGACTCTTGGTGGCCAGAAGCCCTTGGAAAAGCACCCATCCCGACAGACCACGCACGGAACCTGGGCGTCATCCTGGATTCCTCACTTTCAATGAACAGACAAGTCAACGCCGTCTCCTCATCCTGCTTCAACATTCTTCGCATGCTCAAAAAAACATTTCGTTGGATCCCCACCGAAACTAGGAAAGCGGTCACCCACGCTCTGGTCACGAGCCGACTGGACTATGGAAACACCCTCTACGCCGGGACTACCGCTAAACTCCAGAAAAAACTCCAACGAATCCAAAACGCCTCAGCCAGGCTCATATTAGACATCCCGCGCAACGAACACATCTCTGGTCACCTGAAAAACCTCCACTGGCTTCCCGTCAATAAGAGGATCACTTTCCGGCTCCTAACCCACGCACACAAAGCACTCTACGAAATCGGACCAGAATGCCTCAACACACGACTGTCCTTCTACACCCCCTCCCGCCAGCTTCGATCTTCCAACCAAGCCCTTGCCACTGTACCTCGCATCAACAAAACCACCATGGGAGGTAGATCCTTCTCCTACCTGGCAGCTAAAACCTGGAACTCACTTCCCACTTACCTTCGCCTTACCCAGAACCACCTTGCATTCAGAAAGCAACTTAAAACGTGGATATTTGACAAGTAATTCCCCACCCCTCCTCAAGCGCCTTGAGACCCTCTGGGTATGTAGTGCGCTATATAAATTCTCTGACTTGACTTGACTTGACTCCTCTAGTAGGTGCAGACCATTTGATGACTGTTAGGCAGTAGCGGTCGGCAGTAGGTGTTTCTATAGGGCGGTGACGTGGGCAGGAGGAGGGGCAGGGTGGGGGGAAATAATGTATGGATTACGGAGTTTTACAGGTAAGTAAACATTTAAATACATAAAACGAATTTCGTTGCGCACACTGCATCACATTTGGTGATGCAGTGTGCGCAACGAAATTCGTTTTATGTATTTAAATGTTTACTTACCTGTAAAACTCCGTAATCCATACATTATTTCCCCCCACCCTGCCCCTCCTCCTGCCCACGTCACCGCCCTATAGAAACACCTACTGCCGACCGCTACTGCTGTTAGGTGCCTCTGGCAGAAAGCTAAGTGAGGTAGGGTCTCCTGTGCTGTGACGCAAAGGGACGAACAGACAGCTGAAGAAGAAATAAGCCTTCTCTCCAGGCCCTTTTTACCTGAAAGAAATGTAAATGTGTGCAATTGGCTAATCAGCACATACAAAGACTGCTTGGGAGTCACAACTGGCTTTATTTGTGGAAGTCTCAAAGTTTCATGGTGACAAAGATTTGGTCTTTTTGGGAGGATAGTGTTTGCACTAGGTACAGTCTGTGTATTACTTAAATATATATTTTGAAAATACTTGCTTTATCGCAAGCTCAAATCTCTTTGCACATTTTGTGGAAGCCTGTCGTTCGTATACTACGTGTAATACAATTTTAAAATAGTGACTTACATATTTGCAGTGCTTGCAGTCACAGGCTGGGAACTCATAGCACTAAAAATACACAGTCCACTCATTCCCACTGTGCCAAACAGGATTCAGCTCTGTCACTCTCTGGTTATAGACACAGGCGTCTGCAGTGATTACATTTACCCCCCGAGGTTTCATAACGTAAAAGAGTGCATTTTCCATTGATTATGTTCCATTTATTTTTATCATATAGTGTATGTGTTATTTTATTTTATAAGCAGTTACCTGAATGTAAAAGACCAACCATATACTTACAGAGTAGTTTGTTCTGTTTAGCCACGTCTTTGACCCCGCCTTACACTCACTGTCCCCGCCCCTACTGAACTCAGGATCACAGTTTCTGGGCTTTTTTAATGCACTTCAACCACTGAATGCTGGAATCTCCAACACACTTTCTTGTTTCGGGGCTGTAATGCCCTTTTTTAATGAGCTCTACTTTGTGAGAGGAAGCGTTACAAACCTCGGCTCTACAAACGGTTGTATGACAGAGCCTCACATGCATTTACTTCGCATGCCTTTACAACGCAATCACTATCCTGACTGTGACGTTGCCACGTGTTACTTTATCACTCAAGTCATGACAACAACTTGCCCTAGGGGGTCCTGAACTTTGGAATAGTATAAAGGTCTAGTCCAACTCCAGTCTACGCAACAGTAGGGAAGATGCTGCACTTAAAAATCAAACACCATTCTAACTATGCGCCCCCTAAAGCAAGTCGTTGTAATGACTTAAAGGAAAATGTGATAACGTTGCAGTCGGGGTAGTGACTGTGCAGGCGCGGCCGGCACAGGTAAGAGCGGTGGATTGGGGAGGGGGTGGGAGTCGACAGGACACAGGATAGGTAAAATTAAATAAATAAATAAAACTACTTTGACCACAAGGTTAGTGTTTTATTCTTTTTTTATTTAATTTTACCTATCCTGTCATCTGTCGATTTCCCCCCGCCACGCTCCACCGCCCCACTGCCCCACTGCTCTTACCTGTGCCGGCCACGCCTGTGACATGCGTTGTAAAGACAGCTCGTTGCTGTAACTGCTCGTTAAAAGATGTTTCCCTCTTTAAACATAACACAAAATAACTTAATGTAGAATGTAGCAACATTCTAGAGCTGACTAGGAACTAAACTGTTACCACCACCTGCCCATGCACACACTAACATTTTTAATACCATTCGTATATGTTTAAGACCAATGCAAAAATCATAGAGCCAAAGACAGCAACATTGATGAATCCCTTGATGTTATATTTACAAGATTTTAATAGTTCCACACCAGCCGACACATGTTTCGTCGCATTAGGAACAGAGTGTTCGCAACTCCTCAAGGCTTTTGTTTTTCAACAAGAAACTGGTCTAGGTCGCTCCACCGGTCCAACGAACGGAACACAGTGACCCGGGAAGACTGAAAGCGGCGTACACAGCGCCTTTTTGTAAATTGGGGTTATCCGCTCCAGACATAAAGAAGGTCTCCTCGGTCGTTTCACTTAGACTCACCCGTTCTAAAAACAACCTACACTGATAGTCACCTCGAGACCACAGTATTATGGCGTTTTTTTACGGACTATACCAGGGAATACAAGGAATCTGTGAATGTCAGTTACGATATTTTGATTTGGTTGCCCTGCAACTCCAGATGGTCATGGGCCCTGCCGGGTCGGAATTATCACCGGTGATTTTGGGGCTCAATTCTCTCAGGAATTTAAAGTGCATCCTCCCAGCTCGGAAAGTTCACGTCTTACCCCTCCTGCCCAACAAACTCCTGCTTTCTTCACTCCATTAAAACATGGGGGAATTGTAGGGTATCCAAAGGTTGCCTTCTCTGCCAGACTCTCTTGACCTGACAGCCTTTTTACCACTGGGCCATCAGGTCTCAGTGATGGTCGGCAGGTCTGCAAGATTACTATCATTCATCTTCCCCGAAAGCATCTATCATCTGAGGCATGGCTAACGTGGGCAAGGAACCTTCTCTATGGTCCCCATGCACAGTGAAAAAACTCTATGTGGATCAGGGTAATTCACTTTTCTAGGAAAGAACCCCCCCCCCCACCCCTTTGTAGTTTCAAAAATATTTTTTTTTGAGTTTTATGTAGGGCGAACTAGACCCGTAGGTATCAGAGCGCTTTACATGAGCACCAGTTGTGTTACAGATGGGCACATGAATTTTTTGTTAGGCATGGGGAGATTAAGTGATTTGCCCAGAATTACAGGATATTGAGCATCTCTGCCGAGACTCGAACCCAGTTCCGCAGCTTCGAGTTCCACCACTCTAGTGGTTAGGCCACAATTAGAAGTTAAATTATGCAGAACCGGGCCACAAAACATGGCATATTTTCAGCATACTTTTCGGCCTTCAGGGATTCCGGTGAACCCCTAGGAGCTCTGAAGTCACAGATATCCCCACCAGGCTAGGGGGGATCTAATAATGTGGTAGGCGGTCCTCTGTCATGCGAGATTAGGCCTTTGAAAAGGAAGTGGGTGGCACTCAAGGATGCAAATGACCCGCTTAGGAGTTTTTATAAACCTCATTCAAAGGTTTATACCTGAGTTCAATTCAAATATTGGCTCTAAAATGTAAAACAGTAGTTTGATGTCTACGGGTTTTCTTATTAATAATCACCAACATATCACAAATACATGATATGAGTTAAATAGCGCAATTTTACTCTCTTGTGAAAATACAGTACTACTAAAAAACACATTTCTTGGCACTGTTTGTATTATTAACAATTGTTTGTATCTGCCACGAAATGGTAAAAGGAAAACAGGCATATAAATATTTGACATAACCTTGGTGGACCATAACCTTTATGTGACAACCTTTACAAAGAATGTAACGAGTCGGTAACTGTTTTTAAGTTTAAAAAAGAAGATACTGAAGGAGGAAGCTACATCACACAATACAGTTAATTGCTGCAGAATTTGACCACAAGAGAACAATGCCACAGACTTTGTAATGAGCACTTTGTTATTTGAATCGTAATTACAAGAATCCACCCCAAAAGAAATGAGCTTTTCATTCTGAGAAAATATGTTGCACCTTTTAATAAAAAAACACACTTTATGAAGTGGTGTTAGGTAAAAACATCAATGAGGCATTTCTGAGAACAAATGTTTGGATGCAGGAAAATGTGGTATTTCTATGGCGCAAACCTAGCCAAAAGGCAGTGGAGAGCAGGACATGGTCAAGACAGGCATAAAGTCAATGGGTAAGACGAGAGGACGCTGGTTAGTGGATGGTTAATTCCAGTGCTTAATTTGTAAAATAAAGAGTGCTGGTGCCCAAAGATTTCTTCAGAAGCCCGTTAGCGGTGCAATTAAATGTTGGTGCACCCTATACCAAGGCTGCGTAGACTTGAATCCACCTCATGCCTCTTTATTCCACTACCAGACACTCCCAGCCCCTTTAACAAGCTCTTGCAAGTCCCTACTTTCTGCCTTAATCAAATTCTTTTCATTATTCCACTTTTTCCTTCTCTTGTGCATGGTAAAACATCTGATGCAGAAAAATAAGTGCAAGTCCCCAAAGTTGAGTGCTGCTGGCCACCACTGTCAACCACAGGCTCAATTTAAGCACTGGTTAAAGCTTTGTGATGTAACCTTCTTTAAAGAGGTGACTCTTCAACTCTTTCATAAATTGGAGCAGCATTGGGATGGTCCTGTATGGGACATGTACTTCATAGGTTTTGGGGAAAATAGCCACCTTTCCAAATAGTTAATGGCAAACTATAATAAGGCCACTTTCGACCAAAGGTGGTTAATTCTTATCCACTATCTGCACTTGAGAGGCGCAGAGAGGACAAGTCTTGTAGTCAGGTTTCAACCGGAGATAGGGTTCAAAGCATTTATGCACTAATGACTTAAATGAAAATGCCAACTAATTTAAGGCCTATTCGTGCAGATGCTTACCAGGCACTAATCTCTCTCTCTGGAATTCATAACACACGTGTCTCTGCACAATCAAGGGAAAGCTCCATTACAAAAGTCAATAAACTACACCAGTATTGCACTCTCTCTATCCCTCAGCACAGGAAATAACTACACTTTCTTCATGAAGAATTCATCTGTCAAATGTATGGCGCAATGCACCATGTCTCCTAACAGATGCTGTCTGCTTCTTAATGCACGGTGTGAGAGTTGCCTCTGAATATGATCATTTTTGTCAAAATTATTTCCAATGCTTTATCTTTTTTCTTTTTTATACCTTCCACCGTCTGACAAAATTATGTAGATTATTATCCCACAATTGGCTCAAATATTTGTAACTCCATACTCCTCAGAAATTTCTGCCTAGGGTTCATAATTTGGTACCTGTCTTAATAAAAATGATTTTTCAGCCAATCATGTGAAATATCTCAATATGTATGTGATGTGAAATATCTAAATATATGATAACACGAGAACACACCGTCCTCCCAAAAATATTTGACTAACAGGTCCATCTCTTTCTTTGTTCTGGTTGCCAGTCTATGTGCATTCCTTCTAATCCTCACTTCTCATTTAGCCTCACCAATATATACTTTATTGCAAGGGCATGTGGTCCTATAACACACTACTTTTTTCGACAATCAATCATATCTTTGGTATGGTGCTCCTATCACACATACCACATGAGCCACAACTAAAACTCCATTCTACTCGGATCCTCTTCCATAACTTGCCCTGTGGATGCTGTCCCTTATGAGGATAAATATATACCAGATTATTTCTGATATTTTTGTTACTTCTACCTGCAAACAATGGTCCCTTCAAAGTTCTTTCATCCACTATATCCAATATTGTACCGCTCCTATTTTTTGAACTTTTTTATTTTATGTTTTACGTTTGAAAAAACAACAGTGTACAGCTTTTACACTGCTTAGTCACAATCGATATGCAATATAATTTAAGCTTCCAGTCAATCATACTAAGGCAATGCTTAATTTGTGGAAACAAAATATTAAGTGCCAGGGCCCTCTTCAGGAGGCCAACGCAGCTTGCACCACCCACTGGCCCTGTCAGCACAGCCATCACAGTCCCTACACAACTATTAATCATCACACTCCTACAAGTGTGACAATTCAGACTATTTGAGGCCCCAAAGCTATATGAATGGCTTGGGATGCAGGTATTATTTGTTTTTAATATATATTGAATCAATAAAACAACTGTTGTTCTGCTTATCCGTAAATCACACAGTGTCACCATGTGGCAGTTGTCACAAGTTAATGTACTTAGGCCTTCTACATATAGTCTAGTCCAGGGATGCTCGAAGTACAGCCCGGAGGCCGCATGCAGCCCTCCCGACCTTTAATTGTGGCCCGCTGTGAACAGCAGCACTAGGCTGCTGTTCACTTAACAGAGCAGCAATATTCAAAAAGCTGTGAAACAAATGGGCATACTTCATTTACACGTTAACTAAAGTAACACAAATAAGAAAAGGTGTCCTAGACAACCTATCTTTAGGAAAACCTTTAGTTTGAAAGACATCTTGCACTAAACATGTAAAACATGATAAATTCTCTGTAAATTAAACAAAAAGTGTATTTTAATACCATGCGCGTTTACCTTAATAGATCAGATTATATCACTGCATTGAGAGGCATTTATTAGTAGTATTAGTTTTTAAACATGTTCTTGGAAATATTCATGCTGCCCCTATTCTGAAAACAGTGCCATTAATGAACCAAGAGGCAAGTCATTTGTCAGGTGCACCTTGTGTGTATCCTTGGTTGTTATATAATTGGAACAACATTATAGTCCATTAAATAAAACAGAAGAGAACGTTTTGTGCAGCACCCATCCTGAACTTGTATATTTTAAGGGGCTCTCATACGAATAATGAAGAAATAGGAGGCAGAGTGAAATTGACCAATTGCATAGGATCACACAATTTCATCAAGTGGGTAACCCAGGACTAATGCCAGGTTTTCTGGTTTCACATTTTGCAATTCAGCCAACAGATACATATCTCTTTCCCTCTCACATTTTGCATTAGAAGTTAATGCTTTGACTTTTAATCGTGGTGCAGTAGAATAAAGGGTTGGTGGCAGACAGAAGTCACATTAAAGCTTGTATTTTTGTCCACACCATGCATCTGCTTCACATCCCCCTATGCCCTTCTTTTATCACCCGACCCTTGCATTGCTGGCATCGGTGCTGCACTCAGGCATGCCACAGGCAGTGCCTTGTGGCCCCAGGGAAATGTTTGTGAGTACCCAGGGCGAGACCCTCGTGATATTTCTATTAAATGCTCCACCCCTTGTGATGCTTCTGAGAACACCCTTTGCATGGTAGTCCATGCCTTGGGCCCATTGCCCCAAAGAGAGGATCTTGTGAAGTCACAAGTGGTGAGCAATATCTATGTTCGCAATTAGTAATCCAACTTCCACAAAGAGTCTTGTACTCCTACCCCACCCCCTTTCACCCATGAAACCCAGGAGTGCCAACTTGGGGTCAAGTTTAATTATCCTACCTGCAATTCGGGACAGTGTATTATTTATTTGGGACCAATATTCTCCCATGATAGGACAATGACATACTGTGTGGTACAAGGTTCCCAGTCTGTTCCTTCATCATATCACATCCCCTCATTCATCCTGCTTAATCTAGTGGGACTGTAAAAGATCCAATGTCAGAACTTTATTTGAATGAACCATAGACTCATGGACACAATGAGGACACGACGGGCAGTCTTAGCCTCAGCCCAGTCTGCATCATCCAAGGGAACCACATCCTACACTTATCAATCACAAAGTTGCATGAGTGTATCGGGGAGGAATTAGATACTAATGTTCGTATACTTCGGAAATACCCTTTAGACCCAGCTCTGATATGTTTAAATGGTATTCCAAAGGGCTATAATCTGGCAGGATGACAAGTTCCCTAATGTGGACATATAAAGCATGGCATAGTTAGAGCTAATGGTAGAATTCAGCATAGGTTTCCATTATTTGTGTGAATGACCTAATATGGCTGTTCTCCTACATGTCTCCCAATTTAGAGCTACCTATTAGGTCCAAAGGATGGAAGCCACAGAGGCCCACTCTATGTCGGAGCCATGTACCATGCCATAATGGGGTTTCTGCAGTTAGGAATCTGTCCCACTCATTTCAGGACAGAGCCTGATGCCAGCAACACAGTGCTGTGTTAATCATTTGTGGGAGTCTCCGCTATTTATAAGGGATATAAAGCATGTAAGTATACCATACTCTTCAACACATTCGGAAATAACTCATGGATTGTTGTGGTCTGCAAATACATCATTTACAACTATCAGTTGACTTGCTAAGTAGTATAATTTGACGTCTGCCATTCCCAACCAACCTTCGTATGGTGAAGTATGCATTTACAGAATGTGACAACAGCCTGTGTGCCTGCCCATAAAAATGTCATAATTGTTGACTGTTGTGATCAAAAGGTGTGTTGTCCGCCTTTCATGTCAGTAGTTTTGTAGCACATAAAGCAAGTGAGAGAGCGAAATCATCTTAAATGATGCTCCTCTGGCAGATATGCTGAGGGGCAAAGAGTCCCACCTCTCATTATCCTGCTTGATTCAAGACAGCAGAAGTTCTGCATTGAGCTCTCAGGCTCAATGATGGGTCAGAGAAATATACAGAACAAAGTATTTGAAGTGATCAGTCTCTTTGTGTATTGCAGTTATTGCCTCCTGATTACTTTGATCCCCGTCAGTGGTATGTAGATCGGTTTGTCCTAACTGGCAGTGAGGCTGGAGGCCTCACCATATACCTCCACCACTTGCATCAGTCTGAGTAAAGAGAACATGGGATTCTATATGTCAATTAGAACTTCATCCGCGTACAGAGAAATTCGTCATATCTTGATATGTCCCATCTGAATCAGCTGATCTGTGAATCTCTTCCAACCCATTCAGAGAGTGGCTCAATAGTCAGAGCAAATAAGAGTGGTAAGAGAGGACACTGCTGTCTTGTTCCTCACTGTATAGCAAGAGGGGAAGAGAGAGCTCCATTGATCCTTACCGTTGCCCATGTGTTAGCATAAAGAACTTGTATATATATCTGAGTTTGGATTTGTTAAGCGCAACATTCATCCCGAGGGATATCATGGAGCTAGGAAACTCTGAAAGGGTGGTACAATGTTCATTTGAGCTAATAATTGAAACATAAAGGCCAGTGTAAAGAGTGGAAGGCCTTCCCGACATCATTCGAGACCAAGGATCTCTGATCGTTGTAGTTTTGACTGTTCCAGAGCAATGTTCAGACGCCTAAGGCAGTGGCATGTGCTGCTTCCCAGCGTGAACCCATTACGGTCCCGATGTATTACAGTACATATTACTGCGATCAGTCTATTGGCAAGGATCTTGGCTAAAATCTACACCTCCAGATTAATGAGGGAGACGTGTCTGTAGAATGCACATTACATTTGGGGACTGCTCTGGTTTTATAATTACTGATAATGTTGCATACCTCAGGTCATACAGACCTGTCATGAAAGCCTCTTCATAGAGTTTAAGTAGAGGAGGAACCAGGTGTGATTTATATTGAATACAGGGGAGCCGTTCGAGCCTGGCATTTTCCTGGGGAGCAGGGTGTTAATAGCCTCTAGGATCTCCGCGACCTATATATGTTTGTCCAGTTTCCTGCTATCTACGTCTATGTTTGAAAGTCATAGAATTATTAAATAACTTATGATGGAGTGGTGGATCTCTAGCAGAGGGGGAGCCCAACCCACTATAATGAGCGATAATAGGTGGTGACTTCCTGTGCTATTTGGCCAGGATCTGTTAATATGTGTCCCACGGTGTAATGACGCCACGCACTATTCTGAACTCTTGGTCCCTGTTGGTCAGCCAGTACAATAGCTTCCCAGCTATGTCCCTAACTCATACATTTTAATATTGCATTGCTGTGCATGCCTGTGCTGTGGAGCTTGGTTATTTCTATTAAGTGTTAAAGTTTGTAAATTGAGTGGGCATTGTAGTAATAAATCTATGTGATGTGACTGTTTAATTTCCATCTCAGTGATATTAATTTCCAGGGTGTCAAGCTCTCTGTTCTTCTGTTTCTTGCCTTGGTTTTATAGGATTTAGCCTGCCCAAGTACAACTGTTTTAGGAACTCCCAGAGCGTGATCCCAAATTTGACTGAGCCCATGTCTAAATCAAAAATATCTGCTATATCTTGTCGCAGGTGTTCCGAGAAGGGTGAGTCTCAACGCCACCATTCACTCAAACTCCACATTCCTGGATTTCTGATGTTTCCATGCAGTGGGGAATGGTCTGTTAGGGTCAGCCGGAGTACACATGCATCAACTAGGGCACCTATGTCTGATAAAGGGAGATACAAATAATCTATTCTGGAGGATGATTTGTGAATTCCCTACAGTCCAGGGGCATGACTCCAGTTATCGAACATGCTCAGTGCTTGGGATCAATCATGTAGACAGTATGATCTGCGGGGCACAGAGGAGCTGTTTGTGTCTTTTTTAGGATCTGTAACTGAGTTGCAGTCACCACCCACAATGGTGAAGTGAAGTAGTACTTCTGATAGTGTCTTCATTGTGTTGTCGACTAATGAGAAGCATGGCTCAATGGTTAGAGCGGCAGACCCTGATGCAGAGGTCTGGCCCGGGACCAGGGTTCGATTCCTGCCTTGGCGGCTCTTGAACTCACTCTCCCCAGACCTGATAATTCTCGCCTCGGTGCCTAGTCTAATCATGGGTCCCACTCTGTGACTCTAGGCAATAGCTTGCTTAATCTCCACAACGGCCCCAACAACGCTAGGATGCCTGGCCTCCACCTTGGGGGTGCCCAGGAGTGGACGCCTCACAGGGAAAGCCAGGATGGGTTCCACAGCGGTATGAATACAGCGCTACGAGACCTCTGGGTAGAAGGCGCTATATAAATACGAATACATTTACATGTGGTAGAAACTGGAAAACCTCCACTATGACTCCCCTATCATGCATTCAACTGCTAGAAACCTTCTTATATTGTTGTGAAGTTTCATTACCTGGATGAGGAACTATTTGAGTATGGATATTGCAGTCTCCTGGGAATTACAGGTTTACTCAAAATGATGAATCTGGGTTTAGCCGGTGTGTCCTAGGAAGGAACATTGTGTACCTAATCTCTCGCATTGTATATCTCTTGAGGTATTGAAAAATGCTCCCCTGATCTTTTTAATGAGGGACATTAGTATTCCTGGAGAGGAGGCTAAATGTATCAAGGGTCGCAGTCATGGAGGCATGTTGTGTTGGGTACAACCTTTATGTATGCTGCATTAAGCAGCACACACAGAAGTTACAAAACCCCATTTAAAGATTGTTTATGTGCAGGAAGGGCCACCTTCCTGCACATAAACAATCTTCCCCTGCAACGCAGACACCCTTGCACAATGGTGCAAGGGTGCATGCGTTGGCGCTAGGTTGCTAACTCTAGTGCCAGCGCAGGGGGGAATGCAGGGCTGCATCATATTGTGGTAAATGTGGGGCAGCCCTGCGGTTCAAAGTGGCAGAGCCGCCTCTTCTCTAGTAAATATGCCCCCATGTGTCAAAATGTTTTTCAATATAGATGAAAATTCTGTAATTACATATGATAATGTATTTGTTCATGTAATTACATTTTATTGCTTAGCCGTTTTTAAGAAACATTCCTCATGTAATACCACATTGATATGTTTTGTGTTTTGCACATTTGATGCAACCAGTCCTGGAGAAGGTGGAGAAGAAAATCGTGCATTACCAAAGCACTGTGTCAATGGATATAAATTTGATTAGTGTTAACAAGATGCAAAATATTTTAAGATGAAGGAAATGCTCATGATTTTGCATTAAGGTTTTGTCTAACAGAATAAAAAAAACTGTTGAGATGAGCATTATTGTATAGGAGGGCTACTGTTGTTTAGATAGACAATGAGGTTTTAATGAATGACTCAATGTATTTTTAACTATATATATATATGATAACGTAAGTAATATGTATAACATATTATTTGTTGTCCTTTATCACAAACCTGATATAATATTTTTCATATGAATATACCTTTTTAGGTTTGCTTTAGGGTTTTTGTTGTGGGTACATTACATTTGCCCCTTATAAACTTATATAGCCAGTTGGTTAGTTGAATTTGGTTATTAACATTGTGAAAGCCTTGTAGAGAACACCCTTATGGATAATTTAAAAACTCCTGCATTCAGTGAAGTTCAATGTAATAAAATCAATGAGGGAGCCCCTGTGTGGCCATTACCCATACACAGTTGTAGTGCAGAGAATACTTTTACTACAGAAATGTTTTTTTCTGTGATTGCCAGCCAATTCGAGGCCGCTCCATCTCCCATCCGGCGGCTAAGACCTAGAACTACCTCCACCTGCACCTCAGAGCCTCACCGTCGCGCCAGTAGTTCAGGAAGGACATCAAGACATGAATGTTCAACCAATAGGAACAATCAGTGTGATGCCGCAGCAGGATCCCACAGCGCCTCGAGACCCTCACGGGTTAAGCAGCCATGCTCTACAAATCCTGATTGATAGTAGTTTTGCAATGTAAGGCAGGGGAACAAGATCAGTAGTCCAGTGGTATGGCTTTTTTAACAGGATTTGCCAATCCTCCATGGCTTTGGAAAATCCTCAGAGAATCAACAAATTAATGATATAGTGCTAAAATCTAACATCTTCATGCCCAGCCTGGAACACTTTGTAAATACGTACTACTTGAAAAAATAATGAAGAGATTTACACCAAGCGAGGTAAAGGAACTTCCGTAAGTAAAGTTCTACTTCCATTGCCAAGGCTGGTGTAATTCTGTTCAGCCAGTTTTCTATATCGAGCAACAAAGAATCTATTGTGGTTAAAATGGGAAATGATACTTTTGGAACCACAACTATTTTTAGGCCCCTACTTCAGACATCTTTATCAAACATACCAGGAAGTACCCAAAGTGGATGTACTTATTTTGGGAAGTTTCATTCAGATTTCCCGAACATTGCCAAAGTTATTGAGAAAACAGAAAATGTATTTTCAATAGAAAACTTTCACAGAACCATAAGTACAGAGACGCTATTGAAGCCTTTGTAAAAAAAAAAAAGCACATTTACAAATGTATGTATCTATGTGTGTAAGTGTATATATATATACATATATATGTATACACACAAACCAAATACGTTCAACTTTAGAGTGCCACATAAATTATGCCAAGCATTATCTAGGAACTCTGGGTAATTCCCTCTTATAGAGCGAATTTACAACACCAGCAACATTCTAAATCCTAAATGTGTCAACCTCAATGTCTGTGCTTCTTGAAGAACATGCACACACTGGATTAGTAAAGCGCTATCAAAAGGCCAAAATATTTCGACACTTTTCTAGCTCGACATGGATAGAACTCTAACCTTGCAAGCATATGGTTTTGACCTATACTGAGTGCCCACTTATGTCTGGACGTTCTGGACAAGCTCTAATGAGAGTGAAGCATATGTGTCGGGTGCTGCTTTTACTTATTCCAGGTTGGCTTGGATGGTATTTCACCAATACACGGCTGCAGTAGCACCTCCTGGAATTTCGTTGTGCCCGCTGCATCACCAAATGCGATGCGGCGCGCGCAATGGCATTTGTTTTATTTATTTATTTGTACACTTGCCTCCGTTCTGCCATAATCCGGAGTTTACTACCCCCCACCCTGCCCTGTGTTACCGCCCGGCAGCAGTCTCTCCAGGAGCCGCTACTGCACAGCTGTAACACTATGGCTCGAATGGGAACATTATTTTATAATTTTTCAGGTTGGTGTGAATAGCACTAGCTAATCCTGTGTGCACAGACTTTGCTGCAAAAATGCCAGCTTGATGTGGATAGCGCTGTGCTAATCAAATTCTTAAAAATACTACTAGAAAAACAGAAACTAAGGTGGGCACATTTATGTCGCTGTTATAATAGCTGCACTTCATAAAAAGACGTACACATGTATATGAGACAATATATAATGGGTAACCGTGTATTATGGTTCAAAATGTCCATTGAGGGGTTCTTGTGACATCATAAACCATATGGCCAGAGCAGAGTTGACTGGATTTGGAGCTGTCTACCCAGCACATCCCTGATGCATCTAGAATTTTCTCCCAGCATGTTGAGGATATTTAAGAAATGGCCTGCCTGGGAGTGCTGTGGTTTCCATTTTGAAGGGAGTCAGTATTAACGGCCACTGATGGACCACCATAAATATGGCCGCTCTTCAATACCTTTTCTGCCATCATTCCATCTGCCGAAACGGTGTTCCCGATGGCATAGTCAGTGGTGGTGGGACCACTGGATCCCATACATGCCACTGCCATCTAAATGGGGCACCAGCAGCATAGAGAAGATTGAACTTCAGACTACTTTTGACAGATGTTTGTTAATTGCCCTCTTCAAAATGTCTTCCTATATAATTATTAACCTTCTTCTTAAAGTGCATCTTAATCGCTTCATTGCCTCCTCAATTACAATGCCTGTCTCGTTTTCATCATAATCAGTCAAACAAAGATGAAAACTAAACACACTACAGGACTCACCACCATGAGCTTTTGCTTCATGTGGGGCCTATAAATGTTTGCAAACGTTGATCTCCATTCTTTCCATTATAAGAGGACTCTCTTTGGGAAAGGGAAAATGTGATGCTGGCACAATGGTCAAGATCTTTGCAAGCTGATGCACTCAGTGTATTGTCAATTAAATATACTGGCCGTATGGTAATTCAAGAAGGATTTGTGCAAGAAGTTTCATTCAGTGTAACAGGCAGTGTTTCCATTATTTTGAGTGCCCTCCCTGGATCTTTGGAAATCCAAATAATAATATTTATATAGTTCTGGACAGCTCTCTAATCTGACTTTCTGGGAATAACTAGAATTGTTTACTACCACATCTAATTGAATTTACGAAACGAGCAAAATAATACAAAAATATACTATTCAAATAAAGTGGCTTTTATTGTCTCATTATATGTTAATGTGTACGGAAAGAGAAACTAAAATCTTGGGAGACAAGAAAAGGACATTTTGGAGTACTTGAAATAGAACTCGTGCAGTTCTCTTCGCATACTTTTACATGCCTTTGCGAACTGACTCGAAAACATCTAATATGAGAATAAAATGTGAATATTAATAAAATATTCCAATATAATGGGTGAAAACAGAAAGGAATGTGCTGTTTATATTTTTTACTAATAGGGTGTTGGTGATTCCAAGATCGTTTAACAAAGGGGCGTTCAGGGCTTAGTTTGATTTGTGAAATATGGCTGGTACACAAAGTTCTGAGCAGATGTCTGCAGTGGGTGCAAATAAATGCAGTGGCGTCTGGCACAGATCGGGGGTGGCGGACCTCGCCGCGTCTCTCCCGGCCGGAACGGAACAGGAAGCACCCAGGCTCTTCTAAGCCAATCACAACGCTGCTCAGACAAGCAGTGGGAGTCTGGGTATGTTCTCTACCCAGGCTGTGAATCAGCCTGGTTAGAGAACATGCAAAGTGCGCATGACTGTTTGGCCAGCCCATGACGGCCGGTCAAACATTCATGCGCTCTTACGTGTGCCACCACTGCTCCTCCTGCTCCTCTGTCATCAGAGTGGCCCGCCGCAAAGCTGCTGCAGCAGGAAAAAATACAATGATAATAACCTTGAGTTATTATCATTTTATTTTTCCTTTATTTCATTGCTGCAAAGCAGTGGGGGCGACGCTCCTCCGCCTTAGCGGAGGAGCCGCCACTGATTAAATGTCAGCGCTCCTAATATCAAGCCTGGCAGTCTTTAATCAACTACCAGACACTCCCTGTTCCTATTTCTCACTCTTGTAAGTTTCCCCTTTCTATTTTTGTGCCATATTTGCTGTCTTTCTCTTCGTCCGTCGCTATTATCGTTGCGTTTTTTCCCTCTTTCACTCATTTCTCCCTCTTGCAAGTTCCCACTTTCTCCCTTTGTGGCATTTTTCCTGTCTTTCTCTTCCTCTGCCATTCCTATCTGTGTGCTTCTCTTTGTCTTGCAATCTGTAAATATCTGACACAGGAAACAAGTGCAGGTCCCCAAATATAAGTGCCTGCGGCCCCCACCAGCAACCACTGGCTCAAATTAAGCATTGCACGTTGCAGTAAAAGAGCACTCCTGAAGTACTACTTTCCTACTCATAAGTGATTTCGTAAATCAGCTCCTTGACTTTTAATTCACTGGAGTGGCAGACATTGCATTTCTATCTAAATGTCACGGTGCTTTCTATTTTTTTTTTAAATATTGGAACACATTCAGTTCCGAACACACAAAAAAAGGATATGAAAGATCATGTCTGTCATGATTTGTATTTCTAGAGAGGAACTTAAGAGTTACCATCCTGCCGCTGTGTCAAGGAGGAAAGAATGCTGATTCCCCAGACATGAACCAGAAATCCTGAGTCGTGGAACTATTGTTTTTACAAGGCAGTCCTGAGGCAACAAATGTGTTAATTTAATTTTAGACTATGCACTACTAGGGACAGAAAATGTGTCCCTACTGAATTATATTTTAATACGAGCTATAATTTACAAACAAAATATGAAATGCTGTTTTACATATTTAAGCACAATTTAAATGCTACTAAAGGGCATTCTAGCATTTAGCTCCATAATTACATCTAACCTATCTCTTCGAGGCAGCGGCTTGGCTAAATCACAGCTAAACATCATTATTACACAATCAAGGTGAACCCTCTGCGGATTGTGTGCGATGTACCGTGATGAGCTGACCAAAAGTAATTCCGAAAAAATAGGGATGCACGAACTGGGTAAACAACTTGGAAAGCAGATGTTTGCTACAAGTAGGCAAGCTTCCAGCACATGAAACGCCTCAGGCGCGCGCAGCATGGAAATTCTGTACGCAGTCCATCAAACAGTGTTTTTTAATGTTCTGGGGAGGCAGGGGGCACAATTACAAACGTTACAAAATCAGAGGGACTCGGCTCTTCTTTCACATTTAGCGCATTTTCCAAACGCACTCTCGGTTGACATATTGCGCCTTCTACCCCTTTGCGACCTTCCCTGGCTGCAAGCCAGAGCTCCGGAGAAAGCAGGCCTGAGAGCCATGTGTGGTAGTAAACACGCTGCTTATTAAACCCCGGGCTGAATGCAGCAAAATGAATCTAAGCAAATAATCTTTCTACAATCAAAGTTCTCAGTACAAAAACAGCAGTGCTGGAGCAGAAGGAATGGGGCGGCCTTTGATATGCAAGCCATGCAGTCTGGTAATGCAGGCAGGGCCGCCTGCGCTATTCCATAGTGAGGACTGCACTGGTGTCTATACAGAGGTGTCTATGCATTTCGAAGGAGTCCTTCTCGGATGTTCATTGGGGAACACTTCATTCAAACTAGGGGACATGTGTGGGGTCGAATGATGTTTCTTATCAGTGGCGGCTCCTTCGCTATGGCGGAGGAGCGTCGTCCCACTGCTTTTCAGCAGTGCAAAGTAAAGGAAATATAAAATAAGTTTGAGTTATTGTCATTTTATGTCTGCTCTGTGAAAGGGCGGTTGGGCTGCTCTGCTCTCGGAGCAGGATAGGGGAGGAGTGGTTTGCCCACTCCTAAGTGCTCATTGACTGTTTGGTCGGACGCCCAAACCAGTTATGCGCACTTTCCCTGTTCTCCATGCAGGCTGCATTACAGCCTGCGTGGAGAACATACCCAGGCCCCCATTCCCTGGTTGAGCGTCGAACCAGGACACTCAAAACCAATCACAACACTGCATTGCAGCATTCTGATTGGTCAGGGGAGCCAGAGACTTCGCTTAACGTAGATTCTGAGCCTGACCTCGTCCAAGCCCTCCCTCACGGATACCACATACAACGAAAGGATCGCAAAGAGGGCAGAGGAGGAGGCCTATCGATTATTTTTAAAGACCTCTATAATTGCCACAGTCTCCCTAACCTGGTACCAGAATGTGAAAGTTTATCTTTCGTCATTGATTTCTCCCCCATCACTACCTTCTCTGGGCTACTCATTTATCGCCCACTTGGGGCCCTTGGGCAATTTCTCAATGCTCTCCCTCCATCATAGCGAATTTGGCATGTGTGCCATCTAACTTCTCACTATTAGGGGATCTCAATATCCATCTAGATGATGCATTCGACCACACCACCAGAGAACTGACTATGAGCCTTTTCGCACTACAACTCAAACAGCTAATATTCAAACCCACCCATATCAAAGTTCATCTACTTGACCCTGTTTTTAGCAACTGCGCAGAGCTCAAAACGGGAATTCCACCCCGCTTCCTTGGTCTGATCATTTTCTGATCCCCCTGTCCTAAGTTACTCCCGACTCTCTTTACCCCACTAACACGATCACACGTAGGAAACGTAACTGGTCTAAACTTCCCCTGAAACTCTGGAAGTCGGCTCTTGAAGCCTCTAGACCTTCCAGCAACTCCAACCCCATCGCAGCTAATGAGGACTACAATAGCTGGATCCACTGTTCCTTAGAGGCTGTGATCCCCATTAAATACTCCCAAACAAAACGGAGTGCCACCACCTCTCCCTGGTATTCTCCTAAATTACGGGAACTTAAACGATATTGTAAAAAGCTAGAGAGGAAATGGCGACTTGACTACTCCCCTACTAGTAAATCCGCATATAGAGAGGCAATAAAAACCTATAAAGATGAAATCAAAGCCTCTCAAGCAGTCTTCTATGAAGAAAAAAATTAAGGCAGCTGCTTCGTCCCCCAAGGAAATCTATCAAATTGCCAAAACTCTCCTCAAACTTCCCCAGAAACCCCCCAAATCCAATTGATGCTCAAACCCGATGCAATAATCTTGCAGATTTTTTTCTCCAGAAAATATATACCTCCTTTCCCCTCACTCAGCCGGATCCAGCCCTGGCCACTACCATAAATTCAGGACCTAGGCCCTCAGCCACTCTCGATATCCTCCCCCTTCCTGATCCCACTACATTAGACTCCATCATGCACCGAATAAAATTCGGCTCCCCCCTTGACCCAGCACTTCCACGAGCCTTTCTGCCGGTCATAGGAACCATTCTTCCTACTACTCTCGATCTGCTCAATGCCTCCATCTCCATTAGCATTGTTCCCCTCCCCCGGAAGCGTGCCATGGTTAAGGCTCTCCTAAAAAAGCCTAACCTTGACCATGACAATCCTAGTAACTATCGACCGATCTCCCTGCTACCATGGCTGAGCAAGATTCTGGAGAAACATGTCAACCCGGTACTGGTAGAGTTTTTGGGAAGTAATCCCCTTCTTGATCTCTACCAGACTGGTTTCCGTCCCCAGCATGGAACCGAAACCGCCCTCCTCACAGCAACTTAGGAGGCTAGGAAAATCCTTGATAAAGGAGGATCTGCGGCAATCATCCTCCTCGACCTAAGTGTCAGGAAATGCCATCACCTGATTTAGGTCTTTCCTAGATGACCACTCCTTCCAGGTTTTCGAGGACGATATTGCCTCCACCAGTTTGCCTCCCTGAGCCCCACACTGTTCAACATATATATGAGATGTGTGGTGGAAGGCGATGGGGCTGGGAGTTTTGAGGGGTTCGATAGTCAAATTAGATCGGTCAAGTTTGGTGTTGTGGTAGTTTCGGAGGCATACAGTTCCGGGGAGGAAAAGAAGGGGCATAGGAGAAAAGAGGAATATGGTCTGGGGAAAGGGGGTGGTCTTGAATAGTTGAGGGAGGTCGCAGGTTTTGTGGGTGGGGAGATTGGGTGGTAGGTGAGGAGTGACGGAGCTGTTAAGTGTCAGAGGAGGGGTTAGGTTGTTTAGGGGGCATAGAGTTTCCCGTGAAGCGAGTGATTGAGGGGAAAGGACGGTAGAGTACGTGAGTGGTTGGGTAGGAGGGAGGGCATTTGGGGGTTCAAGGGGAGGCGGGGTCATGGGAGGGGAGTGGTAAATGGGTGATTGGGAGTGGGGGTTATCATTGTTCAAGGAGGAGTCCGAAGAGAGGGAGTTCATGGGGGTAGGGGGGAGAGGGAGATAAGAGGGGGGTGTGAGGTATGTGATTGGGGATGGGGGATGTCATTAGCAGTAGAGAGGTCCAAGGAGGGAGATAGTGAAGTCCATTGTTTGACGACTATTTTAGTTGGGTGGTTAAGAGTGGAGGTGGAGCAGGGGGTGAGGTATGCGGGGTGCTATTCGTTTGGGGAGGTGGGGTGTAGGCGCTGAGTGGTCGAGGAGTAGGGACATAGTGCTGAAGTGGAGTTCGAAGATGGAAAGATGGGTTGCCATGGCTTGTATGAGTATGTTACCGGTTTTGAAGATGAAGGTATTAACATCACTATGAAAGGCTGGGGAGGGAGTGGTGGATATTTTGAATCCATATGGTATTTTGGTTAATTTAGAGATTGGGAGGTGTTGAAGGAAGATGCTCTTCCATTTAGAGGGGTGTTTGGAGTAAAAGATGTAGTTGGTGATGAAGGGGGAGGTGAGGCTGACGCAGTTGTCAACAATGAGTGTTTCCGGGTTACGGATAAGGAGTTTATGTTTGAAGTTTTTTCTAGCACGTTTGGAGAGACTGGGGGGGGGGTAAAGAATGATCCAGGAGTTAGGTCCATGTTTGGCGAGAGTAGGGTCCAGGGTTTGATGGATGGTGCTGTGAGGAGGCATGTTGGGAGGACAAGGGAGGAGGACAGAGTGAGGACAGGGAAGTTAAGGAGATGAGGGTAGAGGAGGAGAGGGGGATTGGAAATCCAAAAAGTGGGGGGGGGGGGTCGCTGGGGGAGAAAAGGTAGAGCGGGATCAGGAAGTAGGGTAAGCAAGCGAGGAATTGGAAACCAAAAACTGGGGGGAGAGGGGATGCTGGGAGAGTAAAAAATAGGGGCAGGAACAGGAAGTAGTGTAAGCAAGCGAGGAGTAAAAAATCAGGCGCAGATTAGACAGCAAAACAGATTACATCGCTAAAATGGAGCAAATAACATAGTTAAAATAACACTATAAATATGTTGATATTAATAGTGGCGAAATATAGGGAGGTAGATTAAACAAATAAGGAAATTGAAATCAGAGGCAGATTGGACCACAAAAACAGGTTAACATTGGTAATATGGAGAAAATTAAATAGGTAAAATAACAGGTTAATAGTGTACTTCAATGCTCTCTGCTAATATCTGCCCAGGAATAAACACACATAACAAATTTGTAAATCAATTGTGATTCTCTGCAGGAGGGACAATGATCTTATCCAGATTCAAATGGCCAGGTGTGTCGACTGTGAAAGGTCTGTGGCAGTGGGAGCTCCTGCTACTCAAAGCTTGGCTCAAAAAATGCCTTGACATTTTTTTCTACTGGTATCACAGAGATAAAAACTTCAATAGGTAGGCAGGTGGCGGGCGACCCCCCCACCCCCCAAGCTAGTGTCCCCTATCCCCACCTGTGAGTGCGCTACAAATAAATACATTTGGGTCCAATCTACAGAATGGTTAGAATGTAATGGAATTTAAATGCAAGTAATTAAATATAAATCTGGCACAGTCTGTATCATCATAATTAACATTCATTAAAATAACGTGGTCTGACACACAATCTGCAGACTCTGCCCCCTCACTTTTGCTTCCCTGCAATTGCTACACTCTGCCAGCACAAACATTAGAAACATTAGGCTAAATGCTTTTTGAAAAATGCTGAGCTTAAATTGTGTAAGAGTAATGCTGTTTCCTGCAGTCCTATTAGTCAATGTAACTAGCGGAGCACCAAAGCTAGAGTCTGCCTGATTCTAATTGAGTCTTGAGAGTAAATGTTTGTACTTGTAAATCTATAAATAGGAGAAAATATATGGCAGACAATTAGGTCATTTTTGGTTTGAGGTCAACTGAGAGTATTCTGACTGTGGTGGAAACTTCTTGTTAGTTTATTATTTTTCATTCTTAGCTAGTACTACTGGTACCGGAGTTAAATAACAAGCATTATTCTTGTGATCGATTTTGTACTGGTGAATGGGCAATCTGTGTACTAACCAGCCAGGGCGAGAATGACACTGAGTGAAAATTACAAGTGCTGATGCCATCTGGACTAGTCAGTCAGTCAGAAACAACTTTATTTCGCCAACATAATGATGGCATAAAAAGTATACTACAAATAAAACATTTGTCATTATTGCAATAAGCTTAAAATACAAGAGTTACAACATGATTACCAAAGAAGGAAACATGTTAAAATAACTTGGAGCTCTTGGAGACGCACCTGCACGCCGGAGAGGCATCAGGGCCTGTGACGGTTACTTGGTGGCCTTCTCATCCACCCCAAACACTGCTCTGCTGACGAGGTAAACTGTCCCGAAACCCGGGCCATGTCTCGGGTCCAGAGAGCTTGGGGATAATGAGTAACTACTCGCACCAACTGTGGTGAACTACTTTTTACTCATCCATCTACATGCACTACATGTACCAGAGTGCTAAGGGGCGACCCGGAGAAGTGGCTAGTGGTGTGCGATCCATCTTGGTTGTACTTAAACGGCTCCCGTGAGCCCTGAGCTGACGAGCTCTTGGAGACGCACCTGCGCGCCGGAGAGGCATCAGGGCCTGTGACGGTTACTTGGCGGCCTTCTCATCCACCGCAAACACGGCTCTGCTGACGAGGGAAACTGTCCAGAAACCCGGGCCATGTCTCGGGTCCAGAGAACTTGGGGATAATGAGTAACTACTCGCACCAACTGTGGTGAACTACTTTTTACTCGTCCATCTACATGCACTACATGTACCAGAGTGCTAAGGGGCGACCCGGAGAACAGGCTAGTGGTGTGCGATCCATCTTGGTTGATGTTAAAATAACTTATTCCTATTATAGAAATAAGAAAGAAGAAATTCATATACACAGACAGTTATTTACACAGTTCAGTAAATTGGTTCCTCTGTTAAGTATAAAATTAGCAGATTGAACATCTCTTTTTAAGAGTAGATAAAAAAAGGACGCGAATGAAAGACATGTAAAAGGGTCAGATAATAACTGCAGGTAATAAAGGACCACACAACACTGTCTAAAATTTATTTTACGCATGAGGGGGACAATAAACCTTTTCCTTTCTTCACAGTAAAATTTACAAAAAAACAAAAAGTGCAAATCAGTCTGAATAGATCGATCATCACATGTACAAAATGGGAGATCATAGATTACCTAGATATTACGGGGGAAACCCCACATCAAGGGGATGTAGTTTAGCCGAAATCTCACCAAAATATATCTGTGTTGTAAATTTGTGACGAATGATAGATACGTTGAGTTCACATCCATTTGCATTATGCTAGGGACTGCCAGGAATGCTCGAACTGTCGACAGCTTAGAATAAGAAACCTCGCTTCTTGCCTGCAATCTAGATAGCAAATGGTTATACAAGTCTTTCTTAGAAATAGACCAGCAGGTTTTAGGGTCTACAAAAAGATGATCTAACCCAGCTGCTTTAAAAATGGATTCAACATAATGTAACCAGCTGATATTACTCACACCATCTAACTTCAAGACGCCATTTATAATATCCCTTGTCAATGAGAGGGTCTCCTTCCGCCAAACCGAGTGCCACATTAAAATTGTCGCCACACACATTTTGTCAGTTAAATAAGGGACTCTCAACTCCATATGACAATCAAAGTTAGAGCAAGACTTTGGCAATGAGACTACATTTTTCAAAAAGATGTCTTCTATGGATTGCAGTTTTGAGAAATCTCCAATGCCCCAAACAGCTGCTCCATAAGTGGCAGCAGATACCTTTTTTGCTACATAAACTTTCTTTATTGCTTGAACAGGTTTAGAACCAACTTTCTTTTATAAATTTAGAAAGAGCCCCAATGCTCATTTCCATCTGTAGGCCCCTATTTGTGACTGTACTTTGCCAGTAATTTTGACAATCAAACATAATCCCTAGATAATTAAAATAATCCACAACTCCCAGCTTGCCCCCTTTAATGTGAATTTTTAGCTGATTCCACTGCTTTGAACCTACAGCTAGAACAAAGGGCTTTGAATAGTTAATTTTCATATCCAGCTTGTTCATAAATTTAGTGTATTCCAACACTAGATGACGCAGTGTATTGCTAGTACGAGCTAAAATCACTGTGCCGTCCACATGTAATAGTATCGGTACTTGTAATGAGTTGATATAAGGAACATCTGGAGTAGATACCAGCAGAGCAAATTCAACATCATTGGTGTAGAGTGCAAATAGAAAGGGTGCGAGCACGCACCCCTGTCTCACGCCCCTAACAATTTTAAAGAGCCTAGTACATTCACCTTCCTTTCCATAACGAACACAAGCTGAGGCCCCTGAATACAGATCACGAATAATGTTAATAATCTGTAGGTCGATCCCCATTGCCTCCATGATCTACCACCACCTAGGCTGTGCCACGCAGTCAAAGGCTGCCGACAGATCCATAAAGGCAAGATACAGTTGGCCATTTTTAGCTGCCGTGTATTTTGCAATTATTAGGCTCAGGTTCAGGCACTGATCAACAGTGCCTTTACCTTTTCTGAAACCAAACTGACATGGGAATATTGTATTCTTGTCCAGAGCCCATTCCTCAAGTCTATTTAAAAGCAGCCGGCCCAATAATTTTGCAGTGGAGTCTATCAAAGATATAGATCTATAGTTTTTCGGAATTGACCTATCCCTCTTTTTATAGATAGGGACAATTACAGTTGTCTTCCACGATGGATCAGCACCTATCTGGGTAATGTTAAAAGCGGGCCCAGAGATCTTGATTATCCAAAAACAAATCAATTGCAACACCATCAGGTCCCGGTGCCTTCGCATGTTTACACTGATTTAAAGCATACTTTATTTTTTCTAGTGTAAACCTGGCACTACCTCCTGCACCAACTAAACTTGCGGAGGTGGACGGAATAATTGCCTTCTCATTGGTTCCAAATAGACCTTCAAAATGTGTAACAATATTGCTCCTGTTCAACATGGGTATCTATGGACATGGACTGCTCATCTCTTAGAAAAGGTGCATTAATCACAAACCAAAATGCCTGCGAGCTTTTTAATGAAGCACCCTTTTGCAAATTTTCCCACCACGCTTCCTTTAGGGCTTTCAGCCTTGAAATCCTTGCTTACTTATAAGCCTTCCACAATGACTTAACCAAAGATAAGTTACGGGGTTTGGACATCAAGGCCATATGAAGATTTTTTAGTGATTTTTCACAGTTCTTGTCAAACCAACTATATTTCTTATGATGGCCATTGCGTATAACACAAATTAAATTACTTTCAACTTCTAATAAAATCAGCTCAAAAGCTGAACCATGCTATCGTCAGATAAAGGATCTAGGCATACCATTATCTCCACTGCTCGATTAGAGACTAAGTTGTCCAGAAACTTCACAGTATCAACTATCTCCCACTTCAAAACAATTCTGTTCTCCCTTGCAATTACGGGGTTTATATGAAGTTTAAGAGTGCATTCCTTTTTCATTAAAGAGGGGATGAGGAAAGTGATTGCAGCATGGTCACTAAAAGCTTAAAACTTGATCTCAAATTGAGAGAAAAACTTTTTTCTCGGATCAGAGACCAGAACATAATCATGCGTAGAGGAGAAGGAACAACTAAAAAAAGTAAATCCTCACTGACCAGTTAAAATTTCAAATATATTTAAAAACACAAGAGTATTTATAGTTAATAGACTGTTTAGGCCATTACCGTAATCAAAGTGACTAAAATGGGGAACACTCTCCCCATCATCGTCCACCAGTCTACAGACTGATGAATTAATCTTATCACAAGGATGAGCATTAAAATCCCCAAGACAGATTATATTACAGGTTTTAGTACATTTTTTTCTGCAAATTATCTATATCTCTTTCTAAAGGAGCCAACACCCCTGCTTGGTTACTTCCAAAATTGTTGTTATAGAAATTAACAAGCAGCCATGGTTGGTCCACACAATACTCTAATAAAATAATATGATAATATGGTGATGTATTTAAAAAGGACTTCACTTTTAAAGGGAAAGTATTAGAAAGTAGGGTCAGTAAACCACCCTTAGCACGACTAGCTTATGAGGGTATAGCAGGAGTTTCAAATGAACGATACCCATTCAGCTGTATTGGGTCAGTTTCCCAAGTCTCTTGTAAGCACACCATATCTTTAGATGTTAACAAAGACGACCATTCCATATTAGACTTTTTTTTATTGTACCCAGCGATGTTTCACGAAATTTCCGCAGCAGACCCTGAAGCATTCTCCAGATGTATCGATGTCTGGGACAAATTCGGACTGTCTATCTGCTTACTTAGTTGTGGTTGAGAAATTACAGAAGGAACAGTGAGCATAGAAGACCCATTTTGCATTGCTATATCACCAACACCATTAGCTGTTGAGCTCTGCTCATCCAGTCAATCACATATAGGCATGGCTTCCAGTGCAGCAAATCTATTACTAAGAGGTAAGGGAAAAAGGGCAGAAGAGACTGGTTAAGCGGAAGACGGAAAGGCTTCCGGGCATTATGAACTCTAACGAGAGGGGGCTTGGGTGAGATAGCAGGTTTATAAAAGAAACCCAACGGAAGGGCACACAGTTCAGAATAGAGTGATGGGGTACTTGGTAACATAGTTAATAAATCACCCACTAAATGATGGTTGTTAAAATTTTGAATAATGCAATCACCTTTGATAGTCTTGGGAGCTCTTCCTAACCAGTTAACCCTCGTAGCCATAATAAAATGTTTATACACATTAGAGTTTTCCCCTATACAGTTAGAAAGCCAATGCTGAGCTTTATTGATTAACTGCTCCATAGATTCTAGAAGATTAGCTTTCAGTTCTGGTACATTTGCTAGAACTATGACATACTGGCAGCTTGCCGGTGGAAGATCTAACCTTCCTTTAGAATTCACAGCCTCTGCTAAGTGCTGAGGGACCCCCCTTCCAGAGCAAGAAACAAGAGCTCCACCCTTTAAGAGAGTAGAGGTTATAGACAGTTGGGCTTAGAGATGGGTGTTCATAGTCCCATTAGACCCTTGAAGTTTGCCATGTGACCTAGTGCACCCATTGGTATCTACGGTGGTTTGGGTCGGGATCTGATGATGGTTATTATGTGCAGTAGCTCTCAACTTTTTAGCTGATTCTCGAACAGAACCTGTCGAATGAGTAGACAACCCTATTGCTTGTCGTAGGTCATGACTTCTCATTTTATCAGTCACCACAGGAGGGGTCAACCTTGCTTCATAAATTAGCTCAATAGTATTTGGGGGGCTTGGTTTAAGAAGCAAGAGGCTTTGGGTTAGTTTATACAATATAGGGTTTATAAGTGCAGTCACCATAGTTTCTATCCTTTTCAACATGTCGGAGCCATGAACATGGTCATTCCCCAGATGGGGTTGATTAGTAATATCCTTAGACCTTGTGGTTCTCGTAGATCTTGAGTGTAAGGGAAGTCCTGAATCCAATTCCTAATTCCCAGTACTTTTCTCCGTGCAAACCCTTTTCAGTGTTTTTTGCATTAGAGGAGCACCTCCCTTTCTCTTCGTAGGCCTTGGTTCTGGGTTGCTGTTCTCCAGTTGGAGAGACACTAACTGCTCCTGAGTGGCTTTGCAACGTTCCAATGTGGTGTCAGTAGGTGAAGATAAATTCGACGTTGGAGCTATAGCAGCACCGGACTCACTTGTTGGTTGCCCAGAAATCAGGGGATCAACGCCTAGGGCTCGTCCTCCTAAGGAGGAGCATTTTTGAGCAATAAGTGAGTCCAAGGAAAGCCTTCACTTAGTTAGCTCAATCTTGTGAGCAAGGACAGATTCAGCCCTTGTTACGATGGCGTCCAGGGTACTAGCAGGTCCACCCCCTTGCTTTCCCTTATAACCCCCCCTTTTGCTCATTTTAATTCTAGATAGGAGTTTTCCAGTTATGACACACACAACGATCAAAGCTAGTCGTTTCGTTTCATAAGCTTTTATTCGATTACCACTGTTTGTAATCATAAAAAGTACACATTAAAAACAATAAACATAAATATAGTAATTATAAAATACGAGTATATCAAAATTAAAGTGAAAGTTTCATATCAGTTATAAGTTTGACGTATTTTAATACTAGTTTTTAAAAAGGTAGCTATGCACTTCGCAACATGTGGCGAGTCCAAGAGCTGCAGGAAGAGAAATGCAGGGTGACATAATCTGTGACCTGAAGAGTGGAGAAGTGGGAGAATCCAAAATTTTCGTGGTAGTTTATAATATTTGCAAAAGAAAATAATATGGATTGTTGATTGTGAAGAAACTCCATCACATGGACAATTCGTCAGGTTGCGCGACCAGTTTTGAACTTCGGGAAAGGAAACTAAGCGAAAAAAGGTATTAAAACGAAATCTAGACAAAAAGTATTTCTCGTAGTTAGACAGATAGTAAGTCAGATAGGGTTGCATGCCTTTAACAGTTTGCGTTGCACAAATTTGCTTGTTCGAAGGTTTTATAATCTCCGTCTGGTTGCGCAGCTCTCTCAAGTGAACCAAGCACATCTTTTTTAAGTCTTTTCTGGAGATGTCTTCGATGCTAGGTGGGTCATCAAAATAAGACCTACGACCAAGGTCATTAAAAAAGTTCCGCACATAGACCAGCCAGGGGATCTTATGCCAGTTAGTTAAGGCTATACAGTCCGTAATCAAGGATCGTGTCAGATGGCACTCAGGTTTAGACCATATACGTTGCCACAATAAAATTGGTTGGGAACGAATCGTATCTATAATATATTCCATACCAAGCTCATTGTGTGAAGCGTAGTTTGGGGCGCTTTGCGGAAGGGCCAGCAGGTATTTAACAAAACCATTCTCTGTTATCTGTATGGGGTCTATATGGCCATACCCCCAAACGCCTGCTCCATAGGTAGCCACACTGTGGCATTTAGTATAGTAAATTTTCAGGAGTTCAGGAGGAGCGGGTTTGCCTAGCTTTCTCGAAAATGAGACCAGGGCCGATGTTGCTCGCTTGAAGAGAAGATTTCTACTGGCCGTAGCCTGTCGCCAGTTCAAGGAATCATCCACAAGGATGCCCAAGTATGGATAAACAGAGGTTTTTTCCAGTCTTATATTATCCACCAGTATTGGTTTAGGTTTTTTGACCCTAGGACCAATATGCATGGTAAATGTATTTTTTATATTGATTTTCAAACCAAGTGAACCCATAAAGCTGCTGTATTTGTTGAGTTGTTTTTGAAGTTGATTTAGCGTTCGGGCTAAGATAACGGAATCATCTGCATATAGCAGTGTCCGTATTGGACGGTGATTTATCTGTGGAAGATCCTGGCTCCCTTCCAACATGGCCTGCTCTAGTCCGTTGGTGTAAAGGTTGAACAGGAAGGAAGCCAGTACACAACCCTGTCTTACTCCCTTTGATATTGAGAAGGAACAAGTTAACTCACCGTTGGTGCCAAATCTGACACACCCTGTGGCGTCAGAATAGAGCTCCCGGAGGAAGGCTATTAAGGGTGGATCCACTCCGAGGTCACCAAGTATTGTCCAAAGTTTTGCATGCTGAACACAGTCAAATGCCGCGCTAAGATCGACATATACGAGGAAGATGTTACCTCCTTTTGCTCCTACATATTTTCCGGTCAGGAGGGCAAGGTTCAAGGCCTGCTCCACGGTCCCAAGGCCCTTCTGGAAGCCATATTGCAGGTCGGTCATGATGTTGTTTTCCTGGGCCCAAGATTGTAAGCGGTCCAGGAGCACTCGACCTGCAATTTTGCCCATGGAGTCCAGAAGGGAAATTGGCCTGTAACAGGCCGGGTCGTTACGATCACCTTTTTTAAAGATGGGGAGCAGGATTGATGTTGACCATGACTGTAGCAGGCCAACAGATGTTGGTGACCATAGTTCAATGTTATGGAGAAAGATGTCAATTGGGACTCTGTCAGGACCAGGAGCTTTGCCTGGTTTCGACGCCTTAAGTGCTTTGATGACTTCCACGTGGTTGAAATAGATGTTTATCGGATAGATGTTCTTCTCCAACATATGGGCTCCACTGTGATCTGTTCCTACTGGGTCTTGTTGGGAGTGACCAAAGATTTTTGAAAAATGCATGACCCAATCGTCTGCCGTAACTGCGACATCTAGATGCTGCCCATTTGTAGTATCAGCCAAGAAGGGGGATCTGACGACTTGCCAGAATAAAGCACTGTCTTTACTTTGGCAGCTGTCGTGGAGTTGGGCCCAGAGATTTTTCTTAATTTCTCTTCTACGTTCCCGTCTGGCCATATTATAGAGTTTCCTTAGATTTGAGATTTCCACTAGGTTCCTCGTAGGTCTATGTAGGGCTTCTTTTAAACTCGAAAGGGCCTTTCGGCAGGTTGTGTCAAACCACCTCGAAGAGAAGGACTTATTGGTCCTCGGTTTACCAGAGAGTTCTTTTCCAATTGTCTTCAAAATGTTCTGGAAACTACCCACAATTGTCTGGGGAGTAGAGTCTGGCGATAAACAGTCAAGTACCCAAGGTTTAGTTTTTTCAAGGACCCTTTCTGTTACTTCCACCGGGTCGACCTTTGCCCATTTGACTGTATAGCCATTCAATTTGTTCATGGTTAATGCGTTTTGTTGTAGGTGGCTCGAAGTAAAAGAATGTGGCTTAACCGTTGTTGGGTTAACTCTAACACTAATCGGAAAGTGATCGCTACTAGCGTCTGTCCCTGTGGAAAAGTTAGTCACTTGTCCCTTAAGAATCTGGGAAGACAGGATGAAGTCTATAGTGGTTAAGAAGCCTCTACCGTGGAAGGTTGCAGAATTTTTTTTTTGTGGTTCCACTAGTTCATTTACAAAGTCCAGTTCTAGGGAAAATATGGACTCATTTAGTTTGTTTCCACATATGGAGTGAGCAAAATGGGACAGAGCACTGCCATGTTCATCTTGCAGGCCGCAGTTTCCGTTTTTATAATTAGGACATAATGATAGATTAAAATCGCCACCCCAAAATATGTGTACTGAATTGGGATGAGAATCATTTTGCAAGGATGCTAAAAAAGTGGTAATTTCAGTTAAAATTACTAAACAATCCATTGTAGCTGAATTGTTGTAGTAATTAATCAAAATATAAGTACAATCTTTGATGAAATTTATTTGCAAAATTTGATAAGTCGGGAATTCTTTTAGCTTCCGAATGGATAAGAAAGGGAGAGTGTTGGCAGCATAAACCACGAGACCCCCCTTTGGTCTACCCATAGCTCCCTGAATTGCTGGGATGTGGAAGCTTTTATAACCCACTAGATGGTTTGGGGTGATAGACCATGTTTCCTGAAAGCAAAGTATCTGATGTTCCCTTACTGTTTCATGCCACGGCTCTAATGTCAGCTTGGAACGCAGACCTGCAACGTTCCAGTAAATTATGGAGATATTCAAGTTGTTTGAGTCAGATGGTAGCTGGCAGACAAAGGATTTAGGTGGAATGTGCTCTAATGGGATCGTAGTAGTTTCAGTAATAGTACTCTGATTGTTGGGCTGATAGAAATTTGTATCAGTAGGACCCATAGTACCCATAGAAGTTGCCAGGAATTTGGTCATCGTTTCATTTAAGGTGACATTACGAGATTCTGCAGTAGTCTCAGACTGGGAGTTAGTAATAATAGGCGAGAATAATTCTACTTGACCCTGAGGTTTAAGCGAGTGTGACTGTGACCCGGAAATTAGTGGAGCGACCGTGATTTGTGGGGCCTGGATCTTACTTCTTATATCCCTTAACGGTCAGTCCACCATTTCTAGGCAGTCATACCTATTTCTTGTTTGGAGACCCTGCCAGCCCTCCATTGGATAGTGAGACCTACCCAGTTGCCAGGGCTGATTGTGCCAATCTCTATTCCTGTTTCTGTTCCCATAGCTATAGCTGTATCCCACCTGATTCCATTGTTCTTCCTGGAAATGCTGCCAATTTGACATGGGAAGGTATTGGTGAGTGTTCAATGGGGGATAGAAGAAAGAAAGATGTTGGGCGTCAATTCCGCCCTTTTTTCCCAGGGTTGGCCATGAACAAATATGGTCCACGGTACTAGGGTCCCTGCAACTTACTATAATGCAGTCGCCCTGGATCGACTTGTGTTCATCACCTATCCATGTTACTCTGCGGACTGTGGAAATCCCGCCAGTATGGTAAGGCTCTAGTGGTCTGTTTATGCTTAACCACTGGAGCACCTCATTCTTGAGTGACCAGGCGGATTCAACCATACCTTCGGTTAATTCAGGAACGCCAGTAAGAATAACCGTATAAGGGGTTGCCTCCGGTGGGAGGTGCACTGGGCGCCTTAATCTTGGTGCTTTTTTGCATACCATCGAGGGTTGTGTGACCGTCGTTATAGAAGGTGAGATTGATGGTTTATTATTTATAGCTTGGTTAACGATTGTATCTGCTGTTGTATTTACAGGTTTAACAGATTTTACAGGTCCTGTTCCTGATGGAGTCTGTGGCGAATCAGTAGCTATTTTAGCCTTTAGCACACTAGACGCTGGATAGTGCTGTTTTACTGGTGGAACAGTGTGCTTTGATTTTAAAAGGGGTGGAATGGTCATAGGAGACTGTTTGGTTCCTGCGCCGGGTGAAGGTTTTTGGGGAACTTTAATAGGGTGAGTAGAATTTCTCTTCCCTTGACTAGCTGGATGAGAGCTCGTCACACTATGATAAGTGCGTGATAGAATTGCTATTTGAGCTTCCAAATTCCTTACGCTAATTTGTATAGGTTTTAAATGCTGGGAGAAAAGCTCTTTAATTGTAGTTAGTATTTGTGAGGTAGATTTACAAACTTTGCATGGGTTATCTATATCCTCTACGATAATGGTAGGTGGTATAGAACTATTTTCAATTGGAACATTTGTACTTGGTTGTGTAGTCTGTGGAAGTCGATCCCTCCCAGATTCCCTCTAAGGTTCCGAGGGGGTGTCGAGCGTCACTGTATTACCTCGTGATGTAGTGTTTCCTCGTTTGAGGATGGCTCCTTCCCTCAGTCCCCGAGATTGCTTATCAATGGTTGATTCCATTATGCCCTGTGTTTGACAAGCCTCTAGGTCCGGGGTAACCTCTAAGTCATCTGATAAAAGAGAGTCAGACTCTGATTGAGTTACTGATAGATCCACAGAACAAGGTACTGTATGAGTATCTGCAACAGTCACGGATGGAGGGAGAATAGCCATGGTGGGAGCTTGTTGGATGGAAGATGCCGCAGTTGCCCTAAGGCCCATAGAGGAACGTTTCGCTTTAATGAGGTCCAAAGAAATTCTGCGTTCCAAAAGGGAAATGCTGTGTTCGATGGCCTCGTTGGTCCGTGAAATAAATTGATCTATTGGTCCAGTGATCTGGGCAACAGCCAGTGCGGTTTTTGCTTTGCTTCTGGTTCTTCCCGGCATGATGGATATATGCGAAATCCTGAGTATAAAGACGTGTCGGGTTTAGCAGCAGAAATCAAGGGGGGTGGCCCGGTCCGGTCTCTACCGGTCACTAACGGGCAACAACGGGCCCGCCCTTGGCCCGGGCTTCGCCCGGCGTCCCGCGAGACGGGGCTGGTGCCAAATTTAAGCACCGCCTGGCGCTTCCTCGTGTGGCGGAACACCGCAAGGGTCTCTGGACGTTGAAGTCCGCCCCTCGCCCGTCTCCTCTCGGAGGCCCCTGCTCCAGGTGACAGGTGAGCAGTCGGGCGGCGGGAGCCAGGCGGGCAGGTCCGCAATTGATTTTCACTGGGAGCAAAGAGGTTCGTGGCTCAGTGTGACTGGAAACAGCAGCAGGCTGCTCGCAGACGTGGTCAAAAGAGAAATTCCCCCACTCGATGGGGCTGGTGCCAAATTTAAGCGCCGCCTGGCGCTTCCTCGTGTGGCGGAACACCGCAAGGGCCTCTGGACGTTGAAGTCCGCCCCTCGCCCGTCTCCTCTCGGCGGCCCCTGCTCCAGGTGACAGGTGAGCAGTCGGGCGGCGGGAGACAGGCGGGCGGGTCCGCTATTGATTTTCACTGGGAGCAAAGAGGTTCGTGGCTCAGTGTGACTGGAAACAGCAGCAGGCTGCTCGCAGACATGGTCAAAAGAGAAATTCCCCCCAAAGCTAGTCAAAGGCTTGGGCCTCCAGGAAAATAATAAGATCAACAGTACCTATCTTCTCTGTCCCGACAAACAGATGTAAGTGGGTAGGCCCAGCCCAGCCTCCTCCGGGCTCCTCCGGGCGTGGATGGGCTCACCCTTGGCCCGGGCTTCGCCGCGTCCGTCCCGCGCCGTGGGAGCCCTAGGCTGTACTTATGCGCCTCCGGGCGCAGAGGGATGACGGTAGCTCCTCCTGGCGCTGAGCCTTCTTGGAGGTGGAGTCCTCTCCAAGAAGTATGGGTTGCCTCAGCCCCTAGCAGGAAGAAAGTGTGGCAAGCCTGTCCTCAGCGGGAGAAAAGTGTGGCCTGCCTTGGCCCCAACAGAGGTAAAGTGCTGTGTGCACCAAGGCTGTCCCGCGGTGCAGGAGCCATGGGCTGTACTTATGTGCCTCCGGGCGCCGAAGAATGACGGTAGCGCCTCCTGGTGCTAAGCCTTCTGGGAGGTGGAGTCCTCTCCATGAAGTACGGCGTGCCTCAGCCCCTAGCAGGAAGAAAGTGTGGCAAGCCTGTCCCCAGCGGGAGAAAAGTGTGGCCTGCCTTGGCCCCAACAGAGGTAAAGTGCTGTGTGCACTAAGGCTGTCCCGCGCTGCAGGAGCCATGGGCTGTACTTATGTGCCTCCGGGCGCCGAAGAATGACGGTAGCGCCTCCTGGTGCTGAGCCTTCTGGGAGGTGGAGTCCTCTCCATGAAGTACGGCGTGCCTCGGCCCCTGGCAGGATGAAAAAGCGGCATGCCTGTCCCCAGCAGGAGAAATGTGCGGTGTGCCCTGTCCCCAACAGAGGTAACATGCTGTGTGCAGTAAGGGTGTGCCGTGCCGCGGGAGCCCTGGGCTGTACTTATGAGCCTCCAGGTGCAGAAGAATGATGGTAGCGCCTCCTGGAGCTGAGCCTTCTGGGAGGTGGAGTCCTCTCCACAAAGTACGGCCTGCCTTGGCCCCTGGCAGGAAGAAAGTGTGACGTGCCTGTCCCCAGAGGAAGAAAAGTGCGACGTGCCTTGGCCCACACAGAGGTAAAGTGCTGTGTGCAGTAAGGGCATCAACAGTGCAACATTTTCGAGCAGTGACACAAAATATATATTCTGGCCTCTGCTACCAAGATGTGGTGAGAAATTCAGCTTAAAGAATTATCCAACTGTGAAAATTATTGTGTTCTAGAGTGTAAAATTAATCTGATGTTTGCTGCCTATCTTACTACCAGTATTTTGAAATCCAGATATGGCGACCCCTGTGTTTAGCAATGGGTCACCTTTAGTAGTTCCTTGGGCCGGAGTGGTGGGGACCGTCATTGCTGTGCCCCAAAGTCTTGCGGTGTGACACTAGGTGCTTCATCCACAGACCTGCGCAGGTACAAGGCATCAAGACGTAATCGAGGGGTGCTGTGATGGGGGCTTAAAAACACGACCGAATCTGGAGGCTGCCTCCTAGTTCTTTGGCCAGCCGACTCGATGGAGGATCCAGACACAATTCTGAGATGGCTACCAAGACGTAGCTCTTTAATTAATTAAATTCAACCAAGGAATGGAAGGCAGTTGCATACATCAGCGACATGGAAAGCAATGAAATGCATTCCACGAATTTCTACAGCAAATGACCATTGAAAATATTTAAGATCAAACTACATTCTGCCATGACTCAGCAGTAGTACACTGTCCAGTATTGAGGATCACCTCTCCCAATTACATGGTCGCATTGCAGACAGCAAAGCATCTTCTATTTACATCCCCAACAGGGGCAGGCACCTCCTGCCAATAATTTCCATTCTAAACAAGAATCAGAGGCAAAGAGCACCATCAACATTCACTTGTACAAGTTCCCCTCTTGACTAGGTGAGTGGTGAAAAATGACGTACCAATTCATACAAATGCACACAAGACCAGGGAACCGCATAACACACCATTGCTGTTAGGAAACCTGGGGCCTGACCAGCATCCAAGGAAGTCCCCATTAATAATCTATCGTAGCAACCCAGCGTAGGGCTGAAAGGTCCAACAGGCCAGTCCCCCCTACAGCCAGCCCTGAGCCCAGATACGCATTAACTCTCACGGGGGCAAACCAGCGAAATGGCCGAATTTGTCGGGTATCCCCCTCCTTTTCTGCAAATATTTCCGACTCTTGCTCCAGGTGAGAGTGGGTGGGTGTTTCGCAAAGTGGCTACCAGCTGCCTCAGAAATGTGTCAGGATCCTATATCGAGTAGCGTGGCTGAAGAACAAAGAGGTGGCTTCCTGATCCTGTGGCATTTTTAAGCCCCCGTTGTGGGACCACCAATGACATCATGATGCCTCGTATCTGCATAGGGCTGTGGATGGAGCACCTAGTCTCGCCCCGTGAAAATTTGGGCACAAGCATGATGGCCCCTACCACTCTTGACCATGGAGCGACTAAAGACGACCATTTGTTAAATGCAGGGGTCGCCATATCATCATACACTACCAATGTGTCAATCGCTAACTTCAGTCTGCGGTAAGAAACACAATGCAGCTCAACTCACCCTCCCAATCCATAACAGAAAGAGGAGGCAGACACCCAGGTGTGTGTTCTACCAAGACGAAAGTCTTTCATCCCTTAAAATTCAACCAAGGAATGGAAGGCAGTTGCATATACCAGTGATGTGGAAAGTAAGTAAATGCATCACACAGGTTGTACAGCAAATGACCATTGAAAATATGTAAGATCAAAATACATTTCACCTTGACTCAGTAGTGGTACGCAGTCCAATGCTGAGGATCAACTCACCCAGTTGCATGCTACTACAAATGGTCGCATTGCAGACAGCAAATCATCTTCTATTTTCATCCCCCCCAGGGGCAGGCCTCTCATGCCATCAATTTTTCATTCTCTAACAAGATTTATAGGCAAATAACATCATCAACATTCACTTGTACTAATTCCTCCCTTGGCTAGGTGGGGGATGAAAAATTACATACAAATTAATACAAACACACAAAACACCAGGGAATCGCATAATGCACCAGGGCACCAGTGGCCTGACCAGCGTCCATGCAAAGTCCCCATCAATAATCAATCCCAGGCAACCCAGGGTAGGGCTGAAAGGTCCATGATCACCAGAAGGTCTGCCCCTCTCCAGCCAGCCTAGTGCCCAGATACTTATTACCCTATCACAGGGTCAAACCAGCAATATAGTCACCTTTGTCGGGTATCCCCCTTTTCTGTGAAAATTTCTGCCACAGGGTGAAACAATTACTGGCAATTCGCCAGGGTTCCGGTGTTTATGGAACATTTTGCTTTTATTATTGCTTGCTTTCTGCACTTATATATAGACAGTGTACGTATAGTGTATTTGCAGTCCAAATAGATTTTTGCTAATTAAACTTATTGTAGTACACCATACAATACTTCTTCAGTGAGTCTTTGGTCATGTGTGCTCGCTCTTTCCTTCCCATGTAAACTTCTGTGAAAAGGCACTCTAAAAAGGCACGTGAGATATGCAACGCCAAAGCAGCCAGTACACAAATTTGTTAACTCTGGCCACTGACATAGCTTTCCATGCCAATACTGCTGCACTTGAACATTGCGATTCTCATGGCAGGTACTGCAACATTTGCATTGAGCTGGCGCTTACACCCTCAGAGTTATTGAAGCGGTCAAAAATGAAGCAGCACTTTTGAAACTACGGAGGAAATTCCTCTCTACTGAAGGGATCTAGAACTTGTTCAGAGGACCACAGTGAGATTTCATTGACTTTAAATGCCATTGGTGGTGAAGGGACATTTCTATGCATCATTGCAAGCCATTTCTCATACATTGTAAAATAATCGTTCCCGAATTGCTCTTCAACGTTGCTTTGCTTATCAAGTGGCAAGCACTCTAACATGGAACATGTTGCAGTGCTGAAGTCACTATAGGTGTCACCCAGCCTACTCTCTAGGAGATGTTTCACAGCTACACCAATTATGCTGTACACTTGGCAGACAAGGGTTTTTTCAGACTCTATTTTTTTTATCATGTCCACTACAGCAGTTATGTTTTCCTGTAAAAATCTAATAATGCAGTAGAGTGTACTTTTTTTTACATCACTATCAATATGCGACCAAAGATCCTCACATTTCTTGCCTTTGGCATTATCACTCACAAAAATTCCGTAAATGGTTACCACATGAATAATATAGCATTCATAGCCATTTGAACTGAGAATAATCAGCTAAAGGACACAGTTGGGATGACTCTTTATTTGATGCCACACAAAGCAAGAAATTATACATATTTCCGTTTTAGTTCCTGTGAATAAGAAAACAGTGTTAAAGAATGGACTAAAAAGTAAACAACATCCCTTATTAACTCTGAAGAATATAAAGATGCTTTCAGCATACCATCTAACAAGTGACAAGGATCTCCTACAGGGTATTAGTTCAGCTCGGGTATCAATTTTGACAGGTCATCACACAACTTTTTCATATATGTTATGTTATGTAATGTTATGTAAAACAATTTATACCGCGCACGTACACCGAGACGGTTTCTTGGCGCTCAAAACAGACATAACAAACTGAAGCAGGGAGCATTACTCAAAGGCCAGCTTAAAAAGGTGAGTTTTCAGGGTTTTACGGAACAAATCATAAGTGGGGCAGTGACGAAAGGGCACAGGAAGGGAATTCCAAAAGGTGGGGCCAAGAAAGGAGAACCGGAGGCCACCGTGTTTTTTTCGGCGAATCGGTGGAATGCAAAGAAGATTGTCAGCAGATGATCGAAGGTTACGGGATGGAAGGTATCGCCTGAGTTTGGAGGAAATGAACTCGGGGGCGTGATTGTGAAGGGACTTGAATACGGTGCAGCCAAGTTTAAAGGAGCACCGTTTGGCCACAGGGAGCCAGTGAAGATTCTTCAGGAGAGGGGAAACATGCTGGTGTTTAGGTTGACGATACACCAGGCGGGCCGCCTGGTTCTGGATTAGCTGAAGTTTTTGAAGCTGGTAGGCGGGGATACCCGCATACAAGATGTTAGAAAAGTCTAACCGGGAAATAACCAGGGCCAAGATGGTGAGAATGAGTGCCTCTCTGGTTAAGAATCTACAGATCTTGCGAATCCTGCGCAGCTGGAAGAAGCAGGATGATGTAACTGCAGAGATCTGAGATTTCATGGATAAATCCTCCGAGATTATCACTCCGAGACTTTTCACGGTACTGACTGGACGGGGGGGGGCGCCAAGGGAAGATGGCCAAAAGTTGTCATTCCAGGGGTTAGTGGAGCCGCCCACCAGAACGAGTTCCGTTTTGGACGGATTCAACTTAAGTTGGCTGTGAGCCATCCAATCAGAAATATGTAACATTGTAGTTTGGATGTTAAGGCCGGAGGTAGGGGAAGTGTCCAGGGGAAAGATCAATTGCAGATCATCTGCATAATTGTAAATGGTGGCGGGGGAGTGACGGAGGGACGCCAGAAGTGGTTGCATATATAGATTAAAGAGAAGCGGGGAGAGGGCTGAACCTTGGGGGACCCCACAGGTGAGGGGAGAGAAAGGGGCGGAAAAAGTAGAGAGGTGAACAGCCTGGGAGCGGCCGTGTAGGAAAGAGCGAACCCACTCAAGCTGAATCACTGCAAATACAAACAATATCACTCCAATCTTTGTTGAACTTGGAAGAACCTTTTTTTGCAGAGCATCCTAGGAGACACTGTGTTCCATGTTTTCCAATAGTCTTGTGTTATGTTTTCACCACTATCCTAGATGCTTTGTTATAGCGCTCTTCATACATATACCTGTCACTATACCGTGCATTGAATGTTTAAAGCCTGAGGTGTTGGCAATTCACCTACTATCAATACTGACCCACTAGAAACTGTGGGCTGACGTATTAAGTGTTTTTACCCATTCTCTGTGGGTAAATGTGATGACACATATTAGGAAAGATTCTTATGAAACCAGCCATTTTACCTATCATTTAAAGAATCAAACGCAGCCAAAATATCAAATATGATTTTGATATTTCCTGATGCTCAACAGTTTATAAAATAACTAAACAAGACCTAAAACATGCTTCTAAACCCTGCATCTTTAGACCAAAGACCACAAAAACTGAAACAAGCAAAAGGAAGAAGAAACAATATTTTAGTGGCATCCCTAAACATCAAAACTCAAGCAGAATAATGTTAGCCCAGTCTTTCTTACTGCTAACTTGTATAACAAAGTTACATTGTATTGGCCCCTTCAGGAAGAAAAAAATGACTCTTTCACTCTCTTTTTCCTTTCTTTGAATGGCATTTAGATTGTGGTTGTGCAGGTGTTTTTTCAGTGTTTATATGTTTTCACTGGTGCTGGCTTTTTTTCTCTTTCAGTGGGGTTTTATCAGTTATTATAGGTTTAAACCTAAAACCCCACAGCCTATATATGGCCTACTGCTTTTAGTGATGACTGTAAGACGCAGACTATGCCTGACTTTGGTTTTATTTGTGGAGGGGCAAATGTTTACTCATTTCTAACCATTGATATTATCATTGAACCTTTTCCTGAGGTAAGGCATTTTTTAAAATTTTCAATAGTGTATTTCTGCAGATGAAGGAGGACCCACCCGTCAGAGCTATGTGTCCCTGCCAGGGCATGGTAGGGCTAGCAGGACAGGGCCACCAGCAGGTCAGACCCCCCTCCAACCAGTACCCTACCCATAGAACCTCTCTGTGATAGGGATTTGCAAATAAATTCAAGGGCACTGCAGCATTTGAGTACTATTTCAAGGCAAAACCCAGGGTGCCGCTTAGTGCATTGTCTGTGCTGGGGCACCCTGTGCCCATCTGGTCACACACGGATTGCCGATGCACTCCAATTTGGGTGTTAGAATGTACAGTACAGTAACAAATTACAAAATTACAAGCACAACCAAAAGACAGAAGTGACAGAACTCCAGCAGATGAGCCAATCTTGGAGTCTTTAATGTGGAATACAGCCAGCCGACACGTGTTTCATCGCCTTCGCGATTCCTCAGGGCTAGATGGCCGTGTCAAATATCGAAAGGTCGCTTAGCTGGTGATACTTCCGACCCAGCCGGGCCCTTGACCAATGGTACTCAGTACGAGTCTTTGCAGCAATGGTTAGATGATTTGTTTATATTAGTGCGTATCATGTAGTCTAAATTGGGCTCGGAGGACACCCGATATATTTCATAAAGATGGGTAAATTCAGCTCCAAACAGGAACAGGGCTCAGGGAGGCAACCCGCCGGACACGTTTCTCAAGCCGCACTCGGCCCGGTGTCCGTTTTGGGATAGGAACCGCAACCGGTATCCACTTACAGGACGCATATGGCACAAGTTCCAAGAGCTGAATTTACCCATCTTTATGAAATATATCGGGTGTCCTCCGAGCCCAATTTAGACTACATGATACGCACTAATATAAACAAATCATCTAACCATTGCTGCAAAGACTCGTACTGAGTACCATTGGTCAAGGGCCCAGTTGGGTCGGAAGTATCACCAGCTAAGCGACCTTTCGATATTTGACACGGCCATCTAGCCCTGAGGAATCGCGAAGGCGATGAAACACGCGTCGGCTGGCTGTATTCCACATTAAAGACTCCAAGATTGACTCATCTGCTGGAGTTCTGTCACTTCTGTCTTTTGGTTGTGCTTGTAATTTTGTAATTTGTTACTGTACATTCTAACACCCAAATTGGAGTGCATCGGCAATCCGTGTATCAGACAGTAGTAGAGTTTCTACTCAAAGAAGTGGTTCAGGTTGCCCACTTGCCGATTAGCACCCAAGATATTGTTTATGTTTAATTTGTATGCGTATGAACTGGCAGTGCACCAACCTAAACTGATTTAAAAACCTTCTGTCTCTATACCCATCTGGTCACACCACAGGAAATACCATGGGCACCAGAAGTAAGGGCTAGAATGCCAGGGCAACCATCAGGTCAGCCACATGCCCTCCTCTAACCAGGCCCTCACACATAATCAGGTCTCTCAGATGACCACCAGGGTATTTGGATATTCTCTTACTATAATATTTATTTAAAGTGTAAGGTGCTAAACTTATGAAGTTACCGCACCGTAAGACTTTGTGAGATTGCCTCCCGCCTCTTAAGGAAGAGCAGAACCACTCACAGTGACTAATATTTTTTGCACCCAGAAGTTTATATAAAGTAGTGTGGCCTGAGGGCGTATTCCCAGCACTAGAATTGTATAGTACTCTTCCCATATGGGTATCCAAGTATGGCATATACTCCTAGGCAACTCATTCCGAATCTGATTGCCTATAATATACATCTATTGGAATGTTTGTACTAGGAAAGGAGTGCATAGTAGGAATGTGTCAGTTTGGGTATGGTGGAGTGCAATGGAGCGCATTATCACGGTAGCAGTAGAATATAGTTTGATCTTACATATGTTCAATGGTCATTTGCTGTACAACCTGTGTGATGCATTTACTTACTTTCCATATTTCTGATGTATGCAACTGCCTTCAATTCCTTGGTTGAATTTTAATGGATTAAAGAGCTACGTCTTGGTAGAAGACACAGCTGGGGTCTGCCTCCTCTTTCTGTTATGGAAAGGAGGGAGGGGTGAGCTGCATGGTGTTCCTCACCACAGGATGGAGTTAGCGATTGGCACGTTGTGAGCACTCTATTTAACCTCGAGACTCTGAACAGAACCTGTGACCTCCACAACCGGACCATACTAACAAAAACAACATCTGTTTCTTATGTTTTGTATCATATTGTAAAGTGTTCCAATACCCTCAGAGGGATATGGATTTCAAAGAAAAACATTCAATACATCTATAAAGTATTCTTTTTTATTCTAAATGTATTAAAAAGTAACAAATGTCTTGAAACATCATTTATACATCAAATGACTCAGTACTTGTAGATTTACCATTGCAACCCTTTTCATAAGTCCCACAAGTTATGAGAAGTAAGTATAACCTTGGTGATCAAAAACTGTGTGGGGTAAGAGGATGAAATAGGTACTTCCAAGAAGCCTCTGGACAAATCAACCGGAGCAATCCTGGAAGTACACAGTTATATAACTTTCTCGCCCATCTAAACACTGGAACCATGAACAACAAGCAAGCATGCTTTTATTCCAATTTCCTATGGAAAGAGAGGTTATAGCATCTAAATGCAAAATAACTGCACACAGGACTTATGATGAACCTAATAAATCTAGTCCTACCCTAAGGGCCCTCTCAATGGTCTTGGCCTTCTGGTGCTCAGTTGGGTATTTTGAGTGAGTTTGCAGTATACTAGTTTCATGAGCAAGGTTGTAGGGATTGCAGTTCCAGATCTCGCAGAAGAACTAGGGTAAATGTGACACAATGGTTATCAGTGGTTGTCCCAATCAATAGAGTGATAACAGTGTATGGGTTGAAGGGCTATAGATGGAAGGAGAGGAAGGCAGGCACTAGTCCAAAAATAAATAGCTCATTTGAAGATTGCTGTAATGGAATCAGAGAACCTTGGAAACACCAGATCATTTGGAAATGTTGAATCTTAGACAAGGAAAGAAGTAGCTGCAGAAAAGATTGCAAAAGCAACTTTGATGACTTTAGATGTTCAAGATTGTATAGACTTGATCATAGACATACGCAGGGTAAAGCATGAACTGCTATGCCCTAACCTTGTTTGTGATCTTGTATTCAATCATGGGAATCATAAAATATCCCTCTGAGTCTAAGAAGGGTGGTGTGACGAAAGGGGGACAAATCAAAAGTGGAAGGGATAAGATTATGCAGAAGGATGCCTTGAAAACACTACTGATAGAGTGCAACCTTCATTTCAAGTGGTGGTACGATACGGTCTCCAGCCTTTACCCCAAATGTGGTATACCGAGGACCAAAAGAGTAAAATGCATGCCCTCCTTTTGATGGTGGAACAAATTAAATAATGGGGGATAGCAGCTAAGTAGAAAATGGAGGCATTATTAAGGACTAATTCCCTGTAAAACAGAAAGGAGAACGAGTGAAAAAAGTAGGAAGAAAAGCTGTCACATTACCACCAGGGGGAGATTTAGAGTGATCAAGACAGTGTAAGTCCACTCTGTACAGCTGAGAAAATAGGTCCCAGCAACTCAGCAAAGGATGACCAGGGTTTTTAAGAAAATCTTGGGCAAAGATTTAGAAAGATCCCACCTGGATGTGTCCCTTTTCTTAGATTAAGAACCCAACAAAAAATAGGTAAAAGAGGGTAGTGATAGATACAAAGCCAACAAACACTGCCAAAGCTAATAGGTCTAGCATTGGCTACCAGCCTTTTGGCTTTGTCAATGCTTATTGTGTTATGTCTTTTTTTGGCAAATATTATAGTTGGGGGAGTTGCTGGTCCCTCACCTATATAAATAAAAAACATTGGCTGAAATTAAACTTTGTTTGGTCTCAAAAAGCACCCATTGCCTTAGCAGGACCTTACACTGAAGGGAATTACTTTGTTTGAAGGTGTGTGCCTTGTGAAAGAGCACAATGCTGGAATTTACAGTGATGTTAGTCAATGGCTGACTTGACTCACAACAATAGAGCAATGGATGAGGGCAGTGTGTATGTGTGTGTGTGTGTGTGTGTATATATATACATGTATATATACGGTGCACAGACAAAATATCGACTCCAAAATATCGACTGGACATAATATCGAGTTTTAAATATAGACTGGACAAAATATCGACTGGACATAATATCGACTACAAAAATATCGTTTTTCAGGTAAGTGAAGTAATATCGACTGTGTAAAATATAGATAGCAAAAATATCGAATTTTTAATAATATATAATATTTTATAGTGTATTTTTATGTAATAATATGTGTGAAAAGTGTGTATTAATGTTATAAAATATTTTATTAAATGAATTTTTATTTTTTAATAATTGCGTAATGTAATTCTGTAGCGGGTTGTGGGTTTATAGGGGAATAGGGTGGGAAGTAATTTAATAATAATTAATTAATTAATATATGTTTGTAAATATGTATAATTAATAATTAATTGATAATTAATGAATAATAATTAGTTAATTAATTAATATAATTTTGTACATATTTTGTATTAGTAATTAATTGGTAATTAATTAATTATAATTAGTTAATTACATTAATTAGAGTACATTTTAATATATATAATTTTGTGTTATTGTTAAGTAATTAATTGGGAAAAAATAATATTAATTATTAAAATAATTACAGCTAATGTGCTAATATATTTACTTTATTATTATTGTTAATTAATAATTATTTGGTAATTAAATAATATTGATACATTTTGGGTAAAGGAGTATTTTTAGGGTTCAGGGTCAGTTTTCAGTTTTTGGGTAAAGGGGCATTTTTAGGGTTCAGGGTCAGTTTTCAGTTTTTGGGTAAAGGGACATTTTTAGGGTTCAGGGTCAGTTTTCAGTTTTTGGGTAAAGGGGCATTTTTAGGGTTCAGGGTCAGTTTTCAGTTTTTGGGTAAAGGGGCATTTTTAGGGTTCAGTGTCAGTTTTTAGTTTTTGGGTAAAGGGGCATTTTTAGGGTTCAGGGTCAGTTTTCAGTTTTTGGGTAAAGGGGCATTTTTAGGGTTCAGGGTCAGTTTTTAGTTTTTGGGTAAAGGGGCATTTTTAGGGTTCAGGGTCAGTTTTCAGTTTTTGGGTAAAGGGGCATTTTTAGGGTTCAAGGTCAGTTTTCAGTTTTTTGGGTAAAGGGGCATTTTTAGGGTTCAGGGTCAGTTTTCAGTTTTTGGGTAAAGGGGCATTTTTAGGGTTCAGGGTCAGTTTTTAGTTTTTGGGTAAAGGGGTATTTTTAGGGTTTAGGGTCAGTTTTGAGTTTTTGGGTAAAGGGGTATATTTTAGGGTTCAGGGTCAACAAATAAGATTGTAAAAAATTATTTTTATTATTTTCATTTATTATTTAATTATTATAATTTAATTTAAGTATTTTTAAGTATATTTTAGTAATTAAAATTTAATATTAATTTAATTTAACACTGTTTTTAATAAAGTCGATATTTTTTACATCTATATTATTGTTAACGATATTTTGTACTCGATATTTTTGTACTTACCTGTTTGTAGATACAAACTCGATATTTTGACTGTCGATATTTTGTCCACGATATTTTGGCAAGTCGATATTTTGTCCCTCGATATTATTTCAGTGATCCATATATACATATATATATATTACATATATATATATATATCTGGTACACCGCGTCTCCACCCGGTGATGAATTCCTCCACCGCTACAGAAACAGGACGGACACGGGCCAAGTAAGTGCTGAATGTCTTTATTCGTGCAAATTCAGCCGCATGACGTTTCGGCTCCGAGGAGCCTTGCTCATATATATATATATATAAAAACAACAGCTCCGGTTTGAGGTCTGAGCCAGGCTAGCTCACGGACGGTCCGGATTGGGGCCACCAGTAGCTCAAAAATTATACTCCACAACGTCTTCGTTAGAAAGAACATATCCGGACGCCACAAGGTTGCTAGTGCAAAAGTGAATTTATTGGCAGGAAACAACGCGTTACACCATTCGGCTTGCTCACGTTTCAAACGCTATGATGCTACAAGCTTTTTTTAATATACAAAGTGCATACTTAAACAAGTGTCTTCAGCGAGCCTGCGAGCATGGCAGCCATTTTGTAATGTGCAATATTAACATTCAATCAATTGTAAATATACATATAAGGCATATTTTATCAGTCAAATTGCATTATTCACTTCATAAATACAAATTGTAACAATAACAAAAAATATATAAACATGCCATATTATGTTTGTCTCAAATTGCAAAAATAAACAAACTTTAATTGAAAACACAGCAATGTATGGCGCATACTATCAGTTGTTGTTACATACACAATCTTACACAGATTGTTGTGCCTGTCTAACTTTAATTTTATTTTAGGTTTTTTGTGAGCGACTCTCCATTCATGGCAGCAATGGAATAAGGATACTGCATTGTTCTGAAGTGGATACACCATATATGTGTCTTAATTTACTTTTTATTGGTTAAAATTTGCCCACTTGGGCATTATTTGTTTGTTTGGCTGTGAACAAATCTGCAGTGCCGTGCCCACTTGGGCGTAATTGTCACATTTTACTTTAAAAATTAATTGAAAACTTTATTGAAGAGTTTATTGAGTGACACATTCGCAGTTATATTCAATGCGGAGAAAGTATAGACAATACTCACTAAGGGTATTGATTCAGTTCTTATCTTCTCAATATATACAGTTGAACATTGAAAACAACTCTTTGTTTCCAAGGAACAATGTGTCCAACAATTATATACAGTGAAACAATTTAAATATATGGTGCTATGTACATTCAACAAACGTGTATCAAACAAACACAAATTCTTCAAAGGTACATATACAAAGATTATCCTCCAGGCCGGCGGAAGCCACCGCCGGCCTGGAGGATGCGGATTTACCGCCGCGCCCACAGAAAACACCAACCGTCAGATTAGGATGGAGGTGGGATTGCAGTGGGACCAGCGGTGGACGGCAACTCCGTCCGCCACTGATCCGCGGGGTGTGGAGGGCTATTTGGTGGCGGTGTCTGCAAGACACGGTCAGCCAAATTATGATGTGCATTTAAACATGCTTTTCCACGGCGGCTTTTCCGCCGTGGAAAAGCATGTGATCTTTGGTGTTTGGGAGCCCGTTGCGGGCCCCCAGGGTGTCGGGGGTGGGGGGTGCACATGGGGGGTACCTATGGTACCCCCCAGCATTTACATGCACAAAGCGGCAGGCACCGCGCGTTGCCTGCCGCTTTGTGCATGTAAATGTAAAACATGCATTTTTAACCTTGTAGCGTGTGCTGCTTCAAGCAGCACCTGCCACAAGGTAAAGATACAGGATGTGACCGCCAGGGTGGCGGTCACATCCTAATTGCACCGGAGGGACCGCCGCTGCCACTACGGACGGTCTCTCGACCTCGGGGGTGGCGGACGGACGCAAGTCCGTCCGCCATCCTAATGACCCCCTAAGTTCGTCAATTTCCTTGACTATTTCTTGACTATCGATTTCTGCATACTTAATTAAAATCGATACCATGTTCATAGATGCTTTTAGGTTATTATTGGCCCATTCCTTTAGCATTAATGGAATTGGTTTTTCGAACGATGGCGCAATGAGTACTCTAAGTCCTCGAGGTACTCTTCCTACTTTTTTGTATTTTTCTAGGCTCTTCTTCTCCCACCATTTTGTGAGTTCTGTCCGGAGCATTTTCACCAAATTTTTCAACATGCTCTTCGCATCATTATTTATACTTGTTGCTGTATTATGTTCGCTTTGCGCTGAGTTTGCTTCAGGTAGATTTTAAAAAAAGGCATCTGCTACGGCTTCTCTAGCCCGTAGCGCGTCTGCTGATGTCGACATTGCTTTTCGCTGTATTATACCAATGACCTCCGCAGCTGGCGTGCTTATTATTTGGACTAAGTTCCTTCTTTGGCGCCGCTTATTATTGACACTATCCCAAAACCAGCTCTTTATTTCCCAAAGAATACAAGGTAGAGAAAACCCTGGCTTACCCAAAAGTGGAGAAGTGTGGCTCCGGGGTTAGAGGCGGCAGACCCGGAAGCTGAGATTGGCCCTGGACCAGGGTTCAATTCCCCACCTCGGCGGGTTTTGGGCTCAAAAATTCCGCTCTGTTGCCTACTCGACTCACGGGTTCACACGCTGGGCAATAGCTTGCTTAATTTCCACAATGGCCCCTCGCGGTGAGATGCCTGGCTTTCACCTTGTGGATACCCTGCCGGGGTTATCTCACAGGGAATACCAGGACGGGTTCCCTAAGCAAGCGCTTAGATACCGGGTCGGTGATTTGCGCTATATAAATACATGTACATTTACATTACATTCACATTTACAAACGTAGATCTAACAGCTCGTCTGCGTCCTCCGACTCCCTCCAAGTTGTTTGATCAAACATCGGGACCGCATGAGTGTTTCCTCGTCTCCTCCACTTTCCGTAGCGGGGCTGGCTCGGCAATTACCCCTTCCAGGTTTTCCACGTAATCGCTCCTGCGATGTCGACTGAGTCCCGGCCATCCTCTTGCGTTGGGAGGGTCCGTAAAAGGTGAAGACAGCCGAACCCCACCAAAATGAATATAGATTTCCACAGCCCTGTTATGCCCGGAATCCCCAACAAACAGGTACGGACCACAGCGTGTCTTGAATATTTTCGTGCGGTTTATTGCATAAATTTCAGAGTTCTCATTGACGGCTAGTGCCCAGCATGAGGTGTTTCGATAGTGGAACACTGTCTTGATCACATGACGTGCCAAGGGCCAATCGGCAATAAGTAGTGATACAAACATTGAAAAAAGCTGGTGTAAATTGCCCGCCTTTTCTACATGCATGGAGCTAGAAATACTCTAACAATCCAAATTCACATAGTATGAACAATAAAATGATTGTAAAATCAGGCAGTACTATACATATATAACATATATATATATATGTGTGCTGAGTCCTGAAATGATGGTCACAACATTTCTCATCATGTTGCGGCCAGCAATCAGGGTGCAAACTTCTGTGGGAGTTTGCAAGAACTTTTCGCTCCTATGAGAGCAAGACAGCCGACGGGAAAAAAAAGCCACCTCAGTCAATCAGATTGCTTTGTTATTTAAAGTGCCATGAATGCTGGACATCGAACCGTCTAGATACACAATGTTTTTAACCTTAATTTCTCAAAACCCACTCAACAGATGTACAGCAAATCACAAACGCATGCTTTCTGAACCAAGATCTATCTTTTTGTCAAATTTGGTTGAGCCGTTTTCGTGGTATTGCTGTTCAATTTTCCTACAGAAAAATGAATGGGGAAATTGCATTTTGGGACCCTCCTTTTTCCTTGGCCCCCACTTGACAGATCACCTCAAAGCTTTCCAGGAAGTTGTTGAGACAGATGAACTTTCTATTTGGAAAGTTTCACGAAGATTAGTGGAACAGTCTCAAAGCTATTAGCAAACCAAAGAAAACACTCTTCCTGAGATTAGCACCATGTTTTCACACTGTGCCTAAATGTAGTTGTTTTCCATGGAATATCTTTATGTACCTTTTGTATTATGGTGTGATGTATGCATAATACACCTCACTTCCCCTTGTTTCACTTTCATAATTACACTAGATATTTATGTGTATATGTCCTGTTTTACATTAAAACATGATTTTTGTCATATAAAGTCGAAATATGCTTCATAATATCATAATTTGTTTCTATCTTCTCCTTTAAATATGTGTTTAGACAGATTTGTTTATAACATTCAATGAAATCCCATGGTAGAAGGAGATAAAAAAGTTTTAAAAGTTTAATTTTGTTAAGTGTGTTGTGGCAGAACCACTGCTCGTTTAATGTAATAGTCCGCAGGTTCTGCGCATTACTGGGTATCCCCATTGATTAATACTGACTACACATATCAATGTGGCTCATATCCAGGTGTCAACTCTAATTACTCCCATGTCCTGTGTTGTGGGGCTATCAGCTTTGGAGTCACCCCTGCTGAGTCAGACTGCTTTCAAAAGCAAGAGAGGGGAGAGGAGCAGGAACTTCAAAAGGAAGCAAACCCCCAACATAAACTTAAAAGACAGACTCTAAACCACATATGGGGCCTGGAAAAGGACTATTTATTTATTTATAAAGTTTTATATAGCGCGAACATGATCCCGAAGGATATCAGCGCGCTTCAGAAGTGAAGGAAGGTAATCAGTGAAGTACAGGCGCCAATAAAGAATACTAAACAAAACAGTTACAAAAGGGGGCATCAGAGAACAATACAATAGCTAGTAAATAGCGAACTGGGAGGGGAACAAACAATTACATATCGAAGTATAGCAACCAGCTCATGGCTTAAAGGTGTAAGTCCAATTTCTTAAAACAGACAATCCAATCCCATTTAAGGCAAGTACTTGTTCATAAGGAATCTTTTTACTTCCAGTTTGAAAGCAATCGTGAAGGACATTCTGCGTATATAAGAAGGGGAGCTTGAGACCCTAAAACGTGTCAACACCCAAGAAATCCAAGACCACCAGCCATGAAACTTGGAGCACCAGCACCTGCCTGCTTGCCAAGTCTAGTGTGCCCTATGATGAACAGGAGTGTTGGAGGCTGCAAGGTCCAGTGAGGAATCCTGCTGAGTGGACTCCCTTTACGAGGTATGAGGAAACTGATGCTGCACCAATCAGGTTGTTGCCCCAGTGCAGGAAGAATTTGGCTACCCCTACATTCCAGAAGAGGGCCACTGTAAAGAGAGCCATGGATATCCATGTGCCAATAGGGCCAGAGCGTGTGTGCAGTGAGGTGCTTGTGACACTGGATGCCAGGAGGAGCTGCCGCAAAGTGGACAGTGATCAGCGCGGTACTGATCAGGCCATAACCCGTGGATGGTTACCAGGAGGACTGGACCATGCAGGCATCTGCTGTGCCGATTGGGTCAAAGCCTGTGTGCAGTAGAGATATGGTGACACTGAATGCCAGAGGGGGTAACTAGGACTAGTACGAATTGGGCCCTGACCATGATTGCCACTGGAGGACTGTGGTTGCCATGGGAACCCCTACACAGGTACACTGGGAGGAGGGAATCAACATCAGGATCATCGCCCTACATCCCCTCCATACCGGGGAACAGACAAACGGCTGGCCCTTCAAAGAGGAGCCGCAAGGAACCTCCAGTCTCTGCGGTTCCACAACCGCATGTGAGGAACTCATGGATCGTCGAGTGCAGCTCGCCTGGGTCGCATGCAGTGAACTCACCTGAACCAGCCACTGCCACTCCAGTGCCCGCCGATGGGACACGCTCAGGAACTCCGGTTGCTCTGATCCTGTAGTTGCGGGTAAGACTAAATTCCTAAATTCAGACCATTCGGCAATGAGGGAACTAGCTTGCTAGATAGCACTTTGGCACTGGAACACTTTTGACACTTAATACAGAGTTGGAATGTACTCTATGACCCAGACTATTAGGGGCTTACCCTGGATGTTGCCTATAGGGAATTGGAAATAACCACTATAGCTACCGAAAGGAGGGAGTGGGACACAGGGAACTGCCTACAAAACGCTAGAGCCCGAACCTCAGAGGGGACAGTGTAGTTTATAAATTTGGCATTACCCTTTGTGTTAGTAGTGGTAAAATAATAAAAAAAGGGTATTTGGCACGGTATTCTCAGAATTTGTGCAACACACTAGCAATGACACTAGCAATGACAAAGATGCCCAGTGAATGCTTCTCATTTATTGCTGTCCACTGTCATTCCCTCCCTTCGCACACGTATTGCATGCTACGTTATTCCTTGCTTGCTGGTAGAACCCTCCCGCAATGCTATTACCTCTTCTTGTCACAGATACCACGGATAAAACGAATCCCACCGTACCCTCATGAAATAACCCTTCCTCCTCCACCCTCTTTTTTCCATGTTCTCATGCTAAACCCTTTGTTACGACAGTCTGAAAGCTGCTTATATGAATACAGCAGTACTTCTCATGCATGCCATTACTCTCACTGAATTTATATGCTAGACTTAAATGTTATGTAATCCATGACATATGTCATATATGCTCTGTATGCAAAGGTGTATTTCTGCCATACTATACTTTCTACTACCCTTTTCTTTAATGTTTCAAAAATCAAAAAATCAGATTTTTTTTAAAAAGAGGGCATTTGGCTAGACAATGATTTATTACTGCTGCTGCGTGTATTCTGAGTTGTGAACCTGTGATCACCCCCTGTAGCAACCCCCCGAGCGAGCCTTGGACTTCTCAAACCACATTTCCGCTGAGAGTCAGGTGCTGATTTGGTACTTGGCCCAGCTGCTCAGGATCCATAGTAGGTCAGACCGAGGGGCATCAGGGGTAAAAGGTCTCATCCCCATGGCAGGACCCAGCAACCCAATACCCATTCATGCACTCCGAACGGGGTTCTGACTAAATATGAAGCCCAGCCGTGTGAGGATTGCACCGCCTGTCGACACCAAGATACAGTTCTGCGGGTTTGGGTAATGTCCGGAGCCGAACTGCAGCACAGAGGACTGCATGATTAAAACAGGTGCTGAATTTCTAAAACCCACTGGAGGGTTTAAAATGCAACAGTAAATGGAAGTGACACTTTTTTCATAAGATAACGGACCCCGCTATAGGGATTGAACAAACACTACAATTACCAGCATGCTCCATGCTTTGGAGCACATGTAAAAGGAGAAAATGGTTCCGTTTCTTGTCAGTCTTCACCCTATGAAGAAGGAGAACGTTTGCTCCAAAATGCGTCAGAGAAAGGGAAAATATTATTGGAAATGTCAGCGCCGGTTTCAATAAAAGGTTTGTGTAACCGTCCCTTGTGGAGTGGCGTCCTTGGAGCTCTGGGCACCTTTGGTGAACATGTTTGACATGGCCGCCCAGCCGTGTGAGGATTGCACCGCCTGTCGACACCAAGATACACTTCTGCGGGTTTGGGTAATGTCCCGAGCCGAAGTGCAGCACAGAGGACTGCATGATTAAAACAGGTGCTGAATTTCTAAAACCCACTGGAGGGTTTAAAATGCCACAGTAAATGGAGATGTCATCAGTGATGTCATGAGTGATGTTACTGACCATGTCATGAGTGATGTAATATGTGACGTCATCAGCAGTGCATTGCGGGCGCGCGAGTTATAGTTAGCTGAACTAACTATAACGGGGGAATTTCAATGGTTTTATATGAGTGAAATGTCCAGCTAACTATAACATGTGTCAAACCTATGTTTTTTTCAGTGAATTTCTAAGGTTTTTTAAATGCTAATTCCTAACTATAACGTGGCTGTAACCTATGGTTTTTTCAGTAACTATATATATATTCCAAAAACATCTCCATTTGCCCAAGGAGAGACGAGAAGCACTCAGGAACAGTATGTGAGTCAGTCTGTGAGTGAGTGCATGAGTGTCTGAGTAGGTCTTTATTAACACAGGACATGGACTGCTGCATGTCTCCCCCTATACAATACCCATGTAACATGACATAACATAACATAATATTGCTTATATATCAACTCCAATGAGCCCCTTTCAAAGAGAGAAACAGTGCTTTATGGTCCTGCTAGTTAATATGCTAAAATCCACAATAAATATGTGGAGTCTACGTCCCAATTTTTGCATCCAAATGCTGTTCCCCTGCATTTCAGCCCCCTATCCAAAGGCTGAGCAGGCCCCCATAACGCAGTGAATCTGCAAGAACAACCGCTCCCTGACAATCTTCACGGGCAGCTGCTGCTCTTTGTTTTGAAGGGTGGTGCAGTCCCATTACGGCTTCAGACAAAGCTGTTACAACTTCGAAAAACATCTCCATTTACCCAAGGAGAGGCGAGACGCACTCGGGAACTGCTAATTATCTTTATTAGGGCAGAAGTATTCACATTTACAAGTATTCACATGTATAAATCACAGAAGGCAGGGAGTTTGCTGGGACGATGGGGCATTCAGGCTCCCCTCTGGTCTCCAATAGTGGTCACTGTGTGCCCTGGGTGAAATGATCAGCAGGGCCAGAAAAGCCCAGGTTATCCTATACCCCGGGGTCCGGCTATGACTTAATGGAGGAGGGGGCTGCACGGCCCCCATCCCCCAGGCGGTGGCTGAAATTTAATGCATGGAAGGGGTCCCTGAGGCCAAAATCGGCCGGGGAGGGGGCACACGTAGCCTCCCTCACCCATGAAATTTCAGCTGGGCTCAGGTGAATGAGGTTCCTGAGGCCAAAACCATCCTAGGGGGATAGCCACACAGGCCCTCTCCCCTATTAAGTCTTGACCTGGCCCCAGGAATTGGGGTCCACAGGGCCATTCTGGCCCTGAAGCTCATTTCAAAGAAATTAAACCTCAACAAGAAGCACTTGCAAATATATACATAGCAGGTACCTCAGCTGATGCTCCACTTCTGTAAAGGACAAAAGATTCTAACTCCTGGGTTTGTGAAGGCAAAGCAAGTGCATTTTCTATTGAAAGACGATCTGAAATGCTTTGTGGAGGTGAATGCATCGTTGAGCTATTGGAGGCAATCTGTAGTGACCGTGACAAGTGGGTTATTTCTTGTCCTTACCTGGTGAGAGAAGACTCCATGGTTCTCCCTTTCAATTGCTACAAGTACTCAAATGTACAAATCACTTGAAAGCTTTGCCGTTTGGCCCCGCTCACCTTAGTAGGATGCAAAGAACTTCCTGCCTTTTGCCAGGATGATGGACAGATGAACAAGCAGCCCATCAGCCCATTTCCCAACTAGTTTGGTGAGGCGTTCTTGATGGCGCGAAATTACACAGCACCTCCACCAAAAAGAAGCACTTGCTTCATACAGTTAAGAAGAAAGCCCCTTGTTTGGTGGATATTTACCTCTTTGTAGTATTGTTTTGTTCTCCATAGAAGGATTTATGTTAGCACATATTTCTGGATAAAGACACACCAGGAATAATCACATTGCCAGAACGCACACAAGGTCGCTGGTGACATTTGCTCATGCTCCATTCCGCAGCTGTAGTGTAGAATACGTACTGGACATTTACGACAAGGAGGTAGCACTTAGTAATAAACCAGTAGAAAGTACGCCACTTGGGTAGATATTTTGTGCAAAACTGTGGAGTCTTGGATTAAGTCACGGGAGCGGTTCCTTTGCAGATCAGTGATTGTCATTTGTAGCTCTTGTATACCGGCCCCCAAGGACCAAAAAGAGATTTTAGTCAGCTTCTTACTGAATTTATAGCTGTACATGTTCTTACTTCCCAATATTTTCTTTTATTGGGTGATTTTAACTATCATGGTGAAGACTTTTCTAACACTGAGGTAGTATAGCTTATCACTGATTTAACCATGCTAGGTCTCAATCAGAAAGTGATTGGGCCCACTCGTGTTGCGGGCCATACATTAGATTTGACTTTTACCAATTCCTCATCTTCGTTTTGTGACGCCCCCAACCGCTACTTTGGACTGATAATTTCTAAATTTGGTTTCAATTTGCTTTCAATTTGCAAAGTCTATTGAAACTGAACACACAAAGAAGGTTTTAAATAAAAGTTGCAGACACTGGTGTAAAATTCTTGTTCCAGAATCCTTTGCTAAAGAGTTTGGGTTTAGGATCACAGCTGCAGATGCAGACGTGGATACAGCTCTAACTGATTACCACTTAGCACTAAACATAGCATTTGACAAAATAGCGTCTGTCAAATCCTCCTCTAAAACTAACCATAACGAACATGCATCCAGGTATACACCAGAACTGCGAATCAAGAAACCACTTTATACAAAACTTGAACGACGGTGGTGCCAGTCTAAAACATCTGTTGATTAAAGAGGAGTATAAATCATCCTTAATGAGCTATCATCGTAACATAAAAAAAGGTTGTAAGGGATACATCTCTCATCAAATTATTCAGGCGAGCAACTCTTCCAAAGAGTTATTAAAAATTCTCAATACTTTTTTAAACCCCTGTGCCTGTTCTCAAGCGATTCCGCCATCACAAGAGTTATGTGATTATTTGGCGCAAAAATTCATGTTATTTATCAGAATTTCTCAACAATTGCTGAGCAAAAAAAGGCCAGTCTTTCTAATAGTACTTTTGCCCTTGATAAATGTATGTTACTTTCACCCGTTTAATTTCAGAAAGCATTGGCAGTTGCTAAATCAGGCTCCCTATTTGACATTTGTCAGCCTAGTATCTTCGAGGCCTTGTCCTCTTAGCTTGCCCCGGCCACCTACTTCTTATTCAACTTGCCCATTAGTTAAGAGAAGTTCTCCCTACTTTAGAAAGAAGCACAGGCCATTCCAATTAAAAAATAACAAACTTGCCACCCATTTACCTTTCTAACTATCACCCAATTTCTCGGCTTCCCTTACTGGGCAAGCTATTGGACGGACAAATAAACGTGCAACTCATGGAGTATCTTGAAACTAACAAGTTGTTGGATCTGTTTCAATCAGGCTTTAAACCCATGCATAGTACAGAGTCAATTCTAATTGAGGGTACTGACCATATTAAATGCTCTCCTAATGTAAATACTCCATCATTGCTGGTGCTGCGGGACCTATGGGCAGCATTCAACACTGTATCCAATCCCAGAATGCTCATGAGGCTGCAGGAGATAGGGATCCATGGTACAGCATGCTTTGGTTTGAAACCTTTGTCTTATGCAGACGATACACTGGTAATTGTTACACTTGGTAAAGATTTGAATATTGTAAATGTATGCTTTTCTGCCGGTATGACAGCTATCGAGACCTGAATGACAGATAATTGTCTCCAGCTAATTGCCAACAAATATGAGATTATGCTCTTTGGCAAGGCCCAACATCTTTGGGCCTAGCAGCTTTGCTGTATTGACTTCCATCAATGAGACAGTGATTCATAAATTGCAATACTACAGTTCGTCTCATAACTAACCTTCCACCCAGGACGTCTTCTTCTCCTCTCCTGCATTCTCTTCATTGGCGGCCAATTCATAAAATAATCATTTTTAAAATCAGTTGTCTGACACATAAATCCTTAAATGGCAAAGGCGCTAGTTATCTGTCTGCAAGATTTTCCCCTTACCAGCCAGGAAGATCATTAGGATCTAGTGATAATGTCCTGTCTACTTTTCCTTGAATAAGAAAATCTCATTCAGTAGGCAGGTTGTTTTCTTATTTAGCCCCTCTGTATTGAAACAAGCTTACGCTTTACTTATGTCATTGTACGGATCATTTTAAATTTAGAAAACAGAGCTGTTTGTGGCCTAGTAGTTTAATGATGTTTAAGATCTGGGCTGCGCCGAAATACCCCTCCCGGGGTGATTTGTGCTCGATATAAATTAAAATAATATAACATAACATTATCACACAGCTACTTACAGAGGCACTTAGATACACACTCAGGCACTAACACACCCACGGAAAGACCCACTCAGACCCTATACACCCACTCCCAAACCCACTCAGACACTCATACATCCACACAAAGGCCCACTCACAGACCAATTCAGACACTCTCACACATACTAAGACACCCACTCAGTAACTGATGCACCCACTCACAGATGCACTCAGACAAACACCCACTCAAGTACTCATGCACCCTCTCACAGAACCACTCAGGCACTCTCACAGCCACTAACAGACCCAATTGGGCACTCATGCACCCACTCTCAGACCCACTGAGACTCATGCATTAACTCACAGACCCACTCAGACAATAATTCACTCACTCACAGACTGACTCACACTCTTATGGAGGCACTCGAAAACCCACCCAGACACTCTGACATCCACTCATAGATGCACTCAGACACGCACGCATCCTCTCAGGTGCTCACACACTCACTCACAGACCCACTCATATACTCACACATCCAGTGAGACACTTATGCAGCCACTCCCATACCCACTCACACACCCACTGACAGACCCACCAGAAACTTTTAAAACCACTCACAGACCCACTGATATGCTCATGCACTCACTCACAGGCTCACTTTAAAAGGTTACAGTTAGGAAATAAAATTTAAGAAAACCTTAGCAATTCACTTAAAAAAACAAAAGTTATAGGGATGTTATAGTTAGGAAATAGCCTTAAAAAAACATTGAAATGTACTGAAATAATAACAAAGGTCACATGGACTTTATAGTTAGGAAATAGAATTTTAAAAAACTTAGAAATTCACTGAAAAAATCAGAGGTTACAGGGATGTTATAGTTAGAGTCACATTTCACTCATACAAAGCCATAGAAATTCAGTAGTTATAGTTATCAAAGCTAACTAAAACGTACACCCCTGCAATGCACTGCTTATGACCTCACATATTACATCACTCATGACATAACTGATGACATTATCCACAAAATCACTAACACACCCACTCACATCCCCATACAACCTTTCATACAAACTCTTACTCTCACACAACCACTCACAAACCCATACCAGAACTTACACACTCACTCAATGATTCATAGATCTACACACACATTCACTCACTCACCCATACAGCCAATCATATACCCACTCACTCTCTAATACAGCCACTGACATTACACGCTTATACAACAATACAGCCACTCACACACTGAGTCATTCCCCAAAGAGCCACTCACACACCTACTCACTCATCCGTACAGTCAATCACACAGCAACGTGCTCACCCATACATTTACACACACACCCACTTACTTTCTGAGAAAGGGCACTGGGAATAGGACCAGCTCTCAGGAATCGCCCTAGTTAGTACATACAGGAGGAACCAGAGGGCTTCTTGGTCCCGAATGTTCCTCAGGAGTAAAGTGAACTTCACCTCCCAACCAGTAGTGCACCTTGAGCCGAGTTTGCAGAGTGGTGAAGAAAGGGGGCGTAGCCTCCGAAGACCTCGCATCAATCCTGCTTTGTGGGACTTATTGGATAGGAGGGGTAGTTTTTCTTGTGAGTCGGTTCAACTGAGTCACAAGATGGCTGCCAATACTTCCTAGTTTGAAGTGTTGGCAGTCAATCCCATGTCAGGCAAGAGATCGGAGTGGTTTCGGATCCATCGCAGTCCTAGTTGTATATCTGAAAAATCTTTACATTTCTCAGCAACTACTGAACGGATTTACATTATTTAATAAAGTGCTTTCTGGACCAAGAGCTACCTTTCTGCCAAATTTGGTGTAGATCTGTTCAGCAGTTCAGGCTGTAGCCGTGTCTAAAGTTTCCTATGGAAATTAACATGGAGAAATAGCGCTTTGGGAACCCCTTTTTCTCAGCCCCTGCTTGATGGATCACCCCAAAATTTTCAAAACAGCAGTTCAAGTTAGTGACAAACTACTTTTGAAAGGTTCGTGAGGATTCATCACATGACACCAAAGTTATTGGCAAATGAAAAAACGCTCTTCCTGTGAAAACTACATCTTAACTATAACTACCTACTGGCTACCGCCATCACACAGAACCCCTCTAATAAAAGAAGTTTAGAGGCCACTAGAGGAAATCCATGGAAGTCCTTTAAGAGACAGCTTGGGCATAATTGCCTTCGTCAGATGCTCCACCCACGCATTTGAATGTCCTGCAAAACTTCCATTGGTGGAAGTAAAATTGGCCCCAGATCACATGGTCGCATACCAACTGCAATCCTGTTGGAACTGCTGTGTGGGGAAAGTACAACGATTGCAATCCAAAATAGGGCATTAGATATTTACAACAAAGGCGCAGTGTGTCAGAATGAAAAGTCCCGATTTGGAATAGTGTTCTTGGGCTTCCTCGGGTCCCCTTGACGTTCAGCCCCTGGTAAAAGCGGCATCTAGGAAAGCAATTCTGCAGAAATGGCCCGTGACAAAGGATTGAGGAAACTCCGAAATGCGTTGGACCTAGTGGTGTCAATAAACACGCTTCAAAATTGTGGCCAGGGCTCCAGTGTTGTTTCTGCTCGACCAGCTTGCTATACATTGGACTTTGTGTGGATATACGGGGGTGGCTACCCCTGACGTGTGCCCACCGTAGAAGTGGTTTGGGTTCAGCCAAACGGAACGGTATATATATATATATATATATATCTTCCCTCCCCTCCAATTTACTGTGAGTCCGTGAGTGCAAGACCATATTAAGTTAACCATGGCTTCCATATTTTCCAGAATTTTTTCGGGCACCCCCTTGCTTTATAGGTTTTCTCCCCAACATATACATGTCCATACCCCTTTGCCATTCTTCTAGCGTTTGATTAGGCACGGCACCCCATGCCGTCGCCAAGTAGCTTTTGGCTGCTACCAACCCAGCTGGAGCAATGTAAGTTTCACTCTGGGGAGATCGATCTCTGTAGGTATGCCCAGCAAAATAAACATGGGATCTGGGGGTATTGATTCCTGCAAAATAGGTTCCACATGTGTATACCCCCATACAGTGTGAAAAAAGGTCCCTTCCATAGTCTTACATTTCAGACAATTGGGTGATTCCGCTGTACCTTTCCTATGCAGTCGGGCTTTGTCATAATAAATTCTGTGTAAATACTTAAATTGAATCCATCGAAGTCTTGATCTAATAGCTACTTCCCTAGGATGCCCTAGGATGCATCAAAGCCATTTCCCAATCTAAGTTGTCTATGTCCCCCAGATCCGCCTCCCAGTTTGATCTTAGTGTTCGTAAAGGGTCCGGTGTGTTGCTCAGAATTGTCTTATAGGTCCAGGACACTGCCTTTTCCCCTAGTTCATCCATCAATAGCCATCCTTCTAGCGGGGCATACTCAGGGAGGCCCTCCTCCATGTCAATATGTTGTGCCCGCCAAGCATGTTCCAATTACAAGTATTTAAAAGGCTGCGTACTCATTTTGGAGGCTCGAGAACGTCACCAGCTCCTTACGATATACTATGTCTTTGAGCTGAGAAATGCCACCAAATCCCATTTCTGAAAATCTGTCAGTTTGGCAAATTCCTTGAGTCATGTTTCCACCCAGAGCGGGTTTTCCTTGGACACCCGGCCATTCCACCTCATGCATCTCTCTGTTTTCTTCCATGCCATTATCACAATTTGTGTGGCCGGCAACATTTTTGCGATTCCCTTGCCTCCATAAAGGTAATGTGAGTATGACCTTTTGATGAACTGTGTGTGTTCAAGCGCATATGTGGGGTGGTCCCTCTCTCCGAATGCCCATTCGTTCACTACTATCAAATGGGTTTCCCAGTAATAGGCCCGAAGGTCCGGCAGGTAAATGCTGCTGCTGTATTGGTTGCATTGTAGCTTTCCCAATGCTACTCTAGGGGGTTTCCCTCCCCAGAGGAACTTTCTCAGAATATCATCAATCTTGGTGAACACCTCCTCCGGGATTGTGTGATATTTATTTTGCAAAACATATATAAACTTTGGTAGTGTTATCATTTTGAAGAGCGCCGCTCTTCCAAGCAGCGTCAGAGGTAGGGAAGCCCATCGATCAGCGTCTAAGCGGAATTTCCCGAGCACCTATAAAGGTTCCGCTCCAACGCCAGCAGCTTATCCAGCGTAATGTGAATACATAAATATTTTATCCCCGTGGGTGCGACCTGTAGTTGGCTAGGGTAGATAGCATTCTGAACATCCTGCCCTGCAGGATAAATACATGATTTTTCCCTATTAATTCTGTACCACGCATGCTTGCCATATTCCTCGCAGCTCGTCATAATATTAGGCAACGTCGTTTCGGGGTTTGTGACATACAGCAGTCTGTTGTCGGCATACAAAGAAATACATTCATTGAGGTCATCGTTGTCACTTACTCAAAAACCAGTTATGTTTGGATGCGCTCGAATGACACATGCAAGGGGTTCTAAAACCATTACGAAAAGCAGAGGAGACAGGGTGCAACCTTGTCTGGTGCCCCTTTCTATTGGGAATTTCCGAGATGTGACCCCATTGACTCTGACCCTTGCCAATGGTCCTTCATACAGAATGGCTATCCACCGTCTGAACTTAGGACCAAATCCCAGCCTATCCAGTACTGCCGTGAGAAACAGCCAGTGGACTGTGTCGAATGCCTTCTCATCTAGGGACAGTATGAGATGTGGGTCAGTTCTATTTTGCACAGTCTCCAACCAGTTAGAGACTCGTCTAAGGTTAAGTCTCGTCGATCTCTGAGGAATAACACCCGACTGGTCCCTGTGGACAAGTCCCGTAATGACCTGAGTGAGTCTATTGGCCAAAATTCTGCTCAAAATCTTAGTCTCCAAATTTATGAGGGAGATGGGCCAATACGAACCACATCTCTTCTTTGTGTATCACCACTATAGTGGCTGTCCGCAGATCTTCAGGGAGAGCACCCAGTTCTTGCACCTCTTGGTACATCTGCAGAAAAAGTATACTAAAAAGTGCCCCATGCTGTTTAAAAAGTTCCGGTGGGAGCCCATTGGGACCAGAGGACTCCCTGTTTTCATCGGGCCTATGGCTTCTACAATTTCTTCTTTCGTCAACTTTGCCACCAGTATTTGCGATTCAATGGACTCTAGTCGAGGGAGCTGTATAGATTGTAAATATGTGTGAATCTGCTCAATTTCTGCTAGGGATCATTTTGCAAAGAATGCCTCGTAGTATCCTGCAAAGGCGTGCGTTATTGCATCGGAGGTCAGGTGGACCTGTCCATTGTCCATCTGTATTTGGGCTACCCATCTGCTTTCCAGCTCCTTTTTGCTGAGCCACGCGAGCAGTCTATCTGTTTTATCACTTGCATAACCTTTGGATTTTTAAGTGAATTTGTAGTTTAAAAATAAAATTATTTCCTAACTGTAACCAATAATCTTTGATATTAAATGTGTGAGTGAGTGCATGAGTGTCTCAGTGGGTGCATGAGTGCATTAATAGGTTTGTAAGTGGGTGCGAGAGAGTATGAGTGGGCTGTAAGTGGGTATGAGTGTCTCAGTGGGTCTGTGAGTGGGTGTGGGAGTCTGATAGAGGTGGGTGGTAAACTCCCCTCCACTGGCGAAGATTGAGGGGTTTTGCCACTCCGTGCTCTGATTGGAATGTGCACATGGGGAATGCTGAGAACTTGTCAGAGGCCACACCCCCCTACTCCACCACTTTGCAAACATGCCTCCTGGTTCACCACTGGTTGTGGGATGCAGTCCCCTTGGCTTCTGAGGATCGATGGGGCCAAGAACCCCTGATATAAGCGACTAGAGGTCACCGAAAATTGATTGGGTTTTACATAGTTTATTTGTCACACACTTTATCAAGCACGTTGTCATGTCAAACACAGCCCATTGGTAACAGATTGATCTCATGAGGGGTTAACCTATTTTCTTGCTCCCAACTGAAACAGTGGTAACTCACTTGGGGAAATTAATTGATCTCCCCCCTACCCAAGAAGGCAAATAAGAAAACAGCAGACCTACCAGTAAAATAAGCATACATTATATTCTCTGTGACAGGAAAACTGACAGGTAAACTGAATGAATCACACAGAGAGGACCACGAGAGGATCCCCGTCACTTTGGACTCATTCTCCCAGTCAATAAATATAAGAAAGAAGCCTTCAGATAGTTTACACACAAACACACAAATAAAACAAAGTTACTTCAAGCTTTCTCAGATTCAACACCTGTTCAAGGAGCAGGCAGGTGCACAGTCACCCCCTCGCGGTGACATCACTCTTACTGCTAGAATCAGACACCGTATGACCTATTAACTATACCTTATGACCTATGCAGGAACCCTGGGAAATGCAAGGGCGTAGCCAAAACGTGGACAAAATGAATAAATCTCAAAGTTGGCAGAATATGAGTCTGCTTATCCCCCAACAGCTCAGCAAAAACTTAGGGCAGCTCCTATTTTAATTCAAAGTATGAGTCTCTTACGAAGCCTTAGATCGTCTATTATCTCTTCTGTAAACATTCCAACCCAGACTGAAAGTGAAGGATCCCTTACTGTGACAGACACCTCCAAGCAATGGATGTCTACAGCACACAACCCTCATTTTAATTCATTGAACACCCAAAATCTAAGAGAGCTTCCCTTAAACTGGGTCAGGAAGCATAAATTAAAAAACAGAAAATGGACACAGACCACAAACTTCTGTAAAAATATACCCTATATTTCTAAATCCAACACTACTACAAGACAGACAATTGTGAATAATTAGGTAAGCATACACTGAAGTACAAAGCAAATCACGATTTACTGTCCCACGTAGCTTTCCTCCCAAAGCACATAGACCACCTAAGGATCCAAGACTGCTAAGGCCTAGTGCTGCAACGAAATGCAAACAGCATCCTTCAATTGGATTACAAATACAGCCATTGACTTAGCCTCTGCAATGTATGCCAAGAAGGACAGATCCCACTCCTCAGCTCCATGGTTCACTCTGATTGTAGCAGAGGAACGATTGCTCTGCAAACAATCAGGACACAAATGGTGGCAAGCCTATGACCCCAAAGACTTGCTTCACTTTAACATCATGCAAGAAGCCTACCATGTCCAGATTAAGGCAGCTAATAAACATACTTCACTACCCAGATTGAAGATGCCCAGTTTGATCCCAAACTACATTTTAACATCTCTAAGACTTTTTTTTACAACCAAAAGCACCGGCAAGTGACATTCCCCCTCCCCAAACTCTATGCAACCACCTTTCCTCTGTCTTTGAAGAGAAAATACAGGCCATTCAACAGGGCTTTAAACCCACCATACCCCCTTCTGATAGTGTTTTATTATAAACCCCCGTAAAAGGCAGGGACTGAAATCTTGGCATCCTTTCAAGAGATTACACTGTCACAATCACAACAGGCCATTCTCTCATGTGAATCTGGCTCTCCCAATGACCCCTGTCCCCCCTCATAAGGCTGTTGACATTGTCAACCCTCTGAATTAATTAATTTGTTAACACCTAACTATCAATGGCTGAGGTTCCCTCAGACTGGAGACTGTCAGTCATGAAATCTCTGCAAAAAGAAAATCTCTTGCAGACCCCACCACACTGTCTAACCTCCACCCCTTCTCACTGCTCCCTGCATTAACAAAAATACTTGAGAAATTTGTGAATGGCCAATTCAAATTACAATGCACTTCATCCTTGGCAATCCATCTTTTGCCCTAAACATTTCACTGAATCAACCCTGATGGAAGTTTCGGACACCATAAAACTGACCCTGGATGCTTGCAATAATAGGGTGTTGACTTTACTGGATCTTTCCATCACGTTTGACACCATTTCACACCTCATACTCCCTCAACGAATCAAGGACTGTGGCATTTCTCACAAAGCCATGACTTGCATTAAACCTTTTCTAACCCGACGCAGACAAGCAGTCACACTTGGACCTTTTACCTCAACAGAAAGATCAGTTGCATCAGAGTTCCGCAGGGCTCATCTCTCAACCCTGCACTGCTCAATATGTACATGACTCCCTTAATCTCCCTGATAGCTTCTCTTTCAGAAATGCTACTACATCATATGCTGATGATACGCAGCTTCTATTGCTGGACAAAGATACCCTGTGCTCAGAACCAAACTTACAAAACTGCCTCATCAATGTTATCCTGGGGATGCAACCAAACCATCTAAAATGCAACATAGATAAAACAGAAATCCCGTTTTGCGGCAAATCTAATCTTTTCTCTCCAACCCAATAGTGGGCGAATTCCATGACCCCACGCCCCCACCAGAGTAGAAGTTGCAAGAAAAGTAGAGGTGAAAGTTTACACAACCCTTTCTTTCTGCCCTCAAGCTTGCAGTTGAGAGTATGTGTTTCACTTTCTTCCACTAGCTGCAAGGAAAACAGTTGCTTTTGCTCTCATCACTTCTCGACGATTGTAATAGTCTCAACGCAGGAGCTTTGAAACCAATGCTCAACAAACTTCAGATAGTGCAAAACACAGCAGCTAGACTTGTGCTAACACTCCCCAGACAGAGTGCTGCTGCCGCAGCTCTAAATCCGTTACACTGGTTACTAGAACATAAGAGAATCCTCTTTAAGATCCTTATACAGGTTTTCAAAGCACTCCTTCTACGCATATCTTCTTAAGCCCCCTCTATTCAGACTAAAAATCAGGGGCGGCAAATCCTTCTCAGTGCTAGGATCCGATGGAATGGAACCAACTCTCCAGTCACTTGCATTTCACAGAATGGGAAGCCCTATTCAACAAGCACTGGCGTTGCCAATAGGTCTCGCATTAGGAAAGTTTGAGCTATTGGTATTGTAAATGACACATTTTTTATTTATGTGTTGGTTTTGAAAATAGCGAAATTAATAGCTTTGTCATTTACAAAGACAATACTTTTAACTTTCGCTAATGTGACACCTATAGCATTTGTAATGCAATATGTGTTATATTTACGTGACTTGGATGTATTGATATTACGAATAACCATTGATTTAAATTTTTTTAATTAATAAAAGTTATTGTAATTTATAATGGCAATAGATTAAACTTTTGTAAATAACTTTTGTGAAGATTATGTTCAGTGTATTTTATTGTGACGAAAATCCAAGAACAGAAGTGAAATATTAACATCTTTATGTGACATTTGTAATAAAGCTTGAAACATTGAGAGAACATATTTGAACCAGTTGTTGTTGAATGGTTGCACAGATGCTCTGGTGGCGCTGAGTGATGTGGTGGTGCCCCTTGGTGGTGCTGAGTGATGCTGTGGTGCTGCGATAGAGTGTAATTATGTGGCATGTAACTAAGTGGCACTGAGTGGTATTTGGAGTGTATGTTGCATTGAGTGCAGTGTAATTATGTGGCATGTAATTATGTGGCACTGAGTGGTATTTGGAGTGTATGTTGCATTGAGTGCAGTGTAATTATGTGGAGTGTAATATGTGGCACTGAGTGGTATTTGGAGTGTATGTTGCATTGAGTGCAGTGTAATTATGTGGCGTGTAATTATGTGGCACTGTGTGGTATTTGGAGTGTATGTTGCACTGAGTGCAGTGTAGTTATGTGGAGTGTAATTATGTGGCGCTGAGTGGTATTTGGAGTGTATGTTCCGTTGAGCGCAGTGTAATTATGTGGCGTGTAATTATGTGGCTCAGTGGCATTTGGAGTGTATGTTGCATTGAGTGCAGTGTAATTATGTTGCATATAACTATGTGGCACTGAGTGGTATTTGGAGTGTATTTTCCATTGAGTGCAGTGTAATTATGTGGCGTGTAATTATGTGGCACTGAGTGGGATTTGGAGTGTATGTTGCATTGAGTGCAGTGTAATTATGTGGCATGTAATTATGTGGCACAGTGGTATTTGGAGTGTATGTTGCATTGAGTGCAGTGTAGTTATGTGGAGTGTAATTATGTGGCGCTGAGTGGTATTTGGAGTGTATGTTCCGTTGAGCGCAGTGTAATTATGTAGCATATAATTATGTGGCACTGGGTGGTATTTTGTGTAGTGTATGTTGTATTCAGTAGAGTGTAATTGTGTGGCGTGTAATTATGTGGCACTGAGTGGTATTTGGAGTGTATGTTCCATTGAGTGCAGTGTAATTATGTGGCGTGTAATTATGTGGCACTGAGTGGTATTTGGAGTGTATGTTCCATTGAGTGCAGTGTAATTATGTGGCGTGTAATTATGTGGCACTGAGTGGTATTTGGAGTGTATGTTGCGTTAAGTGCAGTGTAAAAACCAAACATGTGATGTGTTACAAAGTTGCCTACAGACACGCATTCCAAAATTGTCTCTGGATTTTGTTTTTAAAAAAAATCACACGCTGTCTGGGCACATTTGCATTTCGTGTTAAGTTTCCTTTAAAAATAATATAAATGCAAGTGCAGATTCTCTAACTGTTTGTCTTTAAACAACATGCAATCCCCAATTATACGATTTCTGTGTTTATTGTCTAACGTTTTTAGGTACATTAACACATTGTGGTATAATCCACTGGTCCCAGAAGGCTGCAAATTTAAATGCCCGAATGCAAATGGTGCCCTGAGTTGCCCCCTTTCGTCTTTAAGAATGCTGTACTATAATTTAGTGGATGTTCGCTCTGTGAAGTCTCTGCTACAGCGCAAACAACCAGGGAACGTTAATTTTGTGAAAGGGAAAGGATATTAAAGTTCATATTCGTTACATAAGTTTCTGATACTTATGACTCCTCTAGTGTGACTGTAAAGCTCAAATAACTGCAGTTTGAGGAGAGCATCTGCGATGCAAGCCATGTTATTCTGTTTGTTTATCATACAGATATCTCTGCATTTTGTTAGTACGTGTATGTCAAAGTGCTGCATGCGCATGTGATATCACAAAAGGCAAAAGCTAGTTGGATTGCTCGGTAAAGTGGTTAATACCTTTAGTGAATGTGCAACAACTCCCTGACTGTGCAGTAGAGCCTGGTGGGGGGGCGGGATGCGAGCGAGTGGGAGGGAACGGGCCAAGCCACGCTGGAGAAGCATTACGGAGAAGCGAAAGGGTGAGAGAAGAGGCATGGGGCGGGGGAGAGCATTCCATTGAAGTGTGAAGCTCTCGCCAGGTCTGATGGGGGCGGGGAGCAGCATCAATGCGGGACTCTGCACACCAAGGACTCTTGCCTCGTGGCGCTCCACAGTGCCCTGGTGGCCTGCACTGACTCTCAACCCAAGAGGTTTAAATTGCACATGTGTGGCTGGGCGCCCAAGACGGCATGCACATTTTTAACAGTGCATTAGCCAGCCCTCCCTCCTCCCTGCTGAGTGACATGCAGCAGTCACTCAGCAGCGCCCCCGTCCTGACACTGTGTGCAGGACAGGGCATGAAAAATAAAATGGTAATTACCATTTTATTTTTCATCTCTAGGGCTTTAGGAGGGGGGGGGTTAAAAGTGCGGCGACGCTCCTCTGCTCCAGTGGAGCGTTAGTTGTACACATGATACAAATACACTAACTTTGCATTTACAAATTGAAGGAGGAAGAAGGACAAGAGAAATAAATGATCTTGAAGAATGCAGAAACCTGTGCGAAATTCGTTTGCATTAAAGGTTTGGATATTATTTCAAAAGTCCTGCTTCTGCCCAGTTATTGGATGAAATAACCCACACAGTGTCCCGCCTCTGCCTTGTGCTCTAGGTGTGAACGCGAATGTCTCAACCAAGACCACCTACCTGTATCGCTCTCTCTGTACATACACGTGTTGTAGGAGGTTTTTTGAGCACGCTATGTCTTCTGACAGTCACATCCAAATATACGAGTTACAAGAAAGGGATTCGGAGGGTTAACGGGGCACCAGACCCATCAAAACGCAAGCAGCACCGGGAGTCGAGCGTAATTTTAGCCTCAGACTTTGTGCTACCTGACAGAGAAACGTCCAGTGGGTTTACCCATGTGATATGGGCGACTTTTAACCTGTTAGAGTGCGCTCCACACAGGTCTAATCACAGCAAGCCTAGAATTCTGCCACTTAAATACTGTGTGACAAGAACTAGAGATCAGAAGCGTCATTTGGGCACAAGATGGCTGCCTTATACGAGCTTGTCAATCTAGGCACTCGACTTGAACCGCCGTAATCCGCACCTCTGTTTTTGTTGTTCTCCGTTCTTGTTAAACACTCTGTGCTTGTAAGAATGTTTTCGCTCGCTAAGGTTTCATCATGTGAGGATTGAGTCTACTATTACTGCAGGCTACAGTGCCCTGTTATGTGCAAATGATCTGCTCGCTCGTGCCATTCTTGTTTTGTTTTTATTGTAAGGATGTGCTGTGGTGTCCACTATGAAAGCTCCGCTGCGTGTTAGGCTGGTGAGTAGCAGCCCCTGGCAGTGTGCAGGGGTCTGTCAAGTGCATAACGTGCCATGAAGCGGCAGGGAATGGATCTCCATAGTAACAAGGGTACCTTTTAACTGCAGGGTATTGGAGTGTTACTGATAACTTAACTCCCATGAAAACCGCGTTAGGGTGAGACGGCAACTTGTGTTGCTGATAACTTAACTCCCATGAAAACCGCGTTAGGTTGAGACTGCAACTTCGAAAATCAGATGCCATTTCTACACTTCATCAAGGCCTAATGTGCAGAAGGTTCGATTGAGCGCTTGTGTGGCGTTGCCGTGTTCCAGGCGCTACATTTTTGTATCTGTTGATACGCTGCTTGTGAGACATCAATCCTTGGGGAAAAATATTGATTCTGTGTTTGTTGTGTTCACTGGGTGGTCGGCCTCTGTAGTCTCCAATCAATAAGGACTCTATTGAAGGCCTGTAAAGCAGAAATCAACTTCGGTCTTTGCGCCGTAGTGCTGCGACTAACTATCCATGTTAAGTGCACTCATGCGAACCTCAGGAGACGGCTATTCGGGGTCAAAGGCAGCTGGAACCAAAAACAGACTAGGGCAATAAATAAAAATCGCTAACTTGTGGGAAGCCTTGCTTAGTTAATATTGGGTGCTACTTTTTGGGAAAATGATTGGCATTGAAGCATGTTAAAGCTTGTGGGGCAAGTAATGTTAACCAAGACTGCAAACACTATTTTCCACTGCAACCCTAACAAGCGAGAAGATGAGCGGCCGGGAAACTGAAAGTACGGCCGGCCGGCCACCCATGAATAATTAGGGGAGGAGAAGCCGCACAGGACACGCTGGGAGAAGCCCTTTGATGTGCTGTGCGGCCGTGAAAGGAGGGAGGGAGGGAGGCTGATGCGCGTGCTTGGTTGGTCACGTGATTCACGTGAACTTAAACAAAACCGCACGAACAAAACCCTTGGTTTCACGAGCGTTTTGAGGACATGAATTCTCGCTCCGCTCAATGCGCTTGCGTGCATTCATAGGTCGCGAGACCTAAAAAGCTCTTGAAGACCTGACTGTTCCAGGCCCTGGGTGCACTCTGCTATTCCCTCGTTTAGCTATTTTTCATCTTTTTCTCCCTTTCTTTTCTCAGTATCAGATGCAACCTTAGCACCAGGATGCTCCTTGTGAGTGATAGTGCATTTTATAAGCTCAAAATCAATTCATTCATTCACTTTTCAGATAAGAGTCGGTTTGCTTTGGGAAACCTACTCACCCCCTCAGTTATCCTTCCCAGATATAGTTCCACAGTACCATAGTATCCAAATGAAGTAGAGAATGGGATAAGAGGTGTAATTATGATTCAGTGCTGCACTGGAACAGACTGATGTCAAATAATAATTAACACACTCCAAGACAGTGCAGCGACTCTCCCCTCGACTAGCAGATGCCCAAATTAGGGCCACTCTGGTCTTTATTTTGCCTAAGTAAAAAATTAGATGAAACCAATAAGTTAATTAAAAAGACCTTCGTCTAAAAGCATCTCTAAGACCAAAATAAAATTTTCGAAGAATAGTAATTTCGCTCGACCAAATACAATGATAGTGGGCTCCAATTTGATACAATATGTCTAACATTTTTTAAGCAGTCTACCACAATCTAATCAATGTAAATCATAAAGACTGGCTATGGCCCATCTCCCCAAGTATTGTATTAGGACTGCGCAAACCATTACTTCGCAAGCGTTATTATGCTTGTGATGTTACAACACGTATATCATTAGTACGCAAGATGTTACATCGCAAGCGTTGTTACGAGGCATGCGAAGTAATGGTATGCTTTAAAAGAATACGATCCATGTCGTTGTAAGGAAACTGTGGCTGTTTCCTCACAACGACGTGCAACGCCCCTCGGAGATGACGTGAGGAAGGTCCCAGGAGGAGAGAGGAACCACGAGGAGAGTGAGGTAAGGGGGATGTGGTGTGTTTTTGTAGTGTAGGGGGTCGTGCTGGGGGTACAGTTTAAAGGTTGAGTGTAGTGTTGTGGTGTATGTGTAGTGTACGGAGTCGTGCTGGGGTTAGTGTTTTAGGGTTTAGGGTAGTGTTAAGGGGTATGTGTAGTGTTTAAGGTTTGAGTGTAGTGTCTGGCTGTATGTGTAGCGTAGGGGGTGGTGCTGGGGGTAATGTTTTAGGGTTTAGGGTAGTGTTGTGGTGTATGTGTAGAGTAAGGGGTCGTGCTGGGGTAGTGTATTAGGGTTTAGGGTAGTATTGTGGTGTATGTGTAGTGTAAGTTATTGTTTAGGGTTTAGGGTAGTGTAGGTGTGTTGTGCTGGGTAGTGTTGGAATGTAGGGAGAGGGGTGGGGGTTGGGGGTCGTACTGGGGTAGAGTATTAGGGTTTAGGGTAGTGTTTTGGTTTATATGTAGTGTAGGGGGTCGTGCTGGGAGAAGTGTATTAGGATTTAGGGTAGTGTTGTGTTTTTGTAGTGTAGGGGGTTGTGCTGGGAGTAGTGTTAGGGTTCAGGGTAGTGCTGTGCTTTTGTAGTGTAGGGGGTTGTGCTGAGAGTAGTGTATCAGGGTTCAGGGTAGTGTTGTGTTTTTGTAGTGTAGGGGGTCGTGCTAGGAGTAGTGTCCTGGGTTCAGGGTAGTGTTGTGTTTTTGTTGTGTAGGGGGTCGTGCTGGAAGTAGTGTTAGGTTTCAGGGTAGTGTTGTGTTTTTGTAGTGTAGGGGGTCGTGCTAGGAGTAGTGTACTGGGTTCAGAGTAGTGTTGTGTTTTTGTTGTGTAGGGGGTCGTGCTGGAAGTAGTGTTAGGGTTTAGGGTAGTGTTGTGTTTTTGTAGTGTAGGGGGTTGTGCTGGGGGTAGTGAGTTAGGGTTTAGGGTAGAGTAGTGATGTGTAGTGTTAAAGGTTTCAGTGTGGTTTTGTCATGTATGTGTAGTGTTGGGGCATGTACGCGTAGTAGTGGTTTGCAAAGTAATGGTCTGCGCATTAAAATACATTTGTTATATTTGTAATGCTTTTGCGAAGTAATGGTAAGCGTAGTAATATTATGCGCACTAATGCCATTTGCGATGTAATAACATCGCACGAAAAGCATGCGTAGTAATGGCATGCTTTTATCGTCATGGATTCCTATCTTACAGGTGTTGCTGTTGCGAAAGTCTAGCTAAATTGCATTACACAAAACAGCTCAGTTGTAGCTTTACTGTAAAAGTACATACAGATGCGGGGAACCTTATCAATTTAATTTGTAACTCTAACGATATTACATTCAGGGGCCAGTAATAGAGACATTTTGTCCATATACAATCATCATTGGAAGCAACTACTACTCCTGGACTTGACTTTGTGTTCAGGATGATAGGATGGATGATACCAAACAAGAAAAGTGAGAGAGGGTATATCTGCCTGATGCCACCCTTTTCTGCCCTCAAAATGCTTGCTCACTCACTCTCCATTAAGAGTCAAACCTGTGCACCACCCATGATACAAACAGAGGCTTAACCTGCTAAAATGAGAAGGAAAAAAACATATATTCTATCATAGTTTTTTTAAATCACAACACCTCTAGAGGATGCAAAGTACTTTCACAATAATGTATAGGCATAGGTTCACCTCCATAAATTTGAGCATGACAAGAAATGCCTGCTCAGCCCCCTTGTACCTGGTCCCTATTTAATTCCAAGAGTGGGGAGGAGATTTTGCATACCTAATAGAGGACTGTTCCTGAACATAAACAGCCTAAGATAACCCATAGACCAATTCATTCATATGTGATATGCACACACATTTCACTGCTAACTCTGTCACTGTCTATGCCTAATTTACAGCAAGACTCAGCTCCACCACACTCCCAGGAGACCAACAACCCTTATGCTAACATTTTGAGCATTATTTATTTATTGGTTTTCTAGAGCGCAACAATCATTCCCAAGGGGATATCACGGCACTGAGATGCTCCCTATCGTTTTGGTTGACGCACTGAGTGGATCTGAAAAGATAGCATTAAGCTCTAAACAGCTAGGTCTTTAGTGCTTTTCTGAACCCAAGATGGTCTCCAGTGAGGCGAAGCTCCATCGGTAGCCTGTTCCACTCATCTGCAGCCAGATACAAGAATGAACGGCCTCCTGAACTGACTTTTTAAAATCACTTTGTTGTCGCCAGCTCAAGATTGCATGATCTCAGCTCAAGTATTGGAGTGTAGAATTCTACTCTAGCTTGTAGAATTACTGGGCCCGTGTTATAAAGTGATTTGTGCGAACGACAATGAGGTTTAAAATTCGCCCTTTGGCGTATGGGCAGCCAATGCAGGGTAGCTGTATTTTGTATCACGAGGAGTCGAGAGAACAAGTAGTCCGCCATCCCCACATACAGTGCATTCCCATAGTCCAGTCTACTTTTTGTAAGAGCCTGGACTCTTATAAAATATGTCAGTGATACCAAGAGATTGAGATTTCAAAGAGGACAAAGAGTAAACCACCTTCTGGAGAGAGGGCTTCAATAGATGGAGAAAAATGCTGCTCCTCTCCCACTGCTGTAGGTTCTGAAACAACACTACTACTCCACAAACTCCACTGGAGTGTCCAAATTACACCAAATGCGTGTTGATATCCTAGGAAAAAAATGAGGATTTTCAGCCTCAACCTCATGAATGTGAGCGGAGGATCCCTTGCATTTATGGAGATATTGTGTCTTTTGGGATGTGGCACACTCTGCCAGAGGATATTGGGCCAGATGTAGTTTGCTATTTACTGGTTGCAAACCCTCTGATTAGGTCAATTAAAGGATTTGTGACCACTTAAAAGGTTTTTTAAATGTACTATACACATTTTACAATTAAGAAAACATTTTCAAGCCATAGTGGTCCGCTGTACTTTGCAAAACCCCCATCCCTGTCTTTGCAGCCAGTGGAGGGAGTCACAATTTACGACCTCATTAATGAATATTAATTTGGCGGGTCATTCTGCAACACCCTCCGGATCGTTATTTTAGGAACCCACCTATTAGTACATAGGCCTGTTCAAGAACAAATTTGTGGTCGTAAAATATCAGAACGTACATTGTGACCAATTTTTGGTACCATCGCTGTCGTACATATGGCCCATTGTTTTTAAATATAGGGCCAGGTTCACAAAATAGGATTTACATTAGCACCCACTGGTTTACAACCTTGCATGAGTTTAAATTTACAACTTTCTGCAACTCAGAATAATTTTCAGTTTACACCTTGAAAGATGCACCATTCTCACATGTCTATTCTATGTCAGTGTAATTGTGTATGGTGTGCAATACACCTACTGAAAGGTCAGTGCATTTGTGCAATGGAACAACTGTGTCTATATTTTCATATCCTATGGAGTAACTGCCCTCTCCTACAATCCATGAAGTTTTGGGGAATGCTAACCCACTTACCAATTCCTTTCTAGGGTGACAGGAGTCAGAGAGGAGTTTGTGAATGCACACCAACTAAAAAACATTCGACTATATGCACATTTGTAACGCACACCAGGCCCTGGAAAGCCCTCTCCCCATCCCTTGAGTGGAATTCACTCATATATAATAGTACTGGCTTGTGGATTATTCTATGCACAGATAAATTGATTTATGGTTGCAAGGTCAACTTTAATGAATTCTCTGCCATTCTTAACATCATTATTGTATATGCAAATGGCGAGCCATAATCTGGCAATTTGCATATGTAAATCAGACCTACACGCACAACTGGCTTTGCGAATCTGACCTACATAATTTTGCTCTAAAGGTACAATAATGAGGACACTGCCCCGTTATTTGCAGATTCTTCCTGTCTTGCTTTTCTGTAACCTCCAACGCTGGTGCACAATTTCTGAAATGTGTTTGAAAATTGAGTACTTACTTGTTCAAGGCCGTCTTTTTGACTCCCATTTGTCAACGGAATCTGAGCACTGAAATTAACAAGTGTATGCAAAATACCTCTTGAAAGCAGTTCACAATGAGCACAAGGCACAGTAGAAAAGACAATCAAAATACACATCAAATATATACTATGATCATATATAGACTGTCACAAGTTTATGAGAACTTTTAATCCCACAAGCTACAGATAGTAATTTGAGAGCACATAGGGACATTCTCATCTAACTTGCTTTCAAAACCTTTATTATATGTTAAAATGTAAATAGAAACTGGGGAAAGGTTTATACCAATCCCGGTGTAAAATGCAACCCATTTTCTCAGACTACACCTTTACTATTGCATTGCATCAACCTGCAAATATAATACATGCTTTATGCTTTGCTTCTCTGCTGCTATCAAAAGAAACAAGGCGGTTTAGATAGAGCTGTTGGGGCCAGTCTTATTTAAAGTACAGCCTTTGCCAAGACAGTATGTATGTTAATTTCTCAAGGCTGTAAAATATGTGTATAATGTGCACTTGTTTTCAAGGAATACTTTGTTTAATTTTTGAACAGTATTTAACACACAGGTGGCTGGCAAGCTCCGGTGCTTTCTCTGGCCATTAAGCCCCCGCAGATATGGTTCAGTGCATCTTAATTACTGAAGCGCAGAGGTAATCTCTTATAGTCAGACAGAATCATTTCCATTGTCAGAAATGATTTTTCTTATTTTTGAGCCAAGCTCTTCACTGAGAGCTTTTAAGCCACAATAAGTACCAATCCCTGGACCAGGAGCTGCCCTTTTTTATACCAGCAGGAACCTGGGCTTATAGCATATAATCAAAACAAGGGTCCCCCTGGAATTCAGGTAAGTAATTATGAAGGTAGGCCAACCATTGGGGCAATAATGTGGCCGTCCTGTTTGAGTCATAGTAAGTACCAATGTCATAACACACTTTCAGGTTGATTTACTATCATAGAGAAGAAAAGAAGACTGAGTTGTAAAGTGTGTCTGCCAATCTATTCATGGCAAGAGAAGAGCTTGATTAGTATGAGCTAATTTTATGATGAAAGCCCTTTTACGTATAAATAATGCATTTGAAAATGTAGACAGCACAAACCATAAACTAAATTGTCCCATGGCACTTAAATGACACTTATTCTTACTTGACTAATTGCTATCCATTTTTCTACCTCAGATGTATGAAAGGCTGAGTCAGCACTGCTAGGTCTGGAACCTATAACCTGCAAGTTACATACAGATATCTAAAGTTGTGTAAAAAGATAATTAGTCCTCAATGAAACATATGCTGGCAACACCATGCAGGAAGGTAAAGTTGGCGCTCTGACAGGGGCCGTCTGCATGATAGGCTCTTCTATGAACCTAGCAGAACGCCACCGTCAGACCGCCGCAGGACCACCCGTCAGATCAGAATTTAACTCCTAATCTGGGGGGCATTAATACCACAGCTTCGGCGGTTCAACAGCGGATGGCATTTTGCACCGCCCGCTGTAGGATTGCCAAAGTCATTATAAGACCCTAAGAATGGGCCTTGGGAAGGCACACAATTGGGTCTCACACACAATAAAAGCACTCCAGGCTCCAATCCATTTGTGAACACCTGGAGATGATGGACATAGAGCTGAAACTTTTCAGACACTCCCACTCACCCCCAGTCACAGATCTGGGTTGAATGCGTTTCTGAACAATGTGATAGATGTCAAGAAATGGGCTGGCTCGTCCATTAGGGGTGAACCTCGAATACATCTGCCAGTGGAGATCCAGGCTGTGAGTAACAAACATCTGTGTTGTGTACAGGTTTACACTCAGTAAGCACTGCAAGTCTGGTACAGGGAGCCAAACAGTGTTTAGGAGCAGCGTGGGAAAGGAGGCCTGGCTAAAGAGAACTTGCTGATTCACTTTGGAAACCATGATTAAGTAGCAGCAAGGTTTCCATAAAGAGGGTACAAAGTGAGAAGTCCATTCACCAAGGCAATAAAAAAACGTGCTGAGAGCTGGGTTGTACATGCCACCTACAGTGGGGTAACACAGGCCCAAGAAGCCCCGAGGTGCAGGGTGCCCCCAACCATTCAGGGATTCCACAACCCTTCAGAGGATCCTGATAATGCTCAAAGGCAATGAAGATCTGTGAGATATGGAAGACAAAGGGGCTCCTCTTCACATTCTGGCTGGTGTGGCCCATAAATCAGTGTTACCCTAATGGTCGTCTACGAGCATAAACACACAGTGGTTGCAAATTCTCAGAAAGACATGCACAAACTGCTCACTTCAACTTTGGCACACTTTGAAAAGCTTTCAAATATAAACTAACTTTTCCTGTTGTTTTTCTTTCACAGGTGGTGGAAAGTAATCTACTGCTTCCCTTTGTCTCTCTCCTTAATGTATTCTGCTGTTCCCTGTTGGAGACACAGACACATCTTACAGAAATAAAACAAGCAGTGAAATCGGACATTGAACGATGTCTGCCTCACTGCACTTTCACAGCAAACCAGGGACTGAAATAAAGCAGAGAGCTTTGGTATTTAATTAACAAAGCTGACATATAAATTGCATTGATTGGTAGCATACTAGAAAACAATGCGCGTTTCTGTGTTTCAGAGACTGACAAATCAGCCTCTAGGGCCATTTAAATGCCTAATACAATGTGATTCTTCGCAGGTGTTGACAATTATTGAGATGGTTTTAAAAGTTGAAACCTCTACAACCATCTGACCATATCAGTTTATTGCAAAGGAAACACAGAGGAACAATGTGCCATTTATCAATGTATAGAAAAGATCCTATTTCCTAAACTACATGGGCCTACGTTATGAGTTGAAGGACTGGTTTTCCCTGGGAGGAGGAGCCGAGGTAGGTGAGGGGGTGGGGGGGGGGGGGGGGGAGGGCTGTGGGTAAGTTCCCTGTCTCCAACTCTTCAGGAAGGAAATGAAGACTCTCCCCCTCAAGCAACCCTTCGTGTATCCTTCCGGCTGAGGGATCCCTGCTGGTAATCTCTCTAGTCCTGGCAGCACCTCCTCCCACGCTCTCCTCTAACACTCCTCTCCACTACCCTCATATTATACCTTGCTTCTTTGCTTTACCGCTAGGTTTGGGCTACCTAGGTCTCCATACGTCGATACATACATAAATAGATGGGCATGCTACTTGCCAATGGAACAGTGGTTGAATCTCAAAACTTCTGCCTACACCACAACTCACCTACTGGCAGGATCCTTTCCTCGGTTGTATGACTAAACCACGCTCGCCTTAACCATGAGCTCTTCACAACGACCACGTCTTTACCATATATGACTTTACAACACATTTCATAGTAAAGGCATGTTTAGTAAAGGTATATTCATGGTAAAGATCCTATCCCAGCCCCTCATGCCTTGAGCATTAAAATCCGGCTCTCCTGCATTCTAATCTACCCACTCAATGGAGATTAACTATACGACCTCCTACCAGGAGCCCTACAAACACGGCCCCCAGCCCAAAAATACTACCCTGAATCCAGCCCACCTGCCCTAAAAACTGCCCCCAGCCCTGAAAACCACCCCTTCCTCCCTGCCCTGAGCCTTAAAACTCTGCCCCCTGCCCAAAAACCTACACTGACCTCAGCCACTCCACCCGTGAGACCTAGACCCAGTCCCACCCCTAAAACCTATCACCTCCCTGCCCCAGCCCAACTTACCACACCGCGACCCAGGCCTTCCTGCAGCGATCCTTTCGGTTCCTCCTTCCGCCCGCTCAGACAGCTAGAACGCCGACTGCCTTAACCACGCATACGCGGGGTTAAGGCAGGCGGTCTTCAGCTTGTGGGTAAATGGCAAGTGTGCTAATATCAGCATTGTAAAGCTGTTTCACCTTTTCCTCTGAACCGCTGTATTTGATACAGAGCAGGTAATCAGGGAAAGGATTCCCTCATTTACATTAGACCACTTGATTGTTTATTTCAGCAAGTGGTGAAAGCAGAATGAAAACTCCCTGCTGTACTACTTCGACTTGTGCTCTGTTGTAGAGCATTATCAACGGACAGCGCAGCGTCCTCCCTATGGCAAGAAAGCTCTACAGTGGTTCTGATAATGTTCCATATATTGTGCAAGATATCAATGTTACATATTCAAGAGAATGGTGTATCTTGTGATGAAATTAGGTTCACGAGTTGAAACCCTGACTCCCTGCCGACAACATACGGGGACCTTTCTTATAGGTTAAGCTGGATTGAAAGTGCAAATGTATGGAAAAAACACTAATATCAAACAAATGAGCAACAGAATCAAAAAGACGACCTAAAGACTATAAAACAGAAAATAAATGCAAAGTTCTGCATTAGGACAAGGTGATGGCAAAGTTCATAAAATGCTGATAATGGGCAGCAGTCTGCCACAATGCTTGTGCATTTTGAAGTACAGTAGTATTTTTTGGGTGCCTATATTGGGCTGCTCTTTGATTCTCCGTGCATGGCACATCTTTACATACACACCCTAATGAAAGAATATGGTTGCTGTCCATTCATTGCCTCCCTTATGCTACAACACATAATATAATATAGCCTTAGAGTGCGACTTTGCAGGCTCTAAGCGTTATAGCTATAGGCCGGAGCCGAAGTTGAGGGCCTTTAACAAGTGAGTGGGCCTTTAATGGCCGGTCGAGCCGGCTATGGAGGGCCCGAAAACTACTGGAACATTCCACCCCTAGAGGGCAGAATGTTCCATTTTGTAAAAACAAAGGCCTCCAGGAGCTTGAAGCGGTTTAAATCCCCTTGGGCTCCGAGAGGCCTTTGTTCACAGCAATAGCTGTGAAATGAAAAAACATTGAAATGTTGCTCTCCGGGCTTCTACCGGCCAGTATGGATCACTTAACATTCCAATTTTCTAATTAGTCATAATGTTTGCCCCTTGTAATTTTATGATTGTGGTGTTTCTCGACAACTAAGACAAACTTTCTTGTTCCCAGGTTTCCCAGACCCCTTTCTTTTCTCAATGGATGGGCCGATTGAACCTTTACCCCTATAACGCTTATTGGAATAACATACTTCAGTGTGGTATATTATGGGGTTTCCGCTGCGCTCCATGTTTTCATATCTATGACATCACCTAAGATGATGGTGGTGGCTATTTTTATAACTGCGCCAGAGGTGCATTCACCATATGACTTCAAACTCGATGTACAATAACAAAGCGTTCAGCTTTGCGAGCTTTGCTAGTTTGCTGTTAGCACAGTTCTCCTTTGCTTCTGTTTTTGACCCTCCTCTTTATACCTTTTTAAAAAACATTTTGTTGATGAAATGCATGAATTTTTACACAATTTTCTAATTGGTTTTAATGGTTAAATGGGTGTTATACATTGAATCTGTTGGTTTTTAAGACTGCTGGGTCCTATTTTTCATTCCTATATGGTGCCTAAGTGCACTTGCTTCCCGATTGTGAAGGGAGATTGAGAGCCATTTTTTCCTCGCTTGGACTGATGCACTTGATCCGCCATTTTCTAGATTGGCCCTTAGTTGTTCTTGCTGCCCTGCCCTATTTAATCAAGGCCGTGGTACGGACGCGCAGCTCACACCAAGCACAACAGCGAAAAGTTTAGCTTTGTTAGTTTGCTGTTTGCACAGTTCTCCTTTGCTGCTATTTCTCTCCCCTCATCAATACATTAAAAATATATATTTTAGTAGATGAAATATATGAATTTGTACATAATTTTCAAAATGTTTTAATAGTTAAATGGGTGTTATAAATTTAACCTGATTATTTTTAAGATTGCTGGGACTTGCCTCCCTATCGTGACAGGAGTTTGAGGGCCATTTTCCCTTGTGTGCACTGACACACTTGAGCCGCCATTTCATTAATTGGTGTTATCGTTGCTCCTGTTGCCCCACCTTATTTAATCATGGCTGTGGCGTGGGTGGCCAGCGGACATGTGCAGCAGGCGTGCTGCAAGCGTCACAGGCGAGCCCATCTGCGTCCGTCCGCTCCAGACCGAGACCAGGGGCAGTCACTATGCAGGAAACTACTGGTATTAAATAAAATAACTGCTATCTATACACTCGGTGAGTTACCCCATCAGTCACCAGTTGTTTAATATTTGTAAAAAAAAATGCGGACTGTTATCCCATACACACAGCGCCTCTTGAGGATGAGGGTACCGTTAAGGAAGTTGACTTTTATACTTAAACTATACCATTGAATCACTCTAACACACGTTTGGTTATTTACCCTAACATGCACTCTTTAGTGAAGCATAAAGTAAATATCTTCCATTTCCTCTACACCGAAAGCCCTGATATTCTATTACTCTCAGAAACTTGGCTAATAGATGAATCCACTCTAGATATTTTGCCACCATCCCTGACAACTATTATATTTCCAGACTAATAGACAGTTGGTAAGATTGGTGGGGGAGCAGTGGCTATTGTTTCGAGGCATACTAATTTGGCCTTATTACTATGCAATTAGATCCCAGATACTGAGCATTTAGTTACAAAACTAGAGCAGTGAAACCAGTCCTTTATCTGCATATTGTAAAACGGCCTCCTAATGTTATGGCTAACATCCCCCAGCTATTCTTTGAAGCAATATTTTGTTTTTGGTTGATTTCTTAAAACGTATTATTGTGGGGGACTTCAATTATTGGATTTATGATGACTCCATGTGGCAAAGGTCTCAGGACTTTTTGGAACTTCTTCAGAGTCTTAACTTAGAGCAGCATACCTCTGTCCTCTCACATATTATAGGACATACTCTCGATCAGGTGTGGATGGTAAATCTTTTCTTAACAAGGTTATAAGTACTACCTTGTATATGGTCTCATCATTTTCTCATACAATTCAGTATAGCAGTACTTCAAAATCCTAAAATCAGTTCTGATATGTATTATTGCTGCTGTAACTGGCTCAGGGTCTATAATTCAATGTTCCTATCACATTCCCTGACTCCATGCCTTGTCTAAGTAAACATGTGTCTTCCTTGTACAAGGACATTACTAACCGGCTCCTTAGATCCTATGACAAACATGCTGCAGGAGGTGTCCGACAAGGGAGCATGATCGTCAGGTAGCCTTGGGTAGAAGCCATAGTGAAGATTTCTACGTTTGGATTTAGGGCCTGATTACGACTTTGGCAGTGTAGCAGCGGGCTATCATGCCGTGCCCTGTTGCCACACCGCCAAAGTCCAACAGATTAGGAGTTATCTCCTAGTCTGGCAGGCGGTTCTTTGACAGTCCTGCAGCAGTGCAGTTCTAAGGCTCATAAATCAGCCTTAGAAAAGCAGCACAGAGGGACCACCAAAGCCTGTTCCTGGGTGGCATGGAGTTATCTAGCAACATTTTAAAACTTAATGCGGAAAAAACTGAAATTATTATAATGTACAACAATGTGGACCTATGGACTTCTACTATCAGGCCATCCATAATGGGGGTGCCCCCCTCCCTCCAAAAATCAGCAAAAAGTCTGGGAGTGATCATAGACAATGAGCTGTCTTTAAAATCCCACAAAGGATCTGTGATTTCCAATTGTGTTTTTATTCTCCACAACATTAAGAAGATAGCTAGGTTCCAGGCCAAAGATGCGCTCATTACGGTGGTGATGGGCCTTCATCACTTCTCGTATTGATTATTCCAACTCTCTTTACTTGAGTATTCCTAAAACTCAAGTGAGTAGATTGCAGACTATTCAGAAACAAGCAGACAGACTGATCTTTACTCAACCTAGATACTGTCAAATTACTCCACTTCCATTGGACCTTCACAGACTTCCAGTGGAACAGCGGATAACATTCAAAGTATGCTGCATCACCTTTAAGGCCCTCTATGAACTGGGCCGCCAATTTATTCGTTCTAGAATCAGGAATTATACTCTGGGTCGATCACTATGTTTATTTTCATCCAACTTGTTGACTATTCGAACTTTTAAGAAGAAAAGGATGGGTGGTATCAGGTTTTCCGACCATTTGGAACTCTCTTCCTCCCACCCTCTGCTTTACCAATGACTTCATGAGGTTTAGGAAATATTTAAAAATGTGGTATTTACACACTCCTTTCATCTGTAAACCAGTAAAGTAGCACATCCGGCTCTCACTATTGTTACCTTTCAGTGCTAAGAAACCTCAGGGTGAACGTGTGCTGAATACGTTTTATTAACATAACATGAACACTGAAAACAATCCGCAGGATCCCAATTATTTTTGTGATTGGCTGCTTTTTCATAACACAAATGTGGCCCTCGTCAGCTACTTCGTGACTCTTAAAAACTTAACTGCTTTTTCCATTTGTTGACTTACAGATGCTATAAAGCAACGTTTTCTTTCATTTACTGACCTACTTATGCATTTCAAATCATGATGTGGCATCATTACTATGGAGCCTAGTCACAAAGGTAAACATACACATGCATATTTTCTTTAGTGTACATTTACTCTTACACATATATCCCTATAGTTAAGTAGAGTAAAAAGTGGTGGGAATTATAAAACAAACATTTGCAGTGCAATAGGTCTCGCATTAATTACGTTTGAGCTATTGGCATTGCTAAATATTGCAACACCAATTGCAACAAAAGTCTATAAATTGTAGGCCAAAAACATGTGTATTTATTTTTGTAGCAATGGTGGCATGCTGCGCTTTAGATGAATATGTTTAAAAGCATAGTGCGCGGCATACTGCGATTGCTACAGTAGTTAATTGTGGATGCATTAACAATTGATGTGTGCACTGATGGCTGGTGGTGTGTGTGCCTGTAGAAATTGTGCACTGATGGCTGATGTGTGTGTGCCTGGTGGAAGTGTGCATTGCCAGCTGGTGGTGTGTGTGCCTGGTGGAAGGGTGCACTGACGGCTGGTGGTGTGTGTGTGCCTGGTGAAAGTGTGCACTGAGAGCTGGTGGTGTGTGCCTGGTGAAAGTGTGCACTGACGGCTGGTGGTGTGTGTAGGCCTGGTGAAAGCGTACACTGACGGCTGGTGGTGTGTGTGTGTGGCTGGTGAAAGCGTGCACTGATGACTGGTGGTGTGTGTGTGACTGGTGAAAGTGTGCACTTACGTCTGGTAGTGTGTGCCTGGTATAACCGTGCACTGACGGCTGGTGGTGTTTGTGCCGGTGAAAGCGTGCACTGATGGCTGGTGGTGTGTGTGCCCGGTGAAAGCATGCACTGATGACTGAGGGTGTCTGTGCCTGGTGAAAGTGTGCACTGACGGTGTGGTTGTGTGTGTGTAGTTGTGTGAGTGGTTCTATGTCTGGTTGTATGTGTGGTTGTGTGTGTGGATGTGGCTGGGTGTGTGTCTTTGTGTGTGTGTGGGTGTATGTATAGTTGTGTGTGTGGTTGTGTGTGTGGTTGTGTGTATGTGCGGTTGTGTGTGTGTGGTTGTATGTGTGGTTGTGTGTGTGTGGTTATATCTGTGGTTGTGTGTGCGGTTGTGTGTGTGGTTGTGTGTGCTTTTGTGTATGGTTGTGTGTGGTTGTGTGTGTGTGGTTGTGTGTGTGTGGTTGTGTGTGTGTGGTTGTGTGTGTGTGTAGTTGTGTGTACGGTTATGTGTGTGGTTGTGTGTGGTTGTGGTTGTGTGTATGGTTGTGTGTGTGCTTGTGTGTGTGGTTGTGTGTGTTGTGTTTGTGGTTGTGTGTGTGGTTGTGTGGTTGTCTGTGTGTGGTTCTGTGTGTGGATGTGTGTGTGCTTGTGGTTGTGTGGGTGTGGTTGTGTGTGTGTGATTGTGTCTGTGGTTGTGTGCGTGTGTGGTTGTGTGTCTGTGTGTGTGGTTGTGTGTGTGTGTGTGTGTGGTTGTGTGTGTGGTTGTGTGTTTGGGTGTGGTTTTGTGTGTGGTTGTGTGGTTGTGTGTGTTTGTGTGCGGTTGTATGTGTGATTGCGTGTGTGTTTGTGACTGTGTGTGGTTTGTGTGATTGTGTGTGGTTGTGTGTGTATGTGTGGTTGTGGTTGTGTGTCTGGTTGTGGTTGTGTGTGTGTGTGGTTGTGTGTGTTGTGTTTGTGGTTGTGTGTGATTGGTTGTGTGTTTCATTGTGTGTGTGCTTGTGGTTGTGTGTGTGTGGTTGGGTGTGATTGGGTGTGTGTGTGGTTGTGTGTGTGGTTGTGGTTCTGTGTGTGGTTGTGTCTGTGGTTGTGTGTGTGTGGTTGTGTGTGTGTGTGGGGTTGTGTATTTGGTTGTGTGTGTGGTTGTGTGTGTAGGTGTGTGTGGTTGTGGTTGTGTGTGTGTGGCTGGGTGTGTGTGGTTGTGTGCGTGGTTGTGTGTGTTGTGCTTGTGGTTGTGTGTGGGTGTGTGTGGTTGTGTATGTGTGTGTGTGGTTGTGTGTTTGGTTGAGTCTGTGTGGTTGTGCGTGTGGTTGTGCGTCTGGTTTTGTGTGTGTGGTTGTGTGTGTGGTTAAGTGTGTGTGTGTGGTTGTGTCTTTAGTTGAGTCTGTGTGGTTGTGTGTGTGTGTTTGTGTGTGGTTGTGTGTGTGGTTGTGGTTGTGGTTGTGTGGTTGTGGTTGAGTGTGTGGTTGGGTGTGGTTGTGGTTGGGTGTATGTGCGGTTGTTGGTGTGGTTGTGGGTGTGTGTGGTTGTGTGTGCATGTGTGTGTGTGGTTGTGTGTGTGGTTGTGGTTGTGTGTGTGTGGTTGGGTGTGGTTGGGTGTGGTTGTGTGTGTGGTTAAGTGTGTGTGTGTGTGTGGTTGTGTCTGTGGTGTGTGTGGTGTGTGTGGTTGTGTGTGTAGTTGTGTGTGTTTATGGTTGTGTGGATGTGTGTGTGTGTGGTTGTGTGTGTGGTTGTGGTTGTGTGTGTGGTTGTGTGGTTGGGTGTGGTTGTGGTTGTGTGTATGTGCAGTTGTGGGTGTGGTTGTGTGTGGTTGTGTCTGTGGTTGTGTGGTTGTGCATGTGGTTGTGTGTGTGTGTGTGGTTGTGTGTGTGGTTGAGTGTTGGTTGTGTGTGTGCTTTTGTGTGTGTGGTTCTATGTGTGGTGTATGTGTGGTTGTGTGTGTGGTTTTGTGTGTGGTTGTGTGTGTGGATGTGTGTGTGGCAGTGTGTGTTTATGTGGGTGGTTGTGTGTGTGGGGGGGTTGTGTGTGTGGGTGTGGTTGTGTGTGGTTGTATGGTTGTGTGTATGTGGTTGTGTGTGTGTGGTTGTATGTGTGGTTGTGTGTGTTTGTGGTTGTGTGTGTGGTTGTGTGTGTGATTGTGTGTGTGTGTGTGGTTGTGGGTCTGGTGGTTGTGTGTGTGGTTGTGTGTGTGTGGTTGTGTGTGTTGTGTTTGTGTTTGTGTGTGTGGTTGTGTGTGGGTGGTTGTGTGTGTCGTCGTCTGTGTGCTTGTGGTTGTGTGTGTGTGGTTTGGTGTGTGTGTGTGCTTGTGGTTCTGGGTGTGGTTATGTCTATGGTTGTGGTTGTGTGTGCGTGGTTGTGTGTGTGTGTGGTTTTGTATGTGGTTGTGTATGTGGTTGTGTGTGTGGTTGTGTGTGGTTCTGTGTGGCTGTGTGTGTGGTTAAGTGTGTGTGTGGTTGTGTGTGTTTATGTGTATGTGGATATTTGTGTGTGGTTGTGTGGTTGTGGTTGTGTGTGTCGTTGTGTGGTTGGGTGTGGTTATGGTTGTGTGTATGTGCTGTTGTGGTTGTGGGTGTGTGTGGTTGTGTGTGTATATGTGTGTGGTTGTGTGTGTGGTTGTGTGTCTGGTTGTGTGTGTGGTTGTGTGTGTGTGGTTGTGTGTGTGTTTATGTGTGTGGATGTGTGTGTGTGGTTGTGTGTGTGGTTAAGTGTGTGTGTGTGTGGTTGTGTGTGTGGTATGTGTGGTTGTGTGTGTTTATATGTGTGTGGATGTGTGTGTGGTTGTGTGTGTGGTTGTGAGTGTGTGGTTGTGTGTGTGGTTTTGTGGTTGTGTGTGGTTGTGGTTGTGTGTGTGGTTGTGTGTGGTTGTGTCTGTGGTTGTGAGTGTGTGGTTGTGTGTGGGTTGTGTGTGGGTTGTGTGTGAGATTGTGTGTGTGTGGCTGTCTGCATGTGTGGTTGAGTGTGTGGTTGAGTGTGTGGTTGTGTGTGTTCTTGTGTGTGCGGTTGTGTGTGTTTATGTGGGTGGTTGTGTGTGTGGGTGGTTGTGTGTGGGTGGTTGTGTGTGTGGGTGGTTGTGGTGTGGTGGTTGTGTGTGTGGTTGTGTGTGGTTGTGTGTGTGTGGTTGTATGTGTGGTTGTGCTGTTTATGTGGGTGGCTGTGTGTGTGGTTGTGGTTGGTTGTGTGTGGGTGGTTGTGGTTGTGTGTGTGTGTGGTTGTGTGTGTTGTGTTTGTGGTTGTGTGTGGTTGTGTGTGGTTGGTTGTGTTTGTGGTTGTGTGTGTGCGTGTGGCTGTGTGTGTGGTTGGGTATGTGTGGGTGTGTGTGTGTGTGGTTATGTATGTGGTTGTGTGTGTGTGTGTGTGGTTGTGTGCATTTACGTGTGTGTGATTGTGTGTGGTTGTGTGTGTGGTTGTGGTTGTGTGTGGCTGTGTGTGTGTGGTTGTGTGTGTGTGGTTGTGTGTGTTGTGTTTGTGGTTGTGTGTGTGGGTGTGTGAGGTTGTGTGTATGTGTGTGGTTGTGTGTGTGGTTGTGGTTGTGTGTGTGGTTGTATGTGTGTGTTTATGTGTGTGGTTGTGTGTGTGGTTGTGTGTGGTTGTTTGTGTGGTTGTCTGTGTGGTTGTGTGTGTTGTGTTTGTGGTTGTGTGTGTGGTTGTGTGTGGTTGGTTGTGTGTTCTTGTGGTTGTGTGTGTGTGGTTGGGTGTGTGTGTGGTTGTGTGTGTGGTTGTGGTTGTGTGGTTGTGTATGTGTGTGGTTGTGTGTGTGGTTGTATGCGTGGTTGTTGTGTGTGGCTGTAGTTGTGTGTGTGGTTGTGTGTATGTGTGGTGGGAGGGAGCAGTTTAACTGCAGCTTAGTCTTGTGGGCAAAAAAAGCAGCAAAAGGCAGCCATAGATTAGAAGAAGCAAAAACAGAGAAAGAATGGTGCAAAAGAAGCTGTAAAAAAAGACAAAAAAAGGAGGCAGAGTGCAAAACAATAAGAGGCAGTGAGTGTGAATGAAAGCAGTTTGCGTGCAGAGTGAGAGAAAAAAGAGACAAAAGGTGCGAAAAAGGAGGTAAAAGGGCAAATGAAAGACAAATACAAAAATGGGCAGAGAAAAGTAGAAAGTGAAAGGAGGCAAAAAATAAAGAAACGTGCAAAGGGACCAAAAGATGAGAGCAAAAGAAGTGAAGGGGAGAAGCAGGCGGGAGGTTTGTGGGCCTCAGCAGAGCACAGCATGGGGTCAGAAATGGCCGAGCCAAGAGGTAAGGCGTGGGGTAGGGACAGGCAGCGCCTTCTCAATCAGTCGCAAAATTCCACTATAAACAAATACCAAACGTGGAGGCGGAGCCAGGGTAATTGGAACATTGTGCTTGCATAAATCGTGGGTCTTAAAATGAACAAAAGTACTTTTAAGACCCTTATTTTCAGTGCGTATTTTGCTTTTTACTGAATTGTTTATTTAGAGAGACGTTGCTAAAATTTACATTTATGAAAAGACGGCTGTCTGTGGAAGATTAGCAATTAACACTGGTAGATTTTGCAAACCCATAAAAAGTGCACTGTCTTGATGGTAGATGAAGAAAGCCAGGTCCATCCAAATCCTGCCAATTTCGCTTCCTTTACTCAAAATAAATTGAATAAACACCCCTCGTTCCCCTTGTTCCTAGGCAGTGCTCTCTTTTTACATTCTGCACAGGTTTCAAGCCCTTCAGATATAGACAATGCACATTAGAGTTGTGCTGTTCTTGTTCTTTGCGCATTTACAGTCTGTAGTTCGGTGCCTTGTGGTCTCTTACCTGCACATCTTTCATTCTAAGCCTCATCTCCTCAGTTGAAAGAGCGAGCATTATTTGGGGGCTGGATTTGTTTTCACCTACAAGAAGCTCTAAGAATTCTTTAGAAGGGTAGGTTGTAGACATACAGTATGATGACAATCCTCCAGGAGACTGCCAGCGGGCTGTGCAAAATTCAGCAGCGCCTCTAGGCGTTTGTTGCAATGCACGGACTTCACACAGAATTTGGCATCACGTTCAAACTCTCCGGACGGCCAAAGGAACCAATAAAATAGTATAGTACACAATAAAATATTTCTTAGCACGTAAGTAAAAGAGAAGCTCAAAAGAGCTCTTTCGGCATCCCTGGCAAGTGTGAATGAACAGCACCATAAACCTCTAAGAAACGAACCCAGAACGGGTAGGAATGTGTACAGTGTAGTTTCTGTAAGACTTTCCGAAAGTGACCCTAATCAGGACATAACTAAACCTTTCATGTCTTTTTTACAACATCTAGATAGCAAAAGACTGGGATCCAATGATGAAAGCCGAGGTGACACCAAAGTAGCAGGAAGCAACAATATAATTTATGGGTGCATTACCTTGGCTGTTTATTCGCGAGATCTTGGGACCTAAATTAACATCTTTAATAATGTGCAGTGGGACAAATCCTTCTAATCTCAGAGGAAAGGGCAATGTAGAGAAATATAGGCAAAAGAGGTACACGCAGGAGGCTTCCTTGTACCCAAAACATAGCGACATGGCTATTTGTGCAACAAGTTTATGCCATATCTTCGGTCTAAAGGTAGAAGCTCCCTTTAAAAAACACACTCATGTAACCACATGAACCTACTGCAATCAGCCCCTGCATAATAAGCGTCTGATGAACAGTGACACCATGAAACAACCAGTCACATTCAGTCACTGCTGTCACAAGCCAATAAAGAAAAGCATGGGATGCTGGAGGTTAGACAGAACCACTGGGCAGTAACGAGTTAGTAACAAGCATGAAGTGGTATAAGGGAGGGAGTGGCAAATGGTGAGCACTTTTGCGGCCGCTTTTATGTTCTCAGTGGCCACTGTAAGCTGCAGGCTGACAAATAGTGCACGCGCCCGTCGCACATGCGCTGTACCCAATCTGCCTGCAGCCTTTGGGAGCATTTTTAAAAGCCCCTTACTTAATCCTCGCAAAGCATCGTTTACGCGATAACTACAGCGAGACCTAAAAAGGGTCAAGGCTCAACCAATAGTTACCATTCTTATTACATGGTTGAAGAAATGCTGTGATATGATCGGGTGCAGAACCAGAGATAGTTCACTTTGTCCTTGATGCTTTGGAGGAGAAGTCAGCAGAAGTTAATTTATCTGGAGTTGAAAGAGACTGGTGTGACCACTTGCATTTAAGAAAGAAGTCCAAGTCCAGGTATTTAGTAATATATCTCATAAACTTTGTTGTGAAGTGTCAGTAAGCATACTCATTATTCTACACTAGGTTTACAGAGTGAAAAGTTGTTTGTGAGATGTTGATTTGTTTATATAGCTTTCGAGAAGTACAGATTAGAATATACAGGAATGTGAGCAAGTTTTGCAGATTGTGTTAAAAATGAAGTGTACTAGTGCATTCGAGGTAAATATGTGATTGTGGGTGACAAATGTAGAAAGTTTTAGAAAATATACTTATGTATCACTGTTATCAATTATTGACCAGTATGTAACTGTTATCTTTTGGTTAACTTGCTTTTTTTTAGAGGAAAATGGAAACGTGTCTCTGAGGAAATATTACCTACTTGCATAAGCGGCAAAGAAGTTCATTGTTAAGCCAAGCAGAATTATTGTGCTGTTCAGCAATACCGACCTCTTTAGGCATAGTGTATTCAAGTTGGAAGGATGTGGGGGCACATGTACAATTGGGTAATTCAGCAGCACAAGCTAACCCTACACAAACTAAGCTTTGTGATCTATAATTTAAAAATATGCATTATTGTCACCTAGCCTTCCATCACATACCAGGAAATTGAAGAGTCTTTGGCAGGCTAAGGTGGCTAAGCAAAATTGGAAAAGAAGTGCTACCAAGATCAAAATCCAGTAGACAAATAAAGAAAAAACTGAGGTTTGTGTAGCATCTCATAATGAGCGTTGGATTTTTTTTAATGTGTTTTACATTTGTCTGGTGCCTTTGTATTTTAGCTGTTCATATAGTTTGTTAATATAGTTTTGTATTGTTGTTAAATTGTTGTAATAAAAAAGTTTAAAGTTACTTTCGATTACTTTCCGTAATATGTATTATATATTTCAAGTTTATTATAGTATTGCAATATTCAGTAAAACAGGCAGTTCCATGATGAGGGACTGTGAATATGCTACTATGTGTATATGTATGTCATTGGCACTAAGCACATCTTTTATCCTACAGAGGGTTGCTGATGGAGAGCCCAATTATTTGCTATGCAACTATGGTTTTTCATGAAACAGTGAGGTGTTCCTACTGAGATTAGTCGTTGTGCATGCTATAGTATAGGGAACTCTGATAGAAAAGGGAGGTCTTGGCAAAGAAGGCAGTGCATCTTTATAGTCTAACTAGCAGCCTGCCCCAGCGTTGCCTGGGGCAGAAGAGGGCTGGGGGCAGCATTTTGGGGGGGGGGAGTGCACCCAAGCCTGAAATGTTGCCCCCAGCCCCCTTCTGCCCCGGGCAACGCTGCCGCAACCCGAAAATGCTGCCCCCAGCACTTACATACTGTTTATTTCTACACGTAGGCTTACACATGAGACCGTAGGCTTACACATGAGAAGGCAATATATTCAGTGAAATATTGCTGTGGTAATTCAAAATACCCAACGTTTCCGTTTCTTCATGTAACCTTCCCAGACCGCCTCCCGCCTGAAATATTGCTGTGGTAATTCAAAATACCCAACGTTTCCGTTTCTTCATGTAACCTTCCCAGACCGCCTCCCACCCGCCACCCGCCTCGCCTTTGCCTTTGCCTAACACGCCCGCCCGACATTGCCCAGACCGCCTCCCGCCTCCCGGCCGCCTCCCACCTCGCCTTGCCTTTGCCTCACCTGAGCCGCCGCTCTTCCCCTTGCTCCGGACTTCGCCGCCACTCCTCCCTGCTCGTCACCGCTCCTCCCCGCCTGTCGTCATCACGCACGTTGCAGACATCGCTAGCGGCCAGCGCTACGTCACGGCCCGCGCAACTTTTAGGGGACTACTTTGTTTTTAAAGTTTAATTTTTTAATTTACGTTTTATTTTTATTTTATGCAGCCTATGTCCATCTGCACACCATGAGGATTACAACAATGTATTGGGTGTGTGGATTGGCGCTGTGGTTCCCGAGTTTACCTTGCCAAAAGGTTTCTGTTCTCTCTTTATAATAGTAGTATAGATACACACTGCTATCAGCTGCTGTGTACACCCTAGTATATATGGGTGCTGCTACTGGGACACATTTGAAACAGAGGTGAGTATGTCTTCACAATCAAATATGGACACCAGTTGTCCAAGACACAATTCATGAGAGAGACGATACTCCATTTTATAATCTACTATGGACATTAATCACTATAAAGAGAGGTATTTGCAGAGAGAACAGTTTCAAACCACAGCCTTCTTTACATTTATGTTAACTTCTTCGATGCTGATGACGGCCCCCAGCCATCATACATAACGGTGGGCGAGTGCTGATGACGGCTGGGGGCCGTCATGAACCCGCCCACTACGGAAAACGCCGCGCAGACGCAGAATCGCAGCCGCGCCCAAGGGGTTAATCTTTGGAGAAGTCTCATGTGAGAGGGCAGTATGTTTTCATTTCATAGTCTTTATAGTTGTTCTGCAAGACAGGCTTCTGAGCATATAGGTAATTTCAACTCCATACTTTACTTGTACATCTGTCATGCTGAGGAGAGCTGTGATCAGAGAGGTGAGCCACTTTTCACACTCTAATTTGCACACCCATCATGCAAAAGGCAGGTCATAAGAGAGAGGCCGGTCTCTTCCCACACTATACTATACATAGTTATCATGCAAGAGGCTTGTGTCAGGAAACAGGATAGTTTCTCCCCACTCTCCACTATGTATACATGTCAGCATGAGAGGAGGTATGAGTAGAGAGATACATTTTTCTAAAAACCCAACTACAGACACTTCTCACCCTGGTAAGATGTGTTAACAGACAGGTCACTTCCTTCCAGGACAGCACTGCATATCTCTATTGTTCTAAGGAGAGGTGGCAGCACAGAGTCCACTGCTCTACTACGCCATAGTGCACATCCATGTAGTCCTGGAGATAAGTGTTAGTGTAGAAGACAATGTTTCCCTACATACTACTGTTTTATCTGTCATGCTGGGAAGTGCTGTGAGTGCACATGGAAATCCATTCCCACACACTAATATATATGATTATTTCCCCGGGGAGAGGTCTCAATGGGGAAACTAGTATGTTTTATAATTACTATGGAATAGTGAGATCTTACATGTAAGGTGAGTACCCTTCCACACCCTACTATGTATAGCACACATTAATTAATTAATTAATTGCAAGTTTATATAGCGCTAGGATCGACTCCCGGAGGATTATCTCCGCGCTTCGACCGCTGCGAAACCCTTCCTGGCTTCCCTGAGAGATGGTCCCTTAATGGGTATCTCCAGGGTGAGACCAGGCATCCCCGGCGGTCTGGTGGGGCCGTTAGTGCAGATGAGGCAAGCTTATGCCCAGAGTTGCCGAGAGTGATCGCTGATCAGAGTGGGCACCGAGGCGGGAGAATTATCGAGTCCGCTGACCCTGGTCCAGAAACCTGCCGCGTCGGGAATCGAACCCTGGTCCCGGGCCGTCCTCTGCTCTCGGGTCTGCCGCCTCTAACCAGTGAGCCACACTACTGCACTAATTTAATAACATGGTGCACGGATTTGAAGGGGGGCACTACATGTGCCCTCAGGGTCACTTTGCAGTGGCCCATGAGGGACGGGGTCCCTGTTTGGACCCGGAAACGGCTGTCAGAAAGGGACATCGTAATCCTGACGGCAGTGCCTGCCTCTGCACTGCCTCCATTCGGGATTACGATTCCAAACACTGCACCATCGGGATCACTAATCCTGGAGGAGGCAGGGGTCTGTCCCCCGACAGACATGGGTCCGACCACCAGCATTGTAATGTGGAGGTCAGACCGAAGGGCTGTCAGCTGTGGGACTGCCACCAACATCCTGTCAGTGGCAGTCCCACCGCCGTCGTAATGAGGCCCATAGTTTACAGCATAGTAAAAACTGATCAGTGCCTTTTTTTAAATATAAATATGCTGTTTATGTAAAAATAGATGCAAACACTATGAAAACTATGCTGGAAACATTTCTCAATATGTGAGTTACAAAAACTAAGAAGAGGGACATTCTCAACACAAACATCGTTGGAGTAGTTAGTTTCTATGTATTTATGAATAGATTTTATTTTTTTACAAACCCTTCAAATTCACTCAAAAAAACTAAAATTATAGTTAGGTGGGATAAAAGGATCTGCATTACAAAAAAAATAACCTTAGAGATTCACTGAAAAGACCAAAGGTTGAAGTAACGTTATAGATAGGTGAATTTGTAAGTTTGAACACTAGTTTTTTAAATTAAAAAACACAGATACTTACCAGTTATAGTTTGCAGCACTAACTATACCTTGTGCCCCGGCCATGCACCGCTTATTACCTCACATATGACATCACTCCAGACATGTTTTATGACATCATTGTTGACATCTCAAAGGATATCATTGATGATATCAGCGATGAAGCATCCAATGATAGTGTTAGCCACTCCATCACTATAGGCCTGAAAGTGTGGTGTTGTCCCCTTTTGGAGCTACCAGATAACTACAGTTAGCACTTTGTGCTTTTTGGCACTACATTTACCTAAGACTTTGAAATTGCATATCTCCTTTCCTACTGTTTGGATTTTTGTCATTTTTATATAAATTTTATCTATTACAAAATAGTCTATTTTTCTAGATTGGTGTGGAATTTTTCTTGTGTGGTGTTGTCACTTTATTGCTGTTGGGATGCTGCATAAATACTTAATACATTGCCTCTAATTTATGCCTGACTGCTTTTGAACCAAGCTACCAGAGGGTTAAAGACAGGTTAATTTAATGAATTGTGTTGTTCACCCTTACAGAATTGAGGCTGTTGCTTCTCACACCCCCACACCTCTAGAACAACAACCCAATTTCTTACACATGGAGGGTGTCCCAAGCTGGCTCCATCAGTTTAATTCTATAACCTCTGACAATATTGTGCATTGTTTTAAAATGTAATTATCTCCTTAAGGGTTCCAAATTTGGAATGTGAGAACACATGCACAGTTGACCTGTGGCATGTTATGTTTAGTTTAACTTTCAGCAGTTACGGATAAATGAACATCAATCTTTGACTACATTTTCTTTGCTTACCAATGGCATTAACGTTATAGTCTACAGAATAGTTCAGTTGGGTAGCAGCTAATTCCTGTAGACATGCAATAGTCATATAGAAATTAAACAGATAAACATTGATTTTTAAGCACACACACAACACCAACTTTTTGATAAATATGTATGTATATATTTTTTTCATTTTATATACATATATCAACTTCTTTTTGTTGAAAGAAGGCTGTCATACAAGGCAAGAATAACTGGTTCAATAGTAACTGTGGTGACAATAGGTGATAAAGGTGAAAAAACTGAAAACAAGGAAAGAAAAAACACTAATATGTAAATAACACAAATTTAGTGACCAGTATATTTTAATCTCTGTCCAAATATATTATTTCAATACTAACCTGAACATTCAACCTATTATGGTTACACTGTTTTAGGACATGAGAGAACAATACGTTAACATTTCAACCCCAAATGTCTGTTTTATAAGGACATCACAATGGGTCTTCTTCAGGACAAAAAGAAATGTGACAGCCTAAGAAAAGAAAAGGGACAATTTGTTTAGATGTCATTGTATTAAAAGTAGAATGAACTCAAAAACTTACGGGGTCATACATGGACTCAGCGAGTCGTAGAAAAGTGAACTCCTCCAATCCTTGATGGGGTACAGAAAGGACGTCTTGTCAGGGCATCTATAAATTAGGGTAGTGCCTTAGTGACTGAAAAGTGATTGTCACCTCTCGGATTGCGTGTAATCTTTTCCAATATCCCATGTGTGAATGTTGTTTAGGAAGTGTTCTACCAAGGGTGCGACCTTGGTAGAACACTTCCTAAACAACAATCACACAGCTGACAACATAAGATGGTGGATATTGGAAAAGATTACACACATCCAAGAGGTGATGATATCCAACAAAAACTGAATACATAAGAATGTAGGTAGATACACATTCTGGACTCAGTAGCAGGGGGACTGATCGAATTGGAGGAAATCAACAGACAGACAGGCCTGTTATCCTACACTTAATAGGACCGCCCCTTAAATACACCTGTAGGCCTCTCTCTGTCTAGATCATGAATACATGGTTTTATATTCCCACAAGGGCTAGTCTGGGAACAACTACATAAAATATGATTAGCTATCTGGTAAGATGCTTATGGATAGGGTGAGTGATATGGGCTTACTGCAGAACCAGCTGCTCTACACGCCCACATATAAATACTGTAATGTTTATCTGTCATGTTGTTGTGTTCTTTGTAACTGGATTTGTGCAACTATACATTTTCCATTTTGGATATCTGTTTTTAATTATGTAAATAATGTGATATATAAATATTCTGACCTGTTAAATCGAGCACCTTCATATTTCAATTATATGTAGCCCATTATTGTACAGAGACAAGGGGCGTGCTTTAATTTGCATGTTTTTGTATTCATTAAGCGATGCCACTAATTTGATTAGCTATGAGCAACACAGAGTTGTTGCGAGGGACTTTAAGCATCTCTGTTCTCCTTTTAAACCTGTCTGATGCGATGACGAGTCTCTGTGAACTGTAAATGGAAACTGTATAGTGTCTGGGGGAGGTACTTTCCTCCCCGCTCCTCTTACCCCTCTCTTCCTCCCTTCACCCCCTAGTCACCATCTTAACTCCTTAAGAGCGTTGAACGTTCAGCACCCAGTGCTGAACGTTCGAATAACGGGTGCTGGCCCGTCGGCCAACGGTCGTGCGCAGCACTGGCAAGGTAGTGCTCGCGACGACCATTGGCCGACGGCAGCACTCAAAGGGTTAATGTGATCATGACCATCGGGATGTGACAGTTTCCCGTCCCGCGTTTATTTGTTTATTTATTTTCAGAGTTTTATAGAGCGCGGACAAGACCCTTGTGGGTATCAGAGCGCTTTACAGTACATGGGAATAATGATAACATAAGTCAAAGAAGAGTACATAAAGCCAAAGGGCAATCATAGAGCAGGGCAGTAGGAAGTGACCTGAAGAGTGAAGATAAAACAGTATAGGTGAGTAAGTAAAAATAAAAATAACATCATTGAGAACGACAAAAAAGGAGCAAAACGATGATGATAATAACGAACTGAGGAGAAATGGTAACTATAGATAGATTGCTTAGGTGGTCTAGATTGATACCATGTACATATGTACTTGTGGAAACAAAGGTCTGTGTTTAAGAGAAAAGAGAATTTTGGCATAAGAATGCTTTTTACTTCCCGTTTGAAAGCTGCAGTGGAGGGGTTCAGTCTAGTTTCCAGGGGGAGGGTATTCCAAATCCTGGGCGCCATTCCAGAGAAGCAGCGTTTGTATGTTTTTTTCTTGTTGAATCTTTGAGGCTTCAATAGGAGGTTTTCCGAGCTTCTCGTGGATTTTATTTAACCTGATATTGTAAGTTTCTGTGTGAGGTAGCTGGGTGCATTGTGGTGTATGGCCTTATGCGTCATGCACGCTATTTTCAGGTGAATTCAGGCTTCAAATGGCAGCCAGTTTAGACATTTACGGTAAGGGGAGATGTGGGCCCTTCTTTTTGAGCCAGTGATGAGTCTCACTGCCGCATTGGTAGAAGCTCTTAGGGGGGCCGTAGTAGCTGTAGGGAGACCGCAAAGCGAGACACTTCCGTGGTCCAACCGAGATAGAACTAGAGCTTGCACCGCCATCTTTAAGTCATTGGCCGGTAAGAAGGGTTTCAGTTTCCTCAGGGTGTTAATCTGAAAGTTTGCTCCTTTAGTTGCGTTACTAATGTGTTTCTGCATGTTGAGATTACTGTCCAGTGTTAAGCCCAGTGATTTTGCTGAGTCCACAATGGTTGGTTGAACGTTAAATGCAGTAAGGTGTTTGATCCACTCCTGCATTATGGGGACTTTGGCAGGTGGGGCTATTAGGAGGAATTCTGTTTTTGAGGCATTCAATTTGAGGTGATTCTCTGCCAGCCATGTTTGGGTGGTCTTAAGGGTAGTGTTAAGCAGGTTGATGTCTTCAAGAGTGTTGATCTTAAGGTAGAGTTGGGTATCATCAGCGTGCATGTGGAAGTGCATGTTGGACGTTTGTAGCAGATCTGTGAGTGGGTTCCATGAATAAGTTAAAAAGTGTCGGTGATAGCGAGGATCCTTGTGGGACTCCTAGCGTAACTGGCACTGGTTTAGAGAGGGTGTTGGTGACCTTGAATGTTTGGGTCTGGTTTTGCAGAAAAGAGGTAAACCAATTAAGTACTGATCCAGATAGGCCCATTCTAGAGTTCAAAAGAACTATCAAGTTCTTGTGTTTGACAGTATGGAAGGTTGATGAGAGGTCTAGGAGGATAAGAAGGCATGATCCGTTTTGATCCAGTATTTGGAGAGCATCATCAATGATGTGAGTCATGGCTGATTCAGTGCTGCGATCTGCTCGGAACCCGGATTGGTGTTTGTTGAGAAGGTTGAAGCGATCAATGTGTTTTGTTAATTTGTGTTGAACACATTTTTCCAGAAGCTTGGCCAACGTGGGAATGTTGGTGATAGGTCGGCAGTTGTTTAGGTCTGTAGGGTCAGCCGTGGGTTTCTTAAGGATGGGAGAGAACTGCCCTTAAGGGAGTCAGGGATGCAACCTTGTACAAATGAACTGTTGATGATTTTGGTCCAGAGAGGGAGAAGCAATGCAGTAAGTTCTTTAACGGCATTTGCGGGGAGAGGGTCGGTGAGGTGATTGGAAGGCTTGAGGGTATTGAGAAACTTGCCTATAGCGTCTTCAGAATAGGTTTTAAAGGAAGACCACCCTGCATTGTTTTTTAAAACATACTTTGAAGGTGTTTGTGGTGTTGCATTTACGGATAAAGGGGAGGTTTTGGTGAGTGGACAAGAGTGAGAGATTAGATCATTGAGGAGGTCTTTCTTGATGTTCTCAGTCTTCAGATTGAAGAATGTAGAGAATTCTTCACATGTGGTTTGTGGTTGAGTTAGGTCTTGTGGCCGTTGAGGAGCGTCCTTAGATTGGGTTTTGATTAATTCAAAGAGTTTTTTGGGTCGAATTCTTGCTTGGTCAAGTTGGTGACTGAAGAAGTCTGCTTTAGTGCGCCTGATCTTATGGTAGTAAGCATTTCTCTTTTCTTTTGGAATCATGAGGAGCTTGGCGGATGGGACTGATCTCCAATTGCGTTGAGCAGTTCTGAGGTAACGTCTATCATCGTTAAGTGGACCATTGAACCAAGGTTTAGAGTCTTTCGTGGAAACTCTTTAATTGAAGGGGAGCAACTTTGTTAATTATGGTAGTCATGGAGTTGAGATAATGGTTGGTGAGATCATGTACTTTGGAGGAATCAGCAGGGGGCAAAAATAGGTTGTGGTTGGAAGTGGGTAACATGTTTGGGTTGAGTTTTTTCCAGTCTCTTTTCCAGACTTTGGGTTTTGTGGATTGAGGCAAGTTGAGTTTAACTGTTTCATTGATAAAGAAGGTGATGATGCGGTGGTCTGACTAATCACAGGGGAGGATTGATTCCAGGTGTGTGGAATCGCCCTTGGAGATTATTAGGTCCAGAGTTGTGCCTTTATTGTGTGTAGGGCTGTTGCAAATTTGGTTAAGGTCTAGGGCGTTGAGGACGTTTTTAAGACTGTTGACCAAAGTATTGTTGAGGTTGTTCCAGTGGAGGTTGAAATCACCCAAGAAAATGTGGGTGTTTTGTCGTCCAGTGTAGGTAGTGATCATGTCCATGAGATGTTCTGTGAAGAGGAGGTTGTCACCAGGAGGGTTGTAGATGGTGTGTAACGTACACACGGGTTTGCCATTACTGTTGATGTCCAGGCATATGTATTCGCAAAAGGGGAGTGCAGGGGATATGGCTCTATTTACGTGATGTTACTCCGGTGGATGCAAGCAATTCCACCTCCTGTCTTGTCTTTCCTGTCCAGCCTGATGATGTCATAGTTAGGTGGACCTAGGATGTCAATGAGAGGCGAGGAGGATTCTACAAGCCATGTTTCAGTGAGAATTAGCAGATCCAGGTCAGTAGAGACAGACTGACTGACATAAGCACTTGACACACAGTGTGTTCGTAACACGTACTGTTGCTTTTAGGAATTCCCGCTAGTATAACCTGACGCGACGCGCAGGTTCCTCGCCCCACCCTAATACATCACTTCAGATGGACGCAGTGATGCACAGACACAGGATATAGACTACTGGAAGAGGGTTCGGTTTGCATTTCGTTGCAACATCACCACACGGGTGAGTTTTCCATCCAAGCGGGCACATTCATGATAAATTATTTTCCCCACCACGTCTCCCCTAATTCGCCTCGTCCTTTTCTCAACATTTACATTCACTTTAACCCAGAGGACGTTAGTTCTCTTTTGCAGCTAGGTAAAGACCCCTGACTTGGAACCGTGCTGCATAATTAAATTGCCAAGGGTTTTAGATTTGCTACTTCTTGAAGGGTAAGTTCAGCTTCCAATTGTTATATACAATCCAATATGGGAAGCCTTGCTGTGTTAGCATTCCTTGATGGCGCCTTTTACACCTACAGCTCTTCCACTGAATATCTAGTGGCAAATAATTACACCCTGGGGGCAGGACCTGCACCAATACCAACCATGAGAGGAACACACCCCAACGTTGTTCCAACTTCTTGATGGTGAGTTCATTACTCCCACTCCCTTTTATGGAGACCCCTAACTGTCTTTTCAATCACTACGGCACTTCCCTAATTTATAGTTGCACTGACAAGATGTCCATTCTGTACTCCATCAAGGATTGGAGGAGTTCACTTTTTTACGACTCGTGAGTCCATGTATGACCCTGTAAGTTTTTGTGTTCATTCTACTTTTAATACACACACATCTAAACAAATCAGCCCCTTTCTTTTATTAGGCTGTCACCTTTCCTTTTGTCCTGAAGAAGACCCATTGTGATGTCCTTGTAAAACGTTGACGTAGTGTTCTCTCATATCCTAAAACAGTGTAACTACAATAAGTTGAATGTTCAGGTTACTACTGGAATTATATATTTAGAAAGAGATTTAAATATACTGGTCACAAAATTTGTGGTATTTATGTATCAGTGTTTTTTCGTTACTTGTTTTCAGTTTTTTCCCCTTTATCACCTCATGTCACAACAATCACTATTGAACCACTAATTCTTGCCTTGTATGACAGCCTGCTTTCAACAAAAAGAAGTTGATATATGTATATAAAAAGAAAAAAAGAAAAATATCTATTTATCGAAAAATTGGTGTTGTATGTTTGTGCTTAAAAATTAACGTGTATCTGTTTAGTTACTCAATGACTCTTGCATGTCTAAAGGAATTAGCTGTTACCCAACGCAACTATTATTTAGACTATACCATCAATACCAAGGTTCCGAGGGACACTGGTTTATCCCATTGACTTTAATTGTATACCAACGGCAGTAAGGCATTATTTTGTTGCTGAATCACCCATACAAATATATACTTTGTCACCACTCACTTGCTTTTTATATCCTCTTCTACAAGTCATTTCTCATGGTTTCCTGTGTTGTGTGCTATAACACATTTTCCTTATGGGCTACGAATTGCCATATGTTCTTCTTTCACCCAGGTATTGTTGACAGTACATTACACTTATGTAAACATCAACTTTGGTATTATATAGTTTTGTTATACAATCCTGAGAAAACTCATCAGCCTATCCACTGGAGTATAACATTTGCCGGCTGGTTTGCAAGAACTGAGATCAATAAACTGAACCACAATTCCTTCTGAGTGAAATTTATGGTGGGGTGTCAGGACTCCAAAATTTTAGGAATTTTGATCTATCCAAGGTAGCAGAAGTTGAACCAAACTGCTTTGTCTGCAATTAAGATTTTTGATTGCATTTGTTTAAGATTAAATAGCCACTATTCTACCCACTTATTTGTGAAGGGCTTGATTTGACTTGAATATCTTAAATTCAAGCCTAAAGGGATGTTATACTCTTTTTCACCTCCAGAAAGGAGCAATCTAGACTGCAAAAGTTTCAGGCTTTGAACATTAGACAGGTTAAGAAAGGTTAAGGTTTTCAAAGTTGGGACATCATACATACATTGAAAGACCTTAGGTTCGATTTCCTGCATTTTAAGGCAGTTGGAGTGTTCCAGTAGGTATTAATTTTACATATAATTTCTAATAGAAACTATTGATCTTTTAAAAAAAAATTCCCATTAACATACTCCACTTTACAAAGTTAGAAGGTTTCTCAATGTTTTATGGTATTAAATGTTAGTGCAACAATACAACCCATTTTAAATGAACTATGTTGATCAGTTCCACATTGCTGTGACCATATCTTCCTCTAAGGAGGCCTAATTGTTCGTTCCATATTATTTACTTATCTGGATCACCCAACCGGATGACAGAATTTATGCTACAATTTTAATATTGTTATTTCCAGCATTCACTTTTTTTTTAACAGTATGGTTAAATATTTATACCTCTCGCTTCTTTTGCTACAGGCATACAAGATTAATGAACATCTCGTGTCTGTCTAGGTAGCTTCACGTGGACTTTTAGAGTCTGAATTGATCCAATGTTGCATCTGATTAAATTATCAATAATTTGTAGGATGCTTTCAATTAGCTGTTTTTCCTCCAAAGACAAGGAACTCAGTTTTTAGATTCTTTCATTCTGCTCTACCTTATGTAAAGTTAGAGGCAAGTCCACTAAAGAACACACTGACAGATGAAAATTGACAATTTTGGCATTCCTTGCGGCATAAACTAAACTCTTAAAATTGGAAAAAGGATCGAAGTGTGACAAGCGATTGCAAGTGGATGAGTATTAAGGTATTATGGCCTGCTACTAAGTGCTATAATTATTGTTAAAGACCCTGAGCTACAAGCCCGAGTCGGTGAGCCTTTAGCAACTGCTAAAACCCAAGGCAGAAGGGCTATGACATAGCATCCAGTGGCGGCTCCTTCGCTAAAGTGGAGGAGCATCACCCTACTGCCTTGAAGCAGTAAAAAAAGGGAAAAAATAAAATGAGGATATATAATTTTATTTTGTCCTCCTGCTACGGCAGCTTTGCATGAGGGGGCGGGGCTGCAGAGGGGGGTGGAGTGGTAGAACCCACTTAAGTGTGCAATGACTGTTTGGTCGGCCCTCTTGGCTTGCCCAACACAGTCATGCACACTTCCCCTGTTCTCCATGCAGGCTGCTTTACATCCTGAGCATGCCCAGGTCCACAGTCCCTGGCTGAGTGGCCAACTACTGCGCTCAGACCAATCACAACGTTGCATTGCAGTGTTATGATTTGTCAGGGGAGCCTGGGTGCTTCCCAATCACAATGATTCATTGCGGCGTTGTGATTGGTGAGGAAAGCCTGGCTGTGTATCCTGGAGTCCGAGACGGAGGAGAGCAGGAGCGGAGACACTAGACCAAGCGGCAAGGTAAGTGTATTTTATTTTAAATTGAACATTGTATACCAGCCCGACCCCTGTTGACCTCCCCTGCCCACCACCAGCCAGCTGTGCCGGCAGCGACTAATAGCATTTTAACTCACTGCTGAGGGCTATAACAGTTGTTTAACGACTGAACCCGAATCATAGGCCTGAGCAACAGGGTAGGGCCTTTAAAGGGGAAAAGATAGCTTGGAATGCGGTAGGGAATAATGTAAGCATCTTACATCAAATAACATAATAAAACTAAATCTTATAAATGCCATGACCTAGATGTGAACAGCTTACATAAGTCAATGTAAAGACCCAAAACTTCGTCTCAGATAGGAGACTGACATAAATAGCGTGGCCTAAATAGTGGGTGCAGATTTAAAGTTATTTACTCTGATGTGGGGAAATTTTTGTAAATGGTATTAAGAACACCATATCTATGTCACAATATTCAGACCACAGTATTATGGTACCATACCACTTAATATTGAGATAAATCACTTTTAGCATTAGTGCAAATTATGCAGTAATGGACAATTCACACTTTTTATTCACAAAACGTGAATACCATTCATAATGTGATTTACTCGAACACCCTCAAGCCAGCAAGTTTTGTTATATTCATGAACTTTTGGAAAGCAATTTTCCATACTGAGAACGGTCTAAGATTTACTTCTGTTAAAGGCAGGAGTAACTGAGCATCTAGCACGGGGAGGGGATAACCTGAAAATTGCTAGGGATGTAGTCTAAGGTTTTTTTCTAACCTTGGGAGATTTTTAAACAGAATGCAATTGCATTTGGGCAGCTCATGTATGCGTGAGTAAATGTACATTTACATTTGTTAACATGTACATCTACATCAAAGCATGTGTAAATGCTTTAGAATTTTAGCTCGTAGAAATTCACTGAAATAATATGTATCTATTCCTGAGAGAGTTCAAGTTTTGTAGTTTTCCACATGTACTCCTGTATTATTTAGAGATTGTTTTTTTAAAAAAAACGTACATTTACTGCAAATGAAAGAGTCAACATACAGTTGTAAATTACTCGTTTTTTTGAAAATGAGGCGTCTAGTGCTTCATTGGATACTTTCCTGTCTCATTGGTAGACACCATACATTTATGAAAGTAATTAGTTATATTAAGTAGGAGACAAAAATAACACAAAACAGAAGATGTATGTGAAGTACAGATACGCCGTGTTAACAGATCCAGAGACAAGCAAGGAAGGATTAGGAATACTTGAAGCTACGAGCTCAAGCGTAATGTGTGGCACACGTTCTATAAAATAAAAAATTCAAGTACTTGTTGGCGAGACAGCTTACTGAGAAGAGTACTTGTTGCTGAGACCTGTGCGTGTCTGCACATCCCAAAAACAAACTCCGGCAAGATCGATTCATCTCTCACCTTTCTCAGGTCAATTAAATAAGTATCAATTTTAATATGCTAGAGAACAATTGAATACAAAAATGTTCTACATAAAGCGCTTTCAGAAACATATAAATAACAAATAATTTTTAAAACACCCCTTCACTAAAGAAGAATTCAGTCATCACAGAAAACGCACAGATTGACTTGTTTACATCCACAGTCTGACAAACAGGCATCTAAGGATTAAGACTGCAAAAGAGAGACTGTGGCCTGGAACAAGGAAGGAAAACAAAACCCCCAAACAACTAAAAATAGGGAGACCAGAAGGAAGTCACATAAGGAAAATTGAATGTGCATTGTCTTCATGATTGGAGACTGTAATTCGAGAGCAAGCGCTCATTGTTTTCTTTACATCACATCCTTCCGATGTCTTCAAAGGCACTGACTACACATCCTGATGTGTTCTGATAACCCCAACATCACTTCTGTGCTTCACACTTTACAAAGATAAACTGTTTCGCGGTTAGGTTGGTGGCGCCATGTTGGGGGGGGTGTTTGTCTGTGGCGGCAAAAGAACCTCATCCCAGAGACTCAACTCTCACGAAGCAGATTCGGCCAGAAAGTGTGGTTTTCACCTAAACTGGTAATACATGAAATGCGGTAATACCGCATCCTCAGCATTTTCGACTGACAGGACATTCCACGAGTTAAAACCTATTGGAATATGTTCATGGAAAACTGCACTGAATTTGGGGTAAACGAGTGCTTTACATGTGCAGCTACTGTTAGGTACTGAGTACCTGCACTCTAATTTAATTGTGCTCTTCTGAGTAGCCGTTAATACTTTTAATAGGAGAGTACCGGTATCTCTAAGTACTAAAGAGGTATTCTGGGTTAGTAAGTGCCAGCACTTCTATATTTCCATTTGAAGCACTGGTGTAAACATGTTGCAAGTGATGCAGAAACATGTATCTGTACTGTACTTACCCATTTTTTAAGTTAGTGGGAAACTTGTAGTAGTGTACCAGAATTGCAGACCCAACAGTGTTGGAAATTCCGGGTGTGGAATTACCAATGCAATTTTTCTGAACCTTTTGACATGGGCCCTAAAGCTCTCAAATGTTTTTGGCCTGTAATCAACAGCGACCGTCACAGGTAAGCGTAGAGTGTTGGGGCTGGGCCCGGCAGGGGGAGGGTGAGGGGAAGCCTGCAGATGATGGAATAGGTATTATTTATTTAATAAATTATATGTATTCCATCTTCTATCAACTTCACCCCACCGCGTTTACATGTGCCGGCCACCGCTGCCTGCTATCCAAATTGTGGCACAAACTGTAGTTGGAACATGAATCAGGATCACAATGTTTGCGAAATTAGAGTTTATGGTGGTGAAATTTGTGAAAGGAAAAAGTCCCAGTATTCTGAGATTTGTAGCTCTGAATGGGCGAAAACAAACAGTATAACGTATTATCCCATGTTCTGAGGTGCAGAACATGAAATGGAAAGGTAATACTGTACCTGGCAAATACTATACACTGCAATATTGGTGATTGCTGGCTGTAACACTACTTCCCAGATAAGGGCATCAATTTATGGCCTTAAGTAGTATGAGAGGGAATATTTTCTTTTGGCAGCTGCAGTGCTGTCTTCACATTTGATTTTGAAACACCTGCTCCTAAAGATGATAAACCCAACTAGTTGGAAAATGTTGTTTACCAATTCCATGAAACAGTGTAATATGAAAGTAAGCTAGATGTTCTGAATTAAAACCCTTCAAAACAACAGCTACAAAGAAACTTTGAGGTAGAACATCTAAAATTCAGAAAATATTAATGTTTAATCCACTGATCCTTATGTTCAAGGGGCCCGATTTACAAACTGCATTTTCTAGTATGCAGAGCAGTACTACAGTAGTACTACTCACGTACCTCATAATGCACTTCACAAACCTTTGGCCAGAGACCTCTGCGACGTTCTCTCCTATCTGTTCTGTGCAAGGATCTCCGCTAAGGTGATTTAAATTACTACAGCCCAAAAGGTGTCAAAACAAGATCAACTATACTGCGCCACAGAAACAGAGTAAGTCAAACACCACACATGGCATCTCAAAGGTACAGCAACACAACACCCCAGAGGCACTAGTGTTAAAATAATTCAATTATTTTGACATTTATATCCTCTAAATATATTCCTCAACTTGAAAACTACTCAGAGTCCCCTGCTTCCTTTTTTGCATAATTTATGCTGCACTTTTAGTCTGAAAGGATATTGTCGTGGCTCATACTGGGTGCTCTCTTTTGTCTGGACAAAGCTACATCTCTGAAGAGCTCTAGTGAGAGTGAAACACACGTGTTGCTTTTATTCATTACAGGTTGGCTTGGATGGTATTTTACCAAATCCAAAACTGTAATACTGTGCCTGGAGTGGTAAATGGCGTTTGTAATTTTTCAGGTTGACATGGATGGATCTTATATTCTTACGACTTTGCTGTAAAAATGGCAAAAGGCTTGACACTTTTTAACTCAGGGTGGATGGCACTGTGTGACTTATTTGTTTAAAATATGTATTAATTAAAATAATATATTTAAATGAATTATTTAATACACATATAATTTGATCACAATGTGCTGCAACATTTTATTTTATTAGGTTCCAGGTTAGTAGTATCTGAAATTAATCTACATTTAATCTACATTATACATGTAAATACGTTTAAAAAAAAAAGAATAATAAACTTTACATGATAGGTTGGTTCTAAAGAAGGCGACAAACCCAGCTGAACATCATAAGCAAGACAACATGTTTTTCACCACAGTAAGTTATCATACAATACCCACAAAGTGTAAGGGGGGGCCTGTGACCCAAAGGGCTTCAGACCCACCTGGAAATCCCGAGCCCACACCGAAGGAAGTGGCTGGTGGCATTGAAAGACATGAGAAGTGCTCCAGAATGTAAAATTGACACATTGAGCATTGATGTCAACTTGAAACGAAGTGACTTCGAAAAAATTTGTAACAGGAAGGAACATAGTGAACGGAATCTGAAAGAAAAGGCGACTGAAGTAATGACCCTGGGAGCAGCAATGGAAACATTGCAATAGGAGAACTAACTAATTCAAGCACAAATAGATAGTACAGAGGGCAGATCTAGAATGAATAATATAAGACTGGTGGGAATGCCAGAAGAGGCGCAAGGGGAGTGCTTAGAAATCCTAGTTAAGGACTGGCTGCTCAACACCCTGAAACCAAAGAGACCATCCAATTCTCTTATTGTAGACCGAGGGCAAGGAGCTCTGGTGATCCCACTGAAATCAGGGGCGCCACTGAGAGCCATCATAGCCCACATTTTTTACATCAGGACAGGGATGAGACTGTGTAAACTGTCAGGCAACAGGGACAGCAGAGATATGAATACTCTGCAGTGATGATCTTCTGAGACTTCACCCTGGTGTGCAGAGACAGCAGTGCAGTGTTGACACAGTGAAACAAGCCCAGGGAGACGAGAAAATGAAATGTATGATGTTGTTCCTGGCCAACTTGTGCATCTTGGTGGATGCCAAACCCTGGCACTTCACAACACCAGAGGAAGCATTGAACCTAAGGAAGGGATGGGGTCTTCTGTCTCAGAGAAGAGATGGCAGGAGGGAGAATGGGACACCCTTCCAATGCAACGTAAGGATTGCCACAGAAAAGACCCAACCTGAAGACAAATCCACCTGGAAGGTGACAGGAGAAGAAGGTGGTGGCTGAAACTAAGGCTGAAGGAGAAATTATACATGTCGGATTAATCAATCATGACTGGTAGACTAAAAGGAAGAAAGGATGGGAGTGGATTATTTTAAAGTGAGCAACCGTGCCAAAAACTTGCTGAGTTACTTTGAATGCAAATGTGACAAGTAGAAGTTGAGTGGTAGGGGAAGATATTCCCTCTTTGCCTGCCTCCACAAGTGCCTAGCCCAATCCAATGACTAGATGTAATGGGGGCATGGAGTCAAATACTGTGAGGGAATAAATGGCAGACACCTAACCACCACAAGTACTTCCCATTGGGTTTTGGGCAATGATGATGCAAAAACGTAGACTCCTTTTTAATTGCGCTTCTGCGGAAATGCTGATTCTGGGTTGGGGGGCTTTAATGTGTTAATGGACAATTCCCAGGACAGGCAAATGTCTGGCAGGAGTGGTGGCCCCTTACACTCCAAAGTAAGGGAATTTACCTACACCGTCAGAATATGTGATATATAGAAGGTTCAGAATGCTTCGCAGAAGACCTTCCCATATTATTTACAAGTGCACAAGTCATTCTCCAGAACAAACTGTATTCACATCTGGCCTACACAATGAAAGGTTCAACGAAGTTGAAGTTTAGACAGATAGCTGGTGGAAGTGTTAAGGATGGAGGCAGAGGAATACTTTGAAGTAAGCACTGTCTCTGCGCCTAGTTCAGTGACAGTATTGAAAGTATAATAATCTGTCATCTGAGGTCACTTTGTGTAAGCAGCAATGGGAAGATGAAAGCGACGAGGGAGACATCAAGTGAAATACTATAAATGGAACAAACATATGTTGACCATTAATATTGCCTGGGAAAAATGCAAGGGCAGCTCCTCCATAATGGCGGAGGAGTGCCAACCTCCAGCCCGCGCAAGCAGATGATAAATAAAATGATAATTACACAATGTTATTATTATTTGATTTATGCTGTCTGTCTGAGGTCCGCAATAAGTATAAGATGGGGTGGGGCCAGGCATGTTAGGGAGGATGAGTGGCAATCACTTATAAATGTTCATGTGTGTTTTTTATCAGCCATCCTAGCTCGGCTGAACACACACATGCACACTTATATTTCTTCAACCCAGCTGTGTTACACAGCCGGGTTGGAGAAAAGCATAGGTCCCAATTCCCTGTCTGAGCGGCAAACAAGGCCACTCAGACCAATGCTGGTGCTGCTCTCATGCTATGAGAGCAGTGCCTGGATTGGATGTGGAGCCTGTGCCCTGAGGGCCCATCCTCTTCTGACTCACTGGAGGAGCAACCAGGTGGCCGTCAGCGTCAGTGACAGGTAAGTCTATTATTTTTTTACTATTATATTATTTCTTCATCCCCAATGCCTCTCTCTCCCCCTGCGGCCGCCTTACCACTTTATATAGGTGGCGGACGGCACTGAAAAAATGTGCCAGGTCTCCTCACCTAACCTACTAGGAGTTTCACAAGGCTCCACCCTATCCCCCACACTATTCAACTCATACGTTGAACCACTTACCGATCTACTACAGCAGGCGAACATCTCTTACCACATGTATGTGGATGATACTCAACTTTAAATTAAGATCACCTCCATCAAAGAGATAAAGACAATGAACTTAGCTCTCGAAAAAACAGTCCAATGGTTAGCAACCAACTTCCTCAAGCTAAACTTACAAAAAACTGAATTTCTTCTAATCTCCCCCCCAACAGCTCCCAGGAAACAAAGGAATGGATCAAAATGATCACTGCTCTAAACGGCACACCAACATTGGTGGACTCTACAATATCGCTTGGAATCACACTGGATAAGAACCTTACCATGCAAGCTCACATCAACCTGATGGCTAAAAATGCTCGCTTTCACCTCAGCTATCTCAGAAAAATTAAGCCATTCATCGAAAACCCGGACCTCAAAACTGCAGTCCAGTCCTTGTCATATCAAGGTTGGAGTACGGATGTTCTACCCTATCAGGGCTGCCCAAAATCTCAACCGCCCCTCTAAAAGCCTGTCTTAACGCCGTAGCAAGACTTATGACAGGATCTAGGAAATTTGACCACATATCGCCACACCTAAAGGTATTTAACTGACTACCTTATGAAGCTGGCATTCACTTAAAGATGGCTTACATCACTCACAAGTCATTACTCCACAACACCCCCAATACCAAGCCCAGAAACTTACTTTATCTGGAGGAAACATACACTCTAGGAGAGCAGACAATCTACTCCTGAAACCCTCGTGGTTTAACAAGACTAAAACCTCCAACAGAGCATTTTCGGGAGCGGTGCCAAGAATCTGGAACTCGCTTCCGCCATCCATCAGAAAAATCGTCCCAATACCTCTCTTCAAAAAGGAAGCAAAACTATTCTTGATGAACAAATTCCTCACTTAAATCTGCACAATCACCACACCAGCTCACAACCGCAAAAATTGTCTACACTCGCAGTCTATAGATATTTAGAAGCTAAGACTCGCACAGTCTTGAATTGACTTTTATCGCTCAGGATTACTTTTGCTTCTGCTTTTTCCCTGAACTAATTTATGCTGTGTTGACCACCGTTATGATATGTTTTTTTTGTATGCCACGTGTTTACTATATGTGCTATCCAATATTTTGCTCACTATGTAAAGCACTCTGATACCCTACCTTGGGTCTGGTTCGCGCTATAGAAAACTCTAAAAATAAATATTAAATAAAAATAAAAATTAAGATTTTTTGAGTGGGGGTATACCCATTAGATAAGAAGCCAGAAAAAGCTTCATGGAGTAGGGGATAAACTGGTATGCAGCTGGCATGGTTTGGAAAAGGGCATATCTACGGGGTGTTAGATAGACAAGGGGAAATGACTCACCGCGATAAACTGGTTACATAAAAATTTGCAACATACTACCAAGCGATTCACTGCTCAGTTAAATACTGCAAACATCATCTACATTTAACAAAATTCTATCATCAAACCTGCACACCTCATTCACCTTCTAAGAAGTGTATATCCATTCCAATGGTAGACTAATTACTTGGGCAATAAATAGTCACAACAGTTGGCATCTCTATATTATGCCCCGATATACATGAAATACCCTCAATTTCATGCCATTAAGTTATATGTATGCTTGTGGTTTGTTAGACAACAGACAGAAAAAGGGTATGTTGCCTATCTGCTGAAGGACATGGAACGGGAACAGCCACATTATATATTCAAAGGCTTAATCTGCATCCAATTACGCCAGTGCCACTGATTCACTGACTCTATCAGTCCATGACAGATTGTTATGTAGACAGAGTTTGTTCCATCGGGTTGGCATGTACCTGGATTGATCTGGATGTATCAATGTGTGAATTATCATTGCAGGTCTATTTATTAGAATCCTCATCTGCATTGTTCCTCATTGTTTATTAGGAAGATTGGTCAGCATGAAGAGCAATCTTCCTTGTCACCTCCTCCACCCTTATGAATTAGGACCTTTGTGGCAGTCCTTAAGGATGGTGTTAGCGTTCCTTCTTGTCTTGCCACTAGGAACCTTTCCAGCAGTGGTCTGGTTGTGATATGTGGCAGTTTTATGTGAAACTCCATTGGCAGTCTGTTAGGCCTATTCACTCCCCCTGACTGTGGTTGGCTTAAAGCAGTCTCAGCGTCTTCCCCTGTGATCAGTTCCTCTTCCTGAAATTAATGTTGTGCCTGTAATTGCACAGTCTTGCATTCCGAGACATGGTAGAACTTTAAATACATTGAGGTTTGGATATTGATAGGTTGTGACTGCGTTTATGCCACCTACCGAAACCTTCTCCTAGGAGAACTAGATGGTAGGATCTTGCATTGGAAGAAACGACCCTTATTCCAAAATGGTAACTCTATATTTTACGTAATACACAATATAGCATGCCTGCAAAATATTTCAAAAAGGTTAGACATCTACTGAGAACACTGCTATGGTAAGAGTGTGCCCATAGAATATTGTCAGTACACTTCAGAAATAAATTTATTACTGAAGGTTTGCACTTCCTAATATCAAGAAATAATATGCGGCATCACAATCTGTGACAATAAATGACTGGTGTTTGCATCGCTAGATGACCCAGCATTTCGACTAGACACGATGAGAGAGAAGGGCTATCCACACGCTACATGTGAAGGGCTGGTACCCAATGATGTGCTCTCTACAACATTACAGAAAAAAACTGGACATAGTTACCCAGCGAAACCTGTTACAAAGCTGTTAGAAACTATATTAAGAAAAAAATAGCATCATCTAACTATTAAATTATAAGTTTCTAAACCAATGTCTTTCTTCCTAATCATTGCTTACTAGTAGAAACGGTGTTTCTTATGCTCCATTGTCTTGCAGCTAGGTTTGTCTTTCGTAAGTCACATGCATAAGTTAATCAAAACAGGAAAAACAAGCGATGGTTCTTACCCTCCCTGCACACAAAAAAACTGACACTGGTATTGTGCACCCCCAGACCCCTAATTCACAGCTACAGATCATTCTGGATGTAACACAGAAGTATCACTATCATTGTGGCCAACAATACATCTCAGATCAGAATAGATAATTCCTTGTTTGTATCAATTTGGGAAGCATTGCATTGCAATCCCATTTATGCATGACTCCCATCCTGAGATGTGTGGTTGCCTTATATCCAAATGCAGTTCATCCCTTAGATAGATATATGGGTGTTTGTCTACAGTGAGATGGAAAGGCTCTTTTTTATCAGTTCAAGTGGGTCACTGATATCTTGGAAAGCAGGAGTATAATACAGGCACCTCTAAATTAGAACTCACATATCTGCATTTGGGGCTGCCCGCAAACAATACTTTGAGGATGGATTTTCCTTCATAACTCGTTATAAATAAAGCTGTAGCAGTGTTGGTGTATGTGCTTAACCAAGATGTTATTTACTCAGACCGTTGAAATCTAAAAGTAGTTTAACATAATATCAAATGTTAGGCATTAAACCTTTTCGAGCATCTCAATGGTCTTCTCCAAACTTTGACTAACTCATTTGTGATATCGGATCACCAACCCCGTCATCCATCAGAGCAGTAGAAACAAGCAAAGGCAAATCCACTATGTTTCACATTGAAAGGCGACTGCCAGCCTATCGGCGAAACAAAGCGGATGCGCTACAACGCATGCATATGCACGCACGGGTCCCATTCTGCAAGATGTTTTCTATATGGGAAAATCACTCTAAGATGTCTGAGGGTGCATCAAGATGCAAGTGCGCTCATGCACACTCGTAGAAGACCATCTTGGAATGTTTATTCTAATAAATGAAATGCATTCCAAGGTGCCCTCTAATGCATCATGTTACATGCATTTGCATGCCCAAGCCTCGGTGTCCATCTTGGAATGATTCTTTTTGATAAAGCACATTTCAAGATGAAATGCACATGACCTGACTTGTAAGTACTGATGCAAACTGTCACTTAGAACAGTAAGTTAAAAAAAATGAATGCGTAAAATGCCACACACAGAAAAAAATGGCACAGTAGTAGTATGCTGCTGCTGGGAAGTCACCGAAGGGGGGCAAGCAATAGACAAGAGATGAATGGTAGGCCTCAAGAGAGCGCTGGGAAGGCAGGTGAGAGGGAGCAAACAAATGGGGATAGATCAATAAAAATGATGTTCTCCCAAGGAGTGCTAAAAGAAAATGAAAAAGTAGGTCCCATATCTTAACAGTGGAAGAATACAACTTATCCAATCAAAAAGATGGTAAAGGGGAAATGCATCAGTGGCGGTAGTGGGACAAAAGCAAGAATAGGGAGGAAAGCAATTCTATCAAGACAGGGAACAGAGATAAAAGGCAAAGCAACCAAATTCCGAGTAAGGGGCTATACCAAATACCACTTACGATATTGTATTGTTCACAATAGCTCTTTGACAAAGCACAGCTAATGATGACTCTAAGCGTGACCTAAAAATCACCACAATTCACCTCTCCTTTCCTGCTCTATTTCAAGAAATGTTATCCCAATTTAAATTGCGCAAAAAAGAGTTAAAAACGCTCTATTTTCTCTTTAAATGCCTATTTAACAGCCTTAAGTATTTCCAACAGTAGTCATCCGGAGGATGAACACAGCACAACATGAAAACAAATATTACACACAGAAAAATGAAAATGCACACATAGGTGAAATCAAAATGCAGTAGACACATACATCCATGAGTTACCACAGCAAGATAATGCATCTTCTCCAGAGATAGACTTGGTGAAACTAATGTTAACAGCTTGGAGCCCCAGGGGCTTATTTCTGGCAATGATAATACTAAAGTTAATAGAGTGAGCACTGCGAGTTACATAATAATGACTTGTGGTAGGCATTTGTGCATTTTTATTGCTTGTTTTTATTTTGACCTTTACCATAACTTCAGAGGGGTTATTCCATATATTAATTTCCCATAGCATGGCGGAATATTTCACGCTGCTCTTACAGATGTCTCTTTTTCAGTCTCATAACGTGTATTCTAGTTGTGGGAGTACTCTTGTGCTGAAAAGGTTGTTGACTATGACATTGTGCCTTTTAATTTGCAGAGAGAACCTTTGAAAGTTTGCTTTCATTTTCTGTCTGCTCTTTGCATTTTGTCATAATCTTGCATCAAATAAAGCTTGGAGATATTTGGCCTTTGCTGTCTCAGAGTGGAAGATATGAGGACATGGCTGCTTTGTTGAGTTGTGTGGCATCCCGATTATGCAACAGATTTGTATGCTGCTCAAATATTAATCTGTTTTGTATCAGACTTCGAACTGAACTCATCTACTATGTTAACACTGAGGCAAGACTTTCTCTCTGCCAAGCTGAAAGCCCATGTTAACATATTATCATGCCGCTTGCATTCAGCATGTTTAGCCAGGCAGCAGAGAGCAAATGATTTCTAAAGCCAGACTAAACCGGTCGTGCATTAAGCCACACTTCCTGGCAGTAAATGATGGAGAAAGAGTCTCATTAATAGAAAGTAAATAAAAAGAGAATGAGAAGCTGCATGGGGAGCTGGGAAATATACAGATTTCCTAACAGGCCATTGCTTATGAAAAACGTACAGTGTTTGGAGAGAGTCATGCAAGTCGCATATACTGGTTTACCACCCTGCATTACACGTGAACTTCGCAGTGAAGGTTGCGTGACGGAACCCCGCATGCGGTTATATGGCATGCCTCAACAACGGTGGGGGGGGGCAGATTCACGAGCCCCGTGTGCCACATTTGCACCACCGTTGCATCACTTCTGTGACGCAGCGGCGGCGTAAACCATGCGCCACGTTGCGCCCGCGACACAACTCCAGCACTGCGCCAACCTTAAGCCAGCAGATGCGACACGCATCTGTTTATCCTCGCGCCATAATGCGCCGCATTTACAATGCGGCGCATCTGTGGTGGCGCAAGGGTAAACTTGCGTCACGCATCTTTCCTGGTGCATCCCTGCTGATTTACAGGGATGCGCCAGGAAACGTAAATCTGCTCCAGGATCTTTACCATGACCGTGTCTTTACCATACATGCCTTTTACCACACATGCTTTCTTAACGAATTTTGTTGTGAAGGCATGATTGGTAAAGGCATGTGCGTGGTAAAGATTGCACCCCAGCCCCTGCACTAAGCCCTAAAACCTGGCTCCCATCCCTGCAAACGACCCCGCCCCAGCCATGAAAACAAGCCACCCCCCCCCCCCCCCGCCCTGAGCCCTAAACCCGGCCCTAAAAACTGCTTGACTCCCCTGCCCGATCCCTAAAACCTGACCCCAGCCCTAAAAAGACGCCAGCCCCCTGTCCTGAGCCCTAAACCCGACCCCAGCCCTAATAACTACCCAACCCTCCCACCCTAAGCCCTAAAACACGGCCCACAGCCCTACTTACCAAGCCGTGTCCTTCCTGTTCCTTTCATTCTCCCTGCTCTCAATCTAGAGCGCTTACTGCCTTTACCACGCATATACATGGTAAAGGCAAGCGTGGTTCTGTAATGCGTGCTTCCATCCACGTTGTAAATGCTGTTTCCCCTCAGTGAGTGCAGCAGCCATGCATATCACTGCAGCGGTGTGTGGTAAACGGCTTTACTCCATAATTTCTCCACTCTCAGGGTTATGTCTTGCTGCTCTGTCCATGTCCTACCTGGCACCTTGTACAATCTCCATTTTTATCAAGATTTCCCGTGACTGGAGCCTATTACATGGTCTCAGGATTTTCCTTAAATGGTCTGTAGTTTCATCCAGTATTCATCGGCAGATGGCCCCGCACATTACAGAGTTAATATCTTGTACAAAACACTCTGTCCATACACTTCACGATGATCATAGACAGATCACACCCTATACAACGGCTTCTACGGCTACATTTAAAGGAAATTGACACACGCCTTCCTGCTGTCCTGTTGTGTCAGGGGCAGTCATAGCTCCCAGTCCTAGAATTAAAGATTTGTCTACTGTTTCTAGGGCTTTATATAAAGAAAATGAGTGTGCAACTTTGTTAGACCCTTTTAACAATAATGATATAAAATGTAACCAATGAATTGTTAACTATTCCTCAAAGAAAGTTATATCATTAAGTTGACATGTTACTATGGTGTCTCCAAGGCAGCATGAGACACATATCACCTCACGTGCCTACATACAAAAATGTGCAATTTAGGGCCGAATACCTTTGTGAAGAAGACCGCATGGAATAGTGTGTTTTCACAGAGTGCTGCAATTGTTCTAAGTGCTCCAATACTTTTAAGAACAAAGTAAAAAGACATAACAAATGATGAGCGAGAAATCAAACATTATCTTGTAGCTGCCATGTTCAAATCTTAGTTTTCCCGGTGATACACAATGCTCTTAAGGGACCAACCAATATTATTCCGTCTTAAAAATCCTTCAGCTTCTTGTATTTCATAGTCATTGTTGAAGGAAGGATTGCATTTCTCTGCACTACAAGAATCAGTAGATTTTGATGGCATAAGATGCAGTGTAAAATCAATGGTCTCCAGTTACTCAGCTCTGAAGGGGCAGTGGTTCAGGGGAAAATGTGCTACCAAAGAGATCTGTCCTCTGAGAGTCAGTGCCCTGTGCTTTGGCCAACTGCACTTGGTGAGTCATTAAGTACTGCTCCCTTTTACTTACCAGAAGGTTGTGTGGTTGGAGAGTCTTCTCTGTTCTATAAACATTTCATGAGGTCAGCAGACCCCAGTGGCCAGAATAAAGCAATCACCGATTCCTCATTCTCTGTACATGCACAACTCCAATTGGAGTCTGACAGTTCCTGGGGTCTTCCATGAAACCAGAGCCTGTTCCACAGCTATGGTCCATCTGGTGACCTCACCTCCTGATGGGTGCACGCTGGCCATGGCTGCTCAGCACCATAAGGGCACCCAAAAGCATGAATCTACAGCAGTATTGTAGATAGGTTCCTCCTCAGGGTGTGGACAATTGTAAACTATCTACTTGTCTAAGGCCAAGGGACTGGGTGCTTCAGAAATCTACTTATCATGTAAACAAATCTACTTGTGACTTTTGGTGACATGCAGTGAGGTGACACATTATGGCAGCATTCTCAGCATAGAAGAGCTCTAGTAATATTCTCTCCAGGGCTCCAATTATATCAGGGTTTGGATTCTAGCAAGACTCTGGAAATGGAATTCACAAACGTTTGCTAGAAGTACTATTTCCAGGCCTGCTTCTGTATACTTGTGAATTCATGAAAATCGTAAATATGTATACTTTTGTGACTTTCATATAGTGCACCTACTTTATTTTCACGTTGCCTCTAATTTTGACCATAATCCTTTTACACGCATTCTCTATTATTTAATCTTTAAAAAAAATATTGACATGCATCAACCATGTTTTTATTAAATGATGTCTCAAAGAAATCGCATTAAAAGGACAATGGTCCAGCAAAATATTTTTTCAAGTTGGAAATTTACTCTTGACAAGAGGAGCAGAAAAACTTGTTCCTGAAACAATATGGGGTCTGGGGAAAGGAGTTTATGGATTTGGTATTGTTCAGAAAATGTCCGCATTTGTTTTCTTTAGAGTTTTATGTAGCGCAATCTAGACCCGAGACATCGGGTATCAGAACGCTTTACATGAGCACCAGTTTCGTTACAGTCGGACACATTCATTTTTGTGATTTGCCCAGAATCACAGGATGTTGAGCGTCGTTGCCGAGGCTCGAACGCGGTACCCCAGCTTCGAGGTCGACCACTCTAGCTGTAAGGCTACATCCTCCCCCCATTTGTTCATGTGAAAATGCAACTCACAAATCTGTGTTAAGAATACAGTTTCCAGGCACACGCGACCGACAGATAATATTCATACTTCTCCTAGATACACCAGGTACACAACAGATTAGACACCTTTCGGTGCACGCCGGACTTTAGCGTGTACATTACACACACAGAGTACATGGGTAGGACCCTTGCGGACCCCAGTTCCCTACTAATGACACATCAATCCTTAGGGAGGCCCCCCCCGATTTTGCTATGGGGACTAAACCCATTGATGTTGGAATATGCACCCTTCCGAGACTCCCTGGGTGCCCTTACAGATGCGTATTTCCCGAGTTAATGCCAATTCAGCGTCATCGGTGTTAGTGGAGTGGGAGGCATTTCAAGTAGTGGTGAGAGGACACTGCCTGGACCAGTCGATCAGTGCACAGTGGGAAATCAGACAAGAGATAATAGATCTGGATTCTAAGATCCGACAACTGGATAACATCCAGGGACAAGATGCTACCTCCGCACTGCGACTGCAAGAGGTCCATGCGAGCTATAATGATACACTAGAAAGATTGATATGCCATAGTTATAGGGAATACCAAGACAAGGTGCAGAGAGAGGAGAGGAAGGCCGGTCACCTGCTGGCGTGGTTGATTAAACCTGAGAGTAGAGGGGCACTGATCACGCAAGCAGACACAGGTGAACTGATTTATAACCCCCAAGTAATCAATACTCTGTTCCGCATATATTATGAGAAGTTATATACCGCCCCTGATTCGGCGCCTCGCTCCAGTATCACAAATTTTTTAAGCACCCTTTTGCTCCGGATGCTGGAAAGTGCAAGAGGATCTGGGGGCCCAGTGACCCTGTAGGAAATCTGGGGGGCCATTGCGAACATGGCATCTGGAAAACGCTAGGGGCCAGACGGACTCCTGGCAGAATTTTATGCAAGATCCATGGGCCAGCTTGGACCACGACTAGTGAGGCTGTAAGCGGAATCCCTGCGCCTCGGGTATCTTCCCGATTCCACTCAGAGCGCATTGGTGATCCCCATCCCCGAAACCAACGTTTTTAGCACCCCAGTTACAGAGTATAGACCGCTTTCTATGCTCAACTTGGATTTCAAGATTCTTAGCAAAATACTGGTGCTCACACTGCTCCCGCACATGCAAACCCTCATACACTAAGACCAAAATGGCTTCATCCCTTCCTGTAACACATCCTATAACCTACGCAGGCTGTATTCTATCCTTTTCCATGATGAGACGAAATCCATGCCTTCGGCAGCTGTACTTTCGGTTGTTTTAGAGAAGGCCTTCGACACGGTCGGCTGGGACTATCTTTTTGAGGCAATGACACAGTTGGGCCTTGGGGGGGATGGGTGAAAGGGGTACAACTCCTGTACTCATCCCCAATGACGAGGATTAGGATGGGTAAGGTTGTGCCCTCCCAGTACCCTATCCTGCTGTGAACTCGGCAAGGGTGCCCCCTCTCGCCTCTTCTGTTCAACTTAGCGATTGAACCCCTGGCAGAGCTGATCCGGAAAGGTGGGGAGGGGATGGGCCTCAGATTAGATGGATAGATACACACTATATCCTTGTATGCTGATGACCTGCTGGTCTATTTGGGGACAACTGCCCTTATGCTCTTGGACCAGCTTGAGATCCTATCAGGCCTGCGGGTCAATAAGAGGAAGACATAGCTCTTCCTGCTGGTGGGACCGACGCCCAGGCCCGCAATGTTACCGGCCAACATTAACTGGGCCTCTCATTCATTTAAATACTTAGGCATACATGTATTTCATACCATGGAAGATCTGAAAGAAGGGAATTTTGGAGAGGGCGCTGCAGTCCATCTGAGCCTGTGTCCTTTTTTGGCACACATTGCAATTGCCCATTATGGCACGGATTTCCTTGATAAAGATGGTCATGTTGCTGTGGTTATTATACTTTTTTGTTAATTTACCGACCTTGATGCCCCTTGGATTGTTCAGACCGTTGAACTCTCTAGTGCGGGACCTGATATGGAGAGATGGACAACAAAGGGTATCCCTGAGTATGTTTCAGCGTCCCATGACAGAGGGTGGCCTGGGAGTGCCCGATTTTGAGCTTCATATGCTGGCTGCCTTACTGCAATGGCTGGCAAAATGGGTGGAGGGTGTCAACACGGAGGGAACCTGGGTGACGGAATTCAACGTTAGCCCAGAACTACTGTTAGTGAAGTTACTGCAACCGGCAATTGCAGACCCACATTGCTCGGCGTTACAACTCACGGCCTTGCAAACTTGGAAACGCAGACTGGGAGAGTCCCCGTGGTACACCTCTACTTTGCCTCTAGTTGGGCTCCCTCATGATGATCCTATGATGATGTTCACGACTGAGCAATTGACACCATGGACGGAAGCAGGTCTGGACACTGTGGGCGACTGTTATCTGGATGGATCCCTAGTCCCGTTCGCAGACCTGATGGACAGCTGTGGACTTCCCCCAGGCCAGTTCCTACAGTATGAGGCTGTGGTCCTCACTTTTGGGCAGTTGTGGGGAAGGAGTAGAGAAGAACCAGTGACCGACCCGGTGCTCCATGCGCTGATAACCCTGGGTACCACAAGACACCAAGTGAAGTGGCATCAAGAAGCCTTGGCTTGTGTGTCTATTGCCCCACTGGGGGAACTCCAGAGAAAGTAGGAGAGGGCGGTGGATAGAAAGCTTACAGACGCAGAATGGAGCAAGGTTCTTCGGTCCCCCAAGAAGATTTCACAGAACTCTAGACTTAAATACACGCAATTCAACTACATACATATGGTCTACATAACACCCCACTGCCTCAATGTTACGTATGGGGGAAATAAGGAGTTGCCCAAGGTGTACACATGCAGACGCTGATTTCATACACATGCCTTGGGGCTGCGGTATCATCCACACATATTGGGAGGGGATCCTAGCCAAGATTAAAGATGCATTGGGGAGAGAACTGGCCCCCACTATAGAGACCTGCCAATTAGGACACTTCTCCTGACCGACTAAGCGGATAGTTGGGAACATAATAATATACCTGGCCTTGGGACTGGCCAAGAGAAGGATAGCACTAGCATGGATGTCCTCTTCTGGGCCACAGGTGTTGGGCTGGATCCGAGACGTCATCAGCTGGGCTGGAGGTGATGCTAGGGCATTGAGCTGGGAGGAATAGAGGGGTATACTGAGGCATCTTATAGCAGAACTTGGAAGCTCTGGCGGTTTGGGAAAATCCAGAACAAGAGTAGGATAGGGGTGAGGAGACTGGGAGGGATAGTGACTAACACACACTTTATTATACAGGATAGTCATATTTCAGCTGGGGCTGTTGTGTACAGGTCACTACCAGTAGACATATATATAGGTCATGTGATCAAGCCACTCCGGTGGTGAAACTCGTTATGGCCGTCAACAAATAAACGCACACAGCCTGGGTTTGTGTCTGCTTGTTTTCTGCTTGCTGGAGTTCCACATGGGAAGCGGTTTTCCTGAGCAGTCATCTGGATATATATATATATATATATATATATATATACATTTCTTTGAGGTATGGATGTACAATTGGAGAGGGCCAGAAAGAGGAGAAGGATCCCCCAAGGAGACTCACACCATATTTCATATAAAGCTTAATAGCTGAGAGCAGCACGCGCACCCCAAGAGTCTGATGCTCACCACCCCCTTGGCACGAAGTTTAGTTCGTTGTTTAATTCAATAAAATGAAGTTGTAGATAATGAGGACATTACCGAGTCCTGATCTGGGGCTGGAAGCCACTCACGAGAAGGGCCCGGGAAGAACAGCAAGGCATTGTCCAACAAAATGTGGATAAGTGAATCAATGACTGGTGGATATAATTCAGGAGGGTTTATGTCTGCTCTGTAAAGAGATGGACAGTACTAAGATGTGATACCAGACTATATCATATGTAGAATTGCCTAAGTGTTGACTAAGAAATGCAAATTGAATACCTGAGTTATAAGTGTATACAAATGTTTTAAAATACAAATGTTAATATCAGGCAACTTCTTTTAACTCCTGTAAATGCCTAAAGGTTTTGAATCTGCACCAGTGCAAAGTCATAAACCTTTTGTGACTTTGTTTATGAACAGGGATCATAATTTATTTTATGCTGCCCATATTGTTTCCCATAACGGTTGTGCACTGACTCTTACATACTAATCTTTTTACAAATATTGCCTGCATCAAACACAATTTCCTAAATAATGCCTGAGAAACATGATTGTTAAAGGTTCACAATAGAGTAGCAAAACATTTTCTTTAAGTTTGCAATTGTTTTGTGTACATTATATTTTGAAAGCAAACAACCACCAATCTTACTTTCAGGCCTCTTCGTGTATTTGTACATAATCAGGGAGCAATCTGGAAGGATTATAAGTAGCCTCAAATTGGTAAATTTGTGAACATGGACACATGTTTTATACTAGAATAATTGTCAATAATACTAGCCGAGCTCACAGATCATTGTGTTTCCTTAGAGCATTCATCATAAAAGTAAAGGCTTTGCAATAATGAACCACATACACGTTTGAAAACATTACACAACCTGATACAATTCTTTCCTATATTGCAGACAATTCTCTTTCATGGATCTATTCTGTGGTACTATACATTGGCTGCTAAAGAGTATGTGCTACAGGGGGTTGTGCCTACTTGTCCAGTGGACAAATAAACATGACACTTACTGTCCTTCACCCCAAACATTATATCCTGGGCATTAGGCACAGACACTTTAATCTCTGTTTTAACTAGCAGAGACAGAAACCCAGAGGGTATAGTGAAGTCAGCGCCTCCAGCCATACCATCCTTTCTGAAGCTAGGGTATAAATAAAGTCTCATCCTTGGGGAGAGATGCATCCCCATTGAAGGAGACACTGTGCGATTAAGAATGGGAACGGTCGCTGATTCTGCAGAGAACTTTATAGACAGAGGAAAGTTTCTTAGAAGCTTTATTCAGAGCAGTTTAGAGCCACAGATAAACACGGGACTTCATACAAATAATAATTAAATGAATTTACAGACAAAAAAGGTAAATGCTTGGGTAGAATCTCCGGTAACACCATTCATTAGTATGTAAAGGAGTCCTACTTAAGTCACGTCAGCCCTGAAATGTTCAACTCCGTATTATTAGAAGTGCAGAAAAACTGCAAAATCTATTTCTTCAATTGTATTTGAAAATGTCCTTATTATTCCCCTTTTAGATGTTTTGGGGCCAGTGTAAAAGGGTATTGAAGAATAAGTGTAGTACTACTTCGATTACTTCTAAATGTTTTTGTAAGTCAGCCCTAAAGGGTTTTTCATGCAAACTGTATACAATACACTTTGCAGGCTGGCACAGCCCTGTTTTTATATATGATATATATGGTATCTTAAGCACCGATAAGCTAGAAAGCACCTTACTCACACAATATATCTAAAGCACTTTACTTAAAAACACATCACTTTTTACTAAGTATCCATTCAACCACTTTATCTCTTCTGCACATATATAACACACAGAAAGTCAGTGCATAAGCCTTCCCCCACACATAATGTTATGAAAACTAGATAAAAAAGCATCTTCATGTTCACCACACATGCATTTCTCTGGATTATCTCCACACTATGCCTTTATCACTGACAATTTAATCTACATATTTGGACAATAGCAAATAATTGAGCGTACAAACTGTAGCTGGCACAGATTCTGCATAAACTGGTTCAATTATTGTTTGCTTTGGGCTTAATAATCCCACTTGTAGTGAAATGTTTAAATTTTCTTAATATGCATCAAACATTACAAAGTGTTATGTATAGAATTAATTTAAATACATTTAATTATTAAACAATTACATTCATTTTAAATTTAAAATGGTAAGCAAAATATTGTACTACAAAGTAATATATTTTTTTATTTTTTAACATTACATTTACAAACATTTTTAAAAAAAGCTAAATAATTGAATGTATTTTAAGATTAATTGTATCCTATGGGGTTCTATTTAAGACCCCTTGCCTCCATTATTGTATATGGAAGGGTGGTGCAGTACCAATAGTTGGTCATGTGTGGTGCTGGACTTACTCCAGATCTGAGATGCAGTGCATCTACTACTGTTTTGGGTCCTTTACGACAGTAGCAACTTTAGAAGAACATCTTCTGAATAGAAATGGGCTTAATCATTTGTGGGTAAGTGTATGTCACTCTCTAAACGTCCTCCCTAGCCAACCCCAAATTGTTCCCTTATTCCTTCGTAAACCCTTCAAATATAGTAGTAGGTATTTCTCCTTTTTCCATCCACTTCCACAGGTCATGCCCACATTTACTACTAAGAAGTAACTGTATATGTGTGAGTATCTCATTAGAAAAGACAGAAGAAGTGGAGGTGAAGATTAGCTTTTGTCGGTTTGTGGATTGAATTATGTAGCAAATAAGTATTTTTACTATAGTGTTACTTTACTTATTACAAAATGCAGTTTGTGAATCAGGCCCCTGTGTTTGTGAATTGAATTTTGTAGCAAATTGTACTACTGTAGTACTATTTATGTTCTACAATATACATTATGTGAATCAGGCCCCTAATGCATATTGAGACAGCAGCCATGACTTCCTTCTGGTCAATAGATCTATGTAGCTGCAAAGCTGAGTGCATGCCTGTGATGGTGAAATGTTTTAAAATGTGCTTAATTTCTCCATCATTACCAAATCTGATGGGTAAAGAGTAAATAATTTGATACAGTTTTCACACATTTAGTGGTATAAGGGAACCTAATAGAGGAATTAGACCGACTCTTCAATTTAGAGGATAGCTTCAGCTACAGTTGATTCACAAGCTTAACTCCAATATAAAGGTCACTAATTCTAATGCAGGCATTAGTTGAAAATAGACCTCTAAACTAACAGTTTTAATTTCATATTAATGCATAGCCAATCTGCTACCAGAGTCCAGTGCAAGTCTCTGAGACCCAACCCAATTCAGCATGTTCTTACTTCAGTAATAATCTGCCTTCTAACAAATGCAAGCCTTCCAGAATTAATTTAGACCAAAATCATACAGACAATCTCATAAATTTCGAGACCAGATTAAAATATGGTTTGTAAATCGTTTTGTTTACCTTTGATTGCAGCAAAAAGCCAACTTTGATTTTGACCACATGTGACATTTATACAAGTTTAATGCTGGCTTCCAGGGAATCTCGTAGGTAAAGTCTCACAGTCTAAATTTGCTGTGCAAGACGTTTGTTGGCCTACCACGAGGCAAATGTAAAAACTACTTCGAAATTCGTTTCTTGCATGCTTCAAACTGAGGTAATCCTACTTCCCATAGTTCCATTCTATATTTAGGAACCAGTATCAGTTGAGCATTGGGGTGCTAAATAGCCACGTGTCACCAAAAGATGTCTCCAGTTGCATTAGGATGAAAGATCTTCATTTCATTGCCAGAGAGATCTTTTCTAGATTATTTTTCATGGTTAATGTATCTGAGATCCAAAAAACTAGACATTCATATTGAACTACATAGTTAAACATGCTGGAAAAAAGCTGTTCCCTTAACTGAAGTAATATAATACAGAAAGCTACCAAGAGGTGAAAGAGCCTTCCTCACACCACCTTATACAAACAAATAAAAACTATATCCATACATATCCCACATATTTTACCCACATTTCCCAGTTTTGCACAAATCAACAAAAGAAACATTGCATGATCCAAATTAGCTTATATCATATGGATACTACTATAAATATTTCCCTTCTTAAAATCAGTGAGGACAACAAAGCTCCCAGAGCACTTGGCCAACCAGGCATCTGGGATGACGCTGCAGGTAATGTAGGACAGCAAGAGCAGTGAGACCTATGAACGAGCGGCCCTGGGAAGAGTGGTTGCTTGCTGTTGAAAGAGAGTTTTGTGGCCTGACGGAGTCCCTTTGTTCAGAAAGGAGAAGCGGGCTGGGGCAATACACACCCTGGAGACAGGAAAGAGCAAGCCTCTTGACAGGAGGAACATCTGGGATGATGCTATCAGCCATCCAGACTAGCGAGAGCAGTGAGGCCTATGCAGGGGCTGACTCAGGGATGAGTGGAGGCCCTCAGTTAAGAATTCTTCCCCAGCAAAATGGAGTCTCTTTATGAACAAGGCCTGGGCCAGAAAGGAGAAGCGGGCCTGTGTAAAATGTTCCCTGGAAACAGGAGAACGAGGCCATAAATAAGAGAAGCTGTGGCCGGCGAGGGAGCTGAGCGATCTGAGCCTTTTACCGGTTAGGGCCAAAACTGGGCGGAAGTCTGGACCCGTTGAGAATGAGTTGGATGGAACTGGAGTTGTCAAAGCCATAAGAGCTCAGGAGAAGTTGGAAGATTGATGACGCGGCATAAACAAAAGCAAAATTCATCTGAGATGTAGCTGATTAGAGAGACAAGGACGACAGACAACCGGAGAGCAGAGGATTTTGGACTAGTTCAACACTGGCTTCCGTCACAAGTGGATGTTCTGGAGAAAGGAGTAGAAAGGTGAAAAGATACTTTTTTTTTTATTTCAAAGATCTTTATTGACAGCAAAGCCATTGACCTCACCAGCATTAACACATGTGCATGAATGAACCCCGGGATCGGCGCCAGTTTCTCAGAAACTGCTAGATGTAAGTCGTACACAGCCTTAGTGCCAGCATCCCGGAGGCCTGGCGGCGAGGTATTAAATTAGCAGCGCAACCGTGCCAATCGAGGGCTCCCAACATAGGTAGCGTACTGTAGTGGTGTGACAACTGGCAATCAACCTGTCCATATGCTAGTCAGCGATCCAACAACATGTCTACTATAAGAAATTAAACAGCGCCCAACAAACTGCCCCCCCCACCTGCTTGTGTGTGTCTGTGTGTCTGCCTAACCCGTCCCGACTATACAACCACCCGAGTGTTCCTACCCCGTGTCCCCACCCCGTCCCCCCTGTAAACCTGCTCCTACTCTGCTATCCTTCAGCAGCCCATCTCTGGGTTCTCACAGCCACCCTCAGTCAACCAGAGGCCTCCCCATTCCCGCCTCCCCCGTGTCTCCGTGTTCAGTGCTGGCTACGATCTCTTCTACTCTATCTTGCAGTTCCACCTCCTCAGCGGTGTCAGAGCCGTCCTCCTCACTCCTCTGTTTGTACTCTTTGTAAAGGTCCCAAAAATTCTTGGGCCTGCTTCTGGGCGGAAGAAGGTCGCTATACAGTTCTGTCTGGGTGCAGCAATACTGCAGGTCCCTCAGCCATTTACCTTTTGTGGGGAGGGGCCCCCTCATCCAACAGGTCGCCACCACCCGCCTTGCAAGGAGCAACGCCATGTCCACTAGACGACGCAGTCCCGGGGCTAGCGGTTTCGAGTAAGCGAGTAGCGCCAAAGCAGGGGCACGAGGTAAAGGTTCCCCCAGTATTTGGTCGAGTTCCGCAAAGACCTCCCCCCAGAATGCCTGCACTCCTGGGCACTGCCATGCCAAATGGTAGAAATCAGCTGTCGGAGTCCGGCAGCGTTCGCATTCGGCCGAGGCGCGAAGGCCATAGCGATGGAGGCGAGCAGGGGTGTAATACACTCGTTGTAAATATTTGAAATGCACCAAGCGGTGCCGTCCGTTTAGAGAAATCTTGCGGGTGCTTGTGCAGCAGTAGCGCCACATTCCATCGTCTATGGGGGATTGTAGGTCTGCCTGCCAGGCCTCTCTGGCTTTCGACGGTTGTAGACGCTGCTGTGTCACACCCAGCTTGTTAAGCTGTGTGATGAGTTTCGCCGCGGAGGTGGATTTCAGTATATATGTTAGTTCCGGGATCTCCTCAGGTTCCTCCAAATCCGGGCCCAGTAGGTCACGAAAGGCCGAGCGGAGCCTGTGGTATTGGAATTTTTGTAAGAGAGTGTGGCCTGCCCCGGCAACTGGTAGCTGGTCCCAGGTTTTGAGTACACCTCCCTCAAACAGGTCCTCCATTTTCGTTACACCAAGAGAACTCAGCGCCTTGACTACACCCTTCTCACCGAGCGGGTCGAGCCATAGGGCCCACTCCACCGGTAACAGTGGGGAGTAAAGCAGAGTGCAGCCCCGAGAGCGCACTAGGCATTTCCAGGCGTGGTTGGTCGCTTTCAGGGAGACCATCCGGCCAGTCGCGCGGTCTGTGGGCAGGCAGATAGTAGCAGGTAGAGGGAGCGGGTCCGCAAACAACCGCTCCAGTATAAGGTGCGGGGTCCGAGGGTCCCCATGCACCCATGAGTATAAGTGCGACGCTTGGGCGACTCTGTAATACCGTTCTAGGTCCGGCGCCCCCAGTCCCCCCATTTCGCAAGGCAGGATCAAAGTCTGCCAACCAACCCTGGGCTGTTTCCCCCCCCAAGCTAGTTTCACCAACACCGAGGTGAGCTGCCGAAAGAAGGTCTTAGATAAAACCACAGGTAGATTCAGGAAGAGGAACAGAAATCGGGGGAGCACCACCATTTTCATTAGTGCAATCCTACCCGAGAGGGAGAGTGGGAGACGGATCCACTTATCTACGTCATCCACTAGGTTGTTATAGGCCACTCCGTAGTTGTCTCGGACGAGGACTTCCGGGTCCGAGTGGAGTTGAATGCCCAGGTAGCGAACTGAGTCGGCGGACCAGTGCAGTGGGTAGTCCATGTCGAACTGTCGTGTCACCGGAGTGAGCGGGAACGCAATCGACTTGTCCCAGTTCACCTTCAGGCCCGATAGCGAGCCGAAACGGACCACTTCGCGGAGCACCGCAGGCAAATTAACTTCCGGTTCTCTGACGTACAACAGCGTGTCGTCAGCGTATGTTGATATCCCGATCTTATATGTAGGGAAGCTAACCCCCTCTAGGCTGTGGTACTCCCGCATGGCGCACGCCAGGGGTTCCGCCACCAGTGCGTAAAGCAACGGCGACAAAGGGCAGCCCTGTCGAGTGCCTCTGCTTATGTCAATCGGGTCCGTTACCCTGTCACCCAGGCGGAGCCTTGCGAAGGGGCGATGGTACAGCGCTCCAACCTGCTGAAGGAACTGTTCGCCCAATCCCAACTTGCGCAACACCCGAACCATGAAGGGCCATTCGACCGAGTCGAACGCCTTCTCCATGTCAAGGAATATTGCCAATGCGCTATTCTCTTGTTTAATATGTTGCATCGTGCCTAACACTGTTCTGATATTGTAGGTTAAATTCCTGCACGGGACAAACCCGGACTGTTCTGGGGCGACCAACCCAGGTACCAACAGAGCCAGGCGAGTGGCCAGAACCTTGGCATAGATTTTGGCGTCTACATTAAGTAGACTAAGGGGCCTATACGAGCCGCAGAGATCGGGGGGTTTCCCGGGCTTGGGTATGGTGATGAGTAGCGCCTCCCGCATGGTGGTCGGCATTTCACCGTTCTCGCAGATGGCATCGAACAGGGTGATTAAGTGTGGCAGCAGCAGATCCTTAAATGCCTTATAAAAGCCAACCGTGAGGCCGTCTGAGCCCGGCGCACTACCCGAGCGCATGCCTGCCAGTGCCTCTAATATTTCGTCTTGGTGGAAGGGGGCCATTAAGAATTCCCTATCCGAGTCCAAAGGTGAAAAGATACTTCAAGATTATTGAAAACCCTGGACTGACAGGACAATGTACTATTTCCGGAAGCTCAAGACCGTGATGGACTCAAAAAGAAGAATCCTCCCCAATGAAGGAAGATTTCCAGAAATGTTTAAAGAAATTATGGACCGAATAGAGGGAAGACCTCCATGAGGAACTGGACATGGTCAAAACCAGTATTAACAAAGCCATCTCGATGTGCTGGCAAGACGCAGATTAACAGGGCACTAGAGTTCAAGACTTGGAGATGCCCATTCAAGAAATGGGAGAGACATCAGTAGACTCGGTATCCAAGGATGCACATCTGGAATCACAAATCAACCTCCTGCAACTGAAATGTGAGGATTTAGAAAACAAAGCAAGATGAGATAACATAATAATATGAAATGTAAAAGATGAGGCTGAAGGAATTGACATCAATGTATATGTTCAGGGAGTGTTTGGCCAGATACTTTACTGAAAAAAGGCTGGGCTTGTGGAGTTGGAAATTGTGCACATATTCAGACTCAGAAAGAGGAGTCACACAGATAGACCAAGGGACATAGGGGCATATTATCAAGAAAGGTTGTTACATTATCGCCGCTTTTATCGGCAGGAAACTGCAGATAAAGTGGTGATAATGGGCTTGATAATATGCTCTATGCAATTCCAATCGATGCCCATGTTAGATGTCTTCACATCTAACATGGGCTTCGATTGGAATTCATAGAGCATATTATCAAGCCCATTATCGCCGCTTTATCGGAAGTTTCCTGCCGATAAAAGCGGCGATAATGTAACAACCTTTCTTGATAATATGCCCCATCGTATTTAAGTTCTCATCATACCCTTAAAAGGAAGAGATACTGAGAGAACAGTCACCAGTCCATTTTGATGACAGTCAGTTGATGATGCTGTAGCATTTGGCCCATTGGCCTAGGCCACGCTTAAAATATGCAAAAACCTTAAGCCACATACACACATTCTGACAAAGAAAGGAAGAAGAATCAGGTGGCTATTTCCATATAGAGTGGAATTTCAATTGAATTTGGAGATGCTCAATGAGCATAAAGTCCAGGAGGGACTTAATGTTTTGGGCCTTCCACTAGATCATGCTGGGGGCTGGGGCATTCATAAAACTGGTGGAAGGGGGACCAAAGAGGGCTCACCACCGAAAGCCCAGAGACACAGAAACAGTTTATCAAGGAGAGGAGAAAACCATGACTGGCTGGTGGAATCCCAGAATTATGCAAACAGGCAGCTAAGTAGTCGAAGCAAGAATAAATGGGAGAACTTATGAAATGATTATGGAGGGGTTTAGACACATTATGGAGGGGTTTTGGCAGGAACTTGCACCCACCCACAAAAGAGAAAGCTCATTGCTATTCACAAAGTGCACTTCTAAATTTACTACAGCTACGAAGGACCCAGAACATTAGTAGGTGTGCTCCAGATCAGAGCTGGATCATGATCGAATCCATACAGTTTCTTAAAAAATATAACATCAGTACTAGCAGCTTGATAAAATATAAAGTGTCAATTACCATGCATTCCACATTTACCTCAGCAAATTCTGATATGACAAAGGCATCAGTTTGGTACAGTGCCATGTCAAACAATATCTTTAATATGCAATGGTTTATAGATCATTGTAAAGTACAATTATACAAAATCGTTATTATAAAGTGCAAAGTGCACATTTTGAACATACCTTATAATGTGCCAATCAAAGTAAAATACCCCTTACTCTCGAATTATAATGCGAGTAAATCAAACGTTCGGTGCTATACATCAATTAAGCGCAATGCCAAACCTCATCAAAACTCAGCACATGAACTCCATTTACAGATTATTGTAAAGTGCAAATGTGCATATTATCAACATAGATAATTACAGAACTGCCTATCTCATTCTCCTGCAGAGTGCAAACAACTGTTACCTATATATCCCCGCTCTCTGAAGTTTAAACCAATTGTCCCGTTCCCTACCTGTTTTTATTGGTTGCCCCAATTCTGAACCCAGAACAGAACATCCTAATGATCCCATTGGCATCAGGTCTTAGTGCGGTTGCTCCCTACATCTCCTCAAAATCTTACATCGCTTCACCAACAATTTTAAATTCAGTATCATCATCATGCGCCAGAGTGATAAACATAATTTGAAAAAAACCTGAGCTTCTTTAGCCCAATAAACAAACAGAATTGCCCTTTATAAAAACCATTAGCTTGGCATGTTGCACAAGTGAGGCTGGAGCACCAACTGCTTGGTATTGTAATAATATATTTTTAAGTCTCTGTGCCTATGGGCAGTTTCAAGTATCATATCTGAGAAAATCTGATAAGTGCATTCCTTTTGAACGTTAAAACTCGTGTCCCAAATTGCTTTGGTGAGAATTCATTCTTACATCCAGTGATCAGAAAAATTTACCAACATTGTTAAGGGAAAATTACCATGTAGTTCAATCTGAGAAGGGAATTCTGTGCCCACAATATTGCAAGATATTGGTTATATTCTGGAAAGACATATGTCGTGACTAAGAAAACAACACCAGCATTGTACTCTTTATGCTCAGGGATGCCTATAAATCTCAGATTGAAACACCTAATATGATTTTCCATGTCTTCCTATTTTGAAGGTGCATTATTTATTTATCAAACAGTGCAGCTTGGTCTTCTACTTAAAGCAATTTATGTTCACAGTTTCAGATAAGTTGCTCTGTCTCCTCAGCCTTGTCCACCAGCTGAGCCATCTTATCATCCAGTATGTCTGAATGTTCCTTGACCTGAGCTGTGGTAACTCTGTGAAACTGCTTCATCTCCTTTAACTCTTAGAAATTTGTTTCTAGTAATAGCAAAAACTTGGAGTCAGTAGTCCCAGATCTATTTAACAAACTCCTGTCTCGGTCACCTGTGTATTAAATCAAATGAATGTTCATTCATGCATTCGTCCAGTCAAAATCAAAGTCTGTAGTTGTGATGTCAACTGAACCCAATCTGTTATCAAAGAAGAGCTGACTTGCTTACTACAGTCTATTGTCTGATCCTTTTCTCCCAATTATAGTTTTTGCGGGAATAAAACAAAGGATATATATCACTTGATGGTTTAGACTGTGCATTGATATCGGCATGTGTTCGGACATTGCTAAAATCTGCATTCATATCATGGACTGGAGAAGAATCAGTGTTTTGACCAGCAGAGGGTGACAGGACCCAATACCCATTGTATATATCTAATAACTGCACTGTCCGATGTACTTTCAATTCAGAACACGTTCAAACATTGCCAATTTGTGCAATTTCCAAATGACTTCATTCATATACTTAAGCAGGAGCAGAGGATCACAGGCTCCGTCAACAATGAATTGAGTGGTGAATTATTGATCTTATCTTTCAGCTTTATGGAGTTGGCCTCAACTGCTCTAGATGTACCATGATTTCTGCCTGCTCTCACTGATGCAGCTTGTGGCTCCCCACAACACCGCGTACTGTGCAAATGAGAAGCCAGCGACTTCATTCAGGTAATTGTTCTTCAACGAGTAAAGGTTGTGCTGAGACAAGAAGGAAAAGAGGCCCCATCACAAGCAGTGCCCAAGCCCGTTGAACCAGTGCTCAGCAGCACGAGCTGGAACTGAGCACGCAGGATTCAGCTCTTCGACAACGCTCTTCGAAGGGGCAGAGACATCACAAAGCCGGAATCAAAGATAGATGCATAATGGGCCGCATCACTCTCCATCGGCTGATCCTCTTTATCATTGTGCCCACAAAAAGTTAAAATTGTTTCAAACTTTTTTTTAAGTGCCTCCCCATTTCCTTTAAAGAAAAACGGGCTACATAGATAATAAAAAATAAACAACGATCACAAACATGGTGGCCTGCCAATCCCATCCAACTATGATTCTGAATTTTGTGAACCAACGTATTTGTACCTAGGTCAGTTTGCAAAATCCATCTCTGGTTGCAAAAATACAGGTTGCACTTTGCGAGCAGTAATTAGCATCCTGTGTTTCGTGCGTCTGGCCCTTAGTCCGCATTTATTTCCCTTTTTTTTTATAGGAAATCAACCCACTATCACCTTTTTGTGCCATTTTAAACTATGCACAGTATTCATTTAATGTGCCTCCTAATTTTCCCTTGTTAATACACCGGGTTACTTTTTACTCCCAGTGACCTAGATCTGTAAGCAGTTTATATCACCTGTCACAATGCCAGGTCCTAACCACTCACAATGTTGGACCTATTCTCCAGGTTGTTCCACATGTGTATAGGTGTAGCTTGTGGAATAGTATAACATGTTTTACTAACATAAACCTGGATCCCATCCGCTCAATAGGTTTCGGTGGTCACATATACAAAGAATAACTATATCAGTCGTAATTCTTTTATTCTTGAGAACTTCTACAAGATTTCTGTACACTTCTTATAAAGACTTCGATAATAGCTTTATTTCTACAGATTGTGATGGACTCTTGGAGATTATTTCACCCTGTAAAGATTCTGTATAATTTCTATGGCTCAGGGTGTCTGGCAACCTAGTATGCCTGTTAGTGTTTTCGATACATTTTGTGTCACGGGGGTTTTCTTGTAAAAGATGCACTGATGTGGCTGAAATGGAACCCTTAGAGAGATTCTCAATGTAATCAATTTAATTGTACACCTTGGGGTCCTAGTTATGCCCAGCAGTATATTAATTGTTTAAAACAGAATTTCACATCTTTAGTTAATAATCCGCTGTGAAACCAGAAAAGTAATCATTAACAAATTTCCATTTGCTTGCTATCTAATTGCACATAGCTTTGTCTGCAATTGCTTGTAAGAAATTTAATTTAAAATTACGCTTTCTGCAGTTACATGTTCCATATTTATGTTTATTTATTATTAAATGACATTAGCTCATTGCACTTTAAAACTATTTTCATTTGCTATTTTGAATATGTTCTAAAATGATAAAGCGTATGAGAAGATGCGTTTAACTTGGTTAACCCCAATGTTTATAGAATATATCTTAAAGTAATAATAATAATTCCTATTTGTAAAGCGCAAACACATCACCCTCAAGGGTTTCAAGGTACTCGGGGCCATCAGGGAGATTAAGTATGGTATTGCCCAGAGTCACATGATGCTGAGCTGGGTTGCTGGCGGCGATCAAACCATGAGATCCATGCTCTGGAGTCAGCCGCTCTGGCCGCTGTGCCACACCCCTTCGTCTTAGACATCCTAAATATCTGTGTGACTGAAAGAATTTGTTATTTGGTCTTCCTGGAACATACATATTTTGAAAAGTGGGCCGCTGGAATTATTCAGTAGGGGAGGACCAAATTATGCTACAGGTTTGACTAAATTATGTGGCTAGAAAAGGCAACTTATGTGTCATAATACAGCAACTTTTGTGGCAGTATTACATCACTAGTTTGCAATTTTTACAAAAGTTAACACTATCTGGGCCAAGGTTTCACCTAATTAGCTTCAATGTAACTCTTAAATAGAGGAATCAGCCACTGAAAGGTGAGCTTACACTGCTCAGCAGCGGGCCTACTGCTGCGCTGCAACACTTGTGCAGTGTGCAGTGCAGTGCTTTTAGTAACTTTTGATCAGTTCATTCTAGAAACACTTTTTTGTTACAATCTGTAATTTTTGCAGAAGATGATGGTTTAAGTGGAAAGGGTGGTAAATCTATAAGTAGTAGGGAAAGGCCTTGGCCGCAAAATTACATGCTTCCAGTAGCACTGCTTGACAGATAATGTACATTTCAATAATGAAGCCCATCATTTAGGTCTAAATAAATATTTTCCTTTATCTTGAGGAAAAAAACATTAATCTTCTGAGTAGTCTGAGCCAACAAAGATAGTACTTGTGGATTTGTAGAACAAAATTCGCCTCCACTACCATACGCTGTAAAAATTATCCCAAACTCACAATATATCACATACAGGAATTGGTGGGCTGGTTCAGCAACCACCTGTATGCGACATGAGAGTGACAGTTAGCCTCTTAAATATACCCCTACATACTGGTCTACAGCTCCTAGTGCACATTTCTTGGACTGTTGTTCTCCAGTGTAAACCAGACTACTTAAACAATAAACGCAAAACGTTAATGTTGGCTTACTAGTTCAAAAGCTTGATCAAATACCCACCTTGAACTGATCAAGAACTCAAGAGGGCAGCCGTAAGAAAAAATTGCAGGCATGCAAAATTAAAGACTACTACGGAAGTAAGTGTTATCATGCACTGCATTTACGATGATGCATTGGAGCAAATTGAGTGCTGGGATGTGAGGCAGTGTGCTCCCACCCTCCTTCCATCATATATGGTGTACTGCGATCCTATGATTTATACACTATGCATTTCCAAAATAGTTGTGGTGTGCTTGCAAAATACTAATTTTCACATAAAAAAGTAATTTTATTAATGAACTCAGACTTTTGTATATTGTATTGAACATGCCAATTATAAACCAAATAACAATCACTTTGGATGTGTGTGTAAATGTGTGTGTGTGTGTGTGTGGTGTGTGTGTGTGTGCACGTGCGTGGGTGTGTATGTGTGTGTAATGGCAAAGTTCTCCTCTTGAACAGCTCTAATACAAATACAAAAGAGGAAGATACTCAACATCAGTTTAGGGACAAAAGATGTGAAAAGCTCCTGGACCTAAGATCATTAAACAAATCAGAGCATTTCTTGAAGGTGACATGTTATTTTAATGACCTGATGATACAAAAATCATGTCGTAATTAAAATCCCCCAACGTTGTTGTGTCACTAGTGGATCTTTAAGGGTAGTAGATTAGGGCAGAAGGCTTAGGTGGGATCAGATATCCTTGGACTCTTTTTATGAGACCCTTATAGCAAAATGCAAGAGGGAAATGGACATCTGTACAATTGGACGTGGAGAGGCAGAGGCCTTGTTGGAGGCATTTTCAGCCATTTCACGTACAATTGTACTCTTTCTTGAGGCTCCACCCACGTCCCAGAAGGGACATGCCATTAGTTGGTTTGATCAAGGCTGTTCTAGTGCAGCCAGGAATCTGAGGGCAGCCTTGACTACCCTTCCAAGGAATCCCGCCGCGGTAAGGGTGTGTCATGGGATATACAAAGCTGAACTAGCAAGGCAGAAGACTGAGTTAAAAGAGGAGGCTTGGAGCAAACTCAATGAGGCCTGTTGCAAGAAAAATAGTATCCCGTTTTGGAGCATTATTAATTGACCCTTTTTGTCAGGGAAAGCTCTGAGCCCTTAGATGCACATATTACAGAAGAGGATTGGGTTTGTCATTTTCAGGAAATGTTCTGCCAGCAAGCAGACATACATCAAGTTGGAATGGGAGGAAGTTATCGCTTTTTACTACAGCCGAGGAAGTTAGTAAAGGTATAGGTGGGCTGTCTAAGACTGAAGCACCCGGTCCTAATGGCATCCCTCTGGGCCTTTCTTTATCTAAACACCAACTATGGGTGGAAGGTAAAGCGGTAAAAACGCTACTGTCCTTGCCAAAGTCAGCCATGCTACAGGCAATTAGACTCGAAACAGGACTGATAGGGTGGAATACCCAGACCAGAATGGCTGTGGCTAGATTTTGGAAACGGCAATCTCTAGAGGAAGCGCAAAAGGTGTCACTTTGGTGTAGTGGGGAAATACACATAGCAATCTAAGATGGGCAGCTGAGGCAAAAAAGAAGATAAAAGAGACAATTTGTTGCCTAGATGTGGGTACAACCCAAAACCCGTTAGTAGCAGTCTTTACAAAAGTGACACTAAGACAAAAAGGAAGGGAGTACTCGAGGTCACAGGACCTAGGTTATTTAAGAAACAAAAAATCGGTAAAAAACATGATAGAAGTGTGGGAAACCGATATAGGATATCCATACCTAGAAGCACTCCCGAACTATGGATTTAGGTGGGATATTTTAAAAATGAGAATTGGCATTATCCCCTGGAGAGTGGAGGAGAAAGTCACGGCAGAAATGATGTACCCAGATGGTTTTTGCAAGTGCGGTATGGGGTCTAAGTGTGAGATAATGCACATTCTTCTTGACTGTCTCAGGTATGTTGAAGTGAGAAAACGGATTCTGCGACCTATATTCATAAAATATAACACAAGAGTGAGAGCCCAAGCAATCAATTTAGTGCTAAGAATGGAATATCTAGAAATAGCTATAGCCTTGGGTTATTACCTGAAAGAAATTAATCAAATGGTCAGGGGAAAGCTCAAAGAAGCGTAGTGAGAAACCCCAGTTACCCTGTATACAATAAATGAAGAAGAGTAACTCAGGCAGGATGAGTCCAATGGGTTTTAATACCTTTTAATCTCCTTATAGCAATGGTGGACTGATGAAGATAATGAACAGCTCTGACTTTAAAAGTCTAAGATAATTCGGATATTAAGTAGAATGTTCTGTATGTTTGATACTTTTTTAAAGATTTTAACAAAAGTTGTACACTGTTTTATTAATAACTAATTATGTATATTATCCTGAATTTTATTTGATTTGGTTTTAAAGACTAAGGTCTAAATAAAACAGAGTTTTTCTCTCTCTCTCTCAAACTATGGGTGCCAATCCTCACTATGGTTATAAATGCTGCTATCTGCAAGAAATTGCCTAGTACTTGGTCCCTATCTATCATAGTCCTGGTTTTCAAGAAAGGAAACAGAGATAGCACCCTATGTTATAGGCCTATATCCCTATTGGATTCATCGGTCAAGGTATTGGGACAGGTCCTGTTGGAAATGTTGTCAACCTTGATCCTAACAATATCTTGACAGATATACAATATGGCTTTCACCCAGGGAGGTCCACAATCTATCAATGCCTGAACTTATATATGATCATCAGTAAATAGACCGTTGCTCTTTCAGGCAGTATACATCTTGCTTTTATGGACTTGTCGCCCGCATTCGATTGTGTTAACCGAAACAAGTTATAGGAGTGTTTACTGGGCATGGGTTTGGACAAAGAGATCGTCCTTTTCCTCCGAGAGCTACACAGGGATACTAAAGCTGTGGTATGGTTCACGAAAGGGTCAGTTTACTCGGAAATTCCCTAACCAGAGAGTGGTGCTCCAGGGTTGTATCCAGGCCCCTTTTTTATTTAACCTTTATATTAATGATTTGAAGAAGGCCCTGACCGTTACTCAGGTAGATGTCCCACAGGTGGGACGGTGTGGTCTGCCAGTACTATTGTACGCAGACAACGCTGTCTCATGTCTAGGACAGCGAGAGGACTGCAAACCCTTCTCAATTAATTTGTGAAGTTCATGGAGGACCGGGACCTGTTAGTCAACAACTCCAACTCCTATGTGATGGAGGTGGGATCTGGTACAGGGAAGTCCTTTAATTTTAAGGTGGGGTCCACATCGGTCCCCAAAACTGGTGCTTTTCCCTATTTGGGGGGTTTGTTGGTTGCAAAACTAAACCGGAGTCCCTCTAAGAAGAAAGAAGAAAGGGGATTTCTTAAGAGCCAATGCAGCACTTTTTAATTTTGCCTCTCGGTTGGGTAGAAAACCAATAGGTGCAATACTAGAGATATATAGAGCTAAGTGCATAGCGCAGGTATCATATGGTTGCAAAATCTGGGGTTACTCCAGGGCTGATTAGTTACAAAGAATTAAAAATAGGTTTTAAGATGACTTCTATGTGTACCTCAGGGAACCCCTACCTTTTTGGTATACAAAGAGTTGGGTATGCTCTACTTGTCAGACCTATTGTTGTCTCACCCTTAATTCTACTAGCTTAAAGTTTGGGGGAATAAGGGGACCTCTTTACACAGAGACATCATAAGGGACTGCATGGCTCTCGATTACGCCCACTGTATCCCCTGGTTAAAATATATTGGGGATGGGTTCAGGACTCTTGGGAGGGCGGAACTCTTTAGTGACCCGGAAACCATCACCAGGAAAGATTTGGCCTTGGCCAAGGAGCATTTCTTTAGTCTTCAGGCAGGAGGAGGAGTCCGAACTAATGAAACCCAGCATACGGAGACACATTATCTTAAAAACAGTACCATCGACTGAACCGTATCTCCTAGGGCACCCAAACACGTATGATTTTTTTTTACTGACAAGGTTCCGCTTTGATTTATGTTATCTTCTCCTTACTCATTCCTGAGGGAGTAACAAAGGTCAGACCTTGACCTTATGCGGTTGCGACAATAGGTCCCCGCAGGACATGATCCATTTTGTAATGTTTTGCAGTTTTTACGAGGTACCGAGGAAGACTTATATAATCCCACTTTTAAAATCCCTAAATTCTAATCAAGTACGTCCCGCTTTTACATTGTTAGCTCTCCTTTCAGGGTCCACGTTATGATACAGCCTTAGCTTTTTAAAGGCGGCAGTTAGACTCAGATTGAGCTGTGATTAGTACTCCATGTTTATCAGGCTGCTAGATTCTTTTATTCTTTTAACTTATAATATGTGTGAGCTATTTGTATGTTTTCTGTTGACTGCCTACATTAATTGGTTGGGGGCATTTTGTTTCTTTTTTTGACTGTACTGTTTTACTTGTGGCTTTTATGGTTTTGATCTGAAAAGCCAAATAAAGTTTCTGATGATGATGATGATGATGAGGTAATTAAAAAGAAAAAAACAAAATTAGCATTTGAAAAAATTAACAGGATGGGCACAGTAAAAATATTAGTCCGAGAAGAAATCTTGGGTTAACAGTTAAGGGAACCAAAATGAAGGATATCACTTAAGTGGCATCAAAGGAATCTCCCTACACACTGCATCAGAGTCTGAAAGGGGTTTGCTGACCAAAAAATGAATAGTTGAATCACTGAGTCAGTCGGCCAGGGGTTTCCTGAATTATTCAATGCGGACCAGCTCAACATCTACAGGTAAACCTCTAATTTATACTCTAGTACACATACGTTCCTAATATTGGTCACATGATAAGATTTTACACAAAGAGTAGGAGCAGGTTCATAACTGAGGATATGAGAAAGGGAGAGAACAGCCTTCACTTTTTCACTTAAATATAAACTCTTTTTGGCTGGGCACGCTATTCAATTATTTCAATCCTCGAAGGGCAAAACACAAGACATCTCAGAATCAGAGACTAGCACTTCTTATGGGAAGAGTTAGCCTGAACCAGAAAACATGGCTGAAACAACCTACAGTTATGATAATACGGGAAAATGTGATTAACCCTTTGCGTGCGTCGGATGGCCCCAGGCCGTCCGACGTCACAGTGGGCGTTTGCGGAGGACGGCCGGCGGTCATCCTGACCACGTCCAGTCATAAATCACCCACACCGCAGCGGAATTCCCGCCGTGGTCAACGGGTTAAAATGTTTCATAGTAGATACTGGAGGTATATAGGGTTAATTAAAAGAAAAAAAGTAAAAAGAAAAGATCAAGGTAAAAGTGGAAAATGAGGTTAGAAACAAATGCAAGCAATATGTATAAGGAAAAATTAGAAAATGTTAATAGGAAAAAAATGTACAGGAAAAAACAGGGAGCACTGGATTCTCCCCATAAATTAAAGGAGAACAAATGTATGAAAACCCTAAATTTCTCTACTTTGAAACAGAAATGAGTATGAAACAGTTTCTGGTCATTTCCACCTCTGTTCCATGCTTTAGAATGTTGTAAACAGATCACGTTTGTAAATTTAAAGACAATCTGTACAGTCCCGCTTCAGATATATAGATATTTTATAACATTTTTGTTCAGAGTCAGATTTCAGTGATTTAATGTATCAACCTCCTTTTCTAAATCTGGCTTCATAGGAAGGAGCCAGTGCATTTTTAATGATGCATATTGGTAAATCACCTTACAGTTCATACTAGCTGAAAACTTCTGCATTACTAGTTACCACAGTATATTACACAAGGGCTTGTGAGGCAGTTGGAAGAACTTTGGATGATTGGAGTAAAACAGCACCACAATACACCTAGTATTGCATTTAGCTTTCCCATTTGTAGCCCACCATGTTGTCAAGTTTTTATTCCCTCTTCCTAATAAACTAGTCTGGTGAAGAAGTACCAGCTACGTCCCTGATGCTACTTCACAACTTTAAGGATCTTTTTGTACATCAGCAAAGCAGCAGGGTAAAATGTATTGATTACATAGGTGTTGAACCATAATACTTTCAATTTGTGTTCTTCTTTATTTATGTGGTGTACCCAACATACTAATCTGATATAATAAGAAGAGATTGTTATTTGTAGGAGTAAAAGGGGGCTTCATAAATAATATCGACTGCATGTGGTCGTGCAGAACAGGAATCAGGCCACCCGGCATTTCAAGTTTCTCCTTCACTTATACAAGTGCGATCAAGTGTATCTGAAAGACCCGTGAAGGTGCTGATCATTTACACTAACAAGCGACCGACTTCAACATACAAAATAGACAGAGTGATACGTCATTGTGGAGAGACCAGAGCGCCTATCCAGTGTTCCCAACATTTTAGGGCCTATGGTGACGCCCACGCCCAGTTGCACATTCTACAGCTTCTCATTTGCTCTCTGTACTGTTTGCCCCCGGGGCCTTTAACAGCCTTTCTTGCATTCATTGAGCTAATTGTTTTTGGTTTGGTACAGCCAAGCAGGCAGGTTGTGCACATTTTTGCAATAAATGAGAAACAGTTCACCGGTTGCTTTCCTTTCTTTCCGAGACTGCAGAAGGTAAGGTGGCAGATTTGAACCACAGAACATACACTGTGCGCATATAGGTAGGGTCTGATGTTCAAAAACATGATTCGGAGATTCCTTATTTGAGCTGAACACTGAATCGCAAATATATAATCGGTATCACTTGCAAATAGTGAGTATTGCTCTGTCTTAAAGCTATGACAACTTGAACCAGGATCTGAGCCTGTAGAAGTGAAGCAGACGACCGGATAGAAGCTCTGAGAAACTTTGCCAGTGGAATTCATTGCTATCCAGCCCCCTCCTGTGCCAGGGAAAGAGAGAACCCCCAGAATGACGGTGGCAGGATAGGGGAGGGGGAAATACCTCAATCAGGAGTTGCAAATTTTGACTGAGGAGTCCGTAGTGGTAAATAACTGTTTTGTTTGGCAAGTCATCACTCGCTGTTTCTGGGGCCACAAAAAAGACAGATATGGTACCCTAGACAACCAAGGGCCAATCAGGGCCTTAAGTAGGATGAAAAAACTGGGGGGGGGGTCTCTCAAAGGGGCGTGGCCAGTGTAATTAGGGGCGTGGCTTTAAAACACGCTAAAAATCTGTGCTTGGCATAGTGTGCCGCCCGACTTGTATTTTGCTGTTTCTGTCATTGCATCCAGATATGTGATACAACAAGTAACATCATACCTACAACAAGTAAGGACTATTGGCTTTGTCAATGGTTATTAGTTGCATAAGATAAATAAGCTGCATCTATTGCTTGACACACATAATATTGAAAAAGCTTCAAATTAAAGCCCTGGTGACCCTACCACAATCTTGCTGCTCTAGCGTTTTAGAAAGAGAAGGGAAATCCAGAAAGAAAATGACTCTTTAAGGATTTCCCTTCCCCCATAACGCTCACCTGGCATGATGTCATGCCGTACCTTCTCCACTAGTGAGAAGTGAGCAGTGTGGGCAGCGCACATCGACGTGCCTGCTGTCTCAAAACGGGTCTCTATCGGGCTGTTTTGCTCCCTGGCACTTTTTTCCGGACTGAAGTGACAGCAAACTGCTGTCACTGCAGTTCTGGAAAAAAAACGGCCAGCCTGTGCCAGGGCTCAAAACAGTACAGAAGGGGGTGGTGATGGACGGAGCATCTGAATCAATCAAACACTCACACCCAGTCAAAAGATCTGGGTTTAATCCATCAACGTTCTTTAGCCCACTCTGCCACCCCAGTTCAGACATGGCTATATGCAAATCAGTCTGACCCTGTGCCTCATGGGAACAGTCCCAATAGAGACCCGTTTCGAGCCCCCTTTAAAAAAACTGCTGGTGCTCAGACCCCTTGAGACCCGGCCCACTTAAAGCCCTGGGGCCAATGCATTTGCTTTTGTTAACGGGGATGCTGGAGAGATACCGTTCGATCCCCGGCGGCAGATCAGCCCAGCACCATGCGACTCTGGACAATAGCTCGCTTAATCTTCCAGGCGGCCCCCAGCGCCTTGACACCCTTGGGTAATTGTTCGTGCTTTACAAATACTAGACATACTGGACATTTACAACCACCTTGTGCCAACGTGCCAATAACTAACTGGAAGAGCATGCTAGACAAAATGCAACTTAACACAGGGTCTGGCCCAGATCACTCATTCCTAACTCACTCATAACTGCAGACCTCTGATGCCTCTTTTCGTGCAGCATTACCATCAGTGATAGTCAGTTGGCCTCTAGTATGAGCAGCACATCAGTAGCAGAGGCTACTGAGGGTACCCAGACATAAAAGCCCTTTGATATAACAGCAGGTGTCAAAGTCCTGATAGTGGTGGGTAAGGGGATGCATCGTCCGCATCCTCAGTGTTCTTATCCTCAGGTCAAACTTGAAGGCAAAACATTGAGGAGGTTGCTATTATTTTAAAGCATGTTCCTGGGGTGTACTCCAGTGGTCCTCCACTTTTGTGTAGGCAACCAAATATGCTCTTAAGTATTCACAATGTTCACTCTCTGACAGATCTAGTGTGCTTATTTGCACTGTGTTATCCGCCCCCCTGTAGGTTCAATGGACTAAGGTATAGGGTCATAATCCATGAGGGAAACGGAAATATGTACTGTCACCAGTACAAAAAAAGATACAATTTGAGAAATGCTGGACCTGCTGTGCAGAACACATGAATCAGAATGTGGTGTCAAATTGCCTAGCATCAGCCATCATCAAGTTCTCAACTCAACAGCTTGTCATAAATGGATGAATGCTGGAAGATGAAGGACACATCTGCACATTAGTGGCCCCCCTTCATAACAAGTGTGGGGTGGGGGGAGGTGGGGGTGGGTAGTGGGTAAATAATACAAAAAAGCACTTACCTGCTGACCACCATCTTAAGATTCTTCTGCTCTAGTCCCTGCACACTGTGCAGGCTCCAAGACGCCAATCAAGACGCTGCTCTCCCACTGTTAATACAGCATGAGAGCAGTACCGTGATTGGCCTGAGCAGAAGTGTTTAATGCTTGTTCAGGTCCTAGGAGGCTGTGCCTCTACCCAACCGGGCTGTACAGCACAGCTCGGGTGGAGAAAGATAAAAGTGCGCATGATGGTTTGTTCGGGCTTAGCCAGCCAGCCAAACCGTCATGCGCACTTACAGTGTGCACTACTCGGCCCCATGCTTTTGTCATAGCCCCGCCCCACCTAGACTTGGCTGCCTTCAGCGGAATGAAAAATAAAATGATAATAAAATGTTTTTATTATCATTTTCTCTTTCCCGTTTCCCTCAGCTGCCTGGCTTTCTGCAGGGGGGAGGAGGAGCTGAGGGGGCGGGGCGGGGGGGCAACGCTCCTCCGCCATAGCAGAGGAGCTGCTTCTGCATCTGCACGCACTGGATATTTTGCCCCTAAATCAGTGACAATGCAAGCAGCATTTTTAACCACCTGGATAGTAAGTTAGTGTTTGTTTATATTTCTGTAGAGGTAGTAAGTGTCTAAGGAGTGAGAATCACCCACACAGCCAATTACATGGGAAATTGAGCAAGTCCATAAAATCTACCTTCATAGCATTAGGGTCAGGTGGGGTTCTTCGGCTTCGGAAAGATGTGAAAGTGAACTTTGGACAGCACTGCATTAAAAAAAAAATACGAAAAACCCCTGAAAAAGCACTTTGGGGTGTCCTTGTACAACTGCCCCTATACCTGGTAGATACCAGAAGTAAGGAGGTGGAGGTTATTTAGAACTATGTAATGACCCCCCTACTTACTTTGTGTTTGGTATAACCTGTCCGGTGAAATAAAGTTGCACGTTCCTTTCTCCCCTGTTGAGCACTGATTATGCACATTCACCTCACCATAGCATTGAGTGCGTCCAATTATGGAAGTTCAAAATATTTTTCACCTTCTTATATATTTTGCACCTGGGTACCACTTGCTTCTAATTGATGGCATTTTCCACGTGCAATCAGAACTGTTCACAATTTACAAATGGTTAATACATTGAAATAACTTTGAACTTTATACGCAGGTCTTTTAAAAAATAATCTTAATGCCCAAAATAGGTCAGGTGATTACCATTTTGAGAAAGGAAAGGAATCACATGATGTGTGCAGATGAAAATAGTCTGTCTGACACACCCATGCTGCCCCCAGAAATAATCCCTAATGACACAAAGAAAGGATGTCAACTGGTTTCCAAACCATGCTAGCATTCCCATTGCCATAACGCTTTCAGCGAAGTTAAGTTTCCTGCACAAGATCTGACCATCTTTTACATCTGAATTCGGGTCATCGTGTACTGCATTGACCCGACATATTTTAGCAGTAAAATAATATTAACAAAGAACCACCTAATCTTATCTAATCTAGCTACATCTTATTAATTTCAATTTTAAGTTCATGTGTTATCCTCTTCGAGGGTTTGAGCAACCAAGAAACTGGTCCTAACACCAACGACTGGAATGAATTGTTGAACTTGAGACGCAGCCAAATAAAAGCTGCCCTACATGGCCTTTTCATGACCGAGTACCTGCGCAACAAAATGGCCCCACCAGGACTAATTGTGAAAAACGAACCCTTTATTTTTCAGAACGACATGGTTTTTAAAAAAGAATGGTCTCTGATTTCCTGGCACTGCTCGAGAGACTGGTTGGTACTTATAGTAAAAACTGCCGCAAGGATAACACATGAACTTAAAATTGAAATTAATAAAATTGAGGTCCAACTCAACACATACATAAGTACAGATGAACTAAAAACCAGACTGGAGGAACTGAACCAGCAGATGACAGAATTCGAGTGCACTTTGAAACAAAGCAAAACAAACAAATTGGCAAAAGATGTAGCTAAATTCACTCCAGAGACCGCATATCCCTATACCAAAGCGGACTATGTCTCCAGGAATACTAACAGTGATGCTGATAGCGACGTCTCAGATAACAGCTCGTCAGGATCAAGCTCAAGTGGCAACAAAGGATCAAGACAAAGACGAGGTGGATGGAGACAACGCAGACAACAATTCCCTAAGCAAAGGGGATGGAGAGGTTACCAGCCTCAAAACCAGTATCCACAATATATGGGCCACCCTCAATTCAACCCCTACCAGTTTGGACCAACTCCAATGGCAATGAACTACCCACAGTGGAACCAAGAATACAATGAGGGTTTCTACGGCCAACAACAGGCTTTCGGAGGTCAACAGCAGCCTTTTTTAGGCACACGCCAAATATCCCGAGGGAGAAACCGGAAAGGCAACAACGTGGCATGGCAGGACCAGGAACAGCCCAACACACGAACAACCAGGAGCATGACCGGGTCCCTCCCCAACCAGCCATCGACAAGCAAGAGAGGAACCTAATAGTCAACTTAACACCGTTGAGTCTGACAACAACACAAGAGAATGTGTTAAACAAGGGTTTGGGGTTCGTACCTACCCACAAACCAGACTTATTCAAACTGAACATGGAACTACAGGAGTTCTTTCGGAAATTGAAGCTCCAAGCCTTTTTCAAGGACAAACCACCACCGGAGGACAACACAGACACCGGTTTAAGGTTAAAATCAATGTTTAGCCCACCAGACTCAGCGATACCGGTGGAAATATTAACATTTGAAAAAGCAGTCATTACGGAGGTGAATCAGTTGAACCACAATGACCGGAGCACGTTTCACAACACCAGCGGTGAAGAACATCGAGCCCTGAGGGAATTAACAAGTAACAACGAACTGATAATAAAACCAGCGGATAAAGGGGGAGCCATTGTCCTACAAACCCTTGAGACCTATGACACAGAATGCAAGCGCCTATTAGCTGACGAGCGCAATTACAGAATCCTCCAAGAAGACCCCACGGAGAGACTACGGATAAAGATCGGAGGTATGGTAGAGGAAGGTCTAACCCATAACTGGCTTAGTAAGAAAGAGGCAGACTTCCTACAACAACCATCACCGAAGATACCGTACTTTTACTGCATACCCAAAATTCATAAGAACATCAGCAATCCACCGGGGAGACCTATCGTCTCCGGGATAGGGTCGATTCTCGAACCACTATCTAAGTTTGCTGACGCATTCTTGCGCCCTCTGGTTCAATCTACCAGCACCTACCTCAAGGACACCAAAGCCGTATTACAACTCCTCGAAGACAAACAATTCGACCCGACTAGACAGTTCCTACTAAGCCTTGATGTAGAGAGCCTGTACACAAGCCTCCCGCATGACGAAACATTACAAATCATTGAGGAAGTACTTTTCAGCGAGAGATGGAAATATCAGACCCCACGCAACTTGGTCATGGAATGCATCTCCATAGCCTTACAAGAGAACTTTTTCCAATATAACCAGACGCTATACCTACAAACCCATGGGACAAGCATGGGCAGCACTTTTGCGCCGAGTCTGGCTGGCCTGTATGTATACCATCTTGAACATACAAAAATCCTGAACATCGACAATCCATACCATTCCCAGATCAACACATGGAAAAGGTACATTGACGATATCTTCATTATCTGGGATGGAAATATGGAGAGTGCCCAAGAGTTCGTAACATGGCTGAATGATCAAAATCGATTTCTGAAATTTACGAGCACAATATCAAACACCAACATGGTATTCCTGGACCTGAACATATACAGCAAGGGAGGTCGATTGAAAAGTCGAACCCACTTCAAACCCACCTCGAGGAACTGTCTACTGAGATACGACAGTTTCCACCCCAGGCACCTAAGGGAGAACCTGCCCTATGGGCAGTTCTTACGCCTCAGACGGAACTGTACGGAACTGAACCAGTTCAACAACCAGGCAAAGGACCTTAAGAAGAAATTGATACAGAGGCAATACCCAGTGAAAACAATAAACAAGGCATTGAAGAGGGCAAAGAATAATCACAGGGAAGCACTCCTAGAAGACAACCCTAAGTCAAAGGAAGGAGAAAAAAGACCAATATGCGTCACAACATACTCGACCCTGTCAAATGAAGTGACAAAAGTAATCGACAAACATTGGAAAATATTGAATTGTGGCCAGCTAAATTTTGAAAAACCGATGTATGCACACCGTAGAGGCAGAAATATCAAAGACATTTTGGTCCACACAAGACCTCGCCAAAACCCCACGGGCAGACAAACCAACATTGGAGTACAAGGACATTTCCCCTGTGGGGATTGCAGCAGCTGCCACCTCACACGCAAAAGCAAAGAAATACACTTCAGAAATGGGACTTCATGGGAGCAAAGACAATTCTCGAACTGCAACACAAAAAATGTTGTCTATATGATTACCTGCCCCTGTGGCCTTGAATATATAGGCATGACAACCCGACCAGTGAAAGTAAGAATCGGAGAACATAAAAGTAACGTGCGATGCAAAAAAACAACTACAAAAATGGCAACGCATTTTTTGGACAAACAACACTGTGTCAATGACTTGCACTGGACTGTAATTGAACGCCTGCCTTCTGAAAATGGCCTACTTCAAAAAGAACAGCGCTGGGTTTTCCGTTTGGGCACTCATCTGGACGGCCTGAATGATGACATTCCTTGGGGTCAATTATCTGGATAGAACAACGGAGAAGTAACAGAAATAGCCTACTGATTCAGCAAAATAATGGTGGCCGTGCTCACACCTCCCTTTGTCCACTCCCCACTTTATCAAGTATAAGTGGTTCTTTTTATTAATACTCACAGGTCACATACTAGATGCTCAGATCATGAACCGTGCCAGATCTATGTAAACAGAGGAGTAGTGTACCCAAATCACACGCAACCTTTTACACATGCGCATAACAGTCAAAACCCATCAAAACAACCTGACATGCGCATGCGCGAGAAGTAAGTGAGTCACTAACCCATTTTACATGCCCAGATCGACACACGCCACCCACTCCAACAGGTCAATGATCATGATAGGCACAAAGACGGATGTTCCATATATGGTCTTAAAAATCACATCCGTTAATTAACGAATCATAGAGCGCCATAGGCCCCATATATACCACAAACCCTGCGCGCTAAACATTACCAGCGGAGTATAGCAGGGAGGAAAGAGGCCTACTTTGGCGGACTTTGTGAGTATGAGAAAAGAAAGAAACTTCCTTGACAACGAAAATCCACTGAACATACTGAGAATAGTGAGGAAAGGACTAAATCCCCCTTTTTCTCAAACCTTTCACAGATTAGGAGTCCACCTACCTACCCTGGCTTTCTGGACATGCTCGTAAGGCAGAACATGACAGTCCAAATGAGTATGAGTTCAGAACTATTAGTAACAAAAAGTGTGTCTTTTATGTATCCTTTGTGTCTGTATTTCTTTTACAGGTTTATTCAACCGTTTGGGGCTCCAAGTGACTGCACTTGTTTGAGCCATTCCCGAGTGGTAACCAAACTTAAAAAACTTTTTTCTTTTCTTTTTCAGGACATGCAACTGCATGATCCCGACAAACCGCTGTAGGCACACTATAGCCTAGTCTCTCACTGTAAATAATTTTCACTTTTTTCTAAAAATTTAGTAAACAATTTTTTACTAAAAAACACACGTGAGTAGGGTTGGGAAGTTGTGCACCCGTCCTGAAGAAGGAACACTGGGTTCCGAAACATGTTGACGCACACCAGAGGTAAAGTCCATAATCAAGACTACTAACCTCGCCTTGCACTTATTTTAATAGCACCAGCCAGAGCTTTCGAATAAATTTTTCTTACAACCTACTGGCCAGGTGTCTTTTTAATCCTCACCACACCCTTCACTCACATTCTCCCATATACCCCAGCACAAGCACATGACACACACCACACATAGTCAACCACTCTAGTGCTCCCGCGCAGCCGCTGGTCGTAGCACGCCGCATCCCTCTAGCGGGGTGCGAAGACCCCGATGATGAAGCATGACACCAAGGGGCCTGTTGGTGTGTGAGGGGTATTAAACACAACACTGGGTGTCCCCCGTTCCCTAAGGTGTACACCCTGAGTAGGATTCTTCTTGCGCATATAAAACTATCATCCAAAAATCTAAGCGCGCCTGGGATGTAAAAAGATGGGAGGAACTTAAGGAGGCAAGCTCTCGCAAAAATTGTAAGCAATTCTGGGACCTTTTGAAATGGGGCTGTGAAGGAAGCCCCGAAAACCCCCAAAATTGGGTAGCCCAGGATGATTGGGTAACTCATTTTAGGCCCCAATACGCTAAAGGGCCTGAACTACCTGTAGAACAGAGAGAAGGGATTGTTTATACCCCCTGTATGGAAGATGCGTTTACTATCATGGACATCCAACGGGCATTAGATTCTATCACTCCTGGAAGGGCGCCTGGTATAGATGGTGCCCCAGCCGACATCTTCCTAAACAATAGAGAACTCTGGGGGAAGTACATATTACTACTGGCAAACATGATAGCCAGCGGATCCCCAATACCCGAATCCTGGAACGGGGCGGAAATAATCCCCGTCTTCAAAAAGGGCGATAAATCGCTCCCAGGCAATTATCGCCCGATCAGTCTAATTGACACCATCCAGAAGATCTACGGCAGACTGGTATTAAATAAGGTCCAAGAGTGGGAGCGGAAGATGGACATCTTGTCCCACCTCCAAGCAGGATTCAGAGCCTGCATAAGTACAGTCGATCAAGTCTTGCATTTCGCAATGCTCTACTGGAAGGTCGTTCAACTAGGGGGAGGTAGCTTGTATGCTTCCTTCATTGATTTCAGGGCAGCTTTTGATCTTGTACCACGGTCCAACCTTTGGTTTGTCTTGAACGACATGGGTATGCCCCCCACTCTTCTTTCCATGATTGTCAAATTACATGAGCATAATTATGCCCAGTTGAGATGGCTGAATAACGTTGCAAAGACTTTGCTGGAGGCAAATGTTGACGCTCCAACTCTGGCAGGCGCTAGAATACCAATTTTAATGTTTGCCGATGACTGTCTTATTATTTCAAAGACCCCCAGTGGTCTCCAAAAGGCACTTGGGATCTTTGAAACTTACTGCACTGACCATGGCCTGGAAATTAATGTTTCTAAATCTAAATTCATGACTTTTAACCAACACAAGTCATTCAAAGGAAAAGTCCTTATGAATAACCTACCCCTGGAGCAAGTAAAATCGTTTTCATATCTAGGTGTTACCATCCAGCACGACCTACGATGGAACGAACAGGTTGATCTGGCCACCCTTAAGCATAGGCAAATCGCTTGCGCATTGTCCTGCGAACATGCAAAATCCCTGACAAAACCGATGGCACCTGCAATTAAAGTCTACAATGCAAAGGCCGTGAGTGCAGCACTTTATGGGGTTGAGATGTGGGGACATGGGAATCTAAGTAAACTAACGACCTCTGAAAATAGGTTCCTAAGTAATCTTGTTATGCTCCCACACAGCACCCCCATGGGCCCGGTTTTACAGGATTTAGGCATAAAACCAATAGAGATTATTGCAAATCTCCGTCCTGTATTGTACTGGAGACGAATATGGGTAACGCCGGAGTTGGAAATATTTGCTAAGGGACTTCTGGACATTATTAGAAGTGATGTCTATCACCGGATAAAATGGCTCTCTGGAATTAGAGAGGTTCTCAGAGAGCTGGGTCTGGTGGAGACATGGGAAGATCCAACCAATGCTGTGTTTCCATCAAAAAAGGTCATCAAGGGCTTGTATTGGGAGATGATATCTTCAAAACTTTTTAGGACCACTCCCCCACTTTCACTAAAAGGGGTGTTTATGGAGTTCAAGGATGAAACTCGTTTTGAGACATTCTGGGACGACATAACGAAGCCACTGGACAGAAAACTTTACTTTCAATTGAGAATTGGTAGTATACCTATCAGATCTTTCACATCCAGATGGTCAAATGGTCAAATGGTGGAAGTAGCTCTTGTCCATTTTGCCTAGATCTTAAAGAATCAGTTAGCCACTTACTTTTTGTGTGCCCGGCCTACTCTGCCCCGCGCAGAGTCTGGCTGCGACCCATGGCTAAATTACTAGGCACTCAGAGTGGAATTGTGGCTACTAGAATTATCTGTTCAAACCCAAGCCCTGTAATATATATAGCTGTGGCGAAATATCTAGGATGGGCCTGGATCATCAGAAGCAAAAAATGTAAAGGGGTAGGTTCTTGAAAATGCACTTTATACATGAATACTTGATGTATCTTAACCTGATTATTTTTATCACCATAATGAATTTCTTGTTTTAAACTTTGTATAAATTTTAATTCTGTTTTTATATATCAAATTCATATATGTAATGCTTTTATGACTATGTCGAATAAAGCTTGTTTGACTGACTGACTGATAAAACTAATGAGCCCTTCACCACAACTGATAAACAAGCAAGTTTATTCCCTCATCAAGGTGCACTGCAACCGTTACCGCCAACAGCAACTCTCAAATGCCGCAATGACAGTTCCACTCCCTTTCTGCCTTTTCTTACATCTCTAATATTCCACTCAAGAATTCAAAATATCTCCTTTTCTTATAAATAAAGCCAAACAAAATAAAACAATACAAATACTATAACAATGATACACCAACATGTCAATGGAAATATACAATGACAATAAAACATAACACTGTAAAATCTACATATCTAAATAATCTTAGTTATTATACTGTTCTTCAACTTCAGAAGGATAACACGTTGTTAATGTACGAGCATTCCAAACATAGCCATCCTGTAAAATTACAGTATTTCTTTTTACTTCCATGACATTACAGGGCGATGACTATCCTGATTCAGCCTTTTTTGCCAAACTTCGTCTTTTGTACTTGGCCCAATCATTTGCCACAAACGAACTTGACTTACAACTTGAACACACCTCATATCTCAGTCGGTAATTTTATTGGTATTTGCTCACTCTTCCTCTTACTTTCTCCACATCACATTTCACAAACAAGTCCTCCTTCATCCAACCTGGAAACACTCTTGAATTAGGTTCCCCACCCTTCAATAAATGGAAAGGTGTAACTATGAACGTGGAGTGATCCTGTAATTCTTCTTTTTAAATCTCTCATCTATGGTTACCCATTACTGACAATCGATTGCATGCTCTCTGACATAACTTGGTTAAACCTTCCTACAAAGTAATTTTTTCTTGGGTGATATAAAGCAGTGTGATGGTGGATCAAACCATTCTTTAAAAAACTCTTCCATGTGTCCAGATACAAATTGAGGGCCATTATCAGTGACTAGTTGTTATTGCCACCCTTTACGTACAAACACACCACTAATACATTTCGGTACTTACATGATTCACAAATTTCACCTCAGGCCACTTGGAAGAGTAGAGCATCATTTCCTAAACATCCTCTCACATGGAATGGCCCACATAGATCTAATCCCTATTTCTGGCAGAGTCCACTAGGATATTCCACAGGTGTTATTGGAGTCTCTTGTGGTTTATGTGAATTGTCACTTCTTGTGCAAGACAAACAATCTCAAATAATACCTCTCATTCTATCCATACCAGGACACCAAAAATGATTCCTATCTTAGCTTTTCATAACAGACATTCCACCTTGCCCTTTATGCTGCAGATTAACTAAATGTTCCCTCAATTTTGCAGGAACAACCAATTTATCACCACAATACAAATTGTGATCTGTCCACCCCAATTCATTCCACACTGACTTATAGCTATCCAATAACAAAGCCAATGATGGTTCCCTTGGCCATTCCTCCACCACACACCTGTTGATCATTACCGTTTCCTCATCCCTTCAAAGTTCTACTCTTCCTCTGTAACAATTCCGTTACAACACTCTGACACAACTGCCACAAAAACCTCCTCACTACTTTCACAGTCATCATTTAATTTACACCATCTGCTCTATTTGTAATGAAAGGCAGGATAGAAAATCAGCCTTGATGTTGGTATACCCTGGAACATACTTGACCTTATAATGAAATTCCTTAAGATAGTAAAACCACTTTGCTAACCTCGGCGAAGCCCTGCCAGCACCTTTCAATTAATGTCCTATGGTCAGTCTTTAGTTGAAATGTTCGGTCCAAAATATAATTTTTTAAATGATTGATCGCCTACCAACATGGTAAGGCCGCTTTATCGAATACACTTTATGTTCCTTCAGCTCCCTTAACACCATCAATGCTGATGGTATTCCCCTCCTGTGCTGAACATTATTTATTCCCATTGTTCATGACGAGCTCAGCTCGTCATGAGTGTACGAGAGGTGTACCTCATGACGAGCTGAGCTTGTCATGAGCATCGAAGGGGTTAAGAGTATGGGAAGCAAAGGCAACTACTCTTTTCTTACCATTCCATTTCTGTATCAAGACAGTTCCCAGACCATACATGCTGGCCTCCGTAAAAATAATAGACTGATCATTAACATCAAACAGCTTCAAACTTACCGCATTCACAATACTGTTCTTAATTAGTGCAAATGCACCTTCACTTTCTCACGTCTATATAAATTCCACCTTTTTCTTCAAGAGTTCCCATATCTCCCTAGTCAGATCTGAAAAGTGCTCAATAAATTTGGCATAATACTCTGCCATTCTTAAACAGGATCTCAACTGTTCCTTATTCACAGGAGGTGGATTATCCCTTATGGTGTCCACTAACTTCAATTTAGGACTAATGCCACTCCCTGTAATGGTAGGTCCTACATATTCAACCCTTTCCACAGCAAATTTGCATGTACTCAAACTTACTATCAAACCGGCATCACTCAAAATTTTCAAAATTGTCTCATGAGCTTGGCATTGTGATCATAAAAAGTTTTTCCCCAGACTAAGATGTCATCTTGGGAAAACTTTATACGGGACTCATTCATAAACAACTTCTGCTTGACCCTTTGGAAGACTGCCAAAGCAGAAGCAAGTCCAAATGACATTCGCACAAATCTATACAGACCCTCAGGTTTAATAAAAAAAAATATATAAACTCTGAATGACTGGTGTAACTTAATCTGATGATACACCTGAGCCAGATATAATGTAGAAAAAAAGTGGCTTCACCGATAGTAAAAAACATCTTGTTTATGTTGGGAAGTGGATACTATTCACCCATATCGATTTACTTAGCTCAAGCAAATCACTGCACATACAAATTTTGCCATCCGTTCTCTTTGAGCAGATTCCACTTGCTCAATAATTCCTTCTCTCTCTGATCTGTTCAGCTCTTCCTGCAAAGCAGATCTCCTGGCTAAGGGTACATTATTAACTTTATGTATATTTGATTTTGCATTATACTTCAGTAAAATTTTATGAAAAAAACTTTTCGAGCACCCCCAATTAGAAAACATTTGGGTACAGTTTTTCCCACTTCTGACCAGATGCACTACTTGACTCAGTGAATAACACCTGCTCAGGATGATTAGGGTTCAAAACTTTGACAAATTACTTTTGATTCAGCCAATCCAATAGTTTTTTTTCCAGAACTCACCACATATACCTTTGTTCGTGCTTTCCGATCTTTGAAAACAATTTCAGATTCAAAATATCCTAACAATGAAGTTTCTTTCCACAATAGCTCATGGGAATAATATCAGCAACTTCCAGTTCAATACTTGCCACTTGCTTGAAAATGTTCTCATCAATTATGGTATATGGGGAACATGAGTCTGCCCAAAGGTCAACATTTTTCTCCAACACACATATCTCACACTTCGGCGATATTTAACCTTCTAACACAGGATGTACTTCCAATCTAGTTACCATCCACACATTATCACCCTCATTACTTACCCTCAGTTATATTATTTACTCTGCTAAATTTAGTTTTTTTGCCCTTTGCATACTCTAGAAAAATGTCCAATACATTTACATTTGTAACATTTGAAACTAACAGCTGGGCAGTTAGTGGAGGATGATAACATCTTTCGTCCTTCCTTTCTCTTTTTCTATCTTCCTTATAAGCAGAATTGGAATTGTTATATTGTTTGGATTTGCCCAACTCCATTTTGCTAAATGTTTGCACAGTACTAACTACATTATAGGATGTAGACTCTTGCTGAACTCACAGGTTTAATTCTTTCACATACAGTGACATGCTTTCCACTCTTTTAACAATTACAATTACTTTCTCCAATGCCGGCTCTTTAACATTTGGAAGTTTTTCCTGTATTTTGTTATAATTAGTTCAAATGATCGAGTATAATTTCATCTCGTAGATCTTTGAACGTTCACATAGATGCCAGTGTTCTCAACACTGCAAAATACTGTTCTTGAGATTCTCCAGTCAATTGTTGACAAGAAAACAATCTGTAATGCTCCATTACTATGTTTACCTTTGCCTTATAATTATTGTCTAGCATTCTGATCGCCTGTAAAAACTCATCATCCTTCCATATCCTCATCCTCAACTTGTTTTTACCGTGGCGGTATAGGTATCTGCTTAAGAACCTTCCTACCTTCCTACCTTCCTACCTTCCACTTCCACATAGTGTTTCCTAATAGACAATTTCGGTAAAAATATATCACCACCCATAGCCTCCAAATACATTTTGAATGCATCATGCCAGTCCTTCACCAACAGGCAAGGATCACCAGGAGTAGAGAAAAAGGAGATGGAGGAACAATAGAGTCCAAACTAGCCATTTTATGCAAGCAAGCAAGTATATCACCAGTATACTTCTGTTTTTGCATTGGTTCCAGTTGCAGCCAATATTAATTCACCAAATAAATAAATAAATAAAATTAAGCAATCACACTATTCCAGCCTCCCTAGATAATACGTTTGATCACCAGCCGACCGGCCAACAGCTTGATTACAACACTAAGCACCGCTGTAATTGCTGTCAGTAAAACAGTGAGTGTGCAGCATGTTCACTAGTACTTGCCAGATTACTTGTAGATTTGCATCAGTTTCACTTGCCGGCCAGGACCCACTGACGCCAGACTCCAGTGTGTCAATTCTGTTCCGTTGGATGCCTCCATCATGCATCGGCCCTCGTCAGCATACCCCCTGATAGGTCCTAACCCGCGTGCATGCAGTCGAGCACACTTTCGTTTCCACGCACCTATCAGCATGCATGTGCGTACACTCGCTTAAATGCTGGGAATTAGGCTAAATGCGGACAATTTAACTCCAGCGACCTGCCAAAACACAGCCTCTCTGCCCAAGCTACTCCTCGCTGTCAATCAGCTCACTCAGCTCACCGCTGGTCCGTACACCGCTGAATGCAGTTAATCACACTACCTGTACCAGCTATATACCAGTCAGAGTCAAGGAACACCGGTGCACACCATCCCAACCACATCACTACTAATAAGTCCTTCACCAGAGCTGATAAACAAGTAAATACGTTTATTAACTCATCAAGGTGAACTCCAACTGTTCCCATCGACATCAACTCTCAACTGCCGTAATACGAGTTCTATTCAGTTCCTGCCTTCTTTTACATCTCTAACATTCTACTCAAGATTTCTAAACACAACACAGACTACCACTTCCAAGCTATCCTCACAGTTTAGGATGACCTGGATTAGTTTACAATGTCACATTTAGGTGTGAAGGTTAGTAGGTAATGCTGGCACTGGCATTCAGCAGCAGTGCCAGGAGCTGTTGGTGGTGCCAGCTGCAGCCGAATACTTTGGATCCTGGAACTTATATTTTTACAAACTAAGCACTGAGTTCTGGGCCCCACCCACAACTCACACAATGCCCCCCCCAAACTCACTGCACCAATTATTACTCCTGAGCCAACATCCATGTGTGTTTTTACATATGTTCCTCCATCTTGTCCTGCAACACTACCAGTAGCAAGACCTACATGCTGCTCTCCCAGTTTACATCAATCATGAACTTTAGGACCCCTACCATTAAGTATTAGAGTCAACACACAGCAGTGTTAATGCACCTGCAGCTCTACCGCTGATTCTGTGCTCAATTTCCTAGACAGATCCGTAGCATTTCAACTTTGACTTGGAACACTGCTAGGATTATGTGTCTTGCTCCTAGAAGCAATGCGGTGTGGGCAGACCGAGCAGACTCCGGGGCCATAGTAGGGAGCACTTCAGGTTCCCTCAGTGGCGTCACTAGGGGGGTGCGGGGGGTGCGGGCCGCACCGGGTGTCACCCCATTTGGGGTGACACCAATCTGGTTACTAACACAGGCTGGCTTGCTCTGCAGTGCAGCCTGAGCCTCGGCTCAGCCTCGCCCTCACCTCTGCTGTCTGTGTGTGCGCAGTTTGTGGGTCCCAGGGCCGTCAATCTTTAGCGCTACCAATGAAGGCCCTGGGACAGCCCCCACGCGCCGTGTGCTCCTGCTCTGACTCATCTTGGCGGTCACGCCCCAGGGAGGAGACGAGACCGACGGCAGCGCAGGGGAGTGCGTGCTACTAACTAGAATAAACAATTAATACCGATATCACATTTCTTGGAAGGACATCTGACCGATGGTGTCGTGACCTCCACTGCCCCATGAAACAATGCTATATGTACACCCTCGGACACCCCTCCAGTGCTTTCTGGAAGCTTCCAACACCACATGAAGATGAAGGCCCTCCTGTTCGCTGTGTTCTGTGCAGCCCTGTGTGTGCACGTGGGTAAGTGAGGGGGAGGGGGCATGCAGAATGTGGGGCCTCTGTCACACCTGTTAAATGCAGGCTTTCCCCAGTGTAGCATCCTGCTACAATAACCACAGACACCATGGATTGCTATCACTGGAGCTTTATTATTACACATCCATCCTCGTCCCTCTCCCTACTCTAACTGTCCCCTTCCTGTGTCCGCTCCTCCTCTTCCTCTGGCCCCCTGGCTCCACCCACTCCCAACTACTAGTATGCTAACATCATGACATCTCCCCCCTTTGTGACAAAACAAACAAAACATACTGACTTCTCAGTCCGTCTCTACGATCAGTCTCTTGAGTGGATGTATGTCACGATGAGGTTGTGGCGACCTGGTTCTCGGACTATTATTACTTAGTGTCTCAATGATCGGAGCAGTGTCCTCACGATCATCTGAGTGCAGTTCAGCCGAACTGGGCGTGTCCATTTCACTCATCAGGAGTCCGGAGGTATCCTGTGACAGCTTCTCAAAGTGCGAGATGTTTCTCGTGACTCGCCACTGCTCGGACTCCGCCGTCAACAAAGTTTCTTTCCTCTTCATGATTGCCAGTGGTTCGTCTTTGAATAGACAAGCTCTGTTGCTGATGTCTGGAGCCTTCTGTGTCTGAGGTGCTTTTGGCAAGCTCAGTTTGATATCGGCAGTCTGTCCTCCTTTGTGGCTCTTGCTCATGTGACGATCGGCCTCTCTTCCAAAGGGATGTTGTCCTAGTTCCCTGGCAAGTGTCTCCATGTATTTTTACTTCCTTTTGCTTTGTCAGGTCAAGAACAACACTGTCTTCCTGTTTCGAGTCTGGGATGCCAGCCGGTGGGGTATGAACGGTGGAGGTCATCTGGGTATGACTTGGAGATTGATTTGCTGTCTCGGGTTGTCTCTCCCACGCCTGCTCACGCCTAGACCAGGCAGACCCTGGACCCGGCTGAATATTTGCGTGTCTTGTTCTCATCCGATGATGCTTTGGCTCTCCTGACATGTCTGGCTTCCTTTGCAGATCGACTGGTTGGTCCGTTATTATTTGGGTGCTAATGGCCATGATGTCTGATTCCATTTTATAGGACCAGGACCAGGGCCTTCGAGTCAACCTTGCTGCCCCTACTCGGGGTGACGGTGTAGTATTAGTGTCGCGATGCACCTGTGCTCGATGTGACAGGTTGTCTGGTGGAGTGATCGAGTGTGCATTGACATTGGTGTGGGACACGTCGCTCTTGACGGGAAGAGTGTCCCTTGGTTCGCTGATGTGTTCAGGTGTTTGATTCCATGGCCGTTGTCGGGACCACGACCCTGTCAACTCAAAGGATCGGACCGAAATGCTATCTGAATCAGAGAAGTTCTCCCTCACTTCCCTCTGAGAATGTTTCTTTAAGAATGCTGCGCGTGGTCGTTGTCGGGACCACGACTCTGCCGACTCAAAGGATCGGACCGACGTGCTTTCTGACTCAGAGGGGTGCTCCGTCAGTTCTCTCTGTGAGTGTTCCTTTGGGAATGTCTTACCAGGTGGTCTTCGGAACCGGGTAGTCCGTGACGAGCTGCTTTCCACCTCGGAAGTGACTTTGAAAAGCTTCTCCGTGTGTCTTTGTTGGAACATCTTCAATGTTGTCTCATTTGGGAGATTGTTTGAAGATTCCGTGCTTGTTCCTTGTGCTTGATCCCAAGCTTTTGCCTCTTCGTCCTTCTCGCCTGATGTTACACATCTACGCTCTGCTTCTTCGTTGTCGCGGGGCCCATGGATGCATGGATCTTTTCTTGCTGGTTGTTGTTGTTGTTGTGAGGGACCAGTCTGTCTTGTGTGATCTGGTTCTCCTTCCCAATTGTTTGATGCTCTAACACCTCTGATTTGGGCTGTATGTGTTCTCTGGCCAGATATTTCCTTGGACTCGTCTTCACTGCTTGTCGACTGCTGTTCCTGCGCCGACTTCCGGTGTTGACCAGTGCGACCCCTTCTTCTGTGGTTAGTCTTTCTCTCCCACTTGCTGTGTAGGATGCCTTCTTGTCCAGGAGTGCGATCGGTCCCACTTGATGCTCTTTCCTCATCAGAGTATGGTGTGTCATACTTTGAATGACTCCTTGAGGAACTCCTGGGGGGTGAATAGCTTCTTGGAATTGTCTTGTGGATGGTTGACTCTGGGTCATTTGACTCTGAGTAATCCGTGTCATTATCTTTGTCACTGTATCTTTCCCATTGTCTTTTTGCTGGTCTGTCTTCCCTCTCTCTCCTTTCAGTTCTGTTTGTTTTCTGAGTTCTGTCTTCCCAGGTATCTTGATGGTTTGCTCTTAGGTGCACGTCCTTCAATCCTTCTCTTGCTTTGATTTGCATTCCAATTTCGGCCTTCTTGATGATTTCCTTTAACGACCAATGCCCTTGCAGGATCTTGCGCTTCGTGTCAGGGTTTGTGCAGCCTTCAATTATCCGAAGCCGAACCGCATCCTCATTTGTAAAAGTGTTGAAGTGGCAGCCTCGTACCATACTTTGCAACCGAGTGATGAAATTTGGCAACGGTTCACCTGGTTCCTGCCGTGCTGTATTGAAAACCATGCGATTATGGTCTACATCTGTCTGTGCGTTGAGATGGGCACAGAGTTCCCTTTGGAGTCTTTTATAGATTTCTGTATCCTTTTTGGAAAATGTCCTGATTGGGCATCGGCCCTCCGGACCCACCAAATGGAGGAGTAGCATCAGACATTTTCTCTCTCTTTGCTCACCATTGGCTTTTAAGAAATCTTCTAATGCTTCGAGCAACCGGTGTCGTTTGAGATCCGAGACCCAATCATCAGTCTGCATCGCTGGAGGCGGTACTTCACTGTATGAAGTGACCCGCTGTGCTGCGTCTCCTCCCGTCATGAGAGGAGGATTTTGATGGATCATGTTCGCAGGGCTCGGGCTGTTCACTCGTCTTCGTAGTTGATCCTCTTTAGTCAAAACCTGCAGTCTGGTCATGTGCTGGGACGTTGGCAATGCTTGTTTGGCCTTCGCCAGTACTCGTTTGGTCTTCGCTAATGCTTGATTCTGTTATGTTTGCCAATGCTTGTATGGTTATCGCCAATGCTTGTTTGGCCTTCCGCAATGCTTGTTTTCTTCCTTTGTCGCGATTTATCCAACACTTGTTGATCTGCATGTATCAATGCTTGTGTCTCTTTGTATGGATTAATGCTTGTTTCTTTGCACGTACCAATGCTTGTTAATTTGCATGTATCAATGTTTGTCTAATTGCATGTATCACTGCTTGTTTATTTGCATGTACCAGTGCTTGTTTACTCTTGGCCAATACTTGTCTTTGCATGCACCAATGCTTGTTGAATTGCATGTACCAATGTTTGTCTAATTGCATGTATCACTGCTTGTTTATTTGTATGTACCAATGCTTGTTTATTCTTAGCCAATACTTGTCTTTGTATGCACCAATGCTTGTTGACTTCCTTTTGCCAGTGTTTGTTTTTCCTATTGTTTTTACCAATGTTTGTTTTGCACTTACCAGTGCTTGTTTTTGGGCCCTGTGGCACTCGCCAATGTTTATTTGCAATTTCAGGTCTTCTGCCTGACCTCAAAATGGCCGCCGATGATCCCTCGCAGGGGATTGGACACTGCTGCCTGACTCCAAAATGGCCGCGCGGGAATCTCGTTTTCGATGGGATTTCAGCCGTTTTTCTTCGTTTTTTCACCGGAATCACTGTATTTCTTAGCGCTTCCTCTCACCACTTGCCGGTTGCAGCCAGGATCCACCGCTGGAGTCAATGCTTCAGGTAGGGCAACTTGTTTTGACTTCTGCCGCCGGGGTGGGCTCCCGGTGGGCACTTCTGGGCACTTCAGACGGGACGCTCCCACCTATGCACACGGGGCTCCCGATGCTAGCGCTCGACCGCGCTTTTCAAAGGTGCATTTGTTTTAGCGCTCAGCAGCGCTCTTCTCCAGGCGATGTCCACGCCTTACTCAGCAGGGCTCCAAACACTCGGGCAGCACGGCAGGGTCGGGGTTGGGCTCCCGATCCCTCGCTTAGTCCATTTCAGCCCTCACCTCACTCGGGCACTTGCAGTTTCTTTTGGCACGAACAGCGCTCTTACTTCGGGGCACATTCATGGGGCTTCCACAATGCCCCAGGCGCCCTCTTGTGACCAGGGCATTAGGCAGGATCGGGGTGGGCTCCTGATTTCTCCTTTCGTGCAGGGTCTCTTCTTCTTCGAGCGCTTCAACGCTCGGTGCCTCGGCTCCCTCTTGGATCCCTCTCAACTGCTGGGGAACAGGGTCACCTGCTGCTGGCTTCTCGTCTCGGGCAGCAACTTCGTTTCCCTTGGGCAGCGTTTTCTTCTCCTCGAGGCTGCCAGGGACAGGGCTCTCTTGTGGGGTTCTGTGGGCTGGGTTCAGGCCCATCCCACCCTCGTCGCCAGTTGTAGCATCCTGCTACAATAACCACAGACACCATGGATTGCTATCACTGGAGCTTTATTATTACACATCCATCCTCGTCCCTGTCCCTACTCTAACTGTCCCCTTCCGGTGTCTGCTTCTCCTCTTCCTCTGGCCCCCCTGGCTCCACCCACTCCCAACTACTAGTATGCTAACATCATGACACCCAGTTTCACAAAACGTGCTGCTGCTCAGCCGGCAGATAGCTAGTTTTGGGAAATATTTGGTTCCCCCCAGTCCACCAGGAAGAATGCAGTAGTGGACAAGGTGTGATGGGTCGGATGGAAAGCATCCATTGATGTCATTTGCACCAACATTTCCAGATTACATGGATTGCACAGAACGGACTGGAGCGATTCTGTACCTACACACTTCCAGATTAAGTGGCCTCATGCAAATTTACACCCGCAGTTAAGCAGCGCCGGATTAGTAAAATGAGCGATGGGCTGGTATCCGAGTTGCAGCTGCGGGACGCTTTTTTGGGCAGCATGGGGGCCTATTCGGGCTTTTTGTGTGCTGTTCAGATGCCACCAGCAGCCCAGTGGGGGCCTGAGCGGCCTCTGGGGGCAGATGGGTGGCAATTACCACCCTTAGTTTTACCAAAGGGTAGAGCTGTCCTACCCAGACTCTCTCTGGGACGGTCCATTAATGGATGCAGATTGAGTTGGGGGGCCTGAGCAGAAGTGGCAGCACATATATTCAGGTGTGGTTTACCATGGTGAACTAATCAGCGCACAGAGTCCTGGCAACATTTACATTGTTTTTTATCCCATTGAAGTTTAGAAAATATGCCTCTTTTATCGAAAACCCCCTCCTTTAAAAAAAAAAAAAAAAAAATTTAAACACTGAAGCAGTGTTTGAGAAACGGCGCAATCCGAAATGTGTGGGCTCGTATTGAGGGTGCCCAGGCATATTTAGTATCCCAATCCAACCTTGTGTTTATTAATCGCATTGTTGCACTGCCTGCACGTATAATTATGGATTTTTTTAGATTGCACAGATAACCATGCAGTTGTATAGCTATATTTCTGTATCAGAATGCACTGGTGCAATTTTGGCACCTATGTATCTCGGTAAAAAAACTGCAGAGGCGGCGGGGTCTTGACAGTGTTGTTTTTGCACTTTTTAGGGCAAATTTCGTTTTTCAAATTGGCAGGCTCTGTTAAACTGCACCACCAGTGTAATTTTTGTGTTATAAATGTTGGTGCAAATGACATAATTGCCTCCCCAGGTCCTCAGCTCCCCAGAGACATACGTGAGCAACGCTCAGAGATGGAGCCCCCTAGTGGTAGAGGATACATGCTTGGCGAGCACAACTATCAGGTTACATGTCAGGGACTCGTTAAAATGCCCTGTTCTACTTGACAGTGACTATGTATCATGTGGCATTTTACCAAATATATTTTTGTAAGACAACTACATACAATGACACAGTGCTGCACTAGAACCTGTAATACCCTAATATGTTTGTTTCTCCTCAAGAGACCACCATGTCTTTCATAAGTGTGCAACGTTTTTTATCTCACTAGCAAAAGTCTCCCTTCCTGTACATTTGCGTAGGTCATTACAGGCCCTTTCCCCAGTCCTGAAACTTCCACTATTAAATCACTGATTTCAGGGTTGATAGTGTAATTAGCTAAATAGATGTAAAACTATCACACAAATATCCAGAACTGGAAGCAATGTCCGTAATGATCTGGAAGGAGGTGGTGTCGTTTATCCACACAAACAGGCAATATTAGAATTATCGAGTTCTAGTTGGTGCTGAAAATGGGTGTGCCTTTTTCTCACAATTTAACTAAGAATCTCTTTTCCTTACGACTTGACATTGTCTGGATGCTGGAGTTTATTCTCCAAACAACTTCAAAGGGGTTCTACAGTTTTAATTGTGATGTGACACACCATTCACCAAAGTGTCATTGGTAGCTGAAGTGATATCAAACACCCTTGAAATTAATGACCTAACAGTAAGTGAAATATGTGATCTTTGCCCCTCAATATTCCCAGGAAGTGGTGTCACTTGATCTTATAAAAACACAACTTAGATAAATGTACATTGTATGGTCCCGTTATTTGCCATATGTGTCCACTGGTGGACTCGGAGCGGAGGAGGTCCATGCGGTAAGTCGTGAGGGGGTGACACCATGAGTTACCCGCACCGGGTGACACCAACCCTAGTGACGCCACTGGGTTCCCTCTCTGTGTTTTAGGGGTTCGGGTCAGGCTGAGTCTGTGCTCTCTGACATTGTGCAAATATGTTTTCCTTGCTTCATTTCTGCACCTGATCCGACCCAGTATTCTCACACCTGGTAATTTTGGTAACAAGAAGACCAGGCAGCATAAAACAGACCACTGTGTAGGAAATTCAAAAACAATGGAGCAAAGAAACAGAGTGAGACAGGGAATGCACTGAAACTGTGAATGTTTCACTTGGTGACAGTGTCAAGGACAATGTAACAGCAAGATGCATACCCTGGGGGGAGCAGAAACATGAGCTGGGGCGCAGGCTGTATACTACTACTCTAAAAAAATGGATGTTAAATTACAGGTAGATGCTTTGATTGGGACAGGGAATAGAGAGAAAATAGAACGGGGAGGTATGGATAGTAGCCAATGGAGATTAGACATGGAGAAAATGAGACATAGGCACAGATATAGTGTACCTTGAATACTGCAAAACACAGACATGGACACAGAGATAGGGAAACTGGTATAGTAGGAGAGGGAGTCATGGACATGGAGAAAGGGTGACATTGACACAGTGGGTGAGGAAACTTGAGCATTTAGACATAGAGACGTGTAGAAAATAATGTGTACATTTACACCTGCATGTTTACACACGGTTAGTGCTTGGATTTACACATTTTCAGATTGCAAATGGTTTCCAAAAGTACGTTTTAACAGACACAGGTTTCTTAGAGTACGTATGGAAATGTTTTGTGAATTCCTATGGAAGTGCACAAGAATGCAGTTCCGCACTTGCAATGGGAAATGGAGTGCAATTGCACTCATGTCTTTTCTCTACCAAGAAAATATTTTTCTCCAGCAAGTATCTACTTTCCCTGCACCCCACCAATTTTACGTGTTTCGTTTTCATGTCAACCCTGGAAAAAAACATTTACTAACACTCTTGATAGCAATCAGTTTCCAACTGCTTCCAGAGTAGGAGCAGCCCAGTAAACATGTGTTCCTTCCTGCACAGACACAAGATTGCGTGTGTTGATGCCGTTTCCGGGGCATCAAGGCCTTTGAGCACCCACTCTCTGACCCCCAGCGAAGCCTATGCATATTATTCCATACTCAGGCGATATTATGCATGAGTAAATCACATTACTTACTCACATTCAAATTTTGTTCATTATACAAGTCATTTTGCACTCATAAGCAAAGCAAATTACACCTGTAAACTGAGATTACAGATATAAATCAATGTGTTAATCACGCCCTGATAGAGAAAAATTATATTGACACAAGAAGACAGATACAATGGAACTGAAATGCATGGACAGCACAACAGGGAGACACATTTGTTTAAAAAGAAAGGCTTGGACACAGAAAATGGGCAGGACTTAGACTTTTACATGGGGAAGTGCTTGGAGAGGAGACACAGACACACACACTCAGAAAAGGAGACACCAAAGCATACAGGCACAGGTTCACTGACACACATACCTAGACACAAATACGAGCACCAAGACTTATACACAAAGACCTCTGAACATTTATGTGGGTGAATGTTTACTAGATCCAAGTCCACCATCAAACTCACATCTTACGAAAAAAACACAACCACCAGCCAACAGTCTGCAATTTGAGTCACATATGAGCAAGACAAGTCAATTTCAATGACGAACATTGTGCCATACAAAAAGTTAAGTGAAGTTAAGTAATGACATTATTATTTAGAAGTTAAACACTCCTACTATTAGTCTCACTTCATAACTCACATCAATATCTACAAGACTCTGACCAATATTCTGAAGTTAACGGGCGGTCTGAAAAGGAGGACTTCAGCCACTAATCAGAAAATAAGCATTTACACCAATATTCAATACGTAAAGATTCACACGAGCATTCCAAAGTTAAAGACTTACTGTTATTGCAAAATTAAGAACCCAATAAATATTCATAGATGTGAATGAAGGCCTACAGACATTCTAAAAGTTTGCATTGACTGCCTCAAATATTCTGAAGTTGAGGGTGCTCCCATTGATAAAATTGTAAATAAAACAGCTGTGCAGCATACAAAAATGGATTCCTACCAAGTTGATAAGTAAAAGATAGAATCTGGCAGAAACGGGCTCGTCATTCACTAAGTTGGCCACTTGAATTTCTAATATGTGAACTTTGGTCTGAACTGCACCATGCATTAGAGTTTTCATTATGCTTTAAAATATCTGCTTCATTGTTCAGATAAGCAAATAGAGGAAGAGGATGTGGTTTTAAAAATATGATTATTTATTGTTTCTTTTATTAAGCAGTACTTCCCTGTGCAGGTCTAAATTGAGATAGTGGCGGTAGCTAAACTGACAACGATGTGTTTGCAATGCCTTCAAAACCAAAACATCTTTAGAATTTAGCAGTCAGATCAAGCACATTTAACTGTTTAATGTTTAGAATTCTGGAGCCATATTCGTACATTTTATGTTACAAGTTAACGAGCATTGCATCTAACTGTAACCTGTGGAAATGGAAAGAAAAAGAATGGGGATGTTCTTTAGGTCAAAACCTTGCATGATACCATAAATTAACATTGAATATAGTCATTTGTAAGGTAGACCTACAACACATTAATTTAAAGTACAATGTACATATTTATTTTGAAGTCTTGCTATAAGTAAATACACAACACAATACTTTAGAGATAGAATGAATATATTTATTTTGAACTGTTACTATGAAATTACTAAAAAAGAAAACACGAGAGACAAAGAGAAAATGAAAAGTACCAATTTTGTATATTTTTGAGGGTCTTACTTAACATCCAGATGCAATACAATTTAGTTTAGAAAGGGGACCCCACTTTAAATAGTTGCCTGTCTGTCTAAAATTATGCTCCTTTGCATTGCTATGGAAGAGTTGTTTTAAAAATTATTGCTCGTTTTCGATTTTAAAATCTTACACAAATATGACAGATACTAGAGGGAAACATGTTAAAAGGGAAGACTGTAAGGTGGTAAAAAAGGATCTATAGTGTAAGGGAACATATGTGAAAAGTGGAGTTTTTTGAGGGCATTGGACCTTTGCTTGAAAACTTTTATAGGTTAATAGGTATATGGTGTTTATGATGCCACAACAAAATCAAAACATATATTTTAGAAAAAGCAAGGCTGAAACCTATACTGATATATTACAGTATGTTAAACCTCATATTTTCCCAATTTTCTTCTGCCTACTCTATAACAAAATACTATCCATTCCACATTTCCTATTCTAGAGACATTACCTTCAGGTGTGTCCCACTTTTGTCGTGAATGCAGAATGGTAGCACTCCTCTGTTTCACTAGACCTCTGTAGTAATGCCACAGTGGACAAAAAGCTGCTCTTGGAAATATAAATTTCATTCAGGGTATCACACATTTTTCCTAAGATGGAAGCCAGAGATCTGCAAATGTGTGGAACATATACACCCATTTCAGCTTCTTTGGACAACTTTCTATTATTTTCATTAATAATTAAAAGTACAAAAACTGCTTTCGCTTAAAGGGATGGCATGAAATATCTGGATTAGAAAAATTTATTTTACTTGATAAAATAGCATAGACAATTTAAATTGCAGGTAAAATCCATTATCATCTTTTTAAATATGCTCCACTGTTGTTTTGAGCTACACAAAAGTGGTAATGTGCTCCAATGCTATCAAAAGCAAAGAAGATGCTATTTTTCATGTAACCTTTCAACTATGTAGTACTATGAAAAACACATCTTATAAAAATATTTACAACTACACAAGACATTTCAAGAGCCAGATTTATACTTTTGTAGTTATCCAAGGGGGAAGGCTCCTTCAGGTAGCTATTAAAAGCAGGTGGATTAGTATACTCAGCTTCACCTCATGCCTTCTGAATCTAATCTGGGTCTATAGTTACTAGGGAGTGTAGCCCCATGTTTTATTCTGCTTATATGATAAACACCCATCCAGACATCAAAGTTATGAATAGTCATCGATTATCTAAAACTAATAAATGATAGAAATATTCTCAAATTAAGGACTCAAGTCAACATGAAGAAGCTATTAACTACCATCCAAGTAAAGAAATTGAAATTATGCTAGTATTTCCATATTAAGAATCTGCTGACTGCTATCGTTCATAGTATAACCAAACGGTATGCATTTCTATTAAAGAAGGCTAAATGAAAAGCAATACAGTCTTGCTAACTGTAAGAAATTAGGCTACTGTTTGAGGGGGTGAAACCCTACTCAAGCAGACACCACAATCCCTAGTGAACCACAAGCAAACCCCAAATTAACCTTTGTTTACCCCTCTGGTAGCTTGGCACAAAAGAAGTCAGACTTAACTTAGAGGCCATGTATAAAATATTTACGCAGCACTTCAAACAGAAATAAAGTAAAAACATGACACTGAAAATCCCACATCAATGAGAAAAATAGAGTAGAATTAAATAAATTATTTGAGATTAAAACAAAAAAAATCCAATCAATAGGAATGGAGACATACAATTTTAATGTTTTTAACAACAATAGTGAGCAGTAGCACAAAGCGCCAACTGTGGTTATCTGGGGCCCTATTATGTATAGGGCTCACTTTCCCTGTTTGCCACTGGTGCATCTTTAAACAGGTGTGCCGGGCGCAAACAGGGAAAGTGTGCCCTATTACACAGAATGCGCTGCTCTCAGGGCAGCCGTGAACTCATGGTGCCCTAGGGGGGCAGCAAATTCAAGTGGAATTTGGAGTGGCTTTGAAGCAGCTGCTCCATGTTTCATAGTGCAAGCGGCAACCCACCTGCACTGTTAAGGGGGATTAGAGATCCCCTTGCAGGTGGGTGCAGTAAGTAACTGCACCCACCGTCAAGGGGATGTTAGGGGGGCTTTTCCCCCTCCAAAGGGCTGCTCGTAGGGGGCGCTCTGACAGCACACCCCTGACAGCTTCTTTGTCTATGCACTCGCATTTATAATAAGCCGAGGGTGCAGAGGCAAAGGGAACGCCCTCTCGAGGAAGCGCTAGAGCTGTATGTGCACCAGCGCTTTCAGTATTACAGAAGGGGGCGCACAAGCGCATGCGGCCCCTTCTGTAACACCAAAGTGCCCTGGGGATGCGCAAAGTAGGCTTAAACACCTACTTCGCGGCTGAGACATCATGTGTAATACGGTCCCTGGTCGCGCCGGACCATGATGAAGTCACAAATTCAGACCAAATTAGATGGAGCGCAGGCTGGATATAGGAACCAAGTTAGGCCTGTGGAACACAGTACCCTATATACTAGTTTGCAGAGCATTGCGAGATCCCACATCAAGGATGTGCCACACAGAGGAGATTTTGAGGAGACTGTTAGCTGAGATCAGAATCCTGCATTGTCATCATTGCTGCAGTGGACGATGGGCTTGCGATGTGAAGTCTTGCGTAGAAGATGTGTTGCACACCAGCAGTTCTGAAGATGTGTGGCTGCGATGCGGAGTCTTGGGGCATCATCGAAGAGGATGCCAACAATGTGCTTGGGATGTGGAGGCTTGCATTGAGGATGCATCGGTCAGCTGCGGTTTCGAGAAGAATATGGACTGCGATACGAGGTCCAGCAACAGGATGCGTCACACTGTGGCAGTCCTGATATGGCTGTGAGGAAATGCATCACGCTCCATCCGTTTTGCTCATAGGAACACTGCTGGCCTGGCAGAGAACCTTATTGCCCACTTCCAAGGGTCAAGTCTGGGGTGACACCATTTGGAAGGTGCGAATCGCAACAGGCAGAGTCCGGGTGCTGGGTTGAAGGTGGTTGGAGCCTTTTCTGTCCCTGAGACTCTGATCAGGAGGCAAGCAAACTAGCCCTTAGAGTAACTCGGTTGGCCATCAGTTCAAGATACTGACCCAGTCCCTAGGCAGCAGGGCAACCAGGCAGCAGGGCAACAGAGTAGCAGTCCTTCTTGCAGAGCAGCACAGCAGTCCTTCTGAGTCTTCAACAGATCCAGAGTTGTACTGAGGGGTTGGGTCTGTGGTCTATTTCTTTTACCCGGAGCTCACTTTGATGAAGGAGAAGGTTCTGGATGTTTCCACACCCACGGGTGCTTGGTATTTTCCCGCCTCCCTGTCTTCTCCCCAGCTTGTCTGTGTTCACAATAGGCTAGTGTCAGACTCTTTGTGAGTGTGCTCAGGCAGAGCCTTTGTGATGTGCAAGTGTGATAGGTGACAGCTTCTCCCCCTCATCAAGCTAGAGATAGCCCATTCTGATGACCTCTATTCTCCTTGGTCTCACTGTCTGGTAGCAATAAACAAATAAACCTGCCATCTACACCTAGTCATGTGTCCCTGGATGCAGGCTCCAGGCACCAATTGGTTAAGACAAGAAAATGCCAACTGGTCAACATTCCTACCTGCTCCCAATTGTAAGTTAGCATTTATTAAATGTAATACAGTAACACAATGTTATTCTATGGGAGAGGTAGGTCTTTCAGAAGTGAAAAACAAATGCAAGATTTTTTCACTACCAGGACATGTAAATCTTAAAAGTACATGTCCAACTTTTCAAATACACTGCACCCTAACCTTTGGGATGTTCAAGGACTTACCTAGGGGTGACTTATATGTATTAAAAACGAAGGTTTAGACCTGCCAAAAGTTTTATTTTGCCAGCTTGAAACAGCAGTTCAAAACTGCACACACAAATGCTGCAATGGCAGGCCTGAGAAATGTTTAAAAGTCTACTTAGGTGGATGGCACAATTAGTGCTGCAGAGCCACTAGTAGAATTTAATTTTCTAGCCTTGGGTACATGTAATATTACTTTAGTAGGGTTTTATAAGTATACTAAATGTGCTAAAGTGCTTGTGTTCTCTCCTTTACAAAGTTATCTAAACTTTGTACAATGCCACTGCAACTTGTACGATCATTGGAGTTAAAGAGTGACAAGGCTGGCAATGAGGAAGATCCAATCAAGGACTGTTCCGAAAATCCTATTCAGTCTATACAAGATGTTCTGATGAGCAGTAACACTGAGTTAGACTGAGCTTTGAAGGTTGGTAGGTTAGTGGGTTAATGGGCAGTTTGGCATTAGGAGGTCTGACTTTTCCCGATTTAGAAAGTCACTTGGACAATTATACATTTCTTACTTAGCACTACCAAGTGGTGGTCATATTCACATGACAAGGAACATCATTTAAACCTGTCCTATGCATAAGATATTCTTGAACTCTTTCAATAAGTTCTAATTGTAATCAAAATGATAAAAGTGTTGAGCTGCAGTTGATCAACAAAAGACAATTACATTGAAGTGAAATCAAAAGACTTAGGGTTTGATTAAAGATTGGTGGACATATTAATGTGCATCAGGGCGATCACTACTTTACTCAATTGTCCTGAAGCACATACTTCCACCAAATGTTGAGTTGTCTGCTGGACCTGCATACAACTCTGTACATTGGCAAGAACCGCCATCACAGTAGTTCCTGTCAATGTTTGAAAAATTTGAGAGACAGTACCATCAACCATGATGGCTGGCCATCAAACTGTTCAAAGGTTTTATGTTTTTCAAAAACAGACTCCTAAAGTGGGAGTTTGTATGTGAAAAAAAAAATAACCCCACGTTCTGAGATTTTTCTTCTAGGCCATGGGGGTAATTTGGGATTTTTTTCTGTCCCTTACTGGCAGATTTTACCTGGTGATGAGGGACAAAAATAAAAGCATTTACACCAGTCACCCTAAATAGGGCAGATAGTGCAAAATCCTTCGTCTGATAGACCCAACAACGTCAGGCCATAAGAGGAAGTATTCAAGAGCCAGGTTAATAATTGTTAAGTTATCTAAGAGGGAGGGTCTCTTAGGTAAACTATTGAAGGGAGGTGGGTTAGAATGTTCAGCGTCACCTCATGTCCTCTGAAACCATCCAGGGTCAAAAGTTACTTCGGAGTGCAGGACCCATATTGTATTCTGCTTACATGTTGAACACCCATTTATATATCCAAGTCATGGATTGTGACTAACACATGACACAAATATTCTCAAATTAAGGACTAATTTCGATATGAAGAAATTTTAAGTATGCTATCAGTCCACTTTTCAGAACCTATTAACTTTTATCATTATTTATAGTATAACCAAACCTTATACATTGGTAATAAAGAAGGATAAAGGAAAAGCAATACTGTCTTGCTGACTATCCTCATCTGACTCATAAATTAAAATAAATGTTGCAAGCCAGCGCTCTTTTATAAGCACCTCAAAGTCCCTTGCCCACTGTCATGTGGTCCTAGTATCATTACTGCAGTTTGTACTATTTTTAGAGCATGGTTTCACAATTACTTTCTTTCTATTGTTTGACTGCCTCGTCGACTTTCAAATCCAATTAGTCATGGAAGCACTCAAATAATCATGTAAGGTATTGTAGGAAAAATCTTATTTGATTTAACAGGCGGTTTTCAATTTCAATACCTATATTCTGTTATACATCAAAAAAAGACAGAACAGAATGTAAAAAATATGTTAATTAAATTGTATAAAGCCACTGCGACTTCTATCAGCACAGGAGTTAAAGAGCGAAATAGCTGTCAGTGAGCAAGATCCAATCAGAGTGTGTTCCTAACATCAAATCAAAGGTCTTCTGATTACCAGTAACACAGAGTCAGACTGCTTAGGAAGTTGATAGGTTAGTGGGTTAATGGGTGTTTTGGCTCTAGGAAAACGGGCAAGTCCTGATATAAGCAAAAGTTGCACAGGCATTTCATTTCTTAGTGAATTAAATAGTTTTTCTTGAATACCGTGATAAACCTGCGGCTGAACTTTCCACTGTACGCATTACCATGTGGTTCTCTTATTTCACATGACAAGCAACATCGCTTAAAATGCTTCTATGCATAAAATGTTCTTGAACACTTTCAATCACATCTAATTTTAATGTAAACTATTAAAGGGTTAGGCTGCAGTTGATCACCGAAAGAAAAACGTACTCAAGCGATATCAAATAAAGTAGGGCTTGATTTAGAGTTTGATGTACAGATTAAAGTCCATCAAGGTGCAGAGTTTGTTACTATGCTGCCCAGATGGACATCCTGTCCATCAAATTTAGAATTGTTCGCCGGCCCTATGGACATAGGTGCTGGAAGTTGGGTTGCAGGTGGTGCTGCAGAAATGCCCAAATAAACATGTTAGAGTTCAGAAGGTGAACTAGCAACAAAGATGCCTTTTTAACTTTGTTTTATCGTGTCATATTTGCTGTGCGTCCAAAAACAGAAGTCAAATGTAGGACTACGCCTTCTGAAAAATTCCTGATTATTCTTTTAACATGGAGTTTGGTATTTTCTTTCGCTGACTGCAAAATAGACGTTTTTATAAAGTAAACTATCTGTCAATCTTGCTGGGCCACAGGTATTGTGAAAAGAAAAGCTGCAGGATGTCCGTTTTTTCCCCTAACGGACAACACATTTAAAAACCTGTAAATGAACTGTACAAATTGTTCCAAATATATCAGCAGTTAAGAAAGTGTTAATTGAGCACATTGTTTTTAAAATATTGAAGTGTGATGGAAACAAAGGGTTTAATAGGATCAAAACAAATCAAGATACTTTACTTGGTGATGTGCACATGATAAATATTTGCTGTAAAGCTGCATGTCCGTTCGAATTTCGTGGCTATTTCAATGCTTTAGTAATACATTTGTGAACATGAGCTCCTTAGTTTGCCCTACTCTCAATTGGGTGGGCAGACTGCTAGATTGGTGGGCAAGGTACCATGTTGCGTTTTCGACTTAGTACCCTGTCCTGAAACTCTAAATCAGCCCCTTGGGTGGTCTGCCTTCAATCAGAAAATTCTGCTTGAATAGAACAGACTAGATTCCAAGTTTCTTCAGCTTGTCTTTTTTAACACAGTGAAGCATTGAATAAAATTCAATCTTTCATGTAAAGTGTGAAATGGTTGGTAATGGGGAAGCTCCAATGAGATAATGTTTCTAATACGTGATTAATGTGAGTGGAAGATTTTCTGAAGGCCAACAACACTGTACCAGGCTAATTTTAGGAAGTTAGTGGATTAGTGGTTTAACGGGTGGTTTCGCCCATAGAAGACTGATTACTCAATGTTTCTGTAGAAGTCACATAAGCAATTTTTTATTTGCTACAGAATGACATCGGCCTTTCTTTGCCATGGTTTTCATCCGTCTACTCAGCTTTCTGTGGTCAGTATTGTCAAGTGGGGCTCGTCTTCACATGACTATCAACATTACTGTAAACCCTCCCTTTCATGACTTATTCTTGAATTCTTTCAGTCTTATCCAATTTTGATTAAAATGTACAAAAACATAAACTGCACTTGATCACCGAAAAGGCTATTAAATTGAAGTGATATCCTAATACTTAGGTCATTCTTGGATCATAAAATTCTCACAAAATAGAACAAGTTGGTTTGAGAGTTTCTTTCTTTTTTTAAAAGAAACAATGAACGAAAAAGTGCAATCTTTCATGTGAAGAGTGGAATGATTGGCAATGATGAAGATCCAATCAGAGAATGTTACTAACATGTACTCAATACGAGGGGAAGATCTTCTGACAACCAGTAATGATGAGACGGGCTGTATTAAGAACGTTGGTGGGTTAACGGGTGGTTGGCCTGATGAATTCTGACTTCTCCTTGTTCATTTCTTACACAATCACATCTGATGATGTTTCTGGCTACTGTGCTCAGCCTGCTGCTGAACTTTCTGTGGTCAGCACTGTCATGTGGACCTCATGTTCACATGACCCGCAACATCACTTTATAAATGCTTCTATGCATGTGATATTTTTGAATTCTTTCACTCTGATTCAATTTTAATCAAAACACATTAAAAGATTAAGCTGCAGTTGATCATGGAAAAGCTAATTAAATAGCAGCAATATCAAAAGACCCTTGTCAGTCTTGAATCAGAAAATTCTGATTAAATAGAGCAAACTGGATTAAGAGTTGCTTTGGTTTGTGTTTTTTAAGGGAAGCATTGAATAAAAAGAGATGAGCTCTGGAAGTTGAATGTCCATGTGTCTGAAAGTTGGTGTGTAGCATGTTACTCTACAATAACACTGTTGGGGGCACAATACTAACAGTGAAATGAGGTGCCCTTTTTTAAGGTCTATGCATATAGTGGCCTATTTACATGGCCCTTGCACCGCTAGTGCGTCACTGTATTTGACGCACCGGTGGCGCAGTGTGGTGCTCCATATTTACAAGGCCTAGTAATTCCACCCTGCATGACTTTTCGTGGCCTTGAAAATACAGCCCCTTTTCACGCACACAGCACTTTGTGTGAAAGGGGCGTGCCATGGCTGTTGCTGTGGGTGTTCCCATGCAACAACCATGGACTCTGCCACATTTCCAGATTTACAACATTTCCTAAACCTCGGAATTTGTCAGAACCCTACGCCTCCCCAGGGAAGGCGTAAGGAGACAGATTGAGGAAAACACCTCTCATGATTGTTTTGTGCAGGAGGGTGTCCCTTCCTGCACAAAACAATCTCCCTTAAAACACTGACACCCTTGCAGCATGGCACAAGGGTGTCTGCATTTGGCACATGGCAGCAAATGTTGCGCCAGGGGAGAGCTCAGGGATGCGTCATATTGTTCTAAATATCACGCATCCCTATGCTTTGAAAGTGATGCAGCGTGGCTCAGCCAAATGACTTGCGGTGCTGCATTGCATCACTTTCTTGTAAATAAGGCCCGTAGTATGTACTATTGTTATACAGTTCTCTAAAGCACCAACCTCAGCATCATTTGCATTTTGTAAATTAGGAAATACTTTTCAAATAAGATACTGACTTCTATATTGTCATCTAAAGAGGGCAAGACTTGTTGCTGTAATTCAAAACAAGATAGTGGCTCGGAAGGACCAGAGAAAGATGACTGTTAAGCTGTGATAGGTGTTGATGGCATTGCTTCTTAGTAAAGACTGCTCTTACGTTTGGGAGGTCTAAGAGAAATGGAGAAGCATACTTTCTAAATAGAAACTACGTTATTGTATTCTTCCCTATCAAGCAGCTGCACTTTGTTTTTACAAAATGATCACCTCTCTTTAAATTACAGATTGTAAAAAAAAAGTGCAAACTCTATGGTTCCAGGCAACCTTACTCAAGTCCTCCCTTTCAGCACTGACCATGCAGGTTAAGTCCCTGCCTTCCTTGCATCTCACATCAATTTCAGACCACCCTGTAATTGCTACTCTTGCTTTGACTGTTCAGTTGCTTCTTTGTTGCAAGTATACAGTTTGCAATAGAATGAGTTCAATGCATGCACAGGAAATTACCTCCCTCCCCCCACACCCCTCACCATGCCCAGCCTCTCTGTCTTCTGGAGGTAGGACTACAATACACATAAAAAAAACTAAATAAAATAGAAGAAGCATTCTACAATCAAAATCTGTTTCCTAAAATTTCAGTGGCTGTGACTGACATCATGGAAATATATTAACACGTTGTTTTTTTGGGCCAAATAGCGCTCTTAATTCATAAATAATACATCATGGAAAGCTCGAAATAAATAACTCATCAGACACACAGTGTATGCCAAAAGTAAAAAAAGGAGTTCACAAGGAATATGAAGCTCAAGGAGACGAGGCTAGGAGGATTGAGCCTTTCAGTAGGCGGGCTCAGTTTATCACTGCAAGCCAGGCAAGAGTAGATCTCACTGGATGAAGGCCCACAAACATTTGCTTGCACACTGAATGCTGTGCAAGAATTCTTTTTAATTTTGCCAGCTGAGGTGCTCCTCATAATTTAAAAGGGATACTTTGAAACATTTCTCACAAATTTGCTAACACCAATAGGTGGCGCTCCAAGGCTGCTGCCTTGCCTTCGCTTGTAGAAGTGCCAGTTGGAAAAGCTTTGACTGGTGCTATGTACATTCTCCCCACTGCCAGCCTAAGCCCAAGAACCATAGGAGGGAACAGTAAAGAGGAAAAGGCTAAAAAAAAATCATTGTTGACCTTGTGTTCTGTTTGACCAATCACATCAACCTCCATGAGCGGCAGTGGGCAAAAGCATTAGATCCCTGGTCCATTGCCTACTCCTCCCAAGGCTGCTGGCTCAATTCACATTAGGGAAGATGTCCTAAGGGGATATCTTCCTCTTTGTAAATCAGTTAAAACCTCCTTTGAGGTGTTAGCATCTGATCAATCGTTTGCAACCACATTTGCTGCCGCTGGCCACTGATACACGTCAGTATGACTCGTAATTAGCGGGGACCCTCCATCCATGTCCCCCTCCTAAATTCAATTTAGAGCGGATTGCAAAACCTATTCTGCAAGCCAGAAAGGCTTGTCTGATTCACATAATGGGTCAAATGCGAAAGACGTTTTGAGGATGCAAACCCTGTTATTTTGGAATCACCGTGCTTGTGGCCAGAAAAGGCTTTTGCACTTGAGGTCCATTATGTTTTACAAAATTCTTTGAGTGTATCAGCAAGCCATTATCATGTTTTTCACTCGCTGTGATAACTTGTTGTATTTTATAACTAAAGTTTGATTTGCAAAAGCATTAGCAAATACATACAATGGTTGAAATAGAAATATAGAAGTGCAGGCACTCACTAAGCCAGATAACCCATTTACTACTTAGATGTGAGGGTACTCTCCAATTAAAAGTACTGGACTTCTGCTGAGAAGTGCAGGCATTCTTCCTTTAAAATTAACGAGAGGTGCGGGTACCCAGCTCCTGACAGCACCTGCCCATTTAAAGGACTGGTTATATGTAAAGTTTTGAGATTCATAGGTAAAGCAGGGTATCACTTAGTGAACACATTTGGAAATTACTAGTCTATGGCGAGCCATAGTAAAAAAGAAAGAAGCACTAATTATCCGGAAAATGTATTTAATTCATGTTTACACTTTTTACCAAAACAAATCCTGCCTATCAATTGAGTATACTGAGTAGGGAAACATACTGTGCATTTTGAGCTGCAAAGTATGTTCGTAAAAAATCTCACTCCACTTGATAAGAAGATCCAAGCGCTGTTAACCTTGTCCCTGTGGGTCAATAGCTGCCCTACTGCCCCTGGGAGTTCGCGCTCATTAGCCATAAAATACTAATTAGACGCTTTGACGGGGAGCCACCACAGAGAGGCAGTGACCAGAAATATTGTTGATGTGCGATAGGGATCAATAGTTCTGTTGGGAGCCAAGCATCGCGTTAGCAAGACCGATGCACCAACATACCCTCAACCAGGGAACAACTATCAGAAAACTGCTGTCACAAAAACATGAGTTCCATTCTAATAGAACAACATACTGAGATCAATCCCAAAGACAAAAAGTTGGACTGCACGTCAATGTAAACCCTGCCAAAGCACAAGAATATCGGACATTTTAAAAGGTGTTTTTCTAGCGGTGTTGGTGCCCACGCAACGCAGATACCCGATGTGCATCACAAGCTCATGCGCATTCGCACAAACTAATGTTTACTGATTTTATATCAAGCTCTGTCAAAAGTGAAACAAATAAACTATTCTCTAATCTAACTGAAATGGTTCCTGTTTACTCTGCAGGTAAAAGGCTGAAAAGGCCCCCGTCCAGGCCCCGCCCCCGAAGATGGCTGTTTGACTGTTTCCATTTACTGTCTTACCCTCGGCTGTTTCATCTATGTTCCTTTCTGGCGTGAAATAATCCAGTTTTACGCTAACAACATCTTTCTGCCAGAGGTAAAGCTAGATGAATTTCATGTTCGAATCCACAACCGAGTCTGTCTATAAGCCCCAGTGCCACATGTTGCTGACCCCACACACATCCACAGCGAGTGCTTTGTAGCAGGTCAGAGTTAATATTACAAATGTGAAGAGAAGAGAAGACGTAAAAAGGTACCTTGATTAGGATGCTAAACTACTTTGAGGGAGTCCTGTCTGAGAAGTATTTGAGCCAGTGTCCTTGACAACCACCGGGAGGGAGACCGAGCTAAATTTTGCTCTTCACGAACTAGATTTTGCTCTTTCCGTGTGTGTCAGTGTTCATGATTGAGTGACTTGTGCCTAAAAACACAACTGAGCACAAACCTAACCTCTAGGTGGTTCAGCTTTAGGCTGTCTTACAAATTGTAGGTTCACCTAGTTCCACTCTGCAAGAAATGTCAGTTGTTAACATCTCGCTGCAAAGATCTGTTGTCTATTAACCCAGTTGCAATATTACCAATTTTGCACTGTGGAAATCCATGAGAGATGTGTCACAAAGCTCTGCTCCCACACCACTCCTGCTCTTTGTGCGCACAGTGTAAACTGCAAAATCAGTGTCTGTCAAAATGGGTGGGGGTGGGCTTTAAGGGTTGGATGGATGTCAACTTTACCATTAGCCTTTAAATTGAACATTACTGTTCAGAAAAGAAAGACAATTGGTGGCACAGCCTTTCGGTGATTGCAGCTCCAAAATGGAACATGTTCCCGGACACTCTCATAAGACAGTCAGAAGATTTCAGATTCAGGGGAAGTTTGAAGGCCTGCAGGCCTATTCATGAGAACTGATATATGGCAGAAATTCGTTGTTTTGTTACTTGACTTTAGCACCTCGATACCCCAATGGGGTGTGAGATGAGCTCTATAAGTCAAATCAACATAAACATAAGATCTGAGTATGTCTCTGAGTGGGACCTTACCTCAACTTTCTCTACATGGCTGCCACACATAGGCACACGTACGCACTTTTCTCTATAGTGCACAGTGTAAATTATCTTTTCATGCCATCACGTGGGTCTTAAAAGCTCCGGGCAAAAGGTCAGAAACAAGAAAACTATGACAAAAGTATTGTGGGCTGATATGAAGGGCGTCCACATAATCTCTCCTATTATCTGAATTAATAAATTGACAAGTACACATGCTTAGAAGTTAGAGTCGCTTTGCTGTGCGCTCATGGGTAGTTGTGGCCTACCCTGATAGTCCTAGCATGGATGGATGGGTGCTAAGCACAGTGACAGCACAGAAGGTCTGCCATAGTGCCACACCTTGGAATCTACGCATACTCAGGATACCTTGAAAACCTACAGTGCAGCAGATTTCTGGGCTCATGCCAAGTGTCAGCTAGTGGAAAAGACAGGATAAGTAGGATACACATCTATTTTGAGCCCTCTTGTTTCTTCTAATGTAAATTGGAAGATACGACATTTTCCAAATACAGTCTAACAGCTTTTGTCAAGCCAGGAATATTCAACAGCTCTGAATCTGGAAACCCATTCACTTTATTTCATATTTTTCTCTGCCCCTGGGTCCTATTTCACCGACCCTCTGCTTATATTAACTGTGTATATTTTGTTGTGTGTTTTGAAGCAATAACAGCGTAACAGAAGAAAATGAGATTCCAGCCCTTACTTCCATAACAGTAAACAGAGCATGTCACAGAGTAAACACAAAATGAAATCCAGTGTAGGGACAACAGCAATACATATTACAAAGAAAGTCTATTTGCCTTGCAGAACTGTCCCAACAATATGGCAACAAATGAGTTGAGGGGGCAATTCCGCAATAAGCATTTATACTTATCAGAATTACCACAATCAGTAGAAAGAAAGAGGAATAAACTCTTGTTTTGTGATAGAACTAGAAGACACACCCAACACAAGACTTGAGACTTAAAAAGAATACAGAGAGAAATAACCATCTAGTCTGCCGGGACTATCTTGGAAAGAAATGTGTTTAACTGGAACTGTTATGATTTGTGTGAGTTGGTCTTTTACTGTTTTATGCTGAAATGAAACCTAATCCTGACATCATAAAAGGGGTTGGGGCTCAACAACTTTACTTAATAGAGTACAGGTCCTTTGTCATGCTTCCTTAAATATATGGAAAGGTGAACCTACGGGTAAAGGGAGAAAATTGATCCTTGCACTTTAGTCAGAAGTTCAAAGATACCAAAGTGATCTGAAAGGGTGGATGGTGTGCGGGAGGAAGATAAAAAAACTTCAAAGTAAATGGAATATATTGTTTGAAAAATACAAGAAATATATTAAAGTGATTGGAGTAAGCAGTAATAGAAAAGCGTTGTTTACTTAAGAAGATAATCATTGACTTTTTTATTGAATATCATCAATGGGTTGAATAATAATTGAAAGATAATTGTTTTAATACAGTTTCATAGTAGGGGAAAACAAAAAAGTACTATAACAGTAAACACATTTCACGGAGCGTACACATATCATATTGAAACGTTCAGGAGAGTAGACTTTAAGTGAGGTAATCCACCATAGAGTATCTGTGGTAAGAAAAAATGCAGGCATTAATGATGTGGGTGATCTAAGAGATGAATTTGGGAGATGCACAATTATGCACGTCTTGTATGGGACAGATTAGGTTTAATAAAATGAATCTATCTTCAGGACCTGTGTGCTATTGAGGGGAAGGCTGTGCATTACTAGTTGTATGCTATGCACAAATTCTGATACTGAGTTAAAAATATTCTTGGCTGCATATAAATTATGAAATCTTTGTAGTGGTCAGTAATATAGCACCAATATAAGATAAATGGAGAGTTGTTAGCTCTTGTCAAGTGCAGGGGATGTTTGTGCTTCATATACACACCATTATAACAGATTTGTTAATTTTGTACAGCCTCTACGTGGAAGATTTAACACATACATTTTTACTGTCAGAACACAAAATTAGTACATTTTAGGAAATATGAACCATCTTTACATGTGTTTGAAAGTAAAAGTAAAAATGCTAAGGTAAAATAAAAAAGATAGCTGTGGGGTGGCATTAAATTAGAAGAACATGCTTGGAGCTACATTGTTGACTTGCAATAATTAAAGAACAATGCAAAGCAATAAACACAGATAATGTTGAGTGTGCCAAAGCAAAGTAGAACTCAACACTGAATATGGAAGAGTCCATCATGGATGATGTGATTGGGATGGAAGTTGCAGATGATGAAAGGGCAGGGTTTGAGGACAAAACATCTAAGCTGCTACAAAGAAAATCATTTCTTAAAAGAAAAAGAACAAAAATAGAGAAACTGAAGCAACACATCTTTTGAGGCTTCAGAAACAGGACATTTCAGGTTCATCAAAAGTAAAAGACATTAAGAAGCAATAATGTCATTTTTAGATATTGTATCATCCTGTGAGATTAGTACTTTGATATTTACAAAACATTTTACCTCAATACATGCTTAAAATTAACTAAAACAGTTCAACTGTATTATCAACACATGTGGCATCAAAAACTCATTTAATGAAGGATTATACCAAGCATCATAAAGCAAGTTAAAAAATACCAATGTGGGTGTGGAGACCTACTTGCGTGCTGTTGAATTGTCCGACCTTGAACAAAATAGTTCCATTCAAGGAAGGTGTCTACTCTGTAGAACACATTATCTCATTGGAATAATGAAACACAGGACAAAACTATCAGTCGATTTTTTTGTTTCATTCTGAAAAGTCTTTTGACCTAATAAACTGGTAGTGTATATGCTTAAAACAGCAGATTTTTTTCCTGTACAAAGTAACTTTATTATTTTTTTAATCTCAAAATATTTTTATTGAAAATAAATTTGACATATACAAACAGTATGTCACAATTCTTGACTGCTTAGACCAAAATATAATGTCTGGCTTGTGGTGGAGCACGATAGAGAAAGAAAAGAGAGAGAGAGAAAGGGGGGGAGGGGGGTTATCATTCCAGGTGGGCATCCAGGGACGCCCACATGTCCCCTCTGGCCTTGTGATTCGCCGGGTGGTGGTTGGCGGTGATGTTGTCGGCCCCTCGTAGAAATGTTACCCAGTTGAACCAACGTTTGAACGTGGCTTTACTCGTGTTTTTCCAGTTACCTAGAATTGTTTTGGCGGCTGCGGTTAGCAAGACGTCAACTAGTTCGCGGTTCTCTTTGGAGTCGAGCTCTGTGGCCAGGAAGGCCATGGTTATGCCTGGTAGGCCCGTTGTATGTGGCAGCCAGTAAGCGTGTCAATGAATTTGTAAACTTTGCGCCAGAAAACCTTGACCTTGGGGCATTCGTATAGGACGTGAGCAAGGTCCCCCCTTGCTTTGTGGCAGTTCCAGCAGGTGCCTCTCTCGCTGGCTCCTACTGTTTCTAGCTTGGCTGGGGTCCAGTGTAGTCTGTGTAATAGCCAGTATTTTGTTTGGGCTAATTGTGGGGTTATCTTGTCTTTGGATGCTGAGATCCATAGTCTGGCCCTTTCATCTTCGTTTAGTGGTCTCTGTAACTCCCCTTCCCAGAATGCTAGTGTTTTGTTGTTTAGTGTTGTGGTGCGGGGGTGATGAGTTTGTAAATGTGAGCAGTTTGGTGGCCTGTCTTGTTTAGGTTTTGTGGGTACTGTGTGATGGATGGTTTGTGTTTCGAGAGGTTAGCTTTGGTGATGGCTGCCTTGATCCTGAGGAATTCCTAGAACTCCTTGTTTGGTAGTTTATGCGTGCGCTGGAGTGCTTCGAATGTGAGCGGGTTGCTGTCTAGCTCTAGTTGAGCCAGCGTCTTGATACTTCTGCTGTACCACTCTGTCTTCTCTAATGTCCCCCCTTTGTATGTCACCTTGGAGTTGTACCATATTGATTCCCATTTGGACCCTTTGATGCTGACCTCCAGTTCTCTGTCTACTCTGAGTAGTGCCGTCTTTGCGCTCCTGATGATTGCATTTTTTGCTTCTGGGCGTCTGTTGGCCGTCAGCGCCATGATTGGGTCGCCCCCCCCCCCCAGGATGCATCTTTCCAGATCGAGCCAGACCGGCATGTACTCTGGTGTGGGGGAGATCCAGTGTATGCCCTGTTTTGCTAGGCAGGCCATTTGGAAGGCCTTGTAGTTCGTAAGGTTTAGCCCACCTTGGTACTTTTTGAGTCTAAGTTTTGATAGGCTGATTCTGGCCTTCTTGCCACCCCAGAGGAATGAGTTGATTGCTTTATCTATTTTTTTTTTTTAAGTCCGTAGTTAAGGTTAGTGGTAGCATGCTCAGCAGATAGTTTAGCATTGGTGTGATCATCATCTTGATCGTCTCGACTCGACCCCACCAGCTGATAAATTTGGGGCTCCAGGCTTCTAGTTTGCTCCTGATCTTCCTCAGCATTGCCTCCTCGTTGTGGTCTAGGGTCGACCTAAGGTCTCTTCCAAAGAGGAGGCCCAGGTACTTCAGGGGTTTCCTCTGCCACGCAAGTCCGGACGTGCCTAGTACTGTCCTTGTTGTGTGGCAGTTCATTGGCTTGCATTCAGATTTGTCACGGTTTAATTTATATCCTGAGACCTGCGCATAGTCCTCACTGGTTTGCATCAGGGCTTCTATAGATGTTTCTGGGTCGTTAGTGGTGATCAGGATGTCGTCGGCATATGCTGCTGCTTGAAAGCTTGTCCTCCGACTCGTACTCCTGTTATTAGCGGATTATTCCTGATCATATAAAGGAGTGGTTCTAATGCGAGTAGGAATAGTCCCGGTGATAGAGGACACCCCTGCCTCGTCCCCCTCTCCAGGGTGAACCTCGCCGACGTGGTTGTGCTGACCACCACTCGTGCCCGGGGGTTTTTGTAGAGTGACATGACAATACCCTAGTATTTATCCCCTAGGCCGAATTTGCGCATGCATTGGTCAAGGAAGGGCCACGAGACTCTATCGAAGGCCTTTTCTGCGTCAAGCGCAATCATGACTGCCTTCTCCATGCTGTTAGCTGCGCGGTTTATGAGGTGGCAGAGTAGTCTGGTGTTGTCTTGTGAGAGTCTGCTTTTTAGGTAGCCTACTTGCGATTTGTGTAAGAGATGAGGTAGATATGTGTTTAGTCTTGCAGCCATTACTTTTGCGTATATTTTACAATCTACGTTTATTAGTGAGATCGGGCGATAGTTTTGCGGGAATTGTGGGTCCTTCCCCTCTTTGGGGATGACAATGATGTTTGCATCCACCACTTCAGAGCCACAAAAGAAGGTGAAACAACGCTCGGAGCTACCCTCGAGCAACCAACTCCCCGATAACGGAAGAAACGAAACCGAAACTCACCACTCCAGGGCGGCCATCTTGCGCTGGCAGCACACAAGCATGGACAGCAGCAGAGGTGAGCACACCGGAAGGCGGGGGTAAAACTTGTAAATGCGCTACACCACCCAGCCATTTAAAGTCCCAACAATTAAAGACCTAACCGAAAAAAGGAACCGCTGACCAGGCAGCATTTACGTAGGTCACAGAGGCTATTACCGGACCACGGCGGCCATCTTGAGAGGGGCAGGCGGCACAACGAGCACAACGAGCACAGAAGGCAAGCGCGCTGGGGGGGAGAGCAAGCCCCAAGGCACGTGCAGCACCACCCCTAACCCCCGAGCCAAAGAAACAAAAAGGACAGCCCAAGTGGCCAAGCTGCAAGGGCGCATAAAGGCGCTGGATAGCAACACGGTGGCCATCTTGGAAGGGGCAGTCGGTGACTAAAGCACAAGCAATACGAACACGGGAGGCGACCGCTGGACGGTATCGAGCCTCAAACGCGCGACACCTGGCCTCCCCAAAACCTAAGCGAAACAAGAAAGGGCCGCGGGCACAGACCGCAGTACAGGACACACAGACACGGCTGCCATCTTGGAAAGGGAGGCTGGCGGCACAGCGCAATAAGCCCAGAGCAACTCCACAGTCGTTGGAGGTGAGCCCCCAAACGTATGCCACAACGAAGAGCTGGCGACACAACAGACACCGGAGCTCATCCCTTGCTGTGGGCGGCCATCTCAGAACAAGCAAGAGGTAGCGACCCAGCCGGGAAGAGCGGTACTATCCTTCTTAAGCTCAACCGCCAGGCGCGCTAGACGGCACTACGGAACTAGCTTCAAACACCAGGGGAGCACACCGAACTAACACAGCATAACAACAAGCAGCAAGCCAAACCCCAATGGCACCGTAAGTCAGTCTGCGGAAAGGGACAAGGTCAGAGCCAACACAGCAAGTAGTGTTACCAGCCCACGGCGGGCAGCTCGTCAGGGCCAACGCCAACGGAACAAACGGTCCTACCCCGTAGAAGGTGCAGTGTAGCACTACGCAAGGCTACAATCGCAGCAGCAACGAGCACAGGGAAGCAAGCAACAGCAGTGCACAGAGAAGTTCTGGCGTCCAGCAAAACAAGAACCAGGACAGTAAGGTGGCCTAGCAGGTTCACCTTCAGTGGCAACACGAGGACAAAGACACAACATCAACAAACAGCGGCCCACACCAATAGACCCAACAGACGGACCAACAGAAGAAGGACAGGCTGTCCATATACCTCGCAAGAAGAGGTTTCGATAAGATGGCCAGCAGAGACGACAAATCTGCCAACGACAATAAAAAGCAAAGGAAGGATATGGTGGAATCTCCAATCAAGATGAAAAACAACCACACCATTGATGCAGCGATGGAAACACTCCTCAAAAAGATAACGGAAGCCAACGACCTAGCCAAGGCCACTAAGAACTCCATGGATAACGTTCAGCTAGAACTCACTGCAATACGAGCGGACCAAAATAAAATCACCAGCAGAGTAGGTGAAGCGGAGAGGAGAATTAGCGACATAGAAGATAGAACAGCCAGCACGGACAGAGATGTACGCCATGTCTCCAAGGTATCCAGCGACCTTCAGAGAATGTTTGCGGAACAGGAAGACAGAAACAGGAAGGGGAACATCAGGATCCTGGGAGTGCCAGAGGATGAAGAAGAGGCCGCAGGGTCATGCGCAGCAATGCTAGAAACTCTAATTCCAAAACTGACGGGCCTCAAATTCAAAAGAGCCTTCGAGATTGACAAGGCATATAGAGTACCGGCGATGAAGCAACAGCAGACGAAAGGTCCGAGAACAATCATTTGCAAACTCTTGCCAGCCAATCACACCAACGCCATTTTTGCGTTTGCGAGAAAAGGCCAAACAGTGAAGTGGAATGGTCATAAGATAATAATCACCAAAGACTTCTCGAAAGTAACGGTGGAAACTAGAAAAGGCTTCCTAGCACTCAGGGAAAGGCTAAAGAAAGCTAACATCACGTGCAGCTTTGCAGGGCCTGCAAAAATGCGAATAAAGGACAGGAGAGGCATGCGCACTTTTGACGACTCAGCCGACCTACGTAGATACCTCCAAGGACCCGAACCGGAGGAAATGGAAGAAACAAGCCCAGGGACAGCGAAAAGGAGGGCATCGTCAGACGGCTCGGAAACAGGCGCAGCAGGCGGACACTAAGACACAAGCCAGGCCAACACTACAGCAGCGTCAGCATACCTAAACAACGCCTACCTCACCATGCCACAGTGCAGCGGCACCACTGATCACTACAAACATGTATCTACCTCATGACCACTAAAAGCGCGGCAGGCCGGTGACCTAGACTTACCACCTGAAATATTTTGTATCACTCAGAAAGGCTGCAGCCACACCGCAACGACACCACAGAACACTCTGAAGGACGCATCTACCTCAACGGACCTTTGAACTTTGAACTTGAACTCTGAACTCGGAACTTGGACTATTACCTAAAGTATTATGTATCTATCAGGGAAGACCGGACCACATGCAGGCTCCAGCTGTCTGAAAAGAATATCCTTTACCAGATGTGTACAGCACAGCAGGGGGCAGGGGAGTATCGATCTCGGGGGGGGGATGCGGGGGTGGAGGACCATTGCTGTCGCGCGTTTACAGTACGTTGACAGGGTGGAGGGCGGAGGGGAGGGAAGGGGGGGAGAGGGCCGGGCGGGGAGCCAAGCGGCATGGACAATCGTAACCTTGTGGAGACACTTTTTCTCTTTTTCCCTCTTTCTGTCCTACTACACATCCCAGATCCCCAACCTGGTGGATAGGAACACCCTCACCACACTCACAAAAAAGAAGTACGAATTGAACAGGATACTAAGTGAAAGGGCAAGCACTTGGATTAACAAATACAAATCCATAAACCTATGCTCAGCAAACAAAGCAGGCAGAGCACTAGCAGGATACCTGAAAGCCAAACAAAGGCAGCACTCTGTCGTAGCGATTACAGACAAAAATAACAGAACCCACACGGTCAACAAGCTAATCCTTGAAACCTTCAGGGGTTTCTACAAGGAACTGTACACAGCAGACAAATCACTAGCGGCAGACGGCGGCGCAAACTTGCTAGACAAACTCGATCTGCCCAAACTAAGCAACGAACAAAGAGACTCACTAGAGCAGGACATAACTTACTTTATTATTAAAGGACATTTGATCAGGCACAGTTATAAATGACTTCCCGAATAAGGAGATGACCACTAGGGGGCATATGTATGAAACTGATTTTAGTCGCAAACGCTGATATTCACAAAAAAGCAGCGTTTGCGACTAAAAATTGACAAAACGCGATGTATCAAGCACCCAAGTTGTGCGATTTCTCCTTAAGAAATCGCAAATTATCACCAACTTCAAGTTGGTGGTAATTTGCGATTTCTGTCAATAATGCACTTTTTGGCATGTTTCAAAGTGCCATGTGGCGTAAATACATGCCCTTAGGGCATTTATGTGCGCCATATGCACACACATGCTCATTTCAGGGGTGCATCAGGGTGTCCTTATGACACCCTTGAAATTATTCTCAATTTGAGATTCTCAAATTGCGAATCGCAAATTGAGAATTATTTACCATTCATTCCTATGGGTCTCCTGGCCCATAGGAATGAATGGAAAGGTATTCCTTAATTGCGATTTCGCAATTTGCTAATCGCAATTAAGGAATACTAAAAAATTGCTAAATATTTGCGATTTTTTTAATGCATCCCGTTTTGCAATTCTCAAATAGCGATTCCCAAAAAATCGCTATTTAAGAATCGCAAACACAGATGTTGATACATATGAGCCCAAGAGAGGTACTTGTTGTGGGTGCACTTACCCCCCTTTGTTATTTGCCTTTCATTTAGGACAGTGGAAACTTTCAGGTCAGAGAAATTGACCCATGTTTTTCTCAACTCTGGAAGTAAACCGTATTCTGACTTAATGCAGACAAAAATGCCCTAGTTTAAAGAATAGGTAAAGAGGATGTACAAGCACAACAGCAGGGTTCCAGACTACATGATACTAGGTAGATTTGCATTATTCCAAATGAAATGGTTAGCAGGGAAAATAATGACAAAATGATATTTCAGGATGATAGTTTCAGAAAAAGAAGAAGGTTATATACACCTAATGATCAAACAATGGCCCATACATTGGCCGCACAGTTGCACATCAGTAGGCCAAGTCAATCTTACAATGATTCTGCTAAAGTTTACCATTGGAATGCTACTTTTTTCCTCATGAGTGAGGCCTATTTTGCATTTATTTCGTTTACAATTAAAAGCATGAGGTTAAGCCAAAGGCAAATAGGCAGTCCCTTGGAATAATGTGGATGAGCACTTCCGGATTTGAAAAATCATTATAAGAAACTTACAGTAAAGTATTTGAGAAGAGTAATTAATATACGTAGTAGTAGTGGGTGCATATATTTTGATGATCACTACTCTTACAACCACTCCTTACATGTTTGTATGCCCTTAACCATCTAGAAATTTAAAAATAGAAGTTGTTATCATTTATAACTGTACAGAAAGACATAGGAGGCACCTAGTTTGAATAAGGAAACCTCACTATGGGGAAATCCATTTCTCCCGGAGAATGTTATGTATTGATGTCATTGAATTGGGAGGAAGGTGATTTTGTTAGTAATATTTCGATTATGCAAGTAGAAAACAGTGTTAGGCTAGGGCAGGTCATAAAGCATTATGTTATTTTGTTATTTTAGAATCTTAATTGAGGTTTAAACATAAACTATGTGTTTGCTCAAATATTTGCAGTTAAGAGAGCAGTTAATAGAAAAGAAGTTCAAATATGTTGGATTCACAGTGGATTTGTAAAATAGGCTCTATCATTTTATAATAGACAGTGATAAAATTAAAACCCATTCATATACCTTAATTATATTGAAAAAAAGCATCCTTAATGTACAGAGACAAAAATGTAACAAGAAAAGGTATTTGTAAGGAGAAGTCATCCCAGTGGATTAGACTCAATTGACTAAATCGGTGCATCAGATCTCAGTGAGAGTTAATATGAGAAGAGCATAGTCATATAGTATGAAAACTTTCATTACTGCTTCACTTCTTTCTAAAAAGTCAAACTAAAATAAAATGAAATGCTTGTGATACCATAATGACCAACCAGACTGACTGCATGTGGATTGCAAGGATGATAGCTTGATTGATTACTGGGAGAGTATTTTTCAAAACACAAGTGAAATTTTACAGATGAGGTTGAACATAGTCCACAAGTTGCTGTTCTTGGAAATTTCCAAAAAGATGTAAAGTGAATACAATTTTATGATCATAGCAATGCTGTTGTGCGCCCACTGTCATGCGGATAACCCCACCCTTCTGCACATGCTGTGGGTGTGCCCCTCATTTACTGCTTATTGGACAGAGATTTTGCCAACCCTGTCAGAGTTGTTTGACATCCAACTGTGGGATACACCAACGCATTGTCTCCTGGGGCTATATCCCAGGCCAAAGGGATGGAAAGTGACACAGCGCTATGTAGATCTGGCACTCCTACAAGCAAAGCGGAAGATAACTAGGCGCTGGAAGTCTCCTTGGTCACCCCAGATGACTCACTGGCATAATGGTCACGCTGTTTCTGTTGTTGATATTTCGACATACAGTCACCTGTGAGAGCTGACCAGTCACAAGACCGCAGCTGACGACCCACCCAGCAGCTGACAGTCACTAGGAATAACAATGCAATGCTACTAACAGCTCAGATGTTTACAAACTGTAAGCACCAGGCAGCACCTGAGAGGTGAGGATGAGGTGAGGATTCATACACAAGAACCAGGGCTCACCGCTGGAGGATGGATCACTTATTAAGCAGGGGGCCCTCACCACTCAGGGGTCGGCCATTCACACAGAGGCCTATGTACGTCTATAAGATGCCAGAATCTCAGGTGGCCCTCACCACATTTTGGAGGGGGGGTCGTTTTTCCTTGAGCCCCTGTCAAGAAGATTGGTGTAGTAGTTACAAGGCACATATAGCATTACATAAAAGTTTATCATTTCTCTGATCGTTTTTAATATTCTACTGCGTAGCACGCACTGGCCTGCGCATTCAAAGTCTCTCTTTAAAGTGATACGGAAGCTCGGAAAGGTAAAAAAAACACCGATCTATTTGTTACAGTTCCTCTTTCCCAGCCGCGATGAAGAGAGCATATTTCACCCGCGGCTGTCACAATTCCGCATTGTTAATAAAATGTATAAACTCGTGTCGCGCCTACGGGAGCAGAGGTAAATTGACCGTAGGCGGCAACCCATTTGTCTCGCCGAGTCTCCAAAAACATTTTCTGGGTGGATAATTTTAATTTTCCCCGAGCAAGTACCAACTCCGTTAGTTATCCTGACACACGGGGAAGTTTATTACCAGCCTAAGCAGGCCAGCTTTCTGTGAACAAGTGACTGAGCGCCCAGGGAGGGCTTCCAACCGCCTCCAAATGGCGCCTCTCAGAAGCCGGCGTTCATCTGTTTTGAAGATGGCTTCGTGCGGTCGGCGGCAGAGACACCTCAAGTCCGTGACAGATAAGCTACCTACACAACCCAAACCCATTTACGCTCACATCTCTCCAACAATCACATTTATTGTCGTCGCTGCTAATGGGCTTGTCAGTTGTCACAAGATGGACCGTCTACTGGAGGTATTTTGTGTGTCTGGGGCTAGCTATACGGGCACCAGGCTGCGGGATGCAATCTCACCCCGGCTACGCGCAGCGGTGCTTATCTGTGTCCAGGGCTGTAAATGCCAGAGCCCTAGCTTGCGCTATAACTTAACAGCGTTGGGGGAGGAGTAAATGGTCACAGATGTGCAGCGATGCTATCCACGGAAACGTACCTAGAACTCCCGGAAAAGAGAAGAGGGAATAGAATGTATGTGAGGCTTGTGTGAGAAGGGACGTGGGTGTGGGAATGATGACTGAATGTTCCTCGAAGCTGGTGGTCTAGGGGTCTCCAGGCGTCCTGGCGTAGGTGATCTGCTTTGTTTGAGTTGTATTGTGGCTGAGGTGATGATGACTCAGGCAAGGGAGGTACAGTACTCTGCATTCGAGACCGCAGAGCCACAACGCATGTATTTTCCAACTTCCTTACTTCACCAACTTGTGGGGTTCCTGGGCAGAACCCCAAGCATCCCATTTCGCTGATATACCACAACTAGGAGCGCCAATTAATAAAGCTGTGTTAGAACCACTGTTAAACAAAGTGGCGTGGCTTCCATTGGTGCAGCAGGTGCAGTGGCACCAGGGACCAGAGGCCTCAGGACCCCACTGAATCCTCGCTATTATTTTTTAATGTATTTGATTTTGCCAGAACCAAAGGCCAAAAGCAGCACTTTGTTGTTGCGAAACTTAACTTTTAATGTGACTTTCCTTTGAATGCATTCCACGTCGACTGACCGCGTGACGTCATTGGTGTTGTTTATTTAGGGTGTCTTCTTCAGATTACTTCACGTTGAAAGCAGCGTCTCCTGTCAGCCTCTCCCCACACATGCTGCCCGTTCCTCTCTGGCGCGCGTCTACCCCTTCAGGCCCCTACATCCGTAGTCTGCCTTGAAGGTCATTTCCTTAGAACTGGGAGACAAACAACTTGGATGTGTGTACACTGGATGGATATGCGAGGTCAAAACATATCTGCAAAGATGGGAACAGACACAAGAGAAAGATGCGCGCCCTGGACAGTGACACTCACTGACATGCCTGGCTCACTCTTGTGCTAGCCCCTGGCAGAAAACCCCTGGATAAACATTCTCAAAGCGCACTCATCCGCGCTGCCTCCCTGACCACAAACACAGCCAACTAATAGAAACCGCTGCTCGCTGTGATTTACAGTTTCCGCTCTGGCTGAAACAAGCAGTACTGGCAAAAATCCCAAAGTAAAAAAGAAAGCTGTACTTACTTGCATTTTCACACTTAGCATCAATCCGAATTCCTGCATGCGCAGGTAAGTGTCCTATTGCGCGGAGGGACCCGCCGGTCTCCGGATCATGACTGCTCGTTCCCTGTCCACCCTGGTGTGTGCCTGTCCCACCCTGTCAGCGGGGGGGGGGGGGGGGGGCAGGATGAGCAGGGGCCTCTGAGGTTCCTTGCACTGAAGGGGAAGCACTGGGAGGATTTCCTGCCCGGGCTCCGGAGCGGGGAGTGGAGCAGAGGCAGGCAGTCGCTGCCAGAGTCACACGGAGCGGGCTGCGCGCCTCAGCTGCTGCCTGTCAGCTGCGCATTGCGAGCCCGGGGCACGCAGCCCTCCCTCCGCAGAGGCAGGCAGCGGGCGCTGCTCCTCCGCAGCCACGGAGCCCGGCTGCCTCTCCCCGGGCGCAGCGCTCCGTCGCTCCTCTGCAGTCCGCGGCGGCTGCTCCAGCCTCTCGCGTCTGGGAGCAGGAAGGGACTTGGTAATGCGCGCATTGTCGTAGCAAGGGTTTCACGGGCCCCAGTGCAAGCAGGTAAATGGCCACCAGACCCCCTTACCCACTGCGAGAGTGGTGGACGAGGAAGACAGCAATCATTTGGGTGCCCTGAGCCTCATTTACTCTGGGACCCGGTGCGACTGCACCTTCCGCACTGTTGATACCTACTCCCCTGGTTCCGCGTCCATATCGAAAGATATGGCTTGAGCCCTCTTCGAAGTGCAATTTGGGGTTATACGATATACGGAATCTGAGTGGAAAAGTTGTGACTCCCCAAAGGTTATTTTCAATGTTATAAACCCGTATTCCTCTCAACCTGCTGGAGCTTTAAAATGTTTTGAAGACGACACCATTGAAGTTAAGGCTGGGGGGCAGTAATTATGTTCTTCGAACAGGATGAACACTCAAGGTACATGGATGTATTTGACCTGATGGGAGTGCAAAGGTGACCTCGGAGTGGGTGACGTAATCCTCATGAGGGCGATTAGAGAAATATTCACCCATTCTAGCCCGCTGGGTAGGTGCTGCACGTGCTTGTACGGCACGCACTCACGCTCTTCCATCTATTCATCACAGAGCTCTTTTCAGGCTGAAAGCTTCGCTCACCTCTGCAGCTGCAGAGATATTTTCACTCGCCGAATACCGCGCGCGCGGTAATCTTGCAGCATTCAGCAGTGTTAATTGAAACTCGGAAACGTAGTCCCGCTCTAGACGTGGCTACGAAATATATCAAGATGCAGAGCCTTGGCAACTACTGGCTCCAGCGCCAGCCAGCTGCTAGTAAATCAGCCAGAAGGCGCTGCTTCCCCTAGAATTTTAATCAGGACCCTTCAATAGGAGTACACATTTCTCCAAAGCTCAATATTTAGGAATACATGCATGGGTTACTAATTTTCGTATAGGGAGCAGAGCATATAGTTGTACTGCTGAAAGTGCCACATTCAGTATTGTACTAATCTTTCTGAAAACGCAATATTTCTTTGTTTTGACATTATTTTCCACCTTTACATATTACGTTATGAGCTCTGTGTACAGCATCCATGCTGCCATTGATGTAACATCTCAGCACTCTAGGAGACATTGGTGCCTCCTAAATTGTGGCCAGATTCACTAACACGTTGCACAGGGTTCGCGTTACTGTTCTAACGCAAGTCCCGCGCAAAGCGTTGTGATAGTATTTACTTTTGTATGGAAAAAGTGGTCAAGGTGAAACAAAGTAGTGCTATGCACAACTTTGCATCAACGGGACGTTCCATCCATGGTACCCGCTCCATTGACAGCAGACGGTGTGTTTTTTGTTTCCTGTCTGTCACTGCGGGAAAAGCTTGGCGGAGAGGGGAAGAAAAAAAGACAATTATGACCCCCACACCCTGGGAAAAAATTGAGCATTTTGGGAGTTTGTTTCTGAAAAACAAAAAAAGTTAAAAGATTGGTGAATGAGCGTCAACACCGGCAAAGGCCGTCCACCAAACGTTGTGTACTTGGAAGGGAACCGCTGTGATGGCGATTCCTTTCAAAGCACAGAGATGACTGATGTGCTGGCAGACATCTCTAAACTCGACGGACGAGGTACCATCAGGGGGCAGACTAATGATGGCTGTTTACCAAACATTTAAGGTTTTTTTGTTTTTCAAAAACAGACTCCTAAAGCAGAAGTTTGTTTCTGAAAAACAAAAAAACTGGTGGTGACGGACAGTAAAAAAATTGATGTTACACCGTCCACCCTCAATAGGAGGGAGGTATAGGGTGGGAGGTACGATGCCCTTCCTCTGAGGGTGGGCCATGGGAAGAAGCTGTTTATCATCAGAGACAGCAGTTGTTCCAACGGAAAAGGTGGAGTGCCTGTCTCTAAATGAGGGGGAGTGACCAATAGTTAAGCGGTGTTTGCCAAACTCTAAATCCGGCCCTTATTGATGGATTGGTCGAGTAGCAAAGGCGGGCCTAGCCTGGTCTGGCTACAAGACTGGCTACAGGACTTTGAGTTGTTAAAATTAATCCACATTGGGCATAAAATATTGACTGCATTGTTTTTTGTTGAGGAAATTGCAAAGTACCAGAGACACTATGATAATGGGTAAAAAACGTCAGTTTGCTACATCTTACTAGTCCATTTTTTCAGTGTCTCTCACTCCAAAATATGTATGTAAAAAATGGAAGTGTCCCACCTTATTGAACCCCTTTCTAGTATGGACTAAAATGTTAAGAAATGTGTTCTCCCTCAGCAAGATTCCCTTTATGCTTGGTTTTAACATAATGGGCTTGGTTCACAAAGATTGGTTTATAGTAGGTGTGATTTGTACTCATGAATATTAGGGGTACGCTAAGAGTGCTCGTGGCGTACTCCTAAATACCACATTTCAGGAATTCAGGACTACCACAAGAGTAAGTCACAGGAAAATCTTTATGAATCAGATATAACATATATTACAGTTATCACATTTGAAGTGCTTTTTATGTATAAATGTCGCTGCCTTTATCAGGTATGTACGAAAGGCTCTAGTAATCAAAAGTGTTTACTTTACTTGACCACTGATCATGACTCAGTGGATCCCAAAGTCCTACTGGAGCACTTGGAAAGATGAGCCGGCATTTTTGGAACAGCTGTACAATGGTGAAAGCCATTTTATTAAATGACTACTAGCAAATTAATATTGGATTTTCCCCTTTGACGCTGAAATTCGTCTCATGCTGAGTACCTCTGGAATCTCCACTATCCCCAGCGCTATTCAGTATTTATATGACATTTAGATAATGATACGCTGTGTGAATGTATAACACATAGTCCATACCCCTTCTAAATTATGTTCAGTTCCTGAACAATGGGCTTCTATTTTCTCCTCCTCCTGTGATGTGGCTGCACTCTCCTGGCCGGACCTGATGGGAATCCAGGCAAAGAGCCTGATATAGAGTTCCGCGGCCAGGTTATTCCATTACATACATGACGGATATCCCGTTGGTCATGTTAAAGTTGTATTATATACACCAGCACTTGTAATACAGCGTTCGAAACTATTTGTAACAACGTAACCCACGTACTGAACACTAAATCGTGCCCTTACTCTCTGTGTCCCTGGGGCGATCTGTCCCCCTGCCCAGCACTATTTCTTTCCAACAGTGTTTGTGTTGTGGTGTGTGAGGTCATCAGCCTTTGCTGCTCCAATTATTCACTATTTGTGAATGCTAGTAATTCACTGCTTGCTAATGTCTAAATGTGTGTTGCAACTTTTTGCAACTTGCAAACATTTTTGCAATGATTTCTCCCCAGAGCTATTTGTGGGCCGCAATTGCTCACAAAATTTGCACAGAAAATTTGCCCCCACGTCCATCTGCTTCCCGGTGCCTCTGATCACCAAGACCTGCCCTACTCTCTTTCTCATTGCTTGAGACCCGTTTTTGAGGCAGCTGACCTCACTGCCCTTCTGGTGATCCTGCCACTGACCAGAGAGCTGCCTTCCCTGTTCGCAGAAGCGTGTACCAAATATGCATCAGGTGGTGCACCCTCAGAAACTAATCTTACTTCAGAAGTGGAAAGGAAATGAGAAGTGGTTCTGTCTGAGTCTGCTAAGTGAACAGTCATTTCACTTCCCTCATGGAGCATGTTACAAAGAAACTCTGGTTTCCGCCCTGTGAAAACAAAAATCTGACATCGCACCAGTCAGAAACCTGTTACTTGCAGAGGAGGAGGAGGAGGAGGTGTAATCAAAGCTGAAAAGGAACAGCTGAGCTCAACCAGCTTCGCCCCCCTTCAATAGACACGTCTTGCAATTAACCAATCGAAACTGTAAAAGGCCATTTCCTCTGTAAAACATAGTGTAGCATTGAACACCTTTTCCTGTTGGTGCTAATACTGAGCAAGCAACTGTCCTTAATGAATAACAAATCCTTCAGTTTAATGAGCCAGTCTACCATAGCTACATCAAGCATATGGTGGCACCACATGGGCTGTTCGCAGCAGATGTGTAATAAGAACAGTCCTTATAAAGCACAGACGTATTAAATAGCACTGGTACATGTTCAAGCATCCCTTGAAGGAAGATGTTTCTGTTAGTTTGTCGTGAAATGTCTAGGGCATTTACTGGTAATCTTCTTTGCTTCAGTTTAATTTTCCTTGTCTCAATCAGACGCGGCCCATGAATGTAAGAGCGGTGAGGCCATGTGGGAGGGGATATCAACAGACGATGAAGAGGGAAAATTAAATAAAATTTTCCTTCTTCGTCATCTGTCGAGATCCCCACTCCCGCCGGGCCCCACTGCCCCGCCGCTCTTACCTGCACGGACCGCGGCTGGTCTCAATACTTACAAAATGCAGTTATGATTGCCCTGCCTCACACAGAGACTCCTTTCCAAGCATCTTTCTCCAACTTTAACGACACACCCTCTTTACTATGTTAAGGAGATGATGTCACTGACACTTCCGGTTAAGCCTCCAATAATCTCAAAGAATACGCAGGGTTGGAGGGAGGGAACATATGTATTGTGATGAGGAAGGTGAAATCGGAGTACTGAAGATTATCGATAAGTAATCTAATATTACATCTTCATTTACATCCGTTGTCCCACTCCTTACTAAATACAGACATGCCAAAGCTAAATATCTTCTTTGAAAAAACCACATTGAATAGGAATCATGCTACTAAACTCAGTTTGATTTCAAAACATGATCCTGTTGAAACAAGGGAATTTAAGGGGTATTCTTGCCTTTCAGAACTTTTGAACCAAAATCTAACTCTGTCTCTTGGATAACATTGAACCTATAGTGTTTAACGTAGATGAATGTGCAAAAGTTGCTGCGGCACACATATTTGTAATAGCGGACCAGCCCATTCTGGCCAAGAGGCTGCCATTCTCATTGCTGAAGGAGCTTGAACTGCACCTGGAAGAAAGTGATTGGAAATTGAATAGGTCATAGTGATCACTTCCAAAATCCATTGTCTCAAGGTAGACACATGAGATTTAAAAATGTATAGAAAATCACACTTTCTTAACTCCATAGTCAACATCTTCACCGCTTTCAATTGTCATATATAGGGATCAGAAGTCTCTTAACTAAGGGCTGCTACAAGCACGAAGAATATATATCAGCCCTCATTTCTAAATCCATACTGAAGAGGCCTCCTTCAAAGAAGTATCTGCCATCTGCCTTTTTATCATTTGTGTTATGTAGCACCACATCTTCTGTTAGAATTGCAGTCTAGCTAAATTTGTCAACAAGGGTCCACCTCCAACTTCTGTGGAACATCCATAACTCCTTCATCAAAGGGCTAGAGCTTACCAGTAAACCTTGGGACTGAAGTCTTTTTAGAGGCCCTCCACCCTCTCTTCAATAATCCTGGATTTATTGGAAATTTCAGGAGTTCTGGAATGTTAAACTGTCTGCTGCATTGCCCACTTGTGGAAGGTTATACTTCATAAGTCGGCAATTTTTGATTCACAGACATATAGGAAATCAAACCTTCTTTCTGGATATATTTCTCTGTAGGGAGTCCAGACTCAATGCTTCCCGATTTGTCATTCTAATCTATAGAAAAACAAGGAGATGAAACTGAAGAAAGTGAAGTACAGGAGAAGACTCAGATCTGGTAGAAGAAACATGTCTCCGCTGGCAATCTTGCTTTTTGTGAAAGGACTCAGCAGGCATGGCCCGTGCAGAGCGTTATACCGAGGCGGTGACGTAAGTACCGAAAAAAATCAATAAAACAAATTTCGTTGCCCGCGCTGCATCGCTAAATGTGATGCAGCGCGGGCAACGAAATTCATTTTTTTTTTTTTGTGGTACTTACCTGTAGTAGTCCATATCCCGCATTTTACAACCCCCCACTCTGACCCTCCCCCGTCTGACGTCACCGCCCCGGTATAACACCCTGCACGAGCCATGCCCGGAACTCAGAAATGAGTCTGCCCGTCATCTGTAATTGGTCTTCTGGCATACTGGAAGAATAATTCCCCTTCTTTGAAGAATAGTTACTTAAATCATGCATTCTCCCTTTCCTAGATGGAGCAGAAGGTGGCAAATGTGGTTGCTTTTGGCTGTGCTTGCCCACCTTTCCAGTTAGGAATGAGCTCTCAACGCACCTTTCCACCTAAATACTGTTGACTAGGAATTCCTTCCTTATTTTATTTAAAAAAAACATTGAATCTCAATATTAACATATAGAATCTGTTTTGATATATACACAGCTAATGAATTTTAGCCACAAATGAATATATTAACGGAAGAAAAAACATTAAGCTACATGTTCAACATGCATGCACTTATCTTAGGTGCGTAAAAGAGAATGCCAAGTCATTCTGGTCATTTTAACCACTGCACCCTTTTTGCCACATATCTGTTTGACTTTGTGCAGAATAAAGTATCACAGGTACAATGCTTCCCTAAATGCATTTACCTTAGAAATACTTGAATGTATATATATTACTATAATGTATATCCAAAACGCCACCGTAAGACTGGTCCTCAACCTGCCAAGCCACTGCCACATTTCCCAGCACCTGTGCACACTCCACTGGCTCCCCATCGAAGCTAGAGTCACCTTCAAGATGCTAACCTACGCTCAGAAGGCCCTCCACGACACCGGACCAGCATACCTGAACAGCCGACTCAAATTCCACGCACTCCAAAGGACCCTATGATCAGCCCAGCTCTCCTATGCCGTGGTCACCCGCACCAGAAAGACCAGATCGGGAGGCCACTCCTTCTCCTTCTGAGCGGCCAGTGCCTGGAACGACCTTCCGCTCCACCTCAGACAGATACCATTGCTCCCCATCTTCTCAAGAAACCTAAAAATCTTGCTCTTCGACAGACCCTTTTCTTGCTGGACTGGAACTTGCGCCCCCCGCACCACCCCCACATCCCCAGCACCTTGAGACCCTTACGGGTGAGTAGTTGCGCTTACCAAATACCTGATTTGACTTTACATAAATGCAGACTATTGCACCTTGATTAGTCTGCACATCCGGAAATCAGGCACGCCTTCTCACAGTTGGACAGTGAACGGTTAGATGATTAGACGCGTTTCATCCAGCAACGCAGTCCGTCGGCTTCTTGCCTTCATGGATGGTGCTGATCTAACCAAGATGGGCCTGTGTACCGCCTACGGATCAGAGCACGCTTCCCTGTTTAAAACAAAGTTAGAAGGGGCCAATGCACCACTTACCAGAATGAGGAAGGGATCAACTTTGACAGCTCATGGGCCACTGAACGGCAAACAACAGAGTCAACAAATGATGTTCAACCACCATACACAGGCCCTGGCACTATGCGGAAGAAAGGGCACATGGAAGCGGAACACGAGAAAAACAGGAAGTACAAGTGACATCATCTCCTTTACCTTACAAAGCAGGATGGGTCTTTTCAAATTACTGGAGCAATAAATATCATTAATTAATTAAAGCCTGTTGATTGTTGCTTAGTGCCCCCCACTTTCTTACTCTTTTGAGGGTCTTAAGAAACTCAAAGGGACCCAGTCATACGGATAGCACTCAAAGAACTGAAAGACTTAATTCAGAGCCCCTGTTGGGCAGCCTGGATTGAAAATCTTCTTTCATTATAAGAAATTGCTAGGCTCAATGTGTATGTATTTTTATGTAGGCACGTGTATGCACGCACATGTATATTTATGTCTAGGTGCTTTTTCTACTCTATGGTACTAGTGAATTGCAGAAAAGTGAGCGAGTACAGTTGCTTCGTCAGAAGTGAAATATTATTATTTTAAAGAATAAAAGTCCTCCTTGTGGGGACACTCTGCATTAGTGACGCTACCTGTGTAATCAGATTCCGGATCTCTTACCAGCATATTGACTTATTATCTTAAAATCTTCTGCTATTGATCATCATATCGAAAATATTGTCATTGTTTCTAAGCACTGAAAGCCTTGGCCACTGTTCAATGTCAATCTGCAACCTCCTGCAAGATATGGGCGATCTTCATTGGAGAGATACCGTCACTACGTGTTAGCCAGGGTGAATATCACCTGCACGCTTACAGGATGGGTATTTATGTAGCTCCCAGTGTCCCCGTCGAGGCGCTTAAGAGTTTTGCGGATGTGATCATCGAGTTCGGAGGAAGATTTAATATGAGTTTCGAATTACAGCGCTCATTGATTTCCCTGGATGCTCTGTGGTCACGGGCTAGTAGTAGTTCTGCACTGTGCTTAATTTGAAAAGTTAATTAAAGTGGGTTAGTACATTCACCCCCATACTCATGGCTACACTTTGCTAGACCCCAAGAGGTTACCGGTTCCATGTTCTGTTCAAAATGGTCTGCTCAAATGTACTCTCACATCTACTTTTTTTCCACCCTGCCTGGAAGATTTTCTTTATTTCGTTCCAAAAATAAGAATCTTCTTTTCTCAGTGTTTACTGTATTTCCCATATTTCTTTTCTAAAATAGGAATCTTCTTTTCTCAGTGTTTACTGTATTTCCCATATTTCTTTTCTAAAATAAGAATTTTCTTTTCTCAGTGTTTACTGTATTTCCAATATTTCCTTTCTAAAATAAAAATCTTCTTTTCTCAGTGTTTACTGTATTTCCAATATTTTCTTTCTAAAATAAAAATCTTCTTTTCTCAGTGTTTACTGTATTTCCTATATTACTATTCTAAAATAAGAATCTTCTTTTCCCAGTGTTTACTGTATTTCTATATTTCTTTTCTAAAATAGGAAGCTTCTTTTCTCAGTGTTTACTGTGAGGTGATTATTATCAAGTAATTTCAAAATCACAGTTGGCAATGGGGTTTCAGGGCTGTGCCGTAAATGCTATTTTTAAGAGAGCCACTGGCAAAGACAATTGGTTGCATCTCTGGGACCTATTGGCTTTGCCAATGCTTTTAGCAACGCTGTACAGCACCCCCGAAGCTCTGCAGAGTGGCTTAAAAAAGTGAAAAAAAGCCTATGACACAGGTGCATCAGAGGTTTGCGCAACAAGCATGTGCCCACCTACAAAATGACGCAAACGCTTTTTTTCCTTTGTGTTGAACAATCTGAGTTGGATCAATAAACAGAAAAAAAGTAGCACTAGTGGGTTGAGTGGACAACCTGGGTTTGAGGGCAAGCAACACAGTGAATGGGCTGAATCAAGACAGGGGCACGGGTGGGGGAAGCAACATGGAGGGCATTTACTGAGAGGAAGCAGCACTGAAGGTGTAGGCGGGCTGCAACATGGGGTGCAGGTGGGGTGAAGCTACATATGGGGCGTGGGTGGGGGAAGCAAGCAGACAGAGTAGTATGAGGCAGGGGAGGGGGAAGGCAAAGTAACTTCAGAGCAACATGGAGCAAAAGGGAGAAGCACTTAGTAGGGCAAGCAATGTGGGGGGGTGGGCAGAGAAGCACTTGAGAAAGCACACACCATGAAGGAGACAGAGAGAAGCACACAGGCAGAGAAAGAGCAACACAAGTGATGCGGAGGGAGGGAAGGACACAAGAGAGAGAGCTGGAAAACATATACACTCTTCTGGAGTGCTGAAGCAAAAAGAAAAGAGAAGTGCCAGAAAAAGGAGCAGTGGAAGGACACAAGTAAAATGTTCATGGCCCTGGAGAGGGACAGACGTATGAAGAGAAAGTAATGTCCACTCACGCTAATGAATAAGAAGCAAGTAAATGAGAGTCAACTAATGGTTAGTAATGGGCAGGCTGTAAGAGCACTGTAAGCAGGCAATACACATTGCAGCAGACAGTGCTGTGCCGTCTAGTAGATAAGACCTAAAAAGGGCAACAAAAACAACGAACATTAGCAATGCCAACATGTATGTCTTCACATATCTGAAAGTGTTTGGTTGTTGATTATCGAGTTTGTATGGATGGGCGAGTCCAAGAAAGAGATAAATGATGAGTAGGATCATAGATGGATGAATGGGTGAGTGTCAGGGCATGAATGTATGAACAGGTGAGTGACTCTGTATATAAACTGATGAACGGATGATGAATGGCCCGTTCCTGCACTGTGGACTCAGCAAACAAACAATCACTCATTATTTTATCTATTTTCTCTCGCGTCAAACACTTTCACACAGGCATGCACTTCGTCACCCATTTATCCATCCAACCACTCATATTTTCATTAAGCCAGTCATGTGTTCAGTTACCTTTTCATCCATCCATGAACTCAGTCGTCCATTCAACCATTCGTGCACCCAATCACTCACTGGTTAATCTATCCTTTTATCTACCCATTGACTCATTCTGAGATTTTCCCACTCAGACATCTACACAACAAACTGTCAATGAATAAGGGCTTCCATAAAAAAAAAATTGCCACTCTGCTTTGATAATTCTTGCTCCTTCCCGCGGTGTGGAAGGTGAGATGGCTCACTTCGTAGGTTTGTGCTGTATAAATATTTCCAGTGGCCTGCTTCGCCCATAGCAAAGCAGTACATTATGAAATTCAATATGGTCTTGTTATCACATAGGAGAATATTTTTTTCAATTCATTTGACATTAATACGCACATTACAATCACTGATGTGGCATGAAGGTTTGTAATGGCATTGTCCGAATGACACGTGCAGTGGAACGAGTGTCTGCTATTGTGTCCTCAGTAGGAAGTGTTGAATGTGATGTGTAAGGGGCAGAAAGAAGCTCCAGCCATGGCTGAAAACCCAGCGATGCGCATAGCCATGGCAGTGATGTAGAAGAATGAAAGGCTATGACTTGTCTTCTATCTATACATATAGGACCTACTGTAGTTCTTTAGACAGAAGAAAGTATTAGCTATTGTAGTTGTTGGGTTGTGCTATAGCATACAATAGCATGGTATAACCCTGCAAGGAATAACATAACCAAAGCTCGGTCATAAAACATTGAAAATGTACTGATACCTCAAAGGAGGTGGAAATGCATTCACGCAAAGGAAGGTACACATTGGGAGCCCTTTCTCTTCGTGAATATAAAAAAAAAACGTTGTTGAAGAGAAGGTAGTGGCCAAAGGGACCACGACCAACTCTTAAACAAACTTGAAAAAAATAACCCTTTTTTTCTAATGCAGCACGTATCCTTTAAGAATAAATGGTTGCATTTAAGAAAAAAGCTTACTATTTTGAAAGCAATCGCAGACATGGTGGTCTCTTGATCCAAGCAGGCAACCATCCCCGTGAAAGTATTTTATCGTAGTGAGTGCAATTTGCGCTAAGTCAGGTTGTGACCCACTAAGATTCTGAATTTATAAGAAGTGACGTATTAGTACATAGGTCGGTTCTTAAAATTCTTTAGTGGTCATAAAATTACCTGTTGCAAACAGAGACCGGTATTTTTGTGACCAGTAGATAGTACATGACAATAACAGATAATGAATGATGTGACGTAGTTTGATTTGAGCATCTGATGCAATAAGCTTGTAGTTAATATATCTGTAGGTGGTCTTTGTGGCTACATATTGAAACACTGAGGTCGACTACGGGGGTCTACACAAAGCTGCTACAGTCGCCTCCAAGTCACCCATTGACTATTGATGATTGCATACATGAGGCTAGTGCCAGATGTAGGCACAGACGGAGGTGTTTGTAAGAAGCTTTCGCCATGTCGTACATTGGATCAATGGTTGGTGGTTGTGCTAAACAACACAGTTAGCTCACCGCATGCTACTAACATGTGTACATGAAGCACAAGGAAATGTGGGTGAAGAGCACCACAAGTGACCTCCATGCTAATCCCCAAACTCACTGACAGCCCTCCAGTAATCTCAATTTTCATCTCAGCAGTTGTGAAAACATATTTTCACTTAACAGTGCACAACAAAATAAAGTTCTAAAGCCATATAATACACCTTCACACATCGGCCACATGGGTCCTGCATACTCTCTATTTCTGTGTACGTTGAGGGTGCTTGGCTGAGTTTGTGCCAGGGTGTATTTTCAAGTGTACAGAGTTTGCTGTTGAATTTGTTGAATGTGTGAGAGAACCTTAGAATCCCACAAGAATTCGGGCAAGATTAGGGCAGCTAATTTAGGTTGGGCTTAAACCCATTAATCTATATGATGGTCGAGGTTCTCTTTTTTATAGATGCTTAATAGTTGCAGTTACCCTGTAACTGCGGCAGCGAATCCTAAAGAGAACCTCCATCACCAGTGGTGGCACTCATTGGGAGATGATACAAGCAGTCCTGGTTTTGTTTTGAGTGTGTCCCTTATAAAGATGGCATCCAGGCAATAGTTCCTTTGGCATGACTGTCTCAGAGGGGTGAAGGAGTGGGCCTTGGTACATGGCGTGCAGTGTTGCCCCCATGTTCCCCTGTGAACCTAAGTAAATGATAATAACTACAACCTCTCATTGTACTACAAGGTCCTTCACAGTCGTTGCCTTGACTTGGACACTCTGCATAGGCAAGCACAGACAACCTATGCACCAGCAAGTGGCTGCAAGCCGATGAAAGGGAAATCCTCATTGAGCTGACCTAATATATGAATAGCACCCTTGTGCATATATTTTTTGTCTCCATGACATAACATATGGTGCATAGTTAACGCTTCTCTAAGCTGGCCTAAAATGAAAAGCCAATTAGTAGGTAAACATGTACCTGTCCTTGGCCGGTGTTGCTTTGTCCACATTAATTACCTCGAAAGAACTCCCAGGAAACACATTAGGGTGCCTTACAACCAGCATGCAACAGTTCCCTGTTCAGAAAAAATAGCGAAACAGCCACAACCCATGACAACCATTTTGTTAGAAAATGGTGTAAGATTATCTGACACTGTGAATTTCAGATTTCGAGAATGTTGAGGAGTGCCACCGAATATTTGCATATTTGCATATCGGTGCCATAATATATTGCCCAGCAGTGGCACAGATGTCAAGATGTTCTCTTTGGTCGTGTCACAGTGCTTTCTATAGACGATGCCTCAGAAAGTATAACACCAACTTGTTCCTCCGGCTGTGCAATGCCCCCATTTCATTTCCCCTTTATCAGTGTACAGGTTTCACCTCTTGCTTTCCTCTTCCTTATTTTAAGGGATAAGTTATGAAGAAAATGTGGACAATCAGAAAAGGAAAGAAAGATTACTAAGGCAAATCTCATATTAAAAGATTGCACTAGATTTAAAACATGTTGGTGCACCATCAGTTTTCAGTGCGCAGACACAGGGGAGTGGGTGGATCACAAAGTACCTGCATCAACTATTATCAATAGATTTACAAGCCATAGAGATGTTAGTGTTATTTATGAGTAGGTCTAAATCCCAATTTGGCTGAGTGTTACTGGCTGAATCTGCATTATTGTTAACAAGACAAAACTCACACATCTCAAATTTCCCCATTCACATTTTGGCACTTAAAACATGGAGAAGCTGCCCAATATTTGAAAATGGGGGTTAAAAGCATACTGATTAAGATTTTACAGAAAGGAATACATGAATATTTTAATTGGAGCGTGGAGTTCATCATGCCCTGTCAGGGATGTGTCTGTTCCCATCAGAGGGACAACGCCTCTAGATTTAGATGATGATCCACCAATCTCCACTTTAGGACTCTGCGAGGTGGAAAGTTAACCTCACCTTTTGAATCGGTCCAGAACAGGTAAAGAGGGGAATGGAGGTGAGGGAAGGCGGGAGAGAATTGCATCTCACCAGTGAGAAACCCATCACAGCAGAGTTCCTCTGAATGCCCTTAATGGATGGCTGTAAGAAATTGTGTTATTGGTTGACAGAGGTGGAAGCCCTACGCAAGCAACAATTACAATCATTGTCAGGGTGAATCACAAAAGGTCACTAAATTTACCTGAGCTTAACCCTCTGTTAGCTTGGCACAAAGCAGTCAGGCAAAGTGCAAAGTGCTAAGTATTTATGAAGTTCACAGACAGTAACAATATTTACTTTATAGAGGCAAAGTGCAAAGTATTTATGAAGTTCACAGACAGTAACAAAGTGAAAACACATCACAAGAAAAATTCCAAACCGATTTAGAAAAATAGAGTAAATTTTAATAAATAAAACCATACCACGGCAACAAAAATCCAATCAGTCAAATCAGAGATACTAAATTGTAAAATGTTTAGTAAAAATAGTGAATAAACCCACAACGCGCCACTCGCGGTCATCTAATCATGCTAGACCATGAGAAAGTCACAACTTTATGCTGACCACATCGGAGCTCGGTCAGATTAAGGCACCAGGTTAGACCACCTGAAGTGTTATCTTTTCAAGCCTGAGTTCTGTTCGCGTTGGAGGAGGCCACAAGAAGGAGGCTTTCGGCAAAGAGCAGGTCTCACCAGAGCTTTGTCCTGGCGTTCATTGCAGATGGCAAAGTTTGGGGCAAATTGCCCCATTTGTGGTCATGCAAACTCCAAAAACTCCAGGATTTTGACAATTTCCTCTTGGAGGAGCTTCCACTGATGCCACTCAAGGGTCCAAAAGCTGGGGACACCTCTTGGGATCAGGGCTAACTCCTGCAGAGGCCAACAGCAGGGTTCAGGTAGGTCCAGGCAAGACCAGTTGTAGTTGGTCAGTTGGGTAGTTACAGGGAGAACTCTAGAAGTTTGTTGTGCTCCTGTAGCTCACAAGAGATGTCAGCAAACTGGCTCTTGGAGTCACTTTGAGTAGCCTGGCATTAAGGAAAGCAGGTCCAAACTTCCTTCTACAGGCAGCAGGGCAGTCCTCTTGCAGCAAGAATGCCCTTTTCCTGAATCTTCCACAGGACCAGAAGTGTTTTAATGAGTGGTTCTGGAGGTCACATATTTATATGTGATGCTGGCATTTGTGTGGGGCACTCCCTGTCCTACCCCCAAAACTGGTTCTAGAAAACAATCCTCTTCGGTTCTTAGTTTCAAACTGTATGGGGGGGTAACAAAACGCAGGACAGACCTGTCGCCAGGTTTGTTTGTGTGTACTCTAGGAAAAGCCCTATAAAGTGTATGAGAGGCTGCGTACAGCCCCTTCCCAGCTATCCTTTCAGGATGGTCCCTCCTGTCCACACCTAAGCCCCTTTGTCTCACTGTCTGGAAGCAATACACACATCCCAACAGTAGAGGCATTCACAGTCATGTGCCCCAGGACACAGTTGGTTGGACAAGTAGGTGCCCCAGATAATTGGATTTCTATTCTGTCATTCTGGTTGTCAGGACTGTTGGGAGCCTTGTTGCCAGCTATTTCGGTCCTACTATTTGAGTATTGTGCTAGCCATTAGTCCTAGCATGTTATAGAAGGATTGGTACCAAAGCGGGAAGGATGTGTCCAGTTTGAACACCAACCTGAGTAGTAGATGCTCAGGGCAATGTATATTACCTACTGCCAAGTGTAGACCAATGTTTAGATCCAGTAGTTGAAATATCAACTAGATGGTAGAATGTTATGTAAGATTTAAAATATGAAAACATGGCACACAGCAGACAACAGCAGAGTCAGTCACACAGTTATACAGAGAGCTGTGCAGGCCACAAAAACTTGTGCTGATGAAAATGAGGTTAAGAGTTTACTTGAGAAAAAGAGTACATGACCTGTATGGTCATAGTTAAAGGAAAACCTGTGTTTGACCAGCTTGAAGGAATATATGGCCTTTGCACACATGTACACCGGCACTTATTCTGTGTTTTCAGTAGATTGAAACATGATTAAACAATGGAGATTGAAGTAGCCAAGAACACACTGAATCTGATAAGAGGTCTTTGGAGTACAATGATAGAGCACACACAGAAATAAATATGCATTCAACCCAAATACACAAGCATTATTTATTTATTTGAATAGTTTTATAAAGGGCGAACATGACCCAAAAGTAGAAGAATGTTTAGTTTGTTAAGCATTGTTAGAACAGCAATAAAGGATGTGTAGCGAATTAGGTTAAAGTCTAGGGTCACAGCTGACCTCATGTTGTTCCATAACTGTATACGAATATTTAACTGCTTGGTAATTAATTGTTTGAACTTTTTTAGCTAGCATTGTTTAACTTTATAAAAATAGCTGCCTGTGAAGCAGCAAATTGGACCAGCTGTTTAATTGTGTGAAGACGGCCAATCTCCCTGCCGCAACAGTAAAGAGCTGTTTTGACATTGCCAAGAGTAGTCTGTCTTTTTCTTCATTTTTAACCCCTTCCGTGCTCCTGTCGGCCGTTGTCCGACGGGAGCACTCCCTCCCCAGTGCTGCCGTCGGCCAACAGCTCCCACCTTTTAGAACGCCAGCACCGCAGTGGAAAAACCACAGCGGTTAAGGTGTTAAGTTACCCTGCACATTCTCACACTCCCTTACCTGGTTTGTGTTTCCCCTTCCCTTGGTTGTCTTACCTTTTTCTCCTGCAAGATCCCATTGTTCCCGGATCATAAGCTGTTCTCTGGGTGTCATCACTGCGCCTGCTTTGTACGATTGTACGATGATCCCCCTGGTACTTCGGGGCTCTGTGTGTTTCCTGGGGACTTTCGGCTTGTTACCATCATCTTTTCTGAAGTATGCAAGGACGGTCAATGCCTCCCTATTGGTGTATTTTTCCTGTGTACATCGAGTATATATTGGAAACAGGGTAAAGCTTAGATAACAAGGAATATGAACTAACCTGAAATCAATAATGAAAAAATAGCTCAGTCCTTGGATATTGTTTTTAAATTCACTTTTTTATAATACACAGGAGCACTTTACACAGGTTGGTGTATATTTAGTAAGACACCTAGCAGAACTAAAGAGAATATATATGTGTGTAGAAACTGTATACTGAAGCTGACAAGTTGATATATGTGCCCATGTCTATAATCGGGGATTTACCCCAGGATTCAAGGTTTGCATTTATGGCAGCATAATTGCTTGAAGTTCAGGATACAGGGATTAAACCCAGTATTTTACAGCAATACCTAGGGATTTATCCCGTTATTATACAGCTGTCGGCAAAATGAAATAATCATGAATGTTGATGTAATTGATTGTAAATAACGCACATGTTTTCAAAAAGTTCGAAAAAAATGCTAAGTCTGTCTACTATGTTAATGCCCATTTGTGGAAATTTTAAATGAACCAATCACTAAACAGCACTGTGCACTTTAAAAACGCTTTGAAAAAATGGTTACGCTGTCATGTGATCAAGGCTTTGTGCCGAAACGTTATGGCGACAACGACAGCTGAATAAATCTTAAAACCAGCATCTTATGTTTGGTCCGTGTCTGTTTCCAGCGCGATCGGGGCTAAGGCGATTGCGAGAGGAGAACGGAGGTTGGTGTATATATATATATATATATATATATATATATATATATATATATATATATATATATATATATATATATATATATATATATTTTATTCGAAAGTTTGCTCAGAGATGAGTTCCGCACTCCCAGGCAGGTAGGTAACAGCCTAAATTTATTGAAACAAGCAGCTTCACATTCCGATTTTGAGTCCTTTATAAGCAGGAGGGGTCTGCATGGAGGCTGTTACCTACCTGCCTGGGAGTGCGGAACTCATCTCTGAGCAAACTTTCGAATAAATTACATCACGGTGGCTTCGGGTCGTGGAGTCGACGCACCGCCCCAGGAAGCAGGAGGGGTCTGCATGGAGGAAAGGTTCCTCCATGATCGGCGTGGCAGGTGAATTCATTTTACAAGCAGAGTCTCATTCGGAGGCTCACTGGAGGGCTGCTTGCATGGTGTCCTAAAAGAGACGTGAACAATTTGACCCACTGGAGGGATTTCAAAGTGCTAATAGGACTGCAAGTCCCAGCGTGCATGAGTAAAAGCTGAGGCAATCAACTGTAGCATTATAAGCACGAAGGGGACGAGGCAGCGCACAACATGAAAAACTGCTCACGCCGGCCTCTGACGAAGGGGAAAGAATTCCCAGAAACGCGTAAGGCCAAAGGACTCAAAATCGGAATGTGAAGCTGCCTGTTTCAATAAATTTAGGCTGTTACCTACCTGCCTGGGAGTGCGGAACTCATCTCTGAGCAAACTTTCGAATATATATATATATATATATATATATATATATATATATATATATATATATATATATATATATATATATATATATATATATATATATATGCCCACAAACGACCCAGATTTCCGAAGTCAATGGCCTGTTGACAGGTGGTGAGTCACACCGGGCAGGTCTCCCGGCAAAGTTAAATCCACACAAGCGTCTTTTTCAAAGAAGGGCTCACTCTCGGAAGATGAATCAGTGTTTATTCCGAAGGTTTCGTCAGACGAAACACAGACAAGCTGACTTGATCACACCTGTGATCAAGTCAGCTTGTCTGGCCAAATGCGGAACCTTCACGAATAAACACTGGTTCATCTTCCAAGAGTGAGTCCGTCTTTGAAGAAGACGCTTGTGTGGATATATATATATTATCTACTAGTTAGGACCTATTATCCATAGGAAATCCGCAACATTCTATTGACAATAACTTTGGCGCCGATTGATGAATCTGCGCGAAATGTTCCAAACTTTTGGCCAGCTCAGTTCCACTCATTTCATGAAAATTTGGGGGTGATTGGTCAAGCAGGGGCTGAGAAAAAAGGGGAGTCCCAAAACGTGTTTTCCCCATGCGATTTCCCGTAGGACCTTTAATCACGGCTACAGCCCGAACGGCTGAACGGAATTACACCAAATTTGGCAAAGGGGTAGTCCTCAGTTCAGACTTGTGCCTTTTGCTTATTTGGTGTAAATCCGTTCAGTAGTTCTTGAGAAAATGACAGTTAAAGTCATTTATACATCTATGGGCGCGGTGGATCCTGAGTACTATCCGCGTACCCTTCGTGCAGCCTACAAGCACCTTGCCGTGCACGAGCTGCATGCTGATTGGCTGTCAACAGTCAAAATCAGAAAGTGTTGGCAGCCATCTTGTACCTCGGTAGAACTGAGGCACAAAAAAACCAAAAACAAACCCTGCAAACGCAAAAAGGGGGCAGGGTAGACATACCTGATCCTGTAGGCCAGCCCAGGGCCCCCCAAAAATAAAATAAAATTATAAAAAATGTTTTAAAATCGCGGGATGTGCGGATCCTAAGCACATCCTGCGATATAAAAAAAAAAGAAATGCGGTCTCCTGTGGTAAATATGTTAATTTGCCCCTGGGGGGCCCAATCCCGGGGGCATTGTTGAAAATATAGTGTGGGGGGTCCCAATCCCCCCCGCACTGCCCCGGGGACCGCCACCCCCAGGGCTCTAATTTAATATATGCAGGGGGCTCACGGAGCCCCCCTGGCAGCCCCGGGGACCACCACCCCCTGGAGCTTATTCAAAATGGGTGAGGGGGGCTCTCAGGCCCCCCAGCCCCGGGGACCTCCACCCCCGGGGCTTTAAAATGCTAACTGGGGGGGTTCTGAGGCCCCCCCAGCCCTGGGGACCGCCACCCCTGGGGCTCAATTTTAATGTTTGGGGGGGCTCACGGAGCCCCCCCGCAGCCCCGGGGACCGCCACCACAAGGCTATTTAGAAATGGGAGGGGGGCTCTCAGGCACCCCCAGCCCCGTGGACCGCACCCCAAAACGTACAAATATTCCTCTAAAATCAGATCAGCCGAACTACGAATTCTGATTTACTCACCTGTTATCAGGAGTGACCTCAGTGCTACTTCTTTTAGCCCAGCACTGACCTGAAAAGTAATTCTAACCATACTTACCAGTAACTTGTATTTCCTTCCATAGGAATCCATTGTCTGGTTTTCACCAGAAAAGTTTTGAAGTGTCTATTTTCACAAACTACAAATATTCCTAAAAAGTCGCCTGTATGACTTAAACATATTCTTTCAACTGTTTACAGGAGATGCACCAGTGCTGGATCCAGGATACACCACTGAGTAAGAAAAAGTAACGATAACACTATTTACCTACTAAGTGAATTTCCTTCCATATGGTAACATTGAGTGGTTTCACTTCGAAGTTCTTCTAAGTGTGGAGTTTTGGAACTTTAAAATATTTACCTAAAATCAGCCGAACAACGAATTTCGATTTACTCACCTTCCATGTCCAACTAACTGTAACACCCCTAAAACCTATGTTTTTTACAGTGAATTTTTTTTTAAATAAAATATATATAGATATCAGACCACATGATCAGGTGCAGTGATTTTATTTAGCAAAAGGAAAAACAGCTACGCGTTTCAGGCTACACAAGCCCTTGTTCACGCTGCAAGTCAATAACGTTTTTGTTGCTTTTTTATATCTGTGACTACAATAGTGCTCGCCCATAACAGTGACATCACGCATCACATGGTCATGAAAAGGAAAAACATACTATTAAGGGTATGTTTTCTAAAAAATCGACTGGTAGAAATGATTAAAGAAATTCTTACAGCATAAATGCAAAAACGCAAATTTCATACATGAGGAAAATTCTTTCAGCATAAATGCAAAGGCGCAGACCTCTTATATGTACTTAGGTTAAGAATAACTATTCATGGATGAATCCAATATAAACCTTAACAAACAGTTGCATCGAATCTGTCTAAATACACAACAAATTTGTTCAGAACATAATTGCTGAAAATCATTCCTACCCTCCATGATTATTCTATAAATGGGTAACTTAACTATGCTTTATTCAACATGACCAGTTTAAAATGCGAGATTAGGAAAAGCAGCAAGAATTTTAAAGTGCAAAAAGTTGTGCAAAATGTAAGTGCAAAGAAGACATGTTAAATGTAAAGTGCAAATGCCTGTTTGATTTAAGAAGAGTATCATCAATAATAACATCAATTCCATTACAGAGCCCTGTAACAAGTTTGTTAAGATCATATAAATTACCTTCTAAAATTCATCAAAACAGAAAAAATAGTGCTTAAACAATAAAAGGGAATTAGGCCACAGGGAGATAAGAAATGAAAACAGTAGGGATATATAAATATATATACACAAATATATACATGACAATTATTTCATTACAATCTTGTATAAAAATATTTTATAAAAATATTTCATAAAAATATTTCTTAAAAATATTTAACATAACAAGACAAGAGATATACAAAAATGTTCAAATTGATACTAAATACACATTAATTAATATCAAAGATATAAAAAATAGTGCAAAAGATAGTGAAGATAAAGATATAAATTGATGTAAATATTGATTCAGCTTAAGATACTATATTGATGTGATATATTGCACTGTCCACCCGTTATGAATCTTCAATATTAGGGAACCTATTTATTGAGACTTTATGATATAATATGAGTGGATGCAATAATTGAAAAGATAACACATAAAAAGTATATGGAGACTAGCTGTAAATATGATAATCATACATTATATAAAGCTGTGCATTTCCCCAATATTATTTAATCCATTTGGCCACTTACTGTCAAGTTATAAAATCATTTTAGTTTCCAGTTGCCGCCATAAGCGCTCACGATTGCCTCCTCTTTTAAGTTTAGGAATAGCTCCCACCACATAATATCTAAGGCAGTCCAAATCCTTATTATGGACGTCTTTGAAGTGGCGGGCCACCGGGTAGGCTTGATCGTTGTGGAGTATAGCCCGTAAATGTTGCAGAATTCTCACGTGCACCTGTAGCTTTGTACTTCCTACATAATGTGAGCCACAGGTACACGTGAGAACATATACCGCAAATTCAGTTTTGCAATTGAAATTGCCTCTGATGGGTATTTCATTTAGGCCAAAAGGAGATGAATATTACGTTTTGTTGAGGCCAAATTTACATGCCCGACAACTGGTACATTTCCAAAATCCTCTGTTAGTTTGTAGCCATGACATTTTTTGTTTTGTTTCAGGTGCTGCCTTGTCCAAGGTAGACCGCATATTTCTGGCTCGTCTAAAAGTGATGTTAGGAGTATCAGGGAGTTTACCATTGAGGATTGTGTCAGTTAGGACAATTGGCCAATTTTTATTGATGATGGCTCTTAATTTCCCATCCTCACTACTAAAAGTTGTAATGAGACGCAGACATGTGTTAACATTGCCTATTTTAGGTGGAACTACAGAAATCTTGTTGTTAGGTTCTAGTTCCACATTGATCACATCAGTCTTTTTAAATAAGCTGTCTCTAGATCGTGATTTAGCTTTTTGGATGGCTCATTGTAAAATGGCGTCAGTATAGCCAAATGCCTTAAAGCGCTTGATTATTTCTTCCACGCATGTATAAAAGTCCTGGGGTGAGCTGCAAATTCTTTTCAATCTTAAAATCTCACCCTAGGGAATACTAGATATAAGATGTCTCGGGTGCATGCTACAAGCATGCAAAGTAGCATTCCCCGCGATGGATTTTCTATGTAGAGTTGATTTGATGGTTTCATTTTCTGCATATATTTCTACATCCAAAAATTCTATTTTGCTATTATTAATGTGGGATGTAAAATGTAAATTCAAAGAGTTTTGGTTAATATTTTCTACAAACTCAAGGGCTTGCTGCTCCTCACCACTCCACAAAATAAAAATATTGTCTATGTAACGTAGGTAACAGCAAACATGGCTATCTACCCATTGCTTATGTTCAGACAAAAGGACCTGTTTCTCCCACCAGCCAACGTGCAAGCACACATAGCTGGGGGAGAAACAGGACCCCATTGCTACTCCTCTTAATTGTCTAAATAGATCAGAACCAAAAGCAAAGAAATTATTGTTCAGGCACCAGTCAATTAATTGAATGATCATTTTGTTATGTTCGTAGTATTCAATACTCCTGCTAGATAGATAATACTTGATCGCTTCTAGTCCTTGCGAGTGATTGATACTAGTGTAGAGTGATTCTACGTCTAATGTTATTAATAACATGTTTGTACTCCACGTTAAATTTTGGATTTTACATAAGAAATCACTCGTATCCCGTACATAGCTGGGCAAACTTTGAACAAAATCATGTAGGAAATAATCTATGTATTGCCCCACGTGTTCTCCCATACTGTTAACCCCTTCCAGGCTGATGACGAGCTGGGCTCGTCATGGCATAGCCTCCTCGCACGCTGATGACGAGCCCAGCTCGTCACGTAAAGTGCGTTTTCGCAAATCTCAGCGTGCGAGCGGAATAGCGCTAGCGCGCATGAGGTTAATGGCAGAAATGATAGGTCTGCCTGGAATAGGACTTGTTATCTTGTGTACTTTGGGAATTAGGTACAGGGAAGGTAGTACAGGGAATTCCATGTTCATGAATTTATACTCTTCAAAAGAGATTAAACCTTCCCTGTGCCATTGACCCATCATTTTCTGCAGTTTTTCTATGGATCTGACATATTCCTTTTGGTTAGTCTTTTCATAACAATTAATGTCACTCAATTGTCTGTTAGCCTCCAATATGTAATCCTTTTTTTGGCCAAATAACCAAGTTCCCAGCTTTGTCTGAATTTTTGACTACAATTTCGTGATTTTGTGCAAGTTTTTTCATCAATTTATCGTATTCTCTTGTCATTTGTAAGTTGGTGCACAGACATAATATCGAGTCCAAAATATCGATTGGACATAATATCGAGTTTTAAATATAGACTGGACAAAATATCGACAGGACAGAATATAGATAACCAAAATATCGTTTTTAAGGTAAGTGAAGTAATATCGACTGTTAAAAATATAGATAGTTAAAATATCGAAGTATATAATATAGATAGTTAAAAATATCGATTTTTTTAATAATATCAACATTTTTTATAGTGTATTTTTATGTTATAATATGTGTGAAAAGTGTGTATTTATGTTATAATTAATTTTATTTAATGAATTTTGATTTTTATAATTATTGCGTAATTTAATTCTGTAGCGGGTTGTGGGTTTATAGGGGAATAGGGTGGGAAGTAATTTAATTATAATTAATTAAATATGTAAATTTATTTATTGATAGTAATTAGTAATTAATTGTTAGTTAATTTATATTTGTTAATTAATTTAATTCTAATTGGTAATTAATTTTTATTAATTGATTAATTGATAATTATGTAAATTTTACTAATTTAATTTCTGTAGCGGGTTGTGGGTTTATAGGGGAATAGGGTGGGAAGTAATTTATTAATAATTAATTAAATAATTAAATTTATTAACATTTATTTAATTGGAAATAATTGTTAAATAATTTTTAATTATTAAATAATTAATTGTTAATTTTTAATTAATTTGTAATAATAGGTGATCAATTGAAATAATTATTGTTATAATATATTAATTATTATATTATATAAAAAATTTCATTATTTTTAATTAATTATTAATAGATATTCATTTAATTTTTTTTAAATGATATATGAAGTATTTACTTTCCCTAATGTTGTATTCTCTGGAGTGGGAATAGTAATTTTAACCCCTACGCTATCCAACGCTTTCCCTATTGTTGCACCCACTGGAGTGGGAATAGTAATTTTTAAACCTACGCTATCCAACGCTTTCCCTACTGTTGCACTCTTTGGAGTGGGAATAGTAATTTTAACCCCTACGCTATCCAACGCTTTCCCTACTGTTGCACCCAATGTAGTGGGAATAGTAATTTTAACCCCTACACTATCCAGCGCTTTCCCTACTGTTGCACTCACTGGAGTGGGAATAGTAAGTTTAACCCCTACGCTATCCAACGCTTTCCCTACTGTTGCACTCTTTGGAGTGGGAATAGTAATTTTAACCCCTACGCTATCCAACCCTTTCCCTACTGTTGCACCCACTGGAGTGGGCATAGTAATTTTTACCCCTACGCTATCCAACGCTTTCCCTACTGTTGCACCCACTGGAGTGGGAATAGTAAATTTTACGTCTACGCTATCCAACGTTTTCCCTATTGCTGCACCCACTGGAGTGGGAATAGTAATTTTAACCCCTACGCTATCCAACCCTTTCCCTACTGTTGCACTCACTGGAGTGGAAATAGTAATTTTGACCCCTACGCTATCCAACGCTTTCCCTACTCTTGCACCCACTGGAGTGGGAATAGTAAATTTTCCCTCTACGCAATCCAACGTTTTCCCTACTGTTGCACCCACTGGAATGGGAATAGTAATTTTAACCCCTACGCTATCCAACGCTTTCCCTACTGTTGCACTCACTGGAGTGGGAATAGTAATTTTAACCCCTACGCTATCCAACGCTTTCCCTACTGTTGCACCCACTGGAGTGGGAATAGTAAATTTTACGTCTACGCTATCCAACGTTTTCCCTATTGTTGCACCCACTGGAGTGGGAATATTAATTTTTACCCCTACGCTATCCAACGCTTTCCCTACTGTTGCACCCATTGGAGTGGGAATAGTAATTTTAACCCCTACGCTATCCAACGCTTTCCCTACGCTTGCACTCTTTGGAGTGGGAAAAGTAATTTTTACACTTTTGTTATTGTACGTTAATAATATTGGCTATTATTTAATTATATTTTGTTACTATATATATATGTTTTAACAAATATGAATTAAACATTTTTTTTACTTAAGTTAATTTAAGTATTTTTAAGTATATTTTAGTAATTAATTTTTAATATTAATTTAATTTAACATTGTTTTTAGTAAAGTCGATATTTTTAAAAATTATATTTTAGTAAACTATATTTTTACCTCAATATTTTTGTACTTACCTGTTTGTAGATAGAAACTCGATATTTTGTCTGTCGATATTTTGACAACGATATTCTTGATGGTCGATATTCTGTCCCTCGATATTATTTCAGTGATTTGTGTAAGTTCTTCTTCCTCTTTTTATTATTGGTTGATCGATACAACTTCTTAATGTCATTTGTCACGCACTCATGAAATACATCGATACAGTCTTTAGACATCATAGGTGTGAAATTAGATTTTGATTTGAAGGGGCTCAGTCCAGCTCCTTTTTGGAAAATATCAATCTTGTTCAGCCTAACTTGTGTGGCTTGGTCAATGTCAGAGTCTGATGGTTCTGTAGTTTCTTTCAAGTCATGCATTGTAAGTACAATTTCCACATCAGAAGATTGAAAAGGGGCTGGAACTGTTTTCCCACTATTAGCTTTGTCCGTTTCCAGAGTGACTTTGGCATCTTTTGAGGCAAAATATTTGTTTAATTTAAGTTTGCGGATGAAACAAAACACGTCCACTCGTGTCATCGCGTAATTGAAGTTTTGTACAGGGCAATTGTTGAGGCCAAGTGATAATAATTGTTCTTCTGCTTTACTCAAAGTTATCGTTGATAAGTTAATTTTTGTTTTATCCTCTACTGTCTGATCTCCAATTGCTTTTTTTCTTCTTTTTTGGCTGATTTTTGTTTGCATCTGCGTCTCCTTTCTTTTTGTCTTTTGTTTCTTCTTTTTTTGTTTGCTACCTCGTCAACATTGCTCGTGACATTTGGAGTCTTTCCTCGAGTAAAAAATCAAGTTCTTCTGCTAAATCTAATCTGGTTGTTGGAAACTGGTTAGAGAGGACTGATTCACAGCTTGATCCGCTTGTTAGGGAAATTTTATCAATACTGGTTGCGTCCTCATTGTCCTCACTTTCCACATTTATCGTATCGGTTGTTCTGTTTGTGGAAGCATTTACTGGAGGTGCATTAGATTGACTTTTTTTATTACTAGATTCTTGTCTTTTTTTCACGTTATATTTGCGAGCAAAAGTAAATATTTGACCGTTGTTATAATCTTCTTCGTCTCGAGCAAATTTATGCGCCTTTCTCAATTTTATCTTTTCCTTGTATTTCTGCAATCTGTCATTTATAGCATCACACATTCTTTTAATTTCATCACTAGCTCCTTTTTTGTTAATTTCATCTGTTAGACTCTCAATTTCCTCCAGGATTTTATCACGGTCTATAGCCGCATATTTGATTAAAATGTGTACTAAGTTCATTGAAGCTGACAAGTTGCTTTCACCCCACTCTTTCAGCATGGCAGGGTTTGGTTTGTCAAAACTAGGAGCTAGGAGAATCCATAATCCCCGAGTTACTCTTCCTACTTCGGCGTATTTGCTTAACGATTTGTGCTCCCACCATTTTGTTATTTCTATTTTTTTATTTCTTTCCAGATTTTTAAATAGCGTTTTGATGTTTGTTGTACCTGTATCGTTTGAAATTTCACTTGGCATTTTGTTCTTTCTAGCCGCACCCAACGTGCTGCTAAACATTTGCTCAGCTGCTTCTTTGAGCATTTTCATAGCTTCTGCTGACATTTTTTCCTTTTTTTCGTGCAACTATGTACAACGACCCGGCGTTGATCATGCCGGATCTTCAATTACTTCTTGTCCTTAACCTCCCCAGCCTAAACGTATTTTGGCAAATCACTCACCACGCATCAGGAGTCTTCCAACCGTAGGTCCACCGACCCGCCCAGTCTAAAGATTCCTTCGTTGGCTTCAGCGATATGTCAATAAGTCAGGGGGCAGCCGTTTAAATTTTCAGCCACGGAAGACAAGAAAGAGGTTTGATGGCGGCTGCCGTCTTTTCAGCGAGGGGGTCCGTATGGAGAAGCAAACCAACTTTCGCATTAATATTCGAAGAAACTCCACACCACCTCCGGCAAGCAATCCTGCAACGCCAGCGAGAAAGGAGACGGACCACAGGATCAGGTGCAGTGATTTTATTTAGCACAAGGAAAAACAGCTACGCGTTTCAGGCTACACAAGCCCTTGTTCACGCTGCAAGTCAATAAAGTTTTTGTTGCTTTTTTATATATGTGACTACAATAGTGCTCGCCCATAACAGTGACATCACGCATCACATGGTCATGAAAAGGAAAAACATACTATTAAGGGTATGTTTTCTAAAAAATCGACTGGTAGAAATGATTATAGAAATTCTTACAGCATAAATTCAAAAACGCAAATTTCATACATATATATATATATATGTGATCAAGAGTACTTGTTACTCGAAACGCGTCGCTAGAAGGGTTTTAAAGAATAAAATAACATCTTGCCTTGTTGTGGGGTCCGTCTCCTTCTTTCGCCACGCTGTGTAGAGTTTTGAGGAATTGCTTGGATATATATATATATATATATATATATATATATATACAAAACCTCCGTTCTCCTGCCACAATCACCCTTGACTTGATCGCGCTGGAAACAGACACGGACCACAATTTGGATGCTGGTTATTCTCGTTTATTCAGCTGTCGCCATAACGTTTCGGCACAAAGCCTTGATCACATGACAGCGTAACCATATTTTTTTAGCGTATTTAAAGTGCACAGTGCTCATTAGTGATTGGTTCATTTGAATTTTTTCATTTTTTTCATTTTTTATAACCATTGGGTAAACACAACTGATGAACTCGCATATCACAGTAATACGATATTTACAAGTATTTACAATGAATGTTAACAGTCATTTGCTTACTGACCACTTTCTCTTAATACCGGGATAAATCCCTAAGTATTATTAAATGATTCTGGGTTAAAGAATCCCCTTATGTGCTCAAAGAGTTTTTGCCACATTAATAAGATGTTGCCAACCAATTGCAATCCTGGGTTAAATTCCCATGTTGGCCATCATCCCCATTACTTAATTCAAGATTATTTTTAACATTTCATTTAATACTTCATCTTTTCTTGCATGGTTTGTGTTATTTCCCATTCCCAAATAAAGTGCTCCTGTGCAAAAAAGTGTTTAAAAACAGTGTGAAAAAAAGGGGCTATACATTTTCAATTTAGATAATAGCTATTATTTCTTCATTATTGCTGTTTGTAGATCCAAACTTTTCTCCCTCTTTTTAACATCCCACTACGATTATACTTATGCTTTTCATTTCAACATTGTTTTTCCCAGTTACTCCACTCTTGATGATCATATACTTCAGGTTGCCTACTTCTGTACTAAGTATCAGTAAATATGGTCCTTCTACTTTTTACTCAATTGTCACATGTGATTGATTTTGTCAGCGAATATGATAGTTGCCCAACCAGTTTTTGTATAAAATTAACTATTTACAGTTGATATCATATTTACATATATACATTTATATATATACACACGTATACACAGTTGTTCTAAAATATACATCTATGTACAACACATTTTTCTTTAAAACTCCGTTTCATCAACCCTCCATTCTCCATTATTTCATATATGTACACCTTATTTACATAGATTATAATATTGACACTTTTTTATCGTATTGGGGCATTTTTACTATTCATAATCTTTAGTTGTGCAGACATGTGTACAAATCCTCAGTCAGATTCAGACCTATAGGGTGTTTGCTATTTAACTTGAGTATGTAGTTGGTTTCCATTTTACGTAATTTGTTTTCCCGATTGCCTCCCCTCCTACTTGCAGTTACAGCATCCACCACCCAATATTTCAGCTCCTTGTTGTTACTTTGGTGTTGACTTTTAAAATGCCTCGCCACGGGATAGGTGTTATCCTGCGTGGTTATCGCCCTTAGGTGCTGCAATATCCTTTTGTGCACGGGAAGCTTCGTGCTTCCCACATATTGCAGTTTGCAGGGGCACTCAAGGACGTAAACAGCGTAGTCCGTTTTACATGTCAGGACCTTTGTGATACGATGCTCTTGGTCACTGAATCCGTCCTTGTACATTTTCTTGTTCACACCATGAACACATGCTTTGCAGGTTTTGCACCTGAAAAAGCCTTGATTGTTCTGATACCAAGAGCTACTGTCAATGATTTCTGGGCAGGTTACCACCAATCTTTGTCTCATGTTGGGTGCTTTGCTGAAGGTTATGGAGGCTTTCTTGGGGAGATCCTGACCTATTAAGGGATCACTGCTGACTATTGGCCAATTTTTGTTAATGATTTTTCGTACCTCTTGATGTTGATTACAGTACCCCACTATTATGCGGAATGGTTCTGCCTGTTTGTCGTGGTCAGGGTTAGTTGCGAGTTCATTATCAGATGCCTCAGCCGAGGCATTTACAATGCCTAATAAATCCTTACGGTCCTTGACCATGGATTTTCTGATTGCCTGTTGTATGACCCCTTTGCTGTACCCTCGCTCCATGAACCGCTTGGCACAATCATCTTGTGCTCTTAGCAATTCATCAGGTTCACTACACAGCCTGCGAATCCTTAGCATCTCACCGTACGGAATGCTCCGTATTAGATGGGCCGGGTGAGTGCTGCTGGCGTGTAGGATCGTGTTCCCTGCTGTTGTTTTGCGGAATAATCTGCTTGCTAGGTTATTTTCATGGGTATATATTTCTATGTCCAAAAAGGGGATCTTTGTCTGGCTATATATAGATATATATATAGATATATATATATATATATATATATATATATATATATATATCTGGAAACACTCAAACCACTTCCTGAAGTCTCGCAGCGGCAGACAGGCGAGGAAAGAGACACAGACCTCCGAGGTATTCAAGTGGGCAATGATTTTATTTTAAGTGACCCAACACAACGCGTTTCAAGCCCGTAAGCCCTTGATCACGTGCCACAGTTTGAATACACCATCATCTGTATTTAAAGTGCAAGAGTGCCCCTCCCACTGTTTACATCATAGATCACATGTGCAACAACATAGAAAACATCCTGCTGTATTACTGCCAATTGCATTAACAACATGTTTCAGAAAGGCATATCACTATTGACACGCGGCAATTGATAGATATAGTCATATTTAAATATATACATTGCAATGACATATAAATTGCACGAGTGCCACTGAACTTATTTAAAATAATAAATACAGTTCAATTTCTTTAAAACTACTTCTCTACAAAGGATCAATCCCTTTGTATTTTGCCGTTTTCTTTATCATAGAATATGGGGAAATGTATAACCGGTTAAATCCGTTTATAATCGACCCCTGTATTAGTTAATGCACCATAAGGTATAAGTATAATTAAAACAGTTCTTTTGGTTTTCGCACACTATGTAGTCTGGAGAATTGGGGAGGTGGCTAAAAAAGTGCTAAGAGTGCATCCAATTAAATTTGTAAAGTGCAAATGTGAATGGTGTGAATTTCTCAAATTCATCAAATGTATATGCTAGGTCTCATCATCTGTACACAAAAAGAACTAGATTAGTCCATTGATTATAATGATTAAACAATCTCTTTGAATCCTAAAAACATTTGAATGTATAAAAAATTAATTTTCAGCTACAACACTTTGAGAAATATTTCATAAGGAAAAGTGAAATGTATATACAGAGTTTATACACAGTATTATTTACAAGGACAGATTCAGTGATGCTGATATGTACAAAACCTATTTGTTGAACCAACGTGTCAAGGCAATGCCCACCCTGCTTGTTCTACAGAAAGCTGCGCATGTCTTCCGTCGTGTTCAACCCATTGGGCCATTTGCAGTCTAGGTCCAAGATATATTTGGTCTCTAGCTGACGGAGTTGGCGTTCTCTATTGCCCCCTCTCCTCTTTCTGCTCACAGCATCAATTACATAGTAAGAAAGGCAATTGATGTTATTGGCATGCACTTTCTTAAAATGTCTGGCAACAGGATATGTTGCATCGCTGTGCAGAATGGCCCTAATATGCTGCAATATCCTGACGTGCACCTGTAGCTCCGTACTACCCACGTAGAGCAGCCCACAGGTGCACGTCAGGACATATACGGCATATTCGGTTTTGCAATTGTAATTGCCAGTTATCGGAATGGAAGTAGTCTTGAAAGGTGTTAAGTACGAAGACATGTTGCACCCAAAATTACACGCTCTACACGTTGTACATTTGGTAAAGCCTTTCTTAGATGGTAACCAAGTAGAGACTTTTTTGATCTCCAGGGATACTTTGTCTAATCTCGCGCCCATAGTGCTGCTTCTCCTAAATGTAATCACAGGCTTCGCAGCTATTTATTGTGGAGGATATTATCTGTCAGTACCACAGGCCAATGCTTGTTGATTATAGACCTGATCTGACGTTCCTCCCTATTAAATGTTGTTATTAATCTAGAAGTGTTAGTTACATTTGAAGGGCTACCGAGAGTGGATGTATTAGGGCTTTCCTCATCAGAAAAAAGGCTAGTTCTAGGTCTCATTTTTGCCTTTTCTTCAGCTTCCTTAATCATTTTAGCAGACTATTCTCTATCTTTTAGTCTAGCAACCAAGTCAGATTTACATTTCTCAAATTGCTCCTCACTGCTACAGATTCTCTTTATCCTTAGGATTTCTCCATATGGGATACTAGCAATGAGGTGCTTCGGATGAGAGCTGGTTGCATGCAAAGTAATGTTACCAGAAGTGGCTTTTCTATAGAGCGTGCTCTCAAGTTTGTTTTCATGGACAAAGATCTTAACGTCAAGAAATTCAATTTCTCTTTTCTCAATGTGAGAAGTGAATCTTAAGTTGAATTCGTTTTTGTTAATCTTATTAACAAATAACGCTGCTTCTTCCTCACTCCCCTCCCACAGAATGAACACGTCGTCTATGTACCTCAGGTAAGATCTTATATGGGTATTGTATTCCTCTTGAAAGGCGGTTTTGAGGACCCGCTCCTCCCACCAGCCTACATGTAAACATGCGTAGCTGGGGGAGAAGCAGGCCCCCATTGCCACTCCTCTCAACTGCTTATACAGATCTTTGTCGAACAAAAAATAATTGTTGTTCAGACACCAACTGATAAGTTGCAATAGAATTTTGTTGTGTTCATACAACGTGCTGGACCTCTTTTCCAAGAAATACTTTACAGAAGTAAGCCCCTGTGTATGGTCTATAGATGTGTATAAAGCCTCTATATCAAGTGTGATAAGAAGCAAATTTTCAGACCATGGGAGCTTATTAATTTTCTGCAAGAAATCGCCAGTGCCCTTAACATAGCTAGGTAGTGACATCACCAAGCTCTGAAGGAAGGTGTCGATATACTGGCCTACATGTTCTCCTAAGCTATTAATAGCCGATATTATTGGCCTGCCTGGAATAGGGACAACATTCTTATGTATCTTTGGAATTAAGTATAGCACCGGCAACACCGGAAATTCTATTACCATATACTTGTATTCCTCTGTGGAAATCAGACCTTGTCTTTTCCAAGATGCTAACAATTTATGTAAAGCTGATTTAGCCTTTTCATACTCCTTCATAGTAGACTTAGCGTAACAATTTACATCTTGTAGTTGGCGAGATGCCTCGGCTATGTATATATATATATATATATATATATATATATATATATATATATATATATCCGCACTGTACTTTACGCTGCGACAGTCTCCAATTGCCGACCCCACACAGGAAAGAACAGGAAGACCCAGAGTGCAGGTGAGTTTCGTTTATTCAATAGCACACCACGGCAGCATAACGTTTCGGCCTGCACAGAGGCCTTGGTCACATGGCGCACTGAAAGAGGTGCAAGAAATTTAAAGGGCACATTCACAAAAGAAGGGAACATTTGATTGGTTGATTTAAATGCAGTGGGAGTGTTACAAACTGCGACGGAAAAGAATGTTTGCAATTGCACTTATTAGGGCGGGGAAACTTATGTCAGAAACAGGTAAGCCCTGAAAAATTAATCACTGTATAAATACATTTGCGGATTCCGACCATTGTGTAAATTCATTCAAATTAATTAATTAATGTTTATAGGTAAACTATGGGCAACCGAGGTATGTACGACATGTAATACATAATAACATATATTTACATAAAGTGCAAACGGCAAATGTCATTAAAAGGCTATCAGCATAAATGCTATATATATATATATATATATATATATGGAGCAAATTCTGTTCCCAGTTGAGACCACAGAAGTAACGGACCACCACACGACTTGCAGAGTGTCACAGCGAACTTTTATTATCCATTTTGTCAGCAGTTCAGGTAGGCATGACGCGTTTCGGGCAGGAACTGCCCTTGATCATATATATATATATATATATACACACTCATTTGTGCACATCACATAGTTCTTTCAGGACCTAAAGCTCTGACCTTGACATTTTTGTATTATAACATGATTTTTGGACCTGGTCCTTTCAGGGTAACCGCTTCTGTTGCTGAACCTGCTTTTGGTGGCATTAGGACGCTGTGTACTTTTCCCTGCTAACCAGTGGTATAGTGCTTGTGCTTCTCCCTAACCCATGGTAACATTTGCCTACACCATTTAATTTACTTGTAAGTCCATAGTATATGGCTCTACATGTACCCAGGGAAGAGGTGTGGTGGAGCGGCCAAATTGACTCCGGTACATGTTGGCACCGGCAGCAGGTTAGGCCAGCACCTTGTGACTCTGGGCAATAGCTTGTCTTATCTTCCCGACAGCCCCCAGTGCTGGGACACCTCGACTGAGGTAGCTGTGAGCTTTACAAAATGCTGATATTGATTATTAAATAAATTAAATGCTACTAAAGGGAAGCAGCACTCCTTTTGCCACCCACTAAAGGAGCCTTTTAAAATATGCCTCAGGCCTGCCACTGTAGAATGTGTGTGTAGCTTAAAATTGTCACTTCGATCTGGCAAAAATAAACCTTTTACCAGACCAAAATCTTCCTTTTTAATACTTATAACTCACCCCTAAGTTAAGTCGTAGAGGTTTATAGGGGAGGATGAATAAAAAAAAAGTAGAATATACACACTTACATTTTGCATCTCCGAGCAGCGAAAACCTAATTTCGTTTACACAGTCCTATCTCTCCCATTGACTAACAAGTGATTCATAAGTGCTAACTCCAGATTGGGAGCAGATATGCTGTTTACACTTAAATTAATTGTAATTGAAAATCATCTTTAATGGTGACTCCAGATTTTAAAGTTACAGTTCTGAAAATGCCACGTACTGATGTGCCTTTGTGCTAAGGCCATAAATTCCTTCAAGCTTGTTGAACATGGTCATGCACTCTGTTCTCAAGTAAACTCTTCATCTCTTATTCATCAGTACACGTTTTTGGCCTGCACTGCTTTTTCACCATGTATGACTGTGACGCTGTCTGCTGTTATCTGATGTTGCACCACGTTTTCCTATTTTATTTCTTCCATAATAGGAAGGACACAGTAACAATGGAGGAAACTCAGTATGATGATGAACTAAGCAAGCGTGAGAGCCATACAACAAGTGGAAAGTTGCCAGGCACCATCTTACTACTCCATAGCCCTAGTTCTTAATTTGAGACTGTGGATTCCGGTGCTCAGCACCAGCACTTAATTGGGTTTCTGGTGCTCAGCAACGGCACTTAATTGTCAACAATGCACTTAGGACAGTCTGCCACATGGTGGTGCTACTCATCTAATTTAGAAATGAGCAGAACAACAGTTGTTTACGAATACAATATACAATAAAAATGAGCAATACCTGCCTCCTCAGCCATTCCTATAGCTCTGGCAAGCTGAAATAATCTGATCTGTCGCACTCGCAGGCAAGAGAGATAGTTAGTAGATGTTTTGGCAGCGAAAACGGGCTTTGGGTGGTGCAAGCTGCAGTGGCCTCCCGGTCAGGGCGTTGGTAGTTATTATTTTACAAATTGAGCACTGCGCAGCCCTCTTATAGTGATCAGGAGGTGCTATGTTCCTCTAGTGGCCCTGACTTGGACATGTCAGCCCTTGACTCTCAGCGGGTGAGCGAGCTGTGAAGAGCTGGTACTCCAATCCTCCTGAATTCTTCATGATTTTCCTGACCCAAACCAGAAAGACTTGCAGTTGTGTCTTTTTCACTTTGTGTTCTAGATGAAATCCAAAACAACAAATGGACTGAATGCTGAACAAATCAAACACTCACCTCCAGTCACAAATATGGATTAAATCCATTGTTGTTTTGTTCACCATGCCATTCCAGTTTGAACCCAGCCATATGCAAATCAGTCTTGACCCTTCTCCCCATAGGAACAGCCCAATGTGAATTGCCAAGCCAGGTCCTCCCTGGACCAGAAAAAAGCATCCTGGGACCAGTTTCAACATTCAGCCCAGTCACAGATCTGGGTTAAATCCATCTTCTTTTACTCTCCAGGCCATTCCCGTTTGGATCCAGCCATTTGCAAACTAGTCTTGATCCTGCCCCCAATGGGAACAGTCCAGCCTGAACTGTCAAGCCAGGTCCTCCCTGTACCAGAAACAAGCATCCAGGGATCGGTTTGATGGTATCATCCCTCATCAGCCAGGCTAGCTTGAATCCAGTGGCATATCAAGCATGAGACCCATGTCTGGGCAAACTCGTCTCACTTGAGGTGACTAATGCAAGTTAGGTGAAGCAATAATTGTAATGATAAGCCAAAATATGTAACACTCTGAAATGAGTTTACATTTGGATATGGTGACCTGATTATATTGTTGAAAAGCTGATCAAACACTCATGTAAGGAGAAAGAGCTAAGAATCCGTTTATGACAGATAGTGTTTGGGGGTACCAGCAGGACCATCACTGGAGGCCCTGATGCACAAAAAATACAGAGGTCCTTAACAAGAGTATTAAGAATGGCTCATGTTAATATTTATAGACTGTTGACAGTTCCATTTGCTGATACTAAGACTAAATATGCCCTATTAATTGGTATTGCCAAGATCTTTTCTGATAACTCTGCTGAATGGATTAACACACAAACTCTAACATTTCATTTATAAAAACTTGTTGCAAATCTCACATCAACATTTTCAGATTGCGAGAATGCTCTCATGTAATGATAGTTTGGTCTGCAAAACCACCACTTGGAGTGAGTCTCAATCTGACCTACTTCATGAATATTAATGAAGTAGGCTGCTAATTAGATGTCATCACATGGATGGGGCCCTCCTAGGAGAAATAGACTACCACGTGTGTGATCACATTTAAATAAAGTACATTTTTGTTTAATGCAGACTCTTTTAATAAAAGAAATGGGTGTGGATTCACAAGTTTGATTTAGACTTGGCTGTGATCCTCTGGACCATGGCCCACTCCCATAGAACGTTTTTTTCATTCACTTTGTGAATGGGTTACAACTTCCTTCTAGTAGTTGGGAACCTATCAAGGGTTTGTGGCCAAAGTTGTAGTCACAAAACATCAATACATACCATTATGAATTAGAATTTGGAAGGGAGAGCGGAAACGGACCCCAAATAGAGATTTGTAAAACATTTCAAAACTGATTTTGCAACTTGGTAACCATTCACTGAATTCAAAATGGGTTTAGTGCATTTGTACAAGCCATTTAGTATCACAAACACTGTGATGTAAGGAATCATAAAGTGAAGGATAAATGGCTTTGTACATCTGGCCTAAAAACAAGATAAGCCTGGTTTCATTCCTTACACATTGACCACAAGAAATGTGAAATCCAAAGACATTGGACTGTTGACTATTCATATTCAGAGATTATTAATACTAAGGCGCATAACAATACCACACTGAATTACTCTGCATGACTTTAAATAGTATGCCATCAATTTGTGAATTCATTCTCACTGACTACTCAAGTAATGAAAAAATAATGCATATTAGTGTCCCTAAAATGTGGTTTACACTGATGATTAAAGCCATGACGAGTTTTATGGGGGTGGAGGGCCTTAAGACTTAGTGAAATAAAAACATTCAGCAGTCATAAAAATACAGTGACTTGGCCTTACTGGATTTTGTTAATATTGACAATGCCCCCAACGTTCCCAAAACTACACAAACCCTGCTGTTGTGAAACGTGAGAGTTCTGCAAGGGAAAATGCACAACATACTTCTATGAGCTGAATTGTATCACAATATGTGGAAATATACAAAGTAACAGTAGATAAGCTCTCTCGAATGTTCTCAATGTCGGCTCGCCTGCCTTGATAGGTTTAACCACAATCCTGTTAAATTGCTTTAAAAAGTCTTATATTGCCTGACAATCAAGGGTGTTAGTGGACACACTTGACGTCTCAATAATATCACACCCCATGACACCATTGGAGAATTTCTGTGAACATTTAAGAATATTTTGCATAACAATTGTCAATATGTCATAGATCACCCATAAGGAGTCCTTCATTTGATTTATAATACGGACTTACTAAATATAGATAAAGAAACAAAGGTAGTATAACTAAGCAATATCTTTATTTCATTGGGCAGGACCTCAAGGTAGTGATGGCTGGTGCAAAATTACCATTATCAATGTGCCTTGAAGTTACACAAGGCGCCTAACAAATCATCAAAACACGCTTAACGTGTTTCTGTATGTCTATGATATTTAGAGTTCGTATTCTGGTTTCTAACACATGTAGCTGCACACAACAGAAGAAAACCCTTGACTCTATTCAAATTCACTAAAGAAAAGGATTTAAACTTACTAATATTTGGCAATACAAGAATCCTTTCAATGACTAGCCAATACGTCTAGCTGTTGCCAATGTGTTTTACGACATTTAAGAGCAACTGTAAAAAGCAATCCTCATTTGCCAGTGATTTTTAGTGTTGTCAAAGAAAGGCATGATGACACAGCCTCTCGCCTCATTCTGTAAGCGTGTGCATGCATCATAAAACATGTAGGCGGTACAGAATGACAGGGGTGACATTTTCTATGAGTTTATTTTTACCAGTCTAAGATGATGGGCAGTTAAGAAACTGTAAGTGTGCATAAGTGGCTTTGTGGAGGCCAGCAGCAATTTGCTTCCTGGCCTTCCAATAACAATATATTTATTATATTTAGAAAAAGAATGGTGGAGGTGGTGGGAGGGGGTAAAAAGAGATAATTTGCACACGTAGGCAGGCCTCACTGCACTAAACATAATATAAGGTGTGATACTAGTCTGATTTTATATTTGTGTAAATCCATTTAGAAGGGTAAATTCGTGTTGTGAATACCAAATGTGAGTTTACACTCGGGAAAGAATAATTTGTGGGCTTAGGTTCATTATATTTTTCACAAACACCTTTGAGAATTTTGCTAAGTATATTGGGTATGATCTAGGTTTACACAGTACAAAATGTTCATGAAAAGAAACATTTCTAAAACGTTGGAATAACTTCAGACTAATTAAACATGCCAGTCAAAGAAAGTGTGAATTTCTACTGCTGGAAGACTAATTTTATCAACGCAAAGGGAATGTTCTTCTATCTATTTTTGTTTCTCTATCATAACAGATTTTATTGTGCGAGCAAATATTTGGGTGTGTTAGCCTTGATAGACAAAACTGTTCATAACCGTAGTAGATCACTCCAGACCCACAAGCAGTTGAAGAAAACGCTTTTTAGAGGTGATACCAACACATAAACAGTAGGTTATTCAGTGGCTCATACATCTTACCTTTATTTAAAATTGTATCCTGTAACAGAACCACTGAATATTAGCACCGGGTTGAGGCGAGCGGCAAAATATTATCTTTGTAGCTTGCACAATCAGTTCTAGCCACCAGCTCAAACACAGATCCTCAAGTGAAATTAACGTTTTCTAGCAAAAGGGTAGGTGGTGTTGAGAATGACAAAAATATGCAAAACACATATAACGGAAACTCACAAGAGCATCAGCTAAATATATGAAAAATTAATTTGACTTATTCCAAGTTGCATGGTGGCACTGCCTTCATAAATATCAAAACGAATTACAAATGAGGACAGGTAATCAGAAGAAAACTGGAAAAAGATTACTCTAATGGATAACCAACATTTGAAAGTGCTCTAATCACTTCACTTTCACCACTCATTCCAACCCCTAACCTTATTCATCCTACTCTATACATCTTGTGCTTTCTTTCTATCTAGTTTGTTCTTTTTAGGTGTCGCCTAGAAAACACATACACAGGGGCAGATTTATGAGGCCCTTGCGCCACATTTACGCCGCTGTTGCGTCGCGCAAGGCGGCGTAAACGTGGCGCATCCCTACGAACGATTTACAACGTGACGCATCTAGGCAGATGCGTCACGTTGTAAAGCCCTGCACTGCTTGTGGGCGTTCCGGCGCAGGGTGGGCGTTCCGGGGCAGGTGCGCCTCGCAAAAGTGGCTGAGAGAAATCTATGAGATTTCACTCAGTCACTTTTAAGCCAATGCTGCGTCAAAAGCCTGCGCCTGCTTGAAGCAGGCGTAGGTCTTGACGCAGCATTGTTAAAATGGGGCACCCCCGAGCCTTGCTGGAGCTGCGTCGCGCTTGCGACTCAACTCCAGCAATGTGCCACATTTCCGGCACAGATGAGTCACGCATCTGTGCCGTTTTTGCACCATGGTGCGCCGCATTATAAATGCGGCGCACCATGGCTGGCGGAGCTGTGGCGCACTGTGGCGCATGTTAACTGGCGCATCCCTGGGCATGCGCCAGTTAACATAAATCTGCCCCACTGTCTTTTTCGGACCTTGTATTTTTTAGCACTGGGATTAGAGGGTGCCCATCGGTTACCATTGGTTGGCTTCATTGTCACCCATATTTGATTGAATCTTAACGGTCAGCTGCCGTAGGCTTCCATCCTCTTTGTTTGTTGTCCCTCCCCTGGAGCATGGAAACATTACTTGAGTCCTTCCAGTGCTCATTTTGTTAGGCGCTAGTTTTTTGTGTTTAAGCACTTTACGAGGAGTGTGTTTTTCATCTGTTTTCCTCATATACTTCCCCCTGTCGTGCACGTGTTGCTCCTTTCCTGCTCGTGTGTTTCTCCCCTGGCTCTCCGTGATGCGCGCGCCTTCATGTGCTTCTGACAGATTGCGTTTTCACTTTTCTGCGTCCCCCAGCTCATGTGTAAATCTTTAGTTCGTTTTCTTCTCCCTCTCCACTAGCTCCACTTCTCACACCCTCCGTGTTGCTCACCCTCCCCTCCTCACAGTGTTGCTCTTTCTCACCCTCCATGGTTACACTCATCCACCTCTGTTGTGATCCCTGTCAAAGTGCCTGTTCCTCTGCATCTTATCTTCTGAAATCAGTAGTGCATTGAGATGGTGTCAGCTTCGGCATGCTACAGAAAACAGCTGGTCACTTTTCAGAACAAATGTGCTTTTCCAACTACAGCCAGGTGAGTTTAAAGTCCTGCCAATGTGTTTGGAAGTTGAGCAGAGAGGTGCTGCAGGCTGTGCCTCCTGTGCCCCAGTCTGACTAGTCCAGTGACTTCTGTGTTTCTTCTACCCCCAATCAGATTTCTCCTCTGCCAAAATTGCCACCCTTAAATGCTGAGACACATATTTGACTTCAGTGGGATCTTCAGTGCTGAATTTGTAAAAAAATTAAGTGCCAGGCTCCTCGTCAAGAGGGCCCTCCGGCTTACACAACTCATTGACCCTGCCCATGCTGTAAATGAGTTTAGCAACACAATTTCTAACCATCACACTCCTACAAGTCTGACAATTCGGACTATTCCAGGCTCCCAAACATGAATGGCTTGGTCAGCAGTTATTAGTCTCTTTTCATGTATATTGAGTTAATAAACAACTATTGTTGTGTTTATACCATGTGGCAGTGTTGACATTAAGTGCCAGTGCCGAACACTGGAAACCACCAGCTCAAATTATGGACTGGAGAGCTTGTGTTTTTACTTTAACATCAGCTTGGCATATGGCATCCAAGTGCATAGCAGTACATTGGCTCCATGTCCTGAGGGCAGCCTCCAGCCCTTGCTGTTTTTTCAGCCCACAACATTAAGCATGCCTGTGCTGACAGGTTTGGTTTCCAGTTATGAACATCAGCATACAACTTCCAGCAAGGTTGGTGATCATGGCTAAAATGCTGGGATGGGTGAAAAGGATCCAACCCGTGACACAGGGACAGTTTTCCTTAGTGCAATTGGTACAGTGGCACTGAGGTGCTGGAGTGTGGGGAGATATCTGCAGCCCATGCATTGTTCTCTTTTACTGAGGGTGGAGGGGGATTCCAGATTGCATTCTAACTATGACGGAGGGCCTGACTCCATATTGCACCCAGAGTGTCTCGTTCACGCAACACAGATGTTTTCTCAGATGTGATTGGTAACAACGTTTACAGAAAGTCTATAAGTGCAGATGGGATCTATATGTTTTGCCAATGCTTGTTCCACTTCCTGCCTTTTGCCCTTTCCCGAGACCTTTTCTTCTCATTATAAATTGTTTCTCAACATTTGATTCGTATTAGTTGCAGTTGAGTCCAAATAGTGCGACGTAGTCACCATGTACTGCTTTATGTAGTTCTATTTTCCAGGCAAATTAAGTCAGGTTCTTCTACTGCAAATTAATAATTTCCATAAATGTCATGTGCATAATGAATGCTAACACAAGAAGACTCATCCTATTTCTCTTCTACATTAATCTAAAATTAGAGATGTATGCGAAAAGGTGTACTTGTTTGAATTCAATTAAAAGTTCTCCTGAAGCTATTAGCTATCTGCCTCTAGATCGGTCTGCTTTACTTCCACCTCAAAGCATTCATTTCGGTCAATAGGAAAACCAAAGAGAGGGAAGTACAGTGAAAATTGCGCGAAGAGAATGTGCTGAAGGCGAGGTAGGTTTTTGTGTGAAGAGCAGGCAGAAAAAGGGCAAACAGGATCTGCTGCAGAACACTATATTTCAGCCATCGAAGGTCTTAAAAGGAATACTCATTCTGAATGAACGTTATCTTCATTTGTTTTTCCTTCTGTTGATTATCTGTAGGTCTGGCGCTGCCATACATTCGCGCTCTAGGCTAGGAGTTGCTTCCACTCCCGCCGACCCTTTCTCACCGCTTTTCAGATAACAGCTGTTGAGAATTCAATGAACCAGCTTAGCATGTGGATAGAATGCCCCTGCATTTCTTCCTGATGGAGGCGACCTTAGCTTCCTATTGAATATACATTTCTCCCGATCCACGCTGAGGCACAAAGGCCTTGATACTTTGGGCTACAGTTGCATTTGATTTGCCAACAGGCTATTGAGAGCATAATCATTTCATGATGAGTGCCAACTATGCATCCTGTGTGCACTTCTAATTTACAGCCAGTTAATCCATGTCTATATAGATGTATGTATGGGTATTTCTGTAGCAAATGTCTAGCTAGAAAGCAGCAGAGCAAAGTACAACCTTTTTTGTCTCTAGTAGCTTTTCTCTCACTCCTCAATTGCATTTGACATACACTCTTGCGGTGTCCACCTTATTCACCTATTTAGTATCAACATTTCTCCCTCATCTGCAGTACTCCAGCTTCATTATCTTATATTATTTAGAGAACATTTTTTTTGACCACCAAGAAGTATAAAAAGCTCAAACATTAACTCACAACACAAAGAAATCACCAACATTTATGTTTCAGTTATTTCACTGTCAACGTAGCCAGACTGAGAAACCACAGTTGAGAGGTAATGATATCATTGAACACCACCTGCAAGTAAACATCACTCAGGGACCAAGCTATTGTGTCCAAGCACTCAGCATCTTCTCTGAGAGACTCTACCAACTCAAGAATGAGAGACCCTAAGCATCATCAAAAAACTTTACCTTAATTTTACAGGATTCTCTCTTCCAAACCTCCCAAAAAAGAGCTTGGCCCCACAACCCTGCGTGAAAAGAAAGTGGTTGCTCAGGTGAACCACGTCAAACTTTGAAGTAATATACATTGTGGTCTGCAACCCCAGTGGGTCTCATTTCTTCTTTATAGACAGCAGGGCTTTATTTCTATACGGTGTGTCTAGATTCACACCAGGATATACCAGAATGTGGATGTTTCTGGAGAAAACATCCTTCTTCTGGATGGCCTCTCACAAGAGCTGCTCCCTCATTTTTGGTGACCTCAGTATTACCAGCACAATTCCAGCAGAGACATTTCAGGATCCAAGCTGCTTTGTAGGAATCCTAATGCACTTGAGTCTGAAGATGCTCCAATTCCCCTCTTATGCTTAACAGGGACAACAACACTTTCTCCAGCTCACCCTCCAAATTGCCCACAGTTACTGATAAACGGATCCTCAGGACTCTCATTGGATTTCTCCTCCTTTGATTTTCTTGAGTTCTATCCTGACATAAAGTTCCATGACACTGTCAATTACACTTTTGTAGGATTTCTAGTTAAACCTGAGAGGTTTCAACCTTAATAGTCGCACTATTCCATATATTCCTTTATGCAAGCTTCTGACTTCTCAAACACTTCTTCCAACCTCACCATCCTTCTAATGAGAACCTCAGTCTTGCTCCCCACTGTATAACCCCTCAGGAATGCTGTGGTTTGATTGATTTGAGCAGTTTTTTTTCATCCGCTTTAAGAGGCTGTTCCACTTCATTCCTCATATTCCAGGTGCGTGACCCTTCTGGGCCTTTTAGGACTTGTGGTCCCTCGGTTTGAAGAACTCGTCTCTGACCTCTTTTTTTTTTATTGCCCATTTCTTTATCGCAGTCCAGAGGTTAAAGATGGTCTCGTAAAAACTGTTTTGATCCACAAATTATGCAAATTGTGTGGCAAATATGCTTGATCCATAACAGTGTGGTGAACCGGACAGCCACAGAATAATCCACTGGCCCTCACCATAGTCCATTGTTTTACCTACAATTTATTCATAAAAGGTAATCTTAGGCATTCTAATTACAAACACTGCTCATTGTTAGCTGCACTTTGACACGCTGTTTTGCCAGATTAGACTCACACTCTGCATTGACCTGCACTGCGCCGAAAGGAGGAAGGTTTCACCAACGGCTGTTGAGACCCCCCACCGCCACCCTCCCGCCGTCCTGCTGTTTCGCGTCATCTGACAGCGGGGCTGCCGAGCGGAGTGAGGCGAAGGGCTGCCTACAACTCCCGGCAGCCCTCGAGGTCTCCAGCCACACCCCCAGCAAGCCGCGCCAGGAGGCGCATAAAGGGCGTCACTGCTACAGCGAGCAGTGACACGCTGTTTTGCCAGATTAGACTCACACTCTGCTTTGACCTGCACTGCGCCGAAAGGAGGAAGGTTTCACCAACGGCTGTTGAGACCCCCCACCGCCACCCTCCCGCCGTCCTGCTGTTTTGCGTCATCTGACAGCAGGGCCGCCGAGCGGAGTGAGGCGAGGGGCTGCCTACAACTCCCGGCAGCCCTCGAGGTCTCCAGCCACACCCTCAGCAAGCCGCGCCAGGAGGCGCATAAAGGGCGTCACTGCTACAGCGAGCAGTGACACGCTGTTTTGCCAGATTAGACTCACACTCTGCTTTGACCTGCACTTCGCCGAAAGGAGGAAGGTTTCACCAATGGCTGTTGAGACCCCCCACCGCCACCCTCCCGCCGTCCTGCTGTTTCGTGTCATCTGACAGCGGGGCCGCCGAGCGGAGTGAGGCGAGGGGCTGCCTACAACTCCCGGCAGCCATCGAGGTCTCCAGCCACACCCCCAGCAAGCCGCGCCAGGAAGCGCATAAAGGGCGTCACTGTTCCCCCTCGCGGGACGCTGGGCAAAGCCTGGGCCAAGGGTGGGCCCGTCCTAGCCCGTCACAGACCGGAGAAGACTGGGCTGGGCCCACCCCCCTAACAACTACGATAAGGTAAAATCCCGTGGAAGGATTTGCAAGTAGCCCACAGAGGGATTTTACACCATCTACGTTACCAAACCCAGATAAAGTCTACTTACCCACTCGCCTGGACCTAAAATACACAATGACCACAAGAGGCTCCAGAAGCAAAACTCTTAAAAACTTGTCGAGCGCAGTAGGCCCCATCGACCAATTCCTCACCAAAGTGAACCAAACCATCGATCAAACTGTACTGTTGATTGATCGTCGTGTCTCCTACGAACTAGACCAAGCAAGACGCTCGTCAATGGGCATGCTGGCACAGGCACAAACCCCAAACGCTTTACCACAAAATAGGTCCAATCCGGAAACAAATGTCGACATACATGCAATACCAAATACAGTTGACCTATCAGTATCCTCACAATTATCAGACTCACAATTGACCCAGGGTCTCGAGCAGACCCCTGATATTTTTGCTAGCCCACAGCCAACATCAAACGACCATACACAGCCTGAATCAAGAGGAATAAGGGAAGGAGCAATTCCCAAACATCCGAATCACAAAGAAACACTCTCAAAACACCCTATACACACTGCCACAATAAACCCAGACTCTGAACTACTTTTTAAATCGTGTGACTCAAGTAACAATCAAAGTCAACATAATACCAAATCTACCGCCACTACAGAATCTAACAGCAACACCAATTCTGATGTACTCATAGTCGAAGATCACACCAACAGAATTATTTCTAGGCAGATTCGACAAGAGACAATGGCTCCCCATTCAACAAGAAACATTAATAATGCCAAGGCACAACCATCTTTGCTAAAAGAAATTATGGAAATAGTCAAACATCAGCTACAACCTATCCAAAAAAGCTTAGAAATTATAGAAAAGCAAGTAGCTATATTAATTGCCACTTCAAAAACAATTCCCAATCCTAGAAATAAAGATCTTTCAATTTCGCTTGGACCCAGCGCCACTTCAGGAAATGCTAAGCCCACAAATAAATCAAAACAATTAGCCAACAAAACGGCTACCACAAATATCATAACTGCAAAAACAGGAGACCCAGTAAAAACATCAAACAACCCAATTCCTCCATCGAAAACCAAGACTTCTCAAGATACTGTCAAAACTGCCCCTGGTGTACAAAACCAACCACCAGCAAACCATACCCCTGCAAAAGCTCAACCTGTAATCACCCCCTCCATGCCACCCGCACCAAGTACCCCCTGTCACGATCAGCCACAGAGACAAACCAACAAACCAGAACGACCAAACAAAAGATGGCCAAAATTAGTAAACCTCCCACCGGAAGCAGCACCCTTTGTAGTCATATTAACTGGGGTTCCAGAATTAAGTAAAGACACAGACGAACCAACCTGGTCCTTACTAAATAAAACTAGCTATTGGCTGAACATCAATAGGCCCAACCATCCAAACAACATCACCAGAATTACCACAGTGAGAAGGACCTCATGGATAGGCCACCAACCAAAAACAATTCCCGGCGATTGTATAATAGTCAACTTTGAAAACCCCCGTGCAGTAGAATATATATGTTCATGGGATTCACCGGGAAATAACGGAGGAATAGATGTAAAACGTTTATCCTTTTTCTATCCCCGACAAAGCCATCGTTTTGACGACCTTAACTGGCCATCAAATTGGTCCTGGAATCAACCCGACCACGGACCAAGAAACTGGAACCAGGGAGACTGGGGTCAAGGAAACAATCAAAGGTACCGCTCCCAGGGGGAATGGGGCTACGATTATAAAGACCAGGGTGACTGGAACAACTACGGAAGGAGGGCAAATCAACACCCTTTTAGGGAACCCTGGACTGGTATACCAACATTCAACAACTATAGCTGCCTAGACATGGTCGATTGACCACCCTCACAGAACTACGCTTTGACCTCTCCGCCAAATACTAGGGTTTACACAATTACTCCGGCTAACCACCCAAAGAGAAAGATGCCCAACAAAGCTCACAGTACATCAAAAACTAGGTAATATGAATACACACAAAAAACTATAACCCAAATTGCAGGAAACCAGACCAAAGAGTGTCTACGCCATCCCAAGCTTTGTATCAGAACCTCGACTTTGTCACGATCTGCCCCAAACAAGCAAACAAACGCTCCAATCTTGATCCCGGACCCCTCCCCTATACCATCAGATGCAGAAACCATCGTCCAGTTAACGCCACCTGTCGACACCAGTACAGATCTTGACAGGAATATGTTATTTTGGAACGTGGCGGGTCTAGCAACCAAACACCACGAAAAAAGTTTTTTAGATCTGGTTCATTCGAATGACCTAATTTGTCTTCAGGAGACATGGCTAAACGACCCAATCCATCTTGTGGGATATAGAACATACTTTTCCCAAGCAATAAAATCAAACTCAGGGAGAAGCAAAGGAGGCCTAACTACATACATCTCCAATCTTTGGCCTTGTCGGGAAACAACGCCCGCATTACTCCATCAGAACTATCAGATCATCAACATCAAAGTAACCAACCAAGAAGTTTATACCATAATAAACTTTTATAACAACATGACCCCGACGGAGCTGATCAAAGCCCTAAGTGAAATCTCTGATGTGACAAACGATCTGAAAAGCAAACACGCCAAAGTCACACATTCAATAATCTGGGGAGGAGATTTCAACCTTCACATATGTAACAGAAACAACACCTCTACCTGTGGGATCACAGATGAACAAGAAAACCCACTGACTCATTTCGCCCACACGGAGGAAGGTACCAACATGCAGGCTACAATGTTCGAATTAGACATAGGGTTCGCGAACATGATAAAGACGCCCATAACCCAATTTACATCAACTTTCCATGGAAGAGGCGTTGAAACGTTAATAGACTACATCCTAGTTTCCACCAACAAAGCCACACGTATAAAGTACTTCGAAGTGAATAATACCGCACTCAGCGATCACTTCCCTCTAAGACTAACGTATCTCGAACCCGACCATCAAAAGAACAAAGTTAATGACCATCTGGGCATGCTCCATCAGGAAGCACTAACACTAAACAGATTAAATGGTTACACCCTAAAATGGGACAAATTAGATCAAGAAACCACCAGTACAAGAATAATTAAAAAATGCAAGAACGATATCGACAAATGCCTAGACCCTTCTGCAACTGCTTCAGAGATCATGATCAGCTATATTATAATAGTGAAAACTATAAGTAATGAACTAACTAAACCCAGTAAACAAAACAACACATTAAGAAAAGGATGGTTTAATACGCATTGCACAAAAGCCTATTCTGATCTAAAGAAAGCCTTAGCAAAAAAAGAAAGAAATAGAGAGGAGATAATCCATTTAAGGAAGTCTTACACGCATGCAATCAAACAAAGAAAAAAGGAGCTACAAGCTAACCTCTGGACTCAACTGCTAAACAGCAGCACTCTAAAAGACAGTGCAGCCTTCTGGAAAATAGTTAAGAGCCCTTTCTTAACAGAAAACAACAAAGATCCTTCCTTGGACGTCGCCATAAACGCGGAGGACTGGGTGCAACATTTCTCAGGGGTCTTCGGAGAGGCTAAACCCAGAGACTCAACTTCCCCGGTCCCTCTCTTACCGGTGAAATATCCAATAGAAATACATTTCACTATTAATGAAACAGCAAAAGCCATAAAGACCGCAAAAACTGGCAAAGCGCCAGGACCAGACTCTGTCCCTATGGATCTTTACAAATTCCTACCAGATCTCTGGTCTCCCCTCTTAACCAAAGTTTTAAATGCAGCAAAGGACACCAATCTTCCTGACTCTTGGTCAACATCGATTTTGGTCCCTATTTTCAAGAAGGGCAACAGAGACAGTCCCTCCTGTTATCGCCCCATTTCCCTCCTGGACTCGGTCGGAAAGATGGCAGGGAGGATACTGCTCGACCGTTTCCAGGGGTGGTCAAAAGAACACGGAGCACTCTCAGACCTTCAATACGGGTTCAGGGCCGGTCTGAGTACTGTGGACCAAGTTCTAAACCTAACATTACTGGCCGGAAAATACGTAACAGCAAAAAAATCCAGCCTACACATGGTTTACGTCGACCTCACACCAGCGTTCGACTGTGTGGAACATTCAAAACTCCGGTTAATAATGCTGCAAATGGGGATTGAACCACCAGTAGTCGACTTTCTGCGTGAATTATACTCTGGAGCCACAGGAAAGGTACGATTCGGGACAGCAGGTCAACTAACAAACAGCTTCATAATACAGAAGGGGGTCAGACAAGGGTGCGTGCTGGCCCCTTTCTTATTTACGCTCTACACTAACGGACTTGAAGCCGCAATGTTAGAGGGCGTAAAAGACTTCCCAAAAGCAGGCCATCGGCAGATTCCAGCACTACTATACGCCGACGATGCGGTGATTCTTGCACGAACTCCGGTCCAGCTTCAACGGGCCCTAAACAACTACTGTACCTTCATGACTAGTCTAAATTTAAAAGTTAATATAAAGAAAACCTATGTGATGCACGCCGGCACCAAGGGGAAAAAAGTTAAGAAAATCTATGTGGACAATCTGCCCCTAGAAAGAACTAAAACGTACCCCTATCTTGGCATCACCATTGATGAGGCGTTTAATTGGAAAGAAGCAACCACTTCTCGAAAGTTATCTCTCATAAGAACAGTTGGCACTCTAAAAGCTTTTTCTCTTCGCCTGGGAAAAAGACCTCCGACTGAGATGATAAAGATCTATAACGCAAAATGCATCAGTACAGCCATCTTCGGTGCAGGAGTTTGGGATAACAAACGTTGAACAAATACAGAAAGTCGAAAATTCCTTTCTAAAATTCCTACTGGCTGTCCCAAAGAGTACAACCACATTTGGATGCCATCTAGAACTCGGAGTGGATCACATCTCTGATATCATTAAGATCCAGCCTATCATGTTATGGCGCAGAATATGGGCAACGGACGAGTGCCAGCTCACAAGAGCAATAATCGAGGATTGCATGAAATTAGAGCACATGAAAAAGATAAAATGGCTGTGCTACGTAAAATCCTTTCTTTCAGATATTGGTTTCCCGAGATTCTTTGATGAACCACTGTCAGTAACAGACATAACAAAAAAAGAACTAAAAATACTCTGTCTGTCGCATCTATCCCAACTACGGATGCTGAACGAAATAGGAAAGACATCAGTTAAACACTGCCTAATAATACAATTGGTTCCAACCATTCAACCATATCTGCAGTACGACCTGTCTCAATTTGAAAAACTTCTCCTCACTCGTTTCAGGTTCAACCTCTATCACTTTATGGTTTTATTTCCTATCCAGAACGTTTGGACACATAACATTTCACCGTGTCCCTGTGACCTTACGTACCCACAGTCCACAATTCATGTCCTTTTCTTTTGCAAATTTTACACGTCACTTCGCAGGAGATGGATATTACCACTACTAAAAGTAATGAAAATTTGAAGATGTCACCCTGCCTATCTGGCATTGCAATTCCTGGAAAACAACTTAATGACAAAATCTGTGGCACGTACCTAAAACTATGTCTCAGGCACCGCACGAACGTATAAAATAACAAGGAACTGCCTGTTTTAAAAAAGGACCGTAGAAAAATGTTTTTTAAAAAGAATAATTTTAACATAGTATGAATTTAGTGTTTTTTTAAATATATTTATTGTGTATTTCTGTACTTTTATGGCTTTCACAACGAAAACCGAATAAAGACGATTTGATTTGATTTGATTTGAGGTAATCTTAGGCATTCTAATTACAAACACTGCTCATTGTTAGCTGCACATTGAAGAAACCAGCTTGTCGCCGCTAAGGACCCCAATAGAAGCATGTAGTATAAAAAATGCATAATGGGAAACCTATAATGGCATCCTATTTTGCCATCTTAGGTCGCTGATGATATTTAAAAACTGCCTAGCCTACATCCACAAATGTTATGGTATCAAGAGAATCCCTCAATATCAATATTGGACCATATTGTTGCATTCTTTATACCTTAGCCCCCGAAAATCTTAACCAAATAGCATTCAGTATGTAATCTTTCAACATTCCAACAAGGGTATACATTGCCCCAAAGGATCAAATGTTATAAAGGGGAGATAAAACCGAAGGTAATAAATGCCACCTCCTGCTTTGGGAGTGGTGAAATAGATTCTACCCTTGTGAAGGAAGGAGGCAGAGGAGTTAAGGGCATGGGGTCCACTGCCATCTTCGTATGAGTGAAGACTGCACTATTGCAGGTGGCAGGAATTACAGTCTTTTTTTGGCCTCACTATTTTGCATCACAATGAGAACTAGACAAGGGGGCAGCTGGCTGGCCCCGGCCTTCAAAATTCCCCAAAAATCTAGTTAGAACAGAATGTGTCCTGCTAGGCGTGTGAGTTGCCGCAAGTGTGGTAAGATTGACCATTTAGCTACATTGTGCCAGCTACACCAATCTAGATCCCCTAAAGTTAATTGTGTGATAGAAGAGAAATCAGTGGATGACCAACACCTTGTCAAAGAATTTCAGGATGTGACTGTGGTGGTGTCTGATGGTGATATTGTTTCGGGTGATCCAAACAATTGTGTGGACCCGTATGTTGAGTTGGTGGTTGGAGGCAAGAGCCTTAAACTGTAGGTGGATTCAGGTGCTTGCATCGGCATGATCACGCCTGGTGTGTATCTCAAAACGTGGGGTGGTAGGGCATTATTTCCTCTAGACAGAGTGCCTTTATCCTATGATGGTAGGAAGATTGAACTGGAGGGGTTTACCAGAATGTGTTGGAATTTAAAGGTTGAAGGATTCATGGCAAAGTTTATGTGTCAGTACGTGTGAGGTTCCGTGACAATTGTAAGTGGTGTTTTCGACTCGCACGAATATGGTCGAGTCTGGTATCTATTAACCGCAAATGACGAGTTTAGTAAGTGTGCGCAGTTTCGCTGCGCTAACTTAAACCGTTCGTCTGTTACGTGGGTATTTCTATCTGTACCCACGGGTTCCATCTTAGATACGGCATCCATTTTGTTTCTTGCCCTCAAGTAGCCAGCGAACGGACGTTGTCCGCTTCGCGACCCTGGGACTCCCAAGATATTTGCGGAAGACACATGTTCTTTGTAAGTGTCTTTATGACGAGGGGGATGCTACTGTAAGGCAGATGGCGCCGCTTGAGGCTCATCTTGCCGCACGGACTTATTGTCTCAGCCGTGCATCTCATTAGGCACGTCCCTTTGATGCCTGTATCTCGTGTTTCCCGATACCTCCCCTTTTACACCCTTTCCGATCTCCCCACTGTCTCCGTCTTCCTCTGCACCTGTCTTTGTTCCTATTTCGATCTGTTTTACTGCCGATTGGAATTCGCTAATGTTGGGAAGATGGGTTTTTACAGTTGGGAACCGCCAAAATGTTTCCGCACTTATGTTCCGGACCTGATGTGTTTCAAAGTGACCAAAGCGACCCCTCTGGGGGATAATGGTGGGAACCGGGTTGTAAACTTTTGTGTGTCATGTTGTCCTGTGGGTAAAAACTGTATAAAAGGAGCGATCCACAGAACCAATTTGAAGCAGTCTCCCCAAGTTGCACGTGGTGTACTTGTCGTGACTTCTGTGTTCCCTGCAGCAAATAAACCTTGAATCTTTGACGTCGAAGGAAGTGTCCCGTGTCTCTGTGATTCGTACGCCGGAGCAGGTTACCCACGAAGGTTTCAGGTGTTGTGCCCTGGCACCGCTGGGTCTTAAAGAACCCAGTCCTTCAGTTGGCGCCCAACGTCCCAACGTTGGGCTGCATCAGTGGTACCGGTCCAAGCCCGACGATCGTGAGGAACTTCGTGTGAAATCTCCGAGGGAAGGTGCACTCCGCTTCATCGATCCTGTTGTCGAAACAAGTGGCCCGAAGACTTTTCCCGCGAAGATTCCCGCCTCCTGACGGCTGCGACGGACTGCTGCCCTGATTGTAGACCTGTTTTGGCGCCTGGCGTAGACCTTGGTATAGCGAGACGACTGACGGGCCTTCCTGGTGACGCCATCGATCTTTGAGTTAAGTATTTGTGGGTCGCTCCCAGAGTTCTTGGTTGTTGACACTTTAGCGAGTGTTTTTGTTGTTAACGCTGTGTGAGTGTTTTTGTCGGTGACACTTTGCTAGCGTACTTTGTTGTATTGTTTGACGACTGCAGCCGCCAAAAAACCGAGGGTTTTGTTCTTTGCTGGGACTTGGTAAGTCCCGTAACCCTTGAAGTTTGTGAAACTCGGCTAGTGTGCAAGATGCCTGGTCGTAGTACTTTGTTTAGTTGTTTCAGGCCTTGTGGTACGGATTCCCGACTGGAGGACTCGTGTCCGATACCTCCGGTTGGAACTCCCACGTATGAGCTCTATAGTAAACATGGGCTAGGCCCGATTACTTTTAATGATTACTGGATCAAATATACAAAGAAAGATGGTGACCTTCGCTGGCCACCACATGGTAGCTTCGAGGCACCGATCTTAGATAATCTAGAGATTAAATTGTTTGAAAGAAAGTCAAGGCCGGCCATGTTTGATGCCTTTCGGTTGTGGCGTAAAGAAGCCCGACAGAAGGAAATCAGACAGACTAAACGTAATCAGCGAGATAATGTTGCTACCATAGTGAAGAAAGCAGAGCAATTTCAGCGAGATAAGGAGGTTAAGGATAAGGAAGTGTTTGACAGACTACAGCGTATGACCGTAGATAAATGTTATCCCATTTTGCCTACGGAGTCGGAAAAGAAGGAAGAGCCAGTTGAGGATCCTTTAATGTCTTATCTTATGAAGTCGCCACCTCCGTATGTACAGGGTACCGCAGCTCCTGTGGTTCCTGCCGTACCTATTCTTCCACCTATTCTTCCTTTGCCTGTTCCTCAACCTGCACCTGCCCTTCCGACTGTTCCTGCTCCTTTGCCTGTTGCTATCCCTACTGCTCCTCCGCTTCCACATACTCCTGCTCCCGCTACTGCTCCTGCTACTGCTCCTGTTTTGCTAACTCCTGCTGTTGCTACTGTTTCTACTCCTTCTCTTGTTAGTCCTGTGTCTTATTCCTCTCCCTCTATTCGTAGTCGCAATTCTCCTCTTGCGGCTAGCTTCTTTCATTCGCTCGGACCTGTTCATGGGTCCGCTGGTTCCGATGGTCCTCAGAGACGTAGTCAGCTTCCTGGAAACAGAGAACGCGTTGCGCTATATAATATGGCGATGGGTTGGATGGTAAATCCTCTTAGAAGTCCACCCCGTGTCGTACTCGATACATTTTGTCAATTTAATATACCTACCCAGAGATATGTGTTCAACGAAATGTGTAAGTTCCTTCATGATCAGATAGCGGCCGATGCGCCTGACGAGGTGCTCACCGCTCTGTCTGATCTTCAGCTTCAGTTCGCAAATGGGCTGATAGTGGATACCAACGTTCGACGTGCTGTTGAGCGATTGCTATCTTTTCGTCCCGCTCCAATCCCTCATGCATTGTTCGTTGAGGATATTGAAAAACAACCAGACGAGTCTGGCCAATTTCCCATGCGAGAAGTTCCACCGGTCTGGATACCACCTAATCCTAATGCTCAACCTCCGACGACAGTGGGACATTTTGAGAGAGTATGGATACATCTCCCATGGAAACGTTCGGAAGTGTTACAGGTGAAGCAATCTTTGCCTGACCCTCGCAAAAATCCTACAGGGTATTACAAAGAATTATCGCAGCTCGTAGATGCTACGGTAATGAATCTTTCCGATATCGATATGTTGTTCGGCAATGTCGTACCGCAACCGGTATGGGCTAAGATTCGGCAGGAGAATCATCCGAATGAATTAGGCGGTGATTGGGCTGCCATTGTAGCGGCAGATGCCGGACAAGTTGGTGGTGCTAAACCCGACCAGATGATTACTGCTCTTCCCCAACGAATAATAACATTAATGAAAACTCTTATGCCAGCTATGAAGGTGAACTGGGACAAATTGTCAGCCTGTAAGCAAAAGAAGGACGAGAGTGTCTCCGACTTCTTTACGAGGTTTGAGGAGGCATTCATCGACCATAGTGGACAGGATATGGGTACTGAGGGTGGTCAAAGATTGTTCGTGGATAAATTTGTTTCGAATTTATTGCCCGATCTGAGCAATAAGTTAAAGAATTCGGAAAGTGCATGGGCCGTTTCTACTTCAGCTCAGATATTGGCTACGGCACAATATTATGAGAACAGAGAGAAAGAAGAGAGCGACCGTGCAGATAAAAAGACGAAAGAGCTTAAAACTAAAGTACTGCTTCAGCAAGCGTATCCTCCGCGCTCAAATCAGAACAATTCGCAACAAAATAGATCACAGCAGCAATCGAACAGATCCCAAACTCGTAATGACTCCTCCTCCCAAAGATCCTCGTTAGGGTACAATCAATGTGCTTATTGTAGACAGGAGGGACACATTAAATTCAATTGCCCTGTTTTGAATGAACGTAACAATGGTAACTCATCTAGAGGAGGTTGTGGTGGTTCGCAGCAGGCGTCACGTGGTAGAGGTCGTGGTGCTCAGAATGATCGCTCAGATAACTCATCTAATTCTAATAATTGTTTCGATCAACGTGGATCATCGCAAGGACGATCTGCGCAGTACAATGTAGATGATTATTACGTCGATCAGGGAACTGACGACTGTAATTACTAGGACAGCCATAGACAAGAAGAGGGAGTGGTATCAGTTCCGGTTGATCAGAGAGGGCCTTACGTCGCAGTTGCTACATCGGGCGTCGTTGAGCCTTTTCTGTTGGACACTGGTGCAGCGAAAAGTTCTATCATGCATTCGAAACTCCCTGGCGCACCTTTGTATGGCTTAACAAATGTTTCCGTTGGATTCTCTGGCGCCCCTGTTAGCAATCCAGTTTCGCGCCCTTTGCCCCTCAAAATTGGGCCACGTGAGCTAGAAGCTCCGTTGATTTTGACTACGGGTTGTGGTGAAAATCTTTTGGGCCTGGATTTGCTTAAACGTTTGTACGCGACTTTGTATTGTTCTCCTGCGGGTGTAAAGCTTACGTTAGGAGAGAGGATTGTCTCTCCTATGTATTTGTCCCTCGATAAGCTCCCACCGGAATTGAGTTCTCTTCCTGCGTCTTTGTGGGCAACGGGTCCAAATGACGTGGGCCTACTTGATATCTCCCCTTATGTTGTACAGTTGAAATCTAATGTGCGACTGCCACGTATTCCCCAATATCGTATCTCCCTTGATGGTGAACGAGCACTGTTAGCGATCATCTATGATTTGATCGAGAAAGGTGTTATTGAGGAGACTCGGGGAAACGTGTGCAACAGCCCCGTGCTGCCCATTCTTAATTGTACTGCTCCTTCGAAACCGCCTGTTTATCGCTTTGTTATCGATTTACGGGAGGTGAATAAAATTGTGGTTCCTCAATTCCCTGTTGTGCCTGACATCACGGCGCTACTGACTCTGATTCCAGCTTCTGCATCATGGTTTTCGGTGATTGACTTGAAAAATGCGTTTTTCAGCATCCCGATTGCCGAGGAGAGCAGAGACCTTTTCGGTTTCTCTCTTGGTGGACGTAGCTTCCGGTTCAAACGCGCTCCTCAGGGCTACTGTGAAAGTCCATCGATTTACAGCCAAGCCTTGAAGGGTCAACCGGATGCGTTTAGGTTGCCGGCTGGTGCGGCCTTAATCCAATACGTCGATGACTTATTGGTAGCTGCTGATACTCAGGACATTTGCAAAATTGCTACGGTGTCGTTGCTGCAACATCTCTGTGAGTTGAATCATAAGGTGTCACCTTCTAAACTCCAATATTGTTGTCAAGAAGTAACCTATCTAGGTCACTTATTGTCAAAGGAGGGAAGGAGATTGACCCCAGAGAGAATTGCAGCAATTGCGCGAATGGCTGTGCCAACAACCCAAAGAGATGTGCGTGCCTTTCTAGGTATCACATCATACTGCAGGCAATGGATTCCTAATTTTTCATTGCTAGCGAAACCATTGGTGGCTCTTACGTGCAAGGATGTTTCAACTCCTTTACCATGGACAGACGAATGTCAGAAAAGTTTTTCTGAATTGCGTGATTCATTGTGTTCGGCTCCTGTGTTAGGTACTCCCGACTACAGTAAGCCGTTTACGTTATATGTTCACGAGAGGGAAGGTTGTGCTTTGAGTGTCTTAACGCAACCTTTTGGTGGTAAGCAACGTCCATGTGCATATTTTTCCTCGACCTTGGACCCGGTAGCTAGAGCATTGCCGAGTTGTTTGAGAGCAACTGCGGCAGCTGCGGTCTCCATCCGACAATCAGCAGGATTGGTCATGGATAATATGCTTACGGTGATGGTTCCGCATGCAGTCGATACTCTTTTGAATCGTACGAAAACTCAACACTTGACGAGTGCGAGGTTGTCTGGGTACGAGTTGAGGCTGTTGGCAAGCCACATTCAAATAAAACGTTGTAATGTTCTGAACCCGGCAACTTTGTTACCAATTAGCACAGAGTCAGATGAAGTAGCAGAACATGATTGCTACTTGAGGACGGAGGAAGAAACAAAAGGTCGAGTGGACCTTAAAAACACCCCATTGGAAGATCCGGACGGTACATTGTATGTGGATGGGTCATGCTTTAAGTTGCCGAATGGCGATGTGACTACTGCTTATGCTGTTGTAACGTTGAATACTGTTGTTGAGACTGCAAGATTAAATCAGAATTCTGCCCAGGCTGCAGAGCTGATTGCTCTTACTAGAGCGTGTGTGTTAGCGAAAGGGAAACGTGTGAATGTGTTTACCGACAGCCAATACGCATTTGGCGTCGCTCACAGTTTTGGACGATTGTGGAGAGAGAGAGGTTTCTTGACGTCGCATGGTACGAAGATTCAGCATGGCCAGCTTGTGAATGATCTTCTGGATGCACTTACGTTGCCTAAGCAAGTTGCGATTGTTAAATGTAGTGCGCATCGTAAGGTGACGGATGATGTTGGTCGTGGTAATGCGTTTGCGGATGAGACTGCTAAGGAGACTGCCCGGAACCTTAGCACTCGAATGTATGCGACGAGTCCAGTTAGGTGGCCTACAGAATCGAGTATGTGTGAGGACACTATCGAGAGTGTGAAAGCAATTCAGAATGAAGCCACCAACACTGAAAAGACGAAGTGGAAAGAAAGTACGGGAAAATTGGATGCGAATGGTTGTTGGATTGATTTGTCTGATCAGAAAAGATGGATGTTACCGGATGCGTATGTGCTGGCCGTTGTGACAATGGCGCATGGGTTAGCACATATTAGCGCGAAAGGTATTTGTAAGTTGCTTTCCCCTGTATGGAAGAATGATGGTATCACGAAATGTGCTGAACGTCTGGTGAAGAATTGTATGGTGTGCATGATGTATAATCCTGGCAAAGGAACCCCAACTCCTCCTGGCAGTTTTGCTCCCCCTTCATGCCCCTTTGAGGTGATTCAATTGGACTTCATCCATATGGAGCGATGCAATAACCTGAAGTACGTTTTAGTTGTGGTTTGCGCATTCTCCTGATGGATCGAGGCCTATCCCCTCAAAGACAATACTGCTTTGTCTACTGCGAAAATCCTACTGAAGGAATATTTTCCTCGGTATGGAATGCCTAGAGTCGTGTGGTCAGATAATGGAAGTGAGTTTGTGGGTAGTGTGATGAAGAGTGTGTGTAAGGGCCTTGGAATTAATCAGAAATTCCATAGCGCCAATCATCCCCAGTCAGCTGGTTTGGTCGAAGGGTACAATGGCACCCTTAAACTAAAACTGGCAAAGATTCAGGCTACGACTGGTCTTTCGTGGCCTGATGCTTTACCTCTAGCATTACTGTCAACTAGGGCGACTGTACACTCCCGAGTAGGGCTTAGTCCCTATGAAATAGTGTTCGGCCGTCCTGCGAATGTATGGGGGGTTCCTAGGCCAGGTATTTTTCGTGATCTTGAGTACCCAATGTTGATCGATTATCTACATGACTTGACTGCTAAACTGAGGTTAATTCACCAACAGGTTCACGAAGCATTGCCGACGCAGACGGAGGGTCCAGGCCACCAGCTCCAGCCCGGAGACTGGGTGGTGACGAGAAATTTTTCACGCAAGAATAACCTGGACCCGAGGTTTACCGGACCCTATCAGGTTCTCCTTGCCACGAGGACTGCAGTTCGTCTTGAGGGGCGGAAGAATTGGGTGCATGCCACGCACACCAAGAAAGTCCCCATTCCGTTGCCAGCAGACTCGTGGGTGAGGAAAGGCATTGCATCAACTGAAACCGAAGTATTGCCGGCGTTTGTGCCTACTAGCGACGCACAGCTTGTTGGAGAATCCTCAGCGCAGCAGAGAGACGCTGTCGAACAATTAGCATCAGAAGACTCAAGACCAGAACACTCAACTGATCAGCAGGACGCTGTCTCTTCAACGGATCCTTTGTTTGACGAGCAGACACGTCCTGGGAAAACCCGATACTTTTTGCGATCTCGCACTAAGGACAAATAAAAGATCCTGCTTTGTTGTATTGACAACTGCATTATCCCGTTTTCCGTGATCAGTTTTGAACCTTCGTATTACTGTAATTATTCATTGTACATATATTGAGCTTTATTCCTTGTACTTTTTGCTTCCACAGCTGAGAGACTTTGTTTTTGCATATATACATATTGTGCATTAAAGGCCGTAGGGCCGCGCGCGTACTTCCTTCTGGATAGTAGGTCTTGACGCTAGGTTAAAGGCCGTTGGTTCCTGGGAACTCCTAGGGATTGACTATTGCTACACAGAACGAAGTGCGTCAAGAAACGTTGCGGACGGTCGTAGGGAATGGCATTCTCGAAGCTGAATGATTTGGAGGGAGCTCAGGTTCACAGATTCAAGCTGCAGCAACTCAGTCGTACCAAATGTTTTATACTCCAACTGTTTGTATTATTCCTGACTGCTTCTGCATTATTGGCGGGTGGGGTATATTATACGATGTCTTATTTCTTGCCTTCTGCTACACCTACTCCTACTCCTGACCCTAAACTTACCTCCACTGTTTCTCCTCATTCCTTTCATATGTTACCGGAACACGAACAGGCTAGACGTGTAGAATTCCGCAACAATTCCTTCATTCAGCTCCTTCATCAGCATCAGTTAGTGGTTAATACTACTAATTGTTGGGTGTGTGGGTTGATGCCACATACTACGGATAAGGGAATTCCATATCTGGTGTTACCGTATAGTTCCCAAGGGTCAGCTCGAGCATTTCAAACAATGTTTCGAAGCGCACTGGGTTTCCACCCCATTCGAGAACCACGTTCCCCCTACTCTGGTCCTACCTCGTATCAAAAACCTTTGTCGATAGCAATAGAGGATTTAGATAGCGATATCTATGATCCCTCGCTTATTCCCGAAGAAGAGGTACAGGCTTATAGGGTCCTAAGTAGAGGTGAATATAGTGCGTTCACTAGCGAAAAGCAGCTTAAAAGCTCGCCTCCGATATGGGTCGTACCCCACACTGGTAATTTTTGTCTCATGGGTCGTGGCCGAAGATCGCAAACCCGACTTGGAGCGAGTGCTTGCACTGAAAATTACATTCTGCCGATGGTCTCGTCCCCTATGTTTCTGGCTGCCAAGGGTACATACTTTATCTGTTATGATCGTGCATATGCATGGTTGCCCGCTGACTTCATGGGCTCATGTTTCATTGCAAATCTGTTGCCTCCGACGTTTACTGTAGATGCCGATTATCATAAGACTAGAGTTGTGCGAGGCGTAATTAGCGAAGAGGATACTGCCGGTCAAGAGGCAGGAGACTTTTTCAAGGGTTTCCTCCCGTTTTGGGGACCTATGGTTAATAGTAGGAACCTGAGACAGTTGACTCGGGTGGTAGAATCGACAGCTAATATTACGGCCAGTGCCCTTGGTAATATCACCACTGAACTTCAGGCGGAGAGACTTATGACGTTACAAAACCGTATGGTTTTAGATGTCATCTTAGCAGATCGAGGTGGGGTATGTAAGGTGATCCACTCGAGCTGCTGCATTTTCATTCCAGATAACGCTCCTACTGTCTATCAAGCCATCTCGAGGTTGCATAAGATCTCCGAATCCATACACATGGATGTAGGGGATTGGACGCTGCTTGGATGGTTTTGGGGCCTGATGTCGACTTGGGGTTGGAAGATTCTGATGATCATCGGAGTCGTTGTAGTGTTCCTGTTCACGTGTTGCCTTTGTGTGCAGTGTGGTCCTGCCTTATGTGGCCTCTGTGCTACAACGTGTATGAGACAACCACCTGTTACCAAGGGGACTCGGTTGGACAGAGCTATGCTACAGCAACATCTTGATGGTCTGATGAATATCGAATATGATTCCGACTAGTGCTTGCCTACATGAGGGCAAAAGGAGCGTCTGAGGTTCCGCGACAATTGTAAGTGGTGTTTTCGACTCGCACGAATATGGTCGAGTCTGGTATCTATTAACCGCAAATGACGAGTTTAGTAAGTGTGCGCAGTTTCGCTGCGCTAACTTAAACCGTTCGTCTGTTACGTGGGTATTTCTATCTGTACCCACGGGTTCCATCTTAGATACGGCATCCATTTTGTTTCTTGCCCTCAAGTAGCCAGCGAACGGACGTTGTCCGCTTCGCGACCCTGGGACTCCCAAGATATTTGCGGAAGACACATGTTCTTTGTAAGTGTCTTTATGACGAGGGGGATGCTACTGTAAGGCAGATGGCGCCGCTTGAGGCTCATCTTGCCGCACGGACTTATTGTCTCAGCCGTGCATCTCATTAGGCACGTCCCTTTGATGCCTGTATCTCGTGTTTCCCGATACCTCCCCTTTTACACCCTTTCCGATCTCCCCACTGTCTCCGTCTTCCTCTGCACCTGTCTTTGTTCCTATTTCGATCTGTTTTACTGCCGATTGGAATTCGCTAATGTTGGGAAGATGGGTTTTTACAGTTGGGAACCGCCAAAATGTTTCCGCACTTATGTTCCGGACCTGATGTGTTTTAAAGTGACCAAAGCGACCCCTCTGGGGGATAATAGTGGGAACCGGGTTGTAAACTTTTGTGTGTCATGTTGTCCTATGGGTAAAAACTGTATAAAAGGAGCGATCCACAGAACCAATTTGAAGCAGTCTCCCCAAGTTGCACGTGGTGTACTTGTCGTGACTTCTGTGTTCCCTGCAGCAAATAAACCTTGAATCTTTGACGTCGAAGGAAGTGTCCCGTGTCTCTGTGATTCGTACGCCGGAGCAGGTTACCCACGAAGGTTTCAGGTGTTGTGCCCTGGCACCGCTGGGTCTTAAAGAACCCAGTCCTTCACGTGGCTTATATATTCTTGGTTCGTTTCACCAAAGTCTATTTGGGATGGTATTAGGACCAGGCACAAGTGAACAGGTACTAGTTATTAAAGAATTGCCCCCCTCATTACCTTTTGAAGATGAGTTTGAAAGCGTATTTTCTAATGACCTTGGGAAAAAAGTTCAATTTAAGCACACAACTAGGGTTAAAAAAGATGCAATGCCCGATAAGCACAAAGTTAGGCCAGTTCCTTTCTGTCTTTGGGATGACCTCAAAAGAGAGCTGGATAGCTTGCATGCCAGAAGTGTGATTGAATCTATAGAGTCTATCCTATGGTTATCTCCCCTGGCTGTTGCACGCAATGCAATGGAGATATGCATTTGTGTGTTGACTTGAGAAGTCTCAACAAAGAGATTTGGGTGACTTCACATCCACTACCTAAGATTGTCGATCTTTTGGCAGAGCTAAGAGGTGCTGAATGATTCGCCAAGATTGACTTGGCGTTGGCATACCATCAGGTGGTGTTGGAAGAAAACTCATGTCACTATACGGCTTTCAACTCACCTTTTGGTTCCTTTCAACTTTGTAGAATGCATCTGCTGCATCGGTCTTTTATCGAATTATGTAGCAGATTTTGGGAGGTGTGAAGGGTGTTCTCATCTTTCAAGAAGATGTTTTGGTATTTGTCAAATACTTAGAGGATCATAATAAGATTTTCTGAGGTCTGTGCTCCACATATTTGAGGAAAAGGGCATGGTGGTGAAGAAAGAGAAATGTAAATTTTAGAAGAAGGAAATTGAGTTTTTGTGTCACTTGGTATCGACTAACGGTATAAGTCTGAGACCTGGATTGGTCAAGGCTGTGTTGAATGTCCTAGTCCCAAGAACAAAGATGAATTGCGCTCATTCATTGGGCTATGTGAATTGTATTCGCTGTTTATTCAAGATTATGCCACCCAGATGAAGGCACAGTCTAATATGTTGAAAGTTAAGGTTCCCTTTGTGTGGGAGGATATATGTCAGGACACATTTGAGAAAGGGAAATTGGAAATGACCAATGCGAAGACTCTCAGGGCGCATTATCCCAGTGTGCCTTGCGCTTTAACTGTGGATGCAAGCAGCTAAGGTTTGGGGGCTGTGTTGACAGAGTACTTGGATGTTGGTGAGGTTACCATTAGTTATGTGCCCAGGGTTTTGAGTGAACCAGAATTGATCTACTCTGTGATTGAGAAGGAATTTTTGGCATGCTAATGGGTGAGTGAAAAATTCAGGAGCTAAATCTGGGGCAGGAAATGTGTGGTACAGACAGATCACAAGTCACTTATTTACATTATGAGTGGGGACACAGTTAAATATACTACTCCACCGATAGCTCGCCTTACCATAAAACTACTCCAGTATGATTTTATGGTAAAACATATTCTAGGAAAAGAAAATGTTAGAGCTGATCTTATCTCAAGATTACCAATTAGTGAGGAAGATATACTTGATGCTGAAGAGGATAAGGAAGACTATGTTATTGCAAATGTTGATACCGTTGAGATTAAAGCTTGTGGTGAGTGTGAGTGGAGAAAGGCTGAGAGTGACGATACAGGCTTAGGAAAGGTCAAGGAACACATTATGGAGGGGTGGCCTAAAGAAAGGAACCTGCCCCCTGAAGTTCAACCTTTCTGCAAGGTTGTGAAAGACTTGTCCATTGAGGCTGGTGTGGTAATGAGGGGTGACAAGTGTATTTCCCCTTTTGCCATTCGTGAATTGCTGGTTAACAGTACTCATGAAGGACATTTGGGTTCCACCATGACGAAAAGAAGGATCAGGGCTCACTATTGGTGGCTGTCCATGGACAATTATATTGATTTAGCTGTGAAACAATGTGTTGTTTGCATTGGGGCAGAGAGGATATAAGATAGCCACGCCGCCTTTGCAACCAATTTCCTTCCCTGAGAAGCCATGGATGAAGATAGAAATTGATTTGGTGGGTCCATCCTATTTTCTCCCGTATCATTTATGATGTGCATTTGTGCTAATGGATTACTATAGCAAGTGGCCTGAGGTTCATTTTTTTGCCTCTCCGACTGCGAATAATGCATTTGAATTTGAATAATGTAGTCATATTCGTCAAAGGCATTTTCATGAAAGAGGGTTTCCCTGAGTCGCTGGTGTTAGAAAATGGTGTACAGGTTGTGAATCATGAAATGAGTGAGTTCCTGCGAGAGTCCGGGGTGAAAGACTTGAGGAGTTCAATCTGTCACCCTCAAACAAATGGATTGGTTGAAAGGATGAATAGAGTTGTGGTCGAATTCATAAAGTGGACAAGGCCAATAGCTATGATGTGGAAGGGGTGATGAGGTCTATGCTGCGGTTTTATTGCACCACTCCACATTCCCTCACGAAGGGGGCTCTTTTGTACTGGTTAGAGGGCGTCTTCCTACATCAACTCCTGTGTGACTGCTCAAACAAGGTTTCATGTGGTTTGATCAGAGGGCCTTGTATTCCAGGGTTCAAAGAGGACAGAGCAAAATGAAGAACAGATACTACCTCAAGAGGTCTGTGAAACAAGTATATTTTCGTCCTGGTGATGTGGTGCTTATCATGAAAAATGATTTTCTGAGGAATTTAAGATGATGGATCTCTATTATGCTTTTGTCTCTTACTTTATGTTTTTTAAGTGTAGGTATTTTTAAAAAATGTTATGCTTGGCAATCATATAAAATGTTATGCCTAGTATTTATGTTAGGGGCGTTTATTGATTGGTATGTTTTGGTTGTAAAAGAAAAAAAAGAGATAATATGCTATGCTTTGTACCAAGAGTTGATATGTCATCAACTCTTGGAATGTTCTCTAGCGTTGCCATAGCTGCCTACTGTCTGGAGGGTTCCAAGATTGGCAGTTGACTTACCTCCAGCCAGGAGAGCAGCGGTGGCTCGTTTTCATACACTTAAAGAATAAACTTCGCCGTAAAGATGAAACAACGTTTCTGTGCTGCCTACTGGCTGTGCATATAACACTCTTCCCACTGGGAAATCATTGATAATTCTTAGAAATAGTGGGGTATGCCATTGGGGCAGAATTTTATTAGGTTAGATGGAATATGGCCAGCAGCATAAGATGAAGATTTAATTAATGCTATGATATCAAGAATGTCTAGGATATCTATAAGATAGGCATTTAAAATATAACTAAACATTATCTCACCCCCAGAGCCTTTAGTCTGGCTGAAATGACTCTTTGGATGACAGAGCCTATGAAAGCAGCAATTATGCACAAGCCATAATTCTGTTGGATGTATTGAAAAACGCACACTTTAGTTTATATTGGTGAGGTTTATAAATGCTGGACCTTACCCAATGGGGACACGTTCACAACTAATAGTAAATCTGCACTTGAATGTTTAAATCCTTGCATGGAGGAAGATTTACACATTGCTGGAATTTACGGACGTTTTCAATAGTACCATGACAGTCTCAAATGTCCAGGAATAAGCTTGGAAAAGTTTTGTGAATTACTAAAGATGGTTTTTTGAAGCCTCTTCTCCATGTGCAATTGTAAATAGTTTACGACAGTACATAAAAAAATTCACTGAACATTAGTGCAACTGTTCTTTTCTCTGCGGGGACATTTTCCCTGTAGATAAACCATTCTCCTACATGGTTACCAATTAGGCGAATGCTTCTTTACCATTCCCACCCAGAAAAAAGATTTACTGTTCCCCGGATACGAGTATATATGCAATTATTTCCAGGGTGGAATTCGGTCATGGACAGGTTTATAATTATCCTGAACTCACACGATTGCCGGTGTTTCCCATATTGTGATTCTCTTTTTTGTTGTACAATACATTTTGCAAACATTTAACAGGATTCTAAACAATTTTTTTTTTTTAAATGGGGATTTTGTAAGTTACCTACCACTCAGTAGAGGACATATACGCCACTGTTATCTGGTTTATAATTGCGGTATAATGTGTATTCTTACTGGAAGTAGGCTCTACATTGCAGAACAAATACATTTGATAAACTGAAAAAGCTGGAACTAGCCTGCTAGACAGAGTGTGTAAGAGCAGAACTGTCAATCTACTATGTTGATATGTCAAACCATCCACAGAGGAATAGGCTGGCAGTTGAAAGTTATTTATCTAATTTTCTTCAACAATATTTTCTTTTAATGCATAAAATATGTACCTGTTCAAGGATTCTGGTAACACACATCCCCATAGAGCATTACGTTTTCAAATGTATTTCTTTTTTTACTTTCCCCTGGGTTCTATCAATCTCAGAATGTACTAGCAAAACATTGGATTAAGCAGCAGCAGTCGCCTATGTTGGCTGTCGCAGAGTGGCTGCCTGCCAACTGCCTACAGCTGAATGCGAGTAAAACTGAAATTCTTCTTCTTGACAATGAGACCATCACTCGGGGTGACCACTGGTGGCCTCCTTCTCCCTCCCCATCCCAAGTCGGTGGGTAAACACCTAGGTGTCTGGATAGACAGAGCCCTGGGAACTAACAAGGCTGTGATCAGAAGACTCCAGCATGTCCAAAATGCTGCTTCTAGGCTGTTGTTTCCTCTCCCAAATAGCTGCCCAGCCTCTGCCTCATTCACAGATTGCACTGGCTCCCTGTGGATTAGCGTGTACATTTTAAGACATTGTGCATGGGTCATATGTTCTTTTTCTACCAGGGGACCCCTATTTTGTTCAATCTGCTATTGCCATATCTTCCCTCCCAGGCATTGCGCTGAGTTGATCTAAACCTGGCCTCTGTTCCTCGTGTTAAGAGAGTAAGAGCAGGAGGACGCTCCTTTTGTGCTAAACACCTGCCCTCTAGAATACACTCCCATTATCTATTAGGATATTCAGAACTACTAGTCCTTTAGGAAGGTTCTGAAGAGATGGATGTTTTCATCTTAAATACCCCTTGCTGCACCTTTTTGGTAGGTCATTCTGTGCAGCTTGTTTTTGAGAGACTAGTGCTGGGACGCCCCGTTGCTTGGCAGCCATGCTCTCTACAAATTTTATAACATAACATAACCTAACATATTCCAGGCTACTTAACAGAAATCTGTTTGTAACTTCAGATTGCTTGTTGAACTCTGATTATAGGCTGTTGATAGACGACTGTATTGGCTGTATACACACAAGCTTTGTAGTGCCACTGATTTTTAGTACTAGCCAATATCCATTGATGGCAACTTATTCATCTAATTCACAGCTCAATACCAATAGCAACAAGCATTGGTCAAAGCCAATTGGCCTTGCCTATGCAAGAGCTATTGGCTTTGGCAATATGTTTTAGTCATGTTGTACACCAGCGTGGATGCTTTTCAGTATGGCTAAAAGTTAGTGGGGTAAATAAGAGTGGAGTCGAGTGTCATAAAGTGGAGTATTAAGGAGTGGCTCAGAGTCATGAAGCGGAGTAGAGTGACATAGAATGGTGTAGAGCATAGTGGTGTGGAGTGGAGTGTCATAGAATAAAGTGGTGTAGAGTGTTGTGGAGTGTCACAGAGGGAGTGGAGTATTGTAGAGTTCAAGGGCGTAGAGTGGAGTCTAGTTCAGTGGTATAGAGTGGGGTATAGTGTCAGAGAGAAGTAGAGTGTTGTAGACTGGAGTGGCATAGACTGTTGAGGAGTGGTGTAGAGCAGAGTGAAGTCTCGTAGAAGGTGTTGAGTAGAGTGGAGTAGAGTGATGTAGAGTAGAGTGATGGAGAGCAGAATATATTTTCGTAGAGTGGAGTAATGTTGTAGAGTGTAATGACATAGAGTAGAGTAGAGTGTTGTGGAGTTGAGTGGCCTAGAGTAGAGTAGAGTGATATAGAGTGTCAGAACAGAGTGGCATAGAGTGGAGTGGTGCAGAGTGAAGCAATGGAGTAGAATAGAGTGGAGTAGTATTTCATGGAATAGAGTGCAGTAAGTGGCATGGAGTCGCATAGAGGGAGTTGTGTAGAGCGATGCAGAGTGGAGTAGTGTTGTAGAGTAGCTCGGTACTACCTGATGCTTCCTCACCCGACCGCATACTCGGTGCGGTCGGGTGAGGAAGCATCAGGTAGTACCGAGCGGGTTTGCCGATAGGAACAATGTTTCCACGAGGCGTTCCTGCCCTTGCCTAAGACCATGGGGTGTAATCAAACACTCTTTTAAAATCCAGAGTAAATACAAACCGTATGTAGAACAACACGCATGTTTTATTAATAACAGCGTTGAGCATAAATAATTAGTATTTATTTTAAAAACACCTTTTTCATTTGAATACAGGAGTGGCAATACAGGGCTGGACCCTGTATGGTCCTGAAGAAAAGCTTGGGGGAGCTTGAAACATGTTGACCATAACACTGATCTAGCTCAGTAAAAGTTAGAACACAGTGTTACCCCTTTTTAATTTTTTATACCACACTAGGAGCAAAATAAATTGTTGAGGCCCACTAGCACGGTATTTTTAATTCCACACCCACAAGTTATGAGAAAGAGCTCTCCCATTTAGTTCTAGGCCAAGAGGAGGGAGATCAAGGTACACAAAGCATAAGCAAAAACCTCTTAAAAAGACCTATATTACTTTTGATAAGGCAATGAGTCCTATGGACATTTTCACATACAAGGATGCTACAAATAGACAAAGCTTTAAGATATTATAAACATATTATTTTATTTTATTTTTCTTTGTATTTTTTTATATCATTTTACTTTTGAAGGTTTATACAGATATACATTACAACATCACATATAAAAAGTCATAACTAGTCATAATACATTGACTAGATTGCCAATAGTGCAGTTAGATAAAGTGCAGAATAAAGAAGATTTTTTAAAGAGAAAATTTGCCCCTATAGCTAATATATCTTGCTAACATACAAACTTTCATACATACCAGTCATACAAACACATTCATAATTGTTTAAAACAAACAGAAGAAGGAACATGCAAACACACTAAATAGGATATAATAACAACCCAAAGGTGCAGATGGTAGTACAATTTCTACAGATGGTATAAAAATGAGAATTCCACCGGTTTTAAACGATGATCTGTGTGGTATTGATCATTTTTTGATACATTATCCAGATCTTGTTAGGATGTACGGCCTACGTACGTTTCGGTGAAACAATCACCTTCTTCAGGGCCAAGATGGTGAAACAGACAAAACTGATACAGGCAATAAGTGAACAAAGTATTAAAAAATAAGGGGCAGTAAGTTTTCCTTTTCTGAAAGCAAAAGAGAGACATGTATAAACATTTATACATCCTGCATGATTTTACTTAGTCATTTACAAAATTTATGCATTTTGGCATTTATGCATTTATTAAAAAAGCATCCTGTAAAGTCTATGGTCTGACAGATCAAATTGTTTAAATTTAGAAAAAAGGGACTGCTATAGCATAGAGAGAGAAAAAGATCAAAAGATGGAGACATGGAGGGTATAGAGGAAAGAAATCATATACCTCAGCCGAAGTAGTGAGACATATAAGCACCCAATTTAATTATAGAGACTAACATAATTCTTGGACTGTGCCTATACTTCAAAATGGTCCCGGTGTCTGCACCCAAGTGAAGGAATAAAAGAAAGAGGGTTGATTGGTATGGTGGTTACCTATTGCAGTTCGCATCGGTGTGCAGTAGAAGGGATATGGGTCATCACTTAAGACAATGATGGGATCTGAAGGAACAAGAGAATAGTGGTAAGGGGAATTGGAATAGTGCGCAAAGGCTAGGATAGCGTGGAGTTATAAGGGGCTTTACCTGCTATGGCTTTTGAGATGGATACTAATGTTATTCCAAGTTGTTCTATGTAGTTTTTATTGCATATGGAAGAAACCGGTACTGGTATGATTTAAGTCCTCATACAGTGCTGCATGGGATAAGATGAAAGCATAATATGTGTAAAAGGGACACAAGGTTAGTTAGTAATAGATGGTAGCAAAAAGAAAGAAAGCGCGTGATGTACCTGGTCTTGTATTTAGCATTTGCTGTTGACCAGAAAATGGTAACGTTTCATTCTACCTGTAACAAGCGTTGAAAGAGGGTAGGTAAATATCTGGAGTATGATAGTATATTATACCAGCAAAAATGCAGAAAGTAGAAAAAATGCATTGGACCTGACTTAAACATGAAAAAAGCTACAAAACGGCCCGTAAAACGGAAACTGACAAATCAGTTTGCAGAGGCAAAAGAAAGGGCAAAGCTGTCCTGCATGCCTCGAATGGCCGAGCGCGCACAGTTACGGGCCGTTTTGTAAAATGTTTACTGCACAGTGCTTTTCCTTCCTGAAGCACATAGATCACCCTCACAGTTTACGTTTTTACACATGTCCAGCTGGCTGTTCGTTATATTATCTCTTGTGCATGCTTCGTTTGCACAGCACAATTAGCCTTATACTTTATTAAGAATGATACAATAATAAAAAAACCGTTTTTAGCTTTTTTCATGTTTAAGTCAGGTCCAATGCATTTTTTCTACTTTCTGCATTTTTGCTGGTATAATATACTATCATACTCCAGATATTTACCTACCCTCTTTCAACGCTTGTTACAGGTAGAATGAAACGTTACCATTTTCTGGTCAACAGCAAATGCTAAATACAAGACCAGGTACATCACGCGCTTTCTTTCTTTTTGCTACCATCTATTACTAACTAACCTTGTGTCCCTTTTACACATATTATGCTTTCATCTTATCCCATGCAGCACTGTATGAGGACTTAAATCATACCAGTACCGGTTTCTTCCATATGCAATAAAAACTACATAGAACAACTTGGAATAACATTAGTATCCATCTCAAAAGCCATAGCAGGTAAAGCCCCTTATAACTCCACGCTATCCTAGCCTTTGCGCACTATTCCAATTCCCCTTACCACTATTCTCTTGTTCCTTCAGATCCCATCATTGTCTTAAGTGATGACCCATATCCCTTCTACTGCACACCGATGCGAACTGCAATAGGTAACCACCATACCAATCAACCCTCTTTCTTTTATTCCTTCACTTGGGTGCAGACACCGGGACCATTTTGAAGTATAGGCACAGTCCAAGAATTATGTTAGTCTCTATAATTAAATTGGGTGCTTATATGTCTCACTACTTCGGCTGAGGTATATGATTTCTTTCCTCTATACCCTCCATGTCTCCATCTTTTGATCTTTTTCTCTCTCTATGCTATAGCAGTCCCTTTTTTCTAAATTTAAACAATTTGATCTGTCAGACCATAGACTTTACAGGATGCTTTTTTAATAAATGCATAAATGCCAAAATGCATAAATTTTGTAAATGACTAAGTAAAATCATGCAGGATGTATAAATGTTTATACATGTCTCTCTTTTGCTTTCAGAAAAGGAAAACTTACTGCCCCTTATTTTTTAATACTTTGTTCACTTATTGCCTGTATCAGTTTTGTCTGTTTCACCATCTTGGCCCTGAAGAAGGTGATTGTTTCACCGAAACGTACGTAGGCCGTACATCCTAACAAGATCTGGATAATGTATCAAAAAATGATCAATACCACACAGATCATCGTTTAAAACCGGTGGAATTCTCATTTTTATACCATCTGTAGAAATTGTACTACCATCTGCACCTTTGGGTTGTTATTATATCCTATTTAGTGTGTTTGCATGTTCCTTCTTCTGTTTGTTTTAAACAATTATGAATGTGTTTGTATGACTGGTATGTATGAAAGTTTGTATGTTAGCAAGATATATTAGCTATAGGGGCAAATTTTCTCTTTAAAAAATCTTCTTTATTCTGCACTTTATCTAACTGCACTATTGGCAATCTAGTCAATGTATTATGACTAGTTATGACTTTTTATATGTGATGTTGTAATGTATATCTGTATAAACCTTCAAAAGTAAAATGATATAAAAAAATACAAAGAAAAATAAAATAAAATAATATGTTTATAATATCTTAAAGCTTTGTCTATTTGTAGCATCCTTGTATGTGAAAATGTCCATAGGACTCATTGCCTTATCAAAAGTAATATAGGTCTTTTTAAGAGGTTTTTGCTTATGCTTTTAATTCCACACCCACTCCACCATCACCACACTTGCACCACACATAGTCATCTCACAAAACCAGTGCTCCAGCGTAGTCGCCTTGTCGCAGCACGCCCCTTTTGGTAGAGAACTGGGATGGCCCCAATGATGAAGCATGTCACCGTGGGGCAACCCCGGTGAGTGAGGGGACTCTAGAAAGAAATTTTTCTTTCTTACATAATTTGGTACACACTGACTTAGTAAGCAGTAACCACACAACACCTACCAGGTCTCTGGACCCTTGACATAGGGTTCCTGTATTGCATATACTGACTGGAGGCCGACCTGGTTTGGTCTAACCTCCTTCTCCCCCCTTTTTTGTTTATAAAAAATATAAAAAACATATGCTGTGGGAACTTCATTTGCCAAGGTTGCGAGAACGAATTTACCATGCCCAGCTCACAAATTTTGCTACACCAATGGCAATAGGGGTTGAGGTATCTGTTTTAAGAATCCTAGTCGCTGCCACTGCAGATCTGGTACCTAGTAGGCGACAGACTGGCAAAAGCCAAACTTTCCTGGGTAACAAGTACTTAGGGCAGCAAAAAAAAAGATGTTCAATATTTTCTACTGCTGTTACACAGAAGGGACACTTGTCGCTACCACCAGTTGACCAGGAGTGCGTAAGCTCCCTCACAGGTAACGAGCCTACTCGTAATTGGTGATACAGTTTGCGATCGTTTGGCTTTGTAATTAAGTCCCAGTAGGCTTCATATTTAGGGACATCCTTTACAACCAAAAATGTGAGTGTCATAGTGGGACCAACAACCATTGCGGATCTCCTCTCAGCAATCCAGTGCCAATAAATGTCTTTAAGTGCCTTTTTTGATGGAAAGGTCGCACGTGCAGGATCCACCCACAATGCCTCCAGGCTCAAGTTTTTTAAAAGCGTCCTGAGATGCGAGAACCCGATGGGACCCTTCAAGCCCCCTCACCTCAGTGATGGCCTCAGCAAACAGGGCTAATACAGGTGTAGTCCACAGACGACGCCAGAACGCCAATGGTCTATACCTTGCTGCGTCCTCGATAGATTTAACACCTAAATCAAGCTGCAGGGGTAAGGAAGGTGTAGATTGTGGGAGACCAGTTGCCATTCTTAGGAACCTATTCTGAGCCACCCTCAGAGTGGTTAAATCATTATACCCCCACAATTGTGCGCCATAAATAATTGCAGGAATTATCTTGGAACCATATATTTTTACCAACGGTGCCAAGGGTTTAGTGAGAGCTCCTTCAGTAGGGCACCCCCAAGTTGAGCATGTTTCAGAGTCATAAGATCCAACTGGGGTTTCCAGCTCAGATTCTCACTTAGTGTAACACCTAGGTATGTAAAGACCTCCGTTTGTTCCAAAATTGCTCCACCCATTGACACCTTGGCCTTCACAGTTTTAGGACCTCGCAGGACCATGAATTTGGTCTTATTTACATTCACTTCTAACTCATGGTCACTGCAAAAAACACTCAAAACGGGCCAGTGCGGACTGAAGACCCTGCCTCGTTTTTGATATAATTAGAGTGTCGTCCGCAAACATAAGAAGGGGAATTTTCCTTCCAGCAAGGGAGGGCGCGTCCGTTGGATAATTAGAAAAGTATTTAGTCACCCCATTGATAAACAAAGAAAAAAGGGTAGGGGCCAACACACACCCTTGTCTAACCCCCTGGCAACTTTAAAACTGCCTGTAACCTCTCAGGACCGCCCCATCTTACTTTGGCATAAGTATTTGAGTGCAGATTAATCAATAGCGCCACCAGCTCTTTGGGCATGCCCAAATCCAGCAGGACTTCCCAAAGCTTGGTCCTGGGCACTAGGTCAAACGCAGACCTAAGATCCACAAATGCCGCAAACAACAGACCTCCACCAAGATATACCACTTTCCAGTAGAGTAGCATGAATCTGAAAACTTGCTCTAAAGTCCCCATATGTTGCCGAAAACCCGCCTGAAGAGGACTTAATACATTGTGATCAGAGATCCAAGTCTGAATCCTACCCAAAAGAAGGCGAGCCACGATCTTCTGTATAGCATCGATCAGGCTAATAGGACGATAATTAGCCGTTACTGAGCGGTCACCCTTCTTATGGATAGGGAGGATCTCCGCCCCTAGCCATGAATCAGGAACTTTCGCACCCCTTGCCAAAGTATTGGCTAAAAGAACAATGTATGGGATCCAGAGGTCCTGTTCCTGCTTAAACATATCAGCTGGAATGCAGTCAGGACCTGGAGCTTTACCCCCCGGGATAGTCCTTAACACTGCCCTCACTTCAGCTGGCGAAAATACCAAGGGTCCGTTAAAAGTAATGGGCAGCAAAATTGCTGAGCTAGTGACATTCGCTTTGAATTGGTTCCCATAGTATTCAACCCATTCCCCTGGCTCAACACAGTTTGAAGGGTATCTATCCTGTGGGCGATTTCCCCATTTAAGCTGCCGCCAGAATTTAATCATATTATTAGTCTGGCAGGCCTCCAACAATTCCTTCCAACGAGTCTCGTCCCAGTTCTTCTTAGCAGTGGCCTGCACAGTTTTGTAGGTGGCCCTGCAACTACGGATTAGGCTCTGAGCTCTTAACTTTAAAGCCGCATGCAGCGCCTTTTGTGACTCCCTGCATGCACTATTAAACTAGGTTAGGGGCTTCAGCTTATTTCTTAAAGGTCCAGTAGATTTAATAAAGAAGGTTTTCAGTTTTAGAAAAAGATCCCTGTGTAGTGTAGTAATATTATGTAAAAGGGCCGACTCATGGCTAAACCCACTAATTTGAGTCATTGTATCCCTCAACAATGATAATTACATTTGCACAGACAAACAGTCATACTGATGAAAGTATACAGAGCACAAACGATAATGTGTGGAAATGTCATCACCTAGTGTATTGATTTGTTTTGATTGTATTAACATTTTTGTTTCCATCACACCTCAGAATTACCAACACATTCCCTTTACTTGTGCTTTCAATACTCTCAAATATCTGCACAGTTCATTAACAGACATTTACATTTTGTTTTGTGAAAGAAAAAAAATAACATTGTACAGCCTTCCTCCAGCACAACTCCGAGTAGCCAGCATGATTGTCATATAAATCCCCTCACTTTGAAGTCAGAGAAAGAAAAGTAAACACCAAGATCCATGTAAGACAGAGCCTGAAGCCTGACATTTGACCTCTGTCTTTGAATGCACAGCAAATATAACAAGATAAGAATACGATTTAAAGGCATGTTTGCAGAAATTCAGTACTGATGGCAGAATATAGTAAATGGGGTTTGGTCAAGGGAAGGGACAAACTCAAACTGAACAGCCTAAAATAAATAGAGCCAGCAAATAGAAAGCAAGGAAGTTTGAGTTACAATCCATAAAGACAATTGCAAGCAATGGGTGTAATTTATTCCCAGGAATGCTTTCCAAATGTCCCCAAGATGTCGTTAGCAAACCAGATAATTAGGCGTTGACCTAAAAAGCAACAGGGACTGTGGACTGTTCTAACAAGCAACTCTCTGAATACAAAATTGACCCACTGACCAGAAAATCAGATCAGATACAGTTCACCAACATACTTTGGGATCAACCTTGTGAACTAGGTAGGATAGGTCATGGCATCCAGGACATGCACAAAAATTCCCAGCTCAACAGGTTGAAACATTTTTGTCTAGCACTATTACAGATAATGGAGTCTGGGAAACAACAACATTTATTTTATTTATTTATTTTTTATTTTGCTTATAAAGTGCACTGTCACCTATCAGGCATTCTGGCGCTGGCAGACTCAGACTGGAAGAAAAACTGTGACTAAACACCAACTAAATCATAGGAAACAACCAGGTTTTTAATGTCCTTCTAAAAGGGAGTACGTTCCACAGTTTAGCTGAGCTACACCAAAGGATCTACCCCCTGCCTTAGCTTTCTTGAACCTTGGTATCTTCACCAGTCTCGCAGATGAGGAGCGAAGGTTACGCACAGGCACGTACCACGCAAACTTCCTCTACAAAGGAACAGGTCCCAGCCCATGAAGGGCTTTAAGCGCCAGACAGAGAGACTTAAACTGGACTCTCTGTCTCGATGGGACCCAGTGCAACTGAGCCAAAGCCATAGAGGAGGAGGACCTTCTAGGCCACCCAAGGGCTAACTTGGCTGCGGCCGACTGGATTCTTTGAAGTCTGTCAAGAAGATATTTTGGGGACTCAAGCAGCAGGGCGTTACAGTAATCTAATCTACTGAGCACGGTGCTACGCACCACTACTGCCCGGGCAGGGGAAGGCAGCAAAGGGAGAATTTTCCTAAGCAGTCTAATAATGGCAAGACACCCTGCCACCGTTTTCGAAACCTGAGCTACCAAGGTAAGTTTGCTATTAAACGTAACGCCCAGGTTACAGAGCATATTCACTGACTGATCCCAAGGGGAGGAATCAGTAGGCCAAAAATTGTTGGGCAGCACAGACGGGACCCTGTCCCTAGAACAATAGAGCACCTCCATTTTACCTTCATTAAATTGCAGAGAGTTGACCTTCAACCAGAGCGCCGTATCTCGCAGGCAGTTGTGAAACACTTCCAAAGAAGTTGATTGATCTCCCTCGAGGGAGAGGATCAACTGCATGTCATCAGCATAATTTACGATGTCAATGTTATGTTCTTTGATGACCGCAATCAGGGGTTTCATATAGATGTTGAATAAAGTAGGGCTGATTGCAGAGCCCTGCGGATTGGTAAGGAGGGAGGGACACAGCTTGCTGTCTATACAGAAGAAAGGACTGGAACCACCTAAAAGCGCTGCCCTTAACCCCCACCTCTCTCAACCTTCTCAGCAGGGTCCTATGGTTAACCGTGGCGAAGGCGGCAGACAGGTCGAGCAGGAACAGCACAGCTGCCTGACCCCTGTCTGCCTGCCATCGCAGCTCATTCAGCACGGTCACCAAGGCCGGCTCGGTGCCATGGGCTGGCCGGAAACCAAACTGAACTTCCTCCAAGAGTTTATGCTGTTCCAAATGCTTGGAGAGAGCACTAGCAACCACCCGTTCTATAATTTTAGCAGGAAAGGGCAAAAGAGAGATGGGCCTAAAGTTCTTCAAGCACTCAGGATCGAGAGAGGGCTTTTTAGCAGAGGAGTCACCAATACTTGTTTCCATTGAGGTGGAACCACTCCGGTAAAAAGAGACTGGGTAAAGACCAGGCAGAGTGTGGGAGTTTCAAGTTTTATTTATTTGTTTTGATACTCTACTGAGGACCACAAATTTTATACGATAAAATTCAGTTACATATACTTTTAGAATTTCATATTAATACAAAGCTAAACAAGGTTTTAAAAATGTATAAAAGTTATAACAAACTAGTTCATTAGGAGGAAATTTGGATACTGTGATCAAGTCCTTTACGGTGGTGATACGGCAGTTATTGTATATAGGATACAGATGTTTTGTCCCAGCTGCCACTACTTTTGGGTTAGGGCATATAAATAAAAGATGTTCTACATCCTGCTCCCCTCCGTGGCAGAGGTTACATAATGGAGATCCATTTGGGTGCCATCTTGATGTTGTGGTTAGCACTGGTAAAATGCCGAGCCGTAACAGGATGATTGTTCTCCTAGCTCCGTGCGAGAGATTAAAGTGTATGTATTGTTGCACTTGCTTAGGTGCGATAGTTTCCGTGAAACTTTTATACAGAGTAAATTTGGCACAATGTGAAAAATCCAGATCATAACTGAGTCTGGGGGAGAAATATTTTAAAAAGAGTTTCAGTTGTGACGGGGACCACGTGAGCAACAGGTTAACATTGATCTCAGCTAGTTTAAGTGCAGTGGACATGTTGCTGAAGAATACTTGTTTTGAAGCGTCACAGTCAAAGGTCTCGGTTTTAAGTAGTGAACGGAGAGTTCCAGCCTTTGCGTGCAGCAGGTTATATGCCCACCTGATGATGTTTGCGATAGCTCTTGTGTAGGAGCTCGTGATTGAGAATTCGAGACGAAGAGCTTGCACCGGGGTGGATTGTGATACCTTCAGCATTTTCCTCAGTATCTTCCCTTCTTTTTGGTCCAGGAATGACCACTGCTTTATTGGAATATATTCCAAAGCAACTGATAAAACTGGAGGTATCTTTGTACTATATACTTTGAGAAGGGATGAAAAATGTCTGTTGCCTGAGGCTGCGTATAGTCTTTGAAGGGCTCCGGTATGCACCTCGGATTTCCTAATCAGGTTATTAACCTGTAAATTGTTTTTTAATGTCTTAGTGAAGATCCTGCCCAGGTATGTGTATTCCTCTGTCTCTTCTATTGTTCCAGCGCCGAGTCTCCAACAGAATGTGGGAAATAACTCTGCCTCAAACTCTTTCCAGATTTTTAGAGGGATCAGATCAAGCAGAGACACAGACGGAATACCAAGTGCCAAACTACTGAAATCCTCTAGAGTCAAAGGTGCAAACTCCGAGAGATACTTAGCTTCCACCTGATCAAAGGTGGCACAGGGATCCACCAAGCCCTTCTCCACAGTATCCCCACTGCCACTAACCACGGAGGATTCAGCCCCAGTCTGTTACTGCTCCCCCCCAAGTCATCAATAATGCTTTTGATTTTATCTTGGAAGAACCTAGCTAGGTTCTCACAGAGTTCTTGAGAGGGGGAATCTTGTTCTTAGAACAGTCAGGACTGATAAGGCTGTTCAGGATGTTAAAATACTTCTGGAGATGTTAGCAGCATTAAGAATCACTTTAGAAAAGTATTACGCCTTAACTCTGTGAATTTCCTTGTTGTGGGGTGCAAACAGATGCAGTGTATGTGAGTCTCCTGCAACAAAACAAGTGACTGACAAAAAGCTTGGATTAATCTCTGCCACTGACAATCGCTCGGGTCACATTCCAGACAATCGCCCACTATACATTACAATTCTGTGGACTGTTATATGTAAATCAGTCTTGATCATGCTCCAATGGGAACAGTCCAGCCCAAACTGCCAGAAGAGGTCCCCTCCACGTTGGAACACAGGCAACCCCAGACTTAAATAGGCCTAAACTGGTCTGGGGTTGCTTGTGTTCCCTTCTGGAGGGGGCTTTGACTGGTATGTTGGGATGGAATGTCTCCACAAGAACAGAGTGAGAACTTAGTTGCATACGACCATCCTCTGTCTGGAGTGGCTTGGTGGATAAAAAATGGTGGACTAAAGTGGAGATTAATTCAAACATTCCATCCATTATCATGTTGCTTGCTGTGTATAAAAGACCACTATTCATCCATGGATAAACTACATTTGATCAGGTGAAATCTGGTTAATACAGTTTCACTGTTTTTACTGCAACCTTTGCTTTCACCGTTACTTGGTTCTCCTTACTGCTTTGCATTGTATTTGCTCGTTTCTGTATGATCCTTCTAGTGAAGTCAGGCCTTGAGTTTGGCTCACCCTACCTAAGGGGGAGCCAAGTGTACACCAGAGAATTTTTCACCTCTCTTTGTGAATTATTGGATTTAGAGTTGCATGCATGCTCTCCTACATGTTTCAATTAAGGAGTTAGCTGTTTTGCGAACAATACCTTATATTTCCGCACAACTTTGTTCAGGAAGAACTGTTTTTGCTGTTTCAATATTATAGCTTGCTTGACTGTACCTTAAATATGTTGTGAAGAGTGAGAAATCTGTGGGACTTCTGAGGAATTCAATAATGTTCCCTTTATAGAAATGTGGCATTCCACTGCCTTGGAATGATCAATTAAGCATGCAATCCTTTGGCGGAGGGCACAGTTTGTGCTGACTTGTTTTGCTTATGCAACAGTACCAAGAGGGAACAATCTTCAGGGTCACTGGCATTATCAGATTGTGTGGCTGCGGTACTTTCTGCATACTTATGGATTTACTACCATCTATTCTTTCTGCTGCATAATTGCGATTTGAACAACAAAAATAGTTTTAGCTCAATTGGTCTAAATGGTATTTAATTATGTGGTGTTAAACAGTGGCATAACCTCAGCCATCATTAACCTGCAACCCTTCGATTTCTGATTGCTGTATTCCAGTTCTAAACTGACACTAATAAGATTTTTTTAAAAATGCTAGGCAGGATTAATGCGTGCTCAAAAGACAAAATAGTGCATTTTCAAGGCCCAAAATATATGCTGCATTACACTGTATTATGCAACATAAATTCCTTTTTTCCGCATAATTCAGTAAACCCTGCATCATGATTTGGTTATCCATTGCCATATATTTTCAGCCCCTCTGAAAATAGTTCACACATTCGTACTTCCTTTCAACTTTGCTTTGCTGCATCGTTTCCTTTAAAATGTGCACTCATATAAAGGTTGTATTTGACAAATTACAGTTACTTCGTTCTCTAATAGTAGGGACGCATACCATCAGAACTGAACATAATAGCGGTATAAGGTGTTCCTAATGGTCAGGCAGTCGCCGAGAAGCCAGTCTAAGCAGTTCCCTCTAAACACCTTGGAAGCTCGGCTCTCTTCCGCACACAGCGCACGTCACATCCCTGAGTGTTTTCTTTACCAGAGGCTTTGCTGTCTCAGTGGTACTTACATTCTGAGCACAGCGGAAGAGGCGCTGAGGGCGGCCTCGCGTCCATTTGACATTATGAAAATGCAGCCGGGGGCAGAGACGCTATTGTTCTGTGCATTAAAGGAAAGATTTCATCTCTGCACAGGGCCAAATGTTACTTCCATCAGAAATCATTTCTCCTGGCGTCATTCAGTGCTGCCAAATGGTAGGGTGCCGGGACTCCGCCCTGGCATTTCACGAGGGTTTCTATTTTGTTACCGGTTTAAAAAGACTCTGTTGGACTATGCATGCAAATCATGGCAATAAAACCAAGCCACGACTGCTCTAAACGGTGCTTTTAATCTCAATATTATGAAGCAAATATATATAATTCGAGATAACCAATTTCAAATATAATTAGAGCTGTAAATAATAGGCGAGGCTCCTGGCAGCATTTTGTACCTATGTTTAATACATTTTGTGCACTTTAATCCCAACCACTTATTTTTTTTTTTATTATAAACCCATAAAAATACATTACATGATAATACTTTGGAAGAAGACTTTAATGTTTAATACAAATCAGAGGAAAGAGGCTTCCAGAAAACGAAGGCAACTAATATGCCTCTGTGATACAAAAATGTCATAGTCAAGATTATAACACGAAATATAACAGGTGTATCTGTAGAGAGCATGTTCCCATCTGAAAAGTCGCTTTCCGTTATTTAACGGATAATTAACTATTACTGCAACTATTTCAACTCGATCGAGCTTGGACGGATGAAAGGCAGAGTAGTCCTGCCAGGATTTGAACCTGTGACTATGAGGATAAAACCATCCTAGGGTGGATGCAGAAGTCCAATGAACCACCAGACCCAGTCAGAGAAGGAAAAGAACCCCAGATGCTAAAACAGCAGGGAGTCGATTTCGACTAAACTGCTGTGATTGGCTGCACCATATCTGTGAAACACTGTGCAAGCACGGGCGGCTCTAGGCTCATGGTGGCCCTGGGCAGGGAGCATAGGTAGGGGGCCCCAGAAGCGGGGGTTCGGGCGGGGCAGAGCGCGGAGGCCAGTCAAGAGGGGTGGGGGGTTTACGGTGTTTGGAAGTGGAACAGAGCCAGAGGCCGCCAAATCCCTACCAGGGACCACCACGCAAATATGTATCCATCCTCAGAGGATTATTATATTAAGGATATATATTGGTGTGGTGGCCCCTGGGGTTTGGTGGCCCTGTGCAGGTGCACAGCTTGCACATGCCTAAGGCCGTCCCTGGTGCAAGTAAAGAGCTTTGCACATACTTTGCACCACGGCGTGTGCAACTTGTAAAAGAATAAGTAGCAGGGTCCAAGATTTTTGCTCCGAAGCCAGCAGCCGGCGTTATCCATTGGCAGGGGTGGCGAATACCAACGGCGCGCATACCTACCAACTCACACGGTGCCACCATGCCACCCAAAATTTGCTTCATAGATATGACTCTAGGTTTGTTGTACCAGTTTCCTGAATGGTTAAATGTGAGCCTAACCAGCTGTCAAGTTATTCCATAGTGTGGGGGTCAGGACTGAGAAGACCACCTCCCTTTCACTGCCTTCTAATATGCTGGATTCCTTGTAAATTAAATAACATTATAGATATTAATACACATGCTCCAAAAAATGGAAAGCGATTTTGTCTTCTGTATGACTGCAAAAAAGACCTTGACGTTTAGTACTAGGTTCCCAGCTGATTTTTGTGAATTGTCTATAAGTGAATAGGTCTGTTATTTTGTGAGTTTTCTTTCAATTAAATGAAAATATTTCTTTGAGGTCACACTCCTGGAGGCTAAGGCTTGTATTTGGGCCCCATACAGTAGATCCAGCGTGCATGAATAGCTATTTGAACCCTACTGAATACTGGATATTTACAAGGTGGCTTCACGTCTGGCCCCAAGAACGCAGCACCAGGTCAGCATCTGCAGTGGTAATGTCAGCAGCATGCAAGGGGTACAAAAAGACAGTATTTTGTCATGAGTCAGGGACACAGTGAGAAGTCAATGGAGCAGCACGTCAAACTCCATTCAGCCACTTGGTGTTAAGCCACTAGAGTCGCCAGACTGGAGGTTGATGCACAGTATGGCCGACCCGCCCTCACCACAATCTACCTCTTGAGCCACAGCAACTTGTAAAGTCTGGGTCTCACTATATGAGGATTGGGCAATTGTGGGGCAGTACCAGTCTGTAGTCCCAGTAGAAAAATCCAGAGGTGCCCCTTCCCCCGATCAAGTCATTGGTCTAGCCAGGCCCAGGGAGTCGCCTGAGCAGCAGAGGATTAGTATCAAATACAAGCCACTTCTTGGGTCCAAACCTTACCATGCAGTTGTTTACACCAGCACTCCCCCATGCCAGAATCCCTGGTCTGCGTAGTCTGTGTCTCAAGCCTGCCCCCTGAGGCATGCGTCTACACTGAGGCAGGTCGGGCTCATAGAGCGAGCGATTTACAAAAAAGAGGCCTAGACTCTAGGTATGGCACCTATCAAACTGTAGGGTGTATTCTAAATAAGTGGTGCTCAGATCTAGAGAAAACAGCCTATTGGGTCCCCATAAGTGGATACACCAAATAGATCATCACTCACTATTTATTATTTTTCAAAATATTTTCTTTTCTGGTCAAAACAAGATGAATCAATTGCTACATTGGATTTGAGCATTATTAAGTTGAAGTAGTTTACGTCCAGAGTTCATTCAAAATCGTTCAGATAGATGTGTTGTATGTTGAAAAATGATTTATTGACAATATGCTATATATTCACACCAATAGATCGGCAGTTAAAATCTAGATGGTCCCCTCACCTGCTATGCAGAAATAGGTGTTTGGGATCTCCAGTGCCCAGCCTTTTCGCACTCCCTGTCTGCCAACCAGATCTGCTGGTCGGCCCTGAAGATCTGTAGATCACAGGCAGGTGGGGCCACTGGCTAGGCAAGGCCCCGTCTATATCAGTCCCTGTGGGGAGGTACCTTCAGCCGACCTGGTGGCCCAGCCACGCGCCTCTGCCTCCGCCATTCTTCAGGTGCCGCGTGACTCCTCCAAAGATCTTCCAGGCATGGAACCTGGCAGCTCCCAGATCGGGCCACCCAGGGTATTGCAATCCTTGGTCTGCTGCAGGTGACAGCTGCTCCTTTCGCAGACCACAGGATGGCACTCGGGCCACTCCGTTATCGCCGCGCCATCTTCCGGCCCCTGTGCAATCCAGGCTGCGGAGCCACCATCCTCTCACTGGAAGCAGGTTCTTGGTTTTAGTGGTGTCTCAGCATGTCGACCACCACCTCAGCTGCCGCCGATGCAAGCCAGCAACCAGGATTAGGGCCAATAGGAGACAGGGGAGGACAGGAGCGCAGTCAAGGACATCCACCATCTTGGCTGGCCCGGCCACAACCCCCGCTTAAGGTATATGTTATGATTAAATCACAGAGAACAAGTTTGATTGAAGAGAGTTTATTAGAACATTCCTCTAGTTGCCTAGCCTGGCGCTCCTCGGCTCTCAATCTCAACATTCCATGGTGCACTCCTGTCACCGAGGTAGGGCAGTACCAAGTAGGGAGGGGTGGAGAACAAACCATTGGGAAGGTGGGAGAAAAGGGAAAGGGAGAGGGAGAGGTTATAACCGTATATTTAAACTGTTTTTAAATTGACCCACTCTGTAAAGCAATCTGCTGCTGATCTCCTTGTCTGCACTAATAGTTCAATGAAAATATTAGTAATATAACATGAAATAATATAACTGGGTCTTTGATGTTGATGTTATGATTGGGTGTGATATATAAATGTATGGGGAGATAGCAAACTTGCTACTTATGCCCCAACAAAAGATGATCCTCACATCCAGTGTTTACATTAGAAGCTGATCATTGCAGAGACAAGTTGGATATCATTATTGGTGGTGCTTTAAATCTTCCTTCATACCCCTTGATTCATGAACCTGTACCTGCATGCTTTTCTCCGTCTTGTAATCGTGATTACTTCTAACATACATTGCCCTCGCTACACGCGCCTGATGCATGAAAATTAGCCCATCTTCAAGGCCAAACGTTAACCAACCCCAAGGGATCATTCAGCCCTGATTATTAAATGTTCAATGGAAGTGACCAGGTGTCACTCTTTGTACAAGGTGCCATAGAGACAGGGAGACTAGAGAGGTTGAAAAATCCCCCTCTTTTCACCACCTAGGAGGTAACAAGGGGCAGCATACAGAACCAAGTACTAACTTTTAAGAAGGACTTCTGCTTTCTTCCCAAGTTATGGAGAGTCTATACATATTACTACAGGACAATAAATATGGAAGTCTTGGCTTGTCCAATGACAATAAACATCTGCTGTTCCAAAAACGTTTTGAAATCTTAACCCTCGCCACAGACTGAGGACTGGTCAAGCGGTGTAAGGAGGGGTGATTGCAAAGTTTTTTTGGGGCTGGGGATTTATTTTTTACACACTGAAGAGAGGAGCACTTTATACCGTTAAATCCATCCCTAAATCTCCTAGGTATATGGAAGGACAACACAATACACTTAGAAATACTAGGAGATGGAAAAGAAAAACCGAGGTCCCACCTACCTAACCTCCCCTACCACCACCTTCACTCAGAAAAATAGCAATTGGCTGAGAACAGGAAGCTCACTATACTCCCCAGAAGACACAAAGTAAGACTTGCTTTCATGCCCATGAGGTAATTAGGAAATTAGTGGTCGATTGGCGCACACAGTTTCAGTGCACAGTTTGCAGTGCTCAATGGCATACCTTTATTTCAGATACATTGGGTACATAGCGTACTGGTGTCCTTGCATAGTCTTATTTTAATGATAGTGTGTGCAATTCAGACTTTATGTCAGCACCTAGCACACACAGCTTTGGATCTGGATGTCAGCACTTACACTTTACTCAAGTATATATGTGTGTGTGTGTGTGTGTGTGTGTGTGCGTGTGTGTGTGTGTGTGTGTGTATGCGCGGTGCATACTAAGGTCTCTCTTGCACGACTCACTCACTAGCCGGCCACATTGTGCACAAGACACATGGTGTTATGTTTTAATATTTTTGTATTTGTATATCAGTGGGTGAGCTTTCCACTGCACACTTTGCTCAGTCATGTTTGGAAGCCTGGATGTGCGCTGCACTGAGACGCTGGGTTTAAGAAGTCTTTTTAATTAGGATTACATCTGCAGAGATTAACCTTGTTAATCTTTCCTTGGGTGCACGGATGGAATGGACCTGTGGAATGTGCCTCAGTGAACTTTTTTCTGAACATGATTTGCCTACTTTAAAGTAATCTCCATGATAGCCTAGGGATCTAACTGTTTCTTGTACTTTATACTTTAATCATTATAATCATTTCGTTATAACGAAATTTCTGAATGACCATTCTGTGATAACGATCTGCCTTTGTTTAAAATTATAAAAAAGAACGGAGCTGAAAGAGGAATCCTTTGTATTCTTTTGTTATCCCTAAAACAATCAACACTCTCTCCTCGATGTCGTTAAATATAGGAGGTTTTTATAATAACTTCTTTATACCTGATGGAGCCTGGAATGCAAACTGTTTTAAACAAGCAAGATCATTTAGAGTGTGTGCTAAATCTAGAGGTGATGCCCTGATGTAGCAATGATGCTACCGCTCACCTTTATTGTTCAATGCAAAGGCAAGGGAAACTACGCTGCAACACATTTCACCGCAATTATGTGTGGGTGGTTTCTGATCCCGAACATTTTTTTAATCGTATTGTGGGGTCTTTATGAGAAAGCTGTGGTCAATATTCCGCTGGTCCCCTGATCAAGGCAGGCAACATATAAGTTAATTGGTCGAGGATTTATTAGTACAGCTGCCTGAATTAAAGAAAGCCAGAGGTTCCTTACCATAGTGAGCAAACACCCTGTCCTTATGCATCTCAACTATGAATGTTATGCTGGGGCGGGGTGAAGAAGCCGAGGAGCAGCAGCCTAGTTAATGGCTCCCACCTACCTATCCGACTGATGGCTTGAAAGACTAGAAGATATTGCTTGGCTTCTTTTTAACGACGGGGAAAACTGAGTGTTTTTCTTACAGATCTGCACTGAATCCTGTGACCGATGACTGATGAACGGTGATTTCGCACAATCCAACTTAAACTTCAATTTCAACCCCACGCCCCTCCGACTCTCTCTGTGGCTCACCACCTTTGGCCTTTTGTGAATAACGACGAATGTTGTGGTCGTGGTTGGATTGGCGCTCCCTGCGAATTACGCGGCACTCCATCCCGCGGCTGCTCTGCAGGTCGGCGCTCGGTTGGTCGGGGCTGCGTTTGCACCAAGGGCTTCCATCGCTGCCTGCAGGAGTGTTTGGTGTTTCTCTGGTCGAGGGTTCGGAGCTGCGGACTCTGGGAGAAATTGCACCGAAGTATTCACCGAGGGCTACCTGTGGCAACAAAAATGTTACCATAGAATCTGCCGCGCCTCCCCCCATGCCCACAAAGGCTATACCGGCCGGGACTTCCACGGACCCCGCCACGGCTGTGGTTCAGCTTCGAGTCCCAGAACCTTCATCCTCACCTGCGGGTAAGAAAGTGATAAGCCCGCCAGTCTTTGTCATCATGGACCCGCTAGCTCCTGGAGCAACAAATAAGGAAAGGCTGCCTATGAGTAACGGTGGGGGCCAGGCAGGAATTATATTGGAAACTAAAACTGACATTAACATTAACACTGTCACGCAACCTAATGTTTCTGCTCTTTCTACTGCCCATCCTACTGAGACTATGAGGGCTGATAACTCCTGTGTCGGTGGGGCAGGCAACGATAGTGCCAATGATGTGTTTCGCATAGCGAGGGGTCAGCTTGGTCCCTCAGGTCTTTCAGGTGACATGAATGACCGCTCAACCGACTCTCCAATTCCATCTGGAGTTTTTAAAGTTTGTGAGATAGGGGCATGTAGAGACGGTGTGGTCACGGACAATGAACTGGTCAATGAACTGGCTCCTGAGCTTGTATATATCACACCAAATGTCGTACCTAATGCTGAGGACACCTCCGCCAGAGCCAATCTGTCCGTAGTTCTTCCCGCTGCGGAGACTGAGGAGGCTGAGGAGGAGGGGGGGGTTGGTTCTAATGGAGAGTATGAGGAGGTGGAAGGTGAAGCCGACGGAGCCGAGGAAGGTGAAGTTGAAGTAGAAGCAGAGGTAGAAGACGAAGAGGGCCTAAATTCCTCTACCCATCCTTCATCGGATATGGCCAAATTCTTGGCCGGCAGAAGGGGAAAAGCCAAATCAAAGGCGAAATCGAAAAAAAGAGAGGGCAAGCGACTAATACAGAGGGTCTACCACCAATCATCATCACTGCCACTGTTCCAAAGAAGGCCATGTTAATTGAAAAAAGCCCGTTAAGGAAATGGATACAGGCAAAAGGACTCATGAAAAACTTGACCCTGCAATCGTCGAGTATTAGTCCCTCTGACTCTGATCCAGTGATTGGTTCTTCTGCCTCACCATCTGGTCCCCCTCACGGGAAGCCTGGTAAGGATAACATCTCTCTTACGCCGGCTGTGTCCTCTACTAATAATACTGCGCTACCATCATTGGAGGTTTCATCTGATCCCACTAGTTACAACCCGGCGTCTTCAAGTTCCCTAATACTTTTAGGAGAGCCAGTATCTGAGTCAATGGACTCTTCTATACCTCCCTCCAATCATGCTCACTCTGATTCTACAACTCCGGATCCCATAATTCCCGCTTTAGCTTCAGGGTTAAATACTTTCGGAGTTCAAGAGTCCGCCACCTCTCCGCTAGATATCATCTTACAAACCTTAACGAGCCACCACATGGAGGCACAAGAGAATTACTTGCAGTTGCTGGAAGACAAAAACAAGGTGCAGAACTCACTGCAAGAGATGACATCTAAATTAGGCGGGATTACAAAAGATATCGTGGAACTTCAACAAAGGGTTGTAGACATTGAGGAGGGATCAGCTCACACGGAATCGTCTCTGGAACAACATAATGATCAGATATTATCCTTACAGTTGAAGATAGAAGACTTGAAAAATCGACAACGAAGATCCAATCTGAAACTTTTTGGCGTACCGGAAGGTGCAGATGGATCGATCCCAAGGGCATATCTCGTCAAATTATTGCATAAAGCTTTTCCAGAACTCTCTGACTGGGATTGGGACTCTCAGCTTCAGAGAGCCCACCGCCTTCCCTTAGTACAAAAGAATTGGGAGAATACATTTCCCAGGCCCTTCCTCATCTATTTTGGCAATTTTCTTTTAAGACAATCAGTGTCGTTGAAAGCACGCTCTAATTCACCTGTCATATTTGAGAATATGTCTCTTTTTGTCCACTCTGATCTGAGTAAAGCCACTATGGACCGGAGATGGAAGCTACGAAAACTCATTGATCCATTTAAAGCTAAGGGTTGGGCAAGTGTTTCTGCAAGAGCCGGCTCGTCTTAAAGTCATCAAGGGGGGTCATACTTATTTCTTTCTCGATGAGAAGGAAGCTGAAAATATGCTTTTAAAATTTGGTTAATCGAAGGGGAAGAGAAGCATGAATTTAGTGCTTGTAAAGTTAGCCTTATCTTTTTTAATTTCTATTTCCTTTTTCTTTTCATTTTTCTTTTTTTCTACTCCGAGAACTAGAGCCGGGAACATGGACCCGGGGGTTCTCATTTTGCTGTCCATTCTCCCTTCTCCCTTTCTTTTTCATTTTTTTTTCTTTTTCTTTTTATCTTCTTTTCTTTCAAAAGAAAAATAAAACAGCTAACGAGGTAGTTGGGTGGTGGGGTAGGCCTTAGGCTGCTTCTCTTGTTAGCTGCCTTTCCAGTGGCAGCAATTCACAGAAGGGTGCTCCCTTCCGGGTGGAGGGAGAGAGTTGGGGGTGGGATGGGCCCCAGGGTCTCTGGTTGAGGTCTTGTCAAGGGTGGGGGGGGGGGACTTCTTTAAAAAAACAACACAAGAGAAAGAGGATGAGTTATTGAATACAATGAGATGGAGCTATTTCTGTTTATTCTTCTTGTTTCGTGAGCAGAATGACAGATATTATCTAATTCTTGTTTTTCAATGTCTAAGTTAAGATGCATAGCTTGGAACTTCACGGGTCTCAATAATAAGAATAAAAGGTGACTGGTTTCTCAAGAACTTAGACTGTATGATCCTCATTTTGTGTTCTTATCTGAAACACATATTGCATATAAGGACAGGAAACTACTCAATCAACTCGGATATGATGTTATAATAAGCTCTGCATTACAGATTTAAACTAGAGGTGTTGCTATCCTCAAAGACATACGATTTAGAGCAGAAACTCTTAAAACCGCTACAGATAAGGATGGCCGCTGGGCAGTTGCCCAACTTTCCATAGGAAATCGCAAATTTGTATTGTGTGTGATTTACGGCCCTAATATCGATGATCATACTATTTTTGAACGATTGAATATGGAACTTCTAGGGTGGGTAGGTGAACTTATTATCATGGGGGATTTTAATTGTATTATGGACTACCAGCGAGATACTAGCAGACATGGCGCTTTTCAGCGCATGCGTAAATCAAGTGCTGCAATCTTAGAAATCGTCCGCATACATAATATTAAGGATATTTGGCGCTCTCTCTATCCTAATACACCAGGATACACTTATTACTCAGTGCCACACAGACTGTGCTCCCGCACTGATATGGTCTGGGCAACAGATAATGTATTATATTCTAGTTCCGTAGAGATCTGCCCTCGGGTCACTTCGGATCACAATCCGATTTTGCTTGTGTTTAACAACCCTCAAGCACAAAGGGCGTTTTCTTTCCCTCGTTATATATTATCAGATGCAGGCTTTGTTTCACAACTTAAAATACATCTTAACGATTTCATCGAACTTAACTTAAATTCCACTTCTTGTTTATTTGTCTGGGATGCATTCAAAGCCAGCATCAGGGGATTCACCCAACAATATATTCTCAGGCAGAATTCGGAACGCTCTATCACAAATAGGAAATTGACTTCTGACATCTTGGCACTAGAACTACTTCTTGCTGAAGCTTTTGGTAATGGCTCTCTTAATGTGGCTGATTTAGAGCTAAACCTAGGGCCCTTAAAATCAAATTTAAAATCAATTCTTTTCGAAAAAAGCAGTGCTAAACTACAAAAATTAAAAATTTCCCATTATGAAAGCAGTGATAAAATAGGTAAAATTCTGGCTTATAAAGTAGAGGACAACAGAGCTGTCACTACGATTAAAAATATCAGAGGATCCGATTATATTATATATGACCAACCTGTACAGATACTCGACCAATTTGTTGAGTTCTATAAAATTTTATATACTCCGGAAGAACAACCTAGCTCAGCCAAAATACTTGATTACTTAAAATGAAACATCCAAGCAAACTATAATTTATCTGCGTTAGATAAATTATCCAAAGAGATTACTCTGTTAGAGATGAAACAAGCTATTTCATCTCTTCCTTCAGGGAAAGCAGCTGGGGAGGACACTCTTTCAGTGGAGTTATATAAAACATGCATGGAGGAATTAATACCTTTATTCTCCCGGGTGATTTGACATATCAGTGAAAGAGGTAAGGCACCTAATTCTTGGAATATTGCCAAAATGGTCTTTTTCATAAAAAAAGGAAAACCGGCTGACGATTGCGGGTCCTCTAGACCCATTTCACTCATTATTACCGACGCTAAGATTTTTGTGAAAATCTTGGCTGTCCGGCTCGCTCAGTTCATACCAAATATTGTTCATTCACAACAACACGGCTTTGTAACGGGAAGAGACACTACTGCCCACATTAACACGGCCATTACAGCATTCGACATAGCTAAGAAAGACCCCACCCCACTCAGCATGATCTTACTAGATGCTGAGAAAGCTTTCGACCGAGTGGGGTGGGATTATCTCTGGCCTGTACTGACTTTTTTGTGTTTTAAAGGCCAATCCGTCAAATGAATAAGAGCGCTATATGACAATCCCACGGCTAGTATTGGCTATGGTGGGCTGACTTCTTCCATCTTTTCCATCTCTCGAGGCACCCGACAGGGGTGTCCTTTATCACCCCTGCTTTTCGCTCTGTCGATGTTATGTTATGTTATGTTATACCGGGGTTTTATATAGCGTACGGCTACTCGGAAGAGTGTCCCGACGCTTTGAATTGCGCACCAAACTCATAACATAACAGGAAGAACAGAAAAAGGCAGAGAAAAGGGAAGCAGACAAGGCCAGAAAACTAAGAGGTAAAGAGCCAGGTTTTAAGCCCCTTCCTAAAGGCCAACAGGTTTGGAGTGCTGCGCAGGGCCACAGGCAGCTTATTCCACCACTGGGGCGCCAATAATTTAAAAGAGCGGCCTCCAATACGTGCTCTCTTCACACGAGGCACCGCCGCAAGAAACAGGGATTCTGACCTCAGCGACCTGGTTGGATGGTAGAAGGTCAGCCTTTTTTGGAGGTATTTCGCTCCGGAGGCGTGCAAGGCTTTGTGTGCCAGAGTAAGGGTCTTAAAAATTATCCGCTTCCGGACAGGAAGCCAGTGCAGTGCTTCCAGGAGGCCCGAGGCTCTGGCACGGCGAGATAATCCAAAGATGGCCCGTGCTGCCGAATTCTGGACCACCTGTAACCGTTGAAGCAGGTATTCTGGCAGGCCGAGATACAGAATGTTAGAGTAGTCAATTCTCGAGCCTATGATCGCCTGCACCGTAATCTTCCTGTGTTCCTCCGATAACAGGGGGAGAAACTTACGCAGCATCCGGAGCAGGCCAAAGCAGGTGCCAGTGAGACCGATTACCTGTGAGCGCAGTGTGAGGCCATTGTCGATCTTAATCCCAAGGTTTTTTGCCACCTGGGACGAACTTGCTGGTGGAAACATGTTCTCAGGCCACCACACTTTCCAGTCCGGATCCGAACTGCACCCGAAAAAGAGGACCTCGGACTTATCCGAGTTGCACTTGAGGCTGTTATGTTGGAACCACTGAAACACAGCCTCAAGGCAACCGATGGAACCATTCCTTTCTGCTCTCCAGACTCAGCCTCGAATAATACCGTTCAGATATGGTCCGCACTCATTGAAAATTACTGCCTATGCGGACGATAGTGCTATTTATTCGACTGGTGTCGTAGAAGCTTTATAAGGAATAAAAACTGAGGCTAGCAGATTTGGAGACGTGCCAGGATACAAATTGAATATAAACAAGACGCAAATAGTCGTCAATTATCAACCATCGGCAGCGGTCTCTGGAATCTGCAGGATCGCCACCTATCTAGGAGTTAAAATTTCAGCTAAAATCAATGAGGTTATTACAATAAATTACGACGCTCTGTTTGAAGTATACAACTCTGTCCTTAAAAAACTGGCATAAGCTTCCTTTAAATATCATCAGCAGAATCAACTTCATCAAAATGAAAGTGCTTCCTAAATTTTTATATTTATTTCGCTCTATACCATTAGCAATCAGTAACTCCTTCTTTAAAAAACTTGATGGGATATTCAGTGCCTTTATCTGGGGATATAAGAAGGTCCGCAGATCTTTGACGCTATTAAAGGGCTCCTTGGATAACGGTGGACTCAATTTTCCTGATTTCAAATTATATAACTGGGCTAGTTTCCTAGTCTGGCTACGCTCTCTGCTCAATTCTGACTCCCAACTTTATTTTCATGTTATTATGCTAAATTCAGATTCTAAAATGTTTTTGCTAAAACTTAATGACCCCAATTACTACAAAACGGTCACATTTAAGACTGCTAAAGATATTGCGAAAATCTGGTTTAATATTTTGTCATTTTGTAAAGTCTCTTTCTTTCACTCCAGATTGCGTTTATGGGGAAATCCAGGCCTCCCAGAGATTTTTAATGATGGACTGAAAAATATTTGGTCCAACCATGGCATCAAAACAATGGGGGATCTGTATGGCTCTAATGGCTTTTTGGGTTTTGAGGCACTGAAACATTTATACAAATTGACGGATTCAATGAGATTCAAATATATTCAGATTCATGATTTTTTTGCTCGAAAGATGAAAATATGTGAAAGTTCAGACTCTGATATTTGGAATTGTCTCTATTCAATCAAAACTAAATCTTTAATTAGCGAAGGTAATCGGTGCTTCAATACCTATAAGAGCAGTGACTGTACCAAATTAGCTGAGAAATGGAGCTCTAAGGTAGGATTCAACATAACTCCGAATCAAATTGCTTCTTCTTTTTCTAATCTTATTAATCGGATTCATTCCTCAAGCCTACGACTACAGCAATTTAAAACATCATGCATGCTGTATCATACCCCAGATAGGATTTCCAAATGGTCTAATAATACACACTTCAGCGACCGTACTAAATGTCCAAAACGTAATCTAGAAGCAGCCGATCTAGAACATATGTTATATTCTTGCCCGGTTTTATCTGAGTTCTGGTCTGGTATTGACAAAGTATTGAAATTGAAACTGAAAAGACCACCTTCACTCTCGACGTCAATGGTACTATTAGATGTCCACTCTGCCACTCTCCCCCAACAGGCCTTAGTTACAATTTTGCTATCCTGTGCTAAATTAATAATAGCGCGTGTCTGGATTTCTTCTAAATCTCCTCATATTATGGAGGGGTGGTCTCTGGTCAATGAGATTCACTCTATGGAATTTGCTTTGCTAAACTTAGGGGTGTTTGGTCTCTAAGAAAATGTGAAAAAATTTGGGGTAATGTAATTTAAAAATCTGAATTAGTTATACATGTCTTTTTTCTTTTTTTCTCACAACTGTTTCTAATTTATATTTTGTATTTGGCCTTATGAAATTATTTGTATATTATCTCTACTATGTTTTTCCTTTTTTTTTTTTTGCTCCCATTGTGATGTTAATATTGCTACTATTTTGCCTCTCGTGTTGTTAATAAAAATAATAAAAAAAAAAAAGAATGTTATGCTGATAGATGATGCTGGGCCTTTTCTTCACTGATGTCTCATAATAATGTTTATTCTTGATAAACAGCCAAGCAAATTATACTGTTCTCTCTATTGGAGTCCCCAAATATTTGCATAACTCTGAAGAAAACCAAAAGGCTTCTGCCCAGGAACAGGTCAAGGTAAGATAGTGTTTACGTCTCGCTTGTGATGGCGCATGCCAGCTAGCACATGCTCTCTTGCTTGCAAGAGATATTGTGTACAAGGGGCTTGGAGCCCACTTATTGCATACCACGCATTCACTTTTTCGTCATACTTATTTGTTGCTACACAAGTGTTGCTTCACTTATTCTTTCATGTGGAGCATGGACCAAGTACTGATTGCTTTATCTTGTTTGAAATCCTTCCACTGCTACTGCGCCTGTGATTGTGGTACAATTTTTCTTTTATTCTTCTCACTCCCACACCCCACCCTCCCTATGTCTGTCTTGCTTCTTACCACTCACTATTTTGCTGTCCATGTTGCTAATTCCCTCCCACCCCCACCCTTCCATTGTCTGTGTTTTCCCACCCCACTCGCTGTGAGAAGAAAAAGCACTATGACGCCACCATCGCTGGCTACATCATAGTGCTTTTTCCCACCATTTCGTTACCTGCTCTCCCACGCTCCCTCCTGTTGTCCATGTGCCTCTTACCTCTCACCCTTTCTCCTGTTGTCACCCCCACCAACCTGTTGGGTGTTGGGCCTGTATAAAATAATGTTTACAATGGTCAATCTTCTATGACTTCTTTGAGAACAATAGTGTGTATTTTGAGCGGCGCCTGCACAAGGGTGCTGCATCTCTGGAAATACCAAGAGCTGTTAATAAGCAACTCGATAATAAGAAGCACCCTGATAATGCCAATTTTACAACTCTCAGAGGATGAGATGCAAACGCAGCCCACCAGGACTTGCTTGAATGTGTGACATGCACACTGTGCACTTATCTCTGCGGCCAGTACATTAACCTATCAAGTCATCTCATGCCGTGTCTTTATTTCTCTTTGTTCGCTGCAGAGATATGTGCACAGCATGCCCGTCACCGGTTCAAGCTTCTACTGGCGGGGCAAATACTGAATGTGGTGTGTCTGAATGTCTACCTTTTCTGATTTGGTCAAAATCTTGAACAATAGTTGCCACAGGGCCAATTTAGTCAACCTATTCTTGAGAGGGAAGTTGTTGCTCATCAACATGTGGTGTGGGTGGATATCAAGCGAAAAGTGTGGTGAGCTTAAAAACAAAGACAATGAAATATAAGAGGGCAAAGTCACCTTTCCTAAAATGTTAGATTATGCATCATCTTTACATGTGACAAAAAGGAATCTTCTGCTTTCTGTGTTTCGATAAAAATGTGGATGCTCTGAAAGGTGGTCGTTTAGAACCCAGCAGAATTGCAGTGAAGCAGAGAACATCGCTGGTAAACAGGATATTAACCAATTTTCTTGTGATTATGATAATATTACATTTTCGCTGTGATGTTCAAAAATGCACCATCATCTAGAGCCTACCAGAGAGCGGGTGTGGAATGGAAAAGTGAAAACAACATTACCACTGGTTATGAATTCTGATAGTGGTAGCTGACAATACTACTAGTCCTGCAGCCATTGCTAGCATATTTGCCAGCGGGTAAAGAATTGGGACCCACTGTTTTTTTTTTTATTAAATACATTTTGATGAAAACATTTTAAGTTGTATGTTTTTAACAACAAATTAGCTGTATTTGTGAAATGTATTGGTATTGGGTAAAGCAAAGCTATCTGTACAGCACTTAGGTTTTATGTAGACATTATCACACTCCAGCCTGGAACCAAATAATGGTAGAATGGTTGCCCTATAGATTGGAGGCTCTAACAAAGAATGGTGACATATCTCCAGGCTTTTACAGAACATAGAAATGTTGACTGCTACACAACATTTGCTTAATTTTTCTTTATTATAAAAGAACAAACCCCACGTTGAGAAATTTTAAATGTATGCAAATATTTGTCCTTATTCAGAGATTTAGAAACAAAGAGCCAGAACTGAGTGTCTGGCTCAGACGGTTCTGAGCCGTTTAAGTCAGACATCCTATTAGCGAGAAGACTGGCGCAATGCCAGCATCCCATGAGTGAGCGAGAGGATCATATGCGCGGCCCCATATGCCATCTTACTCTGCTTTTAGATACACGTCACTGTTTATGATGCTTTACTTAGATAATCAAATTGGTTTAATATTGGAATAAATGTGATGTGATACATTAATTTGATTTCACGAGCCAATGAAATTATTTTAATGACACAGAAAAATTTAGCTTAGGAAAGAGAAACAAATCTGAATACATTCAGGTCAAATGGTGGCTAAAACAAATGTTAATCAAAATTGGAATTACAGTAGCACATTGTGGCCTGAGACTTGGTTCCTTGACGGTGCTGTTCTAGCACAATTGAAAAAATCTCACTCACATATAGAGGCCATTTGGCTTTATGTCTTTTAATTTTGGAGTACGTTTTAAAATAATTTACTACTAAATGCTGGTGCAACAGAGACGAAAACTGTGATTGTTAAATACTGTGTCTTAAAATATGTAATGTACCGGTGCTTGTGGACATTTATGAATTTATTCCGGTGCCTTGATTTACAGCAGTATTATATTTTTACTTCATTAATGTCTAGGTTATTAACTAAAACTGTTTTGCTTTATTTTGTAGGAGTTTGTTCAATTAGCCATTAGAAATGTAAATTACTTTACTGTGTTGTGGTTTTATATTTGAATGGATGCCTTTCTTTAACTTATTAAAATAAAAATTTGCTAAGTAAAGACACTTGAGGTTCATATTGTTTCGAAATTTACCACCATGGATTTTCAAAATCTGAAATAATTATGTTGGCACTAATCATGGTATTCATCCATCTCCAAGATGGCCTCTAAATTAAATACATTTCAAGAACAAGAAAAGAATTGACATGTCATCAACTCTAAATTAAACACTTGAATAGTTTCAGTACCAGCTAGAAAGCTCTTAATATTTTTCGAATAGATAGGGACACACATTGCTATGTTTTTTATTCTTTGGTTTGAACCTGGCATTATGAGGGGTTGTTTGACTTTGGAAAGATAACATGTCGAAGGACGTCTCAGAGTATAGAGCAGACACACTATGTAGACCCCATCAGATTTGGAACCACATGGCGTACCGCTTAAATCAAGGTCAATCATTGATCTGCTGTTGCTGGTTGGGCTGTGAGTGAGTCGATTAAAGACCAGATTTTTTAGAGGCTTGGAGGAAGAAATGGTGGTGGTTAGAGGTGGTGGTTGGAGGCAGTGAAAGGCTAAACAATTTTTTTTTTCAGTACGGGTATAATAGTTTGATGAAACAGAGAGAGCTGAAGTCAGAGAGCAGATACTGGTTGGATAGGCAGGTAAATGATGAGGTGTCCTTCTGTGCAATTGCCTGCCTGACCACCTGACCACCTGACCATCCACCCATCCATCCACCCACCCACCTTTCCATCCATTCACTCACCCATCCACCCATCCATCCATCCATCCATCCACCCACCAACCCATCCATCCATCCATCCACCCATCCATCCATTCATCCATTCCAAACACACCAGTCCATCCATTTCCAATCCATTAATCCAAATTTGATTAGTCCACCAGCATCCAATCCAAACCTGTCCATACATCCTTCCACTTATCCTTCCATACAGCTCTAGCTTTCTGAATACCTACCGTACCACCTGCTTGTCTGTCTGTCTGTCTGTCTATCTATCTATCTATCTATCTATCTATCTATCTATCTCTCTATCTATCTATCTATCTATCTATCTATCTATCTATCTATCTATCTATCTATCTATCTATCTATCTATCTGTCTGTCTGTCTAATCTATTTGAAGTGGCTCATCGAATTATAGCTGGCATGTTTACTCTATTGCAGCAGATTGAAACCTAACATCTTTAAATGCTGATTTAACACTTCAGCTGCACTTGCTGCTTAATCACCCTTGGCAGCGTTTCATTGCCTCTGAAATACCCATTCAGCAGACATCATTGCTTAATTGCTGTATAAAGACGTTATCTGACATCAACGTACTGTTCCGGGACTGGATCTTCGAGTGATGAATTACTAAATTAATAGCTGTGTTCCTACTTCAAGTCAAGCTACAATGCTCAGCGATTATCCTCACATGTGGTGTCAATGTTCATCAATATACATGGAGAAAATGATATTACCAGGAAATGGACTTTTTGACCAAATAAATGCAATATTACATTTTTGCTCGATCCCTCCACATAGCTGGTCAGCTCTGCTGACATAAAATATAAATGACAACCAATGATCAGACATCTTTATTAAAATATAAAGCCTTCAATTTGTGTTTGCTCTCATTCAGGAAATGTTTCCAGTTCACTGGAAATCTCTATAGCATGGCAAAATGCGTTTAATTATGTGTCAGCAACGATGAGCTTCCGGGGTTGTCTTTGAGGTCTGAATAGGATTGGTTTTGCATTTAGTAATAATGGTACGTCATCTGATTCTTTTTAGCATGTCTTCAGTGCAGTACTTATAAAGGTGAGTGTTACCTGTGTTTTTTTATTAATCGACAGACACTTTAACTTTGCTTGATATAAATGTTCAGATGTATGTTTTTAGAATTGGGGTGTTACATTAATAGCTACATATTCTCTAATAGGCCTTGCCCCAACCTACAAATCTTTTTTTTCTTTATCTGTTTTCTACTGCACCTGCCCCACCCCAGTTCCTTTCCAGTGGTCTATCGCCTCGGCTGTCCACAGAGAATAACCATTACCAGCCACTAATAACTCCTTGGCCATATTCCCATCACAAGGCTCTCATCCAATTTATTAGCTGTGTTTAACTGAAGAATTAAAATATATGCACTGGCCACAAGCACAAAAAAGCACGGGAAAACCCAATAGATCTGGAGTTGGCTGCCAGGCTTTTGGCTGTCAAAGCTTGTTTTGTTTTGTCATGGTTTTGCAAAACTTTATTTTTAGGGGAGCCCAGACTTTGACGATATTAAAAAATGGTTAAAAAGAAATATTTTTTGGTCTCCAAAACACAGATTGCCATATTAGTCCATTGCACTGAAGAGAACACGTTTGTGTGCGGATGAGCAAAATGCCAGCCACTGGTACTCTCCCCCTGAACTCTAAACATAAGCTCCAGGCACTCAAGGGCTGGCAGAACCTGCCATACGAAGCACTGTGTGGAATATACCGGGTCCCAGGTTTTGAATGGACCCGAGGGGTTGAGCAGTCTCAAAAGTGCGATTTCCCTTTTGGAGCAACATCAGACATGGATCGTGGTGACTCTATGGGTCAAAGGGCATATTGCCAACCGTTCAACCGCCGGTTGCAATACACCAGGCAAATTTAGGCCGTTAAATCATCTCAAAATACGCCATCTGTTTACAAAGCACATTGATTCAGACAAATGCACACAACATAGTACTGACACAACAACAAAATTAGAGGAAACATTCTAAAAATTATGAAAATCCTGCACTGTTACATGCACTGCCAAGTGTTCATATTAGATGAGCAGCAAAGAATGATACACGGAGGCTGATTGGCAGACGAACTGTGCGCGCGCTAAATATAACAGGGAGCCTATTGTTTACAGTTCCCTCGGAAGTCTGCGATTTAATTGGGTGTGCGTGTTGGTGCCGGCACCATCATTGTCAGGCAGGATTTGCAGTGAGTAATACGTTTGTGACAGACATGCACGCAATGCTGATGTGTGGGCACGCCAGAAAAGCTAACGATCTAAATGTGAAGAACTTTTAGTGTATTTTATTAGACAATGCTAGGCTGCATTCACAAAAGAATGGGTCTGATTTTCTCTTGGTGTCCACATCGAACAAGCAAAATGTGACATACCAATCCAGAAATTAATTGATGTAGTGTAGTTGCAGTATTTCCCTTTTTTAGATAACACGCTCGCTTCCACCATAGCTGGTCTGCAGAATTTCATGTGCCAAGTTATGGGATGAATAAATGGATTACAGTGGCGGCTGGTGACATTCGAAATTGGTGAGGCTTAAAATTGGGGATGAGTGTTATCTTGTGAGCAAGTAAAGCAAGAGAGCCCGAGCAACATAAGGAGGGCTGGCATGGGTGAGAGCAGTTTGAGACGGTACCAGGACTTTAAGTGGGCCGCGTCTGTTCGGTTCTCAGACCTGGCAGTAATTAAAAACAGACATTGAAACAGGTCCCAATCTGGCCCTTTATTGATGTCCTGAACTTTCCTGGCAAAAACTCAGAGTGGTTTCTGAATAATGAATGTGAAAAACGTTAAGGTAATCTTTATCAAAGATTCAATTCCTTTTTACGTTTCACATCTTTTACTTAATCTTAGCCTTACTCTTGCATTCCCTAAGAGTGTTTGCTATTTTAGGATAATGTGTTTCTGAATTTTACCATGTAACCCATTACTTTTGTTTTGTGTAATCTTTGAACTGAGTTGTCTCTAGGTGTTCACAATGAAACATGATTGAGAGTTCTGGAGTTGAGGCAGTAGGCAGTACAAGTTTCTTGCAGTGCCTCTGCGAATCAGAGGGGTACTCACAATAGATGGCCGTCCAATCCTCGGCCTCACTGCAGAGCATAAACATCAATGGTCACATATTCTTGTTCCAATTTTGATCCCGTGCAAATGTGTATGAAGGAGGTACAAAGTTGTCAAAATATTGAAAAGCTGAAAGTAAAAGAAAATTCAGTGCTTAAAGGTCGGTGGGTGTACTATGTGTTTGAAGGTGGTGAAGTGAGGAGATGCGAGTAAGTGCATTCAAGAGGGAGTGATTGAGACACTCTGAAGATCTTTCCCCAAAGGCCTCAGTAATTGTTTATTCACACTCATAATTAAAATATTTTTAATATGAATTATTTACACAAAATGATTAGCAAAGCCAATAGTCCTGAATTGTTTTAGATGTTGATAAGTTCTAGTGCTATACGTCTGGATGCAATATTTAGTTTACATGTTTTAGCCTCACCCTTATTATATAAGCTACATTGCTTTTAGAGACCCCCACAAACTCTTTCCATTCCCTTAATGCCCTGGAGGGTAGAGTAATTGTCAAATGTAAAGTATTTTTAGGATTTATGGCATAAACAATATTCAGCTCCAAATACCTAGCCCAATTACTCCTGATATAACATTAACTAAACCATAACTAATATGAAATTCCAAGTATTTCTTGATGATAACTACTTGCCCCAAAGTCAGTGTTTTTCGTTCGATACCTGTTCAGCTTCACTGATCTAAGTTGATGCAAGTATGGTCAAGAAGTAAATGTTTGCTTTTAGCCATACATTACTGAAACTCAACCGTGTCCTTCTATAGAGGGAGTGAATGATCATGTACCTGTACTCAGTGGCATATGGCCCAGATCTAGCAGCACACCTGCCGCTGACATGTATATGTCAAAACCAGAGGCCCCCAGCAGTAGAGTGCCAGACAGGCCAACTACTGCGACTCCGAGGGAGACCGGTCCACAGCAGGCAGTGTGAAACAAAAAACGAGCCTGCCCTGATCCGCTGCTGGCTGCACTATAGTCAACAGAGATCAGCATGTGTGTAAGTGAACACATAAGCAGGGCTTTAAGTGGGCCGGGTCCTGCCGATGCTGAGCATAGAGTTGGTATATCATGATTTATACGGCTTTATAGGAGCTTGAATTTTTTCTGAACAAGTACCAGACATTGTGGACACTATATATGACCCTGTTGTGGATAGGGATCATTCAGAATTCATACATGAATTCCAATGTATTTGTGTTTCTATCAAATGTAAAGTGAGTCACAATTCTATGCTAACTTTACTACCTTCCTTTCCCTTTTCCTTCTCCCTATGGGCACATAAACTCATGATAATTAAATGTGTATTCTGATATTCTAAAAAGAATTACGTGACTGTGAAAATACGGATGCATAGTGAATAAAACAATGCATTCCCAGAACCTCTTTGATTTGGTTTTTCCTTAACCGTTTGGAATATTTGTTTATTTCCCTTCTTCTTTCTTTACCAACTCTTTATAAGTGGGGGACCCCTCTGTTTATAACAATTAACTACCCAGGTCCCTTTGACTTCTGGGTCTAACCCTGTTTTATAATACAGATGCTGAGCATAGGCAGTTCTAAAACGCAGGTGTCGAGACAGGTCCCTATCGGGCTTTGCATTTTTGCCATCACCCTCCGGGTAAAAAAGAAATCGTAACTCTGCAGCAGCACCACCCTTCAGCTGCCTTCGGGGTAACTTCGAAGAGACTTGTAAAAGTTCTTTCACAGTCTCATCATTTCAGAACTGAAGAATTGTCGCATATTCAACGAAGTCATAGTTGTTGCTTATGCAACAAACAACCATTGACAAAGCCAATAGTTTTGGCTTGCTGTAAGTGTAATGTTACTTGTTGTATTGTATATCTGGATGCAATGGCAGAAGCAGCAAATTACTAGTTGAGTGGCACACTATGCTAAGCACACATTTTTTGATTACATGTTTTAATCCACACCCTTCATTACATCGGCCACTCTTCTTTGAGAGACCCTCCCAGTTTTTTCATCCCACTTGAAGCCCTGCACGTAAGCGAACAGAGAGCCTCGAAATTTTGAGAGATATTAGCTCCGAGGTGGAAAGGCAACATTAGTGTATGATGTCAGCAGCCTGAAACATTCAGATGGAGTAGTCCAATAACGATACAGCTCGATGGGGCTTAACACAATATGCAGGGGCGACAACGGGGCTTCAAGTTTGATGAAAAAACTGGGGGGGGGTCTCTCAAAGGGGCGTGGCCAATGTAATTATGGACGTGGCTTGAAAACACAAAGCTAAAAATCTGTGTTTAGCATAGTGTGCATACATCAAGAAACATTATAACTACGAGAAGTCAGGACTATTGGCTTTGTCAGTGGTTGTTAGTTGCATAAGAGAAATAAGCAGCAACTATGGCTTGTATGTAATATTGAAAAAGCTTCCACTTAAAGCCCTGGTGACACCGTGCTGCTCCTGAGAGTCAAAAAGAGAAGGGAAATCCAGAGAGAAAAGGACTCTCTTTACAGGATTTCCTTTCCCTTACAACGCTCACCTAGCATGACGTCATGCCGTAACTTCTCCACTAGTGAGAAGTGAGCAGTGGGAGCAGTGCAAGTCCATGTGCCTGCTCTCACTGCAGTCAGGGAAAAAAACGGCCCGCCTGTGCCAGGGCAAAAAACAGAGCCCGATAGAGACCCGTTTCAAGGCTCCCTTTAAAAAAACTGCCAGTGCTCAGCACCAGTGAGACCCGGCCCACTTAAAGCCCTGGGCGACAATAAGCCCTAATATTCACCGAAGAATGAAACGTTATGGGAATGAGCAAACAAGTATATAGTACTTGCTTTCTGTGTTTTTCCACTGTGAATGTTCACCAAGATTAAAGGCGCGGGCCTGCTTGACCGGGCTGATTTTTTCAGTCATAAACAGCTTACATAGCTTTGTTAGTTATTTTATTTTGGAAATCGGAAGCAGCGATGTGAGTTACTTCATTCTTGTTTGTGCTGCACCTCGAAGGCAGACTGATACCCAACACAAATTGGCGCACAGAGACCTTTTAGGAGTTATCAGGAACAAGTGCTTATGTAGTTGGACGTGGAGACACATTTCTGTCTTTTCGGAATGGCTCATAATTAGACCAACTGCTTTTTAAACCTACCGGGTAGAAAATCCTCCAAGGATAAACAGAAAATAGCAAAGCAAGTTATTTCATTTTATTGGATTAGTTACTTTAAAAAGCATGACATTATGTAGCATCCGGTAAACATCAAAATCCGTATTATATCGGACTCACTTCCACGTGCTCGTCATGGGCCTGGGGGCGTGTCAGGCAAGTGGCAGAGGCGACTGGTTTCCTCTCCATTTCCTTTATGCACAATTCCATCACAGGAGCTGTGCATGAAGGGTAAAAGAAGCACAATCGCGTCACATCACCAATCACTGTGTGGCTTTAAAATAAAGCCACAGTGATTGGTCATGCGTGTCCCGCCTCTGAGCTGCCTTGAATGTGTGGGGCAGCACAAAGATAGGCTAGCCTGCTGGGAACCAATGCAAGCTTTGCTCTCATGCTTTTATAATTTAAGCTACATGAGAGCAAAGCAAGGATTGGTTAGGACAGGTGAAGCTCGTGCTCCAATGGAGACCAGGAGGGGGCTCTGCTGTGTTTCCCCTGGCACCCTACCTGAGCAATGGTTCAAGGCAAGAAGTGCGCATGTTAGGTTGGCCACAGTCAGATACCTGTTCATCCTGACATGCACATTAGACTCTTCAGCTGATGCTGCAGGTAGGTCCTGCCAATCACTTGGGTTGGCCATCACACCACACCACACCAGACTACGGAACGAGCAGCCAGGGGCTGGGTACAGTCCTTGAACAGGATAGGAAGAGTAAGACTTAAGTGTTTAATTATGCACGGTACAGTGCCTCACTCTGAATGGCTGAATGCCAACGAGGAATGCTGAATAGTAATCGGGCAGCGCAGTTTTGAGTGACTTGGAGTCTATTGGTCACTGCCGCCATGGCTCCTAGATACAAAGCATTTCCATAATCCAGGCGGGAGAGTATCAGGGCCTGAACCATGATTCTCCTCGCCTGGAAAGGAAGCAGAGGGAGCACCTTCCGGAGCATTCTCATTAGCCCGACACAGGTGGATGCCGTTTTGGTGGCCTGAACAGAGAAGTCTAATGCTTTATCGAGCCAGAGTCCAAGACTCTTTATCTGAGGTTTAGGGGGGGAGGAGAGCCAAGACAAGTAGGCCAGATGGAAGCCAGAGTGGTCGGTGCGAGGTTACCCAGCAGCATAATCTCTGTCTTCTCCCCATTGAGTCTGAGACAAGAAGATTGCATCCACTTGGCTACAGCCTCTAGACAGGGGCCCAGGGTGTTAGACGACCCCTCAGTGTGGTCCAAAGAGGGGGAATGTCGTTTACGACGCAACTTTTAGCACGCAGTGCTATTACAACGCGGTTTTTAAATCGCATTCTAATACAACGCATGACTCTGGGGGGCGCTCAAGGATAGGGAATACTTTTAATTTACTATCCAACGCCTTCCCTAGTGTCAACGGGGACTGGTGTTGGAATAGTAAATAAAAATATTCACTATCCAACACCCCTTTGAATTATGCGTTGTAAAAGAATGCGTTATAAAAACCGCTTTGTTGCAGCATGCGTGCTAAAAGCATGCGTTGTAACAACGTACATCCTCCAAAGAGACCACCAGTTGGGTGTCGTCTGCGTAGGTGACAATACGCACACCGAAGGGAAGGACTATCCCTGCTAGAGGTCTCATGTAGACATTAAAAAGTGTTGGGCTTAGAGCAGAGCCCTGGGGAACCCCACAACTAAGCAGTTGCTTAGAGGAGACTACCTCACCCTCGAACACCTGGAAGAAGCACTCGTCCAGGAAGGAAGTCAGCCATTCTAGGGCCGCGCCCGACACTGCCATGCCCTTTAGACGATATAATAGTGTGGCATGGTTAACCATGTCGAATGCGGCGCTAAGATCTGATGGCTGCTCTCCCTCCCCGGTCCAGCACAGATCTTATTTCTTCCGTTACTGCTAATAAAGCAGTTTCGGTTCCGTGTTGAGGGCGGAATCCCGTCTGAGAGGCACATAGTAGATTATTAGATTCTAAATAGTCTACTAGGATGCTATTAATGTGCCTCTCAAGCAGCTTGCTCATCCAAGGGAGTAAGGAGATTGGGCGAAAGTTGGCCAAGTTGTTCTAATCTAGGGTAGGCTTTTTTAAAAGGGCCTTAACCATTGCACAATTCCACGAAACTGGGACAGAGCTGGAGGTGATGGAGGAATTAAGGACATCTAAGATAACAGGGCGAATAGCATCAATGGCCTTGATGAGGGTCTGCGGAGGTGCTGGGTCGTTAGGAGATCCCGAGGTGACTTTAGGGATCATTCTATCTAATGAGATGGAGTCTAAGAGAGAAAACTCATCAAGTGAGCAGGGAGCTAGAAAGTCAGAATTGATGACAACAGAAGTCTCCAGATCACCTCCTCCAATGGCAAAGGAAGAGAAAATGGCCTGGACAGACAGATGCTCGGGGGGGGGGAGAGATTAGAGACTTGGCATTTTAAAAATTTCTTTGGGGGAATTTGCAGCTAGGTTAATTTTAGACTCGTAAAATTGGGCCTGTGCAGATTTCAGTTCATTTTTATATAGCTTGATTGCAGCTCTATACTTTCTTGGATTGCGAGTATTCTTGTCTCCAAGCTCTCTCTAATTTACGGCAGGATTGTTTTATAGTTCTCAGAGCAGGAGAATACCAAGGGGCTACTTTAGATCTTTTTATTGAATGTAAGGACTCCTTCGGGAGGACTTGGTCAAGAGTATTAAGAATCCAATTATCAAAATTGGCGGTTGCTATGCTGGGATTTGTTACCCTCGAAGGTGGATGTTCGGTAAGAGCCGATTTGCACTTGGAAAAGGGAAGCGAGGCCCATTTTTTTCCCCAGTGTCTTTTATTGTTTTGTGAAATGGGGGGGGGGGGGGTACTTGTGGACCATATGAATGGTATTAAGTAGTGGTCGGTCCAGGGCAGTGGTATAAGTAACTCGACCCTTAAATTGTTCAGATTACTGAACATGTGATATAGGAGATGCCCCTTAGTATGCGTCGAATGGAAGCCCTTCTGGAGCAGATCAATGGCTTGGAGATTCAGTCAAAGACTGTTGGCTGCTGAATCAAGCGGATCGTCCAGATGCAGATTCAGGTCACCCAACAAAGTAAGATTTGCTGAGGTGAGAACTAGGTTGGCCGCAACATCCGCCATATTTGTGACGAAGTCGCTAAAGGAACCCGGCGGTCGGTAGACTAAAATGCCAGAAAAGGTGGTGGTGGGGGAGAATTCGAGAGAGAAGTGTAGGCTCTCGCAGACTGGCGTGGTGGAAGGAGTGACACGGCATCTATAGTTGTCTCTATAGATGATGGCCAGCCCTCCACCTCTGCCTGACTTGCGATCCAGTCGCTTTAGAGTGTAACCCTGGGGGGTGGCCCAAACTGTTGCAGGATCAGTTTCCAACTAGAGCCACGTCTCTGTTAAAAAGAGGACGTCAGGGTTGAGCACCTCTATCAGCATGGCCAGTTCAGTACAATGTTTTGGCAGCGACCGACAATTGAGAAGGAACATCCTCCAATTGTACATAGGAGGATATTTCCTTGTACTCAGGGTGGGCAGTTCCCAGTTACATGATTTACAGCGGGCCTTCGATTTTATAGGGAGGACCGACTGTAAACATAAAGGGTTGGCAGTGGGTCTTAGTGCGTGTAGGGAAGAAGCGCTATATATAAGACGACTCCCTACCATGGTGCCGGGCTGGGACAGGGGTCAGGGTGCATCAGGACGCGGACTGGCGCAGACTGGCTTCTCTTAGGCGCCTCTTCAGCGCATCTACGGCGCTCCCGCTGCGCGTCACCGGTGCGCAAAAGGGCAGGTGAATAAGTAGATTGGGGAAGAGGTGAGACTAGAGCGTCACCCTACAAAGATGGCCGCCCGCAGTGGAACCACCAGGAAGTAAAGGCGCTCTGTTCTCCCTCCACAACAAACAGCATGAATTGCTGCGGTGGACCGGGGAGTCAGCGCACAATGTGCTAGGAGTAACAAACAATTTTAAAAAGCAACGAAGTTTAAAAGCACTTGCAGCAATGCAGTTTTCACCCAAACGCTAGCGCAGCGATGTTAGCAATCAATTATGATCGTGCGCGTCAGGGGCATAGACTCTGGGGGTCTATGCCCCTACCCTTCGGAAGAGGAACTGCCCCTGTAGGGGAATGCTGTCTCGAAATTTCAAACCGGTAGACAGCGGTGTGGGGAGATCAGACATGTCTGGAAAGTGTAGTCCCTCATGTGAAGATACATTTTTTGCTTGAAAGCCATCTTAATGCAGAATTTCAAGGCATTTCTGGACTTCGAGTTCATTCGTATCTCATCTGATGACCAGCATGTGGCTCTTGTGTTTTTTGTTGTTGCTGTTATTTAAAACTGCACAGCTCATACATAATATGCATATTTAGGAGAGAATGCTAATGGGCTTAGAGTTTTTCATATTCAAATTAATAGTGATACACTTCATCTAGAGCATATACATATACGTTGCCATTGTTTAGAAACACCTCAAAACCAGATTATGTTTGTGTAGCATAGTTATGACTACCACAACATTATACAATGTGCAAGACTTCCCTTGGCCTCCTGTGTGTGAGGTCTTGCAGCAGGGTAATAGGCCACCCTAGGTATGGTGCGTACTACGTATAATAGCAGGACACAGACAAACAATGTACAAGGTATCGTGG